>NC_072373.2:128465000-130976250 GCF_028885625.2 Pongo pygmaeus | reverse complement strand
CTGAGAAAGGGAATCCTTACTTTAGTTAGCTCTGTTAAAATATTCTTACCACAAAAGAAAATGACAGGAGATATTTGGAGCAGGGGGGTGAGGAGAAGGGGGAGGTGTCAATTAGCAGCCTCTAATATGACCGAAAAGATGCTTTGTCCTTGAAGTTAAAATTTTTCTAATATTTATTGAAGGGGTTTGGTCTCTTTCATTAATTTTGGCTTTTGAAACATAATGATTTTCTTTGATATAGATATAGGTTTTATTCTGAATCAGGTAAATTTTCTTCTGTCTCACATGTACAGTTCTTTTCTTCAGGCTCATTTATTTCTCTAAGATCTGGACCTCTTAAGTTTTGATGACAAGCACCTAAGTGCATGGTTACAAAGAACGTCATTTCTCTCAGTGGAGGGATTCCGGCTGGATGATTTTTAGGGGTGAACAGGAATCTCTAAGTCTTGGTAGAAGCTTTGACTGTTGACTTCTGAGAATCTTCTCAACTTTAGGATTCTCTGACACTATAAAATGTTCATACAATGTTGAGCTTATTTTCTCTTTTGTGTGCTTCATATGGAGCTTATAGATGCTGTGAAACCTACAAAGTATTCTAAAAGAAGTCAAAGCTGCAATGACCAAATCAAGGTGCAGGTGTATTATTTGCATGGAAATATTTGCCTGCATAGAGCATTTGTTCTTGACTGAAGTACTTACGAGTCCTCTGGAGCATCATAGGACAAAGTCTCCTGGCCTCCTATCCCTTTTCTTTTCCAAGGTGGTGTCTCATGAACATGTTTGGGTGTCCTTTAGTGCGAAGAGATTTGAATCAGGTGTATACTCATTCCTATTTGGTTGTGTCCTTACCACATCCAAACTCTGTGTTGTAAAACAAAGCTATAAAAGACTTGTCTGTGTCCTTGTGGATCTAATGGCCTAGATACCATGATCTAGGCATCTGATTAGAAAATTTATCTTGAAAAATGTTTTACCACTGATTGCATATGTACTACAAATAGCTGTGAACAGTAGAAAAGTATTAGTTCTGATAAAGTGTTAAAAGTTAGCTATCGCCAGATGTGGTGGCTCATGCCCATAATCCCAGCACTTTGGGAGGCTGAGACAAGTGGATTATTTGAGCCCAGAAGTTCTAGACCAGCCTGAGCAATATGGCAAAATCCCATCTCTACCAAAAAAAAAAAAAAAGTTAGCTATTGGTGAAGCACAAAAGTAATGTTTACATAGACCAGTGTTAATGTTAGTTCAGCTTACTGAGGAAGTAAAGTATCCTAAGATCATCTTGAGTTACTGATTAAATAGATGAATCACCAATAAATCAGTCTACAGAATTTTGGAAGAAAATAATATACTATAATTTTTAAAAGTGGTCTTTATGTAGATATGGAATTATAGGGGTATAATAGTTTAACATCTATCTAACATATACAGATCACTAGATTTTTCCCTTCACTGTTTTGGAAAGAAATTATATAACAGTTCCAACGATCTTTCTAAGGAAAAAATCAGAGGCCAGTTTTCAAATTGAGTGAAAGTATTAGTTCCATATATCATGTGATTTTATTTGTGCAATATATAAGTGGTTATTTGAGTACTGCTTTGTGAGATTTCACACGAAAGATATTTATTGAGACATAAAAATGCCCTAGGTCTTAAAGAAAAACTTAGTAAAGCACTCACAGTCCATGCCCAGTGGGCATGCAACCTAATTAGACTGATAGACCTAATGTAATCCTAGGAACTCACACTACATTAGCAAATCAGTTAGTTACATTTTAAAACTGGGCCGATGATGTTAAAATCACATGAGGTTCATTCTGCCTTAATGCAAACTGGGCATCTCTAAAATTGTAAATAACTTGAGAAAATAAAGACTACTGACCACAATTTGTATACTACAATGCGGATCCAGACACCTTTTCACCTGCCAAAGGCTATATCTCTATTATGCTTGTTTGCATCAACTGCTCAGTCAGCCTCAATCAAAAGCTTTTGCACCCACTTGGTGGTGGTGCTTCTGCTTTATGGGCTATGACAAGCTCATCTAATCCTATGTACATCACTAAGTTAGGTCAGTTCTTAAATGGAAAATCCCAGGGGAGATTAAAGACCTTTTATAGCACAAGGGGGGAATATAGGATTTGTATCATACCTGACATGTACATGTGGCTGTCACACCAAACACCAATTGTAATATGGAGAGATAAATCAGCTGCACTGAGTCCTAGGTCAAGCGCTGTTTAAACAACTCTACCTCAAAGAGGACACAGCCTCAGAGCATGTTCCTTCTGACCTCCTCTTGGAATCTTAGGCAGAATAAGAGCCTTAGATAAAACTCTCAAGTCACTCTTAACTCCCACATGCCATGGAAAAGTCTTGGAAAATACCACATGCCCGCAGAGCCGGGTGAATGTGGGGATATAGAGATAGCTGGGAGTCCAGCTGTGGTAATTGCCGGAGTTCCACAGTGGTCTGGCAGGCACTGAGTGATCTAGGAGTCAAATACAATACCCTGCAGTCACACCCAAGCCCTCTCAGCACCAGTAAGTAAAGATAAGCTTGAGTCAGGAGGGGAGGATCTCTGGGCCCTGATCAGATCCAGGAGGATGCAATACATTCCCCAGGCACAAACATTAGCATGGTACACCAGCAGATAGCGAGACCTGTGAGTGGAGCAGACTTTTTCTCAACCACTGTGGGTTATGTAACCCTCCCCGTTTGGCAATTTGAGACCCACTTGGACATACCAGAGGGACAGATGGGAACCCTGAAAGATGCAGAATTTACCTAAATAAGATAGTCATCTGTAAAACAAAGTTTAAATTGTTGGATCAATATAAGTTACTGAATTAAACTAAATTATATTTTCTCTGCTCTCCAGCATTGTTGGTGAGGGTGACAGGGAGGTGGTCTTAAAGAAGGATTACATCAGTTATTGCAAGTAAGCCATATTTTCTGTGGATGTAAATTTGTGGCTCTTTTACAAACACAAACACTGATTTAGTGCACAATCAAGTTGCTATGTCTTTGTTACCAATTGCCATGTGGAGTTTATCGATGTTAGGACAGTCAAGAGTCAAATATAAAAATCCAACTGTCCAGTCTGAAAAGGTGTCAGGAAACTCTATGTTCAAAAATTCCAAAGATCTGAATTTGATATTAAATATCTAGGCATATCTGAGGCAGGTTGCTGAATCACAAAATAGTCATTCATTAATTATGAGAGCAGTAATTTCTGTTTTGTCTACTAATGTATCTCCAGAACCTACAATATAACCTGGAATATAATAAATGCACAATAAATAACTATTGAATAAAAGACTGAAGAATGAAATATGGATGTTGAAATTATAAATACAGAGTTCAGGTTCATATGCTAGCCATGATACATAGTAGTAGGCCAATTATCAACTGGAAGTAAAGTTATGAAAGATTAAATGTCTGGCTACTCATAGCTGTTTTTCTTCTACTTGTTTTTACTGGGAGGTAAATCCCTGAGTTTGGTTTACTGACTTTCTTTCTGGTCCTAATTGGTGGTCTAAAAAGATTCCATAGCAAAACATGCATAAAGCTGTGGCAGTGAGTTGACTCAGGGCTGCAAGGATCCACCTCTGTTTTCCCATGGATATAAGATAACTTCTCTACATACCTAGACCAGATATTACTACCCTTTAAAAAAGTGTAGAGTTCTTCTTCATTGTGACATAATCCAGCAGAGAATTTATCTTTGACCTAGTTGTTTTAACTAGTGGTTGAATAACCTAGAGATAAACAAAGTTTCCCACAAAGCAGGAAAATGTTGTTGAAAATAACAGAATGTTCTTGCAAAATTAAAGACTATGTCTCAAAAAATGCTATACGTGTTATCTTATTTGCAATTCTCTATACTTAAAAACATACAATTTAATGAAAAATATTAACAAAATAGTTACAATAGCACAGAATAATGGAGAAGTTTATAACAACAATGGAAACTAAATGTATAGTCAAGCTAGTTTCAACCTCTTGCAAGAATTTTTAATTGCAAGATCAGTGAAACTGAATTGAGGAGCAAATCATAACTTAGATTTGCTTTGCCTTCAGAAACAAAATAGATTTCTCAGTATATACTCCCCCTGTCAGACAGATTCTGATTTGTATGTACCAGCAAATGTCCCTGATTTTTAATACATCTTCTGCAAAAGACTAAAAAATGATCCATTTTTTCATCTTTTGGATTGTAATGGGACAAATGCACAAATATATATGTAAAAGAATATTCATCTTAGCATACATTTTAATACTAGAACTAATTTAAATGCTGATTATGGTAAATGGACATATAAATGAAGATACAACCATACAATGGACTACCTCAATTAAAAATGTTGATGTCTATATGTGTTAACACAATTTTTTGGGTTTTTTTTTGTTTGTTTGTTTGTTTGTTTGTTTTTGAGACAGAGTCTCACTCTTGTCACCCAGTCTGGAGTTCAGTGGTGCAGTCTCGGCTCACTGCAATTTCCACCTCCTGGGTTCAAGTGATTCTCCTGCCTCAGCCTCCCGAGTAGCTGGGATTACAGGCGCCCGTCACTATGCACAGCTAATTTTGTATTTTTAGCAAAGACAGGGTTTCACCACGTTGGCCAGCCTGGTCCTGAACTCCTGACCTGAGGTGATCTGGCTGCCTTGGCCTCCCAAAGTGCTGGGATTACAGGCATGAGCCACTGCGCCCCACATAGATTTTTTCCAATGATATATTATTAAGAAAAAAAAAACATTCTTAAACATTAGTGAGTGCTTTAAAAGTGGATGTAAAACTTTACCTTTTCTAAGGTATGTGTGATTACAACAGAAAAAGCCCTAAGAGATTACCACCAAAATATTAAAGGAATTGCCTCTTGGAATGTAGAATCACCAAAGATTTTCATTTTCTTTTCCTTGTTTAAGTATTTTATCATGTTTTGCAATGACTTGCCTTATATTCTTTTAAAATCAAGGCAGTTTTTTAGGGAAAAACCCTTAATGTTTGTATATAACTGTGAATAAATGATCAAGCAACATTATCATAAAATATAAAAGGGAAGTGGTCACATAGTCACAAGTTAAATAGTAATCAACACACAGAGCTCTTCCTCCACACTGTAGGAAAGACAGAAATATGATGTGAATTAATCAACAGGCTCTCCTTCCATTATAATTGTGAGTAGTCACATCCTTGGCTAAGTGCATTGAATTTAGCTGTTGTTGAAGAGCACAGTTATTCCCTCTCATGGCTATAGAGGGTTAGAGACTTTTGCAATATTCTTGAGAAAAGAGCAGCAATTATTTCAATAATGAGAATTAATTTATATGAAATCATTTAATCTCCATGACAATTCAGTTAGGGAGTTTGGGCCACTAACCACAACAAAACACGGCCTTTTTCCAGTAAACCAAATATTTTCTCATATCTCCACCTCTTCGTTTACTCATCTCTATTGCAGGAGTGGCTGATAAAATGAGGAATTTAGTGTATATTTATTAGGGATAGAGATGTTCTATTAAAGTGTGGACAATTCGTCTCTTTCCTCTAAATTTATCTTTTAGTGTAATCTAAATTTTGTAAACTTCAAAAAATACTTTAACTTCATTTAATCGTCAATACCCTCATCTGTATAACTTGGAAATAAGCATGCCTACCTTTAAATCTCTAGGCATAAGATCTGGCACCTTGTAAATGCTCAATAAATGTCCATTGTTACAACTAGTATTATTGTTGTTGCTTTAGACAAGAGAAGAGAAAAAAAGAAAATTTTGAGAAATTAGTAAAATTTTAGAAGCTCAACTGGGCGTGGCTGACAGAAGTAGAGGAACAGAGAGAAATAGAACACTCTGGGGAAGTGCCAAAAAGATGGCAAAGAGCAGAATTTGGGATGACATGGAAGGAACCTAGGGATTGAAGCTCTACCAACTCCAAAATTCCGGAAAGGCAGTATTGGGTGAAGTACACAAAGGAAGGAAACATTTGTCCTGTCTTATTCCACTAAGGCACAAGCTTTGTAAAAATCAACAGCTGCTTCAGTTCAAAAAAAAAAAAAAAAAAAGAATCTCCTGAAGGAAAATCTCCAGCTAAGGCAATTGTGATGCGGAGACAAGGGAAAGAGCCCTCTAAGGCACAGGATTCGTAAGCCCAAGGAATTCTAGAGGGGGAGGCAGTAGCAGCAGACAAATGGCACACTGCTAAAAATGCCTTTAGATATTTTTGTGGTTGAAAAAATCCAGAAAAAAAAAAAGCAGAAGATTGACATTGTGGAGAATACAATACAATGAATTCTGGAGGATAGACTCTTTAAATGTGGGACACTCAGCTCTCCAGAGGAAGAAGAGGTTGTATCCCTAGGCAGCATGCTCACCCTTCAGCATCCGTGTGCCAGAATCATAAGGCTCCGCGGAGATATGGAAATGAAAAAATGTGAAATGAATATGAAATGAAAGAAAAGAGCTTCAAATAAGGCCTGAAGGCTGGTGAGGCCATCACAGCAAATTTATATGTATATATTTTTGCAAAATGAAAGAATGCAATAAATGTAGAAGCAATGCCATAATTAACTTCTTAATTAAAATATTCTTATACTTAAATTTAAGTTCATAGGTTAAATATTCAATAAACTAGCCTAGATTATTGGGCACTCTGGTAAAACTGAATTCAAATCTATTCTCTTCTGGTTTTCTATAGTTCAATGCCAGCAATTGCAATATTGCATTATATTATGAACAAGAATAACTGCTTTGGGAGAATTGAAATTATTTTGTCTATTCTAAATTGCATGGGTGAGGGCCGCAGCTGAGATCATCATATGTATCCTATTGACTTTTTGGATTCTTTGTCTGACGGCATGTCACACATGATGTGCCTTGAAATTGAGGGACTTGAAATTGGAGTAATTAAATTTGGAAGTTGCTACACTTATTCTCATGGAAAAGGGCCAATCTGCTTCTGAAAGAGCCCAGATTCCACATGAGTGAAATTGCTGTGGCCGAAAACAGAAAACCATTGGATAGAAAAGATTTTAGATTTTAATTTCTTTAAAATCTAATGAACTTTAATCCGATTTTGTTTTGGGTCCATAATTTCTCTCTGAGAATATAATAATACAGGGAACTCCATATGATTTAAGTTGGAATCAACTATAAAGTTATACCGTATTATTGGAGGTATTTTTGTTTGAATTTTTTGGTATATTCTCCGATAAGAACTATGTGACAATATGGCTGGGCATAACTTAAAGTTGGAAATTGAACAGAGAATGAGCTGTTGGCTAAAAGTGCATTGTACCCTGCGAGTTACATCAGTTAATGGTTTATTCTGAGCTATATTAGAAATTTCTGGGAACAAAAATGAAACTATGCACTAATGTCCCAGAAGGAGGTCCAGAGGGGCAGTGGTAGGGAGTGAAAAGAGGCTTCCCAAATAGGGAGTGGGGCTCCTCTGATACCCTGCTAGTCACGCCTCTGAAGAGATACAGCCACAACCTTGCTTGACCGTATGCTTGGTTGTGGTCAAAGGTTAAGGAAACAAAAAGTTTGAGAGTGTTCAAGAAGAAAGCTCATTTTCTGACTTCTTTTTCTATTATTCCTTGTAGAGAGGGGAGTTTGAACATAGTCACATAGGAGCAGAGGTGAAATATCTAATTGGTGAGTTCTTGAAGAGCTTAATATCCATGAGCCACACTTAATATCCAAGGCAGGAGGTCAATAGTTGAAATGCTGCATTGCTAAGGGTGTTCCTTTTCCCTCCCCCATTCCAAAAATCCATTTACCCTCAAGCGCTAAGGGCCTGACTTGCACTTCCTTTATCCTTCTGTAACCAAACCAAAAAAGACCCCTGGCAAGCCCAGCTTGTTCTCTGCTCTCCCTGATTCAACGTCTCTGCCTGTGAGTGGATGAATACATCCCTAAAAGCTAGGTAGCCTTAGTTCAGAAGAGGACATAGGAAGCGCCAATCTGGCCTCAAATCTATGCAGGGCTCTCTATCTAGCTTTACCAATAATAAAGTTGGCACAGAAATTTGTTCTTTATTTAGTCTCTTGATTCTATTTCTCAATTAGCTAGAACCAGGAGTTATACAACACATATGCCCATTTTAATTGAAATATTGCTATTTTAGTTCTCAAAGAACCATTTTCAAAATTAAACCAAAGAGAGGAAGGGATTTAAGAAAAAATTTTTAAATTAAGATTATTAAAACAAGACAAAGAACTTTAAAATGTAGGAAATTATATAACAAGCACAACCACATGGGCAAATAATTCTGTTTCTGTCTTCAGAGGGAAGAAATAAAGGCAGTCTCTGAATATGTATAAAACATATACATGTATGTCTATATAGCTGGATGATTGGACAGATGCAGAGAAGACTTTTAATTTTAAGGAGAATTTAAACTTTTTATCCTATTATAAGTCAAATTACTCTGGCTACACAGAAAAATCCAACCTCTGAAAAAAATCTCATTTCCTATCAAAGCACCCCCACCCTAACTCCACATATCCGGCCATGAATGATTCTGAGAGTACCCAAGAAATGTCTCACATAACAAGACCTAATTCAGCATCGATGCTGCTCCTCTGACTGTATGCTCCATATGGTGCTTCGCTGATGCAGCAGCTTCTCTGCTAGTGGTCTTTGCAGTTCCAGAGTGTGTCAGAGGCTGCTTGCTGATCACCACACAGCTTGTTGGTTATGAGACACTCTCCTCTTGCTTGTCTGGGCACCCAAGGTGTCTGAATGCCCACACTAAGGCCTCAGTTACAACAAAGCTGGATGTGGCCTGTGAAAGGATTTGAGAGTTGTCCTGTTTCCCTTCAAATATTTTTTAAATAGATTTTTGTTACAGTGGTGAAAATTAGTGTCACCTGTGCCACAAAGTATTTACACTTTGTGTAAACACAGCAAGCAGCCTCTGACACACCCTGAAATTGCAAAGACCACTAGTAGAGAAGCTGCTGCATCAAGGAAGTATCATATAGTACTTTACAGTGTTTAGTAATATAACCAAAAATCTTCCCGTTTTAATTTTTAGATCCATGAAGCTGAGCCTAGAAGGAAATCATGCAACAGCCAAGACATTGTATCCAGAGTTCCTTCTCCTCTGATGGCTTTGTTGTTGGGTCGGGACCATTTGCCTGGTTCCTTGGAATGAGTTCCCTAGAGCTCTTAATCTCTTGCTCACAATCAGACTTCTTTGGGGCCAACTCACCAGTTCATCAGATAGGATCAGATATGTTTGAAACTCAGCAGAGAACACAGCTTATATTCTTTCATAGAAAGCTTCTTAGTCATGAAAAAATTTCTAATAAATCTGTTCTACAACTTATGTAACCTCAACTAAACCCTAGCAGTGGACAATGAGAAGACAATAGTTTATTCTGAGATTCCTCCAACACTATTTATAATTGTTTAAAAGCAGAATATGGAATCATGTGGCTAAAGGGACTCAGGGAGCAGCATCGCAATATCTTATTAACTGCTAGCAGTGTCACCCAGACATGTTTTTTGTTGTTGTTTTGTTTTTTTGAGATGGAGTCTCGCTCTGCTCTGTCTCCCAGGCTGGAGTGCAGTGGCATGATCTCTGCTCACTGCAAGCTCCGCCTTCCGGGTTCACGCCATTCTCCCGCCTCAGCCTCCAGAGTAGCTGGGACTACAGACGCCCACCACCACTCCCGGCTAATTTTTTGTATTTTTAGTAGAGACGGAGTTTCACCGTGTTAGCCAGGATGGTCTCGATCTCCTGACCCTGTGATCCGCCCGCCTCGGCCTTCCAAAGTGCTAGGATAACAGGCGTGAGCCACAGCGCCGGGCGCGACATGTTTTTATAAATTCATGTACCAGGGAATTCAATTGCCTGCTTGTAGACCCTTATTGCTCTTTATTTTCTGAATCAATGGTATTCCCACAAGCACGGCTGCAGGTACAACCCTAAACTGTAGTACTCATAACCTTCAGTTGAAGTAATTACTGTTTTGATGTGGTGCTATGATAGGCAAAATCCCAGAAGTATTAATCACTTTGCTTGTCCAAAGTGTATAAGGACTGTCAACTCTTAAGTTGATTTAGGAACAAGTTGGATAATTCTATATCTGTGAAAATGATCTTGAATTACTTTGATTATTAAAGACCTTCTATTTTAAAGCATTTAAAAATGATGTTGCTCTATGACCCTTTTCTCTAGGGAAAATAACTTTTAAATTTCTGGAAAATTAAACTCATACATAAAATATAACTTTCTATCAGAGTGGAATAATTATACCTAAGAGTTGCTTTGGGATCCTAGACTGAGTGAAAATGGGTGGTAAAAGGGGAAATACCATTGATGCAGAAACAAGTAGAGCCTGGTCCAAAGGAAAGAGGATTCACAAAAAGAAAGAATGGTGAAAATTATTCAAATAAAATTTGAAGATGTAAGGGACTTTGAAATCAGCTACTGATAAAACTCCCATGAATCCACAGAATAATGCTTAGAGCCTATGGTGAATGTAAGACAATGTAGGATTGTTGAAAGCTTAATACTTCTGTATTTCAATGATAAGAAGGCTTATGAAAGCAATAACTGTGAAAGCAAGTGCTTTTCTTTTATTTGGCAGCATAGACTAACAGAGGATTCTGAACATATTGATGAAAGGAAAAGATATTCGAATTTGGAAGTTGTCTAAAAGTAAAGGAAACAAAAAGAGAGTATAGGTCAAAGGCTTAAAAAAATTTAGAGAGTAAATATAAGAAATAAACATATCCAAAAAATAGAAATTGACACCTCTTACACCTACAGAATGACTGTGATGAAAATACGAAAAAAAAAAAAAAAGCCAAGTAACTGGAATTGTTATTAATTGCTGGTGGGAATGAAAATCTGTGCAATTACTTTGGAAAATGGTTTGGCAGTATCTTCTAAAGTTGAACATATGCGTGTCTTATGGCCTAGCAATTCTACTTCATATCTCCAAATAGCATGCACTAGAATGTTCATAGCAGCACTATCAGTAATAGTTCCAAACTGGAAATTACCCACATGTCCATCAACAGTAAAATGTGTAGGAAGAAAGAGTAATTTTTCCTCTACCCTTCTGAGTTTTTGGCTGGGATATCTGCAACAAAAGACAGATTAACAAAGGAAAAGCAAATGGAAGCTTATTAACATGTATATTTCATATATACATGTGACATACCCAAGAAATGAGTAATTCTCAAAGAGATGAACTAGAATTTTAGTTTATATAACATCTTTAGTTCAAAGAAAGAAGGAGGCAAGTTATGGGAAACTAATGGTAGATAAAGTCTAGTTAATAAAGGTTTGTTTTGTTGATTCCTCTGGTTCTATCTCCTGGCTTATAAAAGTCTAAATTTATCTCTGGTGATCAGATTTTGTTTTTCCTGGTAGAGGTGGAAGGGAAGACATCTTTATAAATGTATGCCCTGCTTTTAGGCAAATGTGGGAGGACAAAGTTTTTCTTGCATCTGCTTCTTCTCAATTGCCTTCAATTCAAAATAACCCTTATGCCAAAATGGCACATTTTGGGGTGACATATTTGCTACCCTTCAAATGAGTGAATTAATTTTGATAGAATCACTGATTGAATGGCGTAACAGTAATGAGATTAACAAACTATAGCTGCATGCAACAAGATGGAAAAATCTTAAAATATGGAAAGATGGGAGTGAAAGACATAAAAAATTATGATTCCAGTTACAGAAATTACAAAACAAGACAATACCAAACATCCCAACAAAATGTATCTACCTATGCTGTTAAAAGTGAGTGTAGTGGTGGTCCTTATAAGAAGAGAGGGAGCCCTCTGCCCAGCCCCCATACCGTCTGGGAAGTGAGGAGCCCCTCTGCCAGGCCGCCCCACAGTCTGGAAAGAGAGGAGCCCCTCTGCCTGGCCGCTGTGCAACCCTCCAAGTGTGAAGTGGTAGTCTCGTGTGTGATCTTTCTGCCCTCCCCAAGTTTGCATTTTTGACATTAAAGTTTACTTTTAAATTAAGAGTTTTAAATTGGAAAAAAAAAAAAGAGAGGGTGATCATGCCTGGAGAAGTGAGGGGGTTTCAAGAGTACTGACAAGACTTTCAAACTGTAATGACGCTCTCCTCTTCGCTCCTCTCCTTCAAGCTGCCATTACCTTTTACCCAGACCGTGAAGGCAGCATCTTAACCAGTTTCTTCTGTTCTTTGCCTACTCACAAACTATTTTCCACTTCATGACCAGGGTGACCTTTTTACATATAAATAAAATTGTGTCACTATCTTGTTTTAAACCCCTTCTATGGCTTCTCTTTACACTCCAGATATTTCCCAAAGCTCCTCACGAACTGAATGGTCCTGCATGATCTGGTCTCTGCCCACCTCTTCAAGATCACTGCCTACCATCAAAGCTCCACCATACTGGCTTTTCATTTGCTTCCCAAGCATGCCTGTTTTTCTTCTGTCTTTGCACTAGTTATTTGCCCTGCCTAAAATCCTGTTCCTCCCTAAATCTTTATGTGACTGATTCCTCCATACTATTTACCTCTCAACTCAAATATTACCTCCTCAAAGAGACTACCTCTATTGTTCCAAAAGCAGTCCCATCATACCCATACCACCAGTGTATTTCCACCATATTATGTATATTTATATGTATATGTATATGTATATGTATATGTATATGTATATGTATTTCCACCATATTATATCATGTTGTCTTTTTCAGAGCACTTGTCGTTATCTGAAATTTTGCTAATTTCTGTGTTTGCGTATACATTGTCTGTCTTCATTCGTATAATATGAGGTCCATAAAAGCTAAGACTCTGTCTTTTTGTCTGGTTTACTGCTTTATCTCCAGCTCCAAATACAGTGGCAGGCACGCAGAAGATGTTCAGTAATTATAGAATAAATGAAAAGCCTTAAGAAACTTTAAGGGTTTAAGAACTCAAAATGTTGAACAGAAATTTTCTGGGAAAGAGGTGATGGAATGAATGGTAAGTCTAAGAAAACTGAACGGGCAGGGAACTTAGGGTAGAAAAAAGGTTGGGGTTTGAGCAACTTGGAGAAGTATAAAGCTTAAAGAGAGATAGTAGAGTGGTCCAAGGTAGCTCGGAAGTGTAGGCAAACTATTAAGGTCCATTATGAAGAGTTTGGATTTTATCTTTCATCTTAAGGAAAACTACTGGAGGGCTTTTAAGGTGAGCCCTAACACATTCCTATTGATACTTTTAACAGATTACTTGGCTGCTGGTTGAAAGAGGAAGATCAACTTGAAAGGTGGGCCTTAATGAAAGATGATGGCAGCTTGAATTAGAGGCTCATAAGAAATATGGAGAGACCTGGATGGATTTATGACCTGTATCACAGGGAAAATATTTAAATTTGCTGATAAATTGCATGTATGTAGGGTGTATGGTTAATGGAGAGGAAGAAATCAATTATTTTTAAGTTTCTCATTTGGGCTACTGGGTAAATGCAGCAAAACTGGAGTAAAAATATATCTCAATTGTTATATCCCTGGAGTTTTATGCGTTGCATAAAGCAGTTAACAAATATAGGTCAAAGAAGTAAGTGAATAAATAAATGAATGAATGAAAAGTGCAATGCAGAGATGAGAGAGAAGGATGTAATCACTATCTTATACTGTTTAAGGGAAGCATATCACTATACAGGGTCCTATGGCAAGTATTATATTTTGTTACATTTTCACATAGTTAACACATTCACACCTATGTAATGTAATGGTTATACTTATTAACTTAAATACTTTTAATATATGAAAAATGTTAGCCTTGGCAGTCTCCAGATTCCATGAAGATTAGTAGTACTATTCCTCCCAGATCCTTCTTACCACAAAAGAACTTTGGGTATATGTAGCAAACAAACATAGGAAGCCTCCAAAATGTAGAAGGAAGATGTTCTGCCTAGGGATCTCAGAACTTGAGGGAAGACATAACAGTGGGTCCACTGGATTTCTTAGTGCCTTCCATATATTCCTGTACAGGGAGATCCAGAAGCCTCCAACCCCAAACCTCCAATAGACATGGACACAAAGCTCCAAAGAAAACCTGTCCCTTTAGCCAAGAGACATGAAAAAAGATTGCCCAACAGCAGATTTTTTTTTTTTTTGCAATATCCTCCCTAGTCCAGCCAAACACCAATAAAAAACCTTATTCATCCCAAGGAAGTAGGGAACAAATTTTCACTCCCCAACAAGGTGGTGTTGGAGTGTAAAGCACAGTCTGGCAGAACCAGATGGTGCCGTGATTCCCTGCTGGGGTAGTGTTAGCACTAAGCAGGGCTGTGTGTCTCTTTTTCATGCTAGTACCATACTGTTTTGATTAATATAGCTTTGCAATAAAGTCTTAAATCAAGAAGTGTGACGCTTCCAACTTTGTTTTTTATTTTATGAATTGTTTTGGCTATTTGGGGTATTTTTGGCTCCATATTAATTTTAGGACGGATTTTGTTACTTACATAAAGAATGCCATTGAGATTTTGATAGGGATTGCATGACTGTATATTGCTTTGCATAGTATGGACATTTTAATAATATTAATTCTTCCTGTCCATGAGTACAGAATATTTTTCTATTTATATGTGTCTTCTTCAATTCCTTCCATCAATGCTTTATAGTTTACAGTCTGTAAGTCTTTGGTTAGATTTACTCCTCAGTATTTTACATTTCTTGATACTTTTATCAGGAAATATAATGGGATTGTTTTCTTTTTTAAGTAGGTTGTGATTTCTGTATAAAAATGCTCCCAATTTTTATATGTTAATTTTGTAACATGTAATTTTATTGAATTTAACTACTAGTTCAATCAGTGTGGAATCTTTATGGTTTTTTAACCTATAGGATTATATCATATAAAGACAGAGATAATTTTACTTCTTCCTTTCTGGTTTGGACAGTTTCTTTCCTATACATATTAAAAATGAATATGTGGAAACTGAAATTAAAGGATCAATACAATGTATAATCTCTCCAAAGAAAATGAGATACTTAGGTGTAAATTTAACAAAACATGTACAGGAACTGTATGCTAAAAATTCCAAAATGCTGATGAGAGAAATCAAAGAAGACCTAACTAGATGGAGAGGCATACCATATTTATGGGTTGGGAGACTTACCATAATGAAAATGTCAATTATCTCCAAACTGAGCTATAGGTTTATGCCATTCCTATCAAAATTCTAGCGAAGTTTTTATAGACACAAACAAATATATTCTAAAATGTATAAGGAAAAGCACCCTAGAATAGCTAAAACAATCTTGAAAAGGAAGCATAAAGTAGAAAGAACCACTCCACTTGATATTAAGTTCTACTAGGTAGCTATAGCAATCACGACAGTGTGTGGTATCAGTGGAGGGACAGATATATTGATCAACTGAACACAATAGAGAATTCAGAAATAGACTCACAAAAATATGCCTGCATTCATCTGTTTTGTGTTGCCATAACAGAATACCACAAACTGGGTAATTTATAAAGAAAATAAGTATGTTTCTTACAGTTGTAAAGTCTGGAAGTCTAAGGTGGAGGAGATCACATTTGCTGTTCTTGCTGTCATTTCATGCTAGAAGGTGGAAGGACAAGTGGGCACAAGACTGCAAGGGGGCCAAACTCACTTGAAACAAACCCACTCTGTGATAACTAACCCAATTTTGTGATACTGATATTAATCTATTCATGAAGGCAGAGCCCTTATGATCTAATCACCTCTTGTTAGGCCCACCTCTCAATACTGTTGCATAGAGGATTCAGTTTCCAACATTTGGACCTTGGGGGACACATTCAATCCATAGCAATACCAAACTTACTTTTGACAAGAGTGCAAACACAATTCAATAAAAGAAAAGTAACCTCTTGCACAAATCATGCTGCAAGCCAATGGACATCCATAGACAGAAAATTTAAACCTTGGCCTAAACTTCACACCTTTCACAAAAATTAACTCCAATTGGATTGTGAACTTATATGTAAAACATAAAGCTATAAAGCTGCTTGAAAAATATAGGAGAAAATATTTGGATCTAGGACTAGACATAAACTTATTAACCTTTACACCAAGAGTATGGCCCATAAAAGAAAAACCTGACCAACTGAACCTCATCAAAACTAAAAACTTTGATCGTGCAAAGGCACTGTCAACATTTTGAAAATATTACCACAGACTGAAAGAAAATTGTTTCAAGCCATATTACCAACAAAAGACTAATATTCATCACAAATTAATTATCATCAGCATAAATATATTAAGAAATATTAACACAGATGTTCATTAATATATTAATGAATATTAATATAGAGAATTCTCAAAACTCAATAATAATAAGAAATTCAATTAGAAAATGGACAAACGTATGAAGAGACATTTCACTAAAGAAGCTATACAAGTGGCAAATAAGCATATGATAAAATATTTAACATCATAACCATTAAGAAAACTGCAAATTAAAACCACAAAGAGGTATAATCATACATCTATTAAAAGTGCTAGAATAAGAAATAGTGTCAACACCAAATGCTGATGAGGTGTGGAAAAACTGGATTTCCAAAGCATTGCTGGAGGGAATGTAAATGTTGAGCTATTTTGGAAAACTGATAGTTTATTTTAAAACTAAACATTCAACTACAATGTGGCCCAACCATTGTACTCCTAAGCATTTATTTCAGAGAAATGCACGCTTATGTTCACAAAAAGCCTGTAGATAGATGTTTATAGCAGTTTTATTTGAAATAGACAGAAACTGGAAACAACCCATATGTCTTTCAATGGGTGAATGTTTAAATAAACTGCGGTACATCCAAACCATGAAATACTGTTCAGCAATAGAAAAGAATGAACTACAGTACTGATACATGCAACAACTTAGATGGATCTCCAGGAATTGTGCTGAGTGAAAAAAGCTAATTCTAGTAGGTCATATACTATGTGATCCCACTTCTATGACATACTTGGGATGTCAAAATTATAGAAATTAAGAGAAGATTAGTTGTTGCCACCTGTTGGGGACAGCGTTGGAGAGATGGAAGTGGTTGTGGTTTAAAAGGCAACACAGGGAATCCTTGCAACGACGGAACTGTTCTGTATTGTTCTGTATCTTTACTATACTGATATCAAAATCCTGGTTGTGATATCATACTAGAGTTGTGAAAGATGTTATCTTTGGGAAAAACTAGGTAAAGGGTATTTGGCATCTCTCTGTACTATTTCTTACAACTGGGTGTGGGTCTATACTTACACAAAATAAAAAGCTTAATTTTAAAAAGGTAGCACTGGAGGAAAAAAAAGCTCTCCTAAAGAATATTCCAGAATTCCAGAGTTAAAGAGAGTGCATCTACTTAAGGGAGAAGGGTTCAACACTGGTTCCTGAATGCACACTAGAAAAAAACTAGATGACAATTGGCAATGTTTGGGGAGAAGATTGTGAACATATGGTTTTAAGAATTATATGTGAATTTGGTATGAATAAAATAGGATGGTAAACAAAAATATTTGGTGTACATTCTGAGAAAACAAATATGCTATCATGTATAAATACATAAAAAAGAAAAAATGACAAGACATCTTATTGAAACAGAAAGAGAAGAAGATATAAGAGGAAAGAATAAAAAATTACTTACTGTGATTATATGAAATGCATTAGCTGAAGCTTAAAGGATAAGAAGTCAGCTAGATTGACAAAGGGACAGAAAGGAAGAGGGTATATGTTCTAGTTAGAGGAATAACAAATGCAAAGCCCAGGGCTGTGACTGAATATTTGAGGAAATGCCACTAATTGGTTGTGACTGAAGCTGAAGTGTATTTATAGAGGTTACAGAGGTTCCCAGAGCAAAGAATTGTCTTGTAAACCATGCTAAATAGTTGGAAGTCTATCTATACTTAAAGTGGTAGGAAATTATTGGAGAAATGTATCTCTTTGCCTGCTTGCTATCTCTTATTCTCACCCTTCCTGCTTGTTCTATTTCCTTCCTTCCTTCCTCCCCTCCTCCCTCCCTCCCTCCCTTCCTTCCTTCCTTCCATTTCCCTACCTTCTCCCATCCTCCCCTCCTCTTTTCTTCTGCATTCTTCTCATATTATTTTCTACTATTCAGTAATACACTAAACCAGGCACCAAAATTGCAGAAAAGAAGTAAATAATGGCTGCTCTAAGTGCTTATAGTCTAGTAGAAAAAAGTACACATGCAATTAGCTTATTATCTTTGGAATTTTTTTTTTACTTTTGGTGACATAGAAATGAAATATATTAAGTCCTATGTTTCAGACTCCGTGCTTAATATTTTGCCTGTGGTATCTCATTTTATCCTCGTAGTAGGAAAAATTACATGTAAGCATATTAACATATTATATAAATGCTTTTTATAATTAAAACTCTGTGGAATTTTGTCCATGAGGTGTTCAAAACAGTCTAGACATCCTTCTGTTGTGAGTACTCCAGTGAAACCTTGAGGGATGCTGTAGTCCTTGACTCAATGAAATTGTCAGTTTCCATCTATTTCAAAAGTTCTATAATCAGATGGAAGTGATAGCGAACTCTTGCACTATTCTTAGGTGATTTAAATATGATATATATTTTTTGAAGATAGAAACCAATGCTTTACCATATCTTCTTATTAAAAATTCCATGCCATTCTCTCTGGTGTGGTGGTGGCTATGCTCATGCCGGGACCAACTTCCAAAAGAATCATTTTACGTGGCTTACCTAAGTTCCCTAGGAATTTCAGAGGCTTAAGACATTCTTTTGTTCTGGTTTCAGTAGTTGCATAGTTGTGTAGGTCATAATTACACGGAAGTTTAAATGGGGTTAAATGCCTATATGTGTATGTATTTACATACATGTATATAAAATTGAATCATCCTATGTCCACAGCAGTCATAGCTAACAAAATAATAGGATTTGAAGAAATCCAAGAGTCCTGCAAATGACTGCTGGTGTCCTGGCACATGGAATTCAGAAAGAAAAGGGCAGTGTTATTAAAGGATTCTTGGACATTTCTAGGACCAAGAAATGTTCCTAGGTGTGAAATGTCATGTTTCTGTTTCCTGAAAACTGTATCCTCAATGGGAAAATTTTGATTCATTTTGCTACAAAATGCTTTACTAAATCAGAGATATTATCTCTAAGCAAAATTCTATTAAATTTTGGTTTATGATTAATTGATGAAAGTCAATACAACATAGAATATATCATTAATATAGAGCAGTGAAAATTCATGTTGTAAATCTTGATATTCTAGTATAACTTTTGTCTCCACTGAACTATTTGGCCTGAAGCAAGTAGCTTTATGCTTGTGGGTCTCTATTTTTTGCTCTAGAA
The DNA here is from genome assembly GCF_028885625.2 of Pongo pygmaeus. NCBI lineage: Eukaryota > Metazoa > Chordata > Mammalia > Primates > Hominidae > Pongo > Pongo pygmaeus. Next base: position 130,956,950 of record NC_072373.2, on the reverse strand, counting down.
AATGAGGAAGCTGGAAACAGTGACTTTTAAATTGTCCCAAGACAATTTATGATGTCCCAAGAATCACTGGGTCAGGAAGAGGGTACTGTGTTCAATGGATCCCATTTTCTGAGGTCAGAGACTCTCAAGGCTCTAAAGACCAGAGTCCACTCGGTGGTCAGATGCAAAAGAAAAGTCTGAATAGTAATCCTGTTCAGCCTTATGATTGCATCATGGCTGATGAGGAGTTCATATCAGACACAATCTCTAATTTATAAAGAAGCACCTCTAGACCACACATTTCTGAAAATCAAATCACCCACCCTTTTACAGAAGCAGAAGCAGGAGCGGGAACAGAAGGAGAAGGAGAAGAAGAAAAGAAGAAGAAGAAAGAGAAGGAGAAGGAGAAGAGAGGATTAAACATAGCAGTGTCAAAGTTATGCTCATGCATGGTGATCATAAAGGCAGAGATTTTTTTTTTTCATTCTGTGAACTGTCTCATTTTGGGGAAGTCTTCAGAAACTACTTTGCTATAAGAGATTGAGAAACCAGATCCCTTACACATTTGTGAGATCACCTGATCTGAAAGCATGTTTCAGCCAGGGTGGCTGCTACCTCAGAAATTCAAATATCATGCAGACCAGAACTTTTTGTTAAGAATATCTGAAAGAAGCTGCCAATCAGTCTGGTTTCTATAAATCCCAAAACAGAATTTCAAAAGTCTAGTCAGATTTTTAAGGTAGTGAAACTATTCTGTGTGATACTTTAATTACAGATACAAAATCATTATATATTTGTCAAAACCCACAGAATGTATGACACCAAGAGTGTACCACAAAGTTAACTATGGACGTTGGGTAAAAGATGTGTCAATATAGTTTATTAATTGTAGCAAAATTCCACTCTGGTGCAAGATGTTAATGGTAGGGAAGCTGTGTGTTGGGGCAAGGGGTTATAGGACAATTCTACTTTCTGCTCAATTTTGCTGTGAACCTAAAACTGCTCTAAAAGATAAAGTTTAGTTTTTTAAAAACTCTACCATGACTTCTTCTTTATATACGAGCAGATAAAATGTTTTCATTAACTGAGCAAATACTTATAAAGCAACAACCATGCATAGGTCTGTAGGCTCCATGGAGCAGGAACCAATTTCCTCAATGCTATTTCCCTGTCATTAGAACAGTTTCAGATACAGAGGAAGCATGCATGTATTCAACTGAATGGTCAATAAATGCATGCCTACATACATGTATGAATACAAAGGGACTGTGATAGGTGTTTGAGATACAATGGTGAATGTGAGATCTACTGTCCACACTGTCTTGGCAGAACAGATAGAGGCAAGTTCACGTTTAGTTGTGACCAACAACTTGAATGGAATCACGTTGTGTGTGTTTGTGTGTGGGTGTGTGCATGTGAGTACATTTGAGTGAGAGATAATCATATTTAGGGCAAGAGTGCATCACAGATGGGCTTCTAATTTTTCAGATGACATCACAGATACAAGGATTGGATACCATGAATTAAGGAAGGCTCTCTACAGTTTAAAAATATCAAATGGAGATTACTGAGATGAAGACTAGAGTTATTCTTATAACCAAGGCAACTAAATTTCTTTCCATTATCTCTATGTGTTGGGATAACTTATATTGTTGCCCTGGAAATGAGTAATATCTGTCTAATGGTGCCAAATGGGAAAACTGTATCCAAATTAGTGCAAGAGGCCATAAAGCTGTCAGACTCTGCTCGAAATCATTTGTATCTGTGTGACAAATTTCCAGGAGTTAGGTCTTAGTGATGTTGAACTCTATTTAAGCTATCCCAGGTGCACAGTTCCAGTTTTAACAAGCTTATTTGCTTATGCTTCAGCTCAAAATTTCATTTAACATAATTCATAAAAAACTTTAAAACTACCAGGGTGTTAAACATTCCAGTTCTAATAGATATTCTAGCTCTAATCGAAATTAGAACAGACTCTAGTTTCTTTATTGATGCACACAAGGAAACATTCTAGAATGTATTAATTTGTACCTTATTGAGTTCCAACTGTAAACATTACCTTACTATTCTGTACTATTTTTTCTTAACAGTTATATTATTAGCTTTATCTTTCAGCTGAGGAATCTAAGGCAAAGATTGACTCAGCTAGAAACAAACCAAGTGTCATATCCAGAAAGAGACCCAATTTGTATTAATGTTAGAACTGACAGTCTCTTTGAAGGCAGGAAATATGTCATTTTCTCCAGAGAATTCCTTCATTCCCTAGCAGCATGCTCTGAATTTAATTGACTTGAACCAAGCACCAGATAACACCATAGTCTCAGAATAAAGTAAACAATATTGACCTGGACACTCATGATAAATGATGATAAATGAATTGCTTAGCTGAATTTCTGTAAAAGCCATAAATACCAACCAAACAACAACTATGACTTTAAAAAATAATTTAAATGTTTCATGTTGTTTTGATTTAACATGAAGATCCAAGAAAATTTATCAAACCAGTGATACGAATACAAAATATAGAAACCTGGAAAAATTATAGAATTTAAGAACGAGGCCGCCAAAGACATTTCCTAATGCTTGTGAGGCTTCCAAGTTCATGTCCGATTAATATTTTATCTGTTATTTAATCATTTCATCATTATTTAAATAAATTATGTTTATTGAGTATTTTGGTCACTAATTAATTGTATGTAGTCAGCCACTAATGCATGTTTGAGTTTGTCAGGTGCTACACTGACAAACTGGCAGCCTAGTGTGTTTGAGTCCAGCTTAAATAAAACAGCTTGTTAGTAGTAGGAAAGAAAGTCTAAGTTTCTATACAAAACTTTTCTTCACTTATCCGACACCCAACTCTGAACCATTGTGGTTCATTTCTTCACATAATACTATGTCCTAGGCACTCTTCCAGGCAGTGGACATATAGCCATGAAAAAAAAATTAGAGTCTCTGCCTTTCCATGAAGCTCACATTTACATGGGGGGAAAACAAATAAATAAATAAGAACAAATATCTATATGATGTCAGATGATAATAAGCATTACAAGGAAAAAAATAAAGTAGGATGGGGATCAAAGAATGACAAATATAGTCATTTAGAAAGGACAATGAGGAAAGTGCTATTGTAAGGAAGGTATTGGAACAGGCATCTGGATTAAGTGAGTAAATGAGTTACGTGAATATCTGGGAAAAGAATTCTCAAATTAGAGAACGGCAAATCAAAGGCCCTGAGGTGAGAGCTTTCTTGGCATGGTAAAGGAATTGCAAAAAGGCCTGGTTTGGCAAGACAGGAAATTCTAGAAAATGAAACCAGAGAGAGGCCAGGTGATACGATTTGGATTTGTGCCCATACCCAGAACTCATGTTGAATTGTAATCCCCAGTGTTGGAGGTGGGGCCTGGTGGGAGGCTATTGGATCAGTGGGCAGTACCTCATGAATGGTTTAGCACTGTCCCCTTGGTGCTATGTTCTCATGAGATCTGGTTGTTTAAAAGTATGTAGCACGTTTCCCTTCTCTCTATTCCTCCTGCTCCAGCCATGTAAGATGTACCTGCTTCCACTTTGCCTTCCACCCTGATTGAAAATTTCCTGAGGCCGCCCCAGAAGCCGTCATGCTTCTTGTTCAGCCTGTGAAACCCTGAGCCAATTAAACCTTTTTATAAATTACCCAGTCTCAGGTATTTCTTTATAGCAGTGCAAGAACAGAATAGTATACCAGGCATGGTGGCTCATACCTGTAATCCTGGCACTTTGAGAGGCCAGGGAAGGAGGAGCCCAGGAGATCAAGACCAGCCTGGGCAACATAGTGAGACTTGGAAAATGCAAGAAAGCAAGAAAGGAAGGAAGGAAGGAATGAAAGAAGGAAGGAAAGAAGGAAGAAAGGAAGGAAGGAAAGAAGAAAGGAAGGAAAGAAGGAAGGAAGGAGAAAAGAAAAAGAGAAGAAAAGGAAAAGGAAAAAAATAAATCAGAAAGGTAACCAAGAGCAAAATAATGGAGCCTTGTAAACCATAGTAGATTCTGGATTTATTTTTTCTAAGTTACCTGGAAATACCATTAAAGACTATTATTTGCCAGACAAACTATACATGTGGGATAGGCAAGAGAGGAACTGATATGGTGTGGCTGTGGCCCCATCCAAATCTCATCTTGAATTCCCACGTGTTGTGGGAGGGACCTGGTGGGAGGTAACTGAATCATGGGAGCAGGTCTTTTCCATGCTGTTCTCTTGATAGTGAAGAAATCTTATGAGATCTGATGGTTTTACAAAAGGGTGCTTCCCTGCACGAGCTCTCTTTTCTTATCTGCCACCGTGTAAGACATGCCTTTCACCTTCCGCTATGATTGTGAGTCATCCCCAGCCATGTGGAACTGTAAATCTATTAAGCCTCTTTCTTTTGTAAATTGCCCAGTCTTGGGGATGTCTTTATCAGCAGCATGAAAATAGGCTAATAAGTTGGTACCAGCTTTGCTGAAAAGATACCAGAAAATGTGGAAGTGACTTTGGAACTGGGTAACATGCAGAGAGATTGTAACAGTTTGGAGGGCTTAGAAGAACACAGGAAAATGTGGGAACATCTGGAACTTCCTAGAGACTTGTTGAATGGCTTTGACAAAAATGCTGATAGTGATATGAACAATAAGGTCCAGGCTGAGGTGGTCTCAGATGGAGATGAGGAACTTGTTGGGAACTGGAGCAAAGGTGGATCTAGTTATGTTTTAGCAAAAAGACTGTTAGCATTTTGTTCCTGCCCAAGAGATTTGTGAAATCTTGAACTTGAGAGAGATGATTTAGGGTATCTGGTGGAAGAAATTGCTATGCAGCAAAGCATTCAAGACGTAACTTGGGTGTTGTTGATGGCATTCAGTTTTAGAGGGAAGAAGAGCATGAAAGTTCAGAAAATTTGTAGCCTGACAGTGTGATAGAAAAGAAAATCCCATTTTCTGAGGAGAAATTCAAGCCGGCTGCAGAAATTTACATAAGTAACCAGGAGCCAGATGTTAATCCCCAAGACAATGGGGAAAATGTCTCCAGGGCATGCCAGAGGTCTTCACAGCAGCCCCTTCCATTACAGGCCTGGAGGCCTAGGAAGAAAAAGGGGTTTTGTGGACAGGGCCCAGGGTCCCTGTGCTGTGTGTAGTCTAGGGACTTGGTGTTCTGCATCCCAGCTACTCCAGCCATAACTAAAAGGAACCAAAGTACAGCTCAGACCGTGGATTCAGGGGGTGCAAACACCAAGCCTTGGCAACTTCCATGTGGTGTTGAGCCTATAAGAACACAGAAGTCAAGAATTGGGGTTTGGGAATGTCCGCCTAGACTTCAGAGGATGTATGGAAATGCCTGGATGTCCACGAAGGAGTTTGCTTCAGGAGCAGGCTCTCATAGAGAACCTCTGCTAGGGCAGTGTGAAAGAATATCTGGGATTGGAGCTCACACACAGAGTCTCTACTGGGGAACCACCTAGTGAAGCTGTGAGAAGAGGGCCATCATCCTCCAGACCCCAGAATGGTAGATCCACCAACAGCTTGCACTGTCTGTCTGGAAAGCTGCAGACACTCAACACCAGCCCATGAAAACAAATGGGAGGGAGGCTGTACCCTGCAAAGCCACAGAGGTGGAGTTGCCCAAGACCATGGGAACCCCCCTTTTGCATCAGTGTGACCTGGATGTGAGACACGAGTCAAAGGAGATAATTTTAGAGCTTTAAGATTTGACTGCCCCGTTGAATTTCAAACTTGCATGGGACCTGTAACCTCTTCATTTTAGCCAATTTCTTCCATTTGGAATGGCTGTATTTAGCCAATGCCTGTACCCCATTGTATCTAGGAAGTAAATAACTTGCTTTTGATTTTACAGGCTCATAGGTGGAAGGGACTTGCCTTGTCTCAGATGAGACTTTGGGCTGTGGAAGTTTGAATTAATGCTGAAATGAGTTAAGACTTTGGGGGAATGTCGGGAAAGCATGGTTGGTCTTGTAATGTGAGGACACGAGATTTGGGAGGGGCCAGGGGCAGAATGATATGGTTTGGCTGTGTCCCCACCCAAATATAATCTTGAATTCTCGTGTGTTGTGAGAGGGACCTGGTGGGAGGTAATTGAATCATGGGGGCAAGTCTTTTCCATGCTTTTCTCATGATGGTAAATAAGCCTCATGAGATCTGATGGTTTAAAAAAATGGGAGTTTCCCTGAACAAGCTTTCTCTTTGCCTATTGCCATCCATAAGATATGACTTGCTTCTCCTCGCCTTCCACCATGATTTTGCAGCCTCACTAGCCATGTGGAACTGTAAGTAAGTTCATTAGACTTTATTTTATAAATTGCCCAGTCTTGGGTATGTCTTTATCAGCAGCATAAAAATGGACTAGTATAGGAACCAAATAATTATTTGGCTATTCTGTAATCTTTGGGGAAATGATGGTGATGATGTTGGAATGGAGACGTAATAAGTGGTTGGATTTGGAATATATTTGTCATCATTAGAAACAGTAACAAGAAAGGTTTATGATATCCATGTTTCTCAAGATGAATTTTCTACTATTAGCTCAGACTTTTAGAGTCAAAAGGCAAAAAATTGATCAGTCCCATTGCTGTACTATAGCAGAAACCATGGTGTATAATATAGAGAGAATTTATATAGAGGAGCAAATCTTAACAAGGAGATAGAAAACCCTTTCTAGTTTACCAAGTAACAAAGCTAGCTCCCATCTACAGAGCAAAGTAGAGGGAAGCAAAACTTACCTAGTTTCTGTTTTTTCTAAAGCTTTTATTTTAGGTTTAGGGATACATGTGCAGGTTTGTTATACAGGGAAACTCCTGTCACAGGGGCTTGTTGTACAGATTATTTCATCACCCAGGCACTAAGCCTAGGATCCAATAGTTATTTTTCCTAATCCTCTCCCTCCTCCCATCCTCCACCCTCAAGTAAAGCACAGCGTGTGTCGTTCTTCTCTTTCTGTCCATGTGTTCTCATCACTTAGCTTCCATTTGTGAGAACATGCTGTATTTGGTTTTCTATTTCTGTGTTAGTTTGCTTAGAATCATGGCCTCCAGTTCTATCCATGTTCCTGTAAGGAACATGATTTCATTCTTTTTTTAATGGCTGTATTGCATTCCAGGGTGTATATGTGCCACATTTTTTTATCCAGTCTACCATTGATGGTCATTTAGGTTGATTCCATGTCTTTGCTACTGTGAATAGTGCTGCAGTGAACATAGACATACATGTGTCTTTATGACAGAACAATTTATACACCTTTGGGTATACATCCAGTAATGGGATTGCTGGGTCGAACAGTAGTTTTGTTTTTAGCTCTTTGAGGAATCGCCACACTGATTTCCACAATGGTTTAACTAACTTATACTCCCACAAACTGTGTATAAGTGTTTCCTTTTGTCCACAACCTTGCCAGCATCTGTAATTTTTGACTTTTTAATAATAGCTATACTGACTGGTGTGAGATGGTATCTCATTGTGGTTTTGATTTGCATTTCTCTAATGATCAGTGATACTGACCATTTTTTTCATATGCATGTTGGCTGCATGTATGTTTTCTTTTGCAAAGTGTCTGTTCATGTCCTTTGCCCACTCTTTTAGGGAGTTGTTTGGTTTTTCTGTTGTACATTTGTTTAAGTTCTTTATAGGTACTGGATATTAGACCTTTGTCAGATGCATAGTTTGCAAATATTCTTCCAATTCTATAAGTTGTCTATTTACATTGTTGATCATTTATTTTGCTGTGCAGAAGCTCTTAAGTTTAGTTAGATCAACTAATCAATTTATTAAGTTGTCAATTTTTGCTTTTGTTGTGATTGCTTTTGTCATCTTCATTATGAAATCTTCACCAGTTCCAATGTCGAGAAAGGTATTGCCTAGGTTGTCTTCCAAAGTTTTTAATACTTTTGGATTTTATAGTTAAGTCTTTAATCCATTTTGAATTGATTTTTGTATAAAGTGTGAGGAAGGGGCCCAGTTTCAATTTTCTGCATATGGCTAGCCAGTTCTCCCAGCACCATATATTGTACAGGGAGTCCTTTCTCCATTACTTGTTTTTTCAGCTTTGTCAAAGATCACATGGTCATAGGTGTGTGGCCTTATTTCTGAGCTCTTTATTCTGTTCCATTAGTCTCTGTGTCTGTTTTTGTACCAATACCATGCTGTTTGGTTACAACGGCCCTGTAGTATAGTTTGAAGCTGGGTAATGTGATGTCTTCAGTTTTGTTCTTTTTGCTTAGGATTACCTTGGCTATTTGAGCTCTTTCTTTATTCCATATGAGTTTTAAAATAGTTTTTTTTCTAGTTCTACGAAGAATACTATTAATAGTTTGATGTGAATAGCATTGAATCTGTAAGTTTCTTTGGACAGTATGGCCATTTTACTGATATTGATTCTTCCTATCCATGAGCAGTAAATGCTTTTCCCATTTGTTTTTGTCCTCTCTAATTTCTTTGAGCAGTGTTTTGTAATTCTCATTGTAGATATCTTTCACCTCCCTAGTTATCTGTATTCCTGATATTTTATTGCTTTTGTGACAATTGTGAATGAAACTGTGTTCCTGATTTGGCTCTCAGCTTGGCTGTTGTTGATGTAGAGGAATGCTAATGATTTTTGTACATTGATTTTTGTATCTTGAAACTTTACTGAAGTTGTTTATCAGCTGAAGGAGCTTTTGGGCTGAGACTATGGGGTTTTCTAGATATAGAATCATGTCATTGCAAACAAGGATAACCTGAATTCCTTTCTTGCTATTTGGATGTCCTTTATCTCTTTGTCCTCCCTTATTGCCTTGGCCAAAAACTTACCTAGTTTCATTAATAATGAAGGCTTTTCATAAATTTGTTAGTCAATGATCTTGGCTACAAAGAAGAGGAAATGATTCTGACTTATTTAAGCTGAAAAAGAATTTATTTAAAATATATTAGATTTTTCACAGTCTTTATGACAAAGCTGGAGAAATAGGCTTTTAATATTGTGCAGAAGCAAAGGAAGATAGCAGCAATAAGAACCTCAGCCAGAATCACAGCACAGAAAAGTCTGGTAGAGATACTGCTACTACTGCTGCCTTTGGCCACTGGAAGCCACAGCATGTGTTGTAACTGCCACTTTCACAAAGGCCAGTGCTGGATACTGGGCATTTCCACTTGAGCCACGGTAATAGCCATTTTTGAAAGGATACTGCTACTTCTACTGCAACCACCATCACAATGTCCATATCTGCTTCTATCTGTTACTGGTTTCTGTCTGAATACCTATAGCATTTGCTTGGTTTAACCTAGATCAATTGTGTGTTCCTGTGCTATAAGAGAGTTTGGAATAAAGATTATGTAACCATTTAGGCATTTAAAATGGCTTCACCTCTCACCAAGACCAAGACTTATACAGTGGTGAATTCAAACAGCACAGGAGGAGAGATCAAATGCAAGGAAAACAAAAATGTAGAAAAAAATGTATTGTAGAAAATGGCAAATATATAAGCTAAGATCAATAATTTTCTTCAAGAACTAGTAAGGTATCTTATGAAAGAACATTTTGTTCTAGTGCAAACCTTGACAGGAAAATGGTGACAGTCATTACATTAAAAAAATAATAAAGAGAACCTGGAAGAAAAACAATTCAGACTGCAGATAATTCCCTGAGTTGAGAATTTCTATCAGTTCGTTAAGGAGGAATCAAATTTGTATCTGAATCTCTGGTAAGAACTGAATTATAGCTCCTCAAATTTTATATGTTGAAGTCGTAACTTCCAGAAGATCAGAATGTGACTACACTTGGAGGCAGGGTCTTTAAAGAGGTAATTAAGGTAAAATGAGGACATATAGGTAGTCCCAAATTCAATATGACTGGTACCCTTATAAATAAAAGAGGACTAATGTAGACAATACAGACACAGACACAGGGAGAAGATGGACACCCGCAAACCAAGGAAAGAGCTCTTAGGAGAAACCAAACCTGCTGACACCTTGATCTTGGACTTCTAGCCTCCAGAACTGGGAAGAAACAAATTTCTGTTGTTTAAGCCCCTCAGTCTGTGGTATTTTGTTATGGCAGCTGTAACAAACTAATAAAAGAAGGAATCAATAATTATCATCTGAATCCCTTCATCTTTTACAATCTAGTCCAAAAATGGCAAACGTACACCATATGAACCTTCACTCCATGTGCTGAGCTAGTTTAGATATTGATAATAAAGAATCATATTCTTTCATGTTGAACCCAATCTTGATTTCAGATTTCTTCTCCACACAATGTTCAGGCAGCCACTGCTAATAGATTAGTGTTGGTGAGTTGGTGGAAATCCATTTTCATCTCTGTTAATGGACCTGTTTGGTAAAATGCCTAGTTCCCCCACAAAAAGTAGGCTCACTAATTTCTAAGTAATCTCTATTAGATCCATGAAATCTTGAGTTAAGTAACTTCTTGATGTCATAGATATACACTAGAGTGTTATCTATGTTGTATATATCAATAGTTTTGATTGCTCAGCAGTATTCCATTGTATGGATACACAAGTTTCTCAATCAAGAATATGAAATAAGACTGGGTGCAGTGGCCTTACAAATCCCAGAACTTTGGGAGGCCGAAGTGGGCAGATCACTTGAGGTCAGGAGTTCAAGACCAACCTGGCCAACATGGTGAAACCCTGTCTCTATTGAAAATACAAAAATTAGCTGGGTGTGGTGGCACATGCCTGTAATCCCAGCTAATTGGGAGGCTGAGCACAAGAATTACTTGAACCCGGGAGGCAGAGGTTTCAGTGAGCTGAGATCCCACCACTACACTCCAGCCTGGGCAACCAGGTAAGACTCTGACATTTTTTAATGGTCAATTGTAGATGTATGTATTTGTTTCTGTACTCTCCATTCTACTTCATTGGTTTATTTGTCTAGTAAAAATATCATACTATCTTGTCCTCATTTCACCCTCATTCTTGAAATATATTTTTATGGGTATGGAATTCTAGGTTGGCAATTTGTTTTTCAGTTCTTTGAAGATGTTACTCCATGGTTGCCACCTTACAGGACTTTCCACCAAAAGACTGTTGTCATTTTTTTCTTCCTTGGACAAAAAATTTTCCTTTTATATCTCCTTTCCAGAAGTTTGATTACAATATGTCTGGATGAATTTTTCTTCATGTTTTGCTCTTATTAAACTTCTTGGATGTGCAGACTTCTAGTTTATGTGAAAATTGGAATTATTTTACCCAGTCTTTTTATTTATATATTTTTCCGACTTCCCCCCTCCACCTTTGGGCACTCCATCTGCATGTGTACTATGTTACTTGTGTATTATTATGTTGCTCTATACTTTCCTGTTCATAGTATCTATTGCTATGTTTTCAAGTTCACTAGCTTTTCTTCTTCAGGTTCTAATGTGCTGTTAATCCCATTCAGTATACACCTACTTTTTAGCAATATAGAAACATTGTAGTTTCTATATCTAGGTTTTTATTTGGGTATTTTTAAATATATTATTCCTACTTAATATGTTAAATCTTTTGTTTATCTTTTTGAACCTATGAAACATAGCTAAATGATTGTATTATTGTCTTTATCCACTAATTCAGTCATCTTTGTAATTTCTATGTCAGTTTTGATCAATTTTTATTTTCATTATGAGTCATATTTTCTGCTTTCTTGCATACATTGTAGTTTTTTACTGTGTGCTAGACATTGTAAATATTTCTCTTTCGGGTGCTGGATATCTTTGGATTTCATGTATAGAAATACACGAATGAATGAATGTGATGTGATGTGATGAATCTGTTACTTGGTAATTGCTTGATATTTTTGAGGATTGCTTTAAGCTTGTTATTCTGGACCAAAGCAGCAGTCAGTTGATGGCTTTTTTTTTCCAGCTACTGAGACAATACATTCCTGAATACTTTGAATAAAATCTCTTGAAATGTGAGGTTTTTGTTATTTTTTTGTAAATTCTGGCTGGTGGAAATGCAAACTGCTTTCCGATGTGGGCATTTAGTGCTATAAATTTCCCTCTTAACACTGCTTTAGATGTATCCCAGAGATTCTGGTACATTGTCTCTTTGTCCCCATTGGTTTCAAAGAACTTCATTATTTCTGCCTTAATTTCACTATTTACCTAACGGACATTCAGGAGCAGGTTGTTCAATTTCCATGTAGTTGTGTGGTTTTGAGTGAGTTTCTTAATCCTGAGTTCTAATTTGATTGCACTGTGGTCTGAAAGACTGTTTGTTGTGATTTCAGTTCTTTTGCATTTACTGAGGAGTGTTTTACTTCCAATTATGTGGTCGATTTTAGAATAAGTGCTATGTGGTGCTGAGAAGAATGTATATTCTGTTGATTTGGGATGGAGAGTCCTGTAGATGTCTATTAGGTCAGCTTCGTCCAGAACTGAGTTCAAGTCCTGAATATCCTTGTTAATTTTCTGTCTCATTGATCTATCTAATATTGACAGTGGGGTGTTAAAGTCCCCCATTAATATTGTTTGGGAGTCTAAGTCTTTTTGTAGGTCTCTAAGAACTTGCTTTATGAATCTGGGTGATCCTTTATTGGGTGCATATATATTTAGGATAATTAGCTCTTCTTGTTGCATTGCTCCCTTTATTATTATGTAATGCCTTCTTTGTTTTTTGTTGTTGTTGTTGTTGTTTTGTTTTGTTTTAACTTTGTTAGTTTAAAGCCTGTCCTATCAGAGACTAAGATTACAAACCCCTGCTTTTTTTTTTCTTTCCATTTGCTTGGTAAATAGTCCTCCATCCTTTTATTTTGAGCCTATGCATATCTTTGCACATGAGATGGGTCTCTTGAATACAGCACACTGATGGGTCTTGACTCTATCCAATATGCCAGTCTGTGTCTTTTAATTGGGGCATTTAGCCCATTTACATTTAAGGTTAATATTGTTATGTGTGAATTTGATCCTCTCATCATGATGCTAGCTGGTTATTTTGCACATTAATTGATGTAATTTCTTCATAGTGACATTCGTCTTTATATTTTGGTGTGTTTTTGTAGTGGCTTGTACTGGTTTTTCCTTTCCATATTTAGTGCTTCCTTCAGGAGCTCTTGTAATGCAGGCCTGGTGGTGACAAATCCCTCAGCATTTGCTTGTCTGTAAAGAATTTTATTTCTCCTTCACTTATGAAGCTTAGTTTGGATGGATGTGAAATTCTGGTTTGAAAATTCTTTTCTTAGAATGTTGAATATTGGCCCCCACTGTCTTCTGGCTTGTAGGGTTTCTGAAGAGAGATCTGCTGTTAGTCTAATGAGCTTTGCTTTGTAGGTAACCTGACCTTTCTCTCCGGCTATCCTTAACATTTTTTCCTTCATTTCAACCTCAGAGAATCTGGTGATAAGGTGTCTTGGAGTTGCTCTTCTCAAGGAGTATCTTAGTGGTGTTCTCTGTATTTCCTGAATTTAAATGTTGGCCCATCTTGCTAGAGTGGGGAAGTTCTCCTGGGTAATATCCTGAAGTGTGTTTTCCAACTTGGTTCCATTCTCCCTGTCACCTTCAGGGACCCCAAACAATCATAGGTTTGGTCTTTTCACACAGTCCAATATTTCTTGGAGGCTTTGTTCATTCCTTTTTATACTGTTTTCTCTAATCTTACCTTCACACGTTATTTTAGCAAGTTGATCTTCAATATCTGATATCCTTCAGTAGAAGGATTACATATCATTCTACTGTAAAGACACATGCACATATATGTATATTACAGCACTATTTACAATAGCAAAGACTTGGAACCAACCTAAATACCCATCAATGATAGACTGCATAAAGAAAATGTGGTATATATACACCATGGAATACTATGCAGCCATTAAAAAAATCAGTTCATGTCCTTTGCAGGGACGTGGATGAAGCTGGAAACCATCACCCTCAGCAAACTAACACAGGAACAGAAAACCAAACACTGCATGTTCTCACTCACAAGTGAGAGTTGAACAATGAGAACACATGGACACAGGGAGGGGAACATCACACGCCGGGTCCTGTCAGGGGGTAGGGGGAATGGGGAGGGAGAGCATTAGGACAAATACCTAATGCATGCAGGGCTTAAAACTTAGATGATGGGTTGATAGGTACAGCAAATCACCATGGCACATGTATACCTATGTAACAAACCTACACGTTCAGCACATGTATCCCAGAACTTAAAGTAAAAGAAAAAACAAAAACAAAAACAAAAATGCAAACTATTCCTGGCCTTACGTAATAACTATCAATTGTTTCCCCTACTTCTTTTAAATAATCCTTTTTCTAGCTTTAAGTACTTTTCTCAAATGCATGTACTGATCCATACTCAGCTAGATATTCAAAGAGGATCCTCTGCAGATCTCTCTCTGTCTGTCTGTCTCTCTCTCTCTCTCTCTCTTTACTAACACCCTGCTCCTGGACTCTCAACGTCAATGCTTCAACTCAGAAAGAACATTGGGCTGTGCTTTGGTTCCCCTTCTGTTCTGTGGCCCCTATGGAACTGCTGGGACAGTTTAACTTACCTTATCATTTCATCTGTCTCATGTATAATTTTCTGGCACTGTCTGATTTCTAATATTTGAATACTGTTGTTTTACATATTCTGTCTGCTTCTTGTTTCATGTGGGACTGCAAATACAATTTTTTTCCTCCATTTGGTCTGATGCAAAATTCCATGTAAGCACTTTAAATAAAATGTGGTATATTTGTAAGTAAATATATTATAAAATATTTCATATATATATATATATGTATACACTTTAAGTTCTGGGATACCTGTGCAGAATGTGCAGGTTTGATACATAGGTATACACATGCCATGGTGGTTTGCTGTACCCATCAACCCATCATCTATATTAGGTATTTCCTCTCATGCTATCCCTTCCCTAGCCCCCCATTCCCCAACAGGCCCTGGTGTGTGATGTTCCCCTCCCTGTGTCCATGTGCTCTCATTGTTCAACTCCCACTTATGAGTGAGAACATGCAGTGTTTGGTTTTCTATTCCTGTGTTGGTTTGCTGAGAATGATGGTTTCCAGCTTCATCAATGTCCCTGTAAAGGACATGAATTTGTCCTTTTTTATGGCTGCATAGTATTCCATGGTGTATATGTGCTGGAAATAGGAATGGTTTTACACTGTTGGTGGGAGTGTAAATTAGTTCAACCATTGTGGAAGACAGTGTGGCAATCAAGGATTTAGAACCAGAAATCCCATTTGACCCAGCAATCCATTACTGGGAATATACCCACAGAATTATAAGTCATTCTACTATAAAGACACATGCACACGTATGTTTATTGCAGCACCATTCACAATATCAAAGGCTTAGAACCAACCTAAATGCCCATCAGTGATAGACTGGATAAAGTAAATGTGGTACATATATAAAATATTTCTAAAAGCAGAAAAACTTTTCCTGGAAAAGGAATTCTTAGATGATAAAGCATTTGACATCTTTTCCAAATTTGTAAGATTTTAGGTAAAAATTTTTGTTATCTCATTCAACTTATACTTAGAGGACTAAATTTGGATCTCTCTTCCTTTGGAATGGTTTCTTAAATTTTTCAGAAATTAAGCCCCAATATGAGAAGTAAATATTTCTGATATTCAGCAACACATAAAAAATAGAATTAAGGATGCATTTGCATAAAATTGGTTTTACTACTACTGAGGAAAGCTCCTCTTTAAGTCTCAAAATAATCTACATATTATTCATGTTTGTAATTTTGTAATTAAATTTAAAATTAGAATCCCAAACAAGTGACATTAACTAATAACTATAGAATTAGCAGAAGGTAATTTACATGTTTTATCTGGGTTCATTAATATATATCATTAGTATAAAATATTACCTTATATTCTCAAAAACATTTTCCAGGAACCCAGTATATATTAATTATGCAAAAATATAAATTTTAATAAGCAATTACTATATATTCACTACTGTATTCCATGTTGAACATGAGTCAGGGCATTGCTGGGGCACACAATTTTGAGGCAGGGATTTCTATCATTTTACTAACAAATATTATTTGCAAGTTATAGTATCAATGAACTTTGACCACCACCATTATTAGAAGTTCCACAGTTTCATAGATTAGATTTCCATAAGGAAATGGTTGAGAATAAAAGTCTGCTGAGAAAGCAAAAATACGTTCAACACAATTTGGTTTGGGTCCCGGGCATGCACTAACTTTGCTACTCAGTTTTGATTCAGTTTTCAGTCTTTTCTTCCTATAGCTTCTCTTTTTACGACTAACAACAAATCTTACATCAGATTGGACTTGGTTTCCAGATGTTTAAGTATTAGTTCACTCCCTCACATCAAATCGTGTGTCTTAGTTAAAGCACTTTGGTTTTAAGTAATAGAAATTAAATCATACAAACTGAAAAAAAGATGATTAAGTTACAGATTTTTAAATTTAACCCACAAACAGCAAGTACATTTTGCTTTTACAAATAAATGGAACCAGAAATTGGAAAACTTACAGAAAGCAAAGCAACTGTACTCAAAGTCTTTTTCACTCCTACCTTATCAAATTTTTCTGATTCATTTTGGAATTAGCTGACCATGAATCCCATAATTTCTGACTGTGCTTGTCCTCAATTCAGGTAATAATCAGAGGCCAATTTTCATTTTTGAATGTCAATTCAAAATTACCTAAAGCCATAAACTGACTGGTTCATTTTGAATCAAATAGCAACACCTGGTACAATCACCTAATCAAAAGAGCAAGATCACAAAAAACAAATACAGCCTCCAGGGCTTGCCACTATAGGTCCTGCTCATTTAAATGACTTGTCTGTGAAGTTATCTTTTATATTAGATTGCAGACTCCTCAAGTGCAGAACTGTTCAATTTGTAATATCTAGAAAGGATTATAACATGAAAGTAGCAGAGTAGACATTTTTTGAATAAATAAAAAAAGTAACTAACACTAAGGAGAACCAAATATGTATCAGGCATGTTGATAAATACATTACATAAAATAATTTATTTATTCCTTACAACAATCCTCTGTGGTAGCCACTATAATTATTTTCATTTTACAGATGTGAAAACTGAGTCTCAGAGACAGATTGCAGTAACTTCCTAAGATTTCACTTCTATTGAGATGAATTTGAATCTAAGACTCTAACTCCCAAATTATCGACAAATTAGAACTTATTCTGTACCAAGTGATCCCAGGTTTCCCAGGGATCCTGAGCATCTCAACTTAGCAGTCTTCCTCTCTAACGCACTGCCCTTTCATCATTTGTATTAGTATTTAGTAGTCTCATTTAAATTTACAGCTATTTTTCTTCTCTAAAAAATGAACTGAGTAAAAGCAAGCATTCATCACTATACATACATCCAGCTACTTATACAGAACTTGACAGATTGCCTTTCTTTGGTGAAGTAGATGTTACAAGGTGTTCCATTATGTCTTTCATCAGAATGAAGAAAAACTTTTGTTTGGAGGGTTTTTTTAATAATTGTTTTTAACTGGCCAATTTTTATAGAGATTTAAAGGCCAAATCTTCTAAACATTTCTGCTCTTACCATTTCTCTGGGAAGTTAGCAATGATAACCACCAAGTCATCTTGTGATGAATATAAGAATCACAGCAGGGTGTTACTGGGTCCAGGAGTTGTGATTGGGTGGAAGGCCTGTTGTCAGAAGTTGTCTTTATACAAGACTCCATAGGATTGAAAAAGCAATAAGCCTGCTGTGGAAGATGCCTTAGTGGAGTCCGAATGTTACCTGAAGGGAGTGAATGTAAATTGCTAGGTTACCAAAGCAATTCAAATTGTCTGATGGAAAGAGTATTGCATATGGCAACAACATTGCTCTTTGATGCTTTAGAAGTAACTTTTGAAAAATGTCTTTTCTCTAAAGATAAAAAGAAACATGAGAGAAAGGGGTGAAGGATCAGCAGGAGTCACAAATAATTTTCAAGAGCCAACTGAGTTTAACATGTGTCAGATGGAATATAAATAAGATAAATATCCTATTGTCTTATAGCGAAACAGAATAGAAAGCACTATCTACTTATTCGTGGTGAATTTTTGAGACAGTATGTGTTCTAGTTACCTAGTAAGTTGAATAAACATAAGACAAATTCAAACACATAAAAGTAGTCTGTTGGAAATGTTGCTCCATTTCCTCATTTATTTTGTTTGCTTACACATTCCTCTATTCTGACAGTTTTGAGGAATTAAGATACGTAAGATTTTTCTGGCAGAGAATACAGAGACAATTTGACTTAAGACTTTGTTTTAAAGAGAAGGTTGAGATTTAATATAAGCCATGAAATCTTATATTGGCCTCAGGCAACTGTCAATAGTTGTTTGCCATCTTAGGTATATATTTTTTCTCCTAATCAACTGTAATATTTTATCTGTCTGTACCCCTAGTGCCTGTTACTATACCATGCGTTAGTAGATACCTGGTTATGTTTATTTTGGGGAATGATGGCACCCACTATTCTATAGTATTCATGACATTTAGGTATAGTCACTTGCTCATCCACAATTATTTATTAAGTGGTGCTAATGAAACTTGGGCATAGGACTAAAATAATTAATACTATTTAGCAATTTAACCCATGTTAAAAATAGGAGGGAAAAAGATGGATTTTAAAAATATTATCAATTTATAAAAACTTGCATAAAAAGTATACATTTCTTAGCTTGGGAATTATTCCATATGAAGAAACTATGTTATAATATTCAAATCACTATATGATCTGAATAATAATTTTTAATATCCAGAAGTGAATATAAATTATGTGGGCATTTCATTCATACAGACAAACAGAGTGTTAAGTAATTAAAGAGTTGTTGTTTTTAAGATATAATACTTTTCAGGAAGAAGCCAGAAACTTGGTCATAAAAATGGAGACGAGAAAGAGGTAAGACTAAATGGAGAATGACTAAAATTTTTTTAAATGTAAACAGGAAATGCTGAGAGTATAGATCACCTATATTCTATATAATAACACTATTAATGGTTTCAGTATTAGAATGCTACCTAATACTGAAAATATTTCTTAGCACTCAAATTTCTTGAAGTTGGTTCTAAGCTTGAAGTTTTTGTTATCTTTAACTTCTCTATTTTCTTTTCTAGGTACTTAATCATTGAGTGACTATTGATATTTCCCTTAGAAACAACACCTTAGATGCATCATTTCCTCTTTATATACTATGCTGCTTAATAGTTTAGGATTTTATCACTACAAAAGTTAATTAATAAAATATTGTTCTGTGTGGTCTTCCTATACCAGACTTCACAGAAAAGAATCTGGAATACCACCACCACTCTAAATTTTTATAAAAAAAAATCCCACCAATAAAATTACTTTCAGGGACTTGAAGTGGAGCAAGTTGGTGGAATAGAAATCTCCACTGATTGTCCCCCCACCTCAAGGACACCAATTTAACAACCATCTACACAAAAAAAGAATTGGAAAAAAAAAAAAAGAGGCCAGGGGTGGTGGCTCACACCTGTAATCTCAGCACTTTGGGAAGCCTAGGTGGGTGGATTACCTGAGGTCAGGAGATCAAGATCAGCCTGGCCAACATGGTGAAACCCCGGCTCTACTAAAAAAAATGCAAAAATTAACCAGGTATGGTGGCACATGCCTATAATCCCAGCTACTCAGGAGGCTGAGGCAGGAGAATTGCTTGAGCCTGGGAGACAGAGATTGCAGTGAGCCGAGATCGCACCACTGCACTCTAGCCTGGCCAACAGAGTGAGACTCTGTCTCAAAAAAAAAAAAAAACAACAACAACAACAAAAACATTTTTTGTCCTTCGTAAGAACCAAAAAATCTTAGTGAGCACTCACAGTACCTGGTTTTAACTTCATATAATTGGAAAAGACACTGAAGAGATAGGAAAAACAGTCTTGAGTTGCCAGTGCCACCCCTCCCCTTTTCCTGGCAGTGACAGAGTGGTGTGGAGAGCATTTCTGTGTTCCGGGGAGAGGGAGAGCACAGCAATTTTGAGGCCTTAAACTCAGTGCTCCCCTATTATAACAGAAAACAAACTGGACCATACTCCGCTGATGCCCAACTACAGAGACAGTATTTAAATCAGCCCTAGCCAGAGGTGAATCACCAATCCCAGTAGCCCAAACTTGAGTTCCTGAACTCAAGTTCCCGAAAGCCTCACCACCATAGGCTAAATTGCGCTGGGGTTCTAAATAAACTTGAAAAGCAGTCCACACCACAAGGACTGCAACTCCTAGGTGAGTCCTAGTGCCGAACTAGACTCAGAGACAGTGGACTCTGGGAGCAAATGACCTACTGAGACACTAGCCAGGGCAGCTAATGGAGTGCTGGCATCACCCCTCCCCCAACCTCAGGCTGCACGGCTCCAAAAGAGACTTCCTTCTACTTGAGGAGAGGAGAGGGAAGAATAGGGAGAACTTAGTCATACATCTTGGATAACAGGTCAGCCACAGAAGGATAGGGCACTGGCCAGAG
Organism: Pongo pygmaeus; assembly: GCF_028885625.2. Taxonomy (NCBI): domain Eukaryota; kingdom Metazoa; phylum Chordata; class Mammalia; order Primates; family Hominidae; genus Pongo; species Pongo pygmaeus. The sequence goes on along the minus strand of NC_072373.2, from coordinate 130,936,544 downwards.
TCATGAGTTCCCCTTTCCAGGCCCTAAAGCCTAGAAGACATTTCTAGACACACTCTGGGCTGAAAGCGAACCCAGTGCCTTAAAGGGAACGACCCAGTCTGGGCAGGATTCATCACCTGCTAACTGAAGAGCCCTTGGGCCCTGAATACCAGCAGTGATACGCAGGTACTACGTCGAGGGCCTTGGGTGAGACTCTGAGACTTGCTGGCTTCGGATGAGACTCAGCACATTTCCAGCTGTGGTGGCTAATGGGTGAGACTCTTGCTTGAGAAAAGCAGAAGAAAAAATAAAGAAGACTTTGTCTTGCACCTTAGGAACCAGCTTGGCCACAGTGCGGGTAGAGCACCAACTGGGCTCTTGGGGTCCCTGATTCCAGGACTTGGCTCTTGGACAGCATTCCTGGACTTCCCCTGGGCCAGAGAGAAGCCCACTACGCTGAAGAGTGAGCCCCAGGCCATACCACAAGTGGACTGAAGAGCCCTTGGGCCTTAAGGGAACCTTGGTGGTAGTCTGACAGTATTCCCTATGGGTCTGTTGAGGCAGTGGCCATGGGATGAGGCTTCTTTGCCTTTGGAAAGAGGAGGGAGAAGTGAGAAGGACTGCATCTTGGGTTTGAGTATCAGCTGAGCTGTAGTACAACAGAACACCAGGAAGTCTTCTAAGGTTTATGACTCTAGTCCCTGGCTCCTGGATGATACCACTGAACCCACCTGGGGCCTGGAAGAACTTGCCACCCTGAAAGGAGGGACACAGGCCTGAAAGGTTTTGCCACCTGCTGATTATAGACCCCCCCCAGGGCCTTCAGAGAACATAGGACATAGCCAGGAAGTGGTTACAGCAGGCCTTGGATGAGACCAAAGCTGCGCTTAGTTCAGACTGGATCCAGTGCAGAGTCCTAGTGGTGGTGGCAATAGGGCTGCTTGTGACACTCCACCCCCAGCTTCAGGTGGCTCAGAACAGAGAGACTCCATTTGTTTGAAATAAAAATAAGAAAAGAGAACAAGAGTCTCTACCTGGTAAGCCAGAGAATTTCTCTGGATCTTGTTCAAGACCATCAAAGTGGTACCTTTAAGTGTCTACAAGAACCACAGTGTTACTGGGCTTGGGGGGCCCCCTAAAGCAGATACAGCTTAGATCACAACACCCACATCCTTTTGAATATCTCAAAAGCCTTCCCAAGAAGGACAGGCACAAACAAGTCCGAACTGAGAAGACTACAATAAATGCTTAACTCTTCAGTGCTGAGACACAAACATCTACAAGTATCAAAAACATCCAGGAAAACATGATCTCACTAAATGAACTGAATAAGTTACCAAGGACCAATTCTGCAGAAACAGAGATATGTGACCTTTCAGTGAGTCAAGATCATGACACTGCACTCCAGCCTGGGCAAAAGAGTGAGACTCTGTCTCAAAAAAAAAAAAAAAAAATGCAGAAATAAATGAAATTAAGAGCAAGTGGAGACAGTGCAGGACACAGAAGAAAATTTCAAAAAAAATTTTTTTAAGAGACAACATTGCATCTCTAAATCAAGAAAAGAATGAGATGAAAAAAGACAGATCAGGGACTAAGTGCAATTCTTATAAATTACACATTTTATAATTAATTTATTATTTAAAATTCGGTGAGAATGCTGGAAGATAAAACTTAGGAAAATTTTGGAAATCTTTCAGAAAGCAAGGAGTTAACAATTAATAAAACAACAGAGAATGTTGAATGTGTGTGTGTATATATATAATTTCCCCTTTTTATATATTTATACACTGTGTATGCATATGTCTGTGTAACATCTCTTCTATCTCATATATGTGTGATATGGTTTGGCTTTGTGTCCCACCCAAATCTCGTGTTGAATTGTAATCCTCATGTGTTGAAGGAGGGGTCGACTGGGAGGTGATCGAGTCATGGGGGTGGACTTCCCCCTTGCTTTTCTCATGATAGAGTTTTCAGGAGATCTGGTTGTTTGATAAGTGTGTGGCAATTCCCCCTTGCTTTTCTCATGATAGAGTTTTCAGGAGATCTGGTTGTTTGATGAGTGTGTGGCACTTCCCCCTTCCCTCCCTCTCTCTCCTGCTCCACAGTGGGAAGACATGCCTTGCTTCCCCTTCGCCTTCCACCAGGATTGTAATTTTCCTGAGGCCTCCTCAGCCATGAGGAACTGTGAGTCAATTAAACCTCTTTTCTTCATAAATTACCCAGTCTCAGGTAGTTATTTATAGCAGTGTGAGAATGGACTAATACAATGTGTGATATTCAGGAAATCCAACATCCAAACCGTTAGAGCTCTACACGGAGAAAATAGAAAAATGATGATGAAGTCATCAATAATTGCAAATAATTAGAAAAAATTCAGAACAGAAAAATGTGGAAGAACCCCACTTAAGTGCCAAAAACAATAAATAAAAAAATATAAACCAAGACTAATGTTTGCAAAATGTTGTAATACCGACAATAACAAGGCCTTGAGATTTAAAACTTATTGAGACTCAGAACGTCATCTTAGTTGAGCAATTTGCAAGATACAAGAGATGAAGTAATGCTTTATAAATTTTTATTGGAATTATTTTCAACCTAGAATTGTACACCCAGCCAATCCATTAACTAGATGTGCATGTACAATGGAAACTTTAAGACACATTTTCCAGGCACCTTGTGGTATGCAGAATAATGGACTTCCTAAACATATCCATGTTCTCATCCCTGGAATCTGTGAATATGTTACTTTAAATGGCAAAGGAAAATTAAGGTTGCAGATGGGATAAAGTTTACTAACAAGCTGTCCTTAAAATATGGAGATTATCCTAGATTATCCAGATGCACTCAGTGTAATCACAAGGGTCCTTAAAAGTAGAAGTGGGGGTGCAGAAGAGGAGGTCAGATGTAATGTGAGAAGAATCCAGGCCACCATTGCTGGCTTTGAAGATGGAGGAGAAGGTCACCAGTCAAGGAATGTGGGGAGCCTCTGGACACTAGAACAGACAAAAAAAAGTGATACTTCCCTTGATTTTAGCCCAATGAGATCTAAGACTTCTAAACTACAGGACTACCTGGTAATACATCTGTGTTGTTTAAGCCACTAAATTTGCAGTAATTTGTTACAGAAAAAAAATAGAAAATGAACACATATGCTTTTGTGAGAATGTACAGTAAGGTTTTTTCCACCAAAGTAGAAGAATAAACCAAGAACAGGAGACCTAGGATACAGGTCAATACAGGCACTATAACACAGGAGAAAGGGAAAGAAAAGGTAATTCCCAAGATGGTTGCAAAAGAAAATTTCAAGACAACTTTTGTGGACCAAACCTAGAGACTGAATAAACCAATCTGAAACAAGGGGATAAAAGGCACTTGGATGGAGCTGGAAGCCATTATCCTCAGCAAACAGGAACAGAAACCCAGACAGCATGTTCTCACTTATAAGTGAGAGCCGAACAATGAGAACACATGGACACAGGGAGGGGAACAACACACACTGGGGCCTGTAGGGGTGAGAGGGAGAGCATCAGGATAAATGGCTAATGGATGCGGAGATTAATTCCTAGGTGACTGGTTGATACATGCAGTGAACCACGATGACACACGTTTACCTATGAAACAAACATGTACGTCCTGCACATGTATCCTCGAACTTAAAACAAAATTTTTAAAAAGGCACTTGAAGGATTCAGAGGAAAAAAGTAATTAATAGATTATTTGATATATTTGATCATGCAGAAAATTGTAGCACGATATTTTTAACAGAGTTATTAAATTGTGTTTCAAGAGTTAGCCAGATATTTAAAGAAAACTAAGCAAAAAGTTGTGAAAAAAAGGATATTCATTCACCCATGGTACAGTACTTGAGTAGAATCTATGTAGTCATAATAATAATAAAGACATTATATATATCTTGCCAAAAATTGTAATCCGTCTATTATAAGAGAATGGTTAGGAGGAAAAGGAGTAGGGGTAAAAGCTAGACACCTAATTCTCTTAAAAAGAAATCAACAGATAATATTTAACATTTATAAGTCAAAACATAGCAGTCTACACATATTACTTGGAGAAATAGATTAAGTTATTTCATAATAGGGCCATACAGAACAGGTAAAGTTATTTTATAGTAGGGGGACATAGAATTAGTATACTGCAATTTTTTGTTTTAATTTTCAACACTTTTTTAACCTTTTAAGCTATGTGTTAATAGATTAAAAACTAAAATAAATGTTAAAAAGAAAATGTATGGTAATTTATAGCTAAAATATTAACAGATAAGTAGCAATATTATAAGGAAAATTATGAGGCCCCATCTGCCATCACCAGACCTCACCCTCATCTCCTGATTTGTTTTTCTCCATAGCATTTATCCACAGTTACTACCATAAATACTCTACTCACTTATTTGCTAATTGTTTTCTCAGATCATTGGAATGTAACATTCATGAGGAAACAGATTACATAATTTCACCACCATTGTATTCCCAGAGCCTAAAACAATGTCTGCTACATAGAAGGCATTCAAATAGAAATGAATAAATGAAATTTTAAAAACTTTGCTATAGTATTTTTTAAACATTACAAATATTTATTACTTTAAAATGAGAAAAAGAAGTCTCTTTTTTGTAAGAAAAAGAAAAAGTGCTGTCTAGGAAGAAAACAGGGGAGTGGGGTGGATGATCCAGCAGAGGTTGCTGGTTTTGTCTCATTGCTTTGAGAGACCAAGGACATGGAACATGGAAAATGCACGTGGGTCTGTGAAAGTCCAGAAGTTGAGCTAACAAAGGAGGGTCCAGGAAACCAGGTCAGAATAGGATTTTATATTCTCACCTACCTAATTAAGTATAGAGTGGATGGAGTTGGTGCAATAGTTGGGAAAGAAGAGACATGCCTGGGTTTCCCTTCTTAGTTATGCAAGGTTAGGTAGATGAGTGAATGCTATGCAACATTTTTTTTTAATCCAGTCTCTAGTTTACCCAACTGGGGCATAGGTTAACATCATTGAAAGTAAATTAATAGACCAACAACCTCTGTTCCTACATAACATCAGTCAGAATACCATTTAAAGATAATTTAAAACACCTAGTCCCCATTTCTGCCTTCCCCACTTTCAGTCCCAACTATTTTCTGTCTCTGCTTAACTGTCTGGATTCCTGGATGTACTCCACAGATAATTTAGCTACATCCCCAACTCACCCTAAAGCATTTTTTTCAGTTGTTAGAATCCTTCTAAAGAACATCCATTGCTCCCCAAACACCAGAATTGTTTCAGTTTAGAGAGCAGCATGATTTGGCATTAGAGGTTGTCATTTATCCCGCTGTGCTCCAGTTCTCTTGCTCTATATAATCTTGAGAACTTTCAATAGCAAAATCTCTCATATCTGTGCTTCCCATTGCCAGCCCTATTCAGCTACCTAGGAGCTTCTTCCTCTTTTACTTGTGGTCTAAAATTAAAATTTCAAATTCTTCCCACTGCCGTAATCTTTTTTTTTCCCCCAGATTAGAGAAAAATGACTGGTAGAAATAGCATATTAGATATCTTTTCACCCAACCATAAAGAAAGCATTGTCTACAGTCCATCATTTGTAAGTTTGTCTTTAGGTAAATGTTGCTCATGCTAAGGCTAAACTTCTTTGCCATAAATATTAAAAATAGTGCATTTTACCTTACTTTCAGATTTTTGCTAAATTTTTTTTCAAAACATAGTTTCTTAAAAGAGTTTCACTTCTTGTACTTCTCATTCATTAAAAAATATTTTAAACAATCTGTAAGTTTGAAAACTAAATGAAAATGATTTCATTACCCACCCTCCCCTACTATCCTGATATCGTTGCCTCCCAATACACAAGAGTGCCTTAGATCATTTTCTAGAAGGATACTAGAAAAGTATTGCAATCATAAAAAAGGAGGCAGACGCCAAGAAGGTAATTGTAATGACTGAGCACTAAGCCATAATCTTGTTAAAGTCATTGTTGAAAGAAGCTATTACCAATTTAGCATTTATGGCTCAATTAAATTATTAATTTTACTCATTATACCATAGGAATTACATACATATCATAAAGCTGACATCACTGCAAAAGTGTGTGTGTGATATTTCTAATGTTTTATATACACTTAAAAAGAAAGGAAATACACAACGGTAGTTCGGGCTGGCCAAACATGTTCCAACTTGGTGTCCCTTGATTATTGTTAATGCACTGCTATGGATATGTTGCTTATGCACACACAATCTAAAAAAGCCAATATAAGTAATGGTTTTATGATTATATTTTATAATATGTATTATATAATTATAATTATATATAATTATAAATAATATATATTATATAACATATTATATAATTATATATTATATTATATTAAAAAGCCAATATAGGTAACGGTTTTATAATTATATAATTATAATTATATACTATATATACTTATATTATGTTATATATTATATAATATATATTATATATTATATAATATATAATATATTATAATTATATTATATGATATATTATATAAGTATATATAATATAATATATAATATATATTATAATTATACTATATAAGTATACATAATATATCATATATTATATATTATATATAATATACAATATATTCTATTATATATTATATAATTATATAATGTAAAATATATTCTATTATATATTATATAATTATATAATATAATATGTACATTACAAATTATACAAATATAAATATAATTATATAATTAAATAATATTTATAATTATATAACTATATTTATAATTATAAATATAATTATAATAATTATATATTTTTTATATAATTATATTTATAGTAATTATAGATAATATAATTATAAATATTACATATATTATACTTTAAGTTCTGGGATACATGTGCAAAACGTGCAGGTTTGTTACGTGGTATACATGTGCCATGGTGGTTTGCTGCACCCATCAACTTATCATCTACATTAGGTATTTCTACTAATGCTATCCCTCCCCTAGCCCTCCACCCACAGACAGGCCCCAGTGTGTGATGTTCCCCTCACTGTGTCCATGTGTTCTCATTGTTTAACTCCCACTTAGGAGAGAACATACAGTGTTTGGTTTACTGTTCCTGTTTTAGTTTGCTGAGAATGATGGTTTCCAGCTTCATCCATGTCCCTACAAAGGACATGAACTCATCCTTTTTTTATGGCTGCATAGTATTCCATGGTGTATATGTGCCACATTTTCTTTATCCAGTCTACCATTGATGGGCATTTGGGTGGGTTCCAAGTCTTTGCTGTTGTGAATAGTGCTACAGTAAACATACATGTGCATGTGTCTTTATAGTAGAATGATTTATAATCATTTGAGTTTATACCCAATAATGTGATTGCTGGGTCAAATGGTATTTCTGGTTCTAGATCCTTGAGGAATCACTACACTGACTACCACAATTGTTGAACTAATTTACACTCCCACCAATGGTGTAAAAGCATTCCTATTTCTTCACATCCTCTCCAGCATCTATTGTTTCCTGACTCTTTAATGATTGTCATTCTAACTGACATGAGATGATATCTCATTGGGGTTTTGATTTGCATTTCTCTAATGAGCAGTGATGATGAGGTTTTTTCATTTGTTTTTGTTGGCCGCATAAATGTCTTCTTTTGAGAAGTGTCTGTTCATATCCTTCACCCACTTTTTGATGGGGTTGTTTGGTTTTTTTCTTGTAAATATGTTTAAGTTCCTTGTAGATTCTGGATAATAGCCATTGTCAGATAGATAGATTGCCAAAATTTTCTCCCATTCTGTAGATTGCCTGTTCACTCTGATTGTAGTTTTTTTTTTTTGCTGTGCAGAAGCTCTTTAGTTTAATTAGATTCCATTTGTCAATTTTGGCTTTTGTTGCCATTGCTTTTGGTGTTTTATTCATGAAATCTTTGCCCATGCCTATATCCTGAATGGTATTGCCTAGGTTTTCTTCTAAGGCTTTTATGGTTTTAGGTCTTACATTTAAAAGTCTTTAATCTGTCTTGAGTTAATTTTTGTATAAGGTGTAAAGAAGGGGTGCAGTTTCAGTTTTCTCCATATGGCTAGCCAGTTTTCTCAACGCCATTGCTTGTTTTTGTCAGATTTGTCAAAGATCAGATGGTTGTAGATGTGTGATGTTATTTCTGAGGCCTCTGTTCTGTTCCATTGATCTATATATCTGTTTTGGTACCAGTACCATGTGGTTTTGGTTACTGTAGCCTTGTGTAGTTTGAAGTTAGGTAGCATGATGCCTCCAGATTTGTTGTTTTGCTTAGAATTGTCTTGGCTGTACAAGCTCTGTTTTGGTTCCATATGAAGTTTAAAGTAGTTTTTTTCTAATTCTGGGAAGAAAGTCAATGGTAGCTTGATGGGAATAGCATTGAATCCATAAATTACTTTGTACAGTGTGACCATTTTCACAATATTGATTCTTCCTATCCATGAGCATGGAATGTTTTTCCATTTGTTTGTGTCCTCTCTTATTTCCTTGAGCAGTGGTTTGTAGTTTTCCTTGAAAAGATCCTGCACATCCCTTGTAAGTTTTATTCCTAGGTATTTTATTCTCTTTGTAGCAATTGTGAATGGGAGTTCACTCATGATTTGGCTCTCTGTTTGTCTATTATTGGTATATAGGAAGGCTTGTGATTTTTGCACATTGATTTTTGTATCCTGAGACTTTGCTTAAGTTGCTTATCAGCTTAAGGAGATTTTGGGCTGAGACAATGGGGTTGTCTAAATATACAATCATGTCATCTGCAAACAGAGACAATTTGACTTCCTCTCTTCCTATTTGAATATGCTTTATTTCTTTCTCTTGCCTGATTGCCCTGGCCAGAACTTCCAATACTATGTTGAATAGGAGTGGTAAGAGAGGGCATCCCTTTCTTTTGCTGGTTTTCAAAGGGAATGCTTCCAGCTTTTGCCCATTCAGTGAGATATTGACTGTGGGTTTGTCATTAATAGCTCTTATTATTTTGAGATATGTTCTATCAATACCTAGTTTATTGAGAATTTTTAGCATAAAGGGGTATTGAATTTTATTGAAGGCATTTTCTGCATCTATTGAGATAATCATGTGTTTTTTTGTCATTGGTTCTCTTTATGTGATGGATTACATTTACTGATTTGCATATGTTGAACCAGCCTTGCATCCCAGGGATGAAACTGACTTGGTCATGGTGGATATGGATTTGGTTTGCCAGTATTTTATTGAGGATTTTGGCATCGATGTTCATCAGGGATATTGGCCTGAAATTTTCTGTTTTTGTTGGGTCTCTGGCAGGTTTTGGTATCAGGATGATGCTGGCCTCATAAAATGAGTTAGGGAGGAAGCCCTCTTTTTCTATTGTTTGGAATAGTTTCACAAGGAATGGTACCAGCTCCTCTTTGAACCTCTAGTAGAATTCAGCTGTGAATCCATCTGGTCCTGGGCTTTTTTTTTTTTTTTTTTGGTTGGTAGACTGTTAATTACTGCCTCAATTTCAGAACTTGTTGTTGACCTATTCAGAGATTCGACTTCTTCCTGGCTTAGTCTTGGGAGGGTGTATGTGTCCTGGAATTTATCCATTTCTTCTAGATTTTCTAGTTCATTTGCATAGAGGTGTATATAGTATTCTCTGATAATAGTTTGTATTTCTTACAATCCTTCATGGACATAATGAGACTGAAAGAAGAGAACACTAGAACTCATAGATCTTGTCATGTGTATGAGGAATGAACGTCAGAGAAGCAAAGTTAAGTGGAGGGAACTGAAACAGGTGAGTGGTACTGATCCAGGAGAGAGGAGAAAGATCCTGAAGTGCTTGACATTAACCTCAGGGTTTGCTGGTTAAATAGGGATCAGTTGTAGCTGTATCATCCAATCAAGTAAAGGTAATATTATGGGGTTCTCAAACAACACTGAGAAGTTCTGGGATGAGGAAGAGCTTGTGAGAAGAGGGGTAGATACTAGAAAATGGGGACAAATAGAAAAAGATGCATCAGTGAGGTAATACAATAATAACTCTGGATCTAAAAAGACATTTGTGCATGATGCAAATACTGCACCTGTTTCCTAACTACAATGACCATAAAACACTTCAGATGGTAACAAGCCTATGACCTTACATGTTTCCATAGTTAAATCATCAATGTATGTCAAAAGGGATACATGATGTAAGTATTAAAGGAACAGTCTATTTCTTTTCAATAATACATATTCCAATGGTAAATGCCCAGAGCTTTCTTACCTCTACAAAGATGAAGCAGGGAAAAATTTTGTCACTTCTACTAAACTCTTGGCTTTGATGATTTGGAAACATATTTGCCTGTTGGGATAGGAGGAAAGAATACAATGATTTCGTAATCCAGTTTGTACATGGCTACATGCTCTGTGGAAGTTCAATAAATTCTCATTACAAAGCTAACTTTGTCTTTACCAGGAATTGACATCTGGCATCCTGAGTAATTGTTTGAAAACATCAATATCTTCCACTTACATTACATCTAGCATCTACAAGGATCCTTCCTTTTTAAATGTTCCCTCTGGCTTGAGAGATTATCAAACATTTCACTTCTACCCTAGTGCACACATAATCAGATAACAAACATTTGATTATATCTGCTGGACAGAGACACATTTGACTAGAAACAGTATGTTAGAGTTCACTGGGTACCATGGCAACATCATCCCCTACAGTTCTGCACCTGTCCTTCCCCTAGCTCCATCACAATTTTTAGCATTTTCTGAGATAGCCTTTTATTAAGAAGCTTGTCAATAACCCCTTCAAAGGTATTCCTGCCTCCAAGATTATGGGAAGGAGGAAGAGGTTCTGAAACCTAAGCTGCAGCAGGAACTCAAATTCCAAGGAGTTTCCACATTATCCCCGCTATATGGTTTAAAAATTTCAAAATAAAATCTTAATATGAAATACCTGATTTAGGTATACATGGGTCAAAACAGTAGAATCATCTACACAGAATTATCAATTAATACTTTGATTATAATCCTTATGAAAAAAATACACAAGCAAATAGTTTGACCTCCTTTCAAACAGCCAAGTAGGCAAAACCTGAAGACCTTACAGAGTCAAAATTAGATGTTTATATGGAATCACTAGCAGAGAATGATGTGCAAAAATGAATATGATCCTATAACCCATCAAAACAGAACACATATATAAATTCCTCTGTAGATGAAACTGAAGTGGTCAGTGTATTAGTCTGCTTTCACACTGCTAATAAAGACATACCCGAGACTGGGTAATTTATAAAGGAAAGAGGCTTAATGGACTCACAGTTCCACATGGCTGGGGAGGCCTCATAATCATCATGGAAGGCAAGGAGAAGCAAAGGCATTTCTTACATGGCAGCAGGCAAGAAGAAGTGCATGTGCAGGGAAACTCACCTTAATAAAGCCATCGGATCTCATGAGATTTACTCACTATCATGAGAACAGCACAGGAAAGACTCGCCCCCATGATTCAATTACCTCCCACCGTGTCCCTCCCACAACGTGGGGGAATTATGGGGGCTACAATCGAGATTTGGGTGAGGACACAGCCAAACCATATAGGTGAGGAAGTGTAATTTTTTTTTCATGTATTGCAATATCATGACCAGGTCCAAATGCTGACGTATCCCATATCCTAAGTTCAATTTGCTATAAACATTTGAGATCAGCCTCCTTCCTGAGAGGAGCCAAAGCACCACTCTCCTCATAGTTCAGTAGTTTTCCGTAGAATGTCTCACTTCAGAGAATATTTGGAAATGGTATATGGAAAGTGGGTTTTCATAATGAGTTAGACCCTTTATTGATAGGTAGGCACAATGCCCAAGGGTGTTACCTGCTCTACAATGTACAGGACAGTTCAACGTGTAGTAAAGAATTGTTCGCACATCCTGCCCTACATTCTAATGTCCTATTATGAAAATATGTCAGTAGTAGTTCAGTTTTTATAAAAATAAAAGTATAAAAGCATATATAAAAATCCTGGTAATTTAAAAGAAGGCTGTAATGCATAGGGAAGCTTAAATGGAAAAGAGCAATGGTCTTGCAATTATAAATATTATACTTTCATGAAACATTATTGTCACCAAAAATTATTCCCCACTACATACTTAATTTAAGAGGTTTTCATTGCATGATGCAGTAATGCAGTTATGGCAAAAGCAAAGAAGTGATCACAGACATGTAATATTTAAATATATAAGGTTTTCCAGATATAAGGCTTTTAAAGGATTCATATCTAATACAATGTTATTTAGCTAGTGAAGTTTATGCCATGCGTCAGCATGACATTTGAATTTCATTAATAAAATTCATTTTAAAACATTTTATTTTACTTCTTTATATGTATGCTTTAATTTTTTAGCATAATGATAAGAAATCTGTGTGATGACAATTCGATATCCAAATTATCCATTTATTTTGGGGATGCACATGTTTTTCAATTTTACTCTGACACTTTCACTAAAGTCTTAGAAAGAAATGGTAAGGCTGAAGAAATGGGCTCGTGGAAAAGTGGCCTGTATTCCCAGGGGCCATTGAACAGAGGTCGAACGGAGCTGACACAAGAGAAAGTAGCTGGACTTTGGGCTTTATTGCCAGCACTACACTAGCGACAGCCACTTTGCCAGGCTACAAAATCCAAGAAGCAAGCGAATGCAGGGAGGGAGACTTCAGTGGGGACTGAAAGGATTGGAAGAGATGGAGGAGTTTCTGAACTTCCTTGCAAATCACTTTCATATAAGCCTTGGAAGAAAAGTAGAGCTGACTGTGAAGTAGTTCTACAATAAAAGATTAATCCTAACTGACGATAATGAAAAACAAACAAAATGAGAGCCCCAAAAATTTAAGATGAAGGAGAAAAAGGTGGGAGAGAGAGGGAGAAGCTAATGACTGGGGCTCTTGCTTCAGCTGTGGGTCATGTAGCCCTTAGACACCTGCTACACTGCAAGTGTTGTCAGCCCATGTCACCCAGGGCGTTCGTTCCTGTAGCCTCGCTCTCTTCTCCCTACATGTAACACTATGTAATATTTTACAAAATTTAAAATGTACAGTGAATGAGTGATGAAAAAGGAAATATGATATTTATTAAACTGGAATGAAAGTAAGGATTGATACTACAAGGGCATATTGCAAACATCATTTTAAATATTTTTAGATCTTAGAATAAGGTATCAGGGACCTCCTTTGAAAATGAAGACATTATTCTTTGGCTCTTGGTGCGGTCTTTTGGAGAGCTGGAGCAAAGGTAAGAGGGAGTTTTTTATAACTTTTGTACACTGATTTGTCATACTGCTCATAAAACTATACATTTTGTTCTATTTTTTTTTTAATTTTGTACAAGTTACCCATGCCTTTGGGATTTAAATAAAATCAAAAGGTGAATAGAAGCAGAACATGTCAGCAAGGGATGAGCTAACCATAAATAAAAGGCCAATGTTGTCTAATGTGTACAATGTTTTAGAACCAAAAAATATTTTTGTACTTTTAAATAGGCCAAGACAAATTACTGCTGGTATATTTCGTTTTGTTGACATACTTTTCAGAAATGGTTCAGGCTTATTTAACTTATTTAATGTATTCCATTATATGTGACAAGGCTAAGACCTAAATAAGCCCATCCTTGAACTTTAATTGCTGTTTGAGAGCCATTGAATTTTCTGAACTTGATTGTTTTTTCACACCGTATATATGGGTGGTAGTTACAGACATGTCGACAAATTCTATGATGGTCCCCCTTTTAAGAAGTGAAGCCTAATTCCCCTGCTCTTAACTGTGGCCTGAATTTAGTTACACTTCAAATGCATAACGTATAGCAGAAATGATGGGGTTTAACTTCAGAGACTGGGTCACAGAAAGCACTGTGGCCTTCTGCTCACTGGCTCACTCTTAGATTTCTGGGTCTAGAGCATGTCAGTTGCCATGCTGTGAGGACAGACCCACGTGGCCAGGAATTTTGACTTCCTGCCACAACCCAGTGAGGAAGTGAGGCCTCCTGCCAATAGTCGCGTGAGGAAGGAACCTTGGAAACAGATCTTTCATCCACAGCCAAGCCTTCGGATAACAGCAGCTCCTGCCAATGTCCTGACAGCATCAACGTGAGAGACCTTGAGTCAGAACCACCCAGCTAATCTACTCCAGATACCTGGACCACAACATCTGTGAGATATTAACTGTATTAACTGAAACCATCAAATTTTGGGGTAATATTTTGCACAGTAATAGATAACTGCTATAAACATTGTTGGTGATACGTTAGCATATTGGATATCAGTCAGGAAGGAAGTTGGTTTTGGTCTGTTTGTGTTTTGTAAAGAAATAACCATCCTGGGAAGGGGAACACCCAGCAGTAATCTTAGAGGTGGTTCCTGTGTTTTACTGTTTGCTCATGATCCACTAACTTATTTACTCCCCAACATACGTACTGTCATGTCTGCCTTGACCCTTCTAGTTTGGTCTCAGGTTGTTATCATGAAGGGCACAACTGGCTGACCAATGGCTAGGTTTGAGATGGGGTCAGATGAAAGGCAAACAATGAGGGTAAATCTCAAGTGAACACGTGCAAAGGAGACAAAACCAGAAAACCGAGTGTTAGCTGTAAATTATTTCTAAACTGAATCATATGGAATCGCGCTTTTGTAGATCAAATTGGCACTTTCGTCTGGTGCTTTCCTTTGGTTTAATTAAAGACCAATCCTTGTTGACTCTATAGCATTCAAAAAAATAAAAAGTTAAATAGAGCATCTAAAACAACAAAAAAGAAAAAAAAATAGGAAAGAAAGTAGAAAGGAAGGAAGGGAAGAAACAGAGAAGTTGGTTGGTAAATTCCTTGCAGAAGGTGCAGTGTCCTATGACTGCCTGAGTCCTAGCTTTATCAGTCGCTACGAACCTTGTGCAAGGCATTTAGCCTGCAGGGTTCTCAATTTTGTCATCTATTTCATGAGTGTAATAATAATACCTACCACACAAGTTCATGTTGAGGCTCAAATTCAATATTGTGTATGAAGAGGACTTTTTAAAGTACTGTCCATTCCAAATAGGCTGTGAATATGGAACCTGATCCTCCAGACCTGAATTCCCAACCAAATGGGTTAACTGCACGCTCCTGTCTCAGAAACTGTTTGAGATAGATGTGACAGAAAAGAAAAAAGGGAGACTACTAAATTTTCTAGGTGTTATGAGCTGAATTGTTTTCCTCTAAAATTTTTATGTTGAAGTTCTAACCCCCAGTACCTCAAAATGTGACTGTGTTTGGAGACAGGGCCTTCAAAGAGGTAATTAAGGTAAAATAAAGCTGTTAAGATGGGCTTTAATTCAATTTTCTGGTGCCCTTATAAGAAGAAGTGATTAGGACACACGCACATACGTAAAGAAAACCATAGAAAATGTCTACCCGCAAGCCAAGAAGAGAGCTCTTGGAAGAAACCCACCTGCTGATGTCTTGATCTCAGATATCCACCCTATAGAACTGTGAGAAAATGAACCACTGTTGTGTAAGCAACCCAGTCTGTGGTACTATGTTATGGCAGCCCTAGCAAACTAATACATTAGGTAATAGCTACCAAGGTGTTAAGAGTGGGGCCTCACATGCTACTTCAGATTGAATACTTATCTATATACATTTGGTACTAGCTGGTATCTGGGTTAGCAGTTTTGTGGTGATAAAAGATGATGAGATTGTTGGGGGGAAATCTTAAGAACGGTTACTAGCTGTGTAATCTTGAAACAATTTCTACATTGCTATAACATAGACAAAAATTTGAAAGAATTTTTCAAGTTATTCAAATATAATTTATTCTGGAAGGTTTTTTTCCCCCCACTTAGGGGAAATTTAAAAATTTTTCTCATGGAAAATAATATGCACAGAAAAATCTACTTAATTTGTACATAGCTTAACTTGACAAATTTAAATTCTAGAATCATTTTCCTTGTGGGTGCAAATTGAATGCTAATTAATGTTAATATTAGTCTCAGAAAAACATAATTAGGAAGGTAAATCTGCTGCTTTTCCCATCCCTCAAACCAAATAATGTATCCCATTAGCAATTATTTAGGGGGAAGATCAGAAATTTGCCTTAACTTCGCTACATCTATTCATCATTAGTGCAAAAAAATTGAGAGGGGAATGGGCAGCATTACTACTTTTATAATATTATTTTGTTCTTAAAGTATGTGAATACCAGCAGAAAAAGTCACATAATGTTTGCAAGGCAAAATTAATGTAAATTGTGTTGCACAAGTGCTATTCTATTATTGCCAGAGATCCCTACAATAGTATTCCACATTTTATTACCATTTATATATTGTTTTAATACCATCTTCTGTATTAATTGATTTACATTAATTGTCCCCTTGTGTCCCAAGCACTTGCATAAACATGAACGCATCTTCTACAATAAAATAACTGCATTGGCGATTGACTACAGCTTCTATTGAGGAATTTCACAAAAAGAGATTAAAATCTTCAATAACTCCAATAACCTTGTGTGCTCTAGAGGACTGTCATAATGGGTTGTGCCTAATTTCAGAGAATATTTGGCTAGATTATCTTTTCACCAGCCCATAGTAATTAAACTGGTAGCTTATATGATGCATTTTCTTGGAGAGGAGACGGGAGGAGCAAAACCTAAACATAAAAGTTTCCTTTTTGTAAAGTTCTAACCTTGGTTTTTAAATTATGAGGTTTTAAAATAATAAGTGAATGTGTTACCTTTCCAGCAGGTAAGGAAGGAGCATGCAAAAACCTACTGGTTTCAGAGTGAGAAAAGAAAAGTGACTCACAGCAGCCTGAGCTCCATGAGGAATGCAGGCCCAGAGAGACAGGAGCATAGGACCTCGGTCATGTCCCCACACGCATGCCTGGGGGCAATTGTTTAAAGTTACTTTGTTCTTGACTATCTTCTTCACCCACGATCTTCATGTTCTTAGAATTTGTGATACAAGGAATGAGGATAGCCAAACAATACTTACATTATTTTACTGTGAATTCTTGGTAAACAACTTAGGTACTGCCTCTTCTTTTCCTTTAAAAACCCGCTTGTAATGGTTGCTAATTGGAGTGTATATTCAAGACCACTTTAATCTATGCTTCCCGGTTGCGATCCTCAAGCTTGGCCCAAATAAACTCTCTGCTTACATTAATTTTGCCTCAGCTTCTTCCTTTTAGGTTGACAATAGTGAGTTCTTAAATATGACAAAAGTGTTTAAAAACTGACTCTGCCAGGAAAACGCTATTCCCTTGTTATTCCAACAATTTTGAACATAAAAGTGGATCACTTAGGAAAGGCTTAAAACTTTCATGACTTTACTTTTCCATTTGTGATGAGTTCAGTATATAAATTAAAGGACTAAATTAGAAGACTAAAATCACAGTAGTTTAAACAAAACAAAGAATTGTATTTCCCACTTAGTAAGAGTCCAGGTGTACGTAGTCTAGGGCAGGTAAAGCTGCCCAGTGCTGAAGATCTAGGCTTATTCTGTCACATTACTGTGTCATCCCACAATGTCTCCTTCATGTAAGTAGCCCAGTATGGCTCATTTTCACCAGGTTTGCTTTCTGGGAAACAAGAATGAGGAAAGGGGTGGGAGGAAAGTATGTCCTATCCTTTTAAAGATATATGCACATCACTTCCAGATTGGCCAGACCATATTCAAAAGGCCACAGCCAACTACCCATGAGGCTGAGAAATCTGTCCCACTGAAATTTCTTATATGGAGAAGAAGTTAGGGGATGAGTAAGTTCTTCCACCTGAAAGAATAGGTAAATGTCTTTTTTTCTTTAGAAATCTTAATTCAGAACCCAGACATTCCACAAACACCATGTTGGAAACTGAGGCCATGTCCTAAGGCTTTGTGTGATATTCAATAGTCCACTGTAAAATGTGGAGCAGCATAGCTGATATCCAGCAGTATACCTTGGGTGCTTCATGGTGAATCAGAAAATCTCCCCGTGCATTTCAGAGCTGTGGTCATGTCATGTAAGAGCTGTGACAGTATGTTTTTCTCTTGGTAGGAACAGAAATTGTGAGATAAACATAGGCTATAAAACTTTGGAGTGAAAAAATCACTCTAGGTTGTTACTGATCATTTCCACTTTCTTTTGTTCTAATTGGACTACTCTTAGCTCCTCTAGCAGTATGTCCGTTATGGCAGCCTGAATTTACCATTACTAACAGTTCTAATTTCTATTTTATCAGTTGGAAATAATTGCTTTATTTTTTTCTGAATATAAAAGTATTTACTTCTCTTTATAAATGAGTGTAAAAAGAAAAAAAGTAAAAATATTGCGTAATTTTACCAACCAGAGATAATTCCTGCTAGCATTTTGGTATATATTCCTCCAGATTTTGTCAATGCATAGGGACCATGAACTAATAAGGTCATTACCACACATTGTCTTAAGCACATGCTATCATGCTATTTGGTAACTATACTATTTCAAGTTTTAAGGGAAAATTGCTACAGGGGTTACTTGGAAATCCTTTGGATTTCTTGGTCCTCTACTTCCTACATGTTCCATCAGAGTCTCATCCCTAACTATCCCATGGTAATCTATCACCTTGGTTTGGGGGTGCTTAAAACTTTTACGACTTTACTTATACATCTGTGATGATTTCAATATATTAATTAAAGTCTGTGGAAAGATTTGCTTTTCTCCAACATTCTGATTTGTAGTAACTGAGAGAATAGGTCTTGTGATGCAACTACTCTGAGTCTTTCTCCCATGGGTCCTGAGTGCTTGTTGCTGGGCTGTTCACCTCTTGGCTGAGAAATATTCCATGTATTATTTATATAGCTACAGTCTCTTAGGCATAATCAAGAAAAGAAAGAAATTTTACTCTCCGCTTTTTAACAGAAAAGTAAGCCATTTATTAAGGACTTCACTGAAAAACATCTCCTTATAGCTGAGGATTAGCTAACTGTATAAGTCTGTTCTCACACTGCTATAAACACATACCTGAGACTGGATAATTTATAAAGGAGAGGTTTAATTGACTCAGTTCCACATGGCTATGGAGGCCTCACAATTGTGGCAGGAGGCAAAGGAGAAAAAGAGGCACACTTTACATGGCAGCAGGGCTTGTGCAGAAGAACTCCCATTTATAAAACCATCAGATTTTGTGAGACTTATTCACTACCACAAGAACAGTATGAAGGAAACCACCCCCATGATTCAATTATCTCCACCTGGCCCCACCCTAGACATGGGATTATTACAATTCAAGATGAGATTTGGGTGGAGATACAGCCAAACCACATAAGTAACTAAGCTGTTACAGAGAAATGTTATGCCCACTCTTGTGTAAGTTTTATTTTCCTGATATTCTGAAATTTTTTTGGTGGGGACTGGACTCTGTTGGCCCAGGCTGGAGTGCAGTGGTGCAATCTCAACTCACTGCAACCTCCACCTCCTGGGTTGAAGCAATTCTGGTGCCTCATCCTCCTGAGTAGCTGGGACTACATGCGTGAGCCACCTACCTTGGCCTCCCTCCTTGGCCTCCCAAAGCACTGGGATTACAGGCATAAGCCATTGCACCTGGCCTATTCTGAAAATTTTTAAGTGAGGGATGTCTCCTGTTTTATCATCCAGTGTTGCCATTGAAAAACATGTTGTCATTCAATTTCTTACTTCTAGAATAAAATAGTCAATTTTATTATGTTTTTAAAATATTATTCATTTATTTTTAACTTTTAAGTTCAGGGTTACATGTGCAGGATGTGCACGTTTGTTACATAGGTAAACTTGTGTCATGGGGATTGGTTGTAAATATTATTTCATCAACCAGGTATGAAGCCTAGTATCCATTAGTTATATTTCCTGCCTCTCTCCCTCTTCCCACCCTTCAACTTCCAATAGGCCCCAGTGTGTATTGTTCCTCCCTATTTGTCCTTGTGTTCTCATCATTTAGCTCCTACTCATGGTGAGAACATGCAGTATTTGGTTTTCTGTTCCCGTGTTAGTTTGCTAAGAGTAATGGCCTTCAACTCCATTCATGTCACTGCAAAGGACATGATCTCATTCTTTGTTGTGGCTCATAGTATTCCATGGTGTACATATACCACATTTTCTTTATCCAGTCTATTATTGATGGACATTTAGATTGATTCCATGTCTTTGCTATTGTGAATAGTGTTGCAATGAACATATGCACACATGTGTCTTTACAATATAACAATTTGTATTCCTTTGGGTATATACCCAGTAAGGTGGCTACTGAGTCAAATGGTAGTTCTGTCTTTGGATCTTTGAGGAATCACTACACTACCTTCCACAATGGTTGAACTAATTTACTCTCCCACTAACAGTGTAAAAGCATTCCTTTTTCTCCACAACCTCACCAACATCTGTAATTTTTTGACTTTTAAATAATAGCCATTCTGACTGGTATGAGATGGCATGTCATTGTGGTTTTGATTTGCATTTCTCTAATGATAAGTGATGTTGAGCTTTTTTTCATATGCTTCTTGGCCACATATATGTCTTCTTTTAAGAAGTGTCTGTTCATGTCCTTTGCCCACTTTCTAATGGGGTTGTTTTTATCTTGTAAATTGTTTAAGTTCCTTGTAGATGCTGGATATTAGACCTTTGTCAGATGCATAGTTTGCAAAAATTTTCTCCAATTCTGTAGGTTGTCTGTTCACTCTGTTGATAGTCTCTTTTGCTGTGCAAAAGCTCTTTAGTTTAATTAAAACCCATTTATCAATTTTTGCTTTTGTTGCAATTGCTTTTGATGTTTTGTCATAAAATCTTTGCCTGTGTCTATATCCTGAATGGTATTGCCTAGATTTTCTCCCATGGTTTTTATAGTTTTGGGTTTTACATTTAAGTCTTTAATCCATCTTGAGTTAATTTTTGTACATGGTATAAGGAAGGGGTGTAGTTTCAATTTTCTGCATATGGCTAGCCAGTTACTCCAGCAACATTTATTGAATAGAGAGTCCTTTCCCCATTGATTATTTCTGTAAGGTTTGCCAAAAATCAGATTGTTGTAGGTGTGCAGTTTTATTTCCGGGTTTCCTATTCTGTTCTATTGGTCTATCTGTTTGCTTTCATACCAGTACCGTGCTGTTTTGGTTACTGTAACCCTGTGGTATATTTTAAAGTTAAATAGTATAATGCCTCCAGCTTTTTTTCTTTTTGCTTAGGATTGCCTTGGCTTTTGGGGCTCTTTTTTTGGTTTTATATGAATTTTAAAAATAGATTTTTCTAGTTCTGTGAAGAATGTCAGTGGTAGTTTAATGGGAATAGCATTGAATCAGTAAATTGCCCTTGGCAGTATGGCCATTTTAATGTTATTGATTCTTCCTATCCATGAGCATGAAATGTTCTTTCATTTGTTTGTGTCATCTTTGATTTATTTGAACAGTGGCCCGTAGTCCTCCTTGTAGAGATCTTTCACTTCCCTTGTTAGCTGTATTCCTAGGTATTTTATTCTTTGTGGCAATTGTGAATGGGAATTCATTCATAATTTGGCTCTGAGCTTAACTGTTGTTGGTATATACGAATGCTAGTGATTTTTGCACATTGATTTTGTATCCTGAGAATTTTCTGAAGTTGCTTATCAGCTTAAGAAGCTTTTGGGATAAGATAATCGCGTTTTCCAGATATAGGATCATTTCATCGGCAAACAAGAATAGTTTCACTTCCTCTCTTCCTATTTGAATGCCCTTCATTTACTTCTCTTGCCTGATTGTTCTGACCAGAACTTCCAATACTAGGTTGAATAGGAGAGGTGAGAGAGGGCATCCTTGTCTTGTGTCGGTTTTCAAGGGAAATACTTTCAGGTTTTGCCCATTCAGTATGATGTTGGCTGTGGGTTTTTCTTATATGGCTCTTATTATTTTGGAGTATGTTCCTTCAATATCTAGTTTATTTGTAGTTTTTAACATGAAGGGAAGCTGAATTTTATCAAAAGCCTTTTCCACATCTATTGAGATAATCATGTGGTTTTTGTCTTTTGTTCTTTTTATGTGATAAGTCACATTTATTGATTTGCATATGTTGAACCAACCTTGCATCCTAGGCATAAAGCCTACTTGATGATGGTTAATAACCTTTTTGATGCGCTGCTGGATTTGGTTTGCCAGTATTTTGCTGAGGACTTTTTCATTGATGTTCATCCAGGATAGTGGCCTGAAGTTTTCTTTTTTTGTTGTATCTCTGTCAGATGCTGGCTTCATAGAATGAGTTAGGGAGGAGCCCCTCCTTTTCAATTTTTTGAAATAGTTTCAGTAGGAATGGTACCAGCTCTTCTTTGTACATCTGATAGAATTCAGCTGTGAATCCATCTGGTCCTGGACTTTTTTTGGTTGGTAGACTATTTATTATTGCTGCCTCAATTTTCGAGCTCATTCATGGTCTGTTCAGGGATTCAGTTTCTTCCTGGTTCAGTGTTGGGAGGGGAGATGTATCCTGGAATTATTTCATTTATTCTAGGTTTTCTAGCTTATGTGCATAGAGGTATTTATAATATTCTCTGATGGTTGTTTGTATTTTTGTGGTGTCAGTAGTGGTGGTGTTGGAAATATCTTCCCTATTATTTCTGATTGCGTTTATTTCTATCTTCTCTCTTTTTTTCCTTATTTAACTAGTGATCTATCCATTGTATTATTATTATTTTTTTTTTTTTGAAAAACCAGCTCCTGGTTTCATTGATCTTTTGAATGGTTTTTCATGTCTCTATCTTCTTCAGTTCAGCTCTGATTTTGGTTATGTCTCATCTTCTACTAGCTCTGGAGTTTGTTTGCTCTTGGTTCTCTTGTTCTTTTAGTTGAGATGTTGAGTTGTTAACTTGAGATCTTTCTAGCTTTTTGATGTGGGCATTTAGTGCTATAAATTTCCCTCTTAACACTGCCTTAGCTTTGTCCTAGAAATCCTGGCATGTTGTATCTTTGTTCTCATTAGTTTCACAGAACTTCTTGATTTCTGCCTTAATTTCATTATTTACTCAAAAGTCATTCAGGAGCAGGTTATTCAATTCCATGTATTTATTTGTATGGTTTTGAGTGAATTTCTTAGTCTTGAGCTCTAATTTGATAGCACTGTGGTCCAAGAGACTTATGATTTCAGTTCTTTTGCATTTGCTGAGACTTATGATTTCAGTTCTTTTGCATTTGCTGAGACTTATGATTTCAGTTCTTTTGCATTTGCTGTGGAGTGTTTTACTTCCAATTATGTGATTGATTTTAAAGTAAGTGCCGTGGCTGATGAGAAGAGTGTATATTTTATTGTTTTGGGGTGGAGAGTTCTGTAGATACCTATCAGGTCCAACTGATCTAGAGCTGAGTTCAGGTCCTGAATATTTTTGTTAATTTTCTGTCTTGATGATCCATCTAATATTGTCAGTGGGGTGTTCCCCAATAGTCTTATGCTATTACTATGTGGGAGGTCTAAGTTACTTTGAAGGTCTCTAAAAGTTATTTTATGAATCTGGGTACTCATGTGTTGGGTGCATATATATTTAGGATAGTTAGTTCTTCTTATTAAATTGAACCCTAAGTCATTATGTAATACTCTTCTTTGGTCTTTTTTAATCTTTGTTGGTTTAAAGTCTGTTTTGTTGGAAATTAGAATTGCAATCACTGCTTTTTGCTTTTTTCCATTTGCTTGGCAAATTTTCCTCCATACCTTTATTTTTAGCCTATGTGTGTCTTTGTACATGAGATGGGTCTCTTAAAGACAGCATACCAATGGGACTTCGTTCTTTATACAGCTTGCCACTTTGTGTCTTTTAATTTGGGCATTTAGCCCATTTACATTTAAGGTTAATATTGTTATGTGTGAATTTGATCCTGTCATCATGATTCTAGCTGGTTATTTTGCAGACTTGTTTGTGTGGTTGCTTCATAGTTTCACTGGTCTGTGTACTTCAATGTATTTTTGTAATGGCTGACAAGAGTTTTTCCTTTCCATATTTAGTGCTTCCTTCAGGAGCTCTTGAAAGGCAAGTCTGGTGGTAATGAATTCCTTCAGCATTTGCTTGTCTGAAAAGGATCCTATTTCTCCTTCACTTGTGAAGCTTAGTTTGTCTGGATATGAAATTCTTTACCGGAATTGCTTTTCTTTAAGAATGTTCAACATTGGCCCCAGTCTTCTCTGGTTTGTAGGGTTTCCACTGAGAGGTCCAATGTTAGTCTGATGGCTTCCTTTTGTAGGTGACCTGGCCTTTCCTTTTGGCTGCCTTAATATTTTTTCTTTCATTTTAACTTTGGAGAATCTGATGATTATGTGTCTTGGAGATGATCTTCTCATGCAGTATCTTACTGGGGTTCTCTGCATTTCCTGAATTTGAATACTGCCCTGTCTAGCAAGGTTGGGAAAGTTATCCTAAATGACATCCTGAAATACATTTTCCAAATAGGTTCCATTCTCCCCAGCTCTTTCAGGTACACCAATCAGTCAAAGGTTTGGTCTCTTTACATACAGAGTTTTCTTCATTCCTTTTCATAATTTTTCCTCTATTCTCGTCTGCCTGTCTTATTTCAGAAAGACAGTCTTCAAACTCTGAGATTCTTTCCTCTGCCTGGTCTATACTGCTATTAATACTTGTGATTGCATTATAGAAGTCTTATATTGTGTTTTTCAGCTCTATCAGGTCAGTTATGTTATTCTCTATCCTGGGTATTTTGTTTTTCAGCTCTTGTAATATTTTATCATGATTTTTAGCTTCATTGCATTGAGTTAGAACATGATCCTTTAGTTCAGTGGAGTTCATTTTAATCCACATCCTGAGGTCTATTTCTGTTATTTCAGCCATATCAGCCTCACCCCGTTTCAAACTTTTGCTGGAGAGGTGATGTGGTCTTTTGCAGGAGAGAGGACATCCTGGCTGTTTGAATTTTCTGTGTTCTTGTGCTGATTTTTTCTCCTTTGTGAATTTATCTACCTTCAATCTTTGAAGTTGCTGATCTTTGGATGGGGTTTGGGTTTGTTATTGTTGTTGTTTGTTTGTTTGTTTTGTTTTCTTCTTCCTTTTAATTGTCTGGCCACTTTTCTGTAGGGCTGCTATGATTTGCTGGGCATCTGCTCCAGTCCCCAGTCACTTTGGATTTTCCAGTACTGCCTCCCTGGGTTGGGGGTGGTGGTCCCCTGCCTCTGTGTTGCTTCTGGGTGGGCCACCACTCTTCCCTGATTTTCTCATTCTCTGTGGTTTGAACTGTTTTCCCTATCAGTCTCAATGTGAGAACCTGGATGTTTCAGTTGAAGTTGCTGTATTTACTTTCTCCTTTTGTTCGTCTCTGTGAGGGCCATGCACTGTAGCTGCTTCTAGTCAGCCATTTTTCCTAGCTCCTCCAATTTTATTCTATTCTAAAATGCTTTCATAAGCTTTTAGGATCCTTCTTTCCAGCTTCAAAAAACTTAGGAGTATGTGCCTAAGTGTGGGTCTTTTTTTTTTTTTAACTTATATTGCTGGATATTTTTAATTTGAAGGCTTGTATTTTTTCTTACCTTTGGTAAATAGTCTTATATTATTCCTTTGACTAATGTCTCTCCTATATTCCTGTATTATCTCTGCTCTTTCTTTAAAAATTCTTTTCTTTCTTTCTTTGTTTTCTTTCTTTTATTTCCAGCTCAATAGACCTGAACATTTTTTTCAAAGTACATTTGGCCTCCTTATTTGATTTTCCATGTCTCATAACTCTCTTTTATATTCTTAATACTTTGTCTTTTTTGCTTTACATTCTGGGACATTTTCTCTTATTGCATTCAGTATTTTTGTATTATAGAAACATCATATTGAGACAACAGGGTATATAAGTTATGATATCCCTTCTTAGCAACATATACATTAAGAATTAGAAATTATAACTTTCCCAAGTAACATTAATTTGTCATCACCAAATTTTAAGTAATTGTCTACTGTAACTATATAATATCTCAGTTAGAATTGGCTTAGATCCGATCTTCAGGGCCATAAAATAAACTAGAATTTCATGAATGATAGCTAAGTGAATATAACTAGGCTGAAATAACTTTAAAATGCTAGAAAACTTAAAATGAAATATAAGCAATTTAAACTCAGTTGAGGTCATATACAGCAGAATTGAAGCTACAGAAAGACAACTCAGTGTTTGATTAAAAAATTAACATGTTATTCTAGAATACAGAAATTTTAAAAGGATTGGATATAAAATAGATATGTAAAACAGAAAAAAGAGAATTACAATATATATAATAGTTTTTTTTGAAGTAGAAATGGATTAAAGTTCAGTACCCACACCTCTGTTTCTTAATGTAGTTTTTCTCAGTAGCTGATATAGAAATAAAGACATTGAAGCTCCTTGTTGGAAGAAATTGCAGCCATTGCTCTGTCTTTCTGGCTTCCCTCTTTTGCCTGCTTAGGGAGTTTTTCCAAACACTGATGAGGTAAGGGGAGCTCTGGGGCCACAGCAGCTGCTCAGCATTGGAAGGCCTTGCGAAGGAATCCTAGGACAGTTCATCCTAGACCTTGAGGTCAACATTTTTTTATTTTCCATTTACATATGTTCTAGATACCTTTTTCTTGCTGTTGGAATAGTAAGAGGCAAGCCTTGGGAAGAGCAAACCTGTTCTTGACTTGTCAGGAGTCTACACTATTGTAGGCAAGAAATATTTATTCATGTGATGATTTTTAACTCCTTGGAGAACTAGCACTAGATAGGGGTTAAAACTAAATTTAAGATAGTAGTTGAGAATTTTAAAGTATTCCTTTGCCAATATTTTTCCCTAGGAACAAATTATCTTTCTTTTGTGATGCTTAGAAACTTGTGACTACTTAAGCCCAAGTGTGTTTGTTCAGGATCCTTGTTCCTGAGGACTCTTTCTCTCTTAATATCTAGCATTTCCTTTTTAAGTGCTAGTTAAATACAAAGTAAATAGAGCAGATCATATTGGCATATAAATAGGGCTCGATATTTGATTAGCAAAAGTCAAATTTTTTTAGATTACATTTTTATTACAGAGACTGAGAATCCTGCAAGATCTCTGGGAATGGAGCAGGATTTTCAGAGATCTTCCACGGACATGGTAGATCAAATTACATTGCATGAAGTATGGGGCTTCTGAGTTTGTGATTATTTTATTTAGTTTTCCTCCACTTTGTTTAAGAAGAAATCACATTCCTCTAGTAGTGAGAATATTTATTCTTTATCTGTTCATGGGGAAATTGATAAATTCCACTATTCCTTCCCTCTGGGTCTGTAACATCCACAGCCACTATCAGGGATTGTTTAACATCCACCAAAGATTCTAAATGGGGAAATAAAGCAGAGTGCCCTCTCAGATGTTTCTCAGTGAAGGCTCACAGATCACAAGAGACTGGATCTTGTGCCTAACTCAAATCCCAGAGATCAGGGCTTCTCAATGCTCAAACCAGAATCAATTTGAGAACATAAGGAAGGTTTGCATCAAAGATTCAAAGACAAGCCACATGCATCTTGAGGAATTAGTACAACTATGATGTTCTGTTTGACCTGAAAGAACACAGAAACTGATGAATTGATAAAGGAAAGAATAAAAATTTCTAAGGCAGCCAGTCTAGCGCCATCCGCTTCTGCTTAGCATTAACTTTCCCTAAAACCCCACATGCAGAAAAGAAATCTTATTATTATGCTAATTTGTAGGTGAAAGAAGTGAAACTTAGAGTAACTTGTCCAATGTCAAACAGCTAGTATCTAAGCTGTTGTGATGAATTACAAGGCTCACATACTTTCTAATATGCCATCACATCTCACAATTGAAATATAATGTGATAAGTGCTGGATGTAGGTAAGCCTGGGGAACTATGGTTTCAAGTATGCCAAGGAGGGCAGTCATGAAATAGTTATCAAGGTCAGTGACTTACAAATTAAACACTCAGAATATGTTTATTTCCTAGAGTAGTGACTGCCACAAATAGGCTATCAAGGAGTAATATTCCTAAGTGTAATTAAAAAATATATATATATATGGGGCCAGAGGCGGTGGCTCTTGCCTGTAATCCCAGCACTCTGGGAGGCCGAGGCAGGTGGATCACGAGGTCAGGAGTTTGAGACCAGCCTGACCAACAAGGTGAAACCCCGTCTCTGCTAAAAATACAAAAATTAACCAGGTGTGGTGGTGGGCACTTGTAATCCCAGCTACTTGAAGGCTGAGGCAGGAGAATCGCTTGAACCTAGGAGGCAGAAGTTGCAGTGAGCTAAAGTCGCACCACTGCACTCCAGCCTAGGTGAAAAAGTGACACTCTGTCTCAAAAATAAATAAATAAATAAATAAAAATAAATAAAATTTTAAAAATACGATGCTATATTCAACAAAGTAAATGGTACAATCAGGAGAATCTTAGTTTCCATGTTCAGAGAGCAGACTTCTGATGGAATTTCTCCTTCCAGGGAGATACAGGAAATGGGAAAAAGGGATAACATGGTAGCAATGCAGATGACACAGCGGAACTCTCTTTATGAAAAAGAAAGAGTGACTTTAGGAGAAATAAAGTATCTGGCCTGTATATATACGTTAATGTTTGTTAGAATTTTTTTGTTTGTTTGTTTTTATATTTGTAATTTTAATCAAATGCTCCCAGATCAAGCAGGAAATTGTAGAGAGGATGATGAGAGCCCAGCTGCTGCCTCCAGGGAGGTATGAGTGGTTTTGCCAGCAGCTGGGAAACCTCATGTAACAGCTGATAGGTCAAGATCACAAATGGATAAATCCACCTCTACTCCTATCCCATAGGATTTTAATTCATTGAGGTCTTAGTTTGTTTCTGACCCAAATAAAATATACAGGACTCTCTTACTTTCTTCCTTCATGTTTTATTTCCTGTCTTTCTTTTGTTTCTATGAATCATGTATTCACAATAAAACTGGCTGATTTGAAAAATCCACATACTCCAAAATGTAATTATTCCGCTCAACAACACTTTTCATACATAAAGGCTTACTTCATCTTCTTATTGGGGTCACCCATCTGGCTATCCTGGTAAGAGAAAAAGAAGCTTTAACAAGAAGATTCTCTTTGGTCAGAGTAAATGAAAACCATAAAGAGAAAACTCAAGCAGGGTTAAGTGTAACTGACAGTGCAGTTTCCCTTTTTGATCTTTCCTCCACCCCCTCAGTAAGCCAATTCATTCTTCCTGGTGTGGAGCACTGAGATGAATCCTAGCACTGATCTGTAGCTCTTCTCTAGAATATCACGAAGTGTTACAAATTCATTTCCATCCACCCATTGTCTGTTGTCCTTGGACAGTTTTCCTCTTTTCATTTGTTACCCATTGTGCTTGTTTTGTTTCTTGGTTTAATTTTTCTTTTACCAGATTCCATTATGTTTCCGTAACTCCCACTTTATCTCCCATTCCTTTTTAAACAGGCATCTAAGTGGAAATAACTGTGTTTGCGTCTGTAGAATATAGTGGTTATATTCATAAGATTTTAAAAGAATAACTACAAGATCTCTGGTTTAGAAGTCTCTTCAAGAACAATGCTTATCATAAGGACAGTCCGTAAGTAAGTGTTCTGTAAACATTTGTTGAAAAAATAAATGAAGTAGACAGAAACTCAGTTTTTCTTTTTCCTCACTGTCAATCTATGCTGTCTTCAAAACTTAACCCCTTCCAAATGCTATCCAGGCAAAACCCACACAGCTGCATGTATCTCTACTTGACATCCCTTGATATCAAACTTAACGGAGAAAGGATATTAATACTTATCAGGTATCACTTACCAATGTCAGGCTAAGGATATTAATACTTATCAGGTATCACTTACCAATGTCAGGCTCCAAACTAAGTAGTTTTCACATGACATATTTAAATCCTCTCAAAATTTTCCCTTATAGAGAGAACAAAATAGTGACTCAGAATGGTTAAGGTAAGATTCTCTCAGTTTGTATGTAGAAAATCACAAATAATCATTGCTTCCAACAGAACACCTAACGAATCTTTTGGAGAGAGTACAAAGAAATTATAATTTTTAATACCCATCAGAGAGGTGAGGTGAACAAAAAAGTTAAAGGAACTAAATTTCGGAGCTCTACAAGCTCCTCCTGGGAGAAAAGGCAACTCCTGATAAGTTCATCCATGGAAACAGAGTGGGAGAAGATGCAGGCCCAACATAGACGGTGAAATTTACAGGGTAAGGAGAAGCCAGCCAAACTTTTAAAGGGCACACACAGGCTGG
This sequence comes from Pongo pygmaeus, assembly GCF_028885625.2. NCBI lineage: Eukaryota > Metazoa > Chordata > Mammalia > Primates > Hominidae > Pongo > Pongo pygmaeus. The sequence goes on along the minus strand of NC_072373.2, from coordinate 130,906,446 downwards.
CATGACATTAAAATCTTGAGGAGCTCCAGATGCAGAGCAAGTTTGTACCCACCCGCCAATTCTTCCTCAGAGCAGAAGGTCAGAGAAAGATGTATAGAATGATGAAAGCTGGAAATAGGACTGGAGAGCAGAGAAAGTTTCCTGTTAATGTTAAAAGCAATACATATAAAGCACTAAGACATCATAAGATTTTTTGGGGTGCATAAATCAGTCAAGTTCTGCTTGAGCAAGAGTCCTAAGAGGGCCCTCAAATTGCTTGGAACAAGTAGCGCCTTGAAATTTACTCAAACTCTAACCCCTCCCAGATGCAGCTAAATTATCGATTAGAAAAAAGATCATACTAGACTAGGAGGATAAATGTCATTTACTTCAATCTCTATACCATCTCTATTGAGTTGCTTTCAACCAGAAGTCTCCTAATCTAGATCACAAAATGACTGTGGGCAAGGTCTGTGTCCTCTAAGTCAATTCCATTCTGTGTAATCCCAATTTGAAGTATCTTCATACAAAAGTCCTGACATACATGTGGTCAAAATTGATGAGATCTACACTGAAAGTCAATTCAGATGGAGAAGTTGATAGACGCAAAGACAGATACAGATATAGATGTTCTTTAGAGTCTTTTTGGTTGGATTTTCAACTAGTCTTAGTGATCCTATGTCCTTTCATTTTCCCTCCCAGATTCCAAATTTACTACTTCTTTGATCCAGTAGAGCAGGAGTCTCAAAAATCAAATGTCTTCTGTAACCAGGAAGGTAAACTAACTGTATTGAGCCAAATCAGCTGCTCAATAAGGCAATAGAGAGTAATAAGAAATGCAAACATGCAAAGAGATGCAAAGTGATGCCATGCCAAAATGTGTTCAGATTCATGTATATTTTTAACAGTCTCCTGACCAAGAAAGATCTGTTTCTTACACCACCAGTTTGTCCTGTGAAAAGAGCACAGTGGTTAAAAACCCACAGTTTTTGATGACAGACAAAACTGATTTCAAAGTCTAGCTCTGCCACTTGCTGACAGTTTTAACACAGGCCCTGTCATTGACCACTATCAGTCTTAGATCCCATTTTAATCAAAGGATAATAACACCTACTCCATATGTTGTAGTATGAAACAAATAATGAGGGAATGTGTATAAATTGCTTTGAACAGCACCTGATACATAGTGAATTCTCAATATATATGAACTATTATTAGTATGAATGAATCATGCTGAAAACATCTTTGCAAAATTATCACAGTAAGAGAAATCTGACATAGATGACTCCATCTTGCTTCTAACCTCCAAGCTGTCCTTGGTCATTCCTGGGCATAGGCCAAGCTAATTTGGAGAGGAATTTAGTTTATAGTTTATCCTTAAAGCAAGGATGACAATAGTGCTTCCCAAAACTAAACCACTTTTGTAAAACTAATAAAAGGCTCAAAGTTAGGATTATGAGAGGGACTTAAATTCTGATAAGATGTAGGTATATTTTCTATAATTCCTTACTGCTCAGGAGTCATGTGGCCAGAGGTCACAAGATTTGTGACTTCCCCAATTCCTCCTACAGATAACATCACTATTGTAGAGCCTGAGATTCGTCTTTTGAGATTTTTTTTTTTTTAATCAGACTGCGCATTCTTACAACTTAGGGACCCCACCTGGACACGTGACTCATGACTCAACTGGTCCTGTGGCCCCACCCAGAGGTGGACTTAGTGTACAGAGATAATTTTCTATTCCCTTATGATTTCATCCCCAACCAATCAGCGGCACCCATTCCCTATCTCCGTGCCCACCAAATCGTCCATAGAAACCCCAACCTCTGAGACTTTGGGGAGGCTGATTTGAGTGATAAACCAGTCTCCCATGTGGCTAGCCTCATGTCAATTAAAAGCTTTCTCTACTACAATGTCACTGTCTCAGTGAATTGATCATTGTCTGTGGAGTGGACAGGAAGAACCCATTGGGCTATTATTATAACCAAGTTTTCCAAAAAGTTTTTACAGTTAAGTTTTCAAATGTATTCTTAATAGGATCTAGAAAGATTTATTTTAAATGTTCCTGGGATTTTATTATTAGCATTTATGCTTGCAGTTATTCATACAAATATAGTATATATGATCATGCAGGAAACCAGAATATGCCACCCCAAAATATGCCTCTTTGCCATAAGAATTATTTTGAGCTGATTATTTTTAGAAATAGCTAACACATAAGAAGCCCTGAAAAGAGAGTAGAAATTACCCTTTTGTAAGAGCAATTTACATTTATAAAGGAAATCTGCATTTGTAAGGATGTCTCTCTTTCTGTATCAGCAGAAGGATGACTAAATCACCAGAAAATCTTATCAATGGAAAAGTAACCAATTTAAATCTGCATAACAAACCTTACTCTTGTTTTACTCTACTTTTTCTGGTTACCTCCCTAACCAGCCTTCCTTTACCCTCGTTTCTTTGTTTCCTCTGAGGATGGTATTTGTCAGGCCTCTGAGCCCAAGCCAAGCCATCGCATCCCCTGTGACTTGCACATAAACACCCAGATGGCCTGAAGTAACTGAAGATCCACAAAAGAAGTAAAAATAGCCTTAACTGATGACATTCCACCATTGTGATTTGTTCCTGCCCCACCCTAACTGATCAATGTACTTTGTAATCTCCCCCACTCTTAAGAAGGTTCTTTGTAATTCTCCCCACCCTTGAGAATGTACTTTGTGAGATCCACCCCTGCCCGCAAAACATTGCTCTTAACTTCACTGCCTATCCCAAAACCTATAATAACTAATGATAATCCATCTCCCTTCACTGACTCTCTTTTCGGACTCAGCCCACCTGCACCCAGGTGAAATAAACAGCCATGTTGCTCACACAAAGCCTGTTTGGTGGTCTCTTCACACGGACGCACATGGAAGTATTTAAGTCTCAATTCTAAGCTACCTCTTTGAGATTCACTCACTTCTTTGGGTATCTCCCATGTACAGTCATACACCACATAATAACCTTTTAGTAAACAACGAACCATGTATATGACAGTGGTCCTACCTTTCCTGAAAAATTTCCTTCGCCTACTGATGTCATAACCATCATAATATCACAGTGCAACACATTGCTCATGAGGACTAAACTCAGAGTTTTATCTTGCCCAAATTCCTATCTAAGGGGTCTGGGGAGTCATGCCCTACAAATCACAAATTCTCATCAGATGAGTTTTATTTAACCCTATATATCGTGACTTACTTTTCCAACCCAACTCTGGCATAACATTACAAGACAAGGAAGAAAATCAAAATATTTTACCCCAAATATGTTTCTTTGCCATATCTTGAAATGGCTTTGCAAAGCTGTCCTTTGTATGGGGAAAGTTTGCATCTGTAAAGAATCTCTAGTAACATAGCTAGATCTTTTTATTCCAGGCCCTCCCAATCTTAAAATGATTAACTAAAAGTCTAGCACCTTTTAAAGATCTGAATAGGAAACATTTGTCATCTATTGTCTCTAAGGACAGCCACTATAAGACTTCAAAAGAACCCTGGTCTCCACAATCTTTTATCTTAACCTGAACATTTCCTTTCTATCAAACCCCAGTCTTTAGACAAACTCAACCAATTGTCAACCAGAAAATGTTTAAATTTACCTATAGCCTGGAAGCCCCTGCTTTGAGTTGTCCCACCTTTCTAGACCAAACCAATGTATTTCTTAAATGTATTTGACTGATGTCTCATGCCTCCCTAAAATGTGTAAAACCAAGCTGCGCCCCAAACACACTGGGCACATGTTCTCAAGACTCCCCAAGGGCTGTGGCATGGGCCATGGTCATTCATATTTGGCTCAGAATAGATCCTTTCCAATATTTTACAGTTTGACTCTTTTCCTTGCACTCACATACTTGTGGTGATGCTAGTGTAAACAAACCTACTGCATTGTCAGTCATATAAAATTATAGCACATACAATTAGGTATGATACTTAATACTTGATAATAAATGTATTACTGGTCTGTGTATTTACTATACTATACTGTTTATCATTATTTTAGAGTGTACTCTTTCTACTTATTAGAAACATAAGTTCATTGTAAAACAGTCTCAGGCAGTTAGTTCTTCAGGAGGTATTCCAGAAGAAGCCATTCACAGGAGACAACTCCATGCATGTTATTGCCCCTGAAGATCTTCCAGTGGAACAAGACATGAAAAGACAGGATATATATAACCCTGACTCTCTGTAGCTCTAGGCTAATGTGTGTGTTTGTGTCTTAGTTTTTGACAAAAATGTTTAAAAATTAAAAAGTAAAATAAAAAATTTAAAAGTAGAAAAAAGTTTATAGAATAAGGACATAAAGAAAATAATTTTGGCTGGGCGCAGTGACTCACACCTGTAATCCCAGCACTTTGGGAGGCCAAGGTGGGTGGATCACTTGAGGTCAGGAGTTTGAGACCTGCCTGGCCAATGTGGTGAAACTCCGTCTCTACTAGAAATACAAAAATTAGCTAGGTGTGGTGGTACATGCTTGTAATCCCAGTTACTTGGGAGGCTGAGGCAGGAGAATCGCTTGAATCCGGAAGGCAGAGGTTGCAGTGAGCCAAGATCGCACCATTGCACTCCAGCTTGGACGGCAAGAGTGAAACTCCATCTAAAAAAATTTATATATTTTTGCACAGCTGTACAAAGTGTTTATGTTTCAAGCTAAGCGTTATTACAAAAGAGTCAAAAAGTTAAAATTGGAAAGTTTATAAAGTAAAAAAGTTATGGTAAGTAAGGTTAATTCATTATTAAAGAAGGAAACATATTTTAATGAACTTAGCGTAGCCTAAGTATGCAGTGTTTATGAAGCTTACTGTACAGTAGTGTACATTACTGTGCAAAACTGTACAGTAATGTCCTAGGTCTTAACATTCACTCAGCATTCATTCCATGACTTACCCAAGAGAAACTTCCAGTCCTACAATCTCCATTCATGGTAAATGCCCTATATAGGTGTGCCATTTTTACCTTTTATACAGTATTTTTACTGTGCTTTTTTTTTTTTTTTTTTGGAGACCGATTCTCACTCTGTCACCCGGGCTGGAGTGCAGTGGCGCGATCACGGCTCACTGCAACCTCTGCCTCCTGGGTTCAAGGATTATCCTGCCTCAGCCTCCTGAGTAGCTGGGATTATAGACACATACTATCACGCCCAGCTAATTTTTTGTATATTTAGTAGAGATGGGATTTTGCCATGATAGCCAGGCTGATGTCGAACTCTTGACCTCTTGTGATCTGCCCACCTCGGCCTCCCAAAGTACTGGGATTAAAGGCATGAGTCACCAAGCCCGGCCTACTGTGCCTTTTTTATGTTTAGATATATTTTGATACATAAATACCTACCATTGTGTTATAATGCCTAGAGTATTCAGTAAAGTAACGTGCTATACAGGGTTGTAGACCAAGAGCAATAGGCTATACCATGTAGCCTGGGTGTATAGTAGGCTCTACCATCTGAGTTTGTGTAAGTATACTGTATGATGTATGCAGAGCAATCAAATCACCTAATGACACATTTCTCAGACAATATCCCTGTCATTAAGTGATATATGACTTTATATATAAAATATACATGTTAAAAAACTTCTGCTTGTTTTTCTCCTGTTAATCTGTCTTTTGTTACAGGGATTTCCAGCTGAGAACTCAGAAACAATAAGAGAAAATTATTTTTCCTTTCCTATAATCATATATTAAGTACAATATATATCATATATATTAACAATAATGACTTACTGATGGTTCATGGTTAGTACATTGTTTAATAATGGCATCTAGATATTTTCTGTCATGTATATGGAGATCCAGTAATTTCTATATTTTTGGAAGCATTTTTCCCTTAGAAGTGTGCTGTTCTGGATATATACCCCTGGAATATTATTTTCATAATTATTGATCATTTTACAGACCCTTTCTTATTAAAACAACTATAAATATTCAATAAAAAAATCTAAATGCAATGACAAGATTTCTTCGGGAAGTAACAAGTGAAATAAAAATGAAGCAGTATTATGGCTCATTTTATGTTATTTTATCCAGCTGTCATGTTAATAAATTTCTGTTGACACAGTAAACCTATGGCTGCTGTTTCAATGGCCTATTTATATGTACCCTATTTATATGTACCTATTTATATGTACCTATTTATATGCACCCTACCAATGTTTTATGAATGGATAAAAGCCTATTTATATGTACCCTATCAATGTTTTATGAATAAATTTCCCATCATATTTTGACTTAGAGCAAAATGTGTTACTTTCCTGAAGGATATCTTCTGTGATCAGTCTCTTGATGACTTTTAAAATAAGGACTTTAGGCCAGGTGCAGTGGCTCATGCCTATAATCCCAGCACTTTGGGAGGCAGAGGTGGGTGGATCATGAGGTCAGGAGTTAAAGACCAGCCTGGCCAAGATGGTGATACCCCGTCTCTACTAAAAACACAAAAAATTAGCCGGGTGTGGTGGCGGGCACCTGTAGTCCCAGCCACTCAAGAGGCCGAGGCACGAGAATCGCTTGAACCTGGGAGTCAGAGGTTGCAGTGAGCTGAGATCGCACCACTGCACTCCAGCCTGGGCGACAGTGCCTCCTGAGTAGCTGGGATTACAGGCACAGGCCACCACGCCCGGCTAATTTTTTGTATTTTTAGTAGAGACGGACTATTCTATTTCACTTGTTACTTCCCGAAGAAATCTTGTCATTGCATTTAGATTTTTGTATTGAATATTTATAGTTGTTTTAATAAGAAAGGGTCTGTAAAATAATCAATAATTCTGAAAAATAATATTCCAGGGGTATATATCCAGATTTATTCTCAACCCAGGAGGCAGAGGTTGCAGTGAGCCAGGATCTAACCACTGCACTCCAGCCTGGGCGATAGAGTGAGACTTGGTCTCCAAAAAAAAAAAAAAAAAAAAAGGCACAGCAGTAAAAATACTGTATAAAAGGTAAAAATGGCACACCTATATAGGGCATTTACCATGAATGGAGATTGCAGGACTGGAAGTTTCTCTCAGGTAAGTCATTGAGTGAATGCTGAGTGAATGTTAAGACCTAGGACATTACTGTACAGTTTTGCACAGTATTGGACATTACTGTATAGTAAGCTTCATAAACATTTATTTATTCAAAAAACAAAAATAAAAATGTAAAAAATAAGGACTTTAAAGACTCCTATTATAAAATGGGATTATTTTCTGAAATGTGTATTGATCATTTATATATAATAATTTTTCTATGCAAATGTTTCACATAAACATTTGCTAAGGTCTCATAATATCCCTAAGAAATAATAACAATTTATCTGATAAATATTTTTTGACAAGCTACTCTGTTCCAGAACCAGACAATACAATGGTAAACAAGACTGACATGGTCCCTGATCTTCTGGAGCTTACTATCTAATGAGAAAGATATTGTTAAAAAATAAGCTTAGTTGCATTCAAATTTTAAAGAGTTTTTTTGAGCATTCAGTGATTCATAAATCGGGCAGCACTGGACTGCAAATAGTTTAGCACTCTGCTGGAGAAGTGAGAAAGGAAACTTATGAAGTGTTGGCACAAGCAAGACAAACACTTATATAATTGGTTAGAGTGGCAAGTTCCTAGTTAGAGGTTAGTTGATAGTTTCTCAATGGCTAGAGGTTTGATTTGCTTTGGTAGGAACTTAAAGCGCTAGAGCCATGCCAATCTAATAACCCCCCAGTTACAATTATTTTTAACAGCATTCATTAAAAAATAGAATAGTTACACAAAATTTATTCTCAATTGTGACAAATGTTACAAAGCAAAAGCAATTTGTATTTATTACATTCATTCATTTATGAAATGTATATGTCAGGGAATATGCAGGGTGAAAAAAAAAACCATGACTATTACAGTTCTTCTATCGATAGCCTAACTTGTTATCTCTAGGAAGACAGATAAATAAAAACACAGTTAAAGATGAAGAGGATAAAATAGAGACCAATAGATAGTATACAGCATTCTAGAGGAGAGGCTAAGATTCTACCTGGGCAAGCATAAATGAAGGCTTCTCAGAGGAGTTTACATTCTGTGTGGTTATGGCAGCATAAACAGAATATGGCTGATAGAAAAGTTAGAGAAAAGGAATCTAAGTAGAGGATACTTTTAAAAAGGCACTGGTGTACAAAGAATGATATATTCTTTAAAAAACTTGTTGTTTCAATCACAACATAGGTAGGAACTACTGTATAAAATGCAGAGCTGAAAATAAGTCCTTGTCCTTTTGGAGCTCAAAGTCAAGGAAGTTGAAGGAAAAAAAGTACAAATAAGTATGGTATAAAGTGTTTATTGTATTAGAATCCTATGCCATATCTATAATCTGATTTCAAAATATCAGAAAATTATTACTTTTAAATGTAGGAAAATGATCACATAAATATCCATCAAATTAGTGTGGGAAAAGAGCAAGAGGGAATAATGATCTACTTAAATATTTAAAATATAATCTTTAACACCTTTATAATTTAAACAGTTGGGAACTGGTGAATGAATGGACAATTGTAGGCCTATGAATAAAAATAAATGAAGTAATTGAAATGTGGTACTTCAAATCAATGGGGAAAAGTGTGTTTTAATGACAGATACTTAGAAAAAAAAATAAATCTGAATCCTTATTTGAGGGATCACTGAGACTCCTCCTCCTTCCTTCTGAATTTCTCTAAGCACTTCTTGCCTCTCAACACCTCCTCACAGTCATTATTAGATTTGACAGGAAGAACTGGGTTGAGCTCCACCTATTACTCTTTTCTTTCTCCTTGGAATTGGCTTGCCTGCAGAAAGCATGCCATTGATCTACTCTCAAATATGCAGTAAACTGGTAGTAACTGCCTTCTCCCTCCAGTAGGCACCTATATTGTCTTGTGCTTCCTGTGACTGGGTGGGTGAGGCTACCTGAAAGATCAACAAGGTCTGGTATTTAGCTTAAGGAAAGAAAAAAAGATAGACTTCTAGTGTTGTTAGAGTGAATGCTTTCAAGCTTTGCTGAGGCTTGACAAAGTACAGAGCATGTGGGTTCATGACTCTAGCAGGTGTTGCTGGTGTATATCATGCCGTATTTTTCAAGGTATACCGATGGCTGCAGCCTGAGCCAGTGGCTTTAAGCCTTGGACATCAAGCAGGCAAACCAGGCAAGATTTTGACCTTGCTGCATTACTGCAGGTATGGCAGGTTTGCCCAGAGGTGAGTGGCTGCTTTTATATAGGAAGGATTGCAGGCAAGTGGCCTTAACTAAAAAGCATGCAGGGCTCATAGACCCTAAGCTGCTGCAGCTTATCCTCTTGTCCCCAAAGGGGCAGTCTGCTCTGCCATTGCTGGAGAGGCTGACATAGAATTCAATTTATTTTCATCCATTGGGAGGCAGCATTATAGTTGCTACTTTTAATTGCAAAGAAGGTGGTGTCCCTGTGAACTAGTGAGTTTCTGATTTGAAATTGTTGGTACTAGCCCTAAAGAGTGTTAGAAAACTGCTCCAAATCCCATCCTACACCCATAGTCCTGTGGAGGGACAAATCTTGGATTCATGTGGCTGGTTCAGATGCTCCAGTATGATGCCCCCGGCATGTGGTCTCCAACTGGTCTGGATTAGTTAATAACACAAGCTCTGACCATGGCTTTAGGGTTACCGAATCCAATGTGTATGGAATCTTGCGGGCACAAGGCAGAGGTATTGATTTTTTTCAGGCCCTCAGGGACACAGCTTCAGAAGCATCCATAGCAACAACAATTGGCTGGCACAGTGGCTCACATCCGTAATCCCAGCAGTTAGAGAGGCTAAGGCCAGAGGGTCGCTTGAGCCCAGGAGTTTGATACCAGCGTGGGCAACATAGTGAAACCCTGTCTCTATAAAAAAAAAAGACAGAAATTAAAAATATTAGCCAGGTGTCGTGGCATGTGCCTACTTGGGAAGCTGAGGCTAAAGGATTGCTCGAGCCCAAGAGTTTGAGGCTGCAGTGAGCTATAACTGCAGCACAAACAAACGAACAAATAAATAAGATTTTAAAAATAGCATCAACAACTTAAGAATCTGAGGAAAGGATTTCTCCATTTAAACAAATGTAGGGATGAAGAGAAAACCTTCCTAGGAGATAGATTTCAGGAGATAGGTCCAAACAGGTGTGTGCAAAAAGCAGTGACAATAGCCATGATGGAAAAAGTCTGCCAAAGCCTGCTCTTGAGGGTGTGTGGATAGATCCTACACCCACAATCGATTCAGTGTGAGGATACCAGAAACTCAGTGTTCAAAACAAAATGGAAATTAAGAGATTTTACACAGAAAAATATATTTTATTTCCCTAGAGATGAGAATTTCATAATGTCAAAATTAACCTCTTGTAGAGGGATTTCTCTCCAGTAAGTTTTATTCCACCGGCCATTGATTCTGGCAAACTGCATAGAATCAGCCTAAAATCAAGATTTGTTTTTATCTATCCCCTTCACCCATATGCCACTGTGCTCCTGCTGCTGTTGTGGCCAACATTAAGTACAAGCAGGTGTCTAGGATCACAGCGCTGCCTGAGTTAACTCGTTAAGGGCTAGAGAGTCATTCATTTTAAATCTTGGAAAGGGGAGCACAGCTATAAAATCTTTCATGTCCTTCTTAAATCTTTGAGCTTCCTTAGCATAATGTCAGTGACTAAATAATTAGTTGATTCTGAGACTATGGAATAATCCCTCATTCCATTAAAATAATCCCCCCATTCTCTTAAGAGACAGTCTAGAATGCAGCAGTTGAAGAAACCCCAAATCCACACAACATGAATTTTCTAGCTGAGAGGGGGCAGAATTAAATGTTTCAGAGGACAGATGGAAGACCTTTATTTCCTTGAACATTTTATTCATAAGACAAGATAATTTGATATCAGATTTGAATTCATTTTAGACTTTAATTTTGGATTTATAAAGACAGTTAATCTTTAGAATTAATTTCTCCCAGGAAATGTGGTAATATGACAAAGTTTACAGTAAAAATTTTTAGCATCTCAAGAATGTTTTCACTGATTACTAGAAGATCTTAATTTCATTGTTATGCTAACCACACGTGTAGTCATATTTTAGAAGAGAACATAAATCAAAAATAAACATTTGGCTTTGAATTTAGCATTACCTTGGATTCGATTTAATTAATTACAATAATGAGTCACTTCAGAGTCTTCCTGAGTAAAGTGTGTACTGTCTACCAGGAGTATCTAGAGAGGGGCAGTGGTTGGAATAGAAGGAGGGGCTTATGAAGGTAGAAACCGAACTGCCTGACAGGCTGCGGACCTCTGTCTTTCAGGAACTGATGACAGAGGCCAGAAAGCTTGTTTCTGCCATCACCTGCCTGCAGTGGGGAGGCGCTGCCCAGGCTGCACGCTTCATGGAGCCAGCGGGAGCCCGGCCCCATCCAAGTTGGAGTGGGAACTTCCTGGGTGCTGCTGCAGCCACCCAAACTGTGGCTGCAGACCCAGGTCTCCTGCTCCAGGGACCAGGCTGAAGCCCTGCCCTCCTCGGAGGGGTTGCAGCTGCCCAAATTGCAGCTGTGGATCCAGCCTCCCTGTGCTCTTGGGGGCCTGGGAAGGTTCCCACTGCTCTCACAGGCTCAGAAGTGCCTGCTCCCGCTGCCTGGCTTATCCCTGCTGTTGGCACCTGCTCGATCTCAGGGCAGAGTCCTGCTGAGCCTGGGAGGTGATGAACAGCAGCACGAGGCAGACAGATTTCCGGACAGAGGAGCGGGTCCCTCATGAGGCTCCACCTTCAGGCCAGGCAGGGCCTGAGGCTAGGGTCAGGCTGCCAGTCCTGTGGACCAAAGTGGGAACTTGTGGTGCCTTTTCCAGGCCCCCATGGCTACTCATGGAGCAATTGGCATCCACTTCCTCCTCTCTGAGGCCCACAAAAGACCTGTGCTCAGCCAGAGCTGAGCAGGTAATTGGGTGACCAGCTGCAGAGAGGAGCTCTCTGCTGAGAACTTCAGAGACCTGCAGAGATGATGGGACTACCAGTTCCAGAGAGGAGCTACCCTCTCCAGGGCTTCTTCTCCGCTGAGAACTGGACACTCATTGGGATGATCTGCCTGCAGAGAGGAGCCTTCTCCTGCTCACTCACTCCAGGGCCTCCACTCTTCCTCCTTCACTCACTCCAGGGCTTCCTCTCTGCTGAGACCTGAACGTTCAACAGGACAGCCTGCCTACAGAGAGAAGCTACCCACTGTGTGTCTCTTCTGAGCTGTTTCTAACACTCAGTAAAGCTCCTCTTCACCTTGCTCACCCTCCATTTGTCTGCATATCTCATTCTTCCTGAACACAGGACCAGAACTCAGGCAAAGGTGCCACTGGCCACAGAGGTTTCCTGCCAGAAAAGTGACACCCAAAGGATCCCATAACAGTACTTGCTCATGCTCCTGCTTGACCTATGCTTAATTGTTAAGTCCAATGTATTAAAAGCACAAGCTGTGTATGTTTGTGAAGAGGGTACACTTCATCTCGAATTTTCTAGTTTCCAGGAGGAGGGATTGTCCTTAAACATTAATAACCTCTTGATTCACTTCCTTGATTCCTCCCACCAAGATAGACTGAGTTATCTGCTGGTTTTGGTTTTTGTTTTCTCACTTAGGTAAACTTAAATTTTCCCAAATCTTAAACCAAGAGCATTTGTTCTTTTACCCTTACCTGCCCTCCACTAAGTGATTTGGGTGCTAGTGTCTGCTCTGAAGACCCAAAACTTCCCTCCAACTCTAAAGACTACCCTGCTAATACTACTCTAAAAATTAGGCTGGGGAGAAGTCAGAGGCTCATTTAGGGCTTAGTAGTGACTAATTATAATATTAATAATTTGCTATTGTCATAATAATGCCACCTAACAAACACTCCAAAATCAGTAGCATACAACAATAGGCATTTAGTCACTTGCTTGCAGGTCTGCAGATAGGCTAGGAAAGATATTCCATTCCATGTGTCTCATTTTGCACCCAGACAGGAGGTACAGCAAAATCCTGAGGTGTATTTTCTCATAAGGAAAATTGGAAGCTCCCAGATAGGGTAGTGGGAATAGTTGTTCATAAGGATTAGGTTTGGCGCACTGTCACTCTCATCTATTGGGCAGAAGTCCACAGGCCAGGGCAATATCTGGGCTTAAGGTAGTATCTGCTTCCACAGGGGTATTAGGTGTGGGAAGGGAATAAATATCTGTCAAACAATAGCCTATCCCACCTGGAAATATTAAGATATAAGTCACTATTTCTGATGCAATTAATATGAAAAATAATAATTTGTTGCAAAGCTTGCTTGCTTTTATATTTTCCTATGCTGTACACAATAGAAAGATATTATTTCTTCTTTTATACATGCCTTAGTTTAAGAAAGCCTAATTTGATTGAAATATGCCAGAAAGAACTAAGATAGTATATATATTACACAATTGGGTGTAGAAGTCCTTGCATTACATTTTTATCCTCTGAAATTCTCATAGTTCTGCCCTCACTTTCTAGAGATCATTTGTTAATTTATGAAAAGGTAATAATATAAGAAATCGATCAAAAATTTTTGCTGAATATTTTGCTCCTTCAAAAAGCTTATATATTTGTAATCTATTTGACTCTTACATCAATCCTATAAGTATAGATACAGATATAAATATAAAGAGACTGGAAATTTATATGTTTAAAAATAAAGGAAATCCAGGAAGTTCTGAAAATTTAAATGACCAAAGTCATTCCACTAGGCTTAAACTTAAAGCTTTTGGCTCTAATCCTACGCTTTTCTTCTGCTCAGCAATCTTTAAGACAACTCAATAGATCCAATAACAGGCACAAAGTGTATGCATATGAAGACCACTTACTGTAATATCGTAAAATTGTAAAAATTACTTTGTTATTCATATAACTTTTCAAAGAAATAAAAATATATTCTATATTTCCAGTTGTGTTTTTCATTGAATTTTGCATGTATCATTTTTAGAAAATGTTTTGTGAAGTACTTTTGCTCTGAAAAATATAGAAATTGAACTTTGCATCCCTCTATTGAATCATTTACTGATCCGTATGTTTACCTTGATTCCTCTTTCTATATTTCTATTCCTTCCCCTACCCATATGTATACCAGTATAGTCTATGGTATTATTTGCTAAGAAGATTGTGGAGTGCCTGGAGTGGTAACTGTCTATTTAAAATATTAATAGATTAAAAGTGGGAACTTTGCCGTTCTAAATTTCTTTTAAAAAGAGACTGTAGAGAAATGAGAGCAGTTTGGCAACAAGTCAGAAAACCCAGGTGGTAAGTGAATCATTTCAGTAAAATTCAGTAAATGGCAATTTTTTTGAAGTGTGGTTTCCTGTAACATAGAAGTCATGGTGGCAAATATTGTAAGATGAAGTGGCAGGATGAATGCAAACGAGTGGTGAGTGGCTATGGAAAACAACACTTCTGAAATCATCACCATCTGCTTTTGAAATGAGGGACAAATAAGGTGATTCTTTGTTTTGAAAAACAGAATTATAAGCAGTTTTTTAAAAACCCTGCCCCAACTAATATTCCCCACTGCAGCTTCCCCTAAACCTGGGACTTCTGAAGATTACGGATTTGAGACTGTTTGACATTTACGCCATTCTTGGACCAAAGCTTTTGTTCCAAATCAGTTCTATGTTGAGGATAGAAAAAATGAAACAAAAACAAAAAACTAAGAATCCTCTTATTGTTCACCTTCACAAAATAAGTATTTAAGCCAAGAAATGGGATAAATATTTTTTAAAGGTTGTCATATTTTAAAATTTGAATAACTACATTAATAAGCCTCAGCACAATAGCTTATGACTACCACAACAACCCATTAAAACCAAGCAGTGCAAGTTGTAATATGCTATCTTTTAAACTGAGTGGGTTATACTGTATTTTTTAAAACTGATTATGTTTTTATATAATTTATAATAAAATGTTCTTTAATCCAGTTTCAATCCAATTTTCTAAAGTACAACAGCCCTCCCTAACTATGGTGCTTTTCATTACAGATGCATGCCTAAAAGGAATCTGCCCCAAGAGAAATTATGTCTTTTATCTACCTCCATCTAATAAAGAAAACCCTGCACTTATGAAGTAAAAAGTAAATTTCAAAATACCACTAGGTGATTTCTGACATCTCAGCCATTTTCACACAGTAAACACTGTGCATCCTTATCAATAGGACAGACCAGAGCCTAGAAAATAATGAAAACTAGATTGTAGGAGTCAGATTTATGGAAATTGCATTGTGGCCCAATCCTCTCTTCCTGGATCTAGCAAGAAATAGGAGGAAATACTCAGAGCTAAACTGGATTTCTTGGAATGGAATGGAAAAAAAGGAAAATGTAATAACAAATATGTGTATTACAGTTTACAGATATAATCTGTACAACAGCATTGTATTTCACCTGGATGGTTGCAGTAGCTTTCCAACTGGTCCCTCCACTTCTATTCGTGACCCCATGCTATCTATTCTCCATAGAACAACCTTAGTGGTTTCTTTAAAATATGTCATTGTATGTAACTTCTCTGCTCATAACCCTTCAATGATTTCCCATGTCTCTCATAATATCCAAAATCCTTACCACAACCTATAAACTGTACTTGGTCTGTCCTCCCACCCCCAGATCAACTTCTTCTCTGATGCCATTTTCATCCTTTGGTCACTCTGCTTCAGATATCCTGGCTCCTTAGATTATACCAAGTAATCTCCCATTTCAGAGTGTTTGTATTTGCTATTCCCTTTGCTTGAACTATTCTTACCTTAGAAAACTACATGGCTTGGTGCATCACTTCATTCGAGTCTCCCCTCAAATGCTAAGCTTTCAGGGACCCTCTCCAACTGCTATTTGTAAAAGGACATATACCACTCCACTGGCCTTCAGAACCAAACCACCATTACTCTTTTTCATTTTATTGTCCTTATCACCAAGTAGCACGGTCTACATTTTCTATTGTCCCTATTTCCCTCCTGGATGTAAGCTCTACAATGGCAGCCTAGTTAATAAAAATCAGCAATTGTCACAAGATCTCTTTGTACATAAGTGAAGTTTATAAGCATAAATAGCTTACCAATATTACAATTACATAGCACAATCATAATGGAACCCTGGTTTTCAGACTTCAGGCCCTACTCGCTTTTCTTCTCTTTAACTTCCAGTTATTGTTCTTGAAAAGGGAAAGCATTAATAAAATGTTGGGACATAGAAAATGTGATTTCGGGATGCTGTAGGAAAATTCTTTACATCACTACCTCATCTGTGTGATTGAACTTCATTCACAGTCTCCTTTTACCTGGAGTTGAGTTTCCTCCTTTTTGTCATCTATTTAAACCCCTTTCAATTCTTACCCTTTTGTAAAAACTTCTGCAACCTTCGTGTTTGTTGCAATTGATTGACTATTATTTTTAGCAGCAGAGCCCTTTCTTTAAGCTAAGCCTGAAGCAGAAAACAAAAGCAAAACAAACAAAAGTGGAACTTCTCTGCAGAAGCAGGTTTGCAGGATTTGTTGTGCATCATCTGATCTTTACTATGACTTAGGTACCACTCAGACTTAGAGGAGGGAGAAAAGAAATAATCCAGGTCTTTCTCTTGAGTTAAAGAGATGTATTAGTCCATTCTCAGACTGCTGTAAAGAAATACCTGAGATTGGGTAATTTATAAAGAAAAGTGGTTTAATTGGCTCATGGTTCCACAGGCAGCACAGGAAGTATGGCTAAGGAGGCCTGGGGAAACTCACAATCATGGCAGAAAGCGAAGGGGAACCAGGCACGTCTTACATGGCCAGAGCAAAAGGAAGAGAGGGTGAAGGGGATGGTGCTACACACTTTTAAACAACCAGATCTCATGAGAACTCACTATTACAAGAACAGCAAAGGGGAAATCCACCCTCATGACCCAATCACCTCCCACCAGGCCCCTCTTTCAACATTAGGGATTACAATTTGACATGAGATTTGGGCAGGGACACAAATCTAAATCATATCAAGGAACAAGAGATATCCTCTAAGTTTGCAGGTTATCCAGCCTGGCTCATCTGGGTAGGTAATCAGGTTGTGCAGAAGAAATTCACATTTTCCACAGGATTTCAGAGAGATATGAATATGATCAGTATTCCTCTTAGGAGTCATATTTTTCAATCCAGAAATGTAATATCTGAAACTTTGCATTAGTATTCTGTTTTTATTTTCCTATTTCTAAAATATACAGCTATAATACAGAGACTGCATAGCCAAAAGATATAGAAGAATTTCATTGCAATTCTGTATTTGTGATCAAGATTGATAGTTGTGTAAAGCAGCTTTAATGGTATTTTATCTTGCTTTTCCCTATCTGACCTTTTAAGCTACTTAATTGTGAAATGTGGTTTGTCTGACCCTTGTAACATCACATCCTTTAAACCAATATATGTCCCAATTGCACATGAAACAAACATTAATAGTAATAGATAACCTCTGGAGCTATTTATCCTATAGACATTATTTCTGCTTTACTGGAAGAGACGACTGTGCTGAATGGAATATCCCCAGAAGCCATGCATGTCTGTTTTCTTCCTCTAACACTCACCATAAATAATCAGTCTTTTGGTAGATACCTGGTCCAAACCAGGCAAATTAAATTTTCCCTAGGAATTTGAAATCTAAAAAGGAGAGACAATGAGCCTGCATCCTTGGATTTAAGTGATATGATTGCTCAATTCTTTCTAAATTACTGAAAATGTCCAGTATCTTGTCAATAAATTTTCTCTATCTCCTCCACATCCTCCCTTTTGTTTGCAAAAGTAATGGAGTAGCTGTTGGCAACTAAAATAAATTTCATCTATCTATTATCTATCTATCTATCTATCTATCTATCTAACATCTATCTATCTATCATCCATCTTTATCCAATAAAGAGATAGTCCAGTCTCATATTTTGAAATGCTTCATTTTCTTATTGATAGCAGCATTTAAATTTTACTTAGAATGAATATTATTCCACTCCAACTATAACTCCCACTAGAGAATCAGATTCTTTTTTTCCCTATATACTAGACCAAATAAACATGTTTATAGTAGACTGCCAGACAATACATAGACTCAGACAATAAAACGCCAACACTCCTGATTAGCCAGTAGCTTCTTGTTGGTACAAAGCATGATACAGAAACATTTTCTAGCATATGAGCCTCAGTTTCTCCACCTGAGAAATGAGATGGATTCTGAGTTTAAACTGACTACTGACAATTCAAACTGACTACTCACAATAAATTTAATAAAATTTATTCCCTGAATGTAAGAACCATGTATTATACTTCTTTTTGTATGTATGTATGTATGTGAGAGAGACAGAGTCCTGTTCTATCACCCAGGCACAAGCAATCCTCCTGCCTCAACTTCCTGAGTAACTGGGACCACAGGCATGCGCCACCATGCCCAACTGTCTTTTCATTTTTTGTAGAGATGTAGTGTCGCTATGTTGCCCAGGTTGGTCTCAAACTTCTGACCTTGATCTGCCTGTCTTGGCCTCCCAAAGTGCTGGGATTACGGGCATGAGCCACCAGGCTTGGACTACTACATTTCTTTTAATCCTTATGATCCCTAGTATGTAGAAGGTGTTGAGTTATTATAATTCTGTTGAATGAATTTGAATATTTAAAACAATTGGGAGATTTAAATTAGTATATTAAATTAGAATTTGTAGGTTAGATATAAATGTTAATTTGGTGAAGCTTTCAAATTTTATATAGCAAAAGAATATACTTAAATGTTAAGCATATTCTGAATAAATATTTTTATACTTAAACATAAGTGTTAATTTTGAGAAGTAGTAGAAGACATAACATCAACAGAAAGCAGATTGGCGAATGTCAGAGGCTGGGAAGAAGGAAGAATGGGAGTAAATGCTTAATGGGTATGAGATTTTATTTTGGGGTGACAAAAATGTTTTGAAACTTGATAGAGGTGAACATTGTGAATACAACAAATGCAACTTAATTCTACCCTTTAAAACACTTAATTTTGTATTATGTGCATTTCATTTAAAAAAAAATTATCAGGAAATAATGTGAAAAAGTCAGACAGGAGGAAAGAATCTTTGCCTTCTTAAATTTTCATTATCTTGAGATTAATGTAAGAAAGCTGCAAATATGTGCCACTCATTGAATAAAATTTCTCCCTTTGCTCTCTCCAAAGGATAAAGATGGCTTATAACGAGAGAAAACAGCAGATGAGAGTTGAGGCCAACAGCATCGTTTTCATTAATCATAATTACTAGCTAAGAAGATTTTCATGGTCAGAATGTATTATGGATATGCTTTTGTGAGGAAAATTAACAAGATTAACTTGGTAAACTTATAGCAAGTAAATATCTAACATCAGCCAAGTGTATAAAAGAGTTTCTATATATATAGAATGTATCTGGCTTAAATGCAAAGCACTGTAAAATAAAGCCCTCAAAAATAAAGTAATACCTGGAATTATGGTGTGAGCTTTAAAACCTCATTTAATTTTACAAGGTCACTGTGCAGTGACCAATACAACACATTGTTTTGGAAAGCAGTGTGACATTACTAAATGCCCTATCTTACCTGTGTAACAAACCTGCACATCCTGCACATGTACTCTTAAACTTAAAATAATTAAAAAAAAGAAATCACAGAGAAAAGACCTTTTTTTGACAGACTATTTCCCAATTGCACATGAAACAAACACTTTAGACACATTATTTTTTGGCAGAATATTTTGTCATTAAATAAAATCTTTAGCCCGGGTCTAAAGATTATACCATATGTCATTAGGGGATAATTCTATTCTCTCTTGAGGTAGAAGGTACTATAATAATAAATCAGTCTTTTTGTTATAAGAAAAGTCTAATGTGTGGTCATAAACACCAGTCATTTTAAAAACTGAGTTTTATAAATATTATTTAAAAATCCTTCCTGTCTGTACTCTTCACACTTTCTTATTTAAATTTGTTAAGAACGACAACAAAAATAAATGCCTCATCTTAGTGAAGGGAAACACCATCCTCTAAGGTATAGGTGTCAAAGACGATTACCAGCTCCCCGGTTTGTGACTACACAAACCAGGTTATCGTCAAGCCAGGTAATCACAAACCAGGTAATCATCTTTGACAGCTCTATCTTCCTAAAACCTTCATGCAATGTATCACCACATCTGGTTGACTTAACCATCTATCCATCTATGCATTTATGTAATAGCAAATTTATCTACTTCTTAACAGCCTCACCACCAGCATTCCATTCATTTACCAGAGGTCCTTGTACTACGCCAACCTCTTATCCCTATGAAACCTGCTTTACACTCTCCCAAACCTATTGAATATATACATGCTAGAGGATCCTTAAAACATGAGAATCTGTTCATGACATTCCCTGTGTAGAATCCTTCACTGGCTTTTCATTACTCTTCACATGGTTATAAGAACCTATTAAACCAGCCTTTGCTTGACTCTCCTTCTCCAGCCAGGCATCCAGTACCTCCAGTCAAAACAGCCTCCTCTCACTTCCTCAAGTACACCATGCTTCCAACAATCCAGAGGCTTCACCCATGATTCTCTGGAACCAATGCTTTTCCTTCCACCTCTATCCCCTATCTTCTCTTCTTCTCTTCATTCACATTCAACTCAAATGACACTTGAGCACAGAAGATTTTCCTGGTAACAGATTAGACCAGGCCCCTCAAATGTTTTCATAACACATAGGAGTATTTATTTCATAACAATCATCACAGTTTTAAGTCACAGATTTTGTGTACATATTTTATCTTTTACTATATCATAAGCTCCATGAGAAGTGGGACCAGGTCTATTTTCCTCACTACTATGTTCCAGTTACAAAGAATAAATGAATTTGCAGTTGACAATAACTAAATTAGAAAAAGAATCTGGCAAAGTAACATTAGCTGTTATTTGACAACTAACACTAATACAAATCATCCTCTTCCCCCAGTTCTTATTGATGAGATTATCAAATTTAGCACTTAAATTACTATAATTAATTTGTGATTTTAGCAATACTTCTAGTTAGCTTGCAAATTTCTTAGAGAAATAAATATGTCTAATATATCTTCTGTATTCCTCTGGCATCTCACATTGTGAAGAGCACATAGAAGGTACTTAATAAATACTACCTGATTAATATCTTTCATTTTTTTATTTTTTATTATACTTTAAGTTCAGGGGTACATGTGCAGAACTTGCAGTTTTGTTGCATAGGTATACACGTGCCATGGTAATTTGCTGCACCCATCAAACCTTCACCTACATTAGGTATTTCTCCTGATGCTATCCCTCCCCTACCTCCCCACACCCTGACAGGCCCTAGTGTGTGATGTTCCCCTCCCTGTGTCCATCTGTTCTCCTTGCTCAAATACCACTTATGAGTGAGAACATGCGGTGTTTGGTTTTCTGTTCTTGCGACAGTTTGCTGACAATGGTGGTTTCCAGCTTCTTCCTTGTCCCTGCAAAGGACATGAACTCATCCTTTTTATGGCTGCATAGTATTCCATGATGTATATGTGCCACATTTTCTTTATCCAGTCTATCATTGATGGACATCTTGGTTGGTTCCAAGTCTTTGCTATTGTGAATAGTGCATAGTATTTCATGGTTCATATGTGCCACATTTTCTTTATCCAGTCTATAATTGACGGACATCTTGGTTGGTTCCAAGTCTTTGCTATTGTGAATAGTGCCACAATAAACATACATGTGCCTGTGTCTTTGTAGTAGAATGATTTGTAATCCTTTAGGTATATACCAAGTAGTGGGATTGCTGGGTCAAATGGTATTTTTAGTTCTAGATTCTTGAGGAATCACCACACTGTCTTCCACAATGGTTGAATTAATTTACACTCCCACCAACAGTATAAAAGTATTCCTACTTCTCCACATCCTCTCCAGCATCTGTTGTTTCCTGACTTTTTAATGATCACCCTTCTAACTGGCGTGAGATGGTATCTCATTGTGGTTTTGATCTGCGTTTCTCTAATGACCAGTGATGACAAGCATTTTTTCATATGTTTGTTGGCTGCATAAATGACTTCTTTTTGAAGTCTCTGTTCATATTCTTCTCCCACTTTTTGATGGGGTTGTCTGTTTTTTTCTTGAAAATTCTTTTAGGTTCTTTGTAGATTCTGGATATTAGCCTTTTGTCAGATCAATAGATTGCAAAATTTTTCTCCCTTTCTGTAGATTGCCTGTTCACTCTGATGAGAGTTTCTTTTGCTGTGCAGAAGCTCTTTAGTTTAATTAGATCCCACTTGTCAATTTTGGCATTTGTTGCCATTGCTTTTGGTGTTTTAGACATGATGTCTTTGCCCATGCCTATGTCCTGAATGGTATTGCCCAGGTTTTCTTCTAGGATTTTTATGGTTTTAGGTCTTATGTTAAAGTCTTTAATCAATCTAGAGTTGATTTTTGTGTCAGGTGTAAGGAAGGGGTCCAGTTTCAGTTTTCTGCATATGGCTAGCCAGTTTTCCCAACACCATTTACTAAATAGGGAATCTTTTCCCCATTGCTTGTTTTTGTCAGGTTTGTCAAAGATCAGATGGTTTTAGATGTGTGGTGTTATTTCTGGGGCCCCTGTTCTGTTCCATTTGTCTATATATCTGTTTTGGTACCACTACCATGCTGTTTTGGTTACTGTAGCCTCGTAGTATAGTTTGAAGTCAGGTAGCGTGATGCCTCCAGCTTTGTTCTTTTTGAGTAGGATTATCTTGGCAATGCGGGCTCTTTTTTGGTTCCATATGAAGTTTAAAGTAGTTTTTTTCTAATTCTGTGAAGAAAGTCAGTGGTAGCTTGATAGGGATAGCACTGAATCTATAAATTACTTTGGGCACTATGGCCATTTTCAAAATATTGATTCTTCCTATCCATGAGCATGGAATGTTTTTCTATTTGTTTGTGTCCTCTCTTATTTCCTTGAGCAGAGGTTTGTAGTTCTTCTTGAAGAGGTCCTTCACATCCCTTGTAAGTTGGATTCCTAGGTATTTTATTCTCTTTGTAGCAATTGTGAATGGGAGTTCACTCATGATTTGGCTATCTGTTTGTCTGTTATTAGTGTATAGGAAGGCTTGTGATTTTTGCACATTGATTTTGTATCCTGAGACTGCTGAAGTTGCTTATCAGCTTAAGGAGATTTTGGGCTGAGACGATGGGGTTTTCTAAATATACAATCATGTCTCTGCAAACAGGCACAATTTGACTTCCTCTCTTCCTATCTGAATATCCTTTATTTCTTTCTCTTGCCTGATTGCCCTGGCCAGAACTTCCAGTAGTATGTTGAATAGGAGTGGTGAGAGAGGGCAGCCTTGTCTTGTGCCAGTTTTCAAAGGGAATGCTTCCAGTTTTTGCCCATTTTTTATGATATTTGCTGTGGGTTTGTCATACATAGCTCTGATTATTTTGAGATACGTTCCATTGATATTTAGTTTATTGAGAGTTTTTAGCATGAAGGAGTGTTGAATTTTGTTGAAGGACTTTTCTGCATCTATGGAGATAATTGTGTGTTTTTTGTCATTGGCTCTCTTTATGTGATGGATTACATTTATTGAGTTGAGTATATTGAACCAGCCTTGCATCCCAGGGATGAAGCTGACTCGATCGTGGTGGATAAGCTTTTTGATGTGCTGCTGGGTTTGATTTGCTAGTATTTTATTGAGGATTTTGGCATCAATGTTCTTCAGGGATATTGGTCTGAAATTTCTCTTTTTTGTTCTGTTTCTGCCAGGTTTTTGAACCAGGATGATGCTGGCCTCATAAAATGAGTTAGGGAGGATTCCCTCTTTTTCTATTGTTTGGAATAGTTTCAGAAGGCATGATACCAGCTCCTCTTTGTACCTCTGGTAGAATTCAGCTGTGAATCCATCTGGTCCTGGACTTTTTTTGGTTGGTAGGCTGTTAATTACTGCTTCAATTTCAGAACTTGTTATTGGCCTATTCAGGGATTTGACTTCTTCCTGGCTTAGTCTTGGGAGGCTGTATCTGTCCAGGAATTTATTCATTTCCCCTAGGTTTTCTAGTTTATTTGCATAGAGGTGTTTATAGTATTCTCTGATGGTAGTTTGTATTTCTGTGTGATCAGTGGTGATATTTCCTATATCATTCTTCATTGCATCTATTTGATTCTTCTGTCTTTTCTTCATTAGTCTGCCTAGCAGTCTATCTATTTTGTTGATCTTTTGAAAAAAACAGCTCCTGGATCCACTGATTTTTTGAAGGGGTTTTCGTGTCTCTATCTCCTTCAGTTCTCCTCTGATCTTAGTTATTTCTTATCTTCTGCTAGCTTTTGAATTTGTTTGCTGTTGCTTCTCTAGTTCTTTTAATTTTTATGTTAAGGCGTCAATTTTAGATCTTTTCTGCTTTCTCTTGTGGGCATTTAGTGCTATAAATTTCCCTCTAAGCACTGCTTTAAATGTGTCCCAGAGATTGTGGTATGTTGTGTTTCAAAGAACTTATTTATTTTTGCCTTCATTTCATTATTTACCCAGTAGTCATTCAGGAACAGATTGTTCAGTTTCCATGTAGTTGTGTGATTCTGTGTGAGTTTCTTCATCCTGAGTTCTAATTTGATTGAACTGTGGTCTGAGAGACTGTTTGTTATGATTTCTGTTCTTTTGCATTTGCTGAGGAGTGTTTTACTTCTCATTATGTGATCAATTTTAGAATAAGTGCAGTGAGGTGCTGAGAAGAACGTACATTCTCTTGATTTGGGGTGGAGAGTTCTGTAGATGTCTATTAGGTCTGCTTGGTCCAGAGCCGAGTCCAAGTCTTGAATATCCTTTTAAATTTTCCATCTCATTGATCTAATATTGGCAGTAGCGTGTTAAAGTCTCCCACTATTATTGTGTGGGAGTCTAAGTCTCTTTGTAGGTCTCCAAGAACTTGCTTTATGAATCTGGGTGCTTCTGTATGGATGCATATATATTTTGGATAGTTAGTTCTTCTTGATGCATTGATCCCTTTACCATTATGTAATGGCCTTCTTTGTCTCTTTTGATCTTTATTGGTTTAAAGTCTGTTTTATCAGAGATTAAGATTGCAACCCTTGCTTTCTTTTTCTTTCTATTTGCTTGGTAAATATTCCTCTCTCCCTTTATTTCGAGCCTGTGTGTGTCTTTGCACATGAGATGGGTCTCCTGAATACAGCACACTGATGAGTCTTGACTCTTTATCCAATTTTCCAGTCTCTGTCTTTTACTTGGGGCATTTAGCCCATTTACATTTAAGGTTAATATTGTTATGTGTGAATTTGATCCTGTTATCATGATGCTAACTGGTTGTTTTGCCCATTAGTTGATGCAGTTTCTTCCTAGTGTAGATGTTCTTTACAATTTGGTATGTTTTTGCAGTGGCTGGTACTGGTTGTTCCTTTCCATGTTTAGTGCTTCCTTCAGGAGCTCTTGTAAGGCATGCCTGGTGATGACAAAATCTCTCAGCATTTGCTTGTCTGTAAAGGATTTTAGTTTGGCTGGATATGACATTCTGGGTTGAAAATTCTTTTCTTTAAGAATGTTGAATATTGGCCCCCACTCTCTTCTGGCTTGTAGGGTTCCTGAAGAGAGATCCGCTGTTAGTCTGATGGCTTCCCTTTGTGGATATTCTGATCTTTCTCTCTGGCTCTCCTTAACATTTTTTTCCTTCATTTCAACCTTGGTGAATCTGATGATTATGCGTCTTGGGGTTGCTCTTCTCGAGAGGTATCTTTGTGGTGTTCTCTGTATTTCCTGAATTTGAATGTTGGCCTGCCTTGCTAGACTGGGGAAGTTCTCCTGGATAATATCCTGCAGAGTGTTTTCCAACTTGGTTCCATCCTCCCATCACTTTCAGATATGCCAATCTATTGTAGGTTTGGTTTTTTTCATATAGTCCCATATTTCATGGAGGCTTTGTTCATTCCTTTTTATTCTTTTTTCTCTAACCTTGTCTTCTCACTTTATTTCATTAAGTTGATCTTCAGTCACTGATCTCCCTTCTTCCACTTGATCGATTCAGCTATTGATACTTGTGTACACCACGAAATTCTCATGGTGTGTTTTTCAGCTCCATCAGGTCATTTATGTTCTTCTCTAAACTGGTTATTCTAGTTAACAATTCATCTAACCTTTTTTCAAGGTTCTTAGCTTCTTTGCATTGGATTAGAACATGCTCCTTTAGCTCCTTTATTACCCACCTTCTGAAGGCTACTTCTGTCAATTCATCAAACTCATTCTCTGTCCAGTTTTGTTCTGTTGCTGGCAAGGAGTTATGATGCTTTGGAGGAAAAGAGGCATTCTGGTTTTTGGAATTTTCAGCCTTTTTTGCTGGTTTCTCCCCATCTTTGTGGATTTATCTACCTTTGTTCTTTGATGTTGGTGACCTTCAGATGGGGTCTTTGAGTGGTCATGCTATTCCTTTCTGTTTGTTAGTTTTCCTTCTATCAGTCAGGCCCCTCTGCTGCAGGTCTGCTGGAGTTTGCTGGAGGCCTCCTCCTGACCCTGTTTGCCTGGGTATCACCAGCAGAGGCTGTAGAACAGCAAAGGTTGCTGCCTATTCTTTCTTCTGGAAGCTTCTTCCCAGAAGGGCACCTGCCAGATGCCAGCCAGAGCTCTCCTGTATGAGGTGTCTCTCGGCCCTACTGGGAGGTGTCTCACATTCAGGACACACAGGGGTCAGGGACTCACTTGAGGAGGCAGTCTGACCCTTAGCAGAGCTCGAACGCCATGCTGGGAGGTCTGCTGCTCTCTTCAGAGCCATCAGGCAGGGACTTTTAAGTCTGCTGAAGCTGCACCCACAGCCGCCCTTTTCCCCAGGTGCTCTGTCCCAGGGAGATGGGGGATTTATCTATAAGTCCCTGACTGGGGCTGCTGCCTTTTATTCAGAGATGCCCTGCCCAGAGAGGAGAAATCAGGCAGTCTGGCCACAGCAGCCTTGCTGAGCTGCAGTGGGCTCCGCCCAATTTGAACTTCCTGGCTGCTTTGTTTACACTGTGAGCATAAAACTGCTTACTCAAACCTCAGCAATGGTGGATGCCTCTCCCCCTACCAAGCTAGAGCATCCCAGATCGATCTCAGACTGCTGCTGTGCTGGCAGCGAGAATTTCAACCCAGCAGATCTTAGTTTGCTGGGCTCCTTGGAGGTGGGACCTGCCCAGACAGAACACTTGGCTCCCTGGCTTCAGCACCTCTTTCCAGGGGAGTGAACGGTTCTATCTGCCTGGCGTTCCAGGTGCCACTGGCATATGGAAAACAACAACAACAACAAAAAAAACTCCTGCAGATAATTTGGTGTCTGCCCCAACAGCTGCCCAGTTTTGTGCTTGAAACTGAGGGCCCTGGTGGGGTAGGCACCAGAGGGAATCTCCTGGTCTGCGGGTTGCAAAGAAGACAGTGGGACAAGTGCAGTGTCTGAACCGGAGTGTGCATGGTTCCTCAGGCTCATTTCCTCATGGCTTCCCTTGGGTAGGAGAGAAAATTCCCCAACCCCTTGCACTTCTTGGGTGAGGCGATGCCCCAGCCTGCTTCAGCTCGCCCTCCATGGACTGCACTCACTGTCCAACCAGTCTCAATGTGATTAACTGGGTACCTCAGTTGATAATGCAGAAATCACCCGCCTTCTGCATCAGTCTCACTGGGAGCTGCAGAAAGGAGCTGTTCCTATTTGGCCATCTTGCCAGCAATCTCCATCTTTCATTTTAACAATATTGTAGCTATAGTATTTTCCTAGAACTCCAGGATATTTAATGATTATATATGGATATTTTATATGTGCATCATACCAAGGAGAGGTGAAGGAAAATTCATGATTTTCCTCCAACGCAGCTCCTTCTCTCAACTTCCTAGTCTCTATGATAATAGCACTACTGCATGACTGAAGTGATTCTTGAAAAATACTACCTGCCTAAATACTTTCCCACTTAAAATTCTACGAAGTCTTCCCATCAGATGTAGAATAACACCTAAACTCTTTATCATAAACCGAGTTCTCACATGATCTGGCCCTTGCTTATCTTTCCAATTTTATCTAAAAACTTTGCTGCTCTTTGTCTTCTTGTTTTGGCCACATTGATATTCTTGTAAATCAAAGGTGTCAAGCTCATTCCCATTTTAGACCTTTTGCTTCAATTTCCACTTGTCTAGAAAGCATTTCTTCTGATTTTCACTGACTGAATCCATCTTTGTCATTTGCATATGTATTAGTCCATTCTCACACTGCTATAAATACCTGAGACTGGGTAATTTATAAAGAAAAGATGTTTAATTCGCTTGTGGTTCCTGCAGGCTGTACAGAAAGTATGGCTGGGGAGACCTCAGGAAACGTACAATCATGGTAGAAAGCCAGCGGGAACCAGATGTGTCTTCACATGGTTGAAGCAGGAGGAAGAGGAGGAGGGCAGAGTTGCTACACACTTTTAAACAACCAGATCTCAGGATAACTCACTGATATGGTTTGGCTATGTGTTCCCACTGAGAACTGGAACAAAAGTGACTCTTGTTATGTTTTAGCAAAGAGATAGGCAGCATTTAGCCCCTGCCCTAGAGATTTGTGGAACTTTGAAGTTGAGAGAGATGATTTAGAGTATCTAGTGGAAGAGATTTCTAAGCAACAAAGCATTCAAGATGTGACTAGGGTGCTGCTAAAGGCATTCAGTTTTATAAGGGAAGCAGAGCATAAAAGTTAAGAAAAATCTGCAGCATGACAATGTGATAGAAAAGAAAAACCCATTTTCTGAGGAGAAATTCAAGCTGGCTGCATATATTTGCATAAGTAAGGAGGAGCTGAATGTTAATCCCCAAGACAATGGCGAAAATATCTCTAGGGCACATCAGAGCCCTTCACAGCAGTCCCTCCCATCACATGCCTGGAGGCCTAGGAGAAAATGGTTTTGTGGGCCGGGCCCAGGGTCCCCATGCTGTGTGCAGCCTAGTAACTTGGTGCCCTCTGTCCCAGCCTCACCAGCTGTGGCTGAAAGGGGCCAACATAGAGCTGGGGCCATGGCTTCAGAGGGTGCAAACCCCAAGCCTTGGCAGCTTCCATGTGGTGTTGAGCCTGCAAGTGCACAGAAGTCAAGAATTGAGGTCTGGGAACCTCTGCCTAGATTTCAGATAATGTATAGAAATGCCTGGATACCCAGGCAGAAGTTTGCTGCAGGGGCAGGGCACTCATGGAGAACCTCTGCTAGGACAGTACAGAAGGGAAATGTGGGGTTGGAACCCCCACACAGAATTCCTACTAGGGTACTGCCTAGTTGAGCTATGAGAAGAGGGCCACTATCCACAGCCCAGGATAGTAGATCACCAACAGCTTGCACCATTCATCTGGAAAAGCCACAGACACTCAATGCCAGCCCATGAAACTATCTGGGAGGGAGGTTGTATCCCGTAAAGTCACAGGTGCGGAGCTGCCCAAGACCATGGGAATCCATCTCTTGCATCAGTGTGACCTGGATGTGATAAATTGAGTCAAAGGAGATCATTTTGGAACTTTAAAATTTGACTGCCCTGCTGGATTTTGGACTTGCATGGGCCCTGTAACCCCTTTCTTTTGGTCAATTTCTCCTATTTGGAATGGCTGTATTTACCCAATGTCCAATGTCTCTACCCCCATTATATCGAGGAAGTAACTAGTTTGCTTTTGATTTTACAGGCTCATAGGTGGAAGGGACTTGCCTTTCTCAGATAAGACTTTGGACGGTGGACTTATGGCTTAATGCTGAAATGAGTTAAGACTTTTGGGGACTGTTGTGAAGGCATGATTGGTTTTGAAATGTGAAGACATCAGATCTGGGAGGTCCAAGGGTAGGATGATATGGTTTGGCTCTGTGTCCCCACCCAAATCTCAACTTGAATTGTACTCGCATAATTCTCATGTGTTGTGGGAGGGACTCAATGGGAGATAATTTGAATCATGGGGGCAGTTTTCCCCATACTGTTCTCATAGTAGTAAGTAAGTCTCATGAGATCTGATGGTTTTATCAGGGGTTTCCGCTTTTGCATCTTTCTCATTTTCTCTTGCTGCTGCCATGTAAGAAGTGCCTCTCACCTCCTGCCATAATTCTGAGGCCTCCCCAGCCATGTGGAAGTGTAAGTCCAATTAAACCTCTTTTTCTTCTCAGTCTCAGGTATGTCTTTATCAGCAGTATGAAAACAGACTAGTACCCTCACTCACTATCACAAAAACAGCACCAAAGGGGGAATCTGCTGCCATGATCCAATCACTTCCCACCAGGCTCCACCTCCAACATTAGGGATTATAATTTGGCATGAGGTTTGGGTGGGGACAGAGGCTCAAACCATATCAGCACCACAGCATAAGTGTCAGCTACATGGAGAAGCCTCTCATAAATTATCCAGTTTAGGGATGTAAATACCCAGTCTGTGTTTATAAATAAAATTGAAATCCAGGAAGAGGACAGATCAATGGGGTGAATGGGGGTGGGGGCGGAGGCTCAAAAAAGGCTTCTCTGAAAATATACTGAGGAAAGACCAAAGAGCAAGCCATGTGGATATCTGGACAACAAACCTTTAAGGTAAAGGGAACAGTTGTGCAAAAGCCATGAGGCAAGATTTGGTGTGCCAAGGAAGCCATGATGGCTAGAGATGAGTGAGCGAGGAGGAGAAAGGCAGAGCATGAAGTCAGACAGTGGCAGACCAGATCATGGGCTCGTAGTTAGGGGACTTATAGGCCATGATAAGGATTTGGGATTTTACACAGACAGAGACAGTAAGCTCTTAGATGGTTGTGAGGCGAGACATCATAAAATCAAGCACATATTTGTTTAAAAATAGCTGAATGGGTAAATGAACAAAAGTGGAAAAGAAATTAGTCCTGAGACACAGGGCTGTAATATCTCCTATAGGTATGGACAGGGAGAATCTTTTATCAGCATTCATCTTATAAAGCACAGGGGAACTCTGAGATTCAAACGGTGTTGAACCAATTCTTGAAGGGTGGCTGACTAGCCATATAAAGTGACCCCTCCTAATTCTGCCTGTGCTCCACCCCAACTTTACTTTTTTCTCTTAACTCTTATTTTCTAATATTCCACTTTTTGGTTGATTTATTTTTGTTTGTCTTCTTTCACTAGAATAGTAGCTTCTTGAGGGCAGGCAATTTTGTCTGCTTTAATGAGTGCTTTTTCTTGAGTGTCTAGAATAGTGTAAGTGTTCAATGGAGAGTTGCTGAGAAGACGAATGAAGAGATGCTGATAGAGTGTAGCCACAGGTATCCCATTGTACCTGAGGCCACAACATGAGTGCTATGCGATGCCATCTCCTCTCCCAGACTCACCCTGCACCACCACACTGTGGCTCAGAGACCAGCAACACTGCCTCCCTTTCTCCTCCTTCCATGAAGTTCTATGTCTCCTCTACAGGAATTACTCAATATGAAGTTTCCCTCTGGCACAAAAAGGAAATTCCTCCTTCTTTCATGGTCTAAGAAAACACATTGAGAAAACTCCAGTGGTTGAAAACGAGAGTTTTAGCATTGTTATAAAAAATAAAAATCATTGTGTACCTTGAGATCCAGGAGAGTAGCATATATTTGCAATATCCAAATCCCTAAAACAATGGCAGCTTGGACAATTTTATAAGTACCTTATTTTCTCAACATATTTTCTGTTTAGGATATTTTTGTCAGGCTGCCAGCATATGGCTAAGATTTATCTTGTTGGGTAGATCATCTGCTTTTAAATGAAATACACAATACCAATAAGCAATTTCCTGCTGTGACAGAGAAAGATTAGAAAGTACTTATGCCTCAAAAGTACACCCATAATTATTGTTCAATTTACTTTGACTGAAAGAATGAAAAGACAAAAAATTTGTCTCCCCAAGGTAGGTAGATATATATAAAATAGACAAATTTGAAGCATAGTCTCAAAATTTGGGATACAGGTTTCAATTTCATACTACTTTCAAGGTCATTCATAAACTGTAAAGTCATATTTGTTGCCAGGAGAGACTATAAATGTCATAGAGAGTAGTAACACATGCACGTACTGACTGAACCAAATTGTTTCAATATTTTCATCTTTGCACAATGCTTTGAATTGTAAATTTAAAAAATATATATATATATCATTGGCAATAGAAGAAAACAGGTTGGAGTTGGCAATGACATCTAGCTGAGAATGATTAAATGCAAAATATCGTTTTTTTGTGAAAGAAGAAAAATATACTACTTCTTGTGACATTAACATTTATGTTTTGGGTAAGTATATTTGATGCTTGATTAAGCTTAATATCATGGAACATAGGGCAAAACATTCCTGTCAATTCTCATTTTCTGTGATATATATTAATTTTTACATTTGGTGAAGGGGTAGAAAAGAGGTGGACAAACAGAAAGACACACTGAGCTGTTTATTCTCTGTGATTTCATGTATTATGGAAAGAAAATTTCAAATCTGAGATTATCCCAGAAGACACTCGGGTTCAGTGCTTCTTAAATATTAATGTTCTTAAGAATCACATACGGTTTTTGTGAAAATTCAAATTCTGATTCAATAGTTACAGGATGTTTCTTGGGATTCTTCATTCCATGCAAGTCCCCAGGAAAAGATGATACAGCTGGTCACAGAATCATACTTTGTAAGTGCTAAGGTCTGGTCCATCACCCAATGTGAACCTATAAAAAATGTGACTGTTGCAAAGAAAAATCTACTTCCAAAAATAAATACAACCTATTCCGAACCAAGGGAAATGTTTCTGTATCATCTAATGTTGTATATTATTTGCATCAAAGTTTACTTCTTATTGTGAAATCAGAGAATAATCAAAAAGTGACTGTATTTGAACATAGAAGCCTTACTTTATTATATTCCAAAATTTCATTCTAGGTCTGAAATCATATTATTAGTGAGATACTGTTAAAATACTGGCTTTATAATATAACCATAAACAAAATTATGGAATCAGTAATACATCTCAGAAAACTTTTCTGAAAATTCCTATTAATATAAATATCTTAATCTGAATTTTTATTCTTTTAAACTCTGGATAGTTGGTTTTAAGTTTGTTTAAACTTAAGTTAAAGAAAAAACTGGGTTGGGGAGAGTTGCTAGAAGACTCTTCTAGTCCAGGAGAGGTGATGATGGCTTCTCCTGGTTACTGGCAGTGAGCAGTGGAGAAATGGAAGGGCCAGGAGCCAAATCAATAGGCTTTACGTCTGTGCTATTACAGACAATTTCACTTCCTCCTATGAGGCTAGTTAGCTATCTCAATGCTATTTATTGAATAATCTATTTGTCTGCCATTAATTTGAAATGTTACTTTTATCATATACCTTATGAGAAAATTATCCCACATATACTTGATTTATCTCTTACATCTGGCCCTTTCTATTGATTTCCCCATTCTGAGGCAGTACCACACTGCTTTATTGCTATATACCACATTACTGCTATATTTTAAATTTTCCCCATGCTTACTCTTCCAGATGAACTTTAGAATCATGTAATAAAGTTCCAAACTTTCTGTTGGGATTTTGAGTAGCACTACATTGCATATTTAAATTAATTTAGTAAAGTCAACATCTTTCCAATTTAAGAATTTCAAATGAAGAATAGAAGATGTCTCTATTTTCATTCAAATTTTATTTTACACTTCTTAGTAAAGTCTGTGGCTTATACATATGCATGTTGTACAATTTATTTAAAGTTTTTTTTCCTTGGAAATTATCATGGTATTATTATTGTAGATGACATCTCTTTTTCCTTCATTTCCCTCTATCTGGCGGTTGTTGGCATTAAAGAGACTTTTACATTATCTTGTACATTATTTAGATTATTTGGCAATTTAATTTCTCAAACTCTCTTATTTGCTTCTATTGGTTTTTCAGTTAATTTCTTGGCATCTCTAGGCATAGCATATAACAATGTCATTTAGAGACATTCATGTATTATATTTTCTTTTCTAGTACATACACATTGTATTTCCTTCTTTAACTTCTAACTCCTTTAACATTTCTCTGACAATATTAAATAACAGAGATGGTAGCAAGTATCTGTGTCTTTCTCGTTCATGACTTTAATAGAATACTTTTATGGCTCACTATAAAGCATTTTGCAAACCGTGAGATATATATCATAGTTATACATTAAGGTGCATTTAATATAATGATACTTTTAAACATAATATCATTTTAGTATATAAGAAATAGAAATGATATCCATCTTGTGTTTATGATTTTATTTTTCTTTGAGGCAAAGTCTCACTCTGTTACCCCAGGCTGGAGTGCAGTGGCATGGTCCCGGCTCACTGCAACCTCCGCCTCCCAGGTTCAAGCAATTCTCATGACTCAGCCTTCAGAGTAGCTAGGATTACAGGCGCCCACCGCCACTCGCAGCTAATTTCTGTATTTTAGTAGAGACAGAGTGTCACCGTGTTGGCCAGGCTGGTCTCAAACTCCTGACCTCAGGTGATCCATCCGCCTTGGCCTCCCAAAGTGCTGGGATTACAAGTGTGAGCCATCACGCCCAACCTGTTTATGATTTTTTAAAAAGGAATCATAGTTGAGTTTTAGCAAACCTGTTTTAGTACTCATTGGTAAGATCATTTACCTACTCTTGTAACTTCTTAAAATAACTAATAAAATTAATAGATTCTGGATGTTGAACTATTCCTTAATTCCAAGAATAATTCCACTAGGTCATGTACAAAAATATTAAATACATTATGATGTTAACCATTTGGGGACTATGCCATATTTTTGCATCAATATTCAAATTTTGTTTTTAAATTATTATTTGTTTTACTGGGGTTTTTTATTTGCACAGATTAGAGAAAGATTTCTTTTTTAATTCTATATTATCCCTTTCAGATTCCAGTGTATGTGTAATTCTCACTTTGCAAAATAATTGAAAAGATTTCTTTCTTTTTATGAAATCAGGCACAGTTTAAATACCAATGTTTCTATTTCTCTTCATGCTTTGAAAGAATACATCTTTGAAATCATTTTGATTGGAAATATTGTTCAAAGATCTCTTGACAACTTCCTCAAAATATTTTCCAGTTATTGGACTTTGGATATGTTTCTCTTCTTATATCAAATTATATAATTTGTATTTTATCAACAATATCAGTTTATATTGGATTTTAGTTATTATTCATTATATATTATTGAATTTATTATTCATTCGTTGAGAAAATTATGAGTTTCTAATTTCTAAAATATTCCTGTCTTTCATGATTTAATTTTCTTGTTATTGTCGGTTTTGTTTTTCTCTTTATTTGGATTATCAAATTTATTGGCAATAGAAGAAAATAGGCTGGAGTTAGCAATGACATATATCTGAGAATGATTAAATTCAAAATACAGGTTTTTTGTGAAAGAAGAAAGGTATGCTACTTCTTGTGACATTAACATTTGTGTTTTGGGTAATTATAGTTGATGCTTGATAAAGCTTGATATTGATGCTTGATAAAGCTTGACATCTTGCTGTTGTTGTTGTTACTGCTGCTGTTTTCCAAGAATCACACCTAGGGAATGTGTGTTTGATTCTGCCTTCCCCTTTTGTTCGAAAATTCATTAATATTTTTATTAAATCATTCCTATTGCTTTCCTCACATATATTTTGGTGATCTTTCCCAATTTCTTGGCTTGGACACTTAATTAATTGATTTCAATTCTTTCATATTTGGTGGTGAAGCTATTTAAGATACCTGCCTTTCTGTGTACATCTCTGATTTCATCTCCTACTGTCTTTTTGCCTGTATTTGACTCATATTTTATTCATATGACTAATTCATACTCATTAGTCATATTTTAACTAGATTTAGATATGACTCATCCACATAGGATGCATTGTAATTCGACTTTGTTTCTTTAAAAGAGCTGACACCATCTTTTAAAAATTTAATTCTGTCCTTATGTTATTTTCTAATCAATATTTTTAGTAATTATGCATGGTTTTATTCCCTCATTTATTTAATTCTTTTTGCTTGTGTGCTTATGTGCTTGTTTTTGTGCTCCTTCTGATCCTTTTATAATGTATTATGTGCTATATGGTCTGTGTGCTTTTCCCTAAATAATTTGGAGGGCATAGTCTTTTAAAAATTATATCAATGAATACCTACCAGACTTCTTAAGGCTAATTAGAATTAGCATACAATATGAGTGCTATGGTAGATAATACTTGTGTTCACCAATGAACAGTTCCCCTGTTCTTCTCTGCATAAGAGAAGCTGTGCTTCCCTAAGACCATATAGTTATATGGGGCCCTCAGACTTGTTCTGGGCAATAAAATGTGAGTAGAAGTGACTGCATCATTGCAGGTGAAGGCACTGAAAAATCTGTGGCACACCCCATTCTCTCTCCCTCTCTTGAAGCACCTGTGAGGTTCCAGAAGATGGAGCCTCAGTCTTCCTGGGACCTTTAGTGCAGAGCTCCCGTTGTCAACTTGACAACATACATGAGTAAGAAATAAGCCATGATTACTGTTAAGCCATGGACATTTTAGAGTTAAATTGCTACCACGACAAATCCTAGTAGTCTACCCTGACTGATCCAAATAGAAAAGAGACTACCAGCACATGCAGTGCAACCTAAAATTAACGCTAAAATAGTTGGCACTGGCTGAAAATAAACATGCTGATTGCAGGAAAGACAGTCTAATAGTAAAAGCACAGGCTTTGAAGGCAACCTTGAGGTTGATTAATGAATTGTATGAGTTTGGCTATTTTCTTAACCTCTGGACATTTATGTTATTCTTATTTGTAAGATGGAGTTAATAACTACCTTGGAGAATGTCTTGGAGAATTATTAGCCAAAATTAATATATGTTAAGCACTTGAAGTCTAGTTGGTCCCAATGAAAACAGATACAATAATTATTATGAGTTTATTTTATTTATTCAAAGTATATTACAAAACAAAGCATTACTAAAATTTTCTGCTAATAAAATCTTATGAATATTAATGAAATTTGTCAGATAAAGTCAATAAAACTACTGGCCCAACTTTCGTTATTTAATAACTCATTCCACGTCCACAGAAAACCCCCAAATCTTGAGGTTCTTCAAAGAAACCATATTCTCACATGTACAATATATTAAATTCTCTTTGTGGACATAATCAGAGCTTGAAATTTGAGTTCTTTATATTGCAAAGTTTATGCTAAGGCATTTTCTCATGAAACAAGTACCTATGAGATAAACATAAAATACAGGACTTATTTTAAAATATAGAATTAGAAACTTCTATTCCCTCTCCTCAATGTCAAATAACTTAAGGAAGATGTTAAAAGACAGAAAAGTGTTTTGATATTCCTAGCTTAGATGGCTAAATATCCTTATTGTTTTCTTTCTCGTTTATTTTCCTTCTTTCTTAAAAACAAAACTCTTAGGATCTTGGGTACATGTGCAGGTTAGTTACATAAGTAAACATGTGTCATGGGGATGTGTTGTACAGATTATTTGTTCACTCCCTCCTCCCACCCCTTACCCTCTGATGGGCCCCAGTGTGAGTCGTTCTCCTCTATGTGTTCAGGTGTTCTCACCATTTAGCTCCTACTTATAAGTGAGAACGTGGGATCTGGTTTTCTGCTCCCAAGGTACTTTGCTAAGAATAATGGCCTTCAGCTCCATCTAATTTTTTATTTAATTACTGAGAATTTTATTATATTTTAGTCACACTTTGGATGCAATTGAGTCAATTTTTATTTGTTTAGAAGTTAGAAATACATGGATATAGTGGTAAATACATATACATTTACGTGTGTGTATACATACATATGTGTATCTATGCATGTTTGTATAAAACAAGATTTTTTTTCTTACATCATTGACAAGGAAATCTTTAACATATTATTATCTACATCAATTTCTAATTTCTTCTTTATCGAGCAGGGCTTTTTAACAGTTTGACCAATAACAAAACTTAAACAAATTCTAAGGGATACATGTTAACTCATATACCCACTCACAGTACAGTTTGGGAAATTTAAGTATTTCTTATCTGACAAAAATAACAAAATGATCTCAATGTTTTAAAAGTTCCTTGAAGCAAAAATTAAAACCACTGAAAACAGGTTTCACAAATATTTTTGCTAAATCTTTTTATAAATATTTGTCTAATTAAAATATTTAGATATCATTTTCTATATCTTTTTTACTTCTGATATCAGAAATAGAATCATACTCAGCAACTTCAATGGATAAATTACTTTAGGAATATCAACTTGATTTTAGAAATGTGATTCAAAATATATTCACCTAAATTTTAAAATCCAAACATATACCAAAAGACTTCTATTACTAATAATTTAAAGGAAAATAAGGTGGAAATATAAAGGTAATAAAGGTAACTTTTTAATTTGGGAAACCAGATGCTGTTATCACATCAACTTGAATTTTCTTTCCATTTTTAAAATACATCCCAGAAATAGGTCAAGGAAAAAAAAAAGCACACACATGATAAAATGGAAAAAAAAAATGTAACTATGTCTATGGCAACAGGATAGCAATATTTTGCCAAGGAATTTTTTTAACTCAGATATACCAGTTCCAAAGAATACACTCCAGATGGCAAATCCATGGTTTATGTGGGTGATTTTATCTTTACTACCCAAAAGAATCTTGCAGGCTGCCGTCCTGAAACTTACATCTGCTATGAATGAAAGTGATTAGGATTTGAAGTTGTAGTTCTCTTGCTATCACTTTCTACCTGGTTGTCTATCTCTGGCAACCTGGGAGTCAGTTACATTTCCTCATAATGGCTCACAACAAATGTGTTTCTACCTATGAAAGACAGTTACTAGTTAAGGGGTCGAAAGTGATCTTAAACTCAAGATTCCATGTTACACTTCCTGATGGTAGCTGTGATAATGGATGTTCCTAAGGGATAGAGGCAGAGATCACACAAAATAACCTGGATAGAGACATCTACTGGAGATGGGAAGTGGGTGTATCTGATTATTTGTTTGTTTAATGTAGTACTCAAAACACAAATTCCTGCGGCTGATTTTAACAGTAGTAGTCACATTTGAGGCCTTTTTTAGAGGTTCCACAGCAGAAGAAAAAAATGTGGGCTCTATCATAAAATGGAGAAGAGGATTGACTCTCATTATCAATACCTGTTAGCTCTGTGACTATGAGAAAGTTACTTGGCCTGAAGTCTCAGTAGTCTTATCTATAAAACAGAGATAATAATTAACTAGAAGCAGGGTGTGGTGGCTCATGCCTGTAATCCCAGCACTTTAGGAGGCCAAGACGGGCGTATCACCTGAGGTTGGGAGTTCAAGATCAGCCTGACCACCATGGAGAAACCCCGTCTCTACTAAAAATACAAAAAATTAGCCAGGTGCAGTGGTGCATGCCTGTAATCCCAGCTACTTGGGAGGCTGAGGCAGGAGAATCATTTGAACCCGGGAGGTGGAGGTTGCGGTGAGCCAAGATCGCACCATTGCACTCCAGCCTGGCAACAAGAGCAAAACTCCATCTCAAAAATAAATAAATGAATAAATAAATAAACAATAATAATTATCTTGAAAGGTTGTTGTGAAGATCAGAGATAATACTCTTAAGTACCTGGTCACCTAGTAGTTAATAGTGAGAGCTATATTAATATCTGTTTTTGTAATTTCAAAGCTTCTCATGCACTATACTAATCTAGGGTAGGATGCTTTGTCTTTTGATGTAGTTATGTAAAAACTGAGTTTCTTCCTTTTCCCTTTCTTTCTTTCCTTTCTTTTTTTTTTTTTCTCTCTCTCTTCCTACTACCTCACTTTTTAATTCAATTTACCTTCTTAACATAATTTCTGGGTATATTTAGTTCCATTGCTAATGGTAAATGACATTAAATGTTGAGATTTCCAAGCCATCTTAACCAGGTTGTCTTCCTGCTTATTTCTCTAGCTTCATCTCTTTTGACATACACAGGAAGAAAAACTATAGCTGTGAGGCTTTTCAGAAAACATACCATTTGTTTTACTCAGGGTTTATCCCTTTAACAAATTGAGCTTCCAAGCAATAAAACTGCCATGTACAAGTCTTCTTTAAAAGAAATTCTACTTGAAGATGTATCGGGAACTAGAATATTAGAAGAAAGTGACAGGCTTCTGATAGCAAAAGCAACTATTCCCTTTACTAAAGAGAAATAAAATGAATTTCCTAAGTAAATTTATTGTCACTGCATTTAGTGCAGTATTGAACTATGCCTCTATGGGGTTTCTCTATGAGCCTAATCGGACACTTAGCCATGGAATCATATTCTGTAAACTAGAGCACTAGAAAAGAACTTAGGGGGCTCATGGGAAACACTCAGCAATACTGGTGGTTCAGAGGAGAGCACTGAACAAGTCATTTAGCCCCTCCTTGAATTACTATTCTCCCTTATGGAGTAGTTGAATTTAGGATTTTTCTTCTTCTTAGGAACAGAAGGTTTCTATACTCTTTTAGTTCCATCAGAACTAAATCAAGATGAAAGGACCTGAAAAAATGATACTTGAGAGATGCTTAGGATAAGATCCAGATTATTTAACTTGGTCACCAGGATTCTGCCTCTCTGCCAGTCTCATTTAAGGTGCTTCTCCAACCCATGCTTACTTGTAGCCCCAAGACTTTCCCACCAGTAATTTTACTTATTTATTTTAATATTTTATTTTCAGTCAGGGTCTCTACAAAAAAATAATAATTAGTCAGGCATGGTGTTGCACACCTATAATCCAGCTACTCTGGAGGCTGAGGCAGGAGGATTGCTTGAGCCAGGGAGTTTGAAGCTGCAGTGAGCTATGATCGTGCCACTGTACTCTAGCCTGGGCAACAGAGCGAGACCCTGTCTCAGAAAACACACACACACACACACACACACACAAAGAAAGAACATTAATATTTTAACTTTCATTTAGCACTTTAATATATGAATTTCATGGGGTAGTCCATTTAATCCTCAAAATAACATGAATGCTATTATCCCCATTTTATAGATGGGGAAATAGATTTCTGAGAGATAACTAACAGGTTAATATTAGCTGGATATTCCACCTGGTCTTGGAACCCAAGTGTGGGTTCCTTTTCCTATTAGGCCCTACCTCTTCATTCTCTAGCTTGCATCTCAAGTTTAGCTGGAAGAGAAACATGGGTAGAGCTTCGGAGCTGTAATATACTTGGATATGTTATACTAAAGCAAGCTAAATCAGAACTCAAGAGAAAACCTATAGTGAAAGCCAGGAAGATGGAAAAGGGGGATGGTGGTGATAGGAAATAAAGTCACTGAAGGGAACTTCTAACCTTCCCTATTCAGAGAAATAGAAATTAAGAGAGAAGTATATGTAGTTAGAGTGGTATTTATCTTGTTTTTAGTTGCAGAACTCTTTTACTCTTCTGCAAATAAAATATTTCAGAGAACCTCAAAATGTGAAACATTAAAAAATTGATCTGAAACATGCTGAAAACCCAAGTTATACCTGCTCAGACACTTCTCAGATCCTTCCCCAAAACTTGGAAGCATCCGAGATGCTTCCTGGTCTCTAAGGCATCAAGAAAGCCATTGACAAATAGCTGGGAAACCACGAAGTCAGACAGGTGTGGGTTCCAGTCTCAGCTTTGCATTTACTTTTTCTAGGAACTTGAGAAACTTAATTACCCTGATTGACGGTGTCTTTTTATTGTAAAGATAATAAGAGATAATGGCCATAAAACATTAGTACATTACCTGAATAACAATATAGATGCTCAGTAAATATCTTTGTTGGAAGAAAATTAGAAGTTAACATTGAGCTCTTCCTAATAAATTAAATTGACGAGGTTTGAAAATTACTTAAATAGTAAGCTTGTATTTAAAAGATCGTTTGACCACATAAAATTTCATTTGGAAAGAACTGCAGGTTTTTCATATCATCTCTATTTTTAGAGTGGAGATGAGAAGGAAAAAAAACACAAGAAAAAAGCACATGGCTAGGACCACTCATTATGATTCAGAAACATGAGTTAGAAAGTGCAGCTGTCTCCCTGCTTTCAGAGCAGATAGCAGCATCATTTTATAAATGAAAGCAGAGATAAAGTCACTGTGATACACATTTCTGCAATAACAAACCAGGGAACATTAGAGACAAATAAATACTCATTGCCAGGGGAATATTTTCTCCTGGGTAAAAGGCATGCATTAATTCTCACAATAGAGTCAGCTAATAAATGATTCATCTAGACACTAATATTTAATCAATTCATATCTTCAATTGCTCTAAGAACCTTTTAAACACTATAGCATATTTAAACATATTCAGGGTTATTATTTATTCAAGTTTAATTCCTTAGTCAAACTTGTTTTAAAATGAATAAATGACACAAAAAAAGAATATTATCGCTTCATACTAAATGCTAATGTTGTAATTATTTTCTTTAGATAAGTAGATTTTTACCTGTAATGTTTTGACTTAGAATTTTTCTGACAATTTTAAAAGTCAATAGGAACTATTTGTTAAGCCATGCAGTTTGCTCTGCTGTTACTTAACAAAATGGATTTCCATTTTTCTGTGGAATTGCTTTTAATTTTTTACAGC
Organism: Pongo pygmaeus; assembly: GCF_028885625.2. Classification (NCBI taxonomy): domain Eukaryota; kingdom Metazoa; phylum Chordata; class Mammalia; order Primates; family Hominidae; genus Pongo; species Pongo pygmaeus. The sequence goes on along the minus strand of NC_072373.2, from coordinate 130,863,980 downwards.
ACTGCAATGTTTTACCTACTTAATTTCATAATGTGAGTCATCAATAATATATTTCCCACATTCAGTGAAACCAAGTGTGATGCCAGATTGAAAAAATAATGAATTTTCTTTATATTTAGGATTTCTTTTCACATATATGACAATCCTTAGACAAATAAAAATGCTATCCTGGATTATTATACTTTTCCACAAGAGGGCTCTTGAAAGTCAAAAATATTGCCCATGATTAGTAATCTGCTTACATCTATTGGTAAAAACCAGAGAAACAAGATTTTGAAATATTTCCTGGATAATTAAAATTTTAAAAAATATTTTAAATTAAAGAGTTAACTAATAGTAATCAAAGCTAAAATTGATTGAATGCTTCCTGTGTGCAGGCCATGTGGTTAGTGCTGGAAATGTAGCTATTATTATTATTCATTGTACTATAGAGAGTCAGTTATGGTTCAACATGAAACTTTGGAGATAAGATTGCCTGAGTTTGAATCCCAGCTCTGCCATTTGTATTATTTCTTTGACTTTGGGCAAGATACTTGGTATTTAACTTTATCAGTCCTTGGTTCCTTTTCTGTAAAATGCGGTTGTTGTAAGGATTAAGGGAATTAAGATACATAAAGCAATTAGAAGAGTGTCTGGCACCTAGTAAGTACTTTGTAAGTTTTAGCTACTACTATCATCACAGAGGACAAAACTGAGACACATAGAGATTAAAAGATATGCCCTAAATCGTGCGCCCAGTGTCTGGAAAGATACAAGGTTTTGCCCAACCAGTGTGCTAGAACATGGACTAGCCAATATGCCTCTAATATAAGAGAAGATTGGCAACACCATCTGCTTGTTCCTACCCCCACTGACAGCACTGGGGGACTCACCCCTGCTTGACCATACTGCCCACCTGTCCATGGTCCTGGATTATCCGTACCTCTCAGTATTATCTCGCATCGTAGTAATCATTGATTTATGTATTGAACGCCGTCACGAGTCTACTTGAGTTCCAGGACAATATCTTATTTATTTTTGCTTTCCCAGCACATTTTGGTTAGCAAGAATTAACAAGGATGATTTAAAAAAAATTAGGGTGTGCTAATATTTCCAACTGTCCTATAAAATGATTTTTGTTAAACCCATTTAACAGATGAAGAAATCAAAATTCTAAGATCAAGATCTCACGGTTAGAAATAGCCATACTATTGGAAACCAGATCTGAATCTGAAGCCTGTGTTTTCTTCACTATAATGACCCATACACATGCTCAGGTTTGTTTGTGCATTTACTGACTGAAGAGAGACTGTGGAAATTCCACCAAGAGATATAACGGAGTATTTTCAATATATATATGGGCTAAGGGGAGATTCTTTTTGCAATAAACTCAGGTATTCAAACGAGGATTGTTCCCTTCAAATAGTTTTGGTCTGTGTTTTTTTTTTTAATAAGGTTAAAATTTTTTCAGATTGATTTTATAACTTCCCTTTTATAATTATTTTTGTGGAAAATTTTAAAAATGTTATGAGCACTAAGAATAACAATATTACACAATGAAAGTGTATAATAAGGAGAATTACCTTCTCAGGGACTGGGTTAAAGCTTCCTTCAAAGGGAGATATCTGAACTGAGAAGCAGAGGATGAGTCGGTGTTAACCAGTTGACAAAAGGGAGGAAAGAATGTTATTTCAGGCACACGAAACCATTTGCAAAGGCCCTGTAGCACAGGACACCATCCTAATGAGGAGGAATAAAAGAACAAAGGTAACGGGAAGCAGAATGGTTCAGGAGGGGCTGAAAAGTAAAAGGCAGACAATTCATTAATTTTGTAAATATTTATGGGAAGCCTACCACATCCCTGCTAGTAATGTAGGTACACAGGAATAAAAAAGTAATAAAGCATTTTTCTCTCAAGGAAATTCTTAATCTGGCAAAAGATGGCTAAACGCACACACACGCTTACCTCTAGATATAATGCAATGGAAGCGGTATTGTAATAACAGTAAGAACAAAAGGCTGTGGGAGCACAATAGAAGGAGAAATTAATTGTGATTAAGGAAATATCAAAAGAAGGGATTGGCCAATATTTTATTGGGTAATTGACACGCTAGCTAATCTTTACAGGTATTCCAAGCAACAGCATGAAGAGAAGCACCAGGTGTAAACAGTGGCCAGAAGTCTATTAAATAATAATTTGTTTGATGGATCTGTTTATTTATTTTAAATCTCAGAGGAGGTTCTATTCTCTGCAGAAAGTAGAATTAAACTAGAAAGCAGTAACAAAAAGATAAACAGAAAAAAACCCTTGATAATTGCTATCATGTATATAGGTGTTAAAACATGGTTGTGAAAACAAGTAATCACAATGAAAATTAGAAAACGTTTGGAAATAAATGATAACATGGTTGGCATATCAAAATATATAACTAAAGTTATGCATAGGTAAAATGTGCAGGCTTATGTGCATATGTTAGAAAAGAGTATTGAATATCAACACTCTACATATCTATCTGAAGAAGCTATGAGAAAAGCAAATTAATCCAACGAAAGTTGAAGAAAAAGATAATGACACAGGCAGAAGCCCGATGAAGAGAAAACAAACATAAAATTAATAAGGAAGACCAAAAGTTGGTCCTTCAAAAATAAAACACAATTTATAAACCCCAAGGTCAAGAAAAAATGAGAAGTCAGAAAAGTCAGAAATAAAAGCCAGGATATTACTTTAGATTCTATAATTGTTAAAATATAATAGAAAGATATAAACAATGTTATGTCCGTAATTTCAATATTTAAATGAAATAAGCAAATACCATTAAAATATTATTTTTAAAAATAATGAAATAAGGATGGGAAATCAGAATTTTTCTATATCTTAAGAAAAAAAGAAATGAAGAATCTCTTTATAGAGGTAGTTATTCTCTTTTCTTTCTGCTTCCTACTAGCCAAAAGGTAACAATGTTTACTATCTCTCAGCATTTCTCAATTGCCGCCACTAGGTGGCAAACGTTTCCAAACTATTGCAGGAGCCTGCAGTGACTATCAGAGTTTGTTGGACACCATTTTGTGTGCTCTCCAGCAATCATAAATAGAATATTCTAAAACGGTCTCATTATTGTCATTATAAGCACTCTCACTGTTTTCATGAAACAAAAGATAGCAACAGGAACAAAATTGCCCTGAAAAAAATCTAAACACAGGTTTTATTGCAAGAAATTGAAAACCTACTCTAACAATAGAACCTTCCACTTCAGGCTCAGAACAAGGCCAGCGAAGTGGAGCAGGCCTATCACAGATTCCCATCTCCATGACAACCTTTTCAGTTCCATGCACAATTAAAGCTACAGTATTAGTTTTTTTCAGGAAAAAAAAAATCTGAGTCCTGGCAAGTATTCATTTTTTATAATAGATTTGAGAAATTAAATTGATTCTAATTAGTGCAGCTGACTTAGTGGGTAATAATAATTCATTACACAAGCAGCCCTAACTCTCTTCTCCAAAAGCAAATGAAAATATATATTTTGTGTGGTTTAATGTACTATCATTATCACTATCCTTTTTAGCTTTCTTTGACAACAGCTCTTTTGTGCCAGGCATTCTCGAAAATCCTGGCTTAATTCCCCTTTAGGCTATACTTGTGGATAAAAAAAAAATCTGTTCATTTCATTAGCAATTAGATTTCAGCCAGATGGTCTGGAAAGTGTTGGGACTCCCTCAGAATCCTGGAATAACCTTTTCTCCAGACACATGCTTCTTTTCGTCTTCTGAAGACATTTCTGGAGTTTTTCGTTGTTACTGAAAAAATGGGTAGAGCTCAGATTTCTGCTGCCCTGAAAGAGATTGTTCAGAAATTTTGAAGAGTTCAAATATATATATTCAAAGTGTTAAAAAATGCAACTTGTAAATAAAATTTAGTGGATCAAGGGTTTAGCGTATGGAGAACAAATGATTGGTGGAGGAATTTATGACTTAATAACATTTTCAAGTACCATATATATGAAGGTATTTAAAAATAGAGTAACCAGCTATATTTTTCCTTTTTAAAAAATTAATAAAGATAGAAAAATGGGACATGAGTTTTCATGTTATTTCATATAAGCAATAACATGAAAGACTAGTTGAAATTAAGACATTTCTGAGATTCCTAAGAATGGAATCAAGGTGGTAATACATTACCAAGAGTTATCATAGAATACTATGCCATGAAAATCATAAACATGGGGGGAGGAGCCAAGATGGCCGAATAGGAACAGCTCCGGTCTACAGCTCCCAGCACGAGCGACGCAGAAGACGGGTGATTTCTGCATTTCCATCTGAGGTACCGTGTTCATCTCACTAGGGAGTGCCAGACAGTGGGCACAGGTCAGTGGGTGAGTGCACCCTGCGCCAGCCGAAGCAGGGGCGAGGCATTGCCTCACTCAGGAAGTGCAAGGGGTCAGGGAGTTCCCTTTCCAGGGGTGACAGACAGCACCTGGAAAATCGGGCCACTCCCACCCGAATACTGTGCTTTTCCAACGGGCTTAGCAAACGGTGCCCCAGGAGAGTATAGCCTGCACCTGGCTCAGAGGGTCCTACGCCCACGGAGTCTCCCTGATTGCTAGCACAGCAGTCTGAGATCAAACAGCAAGTCGGCAGTGAGGCTGGGGGAGGGACGCCCGCCATTGCCCAGGCTCGCTTAGGTAAACAAAGCAGCCTGGAAGCTTGAACTGGGTGGAGCCCACCACAGCTCAAGGAGGCCTGCCTGCCTCTGTAGGCTCCACCTCTGGGGGCAGGGCACAGACAAACAAAAAGACAGCTGTAACCTCTGCAGACTTAAATGTCCCTGTCTGACAGCTTTGAGGAGAGCAGTGGTTCTCCCAGCACGCAGCTGGAGATCTGAGAACGGGTTGACTGCCTCCTCAAGTGGGTCCCTGACCCCTGACCCCCGAGCAGCCTAACTGGAAGGCACCCCCCAGCAGGGGCAGATTGACACCTCACACGGCCGGCCACATACTCCAACAGACCTGCAGCTGAGGGTCCTGTCTGTTAGAAGGAAAACTAACAGAAAGGACATCCACACCAAAAACCCATCTGTACATCACCATCATCAAAGACCAAAAGTAGATAAAACCACAAAGATGGGGAAAAAACAGAGCAGAAAAACTGGAAACTCTAAAAAGCAGAGTACCTCTCCTCCTCCAAAGGAACGCAGTTCCTCACCAGCAACGGAACAAAGCTGGACGGAGAATGACTTTGACGAGCTGAGAGAAGAAGGCTTCAGACGATCAAATTACTCCGAGCTACGGGAGGATATTCAAACCAAAGGCAAAGAAGTTGAAAACTTTGAAAAAAATTTAGAAGAATATATAACTAGAATAACCAATACAGAGAAGTGCTTAAAGGAGCTGATGGAGCTGAAAACCAAGGCTCGAGAACTACATGAAGAATGCAGAAGCCTCAGGAGCCGATGCGATCAAATGGAAGAAAGGGTATCAGCCCTGGAAGATGAAATGAATGAAATGAAGCGAGAAGGGAAGTTTGGAGAAAAAAGAATAAAAAGAAACGAGCAAAGCCTTCAAGAAATGTGGGACTATGTGAAAAGACCAAATCTACGTCTGATTGGTGTACCTGAAAGTGACGGGGAGAATGGAAACAAGTTGGAAAACACTCTGCAGGATATTATCCAGGAGAACTTCCCCAATCTAGCAAGGCAGGCCAACATTCAGATTCAGGAAATACAGAGAACGCCACAAAGATACTCCTCGAGAAGAGCAACTCCAAGACACATAATTGTCAGATTCACCAAAGTTGAAATGAAGGAAAAAATGTTAAGGGCAGCCAGACAGAAAGGTCGGGTTACCATCAAAGGGAAGCCCATCAGACTAACAGCGGATCTCTCGGCAGAAACCCTACAAGCCAGAAGAGAGTGGGGGCCAATATTCAACATTCTTAAAGAAAAGAATTTTCAACCCAGAATTTCATATCCTGCCAAACTAAGCTTCATAAGTGAAGGAGAAATAAAATCCTTTACAGACAAGCAAATGCTGAGAGATTTTGTCACCACCAGGCCTGCCCTAAAAGAGCTCCTGAAGGAAGCGCTAAACATGGAAAGGCACAACCGGTACCAGCCACTGCAAAATCATGCCAAAATGTAAAGACCATAGAGACTAGGAAGAGACTGCATCAACTAACAAGCAAAATAACCAGCTAACATCATAATGACAGGATCAGATTCACACATAACAATATTAACTTTAAATGTAAATGGACTAAATGCTCCAATTAAGAGACACAGACTGGCAAATTGGATAAAGACTCAAGACCCATCAGTGTGCTGTATTCAGGAAACCCATCTCACGTGCAGAGACACACATAGGCTCAGAATAAAAGGATGGAGGAAGATCTACCAAGCAAATGGAAAACAAAAAAAGGCAGGGGTTGCAATCCTAGTCTCTGATAAAACAGACTTTAAACCAACAAAGATCAAAAGAGACAAAGAAGGCCATTACATAATGGTAAAGGGATTAATTCAACAAGAAGAGCTAACTATCCTAAATATATATGCACCCAATACAGGAGCACCCAGATTCATAACGCAAGTCCTGAGTGACCTACAAGGAGACTTAGACTCCCACACATTAATAATGGGAGACTTTAACACCCCACTGTCAACATTAGACAGATCAACGAGACAGAAAGTCAACAAGGATACCCAGGAATTGAACTCAGCTCTGCACCAAGCGGACCTAATAGACATCTACAGAACTCTCCACCCCAAATCAACAGAATATACATTTTTTTCAGCACCACACCACACCTATTCCAAAATTGACCATATACTTGGAAGTAAAGCTCTCCTCAATAAATGTAAAAGAACAGAAATTATAACAAACTATCTCTCAGATCACAGTGCAATCAAGCTAGAACTCAGGATTAAGAATCTCACTCAAAACCGCTCAACTACGTGGAAACTGAACAACCTGCTCCTGAATGACTACTGGGTACATCACGAAATGAAGGCAGAAATAAAGATGTTCTTTGAAACCAACGAGAACCAAGACACAACATACCAGAATCTCTGGGGTGCATTCAAAGCAGTGTGTAGAGGGAAATTTATAGCACTAAATGCCAACAAGAGAAAGCAGGAAAGATCCAAAATTGACACCCTAACATCACAATTAAAAGAACTAGAAAAGCAAGAGCAAACACATTCAAAAGCTAGCAGAAGGCAAGAAATAACTAAAATCCGAGCAGAACTGAAGGAAATAGAGACACAAAAAACCCTTCAAAAAATCAATGAATCCAGGAGCTGGTTTTTTGAAAGGATCAACAAAATTGATAGACCGCTAGCAAGATTAATAAAGAAAAAAATAGAGAACAATCAAATAGATGCAATAAAAAATGATAAAGGGGATATCACCACCGATCCCACAGAAATACAAACTACCATCAGAGAATATTACAAACACCTCTACGCAAATAAACTAGAAAATCTAGAAGAAATGGATAAATTCCTCAACACATACACCCTCCCAAGACTAAACCAGGAAGAAGTTGAATCTCTGAATAGACCAATAACAGGAGCTGAAATTGTGGCAATAATCAATAGCTTACCAACCAAAAAAAGTCCAGGACCAGATGGGTTCACAGCCGAATTCTACCAGAGGTACAAGGAGGAACTGGTACCATTCCTTCTGAAACTATTCCAATCAATAGAAAAAGAGGGAATCCTCCCTAACTCATTTTATGAGGCCAGCATCATCCTGATACCAAAGCCTGGCAGAGACACAACAAAAAAAGAGAATTTTAGACCAATATCCTTGATGAACATTGATGCAAAAATCCTCAATAAAATACTGGCAAACAGAATCCAGCAGCACATCAAAAAGCTTATCCACCATGTTCAAGTGGGCTTCATCCCTGGGATGCAAGGCTGGTTCAATATACGCAAATCAATAAATGTAATCCAGCATATAAACAGAACCAAAGACAAAAACCACATGATTATCTCAATAGATGCAGAAAAGGCCTTTGACAAAATTCAACAACCCTTCATGCTAAAAACTCTCAATAAATTAGGTATTGATGGGACGTATCTCAAAATAATAAGAGCTATTTATGACAAACCCACAGCCAATATCATATTGAATGGGCAAAAACTGGAAGCATTCCCTTTGAAAACTGGCACAAGACAGGGATGCCCTCTCTCACCACTCCTATTCAACATAGTGTTGGAAGTTCTGGCCAGGGCAATTAGGCAAGAGAAGGAAATCAAGGGTATTCAATTAGGAAAAGAGGAAGTCAAATTGTCCCTGTTTGCAGATGACATGATAGTATATCTAGAAAACCCCAGTGTCTCAGCCCAAAATCTCCTTCAGCTGATAAGCAACTTCAGCAAAGTCTCAGGATACAAAATCAATGTACAAAAATCACAAGCATTCTTATACATGAATAACAGACAAACAGAGAGCCAAATCATGAGTGAACTCCCATTCACAATTGCTTCAAAGAGAATAAAATACCTAGGAATCCAACTTACAAGGGATGTGAAGGACCTCTTCAAGGAGAACTACAAACCACTGCTCAAGGAAATAAAAGAGGATACAAACAAATGGAAGAACATTCCATGCTCATGGGTAGGAAAAATCAATATCATGAAAATGGCCATCCTTCCCAAGGTAATTTACAGATTCAATGCCATCCCCATCAAGTTACCAATGACTTTCTTCACAGAATTGGAAAAAACTACTTTAAAGTCCATATGGAACCAAAAAAGAGCCTGCATCGCCAGGTCAATCCTAAGCCAAAAGAACAAAGCTGGGGGTATCACACTACCTGACTTCAAACTATACTACAAGGCTACAGTAACCAAAACAGCATGGTACTGGTACCAAAACAGAGATATAGACCAATGGAACAGAACAGAGCCATCAGAAATAATGCCACATATCTACAACTATCTGATCTTTGACAAACCTGAGAAAAACAAGCAATGGGGAAAGGATTCCCTATTTAATAAATGGTGCTGGGAAAACTGGCTAGCCATATGTAGAAAGCTGAAACTGGATCCCTTCCTTACACCTTATACAAAAATCAATTCAAGATGGATTAAAGACTTAAATGTTAGACCTAAAACCATAAAAACCCTAGAAGAAAACCTAGGCATTACCATTCAGGACATAGGCATGGGCAAGGACTTCATGTCTAAAACACCAAAAGCAATGGCAACAAAAGCCAAAATTGACAAATGGGATCTAATTAAACTAAAGAGCTTCTGCACAGCAAAGGAAACTACCATCAGAGTGAACAGGCAACCTACAAAATGGGAGAAAATTTTCGCAACCTACTCATCTGACAAAGGGCTAATATCCAGAATCTACAATGAACTCCAACAAATTTACAAGAAAAAAACAAACAACCCCATCAAAAAGTGGGCGAAGGACATGAACAGACACTTCTCAAAAGAAGACATTTATGCAGCCAAAAAACACATGAAAAAATGCTCACCATCACTGGCCATCAGAGAAATGCAAATCAAAACCACAATGAGATACCATCTCACACCAGTTAGAATGGCAATCATTAAAAAGTCAGGAAACAACAGGTGCTGGAGAGGATGTGGAGAAATAGGAACACTTTTACACTGTTGGTGGGACTGTAAACTAGTTCAACCCTTGTGGAAGTCAGTGTGGCGATTCCTCAGGGATCTAGAACTAGAAATTCCATTTGACCCAGCCATCCCATTACTGGGTATATACCCAAAGGACTATAAATCATGCTGCTATAAAGACACATGCACACGTATGTTTATTGCAGCATTATTCACAATAGCAAAGACTTGGAACCAACCCAAATGTCCAACAATGATAGACTGGATTAAGAAAATGTGGCACATATACACCATGGAATACTATGCAGCCATAAAAAATGATGAGTTCATGTCCTTTGTAGGGACATGGATGAAATTGGAAATCATCATTCTCAGTAAACTATCACAAGGACAAAAAGCCAAACACCGCATATTCTCACTCATAGATGGGAATTGAACAATGAGAACACATGGACACAGGAAGGGGAACATCACACTTCGGGGACTGTTGTGGGGTGGGGGGAGGGGGGAGGGATAGCATTGGGAGATATACCTAATGCTAGATGACGAGTAGGTGGGTGCAGCGCACCAGCATGGCACATGTATACATATGTAACTTACCTGCACGTTGCGCACATGTACCATAGAGCCTAAAGTATAATAATAATAATAATAATAATAAAAAGAAAAAATAAATAAATAAAAAATAAAATAAAATAAAATAATAAAAAAAAGAAAATCATAAACATATATTTTTTTCTTCTTCCTAGAAATGTGCAAGTATAACTTTTCCTGAAATCAGAGGGCTGAGGCAGGTGACTTCATGAACCCTTTCATTACTAGCATCCTATGATTTTTATAGGTATGAAATGTAGATACTATGGCACTGTTGCCTCATTCATTTTAACCATCTCTAACATCCTATGATGATGGCCGGGAGAAATAAAGCAGCCAGTTTGCAATCCAGCTTATTTGTGGATAGATGTTGTCATTGCTTGAAGCAAGTATGATTATTACTACCTTTATGCGTGGTCAAATTGAGACAAAGAAAAGTTAAGTGTCTTCCCCAGCACTAAGTCCAAGAGAGATGACATATGTTTTATGTCTGTCCAGCATGCCTTTGGTCAACTGCATTTACTTCATTCTTGCCTGGAAATGAATGGGGCTGGCTCAACAGTGGACATAAAACGGATGCCTAGACAAAGAGAAAGCTCTATCTCTCGCCAAATGATACATTGAGGAATGGGCATGGGACATAGCTTTGCCAAAGAAAATTGTTTCCTCCCAGAGAACTCTGAAGCTATTGAGAAAGAGATAATTTCTTTTTTTCTTTTTCTTTTCTTTTCTTTCTTTTTATTTATTTATTTATTTATTTATTTTGACTGAATCTTGCTCTGTTGCCTGGCCTGGAGTGCAATTGGTGCAATCTCGGCTCACTGCAACCTCTGCCTCCCGGGTTCAAGTGATTCTCCTGCCTCAGCCCAGCCTCCCGAGTAGCTGGGATTACAGAAGCGTGCCACAACACCCGGCTAATTTTTTATTTATTTTTTATTTTTTATTTTTAGGAGAGATGAGGTTTCACCATGTTGGCCAGGTTGGTCTCGAACTCCTGACCTCAGGTGATCCAACTGCCTCAGCCTCCCAAAGTGCTGGGATTACACGCATGGGCCACCACACCTGGCCAGAGATAATTTCTTTTTGTTTGTGGGGCAAGCAGAAAACTGAAATTATTGTCATCTTATAGGGAGAGCTTTTCAAAATGAAGCCAACACAGATAAAGGGAAGAAAATATAGCTTACACAAACAATATTTAACATATAGATTTAACACATGGAGACATAGAGGCCTGGTTAGATTTTTAACTGTAAGGTCGAGCAAGAGAAAATACCTCTAATGTTATTGTATAAGCTCCTTATAGCTATAACCTGACAAACTCATCCAGATCTTTGTAAGTTGTAAGCATGGGATTTAAAAAATATTAATTTTGCTTTTTAAATTATCATATAGTCACAGACTTTCTTGTACAGGTCTTTGAATTTTGATACTTTTATAGATTCAAATAACTACCACCATTATCAGGATATGAAAAGAGTTCATTCTATCACCTCAGACTCCCTGGTGTCATTTCTTTATAATCACAGCACTCCATTCCCCTAATCTTTGGCAACCACTGATCTCCTGTTCATTTCTTTTATCTTTTTGGGAATTTCATATAAATGGAATCATGTGATATGCAACCTTTTGAGACTAACTTCTTTTTCCCATCATAATGCACTTGAAATTAATTCAAATTCTGATCTGAATCAATAGTTTGTTCTTTTTATTGCTGAGTAGTATTTCATTGTATTGAGGTATCACAGTTTCTTCCTCTGTTACTCATTGAAGTACTTTTGCACTGTCTCCAGTTTTGGGAATATATTATGAAGAGAGCTACTATATTAACATCTGCGTAGAGGTTTTTGTTTGAACACAAGTTTTCATTTCCCAAAAAGCGGAGTTGCTGAGTCATAATTACATGTTTAACTTGATGAGAAACTGTCAAACCATTTTATGTAATAGCTGTACCATTTTTCACTACCACCAGCAATGTATGTGAGTTTTAGTTGCTCTACATTCTCGTCAGCACTTGGTGTTGTCAGTATTTTTTATTTTCTGCATTCTAATAAGTGTGCAGTGGTATTTCATTAATGCTTAACTTTGCATTTCATTTATGGCTAATGCTGTTGAACATTTTTAATATGCTTCTTTGCCATCCTTATAACCTTCTTGGTAAGTGTCCAAGCTTTTGCCCATTTTAAAAATTGATTTCTATGTTTTCTTACTGTTGTGTATTGAGTTTTTTGGGTTTTGTTTTGTTTTGTTTTGTTTTGTTTTTGATGGAGTTTCACTCTGTTGCCCAGGCTGGAGTGCAGTGGCACAATCTCAGCTCACTGCAAACTCCGCCTCCCAGGTTCAAGCGATTCTCCTGCCTCAGCCTCCCAAGTAGCTGAGATTACAGATGCCCACCACCATACCTGGCTAATAGTTTTGTATTTTTAGTAGACATGGGGTTTCTCCATGTTGGCCAGGCTGGTTTTGAACTCCTGACCTCAAGTGATCTGCCCACCTCAACCTCCCAAAAGGCTAGGATTACAGGCATGAGCCACTGCATCTGGCCTGAGTTTTATATATATTTTGGATGAGAAATTTATAAAGGAAAGAGGTTTAATTGATTCACAGTTCCACATGGTTGGGGAGGCCTCACAATTATGGCAAAGGAGAATGAGGAGCAAAGTCACATCTTACGTGGTGGTAAGAAAGAGAGCATGTGCAGGGGAACTCCCCTTTATAAAACTATCAGATCTCATGAGATGTATTCACTATCATGAGAACAGCATGGGAAAAACCTGTCCCCGTGATTCCATTATCTCCCACTTGGTCCCTCCCATGACACGTGGAAATTATGGGAGCTACAATTTAAGATGAGGTTCGGGTGGGGAGACAGCCAAACCATATCAACATGTATATTTGGTCAACTTATCAAACAGACCTTTGGAAACCTAACTATTTAAAGGACTAAGGAACTTCCAAGAGAAGCTAATTCTAAAACACAAGACAGGTAGACACACACATCTAGTAACAGATTTCTGAATTTGAGTAGGGGAAGATTTTTGAGCACAACATACTGTCACTCAGAATTGTTTCTGATACTGTCCTTGTTTGAATTCTAGGAGAAGGCAGAAAGTCAAAAGTAAAAGATATATTTCACTCAGATATACCTGATTTTATCTTTAATGGAAAAAAATGAGAGTACCTTTTTCCCCCAATTTATTGTAGAGTGCCAGAATCTATTTGCCCTGCTTTTGCCCAGTGCATCACCAGCAGCACCCAGTGGAATAGGCGATAGTGTTTAGCTGAGATGGCCCTGCTGATTTCCAGGAAAGCCAGCAGTAGTGGTGCCCCTTTGCAATGGCAAAGTTTGGAGAAGACTGTTGTCCTCAAGAGTAGAAATGGTTATCATGCCTATTGTAAATGACACCTCATGGAAGTGAAAGCAATATGTGACAGTTGCCAACTAAAGCAACTGCCCAGTGGAAAGGCCAAGAAAACAGAAGGCAGGAAGGAGAAAAACATGGCCAAAAGCACAATTGCTCCTAGGATTATTCTGAGAGCTTGGGAGACACAGGGTCCTAGTTTATCATGTCAGTGCAAGGGCCAGTGAATTGTAGGTTACTTGTTGACATTGAATTTGGTGCCTATTTTAGTCACTAATTGCATTGTAATAAGCTGTACATTTGAATAGCTTGTTTCTTTTTAAGTAGTTTAAAGAATAATGAACCAATGGAAGCTGGAGCTTACAACTAATATCTAGGAGTTGATCTTGCCTTTCAAAAGGCCTGTGCCATTTATATGCTTTTAAAAATATGATTTCCCGGGCTCTACTCAGGAACTTCTGTTTCAGTCACTCCAAAGTGCAGCCCATATGTCTGTATTTTTAACAAGCTCCACAGAGTATTCTGATCCAGAACAAGACTTGAAGACTTGAAAACTCTGCTTTGAAATTCAATGAAGAAAATTAAACAGCTTATATGATGACGAAATAACATAGAATTCAAGAAGCATTCAATTTTAGTAACTACTTTTGGAGTAGTTTAAGTTAACTTTAAAGATACATTCACAAGTCCTGCAGGTGAACTTGTGTTTTTATCTGTAGACCTGAAACCCATGCAGATAGAAAGGATGTGAGTTGGACTATGGGGATTCTGTAATGGGCCACCCAGATCCCCAGTTCAGGAAGGGAAAGTTTACTCCCCCAGCTGCTGGGAGTATGGCCAGGGAATGACCCTCAACTGCCACGCCACTTCAGGGATTGCCTTTGTTGCAGAAAAATGTCTCACCATAAGTTACACACTCTTTCTAGCATGGCTTACATTTAATGACTGCTGAATGTCAGGGGAAAACATCCCCTGCCCCAAATTAGAACAGACCTCTAAGGCCATTCCAGCTTCCAGGCTGTCTTTCAGGTCAGCTGAGGTCTTCATTGAGATTGCATTACATCTCAACTTCTCCTTCTATCCAATCCTGCTGTCTTCCCTTCCCTTCACAGAAGTTGATCCCAAGAACACACCTGAGCAAATGTTCTGCATGCCAATCATCATCTCAGAGTTTGCTTCCTAAGGAACTCAGCCTGTGTCAATCCCTTAGCTTGCAAATGGTCAAAACCAAACTAGCTTAAAGCAAAGGGAGAAATTCATCACAAGGATACTGGGCTATCTCAGGTTGAACTACGAAGAGTGGACAGAGCAGAGATGCAACCCAGCTTAGAAACAACTAAAATGACAGAGTGAAGACTGCCAGATCACTCTCTCATGTCCTCTCATTCTCTTATGCTCTCTTCTCTTTCACTTGCTCTTTCTGTAATCCAGCTTCTCTTTGCCTACCTGGTCTATTCTCTCACTGTGGATGGGCTACTTCTACTGGATGAGAAATGTAGGTATTATATTATACATTTTCATATTTCTACCATCAAAGAAAAACTATGTCTATTTCTTAATCTAGTTCATAAATTTTTAAGGAATATTCTGTTTGTCCAGACTTGGGTCAGTTTCCAAGGACTGGACCAATCACTTGTTGTTAGGAGGCAGGGACAGGTAATATACCAACTTTCCCTGAAATCACATTGGGAGAGGAAGGAGATAATGTCCCTAAGAAGGAGGCTTTTCAATGCAGAAGGGTTTAAGAAATGGTGTGTGTAGGAGTGTATAAAACATATACAAGACTTGCTCTGAGTGGAAGTCTCTACAATATCTCCCCGCACACACACACACAACTATATATTATTATAATAACATACAACAATATGCTTTGTTTGAATGCTTTCCAGTTCAAAAACATCTTACTTGCCTCATTTTTATCTTTACAAGATATTTAAATATATAAGAAAATTAGTCGTAAATTATATTATTGAAAATTACATGCCCATTATGAGTTAGATCTGGAATTCAAGCCCGATGTTCTGATTTCAAGTCTAAGTCCAAAAGTTGTCCACTTTTGCACCTACTTACTTATGATTTTTTTCTTTTTTGATTTTTAATTTCTGTGGGCACATAGTATATATACTTATTTACATTTTTTTTTCTAAAAACATATGAATCCTACTTGGTCCCCCATTAAAGTAAGACACAGTTATCTTTTCCTGAGGTGAGTATATAATGCAACTAAATGATTTCCAATTGTTTATTGGCCATTTTAGGTGGGTGTGCTTCTTGATGGCTATATTAAAGCCTTGTCAAATAGCCGATTGCTTATAATACCCATTCAAGGGCACACAGGTCACTCTTCCACCAGCTTCTAAAACAAAACAAAAGACCAAAAAGCATCTTGCCCGAAATTCTCACCCGCAAATCATGCTTCTTAATGGTCAATCTGCCAGTTAGAATGGCAATCATTAAAAAGTCAGGAAATAACAGATGCTGGAGAGGATGTGGAGAAATAGGAATGCTTTTATGCTGTTGGTGGGAGTGTAAATGAGTTCAACCATTATGGAAGACAGTGTGGTGATTTCTCAAGGATCTAGAACCAGAAATACCATTTGACCCAGCAATCTCATTACTGGGTATATACTCAAAGGATTATAAATCATTCTACTATAAATACATGCACACGTATGTTTATTGTAGCACTGTTCACAATAGCAAAGACTTGGAACCAACCCAAATGCCCATCAATGGTAGACTGGTTAAAGAAAATGTGGCACATATACACCATGGAATACTATGCAGCCATAAAAAAGATGAGTTTATGTCCTTTGCAGGGACATGTGTGTAGCTGGAAATCATCATTCTCAGCAAACTAACACAGGAACAGAAAACCAGACACCACATGTTCTCATTCATAAGTGGGAGTTGAACAGTGAGAACACATGGACACAGAAAGAGGAACATCACACACTGGAGCCTATCGGGGGTAGGGGGCTAGGGGAGGGAAAGTATTAGGAGAAATACCTAATAGAGATGACGGGTTGATGGGTGCAGCAAACCACCATGGCACGTGTATACCTATGTAACAAACCTGCACTTTCTGCACATGTATCCCAGAACTTAAAGTATAATAATAAAAAAATGCATTATTTCTTCACAAATATACACATTAGACCAAAACAGTTTTGTCCAGGAAGTAACCACTTTTATTTTAATTTTCTAGCACTTTTTCCTATATATAAGGAATCATATTATAATACAGTTTAGAATCTTGAATTTGACTTCACGTAATTGTAACCTGAGTATTTTTTATAGTTGTTATTTACATTTTTAACTGAGGCATAACATAGATAAAAAGTATATATGCTTAAATTAAAACCTGAATAATTTTTATGTAAGTATGTCCCCATGCAACCACCACTTAGATCAAGATACAAAACAAAAGTTTCTGTTTGTCCTCTGCCCAGTTTACCCCATCTCAGAAAATAAAGAATATTCTGACTGTTACCATTATTGATTTGTTTTGCCTATTCTTAAAGTTTATAAATTGAATTATACAATACACACTCTCTTATAATTGACTTCTTTCATGCAGCATAACGTCTCTGAGATTCAACCATATTGTTACATGTACCATTAGTTCACTTTTTTAACTGCTATGTAGAATTCATTATATGAACATATCACAATTTATTTCTTCATTCTATTGATGGGCATCAGAGTAGTTTCTAATTTTCAGCTACTATAAATAAAGTTACTAGAAACATTTTTATCTTTAGTGTGTGTATGAGAGAGTGTAAATGTATGCACTCATTTCTTCTGAGTGTATGCTCCAGATTGAATTGCTGGGTCATAGGACAGGTTTATGTTTAGATTTATCAAAAACAGCTAATTTTCTAAAGAACTTATATCATTTCATATTCCCCAAAAGCAAAATATGAGAGTTCTAGTTGCTCATCTTCACCAGCATTGACGTAGTCAATCTTTATAAATTTTAACTATTTGGTGTCAGGGGAAATATTACCACTCGTTATGTTAATTTGCATTTCCGTGATGAGTAATGATGTTCCTTACCTATTCATATACTTACTGATTATTTAGATATCCTCCTGGGCTAAATCCCTCTTTAACTCATTTATAATTTTAAAATTTGTTATGCTTGTCTTTTGCTTATTGATTCAAAGGGTTTCTTTATATATTCTGGACATGTTTTAGATATAGGTGTGCAAGTATTTTCTTCTATTCTGTGGCATAATGTTTCCTTTACTTTATGGTAGTTTTTGATTAACAGAAACTTTACCTTTTACCTTTAGGTACCTACTTTCTCTCAAAACTAATTTTCAAGTGTGGTATATGAAGTAGAGATCAAAGTTCACATTCTCCCCATATAGATATCCAGTTGGCCAACATTACTTTTTCAAAAGACAACCCTTTTACCCACTGAATATATTGATGTTTTCGTTTTAGAGCAAGTGACCAGATATGTATGAGGCTACCACTGGATTTTCTATACTGTTCCATTGATCTCTTTGTCCATCCTTGTTCCTATACTATATTGTCTTATTAGCTGCATCTTTACTGATAGTCCCCAACTTTTTTTGCTCCTTCAAGATTGTACTGTTTCTTTTATATCTTTGACTATTTCATGTAAATCTCAAAATCAACTTGTTAGTTTATGCAAAAAACCCTGGTTGAATTTTTATTGAGGTTGCAAGAGTATGTGTGTCAGTTATGAACATGTACATATTTTCATCTATTTGGCCCTTCTATGATTTCTCTAAGCAGTATTTTGTAGTTTCCAGTGCTCACATCTTGCTGGCACTGACCCTCTACAGTTGGAAAGCATGGTGATGAGCCAGGCTGGAGAAGAGCCCTCAGGACACAGAGGAGGCCAGAGCTGAGAGGTATGGGTGAGCCCCAGGAAAATTAGACTCACCTAGGAATTTAGAATCTTTCTTCGCAAGCTCCATTGACATTAACAATATATTTTTCTAATTGAAAATCATAGTATTATACTAGCTAGTCTAATAATCCTCTTTACTTAAGGCCAATTGATTGTAAATATTAATCATATCTACAATATACCTTCACAGCAACACCTCAGTTAAGTGTTTGGTTAAATCAGTGGTTACTATAACCTCACCAACTTTACACAGAAAACTAACCATCATACCAAGAAATGCCAACAGCCCCCAGAAGCAAGAAGAGATAAGGAATCGATGCTTCCATAGGGCTTCAGGAGGGAGTGTGGTTCCGATGACCCCATTACCTTCAGATTTCTAGTCTCCAGAACTGTGAGAGAGTAAATTTCTGTTGTTTCAAACCTCCCAGTGTATGGTAATTTGTTGCAACAACCATAAGAAATTAAAGCAGGTAGTTTAGGTAGACGGATTTGGGAGTCATAGGCATAATGGAAGGAGGAAGAAGAATAAGATGGAAGATGTGGCATCACAGAATTCAAGAGAAAAACATTTCCAAAGGTGATCTAGGCCATCGCATGCTGAAGAAAGATCAATAAAATAGAGACTAAAAGATTTGTATTAGATAAGGCTACAAGTATGGCAATGAGAATCTTTGTGAAAACAGTTCAATTTGAAAGATAAAAAGCAAATTTTAGTGTCCCAGATGGTAAATGGTTAAATGAGGACTTTACCTCATTTAATGGCAGTTCTAGATACCCCTTTTCTTTCAAAATGCTTGAGTTTGAAGAGAAAAAAGAAGTAGCTCTCTGGTTAAACTGATTTGTAGGGTTACCTTAAGGGTCTTGTTCACTTCCTTAAGGTAAAAAAAAAAAAAGATTAGACTATCAGGTGTTTCAGTCTTCTTAAGCAATTGAAATATCAAGGAGAAAAATGTTAGCAATACAAGTAAAAGAGTGTAAAACACAGGAAACAGGCAGGTTTAGAATTCTCAACTTTAGACATGGGAAATGGCACCTCTTCCATTGCAAACACAAGCATCAGGGAAGAATGAGTTCAGGCAAATTGTATATGTGATTTAAGGAAGCTGAAGAAAATCCTGTGTGATGGTTTCTATTTTATATTTTCCATGCAAAATTGAAGAATAAGTTATTTCCTAAGAGCAAAGGGTGAAGCCTGGAATTAGAAAGTTTTGAAATGAATAAAAAAATTGAAATAGCCAATCTGGACAATGAGAAGACAGCCAGTGAGAAAAAAATCATAAAACAATAGGATATTTCTGTGCAGACCTTAATACACATCTTTAGTTAGAAACTATCAATTTATAGTGGCATCAATCGGCAGTTCCCATTATAATGCTCAGATTCCAGGGGAAAAAAAAGAGTACATTTGGATTGGTCCAGTATTCATATTGAATCAGTCAGGGACAATGGAAGAAGAAATAATTAATGGAGATGAGGACAAGAGCAAAGAATGAGTGAAATAAAGGGAGACATTATATCTAGGCTCAATAGGGTTTTTAAAAATATTTGTTTCCATCCTTTTTCTCCAACACCTCATCTTAACAGATGAGAAGTAATGTTGTCCAAGGAAGAAATGTAATCACTGAAAGAAAGACATATAATCCCAGCACTTTGGGAGGCTGAGTCGCACCGATCACAAGGTCAGGAGTTCGAGATCATCCTGGCCAACACGGAGAAACCCCGTCTCTACTAAAAATACAAAAATTAGCTGGGCATGGTGGCACGTGCCTGTAATCACAGCTACTCAGGAGGCTGAGGCAGAAGAATCACTTGAACTTGGGAGGCAGAGGTTGCAGTGAGCTGAGATCGTGCCACTGCACTCCATCCTGGGTGACAGAGTGAGACTCTGTAACAAAAAAAAAAAAAAAAAAAAAAAAAAAAAGAGAAATAAAGAAACAGAGAGAGAGAGAGAAAGAAAAGAAAGAAAGGACATAGGCCAAAAGGAATCAAAATGGAAAACAAAATGGAGGTGAATTGAGGAGAAAATAAAGTGAAGGGACAGAAGAAAATGATATATGTGATAGTATTTGATTGTGGGGATGGCTATACCATTTGCTTCAGTAAATTTAAATGTTAAAAATGTGATTATTTATGAAGGCTTTTAAGAGATATTTCTAAAGAGCTGGAACAGGAATGGTGGGAGGGAAGTAAAGTCAAGAGAATCTAACAGCATGAGAAAGCATTCCTAGAAACAGATTTGATGTGTCCTCTCTAAGATTACCAAGTGAAATATATGATGCCTCGTGAAATTTGAATTTCAGGTAAACACTATGTAAGTTTTTCCATATAAGTACATTCCAAATATTACATAGAATACACTTAAGCTAAAAAAGTACTCATTATCTCTCTGAAATTAAAATTTAACCGAGTGCCTTGTGTTTTCATTTGCTGAATCTGGCAACTCTATTACCTGTCCCATGATGGAGATGGCCTATAGTCAATTTTGCCAAGGAGCAGCATTGCACAAGCTGAGAGAGATTAAAGTGCTAGATCTTTTCAAATGTTGTATTTATAATGTCTGTACCATGAAGTTTCTTAAGAACTACTCAAACAAGATTTGGGTCAGAAGTGTGTG
This sequence comes from Pongo pygmaeus, assembly GCF_028885625.2. Lineage (NCBI taxonomy): Eukaryota > Metazoa > Chordata > Mammalia > Primates > Hominidae > Pongo > Pongo pygmaeus. Next base: position 130,842,957 of record NC_072373.2, on the reverse strand, counting down.
TGATAGCAAAGACATGGGATCAACCTAAAAGTCTATCAATGATCGATTTGATAAAGAAAATGTGGTATATATAAACACCACGGAATACTATGCAGCCATAAAAAAGAATGTGATTATGTCTTTTGCAGGAACATGGATGGAGCTGGAAGCTATTATCCTTAGCAAACTAACACAGGAACAGAAAACTAAATACCACATGTTCTCACTTATCGGTGGGAGCTAAATGATGAGAACTCATGAACACAAAGAAGGGAACAACAAACACTAGGGTCTACTTGAGGGTAGAGGGTGGGAGGAGGGAGAGAAGCAGAAAAAATAAGTGGGCACTAGGCTTAATACCTGGTTGATGAAATAATCTGTATGACAAGCCCACGTGACATAAGTTCATCTATATAACAAACCTTCACATGTACCGCCAAACCTCAAATAAAAATTTAAAAAAAATGTGTCTGTGTGTGTGTGTGTGTGTGTGCACATGCGCTCATGCACAGGTGCATGGCATATTTTATTTTGAAGTATCTTCATTTATTTTCTTTCTAAAAGAAATATTGTATTTGATAGTACATCCCAGAAACAAATTCAATGCTTATTAAGTATAACTGGTTTGAAACTATTTTCAGAGTGACTATTTGCCGTCATCATGGAGATATCTAGATTAAATCTGTCTTTCTCTAAGTCACTAATAAGTGAGTACATATGACAATCTTTATGGCAGTCCATGAAAATTTAACCTAGGAGAAAATGTTGAGCATCTGAAACTGAAGATAAAGAGAAAATGTCTAAGGAGGTCTTTTAAAATGCCACGAAAAATGACAAAATAGAAATTAATATATTTAGAGTAATTAATCAATATCAGACAGTGTACTAAGTGCTTCAAATGTATTAATCTTACCACAGTTTTATGGATCAGAAATCATTAATGTCCATATTTTGTAAGTGATGAAACTGTGATGTTACATTCAAGATCCCTCAATTAGAAAAGAGCAGAGCAAGGATTTGAACCCAAGCAGCTTAGCACCAGCATCTTTGCTCTTAATCACTGAACTATATTTTGCCAACATATTCAGAAAAGCAATAAGACTAGAAGACATTTAAATACTTTATTTTTACAAAAGAAAAAAAGTTCTGTGTAATGACAGCACCTAGCACAGTGCTTAGCTCATATTGTTGGCCAATAAATATTGGTTAATTGATGGTCTGAAATAGTCTTCTATCCTCAGTGCACCCATAGCACTGTTTACACTTCTATCACAGCATTTATAACACTCCACTGAACTTGTTATTTAAGTGTTTTATGTAGTAAACTACAAGCTCCTTTGGATTAGGTATTTATTTTCCCATTCTTAGCTCCTAGCAGAGTGCCTTGTACATAGCTTTAGCTTGGTAATATTAAATGAAGGTGTAAATGAATGTATAAAAAATGATGAATTCTAAAGTTAGGATTCAAAGGGTTTTTTGCTGTTTTGGAGGCATAAATTTTCTATAAACATTTCTAAATATGCCATGGAATTGTAGAAAAGAAGGTGGCTTTCCAGTGTGAAACGCTGGATAACTAAAAGCATTGCAGTGATGAATTTCCAGCTTGACATACTTAACATTTATACAGCAAAATTACCTTTAGGGCCTTTTTTAGGTTTCCTGATTTTGGTAATCTTATGTGATTAGTTGTGTCTTAGAAATTGATAGGATAAGAAAGACTATTTGGACAAAAAATATGTTTTTCTTAGTACAAATTGCAGAGGAAATCCTCAATTATATTTCTAGTATTTCATCTATAAGTACTAACATGGAAAATTTGCAAAGGGCACTGAAATTTAAAAATGGAAATGTGGAAACATGTGTAACAGGTATGTAATAGCATATGTAATAGCATAAATTTTATATACCTATTTCATATTACATAACAGCATAAAGTTTATATAAAAGGAAATCCAAAATACCAAAGGATCCCCACCACACTGATAATCATCACTACCTATGGATAATGATGCAACTGGAAGTGGGGAACGAGTAAATCATGAGTTGTAACCACAGCAGAATTCTTTTGTTTGTTTTTAACATAAGTATATTTAGGCCTCATTTATCTAATTAAAATAATTTTTAAGATCTAATAGTATCTCAGTTATCAATAAGAGAAGCATTATATTTAACATAGTAATGGAAATCCTGGCCAGAGCAATTCAGCAAGAGAAAGATATAAAGGCATCCAAATTGGAAAGGAAGAAGTTAAATTGTCCCTGTTTGCAGACAACGTGATGATTTTATATACGGTAAACTCTAAAGATGACACAATACACACACACACACACACACACACACCACTGTTAGAACTAATAAACAAATACAGTAAACTGCAGGATACAAAATGAACACACAAGCATCAGTAGTGTTTCCACACACTAACAACATAGTATCCAAAAAAGACAATTTTAAAAATCCCATGTATAATAGCTACGAACAACAACAACAAAAAAGCCTAATGTCATTAAATTATTTGACAATCATGGGAAACAAGTGAAAAGCTCTGATAAATGTTAGCTCTTAAAGACTTAAAAACAGGTTTACATAAAAATATCTCATTGTAAAATCAACATATACTTATTAAAACTTCCAACAACACAGACAGTAAGGTACACTAAGGTGAAAAGGGAAAGTCTTCCCTATTTGGGAAGTGGAGGGTGGAAAGGGGGTATAGTACAAAAGGAGAATAAACTTGAGATGCGTGTTGTAAATATGATTTGGTAATAAAATTCTTACATTTTGGTAGGACTACTTTGACTTGGATGCTTCAAAATGGCCTTATCAAAATTATGTCACTTCAAGGTGAATTAAAGCACATGACTGACCTTTCTCTTTTCTAAAGCAAACACATCGTCTAAAACCATTTGTATTTTTTAAACTGATATTATCCTCTGGACTATTCTCTGTACCCGATGAGCACTCTCTTTAAATATCTTCCCTTTCTATTGGCATTTAAAACCTGTCATAATGAAGAAATGTCTTTCTGTTGTTTCCAAACTGAATAACTAGAAGCTATTGATGCATATGTATTTCTGCCAAACATCTAGGAAACTAATAATAAGGTGTTCTAAACATATCTTCTCTAAGATTATTTATTGGCATATGTTACTTTTGAATCCAGAGATCACTTTACTGCTATCAAAACACATCATCAAAATTACGGTGACGCACAGCACAACGATGTTTCGGTCAGTGACGGATCACCTATACACGAGTAGTCCCATAAGATTACGATGGAGCTGAAAAATTCTATCGCCTGGTGACATCATGTAGTGCAACGCATTATTCATGTATTTGTGGTGATTCTGGAGTTAACAAACCCACTGTGCTTCCAGTCATATAAAAGTATAGCACATACAATTAGGTACAGTACGTAGTACTTGATAATAATACACAACTATGTTACTAGCGATGTATTTACCATACTATATTTTTATTGTTATTTTACAGTGCACTCCTTCTACATATTAAACAAATAACTAAAACAGCTTCAGGCAGGTTCTTTAGGATGTATTCTAGAAGAGGGCATTTTTATCATAGGAAATGACAGCTCCATACATATTATTGCCCCTGAAGACCTTCCAGTGGGACCAGATGTGGGGGTGAAAGACAGTGATACTGATGATCCCGACACTGTGTAGGTCTAGGCTGATGTGTGTGTTTGTGTCTTAGTTTTGAATTAAAAAGTTTAAAACATTTAAAAAATAGGAAAAAAATGCTTATAGAATAATGATATAAGAAATAAAATATTTTTGTACAGTTGTACAATGTGTTTGTGTTTTAAGCTAAGTGTTATTACATAAAAGCCAAAAAGTTGGCTGGGTGTGGTGGCTCACACCTGTAATCCCAGCACTTTGGGAGGCCGAGGCAGGCAGATCACAAGGTCAAGAGATCGAGACCATCCTGGCCAACGTGGCAAAACCCCGTCTCTACTAAAAATACAAAAATTAGCTGGGCATGGTGGCACACACCTGTAGTCCCAGCTACTCAGGAGGCTGAGGCAGGATAATCGCTTGAACCCAGGAGGCGGAGGTTGCAGTGAGTGGACATTGCACCACTGCACTCCAGCCTGGTGACAGAGCGAGACCCCATCTTAAAAAAAAAAAAAAAAAAAGTCAAAAAGCTTGTAAAAATTAAAAAGTTTATAAAGTAAAAATTTCAGTAAGCTAAGGTTAATTTAATATTGAAAAATATCATTTTATAAATTTGGGGTAGCCTAAGTGTACAGTGTTTATAAAGTCTTCGGTAGTGTACAGTAATGCCCTAGGCCCCACCACTCACTACTTACTCATCTGCGGAAGCTTACAGTCCCGTAAGTTTCATTCATGGTAAGTGCACTACACAGGTGTACCACCTTTTAAAATCTTTTACGTCATCTTTTTACTGTACCTTTTCTATGTTCAGATATGTGTAGCTACATCATGCTTACCATCATGTTACAACTACCTGTAGCATTCTGTACAGTAACATGCTATAAAGGTTTGTAGTCTAGGAGCAACAGGCTACACCATATCGCCTGGGTGTGTAGTAGGCTCTACCATACAGGTTGTGTAAGTACACTCTATGATGTTTGTACAGCAATGAAATTGCCCAATGACCCATTTCTCAGAGCATGTCCCCATCGTTAGGCGACACAAAATTGTACTTGTTAAATTAAGACAACACAGGAAGAGCCTATTAATTTGCTTGGTTTAGCAAATCATCTACACTGACTGGGCAGTATAGTAAACGGTTGTTTAGTGAGTGCCTCCTATATGCTTAGTCTTGTTGTATGTCTTGGGGATACAGCGGCAAACAAGACAAAGTTTCCATCTAGCTATAACAATCAGAATCATCTTGTGTGGTATCTAGAGATTGACTGTATGGTAGAATGAGAAGTCTCAAAATCATTCCCTTTATTGGTACTAAGACTTTAAGAAGACCTCTACTAACTGCTATCATTCTTCAAGGTTGAGTGTGGAATTCTTAATGATTTACCTTTTAAAGACTGCAATCTTAAGATGCAAGTTTTTCGAATTTTGGATCAAGATATAATTCCTCTCCAATAAATTGGAATATATATATAAAGAATTATAGTTGTAGTTGTATATATGTACTTACATGTACAGTTTTTCATACATACACAGTTATATATAGTTGTCAGAACCTATGGTCAGTAAATGTTTCTGAATGCTCATCAGTGTTCCAAACATGCACAAAAGTAATCAGCTGAAACTAGCCCATAACACGTACATTAACTCTGTAATTGTTGAGCCCCGTTCTAAGGGCTGGGCTGAGTATTGCATAGTGAACAAATATTTCCAATCCCTGTCCTCCTAAAGCTAACAGTTTAGTAGGAACATTAAAAATATAAATCATCAAGTAAACCCATAACTCTGAGCTGTGAAGATAAACAGATAATAATTGCAGAGAATGACAGTGAAGGCTAATTTAGATTTTGGGGGGAGGGGGCCATAGGAGACTCATATTTTTGTCTGACCTATCTCCATGATAAGGAAATACTTTAAAAAACCATGGCTGAAACTTAACATGTTAACTTTATTACCTGGGTATAGCTTTTAAAATATGTCTCAAATGACACATTCCAATTGTACATTTCACTCTCAAAATTATTTTAAAATATTATGTATGTCATAGTTACATCAAATATGATTTAGCTTTTAAAAATTTCTGTCTTTCTCATTAATAAAATGAATGTGAACATATAACACATCACTCGAGTTAATTAGTGATATGAGGTTGAAATCCAAATGATCACACTTATATGTGCATTAGTAAATGTCTCATAAATTATAATGCTACATAAATCTTACTCTAAAACTGTGTGTAGGGATTATCCTATTAATACATTTCTCCTCTGTCTTCCATAGCTTTCCCCAGGAAAGGATGGACCAGTGTGGAGATTTTAAGCCTGGGCAATTTATAATCCCTTCACTTCGTGTTTGGCAAGAAGTAAAACATAAAGAAGGAGCTAAAATTGTGGACAAAAAATGGTAGATAAGCAGAGGTAAAATGGGAGATCAGTGTAAATTCAGGGGTGATTGATCTGCTATGTTTGAAAGCTTTTTAAAAGAGTTTTCATAATGTGAAAAGGTTTTTGAGCAATTACAGTAGCTTCTGTTTCTTGTCCACTTGCAATGTGCATAGCACATTGCTTCACAAAGAATGTCTCATTCTATTTTCTTGACAATACCAGGAGATTAATTATCACTGCTTTACAGACAAGGAAAACCACTCAGAGAGGGGAAGTGACTTGCCCAGTGTCACACAGCTCATAAAATGCAAGAGTCAGGCTTCAAATTTATATCTGTTTGATTCCATGGTGTTTTTGTTATATTGTAGCACCTCTTTGCTGAAGGAAAACTGTTCACAATTTTCCTAGGCTTTCATAACAATATGGAAACTATTTTTGCTGAGCCTAAATGATGTGGTACAGGTCATAAAATCTTCAAATTGATTTATGCTCAGATCAATGAATTTTGAGCTAATATTCCCCTAACGGCTTTTTATAAGGTGCTATGTTCGGTATTTGTAAAGCACTATGCTATGCCATACTTTGGGACAGAACAAATAAATGTATGCCTCTGAAATATACTTATTGAACACACCAGTGGCAACTGAAACTCCAAAGTATTCTTATACTTTCACTGGTGATTCTAAAATAGAGGTTTGTGGGTTTCTTCTGATTTGAATAGGAGCATAAGTATATTACAAAATTCTGCTCTTTCCAATTTATCCTGAGATAAGCAGTAGATGATTACCTAATAATGGAAATTGTTTAATATGAAATGTTCAGAGAATACCTAATGAATACTTTTAAAATTAAAAGGAGGAAAAACACCTCCTCCCACTTCTTCTGCTGTTGCAAGTCCTTTGGAGGCACTGAGGGAGGGAAGTAGCATTGAAAATTCAAGCGAGTCCTTTATGAATCTGCAGCAAATTTTCATATCCCAAATGTTTAATGTGCTTTCCTAGGTGTATTAGGTATCTGCTTCTGCATAACAAATTTCTCCAAAGTCTTAAGTCTCAAATCAGCATTTATGATGTCATAGTCTCTGTGGGTTAGGAATTTGGGTACGGCTAATGAGATTCTCTGGCTCAGGGTCTCACACAAGGTGGCAATCTAAGTGTCAGCCAGGGCTGCAGTCATCTCGAGGCTTGACCCAGAATGGATCTGCTTCTGAGTTCAATCACAGGGCTGTTGGCAAGCCTCAGAGGATCCATTCACTTCCAAGCGCACTCACATGGCTACCGGCAGGGCTTGTATCCTTACTGGCTATTAGATGGAAACTTCATTTTCTTCCTACGTGGGTTTCCCCCAACCAGGACAGCTTGCTTCTTCCAAATCAAGGTATCCAAGCAGGAGAGGATGAGGAATGGTGGGCAAGATGGAAGCTATAGTCTTTTTGTAATCTAATGTCTGAAGTCACATCTCATCACTTTGCCTTATTCTTTTTTTATTTTTTTAATTATACTTTAAGTTTTAGGGTACATGTGCACAACGTGCAGGTATGTTACATAGGTATACATGTGCCATGTTGGTTTGCTGCACCCATCAACTCGTCATTTATATTAGGTATTTCTTTTAATGCTATCCCTCCCCTGCACTCCAACCCCCAACAGGCCCCGGTGTGTGATGTTCCCCGCCCTGTGTCCAAGTGTTCTCATTGTTCAATTCCCACTTATGAGTGAGAACATGCAGTGTTTGGTTTTCTGTCCTTGTGATTGTTTGCTGAGAATGATGGTTTCCAGCGTCATCCATGTCCCTGCAAAGGACATGAACTCATTCTTTTTTATGGTTGCATAGTATTCCATGGTGTATATGTGCCACATTTTCTTAATCCACTGTATCATTGATGGACATTTGGGTTGGTTCCAAGTCTTTGCTATTGTGAATAGTACCACAATAAACATACGTGTGCATGTGTCTTTATAGTAGCATGATTTATAATCCTTTGGTTATATACCCTGTAATGTGATCGCCAGGTCAAAAGGTATTTCTAGTTCTAGATCCTTGAAGAATCAGCACACTGTCTTCCACAATGGTTGAAAACTAATTTACACCCCTATCAACAGTGTAAAAGGGTCTCTATTTCTCCACAATCCTCTCCAGCATCCGTTGTTTCCTGACTTTTTAATGATCGCCATTCTAACTGGCGTGAGATGTTATCTCATTGTGGCTTTGATTTGCATTTCTCTGATGACCAGTGATGATGAGCATTTTGTCATATGTCTGTTGGCTGCATAAATGTCTTCTTTTGAGAAGTGTCTGTTCATATCCTTTGCCCACTTTTTGATGGGGTTGTTTGTTTTTTTTCTTGTAAATTTGTTTTAGTTCTTTGTAGATTCTGGTTATTAGCCCTTTGTCAGAAGGATAGATTGCAAAAATCTTTTCCCATTCTGTAGGTTGCCTGTTCACTCTGATGGTAGTTTCTTTTGCCATGAAGAAGCTCTTTAGTTTAATTAGATCCATTTGTCAATTTTGGCATTTGTTGCCATTGCTTTTGGTGTTTTAGTCATGAAGTCCTTGCCCATGCCTATGTCCTGAATGATATTGCCTAGGTTTTCTTCTAGGGTTTTCATGGTTTTAGGTCCAACATTTAAGTCTTTAATCCATCTTGAATTAATTTTTGTATAAGGTGTAGGGACTTTGCCCTATTATTTTAAATTGAGTCACTAGATCCAGCCCATGCTTAGGAGAAATGATTACACAAGGATGTGAATACCAGAAGACAGAGATTACTGGGGATCTTTTTAAAGGCTGCCTACCACACAAACTAATACTTGCTGAATTATAAGACATACGTTAATCTCGCACGATTATAGTTATTCAACATTAGTAATGTATACTTGTATAGTAATTTACATTTTTCAAAGTTATAGACAAAGCCTACCACACCAGAGTCTGATGACAAAGATGAGTAGACATAATGGGAATGTGTGAAATCCATCCTCTGGACTAGATTTAACCCTGTGAATATGGCCAATGCTCATGGCCTATGCCTAAAAGTGGGCAGTAAAGGAATGGTGAATCCATCCTAACAGGATGTTAATACATGCTGGTGTTCTTGTGTATACGCCTTTGCAATATAGCTGACTTTACTAAAAATAATAACAATAATAATAATAATAATAATAATGTCTGTGACCTTAAGACTGGATAAAGCCAACGTGAACCTCAAGATGGTTAAGCCAATGACCTTGACCTCTTTAACCCCAACCAATGGGGTACTTGATCCTAAGGTTAACAACGCGTGAGTAACATAGTGACTGTAGGTGTCTATGTCAGTGGCCACTAATATCAAGGAATAAACATGTGGAAATGATAAAGAACACTGCTTATTTTCCCTTTAGGAAATTATTTCCTAAACTTACTATGTTAAAGTGATCTAGACTCTGCTGAACACCTTAATTCTAAATGTCTGAAAAATGAAAATCATCATTCAACTTTGTGTTCTTTTCATCAGCTTCTTGATGAACTCACTCACTTCCGACTGATAGCAGAAGGATTACTCACACTGATAAAGGAAATTGGCGGAAGCTACCCAGAAGGGCCATACCTCCAAAAGGTTTTTTTTAAGTACTTGAAACATTGATGCACGTGCCCCACCTGGTAAGTAGCTTGTCTGTTACTAGAGTGACATATTGCATGGGGTATGAGCAAAGGTTTTTGATGCCGAACTCCATCTCTTCCATTTGTTAGCATTGTAACTCCGGGAACGTTTCTCAAACTTTCTGAAATGCAGTTTTCCCTCCTGTGAAATAAAGATGATGCTCAGTGGAGGTCTTGAAACTGTGCTTGCCAGTCCATTTGGTACAGGAAGTACACATGCTCCTGCTGCTGCTTCTTGAAACACTGGCTGTGTTTGCACTGAGGCCATGCCTCAGCCAGCGACTGAGTGTGACAAGGATTCTCAGTCCTGTTCCTGGGAGATGCGAGATTCCTTTGCTGGCAAACTTCAGCTTGAATATTCCCCAGGTGCCTTGCCAAAGCTTCTTCAGGCTGCTTGGTTCTCTAGAACATTTCCACACAACCTTCTTTCTCTCAGGATCAGACTCAGGTCGCAGTCTGTTGGCTCCTTTCTATATTAACCATGTCTTTTTATTTTCTGTATTCTGATGCTTTGGTATCTGGAGTCCACTAAACCTGGAGGGATTCCGCCCTCTTCCCCCAGGGTTAGCCGATTCCCAGAGATAATACAACGACTTGCTACACTAGCATGCTTTTCAGATTCAAACCTACCAATGCAAAGCCCTTACACCCAACCACCTACTTTATCTGGCTCTTGCACTCTGGGTCACTATCCACTTGCCCTAATCACCTCAGGACCAGGTACCAGACAACTAAAGACAGCCCTTTTAGCCTAGAGCCCACTGACATTATTGAAACAAACCAGCCTGCTCACCCTGCCTCAACCATTGCTTCCAGCAGAAACCACAATAAAGGGTTTTGCCCACATTTTCCTCTGCTCCCTCTGTCTCCCAACCCAACCTGGTGCTTACCTGGTAAGAACATATGGAAATGATACTTACAGTTTCTTGGAATCAGGAGGCATGTCACACTGCCCAGGACCCTACAGGGTTGGGCCAGGTTGTGGTAGGAGACAGAGCGAGCATAGAAAACTGTGGGCATCGGCCGCCCCGTCTGGGAAGTGAGGAGCGCCTCTGCCCGGCCGCCCTGTCTGGGAGATGAGGAGCGCCTCTGCCTGGCCGCCACCCCGTCTGGGAGGAAGTGAGGAGCGCCTCTGCCCTGCCGCCCCGTCTGGGAAGTGAGGAGCGCCTCTGCCCGGCCGCCCCGTCTGGGAAGTGAGGAGCGCCTCTGCCCGGCCGCCCCGTCTGGGATGTGAGGAGCGCCTCTGCCCGGCCGCCCCGTCTGGGAAGTGAGGAGCGCCTCTGCCCGGCCGCCCCGTCTGGGAAGTGAGGAGCGCCTCTGCCTGGCCGCCCTGTCTGGGAGATGAGGAGCGCTTCTGCCTGGTTGCCACTCTGTCTGGGAGGAAGTGAGGAGCGCCTCTGGCCGGCCGCCCCGTCTGGGAGGTGAGGAGCGCCTCTGCCCGGCCGCCCTGTCTGGGAGGTGAGGAGCGCCTCTGCCTGGCTGCCACCCTGTCTGGGAGGAAGTGAGGAGCGCCTCTGCCCGGCCGCCCCGTCTGGGAGGTGAGGAGCGCCTCTGCCTGACTGCCACCCTGTCTGGGAGGAAGTGAGGAGCGCCTCTGCCCGGCCGCCCCGTCTGGGAAGTGAGGAGGGCCTCTACCCGGCCACCCATCCTCTGGGAAGTGAGGCGCGCCTCTGCCCGGCCGCCCCGTGTGGGAACTGAGGAGCTCCTCTGCCCCGCCGCCCTGTCTGGGAGGAGAAATTCTTCTGCCTTGGGATGCTGTTGATCTATGGCCTTTCCCCCAGCCCCGTGCTCTCTGAAACATGTGCTGTGACAACTCAGGATTAAATGGATTAAGGGCGGTGCAAGATGTGCTTTGTTAAGCAGATGCTTGAAGGCAGCATGCTCTTTAAGAGTCATCACCACTCCCTAATCTCAAGTACCCAGGGACACAAACTCTGCAGAAGGCCGCAGGGACCTCTGCCTAGGGAAACCAGAGACCTTCGTTCATGTGTTTATCTCCTGACCTTCTCTCCACTATTATCCTAGGACCCTCCCATATCCCCCTCTCCGAGAAACACCCAAGAATGGTCAATAAATACTTCATAAAAAAATAAAAAATAAACTTAAAAAAGAAAACTGTGGGCATAAGCCTTTACTGTAGTTTCTGTGGGAAGGAATGAGTGAGTCAGGGTGAGCAGGTGTAGGATTGGCTTGATTGAATAATTTCAGTGGGATGTAGGGTTTAAAGGTTGTCCTTCATTATCTGGTACCTGGCCCTGGGAGAACACCTGTGTGGAAGGAAATAAAATGCTTTAAGGGTGCTCAGGATGTGTTTTAATCAGGTATGGTAAGGTAGGCAGTCTCCCAGATAACAAACTTGCACATTTAATCCCCTCTTGGCATTTGCTTCTTGAATAACCTGGACTAATTTAAGCTGCCTGCTCAAAATGGTATTTGTAGGCCAGGCACAGTGGTTCACACCTATAATCTCAGCACTCTGGGAGGCCAAAGTGGAAGAATCACTTGAGGCCAGGAGTTTGAGACCAGCCTAGGCAACATGGTGAGACCCTGTCTTTACAAAAAAGAAAAAAAAAAAAAAAGCTGGGCCTGGTGGCACACGCCTGTAGTCCCAGCTACTCAGGAGGATAAGGCAGGGGGATCAGTTGAGCCTGGGAGTCCAATGATACAGTGAGCCCGATGTGAAAATCTAAGTGACAGAGCAAGACTCTGCCTCTCTTAAAAAAAGAAAGGTATTCATAAGGGATAAATGAGGGATCACGTAGTTTGATTGTTGTTGAATTCCTGGTGCCTAGCCCAGTGCCTGGCACAGGGATAGCACTGAAAAGAAATAAATTGTGCAAATACTCTATCACAAAATAGCTCTCTAATACAAGTTACTTTACTTTCCTGAGAATAAAATATTTTTAAATGTTGGATCCTCTTCCCATCTCAGAGAAATGTTTTTCTCCGAGTTTTTCAAGTGACAAGTAAAAATTCTATTCTTTGTTTATATGTTTATAGATGTTTATGCCTTGCAAAACACATTAACACATAATTTTCTGATTTGATCTTTTCAATAACCTTAGGGTTGAAAAATATTACTATCCAATTTGCCAGAGGAGGAAAGTAACTCAGGTTAAGTAAGTCATCCAAGGTAGCACAGTAAGCCATGGCAGGATCTAGATTAGAACTTGAGTTTTAAAACTCTTATTCAAGACTGAGCCTGAGAAACAGCCATAATATATATAAGTATCAAATGTATTTTAGGATTGCCTAAAACTTGCTTTATGGGTGATATACAACATTTTGTAAACTTGCTTTTCTGTACTATGAAGGCAGTCACCATAAGAATTTTCTGAGCATATGAAATTGGAAGACCATGTGTATTTTTTAAAAGAGCAGAATTAGCTTCTAAACTCTTAGTGAGAGGATAATTTGGATGCCCATACTTTTCATCAACCCAGGCATTGGTTCAGGCCCTCAGGCCTGAACCCCGGTTGGAGGATCATTTAGAAAACACTTTAATACATCTTACAATATAATATTTGTCACAATTAATAAACTAATACTGATATTTAAGTCATTAAGTATAATTAATACTTTACTCACATTTCTTTAGTTTTTCACTGAGTATTTACCTAATTACTAAAAAATAAAGCTGAGTAAAATTAAATAATATGTAAATAAATGAGATAGTTGTGTTCATGAATTGAAAGACTCACTACTGTTAAAATGTCAACTCTTTCCAACTTGTTCTGTAGATTCAATACAATCCCAAACAAAATACCAGTAACTGTTTAGGAGCTATGGCAAACTAATGTTAAAATTTATATGAAAAGGCAAAGAACAGTATAGACAAAACAATACCTAGAGAGAACATACTTGGAGGTTTCACACCACCTGATTTCAAGTGTTACTATAAAGTAACAAAAATCAGGTAAAAATCAAGATGGAGTACTGGCAAAAGAATAGACATACAGATCAATGGAGCAGAAGAGAGAGCTCAGAAGTTGACCTGCACAAATATAGTCAACTGATCTTTGGCTAAGCTGCAAAGGAAAGGAGATAATCTTTACAAAAAAAAGGTAGGAGAACAATTGAACATCTACATGCAAAAACCTGAACCTAGATAGAGACCTTATATCTTTCACAAAAATTAAATCAAAGTGTATTGAAGGCTTATACGTAAAATGAAAAACTTTAAAACTTCTAAAGAATACAGGAATCTACATGAATTTGGAATTCAGGGAGGAGTTTTAAATACAACACAAAAGCACAATCCATGATAGAAAAGATTGATAAGTTGGACCTTGTTAATTTCATTTTTTATATTTTCGCTCCAGTTTTTATAATTCTGTTTTCAACAGGTATAACATAAACTTTATATAGTATGTGTTCTGTGTTTTCCACCATTAGTATATATTTTTCTGTATCATTATAAAAAGAAAACACTGTTAATAATATAAAGAATTTCTTTTTAAAGAGTGGTATTTTCTGTGAGATGCATTGTTCAGTGAGATACTACTATGGTGGGTATATATTCCTTTTCGGGTTTGCCCTACCCAAAGCCACTCCCTATAATTTGAGTAATGCTGACCCACCTCTCATTAGAGGGAAGACAAGAAACTTGAGGTTAGTAGGTAACTCTGACCATGGTGGTTGGTTCAGGGAGGGCACATGTACTATGTTAGGTCCCAGGTCATCTTCTGGAGCTATTGAGACTGTTAGCTTCCAGCTTCCAGTGGCCAGTGGGCAAGCTATGCCTGAGAATGAAGCCAACCAGGAGAAAGCCAAAGTGAAGAAGTTGAGGGAAAGAGTTCAAATCTAACAATAGACTTTTCAGTCATCTAAACCAATAAATTTTCTTTATTTGAGAAATATAGTTTGAATTGGGTTAGTATAGCCGGTCAGCAAGGAGTAAAAGTTCTGATTAACAAACGTTAAATAAATTTGAAGCAAAACTGTCTTTAAAATGTATTATCTGCCTTTGCTAAAAATCAAAATGATAGGTAAGAATCAAGACAAAATCATTACTCGTTTTCATAACTTCTCTTTTCCTCGGTTTCTATAAGGGGTGAATTTATAAGTCTGTTTGTGCTACTGTAACAGAATACCACAGACTGAGTAATTTATAAAGAACAGAAATCGATTTTCTTATCATTCTGCAGGCTCGGAAGTCCAGGACCAAGGTTCCAGCTGTCTGGCTGCATCCACATATGGCGGAAGGCAGAAGGTCAAGCTCCCTGCATGGTGCATGAAGCCTCTTTTATAAAGCCCTTAACCGCATTCATGAGGAAGAAACCTTCATGGTCTATCATCTCTCTCTCTATTTTTCAAATTTGATTTTTTATTTTAGATAGAGGGGGTACATGTGCAGGTTTGTTACATAGGTATATTGCACCCAAGTAGTGAGCATAGTACTTAATAGGTAGTTTTTCATCCCACGCCCCATCCCTCCCTCCCTCCTCTAGTAGTCCACAGTGTCTGTTGCTCCCACGTTTGTGTCCATGTTATGTACTCAATGTTTAGCCCACACTTATAAGTGAGAATGTGTGGTTTTCTGTTCCTATGTTACCTCACTTAGGATTATGGTCTCCAGCTTCATCCATGTTGCTGCAAGGGACATTATTTTGTTCCTTTTTATGGCTGCACAGTATTCCATAGTATATATGTACCATATTTTCTTGATCCAATCCACCACTGATGGGCACCTCGGTTGATTCTATGTCTTTGCCATTGTGAATGGTGTGGTGATAAACATGAATGCATGTGTCTTTTTGTTATAATGATCTATTTCCCTTTGAGTATATACCCAGTAATGGAATTACTGGGTCGAATGGTAGCTGTATTTTAAGTTTTTTGAGAAATGTACAAACTGCTTTCCAAAGTGGCTGAACTAATTTTCCTTCCCATCAATAGCATATAAACGTTCCCTTTTCTCCATAGCCTCACCAACATCTGGAATAACTGGCTAGCTATATGTAGAAGAATGAAACTAGACACTTACCTTTCACAATATACAAAAATTAACTCAAGATGGATTAAGTATTTACATGTGAGACTTCAAACTATAAAAATCCTAGAATAAAACCTAGGAAATACTCTTCTTGACATCTGCCTTGGCAAAGAATTTTTGGTTAAGTCCCCAAAAGCAACTGCAGCAAAAACAAAAATTGACAAGTGGGAGAATGAAACTAAAGAGCTTCTGCACAGCACAGGAAATTATTAACAGAGTAAAACAGATAACCTACAGAATGCAGGGAAATGTTTGCAATCTATGCATTTGACAAAGGTCCAAAATCTAGAATCTATAAAGAACTTAAATCAACAAGCAAAGAAAAAATATAACTCCATTAAAAAATGGGCAAAGGACATCAACAGACACTTCTCAAAAGACATTCAAGCAGCCAAAGAACATATGAAAAAAGTGCTCATTATGACCAATCATCAGAGAAATACCAGTCAAAACCACAATGAGATATCATCTCACGCCAGTCAGAATGGCGATTGTTTATAAGTCTAATCATCTCTTAAAAGCCCCAGCTCTTAATACGATTACATTGGCAACACCTAAATTTTGGAGGGAACATATTCAAACCACAGCAGGAAATAAAAATACTTACCTCACTCGGTTGTTTTGAGGATTACATGAGTTAATATGTGGCAAGTACCTGGATAAAATTCAATGCTAGTTGTAAATGAGTTAATATGTGGAAAGTACCTGGATAAAATGTAAATGCTAGTTGTGCTTTTATAATTGTTTTTGTTGTCTTTTTGCTACTCCTGGGACCCAAAAATTAGATTTACATTCAAGTATCACTTAATAATGGGGATATGTTCTGGGAAATGCATCCTTAGGAAATGTTGTTGTCATAAAAATATCAGAGTATACCAACACAAACCTAAATAGTATAGCCTAGTGCACATATAGGCGATGTGATAGAGCCAATTGTTCTTAGGCTACAAACCTGTACAGAATGTTATGTACTGAATACTTCAGTCACTTGTAACACAATGTAAGTATTTGTGTAGCTAAACATATCTGAACATAGAAAAGGTACAGTAAAAAAGATATATAAAAGACAAAATATGGTACATCTGTATAGGGCACTTCCTTGAATGGAGCTTCCAGGACTGTAAGTAGTTTCCCTGGGTAAGTGGGGGAGATGTGAGTGAATGTGAAGACCTAGGATATTAC
The DNA here is from genome assembly GCF_028885625.2 of Pongo pygmaeus. NCBI lineage: Eukaryota > Metazoa > Chordata > Mammalia > Primates > Hominidae > Pongo > Pongo pygmaeus. The sequence goes on along the minus strand of NC_072373.2, from coordinate 130,826,146 downwards.
TATACACTACTATAAACTTTTTTTTCTTTTCTTTTCTTTTTTTTTTTTAGACAGTTTCACTCCGTCACCAGGCTGTAGTGCAGTGGTGTAATCTCGGCTCACTGCAACCTCCGCCTCCCCTGTTCAAGCGATTCTCCTGCCTCAGCTTCCTGAGTAGTTGGGACTACAGGTGCGTGACCACCATGCCTAGCTAATTTTTGTATTTTTAGTACAGATGGGGTTTCACCATGTTGGCCAGGATGGCCTCGATCTCTTGACCTCATGATCTGCCCACCTCAGCCTCCCAAAGTGCTGGGATTACAGGCGTGAGCCACCGCACCCAGCCCTACTGTAAACTTTATAAACACTGTATACTTAGCCTATACTAAAGTTACAAAACAGTGTTTTTCAGTAATAAATTAACCTTAGCTTACTGTAACTTTTTATTTTATAAACTTTTTTAAAAACCTTTTGACTCCTTTGTAATAACACGGATTAAAACACAAACACATTATACAACTATAGAAAAATAATTTCTTTATATATTTCCTCTATAAGCTTGCTTCTATTTTTAATTTTGTTTCTTTACTTTTTAAACTTTTTGGTTAAAAACTAAGACACAAACACATGCACTGGCCTAGGCCTACACGAGTTCAGGATCATCAATATCACTGTCTTCCTCTTCCACATTTGGTCCCACTAGAAGGTCTTCAGGGGCAATAATACACAAGAAGCTGTTATCTCTTATAATAGCAATGCCTTCTTCTGAAATACCTCCTGAAGGACTTTCCTGGGGCTGTTTTACAGTTAACTTTTTAATCTATAAGTAGAAAGAGCACACTCTAAAATAAAAATTAAAAGTGTAGTATAGTAAATACATAGTCATTTACTATCATTATCAACTATTATGTACTGTACATAAATGTATCCACTATACTTTTATACTACTGGCAGTGCAGTAGGTTTGTTGACACCAGCATTACCACAAACACACGAGTAATATGTGTTTGTGACTTTACAACTGCTGCAGTGTGACTAGGTGATAGGAATTTTTCAGCTCCATTATAATCTTATGGGACTGTGGTCATATATGGTCCATCACTGACCAAAAGTCTTTATGTGGTACACAACTATACTTTAACATCTTATAGTTGTATATCATTTTACATAATAGAAAAGACATATAATCTTATTTAATTCGCATAGTGATCTGGTGATATGGAAATTATTACACCCATTTTATCATAAAAAACTGAGGTTCAGAGAGGTTAGATTCCTGGCTTAAAGCCAAAGACCCAACAGTGCAGAGCCAGAACCAATGTATTGTGATGACAGGAAAAAAAAATCTTCCCCTTTATACCAGTTTACAATCTAACATGGGTCAATATCTGCTATGGGCTGTTTCTGTTTTTCCAAAATTCATATACTGAAACCCTGATTCCCAATGTGTTAGGGTTGGGAGGTGAGACCTTTGGGATGTAACTGAATTCGGATGAGGTCATGGTGGTGAAGTTCCCATGATGAGATTGGTGCCCTTATACAGGGATGAAGAGACCCCCAAATGTCTCTCTCCACCATATGAGGAAACCAGGAAGAAAGCCCTTGCCAGAACCTGGCCACAGTGGCACCCTGCTCTTGGACTTTCCAGCCTCCAGAATGATGAGAAATACATATTTGCTGTTTAAGCCACCCAGTATGTGGTATTCTTGTTATAGCAGCCTGAACTAAGACAATGACAAAGCAAGAAATATTTTATTTCCTTCTGGATACAGAATCATAACAGTAGGTCCAAGTTTGGAATGGGATTAATAATGTTTTCTGACAACCAGTGAGACTATGGTGTATAAGTAGAGCATAACTGCTTCAGTGAGAATTATGTTAAGAAGAAAAGGCCTTAAACCATTGAATTTATAGGGAACATTCCATTCTCTTTGCTATAATGCAATTTTTGCCCATATCTACCTGCTCTGATTAATGATAAGGCTTATGAAATGGACATTTGTAATGTCACAAAACCTTTCATGCATTTTACAAAGGATATCATTAATAATCAAGTTAAAATAACCCCAAAGGAAAATATCACATTTCTTTAAAAGATTTAGTGATGCTCAAAAAATGCAATCTTGACTTTTCTGCTAATGAAATAACTCCCAAAGTTTACAAGCATTTGTAATGCTATATGTTTAAAAAATGAAATAGAAACTATCATTTATTTTTTGGAAAGTTTGTGTGCATTATACCAGTTTGGCTTGGAATAAGTTTGTGTTTATTTATTCTTCAATTTATTAGGTCTTCACTGAATAATAATTATTTTCCCAAATGTGCACTGAAGTTACAAAATAAAACAGACACAATCCTTGCCCTCAAATTTCTTATACTATACTGGGAAAGATAGATATCAGGAGGGTAATATTAATATTCATCAATAAAGGACATTTCAGATGTAAGCAAGGATACTACGGCAGCCTAGAGAAAAAGCATCTAACTGTGTTTAGGGTGTCAAGAAAGTCTTGAAGGAGACCTAAACTTGGCTAGATAACTTGGAGTCCAAAAAGGTCAGGGCAAGAGTTTGGAATTCCATGCAGAGGAAAAAGCCTAAGACCAGAGATTGGAGACTGGAGTTGTTGGTGAATCATGGCTAAAGAGATAAGCATAGCGCGGGTTAACAGAGGTCTTGTGAACCATTTATGGAGTACTGGCTTTGACTTTTTAAGCAATTTAAGCAGTGGAATTATATAGTTGATTTACCCTTCAGTAAGAGCTTCCTGGTTGCAATGTGGAAAATGGATTTGAGGGTGTCATTACTATTAAATTTAAGACATTACCTCCATCTATTCAGAGATATTATTTTCTGTGACAATATGATAATAAAATGTGTTTCAACATATTCCTTTTGACTATCTCTACTCCCATTCCCCTCTCCCAAACTCAGGCCCTACGCAAACCCAGTAGTTAACTGTTAATACCCCAATATAGTGAATACAGCCCACCATAGGAAAGAAACACACACACACACACCACACACACACACACACACACACACATCTTTGACTCTGTATTAGTTATTTATTGTTGCAAAACCATTATCCCTAAAATTAGCAGCTTGAAATAACAAGTATGTGTTATCTCACAGTTTCTATGAATCAGAAATTCAGCATAGCTGGGTGGTTTTGGCTCAGTGGTCCTTAAAAGTTTTGTAGTCATCATGTTAGCTGGGCAGCACTCATCAGAAGTCTTGGCTGGAGGATCCACTTCCCTGATGGTTCACTCAAATGGCTGTTGCCAAGAGGCCTCAGTTTCTTGGCATGTGGACCTCTTCACAGGACACCTTATGTGGCTTCATGACATGGTGGTTGAAACTGGACACCACCTCAGCCCCAAGATGCCTGAATAGTGTTCTTAAAATCCTTACGGTTTTAGAATTCACCCAGAGGAAGGAAACACAAGTTCAGAGATGACAATCTAAATCACTTGAGACTGAGTTTGTTATCTCAAAAGTGACCAGAAGTCATTGTGTTTGTCTAAACTTACATGGAATCATCTGAAAAGAGTTGCCTACCAGAAGAAACCTGGGGGCTAAGTCTGAAATCAAAACTAGTTCTACACATAAAATTCTATTGGATAGAGGCAAATCTTCTTAGCTGTAATTGATGAAATAGAATACAAGGTAGTGGGGAATATGGGCTAGCTAAGCTAATGCTTGTTTCCAAAGACTCACTGAAGACTCAGTTGTGGCCCAAAAGATTACTCAAGAACACCTGACTTCTAGATCTAGTATACTTTGGACTCAACTCTAAGAATTCAAATCTCACATATCTGCTTAGGAAACCAAGGATGATCCAAAATATTATCATAATACTACTATGCAGTAATTCTTAGAAGCCCAAGTGAAAAGAAGCCAAGGGAACCTAATAATAATCTGAGTGTCATTTAACTTGAGACATTTGGCTTGATAATATTACAGTAATGTGTACACCTTTATAAAGGTGTTTTATAAAGGAATTTTTATATGTATTATAAAAGAATTTTATAAAGGAATTTTTAAATGTATTTATAAACGAATTTTTAAATGTATTATGATTTCTTGCATGAAGATAAAACCTGATAGGAAATAGAATGCATGTTAAAGAGTAAAACTCAAATGAGATTTTCAAAAACATCATGTCTACCTTAATAAATTATATAAAAGATTGATGATCAATTAATTTTAGTTTTATCAATGAGCTTAACTACCAGGATAATTTTTCTCCCCCAAAATAAAAAGTTTACTTCATAAGAAATTTAAAAGCATGAGAACAAGCAAAATAATTATCATTTCTCAAAAACTCCACTTTAAACATAAGGGGATTGTGTGCCTTTTCAGCATAAAACCAGCATGAAATGATATGTTAATATTTCTAAGATGCACATCAACTTAATTAATTAAAACCTAAATGAAAAATAAAATACAGGCAATGAAGGAAACAATTTCTCTATGAAGTCTTCCTGTAAAATTACATAAGCATTTTTCATTCTGTTTTTGGCACAACTGAAAATTACTATACTTTCTGTCTTAAATTGCTACTTCTTTCAAATTTTTATAAATTCATCATATGTAACTGAGGATGTATTATAATACCCATCAAAGCGAAAGATCCACTGGACAAAGTTAAACAAGCAAGGGAGATGTTATTCGTGGCTATTGCCATAGGGGAATGACGCCAGAGCTCAGTCTCAGCTCAATTCTGTTGAAACAAAGGCCTGGGAAGTTTTTAAGAGTTGAGAAGAGGGAATCATAGGTCAGATGTGTTTGCTAATTGGCTTTACCTAAAGGACAAGTGAATTTTCTCTGAACTTATGACAGTAAGTAGTTTTGCAACTTGGAGCAAGGCATCCACTGAAGTTTGGCGCCCACCCTCCCACAGAAACTGGGAAATAGGAATGCTATCTTCCTTGGTGATTATACTTCAAAGGCATGACTCTCAGACCCTTATGAAAGATAGTCCTGGGATGTAAAACTGGCAAAAGGATTGTCAAAGTTTTATTTTGTTTTTGTTTTTAATTGACACATAATTGTACATATTTATGGGACACCATATAATGTTTTGATACATGCATACATTGTGTAATAATTAAATCAGGGTAATTTGCATATCCATCACCTCAAACATTAATGATTATTTCTTTGTGGTGACAAAATTCAAAATCTTCTAGCTATTTTGAAATATACTATACAATATTGTTAACTACAGTTGGTCAATGAGTACAAATGTGCAGTTAGGAGGAATGAATTCTGGCAAAAGGATTTTTTTAAAAAATTTACATCTCAGAGGGGCAGGGAAAGAATCTAAAATTATGTTTTCTAAAGCAAATGCTCTAAGAAAAGGGAGGTCAGGAGCCTGGAGTCAGGAAGAAGCCTGCCTAATGTTTGTTCAAGCTGTGGGGAACATTAAGGCTGTTTTGGGAGTACCAAATCTATATTCTCACATATGTTTTTCAGCTAGTCTGTTAACCTTTCACCAGCGACAGACTCTACTTTTGTGCCAGATTTCAAGTCCTTTTCCTTTATTTCAACTAACAAGTCAACTGAGGCAGGGATGAGAATCAGACACCACAAACTGGAACTCAGGGCAAATAAGCACCCTTGACACCCATTTAGTGTAATCTCCCCCAGTCTCTAACCATATCTTCACAAATAGGTGAGAATCTATTCTGTACAGAGACTTTCAAAAGGGCAGCCCCTGCCTTTAATAATCTCCTACAACATCTTACAGCCCTCATAGGCAAGACTTCTTTCACAAATCTAACTCAAATCCCTCATGCTCCATTTTAACGTTCTCCTAGCTTCTCTTGGAGATCTTTTTCTCACCCTCTGCGCAACTATTCTTGGTGTAGTTAAAACATGAATGTTCCCCCATCCATTCACTTTTGCATGCTAAGTTATTCCATTCCCATTCTATGTCTTATTTTTCACAGCTGACTCATCTTTGTGCTGTCATAGTTTAGTACAACTATTTGGGAGCTAGAGAAATCTAGATTCTAATCTTAGGTCTCCCACTTTTGTCTGGCTATAAGCCTTAGACACAATTACAGAGGCCCAGTTTCCTCTTTCTAAACTAGAGTCAATAGAGTTTATTTTGAAGATTAAATGAGGTAATGGGTTGAATATGCTAGAGACACCTAATAAATACTAGTGCTCTTCACCTTCCTTGTTTTCTGAACTGCTTATTTGGTGTTTTTTGACCCAGTACACTAGCCCCTGCTTTTTCCATACTAAGAAGTGAGAAAAAATAATTCAACAATACATACAGTTTTTTAGTTTCACCAGTGATGAAATCCATATTAACGTCATATAATATATTGTGAAGAATTGGAAATATTGAACAATCCTTTATTTATTAGAGTAATGGGATAATAATATGGGAAGCAAAATTATGGTTCAATATGATTGACTTTAAAGGGGCATTAGAAAAATCATTTTTCATTTAATGTCTCTTAAACCAGTTATGCCAATTTTCCTAAGTTCACAAGAGCCAGAAAGGCTTGCAGATTCATTTCCGCTCTCTGATTAAGAAAAATGTCACATATACATAGTAAGAATAATTCCTTTAGTGGAGGGATGTGGAAGAAGAAACTAGCTTATCTGTTATACTAATGATACAGTAAAGATATCACTTTTTAAAAATAATTAATTTTTAATGAATTAAATAAGCTTGTAAGACAACTTGTCAATGCTTTCTGTTACAGATATAATATATTCAGCAAACACATCTATTGTTTAGCTTTCTGGGAAGGAAAGGAAAAGAAAAAGAATAGCCTTTAATTACTTACTTCAGGCTTATTTTAATTTAATTCAGTTTATTTTTACTTTGACTCTGTGTTAACTTGTAATACATAGTTGACTGTATCATTCAACCCTTCCTTAAAATTAAAAGATCACTTAGAACTTTTAAATAAGTCCCCCAAACAAATACAAAATCAAATTCTTATCTAAAAACTGAATGAATTCTGTCCTCAAAGGACACGAGAATATTAGTCATTTTAATGAATTCAATATCTTGAAAATTGTCACCACAACTTCCTTGATATTCAGAGACGTCTTCTTTATCATGAAGGGGATCTGTTTCTGGTGCATTTCTTCTTCCAGTCAATATGACATTTATTGAGCATCTAACTGTACAAAGCAATGTTTTAGACACTTTACTAGTCACTGTGAGAGACAGATGTGGAAAACATGGCCTCTTTCTTAGGAAACTTAAAATCTATGTGGAGATACAAAATATAGAGAAGTAACTATACTATCAGACATATTTCTCATTTTATTTCTTGTTTGAGAATTACCATATTACCATTTCATTGCTTGGAAATTATTACCTTTTGTTAGGTGGGGGAATCAAATGTTAGGTAGGGTTGTGAATGAAGGCTATAATTTGCTAAAACTTGTCAATGATTTAAGAAGTAGAAGGCTCAGTAGTATTGAGGAGAGAGAATTATCATTTGGAAAGGGAGCAAATGTGAATAAATTTTGAGTGTACTTTATAAATGAATAAGAATGAAAGTGATTAACAATCAGAAATAATGTAAAGAATATAATTACATTGTCTGATGCCCAACATAAAACAATTTAGAAATTTAATACTGTCCTTAAGTCATTGGTAACTAAATATCTGCTCACTGCTTGAAGCTTTTGCTGAATGAACTTGATACAGGACAGCACAAAGTAGCTAAGGCAACTTTTGTGCTAACATATATTTATTTCATACTAAGAAATTCAAACCACTTCAGAGTAGAACTTCATAATGGCTGTCCCCCTAAAATCGTCTTCCGTTCAGCTGGGGCTTTGCATGTTGCAGTTTATATTGTAATTCCAACACAGCGGTTTATCTGTGGAAAATCAAGAACTAATACGGGCAATAGCCAAAGTAAAGCAGAGTTTGTATAGATGAGGGTGATGTAACTTGATCTTGCCTTATGATACAACCACCTGCTACTATCACTTGGTCTGGGTTAAATGCTTTAACCGAGCAACCGATCCGGTGGTGTAGTGTCGGGTAACGAGAAAGTTGGGACTGCAGAAAAGGTGTTATATGCCCTCATTTCAAATGACAGCTAGGTTTATTCTCACAAACTCACTGAACAAAAGAATGGATTCTGGTCTAACAAGTGATTTTAAAACCTACTGGCTAGGACTCAGCTGCTCAATTAAATTGAGCTTAGAGAGAAACAATTAATAGAAGAAATTTAACTTTTGAAAAAAAAACAGCTTCACACAGGATTCAAATCTAGTCCTTTTGAAATACAAGTCATGTTAAAATACACATTCATCAAAAAGTTGATAGAAAGGACCCAGTTTTCCCCCATTAAAAAAATCTCTCTCTCCTCCCTCTCCCCCACAAATATCCAATAACTATTATAATTTAAGTAAAAGCTGAGCATAGCTAGGCCTTGGCACCTGACAGTACATGAGGTTCCAAAATGCTTTCTCAGAGAGGTAGGGTCTGCTGAGGTTGTGAAACTCCCTGTCCTCACCTTTCAACCCTTAACCCAGAGCCCAGTTTGGCTCTCCTGTGGCTGAAGTGGGAAGATAGTGCTGGCTCTCGCCCTTTGCTGTCAGGCACGTGGGCCCTCCCAAAATCTGAGGCTCCTCAAGTCCCCAAAACACACCCCTCATGCACTCGGGTTGCCTTGGAAGCGCCAAGCTGTCAGCTAGAGCATAAGGACAAATAGGCATTAAAAATAAGAGGCTTAATTCTGGCAGTTGAAAATAGAAGAAGAGATTTCCCTCTCCTCTTATTCAGAATATTTACATTAGAAAACTTGTCATTGTAAATACTTTCTCTTCTCTTTGAAGTGTATATAAATTCTTTAAAGATGAGATAGGCCTTTTGTCAGCTTTATGACCTAAGAATGTATTTTTCAGGGACCAGGGATCCATCTCTTTGAAATGTAAACGTTAAAAAGATAGCACCCCTAGTTTCCAGTTTCTGTGGGAATGTAGGAGTCTAACTTCAGTGGGCAGGCAACCTGCTCCAAGTTGCAAAACCACCTACTGTCATAAAAACATGAGACGTTTGTTTTACCTAATTGTAAGCCAATTAGATAACACAGATGGTCACCTCAATTACCTAATCAGATAAAGTAGGGATCAACTATGTGTGACCAAAGCTGTTGTCAAGCCTTGTTATTTGAGGACTAGTTATTGTTTATCTTGAAAACGTGGATGTAATGGGTTGTATCTGCTTAGCTACAGAAAAGAGTGAGATTTGTTTTCTGCCTTTACAATCTCTTATGCAGATTGCTGATGATGAGTATCACATGCTGGTTTAATGCTTAATAGTAAGTTTTTTTTTCTCTACTACCTTTATAGAAAGGATTTGTAGGTTGAGAGAAGATTTTATTTTTTAGTACATTTTCCCAACACAGGCAGAGTCCAGTTGACCACTTAGGGAGCCCTAAGTTTCTGCCTGGGAGCCATCGGTCATGATAATAGAGCTAGATACTTATTTATTCATCTATTTGAAACTCACCCCCTTCTGCCCCCACCCTAGAGTAGGGGAGATTTTAAGCAGTTCCTCTTGTTCTGGAGATGTGCAAATACTCAGTGACCTCCACGATGCCTTTAGACAATAGCCATGGTAGCTTTTTGTATGTTGGCTTTGTCAGAGTCATTTATGAGCGGAAACAATTGAAGTGAAACTTTGCTAAGGTTCAAAAATGTTTTGTGTAAATAGAGTTTTTGGTTTTGATACATTATAATACCCTAAATCTTTAATCAAAACAACAATTATGGCAACAAACATTACCACCCCAACTTCCCCTGCTACCACCACCAACCAGGCTTGGGTCTTTCCTTCCAGTCAAATGAAAACCCATGTAATACAAGATCTATTCTCTTAACAAAATTTTAAGTGTACAGTGCAGGACTGTTTATGATATGCACATTGCTGTACAGCAGATCTCTAGAATTTTTCATCTTGTGTGACTGAAACTATATCCATTGAACAGTAACTTTCACTTCTTCCTCTTTCCAGCTCCCAGCAACCAACATTCTACTTTCTGTTTCTATGAGTTTGACTACTTTATATGCTTCATGTCAGTGGAATCATATGGTACTTGTTCTTCTATGACTGGCTTATTTCACTTAGCATAGTATCTTTAAAGTTTATTCATATTGTAATATATTACAGGACTTCCTTCTTTAAGATTGAATAATGTTCCATCGTTATGTATAAACCACATTTTCTTTACCCATCCATCCATCAATGGATATTTAAATTGTTTCCACTGCTCGGCTATTGTGAATAATGCTGCAATGAAAATGAGAGTGCAAATATCTAATCAAGATCATCTCTTCAATACTTTTGAATGATTATCAAGAAGTGGGATTGCTGGATCATAGGGCAGTCCTATTTTTAATTTTTTTAGGAACTTCCATACTGTTGTTCATAGCAGCTGTATCATTTTCATATTCCCACCAACAGTATACAAGGATTCCAATTTCTCCATATTCTCACCAAATCTTGCTATTTCTATATTTTTAAAATAATGGGCATCCTAGCAGGTAGGAGGTAAAACATAATTGTGATATTGACTTGCATTTCCCCAATTATTAGTGAAATTGAGCATCTTTTTGCATATTTACTACTTGTATGTCTTCTTTGAAGAATGTCTATTCAAGTCCTTTGCCTGTTTTCTAATTGGTTTTTTCTTTTTTTGCTATTTAGTTTTAAAAGCTCCTCATGTATTTTGGATATTAACCCATTATTATATGTGTGATTTGTTAATATCTTCCCCCATTCTGTTGATTGCCTTTTTATTCTGTTGATTCCTTCCTTTGCTACACAGAAACTTTTTAGTTTGGTGTAGTCCCATTTACCTATTTTTGCTATTGTTACCTGTGCTTTTTGTGTCATATCCAAGAAATCATTACTAAGACCAAAGTTATAAGGCTTTCCCCCTATGTTTTCTTCTAGGGGGTTTATAGCTTAGATCTTACATTTAAGTTTTTAATCTCCTTTGAGTTGATTTTTATGCATGGTGTAAGATAAGGGTTCATTTTGCATGTAAACATTCAGTTTCCCCAACACCAATTGTTAAAGAAACTGTTCTTTCCCCCTTGTGTAGTCTTGGCATCATTGTCAAACGTCAGGTGACTAAAGGTATGGCTCTCTATTCTGTTCCATTTTTCTGTATATCTGTCTTTATGCCAGTACCAGACTGTTTTGATTCCTGTAGCTTTGTAATATGTTTTGAAATCAGGAAGTATGAAGCCTCCAACTTTGCTCTCCTTTCTCAAAATTGTTCTGGCTATTCATGGCCTTTTGTGGTTTTGTATCAATTTTACATTTGTTTTATCTACTTCTAAAAAAATTTCAATTGAGGTTTTGACAAAGATTGCATTTAAGTCTATAGATTACTTTGGATACTCAAACACTTCCAAAAGATCAAAAAGAAGCAACAAAAACTACCAAATTCTTTCTATGATGCCACCATTATCCTGATACCAAAGCCAAAGACACTGAAAGGAAATGAAACTACAAACTAATATCCTTGATGAATATAGATACAAAAATAATACTCAACAAAACATTAGCAAACTGACTTCAACAGCACATTAAAAGGATCATACACCAAGATCAAGGGGGATTTATCCCTGGGATATAAGGATGATTTAACACATGAAAATTTGACACACCACACTGAGAGAATGAAGATATTAAAAATCACATGATCATCTCAATCCATGCAGAAAAAGCATTTGACAAAATTCAAACTCTTGTGATAAAAACACTAAGCAAACTGGGAATGGAAAGAAAATATCTCACCATAATAAAGGTCGTATATGAAAAGTCAACAGCTAACATCATATTTAATGGTAAAAAAACTGAATACTTTTCCTCTAGGACCAGGAACAAAATGAAGATGACCACTCTCTCCACTTCTATTTAGCATAATACTAGAAGCCCTAGGCAGAAAAATTAGGCAAGGAAAAGAAATAAAAGGCATCTAAATTAGAAAGGAAGCAGTAAAATTATCTCTATTCACAGATGACATGATCTTTTAAGTAGAAATTCTAAAGATTTCAGAAATCTATTAGACGTGATAAATTCAGGAAAGCTGCAGGCTACAAAATCAACATAACAGAAATCAATTCTGTTTTTATACACCAACAATGAGCAATTCAAAATGGAAATTTAAAACAAAATCCATTTACAAGAGCATCAAAAGAATAAAATACTTAGGAATAAACTTAACCAAGTAGGTGAAAGACTTGTACACTGAAAACTATCAAACATTGCTGAAAGAAAATTTTTTGTAGATTTCAAAATAACTACAGGAGTGGATTTGGAATGTTCCCAACAGAATGAAATGAAAAGTGTTTGAGGTAATGAATATCCCAATTACCCTGGTTTTATTATTGCATATTGTATGCTTGTATCAAACATCACATGTACTCCTAAATACATAAAACTGTTATGTACCCATAAAAATTAAGAATTAAAAAAATTAAAGAAGACAAAAATAAAAGAAAAGGAATTTCCTCTTTTCTGAGTGGTGCCTATTGCAGGTCTTTAAATGTATACTTAGACTGGTTAGCTCTGACTAGGTTAACCTACATGCTGAACCAATAACTTTACAAATAAATGGATTTTTTAAAAATCTCTAGATGGGATGAAGCAGGTTAAGTGGGTAGGCTTGATGTGGAATAGAGAGCCTGAAGAGGCACAGTGGAGAAAAGTGATAAAGAAAGGACTGGGAAATAAAGAATCTGGGAAATATACGGACTCTTAGAAAGAGGAAGGGTTAATAAAATTTAGGGAGCTCAAACAAATGAAATGCCTGTAGGAAATTAAGATTTTTGAGGGGACTCTGGAACAAGGATTCAAAGGTAAGAGCCGCTAATTTTAGGTGTTATGGGTAGATTATGATATGTACCATTTCCTTGAACTTGGAGATATCCCTCTAGCTAATTCAGACAGGGTCCTAAAGAGAAGAAGAGACAGATATTATCCAACAGAGTAAAGTCCAAGTTCAAGAAAAAAAAAATCAACTTTACATAGAAACATTAACTCCAATTACATGGCCAATCAAAAATTTGCCTGCTTCTCTGCAGTTTATGCACAAAGAATCTATATTGAATTAAAAAATATTTTATATACATTATAAAATTATTTCAGATTGTGCTGGTTCCTGGAAGCCACTGAAAATGAGAATTGGGGTCATGTTCCTCAGATCCAAAGGGGCCAAGTGTTCTCAGTCCCCTGAATGATGTTTCTAGAAGAGACTGGTGGCAGAGGTACCCACTCTCTATTACAGAAAAGTGTTTTCAGACACTTGACCTCATTATCTATTATGCCATATTTATGTTTATAGTTTCTGTCCTCTTAAACTGATAGTTTATTGTTAACCTAGAACTGAGTGAGTGGGGAAGAGAGTATGAAAGGCAGTTCTCCTATTGCCAAGTCTGGTAAGCAAGGGACATTGTAAGAGAGAAGGCAACATGGGAACCACAAATGCAGTCAGAAACATCATTTCTTCTTTTCTCTTACTCCTTCCTGTCCCCTAAATGTGGCAAACAAAACTGGTTCTAACTTTTTAATTGCCCCTTCCAAAGACCTTGAGGAGCAAAAGAACCAATGAGCATGATGGATGCTTTACTTAAATAGTGTAGCATATCTGCCTCTGAAAATTGGAGGATTACTCTGACTTAGGAAGTTACGAAGGTAAATGCTATACAATCCAACCAATGTCTGTTCTTTCTGTTTGGGGCAAATTGAAATCTATTCATGAAAGGACTTTGTAGCTGCTAAAAAGAATAATTAATAGTCAATTGGATTTCATATGACATGTGTTTGCTACAGATATTGTTTGACTTCCCAATTTCTCATACGACAGGCGTTAAAGGAAATATAAACTCTCATACTTGAAACTCCCCAACTGTGCTTTATTCATCATTCTAGTTACTTTATTACTTCCAAAGTTCCAATTACAATGATTTATGTTCTAAGGAGGCAATTTTTTTTTTTTTTTGAGATGGAGTTTTGCTCTTGTTGCCCAGGCTGGAGTGCAATGGCGTGATCTCAGCTCGCTGCAACCTCCGCCTCCCAGGTTCATATTTTTAGTAGAAACAGGGTTTTACTGCATTGGCCATGCTGGTCTCGATCTCCTGACCTCAGGTGATCCTCCCGCCTCAGCCTCCCAAAGTGCTGGGATTACAGGTGTGAGCCACCACGCTTGACCAAGGAGGCACCTTTTGAAGTTATCAGCTCTTTAAAGAGCACAAGTGGATGCTGAAGAAACGGGTAACTTATTTGGCATATGGGTTTTATAATTTTGATGGCATTTTTTAATACTGTGCCCATTGAATCACAGAGAATTGGTGTTGAAGAAGCAGCTGATAGTGTAGCACTCAATCAATAAGCATGTAATGGCAACAGTTACTCAATCTGTGCCGCTGCCATGGAACTCTGTAGGAAGATCTGTGCTAATTTTAGTCATCAGAAAAAGATATTGATGTCCTTCAAGAGGATGTTTTAGTATTAGTTTTATTAGGGAATAGAAAAGCCTCTTGTCCTCAAAATCTCTTTCCACATTATCTCATTTGATTCTCCAACCAACTTTTTAAGACACATGTACTATTGTGACCTCTATTTCACAGATATGATAGCAACTAACATTTATATAGTGGTTTCTAGTTTCTGATGTGGTTTCAGTGTCTTCACAATTACATCTGAGGTGGGATGAAGACACTAGGGCTCAAAGTGCTTACTCACATAGCAACCCCCCAGGTGTCTGTCTTTGTCACTGCTCCTACAAGGGCACCATCATCTCCCCTGGTAATTTTTTTAAGAATAACAGAATGTTTATCAACAATATTTTAGATAACTTCAAATCTATTTGGAGCTCTTTATTTAAGCAAATATCCTCAGAAACCTGGAGCAGTGTCCCAGTAATCAGTGGCAAGATTGCATAGCCATTCCAAGTGTGAAAGCCAAATTTGTAAAATGTCATTTTTGGGAAGCATTCCTCTTGGTAGCCAACAGTTGCTGCTCCAATCTCAATGATCCATAAATATATGAATACGAGAAAACTTTACCTTTCCGGCAATCTCCAGATGAAGATTCAGTAATGGCAACTTCTAAAATTGGCATGGAATCACAGTTTGCATACATTTATTATAAAATATATGACCTGATATCTGTGAACAGTAGGAATTGATAATGTCTGCTCTTGTAGAAGGTTGTGGTAAGTCAGATGATGGCCAAGTCATAGATATATGTCCTGAATTCACAAAGCAAACATTAAGCCTGCACTGCTCATCCTCAGCCAACAAATATTTGCTACTTGTCAACTATGTACCAGTGAGAGGGGAGAATTCCCTTGACCTCTTTGTAGGACACACAAATGGGGTGGCTCATTTACTCAGCTGCCATGCTCAGTCCTTTATGAGAGGGAGCCCATGAGTGGACGGGTGTGGGAACCAGAGTGAACAAAAGCTGTAACTGGCCAGTTACTCCTCTCTAGTGGGGAGA
Source organism: Pongo pygmaeus (assembly GCF_028885625.2). Classification (NCBI taxonomy): domain Eukaryota; kingdom Metazoa; phylum Chordata; class Mammalia; order Primates; family Hominidae; genus Pongo; species Pongo pygmaeus. The sequence continues at coordinate 130,810,655 of NC_072373.2, read as the reverse complement.
AGACTCCGTGTGGGCCTTGTGGCAGCATCCAGGTGGGTTATGATGCTCTTTTAGCTCTGCTGTCCAGTAGGGAGTGTCTGTGACACCCACCCCCCGCCCCAGATTGCAAGAGGGTGTGTGTTACAATCAGTGCTCTTTTAGCATTTGCTGTCCATGGACAGCTAAGTGTTAACCAGCTCAGTGGAGGGTCAGGGTGACAGCCTTTTATATCCTTCCCTTTGGTATCCAAGTTCTTGTCCAGCGTCCAGGAAGAATTAGGTCACACAAATACATTGAAAGGTGGCGAATGTGAAAGACTTTACTGAGCAATGGAAGTGGCTCTCAGTGGGAAGGGGAGCTGGAAAGGGGGCGAAGTGGGAAGATAAACTTCCCCTGGAGTTCAGTCCTCCCTGGCTGAGCTCCTCTCTGACCATAATCTCTGATGTCCAGCTGCTTCTTTTCTTGTGTGTGTGTGTGTGTGTGCTGAGTCTGGGGTTTGGGGTTCTTACAGGCACAGGATAGGGGGCGAGGTGAGCCAAAAGGCAACATTCGGGCAAGAAAACAGGGAGAGTTTGCACTTTGGGCCACGGGTCCAGGCTTGAGGATGGAGTCCTCGCCAAGGACCCTGCCTTCTTCTACCTAGTATTTCCCTGCCTGCAGTCCGTATCACCAGTTGCAGTACTAGGCATGTGAAAGACTTAGATGTGAATGAGAAAAGACTCCCGAATTGTTAAAAGAACGAGAAAAGCATATATGCGAAAAATATTAGCATTCTATAAATACTAAGCACTCATTGAACATAACACAGAATTTATAATCTCTAAATAAGTATAATGCTATATTTTTATTACTAGTAATTTTTATTACTGCCATAATATTATCAGTTGTTAATAGTGATATTTATGACAATACTCTAATTTATGAGCTAATATTCAGATTCATACTTCTTCTTATTAATATTAAAAAAATCAAACCACAGAAAACTAATTAGTAACATTCCACAAGATATAATTTGATCTTTTCAGAGTACTACTCTAGGCCTTGAAGCCATATCTAAAGAGACTGGCTTTTGCAGCGCACCAGCATGGCACATGTATACATATGTAACTTACCTGCACGTTGTGCACATGTACCATAGAGCCTAAAGTATAATAATAATAAGAATAATAATAATAATAATAAAAAGAAAAAAAAAAAGAGACTGGCTTTTTAAAAAAAAAATTGAAGAAGTGATATTTTGCTGCGGATCCTTGGATTAAATCCAGTCTTCTCATTCTTACTTCCATAATGTGTATTGTGCTAGATCTTGAAGATGCATTTAATCTCTTGGCTATTGTTTGATTGCTTTTTAAAACCGATACTGGCATGAGTTTGCTTTGGCAAACCTAAGTGTGTGGGCACTGAGCTAAGATTCATGGTGAAAGGAGAAGCATTGCGGATGGGATGTTGGAATTATAATTCAAATTTGGTTAGAGATTGTGCCTAAAAGTAGGTGTAAAATTTCAGGCTGAATGTAGATGCGCAAGTGAGTAGGAAGTATAAGAGAGAGCTGCTAAGACCAGTGAGAAATATGCAGCTCTATCTCCCCTATGCCAGTCAGTCCCAGAAAATAGAAACATTCAATCAACTGATGATAATGCTTCTGAAATTGTTTTCACTGATTTTCTTTATCACGACTTCCCCCACAGACCTGGATGTTGTGCCACCTCTAAAGCTAAGCACACTGTCTGCCTTTCTAGCTGAATTGTTAAGAGATTGAGACCAATCTCCATGGGTAGAATGTGGGATGGATGGGGACAGAGGAGGAGAAAAGACAAACAGCTATTCCTTATTAGGTGATGAAGGGCTACAGTCACTTGTAGAACAGATCAATGTATTTTTGAGTATCCCTCTAGGTCCACCCAAATGATTTACAGTCCTCAGTCATTCCTGCCTTCACTTAGTGAAGAAAAAATGGATCTCTTTTTTTAGTCATACTTTATACCATAGCCAAAGCAGGAAAAGATAGAAATCTATCTGCCTACAAGAGATGGAGGGCCCTCTAATAAGCTAGCTATTTCCCCTCTCCTCAACACATGGACACACACACACACACACACACACACACACACTGACATACATACACACACATTTTTGCCTTAGTGGAGGAGAAGGCACAGGATCTCCCCTCTCTCCTGGCTACTGGTTCATGACCAAAAACCCAGACAGGGCTCTCCTTTACTTCAGCTCTCTGAGCTCTGCTCCTCCTGCCCACTGTCACATACTTACCTCTCACCTATGTCTTCCTCATTAGTAATTCATCTTGAATATGCATCAGACTCAATCTGACCTTGTTTGATATTTATATGAATTCCCAGTTTCTGTTAGATGTCCTGAATTTCCTTTGACTTCATCTCTATCTTTACTACTGAGCAATAATCACCTCTTTGCAAAACACAAGCACACACACATACCGAAACACACACAGCAAAATGCAAACAGGCATAGACACACACACATACACTCATCAAGAAAAGTCTCAAATTTTCAGCCCTCGGGCTTGGTTTTATGCCACTAATGTATTCTTTGCCATCTTGATCTAAATGTGACCCATTAGATGGGCTGCCCAATTTTATAACTTCGGTGAGTCACATTTTAAAGCTCATTACAGAGTCTAAAATGATTTGTATTGCCTCCCACTTTGAAATACAAGCTTTTTAAAAATAAAGTTTCACTATAAATAGAACTGCTCTGAAATTACATGTGGCACATAATTAAGTGATACACATTTAAGCACTCAGCTGTTTCGTAATTCTCCAGGACCTGCTGCTGCTGCACTGAAATTCAGAAAATACACTGCCCTTATTCTGGGCACACTCAAATCAACGAGAGAGGTAGGCACAGATATAGTTCAGCAGGATGCATTGTGAATAAGCAATATTTGGAAGCAGAGAGCCCCATATCTAATGGGTTTTCTTTCTTCAACTCAGAAGCACCAAGACATCAATGCCTAGAATCTTGACTGAGCAGTTGTTCCTCTGATGAACAGAAGCCGACCTTTCCTCCTGCTGGGAGAGTAGCCTCTGCACTTTCTGATAAGTATCAGAAAAATTTATAGCTTGCACGAGAAGTGGAGCTTCTCCCTGGGTAGTAAATCTATTGACACACACATGGGTTTTTCTGCCCTTGGCAAGCTTGAAGCCCAGAGACTACAGAAGAGCAAGTAATGGAAGGAAAACATGTACAAGTCACTTACCTGCTACAGAACCTGCAGCTCCCCTTGCCTCTGCAGAGTGCCAGCCACGTTACATTAGGAAGAAGCTAGCGTGATACTATCAATATTTAAAAGGGAAAGTGGGCGTGGTAGGAGGGGGTGTCAAGGGAGGGGAGGGATGAGAAGTAATCTTTTCAGAAACAGGCCGGAGAGTATCTCCTTTCCTTCTCTAATAACTAATTGCTCTGAGCTCTGGGACTGAATGGTAATGCCTAAAGCAAGCCCTCAGCTAAGAACAGGAGTACAAAAAGGAAGGGGGAAAGAATAGGATGAGGATTAAAGGAAAAAGATGGAAAAGAGAAGAGAATGAGATGAAGAAAGAGGGAAACTGCGGAGATGGGTATATGGCAAGAAAAAGAGAAGCAAGAGAAAGAAGAAAAAAATGGATGATAAAATGAAAATAGAAAAGCAGAACAGAAAAAAAGATTTATCTAACCTGAGCATAACCAAATACTTGTTTAGTATAGTCTTGCTGGAAGATTTTTTCACTTTCCTAGTCAGAGGGGAAAACAGATATGAATGATCATTTACCTCTGTAAATAGTGCTGAATGATACAGCATCATGGGAAGTTTCTCTGTCTGCTTTGCTCAAGAGACAGTTATAGAAGCATATTATGTAGCACTGAAATGAAATTTAGAGGTCATTTAATTCAATCTCTTACTTAATGTAAGCTTTCTCCACAACTTTTCTGATAATTAACTCTCCATCTTCTTCTTGGACATCTCTTAAAGCAAGGGGGTCACTCCCAGAAAAGTTGTTTGTGTCGATTTCAGATAATGCTCAGATTTCCAAAAGTTCTTCATTCTTCTGAGTAGAAAACTGTTTCCTTAGAGCTTCCTTCCACTGGAACTCTTCTCTCTTCTGCAGGGACAAAGGGGAGAATAGAAAAGAAACAAATAGAAAGGAAGGGAAAGAGGGATATTATGGTGGAACATCACACGATAACTGGAAAGAATGTAAAAGAAAAAAATAAATATTTAAAAGGGATGTAAAAGTTGTGACTCTCAAAAAAAGGGAAATTGAATAAGAAAGGATATAAGAAGATACATAACATAGAAGAGAGAGTGAAACATGGAAGAATGTTCGTCATCTAATTATTGTCATCTAATTAATTTTATTTTAATATTTCTCTAATGACTTTTATTCTTCTATGTCTTTCCCAAAGTGGAACTTTATTGTCTTGAGGAATAATGGCAGCAACTTAATTGTCTTTTTTGTGTGTTATAATATTGAAAGTGTTATTTTTCTCTCATTTTCCAAATGTAGTCATAATCTCCAGAGTCCGGCTTTTGATTTAAAAATGATGCAGTTAAATTTGTGATTCTTCTGTCTAACATGGTCATTATACGGTTGGAGATACAGTAATTGCTTTTTTTTTTTGTTTTTCAAGTGTTAATGATTTCTGTACTATAAATAAACTGGATGTTCTCTAGTTGTTCATAAACAACTTCCATCTGGGGTTCAAAATTATAATGGTTTTGGCTTGGTTCATATTTATGTATTGCTAGCATCTGAAATCAACTAAAAGGAGAGATTTTATCTACCACTGACTTGTTCCTAGCCACAGTTTCTGAATTTTCAAATCATTTCAAAATACTCTGCTCATTTGTATCTCCTTATAGCAAATATAACTTTATAGAATCAACATTAATTTTTAATTTATTCTCTAAGCAAAATAGGAAGCCATAAGTACATAGTGTTAACCGTGGAGGAAACCTCTTCACATAAGATACATTAGGTTAAAAAAACTGTAAAGTCAATGGCTACATTAAAGAGATTATATCCACTTGAAGGATTTTTTTAAAGTTCAGTTTTTCTATCTATTCATCAGAAACCTTTCCTCTAAGGAAACATTTGAGGAACCAGTACTGTCAAGAAGAAAAGAATTTTCTCAAAATTATGTTATTTAAAATAAATGCTTTGTTATGAAAACCCTCCAAGTTTTATATAAAATCCTCTCTAATTAGCTTGAATAGATTCCTTGACAAAAAAATTTGCACAGAAAGCTTCTTGTTATTGTATCATTTGGATGTTGCCTTTAAATTAGAAAATATCCCCTGTGGTCTTTTACACTTAAAATGTTTTCATTATGAGTTTTTAATTGTATAACTCTTCAGGTAAAATAGCAGCATTTTGAGAATTAAAAAAATACCATTTTCTTCTCCAATGTAAGAACAGACTTGAAATCTAGGAGGGCAAAAACATTTTTTCACCAAACCAAGATAAAAAATAATGAGCTTTTTTATTAAAAGGTATAATTAACTCAAATGAATGCTAATGGCAAATGAATATTGTCATCAGATAAAGAATTGTTCATATGCTCTTATCATTTTTGAGACGTTTGCTAAGATCTTACCCATATTATTTGCTGAAAAATTTCAAGTTAAAGAACATCTAGTTAACTCAAAACTATTGTTTTCAATGACAAGATCTGAGAGTAAGTAAAAGTCATATTTCCCCACCCAGGGATTCAATCCGTTTGGCTTCTTTATACATTTTTATCTCTGATACCTAAAATTTGAAGGACTTATTTAAGAAATGGATAATGATCACTATAGGGACTAGATTAATCCATATTAACATGGATATTCTGGTAACTTTTTCTTCTTCTCATGCATTCTTTTCTCTGAGAATAGAGTTGAGTTGAACAAGAAATTTCTCTCTCTTTCAATTTTCTACCTAGGATGCTTTCTCCGAATCTTACAAAATACTTTCTGCTGTTTGAGCTTTCTGGCCTTTATCTACTTACTCTGCGACCCTTCCAGCCACTGACCTTTCTGGCTTCTCTTGTCTTCAGCTGAGGCCTTGCTGGGATTGATCAATAGGCAGGGATCTTAAAAAAACTTTCACAGATGGATGGATGAGTTGGAAAAGAAGAAGAGATAAAGGATGACTAAATTTTCCTGGTAAAGAGGTTAGGTTAATCTATACCCATAGTGCTGTCACTCTTACAAAAACCACAGACTGGATATTTTTTATTAAAAGGACTGTTGTGGGGTGGGGGGAGGGGGGAGGGATAGCATTGGGAGATATACCTAATGCTAGATGACGGGTTGGTGGGTGCAGCGCACCAGCATGGCACATGTATACATATGTAACTTACCTGCACATTGCGCACATGTACCATAAAACCTAAAGTATAATAATAATAATAATAATAAAAAAATAAAAAAAAAAAATAAAAAAATAAAAGGTCACAATTATTATTTCCTTAAAACAGATTAATAACTATTTAAAAAGAAAACCAATTATTGTAACATCAGGAATAATTTCTTTTTCCAATGAGAAATAACCTAACAAAGGAAAAACAACTATTTTTTTAAAATAAATGTGTCCTAGAGTTGCTATCATCTATGTAGGAAGTAGCAGATAGACTGCAAAGCATTTAGGAAAGGAAATGATTTAAGTCACTTTATATACTAGGTACTTTTCTAGGAGCAGGTGAAATAATACGGAATAAGACATAGTCCTAGCTGCTTAGTTTGTTTGTATCAGTAGAAAAGGTGAGACACTGTGCAAATATAAGCAAGATACTAGGCATAATACAATCAATGGGTAGTAAATGAAAGAGAGTGGACTGCTTTGGGCACATCATACCCATCAAATAGAATATATACTTCTAACGCCACTGGAGCCAGAATTTGGGGGAAGGGTTAATCAGAGAAGGCAGAGGGTATTACTATTGTCTCTAGCATTCCCTTGCATTGCTTCGTGGAAATCGAAAACCTGGAGCTGTTTCTATGTTCTTCAGCCTCTGAGAAAGCCTATCTGGTAGACAAACAGGAGCTTTATCTTACCTAGAAGAAAATGAGACAGACAACACCAATACAATGGCCTTAGGCTTTATTTAATTCCTGAGTTTAGAAAACATCAGAATAAAGTTGATTTTCTTAAGCCTTCAGCAGCAATAAAGTAGCTCCAGCTACTAAATGGAGGTCTTGTGTCAACGTTAGGATATTGCAAAACCCTGTGCTGCCTACTCAGGTCTGATTTTATAAAAAAGCACAAGACTCTGCCTTAGATTTGAGAGATTTGAGAGAGGCTTGAACCAAGAAGCCTTCCATCGCATCACTAGAAATACATGTTTATGGTTTTTTTTTAAACATCACTCTTTCATTCATTTAGTCATTAGTTCCACAATATTTCTTGACATGCTATTGTGAGCCAGGCACTGTATGTGACACTAGGAATAAAAAATCTCAGGGGACAGAGTGAAGTGGAGAATTGAAAATATTTGATAGAGATAATTATTAAGCTGAGACTTAAAATGTGCTTGAGAAAGACAACATATGTATTCTGACAATACTTTAGTAGGAGTCAAGATAGGAAATGGTTGTGTCTAGTGGCTGGAGAGTCTAGGGCAACTGGACCACATTTGGAATTTGGGCCTGGAGGATGAAGGGAATAGACACCAAAATAGGGGCAAAAGCTTTGAAACAGAAAATGTGGGTGCTGCTAAGTTGTTTGGCAACAGCATTTTTTAATGATAGCCATTTCTAGTAGTCAGATTATCTTAGTCTGTTTGGGCTGTTATAACAAAATATTATATACTTGGTAGCTTATAAACAATAGAAATTTATTTTTCACAGTTCTGAAGCTCAGAAGTCCCAGATCAACATGCTGGCATATTCGTTCTCTGGTGATGGCCTGTTTCCTGGTTTATAAACAGTGCCTTCTCACCATGTCCTCACGTGATGGGAAGGGCAAGGGTCTCTCCAGGGCCTCTTTTATAAGAGCACTATCCCATCCACAAGGGCTCTGATTTCATGACGTAATCACTTCCTATTTTCTAATTTTAACCTGTGGGGTTAGGACTTCAACATATGAATTTATGAGAGACATTCAGAATATAGAAGAGGTGTTTAGGAGATTAAAACATCATCTTTTTCCAAGCAAAATCCCACTCTATCAGATGAGCTGGCCTTTTACCATCCACTTCTGGCTGCTGTCGCTTGATCACTAATAACCCTCACATGAACAGAGCTCCAACACACTATTTCAGTTGAAATATGAAATGTCCTTCTCTAATGCTGGGTGCATCCCAACCATTCTGGATCCTGTCCCAGGAAATAGCACCTGATGAAAGTTTTGCCCCATGCTGCCCATCGGTTAACCAGTGGGTACACAATGAGGAAGAAGGCTCTCTGAGTGCATCAGGTGCCATGTGGCAGGTGTCCCTGAAGTTTTATCTCTTTATTCCAACCACAATGAGCAAGCAGTGGTGTTGCAACCAGCAAAGAAGCAGATTATTTTTCAAAAACAACTAGATGAACATCAAGTTAGAATCTAGTTAGAAAGCTAATTTCTAAACATAAGTGGTATAAAAACTATAGGTAAAGATTTACAGTTCTGTGGAAATGTCTATGCTATATTACTATTATAAATGAATAGAATAGGCAACAAAGTAATATGTAAGCAACATTTTGGAGGGAAATGCATATATAATTTGAATGTGTAAATATGTGTGATACTGGAAGGGCTCTTATCAAAATGTTTAAAGCGATCATCTTTTGGCAATAGGAGTAAAGGAGTTTTTCCTCTATCATTTTCTGTGTTTTCAAGTTGTTTTTGTTGTTGCTTTGAGGATTTTATATCAAAATGTTACATACATATATAATTTGATAAAATTAAACAATGCAAAGTTGGCATTGTGCACTGGAGAAGCATATGTCTCCATTTTGGTCTGGAAACTGGACCTCTGACACTTTTAGAGTCAAAATTTTCTTTATAAATTTTTATTGTTAACAAATTAAAAGGCAGGTAAAAAACATGCTTGTCTTCATTGTGAGGTGGAGTCTCTCTAAAATTTATTTTAGGCAAATAAAGCTATAGCCAGTCCAGTCCAGTGTCCTTTGCTAATAGGTATTGTAATAAAACAAAAATATGAATATGTATCACTCTCTGAATTTCTCTTTCTCAAATGTACCATCAAGCACATTTTGTAGACCTCCCTGGCTTTTCTTATTTCAGAACACCAGATGGACATGGAAGCACACAGTGTGCTACAAAATATTTAGTCCTACTCAAGATTTGTGCTGACAGATTCTACTCCACAATTTCCCTTAAACTGTATCATAGCCAATGCCATTACGCAATTAACTCACTGCCAGCAAATACAATGGTTGGTAACTTTTATTACAATGAAAGCTAAGCTACTGACATTGAATCAGGATTCTCAGGATGCTAGTTTTGATTAACTTGTACCTTCTTGTATTTTCTACTACTAAGAACAAAACAATATTATCATTACTTTGCAAAACTTCAGCTTCACATGACAATTGGGCAAGTTAGTAGAATTCTGCTGCAGGTGCACTTGTTGAAATTTACCGGTGAATGCTATTGGTATAAAGGCTCACACTGCACCATAGATTTCATCCAAAGTTGTATTTTTCTGCAGCCCTCCTGTTAAAATTCTTCTCTCCTTGTATAGCACCTTCTCTCACATTTTAAATACAAAATTGTAAATGAAAGGGTAAGAAATTACTTTATATTTAATGCATTTGCAAGGGATGCATTGTTCTGTGAAGCAAGGTTTGAAAAGAATCCAGTATTTACCTTCTTTTCCCAGGAAAGTATATAATTTTAACTTCAATGTTAAATTCTCATCTATGGTTGATACAAAATACTTTTAGCACCTTCCCCTTCAATATTAAAAATAACAACAATGATGATAACAGTAATCTGAAAACGCAAGTAACAATTTAAAGAGTGGAACCATTATTGTGTTCCTATGGTAAATACTGCCGGAGTGATTGCTGATGCTTTTCATGGTGCATGGTATAAACACTTTTGTGTACTGGAATTATTGTCTAAAAGTTTTCACAAAATGTAAGCCAATCTCTGCAAAGCCCTAATTGACTCAACCCTTGAGGTATTCCCTCGAGGAAGAGGGGTTTTGTAGCAGCCTCTGGTTGGTGCATTCTCAGAAGCCCTAACCCAGTGATGAAATGTTAGAAAAATATAAAAATCTAGTTTTTCTGCAAAATACCTCTGGCAACCTGCAGGACACAAAATAGTGCTAAGAGTGCTTCCACAATTTCCAATTTGCTGGCGGAGCTGGTATTACTGGGCACTCATCTAGGGAAAGACAGTTGTATTACAGCAGCTCTAGAAACCAATGCATTACACATATAGTCATGGAAGGCCAATGATGGAGCTTGTGAATAGAGATTTAAGGATTGATTTAAGCTCTATCACAAGCAACTTCCTTGTTGTAGTCTCAGAAAAACTATTATGCCAGTAAAATTTAGGGTGGACCATCTTTTTGAGACTTTAACCTGAGGTCCTCAGAACCTAAGAAGCTCAAGTTACTTCCTAGATTAAAATTTAACTATTACTTATTAACCGTTAGACTTTTTAACATACATTACATCGATCTTATGAGTCTCAAATCTCTTCTGACCTTGTCACTCCCAAATCTTTGATCAATAAGTCATGTAGTAAATTAATCTGTAATTTTAAAAAAGCAACTTTTCTTCTTTTAGAGAGTCTATGCAAGTGCTTTCTAGGGGTAGTTGTTTCACTGTTGCAGTCAAAAGGTGAGATTTTAATAAAAACAATTTTAAATAAACAAGAAGGAGAAAACAGACCTGTAGAGGAACATTGTGTAATACATGGTGAAAGAAGAATATCTTTCAGAGGGTCTGTCTCAAATAATAAATTAAGCTTTATTATGCCACTAATTATGGTACTTAATTTATTGTGATCTATGCATTATGTAAACATATATACTCACAGCATCGCCATATAATCCTTTGGTTTTGCTGGATATTAAGGTTGAATCTCTTCTTGTAAATCATGACTTTGGGGAGCAGGCAGCAACTCTTGGGGATAATGTGACCCAACTCTCCTACTTTTCAGATGCAGAAACTGAGAACTAGAAAGGTTAATGATTTGCCACAGTCACACAATCAGTTAATGACAAAGCCTAGCCTAGAAATCATGAAGCTTGACTCCTTGATAGTGAGCTGGTAGGTAAATTCTGCCCTGCCTGCACATTAAACTCTCCCGAATCACTGAGGTACCATTTTGTAAACTATTATTGTAAGTCATTAAAGCTCTTTATTCCTAAGCATCTTAGAAACAGTTTCAAAAGTGGTGCCCTAATAGGTCTTGAGAGTAAGTGGAGCTGCCCAAAGTGTTTTGTTTTTTGTTTTTGTTTTTGGCTGGAGAGGTCCTCAAGAGAAGTTCACCAGGAAAAATAATCTAGTTTATTGTATTCAAAGCAGCACAAAATACCATATATTCTGAAAATAAGAATATCACTTTACAAGTGGATGCTTCAGAAAGAAACCCTAAGACATAAACAGATGGTTTGTGTGTCTTAGAAATGCAAAGAATGGTAGCTTGTTTTCGTTGTGGAATTACTAAAAAGCAATCCAGCACTACTAATCTTTCTTTTCTTCTCTAAGAGATGATCTCAGTAGTAGACGAGGAGAATGCTGGAGAAATTAATATGTTTCTAGATTTCAAAAAAGCACTGGATGGTCTTTTGTGATATCATGATGGAGAATAAGAACAAGTATTATGTGAGTAAGTAGTTCATTAAATAATGATATGCAAGAAAACTGATTTATGTCACCTAAAGAAATCAGTCATGTCTATTAGTTTTTCTTCTTGGCCTTGGCTTGAAAATATAGAAATGATTGTTATCAAACACTCTATTTATTTTCACTCCTGTTCCAAAAAGAAATTTAGCATAGCTTTTAATGATATTTATACTAAAACATGAAAACAGCATTTAGAAAAAGAAAACAATTAAAGAAAAGTAAGAAAAGTTTAAGCCAGAAATGAGGTTAGTACTCCAAGCACATGCTACATATACCATCCATCTTTCACAGAACAGTGGCAATTAACTTCTCCTTTTAGGATTTCATGAGTAAGAAAGTTTTAGAGTTAGGCATACAGGCTCAGCTTTTTCATCTTTAAAACGGATAATAATAGTATCTACCTCATAGGGTAAGGTGAAGATTAAATGAGATAATACTTTTATACCTTTAACACAAGTATAGGCTCAGAATAAAGATATTAATTAATATATGTTGAATCCACAGCTGACTTATAATATTCATCAAATTGCATGTGTTTTGATTCTGCTGTCTCTTATGCCCATTTTGACACATGGAAGGAACTCCATAAATGTCCATTGAAAGAAAGAAATCTGAATATTTCATAATGGTTTTAGAGGTAGCCAATTCAGAAGATGGCAGATCAGTATTCATAAACTTTTCAATACATTGTAAATGTGGGCTTAACTGTCAAAAACAAAATAGAATTGGGAAACTTGTAAATTCCTGTTTTTAGCCATTAATTGCAAAAGTGCAACATGTGAGCAATCTAGCTTAAGAGCAATTCACATGAAAAATGTTGGGCTTCGGGTAGACATAAAGCCAATACAAGATAATAGTATTAAATTGATAAAAATACTTTGGATTATTATTAATAATAGCACTTACTTAGATGTAAATATTAGGTCATTCAATTCTTTTTTTTTTTTTTTTTTAGTTTGTAGCACTACTGTTTATTCAATTCTTATAACTACACAGAGATATCAACAGTTTGCAGATTAGGAAAGAGTGGCTAAGAAAGGTTAATTTCCTTTTTTAAGGACACGCATCTAATATGTGCCTGAGCTGTCTTTCAGATTCTGAATCTAGTATCTACTGGCTTGCTATGCTGACTTTTGTGTGTTATGTGATATTCAGACCAAGGTGGAAAAGGCTTGTTGTATGCTGTAGCGTAAATTGACCATTTGAAAAAATACTGACATTCTGAACGATTCCAGAAAAAGAGTTGACATTACACAAGAAACACTTGACGAGACGAAGAGATTTAGCATTTAGGAGAGATTTAAAATTGAACCACTCTAGCTGTCATCAAATATTAAAGATCTGTCATGTGGAAGGCACTTTTAGCAGTCCATTTGGTGATGGTAAGTTCGGTGCAATACAAGGCAGATAGTTTTTAAAATTCGACATGTTCAACAATGAATAGATTTCTTCAAAAAGTAACATGTTTCTTATTACTAGAGGTGTTCCTGCCCTATGAACTTTAATTTTGTATTCTTCTATAAAAAGTGATTTTCTTATTTAAAAATGTAGCTTATTTTTCACGGTTAAAGTCCTCTTTCTTGCTACCAGCTTTTGCATGGGTTGTCCCTCCCACATATCAATCGATAGAAAATACTCAAAAGCCAACCTTGGCCACCACTGATATTTGCCTAGATCCAAACTTTAGGTATCTCACTTATTTATTGCTGGCCTTCTGATTTCCTCATTCTAACATTACTTTTGTTGAACAGTTTAGATTTCCTTCTCTGACTTATGGTTTTGGTTTCCCAGCTCACCTGGTCCTAACTCAAGATATGTACTTAATTTCAGCAAATCCTCTCCCGGCAGGTAAAAGACAACCAATTTACCTGGGCATTTAGTTTCCCCAACCCTCATGCCCCACTAGCTTCTCAAGAATAAACTAGGCTTCCATTAACTTATTCTCCAGAGCCCACTGGAAATTCTTGGACTTGACATAGAACCTAGGAATTGAGGGTCAAACAATTGTCAACTTGTAAGAGTCTGAGATGGATAAATCTTTCTGGTGGCTGGTTAAGTCAAGAGAGTAACAAAAGACCATTTATTGAAATAGGATTAAGGTAGCAAGTAAGCCAACTGATTTGTGTCATATTAAAATGCCCTTTATTGTTTAAAGGCCATGTTCTTATCTCTGCTTCTATTCAGACAAATAGTTTAAATTTCTGTAACCTTATAACCTGTCTCTTTCAGAGGAGTAAATGGTTTACTCTAATTGTAAATATTTACCCCACAAATCAACAGGAACATATTCCAGTCAGACAATACAAATATAAGTATGTAAGTGAACAGTCATAACTAATCTAGTTTTTCACCATCTATTTTCCATTCTTTTTTCCTGCCTTTCTGATCTTGATCATGTGGTCAATTTTTAGATAAAGTTCACATTCCTCAGGCAATCAAGGAATCCTGTTTTTACCATCTATTTTCCATTCATTTTCCTGCCTTTCTGATCTTGACCATGTGGTCAATTTTTAGATAAAGTTCACATTCCTCAGGCATCAAGGAATCCTGTATTGATGGACCCATTGAATCTATTCTACCTACTGTTCAAGAACAATTTCATAAACTCCCACATATTTACCAGACACCTATCATAGGTACATTTTAATTCTGGCCAAACTTATCCTGCTATCCTCCACAGACAGATGGATTTCTGTCACCATACCTTTACTTTTCATGTGTTACCTCTCAAGAATAAACCTTTCCACCAACACATTCTTATAATTAATATTGAGTCCAATTCAGTTCCTATTTCCTTCATTAAGCCTGCATAAGATTTTAGCTTCAAACAGATTCTTCATTATTTAAATTTCTATGAAATTTATATTTTAAACTAGTCTATTATACATTTTCTTATAGTCTTCTGTTTGTTGGTTGATCACTAACCTGTAAGAAAATCAAAGACTTGGATCAGTTAAATGTTTGTTGAAATCTCAACTCTAAACTTGCTATGGAGCCAGCATGCGCAAATAATTTAAGTTCTCTGAGTTTCATTTTCTTTAAATGTGAAATAATAATGTTATTTTTACTTCAGTGCTTTTGAGAAAATAAAAAAGTAGTGTATACAAACTCTTGACCCATAAGATGTGTTTAATAAATATTGGTTAATTCCATCTCCCTTCTCCCAATATTTCATGAGTATCTTTTGAATCACCAACTGAATTGTTAAACATGTAGTTATACAAGTAGTGTCTTTTACTATCACCATATACATCCCTACTGTTCTGAGTACTCATAGACAGAGTATATATACTCAATGAAATAAATGGTTATAGGAGTAATAATCATAATAATAATCATAACAGATGTCTCAGATACACTTTGCTGCTTAATAACTACACTAAAACTAAGAGGCTTAAAAAAAAAATGATGGAGAACTACTTCCAGAATAGCAGTGTGAGGAGCTCAGCAGATCCTTTTCCCAGTGTCACAACCATAGCTGGGAAAATTATATTTTAAAAATCACTTAACAATCTCTGGAAACTGTTCTTAGGGCATACAGCAAATGCAAACATATTCAATCAAGAAAATATACTAAATATCTGAAGAAGCATGAGTCTGTGGCATTTGAGCCATGACAGGTGCTCTCCCTTTCCTTTCAAGCTTGACATCATGAATGCTCCATTCCAGGCAGGTGAGGCCAAGAACAATGTGCTCTCTCTCCCTCCAGCTCCCATTTGAGGGCTGTAGCATGCCCCCAGGCAGAGCAAGTCAACAGCATTTCTCATTCCCCCATCCCCGCTCTGTGTTGCAGAATCAATACTGTAGGCTGAGGACGCACATTTGATTCCTCTTATTGGCAGAGTTCCATTGAGACTGCATAATCCAAATAAAATAATAAATGTATATCAGTGTTGAAAAGACAGGATATGAAGAGCCAACAATAATTTTTTCTAATGTCTGGAAATCGTAAAGCTTATGTGATTGTATTAAGAGTGAAAACAGAATGGAGGAAATGCCACCACAGCTGGGCTACGAAGGAGGATAAATGTCATTATTTCTAGCAGAATCGCAGAGTCACTGGCACAGAGAGAAGGAAGGGCTAATGTATGTAGCTCTTCCATCAAGGTAGTCATAGAAGACCTGCCACAAATCGGCTAAGCCACTTAAACTTTCCAAACAACATGTATTAGATTTTCAATGTACTAATTAATTAATCAAACCCCTCTCCACTTTTGGGAATTAATCCTAAAGAAATAATCAGAGTTGTGGATTTTTTAATAAGAACAAAAAATATGATAACAACTCAAATGTCCAACAAAATTTAAAGAGTATGTGTTCTACGCACTAATATGTAAATAATTATCACTATATAGCAAAGTATTTTGAGAGTTTTCATAGATTTGCCAAATTTTGTGTATCAGATACTTGTGAAATAAACATGTGTTTTATGAATAGAGAATTTAAGATGTGTAGAGAAAGCATCATTAAAAATGTTGGTGCATTTTCTTCATCACACAACCCCTGTTGCCTAAGCTAAGTTCAAATATTTTGCCTTCAATGGTTCTGACAAACAGCTTGAAAAACTCTTTGGTTGGCTTTAAAAAAATAATGGATTATCTGTGTCTGTCCAGATGTATGATTATGGTTACAATACCAGCTTCTCTTAAAAGAATGACTACTAAAACCACATGAAAGACCATTCACAACCATGCCCTAAATAAGAGGATAAAACTGTTTGAAGCTGTTTTGGCAATTGATGTTAAATTATATTGTGTCACATGTCTTAGAAATATGTGAGAAAGGACATACACAGACAAAAAAAAGAAATGGAAGCTTACAATTCTAATTTTTAAAATTTATTGGTTCACTGACTTAATATTTATGTAAGACTGAGGAAGCAAAAGTGACTAATATTCTATGTATGTTTTCAAGTAACCTACGATATAAGGAGAGGTACCAGTATGCATACAAACAATTGTACCACAGTGAAATAGATGCTAGAATAGAGTATTCAAATAGATACAAAGTACGATGGGAAGAGATGTGAGAGAGTGATCAACTGAAACTGTAGGCTAGATTGTGTATCGCTTTTTCTTTTTTGAATGGTGTCATTGGATAACAAAACAATGGCCAGAAAGTAGCCTGACTGTACAATTCTTGGTCAAGATATAGAATACTCTGTGAATAGTATCCTTTGCAATTAAGCAGCATGGCAGCCCTGAAAAAGGAAAATATTATGGTCTTTGGAAGTTTACAAAGACCTCCAAATGTTGGTTTTTGACTCCAGAACTTTCTAGCTCCATTAGTTGCTCATGCTTTTATTTGCAAAAGCTTAAGTCTATGACTTATAAAATAAAGATATAATTATCTCAAGTTACAAAAAAAGTGAAACTAAATGCCTTAGTTCACTTGGGCTGGTACAACAAAATTCCACAAACTGGGTGGTTTATAAACAACAGAAATTTGTTTCTTCAGGTTCTGGAGTCTGGGAAGACCAAGATCAAGGTGTCCAGTGACACCAAATCTGCAGGTGTCTTGATCTTGCACTTTCTTTCATTTTTTTGTCTTTTATTTCAATAGTTTTGGAGGTACAAGTGGTTTTCAGTCAGATGGATAAGTTCTTCAGTGGTGATTTCTGAGATTTTGGTCCACCCATCACTCAAGCAGTATACACTGTAACAGTGTACAATGTATCCAATATGTAGTCTTTTATCCCTCACCTGGCTCCCATCTTTTCCCTCAAGTCCCCAAAGTCCATTAGATCATTTTTATGCGTTTGCAACCTCATAGCTTATCTCACACTTATAAATGAGAGCATACAATATTTGGTTTTCCATATCTGAGTTACTTTACTTACAATGATGACCTCCAGCTCCCTCCAAGTTTCCAAGTTGCTGCAAAAGCCATTATTTCATTCCGTTTTATGGCTGAGTAGTATTCCATGGTATATATATTCCACATATTCTTTATCCACTCATCGGTTGATGGGCATTTATGTTGGTTTCATGTTTTTGCAATTGTGAATTGTGATGCTAGAAACATGTGTGTGCATGTGTCTTTGTCATATAATGACTTCTTTCCTTTGGATAAATACCCAGTAGTTAGACTGATGGATCAAATGGTAGTTCTACTTTTAGCTCTTTAACAAATCTTCATACTGTTTTCCATAGTGGCTGTACTAGTTTACATTTCAACCACCAGTGTAAAATTGTTCCCTTTTTACCACATCCATGTCATCATCTATTTTTATTATAGCCATTCTTGTAGGAGTAAGGTGGTATCTCATTGTAGTTTTAATTTGCATTTCCCTGATAATTAGTTATGTTGAGCATTTTTTCATAAGATTGCCTTTCTGTAGTATTTATCCCATCATCTTCACTACTTGACAAATCTTTATTTTTATATTTGTCTGGTTCCTTCTGTTAGAATGTAAGCTCTTTGAAAGGCAGGGAATTAGTCTGTTTTGTTTACTGCTGTATGTCCCATGCCTATTCTCCCATGTAGTAGATGCTCAGTAAATATTTGCTAAATGAATGAATGAGTGGATGGCTAGTATACATGCATGACTACCTCACCATCTTTTTTTGCGTACAAAGTATGCCCTTTGTGCAGTTCTGCTATACTGAGGTCAATCCTTTTTACACGTGAGATGGGTTCAAAATAAAAGGATGGAGGAAGATCTACCAAGCAAATGGAAAACAAAAAAAGGCAGGGGTTGCAATCCTAGTCTCTGATAAAACAGACTTTAAACCAACAAAGATCAAAAGAGACAAAGAAGGCCATTACATAATGGTAAAGGGTTTAATTCAACAAGAAGAGCTAACTATCCTAAATATATATGCACCCAATACAGGAGCACCAAGATTCATAAAGCAAGTCCTGAGTGACCTACAAAGGGACTTAGACTCCCACACATTAATAATGGGAGACTTTAACACCCCACTGTCAACATTAGACAGATCAACGAGACAGAAAGTCAACAAGGATACCCAGGAATTGAACTCAGCTCTGCACCAAGCGGACCTAATAGACATCTACAGAACTCTCCACCCCAAATCAACAGAATATACATTTTTTTCAGCACCACACCACACCTATTCCAAAATTGACCATATACTTGGAAGTAAAGCTCTCCTCAATAAATGTAAAAGAACAGAAATTATAACAAACTATCTCTCAGATCACAGTGCAATCAAGCTAGAACTCAGGATTCAGAATCTCACTCAAAACCGCTCAACTACGTGGAAACTGAACAACCTGCTCCTGAATGACTACTGGGTACATAACGAAATGAAGGCAGAAATAAAGATGTTGTTTGAAACCAACGAGAACCAAGACACAACATACCAGAATCTCTGGGATGCATTCAAAGCAGTATGTAGAGGGAAATTTATAGCACTAAATGCCCACAAGAGAAAGCAGGAAAGATCCAAAATTGACATCCTAATATCACAATTAAAAGAACTAGAAAAGCAAGAGCAAACACATTCAAAAGCTAGCAGAAGGCAAGAAATAACTAAAATCAGAGCAGAACTGAAGGAAATAGAGACACAAAAAACCCTTCAAAAAATTGATGAATCCAGGAGCTGGCTTTTTGAAAGGATCAACAAAATTGATAGACCGCTAGCAAGATTAGTAAAGAAAAAAAGAGAGAAGAATCAAATAGATGCAATAAAAAATGATAAAGGGGATATCACCACCGATCCCACAGAAATACAAACTACCATCAGAGAATATTACAAACACCTCTACGCAAATAAACTAGAAAATCTAGAAGAAATGGATAAATTCCTCAACACATACACCCTCCCAAGACTAAACCAGGAAGAAGTTGAATCTCTGAATAGACCAATAACAGGAGCTGAAATTGTGGCAATAATCAATAGTTCACCAACCAAAAAAAGTCCAGGACCAGATGGGTTCACAGCCGAATTCTACCAGAGGTACAAGGAGGAACTGGTACCATTCCTTCTGAAACTATTCCAATCAATAGAAAAAGAGGGAATCCTCCCTAACTCATTTTATGAGGCCAGCATCATCCTGATACCAAAGCCTGGCAGAGACACAACAAAAAAAGAGAATTTTAGACCAATATCCTTGATGAACATTGACGCAAAAATCCTCAATAAAATACTGGCAAACAGAATCCAGCAGCACATCAAAAAGCTTATCCACCATGATCAAGTGGGCTTCATCCCTGGGATGCAAGGCTGGCTCAATATACGCAAATCAATAAATGTAATCCAGCATATAAACAGAACCAAAGACAAAAACCACATGATTATCTCAATAGATGCAGAAAAGGCCTTTGACAAAATTCAACAACCCTTCATGCTAAAAACTCTCAATAAATTAGGTATTGATGAGACATATCTCAAAATAATAAGAGCTATCTATGACAAACCCACAGCCAATATCATACTGATTGGGCAAAAACTGGAAGCATTCCCTTTGAAAACTGGCACAAGACAGGGATGCCCTCTCTCACCACTTCTATTCAACATAGTGTTGGAAGTTCTGGCCAGGGCAATTAGGCAGGAGAAGGAAAACAAGGGTATTCAATTAGGAAAAGAGGAAGTCAAATTGTCCCTGTTTGCAGATGACATGATTATATATCTAGAAAACCCCATTGTCTCAGCCCAAAATCTCCTTAAGCTGATAAGCAACTTCAGCAAAGTCTCAGGATACAAAATCAATGTACAAAAATCACAAGCATTCTTATACATGAATAACAGACAAACAGAGAGCCAAATCATGAGTGAACTCCCATTCACAATTGCTTCAAAGAGAATAAAATACCTAGGAATCCAACTTACAAGGGATGTGAAGGACCTCTTCAAGGAGAACTACAAACCACTGCTCAAGGAAATAAAAGAGGATACAAACAAATGGAAGAACATTCCATGCTCATGGGTAGGAAGAATCAATATTGTGAAAATGGCCATCCTTCCCAAGGTAATTTACAGATTCAATGCCATTCCCATCAAGCTACCAATGACTTTCTTCACAGAATTGGAAAAAACTACTTTAAAGTTCATATGGAACCAAAAAAGAGCCCGCATCGCCAAGTCAATCCTAAGCCAAAAGAACAAAGCTGGAGGCATCACACTACCTGACTTCAAACTATACTACAAGACTACAGTAACCAAAACAGCATGGTACTGGTACCAAAACAGAGATATAGATCAATGGAACAGAACAGAGCCGTCAGAAATAATGCCACATATCTACAACTATCTGATCTTTGACAAACCTGAGAAAAACAAGCAATGGGGAAAGGATTCCCTATTTAATAAATGGTGCTGGGAAAACTGGCTAGCCATATGTAGAAAGCTGAAACTGGATCCCTTCCTTACACCTTATACAAAAATCAATTCAAGATGGATTAAAGACTTAAATGTCAGATCTAAAACCATAAAAACCCTAGAAGAAAACCTAGGCATTACCATTCAGGACATAGGCATGGGCAAGGACTTCATGTCTAAAACACCAAAAGCAATGGCAACAAAAGCCAAAATTGACAAATGGGATCTAATTAAACTAAAGAGCTTCTGCACAGCAAAAGAAACTACCATCAGAGTGAACAGGCAACCTACAAAATGGGAGAAAATTTTCGCAACCTACTCATCTGACAAAGGCCTAATATCCAGAATCTACAATGAACTCCAACAAATTTACAAGAAAAAAACAACCCCATCAAAAAGTGGGCGAAGGACATGAACAGACACTTCTCAAAAGAAGACATTTATGCAGCCAAAAAACACATGAAAAAATGCTCACCATCACTGGCCATCAGAGAAATGCAAATCAAAACCACAATGAGATACCATCTCACACCAGTTAGAATGGCAATCATTAAAAAGTCAGGAAACAACAGGTGATGGAGAGGATGTGGAGAAATAGGAACACTTTTACACTATTGGTGGGACTGTAAACTAGTTCAACCATTGTGGAAGTCAGTGTGGCGATTCCTCAGGGATCTAGAACTAGAAATTCTATTCGACCCAGCCATCCCATTACTGGGTATATACCCGGAGGACTATAAATCATGCTGCTATAAAGACACATGCACACGTATGTTTATTGCGGCATTATTCACAATAGCAAAGACTTGGAACCAAGCCAAATGTCCAACAATGATAGACTGGATTAAGAAAATGTGGCACATATACACCATGGAATACTATGCAGCCATAAAAAATGATGAGTTCATGTCCTTTGTAGGGACATGGATGAAATTGGAAATCATCATTCTCAGTAAACTATCACAAGAACAAAAAACCAAACACTGCATATTCTCACTCATAGGTGGGAACTGAACAATGAGAACACATGGACACAGGAAGGGGAACATCACACTTTGGGGACTGTTGTGGGGTGGGGGGAGGGGGGAGGGATAGCATTGGGAGATATACCTAATGCTAGATGACGAGTTAGTGGGTGCAGCACACAAGCATGGCACATGTATACATATGTAACTTACCTGCTCATTGCACACATGTACCATAAAACCTAAAGTATAATAATAATAATAATAAAATAAATAAATAAATAAATAAATGAATTTGGTAGAATTTACCAGTGGAAAAAAAAAATCCTTTTTAATTCCTCCTATCTGATTCTCTCCCACAGTAATGTATTGGAATCCAGGAAAAACTGCAATCCTTGGGATGTACTTTAATCTAGCTCTTCAGACTTCCTCTGATCCTGCTTACTGTATTTCACTTGGGGAATTAAGTTATTTGAATTCAGTGCAACATTGCAAGTCTCTCCCTGTTTGTGTTTGAAAGTTGTAGTCTCTGAATGAATGTAGGAACACTAAGATAATCCCACAAAGTAGCAATTCCAGAGGAAAAAAATAGCCCCTCATTTTCCTGGTTTGTACAAAACAATTATTTGAGCCAGGAGCCATTTGATTGAAGAAGAATTTAGAATTTTTTACCTTTTCTCAGATGGGAAGAATTGCTTATCTTCTTGAAACAAAGCATGAGTAAGATATGAACTACATTTCTCAATTAATGGAAAATCTACTCTGGTTCTAACAAAAGATTAACAATTATAATGCTCAGTGTTGTATGTTTTTATTATTTTATTATTTATTTTTCTGTTCTCAGTATGTTTTCTAGAAAATATGCTAAGCTGGTTATCATCTATTAACCAGATAACTTTTTCAACCTGAAGCCAGAAATTGTTATGAAGAAACTAGTAAACACTTGTTAGTGATGTTAAAGAAAAACATTCTGCATCTGATTTCTGGATTGAATTAGGTGAAATTTAAATTTTCTTCCAACTTTCATATGCTCTTGAAAGTAAATATATCTAAAATTTATTTGAAGAAAACATGTTTAGCAAATATAAAAACATTGCCTTACATTTACTTGTTTCTTTAGCATTCACATATTACCTGCACAAACACTAGGCAGAAACTGCTAATTGCCCACCTGAATGTCAGAATTGTGATTTTGTTGGGTTAAGCAATGTGCCCATCTTGAAAATTACATTACCCCATTTCTGATGCTGTTAGGTCTTTTCCCCTCCTCCTAGATGGAGAAGCCAACTTGTGACTAAATAAGCTCAAGGTAAGAATGCAGGAGTGAAACAGTAAAAGAAACCTGGGTTCAGGAAGGATTCATGGAATTTCTGTACCCACCCTGGACTACCAACTTCTGGTACTGTCAGGTGAAAAATAGCAAACTCCTTATTGCTTAAGCCACTTTTGTGTGTGTGTGTGTGTGCTATTACTTGCAGCCAGAAGCAATCCTAGCTTTTTCGCACTATATATAAAAAATATATTATATATATATTTCTCCCCTATGCTGTTTTAAAAATACTGAAGAGCTAATAGAGAGTAAGGATTAATTACTAAGCCAAAACTGAAAAAGAAAACAAGAACCTGGAGAGATAGTTGAGCACAGAAGCTACTTTTGGTCTTAAGGCATTTGTTAATACTGGAAATTCAGAACCTATATCTTGGTTACTTGTAGGGCAACAGTGACAGAAGCCCAGAGCAGGCAACAAGTGGGGCTTACCCCCCACAGTGAGCTAGGACCATGGTAGGTTACATCCTCAGGGTAAAAGTGAACCAGAAATAGTACAGCCCTTTCAAGGAATTGCAGCCCCTTTTCAAATTGTCTAATCAGGAAATCTCAACTTGACTTAAAATGATTTCAGGCTGATAATCCTACCAGTCCCCCAGCAGGAGCAACTGCAAAACTACCATGTCAGAATTGACCTTAACATAAACCCCTCAACACATTGAAAAACAACTTTTCAATTATAATTACCAATATGTTTAAAAACAATCAGGCCTACAAAAGTTGATGGTGACAACCAGCAGAAACAAAGACAAAACAAAGATCCACAGGATCTCATATAATGGAAGTATTGGAGACAAATTATAAAACATCTGTATTTTGAATATGTACTGGGCAACAAGAGTGAAACTCCATCTCAAAAAAAAAAAAAAAGAAAGAAAAGAAGATAGTATAAAGCTTGAAATGAGGGGGAGAAACTGTCATTATTCTCAGACAACATGAAGAAAACTACAGATAAATCATGAGGATTAATGACAGAGTCTAACAATGTTTCTATATACAAAATCAATAAACAGATGTAACCCATTTTCCTATACAAAAGTAACGAACAGGAAAAAAATACCATGTACACAGTAACACCAACAATACCAAATACCTCGAAGAAATTTTGAAAAGAGATGAAAAAAAAAAAAAACTTCTGCCAAAAAAAACCCCTATAAAATCATTGTTGGGAAAATTTACAGGAGACATAAATATATTGAAAAATAGGTGTGTCTATGGATTAGAAGGCTAAATATTGTAAACAGGTCAATTCTCCATAAATTGATCCATAGGTTTAATTCTATTTCAATTAAAAACCTCTTCTTGTTTTTGATTGTTTATTATTTCTGTGAAACTTGACGAGTTCATTCTAAAATTTATCAGTAAAGCCCCCAAAGAAGAACAGTGTGGAAGGGAATTGTTCTACCTTATATCAAGATTTATTGTCATGTAGTAACAATAGAGATTGCAGGGCAGTGGTGCTTGGGTAGACAAAATAGATAGACTGAATAAAATAGAATTCTCACACAGAGACTCATGTATATACGGACATTTGATCTATGTAAGTGTTATTATAGCCAAGTGAAAGGGAAAGTTTTACTTTTCAATACATAATGTTATAACATTTGAGTATCTTTTGGGAAATAAATATTGTAACTCATTCCATAAAAAAATAATTCCAGGAGTATTATAGACCTACATATTAAAGATTTTAGTAGTTCATTAACAGACTATCTTCTTGATTTCAGATCTTGGAAAACTCTTACACCAGACACAAAAAGCCATAACTATAAAGAAAGAAGTTAATCAAATGGACATCATTAAGATTTAGAGCTTTATGATGTCATTTAGAGATATCATAAAGAAAATAAAAAGTGATAGACTGTATTTGTCAGAAAAAACTGGCAAAGAAAATATATCCAAAAGATATTTTTAAAAATCTGCATACAAATGAAAAACAAAAATGACAAGAACCTTCATAGAAAAACTGGCAAAGGATTTGAGCAAGCACACCACAAAACAGACTATTCAATGGCCCATAGATGTATGAGAAGGTGATCATCCTCATTAGAAGTTTAGAAAATGCAGCTGGGCGCAGTGGCTCACGCCTGTAATCTCAGCACTTTGGGAGGCCAATGCAGGTGAATCACCTGAGGTCGGGAGTTCAAGACCAGCCTGACCAACATGCAGAAACCCTGTCTCTACTAAGAATACAAAATTAGCCAGGCATGGTGGTGCATGCCTGTAATCCCAGCTACTTGGGAGGCTGAGGCAAGAGAATCACTTGAACCCGGGAGGTGGAGGTTGTGGTGAGCTGAGATCGCACCATTGCACTCCAGCCTGGGCAACAAGAGTGAAACTCTGTCTCAAAAAAAAAAAAAACTTTAGAAAATGCAAAGTAAAACTGAAATGAGGTATCACAAACCAACAACCACATTTGTTGCAATTAAATAGTCTCACAATACAGAATATGTGGAGCAATGGGAATTCTCACATGTCGCTGCTACTACCACTTTAGAAAACAGTTTGATGTTGTGTAGTAAAATCAAAATATTCATTCTCTATGACTAGCACTTTCACTCCTAGGTACACACCCTAGAGAAACTAGCAAGACATGTATGGGAATATTCTTAGAAGCCTGATTAGAATCCCCAGAAACAAATCTAACCTAACTATATGTAATCTTTGAAATGCCTAACTCATTGTGGTATTTCCACATGCTAAATTCCCTGCACTTTGGGAGGCCAATGCAGGTGGGTCACCTGAGGTTGGGAGTTCGAGACCAGCCTGACCAACATGGAGAAACCCCGTCTCTACTAAAAATACAAAATGAGCCAGGCATGGTGGTAAATGCCTGTAATCCCAGCTACTCGGGAGACTGAGGCAGGAGAATCGACAGAAAAAAAGGCAACAGAAAAAAGAAAAAAGAACTACATTTACATATCATACACAGAGGACTCTTAAAAACATCATGTTGAGTGAAACAATCAAGCTCTAGAGAAAGGACACATCGGGAGGTTCTGGTAGGCTGGCAACCTCCTATTTTTTGACCTGAAAATTACTCTGGAGTTAACCTTGTTGTAGCTTATTAAATTATACATCTGTCTCTGTATTTTTGAATATGAGTGATTATATTTTACAATTTTAAAAGCAAAATAAAAATATAAGTAAAACCTTAAATTTGTCTTGTAGATTCATTATTCTTAAATATGTGGGGATTGGATACATTCGTGTGCAAAAGATATCTGATAAGCCAGAGAAATAACTCAATTTAGGACAACTTTCTAGAGTTTCAATATTTATAATGGGGAGAGGAGGAAAGACATCAATGCAAGTATGGAGGCCTTTGGAGGCAGTGAACAGATTTAAATGGTAAATCATTAAAATACACATGATTCAATGTGCAATTACAATGTGATGATTTTAAAAATAAATAAAATTTTTAAAACACCACACAAGATTATATTACAGAATGACACCTTAATTCACATGAATTAAAAATAAAATACAAGTCTTCAAATAAGTTTATCTCTTTTGTAGATATAAATTTATTATCCTCTTATGAAAAATGGAAAAGTTTGACAAGTACTGCTGTATGGAATGGGACACCATTAAAATGTGATCATAGGTGTATAATATGCTGAGGTTTGCATTTTCGACAATTACTCTGGCAATAGAATACAGTGATTAATCAGACATAAAACTGGAGACAGGGCTAACAGTTGGAAGGATTTTGCAGTATTCTCAATGAGAAGAGATTAGGGCATTGTGACATAAATGAGAGGATACCTCAAGAAATTAGCAGGACTCGGGCCAATAGGAGAGGTAAATAAGAAAGTGTCTTGGGTGGCTGGGTGAAACTAATAAAGGAATACAGGAAGAATGTTTTTTAGGAAAGATAAATCATGTGAGGTCATATGGGAGTTGGGAGGCATTAAAATGATATTTCCACCAGCAGCTCTATGTCAGTTTAGAGAGAGGATTGGGTGTCACTAGCATTACATAAAATTTAAAGTCTTGGTAACAGTAAGAGTATACAGAGCAACTCCAATTTTTTTTTTAAGTCATACCATGTACTCCCTTCTACCATATCATTTCTATCTGAGGTCTTCAAAATGAGTAATGGATATCCTGTTCGATACACTAAGACTTCTCTACTGCATAGTTTTTTTTTAAAATATTGTCCAAGTGCTAAACCGCCATATAAACTCTTTCCTAAAGTTGGTCTACCTCAGAAAACATCATGCTGTTCTCCTTTCTCATCTGCTTATTGGCAATCACCTTTCTCTTACTTTATAAAAGACAGATATAATTTTCAGACACCTTGACTTGTTGCAGTAGGCAAGATCCCCAAATGCAATCTAAGATTTAATATGTTGAATTTTGAACAACTGTCTTCAATTAACTAGGATCGATTTATCCTCCTCAGATAGAGTTATGTTAGTCAAATTCAAAATTGTAAATTTAAGTTTTAATCATAAAAATCATCAATTTCTTGGTAAGAATTCTTGCATCAATTTCTCTTTTTTTAATATTTTTAAAGTACTTTGAGTGCCATTTGAAACAGTTTTGGCATAAACATATAAGTTTTTACTTGTAATTAATGGGCAAACTCCAAATGTAAATCATACCTGATTTTATAGAGTTACTTTTACTCCTTCATCATATAAGTTTTACTGGATAAACAAAGTGGTTTTAAGTGAATGAGCAAGGTATACTTTAGAGTCATTTGCTATGTCTTGGTAATATTTTTTAATATACTTCTATGAAATTGAGGAAACAAATGACCATAATGTCTAATCAACAATTTTTTAATAAAGGCAAAATTCATGGCATTTTAATTTTTATATATATTTTAGAAATAGATTGTCAAGTTGCTCAAAAAAATATTTTGGATTTTTATTGAGACTGTCTTGAATTTATAGGTGAGTTCAGGAGAACTAACAATTTTTTATTATTGAGTGTTTCACTCCAAAAAAAGTATTACTCCCTTAGTATAATATCGAGAACTTTATTTTATCTCATTAAAGTGTTTAACTTTTACTGTAGAAGTCCTGCACAACTCTAAGTTAATTTCTAGGGCCTGCATAATTTTTTTATACTGTTGCAAATAAATACAGCTACCTTAGTTTCTTTTAGCTAAGTTTTTGTATGGTTTACTATTTCTCTTATCTGTACTTTTAAATTTTCAAAATCTTCTGTGAATAGGATGAAATTAATTTTTAAATATCATGTGTTAATCCTTGCATTTTAACTATATAACTTAGTCAATATAAATTCATGTAATTATATACATAAATATATATTATATACAGTATGCATATTATATATTTTAAATATATATCTTCCATTTCCTTGTACGCTTTTAATTTGTTCTGCCTGTTATATTTTCTTTTCCTCTTTTTTTCCTATGAGAAAACGCAAAGACTTAGAATACTCTAGATCTATTTAACCTTTTCTTGACTTACATGCTATTTTTATCATGTTTCTTTGTCGATACTTCTATCAGGGTCTAATCTACTGCTAAACCTATCTATGTAATCATTCAGTTACATAATTTTTAGATAGTTCCTCTTCAAATATGCAAACCTAAATCCCTTGAAAAAATTGGTTCCACTTTTATCTCCATGAACAGTTACAGAGTGCTTGTTTTATTCAGGTATCCAATATCTAGAGTTAGTTTGGATCTGTTTCTGTCTATTAATTCTGCTGATTCTCATTTGTGTGAACTTAACTCATTACATGTATTGTGATTTTAAGTTATTTGCCGGCTAATTTTATTTGAAAAATTATCTTTAGACAAAGTTTGTGACTGAGTGTGGTATTATCTTCTTCAGAGAGGATTTCGTTTCCAGCTTCCAGTTACCTATGGGCAGTTGTACTACAAAATCAAGGATTGAGGATTCTCTATCTGCCTGGGTGATCCCCAGAGTTATATTTACATTCTCCTTCCTGAATTTAGCTTCTGAGGTGTTTGCCCAAAACAAGAGTGTGTTCTACTAGGTTTCTGTCTTTGTTAGTTCCTGAGTTCAGGCTCAGCAACCCTCACCTCTGAAGGTCAGCCCCAAAGCACAGGTGACTCTCAGCTGTCTACCAGGGAGTTCCCATGAGTCTACCATGAGTCACCTCCTTTCTGTGACAAATGCCTCTGGTGTCAACAACTCCAGTTCATCTCTTTGTACAGTCATGCTCTCCCCAGTCTAAGATTAGTTATTCCTTACTAACTTGTTGGGTGTTTCATGCCATTAAAAGGATATTTTCCAGGCCGGGCGCGGTAGTTAATGCCTATAATCCTAGCACTTTGGAAGGCCGAGGTGGGCGGATCACCTGAGGTCGGGAGTTCAAGACCAGCCTGACCAACATGGAGAAGCCCCGTCTCTACTAAAAATACAAAATTAGCCAGGCGTGGTGGCGCATGCCTGTAATCCCAGCTACTCAGGAGGCTGAGGCAAGAGAATTACTTGAACCCAGGAGGCAGAGGTTGTGGTGAGACAAGATTGTCATTGCACTCCAGCCTAGGCAACAAGAGGGAAACTCCATCTCAAAAAAAAAAAAAAAAGAAGAATATTTTCCATGTTGTGTCTAGCCTTTTTTATTTGTTCTTATCAAGAATGTTAGTCTGAATTACCTAAATCACCACTACAAGAAGCACCTCTTTTTTATTTACATTATTAATGTATGAATGTAAGTTTTAAATGGTATTTTGATTCTATTGCATACATTTTAAAAAGTGATATAACCCTTGGGTATTAATTATGTAATATCAATATTTGCCAAAATTATATCATTAGCAGTAATTTAAACATTTGTTAAAATTTGAGATACTGATATAGAATGGTCAAAATAAAGCATTTTTAAATATCATTTTAAGAGGTATATGAGAAAAACTTTTGAAGTCTGTTATTCTAAGTATTTGATTTCATAACACTTCCATTAGTATAGTATGAACTTGTTGGGAAAGGAGCTGTGCTCATTTATCTCTGTAACTCTAATGCCTGGTGCAATACCTTGTTTAGAATACTCCCTCAGTAAATATTTGTTCAATTATCAAATTTTTAGTTTAGCTTAAATTTGATTGATATATATGGATGAAAATGTAGCTATCTCTCTCTTATATGTGCATGTACATACACATATGTGTGTATATACATGTATATGTATATAATTATATATACTTTTGAAATTATTATTGTGTTATGATGGTAATGAGTGGCTGGTCAACAACAGAAAACAACATTATTTCCCTTAAATCTAGTCATATTCCTTTCTAATCAATACAACATTTGGTTTTGGTGTTTAAATAACATTAAGACTGTTATTCAAACGACGTGTTGATTACATCTAAAAATCTGCTTTTCCTGAAATAATGTTTAATTTACTTTGATTTGCATGCCATTTTAAATAACTTACAAAAGAATCAGCAC
The DNA here is from genome assembly GCF_028885625.2 of Pongo pygmaeus. NCBI lineage: Eukaryota > Metazoa > Chordata > Mammalia > Primates > Hominidae > Pongo > Pongo pygmaeus. Next base: position 130,779,891 of record NC_072373.2, on the reverse strand, counting down.
AGACTGAATAAATTAAAGATATTTTTATAAATGGCTTTTGCCATTTTATGACATTTTAAGGTTTAAATTTTGCTCTGAATAATATTTGCAGAGGCAAGTAGATGTCTGAAATTTAAATATCATATTAAAATATTACTTCACAGTATTTTATGGCATATTAGGGAATTTATTTCATTTCTGTCAACTTTTTTATAAAAATAAATTTTAAACTCTACTTTGTGTCCTTGTTATTCCTGTGTGTCTGAAGTCATGTCAGAAATTCACTGCACTAGGAAATTCACATCCATAGAATGTGACATTAAAGAGTCAAGCACTATATATTGTGGTTGGGTAGAATGTGATTTAAGAACTTGGCCATGAGGGAAATTAGTGAGAAATGGTATATGAGGAAAAAGTCATGGTCCATACTAGGGACAGTAAGATCAATCACATGGGTTCAGACCAAACTCAGAGACTAAAATTCAGAATTAGCGAGAATTACGATAGATGAGGTGATGGAAATTGTGGAAGTTGTTGAATATCAGGGATCAGGATTTACTTTTCTATAAAGGGCCTGAGAGTAAATATTTTAGGTTTTGCACGCTACATAATCTCTGTCACAGCTACTCCACTCTGCCATTGTAGGGTCAAAGCAGACACAGACAATACAGAAAGGAATGGGTGTATTTGTGTTCCAATAAAACGAATTACAAAAGCAAGCTGGATTTGGGCTGTGAGCCAGTCATTCACCAGCCCCTGCTCTAGGGGTTCCAAAATCCCCAAGGTCTAACTGGTTCATCAAAGAGCTCAGTCCACTTCCAATGTCAGAAGAGAGAGAATTGAAAAGCCTCTTTTTGCCTGAGGCATTTTTGCTCTATTTGCTGCTGCATCCTGGTCCTCCACGGTCCAGTGCAGGTTACCTCGAGGATGCTGAGGCTCTCTCCCTCACTTGGAGCCTGACACAGACTCTAGTAGTGCCCCACCTTGGGACTGACAGGTTAGAGCTCTATTCTTTCACAATCTCATGCTGATTCGTGGTTCCTCAAAGCACAACAACAAACAAGGTGCTACAGCTGAGGAAATGGGAGATAAGTTTCAAATCTATCTTCCCAATCGATCAAAATAAGGGGTTTATATAGTGGGACAGGAACGTAGCTAAAGTCCAGGAAAACAAGAATTAGGGAGGGGTAGGTAAGAGGAGTTGGTCAATTGGCAGCAGGTGGTTGGTTAGGCAATCATGATGAATAACAGGTCTGGTGTCTCCTGGTCCAGAAGCAATGATCTAGTAAATTTCAGCTTCTTGATACTACTTGGGACTCCTGATAGTCGATTTCCCGAGAAAAGAATGCAGGAAATTATCATCTCCATTGCTATCGTCTTTATCTATCTATCTGTCTTTCTATCTATCTATCTATCTATCTATCTATCCAAATAAGACAAATATGTTTCTAAACCTTTAAGACTGAATGGTTCACAATGAGATACCATCTCATATCAGTCATAGTGGCTATTTAATAATAAACAATAATTACATAATATTAATTTAATAAAATATACTGCTCTAATATTAATTATATATTAATATACTGTTTTAAATTAATAATTTTAAAATAATAAAATGGCTTTTTAATAAAAGTAAAAAATAACAGATCCTGGCGAGGCTGTGGAGAAAAGGGAATACTTATACACTGTTGGTGGGAGTGTAAATTAGCTCAACCTTTGTGGAAAATATTATTGTGATTTTTCAAAGAGCTAAAAGCAGAACTACCATTCAACCCAGCAATCCCATTACTGGATATATACCCAAAGGAATATAAATCATTCTACCATATAGACACATGCACGTGAAGGTACATTATAGCACTATTCCCAATAGCAAACACATGGAATCAATCTAAAGGCCCATCAATGACAGACGGGATTTTTAAAATGTGGTACATATGCACCATGGAATACTATGCAGCCATAAAAAAGAATGAGATCATGTCTTTACAGGAACATGGGTGGAGATGGAGACTATTATCCTCAGCAAACTAATGCAGGAATAGAAAATCAAATACCTCATGTTGTCACTTGTAAGTGGGAGCTAAACAGTGAGAACTTATGAACGCAAAAAAGAAACAACAGATACTGGAGTCTACTTGAGGGTGAAGGGTGGGAAGAGGGAGAGGAGCACAAAAGATAACTATTAGATACCGGGCTTAATTCCTAGATGATGAAATAATCTGTCCCACAAACCCTTGTGACATGAGTTTACCTATGTAACAAACTTTCACATGTAACCCTGAATTTAAAATAAAAGTTTTAAAAAATAAAAAAACATTAAGACTACATTCAATTGCTATGTTTATTAAACTCTAAATATCAATTCTATGAGACAATTGGGCTGGTTTCACTTTCTTACATGAGGATCCTAGCTTTTTAAATTAAATCAAACAGATTCATTTTTCAAAATACCAGAGCAAACAACTTTTGTGGCTTCCTTGGCCTTAAAAGTCTTCCTTAGGGATGTTGGGTCCTATTCTATTTTTACATTTGCCTAGATCAACTCTTTTTAAAGTAAAGATCTGCTCCAAGATGACTTCTCTCTTTTCCTGTAGAATGAACTTGCAATTTGTCTTCATAAAAATAAAATTTAGCCTTGTTCAAAAGAAACCCTTATTCAGGTGTGAGCTCATTTTCCCGGGATGCAAGAAGTCCTTTCTGGAAGGGCTGGACATTCTAAATTGAATAGAAGCTCAAGTTTTTAAAATGCAAATTAAACCAACACTTTGTGTATTGATTCTTTTTAACTTGCCAGTGCCCTACTTATCTTTATTCTGGCATCACCTCACATCTGCTGGCTTCTCACACAACTTGCACAATTCACCAATCAAAATCTGCCAGCTTCAGTTAACCCCAGTGAGCTGCGCCCACGGGCAAGACGTATGTGCCTGCAAGTAGAGAAACTCCAGAATTTCTATATAAGAGGGGTTGATGGGCATCCTTGTCATCACCTCTCCCTGCAAGTTGTGGGTGGCAGCAAATTATGCAGTGGTGAGTAACTTGTGTTACGGCTTAATTTGTAGTCTATTGTGATGCGTTTCAGGATGATGGCATAGTAAGACCGATTATAGCTTGAAATCAGATACTGATTGGTAACACTTCATACTTTACTCCCACAGAAAAAATCTTACAACATCATTAGTATTATTCTATATTGTTTGCACTTTATAAAGTGTATATTGCATAGAGACTTTTGTTTATAAGTGAAAGGAACTCACAAACAAGTAACTTAGGCAAAAATAGTTGGGGGAGGAGATGATTACTAACTCACATACTGAACCTCAAAGGTTGAACAGAAGGTTGTGTTGGAGCTCTTCTTCTAAGTAATTGCACTCACGGACTAAAAGCGCTCGAGAATTTCTATATCTCATCTCTTCTCTATTAATGCCAGTTTTATTCTCTTTCACAAGTGTAAGACCTTCTTTATTTGCTTAAGGAGACATGACCATATGCAGCTTTGGTACTTACATCTGTACAGCTTTGCCACCAGAAAGAGAAGGACACTCTTCTCCTTTGATTCTAGTTAGAAAACTACTGGGTATTCAGATAGGCTCCTACTGGTTTCATGTTCATCTCTGGACAAATCTCCATGGCCAGAGGATATAGGGTAGCATAAATGATAGGCTTCACTTCAGTTGTGTGCTCACCCGACTATTAGTGTGGTGCAACCTAACAGAAAATGTCCAGATGTCCCAGGACCACATATTAGCTTGTATTTGGAAGAGAGTACCTCTCTCAAAAGAAGTGGTAGTTGCAAACCAAAGCGACAGATATTTCCTATATGTGGAATCAAAGTCCAAGTTTTATGAAAGAACATTTTATTGAATGATAAATTAATAACTTACAATTCCATGTGAAGGGCAAGTCAATGAATCTGAGAATTCTAAAGATTAAGTGAGCATAGTCTCCCTATTTGCAGAGACAGGACTAGAGATTCTCTGTTGTTTGTGACTCCATATCTATATGAAATCACATTTGCAGCCAAGAGTGGTGGCACATGCCTGTAATCCCAGTGCTTTAGGAGGGTGAGGTGGGAGGATCACTTGAAGCTAAGAGTTTAAGGCCACCGTGGGCAACATAGTAAGATTCCAAATCTACAAAAAAAAAAAAAAATAGCCAGGAATGGTGGCACACACCTGTAGTCCCATCTGCTCAGGAGGCTAAGGTGGGAGGATCATTTGAACTCAGGAGTTCAAAGCTTCAGTGAGCCATGACCACATCACTGCACTCCAGCCTGGGTGACAAAGAAAGACCTCATTAAAAAAAAAAGAAAAAAGAAAAGAAAGGAAAGAAAGAAAGAAATCGAGTTTGTGTTACTTTTATGTATCAAAAAGGAGTCCAGTATAAATAGAGTCATTTTTCAAATATCAATGAATAAATCTATATCAAAGGAGTAACTAAAGGGTTAAAAATTATTTAAAGTCTATAATTTTATGTATTTTATTTTATTATTTTTAGACGGAGTCTTACTCTGTCACCTAGGCTGGAGTACAGTGGCATGATCTCAGCTCACTGCAACCTCCGCCTCCCAGGTTCAAGTGATTCTCCTGCCTCAGCCTCCCAAGTGGCTGGGACTACAGGTGCATGCCACCATGCCTGGCTAATTTTGTATTTTTAGTAGAGATGGGGTTTCACTGTGTTGGCCAGACTGGTCTCAAACTCCTCACCTCAAATGATCTGCCTGCCTCAGCCTCCCGAAGTGTGTGATTACAGGCATGAGCCACCACGCCTGGCCAATTTTTATGTATTTTGTATATTGCTGTGAAATTGAAATAAACTTTAATTCTATATGTTTTATTTTAAAGTTGTGAAGTGTCTTAATTTTAGGAATGATCTTGCTTCAGATCCTTTGATAGGAGCTTCGATAACAGATAGTATACATGAAAGTTGTATGAGTGTTGGCAAAGGTGGTTTTTCATATCTACGAAGGTGTTTTCTTTTATTAATTTATTCTAAAATCATTTGGACTTTTGCCCTCATTTTTCTTACAGTTGGTTCTGAAACATAACGGCTGTCATCACAACAGTCAAATTAAGACAGCGTGTAAAGAAAAATTGTATTTTAATGTGACAAATGAAAGTCCCAGCCCACAGAAGAGTTCAACAAGTAAGGAAAACAGGACAGGTGGGAAGATGTATGCAAGAGCCACACAGATGCACAGGTAAAGAAAACGAGGACAACTAACATACAGATTATAGAACTATTTGGAGCTATCTTAGCCTGGGAACAAACCCGGAAAACTTCAAAGGGGAAGCAAATCTTCAGTAGAATTTAAGATGCAATATTTAAGAGAAGGCATGGAACTAGAAACCGCGGAGAGAAGAGGGGACAATAAAGATCTACTTTACTGAAGTATATTTCTCAGCAGCTCCAAAGAGATGCTCAAAATTCCCATGTTGTACTAATTATAATACATAATCTAACTATGCAACCAATGGATAATTACTAAAGGATTGAGAGAATGCACTTCTTGTTGGAGCCGATGGCATTCTCATAGTGTCGGGAGAGAGAAAGGGAGAGAGACAGGGTGCTTATTAATTTATATAAATTATAAAATCAGTAATTGTACATTCAAAATATTTATGTTGTTCCAGTGTTATACTCATCACTGTAGAAGGAAGGGTAAAAGGAATGAAATTTATTTATTCAATAAAGATTCGCTGAACTCTTGATTTGTACAAAATACTATGTTAAGGGTTCAAAAAGGAAGAAAAGGTGAATTAGATATGGCTTATACTTTAAAGAAGAAAAATATTATTGAGGGAAAATAAGACAATCAAGCAAAATTTTTATACGTGATCTACAAAAATGTCCAAAGAAAGCTCTAAAGGATCACATAAGAGGGAAAGTTTGAGGAAATCTCATAAGGAGATTACTTTGGTTTGAAATTTGAAAAATCATTAAAGGAAGAGTACAAAAAAGGCTTTGATGCAAGACAATATGGTTTATAAAATGCCATGTAGCCTAGGATGTCTGGAGTTAGTGTCTGTACAGGGAGAAGGAGAGGCAAGATGGAAAGATTGGTGGAGGCCAGACAGAGGCCCTTACATGCCAGGCTAAAGACTGAATACAATTTTATAGTCAATGAAGAATCATAAAGCACTTTTGAGCAAGAGAGCGGCATGATCAAAATTGTGCTTTAAGAGAATTTTCATGGTGCAAAGTTATAGACTTGATCAGAAAATGGAAGATTTGTAGCTAGGGAAATTAGCCAGTAGGTAATGATACTGTCACTGAAATAATGAAGTGAACAAAATGGTAAGAGCAGACATGGAAAAGAGAAAATGGAGAAAAGAGAAATGACGTGTTGTTTCTCCAATTCACTCCTACAATTGGAAGTACAAGATGAGAATATATCAAATAAAATAAAACGATTTATAGTCATGTGCTAGATTGTGCAGTCAAAATAAGGTCTACTGGTATTGAGAGAGATGCCTTTGAGAGCTAGAGTAGCAAGGACAAAATTCAGAAATGTGAGATATGAATGCATTCCAGGAAAGTAGAACAGCATGTGAGAAGGGACAGGAACAGAACAAAGATGGTGCAAGTGCAGCTCAAACAAGCTCATCAGAGGAGAGGACACATCTCTGCAGAGCGGGACACAAGACAAGTGTGTAGTGGGGCAGGACTTACCCAGAGGGGTGTTGTATGATGGAAGAGCCTGAAGGCCATAGCTGACTTTTGTAGGAAACCAGGCATTAATTGATGCTAATTGAAATATGGAAGAGAAAAATACAAAAGGGCAAAAGTTCATTGGAAATTCAAAAGAATTTAGAGACTAAATACAAGGGACACAGGCATGCATAAATCAAGGATGATGACAAGATTTTTAGATTGAGTGGTTTGGATCATCTTATACTTTAAATAGCTGCTGCTTGTTACTTTCCAGGAATATAGTAGAGAACCAGTTGCAGTGTGACACTGAAGAAAAAGGAATGGCCAATTTATATGTGTGTATTTCTCAACCCTTTCACACATAAACTAGTGTATTAATACAGCACTATAAGGTAAATGTTTTAAAAGGGAATTGAGGGCAGCTGTGCAGAACTTAGTAGGAAAAGCATCACATTTTTATAGTATGTGAACATGAATAAAAATCAAGTTTTGGAGAAATACTTTAAATTTAAAACTTCCAAATAAAATCTATTCAATTTTTAAATGAGAAACATGAGCTTACTTGTACAGAGAATGGCTACATACATTTTCTCATCAGAATTTTTACTTTTGACCTCTTTAAATTCATGATAGTAACCACTGAAGAGAAGAGAAACTGTGCAAGTAGGTGATAAAAATCTGATATCATTGCTTTATAATCATTAAAAATATAACAACCCTTGAAATTACATGTGAAGAATTCAATAGCACTGCCTTCATTGACAAAAGTAATGTTTAAATTTCTTGTGATAAACTTAGATGTTTCTAAATCCAATTAAATATCTTTTATCACATATTGCAAAAGAAAAATAATGCTTTATTTGCAGAATGTACATTCATTTTTAGAGCCATTGCTATGCAGATAGCATGGAAGCCATATACAAGACATATCTGTACCCATGGACAGAATTTACAGAGAGAAGACAGAAATAGCAATCACTTCCCTCAGTTGTACCCATGAGGAGAACCGTTGAATCTCTCCACTCTCCAAGCACCTTTAACAGACCACACCTAGGGGTGTGCCCAGTGCTCCTTGGGCAATAACATATGCTGCAGCTGGTTGTCCAGTGGGTTTCCAGGTAGTGGGGCTCCCTCTTGGCTATATTTAGTACACTGGGGTGCAGCAGCAAATTCTGAAGTTGTTTCTCTCCTGGTTTATAGCCTTCTGAACTTGCTGTCATGCACTGTTCCACCTTGAACCTGGATTATTGCAACCGGAAGCAATCTTCATTGAGACTTTGCACAGACCCTGCTAAGACCCTGAGGCGATCAATATCTTATGGGACAGTTGAAACCCATTCACAACACACTGGTATGACAATGCACAACACAACTCTGCAATGAACTTTTTATTTTGTTGCCTGTATCACTGCTATAGGTTATCCTGGGGTAGCCACTGATTTCCAGGGCAAAGATATGTTCCTGTGGGATGAAGCTCCATAGATTCATGTAAATCAGCTTCTACCATATCCTGATAGGGAATCACAGAGGACCATAGTGGACAGAAGTCATTGATAGTAAAAAAAATAAAAAATTTTAAAAAAAGTAAAATTATATTTAAAAAATCTCTTGCCTGGGCCAGGCATGGTGGCTCACGCCTGTAATCCCAACACTTTGGGAGGCCGAGGCAGGCAGATCACTTGAGGTCAGGAGTTCAAGACCAACCTGGCCAACATGGTGAAACCCCATCTCTATTAAAAATACAAAAATTAGCCTGGCATGGTGGCATACAACTGTAGTCCCAGCTACTCGGGAGGCTGAGACAGGAGAATCACTTGAACCCAGGAGGTGGAGGTTGCAGTGAGTTGAGATCGTGCCACTGCACTCCAACCTGGGCAAGAGAGTGAGAATCCATCTCAAAAAAAAAAAAAAAGAAAAAAGAATCTCTTGCCAGAATAATTGCTGTTAGGTAAATTTGATGTTAGATTAAAAAGCAAAAAAGTCATGTCTTCTTATCAAAGGTATGTGACTTTTTTGTTTGGTTGTGGGCATAGAAAATGTTTTAATTTGTTGTGGGCACAGAAAATGTGCTCTGGCTAAATTAATGAGAAAGGCAGGAAAGAGGAGAGGAAAGGATATATTTGGAAAGACAGTGGGGATACAAAAAGAAACAAAAGAAAAGAAAAAAGCCAGACTTCTTAAGGGAAAGGTAAAAAGGACAGTTCAGAGAACCAAAAGGCCAGCATTAATTATCATTCTCTTTTCTTCTATGATGCATCAACACCAACAATTTTCTGTCTCTGTATCACTTTCCTCAAGATTCAGATTCCTGGGGAACAGGGTCCAGTTGTTCACATTTTGGTCACTATCCTATCTGGCCTAGGGCAGACTGAATACCTTCATTTACAGTCTTAGTTTGGACTGTAGAAGTGGGACAGTTTATCATGAAAATTCAAGAAACCATCACAAAAAGAAGGAATGATGGCTCCTGAACAAACACACAACAGATGTCCATTTCACTCCTCTAACCTATTCATTTTAGATATGGAAACAGAGTCCCTGAGTTAAAATGCTCTTATTTACAGCCGTGGAATTAGCCAATGATGAGGCTGTAACTAAAACACTTTCTCATCCTTCAGAAGCTTTTCATTTCAGTGTTTTTCGTACTTCACACATCTGCATATTCAGCTATGTTAAGTCTCTTCCATTTAGAAAAATGCAATAAAATCTTACATTGTCCCCTTAAAATGTGGTGGAGTGGGCTGATATCTGAGAAATATGTAACTAATTTAAATATATTTTTATGACCTTAAAGATAAATGTCATGCAAATACCCAAAGGGCAAATAGTTGCCAGGAAACAGAAAAGCAGTTTGCATTTGGCTATGGGCACACAAATCCAATATAGAGAAAAACGACTTCTTTCTTATCTGAGAAGTCTGACACTTTAAATAATAGTGTCAAATGCATTTTCAGGAATATTTTTTCCAGGTTATTTGTACTAGGAAGTACTCTGTCTCGTGAAATGTCAGAAGGCTGCTTTTTCAGTGGGTGCCATTTTTCATTCGAATGCACTGAAACAGGATTTCCATTGAAAGTGTTCAAGTTCTGTGAGGCACATTAAATTGTTTTTAATGTCACTATTATAAGGTAGGGCTGCAACTAGCATACATGAAGCAACATTCAATATAAAAGTTTTGCACTTGGCTTCAATGTGAATTTTTGTGGTAAAGATGGGATGAAACGTATTTTTTATTTTTGGAGTGTTCTCTAGTAGCCTCTGTGCTGTAAATGGCTTGAATGTCAACTCCTCTCATGGACTTCCTTGACTACCTTTCTTTTTACTTTTATTATTATTGTTATTATTATTTTATTATACTTTAAGTTCTGGGGTACATGTGCAGAATGTGCAGTTTTGTTACATAGGTATACATGTGCCATGGTGGTTTGCTGCACCCATCAACCCGTCACCTACATTAGCTATTTCTCCTAATGTTATCCCTCCCCTAGCCCCTCACCCCCGACAGGCCCCGGTGTGTGATGTTCCCCTCCCTATGTCCATGTGTTCTCATTGTTCAACTCCCACTTATGAGTGAGAACATGCACAGTGTTTGGTTTTCTGTTCTTGTGATAGTTTGCTGAGAATGATGGTTTCCAGCTTCATCCATGTCCCCGCAAAGGATATGAAGTCATCTTTTTTTATGACTGCATGGTACTCCATGGTGTATATGTTCCACATTTTCTTTATTGATGGACATTTGGGTTGGTTCCAAGTCTTTGCTATTGTGAATAGTGCCACAACCACCATTCTTAAGAAGTTTCTCATAGTGATTACAACTGCACCTTAATTGTTTCTTTAGTAGTCTATATCACAAGATACAATTATATGTTTGTAAAGAGAGGCAGTAGGTGTAGCCCTTAAGATCACATAGCCTGCAGCAACCTACTGAGTTCAACAATCTCAGCCCTATTAATTATATCTGTGGTCCTTCCATAAAATCATAGTTTACCCCTCTGAGTCTCAATTTTTTAACTATAAAATGTGATAATAATGATACTAATTTCATAAGGATCTTGTGAGCACAACATGAGGTAAGAAGCAAAGTATTGTTAATGATGCTTATTCCATAGTGAGCTTCATGGAGATGTTTTCTATTACTATTACTAATTTATTGTCTGTGTCTGTCTTCTCTTCACGTACATTAGCCTGTGAATTCTATGAAGGCAACAAGCATATATACTGTTTTCTCCAGTGGGTGTCTTGTGAGAAATATGCCTCTCACATAGCCTGGGATCAATAAATACTTGTAGGTTGAATGGATGGACTGATGAATGGATGAGCTAGTTTTACATTTCACCAAGTGCTTTCACATATATTGTCACAATTAAGCTACCAGGCATTGTTGTCAGATAGTACCAGTACTCTTCTCATTTTACATAATAGAAAACTAAAGCTTGGAGATACTAAGCGATTTGCTTATGAGCAGAGTTCAAACATTACAAATCCTGAGCTCAAGTTCATGTCTTCTGACTCCAAATTTTATTCTGTTTTGGTTCAAATTTTTCTATTTATTTATTCTATCTCTGAGTTCTGTCTACTGATTTTTTTTATAAAATAGGGAAATCATTTGCCCTGTTCACTTCGTTGCATTGTTTTGAGCATCAAAAGTGAAAGTAGGTAATATATATCAAACTGTTACCCCAATGTAAGACATTACTATTGTGTTTAGTATTTAAGGGAATCTTTAGCTTGATTGTTTTATGAAATGCTATATATTAGAAAAATACAATTCAAAAGAAGAGAGACAGAAGGAAGGAGAATCTGACCTAATGAAAGATAAAGGATTTACAATAAGAATTGGCTTTGAATTCTGAAACATTTCCTGATCCTTGACAATGTGAGCAGGTCAATCTGGGCAGACCAACTAGGGAGGAAAAAAAGGGTACCTTTCTGATGTTTTGACAATTTGTTGAATTGTTGAGGTATCATCAGCATACATCTCTGATATTTTATCACATACCTTCAGGTTTTTTGCTATTGAAATTAGGCGAGTATAGGTTTAGTCTTATATTTCACCTCTTCTTAAATAAAAACACTGAGTTTCCAGGATGATAACATCTCTCTTAAGTTAAATATGTTCTAGCTTATTTTTTACGTCACCAAAGATTGTAAATTTTCTTGAGGTACCAAGAAGGTTGAAAACAGAAAGCCCTCCAGTACCCGCCCCCCCACAAGACAAAGTAACATTGGTAGTAATGAAAAGTATAATTACTGATTAATGTGATAGTTAAAAAGAATCAACAAGCGCTTAATGAACATATACTATGTGAAAAACTATGCTATATGGTTATATATGCATCACTTAATTTTATTGTTCCATTTATTTCTTCACTATGTACTGACAACCTACTCTTTGCCAGGCACACTTCTAGTTACCAGAAAACATAATAATGAAAATGTGCTTGACTTTATGGAGTTTACTAGTGGGTGAGGCAGACAAGGTAAAAAAGGACACAGAAATACTTGATATACTATCAAATGGTGACAAATTCTATGAAGGAAAATAAAATAGTATAAAAGAATAAAGAGTAACAGAGGTCTGAGATTGTGAATCTACTTGGTGCATCAAACACAATTTCCCTGAGGAGTTAAAATTTGTGCAGAGATATGAATTAAATGAGGGGTTAAGCCATGCAATTTTGGTGGAACAGAGTTCTTGGACAAAGGAACAGTAAGTACAAAGCTCCTGAGGCAGTGAAAGGCTAGGCTGGAATGGCCAGACCATTGAGGTGCAAAGTGACATGAATGAGGTCCTAGAACCAGGCAAGGTGGCCAGGTAGGGCTTTAAGGAAGAAATGGGAAGTTTGGACTTTCCATTGAAGTGGAAGAGAGCTCTTGGAGGGTTTGGGTAGGGGAATAAAAAAATTGGGTTTACTTTCCAAAGGACCTTTCTGGCTGCTGCGTAGGGAATGGTTTGTAGGTTGTGAGAATGGCAAAGGCAAAAGCTGGTAGAACAGTCAGAAGGCTGTTAGGTTATGCCAGTCTAGGCAAGAGATGGCAGTCGCTGTGTGTGGCAGGGGGTGGGGGCAAGTATTGAGTTTAGGGAGAAGATGTAGTTCTCTTCTGATTACTTCTATTTTCTAAGTGAAATAAGAGTTAATGTCATGAACTGAGAATGAGGAGACTTGAGAAGTGAGAAGTTGTGAATGGGAAAATGGCTGGACAGAAAAAATTATAGAATTGTGGGGGCAACTCCAGGACCTACTTTGAGTTTGTGGTCATGAGTTGGATGTGAGACAGCATCATGAGGTTGTGTGTTTTTCTCCAGCCACTTTCAGTTGCTCTGGTAAGGGCAGAGAATTGGGTTCAACTAAGCTGGGATATTATCAGGTGAGTATGGCAAATTGGGAGGTGGAAACAAGCAATTATATTGCTAGACTTTGGAACCCAAGCCTGGCAGAGGAAAGTGGGGGCAATAGGTGGTATTGGCAGTGAAATGTGTATATTATTAGATAGGACGGTCCCATATTGCCAAAGACCTATTGGAGGAGCAACTAAAAAAGGGAAATGGATAAATGAGTTGGGAATTGGCCATGACATGCTTGAAATGGAGACTTGGAGATATTGGAAATGGCCTGGGACATGTGATCACAAAAGTAGGTTATCTTTATTAGTATAATACCATGTCTCGTGTTTGCTGGGTGTTTCTCTCTTCTATAGCAACTTGATACTTCTAGTTGCCAAAGTAATCACAAAATTGACACTAGCCATGTATACTGCCAACAAGATGAAGGACTTTAGATTATTAATATCTGAAGACATACTTCTTTTTACTGTTATGATTGTAATACTGACACTGTTCTGGGGGTGTGACAGTGAGACTAGAACATACAGTAGCCTCTGGGCTCAATGAGGATGCCCATTACCTGTGCATTCACACATCTGCCTCTCTGGATGCAAGGAACCCACATCATTCCCACACAACTGATAGTGTTTGTCAGTGGGTGCTTCGATATGGAAGGGAGCTAGGAGTCTCCTAGGCAGAGAATCCCCTGTAGGAGCTGTCATTCCTGGGTAGCAACCAGCTGTCAGTGAATGCCTACCTCGGCCTGCTTTTCAGTATGGGATCCAAGATCTCATTTCGTGCAGGTAGGGTTGGTTTTCTTGCTATGGGTCAGTGCGCTGGAGCAGGGCTTCTGATCCTCAGCATTCTTTCATAGCATTCCTAGAGTGACCTAGGAGGCTCCCCAGGAGGGGACTAGGTGGCTTAGCTCCTCAGCCTCGCTACTGCAGAAACCAGGAGTGCGTCCCCCTTTTCGGATTCTTGACGTCAAGCTCCGACAGCCTTGGAGCATTGCAAGGGCGGTAGAGAGCTGAGGAAGGGTGACAGGGAGGGGAAGCCATTGCAGCAACAGCTTGGAGGAGGGAGCTGGACGTCGTCTCTAGCCAGAAAAACGGGGAGCAGGAGCCAGACTAGGGGAGGAAGAGGACTGGCCCGCTCAGGGAATCGCTGGGTTGCTGCAAAAAGGGGCGGGGAGAAGGCGGGGACGCTGCATGCAGCGCGCTGGCGCCAGCGGTGGCCGCGGGGAATGTGACATCAGCGGCGCCGGGCGCTTGGGGCTGGAGGAGGCAGCTCGCCTCAGCTGCGCTGTGCACACCTCGCCCGGGGGAGGACGCAGACCCGGGCAGGCGGCAGGGATGTCGGCGAAGGAGAGGCCAAAGGGCAAAGTGATCAAGGACAGCGTCACCCTCCTGCCCTGCTTTTATTTCGTCGAGGTGAGTTGGCCCAGTGCCTTGGCATAATGCAGATCCTCTGGGCATCTCCTGAGCGAATTCAGGTCCTGGACAGTGTTGGAGGCGCAGAGATCCTGCCAGGCGCGGGCGGCTGTCCCCAAATGCCCGACCCTCCCCTCTTCCCCTAGATTTCACAGCAGCTCCCCGAATGTGCCTGTGAATACCTGTCAGCCCGGGGTGATTACCATTAGAGGTGTCGCTGCTGGGTGGCCTGCAGGGAAGGGATACCTGTGTGAGTGAGTGTGGTTTTAGTTCCTTGGTCTTCCTGTAGTGCCTGTGTGCACGACGTCCGCTAGTGCCCCAGAGGGGCCATGATGCCCGTATTTCGGGATTTGTGTCTTCAACCTGCCAAGTACGTGTCGGGAACTCCGTGTGCACACAGCTATGCCTAGGGCATATGAGGGTTGAAGGTGTTTACATAGTACAAATATTGTTAATTGCTCTTATTGCCCCTGCCCCCCCGCAATCCTTCCCTAATATATTATTATGGTGCTCACATACGCTTCTGAAATTGGATCTGCATCTCTAAACATCAATCATCAATGTACTGGCCTCTTTCCACAGTAAAAAATACATATTATATATGTGTGTATACATAACTATATATATATATAATATTTTAAATCTATGACATCATCTGATTTTACATGATTTGTATCTGAGTATTTACTGTGCTGAGCAGTATTACAGATAAGCAATTAAATGCAGATGTATCGGTAATGACCCTCTAACTTACAAAAATGCAGTATTTGAGGGAGAAACAATTCATAGGAGTGTTATAAAGATTGGCAGATACAGTGATTCCATGTACTGTGCTCCATTGCATTAGGAAGACATTTTTAAGCAAGAGGTTTATTAAATTATAGATACTAAAGGGTTGTATTACATAGGTTTAGGGAAATCAGATGGTTTTAGGCATAAAACTATATTCTGTTTAGTTAGAGTCTGGGTTGCATAGAGAATTATAAGACTGTTGCTGAATCATAAATATCCTTCTCAGGCCATTTTTCAGCCAAATATGGAGGTTTAGCCCTTCCAAGTGCAAACAGTAGATTCTGTATTCAATGATTGTAAGGCTTATCTGTGCTGAGGAATAGTCACTGCCTTGAAACTTGGGAGAAGAGACATTGTTGGACTGTTCTTATAGGTAACGATATATTTGGAAGTTTTGTAGAAGTGTCATAAATTTTTAAAATCATTTCAGTTTCAAGAAAGATGTATGTGACTTGCATAAGTTTTAGAGAAATGATGGGTGACCCCTTCATTCACGACCCATAGAAAAGAAGCAAAAAAAAAAAAAAAAAAAAAAAGACCTGTGTATTTAAAATAATTAATCCATTTATTATCATTTATCTTTTCACAAGAGATTTTGGGGAACATGGTTTAGGTAATTTTTGTTGAAAGATAATAAAGAGCTTTCTCAAGAAAAATGTAGGTAGCAGAAGATTCCATGATGAAAAGGGTGAAGGAATAGAAAGATGAGATACCTGCCTTCAAGTTCAATCCATCAGACCACTTGTCGCATGGCTAATCCGTGTAGTTTTGTATTATAGTGATTTCATTTGTGTCTGAATCAATGACATTTGTCTAGGAGAAATCAGTTAATGGCTGAGTTCCATCTCCAGGAAGGAACACACCTGAGGTCAGCTAGAAGCTGACTACATGTGGGTTGCAGCTATATGGCTTCAAAGAAAATGCCCTCGTGAAAGAGAAGGCAAACCAGAGAATTAAGGATGTGCCTTTACAGAATGTATGTGGGCACTTTTGAGGCACCTTTAACCGGAGTACATGTCCCTTAAGCAAGAATTTTAAAAGTGCAAGTGCCTCATAGTGCATTTGAATTGTGTGTTTAGGAACAGACATCTCACAATTGTTACTTCTTTTCCATGAGTGGAAATAGCCCAGATTCATCACTTTTACTTTGGCCTATTCAGATACCCTCTATGAATTCCTTAGCAGGGCAAGCTGTAGAACAATTACTTGAACGCAATTCATGGAGTTTAAATGAGCATTGGTGACACTGCGTCTTGGGGTTAACAGACTTCAAAGACAGATCCACACAATTGGATTGAAAATTATCTTCCTAAAAATTAAATGCACGATGAACCACTAAAGAGCCTCCAGAAAATGGGAGACTGCATTAGTATAAAAATTATTTAAGGGTTTGGCCAGATGCACTACCATGCTCCTTTGAAATGACTCATTTTGAAGGTGGTGAGAATGCACTAAATTTATATCTCCTTCGTAGGATGAATAAACATAGCTTGAATTTGCATGTTAGTAAAATGCTCCAGAGAAATGACACTTTGCTTTACAGCATAGTTTCCCAAGACCTTAGAAATTAAGATGGAAAAGTGAAACATGAGTGAATCTCCTTCCATCACATATCAGTCTAAAGCACATATTTTTAGCCTTCTCTGTTACTCAAACCATAATTTAAGTAACAAGAAGAGGCTAACAAAACAGATCTCAGGAGAAAACAGTCCCTGGTTCTCAAGTCAGTGACACCATGAGCAACTTACACTCTGCCTTTTTTCAAGGAGTTTAGAAGTTTTAAATTACTAATTCATGAAAGGTATGAGATGTGAAGAAACTTTAATTGGGAAAATGAGGGAAGGGAAACTTTCACTAGAGCCAGAGGGGGCTGAAATCAAGATGGACTGAGTTATGTCAGGAAAATGGCAGCATGCCCTAGGAAAAACCTGGGCCTTGCAGACAGATTGACTTGGTTCAAACACCGCCTTTGCCAGATACTACATGAATAATTCTGGCCAAGTTGCTTCTCTCATCCTTAGTTTCTTCACATATAATAGAAATTACATAATATAAATATAAATACACCTGTATTCATACATAATAGAAATTATTATACCTACGTCTTAGAATATCAAATATATTATGAGTTAAAGGATCATGGCTGAGATATGGTAGGCAATCAAGATATGTTAGTTCCTTTCCTTTCTTATAACTGTTCTTGACCTGAAATAAATTATTTTACTTATAGTTTGGACTTAAGAGATCAGGTCCTGACAAGGTCTAGCTTGAGAGTTCCCATTGTTGAGAAGTCATCTTCTCCCCAATTTCTAGCAATAGTCTGGGCTCCACAGACTTCTTGAAATGGACCTGTATTAATTGATACAAATGGGGAGAGTGAAGTACTATTTACAGTTTGTACAATAATAATGACAACCATTTATAAAGTACTTAATATGTACTAACAATAAAGCTAAATGCTTTACATGCACCATGTTGTTCAATCTTCAAAGTTTCTCTTTAAGAAAGAGGCTATTATTATCTGTGTTTTGAAGAAGAAACTGAAACTCATGAAAGTTAAACAACTTGCCCAATTTTATAAAGCAAAGTTAGAGGCAGGGCTGGGTGTTAACTCAAAGCTCATGCTCTTCACCACTGCAATAACAATCTCTCTCAACTTGTTGAAAGAACATTCATACAGGCAAAGTTACTTGCTATGGTTTCTCACTGGTAAAAAAGGAAGATGTAGTAAGGCAAGGGCACACTGACAAAGGTGATACAGTTTTCTGTGTCAACAGATCAGCTTCCTCAGCTCAATTTCTCCTCCACTGGGAGCGTCCAAGCACAAAGAGTTGGAGGACAGTGCATACTCCCCACATTGGCTCATCAATTAGTGGCTAGTGCCCCTCAACAAGAACTCTGGATAGATGCAAGGAAGGAGTAAAGATGTTGGCAGCCCATTTGCAGAATGTCAAGGTGTCTCTAATTATACCCCAATGGGCATTAGGCTGAGGTGTCGGTGTTCAGCTACTAAAACCAAGTAATCTTGTCCTTGTTCACCACCATACCTGATGTTAAAACACACATTAGTTTAAGGGATAGAATTATTTTTTTCTTACATCTTTGGTTTATGCTGCTGTTTGCTAATGAAATGGTTTATGGTTGACAGTAATATTAGATGGCGATTTGAAAAACCTGGTGATTTTTAGTTTTGCACCTCATTTTATGAGCAAGTTTCATAACTCAGTTTTACACTGTACAGCCTGGGAAAACAAAGGTCAAGTTGTGAAAAGAACTCTCAAGCATACCCACACCTTATTAGGATAAAGAGAAAAGCAGGTAAAAAGGAATGTTCCACTAGAGAAAAGGTTTATCATGCCCTTAAAGTTCCCAAGTACCCTGCAAGTAATGGCTGTATCACCTACAGTGGCAATTGCAGCCAGCAGTATACCTAGAGTTAGCAAAAGAGTTTTCAAACTTTTTTTTTATTATTATACTTTAAGTTCTGGGGTACATGTGCAGAACGTGCAGTTTTGTTACATAGGTATACACGTGCCATGGTGGTTTGCTGCACCCATCAACCTGTCACCTATATTAGGTATTTCTCCTAATACTATCCCTCCCCTAGCCCCCCAACCCCTACAGGCCCTGGTGTGTGATGTTCCCCTCCCTGTGTCCATGTGTTCTCATTGTTCAACTCCAACTTATGAGTGAGAACATGTGGTGTTTGGTTTTCTGTTCTTGTGTTAGTTTGCTGAGAATGGTGGTTTCCAGCTTCATCCATGTCCCTGCAAAGACGTGAACTCATCCTTTTTTATGGCTGCATAGTATTCCATGGTGAACGTGTGCCACATTTTATTTATCCAGAAAATCACTGGTGGGCATTTGGGTTGGTTCCAAGTCTTTGTTATTGTGAACGGTGCTGCAATAAACATTCGTGTGCATGTGTCTTTATAGTAGAATGATTTACAATTATTTGAGCATAGCCAAATATTATATGTGATAAGGCTGGTTGTCTGGGGCTAGTGCACTTCCTTCATGCAAAGGATTACAGTGGTCCCTCTGGGGCTCAGGCTCACAATTTTGTTCTCATTAGTCATTCTGCTCAAAGATCAATTCACTATGTAATGTAGACAAGTGACAAATTACCTTTTTAAACCTAAAAAGATATAAATTTCTAACATGAAATAAATGGGAAAGAGATTCTTTTTACTTAAGCATTCTACTATATGATATAACATTTTTATAACAAACTGATGCTAATTTTATGAAGGCAGAAGAGTTATGCTTGACTTATATGCAAATATATTTTGACAGGGCTACAGATACAGAAAAGAGTTTGAAATTGCCTGTTATTCATACGAGAAAACACACAAAGACACATATGTATGCACACACTTCTGTGCATAGGTATGTACAAATACACATGGAGTAAGAATATCATCTCTGTCTCCACTCAGCATAAAATTACACTATCTGGAGAATTCCAATTCAGAATACTTCAATCTCAAAAAATTAAGATTACTCAGAAAGTTTTCATTCCTTTTTTTTTTTCTTTTTTGTGGCAGGGTCTTGCTCTGTCACCCAGGCTGGAGTGCAGTGGCATGATCTCAGCTCACTGCAACCTCTGCCTCCCGGGTTCAAACGATTCTCCCACTTCAGCCTCCTGAGTACGTGGGACTACAGGTGTGCACCACCACACCCAGCTAGTATTTGTAATTTTTGGTAGAGACAAGATTTCACCATGTTGCCCAAGCTGGTCTCGAACTCCTGGGCTCAAGCAATCCTCCTGCCTCAGCCTCCAAAGTGCTGGGATCACAGGCATGAGCCACTGCACCCGGCCTACTCAGAAAGTTTTCATTACTTTGAATGTGTATTAGCAGTAGATATGTTGCAGGATTTTGTTAATGGAGCTTAATTACTGTAAGGTCAGTAACTAAACAGTTTGTTCGGAGTCGAAGCCATTGCTGCTACTCTGTTGCCATCCTACCTGGGGAAGTTCAACAAGCCTTTGAGCAAAGACACACATTTTGAAACACATTTTGAAACTGTGGTGTCTTGACAAAACCTTAATACAATTTTTATTTTCTTCCCATTGGAAAGTGTCCACAGGTTTTTAATTGTAGCAAACATTAATTCACAAGATTTCTGTTCTATCTCATGAACTATGTACAAATTATATAACTCATTTGATTTTCTTGCTGGGAAATATTGCTAGCTTATTCCCTTTTACATAAACTTTAGCATCAGTAGAAAATATAAAATCACATTTCTGCATTGCATATACCAAAATAGTAGCTGTAGATTTTTTTCTCTTCTCTAGATTGTATAGAAGTAGAGTCTGCTCAAAGAAGTACTTCAAACCCTGCCAAATGAGATGAGTTGGCAAGTCTCTTCTCTTTCAAAGTCACAATGCATAAAGTCTGATGCAAAATAAAGTAAATAGAGAATAGAGCCCTAAGTTTTAGAGATAGAGTCAAATGAGGACATTTCTACAAATCTAAGCATCGATCATAGCACTTGCTATTAGGGAATTATTTTCTATTCCTGAACACCACCACTATCTTACAGTTTCTTCATCGCCAAGTTACTCAAAATGTGATTTTTTTCTACTTTTCTCTATCAGGAAATAAAAAATATTTGGTTTCTGCCAATTTCAAGGAGATTTTAATAATAATGATAATAATCATAGTAATAACAAAGAATAGTCCATTTCAAGTCTTCTTTATATGGCAGACTCTCTAGATACATTATTTTTAGTCCTGAGAACTATCCTACTGAGAAGGCATTGTTATCTTTATTTTTTGAATCAGAAATTGTAGCTCAGAGAGCTACTGTTTTTACCAGGGACACATAGCAATGAAGTGAGGGAGTCAGGATTTCAGAGCTTGTCCATCTTGCTCTTGCATTATTATGACTACACCATACTGTCTCACACGTGCTTCCAACAACAATGCTAAACCTAGTGATGAAGCGCAATGGAGAGCCCTGTCTGTGCTGTGACTTGGCTAGCTTCATGGTATCTGGATGCATGTATTTGAAACATGTCTGGTTGTGGTTCTGTCAGAGTTCTGGAACAGAGTTTTTCTCTACATTCAGCTACTAAACTTGGCTGTGTTAGTGGTATTTCCTACTTAATAGTAACTTGTTTAATTTTTGACATGTCTAGAAGGCACAGTGTCCCCTAAAAAGAAGCTTCCTTTGGGCAAGCACAAATGGCACCTGTGAGTCTCTGATGAAGATTAATGAGGATCAATGGGTGGGGGTGAGAGGGAAGACTTGGAACTTAGAGTTTAGGAGAGTAGAATATGTAGGTGTGTCAAAATGATAGAAAGAAAGAAACTCAACAAGGTAATAGAAACAGAGAGAGGTCTAGCCAAGCAGGATTAGAAGAAAAAGCATTAGAAAATTGAAGGTAGGAGTGAAGTGTGTGTGTGTGTGTGTGTGTGTGAGAGAGAGAGAGAGAGAGAGAGATGGAGATCCAATCTGTGAGCAAACCATGGAGACCCCTTTAAACATTTTGGTTTTCTAAGCTGGCTTGTTAAATAAAGATTATTTGAGACACAATTATTGCTGTTTATGTTGGAAATGTATTACAAATATTACTCAAAGCAAACACATTTTCTCTCAGCATATGTATACAGCATAGGCTATTTCTCAAGCAACTTTTGTATTTAAAAGGTGAGGAAATGTCTTACAGAGTTTAAAAGTCTTATTACAGAGATAAGTCTAATAAAATTATGTGATCCAAGAACATATGGCCTCACTGTTTCTTCTACCACCTAAGAAAATTTTGCTTTGAAAAGGTTAACTGAGTGAACCTTTGGACACCCCAAGTATGCCAGAGTTACCTAAGGACACACTGGTTAATATCAGATCAGGAATAGAACCTAGGTCTCCTGACTCCTGTTCTAGTGCTCTTTCCTAATTATTACTATTTCTAGAATTCCTTATATTAGAAAGTTTCCCTCTGGATTACAACATTTAAAATACAGGTCATTCTAATTCTACATGTGAACAAATTGTGCTGGCTGTTTGTGCTAACTTCCAAACACATTTCATGACCGCCTTACATTAAACAAGTCAAAGCAATTATGAATGGAGCTTCCACTGTTCCAAATGTTAGGCTCTTTGAAAAGCATGGTAATAGCTAAAGATTAGAAAATTAGAAAGGATTTTTCTCATTGCCTAAGTGCCCACCTGTAATTTCACAATTAACTCCCTTGACATGAGATCTCTAAAAGACAGTACAGGGAAGTATAAACATGGGAAGCAGTAAGAATATAATTTATGTCATCAGTTATGGAATAGCTTTGAATTTTCCCTTATACTTCAATGTAAATTTTTCATACATCATCTCATCTGATCCTTTAAATGCAACTGAGAGGTAAATATAAACTCTATTTTAAAACTTAAGTAACGAAGACTCAGGGAAGTCCAAAAACTTGCCTAAAACTCAAGTAATGCTATTTTTCATCTTGGTCAGAAGAAAAAAAAAGGTGATATTTAAACTGTTAAATGTCTAATTATGAGCATCATGGTAGCATTTTATGGTATGAATTAGCTGAGAAATGTATTTACAGATAACTATCGAATGGAGTAATCTTTTCATGGTCAAGTGGATTTTGAAATATGGATGCCAAGGATAGAAATACTAATTTTGGCATAACTAACATTGAGGTGTTTTTCTTATCAATATTTAGACTGAAAAATTGCACTTAGGTCCATTACTATCTGGTTGGTTGTCAAGCAACATAGAGGAGGATAATGGCTTTCTTATTTGCTGTAACAAGATGGTTTCTGCCTGTGTAAAACTGGTATTTAGATCACTTAAGAATAAATTAAAGAAAAGGGGAAAGACAAGTAATTAAAATCAATGTATTTGTGGGAAAAGGTAAACGTGGAATCGTACATTTAACAGAAGAATGATGTTTGGGAGTGAGAGCAATGGAAGTAGATGTGACTATATCGTTAACAATTTAATGGTCTTAGCAAAAGTCTGCGCTATGGGTTTGCTTACAGGTAAACTGCCATTTAATGAAATCCTAGGCATGCTTTAGAAATTAAGTCCTCATGGATAGAGTCCAAAAGAGACTGATCTTATATTAAATGTTCTTCAATAAGGAATGCTAAAATGAAATTCCAGGGTATAACCTGTTTTGTACTCTTACAACAATTTGTTTATGTGTTGAATAAATATTTATCAATTGCTTATGATGTGACTTTTGGTAAAAGTAATAGAAACAATATGGAATCATCACTGGCATACTTTCTCGTCTATAGTAGAATTTCAATAAATTTAACTGGATGTAATAAAATAGGACTAATCACATGAACATAAATTTTTCTTTAACTGTCTTTTACCAGCTGGTGGAGACATTTTTATTTGTAAAGTGATCATAAATTCCCTATCAGAGACATTGCTCGGCCTTGTGGATTATTGGACAGTTGAAGATTAGATCAATATCCAAGGTCTATATGAGTCCTCATCTTTTAATTATACTTATGTTCATTTTATAATCTAGGACTTACCTATGGATTGTTTGAGATTTGAAATTTCAAATAAAGGCATCACTGATGCAAAGAAATTTGCAATTTTAATTTTCATAGAAAGTTATTTTAGTTACATAAGGCACATATACCAGCAGACAATTTTTTGTGCCTGTGGTAAAACAAACTGTTAGATATATATATTTTTTACTTTTTTAAAAGAATATAGTTTTTTTTTTTTACTTGATCTACCAATTAGCTTTAGAATCTTGGGCAATTAACTTATTTTCTCTAAGCCTCATTTTCCTCATTTGAAAATGATGTAAGTATTGTGGTCAGGTTAGAGTAATTATGACCCTTTAATCATATGCAAATTATAAAATATGGCCAAGAATTCTAAAGCAAAGTCAGGCCTAGTAAATGAATTTTCTCTGTCCCATTTACCAACACCCACTCTCCCAACTTGTCTAAAGTAAACTTTGTGGTAGCTTTAGATGCTACCTGATTCCCTGGAAAGGGGCTGGTTCTCCTGATTGTTTTTTATTGGTATCACACATTTATGTATGTTTTATACGGTGTGCATACAATGGTGGAGCAGTTTATTACAATGTATAATACAATAACAACAAATATTTACTGGAATTCCTGCTCATTTTTATAGATAGAGGGACATATGCACACACTCAAGAAATAGAGACCACTTTTTTTCAGTACCCTTACCTGGACCTAGTCAGTGGAGGGGAATTCTCATTTACTGAGCATCTTCTATACACAGTGCCCAGGTAACACTCTACTGAAAGTCTCTACTCCAAGGTTGTTGGTAGGCCCATAATCTGTAAGCCACTGCCGTTCTTATCTTTCCAGAGTTCTAAAATATCATATATAAATTCGTCAGCAGCAGTGTCTGTTCAGTGCAAATTAAATATCTTCCCAGGCCTCAACTGAACCATCTGTGAAATAAAGAATATTATGCTTTCTAAAAATGATGAATAAATTAGATTTAGTCTTTGGGAATGAGTCATCTCATTTAGGCTGTTGTATGATTCATTGGAATCTTTTTTTTTTAAGGCAGTTGGATACGCCCTGAAGAATTAACAGGTTACTTATCCCTCGGGTGATGATCTGAAAATGCCTGTATTGTAGCAACTGAGATTTGAGTTATTAAAACATGGAGAACATCCAACTGTGAAGATTTGGACATAAATAATGTCTTCTTCATGGCAAAACCTGATAAAAAGGATGATCAGCAATCCGTTATAAACAATATACTATAGGTAGACGAATTTTTGAAAACTCTTCTGCTTTAAGACCACATTTGGTTTCTAGCTTCCAGTTGAATTTTATGTACATGAAGAAAAATTATTTGATATTACATTTTTCAATATTTCAGTCTCAGACTAGTGGTTATTCCATAGATAATATTGGTTCTGGTAATTTTTAGATGGTTGGCCCAGGACATAATTAAGGAAAAATTCTTTTTATTATTTATTTTTAAACTCCAGCCTGTAGAACAATGCAAATAGCTGAGAGCAGATAGTCTCTCAATAAGTCTGTGATGGATTAGTTGTTGCGTAGGTCAATAAATCTAGCAGCTTAATTAATGAATATAGAGAGACAGAGCCTGGACTGAACCTCAGCTTTGGCCTTGGCCTTGGCCACATTATTCTTTGGCTGACCTTGAAAGCTAGTGGTCCTTTCAGTCCTGTTCGGAAATAGAGGAAGAGATTGCTAAGACTTCACCGCTCAAATGTATGTTCCAACATGACTAACAAGGGCCAAGTGTAGCACATCCTAGAAATGCCTACTCTATGGGACTACAAAAAACTTTAAGAACTGCTCATTCCAAATCCCCCAGCCCACCAAACTCAGCAGGCTCTGTTTCTTCCTCCACCGCTACCCTTCACCTTCCTAAGATTCCAGAGGTCGATGCAGCACAGTAGGGAGAGGGAGAGGGGTATGAGGTATCTCATGAGATGACCCTAAGAATCACAAGGACTGACATTTTCCAGTAAAACACATAACACAATCCTACTTAGTTTAATTAACTTAATCACATCATTAAAATGTTAGAAAATAAAATAGAAGTTATTAATGTCCCACATTAACTGCTCAACTTCAATATCTCTTTTACATACACCAAGCCTTTCAAAAATGAAACTTAAATAACTAAGGCCTTCAGCAGCATTGGAAACTTTTAACTTTGAAGAAGGGCTCATAATGTGCATCTAAGTGTGCATCTAAGTGTGTATAAAGATGTGTATGTAGGAGACAAGCTTAGAGGGAAGAGAAGCTTGTGATATGCTATAGCGTTCTAATCTCTGAAATTAGATGAGAAATTCCTTTTCTGAATAGTTAATAGGTCAAATAAAATGTATCAGGCACATGGAAAATACTAAAAAGTATTTGTTAAATAAATTGAACATAATAGAAAATATGAACTTTCATAATGTTTAAGTAAAATGGTTTAATAATAAAATTGATACTTTATTTTAATAAACATTGTGAAAACATAATTAATTTAGAAACACTGATGGTCTTTAATTCAGTCATTCCTGTGTATATAATGTGAAGATTATATGTCAATTTAAATCTCAAAACCAGAAATTTGCTTCTCTTATGCTATAACTCAAATACAAGGGGACTTCTAAAAGTTCATGGAAAAAATGGAATTAAAAGATAAACATAGAAAATATAAACTTTATTTCTCAACATAAGCTCTATCAAGTTCAAGATAGTTTAGTAAGCAATGATAAAAGCCATTTAGTCCATTCCTAAAGAACTGATGCTCCTGGGAATTTAACCATATCATTGCAATCTTTTTTACATTATCAACTGAAGAAAAATGGGTGCCTTTGAAAGATTTCTTAAGAATAGAAAACAAGAAGAAGTCAGAACAAGCCAAATTAGGACTGTGAAATGGATGCCTAATGATTTCTCATTGACACTCTCACAAAATTGCCCTTGCTTGGTGAGAGGGATGAGCATTGTTATGGTGGAGAAGGATTATCTAGCAAAGCTTTCTTGGGCATTTTTCTGCTAAAGCTTTGGCTAACTTTCTCAAAACACTCTCATAATAAGCAGATGTTACTGTTCTTTGGACCTTCAGAAAGTGAACAAGCAAAATGCCTTGAGCATCCCAAAATGATGTTGTCATGACCTTTGCTCTTAACCAGTCCACATTTGCTTTGCCAGGACCACTTTCCCATCTTGGTAGCCTTTGTTTTGATTGTGCTTTGTTTTCAGGATCATACTGATAAAACCGTGTTTCATCACTTGTTACAGTTCTTTGAGGAAATGCCTCAGGACTTTGATCCTACTTGTTTATTTTTGTCCATTGAAAGCTCTACTCTTGTCTGCAGCCAGTCTGGCCACAGTTGCTTTGGCACCCATTGAATGGAAAGTTTGCTAAACTTTAATGTTTCAGTCAGAATTGTGTAAGCTGAACCAAGTGAGAGGTCTATGTTGTTGGCTATTGTTTGTGTTGTTAATAGTCAGTCCCCTTCAATTAGGGTATGGACAAGACAAATGTTTTCCTTGCAAATTGATGTGGATGGTCTGATGTTGTGGGCTTTATCTTCAACATCACCTTTTCCCTTCTTAAAATGAATTATCCATTTGTAAACTGCTGATTTCTTATATTTATAAACTTTCTGCAAAGTATCAATGATTTTGCCATTCTTCTACTAAAGCTTCATCATAAATTTGATGGATGTCCTTGCTTCAATTGTAGCAGAATTCATGTTGCTCTGATAGGGGTTCTTTTCAAACTGATATCTTATCCTTCTCGGTGCTTCAAACTAGATCTTTTTCAGATATGTTATGAGTGAGTATGAGCTTATTTTGGTGCAAAAAATGGAAATCCATTCACAGTTTTTTCATAATATACATGTTCCACGACTTTTGAAGATCGCTCATGTAGAAGTTTTAGTTATGTCACGTTTGCCTGACATTATTACAACATGAACATCTGTGTGCTTTCTCTGTGTGAATAAAACAATCCCACTAATAGTGAAAACACTAATCTAAGTATATTAAGATCTTACCTTTTTAGAGGATATGAAGAATATATACAATATCACACACTATAGAAATTGTAGGGTAGCATTAACTATCTATAAAGAGAAATATTTTCTTTTTTATTTTGTTATTTCTCAATGTCTTTGGAAACCCATTGATCCATTGTATAAGCTTCTAGGAAGAGGTAGTATGTACAATAATCACAAACATGAATTGGGAAGCCAGATTTCTTGAGTTTGTAATCCAGCTAACAAGCTGTATAACCTTATACAAATCATGGAATCTTACTGTATAACCTCATACAAATCATGTAACCTCATGTAATCTCAGTTTCCTCATCTGTAAGATGGCAGTAATGATAGTACCTTCATCAAAAAGGTGTTGTGAAGATTGCATGAATTCAAACACATAAAGTACTTTAAATGGTACCTGTCAAACATTAGTAGCATTAAATTACTATTATTACCCAAATTTTTAAATGTCAGCTGTATGTTGTAAGGGAAGAGAAATTACAGCTGGAAGAAAGGATTTAAAAACAATTACTTTTAACAATTGAAATACAGATCCTCAGCCTCAGGTCTCAGTCTCTAATGGTTTAAAGAATAAAATGCTTTCCAAGACAATGCACATACTTCAGGGTCTAATTATGTAAGAAAAACAAATTTTCACTACCTGAGGTTAAGTCTGGTGAGTACAAAACCAACTACCCCAAGCCTAGTGCTAGATCAATATTCAGGTAATAAAACAACCTTTTATCATTATTTTTGAATTTACTATTAGATCAGTGTGATTGTTATCGGTCCTTTTAGAGCTGTAAAGATGTAGTTTCATATTCAGGTATAAAAACATAGAACAGATTTTTTTTCCCATTCAACCTAATACATCTATTACGTAAGGTAGCTCTTCTCTATTAATTATCATTGCTATGGAGGATCAAAATTAAGTTTCTTGATTTTTTAATGCTAATGGAATCATTAGAGTTCTAGAAATTCAAAATAGAAAGCATTTTCTTGTGGTAGGATAAATGAAGATCTTTTTAAATAGCGAATATTTTCTTAACAATACTGCAAGAATGTCTCAACATTTGGCATCTCTCTTCAAATTATCCATGTATGTATTAGTTTATTGTATATTGAGGACACCTAGTATGTCAGGGATAAAGAGATGGATAAGACAATTTCTCTGCTCTCAAGGATCTTGTCGCTGAATAGGAGAGAATGTAAAGGAACAACTGCCATCCCATATGACAATTGCTATGATCCAGGCATTCATCAGGATATCTCTGTATGGTCAGAGAAAGTGATCTGAAGGAAGCACTAAAGGCAGGAAAACATCTGGAACCTTAAGTTTGCCTAGTTGCTGATACTTTATATTAGAAATAAATTACTAGGGAAGACAAAAGTGAAAATAAAAGCAGACCATATCCAAAATATAATTAAATGCTCTTAAGATATTCCCAAAACCAAAATAATACAAATAACTTCAAAGAAACTGCACAAGGAATAACCTTCAGGACCTGAGGGCACCACATCAGTGAGAGTGTGATTTGAAAGTGCCTGCCACCCCTTTGCTGTTGTTGCCGTTGAAACCTCTTGACACATGGCCATTTCTCGCCTTGTGTCCTTTAAACTGGCAATCTCATTGAAGCCTGGGCCTCTCCTTTCCTGAAAAGCACTAGACTAGTGCCAGATGGTGACATGTGGCAGAATGGCAGCAGGATACACGGCGGTGCATGCTTCCAGGAATTTAACAGACCAGGTTTCAATTACTGGCCTTTGAAGCCAGGCATGCTATTTTACTTATCTGGGTCATGGTCCTTATCTTAAATTTATCTTAAAAATCCCAAGGAGGTTAAGAATTAAATTAGATAATTAGGATGAAACTTCTAAATAAAAACTTGGTAAATGTCCTTTGTTTTTTTAGGTCTGAGTACATACCTAATAAATTCTACTGAAACTGAGAGGAGCTCTAGAAAAGACAGATCTCAGATTGGAACAAACAAAGCAATTTTCATGTTTGGGTGATAAGTAATAAGTGAGTAGAGAATGTGTTTAAGAGTAATAAGAATTAAGAGTAACAGAGTGGCCTTTTTTCAAACTGCACCTTTCCCCTAGGACCCCCTCTCCCCACACGGGCACCCCACATGCAGTTATCTTAGCGGTGTGGAGGAGGAAAGCCAGTTGAGTTCCATGAGCAGAGAATTTTGAGCATGTTTCCCAACTTAGACACCTGGGTAGGAGTCTGGGTGTTCCCACTTGGGGGCTTTGTGGCTGTTGCACAATTTATGTAACCTATTTCTGCCTCAGTTTTCTCATTTGTAACCTGGGGATACTAATAGATACTTTATACAGTGTAGATTGAATATAGCAATCTTTTAAACTTAACTAGTATCTGGCACCTAAGTCCTCAACACATGCTGTGTACTTTTCAGAAATTGCCTGTTTTTTGTTCCTTTAATCATAATTTCTTGATTTCTTTCAATTAAATTCAGTGAGCATTTATTGGACACCTAAAACATTAAAAGCACTGGGTGAATTGCAAAGGTTTCACTTTTGAGTACTTGATCTCAGGGCAAGGGCTGGTAATATATAAATAACTAGAATCAAAGGCAGACTAACAGATCCTTCGATAAAGTTATATATGAAGTATGTGAGATGGAGTCTTCAATTCTGAGTGGAGAGCCTGGAGAAGGTTTCAGGGAGAAAAAAGTTATATGATCTCAACCTGAAAGGATAAGTACAATTTTTATGAGAAATAAATGTGGAACCATAATGTGAAGCAGAGACTAGAACATGTCTTTTTGAAATATAAATATAATGGGAACATGGGCTGTCTTTCTGGTTTAGGAGAGTGGAGAGTAGGTGGAAAGCAAAATTAACCAAGACAGGCAGATCAAGGCCATATTTTAAAAAGTCATAAATATCATTCTAAAAAATTTGCAAATTATTTTGTTATTAATGGGGCACCATTAAATGCATGATGAGGTGTGAATTCTAGGAAAATTAGTTTGGAGGCATTGTGGAGGATGAAACAAATTATGAAGAGAATAGAGATTTTTTTTAAAGGCCCTAATGCTTTATATAAGGCAGTGACAGTGTGAAAGAAATGAGAGAAATGATTCTTAATTCATGACAGTATATGAAGCATTTCAGTATTAGATGGCAATGTAAAAAAAAAACCCCTCATTTCGCTGGTAACAAATGAAGTCCAGAAAGGTTAAGTGACTTTCCCAAATCCCAAAAGCTGGCAGAATAAATGAGGGGAGAAACTGAATTCTCCTGCTTCTGAGGCCAGCACTGGTTTCCCTCAATCACACTGCCCTATTTCAATTTGTATCTATTCATGTCATACAAGCCACATCTGTTTTATGTATAAAAACAAGTTTAGATTTCTAGACCTTAAGTAATGTTGCAGACTCATTCTGACCAATTATTTCCCTTAATGATACTTCAAGTGTTAGTGTGTATTTATAATCTATATTTTTGAAGTTCTTCGCAGCCAATCTGAATATGCTATACTTAGAGTGAAGATAGTTTTATATACCATAAAGCCTAATATTATGTTATTATTATCAATATTTGAAGAAAATATTAATTTGTATTAGCTACAAGGCAAAAAATACTACAGAATACCACTAAAGATCATACTGTAGGAAGTAGAAAATTCCCTCACTATGTGCGTGTTGACCTGTGACAATCTTCTTCATGGCTACAGGCTTTAATACAATTGCTTTGATCTGCTAGTATTTTTCCCAGTTTTAATTGAATTTCAATGTATTCTGTTACGATTTCAGGATATTTATCAAGTTGGTTCCAAGCCTCTCATTTTAAATGTGTCATTAATATTAAAATCTTCCTTTATCTCTTAGAATAGCTCTTGCATATGATTGGCATGAATATACACAATTATTTTCTTTGACTTCTTGTGACATTATTTATATCGAAACGAAAATAATTTAACTTTGAAATCTCTTATGCTAGTGTTGTTCCCCAAAAGTGAGGATTTTGCTGCTTACATAATCTTGTACCAATAATTTGCAGCTTTATGCCTCCAGCCTTGGACTCTCCTGTTAGCTCCAAATCAACCTCTTACTTTAATAATTAAGAGACGTAACAGTTTTAATATTTTGAAAACAGAATCGTCTCTTCTTTCCATCCAAACTTCTCCCTATCCCAAGGAATGACACCACTGGCCTAATTCCTCAAACCCTATCTTTGAAATCAACCTTTATGGTTTTATCTTCTTCATTGACCAAGCCATAAACAAGGTTTGTCATCTGTATCTCCAAAACCATATCAACAATCTGCCAATTTCTTTGCATCTCCAGTACCAAACTGTAGTACATGCTGCCTCATCTCTCCTGGATTTCCGCCATTGCCATGCATCCAATAGAATGTAAGCTCTGTGAATGCGTGGAGTTTTCTCTGTTTGGTTTACTGCTACATTCCTTACACTTAGAGTAAGTACCCGACGCCTACTAGGCATTCAATAAATATTTGTTGAGTTTTGAACAGCCTTCTAAATTTTTACCCTATTCCTACTTTTGACCCACCATGATCATCCTCAATCTAACAGCCAGTGATCTTTGTAAAATACATTTCAAATCATATTACACCTCTGCTTGAACTCTCCAGAATGTTTCTGATCCTACTTTAAATAAAATTCTAACTTCCTCCTTGGACTTCAGGTCTCTGCAACGTCTGGTCCCAAATTTACCTCTCTGACTTCATTTTGTATCACTTCCTCCATTTGATTATGCTGTTTACCTGGTTTTCATATGGTTAGTTCTTTCTTGCACATTCAAGACTGATTAAATGGCACCTACTCAAATAGGTCTTCCTTGATCTAAAATAGGAATTCAGGCACTTAATTACACAGCCCTCTTCTTTATAGTATGTGTTCTTTCTGATATGTATATCTTTCTGATATATATATCTTTCTGATATATATTTAATATATAATATATATTATATGATATAATATATATAACATAAAATATATGAAATACATATTTTTTACCTGGCTTCCTCAACTAGAATGAAATATTCATGGGAACAAATATTTTGTTTTATCATAACTGTATTCCCAGGACCTAGAACGAGGCTTGGGGCTAGCAGGCTATCAAAGATATTTGTTGAATGAATAAATGGATGAGGCACCAATACCATACATATTAATTGGCCCTTTGTGACTATGGTTTCCACCAGTTCAAAAGGATCTTATAAGATTCTGAATTGACGATGGCTATGAGAAAAGCAAAGAATGGAACTGATCTGTATTGCCCTAGGCTCAGAGCAAAGTGAACTCTCCCCAATGAAAAGTAGTTTGTCCTTATTATAATCATGCTAAAAACAAGTAAGCTATCTGATCTAGATAAAATATCATGATAAATTGAATAAAATGTTTCACTAAAATGGATATATAATCTAGATTTGTCTTTTTAAAGTTGGCATCAGAAAAATCAATATTATCTAGCAAATGTGGTATTTTGAAACACCTTTCTTTTGTTTGTCCTGTTCTCTAAAACAGTTATAATTTTTCTTCTCAAAAAATGCTGTATTATTTTCACTCACAGGTTCCTTAGCAGATGGTAATTATAAGAATCAATCTTTTCCTTTTGAAAATAAACTGCTTTCCTAATCCTCAGGTAATTTCCCTCCTCTCTATTGCTGCATAAAAATAGCTTGGTTCGGCTAGGCACGGTGGCTCACGTCTATAATCCCAGCACTTTGGGAGGCCAAGGCAGGAGGATCACCAAGGTCAGGAGATCAAGACCATCCTGGCTAACATGGTGAAACCATGTCTCTACCAAAAATACAAAAAATTAGCCGGATGTGGTGGCACTCTCCTGTAGTCCCAGCTACTCGGGAGACTGAGGCAGGAGAATCGCTTGAACTCGGGAGGTGGAGGTTGTAGTGGGCCGAAATGGCACCCCTGCACTCCAGCTTGGGCGACAGAGCGAGACTCTGTCTCAGAAAACAAAAAAACAAAACAAAAAAATCTTGGTTCACACTTTTTTGGGGGCTGTATCATGACTAGAGAATAAAATTTGTAGTTCTTGGCTATGCAGACTTTTAAAAAATCTGTTTAAATCTCATTTTCAAAATCTCATTTTAAATGCAATCAAAACAAGTCTGTGTAATTTTATTATGTGCATATCAATTCTATATGTATGCTGAAACTGTCACATACCATCTGTTAAATTCCTTATACTCAAAAAAAAATCTGTTGTTGAGCATTTCAAAAGATAAAAAGGTAACTCTGAAGACAATTATGTTAGAAATAAACATTGTCATTTAATTCATTACACTGGGTAATAAACTACAGTGTGGGAACACCATGTATAAAATGATTTATTTCCAAAATATAATGAATATAATGAAGATTTTATACAAATAACTCTTTATTACAAACAAAATGATGTAAGGAACAGAGTAAATATGCTTTTTAAAAAAATAAGATAAATAAACATCAAAAAGAAAAAAAGGTTCTTTTTAGTAGAGATGGGGTTTCACCATGTTGGTCTGGCAGGTCTCGAACTCCTGACCTTGTGATCCGCCTCTCTCCCAAAGTGCTGGGATTACAGGCATGAGCCACTGCGTCCGGAGAAAAAAATATTATTATTAGGAAAACAAATGCAGGTTTTAAAACATGCTTCTATAGAAATACAGAAGATATTAATACATATATGGAAAATTATATAATTGGAAAAATGATATAATTGGAAAAATTGTCAGTTTCAGGAAGGCTACTGGCTGAAAAGACTAATGCATAATATTAATGACAAATTAATTCATATGTTAATGTAGCATATATGTCTATATAGAGATACATGCATATATATTTGGAAGTCACTATAATGTATATCAGCGGCAACATAGAAATCAGTATGATTAGGCCCCTGCCTTAAGGAGATTTTAGTTTGGGAAGCAAAGCAAAAGACTAAACCTAGTTTATAGCAGATAAAAAAGAGCAGTGGGTAAATATTTCCTAAAAAGAAGTACTAGGGGATTAAGACTGAAGAAATTACTCTCAAAAGGTATTATCAAGTAAAGCTTCATGAGAAAGGTGATGTTTAATGAATATATTATTGTTACTGGTGATAACAATAACAATAATACTTAATAATATTTATAAACTATTTATTCCAGATATTGTTGACTTTGGAACTAGAATTCATGGATTCAAAATCCACCTCTGTCACTTACGATAGGTAACTGCTTATCCACCTGCAAAATGAGGATACTGATAGCAATTATCTTATGTCACAATAGAAAGTTTTAGGTTAAATGAGTTTAAAATGTGTCAAATTAATTAAAATTTCTAAAACATAATATTGGCACGTAGTAAGCACTTTATGAAGTATTTGTTAAATTAATACTTAAATATATTTATATGGATTTAAGTGGAAATTTCAGTAATGTGCATGCACCATGAAATGCTGATTTATTGGTCAAGACTGAAAGCTGCTATTCATGCACCACAGGAGAGGGAAGTAGTGAGGCAAAATGATCAGATATTTGAAGTGATCGAATAATAACCGATAAGAAAAACTAAATGTTTTCGATATACTTTTTGTCCTCTGCAAAGCATCCATCTGAAAAACGGAAAGATAATGCAAGTTTACTCACTATGTATTTCTTTTTTTTCCAGTAAACCTAATTATTTCCTAACTACAAAAAAAAGACCTCTTGGGAATAGAAGACATAATGCTGTCTTCTAAAAATAAAAATTAAAAAACTGTTTTTTCAAACCAAACAGTCAGAAATCCTGGTTAGTTAATATTGTCTTTATCAAAAACATTTCCTGTTTGCTTAAATAAATATTATATCCTCCAAAGGAACAAAGCCTTAAACTAAGCAGTTCTTTGAGTGTTAGTTATGTAAGTCCACATTTTTGGGTTCTGGAAGGTCTGGCACTAGGTTAAGCATGTGTGATATTTTCTCTTTAGCTGAGAGCAGGTCTCTCACTAAGCTATTGCTCCTTGATGACCAAGTCTATCTCTTATTCACTATATTATATCTACCTACATTAGTGCCTGGCACATTCACACATGAATGAATAAACAATTAAACACAAAAACGGTACACAAAGCCTAGAAAGTATACTGTGCCTAGTTTAGGGAGACCAAATAGATGAGACCCAGTGAAGTCAGGATTTTCAGATAAACAATGAATAATTTTTAGTGTAAGTATCTCTCAAATATTGCATGGGGTATACTTACACTAAAAATTATTCATTGCTATCTGAAAATCTGATTTCACTGGGTGACTTGTATTTTTATTAGCTAACTCTGGTAACTCTAGTGTAGTTACTGTAATTAAATTAAGGTTTACACATTTATTCAATTATCTAGTTATCAACAAGTATTGATTGCTTCCTTAAATTATTAAATGATGTATTCCCTGCCTACCAAGTGCCAGGACTTATAAATAACACTGGCAGACTCTCACTTCATAGAGCACTTATTTCAGTGGGAGACTGGGAGAGATGAAAAATAAATAAGTGAAGTATTAAATTGGCAGGTAATTTCAGTTAATGATAAGTGTCATGAAAAAAATCAAGCAAGACGATAGAGAGTGAAGGTTGGATCAAGAGCTACCTTGGGTAGAGCGTGCAGAAAGGCATCATTAAATGATGTAAAGAAGCCAGTAGTACAAAGAGCCAGAAAAAGAGCACAAAAGGAAGAAGAAACAGCAAGCGCAAAGGACCCTGGGCAGAAATGAATTTGAATATTACAGGAAAAGAATGAAAACCAATTAGATTGCAGTGAGGGCTGAGGAGTGGTGCAGAGGGCTGAGGAGTGGTGAAAATGTGGTACAAGAAGGATCAAGAGCCAAAGCATGAAGCAACTTGCATTGCATGGGATGGCATTTGGATTTTATTCAAGTTGAGTGGGAACCACTAGACTGATGCGATCTGAAATACTTTGTTGTTGTTGTTTGTTTTTCTTTATTTCTTCTAAAATAAAAGGGATACATGTGCAGAATGTGCAGGTTTGTTACATAAGCATACGTGTGCCATAGTGGTTTGCTGCGCCTATTGACCTGTCTTCTAAGTTCCCTCCCCTCAGCCCTCAACCCCCAACATGCCCTGGTGTGTGTTGTTCCCCTCTCTGTGTCCATGTGTTCTCAATGTTAAACTCCCAGTTATGAATGAGAATTTGTGTTTGGTTTTCTGTTCTTGTGTTAGTTTGCTGAGAATGATGGCTTCCAGCTTCATCCATGTGCCTGTAAAGGACATGATCTCATTCCTCTTTATGGGTGCATAGTATTCCATGGTGTATATATACCACATTTTCTCTATCCAGTCTATCATTGATGGGCATTTGTGTTGGTTCCATGTCTTCACTATTGTAAACAGTGCTGCAATAAACGTGCATGCACATGTGTCTTTATACTAGAATTATTTCTATTCCTTTGGGTATATACCCAGTAATGGGATTGCTGGGTCAAATGGTATTTCTGGTTCTAGATCCTTGAGGAATCGCCATACTGTCTTCCACAATGGTTAAACTAATTTACATTCCCACCAACAGTGTAAAAGCGTTTCTATTTCTCCACAGCCTCACTAGCATCTATTTTTTCCTGACTTTTTAATAATCGCCATCCTGACTGGCATGAGGTGGTATCTCATTGTGGTTTTGATTTGCATTTCTCTGATTATCAGTAATGTTGACCCATCTGATCTGAAATATTTCTACAAGACCCTTTGGAATGCTATGTGGAAAATGAATGGGTATGGTGGGAAGGTAGGAGTGGAGGTGTAGCACCAATTAGAAGGTTGGGGTCAACATAGACACCTAACAGGCTGTGACTAAGGGGGGTGAATTGGAATCCATGTTGAAGGTAGAAGTAACAGAACTTATGAATGATTTTTAACTCTGGAATCGGAGAGGAATAGTGAGAGAAGGAGAGAAAGCCACTTGTTTTCTATGTATGCCCTGTATATCAGGTAGAATAAATTGATCTTCTTTGTCCTTCATTCTTAGTTGCCTATATTGGCATCATCGGTGGTTAGCCTCTATTTCCTCGAACTCACAGATGTCTTCAAACCTGTACACTCTGGATTTAGCTGCTATGACCGGAGTCTTAGCATGCCGTACATTGAACCAACCCAGGAGGCAATTCCATTCCTCATGTTGCTTAGCTTGGCTTTTGCTGGACCTGCAATTACGGTAAGAATTACCCCCAAAATTGTGTTTATCAATCCTGGAAAACTAAAAATCACCTCATTTGTATAAAAATGGGTTCAAAGCAAACAAAAGGTGAACTCTAAATCCTAAATCAAAGTCATGTCTTTGAGATATATTAACAGTATCATGTGGAAGTTAATAGCTTAACATTATTGGCATTAAAATTTAAACATTTTATGATTGGAGAAATGATTGATTCCTAGTGTTTATTTTTATAAATCATTATGAAAAGTTTTGTAACCTTATAATTCTCTTTGAATGGCTAATAGGACATTTCTGATATACTTCCTAATTAACTTACTTTACATGTGTTTATTTGGTATCTGAAACCTGAAAAACTGGGGGAGAAATTACGTAGTTAACAGACTTTCTTCCAAAAATGCATTTGCTATCACTCACAGTTTTATTTTTTACTAGATTATCACTGTTTATTGATTATGGGTACTGAGCATAAATAATTATAAAGATATAAAAACTCATTCCAGCCATGCATGCATGCACACATACACATACATACAGACATACTCAAATAATAAACTGTTTTACATTCAGAAAAGGCATTTGCATTTTAAAATATGTTCAGGAATTCAGAATAGCTAGAAGAGAATAATTTAAATGTTCCTAGCATAAAGAAAAGATAAATATATAAGATGATGAATACCCTAATTACTTTGATATGATCTTTACATGTTATATGAATGTATCAAATTATCAGCTATACCCTGAAAAGATGTACATCCATCATGTATCAATAAAAATCTAAAATAAATAATTAAATAAATAAAATACGTACATAAAGAAATGCTCTAATGTACTGGAACTGAATTCAAAAAATACTTGTTTTTAATGTGTTAATATACATTGTAAGTAACACACTTTTAGATAAATCTATTAATAAATAAGACTGGCCAATGCTTTTCACCACCTCTTTTGCCCCAAGAATACTACCTAAGAGGACAAGAAACACTTTTCAAGGGAAGTGATATTTACTTCTACAGTGAAAAACTCTTGTTTTGCTTTTAGCGTGTTCATGAATGTCAAAGGAAATGGCTATTAAATTAAAAGCTTTATTTGAAAGCTTCACATTCTAATGAATTGGCCTATTCAGGTTCAGTACAGCAGCAGTTTAAGAAGAGTCTCTGCATAGATGTTCTAAACTCTATACTTTTATGTAGCTATGGATTTTTTTAATTCCCCAATATTAAATAATTATAAAATGCTGTTTACAATTTAAATACATAGTGTATAAAATATTCTCAGAAGATAAAATTGAAACAATTTTCATAGAACTTTATCATATTTAAAAGGTCTCTAAACACTTTAAAAATTAATGAGTTATTCTATAGTGACTGTCAGATTGCTAGAACTATTAATAATGTACTTGGAAGAAGCTGAGACTCTGAGACTAATAAAACATTCTTGGAGTGCAATATTGCTCAGAATAACATTATTTTCCTATTATTTACTAAAGTTTTAACAAAAAATTCATATTATACAGTCATTTTACCAGGGCAGAAAAACAGAACTAAAGACAAAAGCCACATGATTATCTCAATAGATGCAGAAAAGGTTTTCAATAAAATTTGACATACCTTCATGTTAAAAACTCTCAAAAAACTAGGTATTGAGGGAACATACCTCAAAATAATAACAGCCATGTATGACAAACCCAAACATCATACTGAATGGGCAAAAGCTTGAAGCATTCCCCATTGAAAAACAGCAAAAGAAAAGGATGCACTCTCTCACCACTCCTATTCAACCTAGTATTAAATTCTGACCAGAGCAATCAGGCAAGAAAAAGAAATAAAGTGCATTCAAATAGGAATAGAAGTAAGACTATTGCTGACTAGTCACCAGATGGCATGATCCACTGTCTAGAAAACCCCACTGTCTCAGTCCAAAAGCTTCTTAAGCTAATAAGCAACTTCAGCAAAGTCTTAGGATACAAAACTACTGTGCAAAAATCACTAGCGATCCTATACCCCAACAACAGTTAAGCTGAGAGCCAAATCAAAAAAGAACTCCCATTCACAAATGCCACAGAAAGAATGAAATATCTAGGAATACAGCTAACAAGAGAAGTGAAAGAGCTCTGCAAGGAGAACTACAAACTACTGCTCAAATAAATCAGAGATGACACAAACAAATGGAAAAATATTCCATACTCATGGATAGAAAGAATCAATATCATAAAAATGGCCATACTGTCCAAAGCAATTTATATATTAAATGCTATTCCCATTGAACTACAAATGACATTCTTCATAGAACTGGAAAAATCTATTTCAAAATTCATGTGGAACCAAAAAAGAGCCCAAAGAGCCAAGGTAATCCTAAGCAAAAAGAACAAAGCTGGAGGCATCACATTACCCAAGTTCAAACTATACTACAGGGCTACAGTAACCAAAACAGCATGGTGCTGGTACAAGAACAGAGACACAGATCAACGGAACAGAATAGGAAACCCAGAAATAAGACTGCACGCCTACAACTATCTGATCTTTGACAATCCTGACAAAAACAAGCAATAGGGAAAGGATTCCCTATTCAATAAATGATGCTGGGATAACTGGCTAGCCATATGCAGAAAATTGAAACTGGACCCCTTCCTTACACCATATACAAAAATCATCTCCAGATGAATTAAAGACTTACATGCAAAACCCAACACCATAAAAACCCTGGAAGACAACTTAGGCAGTACCATTCAAGACATAGGCACGGGCAAAGATTTCATGATGAAGACATCAAAAGCAATTGCAACAAAAGCAAAAATTGAAAAATGGGATCTAATTAAACTAAAGAGCTTCTGAACATCAAAATAAACTTTCAACACAGTAAACAGACAACCTACAGAATGGGAGAAAATTTTTACAAATTATGCAACTAACAAAGGTCTAATATCTACCATTTGTAAGAAACTTAAACAAATTTACCAAAAAAAATC
This sequence comes from Pongo pygmaeus, assembly GCF_028885625.2. NCBI lineage: Eukaryota > Metazoa > Chordata > Mammalia > Primates > Hominidae > Pongo > Pongo pygmaeus. Next base: position 130,739,074 of record NC_072373.2, on the reverse strand, counting down.
CAATTAAAAAGTGGGCAAAGGACATGAACAGACACTTCTCAAAAGAGGGCATACATGCAGCCAACCAGCATATGATAAAAAAGCTCAACATCACTGATCATTAGAGAAATGCAAATCAAAACGAAAATGACATACTATCTCACACCAGTCAAAATGGCTATTATTAAACAGTCAAAAAATATTAGGTGGTAGTGAGGTTGTGGAGAAAAAGGAACACTTATACACTGTTGTGGGTTCAACCATTGTGAAAGACAGTGTGGTGATTCCTCAAAGACCTAAAGTCAGAACTACCATTCAACCCACCAATCCCATTACTGGGTGTATATCCAAGGGAACAGAAATCATTCTATTATAAAGACACATGTACACGTATATTCATTGCAGCACTATTCACAATAGCAAAGACATGGAATCAACCTAAATGCCCATCAATTATAGACTGGATAAAGAAAATGTGGTACATATACACCATGGAATACTATGCAGCCATAAAAAAATGAAATCATGTCTTTTGCAGGGACATGGATGGAGCTGGAGGCCATTATCTTTAGCAAACTAACACAGGAACAGAAAACCAAACACCACGTGTCCTCATTCATAACTGGAAGTTGAACATTGAGACCACATAGGCACATAGACGGGAAAGACACATACTGGGGCCTACCTGAGGGTGGAGACTGGGAGGAGGAAGAGGATCAGAAAAAGTAATTAATGGATACGGGGTGTAATATCTGGGTGATGAAATAATCAGTACAACAAATCCCCATGACATGTGTTCACCTATATAACAAACCTGCACATCCTGCACATGTACCCCTGAACTTAAAATAAATGTTTAGATAGATAGAGCTTATAATATATATAAATTTTATATATATAGATGCTTTAAATGTGTCATACTGTCACACCAGAAAGCGCTTATCCTAAAAGTGCTCAAAATTATTATAATTGATATATTTGAATTTGAAATAAATTACTTAAAATACTACACAAATGATCATGCCTCTGTTATAAAAACTGTATTGATATTTAATCATTGAAACAATTTCCTTTGTATATATCTAGAAGTCTTTCTCCTCCAGGGTATTTTATCAAGTTGCTAGGAAAGCAAATTTAGTTGTGGCACTCCCTGCCAGCACTATTTATTTCATGTTGCTTCCTTTGCTGACACTGGTACATGACCTGGGGGCAATAACCTTGGTGTCATCACTGTGTGCCTGCTTGTGTTGACTCCTTCACATCCTATAATAAATTCTCAATATACAAGTTTGAGATGCTTTCTGAGAGATTTGGCATTAAAACTTTCTTTCTTGAGGCCTGAGAAAAAAAGGGAAAATACACCATGGCTCCCTTCCGCCAGGCTGACCTGGGAAGTCCAGTGCCAACTCCTTCCAGAAAGGTGCCACTCAATTCCTACATCTCCACAGAACTGCCATAGCTGCTGCATGCCTCTTCATGGAAGGAAAGGCAAACGAGGGGACTATTTACACTTCAGGATCCCTGATTTCCCTGTGTCACTTCAGGACACTCCAAGATGACAGCAATTCTTTCCTACCACACTGGTTTCATAGGTCTTAGGTAACCAACTGGATGGTGAAACAGATTTGACTTTGCTGACATCACTTTGTCACAGCTTTCTCTCCAAACATATACTATACTTCTAGATTTCACTCTAATTTCATTTTTTTTTCTTGGTTTTGAAGGCCTTCTCCCCAAACATACATTTTCTCAGCAGTGATCGTCCAGTGTCTGCAGTCATCTTGTTCTAGAACCATAATTCTATCTCGAATCTTCCTACATATACAGCTATGCTAACTCCTTTCCCTCTCTCTTCCTGAAAGTAAAAATAACAGGCTCTAATTTCTGACTTCAAGGATGCCAGTTACTTTTCTATCTGTAGGGTGGCATAAGCCTGTTCCAAAAATGCGGTCATGAGAAGGGGTAGGGAGGTAAGCAGAACTCTCCATTTGGGAATGAGTGTCCAAAAGGACTTGTGTGAGGAGAGCTGACACCCGCCACGTGGAGTTGGGGGAAGGCAAAGCAAAACAAAAGGCCTCACTTCAGCCAGATTCTCCAAAAGGACCTTCATATGAATAAAAAGATCGGCTGATTTCTATGCAGGAATTTAAATATGAATCATTCAGTATTTGCTTCCCAGACTTTTTTAATGCTTTGAGAGATGTTTAAAAATAACTTGTCTTCGTGATGTTATACATGAAAGTGGAAAAATGTATTTCATTTATGTGAAATGTATATTTTTATTTTTCTGAAATTGCCCTTAAATTGAAAAATTTCTTCCTTAATATTCAATTTTCATTTACTTTAGAGTGATAAAACAAACATTCTGTTTTAGGTTATTTGGAGATTATTTCTCAGAGAAAACAAGAAAGACTATTTGGGTTTATCATAAATCTTAATGAAGTCTATGTGAACAGAAAAAAAAGTGCGCTTTTTCTTCCTGGAAATACAATTTTATTACACATTGTTAAAGAATTAATACATCTAATTTTATAGAAGAATTCCATCAGAATTTAATTCTAGCTCCTGGGATAGCCTTAGCTTTAAGAGGCTACACAATCAATATGCAGAATATTAGACATGTTAGGGCTTCCAAAAAACATTCATTGAAAATTGAAACATTGAAGATACTATGATGAATACTATAATAATTTTTGTTGTTTTGTTTTACAAGAAAGACTTTTTGGATTGTGAGTCCTCCCTATGACGACTGTTCCATGGCCAGGGTCCTTATAGTACTAAGAAATATATTTCCTCTCAAAATCTCCCCTGAAGTAGTCATTATAATATCTCCTCCCAAAACCTGTCCACAACAACAACAAATTGCGTCCTTTTCAGGGTTAGGTACAGCACAAAACAGAGATTGTGAAAAGATACTTGTTGTAAACTGTTTTCTGTTTACAAATGCAACAGCAACAAATAATTTTCTTATCAGAACCTAAATTCTGACACCATACTGCAGTACAACATTGTGCCATTCAAATAAAACGAAAAAAAAAACAAAGGGAGAAATAAGCTGGGCATTTGGAAACGCACTGGGAAACATCTCCCTATACCCTGAGGAGACCTATCTTTATGCCAAATTGAATTATTTTGAAAACTAGTGAATGACATTAGCTGAGGTTAAGTGACAGAAGTGAGTGTGAGGAGAAAATTAATGTCCTGTTTAATGAGAGGGATGGTTTGGTGATGTCAGAATACTAACAAGAAACCTCTATCCATATTACATGGTCTAGACAAATAAGTGTTGATGCACTTTCTCTGCATATGAGTTTTGAACATATTCAAACAACTAAAATAAAACTCTTGGCTGGGCGCGATGGCTCATGCCTGTAATCCCAGCACTTTAGGAGGCAGAGGCAGGTGGATCACTTGAGGTCAGGAGTTTGAGACCAGCCTGGACAACGAGGTGAAACCCTGTCTCTACTAAAAATACAAAAATCAGCCAACCTTGGTGGCACGTGCCTGTATTCCCAGCTACTTGGGAGGCTGAGGCAGGAGAATGGCTTGAACCCAGGAGGCGGAGGTTGCAGTGAGCCAAGATCACACCATTGCACTCCAGCCTGGCCTGCAGAGCAAGACTCAGTCTCAAAAAAAAAAAAAAAAAAAAAAAAAAAAAAAAAAAACTCCTGAAATCTCAAGTTCTCAAGGTCATTTGAGATAATGACTATTGTATTGTATGACAAAACACACTTTTCTATACAGATAAATTCTTATGTAATTCAACACTCATGGACAAGATGTGAATCATTACAAATATAATTATAAAGAGGAAAACAAAATTATTCACAGAATTTTTATTGAAGAAGTGAAGGTGAAATTAATCTCTTTTAGCTGAATACAATACATTTCAAGAATAAGTGGTTAATTTTCTGGAAATGATGAATTTGAGGTAGCAGTTATATTATTCTGTGTAATTGTTGTACTATGTTGTATCTGTCTACACAGAGTATAGAACCTATTGAATTTCCATGTCTAACTTGAAGTGCTAATGTAGGAATATATTTTTCAAAAAGTATAAATGGTTAACTCAGCATCCAATGGTTTGAAATGAATTACTTTTGATTATTTCTATAATGATTTATCTTAAAAGAGTTTATTATGCCACATGATTTTCACACATATGGTTATGGGTAGAGTTCTACTATGATAATTACTCTTTAAATTTTTAATACAAAGTAAGATTCTTTATAATTAGACATGTACCATATTCCTTACAGAAGTAAATATAGCAATTTAAGCATTCAAAGCAGAAGGCCATAGGCTGTCATTAGATTTTTTTAAAAAACTATAATTTTGAACACTTCATAAAATAAATTTTAAGCTAGTAATAACAACTGAGGGGTTTTCCATGGAAAACCTGTTTCTGTCCAAATCAGGGTTATAATATTTACAGTGACATGATTATTTGTATTTAAGAGACTGTTAGTATCTCATTTAAGAGACTGTTTGTATCTCATTAATTGTACTTTCCTCAGCTCCACACATTTATAGCAAATCAATATTTAATTTCACAGCAATCTTTTAGGCACAATTATCTCAAATATTTGAAAGACTTTTTCATGAATAAAATGGATAATTTTAAATCTTGCTTCTGTTGTACAGAATAATTGACAACCCAAAGGCCTAAGGTAGTTAGCAAATGTGAGTCCCACAGTAAAAGCCAAAAATGCAAATCTCACCTTGCCAGGCACTGTGCTAGACAGTGAAGGTGAAAGGTAAATAAGACATGGTTCTTCCCTCAGAGGGCCCTAGTCTAGTGAGAGACAGCCAAATGAACAATTTCATAAAGCTATGCTAGAGGGAAGGATAAGATGCTAAGGGAGCCACATAGACGGAGATGTGATTCAATTTAGGGTACAGTAAGAGGTTTCAAAGAAAACTTACTGAAGGAAATCATGCCTAACATATTGAGTTTCTTCATTTATCTCACAGGTACTAAAATCCTGCAGCAAAGTGCCCTGTTCCTTATCTTAAGAGAGTCCTCTTGATACTACTGTATGACATTGTGAACACATTGTCTAAATGTCTATATCTAGGAAATACTACCCTGCTGACCTAGATTCTCTTGTAATCTGCATTCTCTGATAAGATAGCCACTAGCCACCTGTGGCCACTTCATTTTATATTTAAGTGTATTTAATTTTTAAATAATTAATACAATGGCATAAGATTAAAAATTCAGCTACTCATTTGCGGTAGCTATATTTCAAGTGATAAATACCCACATATGGGTAGTGGCTGCTGTATTGGACAGTGCAAAGTATAGTTCCATCATTGCAGAAATATTTATGGGACAGCTACGCTGTAGAAAGCACCTTTCTACACTCACATGCTTTCCATGGATTGATCCTTCTGCTCAATCCCAAATTGATTTATGGATCTAATCTGCTGGTAAAATGTTCCAGTACATGAGAGTCCAGAAGACCCTACAAAATCTCATTAGAGTGGCCTGATTACTTACTTCTCACTTCTTGATCAAATTCTCAGAAGAAATTGCTGTGCCTCTAAAGCTTTTAAGAAAATTTGCATCTTTACTTTATTGAATTGGTATGTTAAAAAGTGATATATAATTCCTTTATACCTGTTGGCTTAATAGGTATTCCAAAATGCCTCTTCCTGAATACCCTTCTATCTTTGCAGATTATGGTAGGAGAAGGAATTCTCTACTGTTGCCTCTCCAAAAGAAGAAATGGGGTCGGTCTAGAGCCCAACATTAATGCTGGAGGCTGCAACTTCAATTCCTTCCTCAGACGAGCCGTCAGATTCGTTGGTGGGTGTGGGGAACCACAAAAAAAAGAAATGTTTTTTTTTCAAATTGAAATGTTATATTTAATTATAGATATTAAGTCTCTCACACTATAATTTAGATGTATAATTTCAGTACATGATGAGTTTTACATTTTGCAAGAAACTGTTAAAACACCAAAATTTGGGTTTTGTATCTGAAATGTGCTATTTACGGTTGTAGCCCTTGTTTTGAGAGCTAATATGCCATGTGTTTCAACTTATTTTTGCCTTAGCTCTGGTTGAAGTATGAATTTATTTTAAAATGGTTTCACTGGATCTGTGTTCAGTCTTTCAAAATGGAGAACAAACAGCAGCAGGCCAGAATGAATAGACAACTCTTCAAAAATTACTTTAGCCACATTAATGATTCCATTTCAATTGTCCTGCAGTGTTTTCATGCAGAAGTTACCACACTTTGAAATGTCACCATTGAGTACTGCATCGTGACCCTTTTTTCTTCGTTGTAGCCCCTAATGTTACCTTTCATCTTTTATGAGACCTATAGAAAATCTATAGACCTGGCTATCAGCATCTGAATCAAACCAGTTTTCAAACCTTCATCTCTTCTGCTTAGCATTGGACCATCTTAATGTTGTTCCTGTCATAGATCTTTTATTTTTTTAATATAGTTGAATAGTCACCCACAATACATCACACCAACCCGAATGTTTTCTATTCATTCCCAATAAGTCAGCATAAAGTTATTTTTACCTGTAACATGTAAGCTTAAAATAATTGACGGCTTTGCTTAATCCCTAGTAGATAATTATACACAAATTTCTTTCCCACAAGAGGAAAAATCAAGTCTAACTCATGCCCCAGACTCTGCTCCACTAAGCATTTTCTTACCATCACATTGAGATGATAAGAAAACAATAGGCAGCTTAACAGCATCACAAACTCAGGCAAGGAAATAAAACTCCAGGACATATAGCTGATCACAGAGAAAATACTCCCTAATGTAACAAAATGCTCTGGACAAAGGGCCACATACCCTCTCTCGACTGGAAGGATGATCCATTCTACTCTAGAGAACAATATTCCAGAGCCTGCATCAGCAAGAGGCCTAGAAAGTCCATTATCCAAAGGAAAAAGTAAGTCTTTGCATGCTTCTAGGAATTAGAATGTAGAAATAAAGTTTCTGTGTCATGAATCCCAGGTGTGTGGGTGGAGAAGCAATTGGAGGAATGGTGGTTAGGTGACAGTAAGCAGTGAAGAAAAATGCAAAACAGGGTAATGTGCAAGCCAGCACTCTTGGTCTGGAGGCGGTGACTGAAGAATTACCCTGGTCCTCTCATAATGATTTCTATGAACAACTCATGAATCAGAATGCAAGCTGTCAAGTCAGAATGAATCTAGGGTGACAAGAAAACCTAGAGTGAGAAAGTTCCAGATCATGCGCCTGTGAGCAGAGAGCTGGACTCCCAAAGATAAGGCCAAGCAAACAACTTCAAGCAGGCATGGAGTTTGCATGTACAAGTGCAAGGATTTTTTTATTTCATGGTTTAAGACTGGTCCTAGGAGACACAGAAAAAAGAATTTGGACCAAGAGATGTAAGAACGTCATGTCCAAATTCCAAACACACACATAGGCTCCCCATATTCATGTACCTAGGATACGATTGTCATTTCCACATTAGGGCCTGTCTGACTTCTTCTCTGTTTTAATTAGCATTCCTAGTATGATCACAGCTTGAAGAGAATTAGAATGGATTCTGTAGGGTGTGATAACTGTGGCTAGTGTTACAGACCATCAGGGAGAAATAACCCTGGCAACTTAAAAACGCTAAGCAAATTAAAACTACTTTAAATTTTTCTTCATTCCACACATGTCATCACTCTCAAATCATATCTTAGCATGCTCCAAGTGTCTGACAAGTGACTTACAGTTAATGTTAAGAATTGGCCCTTTATCACCAAATTAACAAAAGTGCCTAAAGTTACTACTTTGGAGATACTCGTTGCCTTTATTTTGGCCTTAAGTATCTGTTCAGAAGTTTAGGAATTTTCTATACTGTCTTCTTGAAATTAACTTAGAGAAAATGAACACAATAGATTTTAAGATCTTAATTCATTAATGTTTAATGAATATGTTTGATGCTGACACAATCACCAACTTGGTAACAATTTCTTTCATTCTGCTTATAGGTGTTCATGTATTTGGATTATGCTCTACAGCTCTCATTACAGATATCATACAGCTGTCCACAGGATATCAAGCACCTTACTTTCTGACTGTGTGCAAACCAAATTATACCTCTCTGAATGTATCTTGCAAAGAAAATTCCTACATTGTGGAAGATATTTGCTCAGGATCTGACCTCACAGTTATCAACAGTGGCAGGTTAGAAATAGATCTAAAAACACTCTGCATCATTGTTTTCATTATTCAATTGCTGCTTGGAGTATCACTTTAAGCATGCCTTTTTCAGTCATAATAATTTTGTTTTTATTTTTCTTTTCAATTCAATGATCTCTTCAATTACTCAACCATAGAAAATCATTGGGGGCTTACTCCAAATTCTTCTCTATGTCTCCAAATTTCAGCCTCACATTTTTGCCTCTAGTCCCTATTTCACCAAACTCCACCATGTTTTGTGATCAATCCTATACTCATTATGGTTTTAGGTTACTATAAATGGTTTATTTCAGAATATTTACAGTCAGTCATGGCTGGAAGTCAATATAACTCTTGTACTGGTTTAAAGACTAAACACATATGAAAGTTATATCTCCATTATATGTTCTATAAAAAAATAATGTGAATTTTCCTTTTTGTAAAGTTTGAGAAGGGGGTAACATCTAGAATTGCATATGTTTTCTTTGAATCAGATCTAACTCGTGCCCCAGACTCTGTGCCATAAGTTCATTCATTCTTTGAATGAACCCAGGTGTGCATAGCTTCTGGCCTTACATGTCAGTGTATAAAGGAAACTCAAGAAAATACCAATGCATTACATTTTTTAATAAATAAAGCAAAAATAAGCTTACATGACAAGAGATAGTAGTTTAGAGGCTCAAAAGAAATAAATTGCAGAGGGATAAGGGCCAATCAGTTATTGAAAGAATTGAATTTTCCATTCAATAAGTTCCCAAATATTGACTAAAGAGTCAAAAATAAGTTAATAGGTACACCTGAATAATTAAAGCCTGATGTTATGTGATTATACACATTAAGGTTCTCATGTATCATTCAATAATTTTGGACCTACAGCCAAGACTTATGTCCTCTATTTTCTTCTCAGTCCTATTACATTAATTTATCTCTATTGAATGGGGATCTTCTTTATCATGGTATCAAATAATTAGGAAGGCACTAATTTAAGTGAATTTTATTTTTTCTAATTTTTTAAGTCATTGAAACAAATCTCTATTCTTCTTTTGCCTGCCCTTTTCAGAGTCTCTTCACTATCTTTACCTGCTCTTTAAACTGTTTAAATAAGATGATCTATGATTCTTGAGATGAAATTATTGTAAAGTGTACTACATTTTGTTAATTTTGTAGAGAAACATTTTGTTAAAATTAGACTTTTCTTATGCTTTCTAGAGTATTAACAAAACACATTTAGATCCAATGCCATGAGAAAATAACTTCATTTTTTAAAATTTTTATGTAAATAAAACAATGTGTTTAGGAGCATAGAAAAAGTTTGAAGCTTTAAACCCCTAGGTTTTATGAGCTGTTACTTAAAACTGGTATAATTCTTACACCAAAGAACAATGATGTTTTCCAATCCATTTGTACTTTCAACCATCCTTCTAGTGAGGTAATGAAGTGGCCCCTTGCCAAGCTAGCAGTTTTTTATACTGGAAAGTACATCACTACTATTTGTTAATATTAATGGTGATTAGCAGTATTTATTTTATCACTAAGGTCTTTCACCAGAAAGCTGAGCAGAAAGTAAAATTATTGTTTATTGCCTTGTGACTTTTAAGTTGAACAATTTACCACTCAGTGTCTTTGAGATGATTGCTAGCAGTGTATCTGAACTACAAGGCATAATTTGACTATCTTCTTTTGGCAGAAAGTCCTTCCCTTCTCAACATGCAACTCTTGCTGCCTTTGCAGCTGTGTATGTTTCAGTAAGTAACTGGTTCTTTTTTGTTAAGTCGTGTTCTACAGAAAATCTGAGGAATGAATGTTGTCTCCAGGTGACTAATTAGATGATATAGTCGTGTAATAACAGAATGGCAAATTTAGCACTGCAGCCTTTCAATACAATGGCATCCAAAGCAGAAATCAAACAGTACTATAAAAAATAGTACAGTAAAAGAATTTTTCTACACAGTTATAATAGTATTTATTTATTCTGGTATCCCTTTAATATTATACTCATAGAAGGATATTGTGAATTATAGGAATGTTACAAAACTTGAAAGAATCACAATAAGTACCCACAAAGACATACAATGTGCACACATACACACACACACACACACACATGCTACTTTAGTATTTCTGTAACAATAAGTTTTAGGTCAGTGTAAATTTAGAAATGTTGCACAATGAATAGTCATTTTATCTAATTTGTACAATAGTCCGTGAAGTCTTTCATGAGAAAAATGAGCGAAATTATATGACAAGTAACATGGAGACTAAACAGTTAAATGGATAATTCTACTGTTTTGGTATTTCTCCAACTTTCATGTAATTAAATGAGAGATCTGTTATTTATGTGATAAATTTCATCATGCATATCCCTTCTTGGCAGGCACAGAACATAGCCATAGGAAGAGGGGGTGAAACAGTAAAACTGAAGTCAATTGTATCAGACTTTTAACTTTTTATTTGATTATAATTTACTAATAAAATGGCCTTTCTAACACACTTAACCCACTTCTTCCATTTTTAAGATGTACTTCAATTCCACTTTAACGGATTCCTCTAAGCTTCTGAAACCTCTCTTGGTCTTCACATTTATCATCTGTGGAATAATCTGCGGGCTAACACGGATAACTCAGTATAAGAACCACCCAGTTGATGTCTATTGTGGCTTTTTAATAGGAGGAGGAATTGCACTGTACTTGGTAAATAATTTACTATTATCTTATAAACCAAAGTTTAAAATGGAAAACATGCATAGAATATTTTTCACTATAATAGCTTCCTTGCGATATATTTTATATTCATGAGAAAATCTCTGGCCGCATCTCCATTCTATGCCAAAACACATATCCCACTTTCAGCAAAATCATTTATTGAACTCTTACTATGAGCCAGAAATTGTAATTTTAGAAAGATTTTTGAATTTTGTCTTTATGCCAACCAAACAGGAGGTGGGCAGGGACTACTATTAATAGTATAATTATAATGCTACAGATGAGGAAAGTGATTATTGCCGAAAGTAAGGTTAGTGAAAGCAAAAATTTAGTTAAAGGTTATATAACTTGCCCAACACCACAAATTTAGCACCTGAATGTAACTGTGATCCAACTAATACTGACTTCTTTAACACTACTCTTTTTTCAAGCCTGGTCTCCCTCTAAGGGAAATATCCTCAGCATAAGGAAACTGAGATTGTCCATTTCATTTTGTCATGCATGCATGCATTCATGCATTTTACATTTATTCAATATCTATTCTGTGCCAGGGATTATACTGAACATCGTAACACTGAGAAATGAGATGTATTCTTTAGAAGTTTACAATGTAAAGACTAACATAAATATAAATGGTTACAACATGTTAAACGATATAACAGGGTATGAACAAAGTATTTTGGGAATAGCAAACTGCCTGAGGAAGTTAGAAAAGATGTCACAAAAGTGATGTGTGTGTGTGTTGTTGTTGTTTTTAATGGGAGTTCCATGGGGTAAAGAAAGAAGGGAGGGCATTCAAGAAGAAGAAACTACATATGCAAAGAGACAGGCATCTGAAAGAGCAAGTGGACGTGGAAGGTGGGGGAACAGGAGGAATGAGACATAATGGCCAGGTTTCCAGCATGGAACACCGGACAGATGATGACTTCATTAGCAGACCAGGTAAATGACAGATGAAGCAGATTTGTGGGGGTAAAGGGAGTTGAGGGGATCAATTGAATCAATAAGCAGTTGAGTAGTTGCTTCTGGAGTTCAAAAGAGCAATCAGTACTGGAGAAGGATATTTAATGGAAGTACCATTGTAGTTACTACGGGTATATAAAATTGCCAGGTCATAAAAATAAAAGGTAGCCAGGGAATACCAATAAACAAGTGACATGCAGAGGAAAAGGCAATAATGAAAGAAACGGAGAAGAGCTGACAGAAATAAAAATAAATTATCTGTAGCTACAGTTCTCAATCATGTGGTCTTAGTGCCCTTGGAAATGTATTACAAGAAAATGATTACCGAAATACAGGTAAAGTACTGAAGTGTGCTATAATTTTATATATAAAAGTTTTTTTATTTTCATAAACTGGCACAGTCAAGATTGTCACTTTAAAAGTTATTCTTACTCGCATGCGTTCTTCACTGAAGGAGAAAGGGATCAAATTAAAGTTGGTGTGCCAGGAATTGTGCATAAGCCTGGGTTGCCCATGGGAGTGTTAGTTGGCAATGTGCATTGCAGAAGAAATAAAGGAGACTGGAAATGCCACTCTCTAGTTTATGTATTGATTTTTGCATGTGTGTCATTTCATGACGTCCTGGAATTAGCATGGGATTTATAGCCCAAAAGATTTGGTTATTAATCCAAATTTTCTTCCACTTAGCCAAGTTACACAGCTTCTCAGAAGCCTGTTTCTTCACCTACAAAATAAAGATACTAACTCTCTGTCCCATGTCATAACAAGAATTAAACAACTACAGTCATGTGTCACATAATGATATTTTGGTCAACCATGGACCCCATGTATAATACCATGGTGATCCCATAAGAATAGAGTACTGAATTTTTTCTATATGTTTTCTATATTTAGATACGCAAGTGCTTAACATTGTGTTACAATTCCCTAGAGTATTCAGTATAGTAACGCACTGTAGGATTTTGTAGCCTAGGAGCAATAGGCTATACCATAGAGCCTAAGTGTATGGGAGGCTATACCATCTAGATTTGTGTAAGTGAACTTTATGATGTTCACACAATGACAAAATCACCTGTCAATGCATTTCTTAGAATATATCCCTGTCATTAAGTGACACATGGCTGTACTTGTATGGAGAGCTTATAGTTTAGTGGAGGATTTTCCCCAACTTACAAATTTAAGTACAATTATTAATAGAACATGAGGTAGGGATTGCTCATTCTGGTGAGAGCATAGACAGATATTTAGAAGAAGGTTTCAACCAGGAATTAAAATACTTGAAGAGGCAGGAGCTTGACTTTATTTCATTTCTGTCTGCACTCTTGCCCTAAAATTGGAAAAATTTCAGTTCTAAGCCAATGCTTTGTTCATTGTTAAGCATTCTATAAAATGTTAAATCAATATTTTTTTGTTTTGAACTTGAATAGTAGACAGTGGTTACCTCCTTTTGAAATTAGCACACAAACAGGTGTCTGCTGCTTGATTTTTTTATCTCTAATACCAAGTATCTCAAAAACTGAAAGTCCGGCAGGGATTAGATCTTCTATGTGCCAAAAGGGTAATGATTTTGAGTCTGAACTTTAGCCTTTTTCCAAATTTTTGCTTCCCAAATCTAAAACAAACAAAAAAAGATCCACTGTGTATGAAGACAAAATTAAATAAAATCTGGCTCAAATTTAGTGCAATGGTACTAAATTGATCAAATAGTATTTCCCAATTTATGACCAAGCTTAAATCAGGAAAGAATCTAGGTGCCCCAATCTGGCGATGGTTTTTGCCCTCTCTTCCAAGAGCACCCTGTACAATGCTGAACACGCAAGGCTGTACTCAGCGTGAGTAGTAATAATATATGTCTCTGACCTTCTTTCAAAACATCATTTTTTATAAATGAGTTATTGTTCTATATTTTGTACACTTCTTCTACTTTCCATCATATGATTGAAAATGGAAGGTAAAATAAATCATTTAAGCCATTTGAGATGTCACTCAACAAGAAGTTCCTAAATCCAGAAAAATGAATTGCTTTGAAAAGCAGAAAAAAATGTCCTTACTTCTCTCTTGTCTGCTTTTTCTTCTGAAAATATACACAGGATAAGATTGACAAAAACATCCAGTAGGATGGAGAAAAGAATGGGGTTCACATTGCTAAGCAATTCATGCAGTGATTTATGATATAACTTACAAAGCATTTCCCTGCAAAAATATAGTTTTCATGTTTCATTATTTGTACTAGTCAATGGTGTATAGGAAGCATATACCTATGTATGTACTTCACTGGGTACTCTAAGGAAACCCTAGTGACTGTCTTCTAGTGCATGATATTTATTGCTTTCTCTCAAACACTAGGGCTTGTATGCTGTGGGGAATTTCCTGCCCAGTGATGAGAGTATGTTTCAGCACAGAGACACCCTCAGGTCTCTGACAGACCTCAATCAAGATCCCAACCGAGTTTTATCTGCTAAAAATGGTAGCAGCAGTGATGGAATTGCTCATACAGAAGGCATCCTCAACCGAAACCACAGAGATGCTAGCTCTTTGACAAATCTCAAAAGAGCAAATGCTGATGTGGAAATCATTACTCCACGGAGCCCCATGGGGAAGGAGAACATGGTTACCTTCAGCAATACCTTGCCTCGAGCCAATACCCCATCTGTAGAAGACCCTGTCAGAAGAAATGCGAGCATTCACGCCTCTATGGATTCCGCTCGATCAAAGCAGCTCCTCACCCAGTGGAAGAATAAGAATGAAAGTCGAAAGTTGTCCTTGCAAGTTATAGAGCCTGAGCCTGGACAGTCACCACCCAGATCCATAGAAATGAGGTCAAGCTCAGAGCCATCGAGGGTAGGGGTGAATGGAGACCACCATGGTCCTGGCAATCAGTACCTCAAAATCCAGCCTGGCGCTGTCCCCGGATGTAACAACAGCATGCCTGGAGGGCCAAGAGTGTCCATTCAGTCCCGCCCAGGGTCCTCACAGTTGGTGCACATCCCTGAGGAGACTCAGGAAAACATAAGCACCTCCCCCAAAAGCAGCTCTGCTCGGGCCAAGTGGTTAAAAGCTGCTGAGAAGACTGTGGCCTGTAACAGAAGCAACAGCCAGCCCCGAATCATGCAAGTCATAGCCATGTCCAAGCAGCAGGGTGTCCTCCAAAGCAGCCCCAAGAACACTGAAGGCAGCACGGTCTCCTGCACTGGCTCCATCCGCTATAAAACCTTGACAGACCATGAGCCCAGTGGGATAGTGAGGGTTGAGGCTCACCCAGAGAACAACAGGCCCATCATACAGATCCCGTCCACTGAAGGTGAAGGCAGTGGCTCCTGGAAGTGGAAAGCTCCTGAAAAGGGCAGCCTTCGCCAAACTTACGAGCTCAACGATCTCAACAGGGACTCAGAAAGCTGTGAGTCTCTGAAAGACAGCTTTGGTTCCGGAGATCGCAAGAGAAGCAACATTGATAGCAATGAGCATCACCACCACGGAATTACCACCATCCGCGTCACCCCAGTAGAGGGCAGCGAAATTGGCTCAGAGACGCTGTCCATTTCTTCTTCCCGCGACTCCACCCTGCGGAGAAAGGGCAACATCATTCTAATCCCTGAAAGAAGCAACAGCCCCGAAAACACTAGAAATATCTTCTACAAAGGAACCTCCCCCACACGGGCTTATAAGGATTGAGCGATGTCCATTCCATCATTTGGGCTACTCCCAAAAGACCATATGTTGATTCTACCTGTGTTCTGTTCCAGCGAATTGGGAAGTCTCACCAAGCTAGATTGTCTACCATCAACCCAGAACTCTGTAACTTTTCAGAACTGCTATACTCAAACTTGTAGATCTCACATCAAGGAGAGGGAAAAGCACAATGCAAGAACCTAACTAACGTGATGATGTGAAGAGTTTTCTTAAGACCTGTCGTCAAACTTAAAAGGTTTTGCAGAGGGCAGTATCAAAAGAAAGTGGTTTTCTTCAAATGTATACTACTTTACTTCCTGAATGTGCCAACTTTGGGGATTTTTCTTTATAGTGAGCTGTGGGAACCCAGAACACACACATTTTCCCTACAGCAGAGGCCATGCAGTATTATATATTCATTTTGCAGAATCTGCACCTACAGCTCAATACGGGTGGTGCTGATTATTATAGTACATATACCATGTAAACTCTCAAACTCTATTTAGCTGTGAAATAGTGGTGTGCAATTCCTTGTTAAAGAAATGCTACTTTATTAAGAAGATGCTGGCTGCTTTGTGTTAGAATAGGACACCCCGCAGCTTCTCTGTAGTGGCTCTGTCACAGTCAAAAAATGAAAAGGTTTTTGTGCATTTCTTCAAAATTCTGCTTTCTTCAACATCAAAAATTGTGTAGGAATATTTTCAGTGAAAGGGAATAACTAGTACTTTTCTGCATAGTTTTTCTGCTGCTTACTTTTTATTTAAGTATAGGTACTGCTAATGAATCCGTTTTCTTAGTGAGTAAATTTGCATAATTTTATAAATATATTATTTTAGAGAATCTTTTGAAATTGTTGTGATCATATTTTGCTTTCTATGGCTTCTCCTTAACTTATTGATTAATTTTTTGATGTTATAGATATGTTCTCCTATTTTAAAAGCAAAAATAACAATTGACATTCCTTGAGCAAAATATACTGCTGTGAATTTGCAAATAAGAAATCTGAGCCAAAACTTGACATTGTGGGTTACATTGCCAGAAATGTTGGTCAAGTTTGCCCTTAGATGTCTACAACTAGCTGGCATAGGTTGCCATCTTAACAAGTAATCTAAAAGTCCCATTTGGTTCTACATTATTAACTTTTTTTTTCTATATCCTGATGACCAGTAAATTAGAGCCACACTGGTTAAGTTTGACTCTTGTCTCTAAAACATTTTTGTTAATTGGACACCAAGAGGAAGAATCTGAAAAAAAATGCATGTTGGTAAGTCAAAGTAACTCACGGTATAAATTAAGAATGACTTTCTTCAAAATATCTGAATAGGTGCAGTTTTAGTTTAACATGCAAACAACCATTGTTGCTACCTATCCTGAATCAAGCCTTGAGCCTAAATCAAAGCAAACCAATACCATTGATAAGAAGAAGATAAAAACAAAATATTTTGGAGTGTTTTCCAACTTAAAGTATGAAGACATACTCAGTTCTTGGAACTTAGTATTAAACCTTTTTTACGCCATTTCATAAGAATTCTGATATATACTTGATGATTGCCAAGGGGATGAAAGGAAACAACAAAGATGGTTGATCTGATCTTAGCTCACTTTCCAATAACAGAAGGAGTTGTTTACAGATGAATAGTATCACATCATTATCAATTTCCACATGAAAAAGGCGGAGCTTTCTAGAAAAACCAACCTCTAAGGCATTAGGAATTTAGCTGAAAACAGCAGAATTGAAAACTCTGGCAATAAAACATGGACTCAACCATATCCCTTCTGGCAATTTCCTTCTCAGAGAGGGGAGTGGGAATAAAATGTTGCCTTCCCCACTTCTCACCACCACCGCCATCATGACGCTCATACTGGCTTTTGCCAGTTTGTAGAGGGAAAGGTGGGCTGGTTTTAGTACTCTGAAGGACAAAAACAAACAAAAACCCCTGCTGCAGCATTTCAGGTGCAGTATGATATTTCCTAATCTTTCCTATTTCTTAACAAAAGATTTTAAAGTACTTCTGTAGTCATTGAAGTTTTTTTTTCTTTACATAAATATTGATACATTCTTTTTCTACTCAAAGTGCCAAAGGCTACAGTTTTTAATGACTTAACAAATTGTACCACATTGTTAAGGACATACAATGATAGACACTAGAACTCAGACCTCTGCATGTATATTTGATAACATGTCTTTTGTAAAAAAAAAATTACAAAAAAATTTGTTTACATTCCACTGGTACCTTAATTTAAAATAAATCAGACTAAAAGGTGGTATCTCTTCTTAGTGTTCTATTTATCTTATTTGCTAATGGGAGCACTTCTTCCTTTGTTAGGCTGTGCTTTACTGATAAAACCAAGTATTGAATAAAGAGAGTTAATTATCTTTTTAAAGTAAATAAAATTATGAAAATATATATAGTATATATAAAGTATCGTGTTTAAAAAAATGTTATGCAATGTTTTCCAAACTGATAAAGTTTGTAAAGTGCTATAAATGTATTTTGTTAAGTACAGATAAAAGCTATTGTGTGAGTATATTGTGCTAAAATCATAGAAATAAAGATTAGATTTCTTCATCAAAATTGGAATAGTTTGGTTTTTACTTCAGAGTCTGAATAGATAATAGCTTAGCTTATAGGAAAATAACAGGAAATAAGAAAAATCAGAATTGATTAAATTCACAATTGTTTAGGAATGGGTTACAACTAAGAAAGAAAAGTTTCTCAATCTATGACATGTTTTCTTATTGTTTAGAATTTTCTTTTACACTTATTAAAGGAGCTCTTTTATACTTTACACATATTTTTGCATATCAATGTTACAGTGTATGAAAAAGAAAATATGAAGGACTTGACTAAGAGTAGTTGATGTACTTATTTTCCCAAACAGTAGCGTCCTTTATGTCATCATGGCCATTGGCGTTGCAGCTTTTCTTAAAAGAATGCTTCAACATTAACTCCACGATATTCTTTCAAGCCATTAAGACTCATCATATGAATTTTACTGCTGATGATTTGTACATCTCACTGGAAGGTATTAGCACAAGTTTTTAGACCACAACCAGAACTTAGGATTTACTCAAATGGTCCTAAGGAGTTTGTTGAATGATATGTGAAGTTACAAATGTCCAGTAATGCCACCAAGTTCATGTAGCTGTCCAATCGCAACCAAGCTCATACATACCAGGCAACAACATCACAATCGCTATCTGGCCAACAGCCAATGTAAGATCCTATTAATTGTAGGAAACATCCTGGTTTTAGAGAAGTTAACATGTGAAAAAACAGTATGTATCTTATATAATGGGTGAAATACAGTTTCTCTAGGTCTTTAAATTAAACTTCTCTAGGTCTTGATTTTTTCATTTCTAAAATGGAGATATTCAGCCATATTTTCCTTTCTAAAGGATGTCCTAAAGTTCTCAATTTCTATGGATTATCATTATGCATTTTATCCAATGAGCAAAAACTGGTAAGAAAATAGGAAATCACTTGATGATCTAAAATAAGTAACTAATTAGTATTGCCATCTTTGACTGCAAGGTTAATAGAAGCAAGCCAACTGGGGGTGCTGAAAGCCTACATCAACTATTTCACCACATAACATAACAAAACAGGTGACCTGTATACATATACCCCTAGTCCTAGTACCTTTCTCATGAGGCAACAGGTGAGTAGATTCTTGGTTATTATACACCTAGGAAGCTATCATTAAGGGCCCTGCTATTTCTGTCTTTTATAGGTCAAGTCTTTACTTGATGTCTATAGGTAATTTCATATTACAGGTCAAAGGGAATATGAACATGTATGCATGATTCAGAGAGTAATGTAATTAATATAAATGAAAAAATCAAAATGAATTAAGATGATTTAATCTAAAAAAACAGCAACCATGGCTTGGAAAATTGTCAAAGGCCTGTCTGTGACTGAAATATCCAAATTTCCTTTGCTTAAATATGTTTCTGCCTTTATTCTGTAAGAAGATTCTAAAATTCCCTAGGATCAAATGTTCCCATTTGAAGAAAACATGTATTTCAGTAATAGTATATAGATTGCAAGTAAGATCTATTTATGGAAGATCCCCATTGACAATGCTTTCAAGTTGAAAGAATATTTAGATGAGCCATTTGATATAGAAGTGACATTTATTTCACTGTCGAAACAATTGTCAGCCAAACAAAGTCCTAATTTTGTGTATTTGTGCACCACAGTTAATGACAAGTGAAACTATAGTTCTGCCACCAATTCTACTTAACAAACTTGAATGCCCTTTTCATCTCCTTTACTCCCCTACCTTAAGATTCTGTCATTGATGAGAAAAATGTATCTAAATTCGAAAGTTACATTTTCAAAATGGTACAACTGACCATTAGATGAATGAGTTTGAAGAAGAGAAAATATGAAAATTGCATTTGTATAAAATCTCATTTTCTATTTATCACTTTTTATGCCTGGCTACTTCCTTATAAGAGTGAGAGAGAGGAAGTAAAGGATAAGCCTCTTTGTCTTTAAAAAGATGATATAAGGCCAGCCATGGTGGCTCATGCCTGTAATCCCACCACTTTGGGAGGCCAATGCAGGCGGATCACCTGAGGTCAGGAGTTCAAGACCAGCCTGGCCAATGTGGTGAAACCCCATCTCTACTAAAAATGCAAAAATTAGCCGGGCATGGTGCTGGGCACTTGTAATGCCAGCTACTCAGGAGGCTGAGGTAGGAGAATCCCTTGAACCTGGGAGGCAGAGGTTGCAGTGAGCAAAATCATGCCACTGCACTCCAGCCTGGGCGACAGAATGTGACTCTGTCAAAAAAAGAAAAAAAGAAGAAAAAAAGATGATATAGAAGTGACCATCATTTATAATCCACTCGATTGACCCAAACTAGGTCCAGTTAAACTTTTCCTTTTATGAGTCATGCTTTTAAGGTCAAATCTAGAATATTAAAATAATTCTCAAAACTCAACTGTAGAATAAAAACAGAGTAAATTTAAAAAGTAAACAAGTAAAAAAAAAATGGACAAAAATATGTACAGAAGTTTCACCAAAAAAGCATATACAGATGGCAAATAAACACATGAATAGATATTCTGCATCATTAGCCATTTGGAAAATGCTAATCACAATCACAATAAAATATCACTAGTCATCTATCAGAATGATTAACATTAAAAATAGTAATAATATCAAAAATAGCAATAATGTGGAGAAACTGAATCACTCATATACTGCTGGTGGGGATGTAAAAGGTACAACCACTCTGAAAAAACAGATTTATAATTTATTTTAAAAACTAAGCGTACACTTAACTATACAACCCAGCAATTGCACTCTTGAGCATTTATCCCACAGAAACAAAAACTTATCTGCCCACAACAAAAATGGTACATATATATTCATAGCTTCTTTGTTACTAATAGCCAAAAACTAGGAATAACTCAGGTGTCCTTTAATGGGTGAATGATTAAACAAACTATTATATAATCATATCACAGAATATTATTCAGCAATAAAAAGAAATGAACTATTGATACCCCCACCAACTTGATTGAATCTCCAGAGAATTATATGGAATGAAAAAGCCAACACGAAACAGTTATACAATGCATGAATTTATCTCATGTAATAAACAGTATAGATACAAGCAATCTGTATTTGGAGAGGTGGATTTTCATCTTTAATACATGGCTTTCAAGGTTGTTCTAATTGCCACAATTTCCAAGCAGAAGTAGGAGTAGGAGGGAGGAAGTCAAGGATAAGTAGCTTTACCTTTAAGAAGATGACATAACTGGCATCCATTATTTATGATCTACCCAACTGGCCCAAACTATTAGTTTGGTGCAAAAGCAATTATTATGTTGGTCCCATTGAAAGTAATGGCAAAAACCGCGATGACTTTTGCACCAACCTAATAGACCACCTTGCTGCAAGAAAGGCTGAAGAAAGTACTCTCTAGCTGGGAGGCGCTGTGCCCAGATAAAATTGTGTGTGTGTCTTTTCTAAGTAGGTAGAAGAGGATGAGAGTAATTCCCGGGGACTAATGATCAGTCTCTGTCATACCAGCTTCAAAACTCTTCACAATCTAACCTGCAAATTCCTATAGTCTACTACTTCTCCAGGAAAACCTGTTTGATAGATAGATATATAGATAGATGATAGATAGGTAATTAAACATTTTTTTTTTTTTTTTTGCTTTGACAATCTTCTGCTTTATTTTTTTTTTATTATTATTATTTTTTTTTTTACATTTTTTTTTCTTTTATTATTATTATTATTATTATTATTATACTTTAGGTTTTATGGTACATGTGCACAATGTGCAGGTTCTGACATCACTAGAGTTAGTGCATTTTTTAAAAGGGCTAACCTCATCTCTCCTTTTTGAAACTACTTAAAGATCCTTGATCTGTATGACCAATGCATTTACTTAATCATACAGTTTGTATGATTAATCAATTTGATAAATGAGACATTGAATATTTACTACACACTGAACTGTAAGTTCTTTATAAGCAGTTCTAGCACAACAGGTGTTTAATAGCTATAGAATAATTGAATGAGTACAGTGTGCTCTATCTACTGTGAATAAAAAATAAACAAAATAAGTAAATGAGACTTATTTGGAAGAGAAAGGAATGGTTATCCATTTGATTGTGCCCTGAAGTTCCAGTTTCTCAAAAATCCACTCTGAGACCCTGAAGCCAAACTTATGCTATTTATGTTTTTCCCTTTTTTCTTATTTGAAGCATGTTTAAAAAGTGTTGACATAGTATAAGCCAGATTTCTTGGAACAAGCTGTCTTCTCACAATACATATGATTTAGCAACAGTTGTTTGTTCAGATGTTCCCACCTCCACAGTAATCTTTGTGGAGGCAAGTGCCAATAAAGTATACCTACTTATTCCAATATTTAAAAAACAAAAACAAAAAAACAGAAAACCCTCTGTATAGTCAAGCATGCAAGGTTTTTTCTTAATTCAAAATCAAATAATAGACCAGGACCTACAGTGATTTCTTTGTACCTGGCATATCCACTGCACTCTTCTTGCTACTCAATGTGCCACTCAAATATCACAATATCTTTCAGAATTCTAGAGTAGTGAGAGTCTTTGAGGTCAGATAGACAAGTATTCAAATTTCAGCACCACCTACTGTGTGCCTCAGTTTTCTTATCTGTACAAGAAGTATAATAATTTAGGGTTGTTATGGGGATTAAATTAATAAATATAGGTAGAATATTTAAAATACTATGTGACATTTAGTAAGCAGCACATAAATGTTCTTTCTTAGTTTTATTATTTGGAAGTGTTCTGTGGCTTCTTTGTCTCCAGTCCTCACTTCTCCCTAGAATTCTAGACTTAAATATGTAACTCCCTACTTCATTGATATCTTTACTTAAATATCTATAACTATCTCATATTTAACATTTTCAAAATACACTTCCTGATTTCTACTCCCAAACTTGTTTATTTCTGTTAGTAATATCTAACTCTCCACCCTCCCACCAAGCTGCTAAAAAAAATTCTAAACTCTATCCTTAATCCATTCTTTTCTCTCACCATTCACTCTTGAACTAAGTCTTATCAGCTCTTCCTCCAAAATATAACCCAACTATGATCGCTTTTTCCTATCATCACTGCCTTTACCCTTAGCTATCTCACCATCAACTCTTGATACTCTTATCCAGGCTTGGGGCTCCCCTTATAGTCTTCAGGTGGCAGTCAAGGTGAACTTATTTAAAAAAAATCAGATCAGATCTCCTCCAAATAGTCTCCAAATGGCTTATGGAAATTCAGATTCTAAAAAGATTGAAACTTCAGATATGGCTATCCAGTTTCCTTCATTGGCAGATAGGTTTCCTCGTGAACAAATTTCAATATTCAGTGATGTTATCTATGACATGGAGAAAGTAGAATGAATTCGATCTGAGCAGAGGACCCAGTGAGAAAAGACTGCCACTGTCACTTTTACTTCAATGACATTACTCATGGGATCTAAGACTATCTAGTGACCTCAATTAATCAAAAGTTACCTCCATTATTAATACCCCAAAACAATTATTTTAGTTATACAATTGGTAAATAATTATGATTCACATTCAACATGTCTATGTTTCAGGCACTCCGTTAGATTTAAATCTTCAACGTTTCATCATAGTGATAGAAAATGGGTTTCCAAAGATCCCAAAACTTCTTTAGTTTGTTTATTTGGTAAGAATAAGAAGTGTGTGTGCGTGTGTGTGTGTGTGTGTGTGTGTGTGATTTAAAATCACAGCCTTCCAGAGCATAATTCTATTAACTGCCATCTACTAAAAAAAAAATTAAACATCATTTAACATATGCCCAAGTCACCAGATTATTAATATTAAACTCTTCAACATACATATGGCAAGGTCAAAATTTGTGCCCTGCATACAAATATACAAAACAAGACAGAATGGTTTTTTTTTACCATTACTGTTCTCAGGCTGCTTTGAAGCACCCATCTTGGTGGTAGTCTGGAGATTATGTACCAAAATTATCAGTTAAAGGTATATCAGCCACTTTTCCTACAAAAGTCTCTCTTGGATAAAGGCCTCAGGGAACAGGGCAAAAAGGCTAATGTGTCCAGATGGCAGTAGGATTAGTCATAACTAGCCCATATGCCAAACCTTGAATTTTATTATGAGCCCTCACTAGCTTAACTTCCATATCTTTTAATGCTGCTTGTACCTGCTGCTACAGTGGGCAGCCAGAAAAATTGAGGTATGTTCTTTCAGTGTGTTGGGTCCTGTGATTATCCTTCACTGACTTGACACTATCCCGTCACTTGTTGGAATTCCAGATTCTCTGAGTCTCAGCCATATTTTCTTTCTTACTCCAGGTGAGGATGTGCTGCTATGGAGGCACTTCACTCACTTCTTTCCACAAAATTCCATGGCAGACCCATGGCCTTCAAATCAGTTGTCTCCTGTGTTTCTACTGAGCATATTTGGGAAACTCTGTTGCCTACACACCACAGGGGAACCAAGACTCATGGGGCATTTCGTCTGATGCTCTCTGTTTTATTCCTTTACTAGCAATTTCCAACTAATCATTGCACCTCAAGTTTATAAGCATGAATAAAACACCATTTCCTTATTTGAGGAATTCATAGGCTGGTGAGGAAGAAAAGGATAAAACAGGTCATTTGGTGAGGTAAGTCTCAAGGTACAACTGGCACACGAAGATGGGAATGGTTTCCCTCTCTTAGATCCACGTTGGCCATCAGAATCTCTAAGACAGGAATTCTGGTCTGCAATGATAGCACTTGTAAGGTAGTAAATCTAAAATCAAGGCAATGTTATTCAAATGTGACTCTCTCTGCAACTTTGAAGGTTTCCTTGTCTTAGAAAAAATATACCAAAAACTCTCCCTTATCCCAATGACTGAAGTCAACTAATCAAGGCAGGCTCTCTACTGCTGCTGGACATACACAGAATTAAAGAAGATACTAAAGAATGGAAAAACAAGGGCTCTAACCAACTGCTAAAAAAAACTGGTTACTACAATGAAAAGCCAGGTTAAAGAAAAAGAACTTGGAAAGTTAAACTCTTCACAAGGACCCATAGTGGATCACCGATGGGCCCTTGTGAAGAGTTTAACTTCCTGGGTTCTTTTTACTTAGATCACAGTTTCTCATTTTGCTTCTATTTATTTAAGTTTCTTAAAAACACTTTTTCCTTTTTCTTCTCTCTGTTGAGCAAAATTCTAACTCATCTCCTACTGACAGGAGCTTGTTTCACCCAATGCCACCTACCTTTTTTAAGGCTCTACTTAAGTGTTAGAATAATGCCTTGGGAGTAGAGGTTCTGGGAAGAGTCTTTGGAGCCCTTTGGCTATCTAAGTCCACCAAGAAATTTAAATTTGGGCCATTTGAGATTTCCCCATCAGAATGAGCTGCAGATAAGTTCCTTTACTCTTCCACTGGGGTAACTATTGAATATCTCCCCACCCCCTCTCTCTAATGTGAATGTATTTCTGTTGAGATATTACTTTTATCCTTCATAAGCATCACTATCTCAGTTTTCATCCTCTTCTCTTATGTCCCTTTCTTGAGATTTTGTAACTCTTCTTCTCAGACAGACTTCTCAGACTTCTTCTTCAAGGACAAGTATTTATAAGCTTTCTTTTATTCTTGACACGGTTGTCCTTGGTTTAGTCTTCATTTGTCTTTGGTTTACCATGTTTCTTTCCTTCTGGGTTTTTCTCCTCCCCTCCCACCCCCAAGAACACTTACATAGGTTCTAAGCTGGTCCCTTTCTGATAATACTCATGTTTAAATCTGAGCTGTTCTTCTAGAGACAGTTTTTTGTCTAGAGATTGTGTGGAAACATCTTCACTGACCTCTTGTCTTAAAAAAAATCCAGGATTGTTTTTAAACACATATATTTTGCTAGATTATACTTAGCATAGTACAGATCTATTTTTTTAATTTTTTTCTAATTATCTAATAATGTGTTAATTAATTCCTTTAAAAACACTGAAATCTCGGCTAAAATTAAAACTCACCATTAAATACAACATCAGCATCATATTTAAATGGTACAGGCAACAACTTAGGAATGCATGAAATGCACACACCCACATAAACACAAAAGATACATACACAATATAACAAAACCATTCATACACAATATAACAAAAATAAGATCTAAATATTCCTTTATAAGAAGGTAAGTTTAATTATGAGTAAAAAACAAGCATTACATATAATAATTTTAAAATTCTAGACCAATAAATAATTTTCACACATTAGAATACAAGATTATTAGTGAAGGCTGTGGGTTCAGTGAGGCAGCCTCTTCCCAATTCTGAACTACGCAGTTAAGAAATATTTAGCCTCCCTTTCTGACAAATTTCACTGCCTGACAGTATTCTGGCAATAGCTATAATATTTTTAAAACATAAACAACAGTATATTTGACCTGATTCAATCAAAAATCATTTAAAGCAAGCAACATATTTACCATAAGATTTTCTTGTAATTTTTATCTTTTTATAGTCTCAAACTACCACTTTTCTCCTAGGCCTACGTAATACTGCCCCTACTCACTACTCTTAACATTTACACGAAAACTATTTAATGGATTAGTGTTCATTTGTTTCCCTAGAATAACTACCCACTGTAGGAACTCTAATGCCACTTTCGATTCTAAAAGCATTTTAAAACATGTCAAGAACATGCTAAAAAAATGAAGTTTCCTTACAGTTTTCTTCAGTGAGGGCATGGTTTGGGTTCTTTTTTTTTTGGCATTTGATCACTCCTCCCCCTCTTTAACCCCTCACTGTTTCATAAATCACAGCAAATATTTCTCCATGATTTTTTGGAAAAAAATTTGGAAGAAGAGAACATTTTTGCCAGTCTTTTTGCCTAAATGCCAAATATCTGTGAGTGCTATTCTCATATCCAAATAACCAAAGCAGATCCTATTTTTTTTGGTGGCTAGCAGTACCTTCACCATAGAAACAGCTTTCTGGCTATAGTTGTACCTGTGAATCACATATACATAGTGACAGCAACAAGTTCCCGATTCTACAACACATTTTAACCCATTCAGTACACAACAGGTGTCCCACATATATTGATCATTCCTTCTTTCACCTACTTCATTTGAATAGCCACCTGACCACATGCATTTAACTTCTCTCTGTCCCAAAACACTATTAAATCAAATGTAGAAAAACAAACAAATAAAAAATAATTACCTACAAAGACAAGGAAAATGGAAGAGAACGTAATAGCAGATGAATATTTTAAAATCACTTTGTAAAAATGTAGATACTGGAGTGGTAGCTATATTAGTAAATTTTAAAAAAGGAAAAAGGAGATTTGCAATCTATATACCTCCAGAGGGGTAAGCCTAAAAGGAAGAAACCCCTGAAAGGCTCAGGTCTCAAAGACTATAGGAACTTCAGTCCATAAGGGTAGATTACACAAATAAAAACAAGTGGCTTGTAGAAAGCATGTACATAGATCATTTGTCTTCCCTATACCCTTTATGTGCAGCCATCTGTCAACCCCTTCCATAGAAAAGACTGGCGGGTTATATTTAGGGTAAATAACACAAACGTGAGGTGCAATGGGGACAAGTTGGATGTGTAGGTCTCAAAAAAAGGGGGTATGTGAAGTCTGACCTGTAAGACTCTCATTCCACATTTTTGGTAGAATACTGCAATTAGCTGATACAACTCCCACCTTCCCAACCAAGCTTCAGATTGGATGATTCTTCTCTGAAGAAATGGAAGAAATGAACAGTTCCATGCAAAATATTCCCACATGCTGACATCTGAAGATCGCTACTCACATGGTTGACTTACTCCTTGATCTTTCTAGAATATACCACTAATCAAAAGCATTGCTCATCCACACAATTTCCAACCAATACTTTAGTGTTTTGCAACAAATATGAATGGATAGCCAAACTTAGCATTACATGTTTGTTAAAAACTTCCATGTGAAAGATAGAGACCAAAACAAAACAAACTATAAAATAGTATTCAGAAAAAAACAAAAAATTCAGATAGGAGAATAAATCTTTGTGAGAAAACTACAATTAAATTCCTCAGAGATAACAGAAGATATTACATCTATGAAACAGGAATAGGATGCATGAAAATAAGCTAACCTGAGAATAAGAATTCTTGAAATTAAAAATATGATAAAAATACGATAAAATTTTTAATCAAAGATTTAAAAGGCAAAAGCAAGCAAATCTCTTGGAAATTAGAGGAAAAGGACAAATGAGCAATACAGCTGAAAGGAAGGAAGGAAGGAAGGAAGGAAGAGAAGAAATGAGGAAAAAGAAAATGAGAATAGTAATCCTAGAAGTCCAATATAAAGGGAAAAGTATTGAATAATACAAGAATTTTTTTTCAGACTGAAGGACCTAACACTATAACTTGCAAGAGCCCATGAAATATATAAAAAGATAATAAAAATAACCACACCAAGATACCATCATGAAATTTAAAAGAAAGAAAATAATCTACTTCTTGAAAGAACAAGAGAGAAACAGAAATAAAATAACATCAGCCTTCTCCATTATTAATACCAGATGTGAGAAAACAGTTGAGCAAAATTCGTAAGTTTAAAATTGAGAAAGAAAATTATTTTCAATCTAGGATAGCATAGCTCACCAAACCATCATGTAAAGGTAATATGTAAATAGTAAAAATAAGAAACTAGAAATGTGTAGTCTCAGAAAATTTATTCCTTACACACTCTTTAATGTATTCATTTATTAATTCATTCATTTAAAATATGTAATTAATAATGTATATCTGGTTTTTGCTAGTATCATGCTGTTTTGATTACTATAGCTTTGTAGTATATTTCAAAATCAGGTCATGTGGTGCCTCCAGCTTTTTTCATTTTTCTCCAGACTGCTTTATCTATTGGGGTCTATGGTGGTTCCATACAAATTCTAGGATTATTTTTCTATTTCTGTGAAAAATAACATTGAAATTTTAATGAGTATTGCATTGAATATGTAAATAACTTTGGGTAGTATTGGACATTTTAACTAAATTATTCCAATCCATGAGAATGGGATATCTTTCTATTTATTTCTGTTGTTTTCAATTTCTTTCATTAATGTTTCATAGTTTTTCAGTATACAGATCTTGAACCTTTTTAGTTAAATTTACTCCTGTCTTTTTTTAATGCTATTGTAACTGAGATTGCTTTCTTGATTTCTGCTTTAAATAATTGTTATTGTATAGAAATCCTACTGATTTTTGTATGTTGATTTTGTGTTCTGCAACTTTATTGAATTCATTTATCCGTTATAACAGGTTTTTTGGTGAAATCTTTAGGGTTTTCTATATACAAACACATTAGCCAATGGAATAGGATGAAAAGCCCAGATATAAACCCACGCACTTATGGTCAATTAATTTTCCACAAAGGTGTCACAAACATACAATGGTGAAAGACAGTCTTTTCAAAACAAATGGTGTTGGAAAAACTGGACATTCACATATAAAAAGTGAAGTTAGAGCCTCATCTTGTACTATATACAAATATCTACTTGAAACAGATTAAAGACTTAAACATAAGACCTTAAACTGTAAAACTATTAGGATAAAATGGGAAAATTCTTCATGACATTTATCTGGGCAGTGATTTCTTGGCTATAACCTCAAAAGCAAAGGCAAAAAAAAGCAAAAATAGACAAATGGAATTTCATTTCAAAAATATTTTACATAGCAAAGAATATAATTAACAGAGTGAAGAGACAACCAATGGAATAGAAAAGTAAATATTTGCAAATCATATATCTTGTAAGGGGCAAATATCCAAAAATATATAAGGAAGTCAACTCAATAGCAAAAAAAAAAAGATAACCTGATTAAAAAATGGACAAAGAGCCGGGCACAGTGGCTCACACCTGTAATGCCAGCACTTTGGGAGGCTGAGACAGGTGGATCACCTGAGGTCAGGAGTTCGAGACCAGCCTGACCAACATGGCAAAACCCCGTCTCTACTAAAAATACAAAAATTAGCCAGGCGTACACCTGTAGTCCCAGCTACTCAGGAAGCCAAGGCAGGAGAATCGCTTGAACCCGAGAGGTGGAGTTTGCAGTAAGCCGAGATCACGCCACCACACTCCTTCCAGCCTAGGTGACAGAGGGAGACTCCATCTCAAAGCAAAAAAAAAAAAAAAAAAAAAAAAGACAAAGGACATGAACACATAAACAGACAGCTCTTAAAAGTAGACATATGAATGGCCAACCGATATATGAAAAAATGCTCAGTGTCGCTAATCATCAAAGAAATGCAAATTAAAACCACAATGAGCTATCACCTCACACCTGTTGAATGGCTATTATCAAAAAGTGAAAAGATAACAAATGTTGGCAAGCAAAGGAAACCACTGCACACTGTTTGTGGGAATGTAAAGTAGTATATACCCGTTATGGAAAACAATATTGAAGTTCCTAAGAAAACTAAAACTAGAATTACCATAGAATCCAGCAATCCCACTTATGGGTATAAATCCAAAGAAATTGAAATTTGTATGTTGAAAAAATATCTACATTCCCATGTTCATTGTGGCATTATTCACAATAGTCAAGATATGAGAGCAACTTAAGTGTCTGTCAGTGGATCAATGGATAAAGAAAATGTAGTATATACACATGGTGGAATACTATACAGCTTTAAAAAAAAAGCAGGAAATTCTGTCATTTGGAACAACCTGGATGAACATAGAGTACATTAAGTTAAGTGAAATAAGGCAGGCACAAAAAGACACATTCTGCATCTTCTCACTTATATGTGGAACCCAAAGAAGTCAAACTCACAGAAGCAGAGATGGTTACTGGAGGTGGGGGTAAGGGGGTAGAAAAATGAGATGTTAGGCAAAAGATAGAACACTTCAGTTAGACAAGAGAAATAAGTGTTAGTGATCTATTGCACACCATGGTGACCATAGTTAGTTATAATGTATTTTATATCTCAAAATTGCTAAAAGAGTAGATTTTAAATGTTCTCACCACAAAAAAATAGTAAGGTGAGATAATGAATATACTAATTCACTTTATTTCATTATTCTATAATGTCTACATATATCAAACATCACAGTGTACCCCATAAATATATATAATTATTTTATCAATTAAAAATAAATAAAAACTAAAATATTTAAAGAGTATCTCCTATGTGCTAAGTACTGTTCTCTGTTTTTGAGATGTAGCATGGGAAAAAAGTTTCTTATTTCATAATGCTTAGGAAGTGTTGGCAAGTTTGCTTTAACAAATGAGAGAGTAAATGAGAAAGAAGATATAGGATCCAAAACACAATTCTAACACACAGAAATACTGAAGGGCAGCCTCAGGAGTCTAGTTGTAACCAGGTGCAGAAATCAAGTAGTCCAAATTGGAGAAGGAGGCTGGAGGCTGGATGGTGAGATGTCATTAGAAATGGAATTCAGCTGAGTGCATCTGAAATGTTTGAGCATCTGGAAGAACTGTTGCTAGAAATTTGACAGATCTCAGGGCGTTTTGGAAAAAATTACCAATTAGACCTTTAAAGAAAACTAAGAAAATAAAAAAGGCAACTATTAAAACTTTTGGACCAAAAAAATGAAAAAGTAGATTTGTACATGCTTGACTCCACAGTGAATAAAATTTACATAATAATATACATACATGAGCACCAACCATTGCCTTAATATAAATTTGTGTAACAGGAAGGTCATCGGTGACTATGATGAGAAAAGTGTTAGGGAACTTGCAGGAGAGAAGAGCCTGACTGGAGTGGGTTCAGGAACAAATAGGAGAGGAACTGGAGACGGCAAATGTAGGCAATGCTTTCAACAAGTTTCAGCAAACATTCATCTCAGCATCATTAAAGATTTTTATTTTTGTGCAAGTTGGAATTAACACTTCAAAAAATGCTGAAACTATACATTATATGAAAAACATATGCAAATTTATGTTTACATGCTATTTAAAAGTTGATCCAGTCTGAACACAGTAGCTCATGCCTGTAATCCCACTACTTTGGGAGGTCAAGAAAGGAGGATCACTTGAAGCCAGGAGTTCAAGACCAGCCTGGCCAACATAGCGAGACCCTGTCTTTACTAAAAATCAAAAAAATAAAAGCACCCACCTGTAGTCTCAGCTGCTCAGGAGGCTGAGGTAAGAGGATCACTTGAGCCCAGGAGGTAGCCATTGTAGTGAGCTGAGATTGTGCCACTGTATTTCAGCATGGGTGACAGAGAAAGATCCTGTCTCAGAAAAAAAAAGGTTAATCCAGTTAAGGACTCTCACTATACACCCCTCCTCCATCATCAAATTTTGAATACCTCAATTTTAAGACTTCAGCTGAAGGATATATAACAACTAAGTGAAAAAAAAGTCTTAATCTACACTTATCTATAAATAGAAATTGTTTATGCTGTCAGCTTTCCTTGTCCAGGCCAAATGTTCTAGTCAAGTTTCTCCACCTTGCTGAGTCTAAATACTAAATAACGTCTATGACAGAGAAGGAGGTGCTCCACTAGCTAAGCAAATCATTTTCTGCTAAGCAAATCAAAATGGTAAAGCATTGGAGATGACAGACTATTTTCTCACTTCAAATTGATGTTGAGTGCATATAACCATGCACAGTCTTGGGGTTTCTTTCATTATTAAGATTAATCCTGATATCATCATTTTTAAAAGCTGTTTTTCTTTAAATAGCCATGAAAGTTAGCCTCAGGGATAGGACTAGCCTCTATTCCAGAGACTTCTAATGAACACCTAGCAATCAGCAGGCAATCATGTTACTCTCTGAACTACTGAGAAAGTAACTGCACAATATGACATGTCAAGAGCCCTCACCCATGTATCAGTGGCAGGTGGAATGTCATTCTGCTGAGATAAACCCAGGGGCAAGCAAAAGTGATTTTCCCACAATTCCTCCTGCCCTCCAGATCTCTTCTCCCTTTACTTCCCTCAATAAAACACTTTTATCTGAAGTCTTGACCTGTCTTCTTTTGTGTTCTTTTAGGTAATGTTGTCCCCTTTTAGTCTAAGCCACTAGTGGAATTAAAGGCATGCCCCCAAATTCATGTAGCTAGGTATGATCCTGATTTCCACAAACTCCATTACTCAGGGCCTGGATGCTGCAGTTGTTGAAATGAGCCCATATTTTCCTGATACCCCCACCGTGTCTGCTCTATTTTTGAACTTTCTACCTCTTTCTACAGCCTATTTCCCCAATTAGATAGTCCAATACCTGGGTTCCAGCTCTAGGATTAGAGCTGAATGGAATCTCCAGAAACTCCTTGTGGCATTAGTCTTCTCAATATTATCCTCTAGATAGGATAAGATCCTTCAACCTTATCCTCTAAAAGCTACAAACTTGACTGTGCTTTCCATACTTTCTATTCTAGCTTCACAGTCTTTCCTCTCCATTGAAGAAAGACCAGTATTGCTGCTAGCATACTGCACAAATGAATCATATATTCTAATCCTGCCAGAAGAAAATACAATAATTGCAATAATTATGGAGTTCAGATTTGATCAACAGTAGCAACTTTCAAAACAAATGAAATGGCATCTCAATTTCATCAGATCTGGTGATCCTTGGAATTTATTCAAAAAATGTCAGAACCTAGCTTAAGGTTTGCTATTTTGTTGTTGTTGTTGTTGTTGTTCTTTCAAAAGTAACGATTAAGAGAGAACATCCACCACATTTTCATTTCAGTTCTGCCACTTCCTACTTTGTACTAAGTTTCTCAATTTCCTTATTTGTAAAGTAAGACCCAAAATACCATGTGCCTAGATAATTGCTGGGAATAAAGGGAAGTGTCAAGGAAGAGCCCTCAGTCTCGTAGAGAAGAGCAAAGAGTAGCAAGACTCCAAAAGAGAAGACTAAGCAAAAAACTTGACTTGTGACAATTGCACACATCCCAAGAGTAGACAAGACACATTGGATCAGAGAACAATTTATTACTCACATCACAGCAAACATCAAGAGCATCAAATAGTAGCACAAATTCCCCCAAGTCCTGTGAGGTGAAACAGTGGGCCCAGATGGTGATTACGGCTGGGGAACCCAGGACTAAGAGTTCAGCACAATTTGTAGCAAGCAGTAAACAAGCCATTTTCCCTCCAGCAGGGAGCAAGCAGGACCTAGGTATTCATGTTCTAGTCACCTTGAACTGCTTGAGACCCCACATGAAAAATTAAGTAAATGGTTCTGGATCAGAGGACACTTAGGTCTTGCAGTTAAACATATTCAACAAAGACATACATAGGCTATGGGGGAACCACAACAGGCTGTCTTGTTAGCAGTAAGCTTAATAAGCCTTTGCTATGGCTATTTTAAACAGCACCCTGGCACATTTGTGATACTTTCACTATGTAATAAATAAGCAAAGTGATCTTTCAGGAAATTAGTCTTTTCTAACTCTATATATTTAAAATTAATTGGATTTGTCAAACTTATGACCTGAAATTTGTGGGAGATATCGTATTTATGTTTGTAGCTATATTTTAAAATCAGGTGATAACTCCAGGTTAGAGGCAATCTTGTAGAGTGAATAAGGGCTTGAGATACAGTCACAAGATTTGGATTCAAGTCCCAGGTCTGCAACTTCCCTGCAGTGTAAATCTTAAGCAATTATCCTTTGATCTATCTGAACTTCTACTTCTGCCTCTGTAAAATAAAATTTAAAAAAATCAGTCCAAAAACATGAGCTCACAAAGATTTTTGAGAATCAGATTGATGGTACATCTACAATTTCTTTTAAAATGATAAAAGATTAGTAAATATCATAAATATAAACTAGCAAATAAATTTAGGGTTTGCTTAAAATTCATAATTTAACTTCCTCATTATACATAGCTGAAGGTGTAATAAATGACATGTGATATATTCAAGTAAATCATTTCAGTGAATGGTTCAAGTATTGGCAATGTGGATTGGCAATGCTCAGTTATTTCCACCTGTGATTCAGCAGGCCACCACCAGGAGATGGTGGCACTATTTGTGTTCTATAATTAGAATGCAATGTTTAGCTCCAATACTTCAGCATAGCAATTTAAATTATAATGAATAAGTTACTTAATATTTTTAAAATAATAAATAAACTGCTCAAATATTAAATATATGCATTTATATAAAATAAAGAAAATAGCATGTACAGGAGGATTTTAAGCAATGTAAGACCCACACATAAAGCAGCTTGGTTTATTTAAACTAATTTTAGTCACCAGATAAATCAACACTAAGGGAAGAATGTAGCATAGACTCTATTTTCTGTACCTGGGAGGAGGTGCTTTCCCAGTCCCTTGCAGCTGCTGCTGCCACCTAGATATGGAACTAGAGTCAGTCCCTTCCTCTCTTTCCTTTAAAACAATGGGGCTCAGGGCACACAAAGGGCTCCAACATAGTTGTTTGAAGAGTATCGCAAGTGTTGTTATTTCTGTTGCTTTTGCTGTTGCAAGCTGTGCTCAGTGCTGTGACAAGATAGAAACTAGATATTATCTTCTTTGTGCCCATGCAGAACTCTACCACCAGCTCAGCATGTGCCTGCAGTAGTAGGGTACTTGAGTCCTCAGAGTAATCTCGCAAAAATCTTACTATTTTTCCCACCTTACAGATGGGCAAATTGATGAGCTGAAAGATTGAGAACTGACATTTTAGTCCACTTTATGAGATTTTAATCAATTTCTTTCTTTGTTAATCAGTGGGCACCAGGAGCATGGCTGGAATGCATGTATTCATCCTGGCCCAGAACTGCAATGTACCCAAGAAGTCACCATCGTCTTTCAGTTCTGTTAATGCTGCTGGGGTCTACTTCCACACATGCCTTGACAGATCTTACAGCATCATCACTGAACTGTTTCATTACCAAGTCAGAGAGAATTCTTTCAGCTTTGTGGTCTGGATTGCTAGAAATATATAGATACATGCCATGGGGGTTTGTGCATGTGTGTGCATAACCTTTAAGGGAAAATATACACCTGTAAGTATGTTAGCTGAAGCTCCTAAGTAGTGGCTGTATGAATATTTTATGTTTCCTCCTGGCCATTGCTTCTGTAACCTGTTTCTAAAGTGATAAAAAGAGAGAGAGAATGCAAGAGAGGCCAGTTTCCATAGGAACAAACGTAACAACGGAAAAACCTGTTAGTCTAGAAGGCCACCTCCAGGTAAGCTGAACTCACACCACCAGTGTTATGAGCAATACATGTCCCCAATGTAATTGCATTTCCAAACATCATCTCTAAAAACCTTCCATGGGCAGCATTCACAAATTTTTTCAAAGTATAGAAATAGGATCTATCTGACCTCTAAAAATAAAAATATTTTAAATCAGAAAATTAATTACAATTTTTATTTGCACTGGTACTATTTGAGTATACGAGAAAAGACCAGCATAAAACATAAATACTCTAGGAGAAAATTAAGGCAATGCAAAGTAATTGTTATTTCTTAATTATTAGCTTTGCAGTACATCTAACTGCCAAACATATTAGCTACTTGAGAGAGAGCCTGAAGAGTCAAAAAATAATAAGCAATAAGTAACATAGAACATTTATAAATTTACAAGATGAATTGCTATGAAATAATTTGATTTAGAAAAAAGTTGGTAACTTACAAATAACTTCCTATAAACAACATAAGAAAGCAAGATTAATCTGTACTGTATTTTAAGAGCCCAGAGAAAAAATTCCATTTTAGAAAAATCTGTAATTCTCCAGAAAGTCTGCATATGGCTTTCGAGAAGGAGTTTAAGTATTACAATATTAACAGCAGATAAGTTGTAGAAACTTTAGTATTATCTTTGAATTCTTTCCTTTTTCTCTTCATGTCCAACTTCTGATAAAACTCTGCATCTTGTCAATTATCTTCTTTCCCCATCACCTCATAGCACTCTTTTCCCCAGGTGTTCTAGGTCGCCACACTGTAGGCTTACAGTGCTCAGAAATAGACCCACCCTGGCTTTTTTGCATTTCCTTACCCACATTCCCAAGCCTTAGTGGGGGCGTGGGAGGTTCTCATGTGTTTGTTAGAAAGATCTGATTAATTTTTTTTAACAATATCACGTAAATGACTGATGGGGAGGTCAATGTGTTACACTTCCCAGGGTGATCTACATTTAAAAGAGATATTTAAATTAAGAAATTAATTTGCTGATTTGAATCCTTTGGAAACAGAGGAAATGTTTTTTAACAAATAAGTGCATAAATGAGTACTCAAAGGAATAATTAATTTATGATGTTAGAATTTCAGCAGCAACTCAACCATAAACCCCAATAATCTCCTACTTTCCATAATTTGGGCCACTATTCCCTTTACATACAGTCCTCAACTCTGCAACAAAGTTTTGGAAACTTAGAAGAAATCTGCTTGTTCTTTATCAACTCTTCCCACAATGCTGAATTTACAGCACTGGGTACCTTTAAAAATAGAGATAAAGGTAGGGTTTAAAACAAGATGTATAAGAATCAGCAAGAGCTACCACATAACCTTCTCACTGTTCCTTTCCCACTTCTGCAGAAGACTTCAGCTTTGTCCCTGAGACTATAAGACACAGGCTTATTTGAGAGGGTAAGAGGTCCATCCCTGGGAAGCACTCATCACAGATAGGAACAGAAATCCTTATTAAAATCTCAAAGTTACTCACCTAAGAGAATTTGACTAGCACAAGACAGAAGTACTAAAGGGATTAATATCAGCCCAGCCAGATTAACCAGATGGGGTATCAGTGAATCAAGAAAACATAATAGTCCCAGGTTTGCATGCACCCATTAACAGAACTTTAAAATATATAAAGCAAAAATTAACAAATCCACATTCAAAGGTGGAGATTTTAACACCCTTCTCTTTGTAATTGATAGGTAGAAAAATATCAGTAAGCACACAGAAGTTTTGAATAACACTGCCAAAACTTGGCCTAATTAATGACAGGCTGGAAAAAGAAAATGTGCTACAGATACACCATGGAATACTATGCAGCCATGAAAAGGAACGAGATCATGTCCTTTGCAGGGACATGAATGGAGCTGGAAGCCATTATCCTCAGTAAAGTAATGAAGGAACAGAAAATGAAACACTGCATGTTCTCACTTATAAGTGGGAGGTGAACAATGAGAACACTTGGACACAGGGAGGGGAACAACACACCCTGGGACCTGTCAGAGGGTGGGATGTGGGGAGGGAGAACATTAGAAAAAATAGCTAATGCTTGCTGGGTTAAATACCTAGGTGATGTGTTGATAGGTGCAGCAAGCCACCATGACACACATTTACCTATGTAACAAACCTGCATATCCTGCACATGTACCCCAGAACTTAAAATTAAAATTAAAATTAAAAAATATATATATTTGACTGGGTCTAGCAGCTGACGCCTGTAATCCCAGTCCTTTGGGAGGCCAAGGCGGGTGGATCACCTGAGATCAGGAGTGAAAGAATAAAACTCTTTTAGAGATGGGGCACCCACCCCATCTCTACTAAAAATACAAAAAGTAGCTGGGCCAGGCATGGTGGCACGTGCTATAATCCCAGCTACTCAGGAGGCTGAGGCATGAGGATCGCTTGAACCCAGGAGGCAGAGGTTGCAAAGAGTCGAGATCACACCATTGCACTCCAGCTTGGGCAACAAGAGTGAAACTCCATCTCAAAAAAAAAGAAAAAAAAAGTAATGTTTAGCTCCAATACCTCAGTATAGCAATTTAAATTACCTTTTTTTTTTTTTCGAGACAGAGTCTGGCTCTGTTGTCCAGGCTGGAGTGCGATGGCGTGATCTCAGCTCAGTACAACCTCTGCCTCCCAGGTTGAAGCCATTCTCCTGCCTCAGCCTCCAGAGTAGCTGGGATGACAGGTGCCGCCACCACACCCAGCTAATTTTTTTGTATTTTTAGTAGAGATGCTGTTTCACCATGCTGGTCAGGCTGGTCTCAAACTCTTGACTTCATGATCTGCCCACCTCAGCCTCCCAAAGTGCTGGGGATTACAGGCGTGTGCCACCACACCCGGCCTTATTTATTTATTTATTTATTTATACACACATACAACTGCAGAATATATATTCCTTTTATGTGCACAATGAAATACTAAGATGGACCATCTGCTGGGCCATAAAGCAACTCTTGTTAACTTTAAAAGGATTGGATTCACATGTTTTCATCTCATAGCTGGATTTTTTAAACAAATCAATAAGATATCTAGAACATCCCCCAAATATTTGGAAATTAATCAGCTTCCTTCTAAATAACTTTGGAATGAAAAGGAAATCACAAAAGAATTAGAAAATTTTCTTATTAAATGATAATAAAGATACATACAACATATCAAAACTAGCAGGATGCAGCTAAAGAAATGCTATTGCTATACTTAGAAGGAAATTTATAGTTTTAAATGTCCATATTTAAGAAGAAAAATGCAAAGCCAATGATCTAAAGCAAGGCACTGTGCTAAACACTAGAAATACAATGGTAACTAAAACAAAATCCCTGTCTTAGTGAATAGAGCCTGGTGCAATGGTTGTCATATGTTGGCGCGAATAATCATCGCCAGGAGTATTTATTAAAATGCAGAATTATTAAAGTGTAGACCAGATTACAATTTTCTCTTATGAAGCCATCACTGTTTTGGACATGCTCTTCACATTGAAAAGATCCATGTGACTAATAAACGTATGAAGAAGTCCTCAATTTCATTACGTATTAGGAAAGTGCTAATTAAAAACCACAATGAGAATTCACTACATACTCACAAGAATAACTAATGAAAAGAACAATAAATGCTAACTGTTGCAAATATGTGAAACAACTACAACTCTCATCTTGTCAATGGGAGTTTAAATTGGTATATAACCACTTTGGAGAACTGTTTGGTAGTATCTGCTGAAGCCGAATATGTGCACTCCTCATGACTCAGCAACTCACTTCCTGAGTATCTACTCTATAGAAATACTTACATATTGATCAAAAATGGTCAGAGCAACAACAATGTTCAGAGCAGTGCTGTTTGTAAGAGCCAAAATGAAAACTACATGTCTGTCTGTCAACAGAACAGATAAATGAATCAAAACATTCACACAATTAAATGCTATACAATAAATATGAGGGGAAAACTACAAACAAATGCAAAAGGTAGATAAATACCATAAAGATAATGAGTAAGAGAATCAGCATCCATAAAAGAGTATATACAAAATACTCTATTCAGACAAATTTCAAAAATAGGCAAAGTATTCCATGATGGTAGAAGTTGGAACAATGTTTAACCTTAGGAAGCGTGAGTAGTGACTGGTAAGGAACCTGAGGGTGGCTTTGGGATGTTGACAATATCCTATTCCTCGACTTGGGTGCTATTTACATGAGAGAGGATATGGTTTGGCTGTGTCCACACCCACATCTCATCTTGAATTGTAGTTCCCATAATCCCCACGTGACCTGGGAGGGACCCAGTGGGAGGTAATTGAATCCTGGAGCAGTTTCCCCCAGGCTGTTCTCATGATAGTGAGTGAGTTCTCAAGAGATCTGATGGTCTTATAAGCGTCTGGCATTTTCCTTGCTTGCACTCATTCTCTCTCCTGCTGCCCTGTGAAGAGGTACCTTCTGCCATGATTGTAAGTTTCCTGAGGTCCCCCAAGCCATGCAGAACTGTGAGTCAACTAAACCTCTTTCCTTTATAAATTACTGTCTTGGGTATTTCTTCATAGCAGCATGAGAATGGACTACTACAAGTGGGTTTTCACTTGGTGAAATTTACTGGGCTGTACACATAGAAACTGTTATATATAACATTAAAATTTTAAATAAAGGTAGAAGAAATATTCCCTCAATTTTATTTGACTCATAAAAGTCATCAGCAAAGTATTTTCATTGTCAGGATTTCTCATTCCTAAAATTACCAACTACTGTTCTTTTTCTCATTACATTTAGTTAAAATCACTTGTACTGTTTTGTTAGTTATCATACTTAGTATGTACAATTTGGGTGTTCAGATAAATGAAATGCCTTTAACACTCTCAAAATCAAATAATACGGTCAATTTTTCATGAAGAGAATTATTTTTGAGGTTAGTGATTTACTATGTAATCCCCCTGCAGTTGTGTAAACCTCTTTGAGTCAGGGTAGTGTAGTCTACAGCTCCCTAAGTGTAATGAAAGCTACCTGAGCTATTTCCCTTTGGAATGAAATGCATTGCTTTCTGCAACTGAACAAGACTGTAGTGAGTCATAATCTTCATTTTTGGAACTATCTGATATAATTAATATGAATTTTTAAAACTAATCGTTTTCCTTTTCATTTAGCAGACATATGGGAAAGCAATCCATGTTTTTTGCCAGCCAAATTTTGAGAAACTTCTAATTTAGCAAGCGAATAGTCACAGAAACATGAATTATCTTATGCTCCCTAGTACACTATAAACTTCCTTTGTTGTTCGATAAAAAAAAAAAATATATCCAGTTACTCATATTGGTTTACGTGAGGTTAAATTACAAGGTGCCTTTGACTTTAGGGTGTAACTCATATTAATTTACTAAATAAAGGATATTGACTCTAACATTCTTCACACAATTCCATTTTATAGTAGTTAATATCTACAAATGAGAAAAATCCATTCATAAAATCATTTATCAACAGAACACTTGCTTTCTTTTGTTGTGTCTTTAAAAAATTAAAGCATGTTTTCAAAAGAGAAAACTAAATGCCATTCCCACCAGAATTAGCTATAATTCCTTCTGCAATCTCACCAGAGAGTCACAATCATGAATTTGGGAATGACTACATTACTGCACCAAACATCCCAGCTAAAAATACCTAGACAATTATTTGTCAAAGGATTTTATCACTTTGATGGTCATCTATTAAGATTCTTGACCTGTTCCACCGGGCGCGGTGGCTCACGCCTGTAATCCTAGCACTTTGGGAGGCCGAGGCGGGTGGATCACGAGGTCAGGAGATCGAGACCATCCTGGCTAACACGGTGAAACCCCGTCTCTACTAAAAACACAAAAAAAATTAGCCAGGCGTGGTGGCGGAAGCCTATAGTCCCAGCTACTCGGCAGGCTGAGGCAGGACAATGGCGTGAACCCGGAAGGCGGAGCTTGCAGTGAGCCGGGATCGCGCCACTGCACTCCAGCCTGGGCGACAGAGCGAGACTCCGTCTCAGAAAACAAACAACAACAACAACAAAAAAGATTCTTGACCTGTTCCTCAATTTCACCCACTGAATTCAACTCCCGTGTTTGTGTGGTGGTAACTGTAGAAGGGGTAGATGTGGGTCAAGATAGCCAAATCAAAATGATCTGGGCATTGCATTTGAGGTGGGTCTAATACTGGGGGTATAGACAGAGGAGTGATAATTGCTTGCCTTAACACATAGTGTTAAGTGTACTTAACACTCTCAAAGTGTACTGAAGTTTTATATTTACCCAGTTTTCTTAAAATAACCAATTTCGTGACAGCATCTTAAAATAAGAGCATGCCTAGCTTCATTAGAGTTGCACGAATTTACATTACTGGATAAACCATAATTGTAAACTGTTTTTCCTTCTGTTATTATCCCTTGAAAAAGATTCTATTTTGCATTTTTTTAATAATTATGAGGGATTGTGTGTTTTATTGGTTTCTATTCATAATACATCTTTACTTACACTTTTATGGTTTCTGAATTGATTGCTGTTTTGGTTTCTATGGTAACTCTGCCAGTTGCCTACCTATAAATAGATGTTTTATAATAACAGGCTTATCAGA
The DNA here is from genome assembly GCF_028885625.2 of Pongo pygmaeus. Classification (NCBI taxonomy): domain Eukaryota; kingdom Metazoa; phylum Chordata; class Mammalia; order Primates; family Hominidae; genus Pongo; species Pongo pygmaeus. The sequence goes on along the minus strand of NC_072373.2, from coordinate 130,696,377 downwards.
GTTCAATTTTTGAGAACCCTTCTGCAATAAGAAGGAAAATTGCTAGAAAAATAACATATGAATCAAGGTTTATGGAAACAGATCTCTTGTACCTGTCATAGTGTAAAAATAGAAGAGTCAAAATGAAAATTCATGTAGATGCATGCTGGCAAGCATATGGTGAAAAGAAAGGAATACTCAACCATTTAAAAAGAAAAATGTAAAATTGGGATATACTTTTACATTTGGCCTCCATTAAAAAATTCATGCTATCTTTTAAAATAACATTTATTAACTACACTCAAATTACAGTCTGCACTTCTTTCATCACCTTCTTGTATTACTCTTCAATGCGACTTTGTAGAAACTCTTATGTATGGGTGTTATCCCTTGGTTATATAGAAAGTATATATTATCTTCCAATTTGTTCTTTATCTTTTAACTTTCATTATATTATGGTTTTATTTGCTATACTGACCATTTTAGTTTATATAGTCGAATATGGCAGGCTTTGCACTGTGGCTTCTGAATCTGTGCTTAACTTAGGGAGACTTTTCTACTGCAAGATTACAAACACATTCCTCTATATTTCTTTTTCATTCTTGAATAGTCTTAAAGTATATTATGTTTTTACTCCTGCATAATTGAAAATCTGCATGTAACTTTTGACTCCCCAAAAATTTAAGTACTAACAGCCTACTGTTGACCAGAAGCCTTATCCACAAGATAAACAGTTGATTAACACATATTTTGTAAGTTATATGTATTATATACTGTATTCTTACAATAAAGTGAGCTAAAGAAAAGAAAATGCTATTAAGAAAATCATAAGGGAGAGAAAATATACTTACTATTTATTAAGTGGAAGTGGATTGACATAAAGATCTTCATTCTTGTCATCTTCATGTTGAGCAGGCTGAGGAAGAAGAAGGGTTGGTCTTGCTGACTCAGGGGTGGCAGAGGTGGAATAAAAATCCACGTAAAAGTGAATCCATGCAGTTCAAGGATCAACTGTGTAGTAGGAAGTAGCAAATGTGTGCTAGTAACCTGTTTATTTACCCTTTTTTATGAACATTGGAACCAGCTAGAAGTTCCATAAAATTCCCAGCACTGTTTGCATTTAGTTTATTATTTAGTTCACAGTTTACATCTATATAATGTTTAATCTTCCATGCAGAAACATGGGATGTGTCTCCACTTGGTCTGTTCAGTTTTATATTCGATGGTAAAATTGTAATATTTTATTGTCTGCTTAAAAAATTCTAGAATTGTGTAGTTTCGTGCTATTGTGCCTAAAATATTTTTTCCAGTTATTCTTTCTAATTACTTATTGCCATTAATATTACCTATTCAGGCATGTTTACCTTGTATTTTGTCATCTAACTGCATTCTCTTACTAGTTCTATCGGTTTTTTAGTTTCTTTATATATTTTAAAAAATACTAAGGCATGTTCTCATTAGCTATCTGTACATATATTATAAAGCTTTCCTTATAGATCATCAGGTTATTTGTACATTTTTGAAAATCATCTAAGTATATGCCAAAATGTCAAAGAAAAATAACACATATACATAAATGTATGAGTTTGTATATATCTGCCCCAATTAATACATGAATAGCCAGAGAGAGGGCTGATCATTCTAAAACATAATTAACATATTACTACTCTTTTATTTTACAAAAGTGATTAACCACAACTTTTTTCTAAATGTAGTAAGTGTTGTAAGTTTTCATATGATATAATCACCACTGTATTGTGAGCACCTTTAAGTCCAACTTGTTCATTTTGGGATGTCCAGGCCCACAAAGGAAACTCATTCAGCGTTGTTGAATCAATCAATCAGTCTTTACTGCCTTCATTAATTTTTGTCGGTGAAAAAGCCCACAGTTTCATTGAAGTCTATGAAATTTTACTCTGCTTTGAAATTGTATTTTGATACCTCATTTGGTCTTATTTCTAAATGCTTTTCACATAGAAGATGATTGTACATTTAACTGAAGAAGGGTTTTGTTTTCACTTTAATCAGAATCGGAGGGTTAACTGTGGGTGTCTCACATAAGAGAACAGAAAGATCAAAAATGTCTATTCTAAAATGTGTCTTTTTTCTGGAAGAAAATATTTGAAACAAAACACTAAAATAATCTAAATAATCTAAATATCTAGTCAGGTTTTTATCTTCTCACAAAATTTGATTGTTTCACTATCACTAGAATTATACTTTCTGGGTAAATTCATGATACAAATTAATAAGTTGTATTAGCTATGCTTTTTAATATAGAAAATGCAAGTTATGTATTCCTCACTGTGTGTTAGCATAGACAAATACAAATTGCCCATAAAAGTTCAGATTTATATTATAGTTTCTGAGGTTTCTTCAGAACAATGGTAATAACATATAGAGGTTGGAAGAAAGTATCTTGATTTTATTCCAGTCAGTACAATGTTCCATTAAGGATGCATTTGCGCATTAATTTCAGGAAAGACTGTGTAATGAAATGCATGTCAGACTTAATGCCTGCTAGACATTTAAGCTGCTTTGTATTTAAAAGCATGACTTGACCTTATTAGATGCCTAATAACTGAAGTAATTGTATCTTGTAGTAATCAAAATGTCTTCCATTATAACAAAAATTTGATTCAATTACATTATAATATCAACTATTATTTCTGAGGTTCAGAAAATTATGGTTAAATACATATTTCTGGTGCTAAAGAAACCTAATTACATTTTTTATGCCTGCAGTAAGCAATGCTTTTAAAGATATGTAAGTGCTATAATTATTGAAAAGAAAAAATAGTATCAAAAATGAAATATCAGCAATGCCTTCCATTTCTTGATCTGTTCAGACAGAGGCTGTATACCTCCAGCAGAGTTTATTCTGCCTATAACCACATACATGTATTCCATTTAAATAAATTATCAGAAAAATAGTGACAAAAAAATGGGTCCTGATTCTGGAAAACAATCCTTGATATCTAGTTCTAGAAACTAGAAATCATAAAATGTCAGTACAGTAAATTAAATTATTTCCCTAGTGTCCCACTATGTAAATGTTATCTCTGATGCCAAATTTGCATCCCTATGAAGTTTTAGACCAAACACCTCCCATTTGCTTGCTCTCCAACCCACTTTCTGATTGGCTGTGCCCTGCCTCTGATTGTTACATGTAATAGCCTGTCTGTAACTCCAAATTGCTTGTACTTCTTTTCAAGGCAGAAATGCTTTTCTTTATACATGGTCCAATACTTCATCTCTATGAGTTTTAGAATATGGAAATATTCAGTTCTCAATGAAAATAATAGTACCTTATCTTGTGCCGATTTTCAAAGGGAATGCTTCCAGTTTTTGCCCATTCAGCATGATATTGGTTGAGGGTTTGTCATAAATAGCCCTTATTATTTTGGAATACATGCCATCAATACCTAGTTTATTGAGAGTTTTTAGCATAAAGCGCTGTTGAATTTTGTCAAAGGCCTTTTCTGCATCTATTGAGATCATCATGTGGTTTTTGTCATTGGTTCTGTTTATGTGATGGATTACATTTATTGATTTGCATATGTTGAACCAGCCTTGCATCCCAGGTATGAAGCCGACTTGATCGTAGTGGATAAGCTTTTTGATGTGCTGCTGGATTCCGTTTGCCAGCATTTTATTGAGGATTTTCGCATTGATGTTCATCAGGGATATCGGCCTGAAATTTTTTTTTTGTTATGTCTCTGCCAGGCTTTGGTATCAGGATGATGCTGGCCTCATAAAAGGAGTTAGGGAAGATTCCCTCTTTTTCTATTGTTTGGAATAGTTTCAGAAGGAATGGTACCAGCTCCCCTTTGTACCTCAGGTAGAATTCAGCTGTGAATCCATCTGGTCCTGGACTTTTTTTGGTTGGTAAGCTACAAATTATTGCCTCAATTTCAGAACTTGTTATTGGTCTATTCAGGGATTTGACTTCTTTCTGGTTTAGATTTGGAAGGGTGTACATGTCCAGGGATGTATCCATTTCTTCCAGGTTTTCTAGTTTATTTGCATAGAGGTGTTTATAGTATTATCTGATGGTGGTTTGTGTTTCTGTGAGATCAGTGGTGATATCCCCTATATCATTTTTTATTGCATCTATTTGATTCTTCTCTCTTTTCCTCTTTATTAATCTGGCTAGCGATCTATCTATTTTGTTGATCTTTTCAAAAAGCCAGCTCCTGGATTCACTGATTTTTTGAAGGGTTTTTTATGTCTCTATTTCCTTCAGTTCTGCTCTGATCTTAGTTATTTCTTGTCTTCTGCTAGCTTTTCAGGAAAGTTCTGGCCAGGGCAATCAGGCAAGAGAAAGAAATAAAGGGTATTCAAATAGGAATAGAGGAAGTCAAATTGTCTCTGTTTGCAGATGACATGATTGTATATTTAGAAAACCCCACCGTCTCAGCCCAAAATCTCCTTAAGCTGACAAACAACTTCAGCAAAGTCTCAGGATATAAAATCAATGTGCAAAAATCACAAGCATTCCTATACACCAATAACAGACAAACAGAGAGCCAAATCATGAGTGAACTCGCATTCGCAATTGCTACTAAGAGAATAAAATACCTAGGAATACAACTTACAAGGGATGTGAAGGACCTCTTCAAGGAGAACTACAAACCACTGCCAAAGGAAATGAGAGAGGACACAAACGAATGGAAAAACATTCCATGCTTATGGATAGAAAGAATCAATATCATGAAAATGGCCATACTGCCCAAAGTAATTTATAGATTTAATGCTATCCCCATCAAGCTACCACTGACTTTCTTCACAGAATTGGAAAAAACTACTTTAAACTTCGTATGGAGCCAAAAAACAGCCCACATAGCCAAGACAATCCTGGGCAAGAAGACCAGGAGGCATCACGCTACCTGACTTCAAACTATGCTACAAGGCTACAGTAACCAAAACAGTACGGTACTGGTACCAAAACAGATGTATAGACAAATGGAACAGAACAGAGCCCTCAGAAATAACACCACACATCTACAACCATCTGATCTTTGAGAAACCTGACACAAAAAAGCAATGGGGAAAAGATTCCTTATTTAAAAAATGGTATTGGGAAACCTGGCTAGCCATATCCAGAAAACTGAAAATGGACCCCTTCCTTACACCTTATACAAAAATCAGCTCAAGATGGATCAAAGACTTAAACCTAAGACCTAGGAACATAAAAATCCTAGAAGAAAAACTGGGCAATACCATTCAGGACATATGCATGGGCAAAGACTTCATGTCTAAAACACCAAAAGCAATGGCAACAAAAGCCAAAATTGACAAATGGGATCTAATTAAACTAAAGAGCTTCTTCACAGCAAAACAAACTATCATCAGAGTGAACAGGCAACCTACAGAATGCGAGAACATTTTTGCAATCTATCCACCTGACAAAGGGCTAATATCCAGAATCTACAAAAAACTTAAACAAATTTACAAGAAAAAATCAACCCCATCAAAAAGTGGGAGAAGGATACAAACAGACACTTCTCAAAAGAAGTTGTTCTCAAAAGAAGTTTATGCAGCCAACAAACATGAACAAATGCTCATCTACACTGGTTGTTAGAGAAATGCAAATCAAAACCACAATGAGATACCATCTCATGCCAGTTAGAATGGCGATCATTAAAAAGTCAGGAAACAACAGATGCTGGAGAGGACATGGAGAAATAGGAATGCTTTTACACTGTTGGTGGGAGTGTAAATTAATTCAACCATTGTGGAAGACAGTGTGGCGATTCCTCAAGGATCTAGAACTAGAAATATCATTTGACTCAGCAATCCCATTACTGGGTATATACCCAGGATTATAAATCATGCTAATATAAAGACACATGCACACATATGTTTATTGCGGCACTATTCACAATAGCAAAGACTTGGAACCAAACCAAATGTCCATCAATAATAGACTGGATGAAGAAAATGTCGCACATATACACCATGGAATACTTTGCAGCCACCAAAAAGGATGAGTTCATGTCCCTTGCAGGGACATGGATAAAGCTGAAAACTATCATTCTCAGCAAACTATCACAAGAGCAGAAAACCAAACACTGCATGTTCTCATTCATAAGCAGGAGCTGAACAACGAGAACACATGGACACAGGGAGGGTAATGTCACACACCAGAGCCTGTCAAGGGATGGGGGGCCAGGGGAGGGATAGCATTAGGAGAAATACCTAATGTAGATGATGGGTTGATGGGTGCAAGAAACCACCATGGCACATGTATACCTATGAACAAACCTGCACTTTCTGCACATGAACCCCAAAACTTAAAGTATAATTAAAAAAAGAAAAGAATTTAAAAAGAAAATAATAGTACCTTCTTTGGTACACAAGTATAATATTTTTACTGTAGAGACTATCTTTAATAATATATGTCATGTGAGGTCTTACCTAATGTTAAACTATTTACCTCTGGAAAGACTTGAAAGTTTTGGAAAGCATACAACATCTTTTTAAAATAGTTTTATATGCTTTAAACTATTTGTGTCTGTCCTAAGGCTGACATTTAGTTCCAAAATTTGTATTCCAGTTCCAACCTCAGTTATCTACACCCTTCTCTGGCACTGTAAACCTACAGAATGGTTTCCCACATCTTGACCATCAGAATCCACTCTACAATACAGATGCCTCTGACCTTTCAGATGTCCAAGTAGAAAGTACAAAAGAGAGGCTACAAGGCCAGACTCCATCCTTCACTCTGACACGTACAATTTACCATCATGCTTCCTCCCGCTATGTATTATTTATCCCTATAACAATATTCAGACTTCCTTCTCACTCACCCAGTGTCCTTGTTGTCAGGGTCCTCCCACTGCACCCTTCTCTCAAGATTTTCCCAGGCTTCTCTAGAAGGAAAGTCTTCTAATCTGGTTGAGAATCCTAGATTCTGCTTCTGCCAATCCATGGACTCAACTAGCTTTGCTGAGCAAAGTTTTCAGATCCAATTTCCCCAAGGAATACAGGATTGATTAAATAGTCTGAACTTTGACTCATCCAAAGTTGTATTTCGAACCTCTTCACATGGCTTATAAATCTCTGGTTTTTAAGATTTACTTTCAGATATGCTCATTACTTTTATTTCTAGTATGTGGTCTCATCCCCAACTACTCAAGCCTTTTCCCATTCTTTTTTTCTGTTCACTTAAAATCAACAAGAATTCACTGGGTGACTACTAGGCATATAGAATATGCTTAATACAAAGTGTGAGGCATAATTCCCTACCCAGGCATCCAACCTTTTAAAACTTGTATTTTCTGTGGAGCGTTCTGATGTCCAATTTGTGGATGTTTGAAGAACTGGTATAAATTGATATAACAGAAAAGTTAATGGAGTGACATGACCCAATCATTTCTATTTATTTTTAAAGTATTATTTTCTTACTTATCATATGGTATGGGGAACTGAAATTTGAACTTGGTGAACCATTCAGGAATCTAGAAAAGTTTTGAGGGTTTAAACTCTTTTCATATTGTACAAAAGAAGCAGAAATTAAATGGAAACTTTGTCTATAAACATATAATCTAAAATTGTATCTGATTGTACTTAACTTGGAGTTCTGTTTAATCTGAGTCCATATAACATTTAAGCCTCTGGTAGCACTGAGATGAATTATATGTAAGGGAAAATCAGAAACTGCTTGCATCAGAAAGCTCCAGTAATAATAATAGTTTGTAAAAAGCCACAGGAGAATCTAAAAACACTTCAAATTATAATCCAAAGAAAATGTGGAAAGCCTACTGGATAAGAGGTTCATAAGCAGGCAAACAAAATAAGGCAAACTGGTTTCCAACCTTCTGTAGGTAGGAGGTGCGAGACAATCTGAAATCACTAAGCAGCAATTATCGACTGTAGGTGTTTAACTTTCACCTGCACAAATGATAGAAACTGAAATAAAGAATAATAATACCTATTTGTATATCTGAAGCACTTTTTATTGCATATTTCTCATGACATCCTCGTAAGAACCTTAATCAGGAAGTCCTATGTCTTAATGTCCATTGTATAGAATCTGAAAAAGGAAAAATGAATTGGAAAATAGTTTGAGCAAGAATAAATACAAACTTCTCTAACCTCACAATTTTAACTAGAGGTCGCTTATTTCTAATATAATAACAGGGGAGGCCTTTGATAGGAGTCCACTAAGAAGCAAGTGAAATGCTAGTATAGGTCACAGAATGTTTTGAACTAAGTGAATTTCCTCATAGACTTTATAGGCCTTTATGTATGATGAATGCCCAATATTTGTTTGACCAGTTTAATATACACTTCCCCTAACTTACAGTGTGTGTTTATGCAAAGATCTATTTGATCCTCTCAGCAGATCTGTAAGGAAACAAATATTGGCCATGTTTTAAGGAAGAGAAAACAGAGGCTTAGAAAGGCTAGTGTCTTGGCCAAAGTCACTCATACCAAGTAATAGGTAGAAGAAGCATGTACATCCGGGACCTAGGCTTCAAAACCATACTTTGTGCTACTTTGCCAGGGACGAGTGGCAAAACACAGAAAATGTTGAGTTAGGTTTATAGTCCTGTAAACACATGATTTATTGAATTGTTTCTTAAGTCAAATAGTCATGAGATAATTGTCCTAATGTCACAATAATTGAGTTAGTTGAGTCTATATTTTAAACACTTTCTTTCTCATAGCTAAATTGTTATTTTGTTATTTAAGTAACAACGTCAATAGCAACACTAAACAAAATCTTTAGAATTGACTAAATATCTCCACTTAACTGGCTAGTGCTTTTTTTTTCTACTTGGTTTCACTTCATTATTTGATTGTATATTATATTTATGTGGTTTAAAAATATAGCCTCTCAGTTTTTCTTCTAGATGTTTTGGCAATTTTTTGCTGAAAACAGAGTAATGAGGAAATTACATTAATAATCATTCCTGTCCTGGTCTGTCATCCCCGTTGGTAATCTTCACTAGTATAGGTGGCCCTCATTCCTCTCTACCAATATACTACATAGCAGTCGATGGAAACACAAATTTGGCTCTGCTATCACCTTCTCCTTTTCTTGACAGCCAATGAGAAAACTTAGCTTTAAGCCCTAGCTGTACTATTAACTATCTGGCCTAGGGTAGGGGATCTCATCTTTAAAAGAGTTCATTTTCTGATTATTAAAATAAGGAAATGGAACTAAAAGCTTTTCGAGGACGCTTACAACTAAGGATATATATTATTAGCATTGCACTAGAACATAACCTCTATGAATGCAAAGATTTTGTTAATTTTGTTCATTGCTGTATCTTCAGTGCCTACAACAATATTTTCTAAGAGACGTTCAATAAATGAATAAATAAAGAGCATTTCAGTTCAGGTTTGCAGGGGGAAAATTCATGTTTTAACAAGAGAAATTGGATGGTTTACCACTCAGGGGAGGCTTCATGAAGGAGCAATGCAGTCGCAGAAGGGCCCACCACTTTGGAAGTTCATAAACGACACAAACCACCCATTTAAAGGTGACCAAGATAAGAGGAACTGACACAAATTAAATTTTGACTGACTAATAAACCACAGTTATAAATTCATGGTTTACAATAAAGGACTTGCACTATGTGTGTGGCTGGGATTTGTGTTTTCTCCAGTTCTCCTAGTCTATTCAGGCTGCTATAACAAAATACCATAGACTGGGTGGCTTATAAACAATGTGTTTATTTTTCACAGTCGTGTAAGTTGAGCAGTCAAAGATGAAGGCCCTGGCAGATTTGGTGTCTGGTGAGGGCCCGCTTCCTGAGGCACCCACAGCAGTCTTTTCACTGTGTCCTCCCGTAGTAGAAAGACAAAAGCACTCCTTTGGGCCCCTTTTTTAAGTGCACTAATTGCATTTGTGAGGGCTCTGCCTCTGTGGAGGGCTGAGACTGTGCCTCTGGCCTAGGAACTTCACAAATGCTTCTCGGTCCCCCATGTCCCATTCCCACCCCCTGCCTTTGGTGGATCAGGATGGCTAAATTGGACTAGAGTTGTCTATTTCCTTTCTCCTTTGGAAGACTAGAGCCAGCTGGAGTAGGGTATCTCCTTTCTCCCAGGTCAGTTAGGTTCTGATAAAGACCAACAGGTGAGGCTCTGATTAAATAGTGGCTCCTGGTGGCCAGCCTTGCTAAGTACACAGTGCACTGGCATATTTCAAAATGGTTCTTTTCGCTGCCCTTTGCCTGAAGCAGGAGGGGATTTTTCTTCTCTATTCACTATGAGAACCAGGTCAAGCTCTTGGAGATAAAACTTGCAAAAGTGTGGGGACTCCCAATAACTGGGGCCCTCTGGAGGTTTTATATCTCAGACTTGTCCGCACGAAGCCTCCAACAATCTGTCAATCACAGTTCAGGTTTCCCTATCCTGGTACTGGTTCCCACAGAGGTTTCAGCTCCTGGATTTCTGCTCTGTTAAAATGAGATTCTCTGTATTAGTCTGTTGATCTCTCCAATTTTGGAGATGGTAGTTTGCCCTGTGACCTCACATCTTTTACCAATTTAAGAAGAGTTGTTTCTTTTTCAGTTTGTTCAGCTTTTTCCTTGTTAGAATGGAGTGGCAACTTCTAAGCTACCAGCATGCTGAACCGGAAATTACATAATGTATTTTTTAGAACACCTAAAAGTATAAGGCTCTTTTTTCTGACCTAAATCCAAATGACTTTGAAAAGGGATTATAATTAATGTTAAGAACAAAATTAAATTACTTATCTCCTAGCAATAAGAAATGAATTAATTGCCTCACAGCATTACAGTCTTCTGTTATGCTCTGTCGATATTTTATTTTAGCCACAGTGTTAGGTTTATTTTATTTTCTATCATATTCAGGACTTCTTTTTACAATATTCTTATTAATGTCATCAGCTCTCTTAGCAGAAAGCAAAAGTTTTAAATTATTTTAATTTGTATTATTTCATAGTGTATATTCTGCTGTTTTGTTGCTATTTACTTTAAAATTTTTAAATCATCAATAAAACATTTTGAAAGTAATGCTTATGGAATAATTTTTCTCAATTAGTTACCATGTCAAAATAATGTTGTTTTCTTTAAAGATACATGGCAACAATCAAAAGAAAGAACTGCAGTTTCTTTAAACCCTCAATCATAGGGGTGTAATATGTGATAAACAAAATGGTGTTACTTTGGTTCAGAGGTCTAAAATGGAGTCAAGAAGCCATTCTAAGAATTCCCTGAATGACCTAAAGTAAGCTGGGCCAAACCACCACAACCACAACATCCTAGAATTTTGCCATCCCTGCAGCTCCTAAACAGCAACAACAAATGAGCTATAAACTCGTACTAAACCAGCCGCCTCCACTTATGATAATTCTTTTAAAACAGTTTGTGTAATCACGCTCAGTGTCCTTTCAAAAATCACTACTCCCTTTCCTCTTTTTGGAACACAATTTGGCTTCTAGTTGAATCTGTATCTCCTGAATTGCAGTTCCTAAGATCCCAATAAATGCCTTGTCTTACTGCTTTACAGCCTGGTCTTTCTTTTCTTGATTGACAGGAGCTACTGGAAGCTCCAGTCCACTACGTTTTACTGTAAACATAGCTATTTATAAATGCAGAAGTCAGATGGCTATGCTAGCTTCTCCCCTTGGCAGTGTGGTGGGGGGGCGGTTCAGGGGTTGATATAATGAGTTTGTTCCAATCCCAAAGTTTGGAAAATGTGAGCCTGGAAAAGAGGAAAAAAATAGAGTCCAATTTATCTTATTATTATATACACTATTTTTTCAGTCTGCTGAAGGAGACTCACAGTTTTTTTAAAAATTCAATAAATGTCAATTTAACTTCCACCCTATGCCAGGATCCTTTCTTAGAAACGTGATATTTAGTTTGCTAATATTAACATGCAGAGTGGCAGGCATTGTAAAGTCAGAAGGAAGTAAGAATTAAAAAGTGATAGTATTGATACACAAAGAGATAAATGGATTATTGTAAGAGGATAGGGTCCAGAAATGAGCCTTTGTATGGACAAATATGCAATAATTGATAAAAACAACCCAGCGGGGAGGGTGTAGTCAGTAAAATGTGAGAAAAAAATTAGGTTAAATCTCCTTTTTACACCGTTTGCAAAGAAACAAATTCCATATGGATTAAAGATGTAAAGGTGAAAATCAAAACTGCAAACACACTATTTTTTTAAAAAAAGCCTGTTTATAACTTTGGGATAAGAGACTTTTTTAAACAACCTATAAAACACAGAAGCCACAAAGAAAATACTCAAGACTCATAATTTTGACTACACCAAAATTAAGAACTTTAAAAATCAGAAAACAAACTACAGATTGGGAGAATGTACTGTCCACCTGCATAACAGAAAAATTGACTAGCATTCAGAATAGATAAACTTCAGATAAGAAGAGTATACTTTCAATCTTTGCAATGGGGAGATGATTACTTCCTAAAATAGATACAGACCTCATATAAATCAATGAGAAATAATAGGAAATTATAAAAACACTTTAAACTTTGATACTACTATGTGTCGATGAGATTGTCGGAAGATGGATATTGTTGTATATTACTGTTAGGGGTGTAAATTGGCACACTCTTTCTAGGGAATGATTTGTCAGTACTCTTAGAAGTTAAAATATGGCTACTTTGTCACCCAGTGATTGTACTTTTCAATATATTCATGAAAGAAATATTTGTGTGTAGAAGAAAGCACACATGGTATTCACTGTGACATTGTCTGTTACAGTAAAAAGTTGAAAACACCAAAATATCCATGAATAAAATAATGATTATGGAAGGCCATACAATGGACTGCTATGCAGCTCTTGGAAAGAATAAGACGTCAATATTTACACATGTGGAAAGATCTCCAAGGTGTACTATAGGGTAAAAATACAATTTGTAGAACAATATTCACATTATAGTCCCATTTAATTTAAAAACTAGTCACACAAAATAAAACAATGTATTCCTATATACACATATGTAATCAACTCTTATGTAATAATGTTATACAGAATGTTAAACTAATAAGGGTGGATATTTCCTAGGAGGTAGCTGGGACTAGGAATAAGGTAAATGGAACCTTTACTTTGTCTTAGTCCATTTTCTGTTGCTTATAACAGAATACCTAAAACTGGATAATTTATAATGAAAAAAAATTCTTATAGTTACGGAATCTGAGAAGACCAAAGTTGAGAGGCCACATCGGAGAAGACCAAAGTTGAGAGGCCATACATTTTCTTGCTAGTGGGGGTTCTGCAGAGTCCCAAGGTGGCACAGAACATAACATAGTGAGGTGGCTGAGCATGCTAGCTCAGGTCTCTCTTCCTCATCTTGTAAAGCCACCTGTTCCACTCCTGTGATAACCCATTAATCCATTAATTCATTGACCATTAATCCATGAATGGATTAATCCACTGAAGAGGAAAGAACCCTCATGACCCAACACCTCTTTAAGAGCCAACCTCTGGATACTGCCACATTGGAGATTAAATTTCAACGTGAGTTTTCAAGGGAACAAATATTTAAACCATAGCATCCTTTATCTGAATTATTTGAACATTTATAATAAAAATTACCTATTTAATATTTACATAATTGGAGTATATAATCTTAATGAGATCACAGTGATTATAAATACAGGAATTGGAAAAGGTCCATTAATACAAAGCTGTCAAGGCCATCTTTAAAATTATCCTAAATGACATGAACTATTTCTATTCAAATCTGGCTTTTATTATGTTAATAATTAGAATTTTTAATATTAATACTATTTAAAGGATATTTCAACAGCTAACTCCTTTTACTTTTCATTTCAGTTTGATTTTTACAATGCTTCCCACACTATGAAACTTTCTATAGAAGTCTATGCTGGTTCATCACCTCTATCACCAAACTAAAGATCTGCATGCTATATATATGAAGATATATTACTCAACTTTTCAAAGGATCATTTTACATTTTTGCTTTGATGTCAAATGAGATTTTTAGTCAGTTTCCTGAAATAGTGTAGTTAGCACCAAATTAAATCTCCAGAGCATAATTCCTAAATAACCCTATTACCTCTATTCTCACCCTAGACCATGAGCACTTTTATAACTGTGCTAGCACTTATTCAAGATGCCCTTAAAGTGTAGTAATAAAAAAAATGCCCTGGATATCATGCATCTGAGTAAATACTAGGTGATGGATAGATGGACCAATGGATGACTTGATATTTGGAAATCACTATAGAGATAAGTATATCTGACCTCAGTCTTCTGTTTTAAATCTTTCCTTAAATCATTCATAGTCATCATAAGGACATCCACTTCCAATGAAGTAGTTTTACAGCTTTATTAGAAGACATTTAGGGATCAGGGTGCAGAGATGCTTAATAAGTACATAAGGCTTAAATAGGATACTCTGCTACTCTGTGACTTTGTACATTCTTTATTACAAAATTTGCATGTACCCATCCTGAAAAACAGATGCCTAGGTTTTGTATGATGTTTTGCCATGTGCAAAGTAATCTCATACATATTACCCGGAAAACCCCTATTTAAAATTGCAAACCACTTTTACACATATCCCCTAATTCCAATCCCCTATCTTTCTTTTTTCCCCCATAACAACAAACACCTTCTAGCATATTATATAATTTATTTATATAATAGATTTATTGTCTGTCTCTTCTCTATCTTGCCAACTCCAACAAACCCACATCCACATTATAAGCTATGTGAGAGAAAGGAATTATGTTTCTTTTCTTCACTGCTGAATCTCTCATGCCTAAAACACAGACTGGTACATAATAGGTGATTAGTAAAATTTCATTGAATAAAAGAATGAATGCAGTTTTTACAACATTTTTACGTTTTTTTAAATGGGCAAAATTTGAGGATGAGGGAGTTTGGGTTGTTTTGTTTTGTTTCATTTTGTTTTGTTTTGAGACAGCCTCACTCTGTTGCCGAGCCTGGAGAACAGTGCGCTCACTGCAGGCTTAACTTCCTGGTCTCAGGTCTCAAGCAATCCTCTCCGCTCAGCCTCCTGAGGAGCTGGGACTCCAGGCACCCGCCACTAGGTCTGGCTAATTTTGGTATTTTTTTGGTAGAGATGGGGGTCATCTTACTTTGTTGCCCAGGACGGTCTCAAACTCCTGGGCTCAAGTGATCCTCCTACCTCAGCCTCCCAAAGTGCTGGGATTACAGGTGTGAGCACCTCACCCAGCCACTTTGGCTTTTTGAATATTAGAAGTATAACTCCAGTTCTCTCCGTTTTGCATTGGTAATTAAATTACATGACGTCAACATCAGCAGCAGCAGCATGATTCAAGTTTTGCACAAATACACAGATGTCTTTTAAATTCTAAGACAAATAGCTGATTCTCACGGGTCAGCTTGTTGCACTTCACTTCACCTTTGTCTGCATCACTTTGGGTTCAGCACAGAATGAAACTGAGAGTGGAGATGGGGAAGGATGTTGCAGACAGTCAATACGGATGCCAGTTTTCTTTGAAAAGTTTTAAAAATCATGGTAAATTCATTTGCAAAGAGAATCTACATAATATAGGCATATAGTCAATACTACTATAAAACATGTTCTGCCCCAACTTGTCTTATGAAATGCTTTGCAGCATCTGTGTATAATCAGATCTATTTATTGGCATTATTCCACAGTCAGATTTGTTCATATTCCCTGAGCATATGAAGACTTTGTAGGAGAGAAATTTGAATTTTATCTCAGCTTGAGCAGATTCAGAGTCAGTGTGAAGGAAATGGAGTGAGAAGGATGCTGGTCTTTTTTTTTTTTTTTTCATTATTATTATGCTTTAAATTTTAGGGTACATGTGCACAACGTGCAGGTTTGTTACATATGTATACATGTGCCATGTTGGTGTGCTGCACCCATTAACTCATCATTTAGCATTAGGTATGTCTCCTAATGCTATCCCTCCCCCCTCCCCCCACCTCACAACAGTCCCCGGTGTGTGATGCTCCCCTTCCTGTGTCCATGTGTTCTCATTGTTCAATTCCCACCTATGAGTGAGAACACACAGTGTTTGGTTTTTTGTCCTTGTGATAGTTTGGGGAGAATGATGGTTTCCAGCTTCATCCATGTCCCTACAAAGGACATGAATTCATCATTTTTTATGGCTGCATAGTATTCCATGGTGTATATGTGTCACATTTTCTTAATCCAGTCTATCGTTGTTGGACATTTATGTTGGTTCCAAGTCTCTGCTATTGTGAATAGTGCTGCTATAAACATACGTGTGCGTGTGTCTTTATAGCAGCATGATTTATAATCCTTTGGGTTTATACACAGCAATGGGATGGCTGGGTCAAATGGTATTTCTAGATCTAGATCTCTGAGGAATCACCACACTGACTTCCACAATGGTTGAACTAGTTTAGAGTCCCACCAACAGTGTAAAAGTGTTCCTATTTCTCCACATCCTCTCCAGCACCTGTTGTTTCCTGACTTTTTAATGATCGCCATTCTAACTGGTGTGAGATGGTATCTCATTGTGGTTTTGATTTGCATTTCTCTGACGGCCAGTGATGATGAGCATTTTTTCATGTGTTTTTTGGCTGCATAAATGTCTTCTTTTGAGAAGCGTTTGTTCATATCCTTCACCCACTTTTTGATGGGGTTGTTTGTTTCTTTCTTGTAAGTTTGTTTGAGTTCATTGTAGATTCTGGATATTAGCCCTTTGTCAGATGAGTAGGTTGCAAAAATGTTCTCCCATTCTGTAGGTTGCCTGTTCACTCTGATGGTAGTTTCTTTTGCTGTGCAGAAGCTCTTTAGTTTAATTAGATCCCATTTGTCAATTTTGGCTTTTGTTGCCATTGCTTTTGGTGTTTTAGACATGAAGTCCTTGCCCATGCCTATGTCCTGAATGGTATTGCCTAGGTTTTCTTCTAGCGTTTTTATGGTTTTAGGTATAACGTTTAAGTCTTTAATCCATCTTGAATTAATTTTTGTATAAGGTGTAAGGAAGGGATCCAGTTTCAGCTTTCTACATATGGCTAGCCAGTTTTCCCAGCACCATATATCTAGCAAACTCCAACAGACCTGCAGCTGAGGGTCCTGTCTGTTAGAAGGAAAACTAACAAACAGAAAGGACATCCACACCAAAAACCCATCTCTATGTCACCATCATCAAAGACCAAAGGTAGATAAAACCACAAAGATGGGAAAAAAACACAGCAGAAAAACTGGAAACTCTAAAAATCGAGCGCCTCTCCTCCTCCAAAGGAACGCAGCTCCTCACCAGCAACGGAACAAAGCTGGACAGAGAATGACTTTGATGAGTTGAGAGAAGCCTTCAGACGATCAAACTACTCCAAGCTACAGGAGGAAATTCGAACCAATGGCAAAGAAATTAAAAGCTTTGAAAAAAAATTAGACGAATGGATAACTAGAATAACCAGTGCAGAGAAGTCCTTAAAGGACCTGATGGAGCTGAAAACCAAGGCACGAGAGCTACGTGACAAATGCAGAAGCCTCAGTAGCCGATGCGATCAACTGGAAGAATGGGTATCAGCAATGGAAGACAAAATGAATGAAATGAAGTGAGAAGATAAGTTTAGAGAAAAAAGAATAAAAAGAAATGAACACAGCCTCCAAGAAATATGGGACTCTGTGAAATGACCAAATCTACATCTGATTGGTGTACCTGAAAGTGACGGGGAGAATGGAACCAAGTTGGAAAACACTCTGCAGGACATTATCCAGGAGAACTTCCCTAATCTAGCAAGGCAGGCCAACATTCAAATTCAGGAAATACAGAGAATGCCACAAAGACACTCCTCAAGAAGAGCAACTCCAAGACACATAACTGTCAGATTCACCAAAGTTGAAACGAAGGAAAAAATGTTAAGGGCAGCCAGAGAGAAAGGTCAGGTTACCCACAAAGGGAAGCCCATCAGACTAACAGTTGATCTCTCGGCAGAAACTCTACAAGCCAGAAGAGAGTGGGGACCAATATTCAACATTCTTAAAGAAAAGAATTTTCAACCCAGAATTTCATATCCAGCCAAACTAAGCTTCATAAGTGAAGGAGAAATAAAATGCTTTACAGACAAGCAAATGCTGAGAGATTTTGTCACCACCAGGCCTGCCCTAAAAGAGCTCCTGAAGGAAGCGCTAAACATGGAAAGGAACAACCAGTACCAGCCACTGCAAAAACATGCCAAATTGTAAAGACCATCGAGGCTAGGAAGAAACTGCATCAACTAATGAGCAAAATAACCAGCTAACGTCATAATGACAGGATCAAATTCACACATAACAATATTAACTTTAAATGTAAATGGGCTAAATGCTCCAATTAAAAGACACAGACTGGCAAATTGGATAAAGAGTCAAGACCCATCGGTGTGCTGTATTCAGGAAACCTATCTCACGTGCAGAGACACACATAGGCTCAAAATAAAGGGATGGAGGAAGATCTACCAAGCAAATGGAAAACAAAAAAAGGCAGGGGTTGCAATCCTAGTCTCTGATAAAACACACTTTATTTTTTTTTCTTTTTATTATAATTATTATTATTATACTTTAGGCTCTATGGTACATGTGCGCAACGTGCAGATAACTTACATATGTATACATGTGCCATGCTGGTGCGCTGCACCCACCAACTCGTCATCTAGCATTAGGTATATCTCCCAATGCTATCCCTCTCCCCTCCCCCCACCCCACAACAGTCCCCGAAGTGTGATGTTCCCCTTCCTGTGACCATGTGTTCTCATTGTTCAATTCCCACCTATGAGTGAGAATATGCGGTAAAACACACTTTAAACCAACAAAGATCAAAAGAGACAAAGAAGGCCATTACATAATGGTAAAGGGATCAATTCAACAAGAAGAGCTAACTATCCTAAATATATATGCACCCAATACAGGAGCACCCAGATTCATAAAGCAAGTCCTGAGTGACCTACAAAGAGACTTAGACTCCCACACAATAATAATGGGAGACTTTAACACACTACTGTCAACATTAGACAGATCAACGAGAAAGAAAGTTAACAAAGATGCTGGTCTTATCTCTCCCATCTTCTCTTGCCCTTATTCTGTTCCTGCTTCCCCGCCCCACTAGTCTGCCACCACTCCCCACCTCCTCTCACACACCCACACAATTTGGCTTTCATTACATCTTCTTCAATGTTGGGGTAGGGTAGGATGGAGCAGGAAACAGAGAAAAGGGCACACGTTTTTCCAAATACCTCTTGCTGCTGAAGACCTCTCCTGGCTGTCTTTTTCTTCTCTTCTCTTGGCTGTCATTTCCTTTTCTTTTCTTTCTTACTCTGTTGCCCAGGCTGGAGTGCAATGGTGCACGTAAAGCTCACTGCAGCCTCAAACTCCTGGGCTCAAGCAATCCTCCCACCTTCCAAATAGCTGGGACTACAGGAGCACACCACCACGCCTGGCTAATTTTTAAATACTTCTGCAGAAACCAACATGATAGACTGGATTAAGAAAATGTGACACATATACACCATGGAATACTATGCAGCCATAAAAAATGATGAGTTCATGTCCTTTGTAGGGACATGGATGAAATTGGAAATCATCATTCTCAGTAAACTAACGCAAGGACAAAAAACCAAACACCACATGTTCTCACTCATAGATGGGAATTGAACAATGAGAACATGAACACAGGAAGGGGAACATCACACTCTGGGGACTGTTGTGGGGTGGGGGGAGGGGGGAGGGATAGCATTAGGAGATATACCTAATGTTAAATGACGAGTTAATGGGTGCAGCACACCAGCATGGCACATGTATACATATGTAACTAACCTGCACATGGTGCACATGTACCCTAAAACTTAAAGTATAATAATAATAAATAAAAATAAAAATAAAAGAAATGGAGTCTCATTGTGTTTCCCAGACTGGTCTCAAACCTTTGGCCTCAAGTGGTAGTCCCATCTCAGCCTCCTAAACTGCTGGAATTATAGGCATGAGCCACCACATCCAGCCTGGCTGTCATTTTACTCTATGTGGTAGGTGACCTAGTGGGTTCCTCAGAAAATCTTAAAGAAATCTTCACGGTGTAGTTGCTGATGTGAGAGACTTTCCAGCTTAAATCCCCCACCTCTCTCTCCTCTCACCTCTTGCTTTTTGGATTCCTACCTCAGCAAGCCACTCTCTGCCATAAAGTCCTCTTGAGATAGATGAAGTCTTGCTTCTTTTCACAGGGTCCGTGTACCTGGCCCACACACTTATGACACACCACGCATTGGGAATGCAGATTTCTCTCATACTTTTCCTGTGTATTCACCCTGCCATCTCTTCCCTGCTCCTTTCTCCTGTTCTGGTAGGTAATGAGACAGAACCACAAGCACACCACCTCAGCAGACATCCATCGAGGACGAGAGATAGCTGTCTCACTTCTTTATGGAAATGGCAGTCTAGTCGTGACTCAGAGACTGAGCACTTGAGCCACACTGCTCAATTCAAGCTACAGTGCCTCCATTTACTGCTCCTGTGACACTAGGCATGTTTTTAAATTTCTCTGTACCTCAGATAACTCATCTATAAAATGGGGATAATAATATCTCCTACCATGGGATTACTATGAAGATCAAATAAGTTAATTCTAGTAAAAATTGCAATCAATATATTCTGTCTATTATCAACCCAAATTTCTGTTAATGGTTGTTTTAGAAACCATTTTTGGTGACAGTGAGGATGACTCCCACTCCTTCCCTTCTCCTGCCAAGGGAGCATAGAAAAGGCTCAGCACTCTCTTGTTAGTTGGGGGACCACTCTTAACACTCCTGCTTTGTTCCAAACTCCATCCGCTCTCACCTGCACTTCTGCAAATAGCACCCTAACCAGACACCTCACCTCCCTACAATCCATTCTTCCTCCTACAACCGGGACAATTTCCTGAAGGCAGAAGTTAGCACATATATATATATATATATATATATATATATATATATATATATATATATTTTTTTTTTTTTCTCTAGAGGACCGAATAACAAATATTTTAGGCTTTGCAAGACAAGGGGCAAAAATCAAAGATATAATGTAGGCACTTTCAAAACAAAAAAGAAAAAAATCAAAAAATGCTTATTGACAGAATTTAAAATATAATAATAATTGAGTACAATTTTGTTATAATACATGTAAATTAATAAAAAGGAAGTAATTGTTTTGGAAGGAATAACATTTTGCTTAATTGGGATTCAAGTTAGTGTTTCCATTCCTCAAAACGATTGCAAATGTTAATTTGTTAATGCTTATCTGAAATGGAATTTTATGGTTCATCTTTGAAATTGTTCCTTGCACAATAGTTGATACTGCCAGTGACTACCCATGTACTTACATATATTGAAGCTCAAAATTATTTAAAGTTTTCAAGAGTTGTTACTATGCATTTTACAGTCATTGAGCCATTGAAAATTTGGGGTAACATGTCAGAAACAAGGTATGAAAACTGAAGTAATCACTTTGCACACCTGCTGATATAAACAGAAAATAAACAGTGTTATTTTCAAAGTATTCTCAGCAAAGTGTCTTTGATAGAAAATAGGCTCAAAAGAGGTTGCAGAAACAATCAAAACATCAAAAATGGAATCAACTAATTTTAGAAATCTCCTTTTGTTGAGAATTTTAATCAAGAACAATGGGAAAATTTCTTACTCAAAATATATTAGTAATATTTTGTAACATGAAGGAAAAATATGTTAAAACATGAATAATGTACATTGTTATCTGGATTAAATTTGATATATTGTAACTATTAAATGTGCACAGTTGTTTAGCAGAACAAAAATCAATTAAGAAACAATCTTCAACTTTATATATCGCATATTTAAATGCATAAAATTAATTAAACCCAATCATTAGTTAAAGAAACTTAATAATCTATGTAGAAAGAAAGCATAAGTATATATACAGAAAAATGTGCTAAAAACATAAAATGGAAAAGACTAATCTAATTCTATCCAAGAAAGGAGATTGTTTCTTAATATCTCTATATCATGCTAAAAATTGTTTTAAAGGCCACACTCAATAAATAAACAATGTTCACAAAAAAGTGAACGTGCTTAATGTACTTCAATAAAAAATGTATTTGTATTCACAGTTTGGTTGTTTTTTACTTCACATAATTTCCAAGTAAAAAAACATGTTTTTCTTCTACTTCATAAAACATTATAATTCAGCCCTGAGAGAAAATTGTGTAAGAACACAAGTTTCCATGCTTATGAGCAAAATATGTGGTATTTTGCAATAATAATTATGATGAAATCATTGAAGCCAAGAGGAAAGTGGTATAACACCTGGAAGGTTCTTAGCAATTTGCTTAGATAATCGTTCAGTTCAGAGTGGTTATTTCACTCATAGAAATATAGAGTCAGAGTCATTTTGATGAAGACCTTATTGCAATAATAATATAGCAGTAGATGTGTGATGTTCACAATATAAACACATTAAAGTGGTATAAAATGTAAAATTTAAAGTAGAATGTATCCTCCTTTAAAGGTGAATGAATGTATCTATGAATGAAAGGTGGTGAATGTCTATGTTTTTGCAAGATTTTCTAAACTAAGGGCTTGGTTTTAAGGTGGGTTATTGTCCAGGTGCTTTTACAAGGTAAAAGTTATTCCAAAATGCTACCTTAGATTCTTATTTAAGGATTATAACAGGATCACATTGGAAGAAGAATAAACTAGTAGAATGGCAACTAGAAAGGACAATTGTTAATTCTTATCACAATAGCTACAATGGATATGAAGCTTATGTGTCATCTATCTAACAGTATTTGATGGAAAGTTCATTTATTTCCCACAATAATCCAAAGAAGTAGGTACCATTATTAGCTCCCACCTTCTAGTAGAGAGAAGGAAGAAGGAATGACGTAACTTGCTCAAGTTTGTCCAGCTGGGAAGCACCCATGCCTGTATTTGATTCTAGACCCTCTGCCACTTCGCATCCCACTACACGAGTTTTTTAAGCAGAAGTTGTATGCACCAAAAATGAAACTAGAGCCCCTGGACAATAATCCACCTTAAAGTCAATTCACTTTCAACTATGTCATGTTGGAAGATAATAATGATGTTAATAACAGCTAACATATGGATTGTGCTTACTATGTGTCAGGCACTATTCTAATAAGTATTGTAATATGTAGTTATAATTATTTTACCCATAAGACAACTGCAGCTCAGGAAAATTAAGTCACATGCCAAAGATCATTTTGAAAGTGATGGAGCCAGGGTATAAACCCTGGGGTCAAATCAGGTCCAAGTAATGACAGTAGAAAAAGCCTTCATCTAGACTCCTAAATCAGCTAAGACCAAACATCCTTCAGTTGACTCACTCTTTCCATACCACAGACAAAGTGACCTTTGTAAAATGTAAATCTGATAATACGAACCCCTGGTTAAGCTCTCCCAGTGGCTTCCCATAGAGCTTCATAGAAGTATGCCATTAGAAAGCCCAGCACTGTCTGAATCCTACCTACCTTCTGGTCTTGTTTCCCACTGAACTTCCCATCATCCTCTACTTCAGCCACACTGGTTTTTCTTGAGTCTCTCTACATCCCACACTGCTTTCTCCTACAGGCTCTTGGCACAGATTGCTCTTCCATGCAGAACCTGCTCTATCTCTCTTGTCTTCCAATTCACAGCTAAAGCATCACTTCCTAAGGAGAGACCTTCCCTGACTCCAACACACATACACACATCAAATCCCCTTCTAGTCCCTTTTATATGCAATACAGCTTCTTTGCGGTACTCATCACTGTTGCAATTTTACAATTATAATGTAATTATTTGATTAATATCATTCTCTTTTACTAGTCTATAAATAGAGGGAGGTCAGGACTCTGACTTGTTTTGCCACTTTTAGGTTGGGTGCCTTGAGACAAAGATGTAGGTGCAAGTATCTTATTTGGGACGTAATTCCAAGAAGCACCAGTAAGAGAGTGGGGAAGTAAGACAGGAAAGACAACACAACCAACATAGCGTACGTTAATGAACAGTTTGCCATTGTGGGAAATTGAAACAATCTTTTAGGGACCTCTGGGAGACCATGTAGAACACCCCTCAGTCATCCCACCAGAGGGATGAGACACTATGATATTACTTCATCACTTTCATCCATAATTGGTTTAGGGTTGCTCTCAGGAATGTTAACTCCTCGTCATTTCCAGTCAGTCATGCACACAAGCCAAGCTCATTCCTACAAACAGTGAAAGTACTCAGACAGAGAATTGTCAGGTATTTGCAGTAAGAAGCATTCGACTTGTATAGATAGAGTTAGTGCCAGGGAAATACTGGTGGTCAACTGATAGCATCTGCTACAGTCCCTCCCTTGTGACCCAAATTAAATTTACTCAGACCTCAGTCCTATCACAGATATTTAAAATTGATAAGTATTCACAATTTCTTTTAAAAAAATAGGAAGATTCATGGTATAAACTTTATTCCCAGTTGTATTGATACAATTTGTTCAGGCCATAACTGATATTAATTTTCTTTCTCCTCCACCACCTATTTTAGGTTGTAATCAAATTCAGCCAGCGCTTTGGTCTAGGTCACTGGCTCTGTAACGTAAGGTCAACCTGTTTCACCACTGAGGTGTCTAAGCCCTTAAATATGAGGCCCTTGTCAGGGCTATAGTTTCTAGAATCATCTGTTCACTATTACCACTATGCATATAAGCACCGGGAGTCTCCATAAAGCTTCATTATGTAGCAACATCCTTATGTCCTTATGATAATTTGGCTCAATTATTCCTTCCTGTAGAGTATCTAATTTCTTTGCCTGATGGTTTACTAGAATGAGGAACCCTAAATAAACTGGTGTAAGCCAATCCTTCCAGTTTAGTGGAAATTTTATTATTGCCCCTGATTAGAACCAGGACCTCTAATTACTCAAAGCAGACAGGAAGCACAAATTCCCTAGGAATGATAAGGAGAGGGACCATTTCTCAATCTACATCCCTGCAGCAGCTCAGCAAAGTGTTCCCACTATCAGTAGAGAAGCAGCACCAGGATGATGGTTTTCGTGATTACAGAAACAGAATGTCATTGGCAGTAATAGAAAAATAACAGTTGCATTAAGATAGTGGTAACAAATGCTACGGACAGAAACATCCTGAAATAGAATAATAAGTATCCAGATCCATATTTTTCATTGATTCTGAATTCATCTTCTATAACTTTATAACTTCAGGCTTCTGCAGAAAAGCTATACAGATCTCAGAGATGCATTTTTTCATTTATCTAACACATTTTAATTGATTTTCTACTATGCTTATAGAAATAGCAGATATTGGCTGCAGTGGGGTTAATGGATTGATATTGACAACAACAACAATATTAAATGACAACATCCATTTCTTAACTGCTTATTTTATGTTGTACTTCCTGTTATGTGTTTTATATGCATCTAATGTGTACATTTCAGGGGTGAATACAAATAGGGTCATATTTGGCCAGGTGTGGTGGCTCACATCTGTAACGCCAGCACTTTGGGAGGCCAAGGCAGATCGTTCGAGGTCAGGAGTTCAAGATCAGCCTGGCCAACATGGTGAAAACCCATCTCTACTAAAAATACAAAAATTAGCCAGGTGTGGTGGCACACACCTATAGTCCTAGCTACTTGGGAGGCTGAGGCAGGAGAATCACTTGAACCCCAGAGGCAGAGGTTACAGTGAGCCCAGATCGTGCCACTGCACTCCAGCCTGGGTGACAGAGTGAGACTTCATCTCAAAAAACAAAACAAAAAAAACAAATGGGGTCATATTTATAAGAAAACACCAAGTCATGATACTAAGAGAATTCTAGACTTTTTCCAAGACTTCCTACCTTCATTTATCACCCAGAATTCCCAGTGGCCCTTGAGTAGGTAGTCTAAATGTAATCTACTATGAGATTCTAGGCCCAGTCATTTTAAGTAGTTCACCCCTAGGTCTATTAATAATACTTTCCAACTGCTACTCCCCATTCTTTTTTTAAAATCTGATTTTATAAAATGGACGCATAATAATTATGCATACTTTTTGCATACAGAGTGATGCATCAATACATATATGCAATGTGTAAAAATCAAATTAGGGTAATTAGCATATCCGTCACCTAAAAATTTATCATTTATTTGTGGTAAGAACATTCAAATTTCCCTCTTCTAGCTATGTTGAAACATACAATATATTATTCTTAACCATAGTCACTCTACTGTGCCATGGAACACTAGAACTTACTAACACTTATCCAGCTGTAACTTTTTACCCTTGACCAACAGTCCCCTCCTTTTCCCAGCCTCTGATAACTACCATTTTAGCCTCTACTTCTATGAGATCAACTTGTTTAGACTCCACATATGAGAGGGATCATGAGGTATTTGTCTTTATGAGCCTGGTGTATTTCACTTATGATGTCCTTCAAGCTCATGCGTGTTTTTGCAAATGACAGTATTTCATTCTTTTTAAGGCTGTATATACCATTGTGTGTATATACCACATTTTCCTTATCCATTCATCTGTTCAAGGACACTTAGGTTAATTCCATATCTTGGCTATTGTGAATAGTGCTATAATAAACACGGGAGTGCTGATATCTATTCAAGATATTGACTTCCTTTCATTTGTCTTTATATCTAGTAGTAGAATTGCTGAGCCATACGTTAGTTCTATTTTTAATTTTTTGAGGAAGTTCCATACTGTCTTCTTCCATAGTGGCTGTACTAACTGACATTCCTACTAACAGTGTATAAGAGTTCTTCTTTCCCCACATCCTCACCAACATTTGCTATTTTTTATTTTTTTAATAAAATGCCACTGCCTATTTTTGTACCCCTCCTAGAGTCCCCAAGGACAGAAGGTGAATGACACTTGCAGCTCTCACTCAGTGATATCCTTTTCAACCTTTTGCAACACTGTTTGTAGCCACATCTGCTGCCAGAACCCTCTAGAGGACAGAGACTTCCCAAAAGTGGTGTTTGCTCATTGGCAAATCCAATGTACCCTTGGAATTGCAGACTCTTTTCCCACATCCCCCAGATGCAGCTCTAAGTTCATTGCAGCTGCCATGGTACATTCCCCCACACACTGAGAGCTTTCAAAACATCAAGTGTCCACATCTTTCTGCCCACTTCCTTAAGGCTTTCTCTAGAACCAAGGTGGAGCTTGCTCAGTCCACATGCAGATTCTAGAACAATCATATTTCTTCTTCATTTATGAGGAACTTCTATAGAGTCTCCGTTATCACGGTCTGCTATCTAGATACCACACTTTATCCACTATGAGTAAATCGATTGTCTACACATAGCCAAGGCAAAATTATAGCAATAGATAAGTTTTCAGCTCTTTACCAGCAGTCTGAGAGACATTTTCAAGCTGCTCAAGTAGGCTGACAATACAGACTGCAAGAAGATGTAAGGTGGAGTGATTAAACAGTGTTGGCGAAGCAAATAAAAGCCCATGTGAGTCTCAGCTTCAGTCCCTGCTACATGTATACAGTAGGCCTCCTTTATCCTCAGGGGATACAGCAAGACACCAGTGGATGCCTGAAACCACAGATAGTACCGAATCCTATATATACTCTGTTTTTTCCTATATATCCATCATAAAGTTTAATTTATAAATTAGGCACAATAAGAGATTAATAACAATAGCTAATTAATAAAAAAGAGCAATTATAACATAATACTGTAATAAAAGTTAGTGAGTGTGGTCTCTCCCCCTCCTCCCCACAATATCTTATTGTACTATATTCACCTATTTTTGGACCACAGGTGACCACAGGTAACTGAAACCATGGAAAGCAAAACCATTCATAATGGTGGGACTACTGTATTTTCTCATTTAATTCTCACATCAACACTCTGGGATAAGTGCTATCATCCTTGTTTAGCGGTGGGGAAGCCAAGACACCTTAACGTGTCTAAAATAACACACTCAACAATGGTTAAAGGTGCATTTCCAGTTTGGAGGCGGGGAAAGGGAAGGTACCATCTATCTGTTGGCATTATCACCAAAATTGCTAACTAGAAAAGTATCTAAAGCAAAGATTGACTAAAACTTTTAGTAAACTTGTGGATATAGTATAGCTTCAGTTTCTTCATCACAAACCTAATGTATTTAAGGTGAGTATATTCTCTCAGTATACTTATAAGCATCCAGAACGCACATCAACATACTCAAGCAAACCACCATTTATAGAGGTATCCAGGAAAGTTTTTACTTTTCTCCTAAGCCAGAAGATCATCATTTATTCATGGTGAAGACTCTATGAAATTTGTAACATCTATACTAACAGCTGTTTGGGGTGAAGCCCAGATAAAATTAAGGAATCTTTTCAATACTGAAATTAGTTCCAATTTCAGCCTTTCAACACATATGTCTAGCAAAAGACCTAATTATTTCATGATTTACATATTTAAACAGTATTTTATGTACCACATGCCTAGCTAACAAGACTCCAATTTCAAGCTTCTTGTGTCAGTAAATCATTGTAGTGGCATAAACATGAGACAATTGTTGATGTTCAGAGGCCCATTACCTCTCGTGATCAGAGATTTTCCATGTGAAAGATGAAATGAATGTCATACGATTGTTTCCACCTTCAAAGGCCCACGTGCAAAAACTGATGGAAGTGTTCTGACTCACTAAAAGAAACGAAAACAGTTCATGTACTTGGAATCTTTAACATACTTCAGGAAACAAACAAAACGCTCTTTGAGAGCTGGTTTGTTTTTTTCTTTACGTAAAAGAAAGCTTAATTGCAGAATCAAAGCCAAAATATAAATGCAATCCTCAGAGTGTTTTTCAATAAGAGGCACAGAATTTAGGAGATCATAGAGTGTGAGTTCAAAGAAAAGACCCAGTGTTTACTTCTTTTAATACAGTTATATATTTTAGTCTGTTTTTGAGCTGTCCTCCTGCAATCTTGCACTTGTCAAGAACAAATCCAACATTAAGTTTCTGTTTGTATCAACATAATAAATTTTGTTTCTGTATCTTTGATCTGTGCTTTACTTTCTACACAAACAAGCATGTATCTTAACATTCATCTACATGTTGCCTTATTGAATCCAATCCACTATCTCCTGTCCTGTTTCTCTTGCTCTAGTCTTCTCTTTCTCCATCTCTCCCAGACTGTGAGCAAATAGCCTTTGGCCTGATCTCATACTCACTGATAAAAACCTCTTTCAGAGCTGAATCGGGGCCCTGGGAATAGTCCTTTACCTTGTCAGAGCACTCTCTGTATTTTATTATTTCTCTATTCATTTTTCAGCAACATGTTATTTTCCCTTTTCAATAATTGATTGTATTCGTGACTTCTGCCACTAGATTGAAAATGAATCTCCTTAAGCAAAAAAAAAAGTCAGATTTTGAAAGACTTTACATTCTCTAAATAAATTCCTAATTGGCATGAACTGCCATTCACCTTCACCTAATATACAAATGTGTCACCTTTTATTGTGACTCAAGGAAGGTAGAAGGTATTGAAACAAAGAAAACCTTTTAAATATTACCAGATAGGTGCCAAGTTCAGCAACCTTTAAAGTTAGCATCCCAAACGAAATATCCTAAGGTTATTTAATGGAAGCAATTGCAAACCATGGGTCTCCTGCCATCGGGTGAAGCCAAAAATAGTGGAAGGCAGGCTAATTATAGACCATAAATTTTCTGCTCTTTTTGTGACTGAATTTCTTCAGGATGCTGACCCTGGAGCCATAAAATCTTGGCACCCATTATTTCACAGTGAAAAGTGTTTCACTTTTTTCTTAAGTATTGAAGTAGTTCATGATCTTAAAATGGATTTAGTGAAAAGGCAGCAGCTTTCTATTATTTTTTTTCATTTGTTCCAACAAGGTCACAGGAAAATGTCAAAAGTAACTTGTATTGGTGTTGTTACCAATTTGGTTTGTCTTAGGTCACATATAAAAACTGACTTTTGGATACATAAATTGCTTTTTCTTAAATTTTTCTTTTTCTTAGTTAATTAATTGAGATTGACAAGCATATGTATGCAGTTCAATCTCGCCAAAGGGCTGCTTGTGCCAAAAGCCTCTTATTCTTTCTGGGCTTTCATTATTCTAACTCCAAACAGTTTACCAAGAGCAAAATGTAGCAAGATAGTGTCTTTCCCTAGAGACTCAGCATTTAAATAGATTAGGATCCCAAGGCAAATCAAATGCTTCATGTCCTGGGAGTTTAACTCAGCTCTTGTTAATTAACTAGTCAGTGGATTGATGATAAGATGTTAGTTATACCGGAATAAAGACAGAAATAAAATAACCTTTCTGGATTTTCATATTTTGTCATATGTGTAGTTAAGAAAAATAAAAAACTATTGTACCCAATCTGAATGCTAATCTAAAATATCTACATTTCTGAATAATGGATGTCATGATTAGGACAGATGCTATGCATTAGCAGGCTACATGCTTTGTATGATTTGAGAGACAATACAAGTTCCCTCCACTAGTCTACTAATCCCCTCCACCAATGTTCTCTGACCCTACCTATTAAAGTTAGATTTATATTATAACCTCTCATACCTGATACTTTGAGTTACAGCTCAAATATGCTGTTTCCTGAAAAACAATTTTAAGTATCATAAGGGTATAAGCCTCTTAAATTAATGTACTAGTTTCTGTCAATGACTTCTCTTATTGGATGGTAGAGAGCATGGAAGACAGCCATACCCAATGTCTGTATTGTGGGAAATCCACAAGTTTACTCTCAGTATCACATATGGGGGTACTAAGCTGTTGGCTAGTAAAAGAGAACAATAGAGGATGCGTAACTTTCTCAAAATTTAGGAGAATAGTTCATGGGTGATAATGAGGCTGGGCTACCGAAGGAACTAACACATATTTACAGTTAAAATTTAAATTCCTTGAAACTAGGACTGGGGCAAACTATTATATTTAACCCCTTTCTCTAAAGAACACTTCTTTTTAATTCATTCAACAAACACTGAATGGTAACCATGTGCTGGAATGTCCTGTAGGCACTGAAGATTCACAGTGACATCATTTGATTTACATTTTAGAACTATCACTCTGGCTCCTATGTGGAAAAAAGACATCAGAGTGACAAAGTCAAAAGCAGAGAAGAAAGTAAGGAACTTATTCCAATAGTCCAGGAGAGAAATGATGATAGCTTGAGGTATGACAGTAATCATAGAGGTAGTGCCAAGTGATAGCATTCACAATACAGTTTGAAGGTAGAGCCAATAGGACTTACTGATGGACCAGAAGAGATGTAAGAGAGGCCTAAGAAAATACGAGAATAGATATGACAATTACAGAGATGGAAAGTCTTTTGGAAAGTCTCAAGAGTTCTGTTTTTGAGATGCTGAGTGGCATGGAGTAGACAGTTAAAAATATGAATCAAGAGTTCAGAGGAAAGGACCAGCTGGAAAAAGGTGGAAGTGGTTGGCAGATAAATGGTGCTCAAAGATGGATGTGTGGATGTGATCAACTAGGCAATGAACATAGAAAGGAAAAATTCCAAACCATGGGGACCCCAACAGCTAGAATTCAGGAAGAGAACAGGAGCTGGAAAAGACGTTGAAAAAGGCTATTCAGAGAGATAGAGTGAGAAGTCTGAGAGCTCAGTGTCCTGTAAGCTAAGTAAAGAAAAGGTTTCAAGAAAGAGGGAATGTTTAATTGTGTTAAATTCAGCAGAAAGTAGAACAAGATAAGAAATTAGACTTGACTACTCATTTGGCCACGTCAAGTCATCAGGGACCATTGACTTTGACAAGAGCAGTTTCAATGAAATGCTGGCTCTGAAAGTCTGGTTTCATAGCCAACATGTCACTGTGATGGACTCCTCAGAGGAAGAAGTAAGGTAGTAGAAGTAAGAATGTAAACATGTTTCCAAGAATTTTCAATGAAAGAAAACAATATATGGGCAGAATCCAGAGAGGGACATTTGGCCAAGTGAAGTTTTGCTATTTATTGATATGTGCTTAAGGAAGTTGGAATTCTTTAGGTGGTAAAAGTAATAATGACCTGGAAGTCATGATAAGAAACAACAACTATCTTACTTTTAGTTAGGGGACGGTGTAGGAGAAAACAGTCATTTATTTATTGTATAATTTTAAAATTTTATGTTTTCCTATTTCCTCGACATCATCACAAATAAGCTGTGCATCCAGGTACACCAATGTGATAAGACTGGCCCTGGCACAATTTTCCCTTCTTGACATCCCATGACCGTGACCGACTGACATTCAAATGCACCAATGAAATTCTCTCCAGACTTTTGCTGTATCCTCCACCCTGAATCCCAATCAAGACACTTGCCCACAGGTCCTCACTGCCTCTCAGCTCCCTGCCTGTTTGGTTGAGCCCACTTTCTTGGCACTCTTTCCTGTGACCTCCTCTTGATGTACAATGTCTCTGTCTCCTGTGGATCTGTGAGTATAATAAACCTCATTTTCTTGGGCCTCTCCCGTGCCCCTCTTGCGGCTGCACTTAACAAATCATCACCTGAAAGAACACAGAACACTAGGTGAAAAGGTTGCAAGGAGAAGAGTATCCTCAGGGAACTGGAAGGTCCTGCTATAGCATAAAGTTGGAGGGAACATTCTGAAAAGAGTCTAAGGTAGAGGGGATTTTGCTAATGACAGACCATGTGTTGCAAAGCACACAATGCAAAGATTTGAAGGGTTGAGTTTGTGAGGGGTGGAACTGTGAGTCATAAGATGATGAACAAGGCTTACAGCACAAAGGCTCTGGGAAGTCTGAGCTGCTTCTGTTGAGTGGGAGCCACGGGGGTATCGAGCATATTGATATTTTATGACATTGTGTTCCTTGCTTCATTATCTCTAGGCTGCCTTTAATGTTTACTGTATTATATTCCATAATTTAAATAAATCAGCGAGGATGGGAGAGACAAAAATATAATATACAATGTGATGTGGCCAGAATACCAGATGGCATGGAGAATTTAGAATATGTTTGTGTCTGGTATAGGAGAGGGAAAGAATCTGAAGGGGCACTGAGTTCCTCATGAGGCATGAATTTGTGGGGTTCTTAGAGACAGATATAAGATATATGGATATACTTCACTGGCCACTATTAAAGATTAAGAAACCTCTCACTTTTTTTTTTTCTCTCACCCACCTACCTTTCCTAAGAACAGGAGGATTGGATAGGGGAAACTGGGAAAGCGAACTTCAGAGAATCAGTAGAAATCAGAACATAAGAAATCAAAGGACAAACTTCAATACTCCCAATTATTTTCATGCATTTTTTTACTGCAAATAATTTTCCATTTAAATTTTTCCATGTTTATTACTTTTTTAAGACTTTACTTTTAGAATAATAAAAAGGAAATGTGTTTAGACCCGAGACCTTAATAAATTTCTTATACTTATTTATTTTATATTTCTTTTTCCCTTCAACTTACCTTTATTTTAATTTTTATTTTGTGTCAGTACATAATAACTGTATATATTTATGGAGTATATGACATATTTTGATACAGGCATGCAATTCACAATTACCTTCTTGTTTTCATTACCTTTATCAAATGGAATGGAACCTTATAAAGCTTTGAATAAGAGAAGTATAGTATATGCATGGGCAGGAATGAGAAATAAATAATGACTCACAAGCAGAACAGCAATTTATGCATGATGAATCTATCACCTAGAAAAAAATCAACTCTGGCTTTTCTAGTTAGAGCCTTCTCAAAAGTTTCTGCATGCTTCATTTCTCTGATTTTTATTATGTAAAACTTGATAAAAACTTTACTCTTCCTGGGGTGCTTGAATATCTATAGTCACACTTGCTAGACATTGTTTAAAATCCTCAGATTATATTTTTTCTGATTCAGTATAACATCATGTAACTATTTTTTTCTCTCAGTTACTCATGCTTATTAAAATGACATGATAAATCTATGTGTATTTCTCTTAAGGCAAAAGTTCACGTTGAGTGTTAATAAATTGCCCTTTTACTCAACTATGCAATTTGTTCCCAATAGCATCCTAGTGCTATTGGGAAACAAAGCCACAGATCATTACCTCAGGCTCATCTCCTTGCCTGTGCAACCAAATGGAAACATATCTTGCATACTTCAGATAAATGACTAGTTCCTGTTATGCCACACTGGTAGTAGTAGTTAATTGGGATAAATATCTAAATCACCCTGTGTTTAAAAACTATGAACAATATCATGGTAAAAAGAAATGTGGGGTTAGATAGCAATTTTTCTATCTCCCCAAAATCTTAGGAAACTGATAGCCACAATGAATCTTACAAAGAAGCTAACGTGTCAGCTCAAACTGTTTGAAAAAAGGGGTACAAACCCAGGCCAAAGTCTTTGAAAAGGACAGCCAGAAAGATCCATATGACTCAAAAACTCCTAACCTTACCTCCTCTCAAAGAAAAAAATTATAAATAACAAAGAAAGGAACTAAATAGAGCATACCCTACAAAAATAAAATTAAAAAAATTTAGGCCACACTTGCAACCATTTGTAGCAAAGCAGATGAGAAGGTATATGACAAACCCAGACATATGACCAAGGCAGCCCCCAGGATTTTTTTTTTTTTACTCAACTACATAAATAAATAATTCTATTACATATTTCCCATTAAGACACAAAATCTACAGGGGTATATCATATTGACTTTTATTAAATGGGAGAAAGTTCAAGATAAAAGACAATTTAAAAAGCGAAAGAAAAGAATGAGTTTGAGAAAATCTTATCAGAAATTAAGTTCTGGTGAGTGACAATTGGGTTGTGAGGAGTGGGATACTGGTACACAAAGATCTCCAAATAAGATGTCTCCCTGCTCCATCCTTCTCCCCATTAATTCCATGAATAAGATACATAAATGTCACCTTGTTAATATTTTGCCTTTGGTGAATTGTAGGCAAGTGAAACCTTTTTAGGGAGAGGTGATGAAATAAGATAAATCTATATTTGGTCCTGATTTTCTCCATAGACGCTAAGGTTCAGGATTGCATTCTACATTGGGAAAACAGCAGGAAACTTGAAGGTTTCTGCCAAAGCAAATGGATATGAGCCCTAAATTGGCACAGAAAATTGTAGGACAAATATTAATTTTATATCAAATCTGAAGGAAACTCCTAAGATTATTTGTGTTATAAGTAAGAAAAAAAAAGAAATGACATGGCCTCAATTCTAAAAACTTCAGAACACACAAAGACAAAAGTAGAAATAAACATGTATCAATAAACACACTAAATCAGATCTGAATATTTAAGAGTACATAAACATGTTTTAAGAATCTATGCAGAAAATGAAGCCAGCCCTAGGACTTGTGAGACAGGATGAATGCTTAGGCTGTCCCACTTGAATCACATGGAATGAATTTCCCACAAGAAAGAAACATTCTGTTACCACAAGCATGTAGAAAGGGTGATGGGAAGGCAAAACATCAGAAAATCACGAAGATACATACATAATAATAAAAGTTTAAGTTTACCAAGAAGACATAACAGTTCAAAAGAAAGTAACTTCAAATATGTAAATCAAAAGTTGGGTGAACTATAAGAAAATTTGGCAAATCCATAGCCATAGTTAGAGTCTTCAACATGCTTCTTTCAATTTTTAGCAGGATAAACAAAGAACAAGTCAGGAAAGAATATTTAAATTGCACGATTACCAAACACAATCTTTAAAAACGTATGTGGAGTTATGCAAGTAAGAATTAGAAAATATACATTTTTCTCAAATACATATGAAAAGTTTGCAAAACCATTTCAAAAACCTAATATATTATCAACCATGTGATCTGAACACAATGAAATTAATTAATCAATTCCAAAAAGACAAATGAAAACCCACATACTTAAAAAATTTCAAAGATCACTTCTAAATACCTTGCAAATCAGAGAAGAAATGTTCATAGAAATTTGAAAATACTACAAGATAAACAATAATGTAAATGTTGTATATAAAAATTCACATGATTCAAAAAGGTAGTATTAGAAAGATTTTATAGATTAAAATGCTTATATTAGAAAAGAAAAAAAGGCCACAAATTTATGAGTAGTAATCTAACTTAAGAAAGGTGCTATGGTTTAAATGTGTTTTCCAAAATTCTTGTGCTGGAAACTTAACCTCAACGCAACAGTGTTGAGAAGTGAGACCTTTAAGAGATGATTAGGGCATGAGGACTCTGCCTTCATGAATACAGATTAATGCCATTATCATGGGAGTGGGTTAGTTATCTCAAGAGTGCACTTGTTTTAAAAGTGAGTTCTGTCCCCTTTGGTCACTTGCACTCTCTCTCTCTCTCTCTTTCTCTCTCTCTTTCTCCCTTTTGCCTTTCCACCTTCCTCCATAGGATGATACAGCAAGAAAGCCCTCACCAAAGGAGGAATCTCCAACCTTAAACTTCTCAGCCTCCAGAATTGCAAGAAATAAGTCTCCGTCTTTTATAAATTACCCAGTCTCAGGTATTCTGTTATAGCAGCACAAGACAAACTAAGACAAATGGCTAGTGATGCAGGATGTTACAAATAATAACTACAAACTTATAACTAGTTACAAATATTAACTAATGTCTCATAAAAGCTGCAGACATTAGAAATATGGTAAGCTACTTTATATCTACTCTGAGAGAGAGAGAGAGAGCAGGGTTAGGGAGGGGGGAGAGAGAGACAGAGAAAGAGAGAATGTTTCTATTTTTCCTGTATAGCTTTCTTCTCCTCATTTATATAGGATGAATTCTTTGCTAGTAACTTTACAATTTATTCCACAACTTACAAAATACCAAGATATGATACCAAGATATGTATCTGTAATAGAATAGAAATGAACATTATGAACATTATCCAGAAAAGAATGCAGAAATAGATGAGATTGTGGACCTCCCTTTTGAGGAGAGAATAAGTGAGTTTTCAGTTGAGTAAAGCGTAGTCGAATTATGTTATATTGTTTTTACTTTTATGTTGTTGACGTTATTGTTTTTGTTGTTCTAGTTTTCATTGTTCTTGCTTGAAAGATTACGTATGAGAATAAGGTTTGAATAGATGTTGAATGGTTAAAGGAGTATTTAGTTGGCTAATTCAATGCCCTTTCGAGCTCACCTCTACTTTGTCTTCCTAGTTTTCTAAAGGCTGGAAAGTTAAAGATCCTATTTCTTAGACTCGCTTGCAATTGAGGTGCAAGTAAGTGATCTATGCTCCGTATCTATGTAAGACTTGAGTTCATTATAAGCAAGAGGGAAAAAAAATACATGAAGGAGAAAGAAACTGGTTCTTCTTTAGCAGGTGCAATGGTTAATTTTATGTGTCAGCTTGGTTAGGCTATAGTGGCCAGTTCTTTGGTCAAACATTAGTATAGATGGTGCTGTGGAGATACTTTTAAGAATGTGATGAACATTTACAATCAGTACACTTTGAGTAAAGCAGATTACTCTCCATAATGTGGGTGAGCTTCATCCAATCAGTTGAAAGCCTTGAAGGCAATATGAGAAAACACTTTAAATGGTCAATTTTGAGGCATGATAAATCTAAGTACTGGCAGGCAGCCTGCAGATGTGACAAACCGCATGGCTCGTGCACCTAAAAAGTCACAATAAGGAAACAGGATGTAGAGGAGGGGTCAGCCCATAAAAGGGAAGAAAGTTTCACTATTGCGAAATCGAAACTAAGCAGGGAAGGGGACCGGGCTATAACCTTGTAAGGGGGATAATGAAACTTAGGCGACCTCCGGGAAGATTGTAACCCCATAGTTTGACCAATGAGGAACTGGGGGAGGGACTTGTGTGCTAGAAGATAAATTACCTCCTGTAACTGCCCCAGGTATGCTGGCCTACCAGACAAACAATCTTGCAAGACCACCATTAAAAGTCTCACTTCCACTGTTCGGGTCTCCAAGTCCATTCTTTGGGTTTGGACGGTTGAGTGTGTGCTTCTCACAGGCAGACTGAGGTTTCTCAAAGAAGAAACAAGTCTGTGTGGAGACTGCAACATAAAGACCTACCTGCTGCTAACTTGCCCCACAGATTTCAGTCTTGCCAGCTCCCACAATTAAACAATCACATGAGCCAATTCCTTAAAATAGATGATGATGATAGATGATAGATAGATAGATAGATAGATAGACAGACAGATAGATAGATGACAGATAGATAGATAATTGTGTTTTTCTGGAGCACTCTAATTAAATAAACATGGCGGAGCTTTTGGTATCCATTCCAGAACATCAGTGATCCAAACAGATCAAAGTAGGTGTGGTGTTTCTGCTAGAATAGTAGATAGACAGACAGACAGACAGACAGACAGACAGACAGATAGATAGATAGATAGATAGATAGATAGACAGACAGATAGATTGTGTTTTTCTGGAGAACTCTGACTAATTAAATAGATGTGGTAGAGCTTTTGGTGTCCATTCCAGAACATCAGTGATCCAAGCAGGTTCAAAGTAGGTGTGGTGTTCCTGCTAGAATAGTTCAAGGTGTACAGAGTGGAATTTTTTTGGCTTCATAGTTCCTGGACATGTTTTCCAGGATGAGTACTATAAAATTATGTAAGCCTTGTATTTGTCAATAAATGTCATTCTCCTTAAACTGGCTAGAGTGAATTCTGTGGTCTGTAGCCCTTACCAACATAGGTTTCCTATAGATAGTGATAGCCGAATCTGGAATGATCTTTTAAAAATATAACTCTGATGATGTCACTATTCTACCTAGAATCCTTTAATGATTCCTCATCAAACATAGATAGAAACCTTTACAAAGTTTCCAATACACTCTTCCTAACTCACCCTTCCAACTTTGTCTCCCACCTGTCTACACATGGTTCTTCCATTGCAGTCACATCAAACTACTCAGAGTCTCAGTTGCTTTTGCATCATTTTCCCTTTCTGGAATGGCCATCACCTTGTACTTCTCCTGGTCCACATGAAGAACTGCATCTCACACTCAACTATAACTTTCTCTAGAATGATTCCTTAAAACTCCAACCAGTTAAACACTCTCTTTTATGGGCATTCCTTGTATGTGTGCTAAGAGTCATTTTCTATGCCTTTACTATTAAATGTATGTCATTATTTCATTTATTAATTATCAATTCCTATCTTGCCACACACACTAGAATAAGTGCTTATGAAGAACATAGAATGTATGCTGTTCATTTTTTTGTATTTTTAAAACCTGAAATCTTACTTGGTATATAATAGCTTCCCAATGCTTTGGTGGATTAATGAATGATTTAACTGATGTAGCAGCATCAGTTTTTGTACATCGCAATTTTTCTTAGTCCTGGCATTTTTATTGACTCCATGGCAACAAAGTGCTTGAGTAATCTCATAGGCTATTACTCACATCCAATTGCGCTCACTAGCAGGAAGGATCATACCCAGAAGCTTTTTCAGAGAATACAGAGGTAAAAAATAACTTAAATTCATGTTGCTTATGTTACTCAAATGCTCACAGAAATATATAAAAGAATGACATTACCCAAAAAAATGCATTGACTTCCCATCAGTGTCCATCTGCTGACTTCTGACTAATGACCAAGATCAAAGTCTTCAGAATCAAACAAACTTGAGCTCAAAACACCTCCATCACATGCTAGGCTGCAGAGATCTTAGGAAAGTTACCTAACCTCTCCAAGATTCACTTGCCTCATGTAGTTAACATAATTTATAAATACCTACCTCTACAAAATGTGATGAGAATTAAGTATATAAAATAATTATCACAGTAACAAACACATGATAAGCACTAAATATTAGCCATACATGTCATTATTATTATTGTAGCATGTTAATCAAGGAGGAATTTATAGAGATTAATGCCTGTGAGGAGAGATTTTTATAGCCCATTGAAGCATCTTTACAGTGCATACATGTATTTATTTTTATGTGGAAATTATACCTATTCCTTAATTTTGTGAAAAAATAAAATTGGGCAATGAGCAACAAGAGGTCAAAGAGTAACGCCTTCATCATATACTGACTTTATATTTATTATTTGTCCTCTTAAGACAGATGTGTACTACATCATTAATTCTTATAACACCCTTGATTTGTTAGAGAATGCTCCTATGCTCTCTTTCCTAATACATTCATTTATAATATTTCAGATTACCTGCTAAGAAGTGGGCATCAAGACACGATGACTATCGCTGAAGAAAAAGGAAGACAAAAAGGGCAAAACTCACCAGGCTTCGATTAACAGAAATGTGTTTGACATACAGTATTTTATTTTTTATTTTTATTTTTATTTTTGAGACGGAGTCCTCCTTTGTCACCCAGGCTGGTGTGCAGTGGTGCGATGTGATTCTTCTGCCTCAGCCTCCTGATTAGCTGGGACTACAGGCACGCGCCATCAAGCCCAGCCAATTTTTGTATTTTTAGTAGGGACGGGGTTTCACCATGTTGGACAGGATTATCTCGAACTCCTCACCTCAAGTGATCCACCAACCTTGGCCTCCCAAAGTGCTGAGATTACAGGCCTGAGCCACCACGCCCAGCCCTTACAGTATTTTAGAAGCAATGAACCAGACAATCTTTCTGCTGAGGTGGTCCAAGCACAGTCTTCCCTGAAGGTAAAAGTAGCCAAGTAATTGATTATAGTAATATTTTTTAGCTACATGATTTGTTAATAAAATTAGGGACCTCAAGATTATCTGTCTCCTCACCGTGTAACAGCACCCTTATACAGTCATTAGCTGTATTTGTAATTTTGAACTAAAGTAGGAGTTAACTTGATTACTATGTTTGCAGTATCCACTTTATCTTTTCATTTTAAACTAAGTAATGTTAAAAGAGCACACTGAAAGCACTTATAACACGAAACATCAATACATCCTTCCCTCATGGAAGCAGATAAGCAAAACCAATTGCTCCCAAAGAAGAGGGGTTTTTAAATGAATAACTTAAGCAAACTAAAAGCAACCTGAAATCAAGTAACCACTATATCAAAGCCTAATAGCCCTTATCCTTTTTTTCTCTGGCTGTTTACAAGGCATTATTAGCCTGGGTGTCGGCATTAGCCTGGGTGTCCCATGGTGATTCACTGACATATTGCGTCCTCCTTCTATCCTTTTTCTCTAGCTCCCTTTAAGTTAAAGTTCAGTTTTAAAGAACATTCTCCATGCAGATGGAGCATGCAGAAGAGATGAAAATCAAATTGATATGTCTTTCTAAACATGCAGATTACCTGGGAGGAAGGTATAGAGAGCAAGAATAATGAAGCCTTTTTATTTAGTACCTATTAAATAGAAAGAATTATAATTATATATATTAAATTTAGTAACCCATACAATGATCCCATGGGATAGATATCACAAACCCCTTTTATAGATGATTTAACTAATGCTCAGAGAAATGAAGTCATTTGCCCAAATTTACACATGTAAGAAATAGCAGAACCAGTGGCTCCATTTAATGAATCCATTGTGCCCAGTGACTGATATTTCTCAAAAAGATCTTCTTATACTGATAAACTAAAAATGTACAATATTTTGAGGTGGATAAAACATATTCCAAGCCTAACATGTCTTAACATAAGTCAAATAATCCAAATGTGTAACATCTGCTCGGTTTTTTTTGTTTGTTTGTTTTTTGTTTATTTGTATGTTTGTTTTGATGGAGTCTCACTCTGTCGTTGCCCAGGCTGGAGTACAGTGGCACAATTGCAGCTCACCGCAACCTCCGCTTCCCCGGTTCAAGCTATTCTTCTGCCTCAGCCTCCCAAGTAGCTGGGATTACAGGCGCATACCACCATGCCCAGCTAATTTTTTGTATTTTTAGTAGAGACGGGGTTTCACCGTGTTAGCCAGGATAGTCTAGATCTCCTGACCTCGTGATTCACCTGCCTTGGCCTCCCAAAGTGCTGGGATTACAGGCATGAGCCACCGCGCCTGGCCCCCTGCTCAGTTGTTTTTAAGAATGCAAGAAGTACATTGACCCCCCATATATAATCAATAATAGTATCTAAGATAGATCTATTTAGTGTAATTATGTTAAAAAACAGATTTTCTCTTTTTGAATATTAATTATTAAAAAATTATGATCTCCAATGTCAATACATGCTAATATGCCCATTATCATTGATAATACAGTAGATGTTGAGTAATATGGTAAGTTCTGGACACATAGGTAAACAAAAGATGTGGTCCCTGCCCTTAAAGAGCTTACAGCCCAGTAAAGGAGACTGCTTACTAATTCAACAAATCTAAACTTTTCATTATGATTAGTACCATAAAAGAGAGTTACATGGTGCTTAAGACTGGGCAAGAGGTCATGGTCAGAGGTTTCATGGCTAAGCTGAGGAAGGAAGAATATCAGTTTATTCAGTGATAAGAAGACAGAAGAATTTTCCAGACTGAAGAAGAGCATGTGCAAAGGTCCATTCATAGGAGGGAGGGGGCTTGATATATGTGTAGGACTGAAAGAAAGCCAGTGATGCTAAAGAAATGAGAGCAGGCTCAGGGAAGGTTAAAGAGGAAGATGGGCCAGACCACTCAGGACCTTGTAATCTATGTTTAATACTTTCTTTTTAAACTTTAAAATGATTGAAAACCACTGGAGGGTTTCAAGTGGGACAATGACATAATATAATTTGCGTTTCAGAAAGATAGCTCTGGCTGCAGGACGCACAAGGAATTGGAGAGGGTCTGAAGACAAAGCAGGCAATCAGTCAGAAGGCCATTTTTTGGTGTCTCCTACGTCATGGTAACTGGTACTAAGGCAGTGGTGGTAGTAGAAGGAGAAAATATTAAAGAGATGTTTAGTAGGTATTAGGATGTACTAGATTGAATGCAGAAGTAAGAAAACAGGAAACATCAAAATAACTCATAAATTTTTGGCCTAAGAATTTAGTAGATGCTGTCCTTTCTAAGATAGAAGAACTGCAAAAGAATCATGTTGGGCGTTAAGGTGGTAGTTTTATATGTTGAGATTCAGACATAGAAGAGAGGTCCTTTGTGCAGCTAGACATAGGGGTCTTCACCTCTCTCAGGAAAACTATGCAAAGCTAAAAATTGGTGTTGTCCGCATATTTTCACTTATAAGTGGGAGTTGAACAATGAGAACACATGGACATGGGGTGCGGGCATCACACACCGGGGCCTGTTGGGGGGTGGGGGGCTGGGGAAGGAATAGCATTAGGAGAAATACCTAATGTAGATGATGGGTTGATGTGTGCAGCAAACCAACATGGCACATGTATACCTATGTAACAAACCTGCACGTTCTGCACTTGTATCCCAGAACATAATGTATAATAATTAAAAAATTAAAATAATATGAAAAAAAGAAAATTGGTGTTGTAACATGTGTTTTGGAAACAAGGCATTTGTATCAAAAAACATTCTCATGTATCTGATGGCAAATGAATTCTATTATTATCCAATTGGTTCTACTGATGGCCCTTTTAGGGTATATTTGGGCCACGTCCTACGTCTCTTTCTGCTCAGTTGCCTTCCTTGCCTTGATATAAAATCATCTCCTTAGTTTCCATGTTAATTTCTAATTATAAATAGCTCAACTTGGTTTGTTCTAAAAAAAAGAAGGGGCACAAACAAGACATGAAATATTTTCTCTAAATTAGAGAGAAATTATTCAAATTTTGATTAAAGAAAACTTTCAAATTTAGGTGCCAATCATCAAATATCATGTATTTCTCTCTTTAATTTCAAGAATCCTAGAGTAACCTAAGGCTTAAAACGTAGTTATCATCCATTGTAAAATATTACCCAGATATAATTCATGACATTTAAAAATGATTGGGCTATATTAAGTTCTCTTTTACCATTAACCTTTTGAGTATCTATTATGCAGCCTTCTGATATCTTTTTCACATATATATTCTTCATACTGATAGGATAATGTATTTTTATTATAAATAGTTGAAATTAACTTTTAAGATTATTAAGTTGGAAATTCTATCTTCCTTTTTTGTTTGTTTGTTTTTTGTTTTTTGTTTTGAGACGGAGTCTCGCTCTGTCGCCCGGGCTGGAGTGCAGGGGCGCGATCTCGGCTCACTGCAAGTTCCGCCTCCCAGGTTCACGCCATCCTCCTGCTTTAGCCTCCCGAGTAGCTGGGACTACAGGCGCCCGCCACCACGCCTGGCTAATTTTTTGTATTTTTAATAGAGACGAGGTTTCACCATGTTAGCCAGGATGGTCTTGATCTCCTGACCTCGTGATCTGCCCGCCTCAGCCTCCCAAAGTGCTGGGATTATATCTTCCATTTTTGTTAAAGTATTAGATTATCCCCTGCTGTTTTGTCTACTATTCAAATTTTGAGAAAGAAATTTGAGCAAAATTTGAGAAGGAAAAAAAATGAAAAATTTTCTCTTAGATACTCCCCTAGAGTAAGAAAAAGGAAAAGGAAATTCAGAGAGTTCTATAAAAGATTAAATAATTTTGGTTTATCTGAGGTTTTCACTATTCCTTAAGAGCCTCAGAGGAAAGGTAGTTTCTGGTATTTGCAATATGTTAAGGAAAACTGATTTTTTAAAAATCCTAAGTATTATTTATATAATAGGATGATCTTTTCACAAGCTATAGGGTAAAGAGGGATTTTAAATGCACCATTTTT
The DNA here is from genome assembly GCF_028885625.2 of Pongo pygmaeus. NCBI lineage: Eukaryota > Metazoa > Chordata > Mammalia > Primates > Hominidae > Pongo > Pongo pygmaeus. The sequence continues at coordinate 130,651,912 of NC_072373.2, read as the reverse complement.
TAATTATGCATTTGCCTAGGTCACATCTTGTACTCATTTTCTTTATTGCCAAAAAGCATTCATTACACATTTGTAGACTAACCACTGAGATACCCAGTGAATTCACACACACAACTAGAATTTCTGTAGACAGGAAAACACTGTGTCAGAGGCTACCAGCTACACATCATTTTAAAGAAATCTCAGCCGTTTTCATTCGGTCTTATCAGATACTATAGATAACAATTAGACATGCTCCCTCCCAACTCCTCCACCTTCATCTTCTACTGAGGTTGCTGAGATTTAACCACTGCCATTCATTCATTTAATATTTAATAGTTTATTCAATATTTAATACATTTATTTAATATTTTCAGCAAATGTTTTTTGTACATATTATAATGCAGGCTTACATGAGATTTAGATACTTTTTTTGTTATTACTATAGTTTCAGTTCTGGGATACATGTGTAGAATGTGCAGGTTTGTTACATAGGTACACACATGCCATGGTTGTTTGCTGCACCCACCAACCCATCATCTACATTAGGTATTTCTCCTAATGCTATCCCTCCCCTAGTCCCCCATTCCCCGACAGGCCCTGATGTGTGATATTCCCCGCCCTGTGTCCATGTGTTCTCATTGTTCAATTCCCACTTATGAGTGAGAACATGCAGTGTTTGGTTTTCTGTTCCTGTGTTAGTTTGCTGAGAATGATGGTTTCCAGCTTCATCCATGTCCCTGCAAAAGACATGAACTCATCCTTTTTTATGGCTGCATAGTATTCCATGGTGTATATTTGCCACATTTTCTTTATCCAGTCTATCACTGATGGACATTTGGGTTGGTTCCAAGTCTTTGCTATTGTGAACAGTGCCGCAATAAACATACATGTGCATGTGTCTTGATAGTAGATACTAAAAGGGTAAATAAGATATAGTCCTTGAACTCAGATATTAACTAGAAACAGAAATAGATGACAAAAAAAGAACTGCAAATACCATGCACAGATAACATATGAAAGGTATTTTTAAAAATTTAATTGGGAGTCCATTAGGCCGAGACAGCTTCAGTGCCTTGGGTTCCTCCATAAGCAAACCAAAGCCCGATGAAAACAGCAAAATGAAATTATGCTTAGCCAATCAGAAATCATCAGCTAACCTCTAAATATAGACTTTACCTATTGGAAACCACCACTAACCTCTAACTAGGGACTTTCCACTTTAACCAATCAAATGCATTTTCTTTGTCTTTCTTCCGTGAACACCTTATAAGTTTCCTCTCTTGCCCCAGCCCCCTAACCCCAGTGGTCTGCTGCTGCCCAATTCATGGATCACTATCTGATCAAATAAACTCATTAAAATTTGAATATGCTTAAGTTTATCTCTTAACAAGGGTATGCCAAAGTTCAGCTGGACCAGAAGGTGTTAATTTCTGCATGGGAAGCAAAGTGTGGCTAAATATTGAAGGATGAGCTCAGTTTGTACAAATTTTAAGCAGGGGATAACATGTTCAGGTTTTCATGTAAAACAGATGAGTCTGTTGGCAGCGTGGATGATGACTGGAGCAGAGTAGGACTGGAGGGAGCGCCATCACAGGAGAAAAATCACCCAGTGAAATCATAGCCAGCAGGAGGAGAAAGGAAATATAAATTTCAGTTGAAACCATCTTACCAGAATAGGCTGTTTAGTATGTTAATCTAGTCAACTGAAGAAGCAGGATCCGTATCTTAATGTCTTGGCAAATGCTGGCATTCATCCCTCCTTATGAAGTAATACATTTTGGGGCTCACGGCAGAGAGCACAGAATAAAAGAGGAAAACAGGCAAACTCATGACAATGCATTTATGCTGCACACCTTTTCAACTGCAAGGTCCTCCCTTCAATGAATGAGCTTACTTGGCCTGGCAAATGCTCACCCAGGCAGGCAACACAGAGAGCTTCTCAGACCCACGCTTGCTGGAAGCTGCCATCAAATTTAAAACACCTGTGGCATCGCAACCAAACTGAATACCAAATCAGTCCTTTGTAAAGGAGGGAGGAGGTGCTTGGGGATAAATACCCTCATGCGGAAAAACGTGCTGCAGAAAATGAGCTTTTTGTGCCAGCTCAAGAAGCACTGCCATATTCTGACAGCTGTGGGCTGCAACGGGGACTTAGCAAGGCTTTTAAAGCAGCACTAAGTATTTGATGTTTCTTTCTCTCTAGCTGGATAGTGAGTTGTTGGAGGCAAAGCACCATGTTGCTTGCATCTGTACCCTACCACCTAGCACCAAGTCTACAACATGATAAAGGCTAAATAAATGACTGTCAAACCGCTTTTAAATTTTAAAATGTTAATTTTTACATGGAAAGCCAATGCATTCATATTTTATTGTCTTTTTTTCACAGCTTGGCCATTCAGCCATGAAGAATATTAACAATACACATCTTTATCTATGTATTATTGTTTAATTATACTTAAGGACACATAGAAAATAAGTAGTTAAACTTGGATGCATTCTATAAACTATATATGGTTCATGCTATAGCACTCTGTCCATTACATTTTTCTAGAATATTGTTTTGTTGAATCAGTTATTAAGATAGAGTAGCTTAGTGTGTACTTATAAACAGTTTTGTATTGTGGTTCTGGTTTTTTCCCACTTTCCAAAAGCCCTATTTCAATTTCTGCAGTACTAAAGGAGATTTGAGTTCTTTTTAAATTACTTATTAATTAATAATAATTACAAAAGACAATTATTATAATTCTTAGCAAATAAACTCAGTTGAAACAAGCAAAATGAAAAGGCATTCATAATTCCACCAACCAGAGAGAACCAGTCTTAGTATTTTGTTACATACCTTTGCAGATATTTTCATTGGAAAATAAATGCAAATATAAAATTTCAGGTAGAGGGGCTTCAAGATGGCTGACTAGAGGCATATGGTACCCACCTCCTCTAAAAAGAAGAAACAGAATAGGAAGTAAATAATAACACTTCGGATAGATCACCTAAGAGAGAATGCTGGAATTCAACAGAGAAGTAACAGGAAACAACTAAAGCAAGGAAGGAGGGGGAAGCAAGGCAGGCAGCCTGCATGGCAGGATCAGCTGGGAGCCAGGAGAGGCTCCCCAGTGTGGAAAAGGATAAGTGAGTCACCCCCCCACCAGTGGTCCATATTCTGTCTGTGGACTCCTGCAATCCAAACCACAGAATAGCCCCTCAACCCACACCAGCCCTGAGACTAACATAAATAAGTAGCTGCCTGGAAGCCGAATGATGGCATTGCTCCAGAGAAGGAGCTCACGCTGGGTCCCACACACCTCCACAAGTCCTAAGAAGCTTCTTATCCTAGTAACAATGGCTACTATTAAAAAGGCAAAAAATAACAGATGCTGACAAGGATGCAGAGAAAAGGGTACTTTTATATGCTGTTGGTGGGAATGTAAATTAGTACAACCACTACGGAAAACAGTATGGAAATTTCTCAAAAAACTAAGAACTACCATATTATTTATCTATCCCACGACTATTTATCCAAAGGAAAAGAAATGAAATATATCAAAGGGATACCTGCACTTGCATGTTTATTGCAGCACTATTCACAGTAGGCAAGATATGCAGTCAACCTAAGTGTCCATCAACAGATGAATGGATAAAGAAAATGTTGTACACATATACAATGGAATACTATTCAGCCCCAAAGAAATATGAAATCTTGTCATCTCTAGCAACATAGATGGAACTGGAGGTCATTATGTTAAGTGAAATAAACCGGGCACAGTAAGACAAATACTGCGTGTTCTCACTCATATGTGGGAGCTAAAAAAGTTGATCTTGTGGAGGTACAGAGTAGAATGACAGATACCAGAAGCTGGGAAGGGTGTCTGGTTTGGTGGCAGTGGTAGTAGGAGATAAGAGAGTTTGGTTAATGGCTACAAATGTGAGTCTAAGTAGAAGGAATATGTTCTGATGTTCTATAGCAGAGTAGGATGGCTGTAGTTAACAACCACTGTATATTTCAAAACAGCCAGGAGAGAGGACTTGAAATGTTTCTAACACATAGAAATAATAAATACTCAAGGCGATAGATAACCTAAATACCCTGACTTGAGCATTACACATTCTATGCATGTACCCCACAAATATGTACAAATATTATGTATCAATTTAAGCGTTTTTTCAAAAACAGAATTATTATAGACAGGCTATTCTATAAGATTTTGTCACTTAATAATATACCATGAATACATACATTACACGTACATATATACATTATGGGAATTTATCAAAATGAAATATATTTATCCAATTCTCTGTTGCTGAAATTTTGGGTTATTTTCTATATTTTCCTGTTATAAAGCGTGCTGTGGTGTATCTACTTGTAAATACACTTATGCAACATTTTTTCTAATTTTTTGAGCTATACCAGAACTTCATTTTTATTGTGATTTTCATAATGACCCTGATTTTTAATATGTGAATTGTTATTAATTATAAGAGGCCAGGCCCAGGAACTGGGATCTTAAAGACTTTTTAAATGTTAAGCACATGACTTACATCTCTTAGCCTTTTTCTTTACTCATAATTAAAAACCATTGGCAGCTATGAATGTTATAATTAACTTTGACTTAATGCATTTTTAAAATATCTAATTTCAGGCATGTCTTTATCATAGCAATAGGTTACAAAAATTATTTAGGATAATGGTAACTCATTAGAGGCTGGTTGATTTTCATTGTTTAAAATGCATAGGACTTAACTCAGAATTTTTAATGTAATTTTTTATTTTATTGAATTAATCTTTAATATTTACATTAAAAATATAAAGTATTTATAGTTTTAAAATACCTGTGTCATTGAAACACCTGTACAAAATATGAGCTTATAATTGTCATTCTAAATTTACCCAGGTTCTAACTTCCTTGCCTCCATTCAACTGTGTTTACACCATGATTCTTAATAATTCAAGGTTTCTTGAGAACATGACAATTGTGTTATAGTAGAACTAACTTTATTCCTAAACGTGAATTTGCTGAATTAAGATTATGCCTATTTTAATACATAATGATGATTTTGATGTCTAATGCTATCCTTAGGACCAAGAAATACAGGCATACCAAGTTTTAAAGTGCTTCACTTTATCGCACTTTTCAGACATTCCATTTTTTACAAATTGAAGGTTTGTGGCAACGTTGCATCGAGCAAGTCTATCAGCACCGTTTTTCCAACAGTATGTACTCACTTCATGTCTCTGTGTCACATTTTGGTCATTGTCACAATATTTCAAACTTTTTCATTGTTATTATATCGGTTATGATTATTTGTAATCAGTAATCTTTTTTTATATTTTCCCCAATATGATGTGCAGAAAAATCAGTGATCTTTGATGTTACTATCATAATTATTTGAGGCACCATGAGCCACACCCGGATAAGATAGAAAACAATCAATAAATGTTGTGCGTGTTCTGACTGCTCCACTGACAGGTGGTTTATCTCTCTCTTCTCAGTCCTTCCTCTTCCCTGAAATGCAACAATATTAAAATTTGACCAATTAACTTTAATTAACTTCAATTAATTAATTGAAGTTAATTGGCATAATTAATTAAAGTTAATTGGCATAATTTATTCAAGTGTTCAAGTGAAAGGAAGAGTTCTGTGTCTCTCACTTTAAATCCAAAGTTAAAAATTATTACACTTAGTGAAGAAGGCATGCAGAAAGCTAAGACAGACCAAAAGCTAGGTTTCTTGTGCTAAATAGCCAAGTTGTGAATTCAAAGGAAAAGTTCTTGAAGACAATTAAAAATGCTACTCCAGTGAACATACAAATGATAAGAAAGCCAAACAGCCTTATTGCTGATATGGAGAAACTTTTGTGGTCTGGATAGGAGATCTAACCAGCCACAACATTCTCATAAGCCAAAGCCTAATCCAGAGCAAGGCCCTAACTCTCTTCAATTCTCTGAAGGCTATGAGAGGTGAGGAAGTTGCAGAAGAAAAGTCTGATTCTTTTCTTCTGAGGAGGTTGATTCATGTACTTCAAGGAAGGAATCCATCTTCATAATATAGAAGTGTAAGGTGAAGCAGCAAGTGCTAATGTAGAAGCTCCAGAAAGTTTTTCAGAAGATATAGCTAAGATCATTGATAAAGGTGGTAACACCAAATAGATTTTTAAGGTAGACCAAACAGCCTTCTACTGGAAAAAGATGCCATCTAGTACTTTCATAGCTAAAGAGAAGTCAGTGACTGACTTAAAACCTTCAAAGGACAAGCTTGTGAGGGGCTAATACAGCTGGTAACTTGAAGTTTAGACCAATGCTCATTTTCCAGTCTATAAATCCTAGAGCTCTTAAGAATTATGCTAAACCTACTCTGCCTGTGCTCTATAAATGGAACAAAAAAGCCTAGATAACAGCACGTCTGTTGACAGCATGGTTTACAGAATATCTTAAGCCCATTCTTAAGATCTGCTGATCAAAAAAAAAAAAAAAAAGAGATTTCTTTCCAAATATTACTGCTCATTGACAATGCATCTGGTCACCCAAGAGCTCTGATGGAGAAGTACACTGTGATTAATGCTTTCATGCCTGTGAATACAACTTCCATTCTGCAGCTCATGGATCAAGAAGTAATTTAGAATTTCAAGTCTTATTATTTAAAAAATATATTTTGAAAGGCTGCAGCTATAATACATAATGATTCCTCTGATGGAATGAGAGGAATCAAAGTAAATTCAAAACTTTTTGAAAAAAAGTCATTATTCTAGATGCCATTAAAACATTGGTGATTTATGGGAAGAGGCCAAATATTAACATTAACAGGAGTTTGGAAGAAATTTATTCCAGCCCTCATAAATGACCTTGAGGGACTCAAGACATCAGTGGAAGAAGTCACTGCAAATGTGGTAGAAATAGCAAAAGAAATAGAATTAGAAGTGAAGCCTTAAGATGTGACTGAATTGCTGCAATCTCATAATATTTGCACAGATGAGGAGTTCCTTATTATGGATAAGCAGCAAAAGTGATTTTTTCAGATGGAATCTACTCCTAGTGAACATGCTGTGAACATTGTTGAAATGACAACAAAGGATTTAGAATATTTTATACACTTATTTGATAAAGAAGCATCAGAATTTAATAGGATTTACTCCAATTTTGAAGGAAGTTCTACTGTGAAAAATAGTTATGCTGGTAAAATGTTAACAGCATTGCATGCTACAGAGAAATCTTGCATGAAAACAAAAGTCAATCCATGAAGCAAACTTCTTGGTTATCTCTTTAAAAAATTGCCATTGCAACCCCAACATTCAGCAGCAGCCACCACCCTGATCATTCAGCAAACATCAACACTGAGGTGGTGACTCTCCACCAACTAGAAGATTAGGACTCATGAAAGCTTAGATGATCATCAGCATTTTCTAGCAATAAAGTATTTTTAAGTAAGGTATGTATATTTTTTAGACATAATGCTATTGCACATTTCATAGACTACAAATAGTGTAAACATAACTTTCACATGTACTAGGAAACCAAAAAAATCCATGTGACTCACTTTATTGCTATATTCACTTTATTTTGGTGGTCTGGAACTGAACCTGCAATACCTCCAGTGCATACCTGTACATGTCATGCAGCTAAAGAGAGTATAGTCTCTTAAATGAGGAAAAAAAAAAAAAAAGACAAAAAGAAAATACAAAAGTGGGAAATTAGTTACTATTATTTGTAGAAGGGAAGAAACAGTTCTCAGAGAAAAGATAAAATTACAGGAAAAATTGCAAACTGAAAGATTTTAAACTTCCAAATTACTGCTGTTTTCACTAAGATAATAGTTGTCTAATCCTTTGCTATAATTTAGTTTGGTCAAACAAATCATCTCAGTATCACATTCTGAGAAATTTTTTTTGGTTACATAATTTTCAGAGAAGTCAATTTCAAGAACATAAATGAAGATAATTAGAGCTGGGAGAAGCAGATATAGTAGGTTACCAGGTTTTTACAGAATAAGTAAAATGAACTGTTGGTTGCACAAAGTTGATAATTTGTATTTGCTTAGCATAACTTTTTAGCAAAACTCCTTCAGGATGTGTCAAGCTTGAACAGTATATAAAATTTCCAACTGACAGTCAATTGTACAATATGACAGAGATGAATGCAATAACAGAATGTATGAAAATGTCTGGTCCCGCCTTTTTATACCTAGAATCAGCTGGTATATTTTAGAAAACCAACAAAACAAAATAATTATAATCAAACATCTGGCACTGCTGTAGTTTTCCATGGTATTATTGACTTCTTCAGTGACATTGTGAGAATAAATGAAATAACATATCTAAAAAACCTAGACTAATACAATGTAGTTATAACTGTAGTTCTGGAGTTATGTCCTTTCCTATGTTGCAAAAAACAGGTAAATGCATTGGTATATCTGGACATATGTGTTGGGTTTCTTAAAGGCTGTGATGGTTAATACTGAGTGTCAACTTCATTGGATTGAAGGATACAAAGTATTGATCCTGAGTGTGTTTATGAGGATGTTGCTAAAGGAGATTCACATTTGAGTCAGTGGGCTGGGAAAGGCAGACCCATCCTTAATCTGGGAGGGCACAATCTAATCAGCTGCCATCAAGGCTGGAATATAAGCAGGCAGAAAAATGTGTAAAGGGAGGCTGGCCTAGCCTCCCAGCCTACATCTTTCTCCTGTGCTGGATGTTTTCTGCCCTAGAACATCAGACTCCAGGTTCTTCATTTTTGGAACTCGGACTGGCTCTTCTTGGTCCTCATCCTGCAGACAGCCTATTGTGGAACCTTGTGATCGTGTGAGTTAATATTTAATGAACATCCCTTTATATTTATATCTATTCCATTAGTTCTGTCCCTCTAGAGAACCCTGACTCAATGAATATCAACAACATCCATATTCTCCACCTGAGTTCTGAGCCATTCAAAATATAGACCTAGCTGTCAAACAGTAGGAGGTAAATATTTCAGCTTTATTATGAGTAAAGTCATTTGGAGAATAGCTTAGATCTGCATGCAAGATGTCTCAGCCAGTCTAGCAGTTGTGAACAGCTAGAGGACCACTGTAGGCCCACAGAGGCAGAGCCTGCTGACAGACTCTCTCCTTGACCAATTTGTCTCTGAGCCCTCTTTCTAGTAAAGCTTGACCTTTGCCCCTGTTCTTGCTGAGCCTGCATATCCCAGTTTTATCATGAATTTTGCTAAATTAGTTTAGAAAGAATCCCCCACCCTTGATATCTGATCATCCTTCATATCTGATTAAATTCCTCATCTCTTACCATCTTCTAGGTGATACCTCGTCATCTTGGTCTGCCTTCAGCAAGGATCATGTTAGTTTAGCAAGAATTACCCCTACCCTTGATGTCTTCTCTTAGGAATTTTCCATCCACTGCCCCCACTTCTCCCTAACCTGTTCCTTAGCTGTAAAATTCCATTTATTGTTGTATTTGAAATTGAGCTGGATCTTCCTTCACTATTACAATAGTCTGGACAACTATCACCATAGTTCTGAATAGTCTTCCTCACCATTTTAACAAGTGTCAGAATAATTATTTAATACTGCTCCATTCAGTTTACATCATGGCAGAGAAAGAAGATGAGAATAAACTTTCTCTGCAGTCAGGCAGAACCCAATAAGAGAACCAGGAACAGCCAAAATGTGTATGCATATCTAATTCTGGCTCCCAAACTCGTTGAGCAGGAAAAAGTATAAGAAAGCAGAAAGATTTTAATTTAACTAAATATAGTCACATTCACTATGCACAATGAGGTTCTTAAATATTCTTTCTCCTGCCCTGTCCCTAATGTTAATCGGGACAAATAGTAAAAGTGCAACCTCCAATTCAGGTCTTCTAAAGAAGCACCATGTGCCCACCACTAAAAAGAGTGAAAAACAAATGTAAAACATAATCCTTACCAGCAAGGAAATTATCAATTATCATTTATGAAACACTAATTAGTTAACATGAAATTAGCTTAGTGACCACCTACTCTGTGCTGAGAACAACACTTTAAGAGAATTCAGAAGTGTGATATTTGGTCCCTGGTACCAAAAGGCTTAAGCTCTAAAATTTGACCTTCATATGTCCAGAATACCAATCTCTAGGAGCCTCAGCCCTCAGTAATAACACCAAGGATCTGAAAATAATTAAATTGAGACTTCAGGTGACAGATAACAGTTACATAGGTCAACCGATTTTGTGCCTCATGGTTATACACACTTTAATTATGTCTTTATCTCCAAACTGCCTCCTTCACTCACTCATGCCCTGAAAAAAAGTTATCATTGATCTCTACCTTCTCACTCACATAACAAATCCATCAGCAAATTCTGTTGCTCAGACCTCCAAAGTCAAACCTAATTCTGTCCACTTCTCACCACCTCCACTGTCACCAATAATACGTGGAGCCACTCCCTGGACCTTGTAATCAGCCTATCGACTGTTCAGGGAATTTCTCACTTACCTGTTCAATCCATGCAGCTGGAAATCTTCTTAAGATATATTTGAGATCTTCCCACTTTCCTGCTTAAACCTATTTCCAACTGCACTTAGGAAAAATTTAAATCCATAAAATAGCCAAAAAGGTCATGCAGTGTCTGACTCCACCAGCTGCAGATTGCTTTGTGTCACTACACTCCTGCGACATTGGCTTCTTTTTAATTCCTACAAGCACCAAGCTCCTTTGCAACCTGGGGCTTTAACATACGATATTCCCTTGGCCTGGGATGTTCTTCCCTTGTTCCTCATCTGGCTAAGGTTTACCTGCTCTTCGGGTTTTAGCTTAAACGTCCCTTCTCTGTAGAGGCCTTCCTTGACACACCAGTCTAAATCAGTTACCTTTGTTTTACTTCATCATAATATCCCTGTAATTTTCCTTCTTTGTGCCTTCTCTAATTTATACTTCTATTTATGTGCTATTTGTTTAGTATCTATACTCTGTAAGTACTATAAGACCTAGCAATGTCTGCTTTGCTATTGTCTAGTAACTAGCCTAATACTGAAATACAGTGATCAACAAACACTAAATGAACAAATAATTGAATCTTCTTAGAAGCAGAGGCTTGACTGAGAAATAGGGGATCCTTGTTAATGTTTATGCCTTGAGGAGCAATAATTGACGGTAGTTTTGGGGCTAATTGTATCAGGAGAAAACAACACATGTTTATGATCATACATCATCAAGAAAAGCCTAAGTTGTTTTAATATAGATATTTACTTAGGTAGGGAAGTAACATCTTTTGTAAAAATTAACAAAATTAACATTTTTAAAGGTTTCTTACCAAAATGGTGATTTCAGTTATTTTATAAAGCTAACTATTCATCCTGGATTAATGAGATATTATTTGGAAAGTTAACACTTCTATACACAAAAAAATCCATATGATAAAATGTGTTACAAACATTATGGTTCAGTGGAAACAAGGAAGGAAAAAAATATCATTTTGAAAGAGACTTACTTAGGGAAAATTTTCGAATAGAATTTATATAGGTAGAGAGATCCTAAGGAGTGGGTTCTAGAAAGAAGAGAAACAGAAAATTCAGAAATGGGTAGTAATATGCTTAAATGGAAAAAAATGGAAACCTGCATTAAATAGAGCAAAGGATCCACATTACAGCAATAAGGTTGGATAGATAGATTTGGGCCAGACCATTTGTAAGTATAGAGGTGGAAGAAATAAATGTCCTAATCTTGGTGCTTTAAGATATAGATTTATGCATTTCTTCATAATAGGAAACCCAATAACCTCAAATTGAACATGAACTATTTCTCGCTCCCTGAATTACCTTTCCTACAGATATAACATAGCTTTAGGGAAGAGTGCCTTTCCTGATACAAAATACCTAATGTCATAATAAATTCAAATTAAATAATTATGGTTTTTTGAGGCTTTTTTCCCCAAAATTACTATCAAACACCTCAGTAAATGTAGGCAATAAGACTGCATGCATCCACTACAGAAGTCATCCTGGTTCTAAATTCTACTATTGATTTAGCTAATAAAAAGGCCGGCTTCAGTAAGACTGCCGGCCAGAACAACCCCAGTGGGAGATAACCTACCTATTACAACAAAGGGCTTTAAATAGGTTTTTAGCCCAGCCCTTTGATTCTGTGAGTCTGAGGAACATAAATAAATAAAATTTCTTTCCAGACAAAAATTGAGAGATTGCTCTACTTTAAAAAAAATCAAAAGTAAATTGTCTAAGACATTTATTAAATAACTGTTTAGTGGTAATATGGAGCAGGATAATGTTCACACAAATCAATAGAATAATCAATGGCTTTGATATAAGTATATTTATTTATAACATTTACAAACACACAAAACTGGAAAATTAGAGTTAATGAACATTAGAATGAAGATTCAATAAGGTATTAAACTTGAACTAAGGGTTAAGTATGAAATGTTAATGGAACTGTGTTAAGACCTATATACAGTTTCAAAAAAAAATTATATAAATACTTAATACGCTTCAAGATAGGATCACATTCAAAAAGTATTGACTTGGCTGAAATTATAACCTACCACTAGTAAGATTTCATTTAACATACTTCCTTACATTTTAATAATGCTGTGCATTTTTCAGAGGTCTTTATTTAGCGTTAGCAACAAGCCAGTGAAATGTGGCAGCAGCAAACATTCCTTAAGCTCCTCATTATGTGGGTTGGTGCTCTATCTTGTTCAACACTCAGACCAAATTTCTGTGAGATAGGTGCTACTATTATCCCTGCTTTACAGGTCAGCAAGCAGGTTTTTAGAGTAACTTGCTCAAGGAGCTTGTTTTATTCATTTGAATTTTCCCAGTGCTGAGCACTTTATAAAACAAAGAGAAAAAACTAAAATTATTGTGTGTGAGTGTGTGTTTTAGTTTAAGGAAAGGATTTTCCAACAAAACAAGAGAAAGAAAATGGGAATAAAATAAGTAGCCAATCACAGGACTGTGAAAGAGAAAAAAACTACAACCATTTCTCACTCAAAAATCTATTGTCCTATCATTTAAAAACAAATATTTAGTACATTGATTTTAAATTATCTTAAATGTCTCCCTCAAAATTTAATTAAAGGCAAGATTACAGAAAATGTTAACTAAATTAAGAAAAGCAGAGAAATTCCAAGTAAACAATTAGAAGAATTATAACTATACATCTTTCATCTCTAGGAATTATAAATACCTCAGGAACAATTTTCTGTTTCAGTGAATAAAAAGATATGTAATTAGTTTATTATTTATTCATTTATACCTTTCTTTGTTTCAAAAGACATTTAAGAAATTTATAGAATTTCATGCAATTTATGGTGAAATATGTAATGAAATCAAGGGAAAAAAAAGAACAGCTGGGTGGAAAAGGCTATAATAAAGCCCAGGAGAAAAAATAAACAGGATAGCTGCTGAGAGATCCTGCATCGTGAGAGAAAAATGTTTCTGTGAATTTTCTAACACCCTACACAGACAAAGGCTGTCAGCTTTTTGGTTTGCCATGTCATACAGTAAAGCAAACCACTCACTTGGGAGAAATACACAATATGTGGTATGAAGAAGAGAAAAAAATTATCCTATATAACATTACAAGTGTGTGACATTCTCCACTTAGAGTAAACAAGATGAAAAGTTTCAGCAATGTAGGCAGATAGTTTCACTGCAATGTGCAATTGAGCATTAAAAATGTCAGTTGGCACAGGTATTTGCTGACCTGTCTTTTAAAAGGGTATATTTTAGAGCAGATTCCAGAAAAATTAATAACTTGCATATTTTCATATAGTCACTCATATATGTGATTTCTCTTAAGAAAATTTTTATTTTATTATTATCAAAGGTATGTTTGGATCTGTAGGAAGATGATTAGACAATATGTTAAAAGTAGTTATAACAGAGACACCTAATTTAATCCATCAAATATTCTGCCCTATTTATTATTAAAATGTAGTTTTCTGTGGCCTCTCCATCATGCTCTCAATTCCTCAGAAACAACTATCTTCAACTTCTCTACTTGTTTTTGTTTGTTTGTTTGTTTGTTGTTTTGTTTTTTGGTGGGCAACTATATAGCAAAAAAACAAACAAACACACAAAAAGTTGAAATAGTTATTGATTTTTCCATTTTAGGCATTATCTATTGACTTTGCCAAAAAAGTAAAGATTTAGAATTCTTTCATCTCACACATATATATCCTTTTTTCCCCACTCCATCTTTACAATATAATATCATAATTAATTTACATTAACATGTAGTGTTAATTTAATATAGTTTATAACTACAGAAACACTCTTCACAGTGGAACTATATAATACAATTAGATTTTCTTTCTTATACCAATTTTTGTTTTCCCTGGAGTTCATTTATTTTTCATTCATAAATCGCTGTTGAACCCTAGTGCTGTTCTTGCTGCTTGGAATGCATCAGTAAACAAAACAGATTAAAATTCACACTATTATGGAGCTTACATTCTGGTAGAAAAAGACAAAGATGACAACAAATCTAATATTAATAAGCATTACAAATAAACTATGCACTATATTAGGTGATAAGTACCATGGAGAAAAGGAAATTGGGAGTGATAGTGGGATGTAAAGTTTTAAGTATATGAACATGTACATTCACGTAAAGATTCCATTCCATTTCCTAGCTCTGTCTGTTGAGGTGGTCTATAAGCCAAGACAACTGAATTGCAATTAGCATACTTAGCACCACGGTATTGCTTTCTTAAACATGTTATGAAACTTACATACAGTTATTTGAAAGCCCCTACTCTGGTACCTGATAGGTTGCAAGTGAACAGAAAGTAGTACTTATTTTTATTATGTTCTTCTCTCTCTTGTTGCTGTAGTTTAGTTATCCTTCTTTTGAGACAAATGAGTAGGATATTGTTCATGGTTCTCATTCTCTAGTGTCATTTCATTAAATAGCATTCTTCATTGAAAATAATTAGGGCTTCTTGGAGAAACAGCTGATTGCAGGGCCGAGGCAAGGAAAGTACATGATGAAGCCTGGAACATCTTGTTATGCCAAAAATTTTGGAAGCATCCAAAAAATGGTGGGTATATGCCAAAAGGACACAAAAGCCAGCTTAAAGTGGTCCCCACTGGCCAAATCGGGGACACGGTGAGCCTTAACATAAATAAAGATAATCGATAGAGCCAGACTCCACGCATCCACACTGATAAAAAGAAAGGTAGGAGTAGGGGCCCTTTCTTCCAATAGAAAGCCGACTAATAAATAGCAACAGAATGATATAATTAGAAAATCATCAGTTGGCAACTATTATGACAGTTAGTTTAGACAAGAATTAGCAAAGGATGCTAAAACTAGAGGATAAAATTTAAGGGAATAACAGAATATTTACATAGTGTCAAAGTATCTACCCCCAGGATACATATTAATTGCAAAGGATAAAGTAGTAACTTCACAGGAGAATAACCTGGCAGACACCATCTTAATCAAGTTTAATATATTTGATAATGAGACTAATTGATAGCTTGTGCTTCCTGATATAATGCACTAAGAAGAATTCAGCATCACATCTTTAACATTCCTGCCAAATGTGCATAAACTAAATTTAATCCTGAGAAAACACCAGACAAACCCAAACTGAGAAATAGTCTACTGAATAAATGGCCTTGATCTTCAAGAGTGTCAATGTCATGAAAGACAAAGACTTAGGAAGATTCAAATTAAAGGATATTTAAGATATATGGTAACCGAATATAATACATGACCTTGGATTTACTTTGTCTAGACAGAACATTATTGTATAAAGTCTGAATGAAGTCTATATAAAGACAAATTTGAATAAATCCCACAGATTATATAACAGATAATACGTAATATACTGCATAAATAATCATATGATACTAATGTATATCTCTTAATATTATAATTGCACTGTTGTTATCTAAGACAATTCCTTTTTTTTTCTTTTGGTAATACATATTAAAATATTTAGAGGTAAAGAGTCATCACCTTTGCAACTTACTGTTAAATGGTTCTGGAAAACAAATATATATATAGCAGCAATTATAGCATGTTTAATAATTGAAAGCACTCATCATACTCCACAGTGTACTCACATAAGACATTTAAAAGAGTAAAGAATGTGGTACAGCAGGAAAATCACAGGCCAACATCAGAGCAACCTGAGACTTCCAGTTTTGGTTCCCAGGGTTTTTTCTCAGTCTCGCAGAACACATTTCATCTTCAGATCATGAATCACGAAGACTGTGTGAGACATCTTTTCAGTAGCATCACAGTCCCACCTGAGCAAGAGTTTTTAATATCACACTGATCACACAGCCAAAAGCAAGTTTCATGATCAGGCTCAATAGCAAAAACCAGGTGCAAACAATCAATCTGCACATTTTCTGAAATAAATGGTAATAAACTGCTAAGGTTGTTCCTGATGTTTTTCAGACCCTAGTACAGATCTGTATCAATCACTAGTTAGCACATTTCATTCAGGTTTGGCCAGTGGTTGGCACTATGGCTCTAGGGATCTTGAAGATAAGTTCAGGGATACAACAGCACAACTGAAATTAGACCTATACTTACATAGTCCAAGCGCCTGACCCTTGGTCAGCTTTCTAAATTCCAAACCACATAGCATTATTCTTTTTGCATCTTTCAACATTTACAGAATAAAAGAAGTAGAAAGATACACACCCAAACACTAATCATTTGCATCTCCCATTGAGGAGTAGGCATTGCTTTACATTCATTTGAGTTTACGAAATATTCCACCATAGGCATTCAAAATCATGTACAAACTTGACAGCTCCTTACTAAATATGAACTTTCTGAAAGTTATCAATATAAACAAATTTAATGTAACAGTTGACTGATGATTAACAAAATCTGTTCTTTCTCTAACCAATCAGCTTTCATGAGAAGAACAGCTCGTGGAAGCTTTTTCATTTCCCCTATAAATCGCAGCACTGATGTCAGCTTATCACAGGTTTGTTAAAATCAAATTAACGTTAACAGTTATACCAGTATTACACCAAAATCCAGTTACATTATGAGTTATCCTAAGATCCTAACAAAATTAATCAGAATATCAATAGAATTTTCTTACCCTTCTAAAAAAAATGATATTTGCACAGATGTTGTCATGGACTGAACTCTCTAGATATAAATACAGATAGAGATAGATATAGATGATAGAGATGTGGATGGGGAGACACAATATATTGTATATATATCAAAGAAAGATAAAAGATAAATTTATATATACATATATTTCTATATACATAAATATAGATATAAATTTATATATGTACATTTATATATACATAGTGTGTATACAACTGTATATACACTATATATGGTGTATGTTTATATATACAACTATATATACAACTGTATACACACTATATATAGTTAATGTGTATACAGTTGTCCCTTCCATAGGTACCAAATTTGTGGATGCTCCAGTCCTTGAAATAAAATGATGTAGTATTTCATATAACCTATGCACATGCTCTGTATGTTTTAAATCATCTCTAGATTATTTATAATACCTAATACAATGTAAAGTCTATGTAAATAATTGTTGTATTGTTATACATTATTCCTGTATTCCATTATTCTGGTGTAATGTATTCCTGTTATACATTATTCCTCCCTTTTTAGGGAATAATGATGAGGAAAAAAAGTCTTTACATGTATAGTACAGTTGCATTATTTTCAAATATTTTCTATCCATGGTTGATTAAATCCATGGATGTGGAACTCATAAATACTGAAGGCTGACTTTCTCTCTCTCTCTCTGTGTATGTGTGTGTGTGTGTGTGTGTGTGTGTGTGTGTGTGTGTATGTGTGTGTGTTCTATTGGTTTAGCTTCTTTGAAGAAACTTGACCAATATATGTGGGTTTTGTTGCTACATGGGGTCTTGCAAGTTAGAGAGCCACCCATATAAATTACATTTTTCATTTATAAATTGCAATTTACTAGAGATATCATCAGTCTCCCACAAATTTATTCCCTGGCTTCTACTGCCAAAATTTTGGCCATTTTCCTTGAGCTACCTAATAGTCCCTCTGGGGTCAGCCTGCATACTGTTCCCCATTTATGCCCCCCTAGCAAACTGGCTGCCTATCTGTTGAGTTTGTTTGACCTGTTTTCCTAAAGCTGTGTTGTCTGTCCAGGCCCATTGCCATCCTTTTCCTTTTTTTCCAAAATAGTATCATTTCAGCATTCAATACAGCAAATAAATCTTTTTTCTCAATACAGCTCTCTTCATTAAAGGTAAATGTGATTTGTTCTAGGACGTGGATCTGTACCAATTTCTTCTAATTCCCTTTTAGAATATTTTTTTACTGATGTTTATTTTTCCACCAAATGTTTCATTGTCATTGAGGACTTAGTATTAGAGTATAATTTAATTACATAAATTTCCATTTCCATTTTCCCAATAAATCTGAACACTGATATCAATGTCCCAGGACAGTGCCACATAGTTAATAGTCACCCTCAAATATACTCCACTTTGAACATCCCATATAGTTTATCATAGGTGCCCTTGGTGAGTATCAAGGCTATCAGCAGTATGTAGATGACTTCACCGTGTCATCCCTAAACAGTAGTTCCAGTTTTTCATCTTTTCTTTACTTTAGCCATTGGTCTCCACTTATAGCAACATGTCTATAAACACAAGGAAACATGAGAGAATGTTTTATGTCCACTCATTCCAGGCACTTTCAACAGATCGTCACTTAGGTTAATAGTTACACAGTGGCTCTGTTATAGAACAAGGTCTTTGTGTGCATACAGGAGCAACAATCCCCACATGTTACCTTCTAACAGGAGTCCTCTGTAGTGCACATAACGTATCAAATGAAAATAAAAGACAAAGCAAAATAGAATTATTCCAAGTGCTCATCCACAAGGCCTTAAGGTCATCAAGGTACATCACATAGCCAACTCTATATTGAGTGCTAGAGTCCATCCTTGACCTTTAGCTCCAAATAAAGAAGTGTATTTTCTCAGGCAAATAGATTCCTTCCTCTAGGATTCAGGGCTGGTTTCAAGAGTTTGAGACCTGTGCAGTCGTACAGCGCTTCATGCTTACAAGAGACATACTTGGTTTAATGCTTGACTGACTACAAATGCTTTATCATTTCTGAACAAAATGCCTTGCATTTTTATTTGCACTGGGCTCTGCAAATTTTGTAGCCAGTCCCATGTTCATGTGTAAATACAGCCTACAGATAGTATCATTCCCTTGCTCTCAGCATCTCACAACGAAGCGAGGTAACATTGGCTTTCCCTTTTAGCATTTTCTATTTATTTACTCTCTTTGCATCAGCAGTTATTTCACCTTCTTTCCACTTGTCATTAACTTTAATTCAGACCCTTTGCCATGGAAAATAAACAGCAGATTCAGCAAGAGGAATGACCTGCAACACAGGTAGCAAGTGCTTCATCCTTTCTCTGGAATAGGATTGGAAAAGTACATTTTTTATTCACTGTGTAGGAAAAAGGCAGACACCATTAATTTCAACTTAGACAGGTGAGAAATAAACACCCCTCCCACCGTTTCTCTATAGATTTGACAGTTATATTTAGATATATTATCATAGTGTCATGCTTGGCAATTGATCCTTTCTCTGGAACTCATGATGAAATACGGGTCCCAGCACTATATAATCAGGCAGAGAAAAAGAAAAAAAAGTAAAAAGGAAGTTTACATAAGGTTTTTTTTTATTATACTTTAAGTTCTACGGTACATGTGTACAACATGCAGGTTTGTTAGATATGTACACATGTGCCATGTTGGTGTGTAAATGACAAGTTAATGGGTACATAAGGTCTTATGTATGTTTTTCCTGTATTTCCTCCAAAAAAAAAATGGGATACATGTGCAGAATGTACAGGTTTGTTGCATAAGTATACATGTGCAGTGGTGGTGGTATGCTACACCTATTGACTCATCCTCTAAGTTCCCTCACCTCACTCCCCATCCCCAACAGGTCCTGGTGTGTGTTATTCCCCACCCTGTGTCCACGTGTTCTCATTGTTCAACTCCAGCTTATGAGTGAGAACATGCAGTGTTTGGCTTTCTGTTCCTGTGTTAGTTTATGGAGACTGATGGCTTCCTGCTTCATCCATGCCCCTGCAAAGGACATGATCTCATTCCTTTTTATGGCTCTGTAGTATTCCATGGTGTGTTTGTACTACATTTTATTTATCCAGTCTATCACTGATGAGTATTTGGGTTGGTTCCATGTCTTTGCTATTGTAAATAGTGCTGCAATAAACATACATGTGCATGTGTCTTTATAGTAGAATGATTTATAATCCTTTGGCTATATACACAGTAATGGGATTGCTGGGTCAAATGGTATTTCTGGTGCTAGATCCTTGAGAAATCGCCATACTATCTCCCACAATGGTTGAACTAATTTATATACCCACCAACAGTGTAAAAGCGTTCATATTTCTCCACGGCCTCGCCAGCATCTATCATTTCCTGACTTTTTAATAATTGCCATTCTGACTGGCATGAGATGGTATCTCATTGTGGTTTTGATTTACATTTCTCTGATGATCAGGGATGTTGAGCTTTTTTTCATATGTTCATTGGCCACATAAACGTCTTCTTTTGAAATGTGTCTGTTCATATCCTTTGCCCACTTTTTGATGGAGTTGTGTATTTTCTTCTTGTATATTTGTTTAAGTTCCTTGTAAATTATGGATATTACACCTTTGTCAGATGGGTAGATTGCAAAATTTTTCTCCCATTCTGTAGGTTGCCTGTTCACTCTGATGATAGTTTATTTTGCTGTGAAGAAGCTCTTTAGTTTAATTAGATCTCATTTGCCAATTTTGGCTTTTGTTGAAATTGCTTTTGGCATTTTGTCATGAAGTCTTTGTCCATGCCTATGTCCTGAATGGTATTGCCTAGGTTTTCTTCTAGGTTTTTTATGGTTCAGGATTTTACATTTTAAGTCTTCAATCCATCTTGTATAATTTTTATATAAGGTGTAAGGTAGGGGTCCAGTTTCAGTTTTCTGCTTATGGCTAGCCAGTTTTCCCAGAACCATTTACTGAATAGGAGATCCTTTCCCCATTGCTTGTTTTTGTCAGGTTTGTCGAAGATCAGATGGTTATAGATGTGTGGTGATATTTCTAAGGTCTCTGTTCTGCTCCATTGGTCTATATGTCTGTTTTGGTATTAGTACCATGGTGTTTTGGTTACTGTAGCTTTGTAGTATAGTTTGAAGTCAGGTAGCATGATGCCTCCAGCTTTGTTCTTTTTGCTTAGGATTGTCTTGGCTATACGGGGTCTTCTTTGATTCCACACGAACTTTCAAATAGTTTTTTCTAATTCTGTGAAGAATGTCAGTGGTAGTTTGATGGGAATAGCATTGAACCTGTAAATTACTTTGGGCAGTATGGTCATTTTCATGATATTGATTCTTCCTATCCATGAGCATGGAATGTTTTTCCATTTGTTTGTGTCCTCTCTTATTTCCTTGAGTAGTGGTTTGTCATTCTCTTTGAGGAGGTCCTTCACATCCCTTGTTAACTGTATTCCTAGGTATTTTATTCCTTTTGCAGTGATTGTGAATGGGAGTTCATTCATGATTTGGCTCTCTGCTTGCCTATTGTTGGTGTAAAGGAATGCTTGCCATTTTTGTACATTGATTTTTGTATCCCGAGATTTTGCTGAAATTGCTTATCAGTTCAAGAAGTTTTGGGGTTGAGATGATGGGGTTTTCTAAATATAAAATCATGTCATCTGCAAACAGAGACAACTTGACTTCCCCTCTTCCTATTTGAATATGTTTTATTTCTTTCTCTTGCCTGATTGCCGGGGCCAGAACTTCCAATACCATGTTGAATAGGAGTGGTGAGAGAGGGCATCTTTGTCTTGTACTGGTTTTCAAAGGGAATGCTTCCAGCTTTTGCCCATTTAATATGATATTAGGCTGTAAGTTTGTCATAAATAGCTCTTATTATTTTGAGATATGTTCCATTAATACCTAGTTTATTGAGACTTTTTAACATAAAGGGATGTTGAATTTTATCAAGTAAGGTCTTATGTTAACCCCCACTCCCTCTTTTCGGTCATCTCAACAATTTATCCAATGGTGATCCTCTTTTACTTTCATGTATATTCAGTATTAACATGCATTCATTTAATCTTGCAAGCCATTCATCCATTCTCTTATCATGCCCCAATTTAGCTAATAGATCTTTTGTCTATTTTCATTTTTACTTAGTCTACTACTTTGTAGATAAAGTAGACAACAGTCTATTGCATATGATGCTTGTTAGCTCTCTATTGTATTTCACCTGCAGTAAAATGCCTACAATGACTGTAAAAGATTCCAAAAAAAAACTCACAAAGAAAAACCTCATAAACACCTGACAAGCTCTAACATTCCAGTATCAACTGCAAGATAAACTGACTGTAAATCACAGGCCTAAATACCTGACCATCCTGGTATAAACTTGTCACATATAAACCATTTAAAATTGATAAACATTATGGCTTTTATTTAGAATAACTGATCTGCTTCCTTTGTCAGAAAAATATTCGTGGCTTTCAGAAACCTTGGTAATCACAATAATTCAAAGTTAGGGTCCCATTGATATTACACATGTCTGGCTATTTCCAACTTAAGAAATTTAACAAATAATGCTGTACTATTGCTAAGCTAAATATTATTTATCAAAGTTTATTGTATAATTTTAACATGGGAATATTGTAATGCCATAAATTGTAAGGTAATAGCCTTGCTTTTAACCACTTTTTTTTTTCTCTGTATCAGTACATTATTGACCGATAGAATAACACTTCCTGAAAAGGAAGCTGAATTGCAGAAAACATACAAAATATCACAATTTCTAAAATGTTAAAATCATTACAGACTGCAAAATAACACTTTTACTTAAAGATAGTTTAAAATACCAGTGAAAATTAACATTGCTTTACCACCAAAGAAAATTGTCAACTCACATTCATTTATGCAACATCTCTGTCTGTAATACAATTCTGATTTGGGGATTGGGACACCAGAATTAGGAATTTATAGTCCCTGACCTGTAAAAAGTAACAGGTTTTTTGATAAATCAAAAATGTAAAATAAATAAGCATTCACAATGCAGGGGTCACTTCATATCCAGAAAAAAAATAGAAAATAAGAAAAAATATTTTTGCCCTCAGAAATCAACAATCTATCAGAACAGAGATGTGGAAACTCTGCTTAAAGAAACAGACTGAACTTCACACCAGTAAAATTCAGACTATTATCTGTTTTAAATACACTAAAATCAGGAAGAATATGCCAATTAGACAGGGGGTACTTCAGTCATTTAAATATACAGAGAAAAAGAGAGTCATATACAGGGAAAAAGGGGGAAAGGTCAGTAGTTTTACTCCAACTACCAAAGGAACTACCCAGAAGAAGAGTTTTATCAGGTTTACAGGATTGTCAGCTCTGGCTTCAGGCACATCCCTGTTGCTGAGGTAGTTGTGTCCAGTTATTGGAGCTTAATGTCATAAAATATTGAAATTACACAATGGATATAAATCTACTTGTTCTGATTCCATGCTCATCAAGCATCTCCCTGATAATTTGGTTTTCATTATAGCTTATACACAGAGAACAAAGGTATTTAACAGACAAATGTGAATGTCAAGTCAGTTTCACAGATATTTCTCATTTTAAGTTGACAGAATGGCCACTGTGAGGTCTCTTAGTGTGAGTTAGCATCTTTACATCCAATCATTCTTATTAACAGAGACGTGGTTGAGGCTGGATTCTGAGCACACATAGCTCAGGGTCTGACTCTGCACTGTGGTGAGGTCACCAGGCAAATAAATGAATACCACCCTGTGGCAATGTATATAGGTGACCTGTTGACCTGCCACATGAAAACACCTATTCATCCTCATTACATGTGTTCTTAAATCTTCTAAACTGATGAAGGCCATGTCATAGATGTGCAAACAGCATACCTAACTCTACCTGGAGCACATCATAAGAGATGAAAGAGTAGGAGCTAACCCTTCAGCTGAGGCTTGACTTGGCCTAGTAGCTAAGGGAGGGAAGAGTACTCTAGAAAGAAGAAAATTCCCTTGCAAACAGCTGACAAATGTGAAAAAACTTGGGAAGAACAGTCTTTGGAAAGTCTGCAACACCATGTATGCTTTGGGGAGAGAAAAGAGATGACATTGGAAATGTGGAACACGACAAAATTATGAGGAATTTGTATGTTTTCAAATCAATTATGAAGTATATCAAGTGTCTGCCATGCTCTAGGCTCCATTATAGACCTTTGAGACACATCATTGAATGGGAGGTTGGAGTTTGTAGTATAGCTAATGAAGATTAAAAACATTTAGCCAGAGAACTGATATGTTTCTTACAAAGACATTCAATACAAATGGTAGCGTACAGAAGACAGTTTACATAGCAAGCCTGAGAATGCTATCCTCAGAAAGAGCCACTTATAGGATTAGCTTTTGGCTTGTGTCTAGGCAGTCAGATTTCAATATCCTCAACATTCCCTAACTTATTAAAATGGCTCTGCCTAAATTGTTTATACAAACAGTGTGGTTGTTCAGGGAACACCTGCTTTCCTTCTGAGAACTTGGAATTTTGATAAGTAAAAGACAGAGGGTGTCTGCATGACCAATCAACTGCAAAAACATTGGGCACTGGGTCTCTAATGAGCTTGCCTGGTAAACAACGTTTCATATATGTTGTCTGAAATTAATGCTGAAAACATTAACCATGTCCTGTGTGTCTCCACAGGGAGAGGATTCTTGGAAGCTTGTACCTGGCTTCCTCTCAGACTTCACTTCATGTACCCTTTCCCTTTGCAGATTTTGCTTTGTATCTTTTAGCTATAATAAATCTTGTTTGTGAGTGCAACTATATGCTGAGTCCTGCAAGTCATTCTAGCAAATCAAAGAACATGGAGGGTGGTCTTGGGGATCCCCAACACAAACAGATGGGAGGAGATCAAGAATGGATATGTGCAGTAATAGAGAGAGTAGCTGATGGTCAGTTGATGATCAGGCAGAAATTTAACAGTAAGATTCTGAATTTTCATGGGTTACTGAATGAATAGTATTATTATTAAGCAACATTTTTTAAAAGTTTTGAGAAGAAACAAATTTAGGGAGAAAAATATTTTTCATTTTAGACCTAGTATATTTAATTTAGCTATTAGATATCCATAGAGGGCAACTTAATATGTAGTAAGAAGCATAGGCTTGGACCTTGGGAAAGAGACATTGTAGGAGTCACTGGCATTATAGAAGGGTATCTATTAGATCACTCAAGAAAGCTTTAGAAAATAAGGAAAAAGAACCAAGGATTAAACTACAGAATATCAACATTTAAGAGGCAGATGGAAGAAAAGAATTCTACAAAAGAAATAGAAAGGTAACAAATTTTTAGTAGTATCAAATGCCACAGAAAAGTGAAGTATGAAGATATCTGAGCATTGTCCATTGGATTCACCATACTAAAGGTCCCTAAAGACCTAGGAGTGGGTAGCCCTACTAGAATGTGTGTGCTGGACCATCGCAGAGGGAGAAACCAGATTAATGAGTGAGTAGAGAAAAAAGAAATAGGAACAAACAAAAATAATTAAGACAATTCCCTGAAGCATGAAGAAAGCCTTTTTGGCTTTTTTGGCTTTTTGTCATTGCTTACTTACATATGTGAGAGAGCCTTGGACCTATTTCAAGTTTAAGGAAACAAAGCTAAAATTAATAGGGAAAGGCTGAAGATACAGGAGAGTCAGGAAGGCTGCCAACACATGGCTGTATTCTTACAAATTATCCTAGCTCTTCAGTGATCAATAGGAGACAGTTGAACGACATACATTGGCAGAGGGAGGGTACTGTGTGTGGCACCTGTTGATGTCCTAGACATCCCGGCAAGATAAGTGATTATACATATAACAAACATCAAGTCATACAGATATGAGCTTTGTCCTGTAAGTCAGCCCATTCCAAACATGCAGGAGCAAGTCTATCAATGAAATACATTTATTTCCTCATTAATCTTCATCCTCTTTGTCCTAAAATTTCCATTGTGCCCATCCACATCAGGTCATCAATAGCTTCCCCATTAAGAGATTAGCAGAAAAAAAAGGCCTTCAACAAGTGCATTCAGAGATCTTCACAGAAATAGAAATAGATTCCTATGAAACGAGTCTTTCTCTTTTAGACCTCTTACTTGATATTCCATCCTAAGCTTTTTAGGTGTTGAGCTTCATAAACTAAGAACCATTTTTATTTGCCTTATGGGAAAGAGTATTTTAAACTATATTTCTGAAAGTTTAAAGATATTAATTTAATTAATCCAAATCATAAATCCACGAATACTATCATCATATATAAAAGATTTACCAGAAGAGAATATATTTCATATCTTTTTTCTTTTCCCAAAATTAAAGTTAAATAAATATATAATTAAACATGTTATTTCTCCTTTATAAGACTATACAGATAAATTTTCAGATCAAAAATGTAAACTGTCAGATATTTGGCAGAAAATAAAGTTACAGTATCTATAAAATATTGATCACTCTTCATTTCTGTCAGAATGTGAAATAAAGATAAGGTACAGATCAAGAGGCCAAATTCAAACTGTAATATCCTCAAAAAAGGTAAAACATACACACACACACACGCACACACACACACACACACAACCCTACCTAGCTGCCATCACTGATATGAGCACTTAGAAGGTACCCTACTCTGGCTGACAGGGATAAAAAGAAAAAGAAAAAGAAAATTTAAAGAGGTACCCTAGGCCCTATGGCAAACTGCTAGTCATTTATAGGGAACAAAAATAAGATGTTAGCAACAGGTAATAGGGAAGATGGAGGATACAAGGCAAAACTAGCTGGCAGCTCCCACTGAGACAGACAGAGAAGCAAGTGGAGACTCATATCATGAGCATTTGCTCCAAGAATTACCACAGGAAGATAACAGGAAAGCTGAGAGAATCCACAGAGCCTTTAAAGGAACTGGATCGATGCTGCAGGCTCCCTGAGACTCCAAAAAACTGAGAGTCTGCTTGCTTTCTCAGCAGGGAGGCTGGTGGTCCAGGGCAAGTTCTCAGCCCTGTTCACCAGCTGCCTGGAAATAGACTCAGTGCTATTGGGGGGCACAGTGGGAGTGAGACCGGCCTTTAGGACAGTGGGCTGCATGGGAGCAGTGTGAGGCTTGTGACTGCCAGCTTTCCCCCACTTCCTTGATGACCTGTATGATGAAGCAGAGGCAGCCATAATCCCCCTGAGAACACAACTCCATTGGCCTTGGAACCACACCCCCATCCCCCACAGCAGTCATAGCAAGCCCTGCCCAAGGAGAGTCTGAGCTCAGACATGCTTATCCCTGCCCCTACCTAGTGGTCTCTGTCTACCCACCCTGGCAGCTGAAGACAAAGGTCATAATGTCTTGGGAGCTCTAAGGCCCTGCCCACCACCTGAGAAACCTGAATACTTAATCAGGCAACCCTAGGGCAAGTTTGCATCCTCCCTATAGTACCACAGCTGATGCACTCTAGAAAGCACCACATCCTGGCTAAAGGCCAACCAACACAAAACTGGCACACTAAATAAAAATACAACCAAGAACCCTCACAGAGTCCACTTCCCACCCCTGCTACCTCCACCAGAGCCGGTGCTGGTATCCACGGCTGAAAGACCTGAAGATGGATCACATCACAGGACTCCTTGCAGACACTCCCCAGTGCCAGCCCAGAGCCTGGTAGCTCTGCTAGGTGGTTAGACCCAGAAGAACAAAACAATCACTGCAGTTTTGCTCTCAGGAAGGCCCATCCCTAGGGGAAGGGGAAGAATACCACATCAAGGGAGCACCTTGTGGGACACAAGAATCTGAACAATGGCCTTTGAGTCCCAGATCTTCTCTCTGACACAGTCTACCCAAATGAGAAGGGGCCAGAAAAACAGTTCTGGTAATATGACAAAACAAGGTTCTTTAACAACCCAAAAGAAAACACCAGCTCACCAGTAACGGATCCAAACCAAGACAAAATGTCTCACACTAGAAAAATAATTCAGAAGGTTAATTATTAAGCTAATCAAGGAGGCACCAAAGAAAGGTGAAGTCCGACTTAAAGAAATCAAAAACATGATTCAGGATATGAAAGGAAAAATTGTCAGTGAAATAGACAGCATAAATAAAAACAATCATGACTTCTGGAAATCAAGGACACACTTAAAGAAATGCAAAATGCACTGGAAAGTCTCAACAATAGAATCGAATAAGCAGAAGAAAGAACTTCAGAGCTTGAAGCCAAGGCTTTCAAATGTACCCAATCTGTCAAAGATAAAGTAAAAATAATTTTTAAAAAATGAACAAAGCCTCCAAAAAGTTTAGGACTATGTTAAGTGCCCAAATCTAGAATAATTAGTGTTACTGGGGAAGAAGAGAAATCTAAAAGTCTGGAAAACATATTTGAGAGAGTAATCGAGGAAAACTTCCCCAGCCTTGCTAGAGATCTAGACATCCAAATACATGAAGCTCAAAGAACACCTGGGAGACTCATCACAAAAAGATCATCACCTAGGCATTTAGTCATCAGGTTATCTAAAGTCAAGATGAAGGAAAGAATCCTAAGAACTGTGAGGCAAAACCATCAGGTAACCTATGAAAGAAAACCTATTAGAGCAACAGCAGATTTCTCAGCAGAAACCCTACAAGCTAGAAGGGATTGGGGTTCTATTTTTAGCCGCCTTAAACAAAACTATTATCAGAGAAGAATTTTGTATCCAGTGAAACTAGGCTTCATAAGCAAAGATACAGTCTATTCCAGACAAACAAATGTTGAGAGAATTCGCCACTACCAAGCTAGCACTACAAGAACTGCTAAAAAGAGCTCTAAATCTTGAAATAAATCCTCAAAATACACCAAAATAGAAACTCCTTAAAGCATAAATCTCACAGGACCTATAAAACAAAAACACAATAAATAAATTTAAAAAAAAGTATTCAAGCAACAAATAGCACAATGAAGAGAATAGTACCTCACATCCCAATACTAACATTGAATGTAAATGACCTAAATGCTCCACTTAAAAGATACAGAATGGTAGAATGGATAAGAATTCACCAATCAGGTTTCTGCTGTCTTCAGGAGACTTATCTAACCCATAAGGACTCACATAAACTTAAGAAAAAGAGTTGGAAAACAATATTCCATGCAAATAGACACCAAAAGTGAGCAGGAGTAGCTATTCTTACATCATATTGAAAAAACCTTCAAGGCAACAGCAGTTAAAAAAGACAAAGAAGGAAATGATATCATGATAAAAGGACTAGGCCAACAAGAAAATATTAATATCACAATCCTAAATATATATGCACCTAACACTGGAGCTCCCAAACTTATAAAACAATTACAACTAGACCTAAGAAATGAGATAGATGGCAACACAATAATAGTGGGGGACTTTAATACTCCACTGACAGTACTAGACAGGTCATCAAGACAGAAAGTCAACAAAGAAACAGTGGACTTAAGCTATACCCTACAAAAAATGAACTTAACAGATATTTACAGAACATTCTACCTAACAACTGAAGAACATACATTCTATTCATCAGCAAATGGAATATTCTCAAAGACAGACCATATGACAGGCCACAAAACAAGTCTCAGTAAATTTAAGAAAATCAAAATTATATCAAGTATTCTCTCAGATCACAGTGCCATAAAATTGCAAATCAACTCCAAAAGGATCCCTCAAAACCATGCAAATACATGAAAATTAAACAACCTGCTTTTGAATGATTGTTGGGTCAATAATGAAATCAAGATGGAAATTAAAAATTATTTAAACTGAACGATAACAGTGACACAACCTATAAAACCTCTGGGATACAGTGAAAATGGTGCTAAGAGGAAAGTTCATAGCATTAAACCACTACATCAAAAATTCTGAAAGAGCACAAATAAACAATCTAAGGTCACACCTCATGGAACTGGAGGAACTAGAACAATCCAAACCCAAACTCAGCAGAAGAAAAGAAATAACAAAGATCAGAGCAGAACTAAATGAAATTGAAGCAAAAAAAAATACGAAAGATGATCAAAATGCTGGTTCTTTGAAAAGATAAATAAAATTGATAGATCATTAGCAAGATAAACCAAGAAAAGATGAGAGATCCAAATAAGCTCAATTAAAAACAAAATGGGAGATATTATTACTCATACCACAGAAATACAGCAGATTATTCAAGTCCAATATGAACACCTTTATGCACACAAATTAGAAAACCTAGGGAAGGTCAATAAATTCCTGGAAATATACAAACCTCCTAGATTAAGCCATGAAGATAGAGAAACTCTGACTAGACCAATAACAAGCAGCAAGATTGAAACGGTAATTTTAAAATTGTCACCAGAAAAAAGTCCAGGACCAGACAGATTTACAGCTGAATTCTATCAGACATTCAAAGAAGAATTGCTACCAATACTATTGACACTATTCCACAGGACAGAGAAAGAGGGAATCCTCCTTAAATCATTCTATGAAGACAGTATCACTTTAATACCAAAACCAGTGAAGGACGTAACCAAAAAAGAAAACTATAGATCAATATCCCTAATAAACATAAATATAAAAATTCTAAACAAAATACTAGCTAACCAAATCCAACAGTATATCAAAAAGATAATCCACCATGATCAAGTGGGTTTCATACCAGGGATGCAGGGATGGTTTAACATACACAAGTCAATAAATGTGATACATCACATAAACAGAATTAAAAACAAAAATCACATGATCACCTCAACAGATGCAGAAAAAGCATTTGAGAAAATCTAGCATCCCTTTATGATGAAAACCCTCAGGAAAATTGGCATAGAAGGGACATACTTTAAGATAATAAAAGCCATCTGTGACAAACCCACAGCCAACTTTATACTGATGGGAAAAGTTGAAAGCATTCCCTGAGAACTGGAACAAAACAAGGATGCCCACTCTCACCACTTCTATTCAACATAGTACTGGAAGTCCTACCCAGAGTAATCAGACAAGAGAAAGAAATTAAGGGCATCCAAATCAGTAAAGATTTGGAATTCAAACTGTTACTGTTTGTTGATTATATGATTGTATATCTAGAAAACCCTAAAGACTCCTCCAAAAAGCTCCTAGAACTGATAAAAGAATTCAGCAAAGTTTCAGGATACAAAATTAATGTACACAAATCAGTAGTTCTGCTATATACCAACAGAGACCAAGCTGATGATCAAATAAAAACTCAACTGCTTTGACAATAGCTGCAAAAAATAAAACAAAATACTTAGAATATACCTAACTAAGGAGATGAAAGAGCTCTACAAAGAAAACTATGAAACACTGCTGGAAGAATCATAGACAACATAAACAAATGGAAACACACCTCGTATTCATAGATGGGTAGAATCAATATTGTGAAAATGAACATACTGCCAAAAGTAATCTACAAATTCAATGCAATTCCCATTAAAATACTGCCATCATTCTTCACAGAACCAGAAAAAAAATCCTACAATTCATATGGAACCAAAAAAGAATCCACATAGCCAAAGCAAGACTAAACAAAAAGAACAAATCTGGAGGCATCACATTACTCAACTTCAAACTATACTATAAGGCCATAGTCACCAAAACATCATGGTACTGGTATAAAAACAGGCACATAGACCAATGGAACAGAATAGAGGACCCTGAAATAAAGCCAAATACAGCCAACTGATCTTCAACAAAGGAAACAAGAACATACAGTGGGGAAAACAACAAATGGTGCAGGGATAATTGGCAAGCCACACGTAGGAAACTGGATCTTCATCTCTCACCTTATACAAAAATCAACTCAAGATGGATCAAACACTTAAATCTAAGACCTGAAACCATAAAAATTCTAGAAGACAACATCAGAAAACCCTTCTAGAATTGGCTTAGGCAAAGACTTCATGACCACACACCAAAAAGCAAATGCAACAAAAACCAAGATAAACATATGGGACTTAATTAAACTAAAAACCATCTGCACAGCAAAAGAAACAATCAGCAGAATTAACAGACAACCCACAGAGTGGGAGAAAATCATCACGATCTGTACATCTGACAAAGGACTAATATCCAGAATCTACAAAGAACTCAAATCAGCAAGAAAAAACAACCAATCCCATCAAAAAGTGGGCTAAGGACATGAATAGACAATTGTCAAAAAAGATATACAAATGGTCAACAAGCATATGGAAAAATGCTCAACATCAGTAACCGATAGTGCGGAAATGCAAATCAAAACCACAATGCAATGCCACCTTACTCCTGCAAGAATGGCCACAATCAAAAAATCACAAATGTTAGCATGGATGTGGCAAAAAGGGAACACTTTTACACTGTTGGTGTAAATGTAAACTAGCACAACCACTATGGAAAACAATGCAGAGATTCCTTAAAGAACTAAAAGTAGATCTACCATTTGCTCCAGCAATCCCACTACTAGGTAACTACCCAGAGGAAAAGAAGTCATTATTATAAGAAAAAGATACTCACACAAGCATGTTTATAGCAGCATAATTTGCAATTGCAAAAATATGGAACCAGCCCAAATCCCCATCAATCAACAAGTGGCTGAAGAAAATGTGGTGTGTATACACACACACACGTTATATATATATATACACACACACACACCATGGAACATAAAATACGACGCAGCCCTAAAAAGGAAAAAAATAATGGCTTTTGACATCCAGCAACCTGGATGGAATTGGAGACTATTATTCTAAGTGAAGTAACTCAGGAATGAAAAAACAAACATCATATGTTCACACTCATAAGTGGGAGCTAAGTTATGAGGATGCGAAGACATAAGAATGATACAATGGACTTTGGCAACTCAGGGGAAAGGCTGGGAGGCAGATGAAGGACAAAAGACTACACACTGGGTACAGTGCACACTGCTTGGGTGATGGTGCACCAAAATCTCAGAAATCACGACTAAAGAACTTATTAATGTAATCAAACACCACTTGTTCCCCCAAAAACCTACTGAAATAAAAAATAAATTTTAAAAAATAAAAAAGAAGAAAAAAGGATGTTAGCAACCATCTTCTTAGAATCACATAATCTACTTGTACCTACACTAATACATTAATAATACCTAACATTCATTATTTACTGTATATCAGGCACCAAAATAACTGCTTTATAGAGCTCATCTCATATAATCCCTAAATCAGCCTTAATTGTGGGTACAATCAATATCCCAGTTCTAGATTACCTGACAGTCATGGTAAGGTTGAGTAAATAATACAAGATTCCATAATTAGTGAACAAAGAAGTCTGGATTTGAACCTAGCAAAGTGGTCAAGTTTGGGTTGAGATTTACCTTGGTAGGGATGGATAGTATTTACAGAGACGGCATGGAAGTAAAGTTACTTCCAATCCATGAGCCATGCCTATGAAGAGAAGTGGTAAGATCTGGTACAGTGGAGAGATCTTATAAATACATGTTTATAGTGCTTTATAGTGTACAAATCACCCCCACACATTGCCTCACTGTGAAGCCTCACAACAATCATATGAGATAAGATAGGACAGGCCTTGTTAACTCCATCCACAGATGAAGAACAGGCTCCTAGAACTTAGGCTATTTGTTTGAAGTTACATTTGTCAAGCACCGGCAGGGCTCAGAGTCTTTTGTCTCCAAAACCATGATATTTCTACTAAAACATACTTCTTAAATAGACATCCATGAATAAATAGGATAGGATAAGTCAGACATTCATAGTGTACATACGCATTCAGCTCTGGAAAAAAAAATACCTTACTGATTAGTCTCAAGAGAAATTTCAGGGCTCATTGCTAATTTTCAGCTGACCTGGAGAAATGTAGTATGCACAAATTCTCACCCATAACTATTTAAGTTTTTCATGCAACTCCCAGGAAAGAAGCCTGAGCTCCCCACTCTAGGAAAGTGCTGACTTCAGCCCTGCAAGTAATAAGAAATGCCTAAGGGATGCTACTCTGACACAGAAAACAAAGGGGCCATGGCTAGCACACTGAGGCACAGGACCTAAGAGCCATTAGGACAATTTATGATGCAGCCTCATTTCTGACAACCTCTCCAGAGGTGATGGATACTTAAGTATGGGACCTGTAGACAAAAAGCCAATTTAAATGAAGCGGTATATTCCTGATCTATGATGGCTTGGTAGAGTCCAAATTTAAAATATGGCTGTGCCATTGATAGCTGGTTTTTCCCTTCCACATTTTATTTCCAACCAAGAAGATTTTCCCATGTGCACATCTCAAGTTAAATTTTAGGAATGAAAGAAAGATAAAGAAATGGGGGAGAGAAAACCTTTGAAGAAACTGCAAAAGAATTTTTCATGCAGCTATAAATAAAAAGATCAATTTTTAATAACTAAAAAGAAAGATGAATAAAAAAGTAATGAATCTAGGTTATCTTCTAATTAGTAAAAGATGAAAACTTTCACTTATATATGGAAGGGCCAGCTGATTCTCTAGTTTTATAACCAAGACTTCTTGAAAATGGGAAAAGCAGGTGTGAAAAAGCCACAATTCTACATTTAAATGACACACAGATGCCACTAAAGCAGTGGCAGGAAGCTGGTTTTGAGGTGAATGACATCAGAAACTTCAACTCTGTGTATCCCTGGGGCACCACTGAACATCCATCAATATACTGAGCATTCCTTAGGAGAAAAGCTTTTCCACACTCTACAAGAAGAGGTTTGGCCAGCCCCTCATATGCATCTTACACCTGTGTCTCCAAGTTAATTTAGGATGAGATACATAAAATTGATGGGGAAAAGGTCTATAAGGGGTGACAGGACTGAATTATGAGATTGAAATGCCACACATTTTATTGGTTGGTAAACCAGGGCTTGTAATGTGGGCAACCACCTAGACACCTAAAAATGCAAGAGTCACCACTGATGGTCCATGAAAACATTTGGTAGACAGTGATATGCAAAAACTTTATATTGGTTGAAGGATGCATTCAGCTATGAATAACAGAAACTACCCCTCACCTCCCAAGAAATGTAACAGTGGCTTAAACAAATTTGGGTATCTTTTGCATACATAACAAGAGGTTCTGATCAGGAAATCTAGGGCTAATTTAGCAACTCTACGATGCCATTGGGGAACCAGGCTCATTCCAGTCTTCTATTTCATTGTCCTCATGTTTGCTTTTGCTTGTTAGCTCATTCTCATAACATGGCTGCTTTACAAGCTGCATTGTGTTCATGTCGTAGAGCAGGCAAGAGGTGAACACTGAAAGGTGAAAGGCATATGCAAGCTGAGTTCCTTCCTCTTTTAAATTCCATTTTTAGGAATCCCACCAAGTAAATTCTCATTTCACCCCATTGGCCATCCTGACTGTGAAGAATGCTGGGCAGTGTAATCCTTTTGATTTAGACAAAGTATGATAACCTGTGCAAAACAGACAACAAAAAAAAGGGAAGGGAGGCTAAGAATACTGGGAAGGCAACTTGCAGTTTTGCCACAGAACTGAAGAGGAATGCCATGGCCGCTGCTCAATGTCAACGCCAAAAGTTAGGAACAGACCTCACACATTCAGACGTTTTTCCCTTCATTAACCTATTTTCACTTTAATATCTATAAATTTATCACCATCTTTGTATTTTCAATCTGTAACACAGGTTGCATCCTGCTCCATAAAATAACAAAATTCAATTCAACCCTCCTTTATCAGGGCTTTATATTTACCAGCACTAGTTTTGCAAATATAAGAAGTGTGTATCTAGCATTTATCTAGTAGTTACTGTATTCTGGGAACTATAGATATCGTCTTAGGTAAGTCTTAAAACATTCTCATTAGGTATTATGTTAATTTTGTCTGTTTTGTTGACTATTGTATCCCAAAGTACCTATAACAGTGTCTGGCACCTAGTCATGTACCACTAAATCTTTGTGGAGTAAATGAATCCCCATTTTGCAAAATGGAAATTTGAAGCATAAACAAGCATAAATTGTACAACTTCTAAATTTAGTAAATGGCAGCACCAGACACTTGAAGTCTGAGTCCAAAACATATCTTTATAATTATTACAGCTGATCTCTAGTAGGAATAAGCAATTTTACAGCAGCAAGGACCATGGTTTACCTGTCAATTAGATATCTTCAGCCTTTAATACAGTCTCTGACATGTCTTATGTGCCAATAAATACTTTTAATAAATTAATGATAGGCATAGAGGCAGAGAATGACCAAGAGGCTTACAAATCCCAATTTAACATCAGCTGGGACAATATGATGGGTTTGGCAAAGTCATAAAAATTATTTCAAATACTTAAGCAACCTAATCTTAGAAATCTCCAAGGAGAACATTCTTCAGTCTCTTTAAATAAAGCTTTCTCTTGCTATATTTTGAAACCTTACTTCCAAATAAAGCAAAACAAAAACCTTAAGTAGAACGATTGAAGGAATAGAAAATACTATTTGAGCTACAAATTTTTTTTTTTATTATACTTTAAGTTTTAGGGTACATGTGCACAAGGTGCAGGTTAGTTACATATGTATACATGTGCCATGCTGGTGTGCTGCACCCATTGACTCGTCATTTAACATTAGGTATATCTCCTAATGCTATCCCTCCCCCCTCCCCCCACCCCACAACAGTCCCCAGAGTGTGATGTTCCCTTTCCTGTGTCCATGTGTTCTCATTGTTCAATTCCCATCTATGAGTGAGAACATGCGGTGTTTGGTTTTTTGTCCTTGCGATAGTTTACTGAGAATGATGATTTCCAATTTCATCCATGTCCCTACAAAGGATATGAACTCATCTTTTTCTATGGCTGTGTAGTATTCCATGGTGTATATGTGCCACATTTTCTTAATCCAGTCTATCATTGTTGGACATTTGGGTTGGTTCCAAGTCTTTGCTATTGTGAAAAGTGCCGCAATAAACATATGTGTGCGTGTGAGCAACAAATTTTAAAACAAAGTTGTCACTGTTTCAGGCCTTGACATTTGCTGTTTCTTCCACCTGGAATTTTCTTCCACCAGACACATGTATGACTTGTTCCCTAACTTTGGTTAGATGTCCACTCAAATCTCATATCCTCAGAGATACTATCCCTGACCCCTTTGTCTAAAATGGTCACCCTCCACTCTCCATTCACTTATCTTGATTTATTTTTCCTCATAACACGTTGTGGTACTACTACAGAGTATATTTTATATTCATTTGTGTGCTGCCTTCTTCCCCAGTAGATAGTAAGATTCCTAGGAATAGTGGCTGTTCTTCATTTGGTTACCCAGATTTGGTTTCCCAGAACTTAGAATAAGTGAATCAACTTCATTGATTCAAGGATGACAGAAAAATAAGCTGGCAGAAATCAGTACAGTGTACTCAGTAGAAAGTGACTAAAGCCATATACAAAGATGAACGAGACAGATGAGCATCCATACTAATATAAACATTAGTTATATCAACTAAAAAATTAATATATTTTGGTTATCTTAAAATCAGTTCCTTGTGTGTGCCTTTTCCTCCTGCGGAGAAAGATGTTTAGGTAGTTCTGAATGTTATCCTTGTGGGTGCAATGGAACAGTGTGCTTTATGTAATCAGTTAACAAACTTAAGAAACTTTCAAATGCTGTCTAAAAGAAACAATCTTAGGATACCTTAATTGGTATTACTGGCAGTTTTAGATAAAGTCCTGAAAATCATAATCATAAACTATATCAATAAACACAATGAGGAGAGGAAATAATGCTATGACCATTCTGCCTTTAAGCGATAAAAGTTTAATAATATACCAATCACTTATTCCCTAACTGTACAGAAGAGAATATAAGTATAAAATTGTATTGAAAGTGTTCAATTTCAAGAAATTGAACTTTTATAAGTAGATATAAGCAAGCACTTACTGATTGTAAGGGAACTATATTATTACCAGGATGGTAGTTGAATCGCCAGTCCCAGGAATATTTTAAATAAGGTTTTGATTCCCTTTGTTAGGAAAATCTAGATATAGATACCTCATACTCTGAGATTGAACCATATGACCTCTTCAGATGCTGTTATGGACAGAATTGTGTCCCCCTAAAAGTATAAATGTATATGTTGAATTTCTCATCTTTAATGTGAATGCATTCATATTAAGAAGGTAATTAAGGTTCAATGCAGTCATAAAGTTGGGATCCTAATCTGGTAGAATTAGTGTCCTTATAAGAAGAGATATCAGAGAGCTCTCTCTCTCCTTCCCTCTCTCCTTCTCTCCCTCTCTCCCTCCCTCCCTCTCTCTCTCTCTCCACCACATGAAGAGGACATAGTGAGAAGGCAGCTGTCAGCAAGCCAGGAGGAGAGCCTTCCCCAGGAACCAAACCGGCCTGTACCTTGATCATGTACTTCCCAAACTTCAGAACTCTGAGAAGTAAGTATTTTTTATTTAAGCCAACCTATGGTTACCCAAATAGCCTATAATATTTTGTTATGGCATCCCAAGATGACTAACACAAATACCACATAAATACAACATAAATAAATACTGAAAGGAATACCCCACACACCCAGTCCACATGAAAAATCTCAATGCAATGTTATAAAATATTACACAAATTATACATCTGTGTCCAAATATCCAAGGGCTTTTAAGAAATCCTAGGGTATAATGAAATGTTTGAAGAAAATACTAATTATTAAATGCATTAGTTAGCTCTGCTGCATAACAAACAAGCCCCAATACTAAATGGCTTCAAACAAAAGCACATATTAGGAGTCATCAGGGTAATTCTTGGATTCTTGTTAGATCTATTCATGCATCTGAATCAGCCGTGGCTCTAGTAGGCAGCTCTTCTGGTCTTGGGTGGACTGTCTCACACATTTAAGGATCATCTAACTCTAGGCTGGCTTCTACATGGAATAATAGGGCTTTCTTCCACATAGTCTCTTATCCTTCACAAGTTGGCCTGGGCTTATTCACATGGCAGTGGCATGGTTTCAAGAGAAAAAGTAGAAGCATTCATGACTGCCTAAAGCCTAAGCTCAAAAGTGGCATCTTAGCACTTCTATCACATTCTATTGACCAAAACAAGGCACAAGGCTTAGCCCAGATTAGGGGAGTCAGGCAATAGACTTACCTCTTGATGGAAGAATCTGCAAGGTCACTTTGCAAAGGGGATGAATACAGGGAGGCCATTAATTTTGGACTTCAATGCCATTGATTTACATTAGAGAACCTAAAAAAGTAATTTACAAAATGAATGTATGGATGGAAATGGAGGTGGGAGGGGTGGCCCATATGGGGGTAAATTAGGGCTGACATTTCTTAGGCATAATTATCATAATTTAAGTAGTAGTTATCCATACAGAGATGTGGGAGTACAGAGATTCTTCTAATTTTCCTAATGAAAGAAAATTCACTTCTTTAAAGAACATTTGAAAGAATTTAAAGAGAAAGATTTTAATTACATAACTTTAACATGAAGATATTCATTGTCTGAAGTAAATCAATTCATGTTGTGCCAAAATCTGTGAGTTTCATTTTTCCTTTCCTGTTATATGAATATTTCTTTGTAATAATTCCCTTTGTACAGCACAATAACTACTGAGCCCAGTCTGCCAGTCCTCTCTGAGTAGGAGGCTGTCAAATGGTACGTGAGAGTCAGGCAAAATGCAACCATCTTTCTACATCGTGACACTAAACAATCAAACCAAAAGCTTTTAGTAACATGGAGATAATAAGTGAGTTTTAGGCCTAAGTGTACAGAACAGAACTTTCATGATTACACCATAGCAGAGGCAAAAGTCAAAGAAAGGCAAGCAGACGTCATTTTCTTTTAAACCTTCAACATAAGTTTATTTTTATTTGACAATTGTTAAATAGAATTAAAAAGTCACATTAATGTTCTTTGTAAGGAGCTTGTTTTTTTGCTTTTAAGTCTAGTAGGAGGAATAAATATGGAATTTAACAAAGCAAAATTTCTATTAAAAACAAAATTATGATTAGTGTGTGCCTCATGTGTTCATGCATATTCAATTATACAAAAAAAAAAAACCTTATTTTCTATAATTAAACATAATTTCTACTTTGGTTCCTAACTTTTCCAGGGAGGTGAAAACTTCATGTTAGCCAACTTAGTGGCCCCTCCATTTTTCCTCTGAGTTGTATATAAGCTCCAGGGAGCTTACATAGTGCCAAAGTATTGGGGGCACAGAAGGGGATGTGGCCTTGTTGTCAGCAGCTATGAACCCTGGAATCCACAGAGATATCCAGTAGGCCCCTGGGCCTCAGTCATTGGTTCTTGTATTGCACTAGCTTTGCTTGGTTTCTGTCAGAAGACCCCTCAGGTCCAGCAACAACCTCCATGACTTCCGTGTTCCTGTTCGGAGCAAAGGAATTGTTCATTTATCTTGCCACAGGGTGTGGAAATCTTAGCTGGTCTGTTTTAAGGTCTCGTGTGCTTAGATATACCACTCAGCCAATTCAGTTTTGGAGGGTCTTGCCATTGCTCAGATTCTTAACTAGGAAAGGAAGCAGTGTCTTTTCTTTTTTGGGATGTACCCCCAACCCCAGGCCATCTGGGTTGGGTTTGCTTTGGTTTTCCTGCCTCTGGGCTGGGGAGGTATCTATCATGGAAGTAAGATAAAGGACTTTCCACCCTGAACTACTGATATCCACATTCTTAACACTTCTCCTGACTCTTTTTCTTCTCACAGGCCCAACAAACCTTCTCTCCAGGGTATGTGGGGTAGGAAGGTTGATCTTTCTCGTATGGTATTTTCTTCTACATCTTTCATCAAAATTATGAGTAATTTTTGTTTCTCTAAGGAAGGGAAGTGGATATGTTACATTTAGTTTGGGACTTAGTGGGAAAAAAAATACAGTTGGCTTCTTTACAACCAGCTCTGGACTTCCTCCCATGTTTAATTCTATTATAACTATTCTTCATAGTATTTCACTCTTTGCTATTACTTAATAAAAATTAGAAAATCATTTGATTTGTAAATAGACTTAAACGTAGTTCTCAAAGGAGCAACATTCAGAAAAAAAGACGTTTATTTTTTTCTAGTTTCTGCTCTGTGTTTTCTCCATGAAATTGCCCAGCTGCTTGAAAGGAGGAAAGGTCAAAGAGGAAAATCAAATGTAAAGGGAAAATATTCATTCATAATTTTAATTGCACCCTTCCACACTAACAATGATAATCACGTTTGCATTACACATAATTTTTTTTGGGGGGGGGAATATGTGGTTTTCTTTGACAGCACAATCAGAATTACATTATGCCAGACTCATCACAAATGTAGGTCAAAAACAGTTCAATTTCCTGCAATAGTTGGTAGTCAATTCTAAAACAAGATGGTGAGAGGAGACAGAGGATTTTTTGAGGTTTAGGGGGAAAAGAGCTGACCATTTTAAGGTGAGATGTGAACCTCTTTCTTTGTTTAATTCTGGTATACTTATTTTTACTGCTGCTTAACTGTCTGTTATTTAATAAAAATTAGAACATCATTTTATTTATAAACAGACTTGTAAACAAAGTCCATCTCTTGGTCAGCCATCTATTCAGTTAGTTTATAAATGTGTCTGAGGTGAACAAACACTCTTTACTTCTTCCCCACTAGGACCACACAACAAACACCACAAACAAGACTGCTCTGGAAACACTTCCCACAGACTGTGTGAGAATGTGTGAATGGGGTTGTGTTTCTGTATGT
Organism: Pongo pygmaeus; assembly: GCF_028885625.2. Lineage (NCBI taxonomy): Eukaryota > Metazoa > Chordata > Mammalia > Primates > Hominidae > Pongo > Pongo pygmaeus. The sequence goes on along the minus strand of NC_072373.2, from coordinate 130,610,224 downwards.
CAATCTCCATTTCAAAACCAGATTGAATTTCTTAATTACTGTGGCTTATGCAAATAAAATCCTAAGTTTCCTGGGGGTTCAAGTCTTATTTTTGAGACCAATGAGTACTCAAGATTGATAAATATGAGTGTTGTCAATGCTTTTTCTCATTTTTGTTGATTTGAATAATTATATCTTATTCTGGCATCCCCTGAAAGCAGAGGCTGAGACAATGTCATTTTGAGTGAAAGTAGTTTATTTGACAGAAAAATGTGGGAAGCAGAAGACAGTAGGGAGAGTGACATATGGAAAGGCAATAAAGTGTGCCTTATTTAGCCAGTTACCACTTAGGACCACTGGGGTTCAAATCATGGTGGGGACCCTCTGAGAAACCGTGTGGAACATGCCTCAGATTTATCTTCCTGAAGGACTAGGAGGCTTGACGTTTGCCTCAGAGGATGTTAACTTCTCTCTCACTTCCCTCCTGTGCCTCTTCACAGGAGCCAAGTGTCTACCGTGGCTTAGGGAACTCATTGAGATGCTCATAATGTACAACTAAGGCTGGTGCTGACAGTGTGCACAGTACTGTGGACATTTGATTGATTGAATTCTCTGAAGCCGAGTTTTCTCTTCAAACAAATTGAGATAATACTTGACTTGCTTTTCTTTCAGGATTTCTTCAGTTGTATTAATTCAATTAATCCTTGCCACACATTGTGTCATAGGAAAGTATTCATCCCCATTTTATGGTGAGAAATTGGAGGTTCTGAGAGAAAAAGTAATTTTCTGGGTCTTCAAACCTCGTCAGTGGTATTCCCTCAATATACCAAGCTGCTTCTATTGTAGGAATAGATATGAAATTTAAAAATGCCTTTGAAATTTGTAAATACCTTTGGATTAAGGCATAGTGATCAAACTATAAAATCCACCCCGTAATTTTCAGGCCTCAGCAATACAAAGAGGACACCTTAGTCAGAACTCTTTTGGCTGTGTCTGACAAAAATCCAAATTAGGCCAAGAGGAATTTTTTAACTCTGATAACCAAAGGGCTGATGGGGAGCCCTCGAGTGACTCTGTTTCTGTTTCTTGGTTTCATTAGCATCTGCTAAGAACTAGCTTCTTCTTCAGGATAGGGTGCATTTCCATCCATCAGTGCCAGAGTTTCCAATATCTATTATCAAAGGGAGCCTGTAACCTATCTCTGCAATCCAAAATCATAAAATCCCAGGAAAGAGCTCTGCTTGGCCCAGCTTCAGTCAGACATACACCTTTAAAGAGGTCATTAATACCAGAGAATCAACATCTGCTTGAACTTTCAGGCCTTTGGACTGTGGGAGGACTCAGAGTAGAAGCATTTCTTGTAAAAGTTAGAAAGTGAAACTTTGTACAAATAAAGCAATTACTATCTATCTATGCCCGAGGAGAAAATAATGTGATAGCTACAGAAGACTTAAAAAGCATTAATATTCACTAAACAGAAAAGCTTAAATCCTTTGGCGTTTTTCTTTTTTTTTTTGTTCCTAAGTAAATTTGACCAAGTTAGACAACCTGCTCTGATATTCTGACACCATTTAGGCATAGTCATCTTCTTAATTAAGAAAAGAAACCCCTACAGAATTGAGATATAAAATATTTTTCTGTTAAGTATTGGTTATGTATTATCTTTTAAGGTCTATGCTATTGCTATGAATGTCCCTTGGGGGAGCTACATGAAAATCAACATCAAGAAAAGCCTAAAGTAAAGAAGGAGAAGGAGATCTGTACTTTGGAAGATGATATGGCTTTGGAGAATACTGGAAATACAGTAATAAAATTAAGAACCCAATGAATGGGCTTAATAATAAATTACACATAACAGAAGAGAAAATTAGTGAACTAGAAAACAGGTCAGAAGAACAAACCGAGAGGGAGTGTGAGACAAAAAAGATGGAAAAATAATGGAGAGGGTAAGAAATGTAAAGAATTCACAAAAAGGCCAAATACGTGTAACTGAAGTTGCAAAAGGACAGGAGAGAGACTGTAGAGGTAAAAATTCTTTTAAAAACCTACTGGCACCCTTTCCTTCCATCCTCTCTTCACCTGTTATCTTTTTTTCCATTCCCATCTTCAGGTTCTTCTCCAGCCCTTCTTGTCCCACCTACACTTCCCGAAGTGGCAGGGTCAGCATGGTGGCTAAGAGTAAAGGGCAGTTAAGTAGGTGATAGGAAGCCACATGGATTATTTTAAAAATCAGTAGAGTGGGCCGGGAGCAGTGGCTCATGCCCGTAATCCCAGCACTTTGGGAGGCTGAGGCAGGCGGATCACAAAGTCAGGAGATCGAGACCATCCTGGCTAACACAGTGAAACCTCGTCTCTACTAAAAATACAAAAAATTAGCTGGGCATGGTGGCAGGCGCCTGTAGTCCCAGCTACTCAGGAGGCTGAGGCAGCAGAATGGCGTGAACCCGGGAGGCAGAGCTTGTAGTGAGCCGAGATTGCACCACTGCACTCCAGCCTGGGCGACAGAGCGACACTCCATTTCAAAAAAAAAAAAAAAAAAAATCAGTAGAGTGGCTTCCTCAAGAAACTTTTCCATTTATTTATTAAGTGGAAAAAATACCAAGAAAATCATGAGTGTGTGTGTGTGTGTGTGTGTGTATCTATAGTTTGGTTATCTTACAAGAGACATGCTTTTAAAATGAGGACACAGGAAACATTAAAAGAATATTATACACACACACACTTCACATAAAACTCAGTAAAAGAAATGTGGTATAGCAAACTGATACCAGACACAGTAGACTAATAATTCAACAGAAAGGTATGGAAGTTCTATGTGTGTATGCTCTTAATAACATGCACTAAAAATAGAGCCAAATTGGAAAAACTAAGAGAAGAAATATGAAAATCCAAGAAAATATTTGGATTTAACTCAACTTAGAAAATGATAGAAGAGGCCAAGAGCGGTGGCTCATGTCTGTAATCGCAGCACTTTGGGAGGCCGAGGTGGGTGAATCACTTGAGGTCAGGAGTTCAAGACCAGCCTGGCCAACATGGTGAAACCCCATCTCTATTAAAAATTCAAAAATTAGCTGAGCTTGGCGGCATGCACCTGTAATCCCAACTACTCAGGAGGCTGAGGCAGGAGAATCACTTGAACCCAGAAGGCAGAGGTTGCAGTGAGCCAAGATTGCGCTACTGCACTCCAGCCTGGGCAACAGAGTGAGACTCCATCTCAAAAAAAAAAAAAAGAAAATGATTGATAGAAGAAAAAAAATCAGTGGAGGTATTTGCAAATATTTGAACACCGCTAAGTACAAAAGCACCCTCACTCTTATACATTATACATAAAAAATACCTAACTACTTCAAAATACACATTCTTCTCAAGTTTACAAGGAATATTTACCAAAATAAGCCATATGCTGGCCATAAAACAAACCACATTTCTAAAAATGAAAATTATATAGTATGTTCTTTCAACATTAGAAATCAAGTAGGAAATTGATAACAGAAAGTAATTAGAGGCTGCTGGGTGGGGTGCCGGAGCCTGTTCCTGGTAAATGGTCCCAGGACAAGATAAAAGAAAGGTATGTCAGACAAAGAAATAAATGGCATGTCAGGTTTTGCAAGAAGAGAGGGAAGAGCCAGCTACCATAGTTGCTTCCTGTGATGTCCAATGGCAGAGGCCAAAGACAGTCCTGGGGCACCCTAGAGGGAAAGTATTCTGGCATGGAGGACAACATAGGTTACCTTAAATATGGCACCAGTTGTGGTTGAAATTACCTTTTTTTCTCTTTTCTTCTTTTTTTTTTAATCTATTTTCTCTTACTTGCCCTTCTATGTAATGGAAGCCCAGTAAGGCCAGAGACTTTATCTAGCTAATTCCCTGTAACCCTGGCACCTTGGACATACAGGTATTCAAGTATTTGTTCCCTGAAATAATACTCTGAATTAACCTGCTTACATATGAAAAATAACGTCAGCTGGGGAGCACTGGGACTGACAGCCAAATGTTTGTTAGACATTTACTATGGGCCAGGTTCTTGCTGTGCTCCTTCTCCCTGTGGTTTTCAAAAACCAGTCACCTAACCTGAAGCCTCAAACTCTTCATCCACAAAAATGAGTTGTGGCAAGTGCCTCTGAAGCAAAAATCCTGGGCTAGAAGGAGTGTCGTCATCTAAGGCAAAAAAGAAAAACAAAATCAAGATTAAGAGAGGAGGAATTAGGGTGAGACTCATGTACCCTCCTTCCCCACTCCAGGGGAAGGAGAGACTGTTTGGGAATGCCGTCCCGCTACTTCCAGGGCAGAGGCTGTGCAGAGGAGCCTTGGAGAATCCGCAGCCCACTGATGACTGTGCTTCAGTCAGTGTTTCTGACTTTCTGATGGAGAGATCTCCCACTGATAAGATTTTTGTCACTGCAGCTAAATGGGGTCTTCAAATACAAATAAGTTTCATTACAGAAAAAAATTATTGCACATTTAAGCTTATCCCTTCTACGGTATTATCTGTGAGAATTATAGAGCAACCATAAGGCAGTCAACATTTAGTTGTACATGAGAATTTTCAATTCATTCAAAGCTTGTGAGGTTTTATCGATAACATTTTAATTTGGTGGCTATAGTTGAAAAGAACAAAGCTAACAGGAATCAATGAACACTACCTTTCCTGGGACTGTCACTTCAGTAGGTTGTGAGTTCCTCTAGGGCAAGGGCAGGGTCCATACGTTTCCTTTGAATCCCTCACTTAGTCACTAGCATGCACAGTACTTGTATCTAGCATATGCTCAATAAATGTGGAATGAATGCATCATGAACAAAATATAGACTAATGACTTTGAGTGCTGATTCTTTTTGTCAATAGTATAATATTTAAGATATTTATGTTACAAATATTGAATCAGTTGTCAAAAATATAACAGAGCATAAATAAAATTAAAGAGTTTAAAAGTGACGACTAAACCATGTTTTTGGATATCAAGCAATATATTTCTACATAACTCACAATCAAAGAAATATTAAAATAGAAAGTAGAAACTATTTTGAACTAAATGCAAATTAAAATACTATTGTAAAATGCAGCTAAAGTTATACTTGAAAAGATGTTTATAGGCTAAATGAATAGAAAAAAAGAAAAGTATTAAAAATTAGCCAGGTGTGGTGGCAGGTGCCTCAAATACCAGCTACTCGGGAGGCTGAGGGAGGAGAATCACTTGAATCCAGAAGGCAGAGGTTGCAGTAAGCCAAGAGCACACCATTGCGCTCCAGTTGAGGCCACAGAGCGTGACTCCATCTCAAAACAAAAAAAGTATTGAAATTAATGAACTAAGTATTCTTCACAATAAGCTAATGAAAGAACAGAATATTAAATGAAAAGAAATAATATCATAAGAGCCAAAATAAATAAAATAGAGAATTAACATATAAAAGGAAAAAAAAGCAAAGCCAAAGATGAGTTTCTTGAAAAACCTAATAAACCCTGGCAAGATTGGTCAAAGAAGAAAGAGAGAAAATATAATTTCTAATAGCAGAAATGAAAACAGGCACTTGGCTATAGATCCCACAGACATTAAAAAGCTAATAAGGGGATATTATGAAGTAATTTCTGTCAATAAATTCAATAATTTTATGAAAATGGACAAGTTATTTGAATAACACAATCCATAACAATAGATGGAGTTTATTCCAAGGATTCAAGACTGGATTAACATTTTAAAAGCAAAGGATTTCTGTTGACATTATTTATGTTAAATTTAATAGAATAAGGAGGAAAAAGCATATAATCAACTTAATAGGTACAGAGAATATACTTGATAAATAAACCCCACTCATAATAAAATTCTCTGAACAAACTACAAATAGAAAGAAACTTTCTAAATTTGGTAAGAATGTCAATGATATATAATCTATAACATATGTGTATATAATATATATATGTACATTTAACATTATACTATGTTGAAATATAAATGCTTTTCATCTATAAAGATGTCCATTCTCACCATTACTATATAACATTCTACCAGAAATCCTAGCCAAATTACTAAGGCAATAAAAAGAAATAAACAAATAATAATTGAAAAGGAAGAAGAAAATCTGTTATTATTTACAGATATTTTGTACATTAAAAATCCAAAGGGTCTCCAACAAATTATTATAATTACTAAATAACTTTCACAAGTCACAAAATCAACATTTAAAAATTAATTTTATTTCTATATACTAGCAATGAACAATTAGAAACTAAAATTTTTAAAAACAACATTATTTTCAGTAGCATCAAAACCTTTAAATATTTAGAGATTAATTGAGCAAAATCTGTACAAGAACTCTAAACTGAAAGCTACAAACCTCACTGAGGAAAGTTAAAGAAAATCTAAATATATCAGGATATATACCAAGTTTATGGATTGGAAGATTCAGTATTGTTAAGGTGTCACTTCTCCTCAACTATATACATAAATTCAATGAAATCCCAATCAAAATCTTGCAATTTTTTTCATGGAAATTGACAAACTAATTCTAAAATTTAAACAGAAATGCAAAAGACTGAGAATAGCTTAGACAATCCTACAGAAGGAAAAACAAAGTTGGAGGACTGACAATCTACCAGATATCAAGGTTGACCATAAGCTACAGTAATTGAGAGACTGGTAATGTTTGACAGATGAATATATAGGAGGAAATGGAAAATAAATAGAAGTCATGAGTGCAAAGCAGGTTTAAAAACCAGCATCCAGGCAGTGGCTACCAGATTGAAGGCCTTGAATAATCCCCTATGTCTTTTAGCTCTGTCCTCCAGGCTGTGGGCTTCACACTGAGTCCTCAATCCCACCCTGTGGGCTCCAGGCTCTGCTCTCCTAGCTCTTGGTTCCATCCTCTGATTCATCTTTCCTTTATGCATGAAATGTAGCTTGTGTTTGCAGATCAGTAGGTTTATGGGGGTTGACAGTCACCTTTTATTTTATACACTTTCTGTTCCTTTCAGTCTAGCTTGCAGTGTTTCTGCCAACATCATTTTCTCTAGAATCTTGTGGATTTTGCATGAATTTCATGAGGGTTCACTCCATTAGACTAAGGTCTCACCAACAGATCTTTCTGAGCTAATCCCTTCTCTATTTTTGGCTTCTGCTGAGATGGCCAAGGGATCACACCATTCAAGACTCTTAAACTTGAAATCTGTGAGCTGCACTCTTAATCTCTTGCAACTGAATAATCTTTGATCTTTCAAAGATTTCCACAAGAAGTTGTACAGCCACACTCTCAGCCTTTTCTCTATGCCATGCTTTTGTCAGTCATTTGTGAATTTTAGCCTCTTTCACCACGTGGATAGATTAAGAATATTCCAAATCATCAAGTTCTGGTTCTCTTTTGTGTAATTCTTTTCTCAAATTATATCTCACTTCTCTTATTTTACTATAAGCTATAAGAAAAAACTAGGCCACACCTTCAATATTTGGAAATCTTTGTTAAATATCCAAGCTTGTTGTTTACAAGTTCTGCTTTCCACATAGCCGCAAGAATCAATTCTGCTAAACTCCCTGCCTCTGCTTAACAAGGATCCCCTTTCCTCCAGTTTCTAATAATATGTCCCTCACTTCTTTCTGAGATTAAATCATTGTGAGCTCACAATACTATAGGTCAGAAGTCTTCACAGTCTTAGCTGAGGTCACCAACGAGGGTCTCACAGGGCCTAAATCAAGGGGTTGGCTAGGCTGAGCTCTTATCTGGAGGCTCTGGGGAAGAATAGACTTCCCAAGCTCATTCAAGTTAATGGCTAAATTCAGTTGCTTGCTGCGTATAAGCTCTCAGTTCTTAAAGGCCACCTCCATCTTCAAAAGCAGCAAAGATACTTTGAATTCCCCTCTCACTTCAAATCTCTGGCTTCTCTCTGACATCAAGCAGAGACGATGCTCTAAAGACTCTCCTAAATAATCTCCTTATCTTAAGGTCAACTGACATCTGCAAGCTCTCTTCACTACAATGCCTAGATTAGTGCTCGATAAGATAATCAGGGAAAGAGAATCTTGGAGGACCATCTTTAGAACTCTGTCCACCGCATTTGGGGAGGGGGTTCTGACTAGGAAGAGCAGGAAGCAACTTGCTACATCTTGATCTGGGTGGTGGTTACATAGGAAAATTGACGTTGTAAAATTTAGAGCTATACACTTATAATTTGCATACTTTTTTACATGTGTGTTTTACTGCAACAAAAAGTTCACAAAGAACATTCCCGTAGGAAAGCTCTGTTTTCTCATTAATATTTTTTAATATATTTTATTTGGAAAGTTTACATATTCAGTGATTAATGTCTGCCCTATAGTTTGTAGATTATGCTTGTTTATTTTATGGTCATCATTATATAATGTATAGAACATAGCATGGTTTTTTTTCACCAAGTTCAAGCTTTAAAATTTGGGGAATGAATATTTAAATTATATCTCCAGTTTTTAATTTCTTCACACATTCTGACCTTTGATGTAGGTGACATCGGAGAAAACTTACTATGCCATTGGTCTTGGCCAAAGGACAAGGCAGGCGTGGCCCAGGCTTGTGTTGGATCGTTTTTTGTTTTTGTTTTTATTTTTGTTTTTTTGAGACGGAGTCTCACTCTGTTGCTCAGGCTGGAGTGCAGTGGCGAGATCTCGGCTCACTGCAAGCTCCACCTCCCAAGTTCACACCATTCTCCTGTCTCAGCCTCCTGAGTAGCTGGGACTGCAGGTGCCCACCACCACGCCCAGCTAATTTTTGTATTTTTAGTGGAGATGGGCTTTCACCATGTTGGCCAGGCTGGTCTCAAACTCCTGACCTCATGATCTGCCCACCTCGGCCTCCCAAACTGCTGGGATTACAGGCGTGAACCACCGCGCCCGGCCTGTGTTGGATCATTTTGCTTCAACATGGATGAGAGTTCTTCGGCAAGGCTCTCCAGAAGAGTGGCTGGTGGCAAACTAATTAAACCTAGGGTAACCATTTTGAAACAAGTCCCTCCTAAGATTTACTTACCATAAATACCTAAAAATTGAGTTTCACTATATTCTGCTTTCTTCTATTTTTAAAGGGATCCTAAGCCCCAAATGCAACATTGCAGGTCCAGCAGATTCCAACAATGGGACATTGTTGTTATTATAGGTCAGAACATCTCCACAAAACAAACTCTGTCACTTATGGCTGACAAAGTCACAAAAAATTGTTAGATTTGGCAATAATAATTAAACTAAATATTTTTTGGATGCTCATTTAACAAAATCTCAAAAAGATCACACCAAAATGGTCCCTGATCAGACCTACTTAGTTTAACGACAGCTACTCTCCCCTCTAAACTTCAGATTTCCAACAGTTCACAAAAGCAGCTTTGAACACTTTCCTTGTTAAATATGGGAACATACTGCTCTTAAGCCCTGAAAAGAGAAAACTTCCCTCCAACGTAATTGCTCCAAGTGAAATACCACATAATATTAATCTCCTTGGAGAGCACCAAGAACCTTTCAAGTGGCTCATTACCTCTGCAGATAGTCAATGTACTTCCTAATGTTTTCAAAACTTACAGGAAACAAGAAATGAAAGTGGAGAGTCAGGTCTTCTAAACAAAATCGTAATAAACTGTTTCTGCTGGCCTCAGAAGTATAATAATAGTTAATATTCATCTAGTGATCACTAGATGCCAGACACCGTTCTAAGTGTTCACAAATGGTCATTTGTTTAATCCTCACTAACAATACTATTTCCCATTATACAATGAAGAAAGCTGAGGCACAGACAGAGTAAGTCATGTGCCTGGTGTCACATAGCTAGAAACGCCAAAGCCGGGATCCAAACCTCCATATTCTAAAATACTACATCAGTCTTCCTTTTAAAATAGTTCTGGCTTCCTGAGAATGACTCATGTGGGTTTTTACAACAATTTTTACTCTGATGTATTGCATCTTTTATGTGGGAAGTGGGCAGGCCAGTTCAGAGGAGCTAACTGGGGCTCTCCCTCCAGGAAAGAAAAGATGGTTCAGAGAAGTTACTTCTAAGAGAGTCTTGGAACTGTGTCAGCCACAGTCTTTCACACTGTGTGCAGTGCATGCTAGGGGGCCTGAGTCCATTTTTATTATGTGTACTAGAGTGACTTTGACCTCTGACTGCCTGGTTAAAGGTATGAATGTGTTGAAGACATCTCATGATAAAGGGATGTTAGAACTTAAAGAAGGGCCCCAAGCACATAGTCTTAAAAGAAATTGTGCACTGCCTGTTGCCTTTGGTTGTGAAATGGACTCTTAGTTAAAGGACCTGTGGCATGCACGTGGTTATAAAATAAGATATATTTTATTATCTTCCTTATGCAGGTATAGCACTGGACACTTTATATGCATTATCTTCTTTACTTATTATGATAACCCTATAAGATTACTATTATTGCCCCCACTTTCCAGATGACAACCACAGTGCTAATCAATAACTGAGAGAGGAACATATTTAGGTTAAAAAAAGCTTTCTCTGAAGCTTGTGCTCTTTAATGTTAATCTAATTTTCCACAAAAACAGGCTAAGTTTTTTTTTATTAATGTAGGAATTTCTCAATTATTGTTGTTTTGGTTTCTGCATTGGGCAGAGATTCCAGGCAGCACTGTCAGAGACAGGACTAGACTCTGAAGCAGGTTGTCAGGAGCCAGAAAACAGGTAAGGATTGATGTCAAGACAAGGTAGGTGTGAGAAGGGGATTGAAGGGAGAGGAGACTGCAGGCAGACAGTATTAAAGAAGCACAGTCCTGGAAACTGAGGCAATCTGGACTTCAGTGAGGCTGGACTTTATAGCCATGTTGCTACAGGTGCCTATAGCTTTCTTCTTATGCTGACCTTGGATTCAGTCTTCAAGTTACAGTTAATGTTCTCTCTTGCGACAGCTGGATGCTGTTCCTAACGAGATGTGTTAAGAATATGATTAGTTCAATAATCAGAGAATTCCAGTACCCCACAATAGCATGCTTGGCTGACAGTTATGAGAAGTTTAAGTAGTGTTTTTGAGAGGTTGATTGGTATAGCCCCTTGTCTTTTCTTTTCTTTTCCATTTTTTTTTTTTTTTTTTTAAGACAGAGTCTCTGTCTGTCACCCAGGCTGGAGTGCAGTGGTGTGATCTCGGCTCAGTGCAACCTCCCCATCCTGAGTTCAAGCAATTCTCCCGCCTCAGCCTCCCAAGTAGCTGGGATTACAGAAGCATGCCACCATGCCCGGCTAATTTATTTTGTATTTTTAGTAGAGACGAGGTTTCGTCACGTTGGCCAGGCTGGTCTCGAATTCCCGACCTCGGATGATCCACCTGCCTCAGCCTCCCATAGTGCTGGGATTATAGGCATGAGCCACCACACCACTTTCATTTTTACCAAAATTTGTGAACAATAACAGAAAAGTGTTATTGCCCATTTGAAAACTTTTACGAACAGCCATTTTAATTCAAGATGGCAAACCAAAGCACACATTTTACCATTTAAATTATAACTTTATGACTTTTCATGATAGATACTCTCTTACTTATTCATAAATAGTTGATGCTAAAGTGACTAATAAAGTTATTCATAACTGATTTATAAGAAATGCTAGAGTGGGTAGTTTAAAGACCAGGAAAACAAATAAATATAAATATTGACATCAACTTAAGAAGAGAAAGAGAGATTTCATTTAGTCAAATATTCTAATTGTGTTTGAAATCTCAAAATATATTTTCAAGATTATTTTATGCATTCAACCTCGTTGTTAGGAAAAAAACAGAAACATAACTGGATTAGAAATCCAAGAACTATCTTTGAGTCATAGTAAGCTGAACGAAAGACAGAACAATATGCCCCTAGGGATCTATAGACCTTTATAAATTTTTTGTTGTTCTTTTGATTTGTTTTTCTGTTTTCTTTTCTTTTTTCTTTCTTCTTTATTTATTTATTTTTGAAACTGGGTCTTACTCTGTCACACAGGCCGAAGTTGTGCCACTGCACTTCGGCCTGGGTGACAGAGCAAGACTCTCAGTGGCACAATCACGGCTCACTGCAGCCTCAACCTCCCAGGCTCAAACCATCCTTCCACTTCAGCCTCCCAATTAGCTGGGACTACAGGTGCATGCTACAATGCCCTGCTAATTTTTGTATCTTTTGTAGAGATGGGGTTTTATCAAGTTGCCCAGGCTGGTCTCAAACTTCTGAGCTCAAGCAACCCACCTTACTCGGCCTGCCAAAGTGCTGGGATTCTCTTCCTGTGTTAGTTTGCTGAGAATTATAGTTTCCAGCTTCATCCATGTCCTTGCAAAGGACATGAACTCATCCTTTTTTATGGCCTCATAGTATTCCATGGTGTATGTGCAATATTTTCTTTATCATTGAGGGGCATTTGGGTTGGTTCCTAGTCTTTGCTATTGTGAACAGTGCTGCTATAAACATATGTGTGCATGTGTCTTTACAGTAGAATGATTTATAATCCTTTGGGTGTATACTCGGTAATGGGATTGCTGGGTCAAACGGTATTTCTGGTTCTAGATCCTTGAGAAATTGCCACATTGCCTTCCACAATGGTTGAACAAATTTACACTCCCACCAACAGTGTAAAAGTGTTCCTATTTCTCCACATCCTCTCCAGCATCTGTTGTTTCCTAACTTTTTAATGATTGCCATTCTAACTGGCATGAGATGGTATCTCATTGTGGTTTTGATTTGCATTTCTCTAATGACCAATAATGATGAGCTTTTTTCCATATTTTTTGGCCACATAAACGTCTTCTTTTGAGAAGCGTCTGTTCATATCCTTCTCCCACTTTTTGATGGAGTTTTTTTTTTCTTGTAAATTTAAATTCTTTGTAGATTCCGGATATTAGCCCTTTGTCAGATGGGTAGATTGCAAAAATGTTCTCCCATTCTGTAGGTTGCCTGTTCACTCTGATGATAGTTTCTTTGGCTATGTGGAAGCTCTTTAGTTTAATTAGATCCGATTTGTCAATTTTGGCTTTTGTTGCCATTGCTTTTCATGTTTTAGTCATGAAGTCTTTGCCCATGACTATTTAAATAAACTTATCAAGCTAAAAAAAATCTCTTTCTAAAAATTATTTTGAATACTATCTCTTCAAAAAAAGCATTTATACAGAAATCATACTCCTTTTCAGTTTTACTTCCTTTTCAGTTGTATATACTAGCATTCTAGAAAATATAAAAGACAGAGATGGAAGAGGAAAACCATCTTTTTATCATTTTACATATATAGCCACCTATACAAGTAGAGTTACACCATCTTTTCAAGAGATATGAGAAAGTAAAGAAACTTGGCTGAACTGTTAAAGCTTATGTAATTAGCATGAGAATTTTTGCTGGAGAAAGAGTTTGAAATATTGTTCCTATATAATCTGATAATATTTTGGACAAGAGTTTAATTTACGAAATTATGGTGTAGAATCTCAAAACACAGCAATCCACATGTAAATATATAATGTCAATTTGTTTTATTTTAGAAGCTCTCATGAACAATTATATTCTGAGAATTTTTATTATAAGACATATGCTTGAAAAAAACTGTGTGGGTGGCTCACTGTTGAGTGAAAATTCTACCGTACTTTACAGCTCTACAATCTTAGGAATGTTGGTAATTTTTAAGAGCAGATGTTCTTCTTGGCATCTACTGTAATATTTAGCATAAACAAAAGTACTGGACACATTAAGATGACCAAATAATAGGCTTTCCTGTCTTTGTAGTCTATTTAAAGCTTAGAGGAAGGGGGTGAGGGAACATAACTAAAACTATTATTATATTCAAGGCTTATAAAAACAACAGAGCAAATTAAATTTGTTGTCCTTTAGGCTTAGATTTCCATTACAGTCTTTATCTCCCAGTATTACCAGAAATGACAACCCTCACAATTGTTTTTCTCTGAAGTGTTTCTTGTGGTCATTCCCAGTGTACTCACTGAACATTCAAAAAGAAACTTAGGTGATCATTTTTCACTCGTCTGTTATTTTTTTTTAATGGAGGAAAAGGGAATACATTATTTCTGACCATATCAAAAATGAGATCCAGTGTTCATGCAACAAGCTCAAACGGTATTGTCATATAGCTCCATGTCAATAAATTAAGTTCTCTCTATTCTTAGTATTTTAAAACAAATGTTTTTGGCAAACATGGAAATGAAGGGTGCTCAATTTTTTAAAAAAAAGATGTATCTTTGTTTTAGGGACAGAAGATAAGAATATGATACAAGGACTCTCATATATTTATAATATTCCTTCAGTAACTAGCTTCTGAAGTCCTACTGTATGTCAAGCATTGTTCTAGGCGCTGGAGAAAGCTTGATGAGAAGCACAGAATCGAAGTGTTCCAAGAGCTTTCCTGGACATTCAACTATTGTTGACCTTTGTCAAGTGTCTTATTCATTGGTCTTTACAAAAAGTCATCAACAAAATACCTTATTGGTTGAGTAAGGTTACTATATATGAAAGAAAATCCTTTGGTCTTCAAGTAGAAAAAAAACCCTTTCCAAGGTTAACGTATCTGATGCAAGGTGAATAATGAAATGTGGCATGCTAGCTTGATCAAAACACTAATTGCCAACTTTGATGCTCCTCCTCTGTTGAATACCCCTTAGGAATGCCTGAGGAAGCATCAAAGAAAAGAAATGTGAGGAAATCCACTTTTTTCATCTCTCAATAAGTTAAAAAAGAAAGCATAGTTAGATATTCCATAAATGTCCTTATACAGATCAATTCACATAAGCCCAAAAATTAAGATATCAAGAAAATCTTTCTCATGTTGTTTTGGGGGTACAGGAATATCCTCACTTTTTTTTCAGCAAGCTTTAGTCTGGTAAGATAAATGTGCATTTAGCAGATAGAGATTTCCTAACAGAGTCTAAATTTCTCATTTCAGATATCTAGCATTTTCTAAAGCAGGGGCCAAATATTTGAACCTCAATATGAAAATATACTGCTGGTGGGAATGTAAAGTGGTACACCCACTTTAGGAAACAGTTCCTCAGTATTTTAAAAGCTCGAGTATATTTTAAAAGCTCACCTACCACATGACCTAGTCCTTCCTCTCCAAGGTGTTTACCCAAGAGAAATGAAAGTACACAGGCTTATGCATGATGTTCAGAGCAACTTTATGTACAATAACCAGAAACTGGAAACAAATCAAACCTCCATCCATAGGTAATGGATAAACAAATTTCAGTATATTCATATAATGGACTAAATCTCAAGAATAAAAAGAATCTAAAGAACAGACTGTTGATACAGGTGCAATATGGATGCATCTCAAAATAACTGCAGAGTGAAAGATGCTAAGCAATGAGAGTACACATTATATGATTCAATTTATATAAAATTCTCAAAGCAAAACACTTATCTAGAATGAAAAAAAGCACATCAGTGGTTGCTTGAAGATGAAGGTAAAGGCAAGGAGATTGGGGAGGAAGGATTATAAAAGGATATAAGGAAACATTTGAGAGTGATGGAAATGTTCATTATCTTGACTGTGATGAAGGTTTCCCGGGTTCATATTATATCAAAACATTACACTTTAAATATGCACAAAAACAACTATGGGCTGAGAGATAAAAGAGAAATGGTACAGATACATTATTTTCCTCAAATGGCACATGGATCAGACTACATTTGACCACTTTCCCATGCAGACTATGGCTTATGGTACAAGCCCACTGCTTAAGCATCTCCACTAAACTACACAGATATCTGTGTTCAGATTTAATTTTTAAAAGTTATTAAATTCATAAGCAAAAATTAATTACACAGGCTCTTAGTAACTAATTTTTGGAATATAGTCTCATATTAGGAAATAAAGCCAATGAACAAAATTTATACTGTAATAAAATTGTTCTATTTAAATGTCACCTTGGCTACATTAAAAGGCTGAATTTTCCAGGGGTTTTAAATAGTGGCAATGCTGACTCATAATTTGGGCATTAAAACCAACATGATAACTATACGGAGTGACCCAAGGGAGTCATCATCATCAAGATGATCATAATAATTAAGTCAGGCAGACTTCAGTAAACTTCAGAAAATGAGTATATTTGTTTTATTAAAAGTCTGATGTCCCAGTACAACAGATTTTAAGTTTTTCTGTACAAGGTCAGGGTTTCCATATCCTGTGAATATAAACACTGAAAATTGATCATGTAGCTTTATGTAAAACACAACAGAGACCATTGTAATTCTGTTTGTTTTCTTGAAGAAACACCTAGTTTGTGGCTGGGTGAGGATGGAGGTCAGCCTCTACTCCTGACACAGTGCCTGACAGTGCATAGATGGGGCTCAATAAATGAAAACAATGGTCTCCTTTAGAGCTGTCATTTAAAGTGCACCATACTGGGCTTTTAAACCAATCTACCTTAAGGCAGCTTTAAGAAATGCTAAATTATGCATAATAAAAGCAAACAGTAGGTTCATAATATTTGAAAACCAGTAGTTTTGAAGAAAGTATTAAGCATAAATAATATAGTAATACGAGCACTATAGTGATAATAATGCTTATAGTAATAAAAGTAATATAAACACTATATCAGGCACTATGCTAAGCAGTTTAATTGTTATTTCTTTTACTTCTCACAATAATCATGTGAGATAGATGTTATTGTTATCATCACTATAGACTGTACTAACCTATTACCTATGTATTTATGCAGAGAGAGAACCACATCTTTCTTGTGCTCCACTATGTACCCAGCACCAAGCATGGTTTCTAACATAACAGATATCTGTGAGTACATTATACTGTTGGCTACTGAACTTAAGTACCTGACTCAGCATTCCATGCCTTGTATATAGCAAAGTTAGAACTCAAACTCGGGGCATTCAGACTTCAAATTCCATTTGTTTGTAGTTCATTATTTATGCCAGTAAAAAACTAGACACAATGATCTTGTCTTTGTGAAAACCCAAAGACTTCACCAAAAAACTGTTGGAACTAATAAACAAATTCAGTGAAGTTGCAGTATACTAAATCGACATACAAAAATCAGTAGCATTTCTATATGCCATCAGTGGACAGTGTGAAAAATAAATCAAGAAAGTAATCCCATTTACAATAGCTACAAATTTAAAAAATGCCTAGGAATTAACTTAGCCAGAGATGAAAGATATCTACAATGAAAAGTATAAAAACATTGATAAAAGAAATTGAAGAGGACACAAAAAATGGAAAGATGTTCCATGTTCATGGATTGGAAGAATCAATATTATTAAAATGTCCATAATATCCAAAGCAATCTACAGATTTAATGCAATCCCTATCAAAACACCAATGACATTCTCCACATAAATAGAAAAAGCAATCCTAAAATTTATATGAAACCATGAAAGACTCAGATAGCCAATTCTATGCTGAGCAAAAAGAATAAAATTGGAGGAATCACGTTACCTGACTTCAAATTATACCATAGCACTATAGTAACCAAAACAACATGGTACTGGCATAAAAACAGCCCCACAGACCAATGTAACAAACACAATAGAGAACACAGAAACAAATCCATACATCTACAGTGAGCTCATTTTTGACAAAGATGCCAAGAACACGCATTTGGGGAAATAGTCTCTTCAATCAATGGTGCTGAGAAAACTGTATAACTATATGCAATAGAATAAAACTAGACCTCTATCTCTCACCATATTTAAAAATCAAATTAAAATGGATTAAAGACTTAAATCTAAGACTTCAAACTATGAAACTATTATAAGAAAACATTGGGGAAACTCTTGGGGACATTGGAGTGAGCAACGATTTCTTGAGTAATACCCCACAAGCACAAACAGCCAAAGCAAAAATAGACAAACTGGATCACATCAAGTTAAAAAACCTCCTCACAGCAGGGCTGGGTGCAGTGGCTCACGCCTGTAATCCCTGCACTTTGGGAGGCCAAGGCGGGCGGATCACAAGGTCAGGAGATCGAGACCATCCTGACTAACACGGTGAAACCTCGTCTCTACTAAAAATACACACACAAAAAAAAATTAGCTGGGCGTGGTGGCGGGTGCCTGTAGTCCCAGCTGCTTCAGAGGCTGGGGCAGGAGAATGGCATGAACCCAGGGGGCAGAGCTTGCAGTAAGCCGAGGTCACACCACTGCACTCCAGCATTGGCAGCAGAGTGAGACTCCATCTCAAAAAAAAAAAAAAAAGGAAAAAAGTCTTCACAGCAAAGGATACAATCAACAAAGTAAAGACTGGGAGAAAATATTTGCAAACTACCCATATGACAAGAGATTAATAACCAGAATATATAAGGAGCTCAAACTCTATGGAAAAAAAAATCTAATAATCTGACTTAAAAAATGGGCAAAAAATCTGAATAGACATATCTCAAAAGAAGACATACAAATGACAAACAGGCATAGGAAAAGATGCTCAACATCATCGATCATCAGAGAAATGGAAATCAAAACTAAAATGAGATATCATCTCACCTCAGTTAAAATGGTTTATATCCAAAAGACTGGCAATAACAAATGCTGATGAGAATGTGGAGAAAAGGGAACCCTTGGACACTATTAATGGGAATGTAAATTAGTACAACCACTATGGAGAACAGTTGGAAGGTTCCTCAAAAAACTAAAAATAAAGCTACTATATGATCCAGAAATCCCACTGCTAGATATATACCCCCAAAGAAAAGAAATCAGTATACTGTAGAGATAACTGCACTCCCAGGTTCACGGCAGCACTGTTCACAATTGCCAAGATTTGGAAGCAACCTAAGTGTCCATCAACAGAAGAATGGAGAAAGAAAATATGGTACCTATACACAATGGAGTGCTATTCAGCCATAAAAAGAATGAGAGCCAGTCATTTGTCACAACATAGATGGAACTGGAGATCATATGTTAAGTTAAATAAACCAGGCACAGAAAGACAAACCTCACATGTTCTTACTTATTTGTGGGAGCTAAAAATTAAAACAATTGAACTCATGGAGATAAAGAGTGGAAGGATCGTTCCCAGAGGCTAGGAAGGGTATTAGTGGGTGGGGAGGAAGTGGGGTGGTTAATGGGTACAAAAAATAGTTAGAATGAATAAGAACTAGTATTTGGTAGACAACAGGGTGACTACAGTCAATAATAATTTATTTAACTATACATTTTAAAATAACTAAAAGAGTATAATTGGATTGTTTCTAACACAAAGGCTAAATGCTTGAGGTAATGGATACCGCCTTTACCCTGATGTGACTATTATGCATTGCATGCCTGTATCAAAATATCTCATGTACCCTACAAATATATACACCTACTACATACCCACCAAAATTAAAAATTTTTTAAAAATTAGAAAAAACTAAATGTTCAATGATATGAAAATGGTTAAATGCATTTTGCTACAGTAACTCTATGGAGTTAATACAGCCATTAAAATGTTAATTTAAAAAACTAAATAGCTATATGGGAAATTACTCATAGGTTGGTGGAAAAAAGAAAACAAAATTATATTTCTGCTTTGATTATAATTACGTAGAAATAATGTACATATTAACAAGAACTGGAAGGGAGTAAAATATTAAGCAATGTATTGTATGGTGTTTGTGGGTAATGTATTTAATTTCCATTGTTATTTAATGTAGCCTTCTTAAAATTACTTTTAAAAAAGCAAACAGTAGTATATGTTGATATTATGTGAAAACCACATTTTTAACCAGTGTGTTTGCATTTAAACACCACCTCAACCATCCCTGTTTCAAAAGAAAAATGGTACATTGCTGTTGAACAAGTAAGCATTAAGTTAAAACCCTGTTAGATGATTAATTTGTAGCATGGGGAAGGAACAGAGGGATTATAATATATCTAACAGAAAAAAGAGATGGTAATAAGCCTTCTCTGCCTTCTCAAGAGGTTATCCTCATAAATGCCATTTATCTCTTTGCATCATATCTACAAAGTGTACAAAGTATTGTTATGTTGACAACCCTTTGTAGGACATGGGAATTCTAGTAACCAAATTCCTCTTATGCCCTTATCTTCTTCAGCAGGTTCAATGCTAAAATTATTCACTGCTCATTTATAATCTTCAGGTGGAGGCTGATTGCCTAATACCCCCGGCATTCAAGGGGCTGTATTAACATGTATTCCTGCATCTTTCTTCCTCCCCCATTTAATAACCTACCCTCCCACTCCAGTCACCACAGACTTAGATTACTACAGTCTCCAACAGAACACATCACCACCAATAGAGATGTGGTGAGCACGGGGTAATAGCTCTCAATTTAGAGCATTTGAACCACATTAGCACCAGTAACCAGATTTAAATTAGAGTAAGTTACTTAACATTTCTTAACTTCAGTATTCTTGGTTGTAAAATGAGATCTGTAATGGAATTCAATTCACTGGATTAAGTAAAGATTAATTGAGAAAATGTAAATAAAGTGCCTAGCCCATAATAAGTGCTCATTAATGTTAAACATCATTATAATCATAGTAGTAATGTAATATATTTCCTTATCAAGGCCCTCCAGCAACTCCTGGATGCTGCTTGCAGAGCTCCTGTTAAAGCTCTTCACCATATTTTCATTTGCCTGATCTCTGTTTATATCTTCTTATATTTTTCATTGATCTCTCACCTCTAAGTATGGTTAATTCTTAAAATTCTTCACCAGGCTTTAATAGGTATAGAAAAACAATTTGTTTAAAGAATGGATTAATTTCACATCTTTTGCTCAATCTTTAAATGTTAATTTAATACTTAAGCAATTTTCCATTAAAATACAGAGAGACTCTCTGAGTGTTTGACATCAGAAGCCATTTAGTTGAGGTAGTGAATACAAAAAAAATCTGAGGAGAATGGGCTACTGCCATAGTCAAAGGCTTAAAGGACTGAGAAATGGAGGTCCCTGTTTATTCCCATTTAATTCATTAGTTTGGCTTGTGGAAAAACCAGGTGGATCCTGACAGATGACAGTGGACTAACACAAACATAACCAGCACTAGCCCCAGTTACAGCTTCTGAACCAGATCTGGTGTTTTTACTAAAGCACGTGAATGAAGTCCCAGGGATGTCACACGTGCCTATTGATTTGGTAAATGTGTTCTAGTCAATATCCATTGGGAAAGGAGATCAGAAGCACTTTGCATTCACTTTATGTGGACAAGTAAATAAAGTAAATATTAACGTTATTGAGGCAGAACTATGTCCTCTATCACAACATGAAGGGGCATGAACAATCTGTACACTCTGCAGAAAATCACATGAATACACTCTATAGATGACATCATGTAAATTGGACCCAATGAGTAAAAAGTGGCAAGTACTCTAGATGTCTTAATAAGAAACATACTCCCCAGAGTGAGGGAAATAAACATTATAAGGATATTAGAGCCTGCTATACCCATGAAGTTCTTTGGAGTTCACTGGTCTCAGGCATGTTGGGACATTCCCTTCAAAATAAAGGACAAATTACTATATTGCACATAAACTATCATAAACTAAACTGGCTGAGAGGCCTCTTCATTTTTTAGAAGCAGAGAATTCCATACTTGGCAATACTGATCAATCTACTTAAGTGATGCAGAGACTCAAATATTTATTGCAATGAAATGACAGAGGCTATGTAGCCAGATTACTCTCTTTAAAGAGCAGTAAAGTGCAGGGGTTAAGATCACAGACTTTGGAATCATCTTACCCACATTCAGAACCTAGCTCCACCACTTAACTATGTTGTGTGACTTGAGCAAGTTACTTTCCCTCTCTGGTCCTCAGCTTTCTCATCTGTAATGTGAAGATAATAATGATGCTTGTGACAAAGTTGTAAAGACTATTGTGGACTTCTACATCTGGCACAAATAATGTTAGCTATTGTTTTTATTATATTGGAAATGTCTCCCTTCTAAGTAGGCTGGGTATTTTGAAGAGAAGGGACAGAGAAGGGAAGGCCTAATGTAAACATTAATACTCATGAGCTTATTTTAGTGAATAGGATTTTAAAAAAGGTTAAGAATTACTTTAACAAAAGAAAAGGTGGAAGATTAGTTCTTAAGTATAATGCATGAAGAAGGTCAGAGTCTGATAGAAAGAAAGAGATACCCAGAAATAAAGAAGGAGGCCCAGACAAAGAAGGGGTGAAGGTGACCAGGAAAGATGTGATAAGTAATAACAAAGGACAGGAAGAAAGGACAAATTAGAAAGACCTTGAAGTTGAAAGAAGAAAAGAGAGTGTGAGAAGGCCAGCAATGGATTTCAGGTGGCAGAGGGCATGTGCCGTGAAGAATAAACAGCAGGGCCTTTGTAGAGGGGACAAACTCTTGACAGGAAAAAGAGAAGATTCAGAGTTCAGGGTTGGGAGAATTATAATTTAGAAGCACATTCTGTTATTGCAGCTGCAAGCATCAGCACTCTGGTAAGGTCATGAGAATATGAGAAGCTGATTAACGAAGAGAAGAAGTCATCAGAGTCACTGAGGAAAATAAGTGCAAAAATGGTTGACAAAAGCACATCCACATGATCAAGAAGTTGGTGGGAACTAAACAAAACTGGTGCTATTAAAGCCCCAAGCATATTTAGTCAGTAAATGTAATCCTCCTAAATGTCATTCGTTTTAATGATTCCCATTGGTGTGGATTTTAACAGACAACCTGTCCAAGGTTGATCGTCTGACTTTAAATGTTCAGAGAAAATGCAGAGTTGATTTACACAAACCAGAAAACTGTATCAAGGCCTGAGCTCATCGTGATCAAATGACAATTTCGTTCTTCTAACACTGCCTAAAAGGGTTACAGAGTAAGACTCCGTGAGTTGGTGTCAGCTCTGTGTGTGCAACCACCAACCTTGCTTAACTCCTCCAGGCCTCAGTTCCCTCATCTGTGAAATTAGAATAATAAGAGCAACTATTTCAATGACTGTTATAAAAATTAGATGAGTAAACATATGTAAAGTGCTCAAACAAGCACCAATCTCAAAGTAAACATCATGTAAGTGTCCAACAGCATAGTCTTTATAGGGAACGTTAGCATGTTAGCTCTCTTTCAAACTGACTGATTAGATTCATTCTATTAACTCTTAGTTATGGGATAATGTATTTTAAAATGAAAGCTTTCATTAAGTTCCTTTTTCTTAATAATTATTTTATTTTTTTATAAAAATAGATGAAAATGACAGGAAGGGAGGCAAGGTATTGAGCCATAACAACAGTTCTCAGAAGTGTCCAGATATGATCATCACCCTTAAGCCATCAAAACAACATTCACACACACCATCCCATTTGTCAGATTCCCCAAGTGAGTTATAAGGACCTGAATCTCTTCACATAAAAGACTTAGATTTATGTTGGTCCTACAAGGGCAAACACACATTAACTGCATCTCAAAACATTTTTTAATTTCAATGAAATGGGTTCCTGAACGACAGAGCTTTGAAAAGCTGTGCTTTGGTACTTTTTGTTGTTGTTGTTGTTGTTGTTGTTTGTTTGGGACAGAGTCTCACCCTGTCGCCCAGGCTGGAGTACAGTGACGTAATCTCAGCTCACTGCAACCTCTGCCTCCTGGGTTCAAGCAATTCTCCTGCCTCAGCCTCCTGAGTAGCTGGGATTACAGGCACGCACCACCACACTCAGCTAATTTTTTGTATCTTTAGCAGAGACCAGGTTTCACCCTGTTAGTCAGGCTGGTCTCAAACTCCTGACCTCGTGATCTGCCCGCCTCGGCCTACCAAAGTGCTGGGATTACAGGTGTGAGCCAACGCGCCCAGCCATGCTTTGGTACGTTTTAGCAAAGTTCGACACAATAAATGAAGGTGTCGTATCAGAGCTTCCTTCCTCTGGTGCAGCAGAGACTCCCGGAGGCATTTTTTCAAAATAACAGGAACCACATAAGCAGAATATTCTCTCCGAAGTGGTAGAGATTAGTCCGTGAAATGATGGCTCACTGGGGAAAAGCCTTCAGCCAAATTTTCTCCCCCACAAACACACACCCCAGGGACACACCCTTGTAATATTTCCAGCTGAACAGAGGTTGCCACAAGATATATGATCCTTCAGTAAAAAATTTTCTTATCAACAAATACCTCCCCCAAAGTCTAATGGCTATGAAGCAGAGGTGCTACTTTACCTCCTAAGAAGTTGGAAACTCCTTTTCCAAGCATGGAAAATATTCAAGCAAAAATTTCCATGGTTATTCATAACATCAGAGAGTAAAAACATGAAATATTAGGGGTTCTTGCCTAAGGCAGTCTCAATTTCTTTTTTTCTAACATGACAATTATTATTTTAGAGTATTTCTCATTGTTAGTTGCATGATCATTAAGTAATTACTCAGAATCTAGCCTTAGAGGAAAAATTCATCTAAATAGGTATTCCCTAAAGATTTGAAATCAGCATAGGTAAAGGCCAATAACAGAACTCTATTTAGATGAAACAAATATCAGAGTATTGGCAGGTTACAAAGAGAATATTTGAATCACAATTTTATAATTACTGGGGAGATGTTGCTGTTCCCTCACAGTAGGACTATTAGCCACAAAAGTGCAGGATATGGCAATAGACATGCCTATTAGCTCAGGTCAGTGGTCATTTCATTACATCCCCTTTAACTAAATTCCACATGCCCCATGAGTCTGAGCCATCCCAGGATAAAAGCTGCAGTACCCGTCTGCTCACCAACCCTTCCACAATTCCTCCTAGTTGTCTCTCATTTGGCAGTTCCACTAGTCCTATTACCACCATTTCCTGATTCCCTGGCTCCCATTTTGCTTCCATCTGTTGGGTCTGACTCTCCATTAAAGCCCTTGGATTGATGCCCAAGTAACCAACCTTTGACAACATTCCAGGACACCACTTCATTCTTCCGTGCTCTAGTTTCCCAGACGGTGCATTCACCCATATAGCACCTGTCCGGGTTTAGCCTGACACAAACCAGACCTTCTGACCAGGAGGGTGGGAGGGAAGTTTCAAACAAACATTGCAATTTCAGCAGGCTGGATACAAAATAGTGCCTAAGAGATAGACTCATCTCCAACTAGATTTAAAGCAGATTGTCTGTGACCACGAGGGCTCAAAGAGATGGTGAAATTCAAGCTGCAGTCTGCAAGTGATAGGTAGTATCAGTCTTTGTACACAGGATCCTAAGCAATTTTGTGGGGGTCGCTGGCAAGATTTTTGTCCTTTGAAGAGGGAACTGCCTGGAAAAACACTATGCCTCAGTCCCAGGTTGGAGGAAAATAAGAGACCAGGTGATTATAATAACTGTAACTGGGATAGTGGGATTGAGGCTTTAATCCCAGTTGTAAGAACTGGGGCACACAGGTCCACGGTTGTGGTGGTGATGGTGTCCCATATCAGAGCACCTGGCTCACATAACCAGCTTAGGACAGCCAGAAACTCTACCCTTAATACCACTCCCAGGCCCCTCTTGAGGGTCCTGGGAATATAAGCTTTTTGATGATTAAGTAGACTTTGGTGCTAGAACATGTCAGTGACCTCAATCCGTTACTACATTCAGGAAAACACAATCCAGTTGCAGTGGAGGTTACAGTAGAGACAGGATGAGCTGTTCCCAAGTCTGGCTATGCAAAGATCTTTCCCTTCAGCCCCATCCTGTTTCCTCCCACTCCTGATTCTGGTGCTAAAATCTCAAGTAGAGAAAGATTTACTCAGAGCTGCCATCAAACTCCCACCCAAGCGTAGGTTGCCAGTAGGCAGATAGGCTTAGCACTTATGCAGTTCCCATGAAAAGAGAAGCTTCTCTCTGTTTTATTGTTTAGTTTAGTCAGACAGATAGAAATCTCAGATGACTCTGATATGAGTAATGAAGTAATGTATAAACTGTTTGCCAGCAAACTGTTCCTCCTGTAATCTGCCATGTTACATCTATAGGAATGCTCTAAGCAAGTTTTATTATCAGCACACAAATAATAAGTGCAAAGGGGGAAATTAATCATCTTATATTATCTTTTTAAATTGGTTTTAAGTAAGGGTTTTTAATTCCCCATGAAGGTGACTGGCATTTCCTGGTTTGCCTGGGGCCTTCCTGGTTTGATTAGCTATGTCCCAGGAAAACCCTCAGTCCCCTGCAAGCCAAGATGGCTGATCGTCCCATCTGGAATTGTAAAACTTGGATTGGAGTTCACGACACCGTAGATTAACCATGTGGTTTGGGGCATATCAGTTGACATATCCTATCTTAAGATTTAATCTAGGATAATATTAGGACCTAAACAAAGCATTCTCTTGATCTTTTTATTGTACCAGAGCTTCTCAACCAAGGAAGAGGAGTCAACACCAAACCAAACCAACCCTGAGTAGTGCCAAAATTTGGCCTCTCCCTTCTGTCCTTTATTAAGAACAGGGAGAAGGTTGAAAAACAGGGGCCAACAACAGTTGAGTAGCTTCAAATAATTCAGTATTGGCTAGGGAATTTATTCATCTTTAGTAAGAATTTAACATGTTTCAAATAATAGCTATTTATTTATTTACAAATATATTTGCCCATTTGCAGCAAGGCATTTCTCCTACTCCAGCCCCCTCTGGCATTACTGTCTCACCTAAGGGAGGTAAAAAGGCTAAGAAACACGGTCACAGTCCAGTAACTCAGGCCCACAAAAAACTGAAATTTAATCATCAGATTATAGAATATGTTCCCTCTCTCATACCTTACTACCACTGCAGTAGGGCCCCAGTATAATAACTGTAGATCAAAACTGAAACAACTGCAAGACTCAGATTTTCCCTCAGAAGAGGGGAAGCCCAAAGTCAACAAAACAACAAAAATAAGGATCATAAAGGAATTTAAAGCCTCTGGCACCTAAAACTATAGCAGACATTAAACTTGGCACAAGTTCTGGCCAGATTTACATAACCTCAAAGTTAAAGTGTAGTATTTACCTCAGCTCCTACCACTCAATATATTATATCTATCTTCAACAAAATAATACAAAGCATTCTAAGAAAAAAGACAGTATGAATAGACAAAGCAAGCATCAGAACCAGACTCAGATATAACATAGATTTTGGAATTACCAGATAGATAATTTAAAATAACTATGATTTAATGTTAAGGGCTCCAATGGCAAAAGTAAACAGCACGCAATAACAGGTGGGTCACACCATGCCTGCCGTTAACAATACTGTACTCTACCTTAAAATTAGCAGTTAACAATACTGTATTGTACATTAAAAATTTTGATTAATGTTTTTAAGTAAAAGTGGACAATGTAAGTAAAAAGATGAAAATTCTAGAAAGGAATCAAAAGAAAATGCTAGAATCTTTAAAAATTACAACAGAAATGAAGAATGTTTTTGATGGGCTTATCAGGAGGCTAACCACAGCCAAGGAGAGCATCAATAAGCTTGAAGACATGATAATAGAAACTTCCCAAACCGAAAGGCAAAGGTAAAACAGAACAAAATTAAAAAGAATGAAGAATCCATAACAGAATATCCAAAAACAGTGGAAGATCTCAAAAGGTGTAACAAATGGATTGGAATACCAGAAGAAGAAAGAAGAGAGCAAATGAAATGTGTAAAGTAATGTCTGAGAACTTTCCAAAATTAGTGATAGATACCAAACCACAGATCTAGGAAGCTCAAAAAACACCAAGCAGTATAAATACTAAAGCAACAAACAAACTAGTTATACTTAAACTTCAGTATAACTAGATATATCATATTCAAACTTCAGAAAACCAAAGACAAAGAGAAAATCTTGAAAGAACCTAGAAGAGAGGACAAATACCTTACCTATAGAAGAACAAGAATAAGAATTACATTGGAATTCTAGTCAGAAACCACGCATACCCCTGCACACCTATTACAATGGCTAAAAGCCTAAAAGAAACGACAATACAGATTACTGTCAAGGATGCAGAGCAACAGGAACCCTCACTCATTGCTGGTGGTAATAAAAAATAGTGCATCCATTTTGGAAGACAGTGTGTCAGTTTCCTACAAAGCTAAATGTAATCTTACTGTAATATCTGGCGATCACACTCCTAGATATTTAGGATGTACATAAATATTTATAGCAGCATAAGTCATTTTAAAAATCCATAGAAAATATTTTTAAAAAGTGATTGCCAGACTATAAGGGGGAGGAACTGGGGAGGAGCATGAGGTAGGAAGGATTAAATAAGTGAGGTAGAGTGGAATTTTTATAGCATAAAACTATTTTGTTTCATGCTATAATGATGGACACATGACACCATGCATTTGTGGAAACTCATAGAACTTTACAACACAAAGAGTGAATATGAATGCATGTCAATTTTTAAAAATTGTTTAGGAGGTTGGGGGATTACAGGATGAAATACAGAACATGACAAGACAATCTAACTGTATTGCAAATGGATGAAACAACCTCACTGAAGGAAAAGGTGGGGGTGAGTTATTGATCAAAGAAACTTTGAAAATGAGTGGAGTCTGTAAGACTAATGAGAAAAGAAACTATGCTGAAGTACAGTACTCTAATTAATACATTTGTTTCACAGAGGAGTATTGGTTAACAATTCTAATACTGCTATATATGCATAATGGCACTGAACAATTAAATAAGTGGATACAAGGTGGGGGGTGACCCAGCTTTCTCACTATTGGGGTAGGAGTTTGGAAATAAGCAAGAATACTTTTCAAAGTGGAAGAACAGAAACTGGTAAATGTAATAAACAAAAAATGAACTAAAAATAAATTTTAAAAACAAAAAATAATAAAAAGAAGAGGCTAGAATGGTTTATGTGATAGTGGATTACAGTTGAAGATATCAGTACTCATGGTAGCTTTACAGAGATCAGATGGTTACATAAGCATTTATAGATATGTATACATATACGAGTTAGTATACACACATATATCCTTGTTCTGTCTGCTGAGAAGGCTTAAAAGCAATGACACCCAGTAGCAAAAAACACACCTATCATTGTGATTTGGGTTTTTAATACTATTCTAACAAAAGGAACAGTGTTCCTTAGAGAAATGGTTGATTCTAGAACTGGGGCAGGAAATATACAACATGACCTTGGAGTACATTATTGTGTCAAAAAGTAAGAAAGTGTGAAGAACACACACACACACACACACACAATGATGGGAGTATGTCAAAGGGACACAGGAGTCAACTGACAGTGCTCCCAGTGACCAAAGGTGAAAAAATTTGAGCAACAAAACAAGTAGAGTAGTATTGGATTATAACCTGAAGTATAAAGTAAATATCCATGAGTTCAAATTGATATGGATAAACAATTGATTGAATACATAAATAAATGGGAGAGAAGAGACAAACATCCCACATAAAAGTATTCCAAATAGTTTGTGTAAGTACTCTGCTGTCAGGGAGGTGCATCATAACTCCCCACTCCTTCGGTGTGGGCTTCACATATTGACTTCCTTTCAAAGAGAAGTCTATATGGAAAAAGGAAATGGAAATGGAGAAAACGAGAATAACTTTACAATAGAGAAAACTGACAAACACTACCTCAGTCAGGTGACTTAAGTTCACTTCAACAATGATACGTCCCAAAATGGCGGGACAGGCACAGGATTCCCATTCCAAAAGAGAGCAACAGCAAAGAAGAAAGGGGAAACAGGTTCCAAGTAAGTACAAAATCCAATAGGAAAAACAACACTAAATTCTAAGGCTTGAGAATAATCTCCTTTGATTCCCTGTCCTGACTTCTAAGAACACTGGAGTGGAGGGTTGGTTCCCCAAGGCCTTGGCCAGCCCCTCCCCCAGGCTTTGCTGGGCTCAGCTCATGCAGCAGTTCTCATGGGTTGAAGTCTCAAGCCTGCAGCCCTCCCAGGCTGGCGTTGCATGCTGGTTGCTCTACAATTCTGGGGTCTCAGAGGTGGCACCTACCCCAATGGCTCCACTAGGCATTGCCCTCTAGTGGAACTCTCTGCACTAGCTCTGCCCCGTGGCAGGTCTCTGCAGCATCCTTTGAAATCTAGAGGCGGGCATGCCTCCATAGCTCATGCACTCAGTGCGCCTGCAGAATTAGCACCATGTGGATGCTGCCAAGAGTCCTCACTCTTGATTTTAAAATCTGTATTGGTCAGGGTTCTCCACAGAAACAGAACTAATAGGATATAGAGATAGGTAAATATACGAGAGGGGATTTATTAGCATAATTAACTCATGAGATTATGGAGGCTGAGGATAGACCACCTGCAAGCTGGAGACCCACAGAGACTGGTAGCAGAGCTCAGTACAAGTCCAAAGGTTTCCAAACCAAGAAGCTGATGGTGTAACTCTTATGTCTGAGGCTGAAGAGCCTGGGAACCAAGGGGACCACTGGTGCAAGTCTCAGCAGCTGAAGGTCAGAGAATCTAGTTCTAATGTCCAAGGACAGGAGGAGAAGGGAGAGGTTCTCTGACTTTTTTTTCTTTCTGGGCCGCCAGCTAACTGGATGGTGCTTGTCCACATAAGGATGGGTCTTCCCCACTCAGTTCCCCAACTCACATGTCAAATTCCTCTGGAAACTTAACAGACACGCCCAGAAGGAATGCTTTACCAGCCCTCTAATTATCCCATAATTCAGTAAAGTCAACACCTAAAATTAGCCATCACAACCATGAAAACTGTATAAATGTGACTGTATAACATCAAATAATGAGGAACTGCATATTGGATTGCTAAAATATCTATTCATATTATAACCAAAACCCAATAAAAATGTGTTGCCTAAATGCTTATAGGCTAATAGAAATCAACAAAAGACTTAAGTTAAATAGTTTAATATAAATAGCTTAATAGTTAATAGTAATTGTTGCAGTTTTATTTTCAAAGCATTCAACTTTTTTTATATATATAATAGCCAGGGAAACTTCTCCCAAAAAGAAAGTATATATTTCCTCCTGAGAAAAAGAAAAAGAAAGGATGAATTATTCTATGGGGAACTTACATGCACTGAGCTTTCTTCAATATCATTAGTTTCCTGTAGGTATAAAATTGTGAAAAGAAACTTTTTCACTGTGGGTACTAGACAATTCAATCCCAAAGTTAGTGTTCAGTTATAACAATTTTGTTCACCTGTATGTCCTGTATTTTTAATTTTTTTTCAAATTTTAACCTCCTATTCAATCTGTTTTCTTATTCTATTTTTGCCTTTCACTTCTATATCATCTGTATTTCAAATGTTTTCTCAAGTTCTTTTAAATTATTGTGGACTGGGATGTACACAAATGAATAACAAATAAAATACTAAGAGAATATGGAATAATTCTTAATCAGTTTCTCACAGTTTGTACTTTGGAAGCTAAATGATTTAAATTTACCTCCCCAAAATGTGTTTTTATTCTTTCCAAATGACATGGAGAAAAATGGTTCTGGTTATTTGTGTTTTTTTCTCCCTAAAATTTCCCCTGTTCCAGGGAGTGTATATCATGAAGTGGACCTAGTCCTGCTCCTGGAAGATAACAAGGCAGGATGAGTTAGAGGCTTCCATTTTGCTTCGATTTTTTTTTTTCCTTTGAACAGTTAAGAAAAAAAACCTTCAGAAGTAGAATGCATATAGTCTAGTGCTTGGAATATTCCAAACACTAGGAAAATATTTGTTCGGTGAATACACTAATTAATTATCAAATTAACAGCTGAATAAGCATTGTCTCCCTTGATAAATATAGCATGTTCTGGTAGGTACAAAGGGTACAAAGTTTTGGTTACACAGGATAAATAAGTCCTGGAAACCTATTGTACAGCATGGTGACTACAGTTAATAATAACATATTGCACATGTGAAAGTTGCTAAGAGATTAGATCTCAAATGTTCTCACCACAAAAAAATGTTAAGTATGTGAAGTGATGGATATGTTAATTAGCTTCATTTAATCATTTCACAATGTATACATTTATCAAAACATCATGTTGTACACCATAAATATAAACAATCTTTGTCAAATATGCCTTAATAAAGCTGGGAGAAAACTTTAAGTGTATTCTGATTTGGGTGATATAAGAAGGTAAATGGATTGTAAACTACATCTTGAACGTAAGTGAAATTTTATTAGGAACCTATGGAGAAGAGACATATAAAAGGCACAGCCTAAGCAAAGGTGCAGAGGTAGGAAAATTCAGGAATTGTTGAAGCCCCCAGAGCTGCTTTTTGGCCAATTTACACCAGTACTTCTATGCCGGTTGATGAATAGATGATGCCCCAAACTTCTCAAGGGTTCCCACCACCAACCTGGCTGCTCATACCACTGCCCAACCAGTTTCCACCTCCCAGTCACGATGACACCCAGCAACTACAGGGCTCACATGTAGCAGACAGAAGCCTCCAAATCATGGCCAGTATTCATTTATAAAAATGTACTGAGCACCAAGCATGTGCCAAGTACTTTTCTAAGTGCTAGGGATATAGCAGTAAAGGGAACAGACAAAACAGAGGAGAAAAAACTGTTTTCCCTGTGGAGTTTAGAATATAGCAGATAATGAACAAGATAAAAATAAAATATGTAGTATATTAGTGTTACACGCAAAGGATAAAGCATAAATAAGTAACTGCAGTGGTACCTGAAAATGAAATGTGGCAATGGTAGTGAGATTTCAGAGAAGTGGCACTACATCCAACTGATGGACAGTGTGGCACTAAAGTGGGGCCATGGCAGCTCCTTCATGGTCCAGAAGTGCAAGCTGTGCACACAGGAAACTCCACTGAGGTTTTCAATGGCAGCATCAAATCTTACAATGCCAAAGACAGAGAGAAGTTCAAAACTATTATAGAGTTTGAGTGCCAGGGCTTCCAACCATTTGATTTCCAGCCCTAGGCTGGGTTTTCTGCTGAGGGCACAAAGTCAAAGACAGTCTTTGGTGACATTCTGCAGGAGAAAGACTGGACTGACTATGACAAAAAGTCCAGGGAGTCTGTGGGAATCTCTGAGGTCATTCAGCAGTTTTTGAAGTGCTGAGCCCTCTCCCTGTACACTTGCCTCTAAGAACAAATAAGGGACAAAATGCCCCAAGCAGCAGAGCCCACTGAGGCTGGTCCCCTCATCCCTGTCTCCTGGCAGCTGCACCAAGCTCTCACAATCTGTATGCTGGGCTCAGTCGCAGCCTGCCAAGCCCCATCAATAAAGCCCCTATTAAGGCACCACTGGTTTATGAAGGTACATCAGGTGGCAGCCACTCCTCCCACAAATAAGAATTCACATTGAGATTTTTAGACTGCTTCCTGGCATCTTCCTACAGTTTAAAATCCTGTGCCTGATATTTGCAAAATATGCAGGAGCACACAGCTTCTTAGGGCTCTCCAGATTTGGGGACTCAGGCAGGTCAGCCAGAAGGACCAAAGTTGTCAAGGCCAATGGCACAAGGACAACTGAGCCTCAAAATGAGGCCATGAGCCCAATAATCTTGAGCCCAGATACTTTGTAGACTAGCTTGGCTTGCAGGTAAACCCAGGCATCCCTGCTAGCTGGTGTCACTTCGGATTCCAGAGCTAAAAGGGATTTTACAGCTCTCCTCCTGATATGAATCTGCTCCACAAAATTCTTGCCAGATGGTCATCTGGTGTCTGCTCTTTTGCTGTAATGTGTGCTCCCCTCCCCTCAAAGGAGCCAGTATGTAAATTCTTCCTAACACTAAGTCAATCTTTATGCTCCATACAGCTCCTCCTGCTGTTCTTCGTTTGTTCCCCTGCAGGAACACCTGGACATCCCTGTGGAGATATGAAGGCAGCAGCTGTCATGGGTTAAATTGTGTCCCTCCCAAAATTCATATGTTGCAGTCCTAACCCCCAGTACCTCAGAATGTGACCTTATTTGAAAACTTGGTGGTTGCAGATGTTACTAGTTAAAATGAGGTCATACTACAGTGGAGTGAATCCCTAATCCAATATGACTCATGGCCTTATGGAAAGGAGATATTTGGAAACAACACACACAGGGAGAATGCCATGTGAAGATGAAGGCAGAGATGGGTGATGCTTCTACAAGCCAAAGAATGCCAAAGGTTACCAGCAAACCACCAGAAGCTAGATTCTTCCTCAGCCCTCAGAAGGAATCAATCTGCCAACACCCTGACCTTACATTTCTAGCCCCCTAAAGCATAAGACAATAAATTTCTGTTGTTTAAGCCATCCAGTTTGTGGTACTTTTGTACAGCAGCCTCAGCACGCTAACACGGCAGCCAAGCCCTCTACGTGCCATGGGCCAGGTTTCTCGGTCTAAAGACCCCTCCCCCCACCCCCAGCAGATGGTGGACAGGGCTACTAGTACATGGCCAAGTCATCAGAAGGTGATCGTGCCTTTACACCAGCAAATCCACCAATTGGAATATCTATTACGAAGGACCTTATTTCTCCAATATCCTGCTGGCTCCTAGAATTCTTATGGAATTAAAAATTAGTTATCTTTAAGGAAAAAAAGTACCTGCATAAGAGAAAGGGGCTATGAAGGACTTTGTAAGGTAATAAAATTTTAGAGTGGCCAGGGAAGACTTCACTGGGGCCACTTTTAGTAAAAATCTGAGGTTGTTGAAGGATTTCCCCTGTGAATATCTGAGAAAAGAACATTCCAGGCAGCAGAAACAGAACATACAAAGGTCCCAAGGCAGAAATATGCCTGCCCTATTAGAGGAATAGTGAGGAGGCCAGTGCACCTGGAGTAGGATGAACAACATGGCAACTAGAAAGGAGATGATTTTTGAGAGGTAACTGGGTCAGATCATGTAAAGTCAAGGACACCAGCTTTTACTCTGAGTTGAGAGCCACTGGTGAGTTTTGAGCCAAGAAGAGAGAAGACCTGACTTACATCAGACCATTCTGGCTATGTGGTGTGGGTGTTAGGAAGGACAAAAGCAGGATCTCAATGGCAGCCAGAAAGCCATTTTAGTAATCCAAGGTGAGTGATGATGGTGGTTTGGGCTAGGATGGGAGCAATGAATGTCGTGACAAGTGGTCAAATTCTGGATACATTTCAAAGAATTGGTAGGATTGATTTAATTCAATACAGGAGAGAAAGGCAGGAGTCAATGATGACATCAACATTTTGGACTGAGCAGCTAAAAAAATTAAGAGGACATTAACTAGCGAGAAAGTTTCAGGAAGGACAGGCTTGTGGGAAAATATCAGGAGCTCAGCTTAAGGGGCCTATTAGACATCTTAGGGGAGATGTCAGGTAGGCAGCTGGAAACAAGGACCCCCCAGTTTCAGGGGGAAATTCCACCAAGAGATATCAATTGGGGTGTCATTGGTATACAGACAGTATAGAAAGCCATTGATCTGAGCAGAATTGCCCTTGAGTAGTCACATTAGATTAAAAAGAAAAGAGGACTCAGCCTTCAGGCATCCCTAGCTTCTAGGTTTTCAAAAGATGAGGAAGAACCAGCAAAGAGACTGAAAACGCGTATCCAGTAAAGGAAAGCAAACATCTAGCAAGTGCAGCATCCGGGCCATTAAGTGGAGTGTTTCAAAGAGAGTGATAACTTGTCAAATAAAGACTGAGGAATGAGATGACCATGGGGGTTTAGCCCAGGAAGATTCCTGGTGACCATGATAGGAGCACTTTTACGTATATTAGAACTTTACTTTCAACTTTGTTCGTTGTCTTTTAAAGACAATAAAATAATGATCCATTCTGCATTTCCCACACCGATGTCAGGTAGCAGTGTCATGACCCTACATTATCAGTGGGCTCAAGATCACACAAGCTTTGAAGAGGCTAAACCAGACTCGGGAATCCTTGAGTCATGGGGGTCTTTTCTCTCCCCTCATGCACTCTGTGGACATTTAAGATTACAGGATGTTTCTCCAGTTGTCTTCTATCCTTCAAGAGGTCACTATCTCACAAGAATAAATTTAAGTCTTTCCACATTATTAATTTGTATTATAGGACCCATAGGATAACAAATTCCATTAATTTGTGTCCCCATTCTACAGTGATCCACCCTCTTTACCTCTGTGTACCCCTTCCAGTCTGGGCGGGAAGCCTCCAATATGGACTGCCAGAATTGTTCAACAAGTTCATGATGGAATTACACAGCCGTCACATTCTAATTCATGCCACGCCCACACAGCTATGGTGCTTTCTTCTGGTGTAGATGCAGAATTATTTTGTACATGCTTCAAATAAAATTTTCTGTACTGTTTCTATCTTCATGATGCAAGACCCTATTGTCCTTCTTAGATTGTAACTCCAATACAAAAATAAGATAATAGCCTAGATTATTTTGCCCTAAATGCATTAAAGAAATAACACAACTCATGGAACATCTACATTAATAGGTTGCAAATAAAAAATGATCTTACCCCAAATTTACATTTTACCCCAACCCCAAGTTGATCTACATCTTTGGAAGTGTTAATCAAAAACCTTCCAGTTGGAAGTGTTAGGAACCAATTCAAACTAGCTAAAGCAAAAAAGGTAATTTCTTGGCTCATATAATGAAAAGTCTAGAACATATAATGAAAAGTCTGGAACTGATGGAAAACAGTGAATGGAACTAGCATTGCTAAGTGTCTTATTTAATTTTTACAACTTTGTGGTAGCTAATGCTGTTCTTGTTCTACAAATGAGAAAACTGAGGTTTGGAGATATTCAGTAACTTACCAACAACCTCCTAACTAATGAGAAACAATGTCAGTTGTGGAAGCCAGCACTTCTGGCTCTGAAGTCCAAGTTATTTTCCGTCACCATGAGGCTCAGCAATGCTGCCACTGAGGGATGGTAATTAAATGGGGTGATATTGAATATAGTAAACATTGATTGCAGGTGACACACGAAAGGTATTAAGCTGTTTGTGAGTTGAGGGCATTATACTTTCCTTGATATCTGTCACATTCTAAACCATACCTGCAGCCACTAGCCTGGTCCAAAAAGAATTTTTTTTAACTCCTTTGAATTGAAAGAAACTCTTCTTATAATCCAGGGAGTTCACAGAAAATAGTATTACATTATATTTTTGCATCATATAATTTCCCTTTTTTTTTTTTTTTTGAGACGGAGTCTCACTCTGTCACCCAGGCTGGAGTGCAATGGCACGATCTCTGCTCATGGCAAGCTCCGCCTCCTGGGTTCTCGCCATTATCCTGCCACAGCCTCCCTAGTAGCTGGGACTACAGGTGCCCGCCACCACGCCCAGCTAATTTTTTGTGTGTATATATATATATATATATATTTTTTTTTTTTTAGTAGAGGTGGTGTTTCACCATGTTAGCCAGGATGGTCTCCATTTCCTGACCTCGTGATCCGCCCGCCTTGGCTTCCTAAAGTACTGGGATTACAGGCGTGAGCCACTGCACCTGGCCCACATAATCTCTGTTTGATGTCTAAAAAATATGTCCACTTTGATTCATAATAGAATCATGTATATAGAAAATACAAAATTAGTCTTTCAATTAAAATTGCCTTTCATTTTTAGCCAGCTTTCTGGAAACCTTTTTTAAGGAGAAAATGCAGATGTGCATGTAACACAAAAAATGTTGTTCTATTCAAAGATGCAGATCCTTCTTGCTTTGCTTGTCTGCTTAGATGCTTTGGAAACATGCAGTCTGTCTCAATGCTTTGAACTCTTTCTTGGAATTAAATAATTTCCATGGAAACTGGGGCTAAAGAGAACACTTGACAGCTCATTAAATAATATGCCACTTAAACAAGACTTTTTAAATTTCCCTTGTTAGATAATCAATGACTACCAGTATTTATATTCCTTAATGATGTAACTTCTCGACAAGCCTGGAAAATGATGTCTGATTAATCCACAGAGAGCCCTTCTGATATAGAATGCAAAATGTATGCTTAAAAAGAGATCCCTTGCAGCACAGATGAGGCAGAAAAGGAATCCAAATGTTTCCAAAGCAACTCAGCCTTTTAGCCACAAAGGAAAATCCTGTACTGAGATTCCAGAATTTTTCTTTGTCTTGGTAATTTTCCAGCATGTGTTTTTACTCTTCCAAATGCCACATCAGAACCACAGATGGCAGCATGATTTAAGCAGGTTCGAGCTTCTTTGCTTTTTAATCCAAATCCTAAATTAGATGGAAGTTGATACTAACCTCCCAGCTTCCCTCACCCCTGTCTGCTCCTTCCCACTCCTGGTTGTTTTCATCTCATTGAGCTTTCAATTGCTTGACCCTATTATTATTTTTTACCAGCACAATAAAAGCACCAGAGTCTTAGTATTATCAATACCATTTCCCAGCATCTCAAGTGCTTTCTTTCTTGTTTCAATTTGTATTTTCAAATCTAAACTAATTGAGGTTATCAGAGGAATGCTGGGTAGCTAGTTTTGCCCATTTGCAAAGGTAGATGTAATGTTCATGGTAGGACTGAGCTTGAGGTTTAAAAATAAAATATTATACTTTAGGCTGTTTCTGCATCATGCAAAATATTCCTCCAATATCTAAACATTTGGCCTAGAATTTTTTTCATTTTTCACTTTTTACCCAGAGGCTAGATTTCGTTTTGAGGTGAACTTGAACCTTGAAATGACAAATGGCATATACATTTCATATATTAAGATTTGAAGATGTTAAATTTCAACCGCTATGGAAATATTAATTCCTAATGAGATATGAATATCATGCATTATTTTACACTGTTAACTTAGTTTTATAAATCAATTTTAAAAATTGTGAATGTCTACAATGTGAAATTGTTCTGAGAATTTGGGGAATACAAAGATGAGCATAAATGGATCTGCATTCAAGTTACTGTGTATATCACTCTGTTTAACTGGTTGACCCAAACCGAATTTTTTTTATAGTACAGGCTACTTTGTTGTACAAAGATCTCTGCTGCAATGCCATTAATTCAACTTGTGTTTTGTTTGCATGCTATAGCATACGATTATGGGCTTGGTTTCGTAAATTAGCTCATTCAACATATATGAGCACCTACTAAGTGCCAGGCACTGTACAAGGCACTGGGGATAGAAAGTTATCTCCTTACTCTTGAGATGTATACAGTGTAGACAAGGCCATCCAAATAAATCCATAAGTATAACGCAGTATGGAATGGGCCATGGAAGCTTGCACACAGTGTCCTGGGGACACTGAGAGGGGGGCCCTGCACTTATATTTTTATATCTCTCTCTCCTTATGTTCCAAAGTTCAGACCTCCTTCTAACCCATTTCTCTCTAACACAGATCTCTTAGTACTGTAAAAAAAACTAGCCCTTGGAAGAAGCACATAATCAGACAGACTTCTAAATCTGGCTCCAGCATTGACAAGCTGTGTGTCCTTGAGCAAATCATTTTTAAGTTCTCTGAGTCTGTAATTTCTCCCTCCAGCATGTGGAAATGTTGATAATGCTGCATATACTTGAAATAGGAGTGAAGGGAGATACGTAAAATGCCTAGCAAAGTGCCTGAGCATAATAAATGTGATTATTGTCCTACATACAGCTAGTTTAAATTATCTTGCTGGTCATATCTCATCTCTGGCCCTGGTAATGAGCCTGACTTATCATGGTAACAGCTAACACTTATTGAGTATTTACAATGAACCAACCATTCTGGACGTATTGTCTCAGTCCATCCTCACAACCACCCATTGGGTAGATACACCCAGCCAAGTTATCTAACCTTGTGGCTCCCATTGTGACCAGCACATTGTTCACCCAGAACATTCCTGACAATAATTATGAAGCAGTCTAGTCTCTCCATCACTTTGTGGATCACAAAGCTTGTTACACATTTGTATCCTGACAGATCTGAACTGCCCCCTGACTGAACTTTACTACCCATTACCCCCAATTTGAGGCCTTTTGCTCCATTGGTGTTATATTGGAAAGAAGAGTTGCCAGGCACAAGGCCACAAAGAAGACCATACTGCTGGGAACAATACGCTTCCTTCTCTACACTCTTTTCTTGTTTCCATTTCAAACTGTCCCCCTGGCCAAATGCTTCCCAACTGTTGCAACCAGCCTTGCAATCAGACCATGACAAAATGCTGCTGGCTGGGATAGGCACATAGAACCCCTTAACTCCTTTCTGTCTGCTATTTGAAGTTTATACTTACCACCTCAGAAGAAGAAAACTTGCCTTTTAATTATACTATAAGGTAGAGTAAGATAAGCATCATTAAGAAAAGTACAAAATGCTTCAAGAGCACAGATCTCACGGGCTCTCAAGGCACCCACACATGCCATCTCTCAATGTCTTTCCTTAGCCATTTGACAAGGAGTTTTATCAAAGAGACCCTGATAAACTGCCAATAATCTCTTATTTGTTATCCACCTGTTTTGCTCACTGAAGCAGCTAATCTATTCCCATTTCTCTTTCCTTTGGGGAAAAGCTATAGTTTGATAAATGCTAAGCCTCTATCATGATCCTGTGCATGAAGGAAATAAAAGCCTGGCTAGAAATTGCCTGGATTCTTCAATCTGGGTCAAGCTTTGTGATAAAGCTTATGCCATAAACCAAATGGCTATCTTTGTAATGATAATTCTTGGAAGGTAGAGGGCAGGGAGGCAGGGAGGTGGTAAACTCAGCAACTAATCATGATCATTACAATTCAAAGATGTAAAGACCTTTCTGACCAACACATTTATCCATTCGGTTCACAGTTCCAGGTGGAGGATGTGCTTGGAGGGGTCGACACTTGAGGAGTTGTGCAGACCTAGCTATCTTCATGGTAGCTTGACGGGACATCCATTGTTTATGTTAATAATTTATGAACCCAGTGTATTTGAAACTAAGGGAGAACTTCATATCTTATCAGTTGATATCCTCCAGTTTCAGAGTGTTGTGTTAGCTAGTTCAGAATGTGTCTTCCATCAGCTTCTTGTTTTCATCTGGAAATCAGAAGAAATTTTATTTATGTCAACATTTACCTTTGGCCAGTTTCTAGGTCAAAGTTGTTAACTTTGTCAAAAATACCAGTTCATGTCCATTTTAATTCCTTTTTAAAATGTCTTTTTAATATATCTAATGAAATAAAATCATCTACCTTTAAATTATTAGTATCACAGTATTCATTACAAGTACCTTTGGTATAAAAATGAATTATTATTATGTCCAATAGTATAGATCTTACAACATGCATGTAAAAGCTTAAATATCTCCCAAGCAGATCAAGCTCATTGTGGTCAAAACCAAACCCAAAATGTGTTTTCAACTAGTGTTTCTTGATCCATAATTTCACTTCCTCTATCTTATTGCTTATGCTAGAAGTTTATAAATCATCCTCACTTTTCCCTCTCTATCTCACATTCCGCACCACAACATTAATCATCAGGGTCCATTGATGCAATTGTCCAAAATCTCTTCATTATAAACTTCTCACCATCCTTTCTGACACAAGCTTGTTCAATCAGTTAAAATCACAAGACCTGCTAACTGGTCCTCCCAATCCTCTTTGTCACTTGTCTAATTTATTCTCTAACCTGCAAGCAAAGTTAATCTTGGGAAATCTCAAATCTTTTATTCCACTCCCTACTTAAAATTCTTTAATGGTTTTCTCCATCACTTATGATCATTATTTAAAGTGAGCTGGTAGGCCCGGTGGGACCTGAACCCTGTATCCTCTTTGCCTCTGCACCAGCCATTTATCCCCTCGCTTTCATGTCTTGGCAACACTGATTGGCCTAAGCTCTTATCCACCTCAGGACATTTCCACACATTGTTCATTGCC
The DNA here is from genome assembly GCF_028885625.2 of Pongo pygmaeus. Taxonomy (NCBI): domain Eukaryota; kingdom Metazoa; phylum Chordata; class Mammalia; order Primates; family Hominidae; genus Pongo; species Pongo pygmaeus. The sequence continues at coordinate 130,568,767 of NC_072373.2, read as the reverse complement.
TGGATCACCCTTTAATTTTAACTAAGCTAACTAACTTTAATTTATCCTATAGATAACAGCTAAAATGTTATTCATTCAGGGAATAATTTCCTCCCCATCCATCCTACCCATAAATATACTTTTAATTAGGCCCCACAGTTCTGCTTCCAAAGTACCCACAATTATTCCTTCATAGGTCAATTCACAAAGGTAATAACTTGTTTAATATTTGTGTTCCTTGCTATAATGACAGCAGGTAAACTTAATCCACCAATCCAGAGGTGTAAGAAATAAGGCACTATTGTTGTTGTTGGTTTTTTTTCTAAATTAACTTAAATCTAATCCCTGCTTAATCAGCTTAAATCTAAATCCCACCAATCTGGAGAGAGTTTTAATCCCAGTGATTACCGGGCTCCACCTCTCCCATTTGCTTAGTGCCATGAAAAATCTGAGTGGTATGTCTTATTCTGTCCTAAAGCACTACACTACTGAGGTCCATCCTGTTCGTGGTTCTCACTGGTTACTTCAGAGAAGCCCATTTTCCATTCTCACATGGTCTTTTCTAGCACCTATCAGCTCTGTACTATGCTTGGGGTCTGGGAATGTTCACTGGGAGTGGGAATTCCATGGCTTGAGAGCAGCCTCTCTGGATGTACTTCTAGTTTGCCATTGCCCAAAGATGCTGCCAAGGAAACAGGGCAGGGCTATTCTACTTGTGGGCCCAGCAGCCTCTGCCCCCACCCCAGTCTGAGGCCTCTCCAACCTTCCTCGTGACCCTGAAGATGACACTCCTGTTCTTGCTTCTCCACTTGCAGCGAGTACAGTCTTTTGGAAAAGCAGAAAGTTTGCTTTCAAAAAGTCTCTACCTTCCATTCTGCAAATGTCTTTGAAGCAAAAAACAAAAGTTAGCTGCTTAAACCTAGAAGGAACAGAAAAATATAGCAGGAAAAAAAACAAATGAATGTCTAGAGACAATTCATGTGGGCAGAACTTGCTCATATAATGTGCCCAACATATATATATATTGAAAGAACGACTGGATTTGAATTAACTCACAGTCCTATTAATGTGTTTTACATGTCTTTGCATGTGTTGACAGGCCTGCATACATGAATAGAGAATTTGATAGAGAAGGAGAAAGAGAAATATGACCTGATATTTATGGCCAGCAGAAGAGCAGCCTTTCTGCTTTTCGTCCTGCCTATCATAGGACCACATCTAGCTTTAGCTCCACGTCAGCTGTGTAGTGCAGACACCACCACCATTGGCTTGGCAAAATAAGAGAAAAATAAATATTCTGTATATATGACATGAATCCCAGTATGCCTTTTCCACAGGCTAATAATAGTCTGTCTTCCCCTATAAGGTGGACAGGGAGTGTAAATAATTGGAAGGTAGAACAAGACTGTATTTGACCTTTTACCATACGTGAAGTAGAATTGAGAGTTTTAGGTACATTCAGAGTTTAAATCAAGCAAGCTCTAATAGAATCACACACTACAGTGTTTAGATAACCTTCCTTTCGAATAGAAAAAACATTTCCACTTCTCCTTTCCAAAGCTGAGACACATTTTGAAAAATGAGAGATCTATTAGCCTTCTTTATAAAGGGGAAAGAGGAAGAGAAAAAGGTTTTTGGCTGGATTTCTTCTTATTTTTGCAGAAGACATCCAGCAATTGTGCTGTGCTTACAGAAATTTCATGCAACTCTCTAAGGCTACATATTGTCTAATATATGGTTGATACTTAAGAATATCAAATAAAAAACACCGTTTCCTAGGAACTGGGCTCTCTTTCAGCTTGAACATTTGGATTTTGCAAAATGTATTTATACCTCCCGGTGCTGAAGTCAATCTGGACTTTGGCAAGTTACCCGTCCTATGGAACTGGCTCTTTTAAGAACAAGCACCCAGCTCCAGGAAGCACATTTGCTCAAATGTAAGCAGGCTGCAATTCAAGCAATTTGCTCCCTAACCACCTTGTAACAATCTTGTTTCTGATTCTGTGTTCCTTCTCCAGCTCCCCTCCTGCTTTGGCCCTGAAGATTGAAGGACCATTCTATCTGCACTTCAGAAATCCTTTTCATATCCTATTTCTGGCTAGGATGCTGCCTCCTAGACCACTAATTCCACAGACGGTTAATCTGTTAAAGCATTCTCCATCTTGCAACAGACTCATATTTGGCTTTCACAGATACCTCTGACCACTCATGGCCCCATTTTAAATGAGCCTTAGCCCCAATCCTAAACTGCCTGGATCAGATTGCTTCATCTCAGAATTTGAATCTTTATCAAAGAATTCTGGTATTGTATTTCTAGTTCTAAAAGAATCCCAGGATAGCAAGACAAAAGACTTGCCCAAGATAGATACCCAGGCCATCATTCCTATCTAATTCATTTCAATCACTGGGAAAGCTAAGTTCTTAAACCAAGATATTCAGCCTTCTTTAAGCAGACTCCTTCATTTAATAGTTGAGGTAGCGAAGTATCATTCTTTTGTGGCACAAACTCCAAAGACCAGCAGGAAAAAATGCTGATATCCTTTTATTCTAAGGATATAGAATACAGGTTATTTAGGTGCTCAGCTAGACATATGCATCCAGAAGTATTAGATTTAATGACACAGTCAACACACGGAGGCACATCTCCACTCTCCTCAACATAAGGAAGCATGATTTCTGGTGTTATAGAAGCTGTTTCTTGACACATTACTGCAGGGAAATGCCCCTGAATTGCAGTTACCAAGTGAAAGCCACATCACATAAGCTAAGCTATCTGACAAATGAGGAGAAAATCAGGTCACAGAGCATTATTGGAGAGAAAAATAACACCAAAGTACTCAACCATAAAATTATAGCTGAGAATGCTGTCATAAGTCAGCACCTCTAATGGAAACAACAAGGCTAGCAATTGTTGCTCAGGTACCTGAGAGGCAATGTTCTACAAGAGTGATGGTCACCCAGAACATCAGTGCTCTCTTTCAGTTGGCTGGTCCCCAGCCCCACCTTCTTCTACCCAATTTGGACCACCTGACCCCACCTTTAGCTTCAGGACTGTTACATCATCAGAAACCAAGCCTAGACTCAGCAATGAGGACTTTAAGAAATTCCTGAGCAATATTTGGATGTGACACTCATTCCAGGCCTGACCTCACTTCATAAGATGCACATTCATAATTGTATCTGGATGTTTTTCTTCTGCTCACTCAAATTGTACAGTCTGGCTTTTGAAACCAGATGGGTTTAAGTTTTTTCACTGAGGAAATGGTAATATCTGACTTCTTGCCTATAAAGTGGAGATAAAATATTTACTTGCAGAGTTGTTATGAGCATTCACTGAGATGATAAATGTGAATGGGTCTAGCATAGGGTCTAACACATGGTAAGTGCTAAGCTTGCTGCTTTTTAAAACTCCCATACTACAATTCTTGAGTTTCTTTTTCTGCTTTCAGTCTGATGTCTTATTTGTTGACATTATCAATTGCTCATCTCAAAAATTATAATTTCAATTTTTTAATTTTACTTCTGAAATTTATTTTTAATTTTAATTAAGTATATATTCTTCTAGATGTGCACTCTAATACAGTAGCCACTAGACACATGTGGCTATTTAAATATAAATTTTAATTACTTATTTTAAATAATATTTAAAAATTCAGTTCCTCCATTGTACTAGCCACATTTCAAGTGCCCAGTGGCCATGTGTGGCCAGTGGCTATTATATTGGATAAAACAAATACAGAATATTGTCATCATGGCAAAAGTTCTGTTTGACAGCTCTGGAAGAGACAAAATCTAAGGAATTTGCTAATATACGCTATTACTTTTCTCTGAAGCATTTAGTTACCTTTTCCTTAATGTATCAACAAATGAGACAGGAAGTTCTAGCCAGAGCAATCAGGCAAGAAAAAGAAATAAAAGGCATTCAATAGGAAAAGAAAAAGTCAACTATCTCTCTTCATTGATGGTATTATTCTATATCTAGAAAACCCCAAAGATTCTGCCAAAAGGCTTCTTGAACTGGTAAATTATTTTAGTACAGTTTCTGAGTACAAAATCTATGTAACATATCTATACAACAATAATGTGCAGGTTCAAGTCAAATCAAAAACATGATCACATTTACAATAACCACAAAGAAAATGAAATACCTAGGAATACAGCTAACCAAGGAAGTGAAAGATCTTTATAAGCTGAAAGAAATCAGAGATGATACAAATAAATGGAAAAGCATTCCATGCTCATAGATGGAAAAAAATCAATGTCATTAAAATGGTAATACTGCACAAAACAACACTGGAAAGAGATTTAGTGATTTAACACTATTCTTATCAAATTACCAATGTCATTCCTGATAGAATTAGAAAAAGCTATTCTAAAATCTATATGGAACCAAAAAAAAAAGCCCCAATAGCCAAAGCAATCCTAAGCAAAATGTACAAAGCCAGAGGCATCACACTACTTGACTTCAAACTACACTATAATGATATAATAACCAGAATAGCATGGTATTGGTACAAAAACAGACACATAAGCCAGTGGAACACAATAGAAAACTTAGAAATAAAGCCATACACTTACAACCATCTGATCTTTAATAAGGCAAACAAAAACAAGCAATGGGAAAAGTCCTCATTATTCAATAGTGATGAAATAACTGGTTAGTCATATGTAGAAGAATGAAACTGGACATTTACCTTTTACTATATACAAAAATTAACTACAGATGGTTAAAGATTTAAGTGTAAGACACCAAATTATAAAAATCCTAGAAGAAAACCTAGGAAATACCCTTCTGAACATCAGTCTTGGCAAATAATTTTTGGTTAAGTTACCAAAAGCAATAGCAATAAAAACAAAAATTGACAAGTGGAATCCAATTAAACTTAAGCGATTCTGAACAGCAAAATAAACCATCAATAGAGTAAACAGACAACCTACAGAATGGGAGAAAATATTTGCAAACTATGCATCTAACAACAGTCTAATATCCAGAATCTATAGGAACTTAAACAAAAAACAAATAACCCCATTTTTCAAAAATGGGTGTAGGACATGAACAGACACTTCTCAAAAGAAGACATACAAGTAGCCAACAAACATATGAAAAAATGCTCATTCTCACTAATCATCAGAGAAGTGTGAATCAAAACCACAATGAGCTACCATCTCATACCAGTCGAAATGTCTATTATCAAAAAGTCAAAAAACAACAGATGCTAGTGAGCTTGTAGAGAAAAGAGAATGTTTATACCATTGGGGGGATTGTAAATTAGTTCAGCCATTGTGGAAAGCAGTTTAGAGATTTCTCAAAGAACTTAAAACAGAGCTACCATTCGACCCAGCAATCTCATTACTGAGATATACCCAAAGGAAAATAGATCATTATGTCAAAAAGACACATACACTCTTATGTTCGTCAATGCACTACAATAGACACATGCACTCTTATGTTTGTCAATGCACTACAATAGCACTACAATATGCACTACAATAGCACTACAATATGCACTACAATAGCACTACAATGCACTACAATAGCAAAGACATAGAATTGTGCACTACAATGCACTACAATAGCAAAGACATAGAATCAACCTAGGTGTCCAACAATGGTGGATTGGATAAAGAAAATGTGGTACATGTACACCATGGAATATTATGCAGCCATAAAAGGGAATGAAATCATGTCCTTTGCAGCACCATGGATGGAGCTAAAGGCCATAATCCTAAGTGAACTAATGCAGGAACAGAAAACCAAATACTACATGTTCTCACTTACAAGTGGGAGCTAAACATTGAGCACAAATGAACATAAACATGAGAATAACAAACACTATAGACTACTAAAGAGAGGAGAGACAGAGGGAGGCATGGGTTGAAAAACTACCTATTGGGTACTATGTTTACTACTTGAGTGCAAAATACCCACATAACAAACCTGCACATGTACCCCCTGTATCTAAAATAAAAGTTGAATTTTTTTAAAATGAGACAGATGGTCCAGAGGCCATCTGCTTCTACAACTCACGTTTTTAAACTAAAAATTGTTCATACTTCCTGTGGTCATATGAATAACAAAATTTTCAGTTTTCAGTCTTCTATTCTCCGTTTACGAAACCAGTGTTTAAGAGGAATTAACCTGGGACTTAACTGACCTTTAGAAATGTAAATCACATTAAATATCCTTGGAAGATTTTCAAATATTCCCCCTCAAAACTTTAAGAGTGAACTAAATCTTCACAAAGATTGGGTCTCAGAACAGTGCCAATGTCTAATACTTCAGGTCCAATTTAACAGAATCCATGTTGACTCAGAAGAAATCTCTCTTTCTTCCAAACTATTTAAATTATATGATTCTTTGATACTTTGAAGTGAAGCAGAGTAAACAAAGCACTCACAGGTTTCCCAACTTTTACTGCTGGTATCTTTCTGTTGCTACCTCCAAAAGCTCATGTACTGACCTTCAAAAAATCTTTCCCTTTTACTTCTCTGGGAACCCTTTCTCCAGAGCAGTCGCCAGCTTAGAGTGCAAATCTACCCCATTTAATGGAGAAGATGGTGTGGCATGAAATATAATATTTGCCATTATTCACTATTAGTTCATTCAATCAGCAAATATGATTGAGTACCTGATATATACCAGACCCCGGCTAAATGCTGGGGATATGGCGATAAACAAAATAAACATGACCCTTCATCTATGGTGCTTAGGGATGAATATAATAGCTCAGTTTGACTTAGATGAATAAAATCATATGACATTTTAAGTTGTTTTATTTTCTTACCTTCAGACTAAGTGATTTGTTCTTCTGTAGCCATGTTCAGAGGAAGGAACACTGTTCTACAAGCATCTTCACGTTCAAGTTGAAATTACGTTCTCCAAAGCCACCCAATCCTGGTCTTACTTAACTAGCCACCAATTTGGGCTAAGTCACCAAGATGGCAAATATCTCATAAACCATCAGTAATTAATTGGTATAGGTATCTGAATTATTCTGAGAAGCTGTACTGAGAAGGACACTGAAGCTACATTTAGTGAGACTGGAGAAAAGTATTGTGGTCTATTAGTAATATCTTTCCATGAGCTCAATAAATTAGAGTATGACAAATATGCTCAGTTATTTGCATTACCTGGGGGAAAACTCGGAGGTGATGTGGAGAGGTGTAATTCCAGATTAGGAAAGCAGGCAAGGGCCAAGACATAGAAGCATGGAAAAGTATGACTTGTTCCCCAAAAGGCAAGTGGTCCAGGTGAATGCAATGCAGGATGGGTGGAGATATGAGAAAAGGGCCAGCGAGGATGTGTGGGCCCAGACTATGGATGACCTTGAATACCCGGCATCAAGTTTAGATGATTTGTCTGTGAAATTCTCATGCGGTTACCAATCTTTGGTGATTCCCAATCTGAATCAAAGTCACATTCTTTCTGCTATTTGTTTTTCTATAATAAAAAGCTCTCTTTCTCCTCTAAACTTCCTTCTAACCAAGGCATCTGTTCACACATAAATTATCTCATTATCATTAAAGTTAACATTCTTAAAATTCAACTCTAAATTGGATGGGGTCTATATTTACAGAGAACTAAATTTCAGAATAACCAATAAAACAAGGTCAGTTATGTAATTAGATTGCTGACATAAAGTCCCACCCAAGCTGTTTATGAGAACTATGTTAAGATAGATACATATAGCTCAGCATGTGTTTTTCTTACTCAAAGTAAAGATGAATATATATTTAGTGCACAAAGGATAGAATAATAAAACTACACTATAAAATCCTCTTCTTTCCAAATGTTTAATTTCTAGTTTCTATGACATAAATACCTAAATATTCCCTGAATGATTATGCAAAAATAAAAAAAAATCTTTTTTCCCCCACCAACGTATCTATGTATATGTGTGTGTACCTGTGTGTAAGTGTGTGTAGGCTAAAGATAAGACAGTAGAAACTAGCTATGAAATTACCAGTGAACAATTTACTGCAACGTCTAACATATTCTTATAACTGTAAAATTACTTAATGTACTAAAGAGTTAAGTTATATAATGCCTACAATTTATATAGTGGAGGTCTCTTCATCTCTTAAAAGGTATACACTGTATGAAGAGGATAATAGTACTTATAGGTTTCAAATTGAAAGGCAAATGAAAAAAGAGACTCATGGAAAAAATAATGGCTCAAATGTATTCCGTCAAAGAATATTCTCAGGATAGAGAATGCAGTCGAAAGAACTGAATATTTGTCTATCTCTGCCCCCTTGTGGTGATATGTGCCTCTCAGGTAAGATAAGCAAATTTTTGCAGAAGGAAATCAAACACTTCAGGTTTGAAAACAGACATAAGAAAGAGTAAAAATAGAAGTAAATTATTATATTTAACACAGAACAGAATAATTTTACTTCCATCGGTGTGTGTATACTTAATAAAATATCTATGGTTAAATTTTAAGAGCTACTGGACCAGAATAGTTATAAATGTGAAATGCTAAATTAGCCTGAGACAGAAACAAATAGCAAAATTATGGTTAATTTTTATTTTAGATCTTCGAAGTGTTGTAATGGTAATTATACAGAGATATGTTTTACCCAGAAACTATGTAGGATTATATGATATATGTCATTCAACCACAATGATGAAATTGTATTGAAGACCTTCTATATGATGGGCACTTGATTAGATCTCAAGGGAAAAAAAAGTCAATACAGTCCTTGACCTCATGGATTCTATGGTTTATGAGGAAAAGAAGACAAGCTACAGATAATCACAATTAAAAATTACAATCTCAAGGTAATGTGTGAAGGAAGAGAATATGGTTCTCATATATAACTAATACATTTATTATTCTATTAATAATATTAAATAAATATTAATATATTTATTTATTAGAGCTAATAATAAAAGAAATAGATCTAGTGTGGGAGGCTAAAATGAAGGAAAGAGTGAGAGAGGCTGTGAATATATGGGGGTAGGGAGTATATGGGAATTGTCTGCAGTTTCTGCTCAATTATGCTGTGAACCTAAAGCTGCTCTAAAAAATAGTCTATTTTTAATAAAGGAAGAAAAGCAAGAGGGAAAAAGAGGCACAGTGTGCTGGGATAGGCAGGAGGAGGGATGCACTAGAAGGTATACAAACAAAGCTCTGGGCAAAACAGTGGCAGAGCACATTCCAGGGCCTTACGGTCAGTGCCTGGAGCCCAGAGAGGGAGAAAGGTGTCCCAGGAGCATGGAAAGGTGTTCAGAAGCCAAAGCTTGCACAACCATCTAGGTCATATAATGAATTTAGGTCTTTAGGAGTAATAGGGAACTACTGAAAGGTTTCAAAGAGTAGGGCAATATAATCTGTATTTTAGAAATATATTTTAAATATTTTTAAATAAAATCTTAAATGAGGATAAGAGAAGACCAAATAATATACTACTTTAATTAAATGTCTGATATGGTTTGGCTCTGTGTCCCCACTCAAATCTCATCTTGTAGCTCCCATGATTCCCACGTGTTGTGGGAGGTACCCAATGGGAGATGATTGAATCATGGGAGTGTGTGCTTCCTGTGCTGTTCTCGTGATAGTAACTAGGTCTCATGAGAACTGATGGTTTTAAAAATGGGAGTCTTCCCACACAAGCTCTCTCTCTTTGCCTGTTGCCATCCATGTAAGATGTGACTTGCTCCTCCTTCCCTTCTGCCATGATTGTGAGGCTTCCCCAACACATGGAACTGTGAGTTCTCCATTAAACCTCTTTCCTTTGTAAATTGCCCAGTCTTCAGTATGTCTTTATCAGCAGCGTGAAAACAGACTAATACAATGTCGATTCATACATGTAGTGAATGCTTACTAGGTGACAGCCTTTGTTCTAAGCTTTGCAGTTTAAAAATGTAATGTTCCCAATTCCATAAGGTAGACAATAGACTATTATAGGAGTTTCAACAAAATTTGGACTAGAACCAGGGTAATGGAAATGAATGGACATTTGAAAAACATCTAGAATAACCAGTGACGGGTTGATTCCTTGTTTCTGGCTTATGCTACTGGATGGATGGTGGCCATATCCTAAAAAGAGAATTCTATGGCTCACGCCTGTAATCCCAGAACTTTGGGATGCCAAGATGGGTGGATCATTTGAGGCCAGGAGTTCAAGACCAGCCTGGTCAATATGGTGAAACCCCATATCTACTAAAAATAGAAAAATTAGCTGGGTGTGGCAGCAGGTGCCTGTACTCCCAGCTACTCAGAGGCTGAGGCAGGAGAATCTCTTGAACCCAGAGGTAGAGGTTGCAATGAGCTGAGATCGTACCAATGCACTCCAGCCTGGGCAATAGAGCGAGACTCTGTCTCAAAAAAAAAAAAAAAGAATGCTAAAAGGAACAAAAGTTTGGAGAGTTCGGATAACAGGGACCAGAAGAGAAGAATATACCTACATTCACTCTTGGAAACACTGAATTTGAAGAATTTCTGAGACACCTAAGAGCAGATATGGGCCAGGTCTAGGAGGGAAGAAAACATCAAGCCAGAGCAGCTTAAGAAACCTTGGTTAAAAAAGAATAAATGGCTATCACTTAAGAAGACCGTTGATCATCTCAGGGGGAAGAGAAACTTCAATTTCACAGAAGAATTTATGGAAATTGGAGAAGTTGGGAGTTTGGGAAATTTACTGGTGGCAAATAAACAGGGAAAAATCACTAAAAATCAGTTCACCACATGGCTTATTTCCTGAAAACCAACCCATCAAACATAGTGACTTAATAAAAATAATCTTATAAGTTTTAAGAGAAATATTTTGATTTGATGACTGAATATAAAACAGTACATATGTCATAAGTAAAATTTTAAGTTTCATGTAGAAATTACTCATTTATACTGATTTTTATTCCTTTTAAAATTTCATTTTTTATTGAGCCAACCTTTTAGCATTCATATGTTTTCATTTACAGTATTTTTAATCTATTTATGTTTTATCCATTTTTTGTATCTTTTTCATTTGGTCCATTGTGGTCATTTTTTTTCTTTTTTTATGTGCTTTCATAGAGAATCATTTGCAAATTACTGCCAACCAAGTCAAGATACCTTAATTGTTCCTTGATAGAAATCACATTTTTAGTTTCATGTGAGATGTGATGGTTTAAACTAATTCTGATTCTTTTGAATGAATTTAAATTTTAATTCTAAATTTTATTTAATTTAAAATTTTTCTTTCATTAAACTTTAATTTAAAATTCTGATTTATTTTAGTGCCTGTGAATTTAAATTTAAAGTTCAATCTCCTAACTAAAGTTTAATTTCATCTTAAACTGTAAATGCTAGAGATATAAAAGGAAAGCTGGTATGCCATTTGAGGAAGTAGCAGAAGAATAAGGAAAATGCATAAAGTTTACCAAAATAGGAAATGACATTCAGAGATAACTGAAACTATATCTGAGGTAGACAAGAAGTCTCATTACATGTAAAATAACCCCCTCGAAAAAAAAAAAAAAAAAAAAAGCTGAAAAACAGCTTTTCCTTTGAGAAATTTTAAAAATAAATACTGATTCTTTAGCATTTACAGATTTTTTTTTGCCAGGTTCTCAGGTTGGGTTTAACCTTAAAAAGTTAACATCCAGAAAATCATATTTCATCATTGGGTACCAAATTTAAACATCCTAATCACTTTATTACAACTATTTGGGATGAATTGATAAATCTGGTAAATTTGGTGAAACTGTTCATTTGGCAAATGACCATTCAGTGAACTGGTCCTTTAGCAGATATATTTTTAAATTAGGAAGGATCCAATTCACAGTCATAAAAACCGGCTTTCCTTTCTCAAGGCTCTCACAGTCTAGAAGGGGAGATGAATAGGCAAAGGCTTAGAAACTGTTTATAAATATTTAGAAAGGAGCCAAGTGCAGAGCTCTATAGTAGCATAGGAGGGAGGGTAGGTGAGCAGCCAGCTTGACCTCAGGAAACACTTCCCAAGATTCACACTGGTGATGATAATATAGTTATTATTGAAGGAGTTTTCTGACCCGAAAAGGAAGAAAAAGACAACATCATTTCTCAAAGCGTGAAAGGGCATGCTATTTTCTGAGAATGGCAAATAATGTTGCATCAGCTTCTGATGCACAGAAGGCATGAATAATGGCAATTGGTAGTAAATGATGATTGAAAAAAAAGCCTATCACGTACATTTAGGAAGTATATTTAGGAAATAAAATTTTACATTAATTAAAAAGACTTAGAACTTGATTGCATTTAGGGGATGAATGAAAAAGCAGATCCCAAGATGATGTGCAATTTCTAATTTGGACAAATAGACAAATTCCTGAGACAGAGGAGCTCAGACAGACAAATGTTAGAGGGAAAGATTTTAGAGGGAGAGATTGTAAGTACAATTTTAGATATGTTAAATTTGAGGTGTTTATGTGGGATCTAAATTTAGAATCTCAACTTGAAATTGATGAAATGAATATGGAATTCAAAAGACATGTGTAGATGAGAATTTTTTTAAAACTAGGAATTAGTAGCATATATGGCAATTGAAACTGTAGGAGTAAATGATATTATAAGCAGAATATTTAATGTAAAAAAAAAAAAGAAAATTCTAGGGATAGAACCCTGAGGGACACTAGCATTCAAGGAACTGTCAGAAGAAAGAGTCCCCAAAGTTAGACTGAGAAAGAGTGACTAGAAAAGTAGTGTGGTATGTAACAAACTCTCCTCTAGTGTTTTGGGGAAGAGAGAGTGGTACAGAACTAAATATTTCAGAAAGGTTGAATGATAATCCAAACCAGGAATCCTCTACTGGATGTGTTACTAGAAAATAGAGGCATTTCATTGGAGTGGTGAAAGCAGAGGGCTTAAAGAGTGAAGGTGAGGAAGATGAGACAGAAAATGAAGATAATGAAGAAGGAAGCCAAGTTTCATGGAACGGTTTTTCTCAAGATTGTAGGGATATGTGCACGTTTAAATGCAGATAAAAAGTGAAAATAGAATGAGAGAGTTTGAAGATATACTTGCTTTTTGAGCAAACTGCTTAATTTTTCTCCTTCCAATTCTTTAATCTGAAATATGGGGATATAAAACAATGCCTACATCATGAGATCTAATTGTATAATCCATGCAGGGCTTTGCATATTACCTGATATATGCTAATCACTTAATAAATACTGGCTAATATTAAATAGCAGAAAGAATAGTATTGAAACAAGAGTAAGGGAAGAGAATGTGGATTTGGATCCATGTCTGTGTGTAGATTCAGCATTGGGAGATGTACAGAGTTTCAATCTCATAACCACTATCTCTGTGTCAAGAAAGAGGCGTAGTGGAGGCAGAAGTTTCTGAAAGGAATTAAAAGGATTGTATTTGTCATATCTATATGAAGAAGGAAGGAAGGGAATAGACTAAAATTTATCATATCTCTTTTATGAGTCATGCATTAAAATAAGTGCTTTGTTTATATTATCTCATTTAGTTCTCAAAGTAAGGTAGTTATTATTTCCATTTCACAGGTACACAAACTGAGGTTTCTATATCAAAGTATTCTGTGGTAACAATAGACTCAAACAATGACTCAACATGGAATAAGTTTATTTCTTGCTCTCCAAACAGTCTAGGAGAGTAATAGGGCTCTTTCTCCATAGTCACTGAAGAACTCAAGTCGATAAAATGCTCTGCCACTTTCAACAATATGGCTTCCAAGCATGGCACAGTCTTCTCCAGCCAAGTGGAAACTAGGAAGGGTTTTGTTTTTTTAATCTTCGTTGTTGTATTTGGCTTGTTTATTTGTTTGTTTGTTGGCCAGAAAAATGATATGGGCCAGACATGGAAGAAATACCCATAAGTTCTGTTTGTATTCTCTGACTAGAAATTAGCCACATGCTACAAGTAACAGTCTCTGCCAGTTTGTTTATTTGTTTGAGGAAGCTCGAGAGCAGGGAAGAAGATTATGAGTTTATTTTAGAAACATTGCATTAAAGTTTATATGTTCAAGTGGAATATTACCTATAGAGGTACAGCTTAAGAGAGAGTCTCAATGGCGTTTTGAGGAGAACCCTGAGGTGTAAAGCAAATAAGACCATCAAGCACTGAAATAAATAACGTTGCCAAAAAGGATATTATAGTAGCCATAGAATTGCAACATTTCCACAGACAGCACTAACAGAATCCCTACCTACTACTTAAAATTTAGTAAGGATAAAATGGGAAAATAGGCCCCAAAATTGCTAAGCAAATACACTAAATTACCATTCCAAAAACTACAGTAAAGAAAGAAGTAAGAATGGGTAATAATTGATAACACTGTGTGGTTTTCTCCAATCTTCTTTTATTTTCTATCAGTAAAAGCATTTGCTATGCAACTAAACGACATGTAGTAAATGAGACAATATTGCTCAAACTTATGTGGGCTATTTAGTAACCAAAAAAAAATTATTGATGCTGCTGGCAACAAGCTGATAATCTATACTTACTTTTTCTATTGCGTGTGAATCATTTTTCTAATACATGTTCATGCATCTCTGTTAACTCTGTAAGCAAAAATGTAAAGCAAGTTAACAAACATTCCAACAAACAAAACTCATAGCCTTAATGGGAATAATGCACAACCCAACAAAATCATACAATTCTTGTAGAACAAACTCTTCCATGAATATCAGATATAGTAAAAAGAGCAAAAGATCTAGATTCTTGCTCTAGCCATGTAAATATCTGTATAATTTGAGGAAAGTCACTTTTCTTTGACGGGCTTCAGTTCTTCCATCAGTAAAATTACTCAAGTTTAAACTAGATTAGATTCAATTTACCAAACATTTATTGAACATCTATTGTTAGTCTCTGTGCCAAGTACTGGGGGTATAGAGATATTTATGATACAATCCCTGTGTTAAGCTTTTCAACAAAAGTTATTTCTTTTCTGGGCACATGGATAACTCAACTTTCAATCTTACTGTCAAAAGACAAAATCCTATCATTAGTTCTGCTCAATGAAATGTGAATAGCACATGTCTGTGTAGTCCACACTGAGCCAATAGAAGCCCCTACTCACTTTCTACTCCTTCTGCCATGCAAATATAAGAACAGTCATTGTATTGAGAAGGTAGATCCTCAAGTTTGAGGTTGCCTAGATCCCTGAGTCACTGAACAGACCAACACACAGCTGTCCTTGAGAGTTGCCCAGATCTGCGACAGATTCTTGCATGAGTGAGATGTAAACTTTTTTTCTGATAACTAGTATTAACTGCAGTAGAGCCTATCACATCTTGACAAAAGAGGCTAGTTAGGAGGCAGACATATGCAAGGTGGTACGCATTTCACTATGGGAAAAATAAAGTACATTTAGCAGAGAAAATGAAAAATAATCCATTATTTCTAAAGATGTCGGGGAAGGTATCATAAATTTAGAATGAGTGTGGCAGTTTAATGAAGCAACTGGAATATAACATTGAGACACAAGAAAGACAGTCAAGGATGGAACCTTGGGGTACACTAACATCTAAGATTTAGATAAAGACAAGTTAACAAAGAAAACTGAGAAGAGAAGACAAACGAGCAGAAGGAAACCAGGAAGAAATGGTATTCTGGAAACCCAGAAAGGAAAATATTCCAAGAGGAGTCAGAAATCATCTGTAATGTCAGTTGTTGGGAAGTCATGATCTCAAAAGAGACCATTGGATTCAAAATTATGAAAACTTTAAAGATGATATGCAGACTCTAATGAGTGGGAGACAAAAAGGTGGCAAAATATGCTTATAGTAAACACACAATAGCATTTACCAAAGTGTGTTTTGGAAAATATTTACTGCACAAAATTCTCCCCAAAAAGATGGAGGGAGTTGACTGTCGAATACATTTGAGACATGCTGCTGCATACTGTATACCTATAAGGGATTTTTAAAATCTATTTGTGATTTCTTACCTTGGGAGATAAGGAAAGGAAAAACAAAAAGTATTATTTGCTTACAAACTCACAATGTCAAGTCAAGAAAACAAAGTAACCTCCTGGGTTACTTTGTTGACCCAGGTTCTCCACAAGTGTTGACCAATAAAGTTTAGTTTCTAGTAGCACTAAATTTTGTTTCACTAAGAAAAAAAAAGCCCTTGAATGGGGACAAATTAGGCTAAATTTTTTAATTAGGTATGTCTTGAAAATAAAAGAATCCATAAAGTATGTTTTCCCTTCTCACAAAACACATTTGTGGTTTGCTAGCCTGAGCGCAATTACAAGTTTCGGCCGATTTTTGCGACCTTCCTTTTCTCTAATTTGTAAAATGGAGATAAGAATAACACAGATTTCAAAGAGTTGTTTTGAAGAGTCAGTGAGATAAAACATGAAAGCACTTAGAATATTGCCTGACATATAGAGAATGCTCAATAAATATTAACTATGACCATTATTAAACTTTTCATATCTCCTTCAGCATCAAGCTGGCACACAGCAGAACTCAAATCATCTGGGCTCCCTGATGAAGTGTTGCTATTGACCCTTGGCAGTAAATGTACCATCCATGCATAATTTACACACTAATAATCAAGAGTTGACAGAGGAACTATTATATTTGGTTACTTCAGTTTCAAGTGGAGATATCTGAACTTGAGAACTGTCAATCTAGCCATGATTTTCACAGAACTATCCTTGTGGGATTTGATCATTTAATCCACCTAATTGCATGAAAATAGAATAATTTAATGCATATTCCTAATGGGGATTCACACCTAAACAAACCCACATGTTCCTAAATGAGTGTGCGGTGAGTCTGTGCTTTTCTGTCATTACTCCAACCACTGCATTAAATTGTTAAGAAACCTATTTTCTGAACGGAAACTATAGGAAAGTATCTAGCCATTTTCTTAATTAAAGAGCAATTCTTTAAATCTTATTGTGATTTTAAAACTTTAACATAAAGTCTTCTGCTCTGAGGAAAATTATATATGTCAGGCTGCCAAAGAATTCCCTCCACAAGAATTTGCACCATGTGATCATGTGGGCTGTGAGCATTCTGAAAGCTCTCCCCTCAAATCTCCCAGACAGAGCACTGTCTCTTCCTCCCACACAGTTTGGGGTTTGGGTTTGTTTTTTGTTTGTTTTTTGTTTTGTTTTGTTTTCCCAAAAAAAAAAGACATGAGAATTTAACTCATTTTTACTTTTAATGTCAGACTCATACTGAGGCTATATACAGAATCCAGCATCAGCACAGAAAAAGTCATTTGAGTTTCCTCTTCCTCATAATGAAATAAAAATAAATATCTAAAATTATCCATAACACGTAGTTTTAAATTACGTAGATGTAAAACCCTTGCTCTGAAAGCAGCACTGAATTCCCCTCAGAATGTCTTTAGAGGTGGGTTTTTATATGTCTGCCATCTGAGTTTTTTATATCCACATCCTTAGAAGGCATTTTATGCATTACCGTGTCTGTCCAGCAAGAAGTCCACATTAGCTTGTGGTAACTGCACTACCATGAGAAGAGCAATCAGCATTACCTCATTGCTATCTTCTGCCTCTTCGGAATTCACAGACTCTTCATCCCTCTTCTGGCAACTTCAAAGACAAAAAGTAGGCAAACTATCCACCTCTATTTCTATAATTCTACCACACGTCTTTGCTTGCCAGGATACAAGAGGGTATTTTAGAAGACAAACGTTGTGTCAATCCAGTACCCTATTGTCATTTTGTAATGTTTTCATATTTCCATTGCATTCTCCCACCTGGCCACACCAGACATAGTTAACTAAGCTTCTTTTGTACTAACTTCATAGACACAAACCCAGTTACTATAAAGAATAGAGTAAGATCAATCATGCGCACCTGACTCTTCCCGTCACTGCCTTCACTCTGCCAATTCCTCACTATTCTTCGTCTCCTTAAGTATAACTTACTCAGGAAGACTTTCTCTCTACCCTCCTTCCTCTCCCAACACACACCTGTCTAGATCAGGTCCTTCTATACCACGCTCTGAGAAACACCCTAAGTTTTCTTTTTCTTTGTGGCATTTGAAATGATTGTAATTTTAGGGTGATCTGTATAATTGTTTTTTAGTGTTTCTCTCTCCTCCTAGACTGTTTACATGTCCATGATTACTGCTCAGTAAGTGTTTGTTGCATGAATGAATCCTTGTGGGTAACATCTTTTATTAAAGAAACAAGTCTGATGAGATTATAGTCATGTTCAGATTTCTGTTATCAAACTGAGGAAGAAATAGAAATAGACCATTATCACTTTGGCATTTAGAAAAGCATTTAATCTAACCATAATTCATTTCATGAGTCTGGCCCTTTAAAATTTAAAATATAGCAAATAAACACACAATGATATTACCTTATCCTTGGGAACACTATTTTTCCCCTGTTATAGTTTTCTATAACCGACACAGAACATTAAAATGTGGTATCTGCTTTTTCAGCAAATCATTTAATATACAAAGTACCATTGCAAAATAGCCTATTGAGGAGGATAAAAATTTACTACCAACTCCATTTGGCCTCCCTGACCAATCGCCTCTAATGGCTACTCTGTGTTATCTTCCCCATGTTCTCTACTGTTTATGTCTTTCCTGCTGCCTCTTTCACTGCTCAGCTTCCTCTCTGTGCTTCAGGCATGTTACCACTGGCATGCAATCCACCGAAGGATGTTCCCGCAGAGATTTTCCACTCCGTGGAGGAGTCAGAGATTCACCATTAACCCCAAACCGGCCTACTGGCATTTACAGAACTGTCCAATAATGTCCCTCCTCGCTTCTCATCAGCTGGTGTATGCTTGGAAAATATAAGCAATTATGATATTGTCCTCAGGTAAACATAATTAGGAATCAAATCATTAGAGAAAAAAATCCACCATAATGCTTTTTAAGCCAAATATAAATGATTTATTAAAAACAATCTACATTCATTTGTCAGACTGATTTCCAGAACTGAAAATCTCATTTAATATTTCTATCCTTACCTAAAATGGTACTTAAAAGGTTATTTGAAATGTTATTTGTGATTACTAACTCTTATGGTCTTGCAGAAATCAAAATACCGCAGACAAATATAGGCAAGGGTAACAAGGCAGCTGTAAATGTTTTTCCTCTAAACAGATTCTCAAAAGTTCTTTTTACTGAAAAAAAAAATCAACCATGCAAATGAACTCTGGTAGAAAATATTAATAAATCTGCATGCAAAATTTGATCCAGTAAATATTAGGTGCCTGGTATGTATGGCACTGGTAAAATGCAGAGAGAAATAAATCCTCAACCTCTCTGTCCCTCAGTATCTTCATCTGCAAAATGGTAATAACAATAGTACTTACCTCAAGTATGTGTTGTAAGGATTAAATGAGTTAACACATATGAACACTTAGGGTTGGGCCTGGCACCTAGTAAGTGTTCAAGAATGTTAGCTGTAATTTTTATTATTTACAATGATGAAGAAGTTTCAGCCGGGCATGTGAGACTTAAATGTAAACATAAAAATATGGACCCCACTGTGGTTGTTCCAGATGTTTTTAGTGTTTTTTAAACCTCACTTGCCTTGAAAATGCATCTATATGAGTAGCACCTCCACCATAAGTCTGATCAACATTGGACATCTCAGAGACTTGAAACCAAACCAATAAAATAAGGGCTAATAGTACCTCTTCATTCCCTCCACTCATTTCCAGAGAAAACCAGGAAGATAGTTCTTTCTGTCAAGTTTCCAGCTCAGTCTAATGCCTCGATCTCTTCTTGAATATTCTAAAGTGAACCTAAAAGACATCAGATAGACCCTAAAATATAATTTATTTGTTTCTTTTGGTTGTGTGTGTGTGTTTCTTTTGAAATCTATAAAATGGGGATAATTACACAAAATGACAATATATAATAATATATAATGCTGTGAGCCAGACCTTGCTACAAGAAATTTCCATATATTAACTCATTTAATTCTCACTATAACCAATTATTGTCTGCAATTTACAAATGAAGAAGCTAAGGCACAGTGTGGCTGCTCATATAGATGCATCTTGTCCAGCATCACACAATTAATTAGCCAGGATTTGAAACTAGTAATGCTCTTAACTACAATATTATACTAGTCCCTACTCAGCACTTACATTATAAATTATGCCTATAGCAAAATTTCTGATATGTCAAGACCAAAAGCTCCAGGAGCTCCTTAGAGGGGCACAAAGAACATTGGCTTTGTCCTGTTTAACAAAGTCTAACTGTGTGGTTCCTATAGCTAGGGTCACCATACATCTAATTCTGCCTGGGACAGTCCAGGTTTGTACCTGTTTCCCCAGTGAAAATTATAAATAGCACCCCCTTTCACCTTCAACAGTAATGTAAATTATATGTCTGATCTTTAACTTAATAGTTCCGAATGTGAGAAATGAGTTTGTATGTGTGTATATGTTTATGTTGCCGCCTGAGATTTTGAATAATTTACCCTTAAAATGCTTTGCTACTTTTTCTTGCACAGATTTCTATCTTTAAAATAAAATCAGAATATTCACTCAGCAAAAGAGTTGAGGGGGTATAAAGGAGTAACAGGCCTTTACACCTATGACACAAAGTATTGGTAATAATTCTGACTAGAACTCAGCTTATTCTCCTGTTGTCCTTCTTAGTTCATGAACTATTGTTGAAGTTGTTTTGTAAAATGCATTTGAATGTATCTTTGACAAACATACTGTTAGTCACTTTTCATTGTTTTGTAATCTCGAAATTGATATATTCACTTGCTTAATGGTTAAAAGAGGAGCATCCTATTTTCATTCATGGGGCTTCCCTGAGGTTTCATTGAGGTTTCAAACTTTCATGCATTTGTTAGGGTATGTATAAAGTAACAGATTGTTTTCCCTGCTACACTTTCACCATTTCTTGTCCTGGTTCAGTTGTCTTTGATGCTTCTCTGTTTTATGAATTTAGTTTGCCTTCTCTCCATCCAAGGAAAAAAAAAAGTAGAAGAAAGAAAAGAAACAATTACATCACCTTTATATGCCTTCTGGGTATCTTCCTTCCGCTTATCATTGCTTCAAAAATGGAGTGACTCTCTTGACACTGATTATAAGTAGATATCTGACTGGAATGCCCTTTGTGCCTTCTCCCTCTGGTGAAATATTACCTATCGTTCCAAGCCCACATTAAATATCTTCTCTTCTGTGAACCCGCTAGACAGAATTAACTGATACACCATCTGTGATGCTGCAGTTTTATTTATCCTATATTATGATTTTACCTTCATCTGTCACTTCCCTCGGTTGTGAGCTCAATCACAGAGCAAGAATTTTTTTTATATCCCTCCCTTGGGTCTAGCACAAGGTCTGGTATATAGGTACTTAATAAATATTTGATGAATTAATAGCATTTTACAGTATACAAAGTTATTTCAAACCTATTGGCTCATCCTAGCTCTATAGCAATTTTACGAAGTATAAGTTTATGTTGTTTAGACTTATGAAATATAACATTATGAACATCTCCATTTCATAGATGGGAAAACTGAGAAATCCCAGAAGGTAAAGGTTATGGGAAGAGGGGTATAAACCACTGTATAGGTTCCTAACTCATTAGATTTATTCAAATAATACATCATTTAGTCTTCAAGGGCAATAACGATCATTTTGATTTGAGAAGAACTATTTGATTTGACAATCTTTTCTGGTGTCCAGAGAAGCTTCTGGAAATTGTGTTTCTGGTTTTTCTTTATAGTATCAGTTATCAGAACTACTACGAGGTTTGCTGTGAAAACTTCATCTGACACAAAATGTGCATGACACAGGCTGAACTTTCAAAATTGCACAAGTCAAAGAAGATAGGCCTTGAAATTACACTTCCTGAGTAGGTTTTCCATTACTTTTAGAATGGCCTCCAGGGTAAACCTGCCTCCACAGAGTAGACCTTAGCCAATCTTTATCATGGTGGCCCACAAGGAAATTTCCATGTGGCAACAGGCCACAGCTAAAGTAACATGGGTAGGACTGCTCTCAAACCACTGAAACATTGCCTGAGTGTCCTTTTGTGTAGTCCAGACCCTTTCATCCTAAATTATCTGCTTATTTTTTTTCTAAGGAGGTCAGACTGCAGGAAAAATTCATTAACATAAAATACCATTTACATTTAACCCCTAAACAAGAAAAGTGATTTGAATTTATATATATATGTACACTACTAAAATCATTTTTAGCTCATGAATATAAAATTAATTAAATATATGGGCAAAAGAAACAAGATCAGCAAATTGAATCTAAATTGCAATGTGCCATAGTAAAAAAAGTTCAAAACTCAGACAAGTCAGGAGTACCTGTTCTTTTAACCAGTATTGATTAAGTACCTGTTATAGAGTAGGCACTGTGTTACATGTCAGAGATTCAGTACTAGGTGAAACAGATAATGTCCCTGATCTCACAAAGCTTTTAGTCTCATGGGAAAGTCAGATTTTGAACATGTAATTACAGTGAAGTACAAATGCTAAGGTTCACTTATACTTCAGTTAAGGGAGGCCTGAGGAAAGGATGTTTTAGCTGATACTGAGGGATAAATAGGTGAGTTAGGAAAAGGGAAAGAAAGATAGGAAAATGGAGAGTTTTTCAGATAGAAAGAGAAAAGGAGACCAATGAGAATTGACTGCGGTATGCTCCCTTCTGCCTTGGTGAGAATTAAACTAGCTATTTGTGTAACTAAGAGAAATTAAGAACATAACAGGGAGAGAGTCAAAGCCCAGAGAGGTAGACAGAATACAAATCCTGGGGTATCATATTAATCACATTAAAGGGTTAGGACTTTATTCTCAGAGCAGTGATATGCCAGTGAAGTTTTAAACAGGGTGGTTACATGATAGACCATCCATTGACTGCTGTGTGAAAAAATGGATTGGACAGGGCAAGACTGGTGGTAAGGAAACCAACAATGCTAGGTTATTGCAGAGGCCTAGCATAATAGACTACAAAAATGGCCATAAAATATTCCTTTTCCTCTACTGACACCCTTTGGCAGTGCCTTGCCACAGTGACTCAGTGCCCCTGGCTGGCATTAAGAAATATAGCACGAAGGTTTGAAATGTACTCGTACACTGTTCACTCTTACCACCCTTGAAATCCTGAGACCACCATGTGAATTAGCCCAAGCTAACCTGCTGAAGGATGAGAAACCACACGGAAAAGAACTTAGGCATCCTAGCCAAAAGCCATCCAGCCCTCAGCTGACAGCCTAGATAGACACGAGGCAGGTCATGGTAGATTATTAAGCCACCAGCCAACTCACCGGCAAATCACAGACATAAGAGAAAGTCCTGCAGAGATTAGCTGAGCTGGTCCAGACCCAAAGAACTGCCTGGCTGATGCACAGAATTGTGAGTTAAGTAAAATGATTTCCATTTTAAGCCATTAGTTTATGGGGAGATTTGTGTTGTGCAGCAAATGCTAACCGATGTGCCTGGTAAGAGATGATGCTGGCCTGAACTAGCAGGTTAGCAATGAGGTTTGACAGAAGGACACAGAATTAGGTGCTTCAATCCAAAAAAAAAAACCATTATTTTTGAATTGAACCAATAGATTGATGGTAGGACCTACTTGCTGAGTTCAGGGATAAAGGAGGAGAGAAATACGTGGGAGGAAGACAATAAGTACAATTGAGAATATGTAGAACTTGGAGTATCTGAGAAATATCTAAGCAAAGATGTCAAACAGGTGATCAGATCAATGGCTGGAAGACACACAAGAAAGACCCAGGCTGTGGACACAGATGTGAGATTTGTTGGTATAGACATTGTGTAATTGAAGCCATAGATAAACTTCCCTAAGCAAAGTGGGGAGACTGAAAAGCCCAAAAGTTACTGATTATTACTATATATGCAATTGTGGACAAGTTACTCAACATTTCTGAGCCTGTTTTACACCTATAAAATGGTGTAATGTTAACTGACTTACTGAGGCTGTAATAAAGATTAAAATATATATATTTTGTTTCAGTCTTTTGATGAATAGTAGAGACTAAAAATGCTAATTATCTTCCCTATCACTTACAGTTAAGTTGCACAAAAATATTTTAGAGTTGTCTTTATTTCCTGCATTCTATTCTTGATACTTGTGGCTTAGTGATGGATTTTAATGATGAGCAATAAGAATACTAGATTCTTCACTCTCCTTTTGAAATATTAAACAATTTTTCTTAAATTGCATACATCAGAATTGCCTGTGGTAATTATTTAAAATGCAAATTCCTTTACTCCACTTTAGATCTTCTGAACCAGAAATTCTGGAATCTGCATTTTTAATAAGCTCCCAAGGTGCTTGTTACACACACATTCTAAAAGTACATAACCCAACCCCTTCCCTGCAGCTCCCTAATAATAATATAAAAACAAGCAGAAGTTGTTGAAATTTACTTGATATGCTGTGAAACTCCCCCACAGATCGTCCCATACGAACCACCTTTCCCCAGGTCTTCTGCCGTATTAACTCCATCCCCACCCTATCCAGGTAAAACTCGGCTAATCTTCCTCCTGCCTGTTAATTTGGCTGGCCTTCCTGGAAATGGAAATCCCTGGCCTCCTCCTGAACTGCCCTGATAACTATTTCATTATATTTCTAGAATGGAGTTTGGCCCATTCCAAGATCCCAAAGCATTCCTGTCACAGCACACTTGATCTCTTCCTGTTGAAATTCTGCCTCATCATTTAGGCATCTCTGCATGTTTTAATACACAGTCACATATATTACATGCCATCAGACTCACGAAATTTATTTTTGATTGCTGATTAAAAATAAATATTGTCTCCCAGCTGCTAGGAAGGTTCAAACACTTGAAACTGATTGCAGAAAGAAAACAGGTCCAATATGTTCTGTTCTACAAAATGTCAATAGAGACGATTATGCAGGCACATCTGATACTTTTCTTTTGCACAAATTACAGGGTAGGATAGATACAAGAATGACAATGAATACAGATACATATTTCAGGAGAATAAAGGAAATGGTACATCTATGAGCTGAACCTCCACAGGTTGCTACCTGCCATGGACTTCTAAAGCTAAATTCATATAAAGAGGGAGGGCTCCCCCCACCCCACCCCACAATTCCCCAAAGATGAAGCTATCTAATCACAGGAGTACTTTCATAGGCATATGTTTTTAGGAATTATCTTGCTCATAGCACTTAGGATCAAGAATGCAGGGTCCATAAATACACTGTATCTGTCTTTCTGGGAGCAATTTGCCTATTCTCAGCAGCTGGAGCAGAAGGGAGGCCATACACACACATTCTAAGATAGCATTAAAGGCCTATGTTTAAAATACCTTTAAATCTGTTCAGTAACACCATGTGCCAGCTCACAGTCCCTCCCTCCCAGCAATCTCTCCACATCTCAGCCCCCTTTCCTATGGAGCTGCACAGGGGCCAGATCACCACTGTCGGAAAGAAAGAAAAGATAATCCTTCTCTGAATTAATGAAAAAAGCTTTATCTCTATGCTCCTTTGATGAGGTTGGGTTTTAGTATTTCTGCCGGTGCATTGTAAAGTATTTATTTTCAAAAAATTTGTTACCAGCAGATTGTTGGTGTACTCCTGTTTGAATACTGCAGCCCCCATACACCCATGCTAAAGAACATCCTGTGTCCTTAACATACTTCAGACAGAGTAATCATCACAGGTGTGAAGTGGTGCTCACCCGCAGACCATTGTGTACCTCTCCAATTTCCACCCTTGTCTACAATGTGTACAAAAATCTGTGGTCTTTAAAAAAAGGGGGAGAAGGTTCTTTCTAAAAGAAACCAATATACTTGCATATTGTTCTCAATTAGAAGACACTGCTCAAAGCAAGAGAATGTGCCTTCATGTACCAGTGGCTTGCTTTGACTCCACAAACGCTAATGTGATTGTCACTGCTGGCAAGTGTCATTGATCACAAGTGCTGGTATCAGTTGATACAGGGCACCTCAAGGAATCTATTGAAGGCCACAGTCTCAATCTCAGCAGAACTTTTAGAGGCCAGGTAAGAAAAAGGGAACTGCTTGTCACAGCTTTCGATAATTCCTTTCTCCCTTATGCCTAACTAAATCTAATTGAACTCGAGTTTTCAGAAGTCTCTGATGGCTAAGGATCTCCAAAGCTAAGTATCAAAGAAAAAAAATCATCCTCCAATCACAGTTAATTAAATTAAATTAAACTCATTAATTCAATTAATCCCTTCTCTGTTCAAGACACTGCTTGATGGATGATTGAAATACAGTATGTTTTGAAAGTTTTAAATACCATAGGAAATATGATGCTCTGAAAATGTAAGTAAACTTACATGAGATCAAGCAGCCAACAAAACAAAATGATTCTGGGCCCACTACCCTTATTACTATAACATGTTTAATATATAAATATATCAGATATATTTACATTTAACATAAATATATCAGATATATTTACATTTAACATAAATATATCAGATATATTTACATTTAACATAAATATATCAGATATATTTACATTTAACATAAATATATCAGATATATTTACATTTAACATAAATATATCAGATATATTTACATTTAATATAAATATATCAGATATATTTACATTTAACATAAATATATCTGATATATTTACATTTAACATAAATATATCTGATATATTTACATTTAACATAAATATATCAGATACATTTATATTTAACATAAATATATCATGTTGTAGACAAATTCTAGGTCAAAAATCTATAGATTTAATAAAATACTTAATGCTAATGTCAGAATTGAAGTTCTCTTTATTCTTATAAAGGAGTGGGTACACTTATAAATTATCTAAGTGGAAAAAAATTACTAAATTTTTGAACACCTTCAATCTCTATTTTTAACTAGAAGATGAAACTATACTATTTCTTCCTAATCTAAATTTTAATGACTTTAGTACAACCTTGTTTTTGTCATTTCTTTATTTTATAGCTGTTACAACAATACAAATTTGAGCTTTATTAAGGAGGTATCCAAGTACCTACTGTGTAAAGCACTGAAAATAATTATTAGAACATAATTAATTTGTTTTTTCCTTTCCCCTTCTTAGTGTCTGGGCATGGCTGCTTAACAACTACAACCACCACCGTGAAAAATGTGTCCTCTGACATATCTGAAGGTATCATCCTGAAAAGAAAAAGAAAGTGTTCTTTTACCTGAACTCTTCAATTTTCTCATTCTGTTCTCCACATTTCTTTTCTTTTTTTTTTTTTTTTAGACAGAGTTTCGCTCTTGTTGCTCAGGCTGGAGTGCAGTGGCGCGATCTCGGCTCACTGCAACCTCCACCTTCCAGGTTCAAGCGATTCTCCTGCCTCAGCCTTCTGAGTAGCTGGGATTACAGGCGCCTGCCACCACTCCCGGCTAATTTTGTGTGTGTGTGTGTGTGTGTGTGTGTGTGTGTTTTGTATTTTTAGTAGAGACAGGGTTTCATTATGTTGGCCAGACTGGTCTTGAACTCCCACATTTCTAAATCAACCTGCAGGACCAGCGTACAGGAAGGATTGCAAATGCTAAAGGTACAGTTGCAGCAAAGGGCCCTTCCTAACTCCCCAGAGAATGGCGGGAATTCATTTACCTAAGAGGTAATACAACAAGAAACAAGATTAGGATCTGCCCATTTCATCACAGGATCATTCAAGCAGCTTCTGAAGTTAGTTCTCCTGGTCTCCACATAAAATCTATTTCCCACAACCACAGTTCCTTTTAAATGTGTACAAAATGCCCTGACAATAAATAAAAACCCAACTGCTCTGAGCTGACACTTCCACCCACGGGACGTGGTCAGACATAGGTAATAAAACTCTGGCTGACAGTCTGTCAAAGGATCATTTATTTTCATTCTCTGCACAAAAAGAGAAAGAGCTTATGAACCTATGAAAGATACCGATGTGTATATTCAAATAAAATTTTCTCCATTGGAAGTTTGACTTTTGATGCAATATAAAGGTCACAAATCAAAATAAAGCAGGTGCAAGGAATCGGAAAACATTAACAATCCAAGGGCTAGAAATGTGAAATGGTTCAATAAAATGCAAATATCTATATTTTATTCACCAAGTGAAAAGTATTTTTGAGTCACTACAGAAAATGGAAGAGTGAGAAACCTAACAGATTAATAGACAATTCTAGCTAACATATTAAGCCCAAGACTTTAAGAAGTAACTCAAATTACCTTCAGTTACAAGTGATATAAAATGAAAAGTCACAATTTAGTTCTAGGAAGCAGATGGGAAAAAAATTCAGCCAATTTCTCAGTGTAGGAGAGATAGCTACTTGGTGATGCTTTAAGTGAAGAGCAGAGTGAGGAAATCTGTGCAGACTTCAGAGTTAGAAACTGGAAAAAATTTCTTTCACCTGTTAAAATTTGATATGGTGACCAAAAAATTACCAGTATTATATCATAGGAATGAAGGATGCTTCTTCACTCCCTACACA
Organism: Pongo pygmaeus; assembly: GCF_028885625.2. Classification (NCBI taxonomy): domain Eukaryota; kingdom Metazoa; phylum Chordata; class Mammalia; order Primates; family Hominidae; genus Pongo; species Pongo pygmaeus. The sequence continues at coordinate 130,540,427 of NC_072373.2, read as the reverse complement.
CACTTACAAAATTAGACCTTTTTTTTTTTCTTTTGGCCACTGCTAAGGAGACAGTTAAGCATTTTGTTGTTATTGAGGGCCAAAAATGTTGGTACAGTACAGGTGGAGGTAGAACTACTTTGAAAAAGAATCCCCACTAATATCTCTATGTTGAAATATCTAGACAATTGATCTTATTGAAATGCCTATAGTGGCCAAGTCAGTAATAATAAAATAACTATTTAAAAAGCAATAATAATAACAATAACACCTACAAAGCACTTACTATGTGTCAGATAGAGTGATAAGTGGCACACATACACAAATCTGGCTACTCTTTACAACATTGTTATGAGATAGGTGTCTTATAGTATTTGCAATTTATACACGGGAAAACCGAGATACAGAAAGTTTACATAACTTGACCAAGCCACACAGCTAGTATGGGGTGGAGCTCAGAGTCGACCTTGGATAGTCTGGCTCTGGGGGTTGTACTCTTAACCATAAATATAAGAAAAGCAACAGTGAAAGGATGATAGCACAGATGCTCAGTTTCAATATTGGGAATCGAAAAGGAGGGGTGGAGACTGTAGTAAGTTGGGTAACAAAGCTGTCTGACAACAAATTTAATCTTTGGACTATAGGTTTGCAGCCTTATGCCTGAAACAGATAGTGACTATGTTGCCCAAAGTGGAACACGATGGATGACAGTGTGGCCTTGACTACTGAGTAGGGTCATAGTTCAAAGCCCAGATTGATCCCCAGAGACTGGAGAGGTTGGTAAAGGTAGGTTTTTGTGAAGTACCAGACACCAGCCTCCTTGTTCACAGCACCATTTAATGCACAGGACATTGACAGCTACATGAGTTCTTGTGGAAATGGAGGGCAATAGTATCTTGGCAAAAGTTCCTAGAATAAAACTTGGTACCAGAGGAGAGGTGCTACACACACACACACACACACACACACACACACACACAATTAGACCTTTTTTTTTCCCACTCCTAAGGAGACATTTGAGCATTCTGTTGTTGCTGAGGGCCAAAAATGTTGCTAGGGTATGAGTGGAAGTAGAACTACTTTGAAGAAAGTCCCCACTAATATCTCTATGTTGAAATATCTAGTCAATTGATCTCATTGAGATGCCTATGACAGCCAAGTGAGTAATAATAAAATAACAATAATAAAAAGCAATAAAAATTATTTATTATTTAAATTATTATTACTAATTATTTTCATATGTCTGGCAGATCCAGACACTTCAGAAGTATCTTACAGGTCCAGACACAGAGCGATGGTAACTCTGATGATGGCCAGATACAGAGAGAGGCAGGGATTGCTCTTGTTTTTCCTGGACTGTGTAAAATCCCAACATTCTGAAATAACCTAAGAGACAGAGCAGACTTTATGAAAAATGAGTGATACTGAACTTCATCCTGTGTAAATGAGAGCTAGAATAAGCTTCAGGAGGGCAAGAACTTGTCTGCCTTCTTTTCCAAGAATATCTGCAGAATTGAGCACATGTCTGACATACAGAAGCCATACAATAACTATTTGTGGAATAAATAAATTAACCAGATTTAATTTCACCTAGAAGAAAATGTGTGCTATTTCTTACATCTCAGGTTTTGGAGCAGTTCTTACTGTTTATTCACCACTGACTTGTAGATTATTTTTAAACTGAAAAGGACCTGTGCAATCATCCCTACATTTTATAGACAAGAAAACTGGATGACCACCAAGAACACAGTCAGTTAGCAGGAGAGCTAGGACTAGAGACCAACCAATCCCTTTTCACTTTAGCAATATTACTACATAGTTTTCTTCTTAGAAATTCTTATGGATCAAATTAAAATAGCTAATTAAGGGTCACAAAGTTTTAGACAACTACTCTACTTTTGCATTACAGACTTTCCGCTCTCCAATGCTGTTGCAATCATATGAAAGTAATTTCTACTTCTTACACATGCCCTTTGTGGTCTCATCTTCAACTTGCACTCATGTCATTTGCTTCCACCCAGAATACTCTGCCATGTGATTTCTTTGTTGGAACATTCCTGCTTAGAGAACAGCTCAAACTTTTCTCACCACGGAGTCTTCCTTAACTAACATTAATTCCTTCATTGGAAGTCTGCCCATTTTCAATTGGGAGCCACTATCTGGCCGGTGGGCCCTTCCCACATTTGAAGAGACAATTAGGGTCATTCACTGTAAACTGGGTTAAGTGAAACAACTCTTTGTAATAGATAATTCATTCAGTTGCTTTTTTTTTTTTTTTGCCTCTGAGTCATTAAAGCATACATTTCAAAAAACAATTGCTTACCAATAATTTTTAGTCAGTGTTTTATTTATTTTTAACTGAAGTTAGAGAGATTAATCGTACCCTTCCTTATTATGATGTTACTTTTCTATCCTTTTCTTACTCAGAGGTATGAGAAATATTTTCTCTCCATTTGATTTTGAAGATAACTGCTGAAAAAAAGAGCCTCAGAAATAGAGGTGCCAAAATGCAAGAATACAGTTAGATAAGAAAACTGAGGGCTCATTTTTTAATACTTTTTGATCAGATTTGTTTTAAATGATCACTTTCTTAATTAAAATGAGAAGAAATTCTTATTCCCACATTTGAGTTAAATCAGCTAATGAAGGCTATGGAAAAGTGATATTCATTTATCCATTCAATTAATATTTAGAGTTAGGCCTATTATGTGTCAGATACTATTCTAGATACCAAGGAAACAGCAGTGAGGAAAAAAACAAGCAAAAGTCCTTGTCCTTTGTAAAGCTTACATTCAAGTTGAAAAGAAAGAAAACAAACAAAATAGATAAGTTAAACACATAGTATGCTAAATTTTTGTGTGTTATGAAGAAAATAATAAAAAGGATGGGGGATAGAGAGTGAAGGTAGCTCATAGCGGAAGAGGTGAAGAAAGACTTTAAACAAGAGATTAAGAAAGGCCTCACAGAGAGGGTGACATCTGAGTAAGGACCTGAGAGAAATGAAGGAACAATTGTATGGTTATACAGGACAGTGTTCCAGACAGCAAGTGCAAAGTCCTAAAACAGAGACACATGTGAAGACCAACAGCAATAACAGTGAGGCGACTGACTGAGAAGAATAGAGGCCACAAGACCAGAGAGCAAGGTTACAAAGGGACTTGTGTACCATGTGAGAACTTCAGCTATTATTTAGAGTGAAATGAAAGCTATTGGCTGGTTTTGAGCATAGAAAGAAGACATTCTTAGCCTTCTCTGATAAGGCGAAGTTTAAGCAGAAACTTTAATTAGGCAAGGCAGCAGTCTGTGTGGATATCTGGGAGAAGATAGAGCTGTAAATGCAAGATCCTGGAGAAAGGAACAACCAACACTGGTACATTGGAGAACAGCAATGAGTAAAGAGTCACAAGAATGGGGTGAACAAAGTTGGGGTGTAACCATAATATGGGTTAGGAAGAGGAAGTGGCATTATCATGTAGGGCCTTTTAGACAAGGAGTTTGTGTAAGCTTGTCATGAAGTACAGCACAAGTATAGAAAGGTACATAAATCATAAGTGTACAACTCAGTGAATTTTTTCTTGTTTTTTTTCTTTTTTTTTTTTTTTTTTTAGACAGGGTTTCACTCTTGTTGCCCAGGCAAAAGTACAGTGGCACAATTCGGCTCACTGCAACCTTGCAGCCTTTGCCTCCTGAGCTCAAGCAATCCTCCTGCATCAGCCGCCTAAGTAGCTGGGACCACAGTCACGTGCCACCACACCTGGCTAATTTTTGTATTTTTTCTAGAGACAGGGTTTCACCATGTTGCCCAGGTAGGTCTCAAACTCCTGGGCTCAAGCAATCAACCCGCCTTGGCTTCCCAAAGTGCTGGGACACAGACGTAAGCCACCGTGCCAGGTCTGAATTTCCACCAACTGGCAAATTTTCACCAACCCACACATTTAGGTCACCATCCAAACCAAGCTATAGAACAGGGTACTATAGAACAACCCTGAAGCCTCCTTCATGTCTCCTCTGTCATTACTATCTGCCCATCCAAGGATAACCACTATTTATTTCACTTTCCATCACTCTGGATCAGTTTTTCCTGTGTTGAACTTTTTGCAAATGGAATCATACAGTATTACCCATTGATATCAGGCTTCATTCACTCAGTGTTATGTTTGTGAGATATGTTATTGTGTGTAGCGATGGTTCATTTTTTTCATTACCATGTAATATTGCACTGTGTAAATATACCACAATTTATTTATCCATTCAGAAAAGAAAAAAAAAGAAAGTGAGGTGGAAAAAGACATTTCATATAAATGGAAACCAAAGATAACCAGTAATAGCTACACTTATATCAGGTAAAGTAGACTTTAAATTAAAAGCTGTAAAAATATTACAGCTTGATTATAGTATTTAATATATTTAATATAAATATTAAACTTGAACATAATGGCAAAAACCACAATTACTTTTGCACCAACTTAATGACAAAGAAGGACATTATATTATGATAATAAAGGGATCAATTCAGCAAGAGGATATAACAATTCTAAATGTATAGGCACTCAAAACTGGAGCAGCCAGATATATAAAGCAAATATTATTAAATCTAAAGAGAGATACAAACCCCAATACAATAATAGTTAGGGACTTCAACACCCCAATATCAGCATTGGACAAATCATCTGGACAGAAAATCAACAAAGAAGCATAAAATGTAAACTATACCATAGACCAAATATGCCTAACAGACATTTACAGAACATTTCACCCCACAGCTGCAGGATATACATTCTTTTCATCAGCATGTGGAATATTCTCCAGGACTGACCATATGTTAGGACACAAAACAAGTCTCAAAAAAATGTTTAAAAATTGAAGTCATTTCAAGTATCTTTTCTAACCACAATGAAATAAAGCTAGAAATCAATTAACAAGAGGAACATTCGAAACTATACAAATACATGAAAATCTAACAACATGCTTCTGAACAGCCAATGGGTAAAGAAAGAAATTAAGAAAGAAATTTTAAAATTCCATGAAATGAATAAAAATAGAAACACAGCATATCATGTCTGCAACACAGCAAAAGGGGTATTAAGAGGCAAGTTTACAGCAATAAAAGCCTACATCAAAAAAGTAAGAAAACCTGGTATGGTGGCACACGCTTGTAGCCCCAACTACTTGGGAGGCTGAGGCAGGAACATCCCTTGAGCCCAAGAGTTCAAGGCCAACCTAGGCAACATAGTGAGAGCCCCCACCTCCAAAAAAAAAAAAAAATAGTGAAAAGATCTCAAATAAACAACCTAATGATGCAGCTTAAGAAACTAGAAAAGGAAGAACAAAGCAAACCCAAAATTTGTAGAAGGAAAAAATAACAAAGAGCAGAGCACAAAGAAACAAAATTGAGACTAAAAAGAATATAAAATATCAACAAAATGAAAAGTTGGTGTTTTGAAAAGATAAAATCAACAAACCAATAACTAAGCTAAGAAAAAAACAGAAAAGATCTAAATAAGTAAAATTAGAAACAAAAAAAAGATGTTACAACTGATACTAAGAAATGCAAAGGAGTATTAGAGTCTACTTAGGAAGAACTATATACCAAAACTTCAGAGAACCCAGAGGAAATGAGCAAATTTCTAAACACATATCAATACTGAACCAAGAACACATATAAGAACCTGAACAGACCAATAATGAGTATTGAGATTGAATCAATAATAAATAGTCTCCCAGCAAAGAAAAGTTTAGGACCAGAGAGGTTTACTGCTGAATTCTATCAAGCTTATAAAGAAAAACTGATACCAATTATTCTCAAATTATTCACCCAAAAAAGAAAGGGGAGGGATTTCTTCCAAACTCATTCTACACGGCCAGCATAACCTTGATACCAAAATCAGATAAGGACACACAAAAAAGGAAACTACAGGCCAATATCCCTGATGAACATAAATACAAAAATTGTCAACAAAATACCAGCAAACCGAATGAGATCATGTCAAAAAGATAACACACCAAGTGGGATTTATCTTTGGGAGGCAAGGGGGGTTTAACATATGCAAATCAATACACATGATACAGCGCATCAATAGAATGAAGGACAAAAACTCATCTCAATAGATGCCAAAGAGGTATTTGATAAAATTTATCATCACTTCATGATAAAAACTCTCAAAAAATTAATGATAGAGCCATAAAACCTAAAGTATAATAATAATAATAGTAATAATAATAAATATAAAAAAATTAATGATAGAATGAAAGTATTTCAACATAATAAAGGCCATATATGATAAACTCACAACTAACATCTTACCGAATGGGAAAAGCTGAAAGTTTTTTTTTTTTAAGAACTAGAACATGGCAAAGATGTCCACTGTCACCACTTCTATTCAACATAGTACTGGAAGTCCTAGCCAAGAGAAAGAAATAAAGAGCACTCAAATTGGCAAGGAAGAAGTCAAATTGCCCCTCTTTGCAGGCAACATGATCTTATATATAGAAAAACCTAAAGACTCTAAAAAAAAAGACTTTTAGAATGAATTCAGTAAAGTTGCAGAATACAAAATTAGTATACAAAAGTCAGTACCATTTCTGTACATGAACAACAAACTAGCTGAAAAAGGAATCAAGAAGGCAATCCCATTTACAATAGCTACAAAAAATAAATAAAATACTTAGGAATAAATTTAACCAAAGAGGTAAAACATCTCTACAAGGAAAATTACAAAACACCAATAAAAGAAATTGAAGAAGACATAAACAAATGGAAAGACAACCCATTCTCATTAGCCAGAAGAATGAATACTGTTACAATGACCATGCTGCCCAAAGCCAGATTTAGTGCAATCCTTACCAAAATCCCAGTGACATTCTTCACAAAAATAGAAAAACAATCTTAGAATTTATATAGAACCACAGAACACCCCAATAGCCAAATCAATCCTAAGAGAAAAGAAGAAAGGTGGAGGCATCACACTATCTGACTTTAAAATCTACTACAAAACTGTAGTAACCAAAATGGCATGTTACTGGCATTTAAAAAGACCAATGGGGCTGGGCACGGTAGCTCACACCTATAATCCCAGCATTTTGGGAGGCCGAGGAGGGCATGTTACCTGAGATCACGAGTTCGAGACCAGCATGGTGAAACCCCGTCTCTATTAAAAATACAAAAATTAGCCAGGCATTGTGGTGTGTGCCTGTAATCCCAGCTACTTGGGAGGCTGAGGCAGGAGAATCACTTGAACCTGGGAGGCAGAGGTTGCAGTGAGCCCAGATCATGCCACTGCACTACAGTCTGGGTGACAGAGCAAGACTCCATCTCAAAAAAAAAAAAAAAAAATGGAAGAGAATAGAACACAGAAATAAATCCATGTATTTTCAGCCAACTGATTTTCAACAATGGTGCCAAAGTCATTCATTAGGCAAAGTACAGTTTAATACATGGACCTGGGAGAACTGGGTAACCATACACAGAAAAATGAAACTAGACTCCTATTGCTCATCTTATACAAAAAAAAAATTAAAATGGATTAAACATTTATATGTAAGACCCAAAACTATAAAACTTCTAGAAGAAAAAGTAGGGGAAATGCTTCAGTACATTGGTCTGGGAAAAGATTTTATGAATAAGACCTCAAAAGCAAAGGTAATAAAAGCAAAAATAGACAAATGGGATTATATCAAACTAAAAAGCTTCTGCACAGCAAAGGAAACCATCAACAGAATAAAAAGACAACCTATAGAATAAAAGAAAATATTTGCAAACTATTCATCTGGCAAAAGATTAAAATGCAGAATATTCAAAAAACTCAAACAACTCAACAGCAAAACAAATATTCTAATTTAAATTGGGCAAATGATTTGAATAGACATTTCTCAAAATAACACAGGCAAGTGGCCAACGAACATATGAAAAAATGCCCAACATCACTAATCATCAGGGAAATGCAAGTCAAAACCACCATGAGATATCATGGCACTCCAGTTTGAATGACTTTTATTAAACGTACAAAAAAAAACAAAGCTAGTAAGGATATGGAGAAAAAGGAAACTCTTATACACTGTTGGTGGAAATGTAAACTAGTACAGCCATTATGAAGAACATTATGAAGGTTCTTTAAAAAACTACAAATAGAACTACCATATGATAACAGTAATCTCATCACTGGATATATATTAAAGGAAAGGAAATCAATATATCAAAGACATATATATGCACCCACCTATTTACTGCAGCACTATGCACAGAGCCCAGACACAGAATCAACCCAAGTGTCCATTGACAGATGAATGGACAAAGAAAATGTGGCACATATACACAATGGAAAACTATTCAGCCTTTAAAAAAATATAAAATCCTTTTGTTTGCAGCAACATGGATGAGCCTAGTTCCATGAGAAGGATGAGCCTTCTTTCACTCAAGTGAAAGAAGCCAGGAACAGAAAAATAAATGCCACAAGTTCTAACTCATATGCAGAAGTTAAGAAAGTTGATCTCATAGGAAAGAGTAGAACAGTGGCTATCAGAGGCTGGGAAGGGTTGGCAAGATAGGGATAGACTTGTTAAAGGATACAAAAATTACAGCTAGATAGGAGGAATAAGTTCTACTGTTCTGTAGCACTGTAAGATGACTATAGTTAATAATAATTTATTATATACTTTCAAATAGCTAGAAAAGAGGATTTTGAATGTTCCCAACACAAATAAATCATAAAACTTTGAGATAATGTGTATAATAATTACCCTGAGTTGATCACTTTACATTGCATGTATCTAAACATAACTATGTACCCCAAAAATATTTAAAATTATCATGTGTCAATTTAAGACATTGAAATGGGGAAAAAAATCATCTCATGCTCAAATGACCCCAGTGACTGCCATTTGTTTCCATAAACACCTGAAATCTATCCTCAGTTGCCATTTATAAATGCAGGAGGAACGTAGAACATTTAGCAACAATCAATCAAACTGCTCTCATGAGAGAATGCTGAAAATCTTTTACTGAGAGTCTTAACTCTATTCATTCACCATTTTGTGGCATCATGTAGTGAGATTAGATATAGTAACTCCTCAGGGTCTGAAACAAAATTAGCAAAAATAGTGTTTTTATCTCTTATCTTTTGTGAGAATTTCATGGCAGTTTTTTAAAAAATCAATTATAAGGACACATTTAGGATATTCTGGCCACATGCACTCTCAACTTACAAGTCCCTGGTCCATCATGGGACCATAAATATAAGGGATAAAATATCATAATATTTAAAATAAGTAATTGTTTAATAAGGAAATACAGATATGTACACCCCTGCCGCCCCCCCAAAAAAACAGAGTTCGTTAGAGTGTGTGCCAATGATCCTACTATGTTCTTGGCTGATAGAGAAGTCACTGATAGGCATTCACAAGTGTCCCAAAGTGATATCAAGTGTGGATCAGTTTTCATAATTCCCAATACCCAAAGCAAATATTAAGTCATTCTGATTTGTTTCTTTTTTTCCTTAGCAACATACTCCCTTGGTCACATTCCATTTTAGTTTCCTGGATCATAAGAATAAAATGCAGGAATAAAAATTTAACATAAATCTGTACCTAGATTTCTCAACAACCACCAAAACATAGCATATATTTTATTAAAAAGAAGATAAAGTTGTTGAATTATAAAGTTCGATTTGGGGAAGCAGAGTAGTGTTAATATAATTCTAATTGGATAGAGTCCTCTATTAAATATTTCCTTTAATTTCAGTGGGAAAAAAATCTTATCAATGCTTTTGATTATTATAAATCATTGGATCTTTTAACACTCTTAGTATTGAAATGGATGTAAACAGCACAGAATGTGAAACTGGAAAGACAAGTATTAAATGAAAGGTTGATACAGGTAACAGTATGAGCACATGCATTAAAACTATTACAGAATTTACTGAGACATATTAATGTATTGTTATTTAGTAACTCCTATATTTTTCATGTTAACTTTTATAAGGAAAAGATCCTGGGCTTGTACCAAAAGTTACTATGAATTAATTTTAATTATATTGAGATGTGTGCTAAAAAGTGGGAATAGAATTACATTTGAAACTGCTGCAGTCTGTAGGCTGCCTCAGCAAGTTTCTAATGCAACTGAATTTATTGTTAGCTTGGTGCTAAAGTAATTTCAGTCTTTGCCATTACTTTCTCTCTCTCTGTGTGTTTTTTTTTGTTTGTTTGTTTGTTTGTTTGTTTGAGACGGAGTTTCGCTTTTGTCACCCAGGCTGAAGCGCAATGCCACAATCTTGGCTCACTGCAACCTCCGCCTCCTGGGTTCAAGCAATTTTCCTGCCTCAGCCTCCTGAGTAGCTGGGACTACAGGTGTGCACCACTACACCCAGCTAATTTTTTTGTATTTTTAGTAGAGATGGGGTTTCACCATGTTGGCCAGGCTAGTCTTTAACTCCTGACCTCAGGTGATCCGTCCACCTCGGCCTCCCAAAGTGCTGGGATTACAGATGTGAACCACTGTGCCCGGTCTTTTACCATCACTTTCAATGGCAAAAACTGCAATTACTTTTGCACCAACCTAGTATGAGTATGTCCCAGATTTTAGCTGGGCATACTCAGAATGTTGACATTTCCCAACTATTTTTGTACCTATGTATGGCGATGTGACTGAAAGCTGGCCTGTGTCAATGTGGAAGTGGCATAAGGCACCTTCCAGGAAGTTTTCTCAAGGACAGGATGCTTCCCCTGCTTTATCCCTTTCTACTCTCTGGCTGGAATGTAGCCCTATTGGACCACCTGGTAAACTTGGAGATGAAGCCCACACATATATAAGAAGGTAGGAAGGAAATAGAAGCCTGTATTCTTCCATGATTCTTTTTTGGATGATGTGAGGTAAAAACAAGGAACAGAAATACCAAGAATAATATTTGAGAGATTTTTTATAGAGGTGAAACGAGAAATATAACCATATATAGGGTAATTAATTGCCTGAAATAATCTCTTCATTTCTGATTTTATCTAAGATGTTTATTTCTTAACACAAAAATTAAAAAGTGCTATCTTACACCTTGTTCTGGATCACCCATCCCCAAATAATAACAAATATCTTATCAATAACAGTGTACCCTAGGTACAAAACATGACACCATTTCTTACTAATGAATTTCACATGCCCAAGCAAAAGTGAAACCATGGATTTGGGTTAAGCAAGAGGATGGTTGTCTGTGCTGATAATGGTCTTGGAAGAAATAAATTCAGGGGATATTAGACAATAGTATCAAGCTATCCTAAAGGGGAAAAAAAACCAATGATAACTCTTTTCGGTAGAAATGCCTTTGATGAGAAAGACAGAAGGTAGTAAATATGGTCAAACAAGTAAATTGATGGTGAGGTTCACATAAGAAAACCCACTTGTCACATAACACATTTTGAACCTCATGAATAAAAAGGGTACCAAATTAAAATTTTTTCTACAACTTCTGATATGATTTGGCTCTGTGTCCCCACCCAAATCTCATCTTGAATTGTACTCCCATATTTCTCACATGTTGTAGGAGGGACCCGGTGGGAGATTATTGAATCACGGGGGCAGTTTCCCCTATACTGTTCTCATGGTAGTGAAAAAGTCTCACAAGATCTAATGGTTTTACAAGGGAGTTCTGCTTCCACTTTTTTCTCTTCTCCTCTTGTCTGCTGCCATATGAGACTTGGCTTTCACCTTCTACCATAATTGTGAGGCCTCCTCAGCCACACAGAACTGTGAGTCTATTAAATCTCTTTCTTTTGTAAATTGCCAATCTCCATTATGTCTTTATCAGCAGTGTAAAAACAAACTAATACATTCCAAAACCAATACATTTACCTTTTCTTCTCTGAATTAAGATTTTGTAATTTTTTTATTCAAAAATAAGGGTGTTTCTCTTTCAATAATGAGCACTGTTACATATCTGTGTGAACACAAGAACGTAACAGAGAATGGACAATTGTTCATATTTAACTCTTTAGGTATTCACACTGAAAATGGCAAAGAACATGTTTCAAAGTTCCTTTCCCCAAGATGCTTAGGTCTCAATATTACAGGACACCTATATCTCCACCTATCTCACTAACTTCTATTCTCAGAAATGCATAAGACTTTGAAACATTACACTATCAGCTGTCCTTACAAGAAAAATAGATTAAAGTCTAGAAAAGAGGTAAGTATATTTGGTCTTTCGTACATGAAGTGGTATACAGATTTTTGGAAAATGGAATGACATTTTTAAAATGCCTTCACAGAGAGGAGCAATCAAATTACAAAAACATCTTGATACCTGGGTTAAAATAAAGACTCCAAGGTAAAACCAATATGCCTGTGTATCAAAGAGAATGCACCTGTGATAAAAGTGCCTGTGCCTCTGTGTTGTGCATGAGTGGTAAAAAAAAAAAAAAAAAAAAAAAAAAGGCAGGAAAGGTGAAGGTATGTAACCAAATTTCTACCTCTGCATTTTAGGCACAGCTCACAAGAACCTGGTTTTGCTTCTAACAGTTAGAGTTAGAGAAGAGATGTACAAGTGCAATAAACTACCACAGGTACAGACCTAATACAATTAAACATGGTCTATTATTAAATACTATTGAACACAATAGATTGAGTAGCTTTTTTACTGGAAGATGACTGCTGCTTGGAAGACTCAATGACAGGAATAATCAAATGCCCTAAAATATGCCCAGATGATAACAACAAAACCCAAACCCAGCTCAGTTTCTGACTAGAGTGACTCAATTCCCATGCAAAAGGTTTAGCAAGTGGTATTACAAATCTCATGCTCCTATTCCATTTACTTCAGTCTCTACGTTCCTACACAAGATAAATGACATGCACACAAAACCTACAAAATACATGAGAAAGGAATAAACAAAAACACTGTGTCCAAAGACAAAATAATCAGCAAAACCAGGTTCAGACATGACCCAGGTGTGTAAATATTAGGCAGGGAATTTAAAATAACTATGCTTAAACTGTCGAAGATGCTAATGGAAGAGGTGGGAACACCACCTGAACTTATGAGAATTTCAGCAGAGAGGTGGAAACTATAAGAAAAAATAAAAGGAAATGCTAGAAGTAAAAAATAAAGTAACAGATGAAGAATGCTTTTAACAAATGTATTGGTAGACTCAACACAGCTGATGGAAAAAAAAAAAATTGGTGAACTTTAAAAGAGGTCAGTAGAAATCACCCAAATTGAAACACAAAAAGAAAAGATGAGGTAAAAAAGGAATGGAACATTCAAGAGCAGTGGAACAAAATCAAATATACATACAATTTAAATCCTAGTAGGAAAATAAAGATATAACAGGGGCATTTGCTGTGAATTTTCCAAAACTAATGAAATATACAAAACCATAGACACACTTACACATCCATGAAGATATATTAAAACTGTCAAAAACCAAAGAGAAAGGGGAAATTTTGAAGGAACGTAGAGAAAAAAAATTACGTATGGAACAGTAAAAATAAGAATTATAGCAGACTTTCTGTCAAAAATCATGCAAGCCAGAAGGCAGTGGAATGACACCTTTAAAGTATTGAAAGAAAAAGAAAAGGAAAAAACCCTGTCAACCAGGTATTCTAGACCTAATTAAAATATCTTTCAAAACTAAAGCAAAAATATACTATACTATACTACAAGGCTACAGTAACCAAAACCGCATGGTACTGGTACCAAAACAGAGATATAGACCAATGGAACAGAACAGAGCCCTCAGAAGTAATGCCACATATCTACAACTATCTGATCTTTGACAAACCTGACAAAAACAAGCAATGGGGAAAGGATTCCCTATTTAATAAATGGTGCTGGGAAAACTGGCTAGCCGTATGTAGAAAGCTGAAACTGGACCCCTTCCTTACACCTTATACAAAAATTAATTCAAGATGGATTAAAGACTTACATGTTAGACCTAAAAGCATAAAAACCCTAGAAGAATACCTAGGCAATACCATTCAGGACATAGGAATGGGCAAGGACTTCATGTCTAAAACACCAAAAGCAATGGCAACAAAAGCCAAAATTGACAAATGGGATCTAATTAAACTAAAGAGCTTCTGCACAGCAAAAGAAACCACCATCAGAGTGAACAGGCAACCTACAGAATGGGAGAAAATTTTTGCAACCTACTCATCTGACAAAGGGCTAATATCCAGAATCTACAATGAACTCAAACGAATTTACAAGAAAAAAACAAACAACCCCATCAAAAAGTGGGTGAAGGATATGAACAGACACTTCTCAAAAGAAGACATTTATGCAGCCAAAAGACACATGAAAAATGCTCACCATCACTGGCCATCAGAGAAATGCAAATCAAAACCACAGTGAGATACCATCTCACACCAGTTAGAATGGCAATCATTAAAAAGTTAGAAAACAACTGGTGCTGGAGAGGATGTGGAGAAAGAGGAACACTTTTACACTGTTGGTGGGACTGTAAACTAGTTCAACCATTGTGGAAGTCGGTGTGGCGATTCCTCAGGGATCTAGAACTAGAAATACCATTTGACCCAGCCTTCCCATTACTGGTTATATACCCAAAGGATTATAAATCATGCTGCTATAAAGACACATGCACACGTATGTTTATAGCGGCACTATTCACAATAGCAAAGACTTGGAACCAACCCAAATGTCCAACAATGATAGACTGGATTAAGAAAATGTGGCATATATACACCATGGAATACTATGCAGCCATAAAAAATGATGAGTTCATGTCCTTTGTAGGGACATGGATGAAGCTGGAAACCATCATTCTCAGCAAACTAGCGCAAGGACAAAAAACCAAACACCGCATGTTCTCACTCATAGGTGGGAATTGAACAATGAAAACACATGGACACAGGAAGGGGAACATCACACTCTGGGGCCTGTTGTGGGGTGGGGGGTTAGGGGACAGATAGCATTAGGAGATATATCTAACGTTAAATGACGAGTTGATGGGTGCAGCACACCAACATGGCACATGTATACATATGTAACAAACCTGCACGTTGTGCACATGTACCCTAGAACTTAAAGTATAATAAAAATAAAAATAAATTTAAAAAAGAAAGAAAAAGAAAAGGAAAAAAAAACCCTGTCAATCAGGTATTCTAGACCTAATTAAAATATCTTTCAAAACTAAAGCAAAAATACTTTTTCAGACATGTAGAAAGAGACAAATTGTTACTATCGGACAAGTACTATAATAAAATGTTAAAGATAGTTCTTCAGGAAGCATGAATACAATGCCAGACAAAAACCAGGAGCAATACAAAGAAATAAAAAATGCTGAAATTGAGACAAATAAAGATGAATATTAAATTTATTTTTTCTTATTTTTAAAAGCTCTGGAAGACAGTTGGCTCTCTAAAGCAAAAAAAAATAGTAACAGTGAATTGTACATTTATGGTGCACATAAAGTAAAATATATGTTAACAATAGCACAAAGAATTAGAAAAAATGAGAATATACTGTTGTAAGGTCTTTACATTATTTTAACCTGTATAATATAATTTAAAGGTAGTGTATAATTGATTAAATATATATAGTAAATACTAGAGTGTCTTAGTTCATTTTGTGTTGCTATAACAGAACACCACAGACTGGGTAATTTATAAAGAAAAGAAATGTATTTTCACAGTTCTAGAGACTGGGAAGTCCAATATCAAGGTGCCAGTATCTGGTGAGGGAGGGCCTTCTTGCTGCATCATTTCTGGCAGATGAGAGGATATGAGAAGGTGAGAGAGAGAAAAAAGGCAAGAGGGGGCCAAATTCATAATTTTAACAAGCTCACTTTCAAAATAACTAACTCAATCCTGTGATAACAACATTAATCTATTCATGAGGACAGAGCCCTTATAACCTAATCACCTTTTATTAGGTTCCACCTCTCAACATTATTGCATTGGGGATTAAGCTTTTAACACACAAAGTTTAAGCGACACATTCAAACCACAGTAAAGAGTATAGGTAATAAGCTAAATATAAAAAGCATATAAGATTTTTATGAAGTCATAAGAAATCCTCACTCCAAAGGAAATCAAAAGGTTGGGGGAAAAAATATAGAAAGAAAACAACTAGCAAGATAACAGATTTTAGTACAAGCCTGTCAACAATTACACTAATTGCAAACAGTCTAAACACATGAATTAAATGAACACGTTGGATTGGATAACAGAAGCAAGGCCCATTTACATAGAAGATATAGATAGGTTAAAGTAAAAGGATGTTAAAGATATACCTTGAAACACTAATCAAAGGAAAGTTGAGGTGGCTATAATAATATTAGACAAAGTAGACTTCAGAAAAAGACACTCTATCAGAAATAGAGTTTTACATAATGTTATTATAGCCACCTCAACTTTCCCTTCCGTCACTTAAAAGGCTCATGCTTTTTTTTTTAACTTTTATTTTAGGTTCAGGGGTACATGTGCAGGTTTGTCATATAGGTAAACTCATGTCACGGGTTTGTTGTACAAATTATTTTGCCTAGGTACTAACGCTAATACTCAATAGTGATTTTTCTGCTTCTCTCCTTCCTCCCACCCTCCACCCTGTAGCAGGCCCCACAGTCTGTTGTTCCCCTCTTTGTGACCACATGTTCTCATCATTTAGCTCCCACTTACAAGTGAGAACATACAGCACTTGGTTTTCTGTTTCTGGGCTAGTTTGCTAAGGATAATGGCCTCTATCTCCATGTTCCTGCAAAGGACATTATCTCATTCTTTTTTATGTCTGCACAGTATTCCATGGTGTATATCTACTACATTTTCTTTATCCAGTCTACCATTGATGGGCATTTAGGTTGATTCCATGTCTTTGTTATTGTGAATAAGCACTAAATACTTCATTAAAAAAGAAGAAATCCTCAAATCAATGATCTACACTTTCAATTTTAGAAACTAGAAAAAGTAGACCAAAACAATCTCAAACCAAACATAAGAAAATCACAAGGAAAAGAGCAGAAATCAATGGAATTGAGGACAACAACAGAAAAAGACAAAATAGATAAAACCAAAAGTGATCAGCAGGAAACAGCCAGCATAGCTATTTTCCTGGCACCTCCATTGCATGATTTGTAGCAACATACTCCTAGTAAGATACCTCCTCATTAGCATCTTTTCTTAGAACCCTAGATTCAGATTTCCAGCAAGTTCCACGTGTGCAGCACCCCCCAGTGAGTTCTCCACCATCTAGTTACTCATAACTGTCTCCTCCAAGAAGGTTTGTATCTCACCCCCAGGGGTTGGGGCAACGGGCAGGCTCTTTTTTTGATGTTCTATCCCAGCCCTGGAAGTAGTGGCTGCTTCTTATATGTGCTATTCTGTATTCTTTAAACTTCTGTTTGCTTTATATTAATTAACCCTTTATTACTCCAAACCCCATTACTACAAATTATTATACGTAACAATTCTATATATTTAACTTTGTCTGTTCAAATTACTTATCACTGTGCAGTTTCTGTCTCCTGATTGGACATAGACTGATACAATTACACATTATTCTTTTTCAGACTCAGTGATTTGAATATCATATGGAAAGCTTTTAACTACCCTGCTTCTAAAGATCTTCAAGCCACCGCACTGCAGTTCCTATGTTCAATCCCACTCTAAAGAAGAAGTGGGGAGTCTATTTTAATTTTCTTGTCATACAGGAAATTGCCAACATAGCATCTGCATATAATACGTAAGTCAGACGCCCAAAGAGGCTCGTATCTTTTTCTCCTTGAATAGAGCACTTGTGCCTTCCATCAATTATTCATTAAATCTCTCCCATGAGATGAGCCAGCCAGGAGAAAAGAATTGTTCAATACAGGAATAAAGCTTCCATTGATAGAAAAGCCCAACAGGAGAGCCAAAATCTTGATTTCTCATTTCACATGCCACCTAAGACTTCGTTACAAGACTGCATTTCTTTCCAAATTAAAAAAAAAAACAAATAAGTAAAACTCTGTGCATTTCCAAAATCCCATGTAATTTTTCATACTCTTAATATTTTCATATCATATACTTTTCTACTTAGAGGCTTATTCCTTCCATGTCTCTAATTAGTATATGTTAGGAGATGAGAACACCATCTACAATAATTAAAAGAGTATAAAAAAGGATACAATAATTTGCTTTTGATGTGTTTATTCATTTGTAATCAACTGATTTGGAAAAAGAAACGGCAAAATCCCTAAACTATAGACTCCAGGTAAGAAAAAGAATTTGAATCCATTTATTCACATCATTCACCAATACTTGAATACCCCACAGCACTCTCACCTATGTGAATATCTCACATTATGGGAAACTCAGTATCAACATGATGGTTCATCCTATATATGGACAACTCATTGTTAGAAAGTTCTCCCATTTATGTTGAACTATTATGTTGCTCTATTAGCATTGTTCCTAGTTTTGTTCCTTGGGTTCATGGGGCATGTGCTGCAGCAAGTGTTTCAAATAGCTAGACTTCTGTCATGTTCCCCTTGCTACACTCTGCACTTTTGGTAATGAGGAACTTTAGCCTACTCTGTAAACAAGATTCCTGAAACAACAAAGATAGTAATTCTAATCAATAATGATATGAGACAAAGATTTCCTCGCCAACCTCCACGTAATTACAAAAGATTATTAAAGAGGCTAAACACCCAGGTCCAACTTCACAAGAGTCTGAGAGAAGTAAAACTAAACCACCTGTCCAGAATCTCTTCTGACCAGGAGCCAACTCAGCTCAGAAGTACTTCCTTCTTCCCGGAGCACTCCCTTAGAATACCAGAACCTGTGAGATCTCTGCACTTCCGGAGAATGAGTCTCTGACCCCAGGATCTGGCCAATTTTTTCACAAAGGACTTGGCAGTATATGGCTATCTTGTTGAATATGAGATGTGAAGGAAGATATTTTATACTTACTTTCTCCAATGACAGGTAAATGCTGACAGCATTCTGTTTATAGCAGCTGGTTAGGATACAGACAAAAGGTTAAAGCTCAAGTTCGAAGACCTAGTATTTTTCATGGACCCAGTATTTTTTCACCAAGGGAGTGGCCACCACATGCTAAAATATACATTCAGTTTTACACCAGCTAAGAAGAGATGAAAAGATTCCAGGTCTCGTGGGAAAAATGACTGAAAAACAGCATCAATGGAATCTGGAATTTAGAGCTCGCAGATGGGGCCTTGCATATGAATCTTGGTTCTGGGAAATACAGGCTCCAATCATTTGCCCTCAAACCCACAAGGTAATCATTATTTCTTCCTTTTAAAATGTCTAAATGTTAATTAATATTATATTGTGTACACTATTTAAGGTAACATACGCATCTCAAAGGAAGTTCAAAATTGAAGATACCCACTAGTTATGTTCACTCTGTGACAGAATGTCTTGAACTCCAAACACAATTGTAAGCACCAAGTGTACAGATAATATCAAAACCTAAAGCTGGGCTAGATTACGGAAATAATATCAACTCTGTGAATGAGCTCCTCCTTTATATTGGGAGGAAGGGGCGATATGTTTCAATAGAAGACAGCAGATGCTAAGGGCCAAAATAGCTACGTACACAAAAAGAGAGATATGTCCTTGGAGGATCCAGCAGATGAAGAAAGCTTCCCAGAGAATGTAGCCCTTAAGCTGTACCCACGAAGGAAAAGTAAGATATAAATAAATGAAAAGGAGATTACAGGGCATTTCAGGTGGTAGGAATTGTGTGATTAAAAAATGGAGAAGCAGGATATGCAAAGCATCTCCATTGAACAATTTGTACCATTGGACTGGAAAGGATTCAGGAAGCGAAAAGCATAAAAGGCAGATAAGTCAGAAGCAGAGGGTAAAGGGTCTTAAAATGCTTAAGATGATAATGAAAATTTCAATTTGCTAGGAAAAGTAAGGTTCCCATAAAGAAGAGTTTTTTTACCATGACATTGCTTGGAGTTGCTGGTTCATGGTGATTATAAAAAGTAGACTGATTTTAATTGACATTGTTAGTATTTTTAAACTCTCTACGGACGATGCATCTCCTTTTTACCTGCACATAGGGACTGACTACTGCTCCCATCTTCCTTTTGTTATCCTACTGATTTAGAAAAAGTTACAAAAACTTTCTTTTGATATGTGATGTTCGTATCTGACATGGTTAAATTTCTCTCTCTCTCTCTCTCTCTCTCTCAATCTCTCTCTCTCTGTAAGTACTTACAATATCCTTGCTAGGAAGGGCTAAGTCTTTAACATACATTATCTCCCTTAATCCTAAAACAATCCCATAACTATTAATGTTCCCACTTCATAAATGAGGAAACAGAGCTTAGAGAAAGAAGCTAATTGGCTTGCCCAAGTTCACACAGCCAACACGTAGGAACACAGAGTCAAATTCAGGTATTTCTGGTACTACATAGCATGTCTATAACCAGTTTCTCTATCTTAGTTCTCGTCAATAATTAGTAGTTTTGCTACTATTTACAACATATTTGTATCATGTTTTTAACATTGCTCATGGAGTTTTTCTCACACATTCTGTGCTGCCACCATCTGGTCTCTTATAAAACTTTCAAGCTTTTCTTCTGGAGTCATTCTCAGTCTTAGAGTTTTGCATTCCCTTGAAAGAGGGCTGAAATTGGTGTGAACTGGATTTATATAGCTTGAAAATTCTTCATCTTATCAATATACTCCCCTTTACTCATCTGCAATGTGTAAGGGTCATAAAAGATTAAAATGGAAATTAATTGGCTAATGAAATTTTATTGGCAAAACAGAAATTCATAGCAAATCAGCCACTGTGCAAAAATGCTCCTGAGGGGATATGTGAATTCCAGATTCAGAGTACAAAGTGAGTTTGATGCACTTTTCCCTTGGTTAACTGTGAAAGCCTTGCATTAATGAGTAAGGAAAGGTAGGCAAAGAGGAGCAAATCAATTAGGTCATATAGAAGAGACTGAAAGGGCAGGGAAGGAACCAGGAGAGATTTAGTGCTTAAGTCATCAGTTTCTAAAAGGCTGATGGCCATAATCCTATGAAAAATGAAACATGTTCACATTTGTAAGAACAATGAAACCCTTGCCAAGTCCTTACTAACATCTGGTTTCTTCTGCCCAGTTTCTATCTACCACCAACCACTGATTGCATTAAATGTGATTCTCCCTCATGTGAGAGGCAGGGGAGAGAAAAAAAAAGGTTGCATGATAGGAAGACAACATGTTGATGTATGTACTTATCTATCTTGCATTGCTCTTAAGGAATACCTGAGACTGGGTAACTTAGAAAAGAAATTTATTTGGCTCATGTTTCTGCAGGCTGTACATGCATGGCACCAGCATCTGCTCAGCTTCTGGTGAGGCCTCAGGAAGCTTTAAATAAGGTGGAAGGCAAAAGGGAAGCAGATGTGTCACAGATGAGAGAGCAAGAGAGAGAGGAGGTGCTGGGCTCCTTTATTTTACTTTTATTTTTTATTTTTTCACTGAAAGTAATCAAGAAACTGGCTCCTTCCAACAACCAGCTCCCACATGAACTAACAGAGCAAGAACTCATCTGTTACCATGGGGAGGGCACAAAGCCATTCATGAGGGATCTGTCCCCATGATCCAAACACCTCCCACCAGACCCGACATCCGACATTAGGGATTACATTTCAACATGAAATTTGGTGGGGACAAATATCCAAACTATATCAACATGGAAGGAGGGAGAAACAGGGAGACTGTAGTTCTGTGTTCTGATGTGCCTCACCATCCTCCATCTGTTTGTGAATAGTTAAATCAGTTGATCTTAAAGTGCCTTTGCGGTTCCCACACCTTGATGCCCTTGTTAAGAGTATAACCTTAATACCATATTGAGATTATGGGAATATTGAGGATGAAAAATAAGACAGCAGGTGTTTAGTGCCTACTACTTTCCAGGCACCATGTAAGGTACTTCAAACCCATTGTATCATTTAATTAGTCTTCACAGTAGCCCTGTGAAATAAAGATCATTAAGCCTGACCTGGCTCTAACTGTGTGTCAAGCCCCATTCTAAATACTTTAATCGATTAATATTCACCACAACCCTATGAGAGTAGGGACTATCACTGACCCCATTTTCTAGATGAGAGATCTGCGGCCCTGAGAGGTTAAATAACTTACCCAATAGTACACAGTAAATGTGGAGCTGTTAGGCTCCATTTGGTTGCAGAGTCCATGCTCTTAAGAAGTACTATACTCTAACTTCTCTTCAATACACACATAACACCCTCACATACAGGTATGCACACGTGTCCATGCAACCTGACTTCTTACACACAAGCACATGGAGCCATAGGGAAAGTAGATTCAGAGTTCAGATGAACCAGGATGCATCACACTCTCAGTATCCATTGCAACACTCTTTCTCTATCTACCTGACAAGGAGTCAGAGGAAATAAACCAGGTGACAGAGAAGCTGACTACGATAACATTTACAACTGCCAGGGCTTGGAATACATACAACCTCTTAGAGGACAGAGATTGGCCTTAGAATTTCCATAGCTATAGCTGTAACTGTATTATAATAGCTTGCTCAGGTTACCATAACAAAGTACCACAGACTGGGTGGCTTAAATAAGAAATTGTTTTCTCACAGCCCTAGAAGACAGAAGGCTGAGATCAAGGTGTTGGCAAAGTTGTTGTCTTTTGAGGCCTCTCTCTCTGTCTTGAAGATGGCTGTCTTCTCCCCATGTTTCCACATGGTTTTTCCTCTGTTCATGTCTGTGTCCTAATCTCCTCTTCTTATGAAGACAACAGTCATATTGGATTAGGACCCACCCTAATGACCTCATTTTAACTTAATTATCTCCTTAAAGACCCTGTCTCCAAACACAGTCACATTCTGTTCTGAAGTACTGGGTGTTAAGAAATCAACATGTGAATTTAGAGGTATACAGTTCAACTCTTAACAACTACTCAATAAAAAATGACACTCTAACAGTTCATAAATTAATTATGCTCAGAGATGGATGCATAATTCTCAGTGACATCAATGTAAATTATCTAGGTCAATTAAATATTGAAATCAATAATGTTTAAAACTGTCCTTTTTATCTTTTATCTCTGTAACAAAATGAGAGATAAACACCTTTAATACAAAGGCAAAATAAGATTCAGAAATTTTTAAAAATTAATTTTGAGAAATGACTCCCTTTTGAGAAATGCCTCACCAAAATAAATACACAAACTACAATATCTGATATTTCCAGAAATAAAGTTCTGCTTCCTTTTGTGAAAATTCTTATCATAAGTCTGGGGTTTAAGCTTTCCAATAAAAAATAGACTTGGACTCTGTGACTTACAATTTTAATGTATCTGTAAGCTGGGACTATAGAGGGTTTGTTTCAGTACAAACTGATTCTAAATACTTTATTTCTTCAGTAACCATGTATTTGATTGCCCATAGAAGAACAAGATTTCTCAAACAAGTTACATTATTATTATGTCTAGACTACCAAGAACAGCCTGAGGAGATCCGTGTTTTCAGATATGCAAAGCTTTGGAATAAATTCCTATTGTCAAAATAAATAAAAATAACTCAGTAATTGGTTTTTAATTAAGTATCCATGTATATCATTATTAATTTTATATATTCAGTATAAATCAAACTGTCTCAATATAAAAGAAATTACTAGTGCATAGTAATTATAAGCCTACTATACTTATATTTTAAGTTCATGACTAACAATCAAAATAATAATAAACAGATCCTCGAAAAGTAAAATTTGCCGTAAGAAATAACAGAAATACCTTTTCATTCTAGAGCTGTATGCACACCTGGCTTGTGTTTTAGAGTTTGTTTTTATTTCTTCCCATAGCACCCCAAAAATAATAGCACCTGAGGAAACTCTGGGGTGATTTGCTCACTTCTAGAGTCTATTTCAACATCACCAAGCAAAGTTGGTTAATACTTAAAGACAAATGATAAGCAACATAGGAATCTTGTTTGTCTATAAAATTATGTCAAATTAGATTTAACTTGTAAAAAAATGATAAGCCAAAAAAAAAGTCCATTCAAAAGAATATAAACTCAAAATCACAATCACGCCTACTCTCTGTGTGTCAGGGCACTGTGTCAGACACTGCATGCTAAGCCAATGTGTCCTCAAACAAGAGGTCTTCAGTCATCTGTCTGAGAATGGCCCATGGAGAAAATCAAGAGAATCTAATTAGGCAACATTTAATTCCACTATGATAAACAACTTAAGCTGCATCTCTAAGAGAAGGTAATTATTGGCCCTTAGAGCTAACAGCAGAATCAGTTAAGGGTTTTTAAATTCACAGCTAAACAAACATTGTAAAGATAAATAAAAGGATAAGAAAGATAAATTAATAATTATATTCCTATTCTTCATTAATGGATTAATGACTTTCTACAGTATTATATGAAGATTTTTAAATTCCTTTTTACAGATAAATTAATAGAAATATAAGTACAAGAATAATTATAATTAAGGGAAAATGAAAAGTTTCATATCCCTTAAAATCCTAAAAGCTGTACACCACCACCAATATGTTCACTAAATAATTTAATTACATTACATGCTATTTTAGCCAAGCCTCAGTTATATGGACAAATTATTCAAATCTTTTGCCCTACCTCTTACCTTCTAATAACAATTCTTTGAGAAGGTTACAAATCATCCTTATCAAAATTGAAACATGATTTTTTTAAGTGGAATCATATCAATTTGTTATTTATTAGCTACTCTAGTAAAATATTTGCTCTTAGTGAGAGATTGAACCTTGTATCATGACTAATTGAGGTTTGAGATTGATTATTGGTAGATGCCATTATTCATTATATCACTATGGTTAATAAAGGTAATTCATAGTTTTCTCTATTTTAAAGTACTATTTTTAAACATCTATAAATGTCATGGAACTTCTTTGACCTCTACTCAAGGTTTCATATTGCATCACCCAAGATAACTATTTATTTAATCTTAAAGTGCTCCAAATGACAATGCATTTAAAATACTAACTTTTTTTAGTTCTGCAGAATGACTCAATATAGACAATCTGCCTTGAAAATAATTGTTCAATTTAAAGATTTTTGCAAAAGGAGGCAATCATTTCAAGCCTCTTCAAAGTAAGCACGAGATTCCCAGTCCCCACTTTGAAGGCTGTAGTAGAAATAGATAGTTGGAAATGTAGCCAATGATATTTTTCTATGTTAGGGATTTATATGAACAAACTGTCTTTTTATTTTTATGGCCCTTGGAGATATTTCTCTTCAGCTATAGAGAGCTTTGAACCCTGCCATAATTGATCCATTTCTCCTACTTTCTAAGGAAAGCAAACATCAACAGAATTCTGCTTGTTACTCCAATAACCATGTATGTTTTTTAGGAGCAGCACTTGCTCCAACATTCCTCTTAGATCTGCATGACACAGTGAACTGACTTCCTAACAAGCTGGCCTCTTAATTTCATCTTGCTCTGAAAGTAAAGGAATAATGAGCTCAGTGATGCTGAAGCAACACTCCCAGCCGCCAAGAAGAAAACCTTAGTGCCCATTCTGTCACCAGCCGACTGGGAGCAAGACTAATGAATTTCTGCCACAAAGAAATGTTTGCTCCCATATAAGACTAAGTCCTGATCTTTAAATTGTGACAGTCTTGCCAAGCAGCATAGCAATCAGCTGATGAAAGGATATGTCTTTGTTTGGTTTTTGCTTTTTGTTTTTTTGTGTTTTTTTGTGTTTTTTTTTTTTCTAAATACTCCATGTAAGAGAATGAAAACATTAGGAGAGCTGGAAATAACCATCCATTTCTCCCATCTATCTTGCCAGTTTTCTGACATGACAGGTTTACATTTACGTTCACTTATTATTCCTTTTGTAGTCTGGCTTCTGGCCCCAACCATTACCCCAAGAGTCATCAGACACTTTCTGCTTTTCAGATCCAGTGGTTTCTTCTTAATTCTTATCTGCCTCAGGCTCTGACATGTTTGACAATATATCTTTAAAAACCCCTGTTTTCCGTGGCTGCCCTGTCCTTGTTCTTCTCCCTTTCCTCTCATTTCTGCTCTACATTCATTCCCCAATAAGGGATTAGCACACAAGCTAATTCTTTGGGATGCAAAAATATTCTACCTTCATGTAAATCAGTAGAGAGGATGGTATTTAAGAATCAAATAGGCTGGGCATGGGGGCTCACATCTGTAATCCCAGCCCTTTGGGAGGTTCATGTGGGTGGATCATGAGGTCAAGAGTTTGAGACCAGCCTGGCCAACATAATGAAATCCCATCTCTACTAAAAATACAAAAAATTAGCCTGGTGTGGTAGTGGGTGCCTGTAATCCCAGCTACTTGGGAGGCTGAGGCAAAAGAATCTCTTGGACCCAGGAGGCAGAGGTTGCAGTGAGCCGAGATGGTGCCATTGCACTCCAGCCCAGGTGACAGTGAGAGACTCCATCTCATTAAAAATAATAATAATAATAAAATAAAATAGGCTCTCAAAGAATCAAGTTCTCAAAGTTGACATATCTGAACCTGACTCCCAACGGTACCACTGCTATGGACTGAATGTGTGTGTCCCGCTAAAATTCATATCTTGAAACCTAACCCCCACAGTGATGATATTAAGAGGTGGGGCCTTTGGGAGGTGATATGGTCATGAGGGCTCCACTCTCAGACATGGGACTAACGTATTGATAAAAGAGACTGAGAGGCCCCTTGCCTCTTCCATCACATAAGGACACAGCAACAAGGCATCATTTATGAAGCAGAGAGTTCTCGCCACACATCGAATCTGCTGGCACTTTGATCTTGGACTTCCCAGTCTCTAGAACTGTGAGAAATAAATTTATGTTGTTTATAAATTACTCAGTCTATGGTATTTTGTTACAGCAGCCTGAACAAACTACAACAATCACTTACTATGGACACATTATTTCTCTGAGCCTCAGTTTCCCTCATCTGTGAATACTGATCATAATAATGTTACCATTTTTTAGGTTTGTTTGAGAGGATTCAACTAAATATTTTTTAAATATTTATCATGTTCACAACACATTCACGTTTCAGTACAAAATACTATTATTATTATTTCTAATTTCAGTAGCCTTTGGTAGACAAAACTAGAGATCTTAACCAAAGAGTAACCAAATGACAGCTGGCTTTCAATTTGTTTGAATAAAATTACAAAATCAAGGAGCTAGAAAATACCTTTGCATCCAGGGTCATCAAGTTATATCTGCAGAATAAATGCAGCCCGCCTCCTGTTTTTATAGTCATTGGAACGGAGCCACGCCCATTCATTTATGTATTCTCCATGGCTGCCTGTGTTCCTTAACAGCAGCATTGGGTAACTGTGAAAGAGACCGACCGTGAAAAGAGAGCCTAATCAAATCTGGCCCCTAATCTAGTCTAACCACTTCATTTTACTGATGAGAAAATTAAATACAATCATTTAATTCAGAATATTGCTAAGAAAATTTTCCAATATATCATCTTTGTTAGTTTACAGGAAGACTTATGTGTATGCAGACTATTAACTGATATAAATAAAACCTGCTTCATTCGTTTGTTTTGTTGTTTCTATGGCACAGTTATAGTTCCTGGGAGCCCCGCAGAACATGGTGTTTTATTCTGACACTATATATCTAGCACTTGCACTGTAAAAATGGAAGTAATTCCCATTAGGACCAGCAAAACCTGAGGCTAAAAAAAGACAGTAAAAGCTCATGCCAAAAGCTGAATTTTACTTAATATAAAGAAAGGTGGCAGTTTCCAATTTCAGTAGAAAGTAGGAGTGTCAAATTGCTACAGAAACTGCCATCCTCCAGAGATTGATGACCCGAATGAACCCAGAAGCAATTTTTTATTCTCATGAGATGGCTTGCTTAGATATTTCTGGGAAGGAGCAGTAGGTCTTAGGAAAGGTTAGAATGTTGTTGTTTCCTGGTAACTACTTGCAGAGGTTGATAGGAGTCAATGAGACCAAACAAAAAGCAGGAATAGGGTGGGTCTGTGGCATTTAATCAGCGGCTATAGAGGATTTCAGTGGATTTTCCAAAAAGAGGAACATTTCATGGTTGAAGCTTTGATTTGCTTCTATTATTTCCACATTCTTCCCTAATGCAGTATGAATATCACAAATAGAAGCCACTTCTAGGATTCCCATTAGAAAAGCTTAGCTTCAACTTGAAACTTCAAAAAGAGTCAGATGCATGCCTTTTCTAGCAGTGGCATCAGACAGGCAGAGAAAAAGAAAATAGCATTTCCCTTTTGTGGAAACCAGTTCTGTTTTCTTCTCTCCTAAAAGGAGTGGCATTAACCCTAAATTGCACAAGATGTTTAAAAGATGCAGAAATAACTAATAGTTTTTGCTCTCAGAGCCTTCATATGTGATCCCTATGGTGTTGTCCTACAATCACCTAATTCAGAATCACTAGGCGTGTTTGTTTAAAATGGAGATTTCTGGTCTCTGTACCAGGCATTGTGATTCAGCACTTATGTGTGTCACAACCAGGCATATATATTTTCAACAAGTTTCCCGTGTGATTCTAATGCATGTGAGAGTTTCGGAACCATAGGTCTACTGAAGAGGGAACTGTTATGGGAAAGGAGTCCCGATTCGGACCCCAAGAGAGGGTTCTTGGATCTCACACAAGAAGGATTTCAAGGTGAGTCCATAGAGTATAGTGAAAGCAAGTTTATTAAGAAAGTAAGGGAATAAAGAATGGCGATTCCATAGGCAAAGCAGCGGCATGGGCTGCTAGACTGCATATACTCACAGTTACCTCTTGATTATATGCTAAACAAAGGGTGGGTTATTCAGGAGTTTTCTGGGAAAGGGGTGAGCAATTCCCAGAACTGACAGCTCCTCCCCTTTTTAGACCATATAGAGTAACTTCCTAACGTTGCTATGGCATTTGTAAACTGTCATGGTACTTGGGGGAGTGTCTATTAGCATGCGAATACATTATAATTAGCATAGGATGAGCAGTAAGGATGACCAGAGATCACTTTTGTCACCATCTGGATTTTAGTGGGTCTTGGTTAGCTTCTTTACAGCATCTTATTTTATCAGCAAGGTCTTTGTCACCTGTATCTTGTGCTGACTTCCTACCTCATCCTGTGACTAAGAATGCCTAATTTCCTGGAATGCAGCCCATTATGTCTGCCTTATTTTACACAGCCCCTATTCAAGATGGAGTTGCTCTGGTTCAAATGCCTCTGGCAGAACTAGCACTAAATTTTTTAGCTCTGCCACTGTCTAGCCCTGTGACTTTGAGCAATTTACTTAAAAATGAGTACAATCTAAGAGTTAGCCAACAAGATTAATACTTTTTTTTTGTTTTTTTGAGACGAGGTCTCGCTCTGTGGCTGGAGTACAGTGGCTCGGTCTTGGCTCACTGCAAGCTCTGTCTCCCGGGTTCACGCCATTCTCCTGCCTCAGCCTCCTGAGTAGCTGGGACCACAGGCGCCCACAACCACACCCGGCTAATTTTTTGTGTTTTTAGTAGAGACGGGGTTTCACCGTGTTAGCCAGGATGGTCTTGATTTCCTGACCTCGTGATCCACCTGCCTCGGCCTCCCAAAGTGCTGGGATTACAGGTGTGAGCCACTGGGCCCGGCCAAGATTGATAAATTTTGAGAATTAAGAGAGCAGATCCCAAGGTGTGATAGTAGTGTGAGGTATAATTACCTGGAAGATATTAGTACACCAAGCGACAATGGCTAAATTGCTTGAAGGCAGGATTGTGCAGAAGGTACCATGTTTGACAACATTGCCTTAAAAAATAATGTATTCAAGACAAAATATTCTGATTTTATAAAATGTTAGCTTAGCTATTCATGTTGTGTAGTCTCTTCCCTTTATCCTGTAAATTTGATAGGGTAGACTAAAGTCTAATACATATTTTCATGAGAATGAATAAAATCTCAGAAATAACCAATTCACCAGGGTTTCATGCTAGTCCTGCCTGCTCAATATATTCTGCACAATTAAAATGTCTTAGGGGCAGAGCTTGAGTTACCCCAGATGAGAAGCCATCTAAACATTTGCATATTGCTACAGACTAAATTAATGAATATTTTACTCTCACCAGCTGCTTCATAATCCTTCTCCTGCCTAAAAGCCATGAGATTACAAAGTCTAATTTCACCTTCTCTGTGGCTTTTATACCTTGTATATACAACACCCAAATCCCTCTGGTATTTTACTGACAAAACAAAAGGCGGCAAAAGAAGCTGTGATTGAAGTCACTGCTACTAGATAAATCCAAAACCTGTTCATTAGCAATTTTCTGCTAAACTATAGAGTTTAAAACTGGGCCTACACTCTTGATGTCATTATAGTTCCTGGGACTAAGGAAATAAGTAACCACTAAAATTAACATAGGTATGCTGGAAAGCAATACCTTCTCACATTCAGCTAAAAAAAAAGATTGATTAGAAGATAAATCTGAGCATATTAATATTAATTATATATATAACATGTACTGATTATGTAACTGACCTTAAGTACCTTTAATACATTATCTCATTTAATCCTCACAACAATTCTATGAAGTAGGTGTTATTATCCCCTTTTTACAAATGAGAAAAGTGGGAAAGAGCTTAAGGTTACAATGAATGTCACAGTACATGTGGTACTGAAAATCACCAGTCAGGTAGCCAGTCCAGTTTTACCTGGCTCCAAATAACACATTTCTAAGTATTACAACAAAACAGACCTGACAGTTTTTATGTCTCTACCTCTATTAGAATTGTTTGATTCTTGTTTGAATTGAATCAAGTATCTCCATTAGATATTATTATCATTTTTCTTTACTAGGGATCATCCCAGTTGAAGGGACTGTATTTTTAAGGCATGTAGTCAGGAACTCAGCAAATATTTGTTGAATGAATAAATGAATACTTCAGTACTCAGAGGACTTGCTAGGTGCTTAAACCCTAAATTCTCTTCTTTTCAATAACCAGCCATCAGCCTTATTCTTATATCAGCTGTTCATGTTAACAGTTCTTCACAGATTAATTTAGCGTGATTAGTAATTACAGGAACATAGTTTACAAATTATTTACTTTTTGAGTGGGAAGTTAAAGGGTAGTCCACAAGACTACCCCTACTTCTGACACCACTTCAAGTTTAGGATCTCTAAGACCATACTTAGGTTTAATAATGCACTAGAAAGACTCACAGAGCTCTCTGGATGCTGTTATACTTGTGATAACAGTGTAGGATGCAGGTTAGGTTAGGTTGAAAGGCTTGCATTCTGACTCTGACTAAAGAATCCTGTCGTGAGTTCCTCAAATCTTGTCGGGAGTTCCTCAAATTGTTGACATACTAATTAATATGTAACCTACAAACACTGAAAAGAACACTGATTTGTTTCTGAGTCATGAACTTTTACTGGTTGTCTTGCATGTAGAACATTTTAGCTTGTATGTTGTAATCTGTAGCCAATGATTATAACCTCTGTATTGCACCCCGCAATGAAAAGGACAATTCTGGTGTGAGGAGTCCTCCTCCCTTCTTCTAAACTTTCTTGTAAAAGCCTTCCAACTGGTAGTGGACTGTGGAATATGCCCAACTCTTTTGGTGTGTTTTCCCAGGTCAGTCCTCACAATTGGCTTCCAACAAACTTTTGTCAAATTATTTCTGCCTCAGCAGCCTTAATTTTGGTTGACATGACTCAAAACTTCCATCATAAATTGCACTGTTAGGCTGTCTGGCATAGCCTAAATTCCCAAATAAGACACTCCTATCAGGTATGACATTGCAAGAACATAGAGATTACCTCCCAGAAGCTGAGGGCAAAGACCAGATCTCTCTTTGGAAAAGGTTAAATTCCTTATTCCACAAAGAATTTAAATAAGTCCAAGGTTTTTTTGTTTTTGTTTTTGTTTTCAAAAACACTCTTTTCACTTGTATTTTGATACACTTTCTGAAGTAGGAGATCTAGAGGTCCAATTATAGCTACGGGGTCAGGATGTGAATGTGAACCTCATCTTCTTGGCATGCTGTTATTTCAGTGTCTCTACAAGGGTAAGCATAGATTAGCATCAAACTACAGTAGAGACCAACCTGCAATTATAGCTAATTCATATGACCAAATTAGGGAATCTAAATAAGGAGAAAGATTTTAGAGTGTCCTTAATTTAGGATCCAGCCCAATAATTAGACTCTGAAGCCAGGCCTATCCCGCA
Source organism: Pongo pygmaeus (assembly GCF_028885625.2). Taxonomy (NCBI): domain Eukaryota; kingdom Metazoa; phylum Chordata; class Mammalia; order Primates; family Hominidae; genus Pongo; species Pongo pygmaeus. The sequence goes on along the minus strand of NC_072373.2, from coordinate 130,508,318 downwards.
TTGTTATCCCAAAAATCAGTCCTCTTCTTAATTCTACCATCTTTTCCCATAGCACATTTCAGACTCCTTGTTATTCATTTTTTTTGACTACCGAAAGATAAATAAATGGACCAGGTGCAGTGGCTCACACCTGTAACCCCAGCACTTTGAGAGGCCAAGGTGAGGCGATCACCTGAGCCCAGGGATTTGAGACCAGCCTGGGAAACATTAGGGAGACTCTGTCTCCAGAAAAAATACAAAAATTAGCTGGACATGTTGGTGCCTACCTGTAGTCCCAGCTACTTGGGAGACTGAGACAGGAGTATTGCTTGATCTCAGAAGGTCAAGGCTATAGTGAGAGTGAGCCATGATAATGCCACTGTACTCCAGGCCAGGCAATAGAATGAGAACCTGTCTTAAATAAATAAATAAATAGATTATTTATCCATCTGGATCTCCAAGTTTCACTCCATTCTGTCTAGAGTTGATCTTTGAACAATGTGAGGTTAGGAGTGCTGACCTCCCACACAGTCAAAAATTCACATACAACTTTTGACTCCCCAAAAACTTAACTACTAATAGCTTACTGTTGACAGAAAGTCTTACTGATAACATGAACAGTTAACATATATTTTATATTGTCCATGTATTATATGTTGTATTCTTACAATAAAGTAAGCTAAAGAAAAGAAAATGTTATTAAGGAAATCATAAGGAAGAAAAAATACATGTACTGTTCATTAAGTGGAAGTGGATCTTCATAAAGGCCTTCATCCTCATCATCCTCATGTTGAGTAGCCTGAGGAAAGGAGGAAGAGAAGAGGTTGTTCTTGCTGCCTCAGAGATAGCAGAGGTGAAAGGAAATCCACATATAAGTGGACCTACACGGTTTAAACCCATGTTGTTCAACAATCAACTGTATTAGCAAACCTACTGAAGTCTCAAAGGCCTAGGTCTTTCCATTGAAAGCAACAGTAACCTAATTCCAGTAAATCTGGGCAAAAAAAAATAAAAAGACACTGACATGCTCAAAGAGAGAACTCCAGGTAAAGATGAAGACAGAGATCAGGGTAATGCAACAGAGCCAAAGAATGCCAAAAGATAGCCAAAACCCACCAGAAACTAAAGGGATGCATGGAACTGATTTCTGCCTCACCCCCTAGGAAGTAACCAATCCTACTGATACCTGATACCTCCAGAACTGTTAGACAATAAATTTCTGTTGTTTAAGCCAGTTTATTCCCAACCTTTTTGGAACCAGGGACCAGTTTCGTGGAAGATAATTTTTCCACAGCCAGGCATGAGAGTTGGCTTCAGGATGATTCAAGTACATTACATTTATTGTACACTTTATTCCTATTACTATTACATTGTAATATATAATGAAATAATTATACAACTCACCATAATGTAGAATCGGTGGGAGCCCCGAGCTTGTTTTCATGCAACTAGTCAGTCCCATCTGTGGGTGATGGGAGACAGTAACAGATCATCAGGCATTAGATTTTCATAAGCATACAACCTAGATCCCTTGCATGCACGGTTCACAATAGAGTTCACACTCCTATGAGTATCTAATGCCACTGCTGATCTAACAGGAGGCGGAGCTCAGGTGGTAATGCAAGTGATGGGGAGCAGCTGTACATACAAATGAAGCTCTACTCACTCACCCGCCTCTCAGCTCCTACTGTGCAGCCCAGTTCCTAAAAGGCCACAAACAGGTACCAGTCTATAGCCCAGGAGTTGGGGACTCCTGGTTTAAGCTACCCAATTTGTGTTACTTTTTTACAGAAGTCCTAGCAAATGAACTCACAGACTAAATATGTACTACTAGGTCATTTTGAATGTCATTTTTGTAATTTTCTCATCTTATTGGTCAAATCAGTACAGTTCAGAAAAAGAACTTTCTCTTTTGCATATGCAACTTCAGTCTCTTCTTTTTCATTGTCTTTCATTAGCCTGTACTTACTCTTTTCTCTATTCACATCCCAGATTTTATTCTATGTGGTAGATAAATATTATTGCAATGAGAGTCCAGACTTGTGAGTCAGTTATCAAGCATGAAGAGCTTAACTTCAAATATTGTATTTTGCAAGCTCAGAATTTCTATTATGTTATTTTAATAAATTTCAATTTTCTGTTGAAGTACTCCGTCTTATATTGATTTTGACTATCTTTTTAATACATTAATTACAGTTATTTTTGAACTGTATTTACCAAATCACATATTTATATCATCTCTGAGTTTGCCTTTATTTACTGTCTTCTCTCTTGATTATTAGTTGCTTTTCCTGCTTGTTTGCATATCTAATACTTGCTTATTATATGCTTGACATTATAAATGATACACCATAGATGCTGTGGAATGTGTTATCTTCCTCTAGAGATTAAGTTTTTATCTAGCAGGCAGTTAAATTATGAAAAATCACCCTTATCCTGCCACAGTTTGATTTTAGTCTTTGTTAGAGTGGGTCTATTTCACTTTTTCCTTTATTCCTAGAGTCTAACCCTTACTCCTAGCATGCTCCTTACTTCTAAGATGTGATACTACCATAGTAACATCAACAACAGGCCCAAGGTAGGTATTCTTTAGCTGGACTCAAACGTCAGTGTCTCCCCAGAGTTGTGCAATTTCTGAAATCTCTGCTTATCTCTCAGCACCCCACATCCTTTCTCTGCTGTATCTCCTGAAATCTCATTATGTGAATACACACCTTTATGCATCAAAGACCCAATGTGAATTTTTATGTAGATTTTTGGAGCCACTTCTCTGTAACTCTCTCCTAATACCCTACCCCTCAAATCCCAGTCACCATTGTAACTCCTAAAACCAGTCTCTGTTTTCCCTGAGAGCAAGAATTTTGCTTGCTGCTAGGGCTGTATGCTCCCATACAGTGGTTTGAAAATTGCTCTTTGGGAGAAATCCAGAGTGAAGGCAGGGTGTAGGTCATGTGTTTTCCTTATCTCAGGGATATCAGCCTTGCATTAGTTGCTGCTCACTTTCTGCAAACACTCGTTTAAATTTTTTCCATATTTTACATATGTTTTGGTGGGTGGACAAGTCTAACATAAGCTACTCAATCATGGCCAAATCTTAAAGTCAGGCATAAAGTGTTTTTATTGTATTTATTTATTTATTTTTTAGAGACAGGGTCTCACTCTGTCACCCAGGCTGGAATGCAGTGGCATATCATAGCACACTGCAGCCTTAAACTCCTGGGTTCAAGTGATTCTCCTGCTTCGGCCTCCTGAATAACTGAGACTACAGGCAGGCACCACCATGCCCAGCAAATTTTTTAACTTTTTGTGGAGACGAGGTCTCCATATGTTGCCCAGGCTGGTCTCGAACTCCTGGCCTCAAGTGATCCTCCTGCATAAGCCTCCCAAAGTGGTCGGATTACAGGCATGAGCTACCACACCAGCCCATGAAGTTCTTAAGCACAGAATTAATCCTCATGACCCATTTATTTGCTCTTTTATATCCTCGCTCCTCTCTTTCTATACCTTACTAACTATAACATAATCAAAGCATGTTTCTAACAGATAATTTCCACAAATAACTATAATCCTACTATTTAAAAACTCAACATGCTATCATCCTAGAGAAGAAAATCTATAATATAGTGACAGTAGGAATGCCAACTAATAACAAATTGGTGTTTAGACTACTTACCTTCTGTAAGGCTCATGAAAGAAATATGTATTCATAATTGTCCAATTTCTTAAACACAACCTTATGGAAAGACAGAATCAGGGCAAAGACAAACACTAAGAACAACGCACAGTGGAGACATAAACAGAGTTCTTAGATTAAGATACAGGTAGGGGCTAGCAGAATTCACACTGTTTTCCAGATTCCCTAACCCATGAAGAGACACTTTGTCCAAGCACAGCCAGACATACTTTAGTTTTGTTTGAGGAAATAAACTCTGATTTGTCTCCTAATATTTACAGAGGGGTTGGGAATAAGGAGGAAACATCCACAATGAGTAGAAAGAGTCTTAGTCTTTGCAATTGGAGTGTCATTGATATCTACTCTCAGATACCAATTGCTCAATAAGTTTGAATAGCCACCTGTTTTCAACTAAAGACCATGATACTCTCCTGGATGAGCCAATGAGTCTATTTGATAAAGAAAACCAGGTTGTCTCTTTGCAGACAGTAAGTAACTGCCTACAGGTTATTATTTCAAGCTTACCATGAAGGTTTTTTTTTTGCGTTTTTTTGGTTTTGGGTTTTTTTTTTCTAAGATGGAGTCTCGCTCTGTTGCCAGGCAGTGGTGTGATCTTGGCTCACTGCAATCTCTGCCTCCCGGGTTCAAGTGATTCTCCTGCCTCAGCCTCCCGAGTAGCTGGAATTACAGGCACATGCCATCATACCCAGCTAATTTTTGTATTTTTAGTAGAGAGGGCATTTCACCGTGTTGGCCAGGCTGGTCTCTATCTCCTGACCTCATGATCCGCCTGCCTCGGCCTCCCAAGGTGCTAGGATTACAGGTGTGAGCCACCACGCCTGGCTCATAAAGAGTTTTTTCTAGCAGGGCCTTTGTTTCTGGTTAAAATACAAATACAGAATATCTAGGAGAGGTATTACAGATTAGTCAGTTACATTTCAGAATGATGTTTTTATTGACTCCTTTTCTGATAACTTATTTTGATAGTTAAGAGAGAGTAGAATCAAAAGCTGTGGGTTGTGAAAGGTAAATAGGAAGAGGAGCAAAAAGAAAGAAGAAAGAAGAAAGAAGTTTGGAGGCTTGAGGAAACAGCTTCAGATTTAGCAGTTTGGGCTCCTGCTTATAAATCTTCATGTCCGTATTGATATGTTACTAATAGCATATTTGTACACTAAGTGGTATTATACATCTCACTTACAACAGTGGTCTTCAATCTTGAGCTACACAGAATCATCTACAGAGGTTTTACAGCTCCAGATGTCCTAGGTACACCCCAGACCAATTACATTAGAGACCCTAGAGATGGGGCCCAGGCAGTAATGGTTGTTAAATCTCTACAGGTGATTCCAATATGTAGCCAAGCTTGCGAATCATGCCAAGACATGTTCTCTTGGCTTCAGCTCTCTTTCATAACAATAAAGCATCAGCTAGACAATCCCTGAGCATTCTTTCCAGTCCAAGTTCTTCAATTCTGTGATAATGCATGAAAAATTTCCCTTTTCTTTCACTGCTCGCAAAACTGAAGCAAATCCACTGAGTTGTTTTTTGCTTTGGCTTTCTGACTTAGGTAAATACAAATGTTCTCCAAAGTTTATATTGTTTCATAAGATGTTTTCCATCTCTGCTCACCTAGACATTCATCAGAGGAAAGGGGGAAACAGCTATTAGCTGTCCAAAGAAAAGCATAAGTCTAACACGATACATATTATAAAAATAAACACTTTACAAGTGGGATGAGCCCTTTTTGTAAACAAGGAAACACCTGCTTATTGATGCTTTGCTATTGTGGAAGTTTTGTGTAAGTGTTTTCATAATTACAGATTCATATTCCCTATATGTTAAGCAAAACTGTTTGCATGACTCATTTGGAAAAGACTTTGAAGTCTCTTGCTTAAGACCTAACAGTGCTCTCTTCTCTTCCTTTCTCTCTCCCCCAGAAGAGATGCCTAATGAGAAATGCCGAGATCGGCCACTTGAGCTTTCACAGAGAGGCTCTGGGAAGGAGAAAGCCTGGAAGTCAGGCCCATCTGCACAGCACACTCACCTGCTGTGAGTCATTCAGTCCATGTCAGGCATTTTTTTCCCACAGCTCTTCCTACCTCACAGATGTGATATTAAAGAGCTATATAATGTGTAAGACACTCCAAGGTACTGTGAAGCAAGAAAAGAAATAAATATACGATCTTTACCTTGCCAAAAAGCAACATCTCAGAATTTGCCAAGCCACCTGCTAAGGTCAAGTCATTTGTCATCTGAAGCAAACTGCCTCTATTAAAGACAAATGGCATAATATCCACAGCCCCCTCCCCAGGAAACCTTCAATATGGTTCACTTATATTCTCCTTAAACATAGCTGCATATTCAGACCTTCTCAACCTTGAGCATGTCTTTGTTCCACCAGCAAGATCCTCTGCCTTTTTTTCTGCCCTGTCTCCCCTTTTCCCTCTACCCCCACTCCTCACTATGGAAATACAATACATCATTCAAGCTCCTGTTTAATTAATAGCGCTACTCTATTGAGCATGTTCCAAGAACTTAGCTGAATGCTTTTCATGCATTTGTTTACCTAATTCTTCCAACACATCTACAAAATAAGTTTTATTAAGCCAGTTGAGTCAAAGACAATCAAAACTCAAAGAGGTAAAATAACTTGCTCAAGATCACAAAACCAAGATTCAAACCCAGGCCTATCTTGCTCCAAAGCTGATTCTATTACCCACTACATTGTACTGTCACTCTTTCCACAGAAGGGTGAAAACTTTCTTGATGACTCTACCATGCAGCAATTTCTCCCCAGTTGAAATCAAGCTCCCCTCCAGTATATCTTTTTACATGTTGCATAGTCTTGATCACTATTTTATATTGCTATTTAATTTAAAATGAATGTTTTCTTTCGTTCCCTTATTACAAGCCTATTAAAGCCACAGAACTATTCAAAGTGCCTAACACAGTGCACTTACATTCTATAGGCACATACAAAAACTGGTCTTATTTTTCAGTCGTGGTATATGCTTTTGTTACCCTTTTATCACCTAGCACATTGCTATGTACAGTAGTCTAACCCAGACAATAAATCCTTCCCATTTGTGTAGGGCACAAATGGAGGAATTAAATAACAAGGCATGAGGTGAAGAAGACCAGTAAAGGTGTAATTGAAGATGAACCTATCTATCTACTTTTGGGTCATCTTGGGTTATGATTTTAATGTTGATAACAGCTATCAGAACTTAAGAAGCATTTCTTTTTTATAATGTACAGAATACCAAAATACTGACATTAGACAGTATTCCATATTTGCATAAATTATAATTTCTAATCAGTTATTAATATTTACTAGTGTCTTTGTGCAGAATGTTTATCAATATGTCATAGCACAAAGGTAGAAACAAGCACAAAATAAATTAACATAGTATTTTACATTTTAAGAATAATCAGCCAGGCGCAGTGGCTCACGCCTGTAATCCTAACACTTTGGGAGGCCAAGGCAGGCGAATCACTTGAGGTCAGGAGTTCAAGACCAGCCTGGCCAACATGGGAAACCTCTGTCTCTATTAAAAATACGAAAATTAGCTGGACATGGTGGCACACACCTGTAATCCCAGATACTCAGGAGGCTGAGGCAGGAGAACCACTTGAACCCGGGAGGCAGAGTTTGCAGTGAGCCGAGATTGTGCCAATGCACTCCAGCCTGGGCAATAAAGCAAGACTCCATCTCAAAAAATACAATTTTTTAAAAAAGAGAATAATGAACACAAGATTTTTCTATGCAAAGCGATTTGGTAGGTTAAGAAAAATATTTAGAAAAGTCAGAAACAAAAACACTCTAGCCAGGCAAACTTAGGAAACTGAGGGAAAACTTTTAGAGCTTGACTAAGTAGATAATTACTTAAGATGAAAGAGTAAATTATATAAAAGAGAACTTATTGATGAACTAAAATAAATCTGATTATAAGAGATAAGAATAACTGGCATGCAGGAGATACTGACTCACAAAGCTTCCTGTACCAACCAGAGTACCATTTTTTCAGATAGGAGAGGAGTAAAGGTTATGCACTGTGGCTTCCTAGTGTGTATGAAATTACTCTGATGCTCATTTTTCTGATTCCAAGACTCTTGACTAAGAATGTTCAAGCTCTTATTTGAGACCATAAAATAGAATATGAAAATAAATAACTTGAAATAGAGAGGCAGGCATCTCAGCGAGTAGCCCATATGCACTCACCCCTAAACCAGTCGCGAGTACCTCCTCAGTAACACACCCTCTTCAGCATGCTAGAAATATGAAGCCAGTACATGACACAGAAAGACTAGAATATGATATTTGTCTTACTCTTGTCTACTGTGTAACGTGTGAGAGTGTAAAGGGTATTCTTCCCTCATTTATGAGTTTGTTTCCCTTTGTGTAGAATGTAGTATAAGTCCATCATATATAATATATAATAAGTGTGATGTATACATATATGCATTTTCATGCTGTTAAACATTATTTCTAAACATGATTAATGATGGCTGCCTTGTCTACTGTTTTACTGTGTGAGAGTGTAAAGAGTATTCTTCCCTTATTTGTGAATTTGTTTCCCTTCGTGTAGAATGAGGTAATATCCGTTTACTTTCCTTCAAAGTTCTCAGGAATGACTCATGAAAAAGGTTCTTCAATTTAGCCAGTACACTAAAATGTTTTCAATAACAAATAATTTCCTTTATGCCTGTAGAACATTCCATCTGCATGTAACTACAATCTAGACTCTCAGTACACATTTTCTATTTCTTGCTAATGCCCATGAGACTTTCAGGAATTAGAACTATAGGTTCCACCATTCCCTGGCCTTTCTGTATCTATAGATTTTCTAGCCATGTGATCTTACAGTCACCTTAGTTTAGTGAAGGTAGCTCCAGACATGGCGTCAAATGACCCATGTTCAAATTTCAGCTCTCCTTTTCATTATAGCCTTGTGACCTTGACTAAACCAAGCATCTCCCCGAGCCTCAGCATCTTTTCTATAAAGAGGACAAATAATACCTGCCTGCACTTACCCGTAGGATTGTAATGAGACTCAAGATGAAAACTATGCAAAAATGCTGCATAAATCACATCTCTGTAGCAGGAATTTTCTTGCTATTTTTAGTTGCTTGCAACTCTTTTTTCCCTATTAGCGAACAATAGCTACTATCAAAATTTTCATTGGTTTTCTTCTGGTCTTTAGTTTCTACAGTACGTATATATGTGTTTATGTATTATAGATGTACTTTGTAAAATATAAGTATTTTATTGTAATACAGTTATGTATTATAATAGTTTTATCCTACTTTTACAAAATGTGTTTTATAATACACATGCAATTTTATATATTTTATAATGTATTATGGTAAAATTATGAATTATACTGGCATATATAATAACATATGTGTATGTATATGTCCCTAGATTAATAAAATTTCTTCCAAATAACAGCTTTGTATAAGTCCATCATATATAATATATAATAAAGTGTGATGTATACATACACGCATTTTCATGTTGTTAAACATTATTTCTAAACCTGATTAATGACGGCTGCCTTAAAAATATGGTGGGTTTTTTTTTTTATTCTACCATACAAGTAAACTATAATTTATTTGATCATTCCCTATTTTTAACTCATTAGGAATACTTTTTCCCAGGTTTTCCCAGGTTTTTGTTTTGGGTTTATTTGTTGTTGTTGTTGTTGTTGTTGCTGATGTTGTTGTTGTTGATGATGATGACGGTACTGGGTTTATTTGCTATATAACAATACTGTAGTAAACGTATCTGTGCAAAAATCTCTGATTCCATGGGGGAGATTTCTAGAACTAAAATCACTGGATCAAAGATATGGAGTTTTCTGAGTCCCTTTCTAACATACGGTCAAATTCTATTTCTGAAGCATTGTACTAGACAATGTAAAATGCAATCAATGTTACAGTAACCTTGTCAGAATTATTACCTATTTCAATCATTACTAATGTCACAGGCCAAAAATAATATATCTTTATTATTTATGTTTATGTGATTATTAGTGAAGTTGAAAACTTGTCATGTTTATTGATTTTAATTATCTCTGCCTAGAATTATCTCTTCTCATTCTTGCTCCAATTTCAATATTTTCCTTATTGATTTATGTGTCATTTTTACTTCAGTGAAATTAATTTCTTTATTTTTCTTATAAAATTTTTCAAATTTGTCATCTGCATTGTAACATTGCTTATGATTTTTTATATTGTGTTTTAAATTTATGTTTTTTGAAATCAAATTCACAGCCATTTTCTTCCATTGCTTTCTTTTTATGCTTTGTGAATTAAGTAAAGGGAATTCCTACTGCATCCATATATCTATTCATTCTTTTACTAAAAACCAGCCCCTATGTTCAAAGACTTAGCAATCTAGAATAAAGTTAAAGCTGAAGATGCTGATTGTTGCCATTCTGCTAGGAAGCCAGTTTGAAACCATCAGCCAAGAGATTATTAAGTATTTCTGGTACAGGAGGAGTTGGCACCAACCCAGACATAGCTCTATTTATAGGCAGCACAGATACCTCCTGTGCTGTGGCTTTTAGCCAATGCTGAGGACCCAGAAGTTCTAACACTTGTAAAGCACGTCTGTACCAGTGATCGTATAAGTCAGAGGGGGTCAGGCTCAGGGCTAGCTGATACCTGGGGAACGATGAGAACAGAGAATAGGACACCACCACCAGAATCAGCTCTACTGGAGGAGAGTAGTTTGCAAATGTCTAGCAGGCAGAAATTGTAATTAGAAAGATGAGTCTAAAAGCAATTCATGACCTTCCAATTCTAAGGTTCTCTCTGTCACTGTTCTCTGGCTGTATTCAACTCTATGCTGAGTAAGGACAAGCCTCTTGCTTGCCTTATATTTAAATTCTACACTCCTGTCTTTAGAAATACCCCTGGACAGGCAAACGTGCTTCCTCAGCAGCAGGAAGATTAATCATGGCTAGTAACAATAATACTTAACATCAATTAAGCTATTTTTATATTCCAGACCCTGTTCTAAGCCTTTAATATTCATCAAACCCTTCAAAACTCTTTGAACTTATAAGAACTATAATTTTCTCTATTTTATAGTTAAAGAAACTGAGGCATGGAGAAGTTAAGTAGCTTGTCCAAGGTTGAGCCAAGACTTGAAACCAGACAGCCTGGTTCCAGAGTTGGCACCCTTATGATATTCCACGTTATTCCATATTAATATAACACAAATTTTGAGAACAAGTGTTAATTTTAATTTATGTATGTGGAAAGACATACACATATATTTATATATAGAAAAGACATATAAATATTATGCCCTTGGATATCTGTCTTTACTTATTCTGGTCAATGGAGGGGGAGGGTTAGAAATTAATTAAAGAATTATTGGATTATCCAGGCCTCTGATGTTCCCACCTTCTGATGCTTCCATCAGAAAACAGAAGGGAACAAAGGAAAAAAACACACATGGCAATTTTGCTACAGTTTGAAGTTAGTTCTGCTTGGAGTTGGCTTTAAAGGGACAAGAGAATGAATATAATGGTCAAAGTAACATCAGTTTTCATAACCACCCAGTCATCACAGGTGCTTCCCTTGGTACCAGCTTAGAGCTGAACAGTGGAGGGTGCAGAGTGTGTATGGGTGAATTCCCAAGAACAACACAATTTTAGCCATCTCTGAGTGAACTTTGCCAGATGGCAAGGTTGTTATTGGGTTGTGTTGTCATTGTATTGTTCTTAGGAATTCACCCATACACAGTCTGCACCCTCCACTGTTCAGCTCTAAGCTGGTACCAAGGGAAGCACCGGTGATGGACACTTGTCCCTGTAATCCCTTACTCTTCCCACCCGGTACCCCACACAGACTCGAGCTTTCTCATGGCTGCTGTTTCAGAAACATTCATTGCCAATTCGCTGCTCGAGGCCTCACACAGTGAGCAGGAGAGGTGCCTCCTGCCATCTCTTTGCCTCTCGTCGTCTCATTCCCACCACTCTATCCTCCACAGCACTGCTGGTATTTTACATTTGTGAATATAATCACATTCCTTCCATTAAAATTCTCCTGTAGGCTGGGCACAGTGACTCATCCCTGTAATCCCAGCATTTTGGGAGGCCAAGGAGGGCAGATCACTTTAGGTCAGGAGTTCAAGACCAGCCTAGCCAACGTGGCGAAACCCTGTCTCTACCAAAAATACAAAAATTAGCTGGGCCTCATGGCGGGCGCCTGCAATCCCAGCTACTCGGGAGGCTGAAGCAGGAGAATCGCTTGAACCCAGGAGGCGGAGGTTGCAGTGAGCCGAGATAGTGCCACAGCACTCCAGCCTGGGCAACAGAGTGAGACTCTGTCTCAAATAATAAATAATAAAATAAAATAAAATAAATAAAATTCTCCTGTAGATTCTCATCTCCTGTGGGATAGAATCTAACCTCCCCGACACAGGATACAAGACCCTTGAGGCTCTAGCTCCACCTCCCCTACCCTTGAAGTTTGCATTCTAAGCTTCACAACCTACTTGTAAGTCCTCAAATATGCTTTGCTATCCCACAGTTCTGTGTCTTTGCCTAGTCTATTTCTCTCCTGGAGTATCCTCCACTGTCCGACACCCACGTGAACATACACTTTATATGATTTACATCTTTGGATCTCATTTTAATTTCTGCTTCCTATGTGAAGCCTCTCTCACTGCATCAGCCTACTTTATGTCATTCAGAAAAACTAATTGTGTTCCAAACCTGCCTCTCATGTGCATGTATCACCTTGTATGCTAGTTGCTTGTGTATCTGTCTCCCACTTAGATTGTGATCTCCTTAAAGAGGGGACTATAATTTTCACCTTTGCAAATGGCATTTAATAAATATGTTTTTATTGGATGGGTAGATGAATGGATGGCTCAAAGAAAGAATGGATAAATAGTATCGTTTACACAGTGATAATTGCTTACATTTGTATTCTTTAAAATTAGCAAAAATACCAGTTTATATAATCTCACTTAAACATGACAACAAATCTCTGAGATAGGTATAACTGACAATTTACACATAAGGAAACAGATTCAGAAAGGTTAAGACACTTGCCAGAGGTCACATAGTTTTGGTCATACCAAAATCATAAAAATGATTTAAATGTATTCATTTACTGGTCCATAAATGTATAGAGTTTTACAGCTGGAAGACTTCCCTAGTCAATCCTTTTTATTGGAACCATGAAAAACTGAGGCCCAGAGGCTTAAAAAATTTCTTGAATTTGCACCACTTATTAGTGGCAGACTCACAGCTGGTAAAAAAAAAATGCTTTATGGCTCTTAATGCTAACTTTCTAGGTTCATAAATCTAGGGTCTTCCACTCATTGACTGCAATGATTTTAAACAAATTGCTTAACCTCTCTGTGTCTGTTTCCTATAGTGATAAATGGGGCTAATAATAGTACCTACCTAACAGGCTTGTTATGATGATTTAAATGAGATAATCCATGGGAAACTCTTACAAGAGCATCTGATCATTGTGAGTGCTTTAAAAATGTTAGCTATTAATCTTCATCATTTTACTCGGGTTGGTTCTGCCTCCTCCATGAATCAAGAGCATTAAAGAGGTGCTAGTGTAGTGATAACAGTCACACTCAAGGGAAAGAAGGTAAAAGGCAAAAAACAATATCATTCATGTGGCAGAAGAGAAATAGTAAGTTAGAGCACTGGAAGAAATTATGGGAAAATGATAGAGAAACCCAACCCTGAGTTCACAGGCAAACAAATTGTGTTAGGCTTTTCCTTCCCTGAAACTATTGAAACTACCCACTTTCTGAGGGAAGCCAATTAATATGAACTACATTGAGAGGTTGAAAAATAATAAAGCAATCAGTAACCCTTTCCATTACTTATCTTCCGCCTTTGAATAATTCGTTTTATTCCTCTCTCTGCTAACATAAATAGATAAATGTACAAATATATATACATAAAATATAACCAAGCAATAATCGCACTGCCTTATCTATTGAAGGACCATTAGACTATAAACATTGCCTCTCCTATTGAGTTCCATCAAGCTGGTTTTCTCTAGAAGTAAGGATTCTCCACAGTTTTCATTTATCAGCCTCATCAAAATTGCATTTATGCATTTATATCTTGCTAGTCTAGCTTTCAGTAACAGTCAGATAAGGCTGGGCTGTAGTAACAAACACAATTAGCTTACAAGAGTTGAAGTCCATTTCTCACCCATGGTTCACTGCAACTTTGCATCTTTTCTCATTCTGGGACGAGCCTGAAGGAGCAGCCTCCTTCTGAATCAATTGTAAGCATTGCTGCAAAGAAATGAGGGTGTTCAAGTTTCAACCAGCTGTCAAAGCTTCTGACTGGGTGTGATTCATATCAGATCTGCCAACCTTCATTGGCTGAAGCAAGTCACATGACCAAGTCTGTCTTTGGTAAGATGGGGAAGTAGATATTGATCAATAGTAATACAATCTATTACTTTATTTTTTCTTTGAGGCAGGGTCTCACTCTGCCACTCAGGCGGGAGTACAGTGGTGAAATCCTGGTTCACTGCAGCCTCAACCTCCTTGACTCAAGTGATCCTCCTGCCTCAGCCTCCTGAAAAGCTGGGACTACAGGCATGTGCCACCATGCCTAGCTAATTTTTACTTTTTTATTTTGTATTTTGTCACAACAGGGTCTCACTATGTTTCCCAGCCTGTCTCAAACTTCTGGGCTCAATCAATCCTCCTGCCTGGGCCTCCCAAAGCTCTAGGATTATAGGTGTGAGCCACCACATCCAACCCTGTCACACATTTCTACTCACTACTATGGTTGATTCTTTCTTCCCCTGAGTATCAGTAGATTCTGTTTTTCCAAAATAAATGTAAATTGTCTTTACCATCCTTCCTACTTATTTCTGTGAGACTCCTGATGAGTTCTGTGAAGTTTGTTTGTTTGTTTGTTTGTTTGTTTTGAGACAGAGTCTCACTATGTCACCCAGGCTGGAGTGCAGTGGCACAATCTCCTCTCACTGCAACCTCTGCTTCCTGGGTTCAAGTTATTCTCCTGCCTCAGACTCTCGAGTAGCTGGGACTACAGGCATGTGCCATGATGCCCGGCTAAATTTTTTTATAGTATTTGTAGAGATGGGGTTTCACCGTGTTGGCCAGGATGGTCTCGAACTCCTGACCTCAAATGATCCACCAGCCTTGGCCTCCCAAAGTGCTGGGATTACAGGCATGAGCCACCATGCCCAGCCAGTTCTGTGAAGTTTGTATTGAACATATTTCTGCCCCAAAGAGAACACATGTTATATAAAGACCAAATGTTTTGTTTTGTTTTTGCTTAGATTAGATTATCAGATTACTAAATGAATTTATTCTAAAGTAAATTCTCATTAATTTCTATATTGTTTCTCCATTCTCTATTAGACTAGTGAATTTCTCTTTTTATCTTCTAAATCTTTTGCCTCATAGGCCTGACATTTATATTCATTACATTTTTTGTGTTTCACAAATATTTGCTAATAAAATAATTAAAAGAAACTAAGTAAATCCCCTAAAATAAAAGTAATAGCCTTGAATCCCAACTCTACCAACAAACTGTTCTGTAATATTAAAAAGGGCTGGTTCATGCCCTTGGGTTTAGAAATTGATGATGTCATTCTTAATGGAATTGGTGAGAGATTGAAGAGTGTTCATTATTTAATGACTGTAATGGGCTCTGAAAGCCTTCTGCAATTCATGTGACTTACAATGCCAAGCCATCAAAATCAAGAGGAAAAATAAAATTACCCTGGAAGTCATTATTTCCATGAGTCAGGGAAAAACTAACTTCTACATAATTTACCTCACACATAGTTTCCAAATTATATCCACCAATTTGAGCTTGTAACATATTTTTACCCAAATTACCTAGATTCACCTCAATTCAGTACTCTATCTCGGTGAAAGGAACCAGAATCAGATCTAAGGTGGGACAAATTACTTTCTTCAGGGGCTCAAAAAAAGTCACAGTTTGGCCAAACCCGTCTAGAGCAGTGTTTCTCAACTTTTTTTTTTCAAATCATTCCCTTAAGGATCTTTTTATGATTTTTTCCTAATGCCCTTCCATGCAAATTTAATACCACAGATATACCTTGTACCAGATTACTTATTTTATATATACATATATATATATGCTTTATACATAAAAAAGTAAGAGTCATATTTTGCCCAGCCATGAACCTAAAGGAAGTTTTTATGTCTGAGGGTTTGCTCCTTATGGACATTTCAAAATAAACTGACTAAGTAGAATAGTAGAGATCTAGGTAATTAAGCTTTGCTCTATGTTTTGGAAGACGATTTTTTCTCTTTCTAAAGTTAAAACAAAAGATTTTAATTTAGACAAAATCATTTTAAATTCAAAGCTATGGATTTTCTTTTTAGAGTTAATGTAACCCCAAACAATGATACTCGGGCTTTATGTTGTTTTGTGAAAATGCTTTTGCACATTTTATGTGTCCTCCAGTGTCACAGAGTAGCATTCTATTCATTTTGATGACATAATCTTTTATTTAGACAATGCTTATACAGAGAAAAAATGTTACACTATGAGAAGATTACAGACAGCCAAGCATAATTCCAAATAGACCACTCAGTCCCTCCACTCAGTCCCTAAAACAGACTTTTATTCATAGCCAAAAGAAGCCCATGTTGTCCATTACTTTATTGTCTTTAAGGAGCTTAAGGACCACCCATGTAAGCTCCCCTTTCATATCCCATACGTGTCTTGACATCTTTGTGGAGGTCATCATCTTTCATCAGCCCACCTGATGTCCCCACATGGGGGAGGCCTCATTATGCAGCAGCCCTGCCATTTTAAAATTATGAATTATGTACAAAGTAGATGGATTTCACAAGTCTTCTAGTGCTATGAAATTAGGGATAACAAACCCTTTTCTGGGAGGTGTTTTGCTTCTAGAGACCAAATTATTAAGCAAACTTAATCAAATCTTTGGCAGTTTTTGTGCATCATTTTCCTCTTCTTCTGAAATAGAAACAATAGAAGTCCTAGCCAGAGCAATCAGGAAAGACAAAGAAATAAAAGGCACCCGAATTGCAAAAGAGGAAATCAAACTATCACTGTATGCCAGTGATGTGATCATATACCTAGAAAAGCCTAAACACTCCTCCAAAAGACTCCTAGATTTGATAAATGAATTCAGTAAAATCTCAGGTTACAAAATCAATGTACACAAATCAGTAGCACTGCTACACACCAACAACAACCAAGCTGAGAATCAAATCAAGAACTCAATCCCTTTTGCAACAGCTGCAAAAACAAACAAACAAAAAAATACCTAGCAATATACTTAACAAAGGAGGTGAAAAATTTCTACAAGGAGAACTACAAAACACTGCTGAAACAAATCATAGATGACACAAACAAATGAAAATGCATCCCATGCTCATAGATTGGCAGAATCAATAAATGTCATGAAAATGACCACACTGCCCAAAGCTATTTACAGATTCAATGTAATTCCTATCAAAATACCAACATCATTGTTCACAGAATTAGACAAAAAATCCTAAAATTTGTATAAAACCAAAAAGGAGCCCAAATAGCCAAAGTAATTCTAAACAAAAAGAACAAATCTGGAGGCATCACATTACCTGACTTCAAATTATACTGCAAGGCTATGGTTACCAAAATAGCATGGTACTAGTATCAAAGTAAATACACAGACCAATGGAACAGAATAGAGAACCCAGAAATAAAGCCAAATACTTATAACCAACTGATTTTGACAAAGCACACAAAAGCATAAACTGGGGAAAGGATACGCTATTCAATAAATGGTGCTGGGGAAACTGGATAGCCACATGTAGAAGAATGAAACTAGATCTCTATCTCTCACCGTATACAAAAAACAACTCAAGATAGATTAAAGGCTTACATCTAAGACCTGAAACCATAGAAATTGTAGAAGAGAACCCTAGGAAAAACTCTGCTGGACATTGGCCTAGTCAAAGAATTTATGACTAAGACCCCAAAAGCAAATGCAACAAAAACAAGAATGAATAAATAAATAGGACCTAATTAAACTAAAAAGCTTCCACACGGCAAAAGAAATAATCATCAGAGTAAACAGACAACCCACAGAATGATAGAAAATATTTGCCAACTATGCATCTGACAAAAGCTAATATCCAGAATCTACAAGGAACTCAAACAACTCAGAGAGAAAAAAAAAAACAACAAATAATTCCATCAAAGAGTAGGCAAGTGACATGAATAGGCATTTATCTAAAGAAGATATATAAATAGCTAACAAACATATGAAAAAAATGCTCAACATCACCAATCATCAGGGAAATGCAAATTAAAACCACAATGAGATACCACCTTACCTCAGCCAGAATGGCCATTATTAAAGTCAAAAAACAATAGACGTTGGCATGGATATGGTAAAAAGGGAATGCTTATACACTGCCAGTGGGAATGTAAATTAGTACAACCTCTATGGAAAAACAGTATGAATATTTCTTAAAGAACTAAAAGTAGACCTATCATTCAATCCAGCAATCCCACTACTGGGTATCTACCCAAAGGAAAAGAAGTCATTATATCAGAAAGACACCTGTACACATATGTTTATTGCAGTACAATTCACAATTTCAAAGATATTAAACCAACCTAAGTGCCCATCAACCCATGAACGGATAAAGAATATGTGAGATATATATACCATGGAATACTACTCAGCCATAAAAAAGAATGACATATACTGTATACTCTCACTTAAAAGTGGGAGCTAAAAAAAATTATTTCAACAAAATAAAAGTTAGAAATTATTGAAAGCTTGCTGAGTGTCATTTACTTTACTAAATTCTTTGCATGCACTGTTTCATTTCTTCTACAGCCCTACTATTATCTTTATTTACAAGTTAGAAAATTAAGGCATCAAGAGGATATACAGTACATGTCATGGGGGATTGGTAATAAAGAAATGTTGGTCAAAGTGTAAAAAGTTTCAGTTAGACAGGATGAATAATTTCTGGAGCTATATTGAACAACATGGTAACTATAGTTAATAATTTACTATATACTACAAAACTGCTAAGAGAGGAGATCTTTTTTTTTTGAGAGGAGATCTTAAATGTTCTCACCAAAAAAATGTTAAATATGTGAGGTGATGAATATGTTAATTAGCTTGATTTAATTATTTCATAATGTTTACCTATATCAAAACATCATGTTATACACTAGAAATACATATAATTAAACATTAATAAAGTTGGGAAACACACACACACACGCATACACACATACTACTAGGGAATATTGAAGCCAATGCTCTTTATCATTACATACTATTGTATCTGCATGTTTTTCATTGGGAACTTGACTTCCATTACCAGCCCCAGTTTCAGCCCCACTGCCAGCCTGCTAGTTCTACCCTAGAAGCAAACAGAAGTTACTGAACATAACAGAGAGAACTAACTAGATGAAATTGTGTAGCAAGTTGGTTAAGAATTAGACTGCCAACTCCATTTTACTCCTATTTTACCTGGGCCATTTGTTTAGCCTTCTTGTGTTTGATTTTCCCGTCTGTAAAATAGAAATGATGATACTGACATCTACTTGCAGGGCTATTGTAAGGATTAAATGAGATAATCCTCATAAAACATTTAGTGTCTGCCACTTACATCATTGATTTGTGTTAACACACAAAGGCTATCTTTTTAAGCTTTGTATTCCCCATGCCTACTTAATGCTTGGCTTATGGCAGGTTCTAGATAATTGATGAATTCATGACAAGGTAGGTAAGGATTCATTATCAAAGAAGTGTAATCCTACATCACAACCAGGTTTCATAGAAAATGTAGTCAGAGAAATTATTAAGGTCAGATATTGAGTTACCTAAAGGAGAAATAGCAGATACAAGCAAAATAAACATGACCACTGGGGCTAAGAGCAAAATCTAGGTCAAAGCTGGTAAAAGCTAAGGGAACAGAAGCAGGGCATTGGAATATGGGTGCATGCACCAGATTATAAAAGGCAACCTGTCTGCTATTCTTCTTCCCTTCCTACTGTAAACAAACATTTGCTGACTATTTTCCATGTATCCAGAACTGTACTAGGCTCTGAGAATACAAGTAATAAGGCCATTGGAATTACTTGATTTGCCTATTTCCTCATCATGCTTATTTGAACTGCAAAGCAGATTGCTACTAAAGTACAGAAGGATTTCTCCTGCCTTAATTTCTACTGAGGCACCAGTATGTTCTATATCATATGCCAAATTGAGTGTGAGACAGATCACCATATACAGAATGTGTCCCTACCAAAAAGTTAGAGAAATGGTTCCCTACGTCATCTCACTCACTTTGGACATATAAACGGGTTAGAGAGAGAGAAAAAATGAAAATGGAAAATAATTTGAGATTTCTGCAAAAAGAACCATGCTCTAAGTTCCTCCCACTTACCCAGAACAGAGGAGTTTCTGGTATTACCTTACTTCTCTGCCATAGTGAATGGACTTTCAAAGATACCAGTTGAAGAACAGGTGTTTCCTGAAGTTGATGGGAATGGAAGACTGCAACCTGGGCTAGCTAAAGTGATCTTTTGGGGGACAAGGGTTGTGTGAGTGGTTTAGGTGGATCAGACCTGGGTGCCTTGGTAGAGAAAGCTGGCATGGCATTGAGTTGGGTCCTGTGAGGTAGAGCCCCCTGGAGTAACAAGGAATCCCGGGATCAAGAAGCTAGAAGACATTGGATTCCTCCTGGGGACTGTGGAAGGGAGTCATTGTGGCTGTGCAATATAGAGATGACTCTGACAAGGTCAACAAACCTCAAGGTCAGGGTATCCAGAAATGAGAATGCCAAAAGAACTCACAAAATGCCCACTGGAGAGAGTCACCTTCGGAATAAACCCAACCCACAAGAACCAATGCATGACCTTTTCTACCCCAATACCTTTCAAACCTCAACAGCATCAGAAACATGCTCAAAAGGTGGGATGAGATGATCGTTGAAGAGAATGACAGCAAAGCATAGAAAGACAGATGCCAACCATGACACTCTCACCATGTGGAGTTTTTCTTCTGCCCTTCCCTGCTCCAAAGGCAAATGGTAAAAAGTGCCCAATTTTTCAGCCATCCAATATTACCATAAAATTAGAAAATCCTAAATTTTCTGTATTTTTATGAGAATATACATTCACATAGTCAAATAATGATTAACAATTTTATGAGTCATTGTGGTATACAGAGCACTTCCAGTATTCATTGCTCTTGCAATGCCCCCCGTGAATCATATCAGCTAGAAGAAGGCCTGACTTGGGAAAATGAACACATCTGGCATTGAATTAAGTTCAGTTTGTATTAACATCTTAAACTTGGCAAATCTTATTTATTCATTGAAACTATGTTTGTTTTTGTTTTTGTGTTTGTTGTTGCTGCGTTACTTTTTTTTTCTTTTGACAGAGGGTCTTACTCTGTCACCCCAGCAGGAGTGCAGTGGCACAATCTCAGCTCACTACCGCCTCCACCTCCCAGGTTCAAGCCATCTTCCCGCCTCAGCCTCCCGAGTAGCTGCGACAACAGAGGCATGCCACCACACCCAGCTTACTTTTGTATTTTTTGTAGAGACAGGGTTTCACAATGTTGCCTAGGCTGATCTCAAACTCCTGAAATTAAGTGATTCCCTCAACCTCAGCCTCCCAAAGTGCTAGGATTACAGGCATGAGCCACTGTGCCTGGCTAGGTTTGTTTCTTTTTTTTTTTTTTCCCAGTCTGTGACTTGTTTTGTTTGTTTGTTTGTTTTTTACTTTTTTCATACTTTAAGTTCTAGGGTACATGTGCACAACATGCAGGTTTGTTACCTATGTATACATGTGCCATGTTGGTTAAAAGAGAAGGTAGGATATGCTAATACTTAAGTGTCAGCAGAAAAGTTATGGAACCTACCCAAGTTCTGACTCAGCAGCAAGAGATCATTTCTTTCACTGGATGTCTGAAATAGCAATTAAAGGAGATAATAATAAAGTCGTGTTTATTTTACATGTCATCAGTCATGTTTTTCCAAAAAGGTCTAATCTCACAACTAATCTCTCTCAATCTCTCTCTGTGTCTCTCTCTGTCTCTCTCTGTCTTTCTCTCTCTCTCTCTCTCTCTCCTGTGTGTCTGTCTGTCTCTCTTTCTCTTTCTCAAGGGTCTTTGAATTTATCATTAAAAGGAATTTTAAAAAATAATATTATAACATGCCAACACAGGCAAATAACATACTCAACACAATTGAATTTGCATCCTCTATTAGGCAGTGTTCTGTTGCAGAGAACAGAACTCGCACACAAAGCACTTAGCCCAAATAGCATCTTGCACATACTAAGTGCTCCGTGAATAAAAGCTACTATTACTTTAAACACTACCTTTTGCGCATTGCTAAGGGATAAGCCATTCCTTATTTTTTCTCTTTATATGCTGTTCTGCCTGCTACTTACAAAGAAATGTATTATGCTTTCTCTTTTAACTCATACCTTTTATTTGCACATACCAAGACTCTTTCTAACCATTAGAAATAATAAATTACTCTTGTGCATTCCAAACCCTGAAGAAAGTTAAATATTTACAAAGTTCTGCATGGTAAATAAAGAACAATTCATGGAGATCGGCCCTATAAGAATGATTCTTTATACACTTTTGGAAAGCTCCATCAGAAATTTTGGCCTCAACATTACAGGAATAATTCATCTTACCTTTAATGTTATCACTGCTTTTAACTTCCTCGTGGACCCATGCAAGAATGAAATGCAGCAAAATTAACAGGAGCTACTAGTCAAACTCGTATTCTTCCACAGTCTAAATATTTGTTGCTCTCAATTGCAGTCGCTTGAATGACAAACTAGGGTGAAGCAAAATTTCTTCCCGTTTTTCTTCTACCCTTCCCTGCTCCAAAGCCAAATGGTAAAAACTGCCCAATTTTTCAGCCATTCAACATTACCATAAAATCAGAAAATCCTACATTTTCTGCATTTTTATGAGAATATACAGATACAAATATTCAAATAATGATTAACAATTTTATGAATCTTTATGGTATACAGAGCACTTCCACTATTCATTCCTCTTGCAATGAAGAGTACTTGTAATAAAGTCTAGCCCCCATGAGCCAGATTTTATTATTTAAAATTTAAGATTAAGATTAAAATTAAAATATTTAAGATTAAAATTCATCTTAACTTTAAGATTAAGAAACCAAAGTGTAAGATCAAGGAAGTAATAAATGCTGGAATTATTATATAACTCAACTATTAGAACTCTGAACCGAAATTCCTTGTTCATTTCAGTATTTCATGCTTTTTAAGTGTCTTCAAAGAAAAAAAGAAAATGCTTTCTGCTTTTCCTGAGAATTAGTCATCTATAAAGAAGTGGAGTGATCCAGCAGTTAGGACACGTGAGGAGGACAGAGGGAACTCTGATTCTTCTTTTATACTTATTGAATGACCAGGAAATATAGTAAATACTCTCTGGGCCTTCAGACTTCCTCTTGTGAATAGACATTTTCACTGCCTTCTGGGGCAGCTAATGAGACTGGGAAGGGAGAAGATAAGGGTGAGGAGGTGTAACCGATCTTGCAAAAAAAGTAGAACGGATTTCAGCCTTTCCAACTGTACAGCCTAGCATAGATCTTGGCAGGTGGTATGAACAAATTAAGGCAGGCTATAGAGAGATGATTAGGAAGATCTCAGCAGAACACCCAAAAGCATCTCTTGATAGCTGCAAATCCATCATTAGGCAGGGCTAAGGAAGCTTCATAGACTGATTCTATTAGTCAAAAACTCTGGTGAAACTCCCATTGTGGGCTGACTTAGTATAGATGCAGTGTAGGCTGATCTGAAAGGATAAGGGATCTAAAGAAATAGAGAAAATGTTCATGAAGCACTTTGAACTCTTAAAAACTAAACACTGCTAACTATGAAGTGCCATCAGCAATGACTGTTTGTGGTGCTAGAAGGGTGATGTTAATCGTGCATTACAAGTAAACTTGTTTTGCTTACGCCTACAAGAATAGTGGCTGATAAACCTGACTTACCAGATAGACATAGTTCTTAATCTCACTCTCACAAAGGAAAAGGTTTTATCATAACAGCATTGTTTGTTCTCTTTCTATGCCATACCTTAAAATTGCTCGCCTTCATCATTGCTTTGTGAGCTACGTTCTTCCTTTTTCTAAAGGCCTACAGTGAAGAGTTCCTACCTCCAAATATTATCTTGCCTTCTTCCCCTATTAGCTACCTCCTCACCCTTCTCTTACCTAACAATCCCTTCCATTTACATTCACATTATTACACAGATATGTCCAAATTTAAGAAAGTTTAAGAAATAGAAAAAAATTTGAACTTATAGTAATCATGAGACATGTTTCTCAAATATTCCTTTGTTTTACAAAATATTAGCATAATCTTGTAAATATTCTCCAAAGTACACTTTAAAATGTTTAACATATCTTTAAGTGTATTACCAAGAACCATTCCAATTGCATAAAATGAGGTGCCCTTATATTATCTTCCTTTAGAGAGTCATTGGAAAGCAAAAACAAAACAAAACAAAACAAACAAAAAAAGAATAGGATCAGATGTAATCCTCAATATTGTGTTATCATGTTCTTATACTGTGTTGGCCTCAGCAACACTATGAAATGGGTACTACTAGGTCAGCCAATAGATTTAGCAAAACTTACAGCTTAGTTTTAATTGGACTTCACTACAAAGATCATTTCAGGCCCTGATTACTTTTTGGCATGGACAATTTTGTATTTTCTCAACATACTAATGAGTCTTGGGATTTATAAAACGGAGGATTGGGCCATTTTAATACTCCACAGTCTACAAAAGACCACTCAACTCTAACCCATCCTTCAAAATCACAAGTAAATCATTGTGAAAAATATACTGGAGAAAAGTTTTGAACAGTTATTTCCTAACTATTTGCAAGGTATAATGTCTTGCACACAGAATTCTTTCAATATAGAAACCAAAAGCCAATTTTACATTTGTCAAAATCCCCTCAGCATGCTTGTTCTCTTAAGCCCCTCCAAGACATGAAGAAAACCAACATTTTAGAATGGTCTAAAATTCCATCCCATGAACACCATAGGAAGCTCTGTTGCAGAAAGAAAATCATGCTTGACAAATACATACAAGCTAATTTCTCAATTAGGTTAGCAAAAGAAAAATATATTATCCTCCTTACAAAAAAAATCTGTGCTTCTGTTCATAACAGCAAAGACATGAAATCAACCCAAATGCCTATCAGTGATAGACTGGATAAAGAAATGGTGGTACATATATACCATAGAATACTATGCAGCCATAAAAAAGGAATGAGATTATATCCTTTGCAGAGACATGGATGGAGCTGAAAGCTATTATCCTCAGCGAACTAATGCAGGAACAGAAAACCAAGCACCACACATTCTCACTTGTAAGTGGGAGCTGAACGATGAGAACACACAGACACATGGTGGGGAACAACACACACTGGGGCCTGTCAGAGAGTGGAGTGGGGAGAGGGAGGGCAGCAGGAAGAATAGCTAATGCATACTGGGGCTTTAACACCTAGGTGATGGGTTGATCTGTGCAGCAAACCACTATAGCACATGTTTACCTATGTAAGAAACCTGCACATCCTGCGCATGTACTCCTGAACTTAAAAGTAAAAGTTGAAGAAAAATATTTGACGGAGTCTTTCCCTGTCACCCAGGCTGGAGTACAGTGGCCTGATTTGGGTCACTGCAACCTCCGCCTCCTGAGTTCAAGCGATTCTCCAGCCTCAGCCTCCCCTGTAGCTGGGATTACAGGCCACCACGCCCGGCTAATTTTTGTATTTTCAGTAGATATGGGATTTCACCATGTTGCTCAGGCTGGTCTCAACTCCCGAGCTCAAAGTGATCTGCCCGCCTCTGCCTTCTAAAGTGCTAGGATTACTTCATCGTCAGCCACTGCGACTGGCTGATTTTTAAATTATCTTATCAAGTACTTCATCAAATTAAAATCCATTGAATTGTATTCAACTTCTCTACTGAAAAATTAATATGAAAGCAATCATATAGCATTCAGAATTAAATAAATATTTAGAGAATTTTAAAGAAAAATCTATGCTTAACGTGGAGCCAACTTTATACTCTCACTTTTCTTTCCCCAGAAGATTTTAAAACTAACAATCAAGGTGCTTCAAATTAATTAATGAGTGTCAGGCCAAGGTGATGTCACTGTCTGCTGGGGAGGAGACAGCCTTAGTGGCCTTAGCATCAGGAGACAGTTACAAAACAATCCCATGCCTTCTTCCAGATTCCAGAACTAACCAACTTGTGGGAGAATAAAGAGAGAAATGTAAGAGTCCCTCCTAACCCACTAAAAAGCTATAAAATTTTGTGTATTCTCACAGAGCTGTGGCTACATCCTCATAATATATATAGTTTGTTTCCTTAAGATAAAAGAAGTTACAGATCAAGACACATGCTTCTTCACTTCTATCTAGCTCTGACCCAGTATATAGATATCATAAATTTTTTTTTTATTTTTAGGTTCTGGACTCCCCCACTAAGATTATCAAATATCCAGCAACACTCAGTCTCCTTCAGATAATCCTGAAAAAGCTTGCTAGGGAGACATCACTCATCCTATGTTTTGATCTTTACAAATCTATACCATCAGAGTGAACAGGCAACCTACAGAATGGGAGAAAATTTTTGCAACCTACTCATCTGACAAAGGGTTAATATCCAGAATCTACAATGAACTCAAACAAATTTACAAGAAAAAAACAAACAACCCCATCAAAAAGTGGGCGAAGGATATGAACAGACACTTCTCAAAAGAAGACATTTATGCAGCCAAAAATCACATGAAAAAATGCTCATCATCACTGGCCATCAGAGAAATGCAAATCAAAACCACAATGAGATACCATCTCACACCAGTTAGAATGGCGATCATTAAAAAGTTAGGAAACAACAGGTGCTGGAGAGAATGTGGAGAAAGAGGAACACTTTTACACTGTTGGTGGGACTGTAAACTAGTTCAACCCTCGTGGAAGTCAATGTGGCAATTCCTCAGGGATCTAGAACTACAAACACCATTTGACCCAGCCATCCCATTACTGGGTATATACCCAAAGGATTATAAACCATGCTGCTATAAAGACACATGCACACGTATGTTTATTGCGGCACTATTCACAATAGCAAAGACTTGGAACCAACCCAAATGTCCAACAATGATAGACTGGATTAAGAAAATGTGGCACATATACACCATGGAATACTATGCAGCCATAAAACATGATGAGTTCATGTCCTTTGTAGGGACATGGATGAAGCTGGAAACCATCATTCTCAGCAAACTATCACAAGGACAAAAAACCAAACACCGCATGTTCTCACTCATAGGTGGGAATTGAACAATGAGAACACATGGACACAGGAAGGGGAACATCACACACTGGGGACTGTTGTGGGGTGGGGGGAGGGGGGAGGCATAGCATTAGGAGATATACCTAACGCTAAATGATGAGTTAATGGGTGCAGCATACCAACATGGCACATGTATACATATGTAACAAACCTGCACGTTGTACACATGTACCCTAAAACTTAAAGTATAATAATAATAAAATAAAATAAAATAATAAATAAATAAATAAAATCCAGAATTTCTGGGGTGTTCTCATAAAAAAAAAAGAAAGAAAATAGAAAAGAAATCTATCCAGGGATTTTGAAAGCCTTTTTGACTACAGGAACAAACTAGCTCTGGTAAAATACCCCACATTTTGGGTTAGGATTCCAAAGATTGAGCCTTAGGAATAAAGATAAACCAGAAGTGGGTCTATCTTTGCAGGGGCTGAAGTATAGCTTCATATTGTATCAATTTCTATAATTAGAATGAGATAATCTAGGATTACTGGTATCTATAGCCAAAAGAAAACATACAATTAATAAGGTCTAGGATGACACTATCCAGTGCTTCAAATTAATTTTATAGTTTTTCATATACATTGTTTAGCACAATCAAGAATAACCCAACAATGTATTTTAAAACCAAGAGAAATAAGAGACAACAGTTCTAGAGCTACAGAGCACCTAGGTGATGAAATTTTTATACACAGACTTTAAGCATTTAATAATATGTCCAAAGATACAAGAAAAACATACACTAAGAACTTTAAGAAAAAAGAAACTATAAAATAAAACCAAACAGATTTTCTGGACATGAACAGCATAATAATTGATAATAAAAAATCAGTGAATGAGTCTAAAATTAGATCATACATAGCTAAGGAGAAAATTAGTGAACTGGAAGCAAAATTGGAATACAATAATCAAAATGAAGCATGAAGAGATTAAAGTATGCAAAATACAGAATAGAGAGTAAGAGATACAGGAGATACCATGAAGTCTAACTTTGAAATCCCAGAAGAAAAGCAAAAAGTGAATGAGGCAGAAAGAAGGAATTTTAAAGTTATAGAAAAAGCCTCTTTCAAAGGAATTAAAATCAGCTGGCTTTAGCAGTACTTTCTGCAACAATCCATGCCAGAAAAAAATAAAATGACAGAATTCTCAGTCATGGCCCAAGAATTGTATAAGCAACTTAACTACCATTTTCCTAAATTCAGAAGCAAACTGTGAAAGTTATTCTTTTTTAACTAAAAGAAATGAGCATTGAAGTGCATGTTAATCATATTAATATGTTTTACATTTTAGTGATAAAATGGTTTTAATATGTTATTATGCTCTTCTGGACTTTAAATAACTTTTCACATATTATATATATTTTTTGCTTTAGTACTTGTGAATATAAAGTTTATTAGCCTAGAAAAATCCAAAGCAAAAAGTATCCTACAATTGCTTTAGGTAAGGTTTAAAATATACCTTAGGTTTCAAAGAACAAGACAGCAAATATTTGACATAGTCCTCAGTTAAATATTCTTAACAAAATAAATGTGACCAAGAGGTAGCTGAACTCCGGGGAATTTTTGCCTAGTGATGTGACACTGAGTAATCCACTGAAGATAAAATCAATGCCCAGGGAAATTTTTAGTTGTAAAAGCTAACTTTTAATATTAAAATATGTTCAAATTTCATAAAGTTTCTCTCCCAAAAGCTGCTGACAAAAATTTTGCAATCCCTGGGCACTACAGAAAGATGTCTAACGTGACAGCCAATTAACGTAAGGTGTATTTGGATTCTATTTGATATAGCATGAGATGAGCTTGATCAGACTAGTATTTAGCAGTGTGTGCTTTTGAAGTTGAGGGAAATTTGTTTATAAATTGCTTAACTCATTTAGCAACGAATGTCTCTGGCATACTACCTGGCACCAAAGTTATCTGAAAAGATTCATTCACTTCTAAAGGTGAATCATTTACTACTCACTCTCTAGTTGGATGAGGTCAGTATTGGTAAAACTTTTCCAATATTGTCTTAATAATATTCGTTTCCCAGATTCATAGAAGGGAAAATGTACTTGGTACACACAGCTTCTGGATAATTGTGCTTTATTATATCAAGCTTGATGAGTTGGCTCAAAAAACAATATACAAATGAAATTTCTTCACAATTCCTACACCTTGTAAAGGCCACTGGATTCCACATCCCTACAGGATCGACTTGAAGATCATTTCAAGAAGGGGGTCCTTTTAGATCATGTGGTAATGCTGTTGTTGTACAGAAAATAAAACTTAATGCTGAAATAATTATAGAGGCAACTCCATAATAGCAGTGATTTAGAAAATTATTATCTTTAGGAAATTGAAATATTTTTTGAAAGCCTCATTGAAATCAAAGAGAAAAGGAAATAGAACTCTGAGCAGAGAAAAAGCAAATATCAAACCTACAGAGCATACAGAGCATAGTTCATGTGTGAGTACTAGCAGAAAAGAGGTCAACAACACTAAAACTAGAATCCAAAACAGGGTTCACCAGTCAGAACAAAAGTCAAACTAAGAAAGATAAGAAGCCCAGTCCAGAGTCATTCCACAGATAAGCATGAAACTATTAGATGAACAAGGATACTGGGCAATCTATCTCATGTATGAAAGGAGAACTGACCAATAGCTTTGGACTTTGTATGATGCCGACGTGGGTCAATATCACTCTGCTCTCACCAATCAAAGGGCTTTATCTGGCACTTAGACACTGGCAGGACAATGTTTTCAATGTAAGTTCAGTGATTTTAGGTATAGTCAAATCTCCTCTTTAATGCAAAGCCTTCTTAGTTGACAAACTCATTTGATCTGAATAGATTTTCAAAGATCAAAACATAGGATGAGCAAATAAAATAAACATAGGATCCAAATAAATATGTCAACCTATGGATTAAATAGTAGAATGGAGGGGAGGGAAGAAAGAATTAGTGAACTGAAAGGTAGAATACTCAAAATTATTCTATGTGAAGACAGAAATTAGGATGAAAAAATAAAGAGTCTTAGGGACCAATTGGATTATAACAGATCTAACACTTGTATCACCGGTGTTCTGGAAAAAAAAAAAAGAGAAACAAAACAGGGTTTAAAAAGTGTTCAATAAAATAATGGATGAAAACTTCTCAAATTTGACAAAAGGCATAAACCTACAAAATCAATAGCTGGGAAAACCCCAAACAAGATCAACCTAAGAAAATTTACACCAAGATACATTGTAATCAAACTTGTGAAAACTAAAGAAAAAAATATATATATATTGGAAGCAGGGAGGAAAATGACATATTATGTATAGACAAGAAACAATTTGAATGACAGTGGATTTCTCATTAGAAACCACAGAGGCCAGAATAAAGTGGCACAATTTTCAAGTACTGAAAATAAAGAACTATCAACCTAGATCCTATATCTGGAGAAGATATCCTTCAGAAATGAAGAGCAAACCCATACATACTCAGGTGAAAAAAAAACTAAGAATTTGTCATTAACAGATATGTACTGTAAAAAAATAGATTAAATTCCCTAAACAGACAGAAACTGATTTTTTTTTTAAAGAGCCTTGGAACATCAGGAAGGAAGAACATGGTAAACAAAAATATGGTGAATACAATATTTTCCTTGTCCTCTTGAGCTTTCAAAATTATGTTTGGTGATAGATGCAAAAATATGATGTGGCTCTAAATGCAGGTAGAGAAAAAAATTTCAGACAATTTTATTGTGAGTGAGTAAGTGAGGGAAATATATATCAAAAAAGGCAATGTTTCTCAATGCCACTCAAATTAGTAAAATTATGAAACCAATAGACTATGATAAGTTATGTATAAGTAATGTAATACCTAGAACAATTGTGAAAAAAGCTATTCAAAAACACTATAAACAAAATAAAATTGAACTAATAAAAACCTTCCAGTAACTCACAGGAAGGTAGGAAAAGAAAAAAAAACAGAGGGAACAACAGAAAACAAAACAAAAACAATGATATGCTTAAGTCTTACATATCAGTAAGTACATTAAATAAAAATGGTCCAAATCTACAAATTAAAAAATAGAGGCTGAAAGAATAGACTGGCAGAGTATATGACCCAACTATTTACTGTCCACAATAATTCACTTCAAGTAAAACAATATAGGCAGGTTAAAAGGAAAAGGATGGAAAAAAACATCTAATAAAATAGGCTTTAAAAAAAGAGAAAATTATTAGAGATAAAGAGGCTCATTATAAAATGATAAAAGGGTTAATCCACCAAAAATACATAGCATTATTATAGTGTATGTGTCAAACAACAGAGATGCAAAATATGTGGGGAAGAAAATAATAGAACTGAAAAAATAAACCCACAATTTTAGTTGTTTTCTTCAACAACTAACTCTCAACAATTGATAGAACAACTACTCAGATAATCAGCAAGGATAAGGAACTCAACAACACCATCAACGAACAGGATCTAATCAACTTTTATAAAACAGTTCACCCCATAATAGTAGAATACACATTCTGGTCAAGTGAGCACAGAACACATACTGGGATAAACTATATCCTGAACCATAAAAGAAATATCAACAAATTTTTTAAAACTGAAATCATACAGAATGTGTTCTCCAACCACAAATAACTAAAATTACAAATCAATTAAGAGAAAGATAGCAGAAAGATAGCAGAAAAATGTCCAAGCTTGGAGACCAGACCACAGTAACCCATTGATAAAAGAGGAAGTCTCAAGGGAAATTAAAAAATATATTGAACTGAGTGAAATGAAAATACAATATATCAAAATTTCTGGAACACAACTAAAGCAGTGCTGAGAGATAATTTTAGAGCACAAAATTCATACATTACAAAAAAAAAGAAAAGTTTCAATTCAACAATCTAAGCTCCCACTTCAAGAACCTAAAAAAAGAAGAGCAAACTGAACCCACAGCAAGGAAAATGAAATAAATTATAAAGGTAAGAACAGAAATCATTGAAATTAAATACAGAAAAATGAATGAAACAAAGAGCTGTTTTTCAAAGATCAATTAAATTGACAACCTTTTGCAAGACTGAAAAAGTAAAAAAGATAAAAGACATAAATTACCAATACCAGAAGTGAAAAAGAGAATATCACTATGGACCCTACAAATAACAAAAGAAAAATGAGGAAATGCTATAAATTACTTTACATACATAAATTTGAGAAAGGAGATGAAATGGGCCAGTGTCTTAAGCTTTCACAATGAACCTAATATGAAATAATTTAAATGTGCTTGTAAGTATCAAGGAAATTGAATTTATAATTTTTAAACTTCCAAGAAAGAAATCTCCAGGTCCAGGTAATTTCAGTAGAGGATTCTTCCAAACTTGATGAACTCCACTGTTACACATTCGCTTTCAGAAAATTAAAGAGGGAAGAAGCTAATATTTTGTGATGTTAATATTACCTTGATACCAATACCTGATAAAGTTAGTCAAACAAACAAAACTATAGACCAATATCCACCATGAACATAGACACACATAATTTATTGCATATTTCAAAATAGCTAGAAAAAGAGAATTGTTAATGTTCCCAAAACAAACAAAAGATACATGTTTGAGGTAATGGCTATCCCAGTTACCCTGATTTAATCATTACACATTGTACACATGTATCAAAATATCACATGGACCCCAAAAACTATGTACAACTATGATATGTCAACTTAAATTTTTTTTTAAAAGTTAGCAAAACTTAGAGATTTTTTTAACAGTTGCTCATCTGAATCAGCAGGACCCCTAAGGTTTAACTCTAAAAAAGTCAATATAGCCCTGGTGTGGTGGCTCATTCCTGTAATCCCAGCACTTTGGAAGGCCAAGGCAGTGGATCATTTGAGGTCAGGAGTTCGAGACCAGCCTGGCCAACATAGTGAAACCCCCATCTCTACTAAAAAAAAAAATTTACAAAAATTAGCCAGGCGTGGTGGCAGGGTCTGTAATTTCAGCTACTAGGGAGGCCGAGGCAGGAGAATCACTTGAACCTGGGAGGTGGAGGTTGCAGTGACCCATGCACCGCTGCACTCCGGCCTGGGGGACAGAGCGAGGCTCTGTCTCAAAAAAAAAAAAAAAAAAAGTCAATATGATAAACATATATTTGTTTCACAAAGTTTATTTTTAACCACACTCAAGATTAAATATGCAAGACCTTTTAAAGACAAGCTAAAGACCAAGAGCAAACATTTGCAAACCACATGTTCAACAAAGGACTACTATTTAGTAACTAGAATATATAAAAAATTTTCAAACCCCAACAGAAAAAAAAATCCAATTAATAAGTAGGCAAAAGACATGAAGAGACATTTCACTGGAGAAGATCTACAGATGGCAAATAAGCACATGAAAAGATGTTTGACATCATTAGCCATTAGAGAAATGCAAATTAAAACCACAAAGACATATCACTACACACATGTCAGAATGACTAAATAAAAAATTGTGACAACGCTACGTGCTGCCAAGGATGCAGAGCAACTGGATTATTCACACTATGCTACTGGGAATGTAAAATGGTGCAGCCACCCTAGAAAATACTTTGCCAGTGTCTTCAAACACCAATCGTGCAACTACCATAAGATCAGATGGCAATTGCGCTCTTAGGCATTTATCCTGTAGAAATGAAGACTTCACACAAAAACCTGCACATGAATGTGTATAGCAGTTTTATTCATAATAGCCCAAAGCTGGAAATACCACACTGCACTTTGTGCACTGGAATTATACATTTGGAGTATTTTAGTTATTTGCTTCTATGTCTTTCTTCTCCAACTAAAAAGTGACATGTTTGAGGTCAGAGGGTTTACCTACCTGTGAAATGTAGTATAGAGTATTAAAGGAGGCCACATCTGGAGCCAGCCCAGGTGGTTCAAGTCCTACATGCTAACTCTCTGGCCTTGGATAAGTAATTTAATGTCTCTTTGTCTTTATTTCTTCATCTGTAAAAATGACAATAAAAAGGCATGTCAATAATGCCTTTTTATAATAAAGGCATGTCAAAAATGACAATAAAAAGGCAAAGGACTTAGAAAAGCTGCTGACACAAAGGAAGCCCACACCACAAACACCTGGCTTTTAATATCTAGCTCAGAGTTTGGCAAAATAGTAAGTGACTCAATAAATATTTATTGAATGAGTGAATGGGTAAGCAAATGAACGAATGCTTAAAGTTCTGAAATATTTTCCCCACCATATTTAAATTGTTGACTCCTTTCTATCCCTAGTACAATAAATCTAATCAAGGGCCTTATCATATCTCATTATTCTAACATAATAAACCACGACCTAATAAATGAGATAATGCTTAACACACTTAGCTGAATACTTGACATAAAATAAATACTCAGTAATTGTAGCCACAGTTAAATTACTTTAGTCTTTTGAACTCCACAATTCTGTCACAGGGAATCATTCTCTACTTGCTCCCATAATAAAGTTTAAGTGTAAATCTTTTAGCATAACATTTAAAATCTTACAATCTGACTTTAATCTAGTTTTATGTGCAAAGAAAGCACTCAGTAAATAATAGCTATAAATATATTTACTATCTTTCTCTCTAGATTCTTTTCCGCATCCTATATTTCAACTCCAAATTAGTATTTCCGGAAGAAGCCATGGCTTTATTTGAAACCTTCTGCCTCTCTTCCTTATCTGACAAATATTTTATCTTTAATAAAGCCTCCATGTCATCTCCTATCCCTACCTAAGCTCCACCTATCCATCTATCCTTCATAATCACTCGCCAATCATTCATAGATTATCTTTTTACCTCTGGTGGCCAGCACATGCCTGGCACATAGTAATGCTTACTAGAGTCTGTTGAATTGAACTGAGGAGAAGAGAAAAAAGTTCTAAAGCCAACAGTTTTCGAAAATCTTAAAACCTGTGCTGGTTTCTTCAAAATGTAATCATTATAATTGAGTATCACATGCAATGTTTGGGAAAGTGCTTGAGTTTCTAAGAAGTGGGGCACTTACTTTAAAAATATTATAAAAAGTTGCAACAGGAATTGCCTAGGAAACCCTAAGTGTGTCTCTAAGGGGTGCATCTAAGCTTGGTGTTAAAGGAGGCTGCATCATTCTTGGATCCCTTCTCTCCTTCAATCCCTGCCTTCAGGGAGCCCTCCTCCTAGACACCTTAGCCATGTGCTGTCAAAAGCTCCCAAACACACATTTACGGGTCCGCATTCTTGCTGTATCTTTTCCATCTTTTTTGGTGATATTCATTCTCTTTCCCATCAACAATCCCAATTCCTAGGGTCCTATTTGCAGCTACTTTAATCGATATTAATAACTTGAGAACTAACAGAATTTACCATTTTTCTTCTGTGTGTACCCCTGTTATATTATTTGAGCCCTTGAGTATTTGAGGTGGTTTCTGGTTTGACTTCAAAAGTCTCAGCCAGAAATTTTATCTCATCCTTCAAATTACTGCCATCAGATGCAGTGCCAATGATGAGAACGGAGGCTTTACAGAGCACTGAAACCAACTTTGTATAAACCTTAGTTTTCAAAAACTTAAACTTCTATTTTAAAATAAATCCATTTATATGCACTATATAATTGCATCAAATAATTCTCAGAGTAAAGACACCACTATCACGATATATGAATCCACTAAATACTTACATTGACTCAATTTTCTGTGTGGTAACTTTTCTGACAAGTTTTTGATAGACTTTTTTAAATAAATTTTTTATCGAAATGTTTCCCACTTCTTTCACTAGGTAGTTTTTTTTCATTAATAATTTACTCTTTGACCAAAATTGTCTATACAGAAATAGGGTGCTCTTTCCCTGGCTAGTTTTAACTCTTAAACATTGTTTCAAACTGACCGCCTATTTTAGTGAATCCTCACTTTTTCATCACTTAGGAAACAGAAGTATAACGTGATTTAAAATCTATGCCTTTGTTTTCTCTTTCCTTATACATGTGATACCAAGTCTGATTTTATACATGCATTTTCCACCTGTAACCCGAGCAAATGTCACAGGCTCCTCATACCTCTTAACATAGAACTTGCAGCAGCCCCAGGCTAATTCCACACTCCCAAACTCCCACCAGCTCGAGGCCTCTGATCCAGAAGTCACCAGCACCTGCAAAGCCATCTGGGGTGCAATGGGGCAATGCCTCTCTCCTACTTAACTTAATCTCTAAGGGTAGGAATTCTCAGAACTGTTTTTCAAACTTCACTGTTTATACTTCTAGTGAAATTTATTTTTCTATTTTCACTTATTCTCTCTCCCTTTCAAAGAACAAACACCACGCTTTCATGTTCAGAATGATTTTTCCTCTTCAAACTCTAAGGCTTTGTGGCTCAACCAAGCATGGAGTCTGGCTTTTTGCTTTGGGATAAATTTTCCACCCAGACATGCTCAGCCTGTACAAACAGTTCTGTCAACTGTCCCACTATCTCATCAGACATGTCCAGCATGCCTGAACCCTGGGAGGGGACAAAGCCTAGGCTCACCTTGATGCCCTACTTGCATAGTAAGACTAAATTAAGGATTAGGACAAACATCGGCTGTATGAATTTTTTTATTCATAGCCCTCTATGAATTTTTTTATTTCAAAAGAGAACATCTGAAAATGAGAATACTTTTACCCAAAGAAACAAATGCCTAAGGGCAAAATTTCTGACAGCAAGTAAGGACATATTTTTAGACACTTCTCTCAAATTACTTTGTAAACAGGACCACAGAAGCAGACCCCTCAAAAAATCTAGGCCTTTCTTAACTCAAGCACAGAAACACTCTCAAAGAGCATCATGGGCCTAGCAGACAGCCTGCAGCCCTGGGTCCTAAGTAGCCTGGGACATGCAAACGTCTGCACTCAGGGGCTGGCCAGCTGCCACCCACAAAGAAAAGCTTCCCATAGGTTTCCTACAGTGATTTTAGGATCCAAAAACAACCTGATATTTGTGTTTTACCACTAATTACTCAAACAATCAACCCACTGTTTTCCAATACCACCTCTAGTTTCTTTCATTTCCATCCAAGCTTTCTTTTTGAAATAAAAGTTATTTCTCATCTGACTGCTTTTGCTTTCCATTTATGGAGACTTGTGAAAATCTTTCCTCGAGATGTGTTTTATGTTTAAAACCATCTAGGACTGATCTTTATTCTATTTTTAGAGAGCTTCTTTTTCAAAGTATGTGAATAGTGTTTGATGGCATAGTTGTTAGATTGAGCATTTGCTCGATGTGGGGCTAGGGAGAAGCGGGGCGCTGATATTTATAGAGAACTATACTGGGCTCTTCAGGATGAGTAGTGCCGTATTGCCTTCATTTCAAAGATGAGGAACAGAGGCACCAAAAGACAAAGAAATATACTCAAGATCATATAGTTCTTAAGGCACAGAGACTGAGTTTGAACTCAGATGTGTCAGACTCTAGATCCCATTCCCTTTCCATGTATCAAAGCCTTCCATGAGTCAGAGAATTCCATAGAATTTCGTTCTCTTCAGGAACCAGCTCTTAATACATATAGCAATTCATTTCCCACCATGCCTCTTAATTGGCGCTCTTTTATTTACCATGTTAGAAGAGTATATTTGCCTTGTGTTTGTCTCCAAAAAAGTCTCCATTGTTTTGTCTTGTGTGTGTGTGTGTTTTCTATCTCAGAGGTGCACAGTTCTAGATTTAATCCATATTTTGTGACAGAGCCCTAGCCTGTAAATGTGCACTCTCTCTTTCCTGGAGAACTACTCTTTTGGATGAAATTACTTGGGGATATTTTGCCAAATTACAGCTATTATTGAGACATAAAATCAAGCTGAAAGATTTGAATCTGCAATCTCAAAAGATCTTGCTTCTAGATGGTAGAGTTAATTGCTACCTCTATCAATTAGTTGGAAAAGTTCCTTGTTATAAGAAAATTTTGGCATAGTTGACTGGGAAAACAGTGAGGCTGAAAGTCTATAACAATTTGATAAGCTGCAATGAAATGCAAAATGAATATTAATATAAATTGGTAAACATCAGTCAGACATATTAGGTGAAGGTTGCACAAAGTCAAGTATTTGTGTAGAACGTATCTGGAATTCTAGTACTTAACTTTCCTCTGTAAATGCTCCTGAATTTTTCTTTGTGTGGGCAGCTTTGCAAAAGAATCTCACAAACAAATACTCAACAAGTGAGGTCAGGTTGGTTAAGTATCTGTGGAAAAATAAAATGTGTATATAAGAATATAAATCTTTGGGTCAAGACTGCCTAGAAGAAAACATAGCACCTACGTACAAATACAACTAGGATTCCTAAACCCTGAAGTAATTTGCAATACATTATCTGGTTGCAATATCCTACAACAGCATCTTGCATATAAAGGACAAAGTGGCCAAAGCCCCGATTTGGGAAAAATTCATGTCACCTGCTTTGAATTGATCCTCATTTAAATAACTGAGTTATGTTAAAAACAATTTTTTTATTTTTAAAAGTATTTTCCCTTCAGAGGAAGATCTAAGTGTAAATAATATATATAGTATCTCTTTTCCTTATGTTGGGAGCAGATCTGTGGCACATCAGCCTACCCATTCTCAGTAAAAACACTCCCCAATTTTCCCAAAGTCCCCCTCCTCTGGAAAATATTCTATCATCTTCACAACACAAACACCATCTCCTGGTCCTAGTACTGTACTCATTGGCAGCATCTTTCACTTCTCATGTATTATGCATTATCTTATACTATTTATCTTTCATAATTGATTATTTGTATCTTACATGTACACAATCTGCACACCAACAATAGAACATAGAGTCCTAGAAGCAGAGGTAGACTAACCATCTTTATAGGATCCTCAGTGCCCAAAGTGCTGTTATACATGAAGAAGGTACATGATGCAGAGCTGTTGACTTGCTTAGCATTTATTTTATTTTAACCAGGGTTATCTTCTTTAATAAGCACAACATATTTGAGCTTAAATATTTTAATAATGTGAAAAGCAGAATCAGTTCAATTTTTTTAGTTCATATATAATATCTTTATTGCAATTAATATGTATATATATTTGGTGCTGAGATAGTCACTAATGAAAATTTGAACAATGCAAGAATTATAGAATTAAAATTCCAGAATAGACCTTGAGAGGTTGTCAAATCATCCTTCTCCTTCAGCATAAATGATCTTTTAACTGCTTGTTTCATAGCATAGAAAAGTGTTATAATGTCTAAAATTATTTTTATCTTGCCTTTGATATATTATGTTATTAATTAATAAT
Source organism: Pongo pygmaeus (assembly GCF_028885625.2). Lineage (NCBI taxonomy): Eukaryota > Metazoa > Chordata > Mammalia > Primates > Hominidae > Pongo > Pongo pygmaeus. The sequence continues at coordinate 130,469,014 of NC_072373.2, read as the reverse complement.
TCTTGTATATTAAGATTTGATTGAAAAGTTTTGATACCTATCTACTACTCTATAGTTGCCAGACGATGCTGAGGTATAAATCTTTTCAAAGCTTTGAATCTTCCAGGCATTGGTTCATTTGCTGCTTTGGCAGATCTAACAAATGTTTCTCAATTTTATTATTCCATTTTCTTTTCAATGATCCAATGCTTCTTAGAGTTTTTCACCTCAGTATTTTGATATAGAAATTCAACTGACATTCAGCATGTACTTCATTCTAGCCTCGACTAATCCATAAAGCAAATATGTGATGAAATTGCCAAGAATCTCTAGACCTTACCAAGAATTTTGACTTTTTGGAAGGTAGAGGAGAGGTATACATAGCATAGTAATACAAAGCAACATGACAAATTAACTGATGAAAATGGTACTTTTTTAATTTTTTAAAAATGTATCAACCTTTAACAACCTAAGGTAATAAATTTTGAATAAAAGCTGAAAGCCTTCCCCTAGCTGTTTCCATACCATATCCAGTTTATGGAACTTGACCCTGTGTTAACTCAAAGCCTAATCTCAGGAGGCTAGCACTGAAACTAACATGGGAGGCTCATAATAATGAGCAGAAAATCCAGCGTGCCATCCAGTGCCCAAACTCCTGCTCAAATCTCTAATATCATTAACCTCGAGCCCTACTCCCAATGCTGAGAGAGATTTAAGAAACTGCTGCCCCATAGGAATATTTTGAGATGTGCCAGAATTGGGAAGAACTATATTGTTTGTGAGAGAACCTAGGGGACAACTCTGAAGAAGGAAATCTGATTTCACAATTGAAGTATAAAATCCCAGGGGACTTGAGACAAGTGGCAGCTTTAGAAGAGAAATCTCAATAAGAAGGAAAAAAATGGGAAATTGGAGTAAGGAAGTAGTGAAAGAGAAAAGGGAGGAGGGAGGCTAAGGCCAAATCTGAGAATTTCTTAGGGAGTAGGAAGGCGGGTAGCCCTTTCTCACCACTTTCTGAAAGCTGCCTCCTCAACTCTCTCTCTTTCTCTCTCTCTCTCTCACACACACACACACATGCACAAACCTATGCACACACAGACACACATATTCTAAAAGGCATTAGATTACAAAACAGTTGATTATAATAATCCTCACTGAGATGCTTGGCTAATCAAAGGAGAATGTCAGGAAAACAATCCTTGCCCTGCCCAGTAATGCAGGAGGGTTGATGAAGATGGGAGATGAGGACAAAGGAGTTGAACATTGAAGGGGAACTTGGAACAGCACCAGAACGCCTGTCAGCATATTCATATCTAGCATCTGCCTCCCTGACAGATTGGAATTTTCCCAGAGCACAGTGCCTTTGCTTAGTGGTTTCTCACCATGCCTGTAAGAGAGAACGCTGCTCCACAGGTGAAGACATCTGTTAGAGGTGGTGCTATTCCCCTTCCCTGAGACATTTCTGTTGTTAAAGTCTTAGACACAAATTATTTTTTAGACAAATCTGCCAAAGATTTATTATTACTACTACATTGTTTTAGAATTTACTAAGATTGGTTTATTTTATTTAATTATTTTAATGTCATTATATATATTTGTCTTTAAACAGGCATATATAATTGTACATAATTGCATGAATAATCAAATTATTTATCTTTATTTTACTTTAAGTTTTAGGATACATGTGCAATATGATTACTACTTTTTATAACATAAAAGCTAGCATTGCAATATCCCTAGTTTAACTTAATTGAGTAAATTTTTGTTTCAGCATCTTATTTCAAAAACAAGATAGCTAAATTGTGTTCATTAATAACCCCCCAAAAGTTCAGATTTTAATGCAATCAAGGGAAAAACTTTGTTAGGAAGTGTGACCCAAAACTGAATAGATTGCCTTTAGTGAGACTGAGATCATCACTACTTAACTTGTTCAAGCAGAATCTGGGCCTTAATTAATGTTTAGAAAACATTCATAAATCAGGTAGTTAGTGAAGTCAAATGTATGTGGGGCAATGTATGTACACAGAAATAAAGTAAATATGACAAAATGTTAGCAATTTTTGAATCCAGGTAGAAAATATATGGATGTTCATTATGTGTTCTCCTTTTCTGTATGCTTGATAATTTTTATAATGAGATATTAACAAAAAATGTGTGCAAACTTCCTATGTGCATGACATGACCATTTGTCAAATTATTATATTATAATTGAAATTTTTGTGACCCTTTTTCACAAACATATTATAGGTTCTTCTCCATAATAAATTTATGTTTACATTATCATTTGTAATAGTAGTCTATTGTATGGTTTTGCTTTTATTTTTTCAAACTAATTCTCAAATGTAGATATTTAGATGGTTTCCATTTTGTGTCGTGTGTGAAGCAGTAATGAGTATCTCACATATACATCTCATCTTTGAGGATTTTTTTCATTTTCATGTAACCAATCTACACATTTTTCTTTGGATTTTGGTTTTAGCTGTCATGTTTAAAATCATTCCTCATTTCTAGATTATGAAAATCTTGCTTAAATTTTCTTCCACTACCATTATGCCTTGTTTTTTTACATTTAAATTATCATCTATTTGGAATTTAATTTGATATAAACAGCCAGACCTTTTGCTTTGTTCTGATTTTCCCCAGATCCAGCAGGATAAGTATTTTTGTTTTTCATGGCTCCTTGTCTTTCCTAAATGTCATTTGCTAACACTGTTAGGGTTCTTCATTCAGCATCCTAATTGAGTTTACATAAAGCTCTTATAAAAGCTCCTAGGTTTACATCAACCTAAATTTCTTGCCAAAATGGACATTTTGAATTTAAAAAGTATTACTGACAAAAATATTCATGCAATGACATTTCAGGACATTCATACAAGTTTCTGAAGTTCTGAAAAATCTCTTCAAAACCACCCAAGTCCCACTTAAAATATCAGCTATTCTGCCACCCCACCAGCAGGAAATGGGCTAAGCGTCTCTGCTCATTTAAGAAGTGATTTGAGTAAAAGGTAACATTCCCAGCAGTCTGAGAGTCTATCAAAGTCTCCTGCTCACAGAAAAGGACTGGATTTTCTTCCATGCTGCTGTCACTTCACTTGCTCTACACATGTGACAAGTCAAAGTGTAAGGTTTCCTTTACAAAGACTTTTGAGAGGTCCTCTGATCACAGACATGACATTAGAAAGACAGGGAAACCTGAAGCCAATAGTAAAGAAAGAAATCTGTCCCACTGTATTTTGAAAAATTGGTCTTCCTTTTCCACTCAGGCTTATCCATAAGGATTTTCCCTTCACTACGTGGTGGCTGTGAGTCTGGAGTCTTCGTATGTATTTGGCAGAACTGAGGTGAGGGAAGGCATATTCCTATTCCTACAAAATGAAGTTTAAGGCCCTTTCCTTTTTTTAGTGGAAGTACTATGAAATCAAAGTACTTGAATAAAGTACTGTGAAAAATAGATTTCCATGAACCAGGCAGAATAAACAATGTGTTAGCTATTTCCACATCACAATGGCTCCATTTTCCTCTCTCAACCAAAAGTCAATAATCTCAGTGTTTTCACATCAACGAATTTGTTTTCTTTTGAGCCAGCTACTTTAGGCCTAAGGTTAAACACCCTTCTGTAAGTGTTAATCACAACTGTATTTCTTCTCATTCCGGCAGGTCATAACCTGTCCCTCCAACACCACCATTCTCCCCCTTATCCACCAGTTCCCCAGTGAAGAGGCTTCATTCTTGAATTTATTATTCTTTTGTTTTATTTTTTCCCAGTTACTAGAATAAGAATGAAGTCATCTGGTTAAACAAGTGTATTTCCCAAACAAGAAAAACCAGGCCATTCCCTTCCATAGGATAGCCACTGTGAGCTGTGGTCATTTAGAGATCTATTATTGAGCATGTGATCTACGAAACCGAAGCAGACGGCACTAGAAAGGTTGCCATGTTCTACTAACATGCTTAATAATGTAAGCAAGTATGGAAACTGTGAAACTGAAGTGCTTAACTGCTATAATCTAGCTGCATTCATGGAATTCATTACTTGAATTAGGGTCCATGAAGGATAGGAAAACTAGCATAAAATAAGATATTTTGTTATATATTTCTTTGAAGTGCAAGCTGTAAGCCAGTCTATTCTACTACTCTCTGTACACCTCAACTGTTTTTCTTCCTTTGGTCTCTGCCTAAACAGTGTCAGTCAGGTTCCTACTGAAAGATTGGCAGTGATACAGAAGATAGTTGGGAGGTACGATAGCATTTGAATGCTATGATTTAGCCATGTGGAATCCACCCTGTCTCAGATAGGGAGCTTGCAAGTGCTGGCATGTCTCTCTGTGCTGGTCTGCCAGCCTCCACACATTATGTTTTGAAAGCATTTCCTCCAACTGCCGCTGAATTGGCAGGGCGGATCTCCTGTGGATCAGTTTTTCCATTCTCTCAGTCCTGCTTAAGCACAGTGTTCTGTTGTCTGTCAACCTTCTATTCTAGACCAGGCCCCGCCCTTGGCCTACTGAGAAAGCTGGGAGCTATTGGAAAAGAAAGAGCCCTATTAATGGTACATACTATACAGCCAGGCATCTGAGTCTTCCCCACCTTTCCAGCCATATCCCACTGGCTTTGGACCAGCAATAGGCAGGGACAAAACAGAAGACATATGATAATTTGGTTTGTTTAAAACAGATAGTTTGACTGAATGTACACTGGGCACCTTGCATATCCCGTGCACATGCAATACATACCAGAATCTCTTTTGGTGCTCATGAAACCCAGAGATCATCTCTCTCTGCACCCAACCCAGAGCTATCAGTGACATCTCATGAGATGTCCTTTTGATTCATTCCTGTGGAAGAATATTATTTTAATGCCCTCTAAATACAAAGTAAAATCAATAGTAGTTTTCAACTACCATCTCTTTGCCCAAAACCATCTAGAATCTCAAGATCGTACAGATGTGGTATAAGGTATGATACCTCCCCCTGAAAGTACCTAAAATTCTATTAAGGAGACAAGACCATACCCAGAGCCACGTGAGAACAGTAAGTGGTGATAAATTAAATACAATGGCATAGGTCTTAGTAATATGAGTGATAAGAATTTTAAGAAAGAAAAGATACAAGTGAGACAGAAGTGCTGGGGGAATGCTTCATGAAGGAGATTGAGCTTAAAGGATTGATTTATAGTATTTTGCTTTGTAGAAAAAGTCAGGAAGTCACAAACAAATGGGAAAACATCCAATGCTCATAGATAGGAAGAATCAATATCACTAAAATGGTTACACTGCCCAAAGCAATTTACAGATTCAATGCTATTCCTGTCTAACAACTAATGACATTCTTCACAGAACTAGAAAAAACTATTTTAAAATTGATATGGAACTAAAAAAGAGCCCAAATAGACAAGGCAATCCTAAGCGAAAAGAACAAACTGGAAGGCATCACGTTACAGGGCTACAGTAACCAAAACAACATGGTACTGGTACAAAAACAGGCACATAGACCAAAGGAACAGAATAAAGAGGCTAGAAACAAGGCCACACACCTATGACCATCTGACCTTTGACAAAGCTGACAAAAACAAGCAATGGGGAAAAGATTCCTATTCAATAAATGGTGCTGGGATAACTGGCTAGTCATATGTAGAAGACTGAAGCTGGACCTCTTCCTTACACCATATACAAAAATCAACTCAAGACAGATTAAAGACTTTAATGTAAAACCCAAAACTATAAAAACCCTGAGAGACAACCTAGGCAATATCATTCTGGACATAGGAAGAGGCAAAGATTTCACGACAAAGACACCAAAAGCAATTGCAACAAAAGCAAAAAATGACAAATTAAGCTTAAGAGCTTCTGCACAGCGAAAGAAACCATCAACAGAGTAAATAGACAACCTACGGAATGGGAGAAAATATTTGCAAACTATGCATCTGACAAAGGTCTGATATTAAGTATCTAAAAGGAACTTAAACAAATTCACAAGAGAAAAACAAACTACCCCATTAAAAAGTGAGCAAAAGGCTGGGCGCAGTGGCTCACGCCTGTAATCCCAGCACTTTGGGAGGCGGAGGCGGGTGGATCACGAGGTCAGGAGATCTCTACTAAAAATACAAACAATTAGCCGGGCGCAGTGGCGGATGCCTGTAGTCCCAGCTACTCGGGAGGCTGAGGCAGGAGAATGGCGTGAACCCGGGAGGTGGAGCTTGCAGTGAGCCGAGATCGCGCCACTGCACTCCAACCTGGGCGACAGAGCAAGACTCCATCTCAAAAAAAAAAAAAAAAGAAAAAGAAAAAGAAAAGAAAAAAAGAGCAAAGGACATGAAGAGATACTTTTCAAAAGAAGACACACATGCAGCCAACAAGCATATGAAAAAAGCTCAATATCACTGATCATTAGAGAAATGCAAATCAAAACCACAATGAGATATCATCTTACACCAGTCACAATAGCTATTATTAAAAAGTAAAAATATAACATATGCTGGCAAGGTTGCTGAGAAAAGGGAACACTTACACACTGTTGGAGGGAGTGTAAATTAGTTCAATCATTGTGGAAAGCAATCTGGCAATTCCCCAAAGAGCTAAAAGCAGAACTACCATTTGACCCGGCAATCCCATTACAGGATATATACCCAGTAGAATATCTATCATTCTACCATAAAGACACATGCATGCAAATGTTCACTGCAGCACTATTTACAATAGCAAGGACATGGAATCAACTTAAATGCCCATCAATGACAGATTGGATAAAGAAAATGTGGTTTGTATACACCATGGAATACTATGTAGCCATGAAAAACAATGAGATCATGTATTTTGTGTGAACGTGGATGGAGCTGGAGGCTATTATTCTCAGCAAACTAACACAGAAGCAGAAAACCAAATACCACATGTTCCCACTTATAAGTGGAAGCTAAATGATGAGAATTCATGAACACAAAGAAGAAAACAGACACTGGGGACTACTTGAGACTGGAGGTTGAGAAGAGGGAAAGGAGCAGAAAAAAATAACTAATGGGTACTAGGCTTAATACCTGGGTGATGAAATAATCTGTGCAACAAACCCCCATGACACGAGTTTACCCATATAACAAACCTGCACATGTACTACCAAACCTAAAATAAAAGTTAAAAAAAAGTCAGGAAGTAGAAAAACTGAGTGCGTCATAATGAAAGGCTTTGACTTTTTCAAGAGACAGTTGAACAGAAAGTATCTTTTGCCAAAGTATATACTGGTAATGATAACAGTAAGTTACCACTTAATGAACACTTACTGTTCCACATTCATAGTGTAATATAATATATGCCATACTGTATAATGACATTTAATCTACATAGTAAACTCAGATACTATCATTAGCCTCATGTAAAAGATAATGAAACTAAGTTTAAATTGGCTATGTAGTTTCTCAAAATCACAGCAAGCAGCAGTGTTCAGATTCAAACAGGGCTCTACTGGACTCCTGAACCAAGACCTTGACCTGCTTCACTAATACCTCATGCTTTATTAATATTTCCCACAGAAAACAGTGTTTACTAGTTGTTCAAAAAATTCCCAGTCAGAACCCACCCATGTTGCTTAAGGTACCTAAAACCTCCATCCTTGAATGACATTAGTTTAGGGAATGATGATAGCAAAGCCCACCTTAGGAGAGCACCGTTCTCATTTGGTCATTGATTTTCTTAGTAAATAGACTGTGGTGACCTCTTGGTGAAGAATGTAGATTCTGGGGCCTAGACGGTTAGAGTGCTGCTCACTATAGTCTAGAGTAGTCCCAGAATTTACAACCTAGCTTTAGGTGATAAGCAGTCAAGAAAAGCCCTCAAGTTGTAGAGGGAAAGTATTCACTTAAGTCCCCATTGAGACCCTATAGGTTCCCTGGCTTGCTTTAGAACAAATGTAAATAACTCAGACCCACCTACTTGTGACTTGGCACAGTCTAGACATCTCAAACTGCTCTACTATGGGGCAAGACCCCTGGACCACCCAACCACCTAGAACAGCTTTGACATAGACTTCAGCAAAACCATCCATGGATCCATGTCTGTCTTCTCTTAATGCCTAAGGCATCATAATTTATTCATTTATTCAACTAATATTTATTGAGTGCCCACTAGTGCCAGTCCCTTTTCTGCCACACAAGCAGTATCAGGAAAGGAGTCTTTCTGCTTTTTTCGCTTTTTGTCCTTCCCCATCTTCATCCTTAGTGGGGAATGAGATATGTTGCCTAACCTAATAATATATTAAGGCTAATTCTTAGTTTTCCTAGGAAAGAACAAAAAATGGATCCCACTGGCCTTGTATATATTTTGGTGGCATCTGGACAGAACCAGGGAAGATTTCAAAGGGGTAAAACAGGAAGGAGGAGAGTTAGGGGGACAGGTCTAGAAAAGGAGTTTCTAGTGTCTACCTGTATTGCTTATTGATCAATAATTTTAAAAGTTACCTTCCAAAACTTTGAGACTTGAAACAAAAATAATCATTGATTATTTTTCAGGGTTTCTCTAGATAGATAAGAAATTCACAATGTACATAGGTGATGGCTTGTCTCTGCTCAAGGAATCTGGGTCTCAGCTGGGAGACTCACAGGCCAGGGGCTAGAACACCCACATGTGGTTTCTTCATGTGGCCTGGGCTTCCTCATAACATAATAGCTGGATTCCATAGGCAAGCATTCAACAGAGAGAGAGAGAGAGAGAGAGAAACAGAAGCTGTATCCTTTTTATTACCTAGCCTCATAAGTCACAAAGCATCACTTTCACCATACTTGATTAAAACCCAGATTCACAGGATGAGGACAGAGGACCCACTTCTTGGTGGGTGCAGTATAAGTCAAACTATAAGAAGAATATATGGATTGGAAGCTATTTGCATGGCTGTCTTTTAGAAAATACACTCTGCCATACCACTGATAGCCGAACCTGAATGAACTACCAGATGATCCAATGTGTATGGTAACTAGATGCTTTTGTACTCTCTCCTAAGCTCCATGCATATTGGGCATTTTTTGGTAGTAGACTATACCTATGTGCCCTTCCACATGCTACAGGATAGTGTTATTGGGCTGGCTGGATGGTTCTATTATCAACATCATTAAGCTGGAAACCAAAGTTCCCAGAATCCTCTTCCCTATATGGTTCTAGGTCTGAGTCGGCCAAAAGAGAAACTTGCATGAGATTTGGTAAGTGGAAGTAAAGCAGTAGGTATTTGTACTGAGATGTAGTGAGGGGCAGATGCAGAGTTGACTAGCAGGTTCAAACTTGTCTTTGTTCTCCTCCACTACACATCCAGCTCCTCTTCTTGACTGCTGACCCTGGTGACAAATGGTAACCTCATGTCCACCACCAGATGCCTCGCTGTGGACCCACAGAGGTGGTAGCTCCACAGATGCAACTTTGTATAAACATTTACATGAGCTTCTATTCCTATTCTCACTTCAATGGCTGGACATGCTTAGCTTCTCAGATTTTCCCTATGAACTTTGACTTCTCCATCTGTGAAAGTGCTTTAAAAGGAACAGTTAGTGACTCTTTTCTCATCCTCTAACTTCACTCGTTCAGCTACTCCCACAATTTTTTAAAGGTCTGATTCTTATAATAAATTCCAGATTCCATAACATTCAATAGTAGTTTCAGCTTTCTGGCTGGACCCTGTCTAACACAGTTCCATATGGGAAATTCATGGGAACATCTGGATCAGTGATAGCGAATCCTTTTCCTGCCTGTTAAAACGATGTGAACACTGGGGCACAAAAAGGACTTTTCACTCAATCGTGTGCATCTATCTCATACAAGGGCCCAAGCCAAGTATTAGAGTATCTGCTGTTTGTCTTAGCCTTGAAGATAAGCCATAGGAGGAAAAGTATTTATGAATATAGGTTGCAGATAATGGTGTATTAAAACTGTTTCTCATGTTTCTTGCCCTCCTGAGGCTAAGTACTTACATTAACATGAGAGAACAGAGAAATAATGGAGAGGTTGGGGAGACTTACAGGCATGATTTCTCTTTTTATTTTTAATGATAAATTAATCCCACGGATATTTATTAGGGTCTCTTTTGCCACCTCTGGCTAAACTCTGTCAGTGTCAAGCAAGGGAGATGAATAAGATATGAATTCTGCTAAAAACCTATAATCTATTGGGAGGCAGAGGTGGGTGGATCATGAGGTCAGGAGTTCAAGACCAGCTTGACCAACATGGTGAAATCCTGTCTCTACCAAAAACACAAAAATTAGCTGGGCATGGTGTCACGCGCCTGTAATCCCAGCTACTCAGGGGGCTGAGGCAGGAGAATCACTTGAACCTGAGAGGCGAAGGTTGCAGTGAGCCAAGATCGCACCACTGCACTCCAGCCTGGGGGACAGAGCAGGACTCAAAAAAAGAGAAAAGAAACTTAACAATCTAGTAGACAAGATGTCTAAAATGTAGATAACTCTGATGAAAATTAGATTTCTTTTAAAAGTGAGAGCAAGTTTATTAAGAAAGTAAGAGAATAAAATAATGGCTACTCCATAGGCAGAGCAGCAGCTTGAGCTGCTGGCCTAAGGATACTTATAGTTATTTCTTGATTATATGCTGAACAAGGGGTGTATTGTTCATAAGTTTTCTGGGAAAGGGGTAGGCAATTCCTGGAGCTGAGGGTTCCTCTCCTTTTTAGATCATAAAAGTGCCATGGCACCTATAAACTGTCATTTCACTACTGGGAGTGTCTTTTAACATGCTAATGCATTACAATTAGCATATAATGAGCTGTGAGGATGACCAGAGGTCACTTTTGCTGCCACCTTGGTCTTAGTGGGTTTTGGTCGGCTTCTTTACTGCTAGCTGTTTTATCAGCAAGGTCTTTATGACCTTGTGTCAACCTCCTATCTCATCCTGTGACTTAGATGGCCTAATCTCCCAGGAATGCAGCCCAGTAGGTCTCAGCCTTATTTTACCCAGCCCCTATTCAAGATGGAATCACTCTTGTTCAAATGCCTCTGATGTATTTCACCCCTCCCTTTCATAAGAGAACCCTTAACCCTAAGGGTTGTAAAGGGACAGAGATCCATCTTCTGTAACTTCCTCAGGCTGAATAGGGGTAATGATATTCCTGCCTAACTACTAAGGTCTCTTGTATTCAGGGTAGAGAGGAGTTCAGTCAGAAAGCTTCAGTATGATGAGGGCCATTCATAACTTCAGTATGATGAGGGCCATCTGACAAAAGGTGAAATTTGGAAGATTAATAAGTGTTTAATTTAAGAAAACATTCAGTAAGCTGTTTATCCTGCAGTCCTACACGAAGAGTACAATAGCGATACATTCCACAACAATAAAGCAAAATAAGCAAAATTATCCCAAGTAAACTAAATAAGAAAGTTTTCCATGAACTGGGTAAATGTTGGAACCAAGCTGCTACAGGGTTGCTAGCTGATTCCAATATGTGCCAAGAATTAGAATATTGATCCAGATTTTTACATCACCCATCTCTCGTTTCTTCTGAGCAGCAGTCAGATATCACTCATAGGCTCACAGGAATAAGCAGAGTTAGTCTAAATTGCAGAAAATAACTTAAAAAAAAACTGATGAGACTAGAATCTAAAAACAGGTGTACCATAGTTTGAAACATAATTTTTCTCTCTTCAGTTTCCCATTTTTACTAAAGACAAATCATGGTAAGACCGATTTGCTTTATTATACTTGGCCTGATTATTTGTATGAAGTGCAGCAAGAATAATTTTTCACAGAGGCTTTTTAAATTGGCTTCCATGGTACTTTGTTTCATAAAAGGAATCTTAGATAAGACTTTTTTAAAGCCTAGCCCAGCCATGGGTTTGTACTCTCAAATACCTATGAGTTGGATAAATTCCTCTTCTCTTGAGGTCCCAAGATAACTTAGGGCTCCTGGAGCTGTCAGAAAGTGACATTCTTTACTTACCACAGGTCAGGAACCCTGTACAGGGGCTGTGTAGACAAGGCATGAGGCCAGTTTTCCCAAAGGGCTCTTATTGGCTCTATAAGTCAAGTTTGATTCCTTAAAGGAATACACACCATTCCAGTCAAAGCCTTGGTAAAATAACCAGTTGTGTCCTATTGCAAAAGAAACAGATTCTTGTTGCACTTATGCAAATAACTACATTGCCATAAGTTAAGAATACTTACAGTTTCCAAATTCTGGAGAAGTCAGGTAGAAAGAAACAAATATGTTCCAAATTTTGTTCATAAGAGTATACTTTACTCAATTGCTACAAGCTGTAAATTGCTCAAAATAAAAGTTTCTTGACTCCAAAGTTGGCCAACTGGTGTTGCACACAAATGATTTTCCTTTGGGTCGGGGGTCTCTTCAGTATAATCTCTTCGTGGTTCACCACAAAGATGTTACCGTAAAGGGGTTCCAATCTAGACCCAAGAGAGGGTTCTTAGATCTCATGCAAGAAAGAATTCTAGAAGAGTCCATAGAGTAAAGTGAAAGCAAGTTTATTAAGAAAGTAGATGAATAAAAGAATGGCTACTCCACAGGCAGGGTGGAGAAGATATTTTTTAATGTGATGTGAGAAGTTCAAACATGGTAAATTAAGAGTTTACAACAAAATGAATTGCTTCTGGTATGTTACTGAGTTCATGCTCACTGGGTTCAGAGGGAGTTTCTTTGGTATTTGAGCAGGGCCAGAAAAAATTAGTAATATTTTATTCATTCAACAAATATTTTATTTATCTTACTGTTTTATTTCATCTCTTTTATACCAACACATAATCAGATATTGTGTAGACGTATAAATATTATCATATAGCCACACCTGGAGCTATGACTTGGAATTCAGAACCTTTATTTTGAAAGTGTTAGGAAACCATATACGCAAAAGGCAAGATGATATTCCACCTTTCTGGGACTTGAGGCCCTATAAAGCTAGGAAAATCTAGAATCATGAGGAGAGGAAGTATATTTTGGCAATGGACAAGTCTACAACAACACTGCTACCCATCAGCAGTGAGTTCCAAAGGTCACAAAAGCCACACCTTAGTTCACACAACCCACCAAACCCGAAGTGGAGCAACACACTCCCAGACCTTGAGAGAATGATTTGCCTAAGAAAACAAGGACAACAGTGAAAGTCTGTTAGAAAGAGCTTCCTCTATATGACAAGAGAAAAAGAACAGAACAGAACAGCTTCTGTTTCCAGCGCAGGGACCCTTTGTGAGAGAACATACTCACCTTTGTTTTCCTGCCTTTCCGATCTGGCTCTTCTTCATCAAGCTGAACCTCTTTGATCCCTGCCAGCAGGCACCAGCTTGAGCTGCCACCTTCCAGACGTCCCCTAGCACTCTGCATCATTGTCCTGTCCTATGGTAAAGCAGCAGGTGTCTACCACACACTCGGACCTCAGCCCAAGACCAGAGGAGCTTATGTCTCAGTTATTCCATAGGAGTAGAACTGTAAATCTTCATTGCAAAATAAAATTTCCAAGTCAAAACCAATCTTAAATCTTGGATTTCCTGAAGGAATGAGTAGAGCACTCAGGAAGGGGTTAGATTAGAGAGCCCCTAATGCAGACACAATCCGTTTTCTGGCCTAGCCAGAGTTGTCATCAGGAGAAGTGAAGAGCCTTTCACACAACAACCTCAGCCTCCATGTCTTTTCCCCAATACTGTAGCTAGACAAAATTATCCTATCAACAATGGGCTGGGCAGAGGTGGAATTTATGAAATGAAACTATTCATTGAAGTGGTATTATATTTTAAAGGCAGTGCTATCAAAGGGATTAGAACAGAGAAGGTCAAGGACAAATCAAAAGTGCTCAATCCCACTACTGTTTATGGGCTTCTAATGCCATCTAGAACATTGTTCCAAGTCACATATGCTCTAAAGCAACTAACATCAAAGTCAGACAACATCATCTTGACCTTCTTCATTGAATGCATTCAAAATCCAGTGCTCTAACCATATAAACTCTAAAAGAATATGCTAAATGAAAAATCAGTTTAAGTTTTTGTAGACTATAAGAATCAAGGACCCTGAGATGAGACATAGACAGAGTACGAAGAGAGACATTCATAGATGAGAGCAGTAGTTCTCAGCTGGGGGTAATTTTGTCCCCCCAGGGCATATTTGGCAAAACTGGAGACATTTTGGGTCATCACAACTTGGAGGAAAGGAAGACGCTACTGGGATATCATGGGTTGAGACCAGGGATGCTGGAGAACATCCTGCAATGCAAAAGATAATCCCCTTCCCCCTAACAAATAATTATCTGGCCCCAAATGTCAATAGTTCTGAGACTGAGAGAAATCCTGTACTAGAGCCATCAAAAGTTAACAGGTCTTTTCAGCAATTGTGAATGTTAAAGTTTAACAATTCCAATCTAAGTTCACATTTTGAGCCCCCCTCATCTTCCCTAAGGCCTTGTTCCAATCACAGTACTGATAGATAAAATAGGGAAAGAGTACATCAAAACTCAAAGCTGTGCTTATAAGCAAAATAAGCATCTCTGTGAACTGAACCAGGCAGCAATGTGAAATGGAGAGCCTTCCGGACTCTGTATACAAGGGTAGGCAGTGGCAGCCAGGAGTTTGGGTCCTACACAACAATGGAAAAAGTGGGGAATTAAACAAATATCACTATATGAAACCAGGTTGTAAAATAAGTTGAGAAAAGCTGCCACGTACAGCTCTCTGAGACAATAGCTTGCAGGAAGTGGAATGCTCGGAGGAGGTAAAAGAAACATACACAGACTCATGACCAGGATCTGAGCCCAGTCATTCAGAGCCTTAATTTGTCATGTCCTTAATAACACCATGGGATAGAAACCTCAGCCATCTATATGAGATGTGTTCTGGGCTTTGGGCCAAGCAGCCAGTGACAGCAACTACAACTAGATAGCAGAGAATGTGAGAGAATAAATCCACACATCATATTCCAAAACACATGAAGAAAACTAGCACTAAGAAAGTTACTTAAAAAAAATCAACAGAGCCTAAATTCACTCCAGATCAGTGGTTCTCAACTAAGAATGACTTTTTTCAACCACAGAGAACAACTAGCAATGACTGGAGACATGTTTGGCCGTCTCAAATGAAGGAGTAGAGGTGTTATCATCATGTAGTAGTAGGCAGAATCCATGGATGCTGCTAAACATGTTAAGTGCACAGGACAACCCACTACAACAAAGAATGGTCTGGCCTAAAATGCCAATAGTGCTGAAACTGAGGAACCTTGTTGTAGATGTAAAAAACATAATGGAAATGTCTAAAGTCTGCAAAGAGGTAACTGAGGAAATAACATCCATTTTGTAAATGACAAAATTTTAAAACAAAATCCGAGAAGTAAAACAAGTGAATGTAAAATGAATGTAAAATTAATGTGTTAGAAATTTAAAATGTTGTCACTGGCATTTAAAAATTCAAGCATGATAAAGTCTAAACAACACAGAAAATTAGTAAATTAGAAAATTAGTATGTAGTACCGGAAAAAGTTACCAAAATTCCAAAAAATAAAATAAAATAAAAAGATTCTGGACAAATATAAAAATTAAAAGAACTGAAAGACAAATTAAGGGTCTCTAACTCCTAGTAGCAGTGTCAATGATAGAGTATTAGAGGGAATGGTTTTGATGCAGTATTCAGAGAGATCAAGGCTACAGTCGCTTAAAATATGGAGAAGGCTGTGAGCGCTCATTAAAAGAGCATTCTAAGTGCTCAGTCAGGATAAACTAAGATAAATCTGCATCTAAACACAAGAACAAATCAGAAGAACATCACTGTGTAAAGAGAAAGCTTTTTAAAACTATGAAAGAAAAAGAGAAAATACCTAAAAAGTCATAACTGTCAACATTTTTCTTCACATTTTCATTGTCAGCAGATTTTTCATCAGTATGAATAGATGCCAGAAAATAATGGAGTAATATCTCCTAAAAGCTTAGGGCCAATAATGCTCAAGCTAAATTCTACACCCAGAAAAACTATCTTTCAAGAGTATGAGCAAAATGAAAATACCCTCAGAAAAAATAAGAATACTCACTGACTACATAAACAAGGTTCTATATGTGAGTGGAGAGAGAGACAAACATCTGTGTATGTATGTAAGATATACACATCTGTACATATATATAAATTCTTACAGGCATAATTGTATATAATCATGTATATTTGTATATACAATGCATGTGTATGTATGTGTACACATGTATGTGTGCGTAAAATTTTAATTTCTAAACCAGGAGAGGAACAAAAAGAGGAAGGATATAGAAAACTCTATCACTTCAACAGAGATAGAGAAGAAAGAAGGAAAGGTAAGAAGGGAGGGAGGGAGAAAGAAAGGAAATAAAAAAGAAGAAAAAAGCAAAGAAAAAGAATAATAACCAAAACACAGATATAAGATGGTAGAAACAAATCCAAACATACCAATAATCATAATTAATGTAAATACATTAAACCAGCCATTAAATAACAGATATCATCAAGAAAAAATATATATATGTGCAGTTTTAAAAAACACATTAAAAGTATACAGAAAGTTTGAAGATAATGGGCTAAAAAAGATGTATCATAAGAATACTAACCCAAGAAAGCTCATGTTTCAAACAAGAAATATTTTAAAGGGAAATAACTAATAAGAAAAACGGTGGGCACAAATAATAAAAAAGAGCATTCCACTAAGTTACAATAATAAACACATACACATCTAACAATTTGGCCTCAAATTTATAAAGCTAAAACTAACAGAATAATGAGAACTAAACAAAACAACGACAGTGGACAATTTTTAAATACCTCTATCAGAAACATATCAAGCAGAAAAAGAAACTGAGATTTAGAAAACTGAGGCTGGGCACAGTGGCTCATGCCTATATTCCCAGCATTTTGAGAGGCTGAGGCAGAGAGATTGTTTAAGTTCAGGAGTTTGAGGCCAGTCTGGGCAACATGGAAAAACCCTATCTCTACAAAAGATACAAAAGTTAGCTGGGCATGGTGGCATGCACCTGTAGCCCCAGCTACTTCAGAGGCTGAGGTGAGAGGATCTCTTGAGCCTGGGAGGTCAAGGCTACAGTGAGTGAGCCATGATTGCACCCCTGTACTCCAGCCTGGGCAACAAAGCAAGACCCTGTCTCAAAAAAAAAAAGAAAAAAGAAAATTCAGACAACATATTTTGACAAGATTAATCTAATAGAGATAAATAGAATCCTGCACCTCACAAATAGAGAACATTTTTATGCATATATGAAGCATTTGCAGAACAAATTCCATAAGATACTTTATTAATCTAAGAAAGTACATGCTAAAACTATTATATGCCTGGCCATTATCTAAAGAGAAGAGAGTTCTTAAGAAGAGGTGGTTAGAGGACAAACAGAGGTGAAAGAAATACATTCCAGTTTATTTAGTTGGCAATTACTTGTGGGGCACCTAGTATGTTCCATTCTCCCAACTCGTTTTATAAAAAGCATCCCGCATATTCCCTATTCATTCTCCCAAATATCTTTTTACCTTTCCCAAACAAGAAGCAGAAATTAATTTTGAAAGAGTCTCTCATAAAAATGGATGTATAATTCTTTTATGAATAGTGTAGCTATTATTATTTTAAATTATAGCAAACTTTAAAGGACAAAGTGGTCAGCACCTCATTAAAGGGTCAAGTGATTTATTTTGCCTAGTCTGCTAGTCAACATTTGTGGTCTTGGGTTTTGTTTCATTGCAGGAACTCAGATTTGGATGCAGATGCACTATTTTAAATCCTTTTTCCCACCTCCAAATCCACAAAACCTTGAACCTAATAAAAAAGTCTATGAGGCTGAAAGTCAGGGGAAAGAGGACTTAACGATGTTTCTGTCTTCTCTGAAAGGCAGCAGCAGTGTAAAGGAGAAATTTGTACAACAATCTGACTCCACTGTTTCTCAGTGTACAACATTCTTAACCTCTCTGAACTTCAATTTCCTTCTCTCAATTTCCTTCTCATAATGTATCCTATGCTATTCTCCCAGGATTGTTGTGAAGATTAAATAAATAATGTTCCAATGTTTAGTACAGGCCAAGTACAGAATAACTACTCAATCCCTGTTGAACCTAAATCTCTCATCCTGAAACAGTAAGCTGAGAAACCCCAAATCAGCTAAAGACTGTTCTTTCCCCTGTGGGCACCTTATCCTGTGATCCAGCCCCACCATTTCCTGAGTTGTTGACATCAACTTCCTGACAACTTCACTATTTCCATCCTGAAAAACTGACAGCTTAGATTCAGGGGGAAAAGTACATGTTAGGTATTAACGCCTACCAGATTTGGGTAGTCAGGGGATTTCATATGTGTATTAGGAAAATATGAAGACTAAAGTTAAAGCTCTGAAGTTCTGGGATTTAGGAGAGAAAAATATGCTTCTTTTCTTTGTGTTCCATTCTCATCAGCGTTTAATGTTAATGTTACTGGATAATGCAAAACAGTGGAAAAAAAACTTTAATCACTGAAAGATCTGAAGGGACACCTGACCATACTGTTATTTATGAAATAAAGTAAAATTTTGAAATCCTGCTAGATTAAAAAAATACAAAATGTTATTGTAACTTTTAGAAATTTTAAATGACAATACCTTAAATTCAATATGGTGGTTTATAACTGAGTGTTAAGTACTTTAATTTATAATCTTCAGCATAATACTCCTGTAAGAAAAATGTTCAGCTACATTTGGAAAGGCAAAAATATACCACAAATATAAGGCAGAAGATGCTTTTGACTTTTTATGATATAACAGCTACATTTATCTAGATATACACCTGGCCTTTTGATAGGTTTTCTTGGGTTTTTTTTGTGGTTTTTTTGTTCTTTCTTTTCCTTTGAAAAATTCCAAGTATTTTCTTTCACTAACAAGAAAATATTATTTTCCATGTTTAGCAAGAAAATATTTATCAGCACCTTCTCCCAACTTAGTGTCAAAGGAGATGTCACTCTGAATCAGTTCCCACAATCCTGAAGCTAGCCTGCAGTGAGACATCAACTTTCACACCAAACTTACATATGACTTTTAGCAAGATGCCCTCTGCCCCAGCTTTCTTTCAATGTAGCAAGGAAAAAACACTACTACTTTCCTCCTGGGAACTGGGAGAAGCGTCAAAGGAAATATTTTCAATGAAAGGAAAAAGAACATATCACACTTGTAATATTTTCTCTCTTGCTAAGCCATAGTTCCATGAAAATATTAATAGAAACCATGCCTTACTGCCCCATGCCAACAAGGTGAACCAGCAGATAGAGACTACACGCACGAGCTGCAACTGTGCCTGGTGTTCTGAGGGCAAAAGAATATAGGTACTATTTCATGCAAATCTCATGCAGGTTAATATAGTCAAACCCAGAATTATGATCCTTCAGGAAACAAATCCATCTGTTAGGAGGGCTCTAAATTATATATGGCATCCTAGCTGCAAGGGAGTCTGGACAATACAGTTCTGCAAGCTTTGCAAGGAGGCACAGTAGAGTTTGGAAGAGATGTTGAGCCAGCCCACATATGATATCTGTTATTATAACCAACACTTATTAAACGCATATTATGTGCTATGTGCTGCCCTCAATATTTCATATATATTAATATCACAGTTAAATCCTCATTACAATCTATAAAATGGATATTATTACTATTCTTCCCTTACATGTGTACCCACTGAGGCTCAGACAGTTAAGATCACAAAAGACCCCTTTAAACTTGCCATCTGACTCCAGAGCTCAAGCTTTTAACCACATTTTATTGTCTAAGTATTCATCTTGTTCACTGATACACTGTCAGTACCTTCTTTTTTTTTTTTTTTTTTTTTTTTTTTTTTTTTTTTTTTTGAGACAGAGGCTTCATCTGTTGCCCAGGCTGGAGGGCAATAGAGTGGTCACAGTTCACCGCAGCCTTGATCTCCCAGGATCAAGCAATCCTCCCACCTCAGCCTCCCGAGTAGCTGGGACTACAGATGTAGTCCACACCCAGCTAATTTTTGTATTTTTTGTAGAATTGAATTTCTGAATGGGTTTCACCAGGGAGCTGGCTTCATAAAAGGCTTCAGATTCAGGAGGGGAAGATGGCACAGCAATCTGTGTTGTGTGGACTAATGACCAGGGACCAGGTGGGCATGAGGACGCCTGGTCTCAAATGCTTGAACTCAAGTTCAAGCTCACCTTGGCCTCCCAAAGTGGTGGGATTACAGGCATGAGCCATCATGCCTGGCCACATTCTTGATAAATAGAAAATGCTCAATATGTGTATTAGTCCATTTGCATGCTGTACATAAAGACATACCCAAGACTGGGTAATTTATAAAGGAAAAAGATTTAATTGACTCACAGTTCCACATAGCTGGGAGGCCTCACAATCATGGCAGAAGATGAAAGAACAAAGGGATGTCTTACATGGCAGCTGGCAAAAAGAGAATGAGAGCGAAACAAAAAGGATTTCCCCTTGTAAAACCATCAGATCTCGTGAGACTTATTCACTACCATGACAACAGTATGGGAGAAACCATCCCAGTGATGCAATTATCTCCCACTGGGTACCTCCCACAACACATGGGAATTATGGGAGCTACAACTGAAGATGAGATTTAGGTGGGCACGCAGCCAAACCATATCAGTACATAATTATTAAGTTGAATACCCACCTCTGTGCAATTATGAAAGACTTTGGGTCTTTTAGTTTAGCTCTGTCCTATTTCTCCTTTTACTTGGCACATAATAAGTGCTTGGTAACAAATAACATTGGCTGACCCAATGAAACCTATTGAACCTTAAAGAGTTGTCAGCATTTGACAACTGTAAAGCTCTGAGAATCAAAATCTTGGCCTTGAAGTTGCAGCCTGAGACTCTTGGCAACTCAAGGCATCACAGAAGTTTTTGAAGAATTCAGCATAATTCAAAGACATCCCTGCCCAGAACATCACCCTCTTCCTCCATCTGAAACCACAGATGAGATAAATCTTCACAGCCAGATTAGTTGGGAAGGAAGAGCTGGAGGGGAGGCAGTGGCAACGGCATGTCCTTCAGAAGAAGAACTCTTCTCTTCCCTCCCTGAGTTGAGTCCTCTGTGATGGTGGAATTCACAGAAACCCAGATTGGTTTGGCAGATTCAAGAGCAAAGACTATCTTCACACTCTGGAGGAGGGATATCCTGCAGAGGTATCAAGAGCTAAAGTGCTTCTGTCACCAACTTAGTAAAGTAATAGTGGAGAAGAGATAGTTCTGTGGAGTGCTTAAGCAAAAGGAACTGGCAGAATTCTCTGTGTCCCAACAAAGTGTAAGAAGAGCCAAATGTTGCCTTTGTACCCAAAAGGCGCATCCAAGTAATGAAGGGAGCTGGCCACATAAAAGCATCAGATTCAGGATGGGAAGATGGCAGAGCAATCTGTGTTGTGTGGACCGATGGTCAGGAAGCAGACAGGATAAGGATTCCTGGCAGATGCCCACATGTCCAGACCAGGAATTCACTCCACTGCACTTGACCTCTTGCCTCCAAAATATCCCCCAAATGTAGATTTCAAATCAAGAATTAGAAGGAGAAAAATACTAACTGATGGAGATTAAGTTTTCCAGCTCCTGGTGGAAATATCACTTAAAATTTTTATCATCAGACAGAAAATAAACAAAATTAATTTTTTTCACACATGAGTTCTGGGCCAAAATTTACGTCCAAGAAGTTGAACCAAGCAGTCTACTAATACGTAAATACTCAATGAAATAACTTTTAAAAGTGCCAACTTAAAAAGTAGAATTGTCCTACTTTTTAAGGACTGCACAAGAAAGTCTATCAAAACGGAAAAAAAGAAGAGAAGAAAAAATACTGATTATTTTAACATTTTAATGTTAAATTAATTGATTAACACTATTATATTTAATATTGGCAAAACCCGCAATTACACCTGCACCAACCTAATATAATGGAAATTATAAATATGTGGAAAGTTTGACACCAATGAATGTGACTCTTTTTTAGTTCTTCTGGAATAGAGAATGTCAACATTGCCTCAGATGTAAATACAAAGTATCACTGTGAGCCTTCCTTCTTTCATTTATTCCTTCAACAGATTTTATTGCATAACTAGTACATCAAGAACCAAATAAGCACATAGAATAACCTGGCATCCAAAAGCAATATAGGAATCAGAACTCAAGACTAAGGAAAAAACTTTAAAAAACCATAACAGGACCATGCATAATCTATTATTTATTACCATAATATCTTATTAACATGTATTGAGTACCTACTAAGTGCCAAGCACTGTGCTAAATATATATGTGTATTATAGAAAGACGTGCTAATCTTCAAATCACTTTAGCAAATGAAATTGTTTCAGCTCTGGACAACTCACACTCCCTTACATAACTTCATATTCTCCTGTTTCTCCCTTATCAACAGGATGAAGAACATGGCTTGTTAAACAGCTCTCTCTACTATATATCAAACCTGATACCAAATTGATACCAGGGGTTGATCCAAATTCCTTTAACCTGGAACAGTTCACTAGCATTGTCGTCAGATTCAAAAGGGCTGGACTCCATCTAGATCACAATTTGTTCAGGAACACCTGAATTATGCGTTTCCTTCCCAAGTACACACACCCCTACCCTCTTATCAATACTCGCAGTCCTAGAAATGTGCAATATCCCACATAAACTGAAGAATATGGTTTTCCTGAGGCCCCTGGACCCTGTCGAGCTGGCAGAGGGACATCATGAGAGAGCTCCTGAACCCATATGAGTCTGTTCATCACTGATACCAGTACTGATACCTTGGTTTTACTTACAGTGAAAGTCAAATGAGATGATCTATGTGATAGGCTTTTTAAACATGCTATACAATACCATACAAATGTTCAGCCTCATAAGGTACTTTCATACTAAGCTCCCCTGGGCCAGGCTGGTACCTGGCTGAGGGCTGAAGTGACCCCCAACTTTTATTGAGTTGAATTTGACCTTATCTACTAATCTGTGTCTCCTCACTAGACTCCAAATGATGGGAAATTAAGGAAGAGGTACACATCATTTATATGGCTTATAACTATGGGAAGCAATTTTCTTTTGCACAACAGCCAATCCGGGAAAAAAAATTTATGTAGGCTGCAAAAAATTATTAAAGAAATGAAGACATTTTCTACAGGCCATGCAACCATCAGTTCTGAGCAGCAGCTGGAATTTGCACATCTCACTTAAGGCAATATTTACTGATGGGTGCTCAGGAAAGAAAGATGAATGAGATGAGCCTTCCATCCTCCACAGTTAGCCTTCATGGCTCTAAAGTTTTCATTCTTCTTGGCTGAATCATGCTTCTAGGAATGATACCATCACTGCTAGTTTCCTGGAATGACCAGCCTCCCAGGCTGGTTGGAGGCCAGGCAGCTGCACAAGTCTTTTGTGGTTCCCGATATCAGGGGGTCACACTGGGTCAAGGCCTGACTCTGCCACACAGAGTCCTCCACTCTGAAGACTGCACCTCTGGTTGCCAAACTGACGACCTGCAATTCTTTAAAGTCACTTCCGTGGTTACTCGAAAGGCCTCCCTCCCCAATACCTTTTCTTTGTATTAGTTGAAAAGCAGTGTTTACACTGGTTTGAGGCGTAAAACTACAGGGCCACTTGCTCAGGTTGCTGGTAGCTTCTAAGTGGACTCAAGTTTTTAAGTCCAAATACACAGGATCTTAATGTAAAACCCAGCACCAAGGTCAACTATCATTGCTGTATTGATGCTGCTGTCATGTTAGAAGGAAACATGACACAGACAACAGAGAAAGCTTGGCATCATAATTACTTACCTATATAATGGAGACAAAGTCCTTTGGCAACCTCTGTTAACAAATATTTGGATCTATATTGCCAAAATGAAGACCCTTAGCAATCTTCAGTGGCTTGGGGGAGTTCAATTTACCTAAGTAATAAAATTAGGTTAAAAAAATCTTAAAAAAAAAAAAAGAGAGTCTCAGACAGCCAAATCACTGGAGACCAACAGAGATGTACTAAGGATTGAGATCTGAAAAAGACCATAGGAGTCTTTCTATCAAGAAACAGTGACCATAGAGAAAAGACCACAGAAGAAAACAGTGACCATAGAGAAAAGATCAATCCAGCCCTACAGCTCCAAAGAAGACAAGTGGCGTATCCTGAGGGGAAATGTATAGGGGATTGAGAAACTTGTAATAAAAATGACTGAATTGGGAGATGTCAAGGGGAGGGGAAGACAGAGAAAAGAAACTGAGCTTTTTCTCCGCTGAGAAAGCGCACAATTTTTCGGAAAGCCCAAAACTCCATGAGAAAAAGGTTCTTCTTATTGTTTGCTCTTTCCTCTCACAGCAGCCTAGCTGGAAAGCAAAGTCAGCTGGAAAAACACAATGCAACCTTCTGTTCAAGGGAAAGTAGGGGAAAAAGAAGTCCAAGGTTGCCTCCTTCTTACCCACTCTTGAGGCACATTTTTATCCCATTGTTGGACTCTGCGTTTTCCCAGGGGTTGCCATGGCATCAAAGAGACAAATGCCTTGCTCCTGTTTTAAAGCTGAATTCCCTAACAAACAAAATTGTTTCCATTTGAGGATATTCTCACTCTCACATGCAACCAGAACTGCTTTCAAAAGAATGTGTCTTTTTAAAATATGGATGAAATGCATTGCATTCTTCTGGTAATAGAAGAAACATATTTTTATTTTTAAAATGCATAAAAACATTTGAAAAATGAAATGCAATTGCCCTATAGATCTTCACCTACAAATGATCATGGCTCACATTTTGGCATATTTATTTCAGGTCTTTCATCTATAAATGTATATATATTTTGTATTATACACTACAAAATTGCAGCCCAATTACATATGCAATTATGCATACTCCTATTTCTTCACTTGATATCCCATAGACACACTCTTCGGAAGCAGGGCTGTAAAATCCAGAGATGCTCTTTATAGAGCTTTAACATTTTGCTCATTTGCATCTTGCATATTCTTATGAAAAGAAGAATTTAATAAGACAGCAGTTTGGCCTTTATGTCCCCATGAATCTAAACTTTTGAGAGAAGTTAGCAGCAGGGAAGCATGGGTTAACTGTGTTAGAAAATGTTTGCAAAGAAAGGCCTTTGCTCTCCATTAATTTATGCTATGAAAGAGAGAACACAGATAGTTTCATATATTATCCTGGGACTATTTAAAGAAAAGAAACTGAGAAGTTAACTATAAAATGTCATGATTTTTCTTTCAATAGTTACATGTTCTTTAAAATTATAAGCATATTTTACAATTAGTAATTCATTAGCCCATTCATCCTTGCAAAACAGGTCAAGGTTAGTAGGAAACCGGACTCTGATGGGTGTAAAAACATGCATGAAGACAGTGTGCTATAGTGGAAATGTTTCTAGTTTCACATCAAACTAAAGTGGTTTCAAAACTAAGCCCTGCAATTAACACATGTGTGACCTTTGACGTTACTAAAGTTCCCTAACTCTCAATTTCCTTATCTCTAATAATTTAGATTGAAAAAATGTCCAGCCACAGGGTTGCACTGAGAATTAAATGAGAAGAAATATGAAAAAAAAAAACAAAAACAAAAAAAACAGCCAGGTGCAGTGGTTCATGCCTGTGATCCCAGCACTTGGGAGGCCAAGGTGGGAGGACTGCTTGAGGCCAGGAATTTGAGGCCAGCCTGAGCAACATGCAAGACCCTATCTCTATCTTTTTAAAATAAAAATTTTAAATTTAAAAAATGTAAAAATATGAAAAAAGTCTTACTCAATGCCTGACACATAGTAGGTGCTCAGCAAATATTTGTACTCTTCTTTCAATGGCAACCTGAGCTAGAACTTAAATTCTATCCTAGTATTACACCATTTCTATAAGCAATGATGTTTGCAGTGTTCATTATCCAAGTGGCTAGTGATTCTAGGTTGTTTTTTAGCTCCACATTAACAAACATTCTTGGTAAACACTGCGTCCAGTCTCCTCTTAGTAAAAGTTATGTGATGTAAAGTTTTCTAACGAAATTTAAGAGTCAGGAAGAATAGGAATGTTCACATTTCCAATAGGTTCCCTTTTCTGAATTCCCATCACAGTAGAGGAAACGAGTTAATTTGTGTACCATCAAAACCCAAAGAGAATAAAAGACTTCCCCTGTTTGCTGTTAAGAATTTCCTTAACTATTCTACCAGAGCTTCCAGAATCAAGATTAAAAAGAAAAAAGAAAAAAATTATGTCTCCACACATTTCATATCAATAGAAGGATGTTGAAACTGTACTGGTAAACAGAGTAAGGAAGCAAAAGCCTTGTTAGAACCTAATTGTTTTCTAATTAACCAGACTGGAAGTGGATGTTATCAGGGTTTGCTCAACAGACTTTTGAAGATTATGAGATTAAATTAGACCAAGTATTTACAAAAGCTCCTGAAAATATATAGCAGACACCAAAAACATTCTTGTTAATATGGCCAAGATTGATTTAAGGCCTAAGAAATAGTAAAAGCATGGTTTATTTTTGGATATTCGATTTATTTACTTAGCGTGTCTTAGTCAAGGTAACTAAAATCAAAACCACTTGCATAGGTAAATCAATATAACATTAGAAATGGGACAATTCATACCGCACATTTATATCCACCCCAGGTACTAATTAGTACCAGTATAAAATAGATAATTGATGGATTAGATAGACAGATAGATAGATATAAAGCAAAACACTATTTTTTTTTCTTTTTTTGAGATGGAGTCTTGTTCCCTTCACATAGGCTGGAGTGCAGTGGCGCAATCTCAGCTCACTGCAACCTCCACCTCCTGGGTTCAAGCAATTCTCCTTCCTCAGCCTCCCAAGTAGCTGGGATTACAGGTGTGCGCCACCATGCCTGGCTATTTTTTTTTTTTTTTTGTACTTTTAGTAGAGATGGGGTTTCGCCATGTTGGCCAGGCTGGTCTCGAACTCCTGACCTAGGTGATCCACCTGCCTCGGCCTCCCAAAATGCTAGGATTACAGGCATGAGCCACCACGCCCAGCCCACTATTTTTAACCATTTAAAAATTATTTAGTTACGTTAACTGACCTAGGCTGCTGAGATAACCTATAAATTTCTATATATTGATTTCATTTTACGGATGATGGATTTGGCTAATCATCTAAAGACTTGAAAATCAAAACTGAAATATCTGGATTTTCTTCATGCGACAATGAGGAGCCATTGAAAGTTTTTGATCATGAAGGCTATGGTTACATTGTCACTAAAATGTCTTTTTTTTTTTTTTTTTTTCAGAGATGAAGGACAATTTATTTTTCACAGCAATAGCAGTAGCAAAAATATCAACATTTTTGTCCTGTTCCCTGGGTCCCAATTTCCACAAGGCAACATGAAGTATACACATTACAAACCAAAAGGCCCTCAATTTAAGGAATGTCACCCCTTTATAATGGGCAATGAGCATGCCTCCCTTTGTTCCAGAAGATGCTATTTCTGTCTTCCAAGGCTGTCTGCTTTACAAACATGTTTTTAAAATAGTTCAGAACAAAAGCAGTCAATGATTCTTTCATAAGATGTGCAACATGTGAAAGACCCATGGAAAATTGTCTCCCAATAGTGACAAAAGACTTCAATAAGTGACTGTTTGGATAGGCTTCTTATCTGTGGTATGATATATGTTCATCCTTGCTATTTCCTAATGATGGAATGCATTAAACTTTTGTTATATGAGATTGATGAACCTCTCACTAAGACAGAAAATAAGAAGGAAGCTTTTGGAGCAAATACATTGTATTTAAACTGCAATATTAGAGTCTTAATTAGTAATTTCTGACTATAACCTATATAGATTACAGCATAGGGCATGTTAAAGAATTGAGAATTTCTACGTCAGGAAGTACAAATTTGAGCCTAAAGCACAAAATATATTAAGCAAATATTTTGTGTAATTATAATGTATTGTAAATCAAAATCATTAAGCAAAAATGTGTTATTACATATTTCCCATGGCCGTAATATTTCTCCAATGCTTATAGTTTGAAGGGTGTCCAAATTTTCCTAAATAATCACAAGAAAAAGGTGCAATGCTGCTTTAATATGTTTAGTTTTTTCAAGACTGAGCATAATTGTCATCTTCTCTAATAGGCATCTCCTATACACTAGGATTGGACACATGCCTTTCTCTGTATTGACACAATGGCAGGTTTATTTGTACCATTTTATGCCTTTACAACATCATGTTGGCCTTATATATTTATGTTTCCCTGACTGGATTACTCTGAAATTAAACCTTGTTGCTTATTACTCTTCGTACTCCTAGTGCCTACCTCCCCAACTGAAGCATGGTGAGTATCCAATAAATGCTAGTAGAGATGAATTGAAAGTAACAGTGTCTGTTAATGTTGAATTTACTTTCAGATATTTCAGACAATTATGTCCCATGAGGAATAACTGAATGGAAGATGTATAGCTGAAATAATTTATAAAATTTCTTAATGACCATTGTTTTACTTATAGTCATGTAAATATTGATATCCTGATACTCATTCCTAGTTTTGAGACATCCTGAAACATTTGAAATTTTGCATTTATAGTGAAACTTTAAGATTTTATGTCACTTTTATACTTTTAGACATTGAAGAGAGCGTCACAAAATTAAATGTAAGACATTGTTTAATTAGCAAAAGGTTTGGAGTCACTGATTTATATTATCCAGAATTTACTTCTATTCTAACCCTGCATTAGAAATTTCAAAGCATCTCGCCTTTCCTCTTTTTCAAAGAGGTACACTGGGTAGACTGAAGATGAATACGTGTCCCTTTCTCTGCCCTGATGCACAGATGTTCTTTCTTTATTTCTTTGTCATAGTTTTTTTCTCTCTCTTGCATTCAGATAGATGTCTGCTGCTCATACCTACCTTTGCAGTTTCTGTCACCACCCCACCTAATCATTATTGTTGTTATCACCGGTGCTGCCAACCCTGAAATCTGGTGTACTTCTCCCCTTCCTCTTTTCTCAAATTTTCCAATTTCTTCTGACTCTTATTGCTTACTCATATTCTAAAAACAACAAAAACATCAACAAAAGGACTGTCTTTAAGGGACAGCTGCCCTTTCCTTCTGCAGTGAACTTAAAGGATCAGATAAAGTGATGGGTTCTCTGGCTATTATTCTTTATTTGTTGGTTATTCAAGGGCTGGCTGTATCTTCACTTCACTTCAAGGGCTGTATTTTTCTGCTTTTTTTCCAGAGCCATTTTGGAAATTTAAGAATTCTAAATTCTTGGATTTTCATTAGCCAATGTTTTGCTGTTGTCTTCATAAAAAACAGGTTTTTGTAACTTTTTTGTCCCTACATTGCCTTGTTATTTAATAGCAACATTAACATGTGAATACCTTAGAACTTATAAAATATGTGTGTCATTTCAAGGAATAAAAAGTTTGGAGTGAATCAAACACAAGACAGATATGTTTTTATGGGAAGAATGGAAGGTCAGGAAATGACTGGCTTGCTTGGAGTATGAGAGTGGCAATCTTGTGCAGAAGAAAAGAGGGAGATATCGAACAATAGAAAAACAAATACTGTAGAGAGAAGAAGGGGCAAAGTAGAAGTTCTAGAAAAATAAAGACAAATATTTACCTATATTATAATAGGGCTTCATGGAAACACTGCATTATATGGGAAAAAAAAACACAGAGCTGTAACCAGATATAACTGGGTTCAAATTCTTACCTGTTTATTGAGTTAACTATTTGACTGGTGCAAAAGTCATTGCGGTTTTGGCCAGTACTTTTAATGGCAAAGGAATGCTTAATTAAACATTAAGTAATGTTTAATGTTTTTAATTAAACAAAGACTTAATATCAACTATTTAGCTGAGAGATTAAAGTCAAATTTCTTAGTATATCTAAGACTCTTTTTCCTATTACATAAAAATTCTGCTTAATTGAGTGTGGAATTTGATAATATGTAGAAATCTTTAAAACACTGACTGGCACTGTAAATTTGCATTCAATAAATGTTACATCTTCTCCATACTTAAGAATTTAAGAAGACATAATCATTTCGGTTTGTGACAAATAAAATGAGCCTATTTCCCAAATAGACAATTAGCAAGTGACAATTAGATAATCCAATTCGATAATCAGCAACTAGGAGAACTTTGGAACTTTCGGAATATCATATAGTAACGAAGGAAGAAGCATATAATGAGCACTGAAGAGCTAATTAGAATCATACTTTCCATGACAATATGAAGTAACCACTTAGAAAAGAAGTTATCTATTTTAATAATTATTCAATCACAGTGGTATAAAATTTTTTCCACAAGAATTAAAAGTCATGAACAGGAGGAGTTCCTCTTTTAACCAGGATGAACAAAACTGGAAAGAGTGTCAATCCCACCACCACAAGGCAAAGCCAGATGAACTACAAAACCAAAACTTGTTAAACCTGTTGTAAAACTGAGTTCACCGTGCAAACAAATATCTAGGTTTTCAGGAAATGATAGGTTCCTCCACTGAGAAATGAGTCATGGGGATGGTGTCATATGTGGCAGAGAATAGAATAGGACCTGGCTGTCATACAAGTGATGATAAAAAGTATTATTATCTAAATTGTCTAACAAGAAATTCTGTAAAAAGCTAAGATCATTACAAATTGCCAAAGACTGACTGACAGTTTAGAAACTCTGGTAATCCCTGACACAAGGGTAGTTTGATGTCACCCATTAGGGCTTATATGCGGACTTCCACCAGGTACTTATGAGAAATATTGGAAGCAGGGTGGGGACAGGAGGGAGCCTCTTGGTAATACAGGTGCAGAGTAAGGGATTGGCTGCCACTTCAGATAAAGCACAAAATCCCAGTCTATTCAAGCTCGCATCCCACATCCTAAGCACAAGACTAGAGGAGTGTGAAGTCTTTGGCACCCTAAAGGTCAACTCTTGACTAGAGTAACTCAATGCCCCAAACTAATGGCTTTAGAATAGCAAAAGTACACTCTGTTTCTAGGTATAAATGATTGGCATCATTCTCAATTATTTTGCACTTGATATTTGACATTTAATTGACAAATTATAAGATATACAAAAATTTAAGGAAAAAAAAACGATTGTCAAAAGAGGTCAAGCAATGAACAAAACCAGATTTAGGGATGATCCAGGAGTTGAAATTATCAAACAGGGACTATGACTAATGTATTAAAGAACCTAATAGGAAAAAGTGGACAATCTGCATGAAAGGATGGAGAATTATAGCAGAAAAATTGAAAGTGCAGGAAAGAGCAAAATGAAGGTGAAAAGTGAAAGGAAATATTATCACAGATCACAAATTCTACAATAAGTGGATAAACTTACCAACAACAATGCCAAATATGTGTGCAGCAAAGAACAGAGTTTCAGAATCCAAGAAGCAAAATTGATCAAACAGAAAGGATAAAAATATAAATCCACAACTGTGGGTTTTTCTGATGACCAGAACTCCTCTGTCTGTAGTTAATAGAACAAGTCGAAATCAGTAACTATATAGAAGGCCTGAACAACATCCTCAACCAGTTTGACATAAATGATAATTATAGAATACTCCACCCAATAACAACAGAACATGGAAGAAAATACTTACAAAATACACATCATAAAGGACTGATATGCAGGATATATAAAGAATTCTCACAATTCAATGATCAAAACCATATAACTCAATAAAACAAGTTGCAAAATATTTGAACAGACATTTTAACAATGGAGATACATGGTTGGCAAAAAAAGTAGGGAAAAGATGTTCAACACTGGTAATTACTAAGAAAATTAAGCAAATTAAAATCAGAGTAAGATATCACTGTAGACCTATTAGAGCAAAACGAAAACAGAACAAACAAACAAAAACATGACCTTAGCAAGTCCGAGTGAAAATGTGGAGCAGTTGGAACACTGGTACATTGCTGGAAGGGATGCAAAATAGTACTGCAATTTTGGAAACTGTTTAATAGTTCCTTATAAAGTTAAAAATACCAATACCATCTCACACCAGTTAGAATGGCAATCATTAAAAAGTCAGGAAACAACAGGTGCTGGAGAGGATGTGGAGAAATAGGAACACTTGTACACTGTTGGTGGGACTGTAAACTAGTTCAACCCTTGTGGAAGTCAGTGTGGCGATTCCTCAGGGATCTAGAACTAGAAATTCCATTCGACCCAGCCATCCCATTACTGGGTATATACCCAAAGGACTATAAATCATGCTGCTATACAGACACATGCACATGTATGTTTATTGCGGCATTATTCACAATAGCAAAGACTTGGAACCAACCCAAATGTCCAACAATGATAGACTGGATTAAGAAAATGTGGCACATATACACCATGGAATACTATGCAGCCATAAAAAATGATGAGTTCATGTCCTTTGTAGGGACATGGATGAAATTGGAAATCATCATTCTCAGTAAACTATCGCAAGAACAAAAAACCAAACACCACATATTCTCACTCATAGGTGGGAATTGAACAATGAGAACACACGGACACAGGAAGGGGAACATCACACTTCAGGGACTGTTGTGGGGTGGGGGGAGGGGGGAGGGATAGCATTGGGAGATATACCTAATGCTAGATGACGAGTTAGTGGGTGCAGCGCACCAGCATGGCACATGTATACATATGTAACTTACTTGCACATTGCGCACATGTACCATAAAACCTAAAGTATAATAATAATAACAATAAAAAAAAACAAAGAAAAAAAAAGAAACACATGTTCATTCTACTTGAGTAAATACCTAGAAATTGTATTGCTGGGTCATATGATATTTGTATTTTTAACTAAAATGTCTTAGAAAGATCATTCAGAAAGTAGTTTGCAGAATAAACTGAAGGTGGGAGAAATTGGTGGCAGAAAGGTAAAATAGGAGGCTAATGAAATAATCCAGAAGAGAGGTCATTTTTAAAAGTGTGGTATTAGACAAGTGTGCTTCCACTGAGAGGAATTTTATTTGGTTTGGTTGATTTGGTTTTGGTTTCAATTTCAGTGTTTTGTTCCTTCTACCCCATTAGTGATACCTTTTCTATTGTCTTTTATTCTTTCTTTTTTTTTTAAATTTACCAAATACCCAGACTTCAAAGAGATACCTGTTTTTCTTTAGAGGAAATACAGCTGCTTTCCCACTCCTTCCCCAACACATTCTCAGAAGCTTCTGGCTTGCGACCTTCCATTCATGTTTTAGAGTCCAGCCTCTGGTTCTCTGTAGCTATAGGAGCAGATGTTGAAATCAGCCACAGTGTTTTATATTCAACTCCTATCCTCTCCTCTCAAAGTACATACAAATGTGGGCCCCTCAAAGAAGCCACCTTTATATGCAGTCATAGACTATAAATTCTTTGTGAGATTACTTCTCAGCAAAAGAGAGACATGAAATGTCTACTAGCCAGCGTTCCCAAATGAATCTTGACTTTTAATCCCACAAGGTCTTTCAAACTGAGGTGAATTTCTTTGCAGTGAGACTTTGCAAATCCACAAAAAGTATTTCCTTTTAAGATGCCCATTCCTGAGGTTTTTGAGCTAAGGAAAGCTGACTAGGCTTGGCAAGTGCAGAATTTGTGATTCTAGTGGTCTGCATTTTGGGTCCCAGACTTTTTATGATGGTAACAAGGCTTCTCATTCTTTTGAAAAGTATTGCCTGCCTCAGGGAATATATGTATTTTCCTTTTTCACTATGGGAATATCTTCCTTCTTTGGAATACACTTTTCTACCTGAAATAAACTGAAGAAATAGGAATCTTGATGATGAAAGAAAAATATCATGTTTGTTTTTACGTGATCAATAAGTAAACCTTACTGATCTAATAAACAGCCAAGAAAATAGTACATAATTGACAAAGCTCAATGACGTTTAAAATTGAAAGATATTTTAAGAATTATCTAGTTTAACTTTTCTTTTTTTTTTTTTTTTTTTTTTGAGACAGAGTCTTGCTCAGTCGCCCAGGCTGGAGGCTGGAGTGCAGTGGCGAAATCTCGGCTCACGGCAAGCTCCGCCTCCCGGGTTCTCGCCATTCTCCTGCCTCAGCCTCCTGAGTAGCTGGGACTACAGGTGCCCGCCACTACGCCCAGCTAATTTTTTTTGTATTTTTAGTAGAGACGGGGTTTCACCGTGTTAGCCAGGATGGTCTCGATCTCATGACCTCATGATCTGCCCACCTCAGCCTCCCAAAGTGCTGGGATTACAGGCATGAGCCACTGCGCCCGGTCTTAACTTTTAGTTTTTTACATGAAAAGGGAAACAGTTCTCTACTTTGTAAGAAAATAATTCCTTGCTGAGTGTACTAGTCTGTTCTCACAGTGCTAATAAAGACATACCCAAGACTGAGTAATTTATAAGGAAAGAGTTTTAATGGACTCACAGTTCGACATGGCTGGGGAAGCCTCACAATTGTGGCAGAAGATAAAGGAGAAGCAAAGGCACATCTTACGTGGTGGCAAGCAAGAGGGCATGTGCAGGGGATATAGAACCATCAGGTCTGGTGAGACTTGCTCACTATCACGAGAACAGCACAGGAAAAAATCCACCCCATGATTCAATTACCTCCCACCAGGTCACTCCCATGACACATGGGGATTATTGCAATTTAAGGTGAGATTTGGGTGGGAACACAGAGCCAAACCATATCACTGAGCAAAGTATAATGAACTAAACTAAAGAATATTCTCAAATTTCTCTAATAAAAATCTAAAACAATACCTGGCAAATTGTTCAGAGTTTAAGGATTATCTGATATGGAAAATATTCAGGAGAAGTATTATTTGAGGACTAATATGTTTACTATGCTCCCAGATCTATTTAACATGCCAGATTTATTAATTTAAATATAGGAGAAAAATATTTTTAAAACCTCTGGCACTTTCTCAAAGCACTTATCAAATAATTTTGAACATCCCTGTTATCTTTATCTGCCAGTAAACTGTAAGCTCTGGAAAGATAGGGATGGCATCTGACTTGCTAATAACCATTATTATAGCAGTGACTAGGGACAGCAAGTTTTCCGTTGCTATGTGTTGAATGAATTCACTAAGTAAGTAATGAAGTTTCTAACATTAGGGCTGTTTTAAAAATAAACTTTTTACTTTTGAAATATTTTTAAGTTTACAGAAAAGTTGTGAAGATAGTAACAGAGAGTTCTCATATACTCCTTACCCAGTTTTAGTTTTTCCTAATGTTACCATCATACTTTTTCCATGGTACATCTGTCAAAAGTCAACATTAGTACATTGCTACAAGGTAAACTCCAGACATTTCTTGGGCTTGAATTAATTTTCCCAGTAGCATTTTTTTCTATTCCAGTATCCAATCCAGGGAGCCACATGTGTTTAGTTATCATGTCACTGTGACTTTAATGTACTCTGGTCTGTGACAGTTTCTCAGAGCATCCTTATTTTTCGCCACCTTGAGAGTTTTTAGAGTATTGATTATGTATTTTGTAGAGTGTCCTTAGAATTGATTTTGTATGATAATGCTTTTCTCATCACTAGACTGGGATTATGTGTTTTGGGAAAGAATGCCACAGAAGTCAAGTGTCCTCATTACACATATTAGGGGAACATGATATGCATATGACATCACTGGTGATGTCAACCTCGGTCACATGGTTAAGACAGTTTTCTGGGTTTCTCCACTGTAAAGTCACCATTTTTCCCATTTCCTACTCTATTCTTTTTTTCTCTCTTTTTTTTATTTTATTATTATTATACTTTAAGTTTTATGGTACATGTGCACAATGTGCAGGTTAGTTACATATGTATACATGTGCCATGCTGGTGTACTGCACCCATTAACTCATCATTTAGCATTAGGTATATCTCCTAAAGCTATCCCTGCCCCCTCCCCCCACCCCACAACAGTCCCCAGAGTGTGATGTTCCCCTTCCTGTGTCCATGTGTTCTCATTGTTCAATTCCCACCTATGAGTGAGAATATGTGGTGTTTGGTTTTTTGTTCTTGAGATAGTTTACTGAGAATGATGATTTCCAATTTCATCCATGTCCCTACAAAGGACATGAACTCATCATTTTTTATGGCTGCATAGTATTCCATGGTGTATATGTGCCACATTTTCTTAATCCAGTCTATCATTGTTGGACATTTGGGTTGGTTCCAAGTCTTTGCTATTGTGAATAGTGCCACAATAAACATACGTGTGCATGTGTCTTTATAGCAGCATGATTTATAGTCCTTTGGGTATATACTCAGTAATGGGATGGCTGGGTCAAACGGTATTTCTAATTCTAGATCCCTGAGGAATCGCCACACTGACTTCCACAAGGGTTGAACTAGTTTACAGTCCCACCAACAGTGTACAAGTGTTCCTATTTCTCCACATACTCTCCAGCACCTGTTGTTTCCTGACTTTTTAATGATTGCCATTCTAACTGGTGTGAGATGGTATCTCATTGTGGTTTTGATTTGCATTTCTCTGATAGCCAGTGATGGTGAGCATTTTTTCATTTGTTTTTTGGCTGCATAAATGTCTTCTTCTGAGAAGTGTCTGTTCATGTCCTTTGCCCACTTTTTGATGGGGTCATTTGTTTTTTTCTTGTAAATTTGTTTGAGTTCATTGTAGATTCTGGATATTAGCCCTTTGTCAGATGAGTAGGTTGCGAAAATTTTCTCCCATTTTGTAGGTTGCCTGTTCACTCTGATGGTAGTTTCTTTTGCTGTGCAGAAGCTCTTTAGTTTAATTAGATCCCATTTGTCAATTTTGGCTTTTGTTGCCATTGCTTTTGGTGTTTTAGACATGAAGTTCTTGCCCATGCCTATGTCCTGAATGGTAATGCCTAGGTTTTCTTCTAGGGTTTTTATGGTTTTAGGTCTAACGTTTAAGTCTTTAATCCATCTTGAATTAATTTTTGTATAAGGTGTAAGAAGAGATCCAGTTTCAGCTTTCTACATATGGCTAGCCAGTTTTCCCAGCACCATTTATTAAATAGGGAATCCTTTCCCCATTGCTTGTTTTTCTCAGGTTTCTAAAAGATCACATAGTTGTAGATATGTGGCGTTATTTCTGAGGGCTCTGTTCTGTTCCATTGATCTATATCTCTGTTTTGGTACCAGTACCATGCTGTTTTGGTTACTGTAGCCTTGTAGTATAGTTTGAGAAGTCAGGTAGTGTGATGCCTCCAGCTTTGTTCTTTTAGCTTAGGATTGACTTGGCGATGCAGGCTCTTTTTTGGTGCCATATGAACTTTAAAGTAGTTTTTTCCAATTCTGTGAAGAAAGTCATTGGTAGCTTCGTGGGGATGGCATTGAATCTATAAATTACCTTGGGCAGTATGGCCATTTTCATGGTATTGATTCTTCCTACCCATGAGCATGGAATGTTCTTCCATTTGTTTGTATCCTCTTTTATTTCATTGAGCAGTGGTTTGTAGTTCTCCTTGAAGAGGTCCTTCACGTCCCTTGTAAGTTGGATTCCTAGGTTTTTTATTCTCTTTGAAGCAATTGTGAATGAGAGTTCACTCATGATTTGGCTCTCTGTTTGTCTTTTATTGTTGTATAAGAATGCTTGTGATTTTTGTACATTGATTTTGTATCCTGAGACTTTGCTGAAGTTGCTTATCAGATTAAGGAGATTTTGGGCTGAGACAATGGGGTTTTCTAGATATACAATCATGTCATCTGCAAACAGGGACAATTTGACTTCCTCTTTTCCTAATTGAATACCCTTTATTTCCTTCTCCTGCCTAATTGCCCTGGCCAGAACTTCCAACACTATGTTGAATAGGAGTGGTGAGAGAGGGCATCCCTGTCTTGTGCCAGTTTTCAAAGGGAATGCTTCCAGTTTTTCCCCATTCAGTATGATATTGGCTGTGGGTTTGTCATAGATAGCTCTTATTATTTTGAGATACGTCCCATCAATACCTATTTATTGAGAGTTTTTAGCATGAAGGGTTGTTGAATTTTGTCAAAGGCCTTTTCTGCATCTATTGAGATAATCATGTGGTTTTTGTCTTTGGTTCTGTTTATATGCTGGATTACATTTATTGATTTGCGTATATTGAACCAGCCTTGCATCCCAGGGATGAAGCCCACTTGATCATGGTGGATAAGCTTTTTGATGTGCTGCTGGATTTGGCTTGCTGATATTTTATTGAGGATTTTTGCATCAATGTTCATCAAGGATATTGGTCTAAAATTCTCTTTTGTGGTTGTGTCTCTGCCCAGCTTTGGTATCAGGATGATGCTGGCCTCATAAAATGAGTTAGGGAGGATTCCCTCTTTTTCTATTGATTAGAATAGTTTCAGAAGGAATGGTACCAGTTCCTCCTTGTACCTCTGGTAGAATTCGGCTGTGAACCCATCTGGTCCTGGACTCTTTTTGGTTGGTAAGCTATTGATTATCGCCACAATTTCAGAGCCTGTTATTGGTCTAGTCAGAGATTCAACTTCTTCCTGGTTTAGTCTTGGGAGAGTGTATGTGTCAAGGAATTTATCCATTTCTTCTAGATTTTCTAGTTTATTTGCGTAGAGGTGTTTGTAGTATTCTCTGATGGTAGTTTGTATTTCTGTGGGATCAGTGGTGATATCCCCTTTCTCATTTTTTATTGCATCTATTTGATTCTTCTCTCTTTTCTTCTTTATTAGTCTTGCTAGCAGTCTATCAATTTTGTTGATCCTTTCAAAAAACCAGCTCCTGGATTCATTAATTTTTTGAAGGGTTTTTTGTGTCTCTATTTCCTTCAGTTCTGCTCTGATTTTAGTTATTTCTTGCCTTCTGCTAGCTTTTGAATGTGTTTGCTCTTGCTTTTCTAGTTCTTTTAATTGTGATGTTAGGGTGTCAACTTTGGATCTTTCCTGCTTTCTCTTGTGGGCATTTAGTGCTATAAATTTGCCTCTACACACTGCTTTGAATGTGTCCCAGAGATTCTAGTACGTTATGTCTTTGTTCTCATTGGTTTCAAAGAACATCTTTATTTCTGCCTTCATTTCGTTATGTACCCAGTAGTCATTCAGGAGCAGGTTGTTCAGTTTCCATGTAGTTGAGCGGTTTTGAGTGAGTTTCTTAATCCTGAGTTCTAGTTTGATTGCACTGTGGTCTGAGAGACAGTTTGTTATAATGTCTCATCTTTTACATTTGCTGAGGAGAGCTTTACTTCCAAGTATGTGGTCAATTTTGGAATAGGTGTGGTGTGGTGCTGAAAAAAATGTATATTCTGTTGATTTGGGATGGAGAGTTAGATGTCTTTTAGGTCCGCTTGGTGCAGAGCTGAGTTCAATTCCTGGGTATCCTTGTTAACTTTCTGTCCCATTGATCTGTCTAATGTTGACAGTGGGGTGTTAAAGTCTCCCATTATTATTGTGTGGGAGTCTAAGTCTCTTTGTAGGTCACTCAGGACTTGCTTTATGAATCTGGGTGCTCCTCTATTGGGTGCATATATATTTAGGATAGTTAGCTCTTCTTGTTGAATTGATCCCTTTACCATTATGTAATGGCCTTCTTTGTCTCTTTTGATCTTTGTTGGTTTAAAGTCTGTTTTATCAGAGACTAGGATTGCAACCCCTGCCTTTTTTTTGCTTTCCATTTGCTTAGTAAATCTTCCTCCATCCTTTTATTTTGAGCCTATGTGTGTCTCTGCACGTGAGATGGGTTTCCTGAATACAGCACACTGATGGGTCTTGAGTCTTTATCCAATTTGCCAGTCTGTGTCTTTTAATTGGAGCATTTAGCCCATTTACATTTAAGGTTAATTTTGTTATGTGTGAATTTGATCCTGTCATTATGATGTTAGCTGGTTATTTTGCTCGTTAGTTGATGCAGTTTCTTCCTAGTCTCGATGGTCTTTACAATTTGGCATGATTTTGCAGTGGCTGGTACTAGTTGTTCCTTTCCATGTTTAGTGCTTCCTTCAGGAGCTTTTTTAGGGCAGGCCTGGTGGTGACAGAAATCTCTCAGCATTTGCTTGTCTGTAAAGTATTTTAGTTCTCCTTCACTTATGAAGCTTAGTTTGGCTGGATATGAAATTCTGGGTTGAAAATTCTTTTCTTTAAGAATGTTGAATATTGGCCCCCACTCTCTTCTGGCTTGTAGAGTTTCTGCCAAGAGATCTGCTGTTTGTCTGATGAGCTTCCCTTTGTGGGCAACCTGACATTTCTCTCTGGCTGCCCTTAACATTTTTTCCTTCATTTCAACTTTGGTGAATCTGAAAATTATGTGTCTTGGAGTTGCTCTTCTCGAGGAGTATCTTTGTGGCATTCTCTGTATTTCCTGAATCTGAATGTTGGCCTGCCTTGCTAGATTGGGGAAGTTCTCCTGGATAATATCCCGCAGAGTGTTTTCCAATTTGGTTCCATTCTCCCCATCACTTTCAGGTACACCAATCAGACGTAGATTTGGTCTTTTCACATAGTCCCATATTTCTTGGAGGTTTGTTCGTTTCTTTTTATTCTTTTTTCTCTAAACTTCCCTTCTCACTTCATTTCATTCATTTCATCTTCCATCACTGATACCCTTTCTTCCAGTTGATTGCATCAGCTCCTGAGGCTTCTGCATTCTTCACATAGTTCTCAAGCCTTGGCTTTCAGCTCCATCAGCTCCTTTAAGCACTTCTCTGTATTATACATTCGTCTAAATTTTTTTCAAAGTTTTCAACTTCTTTGCCTTTGGTTTGAATTTCCTCCTGTAGCTCAGAGTAGTTCGATCGTCTGAAGCCTTCTTCTCTCAACTCGTCAAAGTCATTCTCCGTCCAGCTTTGTTCCGTTGCTGGTGAGGAGCTGTGTTCCTTTGGAGGAGGAGAGGTGCTGTGCTTTTTAGAGTTTCCAGTTTTTCTGCTCTGTTTTTTCCCCATCTTTGTGGTTTTATCTACTTTTGGTCTTTGATAATGGTGATGTACAGATGGGTTTTTGGTGTGGATGTCCTTTCTGTTAGTTTTCCTTCTAACAGACAGGACCCTCAGCTGCAGGTCTGTTGGAGTTTGCTAGAGGTCCACTCCAGACCCTGTTTGCCTGGGTACCAGCAGCGGTGGCTGCAGAATAGCGGATTTTTGTGAACCACGAATGCTGCTGTCTGATCGTTCCTCTGGAAGTTTTGTCTCAGAGGAGTATCTGGCCTTGTGAGGTGTCAGTCTGCCCCTACTGGGGGGTGCCTCCCAATTAGGCTGCTCAGGGGTCATGGGTCAGGGACCCACTTGAGGAGGCAGTCTGCCTGTTCTCAGATCTCCAGCTGCATGCTGGGAAAATCACTGCTCTCTTCAAAGCTGTCAGACAGGAACATTTAAGTCTGCAGAGGTTACCGCTGTCTTTTTGTTTGTCTGTGCCCTGCCCCCAGAGGTGAAGCCTACAGAGGCAGGCAGGCCTCCTTGAGCTGTGGTGCGCTCCACCCAGTTCGAGCTTCCTGGCTGCTTTGTTTACCTAAGCAAGCCTGGGCAATGGCGGGCGCCCCTCCCCCAGCCTCGCTGCCGCCTTGCAGTTTGATCTCAGACTGCTGTGCTAACAATCAGCGAGACTCCGTGGGCGTAGTACCCTCCGAGCCAGGTGCGGGATATAATCTCCTGGTGCGCCATTTTTTAAGCCCGTCGGAAAAGCTCAGTATTAGGGTGGGAGTGACCCCATTTTCCAGGTGCCGTCTGTCACCCCTTTCTTTGACTAGGACAAGGAACTCCCTGACCCCTTGCACTTCCCGAGTGAGCCAGTGCCTCTCCCTGCTTCGGCTCACACATGGTGCACTGCACCCACTGTCCTGCGCCCACTGTCTGGCACTCCCTAGTGAGATGAAGCAGGTACCTCAGATGGAAATGCAGAAATCACCCGTCTTCTGCATCGCTCACGCTGGGAGCTGTAGACCGGAGCTGTTTCTATTCGGCCATCTTGGCTCCACCCCCCTACTCTATTCTTTGAAAGCAAAGCTGTAAGTCTAACAACATTCAAAAACGGGAAAGGAAGTTTCATCTACATAAATTATTTGAAATTTTTCTGTCAGGAAGATTTGTCTCTTCTCCCCTATTTACTTTATTATTCAATCATATTTATCTATTCTAATACTGATATATATATAAATAGATATATATAAATTTATAGATACATTCATATATATGAAATAGAAAATAAATGTATGGATATATTCATACATAGATATTCATGTACATTCATACATATGTACATATATATTCATGTATATTCATACATACATATGTATTCATACATATGTATTCATATATATGTATTCATACATATGTATTCATATATATGTATGAATTTATCCATAAATTTATTTTCTATTTCATATTACATTTCTAAATTATGCTACTTATTTTGTTGCTCAGATTAGTCCAGCTTTGGACATTGGGCATTCCTTCAGTTTGACTACTGCATTGTATTGATATGCTCCCATTCTTAAATTTCATTTAGCACATCCTTACTTTTTTGTACTACAAGATGCTCCAGGACCATCTTGAATTTTTTTTCCCTGT
The DNA here is from genome assembly GCF_028885625.2 of Pongo pygmaeus. Lineage (NCBI taxonomy): Eukaryota > Metazoa > Chordata > Mammalia > Primates > Hominidae > Pongo > Pongo pygmaeus. The sequence goes on along the minus strand of NC_072373.2, from coordinate 130,426,681 downwards.
TCTAGAACCAGCCATTTATCCAAGGACCCCTGGTTCATTAAATTGGAAAATCATATTTATAAACCAAGATCTGTTCACTGGAGTGCTTGTCTCTCCTGGGTGTGAGGGTGTGACTGCTTCTAGATTTTCACTGTGGCAGAGCCAGATAATGTACGTATATTATATGTATAATATATACACATATCAAAATATTTCCTATTTGGTTTTGGTTTGTTCCTTCTGTGTATGTATTTGGGGTTTTTTGTATGAAGTTTCCATTGTTTATTTATTTCCAATTTTTCCTGTCATTTATTACTTTTTTTAAGAAATTCAACTTCTATTTTGCATATGGGGTATGTGTGTTGGTTTGTTACATGTGTATATTGCAGCCAGGTAGTGAGCACAGTACCCACTAGGTAGTTTTCAACCCATGCTCCCTCCCTCTCTTCCCCTTCTAGTAGTCTTTAGCATCTTTTGTTCTCATGTTTATGTCAATGTGTGCTCAACATTTAGCTCCCACTTATAAGTGAGAACATAAGGTATTTGGTTTTCTGTTCCTGCATTAGTTCACTTAGGATTATGCCCTCCAGCTGCATCCATAGTGATGCAAAGGACATGATTTCCTTCCTCTTTATGGCTGTATAGTATTCCATGGTATATATGTACCTTATTTTCTTTATCCAATCAACCATTGATGGGCATCTAAGTTGATTCCATTATCTTTGCTATTGTGAATGGTGAGGCAATGAACATACAAGTAGATGTGTCTTTTTGGTATATGATCTATTTTCTTTTGGGTATAGACCAAGTAATGGGATTGTTGGGTTAAATTGTAGCTCTGTTTTAAGTTTGTGAGAAATCTCCAAACTGCTTTCCACAGTGGCCGAAATAATTGATATTTCCACCAACAGAGTTAAAGCATTTCCTTTTCTCTGCAGCCTTGCCAGTATCTGTTGTTTTTTGACTTTTTAATAATAGCCATTCTGACTAGTGTGAGATGGTATCTCATGATTTTGATTTGCATTTCCCTGATGATTAGTGATGATGAGTATTTTTTTCATATGCTTGTTGACGACATGAATCTCTTCTTTTGAGAAGTGTCTGTTCGTGTTCTTTGCCCATTTTTTAATAGGGTTATTTGTTTTTGCTTGTTGATTGGTTTAAGTTCCTTATCGATTCTGGATATTAGACTTTTGTCAAATGCATAGTTTTCAAATATGTTCTCCCATTCTGTAGGTTGTCTGTTTATGCTGTTGGTACTTTCTTTTGCTGTGCAAAAGCTCTTTAGTTTAGTTAGGTCCCACTTGTTGATTTTTGCTTTTGTTGCAATTGCTTTTGGTGACTTAGCTAAAAATTCTTTGCCAAGACTGATGTCAAGAAGGGTATTTCCTAGGTTTTCTTCTAGGATTCTTATCATTTGAGGTCTTACATTTAAATCTTTATCTTGAGTTAATTTTTGTATATGGTGAAAGGTAAGGGACTAGTTTCATTCTTCTATGTATGGCTAGCCAGTTATACCAGCACCATTTATTGACTAAGGAGTCCTTTCCCCCGCTTGTTTTTGTCAGCCTTGCCAAAGATCAGATGGTTGTAGGTGTTCCATTGATCTATATGTCTGTTTTTGTACCAGTACTATGCTGTTTTCATTACTCTAGCTTTGTAGTATAGTTTGAGGTTAGGTAGTGTGATGACTCTAGTTTTGCTCTTTTTGCTTAGGATTGCTTTGGCTTTCCAGGATCTCTTTTATTTCCATACGAATTTTAGAATAGTTTTCTCTAATTATGTTAAGAATGCCATTGGTAATTTGATAGGAATAGTGTTAAATCTGTAAACTGCTTTGGGCAGTACGGCTATTTTAACAATATTGATCCTTTCAATCCATGAGCATAGAATGTTTTTCCATTTATTTGTGTTGTCTCTGATTTTTTTCATCAGTGTTTTGTAGTTCTCCTTGTAAAGATCTTTTGCCTCCTTGGTTAGCTGTATTCCTAAGTATTTCATTTTCTTTGTGACTATTGTAAATGGGGTTGCGTCTTGATTTGATTCTCAGCCTGGCTGTTATTGGTGTATAGAAATGCTACTTATTTCTATACTTTGACTTCGTATACTGAAATATGACTAAGATCATTTATCAGTTCTTATAGCCTTTTAGTGAAGTCTTTAGGATTTTCTAAATATAGAATCATGTTTTCAGTGAAGGGAGATAGTTTGACTTCCTATTTGAATGACTTTTATTTCTTTATCTTATCTGATTTCTCTGGTTAGGATTTTCCATCTTTGTATATATGAAGCCATTCATGAGATATACTGGTGTCTCCAACTCCAGCCCCACAGAATTCATCCTAGCCTTCCCCTCTTGCTTACCTGTAACCTCCCACTCCAATCGTGGTACCTACCATCAACCACCCATTTACTTATTTGTTCAACTTACTTAGGTCAGCTCTTTTCCACTCACACCCTTTAGTGCAGTTATGTTGTATATTTGTAGTACAACTGTTAGATTCATTTGCTTCCATCCTAAGATCTGTGACATCCAAGCTGATTTTTTATAGTTTGCATACATTCAAGTTCACTGCTTGTGATGTGCAGTTCTATGGACTTTAAAAAATGCAGTTATGCACCCATCAACCCAGTACCATTCAGAATAGTTCCACCACCCTAAACTGTTCCTGCATGTCCCCTTTGTAGTCAACCACTCCTCCAATCCACCAATCCTTGGCAACCACTGACCTATTTTCTGTCTATACTTTTGCCTTTCCAGAATGTCATATGAATGAAATAATACAATATGTATCCTTTAGGATCTGGCTTCTTCCCCTTAGTAAAATGCATTTAAGATTCATCATGTTGTTGTAGGAATCAATTGCTCATTCTTTTTTATTGCAGGGTAGTGTACCATGGAATGTATATACCACAGTTTGTCTATCCATTCCCCTGCTGAAAGACATCTTCATTGTTTCCAGTTTTTAGTAATTATGGATAAAGCTGCTCCAAACATTTATGTGCAGGTTTTTGAATGAATATAAATTTTCAACTCACTTGAGAAATACCTAGGAGTATGACTTCTGGGTCATATGGTAAGTGTATGTTTAACTTTATGAGAAACTGGCAAACAGCTTTCAAAAAATATTACAGCATAGACTGCAGATTGAAAAGCAGTCTTAAATCAGTTCAACCATAAAATTCAATATAGCTTTAAGCATTAGTAGTTTATCAACATAATTTCTAAAACTGTTCTAGTTAAAAGCTCCTCTAAAAATGTCAACAATTGTGGGTAACTGAAGATCTCAGGCCAATTACTCATCTGTGAATAGCGCTGTATTACTCACAAACAAAAATTACCAGGTTAAATTAGTCTCTGTTTTGAAGATGTGTAGCCAATGTAGCTAGTTCATATGAGTAAACTAATATCAGACAAAGAAGATGGTAATTCTCCACAAAGCACATTAAAATTCTGCAAATGTTAATGAACAACTTGTTTGCATTACTTTAAAGCATCATACCTGTCAAATATAACAGTACCAAACTATTAATTTTCAGAAAAATTACATGATGGTCTCTCAGACTCATTAGTGAAACTCATCTTTTGTATATCATATGTCTTAAATGGTACCTTTTCCATTGACCCTCTGATTCATGTAGAATTACTCCAAAATTATTTGAAAGTTGTCTTTATATTATCCTCAAACTTCTTAAGTTCAGTCATACAATTTCTTAAGAAATTTTCTAAATATGTTTGCTAAAATGTAAGCTAAGTTGTCAGCTCTTCAAAAAGAAGCTTGTTTCTCTTATTTCTTTACTTTCTCTACAGCTCCAGAAAGTCAGAAGACAATTAGTAGGCATTTTCAATATTTGCATTTACAACTCAATGTGTAATTTATGTGCAACTTTTCTTTTATCCTCTCCCCAAGAAGAGAAGATAGAAAAGTAAGTTATCAATAAATAAAGAAAATACATTTTTTATGTTCTGATTACCTCCTCTGTCTATGATGCTATATGCAGTTTCTGAACAGCTGAGCTAATTACGAACTCAAATTCTCCTTCATTTATTCCAATAAATATCTCCCACTCTTTGGTCCTTCTCTCAAAAATTCTAGAGCTTTTCTGTGCCTGAAAATATCATGCAGACTAATTTTTTAAATTTAATTTGAACTTTTACTCTTTACAACCCTATTAATGGGTATAAACTATCAATCTTTATAGCAAGCTATCTTCAATGTAGATCAGTTTAAAAAATTGGGAGAGGTAATTCCTTCTCTGCATTCAGGATCCAGGACCAACTTCAAGGTATGCAATCTGTGTACAGCTGCATAGGGCCCTCACTTGGTTTAATGCTTTGCTGTCTCTGTCTTGAAATTAATAATTCTTTAACAAATTTAAATTCACTGCTGAGTAGCGTACCACTGAGTATACATACCACAGATTGTTTATCCTTCCCCTGCTGAAAGACATCTCCATTGCTTCCAGTTTTTAGTGATTTTGAACAAAGCTGCTCTTTATTCAAAAAATAAATTGCAGCAATAATCACTAAAAACTGGAAACATTTTCATTTTTCACTGGGCCTCACAAGTTATGTAGCTAGCCAGTCATGTCAAGACCATATTTCAATCACTAACCAAAGCACTTCAAGAGCTTTCTGTAGAACAGTGCATACTTTTCCTAATAACAGGATCATAGCCTCCTGAATTAGCCAACTTTGTTCTGCAAATACTACAGTTCTACAAATTCCTTTTTCCTTCTTTGTCAGAAATGAGGGAGGGGTGGGGAATAAGTGGGAAGGGATATTATATTCGAAAAATCCTTTTTGCAGTTTTTATACTCAGTAGACCCTCTCTAATGGCCCAGATAAACAAGGCTTATTACTTAGGGGCACATCTAGTAATCCCACCCCTATTTCCCTATAAACTCCATATTTTCTATTCCAGGACCTGAAATCAGAGGGAACAAGGTATGTTGGATGAAATTTGGCATTAGATAGATATGGTACGAATCTCATTTTTACCACTCCCCAGGTTTTTTATCATGGAGAAATTATTTAAACACTGAGGCTCAAGTTTTTTTATTGTATATATTTATGGGGTACAAAGTAATGTTGTGATATATGTATAATATGCAGAATTATTAAATAAACCTAATTTAGTATCCATCACCTCAAATACTTATCACTTTTTGTGATGAGAACATTTGAAATTTACTCTTAGCAATTTTGAAAGGTACATTATTATTAACTATAGTCATCATGCTGTGGAGTATATCTCAAAACATTTATTTCTCCTGTCAAAAAGTTAAACGTTCATGCCCTGTGACCAACATTTGCCATAACCCCAGCCTCTGATAACCACCATTCAACTCTGTGCTTCTAGGAGTTCGACTTTTTCAGATTCCACATATAAGTGAGATCACATGGCATTTGTCCTTCTGTGCCTACCTTATTTCACTCAGCACAATGTCCTCCAGGGTCATCCATGTTGTGGATGACACGTTGCAAATGACAGGATTTCCTTCTAAGACTCAATGGTATTCCATTGGGCATATAGAGCACCTTTTTAAAATTCATTCATCCATTGATGGTCAGGTTTTTTTAATTAAAAAATAGACAGTGGGCTGGGTGCAGTGGCTCACGCCTGTAATCCCAGCATTCTGAGAGGCCGAAGCGGTTGGATCACGAGATCAGGAGTTCAAGACCAGCCTGGCCAAGATGGTGAAACCCCATCTCTACTGAAAAAATACAAAAAATTAGCCGAGTTTGGTGGTGGGCACCTGTAATCCCAGCTACTCGGGAGGCTGAGGCAGAGAATTTCCTGAACCCAGGAGGTGGAGGTTGCAGTGAGCTAAGGTTGCACCACTGTACTCCAGCCTGGGTGACAGAGTGAGAATCCATCTTTGAAAAAAAAAAATAGACGATGATACTTTTCCACAGATTTTTATAAGAACTTTTTTGAAAACTAGAAAAGGCATATGCTCAATAAAATTACTATGGAACCATTTCCTCTACAAACATACACACCCTTGGGCCAGTAACACTGTAAAGACTCCTTAGGTTTCCTCCCCTTGGACTCTTCAGAGCTCTTCAGTTCAGGGATCTTTTCTATGTCATCATGTTGCCATCAAACTTTCGTTACATGTATTTGTGTCCTGGCTGAAAAACACAAAGGGATAGAGAATAAGTGCCAGCATATATCACTGTTCCTTACATTTGGCAGATCCTTATTAAATTGTTGAGATAGGAATGAAAGGAAAATGGGGAGTGCATCAAAAACAACCTTTATTCATAGTTTTTCAAGAGCTAGCCCAGTTGCATCACCAAAGGCCTAAAAGCCCACAGCTCTCCTTCTAGGTTTGATTGCTCCAGGTTTCTCTTTCTTCTTATTATTTAAGATATTAGAAGTAAAAAGAAAGTTTCTTAATCTAAGTTTTGCTTATAAATCTTAACTTTTGTTTGTGAAAAATGTCTATTTTTAATTCATCATCTTCCCTTGAACACTAATAATATGGTTTACTTCAGAAGAAACATTATACATTTTCAATGCTTGATACTGAGGAAATCAGGCTACAAATTGTTTCATGCAATTATCATCACTAAAAGATGTGGCCAAATTCCAAAGGGACGTCTTCATGGAGGACACTCCTTATCAAATCTTTTCAGAGTATTTATAATTGTTTCAGCTGATGAAGGTAATAAGTAATCTAGATGCTTTATCAAATTCCACCATTAAAACTCAACTTGCCACAGAAACTTTGACTCAATGGCTTTATATGGATATGTTTGATTGTTGACATTGGCTCTTGAGAAGAAATACGTTAAACAGATTGGTATGCCAGGGTGCAGTCTTGCAGCTAGCCCTCTCACCTTCCTCAAAAAGTTCAATTCACTTAAAGCCAGTTAGAAGATTAGTTTATCCTGTAAGACTCTGATAAAAGTTTTAAAGCCATAATAGGTCATTTAATTTATCTTTCAAATCTTTTTTCAGATTTTTTTCATTTTAATATGACTCTGTATTACTTTCCAGAATAATGACTTCAGTTCTGCTACTTAATAAACCTATATTTCCCATTATAATTGCCTTTAAATTTTAGACAGTACCTTTGGAATTAACTCATTCATCCCCTTTGTTTCACAATACAGAAAACTGAAAACAGATAATTTAAGTGATTTGCTCAACTCTTACAGCATGTCAATGGCAGAGCTGAGGCTAGATCTGAAGAGTCTTCTGACTCCTGGGCCCAGTGCTCTTTTCATTAGGAAGTGAAACTACTCTTAAGCTTATTATACCTGTCTGTGGCCCCATGCTCACTTCCATAAGAATTTACTGTCAGGGAAGCAAGATACTCAAATATGGATGAGAACCTTAGATATAATAAAAAATATTTAGTTTATTGTATCTGTAAATTCTTGCCCACACTTGGTTAAAGATTAGGAAAACAAACTTTTTGAAGTACGGAAATTTCCCCCATACACATGTAGCACTTTTAGAATATCACATGTCTAAACATCAAGAGAGTATAAGACCAGGGAGCCGATATAAACTGTCACACACATGAAAGAGCACAGAGCAAAGTAATTTCCTGATGGCTGCACCAAATTGGCAAGCTTTAAACTTCCTTTCCTCATGTGTTCACCATCTCATCAATGGTCTAGATGTGCATTTATTCAACTATGTTTTTTCTTGCCAAAACAGAAATGCACATGGCATAGTCTCGAGATCTTCCTGGAAACCCACAGATATGGCAGTGTGTGCAGCACCAGGCCCAAGGGAATTCATCCAAATGTTTAAAATGCTAGGCTCACCAGGCACGGTGGCTGACATCTGTAATCCCAGCTACTCAGGAGGCTGAGCTGGGAGGAGAGCTTGAACCAAGGAATTCTAGGTTATAGTAAGCTATGATTGCACCACTGCACTCCAGCCTGGACCACAGAGTGAGACCTCATCTCTAAAAAAAGGAAAAGAAGAAGAAAAAAAAGGAAAGGAAAGAAAATGCTATAGAGTCAGGGAGACATTGATTCAGTGCCAGACTGCCTTCAGGAGCAGTTTGTGCCTTCCCTTCCCAACTGCCTGTCCTGCAAACTTTGGGCTTCATTATCAGACAAGGAAATAATAGCCTCATACAAATTGTGCACTCAGTTCCCATAATTACACAAGGTTAAAGCTCTAAAATAAATAAATCCTTTTATACTATGTGTGTGTATTGATTTTTATATATTAAGGAATACACACACACACACACACACACACACACATAATCAGTGAGCACCTAAAGGACTTCGAGGAAACTGCTAGCAAAAGCCTGATGTGCAAAAGCCTGATATGCTTTAGTTTAAGCAGGCTTTGAATGAGAGTTTAAAAGAAAGTAAGTGACTAAACTTTGACCCATCCAGACAATAAAGTATTAATCGGTGCTAAAAAGAAATGAACTGTCAAGCCATGAAAAGGCATGGAGGAACCTTAAATGCATATTACTAAGTGAAAGAAGCCGATCTGAAAGGGGTACGTACTGTGTGATTCCAACTATATGACATTCTGAGAAAGGCAAAACTATGGCGACAGTAAAAAGATCAGTGGTTTCCAGGCACTGAAGAGAGGAGGGATGAATGGGCAGAGCACAAAGGATTTTTAAGGTAGCAAAAGTACTCCTTATGATACTACAATGGTGGATACATGCCACTATACGTTTGTCCGAACCTGCAAAATGTATAACACTAAGAATGAACCCTAATGTAAACTGTGGATTTTGGGTGATAATGATGTGTCAATGGAGGTTCACTGATTGCAGCAAATGTACCACTCTGGTGCTGGAGGTTGATAGTCGGGGAAGATGTGGATTTGTGGCAGCAGTGCGTATATGGGAAATCTCAACTTTCTGCCCAATTTTGCTGTGAACCTAAAACTGCTCTAAAAATAAAGTCTATTTTAAAAAGAAAATAGTGAGAAAATGTTATGGAAACCTGGAGGAAATGGTTTCCTTTTTATATAGTGGCAGAAAATTTAGTAGCATTGTTGCCTATAGTAATGGACAAAGTAAAAACATGTACCTGATGGACTGGATGACCAAGCCCCAGGAGATTTCCAGGCAGGGTGCTAAAAGTGCCACCTGGCTTCTTTTTGCTGCTTACAGTAAAATGTGAGAGGAATGATGAGATAAAGAAAAAAATCAGATGTAAAGAATCCAGGACTTGCTGAGTTCAAAAATAAAACTGTTTCTCATTCTCAGCACTTCCAAGATTCTCAAATTAAGAAATAACTTCAGAGCAAAAACCAAATCCAATGGAGAACTATTAAATCCTTTGTTAAAACCTTAGAAAGATCTAATACAGCCCCTGAGAAAACCATTCAGTCAGACAAAAGGCCTTCTAAGACTCCAAAAGTAAGCCTCACAAATTCACTCCTTTAAAGAAAACTCCCTCTCAGACTCTTAAACGGGATATTCCTCAGTCACCTTGCAGGAAGATCACGGTAAAGAGGGTATCTCTTGGAAAAAAAAAAAAAAGTATATATGTGACTTTTGTCTAATGGAGCGGTCTATAAATTAGTTCATTTTAAAATACGAAATTGTTTTAAAGAATTATATCTTCTTGGATTTAAAGGAACTGAAACAGTGCAAAATGAGAAGGCTTTGGTTCCCTAAACTTCTATGGGCAAGAAGCAGGTTTAGAAAACCACTCGTCTGCAGATACAGGCCATTTCTAATGAGAAAGGAAGGAAGACTCAGAAGATGATAGAACCAGGCTGGGCATGGTGGCTCACACCTGTAATCCCAGCACTTTGGGAGGCTGAGGCGGGCGGATCACCTGAGGTCAGGAGTTTGAGACCAGCATGGCCAACGTGGTAAAGACCCATCTCTACTAAAAATACAAAAATTAGTTGAGTGTGGTGGTGGGCACCTGTAATCCCAGCTACTCAGTAGGCTGAGGCAGAGAATCACTTGAACCCAGGAGGTGGAGGTTGCAGTGAGCCGAGATCATGCCACTGTACTCCAGCCTGGGTGACAGAGCAAGACTCCACCTCAAAAAAAAAATTAAATAAATAAAAATAAAAAAGAAGATAGAACCAAGAGCTCAGAAAGCAGAGGTAAGAACCTTAAAGAATCATTCTAAGGCAGCAGGATTGAGCCTGAATTAAGGACTTGGCAACATGTGCCTGGTTAGATTTCAGAACTGCCATGGACCAGTGACTGCTGTGTGACTCCTATTCTCCCCCCCTTCTAAAGAAAGTGGAATGCTACTACCCTACACCTTTCCTGTAATTTAGGGGTGCTGGTTGTATGAGGAACAGATAACTTGTCTCCATAGTTCACAGGTCTCCAGATCTAGAGGATCAATATTCAAGGAGCTATACCCAGATATGACTTAGGTGACCCAATCTTGGACTTTCAGCTGATACTGTAATGGCATGAGACTTGGTGGCCTTCAGGAAGGAGATAAGTATATATTTTTAAGTAGGAGGAACATGAATCACTGGATGCCATAGGGTGGACTAGGGTATTCAGTCTCAAAAATGGCCTCCAATGATCCTCCCCTCCATGTACTCATGCCCTTTTACAGTTCCCTCTTCTAATGTGTCAAGGCTGCCCCTGTGTGACCAGTACAACAGGGCAGAAGTGACAGTCTGTGACTTCTAAGACTTAGTCATAAGAAGCATTTCAGCTTTTGTCTTAGTATCTCAGTTCATTCACTCTAGGAAAAGTCAGCTATTTTACCATGAGGAGACTCAAACAATCCGTGGAGATTCCCATGGCAAGAGGAACTGAAGCCCCTGGCCAATAGTTACATAAGAAAGCTGCCTTGGAAGTGGATCTTCCACCCTATATCAAGCCTTCAGATGATGGCAGCCCCACGTGACATCTGACTACAATATCACAAGATGCTCCTAAATGCTTGACCCACAAAACCAAAAGAGATAATAAACGATTATTACTAATTTAAGCCACTAAGTTTAAATTAGCAACCCACAGAGCAATAAATAACAAATATAGCAAGGTTAAAAAGTTAGGAGATAATGGGGGAAAAAACTCTATCTACTATGATAGATAGCACCTCTCTGATATGATTAACAACAAAGTCCAGGCTACACAGGAAAGCAAATGACACCTAGAAGGAAGATCATGATTTTAATAGAGAAGTTTTACATGAAGTCTATGTATTATGGGAAATTCTGGCATTCCCTAATTAAGGTACCAAAATGGCATATATTCCTATGGTTAGAAAAGTATGGTTGTGGTGACAGTCATTCATATGTTTTTTGTTTGTTTGTTTGTTTTGAGATGAAGTCTCACTCTGTTGACAGGTTAGAATGCAGTGGTGTGATCTTAGCTCACTGCAACCTCTGCCTCCTGGGTTCAAGCAATTCTCCTGCCTCAGCCTCCTGAGTAGCTGGGACTACAGGTGCACACCACCATGCCCAGCTAATTTTTTTTTTTTTTTTTTTTCTGAAGTATTTATTGATCATTCTTGGGTGTTTCTCGGAGAGGGGGATATGGCAGGGTCATAGGATAATAGTGGAGAGAAGGTCAGGAGATAAACACATGAACAAAGGTCTCTGGTTTTCCTAGGCAGAGGACCCTGCGGCCTTCTGCAGTGTTTGTGCCCCTGAGTACTTGAGATTAGGGAGTGGTGATGACTCTTAAAGAGCATGCTGCCTTCAAGCATCTGTTTAACAAAGCACATCTTGCACCACCCTTAATCCATTTAACCCTGAGTTGACACAGCACATGTTTCAGAGAGCAGGGGGCTGGGGGAAAGGCCATAGATCAACAGCATCCCAAGGCAGAAGAATTTCTCCTAGTCAGAACAAAATGGAGTCTCCTATGCCCACCTCTTTCTACACAGACACAGCAACAATCTGATCTCTCCTTCCTTTCCCCACACTTCCTCCCCTTCTCTTCAACAAAACCGCCATCGTCCTCATGACCCGCTCCCGATGGTCGCTGTCTCTTCGGAGCTGTTGGGTACACCTCCCAGACAGGGCAGCCGGGCAGAGGCGCTCCTCACCTCCCAGACAGGGCGGCTGGGCAGAGGCGCCCCTCGCTTCCCAGACGGGGCCGCCCGGGCAGAGGCGCTCCTCTCCTCCCAGACGGGGCGGCCGGGCAGAGGCGCTCCTCACTTCCCCGACGGGGCCGCCCGGGCAGAGGCGCTCCTCGCTTCCCAGACGGGGCCGCCCGGGCAGAGGCGCTCCTCAGTTCCTCCCAGACCGGGTGGCAGCTGGGCAGAGGCGCTCCTCACCTCCCAGACGGGGCGGCCGGGCAGAGGCGCTCCTCACTTCCCCGACGGGGCGGCCGAGCAGAGGCGCTCCTCACTTCCCAGAGGGGGCGGCCGGGCAGAGGCGCTCCTCACTTCCCAGACGGGGCGGCCGGGCAGAGATGCTCCTCACTTCCTCCCAGATGGGGTGGCGGCCAGGCAGAGGCGCTCCTCACTTCCCAGACTGGGCGGCCGGGCAGAGGCGCTCCTCACCTCCTAGACGGGGCGACCAGGCAGAGGCGCTCCTCACTTCCCAGACGGTGTGGCGGCTGGGCAGAGGTGCTCCTCCCTTCCCAGATGGGGCAGCCAGGCAGAGGCGCTCCTCACTTCCCAGACGGTGTGGCGGCCGGGCAGAGGTGCTCCTCCCTTCCCAGATGGGGCAGCCAGGCAGAGGCGCTCCTCACTTCCTCCCAGACGGGGTGGCAGCCAGGCAGAGGCGCTCCTCACTTCCCAGAGGGGGCGGCCGGGCAGAGGTGCTCCTCACTTCCTCCCAGATGGGGTGGCAGCCAGGCAGAGGCACTCCTCACCTCCCAGACGGGGCGGCCGGGCAGAGGTGCTCCTCATCTCCCAGACGGGGCGGCCGGGCAGAGGTGCTCCTCATCTCCCAGACGGGGCAGCCGGGCAGAGGTGCTCCTCACTTCCTCCCAGACGGGGTGACGGCCGGGCAGAGGCGCTCCTCACCTCCCAGACGGGGCGGCCGGGCAGAGGCGCTCCTCACCTCCCAGACGGAGTGGTCAGGCAGAGGCGCTCCTCACTTCCCATATGGGGTGGCGGCCGGGCAGAGGCGCTCCTCACTTCCCAGATGGGGCAGCCGGGCAGAGGTGCTCCTCACTTCCTCCCAGACGGGGTGGCAGCCGGGCAGAGGCGCTCCTCACCTCCCAGACGGGGTGGCCGGGCAGAGGCGCTCCTCCCTTCCCAGACGGAGTGGCCAGGCAGAGGCGCTCCTCACCTCCCAGAGTGGGCGGCCGGGCAGAGGTGCTCCTCACTTCCTCCCAGACGGGGTGGCGGCCAGGCAGAGGCGCTCCTCACCTCCCAGACGGGGCTGCCGGGCAGAGGCACTCCTCACCTCCCAGAGTGGGCGGCCGGGCAGAGGCGCTCCTCACTTCCCAGAGTGGGCGGCCGGGCAGAGGCGCTCCTCACTTCCCATAGGGGGTGGCAGCCGGGCAGAGGCGCTCCTCACTTCCCAGGTGGGGCAGCTGGGCAGAGGTGCTCCTCACTTCCTCCCAGACGGGGTGGCAGCCAGGCAGAGGCGCTCCTCACCTCCCAGACGGGGCGGCCGGGCAGAGGCACTCCTCACCTCCCAGACGGGGCGGCTGGGCAGAGGCGCTCCTCACCTCCCAGAAGGGGCGGCTGGGCAGAGGCGCTCCTCACTTCCCATATGGGGTGGCAGCCGGGCAGAGGCGCTCCTCACTTCCCAGACGGGGTGGCGGCCAGGCAGAGGCGCTCCTCACTTCCCAGATAGGGCAACAGGGCAGAGGCGCTCCTCACTTCCTCCCAGACGGGGCGGCCGGGCAGAGGTGCTCCTCATCTCCCAGACGGGGCAGCCGGGCAAAGGCGCTCCTCACTTGCTCCCAGACGGGGTGGCAGCCGGGCAGAGGCGCTCCTCACATCCCAGATGATGGGCGGCCGGAAAGAGACGCTCCTCACTTCCTAGACGGGGTGGCGGTGGGGCAGAGGCTGTAATCTTAGCACTTTAAGAGGCCAAGGCAGGAGGCTGGTAGGTGGAGGTTGCAGAGAGCCGAGATCACACCACTGCACTCCAGCCTGAGCACCATTGAGCATTGAGTTAGCGAGACTCCGTCTGCAATCCCAGCACCTCGGGAGGCCGAGGCAGGCAGATCACTCGAGGCCAGGAGCTGGAGACCAGCCCGGTCAACACGGCGAAACCCCGTCTCCACCAAAAATACAAAAACCATTCAGGCGTGGCGGCGCGCGACTCCAATCCCAGGCACTCAGCAGGCCGAGGCAGGAGAGTCACAGGAGCCCGAGGCAGGGAGGTTGCAGCGAGCCGAGATCCCGGCAGTACAGTCCAGCTCCGGCAACAGAGGGAGACCGAAAAAAGAAGGAGAGGGAGACCGAAAAAAGAGAGAGGGAGAGAGGGAGAGAGGGAGAGAGGGAGAGAGGGAGAGAGGGAGAGAGGGGGAGAGGGAGAGGGAGAGGGAGAGGGAGAGGGAGAGGGAGAGGGAGAGGGAGAGGGAGAGGGAGAGGCAATTTTTATATTTTTAATAGAGACAGAGTTTCACCATGTTGGCCAGGATGGTCTCGATCTCTTGACCTCATTATCTGCCCACCTCAGCCTCCCAAAGTGCTGGGATTACAGTCATGACAGTCATCCATATTTTTATGAGCAAATACTCTGAATAATTATATGGTGTTTATATATTTATTCTCACCTACCTTACGTTTAATTCTCACATTAACCCTGTGAGATGGCTATTACAGATGAAGAAGCTGTGACTTGAAAATTTTGCCTAAGGTCACAGTGAGAAAACGGCCGAGGCAGGAATAAAATTCAGATCTTCTGATTCAATGCATGGCTTTCCTTCCTTTGGTCACAGTTTCCTTGTGGTGGACACAGAAGAAATGCAAGGTCCTGCAATTCAACCTTCTCAGAACATAAACCCTTGCTTCAAATCCTCATGGAGGTCATGGGTGTTTCAGTGAAAGAAAAGTAGAATGTGGATAGTGGGAGGAGAGGGCTTATTCCTCTCAAAGGCCACAGAATAAATCATAAGCAAAGCTTCAAGGGGGAAGCACAGCATATTTAGGAAACAAAAATGAGACTACTTGGATCCAACAAAAGATCCAAACTTGACTCCGAAAGAACTAGAGGTGAGGTATGTTGGAGGCTGATGTGAGGAATGAGCTGGACATGGTATATAATGGAAAGTCACTGGAGATTTCAGAAAAGGCAGTGACCCACAGAACTGTGTATTCACAGAGGTAAGACCCTCTTCCAGAGTCTAGCATAAATACTGGCATACCTCTTTTATCTTTCCAGTTAGTTGCTGGAAACAGCATCTGCCCTAGTAGGAGTCTAGCATTTTTCTCCTAAAGATAGCATCCCATCCTAACCCTGAATTGTGCAAGAATTCCAGGGGCTTTGACAATTCAATTCAGGGCTCACTTGTTCTTCCAAAAGTTAGGAAAAGGGAGACAATGGAAGGCCCCCTGTCCATTAGCACCATAGCATGGTTCATAATCACAGAGTTCCTGCACCACCTTTGAGACAATTGTTCACTGCTAAGGTGATGCCCATGCTGGACCACATCACAAGCGTGGCCACACGGCCACCCATACTCTCATTTCAAGCTTATTTCTCTTTAATTTCCGATGCTTACTCATTATTTCCAGTCAGGGCAGCTGGATCCAAGAGGGCATCCACCACACACTGTTTGGAATCAGTCACCGCCCTCCTTCGACTCTTAGCCCATGTGTGGAACCGAATCCCTAGCCATTCAGCCCTTCCCTTGAGTGGAGGCCAATAGGACCTATCCCACCAGGTAGTTCTGAGAATTAAGTGTGTCGATATACGTAAAGGATCTGCACTGTCTGTTGCATAGCAAGTTTTCCCTAAATGTTATTGTTACTATTATTTTACGTTTGAGAATGCCTACAGAGTGGTGGAAAACTTCTCACAGGTACAAGCTAAGCATACTATTATTTTCAAAATGATTTCTGGCTCTTAACAACACCTTAGAACTAAAATTTGATCCCTAGCCCTTTCCTATAGCAAACACTGAGCACCATCAAAAAGGCAAATACCTATGCTTAGGTAGCGATTAAAGGTGAGAATGAATGAATCAGGATTTCCAATCCACACTAAGCTATATGTGTTATAAATAGGACTTTGTAATAGAGTGAGCAAGTCAAAGCAGGGCAACTCTGTGAAGAAAAAGAAGACAAATTATTGTTTAAAAAAAAAAAACAATGGTTAATCCTCAGGAACTATCCTTTGCGGAGGTCATTACTGCTACAGTGAGATGGTAATTTAAAAAAAAAGTAGGCCCAATTCAAAGTCAGCATGTACAGTATAGAACACTGTGGACTGAGTGATCACTCATCCAGATTTATATGTATAAAATATAGGTACAATTAAGACACTAAAAGTGTTTATAGGACTTAAAACTTTGCATACAAAGCCCTTTTCTTATCCTGTATTCCAAACTTTGCCCAAATTCTGCACATTAAGTATGTATCAATGAAACTAAAAAAGAGTATTACTTTATGCCCAGTTTCTCTGCCATTAAGAACCACAAAAGGTACTAGGATGGGACAAGTTTCCTCAGAATAATCTGGATGGGTGAGCACTCAGGCCACAGTCTTCTATACTGTTTACACTGTCTTTGAAATGGGCCTGCTTTTTTTTTTTTTTTTGGAAATTATCAGCTCACAGTAGCAGTAATGACCTCCACAAAGGATAGTTTCTGAGGATTAACCACTTGGAAGCGGGGAGGATTTTAGGCGATATCAGCACTTCCTCCTCCTCTTCAGGAAATGCCAGGCCTTTACTTACACAGAACTGCCAAAGTAATTTCGTTTCTAATTAGCCTCAACTCCCCACATTTACCTGTGCACTGAAACCATGGTTTAACTAAAAAACAGTATTCCCAATTCTTCCCCTTCTGTTTCCCAAGTCTGTTCTGCATCGCCAAGATAGCGATATATAGTGCTGAGAAAACTTGAACCAAATCATCACTTCTCTTTTATGAAGAATTTATTTTCCTTCATTGGAGCTTTTTAGTAACACATCGTGACCCTTTTCTGTAGATGTTTCACCAGGTTTCAATAATAAAGCTGCCTTGGTAATGAAGAAAGCAATACTATAATCAAGTGTGACCGTGGGTGTCTGTCAGTCATATGGAAACAAAGAGGAACCTTCTGGAAAATAATACAAAATGTAGTAAGTTCCCTGTGCAGGTAATTTGCCTCCAGGCCCCTAATCCCCCTCCGAGAGAGCATTGCCTTGCCTGGGCACTGGGTCTAGCACCTGTTGCTCTATGGCTCCACAGGACTTACTGAAAGATTCATGTGACTGAGGGCATCTGTCCTCCCACACTCTGGCTATGGTGACTGACCAGCTATGAAGCAGGGATGACTAACAAAGAATGGAAGGCCCCATGTTTCAGAAGGCGTTTTAAATTTCAGGGAAATATCTGTGAGCTGGAAAGGAAATGCTGGGGTCCTGCACCTGATGAGCAGCTGATCACGCTCTCAATGTCATCATTATGGTGTGTCATCTAAGGAACAGAATTGAAATAGCTAGACTCTCTGGAACCAAAGGGTCAGACCCAGGCAAAATTAGCTTAGCTTGCTGTATGGGTAATGACTGTAATCCTTTGCGCTCCCTGGAGTACTTTATGGTCAAGGATCTTGGGGAGAGTTTGCCAACAATTAATCTCAGTAGAGGCCTGTGGGTTTCAGGATGAATCATACTACTCATTTACCTCTTTCTCGTCCATAGCATACTCTCACATGGAGCTGCCTGCAAGGACTGAGTCTATCAAAACATATGTAGTAATATTACACGTTTTAACAAGTGATCCTATTGAGGATTCAGTGGTCTGTGCTGAGTCCGAAAGCAGAAAAGCACATAGCAGAGCTGGCTGTGAAGCAATGCCTTGACCAAGAGTGGGAAATGCACCAGCATCTTGCCACCAAACTGCCCACCAGCCCCAGTTAGGGGCTTCAAATCCACACACCCAGAAAGCGGGTCTGAGACAGAACTGCCTTCTGTGAAATATGCTATAAGCAGAATACTATTTTAGGTTCAAATCATAGTCCTGTGACTACAAAAAGGGAGAGAGAGAGAGATTAACCAAACAAAAGGGATAATTCCACAAGCATGGTGAAAATGGCACAATTTTATCAGGAAAGTTATCATCCATAGTTTTTATTGCCTGAAAGGAGACTCACAGAATCACAAGATTTTAGAGCAGGGAGCGGTCGTGGATACCATCTAGATCAATTTTTTTATTTTGCAGAAATAAAAATGCAGTCTAATATATTTTCCTCAACAACCCACCAGTTAAGAACAGGCAGCCGGGCATGGTGGCTCACGCCTATAATCCCAGCACTTTGGGAGGCCGAGGTGGGCAGATCACAAGGTCAGGAGATCAAGACCATCCTGGCCAGCATGGTGAAACTCTGTCTCTACTAAAAATACAAAAATTAGCTCAGCGTGGTGGTGCGTGCCTGTAATCCCAGCTACTTGGGAGGCTAAGGCAAGAGAATTGCTTGAACCCGGGAGGCGGAGGTTATGGTGAGCCGAGATAGCACCACTGCACTCCAGCCTGGCAACAGAGCAAGACTCTGTCTCAAAAAAAAAAAAAAAAAAAAAAAAGCAGGCTTCCATTGAAGGTGAGGGAGCCAGGCAGATCCGAGGGGTGCATAAGGCACTTCTTGAGAAGGGCAGACCTCTGTGGGATTCCCCATGAGCAAACCCAATGGTAGGATCAAGATGCTGAAAAGAGAAATAAGAGTGCTGGAAGGGCAAATAGAAGCAAAGCAAACATGACATTGCTTCACGTCCAAAGCTCTACTAGACTTTGGACGCAGTGGCTCACGCCTGTAATCCCAGCACTTTCAGAGGGTGAGGTGAGTGGATCACTTGAGGCCAGGATTTGGAGACCAGCCTGGCCAACATGGTGAAACTCCTTCTCTACTAAAAATACAAAAAAAATTAGCTGGGTGTGGTGGCACACGCTTGTGATCCCAGCTACGTGGGAGGCTGAAGCATGAGAATTGCTTGAACCTGGGAGAGAAAAGTTGCAGTGAGCTAAGATTGAACACTGCACTCCAGCCTGGGCAACAGAGTAAGACCCTGTTGCAAAAAAAAAAAAAAAAAAAAGAAAGAAAGAAAAAGGAAGGAAGGAAGGGAGGGAGGGAGGGAGGGAGAAAAAATCCTAAATTCCACCACCTGCCCTGGAAGCTCACAAACAAAAATGAGACTCCTAGGGCTAAAATGAATTCAACAAATTAAAATCTGATTCTGAATAAAATTGCCACATGCATTTCTGGGGAGCCTTGAAAGTACTCCTATAAAAGGTAGCAATATACACTGCCCTTTGTCAAAGGCAGGTCTTTGTCCCATGTTCTCTCATAATAATGTTAAATAACACATGAATGCATAGAGAATGAATGAAACCTCCCTTGGGAGGAGGCAGGAGGTCCTACAAGCTATTCCATTTGAGTTTAGAACAGTAAAATATATCGTTAAGATATGTGCTATTTGACAATTAATGAGTATCATTTACTAAACTTTCTGAGAATGCTATAGTCTCACTCTGCTTCTCAAAATTCCTTTCACAGTTGGCTGTATGGAAGTTTACATTCTGCACTATTCTTAGCTCTCGCAGCTGGAGAATTCCGGGGAGTCCTCAACGCCAAATTCCAGGACATGAAGCTAATACCACTGTTTCAAACTTCTCTTTTTAAAATAAATGCATGATTTTAGAAGATTTTAGTTATCAAAAGAATGCTACTTTTAAATGTAATGTAGACTAAAAGATTTTTCTATTGCAAAATCTTAAAATAACAACCATGTCAATGAAAGCTTACAATATGGGTGGTAGTGGGGATGATAATATATCTATTTTTTAATAAGCATCAGATTTAATAAATGATTTCAGTATCAAAATTTCAAAGAAGATTGATATTTCACATAGTAGAACAATTTGGTCAATACATTTAATAGACGACCCTGAATGCATGTCTCAATTTCAGATTAATTCATTGATCAAATATTTACTGAGTACCTACGATGACCCAGAACTAAATGCTTGCGAACAAAACAATCAAAAGCCCCAGACTTTATGGAGTTTACACTCTAGTGGGGAGAGACAGACAGCAAAAAATAAACATTTTCTAAGGTGGACCTTTTTGATTTGAAAGGCAAGACCTAGGTACTGTGGACCCCACTGAAATGCTGCATGTTAACCCATGTTATTGGGTGTGAAATCCAGAAGGGAATTCTGGGAAGACACTAACAAGGATCACCAGTCCTTTTAGTCAAAGAATACTAATTGTTTAACAAAAGCACCTCAAACGTGGCAAAGCCTCAAAGTGTGACATATTCCAGAACTGCATTCATTATTTTTTTCTTCTCCCTATTTTTTCCTTTCTAGTGACAGCAACACCTGATAGCCAGTTGTTACAAAAATACAAACCTGGCAGTCAGGCTACACTCCTCACTTTCCCATATCCATGTCCTAGAGTGCTGACATGCTCATAGTTCACTTTTCTGTCCCCACTGGGTCCTGTTCCTCACTGCTGCACCTCCATCACTTTTCCCTGGGATTCTTGGAGTCATCAACAACCACCTGTTCTCCCTAGCTCCATTAGGCACTTCTTCCATCTCCTTTTCCTCACTGTTGCCCAATGATCTTTTTGAAATGTGATTGCATCTATTTCTTATTTAAAATTTTTCAGAGGTGTCAAGTGATTCTAGGCATAAAGATTTGGGGGATGTTGTTGTTGTTGTTGTTGTTGTTTGAGACAGGATCTTGCTCAGTAACCCAGGCTGGAATACAGTGGCACAATCATGGCTTACTGCACCCTCAATTTCCCAGGCTCAAGTGGTCCTCTGCCCTCAGTCTCCCAAGTAGCTGGGACTACAGGTGTGCACCACTAAGCCCAACTAATTTTCTTTTTATTTTTTGCAGAGACAGGGTCTCACTATGTTGCCCAGGTGGGTCTTAAACTCCTGAGCTCAAATGATCCTCCTGCCTCAGCCTCCCAAAATACTGAGTTTACAGATGTGAGCCACCATGCCTGGCCTAGGATTTGTTTTCTTTTTCAATTGAGAATTTTTTTTAGTCAAGGTAATACAGATACAAGTTTAACATTTTAAATATTACCAAAGGGTAATTTTTTGTCATTGAAACTTAAGGGTCATTTTCATGAAATGTAAGTTTTTCATTGATCCCAGTTCCCTCAGGACTCAAAAAATAAATAAATAAATAAAAATAAACATGTTAAAAATAAAAAAAACTATATGGTGTATTAGATGGTAACAAGCATTATGCAAAAACAGAACAGGGTAGGAAGATCTGGGTGGAGATGCTACAAAAATTTAAATAGTGTTTCCTGGGTGTACCTCATTAGGAAGGGACACTGGAGAAGGCTTAGAGCAAGTGAAGGGGGAGAGTGCTCCAGGCAAAAGCTATGTTCCTGTGCAAAGGCCCTGAAGTAGAATATGCCAGCTTCTGTGAATAGGAGGGGAAAGGTAGTAGGGAAAAATCCAGAGATTAGTGGGGGCCCAGTTTGTCCAGGTTTTTGTTGGCCATTGTTAGTACTTTGGCTTTTGCTTTGTTGAAATAAAAGGTAACAAGCAAGAATGGAATCAGGGGGATCAATTAGGGAGTAAGTGACAATGATTGGCTTATACCAGAGTGTTCATAGTAGAGATGATGAGAATGGATCAGATGAAGTATATAGCTTAAAGATATAGCAAATGGGATTTTCTGACTAATTGGATATGGAGTATGAAAGAAAGAGAAGATTCAAGGGTAACTAAGAATTTGACCCAGAGCAATTAAAAAAGTAATATTGCCGGCTGGGCACGTGGCTCACGCCTGTAATCCCAGCACTTTGGGAGGCTGAGGTGGGCGGATCACGAGGTCAGGCATTCGCGATCAGCCTGGCCAACACAGTGAAACCCTGTCTCTACTAAAAATACAAAAAATTAGCCAGGCATGGTGGCGGGTGCCTGTAATTCTGGCTACTCAAGAGGCTGAGGCAGGACAATCGCTTGAACCTGGGAGGCAGAGGTTGCAGTGAGCCGAGATTACACCATTGCACTCCAGCCTGGGCAACAAGAGTGAAACTCCATCTCAAAAAAAAAAAAAAAAAAAGTAATATTGCCATCAACTGAGATGAGACAGCTGGGGGTGAAGTACTACAAAGTTAGAGATCAGATGTTCCATTTTTGATATATTAAGTTTGAGACACTGATTGGCTCTTCTAGTGGAAATCTCAAGAAGTTGGTGATAAGAGACAACTGGTTCAAAGAGTTTTGCTGCAAGGGAAGGCCCAGGAATGGGGTAGTAACTGGCAGGGATGATGGAGTCAGCAGAAAGCTTTGGTTTTCATTGCATTAAGATAGGAAATCTAATAATATATTTGCATATTGGTGAAAATGTTCCCAAAAAGTGAGAAAATGATAAAACAGGAGAGAGCAGAACTGCTGGACCAATGATCTTTAGTAGGTAAGAAAGGATGAGATCTAGCACACAAGTGAAAAGATGACCTTTCTCTCTAAGAAGAAACAATAGAAATAAGCACAGATGTTAGATTTCATGGATGCAGACACTAGTAGATGGTAAATATGGTGGTTGGAGTCTGGAGAATTCTCTTTCAGTTGTGATTGAAGATAACGGAGGAAGTGTTGAGGTTTTAGGAGAGCTGTGAAAATTTAAAAATTAACTAGAGAAGTGGGGCTGGGCATTGTGACTCACACCTGTAATCCCAGTACTTTGGGAGGCTGAGGTGGGAGGATTGCTTAAGCCCAGGAGTTGGAGACCAGCCTGGGCAACATAGGGAGACCCTGTCTCTACAAAAAAAAAAAATTTGAATTAGCCAAACATGGTGGCACACACCTGTAGTCCCAGCTACTTGGGAGGCTAAGGCCAAAGGATGGCTTGAGCCCCGGAGGTGGAAGACAAAGTGAGCTATGAACTTCAGCCTGTGTGACAGATAGAGACCGTGTCACAAAAAAAAAAAAAAAAAAAAGTGGAAAAGTCAATGGACTAGAGAAACATAATTTCCTGGCAGCATTAAGGATGAAGCATAAAGCATCAGAGGCCCACATGAAGTAGGTAGTGATTAATTTACAATGGGACAAACCTATACAAATTGTACAGAGGAGCAAGATTTTCTGTTTTCTTTAGTCCTATTCAGATTCATTGGTGTAGGTATATAGCAGACAGAGAGGGAGACTTAACTTGTGGCTTTGTCAAGGAAGAAAACTGAAGCCAAAAAAGGCAAGGAATTGAGGGTGACCCCAAGGGAGTGACTAGAATGGTTGAAAATTGAATTTAAGTTTGGTCAATAGGGACGAGAGGATGTCAAGAAGATGATGGACAGTTAAAAAAAAAAGATGTCAGACAGATCCTACAGGTAGTAGGATCAATGAACTGGCAATGTAGGTAGGTTCAAATTGTTGGGATCATGGTTCTAGAAGGAGTGAACTAGAAGAAAGGGAAGGTGGTGATAGGGTGAGAAGAGATTATGGAAAGGTTGCAATTATGAGTAATGACAAAACTCAGGACAATAATCTTTTTGTTTACACAGAGAACATTGCTGTAGAGAAGAAAAATAGAGTGTGAGCAGAAGAAAATGAAAATGGATTAGACACTGAACTGCTCACAGGCTTGGCAGCTTTTCAGGAGTGGGATGCTAAGTAGCTTCTTTGGGCATTTTGTGGGTGTGGAGAAAACAATGACAGGTGGCGGCTAGTGTAAGAACAGGAAACTAGGAAGAGCTCGTTTCTCAAAAGGAACTGCCCGCAATGACTTCAACAATTAGAGGTGTATTGGGTTTATAACACTCCTCTTTTAAAATGCATATAGTGTATCAGTCATCTATGCTGCAGTATGAATTGTAATAATTAGACTATTCCAGTGTTCTCTGATCCCAAACTAACATCTGTGCAATGAGAACGTGGGAGCTTTGAGTAGAAATATGAAAAAAGGGCATAAGAAATTTTGAGTGATGTCCATAGCAGCATTATTCATAACAACCAAAAAGTGGAAATGAACCAAATTTCCCTTAACTGATGAATAAATAAGTGGTATATCCACACAAATGGAATATTATTTGGCAATAAAATTATATGAAGTTCTGATATATGCTAGAACATGGATGAACTTTGAAAACATTATGCTAAATAAAAGTCAGACACAAAAGGTCATATATTGTATAATTCTATTCATATGAAATGCCCAAAATAGGCAAATTCATAGAGACGGAGAGTAGAATAATGGCTTCCTAGGGTTATGGGTACAGTGAGATGGGGGAGACAGATAAGGAGCACAGGGTTTATTTGGGGGGTAATAAAAATGTTCTAAAATTGATTGCTGTAATGGATGTACAACTCTGTAAAGATACTAAAAACCACTGAATTATACACTTTAAATGGGTGAATTGTATGATGTTAAATTATATCTCAATAAAACTTTTTAAAAAAAAAACAGAAACTCTGAGTTCAGGTGAGCTTTGGACAGCTGCAAGCATCATTCAATAGACTATAAGAAAGAAGAATTCGGAAAACACTAAAAGAAACTCTATTTTTCTTGAAATTTGACCTAGAGCCCTGCTGATATGTCACACACCCAAGTGTCTCTTAAATCAACTCCAACATCATCTTGGGCCTTTCTGCCCAAGGTTGCTAATGCCTCCCCAGCAGAAACACACACTGACCAAGTCAACCTAGAGTTTTCAGAGCACAGTGATTAGGGTTCAGTCTCTAGATCCAGGCAGAAATAGTTGATATTCTCACTCTGCTGCAGGTTGTGTGTCTGTGTGACTTTAGGCAAGTCACCTTATGGCCCTTAGTCTCAATATCCAATGGAAATAATACAAGTACCTTCCTTACAGTATCGTTGTAAGAATTAAATGAGAAAAAAAGGCAAAGCACTTATTGTAGAAGCTGGCAATTAGGGACAGCTTAGTTATTATCATTATAAAATGTTAGGAATATAAAGAGGGATGGCTAGAGATCCCAATATATTTTATGGTACATACTCCGGCACTCCCCACGTATGCCCTTCCAGAGGAGTCAAACTGGAAAGAAAGAAGGGGAGTGCATTCAAGAGAAGTATGTTTCCCCACTTTCCTCTCTCTCCATTTGGCACTTACCCTGTGACAAATATTCCTGTCTTTGGGTTAAAGCTGTTCTTGCTATCAAGAAGAAATGATAATGTTGTAGGAGCAGCTGCATTTCCACCCAAATACCAGACCCAATGCAGAACTGCTGTGTCATTACCCTTTTGTGAAATGAATCCCACCCGATGCCATCAAATGGCCTTTGTAAACCTATAGAAAAAATTCTCTAAAAACGTATCTTATGAGTTTGGCATTAACAGTTAAACAAGCAGTTACTTCCAGATGACTAGAACATTTTCTGAACTTGCAGACTTCATGTACTAGCAGGCAGACAGATATCCAGATACATCTGAAGCCTCAATTTATTAAGGGATATAATAAAAGTAGATACAATGTGCTGTGGAGACACATATGAGAGAATGATTTGTTCTATTAGTAAAGGGAGGCTTCAGACAGCAGAGGTCCTTTCATCAGGCCTTGGAAGAATGAAAAGATGTTCTAAAGCTAGGGAGAAAAAAAGAATCTGTGTAGCGTCACAGATGTATTTCATATCAGGGAGTGGTTAGTAAACTGGGGAGAGTATGGGGGGCAGGTAGGTGAGCACAGGCTACAAAAGGCTTTGACTGCCAGGCCAAAAGTTCGAGACCAGCCTGGCCCATCTCTACTAAAACTACAAAAAAAAAAAAAAAAAAAAAATTTAGTGGTGGGTGCCTGTAATCCCTGCTACTTGGGAAGTTAAGGCAGGAGAATTGCTTGAACCTGAGAGGCAGAGATTGCAGTGAGCCAAGACTGTGCCATTGCACTCCAGCCTGGGTGACAGAACGAGACTCTGTCTCAAAAAAAAAAAAAAAAAAAAAAGGTTTGCACTTCATTTTGAAATTAAAGGGAAAAGCCAACAATCTTGTGACAAAGACTGCTTGTAACTCCCCCCAATATCATTTTTTTTTCTTCTTCCCTGGTAAGAAAATCCCTAGCTAAGCACATTACTAGGCAGAATGAAGACTCTATTCCAGTCTCCCTTGGACAAATGAAAAGTTGACAGCAGAGGCAGTACAGACCCCTGGGGGGAGGATGATATTCCATATGCTAGAACACATGGTTATCCATCTCCCTTCTAGAAAAGGCCAATCTTTCCACCTCCACTGGGAGATGCACTCCTCTCATCTTCTTAGTTATCCCTTATTTCTCTTACAAAATCAATTGTTTGCCTTTCATGGGATCATTACTATACATTTACAAGCATCTTCCAATATCTGCACTCATTGAAAACAAGAACGTTTACATACCCACTTCTAGCACTGCCTCAATCCCTGCTCCCATAAATAGCCAGATTTCTTGAGTTTTAAATACATGTTTACTCCACTACCTCATTTTCCATTCTCCCTTTAGCTTATTACTATCTTCTGAACTCAATATGTCACTAAAACTAAAGAAAGAAAGAAATCACCGAGACTTCCATGTCGCCAATATGCTTCTCTACGTTTCTGCTCTCTTCTCATTGGATACAGTTGTCTCACTTGATCCCTGATGTCACACCTTCTCATTTTGCACACTTTTCTGGCTTTCCTCCTACCTTTCTGGCTGCTCCTACTGTCTCCTTCTCCTGGACACTTTCATCTTTCTCTACATAGTCTCCCCCAAAATGATCACAACTACTTCCTTGGCTTTAAATACCTTCCATAAATGATGGCAACTCCAAGACTGATATCTCTAGCCCAACTCCCTTCTCTGAGCTTCTCTGTAGTGTATCCACCTCCACGTGAATGTCTCAGGTATTTCAAACTTATCATGTCCAAAACTATACCTTCAATTTATAAGCAAAACAAAACAAAACCATGCCTGTCCTTCAATCTATCATTCTCCTTCACTGAAGATAAAATTCTAGATATTAAGCCTCCCTTCAAGAAAACTTGCTTTGAAGGTATGATTGACTGACAGCCTCCAGGAACCCACCTTCAGATCCATCCAGGTGTTCACTCATGAGGCTAGGGGAGGCAATGCTTCCCCTGGCTGCTCCTGGGATGACTAAATGCAGTAGGAGAACTAGAGCCAAGTGGTTTCATCATGGGACTTCTCTAATGGGCAACCTTGGTTCAGGAACTCCCCATAAACCTATCCAAAACTTTCTCAAAACTGCAGAGGTCTGAAGCTCTTCCTACACAATCCTTCCTTTCTCGCCCTTCTCTTTTCACAGGTAGCAGACCTGCATCACAGTCTAACATCTCCCCACCTATCCATGCAATGCCTCCATAAATATTGGTGAATAAATGAATCCAAAATGAACAAAAACGCCTCATTCAAACATTCCTGTAAATCAGCATCACTTTTAAAAGGGCTTTTACAATTTTTCTGTTGTGGAGCTGTATTTTCTATTTAACTCTGTGGAGGAGAAGGACAGGGTGGCCTCCAGGGCAAACCCCCAATGGATATCTCCTGAAGCATCACAGGAGGGGGCATGAGGACAGTAACTGACTACTCTCTCAACATCTAGTGGAAATGGATTGGATTCGAGGGTACAAAAAATTATCACTCTTGCAAGGTTCACTCCAGAATCTAACTACACATGGAACTGGTTAAAATGAATAAAGAAGGAATGTCCAGCAAATTGATTTAACAGTGAAGACATGGGGTAGGAGGCTGATGGCTCTTCCATAGGTGGGAATTACCTAAATTAATTCTCTTTTCTCACAGCTAACCTCTGCAAAGGGCTGAGATGACTTCTTTGGTAACTTCTTTGAGTGGGAAGCCATCAATAAGACATAAGTACATAAGTACAGGGAATTACTGAAAGCAAAACAGCTTTTCATTAGGAAGAAAATTCTATTATCTCTGAAATAGCTATGTACACAACTAAAGCCTGGCTATTAAAGTCATGAGTTTCTTTTTTGTAAAGTACCACCAATTACCCAGAGGCAACTTCCCCTAGTTGTGAGATATTTACTGTGATTCTTAAAAGGAAAGAAACTCTTCCCTATGCCCAATTTGCAAGCTTATTAAATGTTTACATGGCAACAGAAAAAAACGTTTGCCTAATTTAGAAGGAGCAAATAAAAACCAAATAAGTACTATATTTAGCTGAACTTCATAGGTCCATAACTAAGAAAAGGGGAATCTAATTCAGAAGGAACCCTGAGTTTTCAGCTTGAGACAATTCAAACGTTATCTCCTCAAAGGCCTTCCTTGACTTCTCAGTCTAAATTAACTGCACATCTCACTACCACCACCACCCCAACCAGTAACTCTATTCAAAGTCCTGCTTTGTTTTCTTCATAGCACTTACCATGATCTAAGACTCTGTTTGCTTCTTTCGCGTCTTCCACCACTGAAGGCTAAAACCCAAGAGGGCAGAGACAGCTTCCATGTTGCTCAATTCCACCACCAACTCCTTGTACAGTAACTGGTTCATGGTAAATACACAATAAATATTTGTTGAATGAATGAAATCAACCATGCCACAACAATCATGACTTCAAGGTGTGCATCACTGAAAACTTTCACATTGCCAACAGAGTTTCAGATCTCAAGAGACTTCCAATTATCATTTGATTCCCAGCAACATGTTTGAACCCGAAATTATATTTGTCACTCCAAGCGACTTATCCTTTCCAACCAACCACATAGGCACCAACACATGACCAGTGGACACACAAGTGGTATGTAAAATGTAATTCCCACAGTAGGCCTACTTATTTCAAGCTAGTTCCTTAAGGAAAGGATCACTGCTTTTCTTTTTTATTTTTTTAAGTGAAAGCAAGTTTTTAGAGAAGCAAAGAAACAAAAGAATAGGCAAAAGCAGCAGTGTGGGCTACTCAACTAATTACACTTGTAGTTATTTCTTGAATATATGCTAAACAAGAAGTGGATTATTCATGAGTTTTCTAGGAAAGGGG
The DNA here is from genome assembly GCF_028885625.2 of Pongo pygmaeus. Taxonomy (NCBI): domain Eukaryota; kingdom Metazoa; phylum Chordata; class Mammalia; order Primates; family Hominidae; genus Pongo; species Pongo pygmaeus. Next base: position 130,397,755 of record NC_072373.2, on the reverse strand, counting down.
TGGGCAATTCCCATAACTGAGGTTTCCTCCTTCTTTGAGACTATATAGTGTAACTTCCCTACATTGCCATGATTTGTAAACTGTCCTGGTGCTGGTGAGTGTCTTTTAGCATTCTAATGTATTATAATTAGCATATAATGAGCAGTGAAGACAAGCAAAGGTCACTGTCACAGCCATCTTGGTTTTGGTGGGTTTTGGCCTGCTTCTTTACTGCAACCTGTTTTATCAGCAAGGTCTTTGCTACCTGTATCTTGTGCTGACTTCCTATCTCATCCTGTGACTAAGAATGCCTAACCTACTGGGATCATTTCTTTTCATACATGAGTTGACCACTCAGTAAAGCATGAATGCATAGGCTCACATTCCATTTAGACTATGGAAAGTGTTTTCTCCACTAAATATACTATTCAGTTTGACCTAGACACTTTGAGAGGTGGTAGATTAACAAATAGACTCAGTTAGTTGTGTTTTCCCTTAGAATGACAATTCTGTGGTTAAAGGGAGGGAGGGAATATGAGAAGGGGCAAGATGGGCTTCATACAGGTAGTGAGGATACAGGATATAATCAAGACCTCTGTGCACTTTTGGATGAAAGGGAAGAAATTAAACTGGCCATGATGTGGAATTAATTATGCATGCCACTTGAGTCAGAATGTTAGCTACAAGTACTAAATGTGTTAGAACTCCTTGATTTGGCGAAAAGAACTAAAAGCTATTGTCAATAATAGGAATAAAAGCTGCAGCAATATTGCTGTATGAAGCAAGGGCTCTCAACTGTTATTCTAATACTTTAACAATGCAACTTCAGAAAAAATATAGCTTGTCTTCAAATTGTAATCTTTTTCTGTAGAGTGTTTAATTTGTATCTTGGTAGTGGAATAGCCGTTGTGCCCTGAAAGATCTTCCCCAGGCCACACCACTCCTAGAGAGCCAGGGAGACCACGAAAGACATAGTAACACTTGCAATTATCTTTGACTCTTTAGCTCCTAGCCTGTGAATGTGTGCCACTCCTAAAAGTCCAAGTCCTTTTCGTTCATCCCAGGGGGCTCCCATGCTCTCCTAGTTCTTTGTTGGAATTTTCTGCCCCATCCTCTGATAAGCTGTACTCTAGCAACTGCTACTTCAATCATGCTGGTCCTCTCTTTCTAGACTTCTCTCTTCTCTCTACTTACTCATGCTCAGAGCTCACTAATTTGGAGCTAGGACCTCTCCTCCCTAGTCTTTAGAGTTAATCTTATTAGGCCCCAAATGGCATAATTTTCCATTAGTTTTTACACCCCTTCCTACTGAGAGGACCTGAGGTCAGCTTCCTTCAGATTGAAATCAGAGACATTTAGGTCATACACACAAAAGTATATCTCCCCCAAAAATAATCAGTATCCTAAACTGAAATATATGTCTTTTCAATAGTCTCCTATATCAAGGTGAGTTTTCTTACTACTCAGGGTGCTTCTAGAAGTTCCTGGAGCCCCAGAATCAAAGGATCAGTTCTATAGTTGTCTCCCCATTTCTCCTAGAAGCCCGCATGCAAATACCCTGATCTCACAGCATTCCCAAAATGTGTGAAGATTAGGCTTCCTCCTACCCAACACCCTACCATCTTTTTCTTGTTAAGGTGAAACTCTAATGTAGCCTGAACTTGGTGCCTTTGAAGGAAATGGAGGTGAAAAATTATAAAGCTCAAATTCGCAGCCCAAAGCTACTTGTTTATTGCAGAATCTGACATGAAGTAGAGAAACATCCTACTGGTGAAAAAAAAAGAAATAAACTAAAGTCAGTGGTTTGGTCTTCAGTAAATACAAAAGAAAAAAAACTGACCATGAATCAGCTAACATTTAGGACTTCTCTGTAGGAGTTGAATATTTGTCCCAAATAGAGAGGTCAGTAGGCTGCCATGTAACATCTATTCTATCAGATGGAACATTTTGCTCTTTAGTAGAATAAAGCTTGTAAATAAAGCTAAGCTCTGAGTTGTTTCCTAAGGGGAAGATCATGCAGCCTGCTTTGGTGGAATGTCAAGACGTAAGGGGAAAAAAGAGATCATCAATAAACAAATGCACAGAACTGAATTGTTACATTCTTTTTTGTGAACAAACCCGTCTTTATTTTGAGCCGTATGTTAGGGAGTCACTGCTTCTCCTTTTTATAATTAACTTGGCACTTGGAGGCTACCATTTGTAATGGCATGTAAGAACATTTCTGTACATTTCCCCTGCTGTGTACCCATGGGGTATCATTTGTTTACATTCCATTTGTCACATGTACATTTGTGCTTAGTAGATCCTAGGATGGGGGAGAAGACCCAGTAGTCATACAAAGCTCAACACAAAACTGAGGGGTGTTTACCTTGCTCACTTAGAAGTGGGCTTACTGCCTTCAATAGCTCTGGGAAACATAATAATGTACTTACTCCATTAGGCCCCAAAAAATGCATTTCCTTGCTTCCTCACACAAACAGATTTGGTAAATTCAAAGAAAGGAAAATTGATCTGCCCCATACCCTAAAAGGTTGTGATTTTTATTTCATTCATATTCATTTCCAAAAGAGATATATAAATAAAGGATGGAGATAAGAATATAACTTGATAAAAATCAAATGTCAAATGGGCAAACCATAGTATGTTAATAAAGCCTTGGACAAAATTAACACGAGATATTCATCTGGTTTGACCTTTGTTTCTCAACTGAATTACTGTTATTATTCTATTCAGGGACTCCCTTTAGGAGGCTGGTTACTATTGCAATACCAAAATAGCTTAGGATTTCATATTTAAGAATTCCAAGGCCTATGAGGAAGAGTAGACTGCTCTTTGGAATTTCACTTAGAAAGAAATTTACACTTAAATTGCTTTTAAATGTTTTCTCTGAAGTATTTTTTATGTTATGAGGTTGAAATTAAATACATACAAAGGAATATTTTTGTTGCTGAGTTTTTTTTTTTTAAGTGGCTGATGGCCAACTAATGTGGGTACAAAGTGGCAGCTCCCTATGTCACTATTTGGGCTATGCTCTAGGCCTTCAAATTTCACAGGAAGTAAGGACTCTAATTAACCTCCAGCTCTAAAGGAGTTCCTACAGAACTGTTTGTGGCAACTATATTTCTTGGAACTTAATATTCTTTTAAATCTCACCCCACCCATACCACTGCTTCACTGCATAATGTAATTCTTTCAGTCTTTACCCTGGACACCCATTAAGCAATCTAACTCCTACAGTTAGAATCTCACCAAAAGGAAGAGAAGAAGAGGGAGAAGAGAGGGGAGGGGAGGGAAGAGGAGAGAAAGGAAAGAAAGGAGAGGGGAAGAAAAGAAAGAGGAGGAGAGGGGAAGGAAGGCTATAAACCCAAAAGAATTTCACTTTGCATGACAGATCTAATAATGAAATAACAAAAATTTTTTAACACTATGCAAGAGTAAAACTTCTAGATGGAAAATGTGTGGTTTTATTTTTTAGTTTTCTTTTTCAAAGCCTATCTAAGGCATGCAATAAACATTGGCCCCTACAAAGTATCCATCTCTCCAAAGAGAGGCCATTAAATATTTCGGAAGTAAACTTTCAGTTGGCATCTTTCAAAATACTTATTTCCAAAAATCTTCAAGCTAGAATTACAATTGTCTGGAACCCAATCTGTTGGTAAATGAAACCTCAGAGCCTTCACTCTTAATAGTGAAATGGACTGAAAGGCAGACACACTGACAGCTGGCTCATTTCTTGCTTTGCATGTAAATCCACTTTAACATAACTGGCTTGCACCCTAGCCTTCAGAGTGATGGCTCTGCCTAGAAACTGATCTAATTGGATAATCTTATAGGATATTTCCATAATGAAAAAGAATCGGACCTCAGACCGAGCCCTCCAAGATTTCCATAGGGAATCTAATGGGAAGACAAGGAGTGTTATTATTTAATGAATTGGCTCCTTGCCCAAATCAGTCAGTCCATCTATGCCTCAGTTTTCTCATACTGGAAATGAAGATATCTGGTAGCTTCTTGGTTCATGGGGAAGAATGAGACTCTGGTCTTTCTCCCGAACAAGTCAATTGCAGTATTAGGTTATATACGTCAGAAGAGGCATTCGGCAAATGTAATAGCACTGAAAGAAATAATAATACGCCTGCAAGATTTAATATACCTTTCTAAGAACAGGACTTGTACAATAAGATAAATAGTAATAGTAAAGTTGCCATTTATTAAGCATCTATTGTAGCCTATTACCATCTTTACCTAAATACTAATTTAATCTTGATGAAAAAAATTTTTGACATATTTCTTATTCCCATCATTGTACACCTGAAAAAATGCACTCTCTCAGATATTAAGTGATTTTCTTGAGTTCACTCATCTAGTAAATGGAAAGGTTGGAAAATAAGCCAGTATCTCTGATTCCAAAACCATCTACATTCATTAACTATCTAATGGAAGAGAAACAAGATTTTGATGTACATGAATTAGCTAAGGATCATTAATAGAGACAAACATATTTATAATACATATGTGTATATATGTATACACATAGAGTCTTTGAATATCACATACTTTACATAATAACCTGTGGATGTATAAGCCTGTTCATGGACAATTTGGTAAGATGTCATTCCATCACCTACTAAAAATTCTGCACCTAGAAAAATTATTCAGTTTATCTATAATGATCTAGAAATTCAGGGGCTGTGACAATGCCATGTCCCCCTTACTTCCCTATACCTCCTATCCCAGAATCATTATCTTGGTTAATTAACTCTTATTTGTCCAAATCTGAAAGACTCAAGCACTCAGCTCAACTGCTGTCTCTGCTAGGATGACTTCGCTGAACTCTGGCCTTCCTTGTCCTGATTCTGACTTTGGTGACCTTTTCACTTTTAATACAGTATTCACTTGTCTTCTGTGTACCTCTTATGTTCTCCACTAAAAAAGTTCATTGTCTTATTTATCTTTATCTCTGCACATAGCATGATGTCAGTTACACAGTCAATAGATGTTTAATCACTACGTGATGTATGAATAGATGAATGACTACGTGATCAGAACTCAAAGTACTGGGCTTCCACATAGCGGTGACTTCTTTTTCCAATTCCATATTCAGTTCCCAAATTGTATTCCTATGATGGCCAAACTGTTCTTCAAGACTTTATGGGGGAATATAAGTATTTTAGATATACATATTAGGTCCATATCTACATTTGGGAGTCTAGTAGATCTACAGAATCAATAACTTCTTTATAGGCAAGGCAGCTTCTCAACGATCAGTTTTAATTTCTCTATTTGCATTTATGAGATCAATATAAATTTGAGGGTATTTATTTTGCTATACCAACAAAAATTGAGATTCAAACTTAAGGAGAAAAAGGGAATGCAACAAGTTCAGTTGATAGAAGAAACCCCACTTAGTATGTCTTTGTGCAAATCCGGGGCAAAAACTACCCAAATGCTGAAACTTACAACCAGTTACTCTTTAAACTAAAATCACAAACTTTGAGAGAAAAAGGAGAAATAACCCTCAAAACAACAATCAAAAAAAGCTCACATTTTTAAAGCTCATATAACAGCTGAGCACACACAGAAGCAACCTGGATAATTTAAACATCCAGTTTAGTATGCACTACCACATATTATTAACATATTCAAGATGCTTTTGATTTCAGGAACATTTTTTGGTCCAAATATTTTAAATATTATGTTGAATTGACTGGCTAAAAATGAAAATGTCAAGTAAAGGTATCACAGTGGAACAGCATTTTTAAATACACCCAAATCCGAAAACAATGCTGAGGAAAGGGCGGCTTCCTTACACTACTAACAAAGGAAGGAAAGTGAATAAGGCAAATGGTCCACACTGAATGCTCTTACTCATACCAAATACATCTAAAGTTCAACCTAGATGGTCTTTTTCATCCTCCTGTATGGTACACACTGTACAAGGGTATAAAAGCACCACAAGTTGTGGACGTGTAAGTGGGAAATTGATAGAGAAAAATGCACTGTGCTGAGGTACCCTGTAGTACTTGATCTTTGTGGAATGATAATTACAGACTGTTTAGCCTCCTGCTTTTTCTCCAGTTTAAAGCTATGCTAATACTTTCTATGATGCTGATTATTTTCATGTCCATTTGTAAACTGAGGCAGAGGAAACTAAGATATAAGATCTCAAATATGTTAAATATTGGTTTCTCATGTTACATGGACATGAGAAGGGAAATAAATTATAGAAGATTTTCAATTTGTTTGATGGGTATTTGGGGAGACTTTGCTGTGTGCTTGGTTTGGTAATAGGTTATTTTTTATCTGTGGTTATTTTTGATAGGATATTAGATAACTTAGGCTGTGTTCAGAAAACAGCTGCACCTTTTATCTCTAAAAAGTCAATTGGTTTAGTTAAATATCCTTTTCCACTAAATGGAGCAGTTGTTTGACCTCTAGGAGACTTAGCTGGAAAGCACTGCATAGCTGTTTAAAGAGACAGCAGCATGCTTAACCACACACACACACACTATTTGACTACATGCAAGTAGAGGTTTTTTTTTGTAGTGGTATATCTCTGGAACACTTTGCTTACAAAAAATTATAGTCTAAGCTTCAAGTAAATTTCAAAGAAAAAGTGATTGTGGACTCTGTTTGCTTACAAAATGTTATATTCTAATCTTTAAGCAAATGTCAAAAAAAATGGTTGTAAACTGTTTCCAGTCTTAAAAATCAATTCCACAAATCATCAAAATGATTGAATTTGCGGGTCATGCATAATATCGTATTCTATGTCTGGTTAAACCTTGTGCTGTGGTGTCTCATTGCAACTAAGGAAAAAATAGAGGTAGGATAGTATGGTGAATAAAGATGGAACCTTTTGTCCAGACAGCTCTAGATTTAAATCCTGGTTTTACTGCTTATTAGATATATCACCCATTGGTAGATTAGTTAATCTTTTTGAATGTCAATTTCCCCAATCCATTAAGTAGGCCTATAAGGCATTTGACACATACTGTACAATCAAATGGATCATAATGATTACCATTCAACAATTATCTATTGTGTCCACTATGTACCAGTCTGCTCTAAGTACTTAGACTACAGATAAAAAATAGACCTTCTCTGCATGGAGGTTGCATTCTAGTGAAAGAAGACAGGCAATAAACCCCCCAAAAAAGTGTGTCATATAGTATTACAGAACATGATAAAGGTAAAAATAAAAATAGAGCCAGATGAGGAGGATACGTAGTTTCAGAAAGAGGGATTTGTGGTTTTGTATAGTGTAGTCAAGGTAGCCTCATTGGGAAGGCAGCATCTCGGCAAAGACCTAAGAAGGTGAGAGAATGAGGCATACAGATTTCTAAGGTAAGGGAGTTCCAGCACAGAAGAGAAGTCTAGGCTGGAGATATAAATAAATGCATGAATCTTAGCATCTAAATGGCATTAAAATGAGACTAAATGAGATCTTGAGAGTTAGTGGAAAGGAATAGAAAAGAAAAGATCACCAACAACTGCAGCTTTAGTGCACTGCAATTTTAAGACATTGAGAAAAGGAGAAAGAACCAGCAAAGAAGGCTGAGAGGGAGAGACTAATGACATGGGAATAAAATCAAGAGAGGTGTCCTGGAAGCCAAGTGAAGAGAGAAGGAGAGATTAACTCTGCCCAGTGTCATGGAGAGTTCAAGTAAGATAAGCATCTGAACTGTACATTGTCTTGAAGCCTATTATTTTTTCCTCATTTACTCTTTAAACCATAAAGCTCAAATTACCTCACAATGAAATGGGTATGTTATAGTACCAACAAATCAAAATAATTTTTATTTGATTTATGTGGTCAAATTTTTTAATTTGATTTATGTGGTCACCCTACTCACATACTATTTGTTACTTGCCTATGGCAATTAAATCCCTTCCAATGGTCTACTAAAGAATAAAAGGTCTTCTTCTAGGGTTTTTATGGTTTTAGGTCTAACGTTTAAGTCTTTAATCCATCTTGAATTGATTTTTGTATAAGGTGTAAGGAAGGGATCCAGTTTCAGCTTTCTACATGTGGCTAGCCAGTTTTCCCAGCACCATTTATTAAATAGGGAATCCTTTCCCCATTGCTTGTTTTTCTCAGCTTTGTCAAAGATCAGATAGTTGTAGATATGCGGCGTTATTTCTGAGGGCTCTGTTCTGTTCCATTGATCTATATCTCTGTTTTGGTACCAGTACCATGCTGTTTTGGTTACTGTAGCCTTGTAGTATAGTTTGAAGTCAGGTAGTGTGATGCCTCCAGCTTTGTTCTTTTGGCTTAGGATTGACTTGGCGATGCGGGCTGTTTTTTGGTTCCATATGAACTTTGAAGTAGTTTTTTCCAATTCTGTGAAGAAAGTCATTGGTAGCTTGATGAAGATGGCATTGAATCTGTAAATTACCTTGGGCAGTATGGCCATTTTTACGATATTGATTCTTCCTACCCATGAGCATGGAATGTTCTTCCATTTGTTTGTATCCTCTTTTATTTCCTTGAGCAGTGGTTTGTAGTTCTTGAAGAGGTCCTTCACGTCCCTTGTAAGTTGGATTCCTAGGTATTTTATTCTCTTGAAGCAATTGTGAATGGGAGTTCACTCATGATTTGGCTCTCTGTTTGTCTGTTGTTGGTGTGTAAGAATGCTTGTGATTTTTGTACATTGATTTTGTATCCTGAGACTTTGCTGAAGTTGCTTATCAGCTTAAGGAGATTTTGGGCTGAGACGATGGGGTTTTCTAAATATACAATCATGTCGTCTGCAAATTACCATTCAGGACATAGGCATGGGCAAGAACTTCATGTCTAAAACACCAAAAGCAATGGCTACAAAAGCCAAAATTGACAAATGGGATCTAATTAAACTCAAGAGCTTCTGCACAGCAAAAGAAACTACCATCAGAGTGAACAGGCAACCTACAAAATGGGAGAAAATTTTCGCAACCTACTCATCTGACAAAGGGCTAATATCCAGAATCTACAATGAACTCCAACAAATTTACAAGAAAAAAACAAACAACCCCATCAAAAAGTGGGCGAAGGACATGAACAGACACTTCTCAAAAGAAGACACTTATGCAGCCAAAAAACACATGAAAAAATGCTCACCATCACTGGCCATCAGAGAAATGCAAATCAAAACCACAATGAGATACCATCTCACACCAGTTAGAATGGCAATCATTAAAAAGTCAGGAAACAACAGGTGCTGGAGAGGATGTGGACAAATAGGAACACTTTTACACTGTTGGTGGGACTGTAAACTAGTTCAACCATTGTGGAAGTCAGTGTGGCGATTCCTCAGGGATCTAGAACTAGAAATTCCATTTGACCCAGCCATCCCATTACTGGGTATATACCCAAAGGACTATAAATCATGCTGCTATAAAGACACATGCACACGTATGTTTATTGCGGCACTATTCACAATAGCAAAGACTTGGAACCAACCCAAATGTCCAACAATGATAGACTGGATTAAGACAATGTGGCACATATACACCATGGAATACTATGCAGCCATTAAAAATGATGAGTTCATGTCCTTTGTAGGGACATGGATGAAATTGGAAATCATCATTCTCAGTAAACTATCTCAAGAACAAAAAACCAAACACCACATATTCTCACTGATAGGTGGGAATTGAACAATGAGAACACATGGACACAGGAAGGGGAACATCACACTCTGGGGACTGTTGTGGGGTCGGGGGAGTGGGGAGGGATAGCAGTGGGAGATATACCTAATGCTAGATGACGAGTTAGTGGGTGCAGTGCACCAGCATGGCACATGTATACATATGTAACTAACCTGCACATTGCACACATGTACCCTAAAACCTAAAGTATAATAATAATAAATAAATAAATAAAAGAATAAAAGGTCGATGAAAAACTCACCTTGTCCAGTGATGTGAGAGAATAAGGGTCAAGGATTAAAAAAAAGAAAATAGAAACAGACTCATTAGCACATGGTAAATCTGAAACTGAAGATTTTTCTAATGATTCCTTCAGAGATGTAGTATAAAAAGTAAACACCATATTCTTAGCGTGACACTAATTCTGGCCTCCAGAAGTCTGAGAAGTTATAAAGAGAGAAAGACGGGAAGAAAAAGAGAGAGAAAGAAAGAGAGAAGAGACAGAAGGAGAATGAGCATCCAGTTGTTTTTTTTTTTTAATTTATTATTATTATACTTTAAGTTTTAGGGTACATGTGCACAACATGCAGGTTTGTTACATATGTATACATGTGCCATGTTGGTGTGCTGCACCCATTAACTCATCATTTAGCATTAGGTATATCTCCTAATGCTATCCCTCCCCCCTCCCCCCACCCCACAACAGTCCCCGGTGTGTGATGTTCCCCTTCCTGTGTCCATGTGTTCTCATTGTTCAATTCCCACCTGTGAGTGAGAACAGAGCATCCAGTTTTTTAACATGGGATCTGGTTTCAAAAAGGCTCTAGAGACGTTTTTCACATATACATTCTAAAAATATTGACTTCCTGCCTTTGGCATCCTTCAATTTTCTCCTGTCACTATTTCATTAGATTTCATTTCTTTGCGATTTTCTATCTGAAATTTCTAATTCAAGCTCCTATTTTGTACTTCATTTGGAACCTATCAAATTCTCATCCTTCTCTCCAGTTGAACGCTCTTATTGAAATTTCTTGTAGATTTCTTCCTTATTGGTCATTCCCATTGCCATCCCCCTTGGGTTCTAACACATTTGTATTAGCACCTTAAATACTCCTCCTCTACTTACTTTGTCCTTCATGTTCATCCAGTTTGTGGTCCTGAGTTCAGACCTTCTGAAGGTGAGGAAGAACCCTGGGGACTTTTCCTTTTGTGGAACATCAGTAATTTTTTAGTCTCCTTCTACAGGCTCTTTCTACAGACTCTTTCATAGTCACCCTTCCTGATGGATCTCTTTACCTGAATTTTCCCTCTTTCTATATGTTCTGAGACAGTTGGCAGTTTTATTTCCCTGAAATATGAATCTGATCTTTTCTCTCTCACTTTCCCTGAACATCAAGTTCTATGTATAAATGTATATCTCTATCAATCTCTCTAATTTCTCCTTTCTGCTCCAGACAGGACAATCTCCCTTATGGACCTCTAACACATTGTTTCACCCCCTCTGATGCTCAGAAATGCCTTCTCTGTTTCTAAAGTCTACTTTCTCCCTGCAGTAGCTTTCCTGCAACTCACATTAATCTCAATTTTCAATTCATGTTGCACTCACTGCTAATCCCACACACTACTATCATTCACTATGATATACTTTTCTGGGCTCAAATTGTGCAATAGTTAGCACTTTGTTTCATCAGAATACAATAACGGTTGGTTTACTATTCTTTTGTCTTCTAATTGTTTTGAGCATGTGTCTTATCTCTCCAGCTAGACAGTAAATTCATTGTAAGAAGGAGCACTGTCTCATAATCGCTTATATCCCTACTTCCTAATATAATGTCAACTAATTGACTGTAACTTTTAACTCTTGCCATCCTCATTTACACTGGTTGGAATACAACAAAAATACTTAGTAAAAGTAGTTCAATAAGATAAATGACAGCAGATAGCGCTCTATTATACATCTATTTTACAAAGGCTGAATTTGGTCACTAATATAAGGTTAATATTTAATGGAAGCTAGTTCACTAACGTACGCTGCTTTTTGAACTATAATTCTGTATGTTTTGTGATCCTTCCGTAGTTACAATAAATTTTATAAATCCACCTGAGATTTCTTTCCTGAACTCCAAATTTGTATATCCAATTGCCTACTCAACATCTCCATGTGGAGAACCAATTGACTTTTCCAAAACTTGGTATCCATCCTCTCCCTCAAAAGGAAAAAAAAAAAAAAACCTAGTTCATCAACCTCACTATCTCAATTGATGGCGACTTCTATTCTCTCAGGCAAGGAGTGATTATGAATCCTCTCTTTCTCTTAAACCCCTATATCCAATCCACCAACAGAATCAAAAGTTATCCATGATACAACCACGGTACAACCAAGGTGGTAACACTCTCATTGTTAACCACCTTGACACAAGCCACCATCATCTTTCATCTGGATTACTGTAATAACATCCTATCTGGTCTTCCTGCTTTCACCCTTGCAAAACACTCCTCTGCTCAAAACACCTCAATGCCTTCTCATCCCACACAGAGTAAAAGCTGAAGTCCTTACAATGGCCTACTAGACCCCGCATGAATTGGGACCCGTTACATTTCCAACCAAATTTCCTGTTAAGCCTCTCTTAGTCCCAGCTCTCTAACCACACTAGGCTTGTTCGTAAAACATGGCAGGTATGACCCACCACAGGACATTTGCACAGGCCCTTCCTGATATGCTCTTCCCATAAATATCCTCATCACTAACTCCCACCTCTTCTTCAAGACCTTGCTCAAATGTTGCCTTCTCACTGAGGCTACCTTAGTGACCCAATTCTAAATTGCAACATTCCCTGCCTTAGCCATCTTTATTCTCCTCCCTGCTCTATTTTCTTTCCATAGCATTTATCACTGTGGCTGATGAGAAAGTGCCTCTCAGACGTTGAACTCCAGGAGCATAATTGACCCAAGAGTCCCAGCTGTTTCTCTCTGAAATCCATTCCTATGTTTGCTTCAAGGCTATGCTTCCCAGGGGCTACTCCCAGCCAGTGATTGAGCATGGCAAGAATGCTAAAATTCCTGAGAGACACTGGACTACTTTGGTTGCTGACAACTGATGGGTCTCATCATGTGTTTATTCATTGGTTTAGTTGATAATATTAATAATTGTTAATTTTTTAAGCATTTGTTATTCATTCTGTACATATTTATTGAGAACCTCTGATGTGTCAGGCACTGTGTTAGGTGTTTTAACAAAATTTCTCCTCTCCTGGAACTTACATTCTGGTAGACAATAAAAGATTAAGTAAACAAAATATAGTAGATGTGGAAATGATGATGTTATTCTGGATCCTTTGAGAAACAAATGCCAAGATGGGTTAAATGTACAGAATTTTATTAGGAGAAATGACTGTATGAAAGAACATGGGAGGACAGGCAGAAAAGGCTGGAGCTGGACGTGTCTAAGAGGCAGGTGAAAGAGAGAGGGAGGGAAAGTTGAGTGGAAACATCCTAATCGTATTGCAGTCCAAGGGAGATTGTCAAGGCCATCAGAGGTCTGGCTCCAGGATTCCACTCAGGTCCCCCAGATTTTCCGAGCTCCAGGCTTTTCTGCCCACCACCCACATGATGATACCAGTCAGTTGTTGCAACTCTGCTCCCTCCTAAATTCCCACATCCTCTTTTTTTTAATCTTGTCCTCCCCTACACTAGCAAAATCTTGGGCTTTCCTCTAGCAGAAATGAGATTTGAGAGGTAAATTGTTTTTAGGAAAAGATCCAGACTAATAATTGGATGACTGCCCATTTGTTCTGGGCACCAAATATGCAATTCTGACTGAGATATTTATCATTACTGCTTTCTTGTCTTTAATTTCAGCCAGGATCTACAAACAAACATAATCAGAAGTCTTGAAGGTTTGATTTTTTTTTACGCTTAAATATGCTTCCAACAGTAATCAAACTTGGCACACATCCAAACAATCTTCCCATTCTCTGTTCTCCCTAAGTATCCCTTCTGAGGATGTATGAGAAGGACAAACTACTCTCAAGTATAACTTCAGACTCTTAAAACATGGGTTTCTCCTTATAGGGACTGACGGGATGAGGGCTCTGTGGTTGGGGAACTCCAGTCAACAATGTAGGGAAACCTCAGTAGGGCCAATAAGTTTCTCCAGAGGACATTCCCACACCGTTCCGCCTTAGGCTGTTACACCCAGCTGTAGTATTCTAGGAGCTAGACAGAGGAGGAGGCTGGGGGTCCAACCCCTTCTCATAAAGACTGACTTAAGCTTCAGCCTGTGCCTCTCCTTGCCCCGTGTCCTTGGGCAGTCCTTGATGAATGCCACTTTTAAAGTCAGGCAGCTGGTGTTCCAATCCTGGCTTTGCTACTTACTAGCTATATGGCAAATTACCTCTCTGAGCCTGTTCCCTCATTTTTAAAGTAGGGATTATACCACTTATCTCTCAGCACTTTGCAAGTATGCATTTGCCTATAGAAAGAATGCAACAAATATTAGCTATTATTATTACTAATATCAACACTGCAAAGGAAATTAAACCATATGTTCAATGTTTGGGTTGTCCTTTTAACCTCTTCAGCTGAATGTTGATATGAAAGTGCTCAATAGCATTCAAACACATAATAATAAGGTAGCTGGTAAGTAGGATTTACTTCAGCAAAATTTAATTAAAGAACCTGTAGGGAAAAGAAAACAGACAGAGCCAGTTGTACAGCTTCCCAGCCTCTGCTTTGACCTAAGAGTCTCACTGGGCTTGCCTGCCTTTTTCTAAAGGATGGGGGAATACTCACACAGTGCCGGGCTCCAGGCAGTTACCGAATGTCTCATCACATTTTCAAAGGCTCACTCCTCTCTCTTGCGTAACCGGTGAGGTCAAAATGGGCACCTTCCTGAAAGCCAAGAGTGTCATTTCTGAACAGCGTCCAAGAAAGAAAACTGCATTCCATAGAAATCCAAGTCAAGCAATAACAAAAGGTGGCACTTGGTGTTTAAGCCACACTAAATACCTTGGTGGGCCAACTTCTTAATATAGTCACATTAACACCTTTGATTTCTCCATGACCTAAAGATTCCAAAGTTTGCAACAAATTGCTGAGCAGGGGGGTCGGGGGTGGGGTGTAGAAGGGGGAGAACAAACCAGTGTAGATTTACCACTACATGAAGTTTAAAGTAGCTATAGATTGTTGTATTATTATCAAATCCAATCAGTGGAAGAAAGGCAAACAAGTGACTCGGCGCTTCTGCCTCAGTCAAGGTAAGGCTCTCTCCCCTAGAGCTAGCGAGCAGGTAAATGAGCTTTGTACAAACACACACAGACCCACACATCCGGGGATGGCTGTGTGTTGCTAGAGTAGAGGCTGATTAAACACTCAGTGTGTTGGCTCTCTGTGCCACTCCTGGAAAATAATGAATTGGGTAAGCAACAGTTAATAAGAAAATGTGCCTTGCTAACTGTGCACATTACAACAAAGAGCTGGCAGCTCCTGAAGGAAAAGGGCTTGTGCTGCTGCCGTTCAAACTTGTCAGTCAACTCATGCCAGCAGCCTCAGCGTCTGCCTCCCCAGCACACCCTCATTACATGTGTCTGTCTGGCCTGATCTGTGCATCTGCTCGGAGACGCTCCTGACAAGTCGGGAATTTCTCCATTTCTCCACTGGTGCAAAGAGCGGATTTCTCCCTGCTTCTCTTCTGTCACCCCCGCTCCTCTCCCCCAGGAGGCTCCTTGATTTATGGTAGCTTTGGACTTGCTTCCCCGTCTGACTGTCCTTGACTTCTAGAATGGAAGAAGCTGAGCTGGTGAAGGGAAGACTCCAGGCCATCACAGTAAGTCTGCATACAGTTATAACTCATTAAGGTGGTTGCTTAGAGGAAGCCAGACCGTGGCCGGCTGCCCCTGTTGCTGAGCCCTCGTAAGTGGAAAAACAGAACTGTCAGCCTTCATGGACGCGTCTCTGTTTCTCTCTTAACTCTTATGACCCTCTGTAACTCTGGGGCTTCAGAACCTGAGTGCAGGGCAAACGTTCTTGATTTTCAAAACGGCTGTGCCTGCATTTTAAACAACAATCAAAAGCTGTTAAGGCAGTCTGATTAACTATCTTTCACACTCCGTGGTGTACCTTAGAAAGGCAGTTTTTCCTTGAATGTCCATTTGACTGGCATTAGACAAAAAAACAGATCCCCAACATGGAAACTTTTTTAAGCTATGAATGCCTCAAAGAGTTAGAATTTTTTTTAAAAGAGAGAAAAAGAAATTTTAAAAATGACCTGAAACTTTGTATTTGTAGTGTGGTAGCATGTTCCAGAAAGCCTAAGATAATTAAAATGAATGTTAATATACGTAATTTAAGCATTGAACAAGAGAAAAGTAGGTAAAAGCATGTATCAGATTAATTCTAAGATATCAGTTTCCAGCAGAGTCACAAACTGAATAAGATCCTAATAAAAGGAATGCAGTGCATGCAGTGGATTTGGAAAATATTTTGTTAATACCGAGAAGGAAAATTGTACATTTTTTATGTTTGTTCCGGGAAAAAGTCAAAGCCAGAAATAAATTACTTTTCTTAAATGATCCAGGTTTCTTTTTAATTTTATAAAACCCTGTATTTGGCAGTAACTTGAAAATCTGTGTCACAATCATTTATCACTAGCTATAACTTTTGATGTAATTGTTTTAAGAAGAAAAAGATCTTTGGAAAGCAATATCCCAATTTCTCATCATTTTCTGCCACTGACATTCGGTATAGGAAAAAAATGAGTACTTTTTAAAAACTGATGCTAAATCAGGGATTTTTTGTTGTTGTTCTTAAAATTTTCATTGCATAACTAATTACGATAATCCTAATTTAGATTTTTTACTAAATTGATACAGTGTCTTAGTTTCACCCAGAAAACATTCAGTAAATTGAAATGTCTTCTTAGCCAATAGTAAGACACCAGAAGTCTATTGATAAGGTTGGCACTTTTCCATAAAACAATGCTTTGTTAAATGTCTAGCTTCTAATTATTACATGTTCCTCTCTTCAGAAAACCTTGGTCGGGATTATTGTTTGTTTTGTTTTGTCCTTTTTTGTTATTAAACTCAGCCACCATCTCAGCTGTCCTGCTTTAAGGGACAGGAACTCGGCTCTGCTCTGTTGTTTTTGGCATGGGCCTTTTACATTACAGCTGTTGTCTAAAGGTTACTTTATTAGACTGTGTGAGTTGTGTGGTCACAAGCTCCACTATTTCTAATGCTTATATCTCCTAATTAGCTAATTGAAATAGACAAGTAGGCTCTTGTTCTGAATTTTCCTCTTTCAGTTGGGGCACACCCTTGCTCGAGCCCTTTTTCCCTCCAGTGCACCTTATAACTCTTACCAAAGCCACACATGTTCCAAAGATATGGCTGTATACAGTTATTTCTAAGGCTAGGAATCTTAGTCACTGAAGGTTCCAAACACAAATAGAGACAGAAAATCCTCATAATGTCTTAAAAGCCGTCAAGAGAGTAAGTAGGTTCCTGAATATGCAGATGTATGCTTTTTTGATGATTAAAAAAAAAAATTTTGGATTATTCCATCAGCCTAAATATATCCCATTAGAAAGGATTAAACAAATCTCCCAAGTAAGATCACAAAGTAATTCTAGCTTGGAAGTAATATACTTGTATAAAGGTTGTAGGGAAAAAACTGGAAAAAGTTTATGGGAACAAATTTCTCATAAACCAGCCTACACCTCACCAGGCTAAATCCAGTCACATTTGTCACCACCTAGAGGAAAAGTGGAGCAGTGGTGTGTCCATGGAAACAACACATCCACTCTCCTCCCTCTTGGACGCCCTGGGACATGCCAGCTTTCCTCGCCCTCACCCTTGCCTTGCCCAGGAAGCCACCTCAGCTAGTCTCTTTCCCCTAGGAAAATAAAATCACAGAGTATGCAGAGAGTTTGCAAGAATTATTTCATTTTTGGAAGTGCTTAAGCCTCAGAATCTCCAACCTAGACTAAAACTCAGAGAGTATCTTCTCATTTTAGATTTTTCCTCCTACTTACCTACACTGAAATAATTTTTTGTATACTTCAAGAATGAAATCAGAAGGCAATTCCCCAATGCACCCAGACATAGCAACACAGAGACCTCACTTTGGAGGAAAAAAAACAACTTTTACACTCTAGGATCTATTTGATTTTTACATTAAAATTTGTTTCTCCAATTGCTGGCTATAAAATAAAATAATCTTCACAGTTGTATTTATTCTACCTGGTTTCAAGTGCCTAAAAAGTCATTATTTTTCACTGCAAAGAATTGAAAAAATAAATGTATGTACCTAGAATTTGACAGAACAAAGATCCAAGTGCCAGTCTTTTTTCTTTTTCTCAAAAAAAAAAAAGGTTAAACACATTAAGTAGTTGAAATGTGACACTTAGGCTCTCAAATTGAAAACTAAATTACTATCGTGATGCCATTCGTTTCTCATATCAGATCAGTAAATTGAATTTTAGATTAGTCAGATGTCTTCTTAAAGATTTAAAGAGAATAAGAGCAAAATTATGAAAGTATGCAGAAACAATTGTTCAAGGGTAGATACTTCAGTTTGGGTATACCAAATGTAGATTCTATTTAACACAATTACTATCATGTTCTTCCTTAATACTTTATCCATGCACCAACTCTTCCCTTACTAAATTAATGGTCAAAGTACCCCTTTGCCTAGAAGTTCAGTTTTCAACTATAATTTAAAAACAGGGCTGCTTAAAATTAATTAACTATTATGTTTGATCTTTAAAATGTCTCTTGAGGCCCTTTTCAAGTCAGTACACACTTGAACAAATAGCTGATCTTTCTACAAAAGGTGAGCTAATTGGAACTCAATAGTATTTTGAAACAGACTAGTAATTTGAAATTCACCTTTAACAATACTGGAACTGAGGATACCAATGACTCCAGCATTCTCGAGAAGCGTGAGATGAAGGACTGAATGTACCACTGACAGAGTTATCCCTACAGAGATACTGTCTGAAAGTGAACGTGGCCCACACTGAAGAACAATGAAAAGGCCCAGGGTATCTCCTCAGAAACACAAAGATTCCCTTAGGATGAGTAACGTTCTGTATACTCTTAACAACTCCTCCACAGCTAATACATTTTCTTACCCCCATGCCTACAGCGACATTGGAAAATACCATTACAAATATGGATATGCTCAAACTGGAAAACTAGATCTTAAACTGTCTTGCGATCATAGACTCAGTTCTATTTGAAGGATGAACTCAGAGGAAGTTTAAGAACTGGAATCCAATTTCAGAGAACAGACTCAACTGAGGAAAAGAGAGTAAGAAGAAAGCTGACATTTTTATTCTCCTCCAGGCTTACCTTTAACTGTAAGGAATGTGTGTTATCAACACAGTCTCTCATGCCTTTATTCAATTAATGGTTATTAGGCACCTACTATGTACCAAGCCTTGTGCATTTAAATGAAAAGAAGTGAAATAAGGGGAGTCTGGAGTATGAGGAGTGGGGATGGGAGTGCGTTGTAAGTTAAAATAGAGTGGTCAGTGTGGGCTTCACAAAGAGGGTGACGTTTGAGCCTAGATGTGAAGGAGGTGAGTTCTGTCAAAAGTTAGACAATAAAAATAATCACAAGTACAAGCACCTGCCTAGGACTGCCTCCATTTGGAAAGGAGCCATATAAAGTCCTGACACTGGAATTTGAGCAACAGAGCCAGATTTTGCTGGCCAAAGCTGCTCATGATGAAAAAAAAAAAAGCTCTCACATTTCCCCTGATCCACTCCCTACTGCTTTCCACTCCCAAATACCCAAATAAATTTATCTTGACTTGTAAATATAGGAATTTAAGAGACATGGAGTTCTTTACATAAAACAGAAATCTCCACAGTACAAAGACCAATATTAAAACAAGAACATGAACACAGATGGGTTCTAGTTATTTCTTTAGCACATGTTCCCTGTTACAAGTGTCTCTGGGCACTCTACCTCATCTTGTTCCCTTTTTGTCAATATCTGGGCTCTTCTAACAGTCAGTAAGACAGTTAGTGACCCAAAAGCAAGACCTGCTGTGTGATTTGTGAGGCCCAAAACACAAGGGAATGTGGTGGCCCTCGTTCAAAAGGTATTCAAAATTTCAAGGTGGTGACAACAGAGCTTTGATCTAAGTGTTAGGCCCTTCTGAGCATGATGACCTGGGTGACTTCACAGGTCACAAACCCAAGAAGTCAGCCCTGTTTCTGTATTCCAGACTGGCCATATATATTTTTCCTTATTCGCTCTATCTGAACAAATAAGAGAGTGAAAACAAGTGTAAACTAGCCTGGGTCTTTAACAAAGGCATACCTTAACATGTGTTTGGATCATTGTATTATTTAGAGTTCTAAGGAATTCTTAAAGTACTAGTGGCCAAAGAATGCATTAATGCCCCATTGTTAACCAACATACCTCATGATTAAGACATAGTTAGGGGAACAACTTCTAATTTGTCAGGAGCTTCCAAAGAAATTCACATGAAGATGGTACATGAAGATGTAGCAGTCTTCTAAATATAAAAGTCCCATGCCGGAATATTCAACAGTGAAACCTCAGCACAATTTTCCACAGTGCTGTACCAAGATTACATGTTTCTTCCAGAGAGGGAAAGGTTTCTTCAAACAAATGTGGTATGCCACACTTCTTTGCCAAACATAATAGCCCACCCATAAAGGAGACCATGTGATGAGGTATAATAATTTTGATAGCTCATTAAGGAAACTGCTTTTTGTTAACTGGGGAAGGTTTTTCCACTGTGCAACAAAATGATAATGCTACTTTGCTAACTCCTCTACTGACAAAGATCCCCATGAACTTTCTGAACATTACTGGATGGTTGAAAGGAAAAGCTGCTTCTTTAGAAAACTGTGATTAAAACAAATTAGAGAATAAGCATCTAAGACTAACCAGAGTATAAACAAATGCAACACAGTTCAATGCTAAAACTGCAATAGGACTTCCACTTTTTAATCTGCAGTCTCAAACTACCTACCCTCTCTTAAAAAGAAATAAGAATATTTTAATTTATTTAAATGATAGTAATGTCATTTTGGGAAGAGACTCCATGAAAATTTACCTCCTTAAGAAGTTCCCTTACCCAGAACCCTGTGGCATGCACATTTTTCTAAAACATCTATACTTATAGTTTTTACATAAAATCCCAGGGACTGAGAGGATTCAGTCAAGCCACTTAAGACGTAGAGCTAGGTTATCCTCGGAAGTTCTGAATGGAATTCAAAACTAGCTTCTGTCCTAAGCATCAAGTTTTCAATCTATTAAATGCATCAGTGATTGACACAGGATGATGTAACATAGCAAAGTGGGCTACAACAGCTATTCCTAAACAATTATGCTAACAACTCTGGAATAAAATGGACATCTCCTAAGAAAAAGAATTGTGAGATTTCTAACAATTATAACAGTGCCTATTCTTACGCAGCATTTAGGCTATGAAAAATAAAACTTTCACATCCATTTTATCTCATTTGTCCAAGCAGTCCTATGAGTATTTTCAAAAGCATATGTTATCATTCCCATTTTATGGCAGAAAGCCTAGGCCAAGAAAAGCTAAGGAATTAGTCAAATGTCGGAACTTGAATCTATTCCTCTGCTCATGAGATTCTCTGACCACGGCATCATGATAAATTTTTATAAACATCAAAATCACACCCCTGACCCCTGTTCAGGACTTCTTTAGATTTCTGGCTGGGCATGGTAGCTCATGTCTATAATCCCAGCACTTTGGGAGGTTGAGGCAGGCGGATCACTTAAGGCCAGGAGTTCAAACCCAGCCTGGCCAACATGGTGAAACCCTGTCTCTACTAAAAATACAAAAATTAGCTGGGCATGGTGGTCTGTGCCTGTAATCCCAGCTACTTGGGAAGCTGAGGAACAAGAATTGCTTGAACCTGGGAGGCAGAGGTTGCAGTGAGCTGTGATTGCATCACTGCACTCCAGCCTGGGTAACAGAGTGAGACTCCATCAGAAAAGAAAAGAAAAGACAGAAAAGAGAAAAGGAAAGGAAAGAAAAAAGAAAGAAAGCAAAGGAAAGGAAAAGGAAAGGAAAGGAAAGGAAAGGAAAGGGAAAGAAAAGAAAATAAACTTCCTCAGATTTCTATTGTTCACTCTTATTAATACAGTTTGACGTGGAGCCAAGAGAAGAAACTATGGAGTGTCTGCTTTGCTTAACCACATTTTCTAACCCGAAACAGTTCTCCACCTCTGCAGTCTCCTCCCACCTTCCCCAGTTTGCAAGGAATAGAAGTGGGCAAGAAGAGACTGTGGTGTCATTTCAGAAGTATTTGTTATTATTTTTAAGAGGTTTGGAACAGAATCAAAGTCATTTTTCAGAGCACCTAATAGTTCAGGCCCCTTTTGCCTCTGCCTTCCTCCCCATCCCACTTCCTTTACGTAGCCTCTTCCCTGCAGCCAGGAATTCTCAAGACAAAGACATCCTTGCATCTTTCACAGTTCCCTCAACAACGAGCTCAACACTAGCTGGAGCACCAAAACAAAACAAAACAAAAAAACCGTCCTAAGTGAGTGAATGAATGAACGAACAAATACAATCAAGCTGAGAAAGGGTGAAAGCTAATGATTGTCTGGCCTGCAGACAGATTTTTTTTCACTGAAGACCCAGCCAAATTTACCATCGCCCCTTGATTATTCAGGGGTCTGTTATGTGTTTGTTGTTTATCCTGGTTTTGTTTTGTTTTGTCACTAGTTGTTAGAACAAACAAGATAGGGTAGACAAAGGAATAAAAGAGTAAAACACACGCTGGATTCTGTTTAGAGGTATGTGAGAATGTGTTGTAAGGTTGGGAAAGAAGACTACAATTATTTGATAAATGAGGTTTAGAAAATTTGTGCTTTTTAATTCACCCCATAAATAGTAGTGATAACCATGCCCAATTTCCATGGCTAACTTAAGAATTAGGATATTTCAAAGCTAGATGCAGACATAATTATTGGAACAGAAGAAAATGTAGAAACTTCTTTATCCACATCCTCACTCTCTTTACACCATGCTCAAGTTCACCCAGCTTCTCCTTGAGCACTTCAGTATCACATGGATCAACACCCCCCAAAAACACCCTTTTCCATTTGAGAACAGCTCTCTGGGTTAAGAGTTCTGCCATAATGTACCAGAATCTAGTTGCCTCTAACTTCCACCCAATCTTCATGACTCCTGCCACTGAAGCTATACAGTTTTTTTTTTTCTGGATTTCAGTCATTCTTCACAGACTCATTCCAGACAATCTCCAAAATGTCAGTGTAACTGTTAGAAGTTGGTGCTAAGAGTTGATCAGAACTCATGAGTATAGAGACCTTTGGTGCTATAATGTCCCTTATTTGGGGAATTGTATTTCTACTGATATATTTGAAAAGCAATAAGGAAGAAGGAAAATAATAAAAATAAAAGATAAAAAAGCATCACCCCTGGAATTGTAGAAAATCAGGTTCAACACAAGTTCCACCACTCGATCAATCACGTGACTTGAGAAAGTTAATGAACTCTCTAGTTTTCATCTTCAGTGTCTCTAAAGTTAAGAATTGACTTGAAAGTTCAGTAAAGAAGCCAGATACACAGTGAATATATAAAAAGCAGTAGCTTTCTGAAAAACAGAAATTAATCAGAAAATATAGTGTGCAAATATCCTACCCTTAATAGCTATAATATTTTACAATGTTAAAATTTAAAAATAATACTAGTAAGGAAGTATGCCAGATTTAGATGAAGAAATGTTTGCATTTTTATACCTACTAAGGAAACGTGCAGTATTTGTACAACAAAACTTTACCAAGTGACATGCTATATGTGATGAGAGACGCACACTATTCCTGAAAGTGCAGTTTTAAAACAGAAAAGCTATCATATACTTCCAAATTTATTTTAAGTTTAATACAGTTTCAATCAAAATCTCTAAGGAGGTATTCGCATCCACAATATAAATTGTGGTTAATTTATATTACTAAACATGTAAAAATAATCCCAATTTTATATGAACTATAATAAATTATGCAGATATAAATCTTATATAACATTATCAATCTCTGATTATCTCTGGATAGTGACCATTAAGAGTAACTTTTTAAATTTCATCAAGGCATGTAGAATTTTGTTTGGTTGGTTAGTTGCTTGGTTGGTTGATTTCTCTGATTTGGTGGGGAATGTGGATAAATAAGGAATTAGTTGGGTTTTCAATTTTGTTTCTGTTGGAATTTAACAAAATGATTCCAAAGTCCAACTAGAAAAACAAACTATGGCTATTAATCAATACATTTTTGATAACAGCAATAAAGGAAAACTTGAATATATGTAATTGGTAAATGATCTAAACTATGCAGTGTTGGTACCAGAATCAATAGTTAGAGAAACTATACAGATAACCTGCAACTGACCCTAATGTACATTTTTAAAAATTAGTAAGTAATAAAAGTTTCATACTAAGTCAATAGGAAAGAATTATTTGATAAAACTTCAGATACATAGTTAAAAATTTAGAAAAACAATTACTCAGCATCTATGATGGATCAAAATAAATTCAGCTGAATTATGGTCATTTTTTAAAAGAAAAATGGATGAATAATTATTGAGTCTTAGATGATAATATTAAAAACATTTAAAAACTTAATAAATGTTAGTTATTATTAAAACCATCTTAAACCTTCATCATCTGCAGATCTTGAAATAATTAAGCAATAAAAAATAGTGTGAGTTTTAAATGCTTTGTTTTTAGTCATCAACTGCTACCACCTAGACCTATTCCTTGTCTAAATACCACATTCCTTGTCTGGATGCAATTCATTCTACAACTTTGCTAGGGATTAATCTGTAATTTCACCAGTCTTTAAATACTCATCATTCACCTCTTTGCCTCTTCAAAAAAATTGGGTCACTTGCCACTTTCAGTCTTCCAGTATCTTTTCACTTCATCCAAGATTCCAAAGAGGTTACTTAACAATATTTTTCTGTCATGTCTATAAATTTTTCTACCCCCTGAAATGAAACTCATCAGAGACTGAAGACTAGAGCAGCTCTGTCTTCAGTGCTGTATTTACTCTTCAGCTTTGATTTCGCTTTAGACATTTTTGTTCTACCCTTTAGATGATCAAGATTATTCTCCTTAATCAAAAATATGAAATTAAAGCAGAAACGGAATCATATTTTATCTCTGTCATTTTAATATTACGCTATGTATCTCAGCAGTCATCTTGTTGCCTTTATCTTTTTGTTCTCAGCATAACACACATGCACACACACACACACACACACACACACGCATGCACTTTTTGTGCCCTCAGTGTTTTCATGTTTCACATCTTCACATCACCCTGAATTTTTACCTTATTTACACTATTATAAATAGGTGTCACTGTCTTATCTTTATTCTTGGTTGTGTGAGCTTATTGGGAAACTCTCAGTGATAGTAAATGATTTGGTTTTATTTTTTTAAATAGTAGCTCTCTTTTCTTCTTACCCGACATCATTTTTAATTGTGTGTCCATGTTTCCATTCGTAAATTGCCCATGCCTTATAATCTATCTTCCCTCTTGAAATTTTTGCTCCATTTTCAATAATTTTTTTAAGAATGTTTCTCAAGAATCGTAAAATATACTTCTACTGAAATCTGGTAAACTTTTAATTATGCCCTGGATTCTTTCCTAAGAATACTGTTAACACATCTCTTTTTCTCAAAGTTACCATTATTTGCACTCCACCAACTCTGCATTGTTGGTAGTACTTAAATTCAAATAAGCAGTTTCTACTAGTGTTCTTTTCAGACCCTAAGCAATGAAAATATCAGCAAAGCTAATCATGAAGTTATAAGATTATCAGCTTCTAGAAAAATGAATCTGAAAACATTCAACTATTTTAATTCTTCAATCATTGCACTAACTTGCCCCTTCCAATTGTTTCAGTTGGTTTAGAAAAACCACCTATACCCTCTTTCTAGTCAAGTAGTAAGATGGCTTCTGTTTTTCTTTACTTTTATCCTTGCCTAAATGCCCACAACCATGCTTTTCTTTTGTAGAGTTAGTGAGAAGTAAAAAGAGCCCAGGACTGAGAATTAAGAAGATCTTCTTACTAGTCTTGGCCCTGCTACTAAATACCTTTCTAAGCAAGCCACTTAACCTCTTAAGGTTTCAAACTCTAATATGTAAAATGAAGCATTTGGACCGTAGGATCACTAGATCTCTCCCAACTTGCAATATCATGACTCAGTGGTTGCCCTTTGTGCTCCCCACAATCTGTTTATTTGAAATAACACGGTTCGTTCATTGCTCCTTTCAGTTATGTGGCCAAATTCACCAAGTCCTGTTACAAATAATATCAGACTGACCCAAAATAAACTTCCATGTGGGTTCCCCTTCTCCTATGCCCATTAAATGTAGGTGCTTCATGGAGGCTCTCCTTAGCCTCCTTTTCTTTTCATAAAAAATGTCTCTCATTGCGCTCTCATCTATCCCTTTCAAAACTCACACATCTTTATCTCTAGCTCTGATTCTTCATCTCTCTCCATCCAACATTCCAACTGCCTAGCAGATAATTCTACCTATTTGGCCCAAGGACACCTCAAACTTAGCGAATCCATCATCTTTTTTTCCAAACTCTTCCTTCTCCTGATACTCCTATGTCTATGCGTCATTCTGCTCTCTCGTCAGTTTCCTGAACATAAGAGCCTTGCATTCCATTTGACACTTTCCTTTTCCTCAATGATATGTCATCAGTTGCCAAGTCCTGACAATTCTAACTCCTTGCTAACTCTGACATCCATGCCGTCTGCTCCTTCTTGTTCAAGCTCTCATGGCCTTATGTATGAGTTGTGCAGTGGCCTAACTGATTCTCCTCTTCGTCTTCTCTCCTTTCTATAGCTATTACACAATGAGGCCATATTCAACTTCTTAAAACATGCTTTTAACTCTATCGTTCTTCTTCCCCTGAAAACTTTTTATTGCTCCTTATCTCAATATGTAAATAAATTCTGAACCCTTTGTCATGCCATTCAGTATTAGCTACTGAAAATCTATCCTCATCTGGCTGTTCTTAATTTCCTGCCACTCCCTATATGGTAACTTAGATTCCAGACTTGCTGTTCTAAATAATGTCCCACATTTTTTAGAATTTGCTCACATCAAGCCCTTGACTTGAACGTCCTTTCTCCATACTCCCCAGCCTCATTGTAACCACCCAAAATATTCCACTCAGATACTACTCCAAAGCTTCTCTTAATGACATCAGCTAGGAACAACCTCTCCCTGTCTCCCCTCAACCTGCATCGTACATTACTAATGCCTTAGCGATAACATGTATTACTACTAAAGTTGTTATTACATGTTGGCTGGCACAGTGGCTCACGCCTGTAATCCCAACACTTTGGGAGGCCAAGGCGAGCAGATCACTTGAGGCCAGGATTTCAAGACCAGCCTGGCCAACATGGCAAAACTCCATCATCTCTACTAAAAATACAAAAATTACCCGGGCGTGGTGGGGCATGCCTGTAACCTCATCTACTTGGGAGGCTTAGGCACGAGAATCACTTGAGACCAGGAGGCAGAGGTTGTAGTGAGTTAAGACTGTGCCACTACACTCCAGCCTAGATGACGGTGCAAGACTCTGTCTCAAAAAAAAAAAGAAAAAAGAAAAACTATTACGTGTGATAACTTTATTTCTCAGACTATAGTTACTTACACAAATGACTTTCTTTAGCCAAGGTAGGAGGATTGCTTGAGCTCAGGAGTTTGAGACCAGCCTGGGCAACACAGAAAGACCTTGTCTCTCTTAAAAATAAAAATAAAAAAATATAGCCCGGGCACGGTGGCTCACGCCTGTAATCCCAGCACTTTGGGAGGCTGAGGCGGGTGGATCACAAGGTCAGGAGATCGAGACCATCCTGACTAACACAGTGAAACCCCATCTCTACTAAAAATACAAAAAATTAGCTGCGTGCGGTGGCGGGCGCCTGTAGTCCCAGCTACTCGGGAGGCTGAGGCAGGAGAATGGCGTGAATCTGGGAGGCGGAGCTTGCAGTGAGCCGAGATCCCACCATTGCACTCCAGCCTGGGTGACAGAGCGAGACTCCATCTCAAAAAAAAATTAAAAAATAAAAAATACAGCCAGGTGTGGTGACGTGCACCTGTAGTCCCAGCTACTTGAAAGGCTGAGGCAGGAGGATGATTTGAGCCTGGGAAATTGAATCTTCAGTGAGCTACAATTATGCC
Source organism: Pongo pygmaeus (assembly GCF_028885625.2). Taxonomy (NCBI): domain Eukaryota; kingdom Metazoa; phylum Chordata; class Mammalia; order Primates; family Hominidae; genus Pongo; species Pongo pygmaeus. Next base: position 130,369,903 of record NC_072373.2, on the reverse strand, counting down.
ACTGCACTCCAGCCTCAGTGACAGAGCGAGATGCTGTCTCAAAAAAAAAAAAAAAAAGAATGTAAACTCACATCTGTCAAATAATTTTTAAACACTGCACAACTCCTAATATCATCTTGAATATAGTATTTGCACATAAGTAGCTAAGTATTGAATAAATCAATAATCAAACAACTCAGGATCAATTCTGCCTTCTTGACAGGATTAGGCATATTAGAATTTAGCACATTGTTAGTCAATAATATAACTAAAATACTTATACTCTTAAGCATTGTGCTTACTTTTATCAAATATGTGATTGTGTTAATATCATTGGATCATATTAATAGATGGTCACAATAACTATAGTTGTATAAGGCGAATAAATTAATTTTCAAAATAATTAAGAGATAACCTTTAACAAGTTGAAATTTGTGGGCGTCAGTTGCTAAAATAGGCTGTCAGATGGCTAAAAATCTAGGTAAACGTCCATTGAACAAAAAGTCAAGGTAGTTGGACATTGAGAAATAAGCAACAATATGTTATTCATAATGGTTACATTAATAACCAGTAATGTCTGATGTGCCACGTTGCAACAGCTATCTATAGAAGTGCTCCAGGTTCTGGGAAAATTTGGGGAAGCACATGGCATTTCACATTTATTTGCTCCATGAAAAACTGGGAAGAAATTAGCTTACTATGATAATTTTTGGTACACTAGCAATCGAGCTAGATAAACATCTTAAGGTTGACTTATAGTTTATTCTGCTATACTGAAACTAAGTTATTGTCATATTATTTTTCATTAATGCTAACAGAGTTCAATGAAATTTGGCAAAGGAACAATAACTCTCTGCTGATGAATATCTTATGAGGAAAAAGTATGCCTATCTTAAAATAGGATCATGCCTATAAACATTATGAAATTTCCTTCCTACCTACCTAGACTGATATAAGAGAGGCATCATATTACCCCTGAGCGACAAAACATTAGTATTCCTTAGCAACTCTTGTATAAGCCTGGTGTTGCCAAAACACTTCGGATGGCATGCCTCTACCCACAGATTCAATTGCCTGATTACTAACCCCAAGATGAAACTAGCCCAAATGGCAAACTAGCCCAAACTGGCAATGAGCAGGGGTGGGGAGGCATTGCTGGGTTCAGCAATCCTGTCCACCCCACAAAACATGCTCTTCTCTATGGGCTTTTCACGGAGAGCTAGTTGCAGCACCAGCATCTAGGGAGCTAAAAATGTGCTCCCTGCTAATGAGAGGTCACACTCAGTGCTTGTTGTCCTAGTGGTGCCTCCTGGCCACAGTACTTCACGAGGGAGAAGAAAAAGGCAGAAATTGTGACCAGCTTGATTAACTTTCCACTCCAGGGAATGGCACAGTGAATTGGCTAGGAGTGTGGAGGCTGACTTCAGACTGCCTGAGTTCAAATCCCGGCTCTGACAATTGTCAGATGAAACTTGGATGAGTTAATTTCCCCTAAATTTCCATTTCCTTTTTTCAAATGGAAATTACCATAGTATCTCTTTGTTATGACGAGTATTAAGTAAAATTGTGCCTGAAAAATAACTACCAAAATGTTTGGCACAATGAATTTAAAATACAATTAATATTTGCTCAAATAACAACCTCTAGAGAGAGTGAAGAATTGACTCACAGAGGCTTTCAGAGTTTTTGTTACTAATGGCCAGATTTCATCCAAAGAAAGAAGTGATTCTCAAGATCCATGCCTGTTGCCTAGCTATTTTTTTTTTCAAAAGAAATACTCGTGAAATTTTAAAAGTAAGCTGATATAGCCTGAGTCACATAGTGAGACCCTGTCTCAACAAAACATCAAAAAATTAGCCAGGCATGGTAGCATGCGCCTGTAGTCCCAGTTACTCAGGAGGCTAAGGTAGGAGGATTGTTTGAGCCCAGGACGTTAAGGCTACAGTGAGCCATGATTGTGCCACTGCACTCCAGCCTGGGCAACAGAATAAGACCTTATCTCAATAATAATAATAATAATAATAATAATAATAAGCTGATGAAGTCATATATTCTCCTTACATGCAAAGAGAAACGCAGCATACAGTTGGAGAGCAATATATTTCTTTTCTTCAACAAATGTACCTGAAATTATACATCAAAAAAGAGTTTTTATCTTCAAAGTAGTCACATCAGGGAACCCATGCACTTATATATCAATAATGCACTTATATCAATAATGCTGCCAAACATTTTTGGATCTCCTTCTTCTAAATTACCTTTACAGCTTACTTCTTTTGGATGTCTTTATTGGCAACAAAATTTTATCCTTTGGGAGTTTTTAATTTTGAAAGCAGATTTAAAACCAACACATATGAATAAGATGGAGAACAATGTCACCTCTCATCAAAAATGAGGAAATAAAGACCTTTTTGCATAACTAGTCAAATGTCTCAAACAATTCCAGAGAATGTCTAAAACACTTCAAGCTAATGAAAGCACTGTCAGATTTAATGTGTTGCTTTCTATGTGATTAACAAGTTATATATTTATTTATTTAATGTTATTAAATACCTCTAGAGCACTGTGACGAGCACTGTTCTAGAAACTTTTATGTATATCAGTTCATTTAATGCTCACATCTTATGAAGTCAGTACTCTCAGTATCCTCATTTTACAGATGAGGTGACTGAGGCACAGAGAAGTTAAGGATTTTGTCCCAAGACACAGAGCTAGTAAGTGGAGGAGGCAAAAGTCAAACCCAGGCTGTCTACTTAGTACATTTGCTATATTTTCTTAAAAGTACAACCTTTTTGTATCAGTAGTTATGCTTTCTGGGTTGTCTGAGGTAATGTAATTTAAACTTGGTGAAAGATACAACATATCTTCATGAGTTTTGTTTTACCTGAGCTAAAAGCCTTCTTAGTGTTAAGAAGCACTATCTAAACTATTTTCCTCTATCTTCCCATAGCAGGCTATACAAGGAGGAAACAGTCCCAATTTCCAACTTCCTAGTTTTCTAATGATCCATAGGTTGACCTGTTTTTCCACATAAGGAGTCCTTTCACCCAGAAGCTTCTTCAACCTTGGACCAGGATCAGTCTCTTACGATGTTTCCTCACACCTATTTCAAAACTTGTCTGCTTACAATTCACTTTTTCTATTACATCACTCAGTAGGTCAATCTTGCTAGACTAATGGGGAAGAAGGAAAAGGGGAGTGAAGAAGGATGTTTAAGCCCTCTTTGAAAAAGTACCTTTTCATATTTTCCCATAAGGAAAATGCTTCAAATGTCTCACTTTGCTCTCCTTTGCTTTGAAATAGGAGTTTCCAAAGCAGCTTCATACCAATGCCAAAAAAAATCACTAATGGGCCATTCAGGTAGTGACAACAACCCCAAGGAAACATAATTAAGCAAATTTTAAAAATAAAATATACTGGAACTTTTTTATTTCAGGATAAAAGAAAAATACAGGAAGAAATCTCACAGAAGCGTCTGAAAATAGAGGAAGACAAACTAAAGCACCAGCATTTGAAGGTAATTTATGGCTTTAATTTCATTTCAATGATTTTGTAATCAAAAATTCTGTTGGTACTCAAATTTCAATAGTAGAAAAGCTTTAGGAAAGAAAAAAATTTCAAGATAGTTTGACTAACGTTGTAATAACCATAGGGGAGGCCAACAAGCTAGTAACATTTGCATATGAGATTAATACCTTCTAGCAAACATGTGCAAAGTTGAACACATGGTTTTATTACTTTTATCCTTTATAACTGAGTTTCCCAATTTTCTTGAGCAACCTTGAAAATTCAGCCTTGAGAATATGGCCCTGCTCGCAGTCTTGCTTAATATCCCTAGGGAGTGGATCCAGCTAGGAAGTGCCTTTTGAAATCAATGAAAGGCCAGTCATTCCCCCGGGGGTGCAGAACAGTGTCTGGCCTGGTCAAGGATGCTTGTATTTAAAAGCTCAGTGCAATGAGTCCAATGTTGTTTGAGTATGCTTCGGGTTTTTGTTTTATTTTGTTTTGACAGAACATGAGATCATAACCAGAAATAACTCTCCACGTTTAAAATCAGATTTTACATCTTTCACTGGGTGTGGCCATTTCGTAATTAAAGCACATTGAGTTTCAACATTTTATTACTTAGCTTAGTGACAGGATGCAAGCAAATGACAAACAGCAGCTCCTTGTGAAAAGGGCCAAGCAGGAAACTACTTATCTGACAGAGCTGCTATCAATAGATTTAATGAATCCCCTTAATGATACAAGGCTGCACACTCACGGGGTCTACAAACTTAAGTTAAACTTGCTGAAAGCAACTGACTTCACTTTTCTAATGGAACAAGTACCTGCCTCTGAAAAGAAACATAATTTAAGATTCCAATTAGCCTTATTCTCTGGATTCTGTTTGCTTCTCTGCTTCTAAACAAGTTGACATTTCCGATGTTTGATGGATAATTTCAAAGCACAGTTAGTCTGCTCCCCTTCCAATATGTCACATTGAATTTACATGAGTAGTATACATAGTCAAGAAATGTAGTGTGTACTCCTAGAAAATCAATGAAATTAAAAAAAAAAAAAAAGTTCCAAGTTGTTCCAGTGCAATTCAAATGAAGTCAACAGTCAAATCTAAAAAGTTTTTTAGATAGGCCATTTCTAACTCCAAAACCAGAGGTCATTTGCTCTCCTTTCCTCTCTCCCTCTCTCCCTCACACACACACTTGCACAATTTACACACACACACACACAATTACACACACAATACACACAATCTGGATCTCCCAATGAACTACTTCCTGCTTCTGAGTAAAATGATAGCTCTCTAGCTATCCTTGAGAATGGGCAATTGCTATCCTTGCAGAATGGGTAGCCACAAAACAGTGGAGCTCACGGTAGAAGAGAAGATTTAAATATCCCCTTAGTTTGTTCTAGAAGTAAGTTTCACATGAAAAGCCTGACTCACTGAAAGTTCCATTTCTGAAGTAGCACCTCATTCCAGCACTTGCCAAAAACAGTCTGGAAAGTAGTAGATGATCTTCCTTATTGGTTTGCTCTCCAGAACACAGGAGACCTCTCCTGATCCAATCCAATCAAAACATTTATCATGTTTTGGACTGCCACATACAGTTGTGCAGATTGTGTACTGCACAAAGGTACCTGAAATGATGGTGCTAAAATCTTGCCCACATTCCTTTGCCAGTCGTGCACTCTGGTTCAGGGATGCTTATACCTGGAGCGAAAGGTTTCCGTTTTCTCTGCACAAAAGTGCTATCCACTTTCCCAAGCTGTTCACTGGACAAAAGGGGTGTGTGTGGCATGGAGCAGGGCTAGGAGTTGGGGGAAATGACACATTGTCCTAATTTGGGAAATTCAAGATTAAATAAACAAGATAAATGATATTTGTTTTAATTTAAACTACAGTATAAGTATTCTTTAATCTGGGGTGGTCAAGAAGCCACCATTAAAGGTATCGGATTCAAGCTGAGTCTTAACTGATAAGTAGAATTTATATGGATGTATATAGGGCCTTTGGTCAATAAATATTTATTAAGTACATATTATGTACAAGGTATGAAGCTAGACACTAAGAATATAAAACAAGTGAAATTTGGCCTGCATCCTTAAGATGGTAACTGATACATAAACTCATAATAACAGTTATTCTGTGGTAAACACTGTATGGGAGGCACAAACTGCACAGGGCACGGAGAAGAAAGAGTGGCTATTTCAGTAGAGCACATTCTTCCAAGTTTTGCAGAAAATAGTTGTCTATACCGAACAGCAACAAGGCATAATTCCAAAATGGGGTTCAAAATGTGCAAAAGTATTTTTAAAAACAATTCTACAATGTCTTCACCAAATTAAAAAGCTCTGTTGGCCTCTATAGCCTGTCTCTTATTTTCTTCATCCGTTTGTCCTAGTCTTCATGACTATCCTCTCCACTTTCCTGATTGCAAACTAGTTCATTATACTTCAGTGACACACATTAAACAACATAAGCATAAACATTTACAAAGTGTTCCTCCTATATCAGAATACACACATTTCAAAATAGTTGTAGTAACTCACTCTGATATTCTTTAGCTCCTGAACCTGATGATCATTCTCATAATGTGCTAGCAAGGGAATTTCTGGGACATTTTTTACATCTTAATATTCAAACTACTCATACAGAGATTTTTTTTCTGTATGGATCTTCTTGCCTAGCAATATGATCACAATCTCATGTTACCAGGAAACACAAAATACAGTCAATCTGAAAAATTTTTGATTTCCATGAGCCCATTCAATTCAATCTATGAAAAAACAATTTATTCCTACTTTACTGTAACTTCTGGGTAGATATAGAAGTGGTTCAGGAAAACCTTTTCCTAAAAAAACTGCAGAAAGACCTATCACCTGCATGTCACATATTTTCATTTAGTTCATATGGCTTTCAATTCTGAATTTCATTGTAAAGTAAATTTTATTATACTAATTAGCCTCATATACTAAAGCACAAGTCTAAACTGTGACATAAAAGCAAAATAACTCTTTTGATTACTACAGTATGTATGTGATTGCATCATATATTATTTCGATTGCACATCCAAATTGAATATTTTATATTTAAGTTCAAAGAGTTCTCTACCAGGCATAAATGAAAATTTATGAAGTATGAACAAAGTTTTACAAGACTAAAATTAAAATTATCTCTAACCAGACTAAAAACCAAGAATATAGCCCCAAGTTAACCTAATCACATCACAAGAATGATTCGCTACTTTCTATAATTCAGCCTCATAAGACCACCCCATCTGAGTGTTTCTTACAGAGCTATATATGCCATTGGCTGGAACTTTCATTATAGGTGGTTTGTAAGGAGTAAAACTTACTTCTATAGGTGTTACTGTCTTCTTTCCTATGCATTAGCTAAAATTCCATTAGATAAAAATAAATTAGAATCAAGGTAAATTATTAAAATGCTGCTATATTCAGAGTTTCTTAGCATCTTTGACCCCAGGAGCTGAATCTTGACCAATGTTAATCATATTTACTGGGTCTGCAGGAAAACATTTTTGCAAACAGCTAAACAGCTATAATCAATGGTTAAGATAACACTGGGGTAAAGAATCTCTGGCCACAGAGTGGAGTAATACAAATTACTCTTATGGTGTATATCGTCCACATGCAATTGCTTAAGATTCTGAAAAGGCCAACACAAATGTGATGATCAGGGGTGAAGCTGTTATTTACTAAATCTAGTAGTTTTCAAACCATGTTCTGTGTATCCATAAGCTTTCAGGCCCCCTCACTGCTTCAATTAGAGCAGTCCAGAATTCATCTGTTTTCCAAACTATAGTTCCATATAACATTTGTTTGTAATGTTATAAGTTATAATGTTATATTGGTTTTTTTAAAAGAAAAAAAAGATTTAAAAGTCATTGCCTCAGTAAAAAATAATCATCCTTTGGTAATTATCTATCACAACTAAACTTAATTTTAAATGTTTTTTTAACTCAGAGATACTTGTATCTCAGTGGTATTTATTCTAGCATCCTTAAAAACACACACACACACACACAAACACACGAAGTTATTCTTACTTACTCTCATTTAAATTTCAATATAAGAGAAAGAAGTCCCAGAAAATAAAGTTCCCATTCTCTCCTCACGGATTTTAAATATAGTGAATCCCCAATGAATAATTAACAATGAATAACTGAACAAATAATTTATAGAGCAGATTGGATACATAATGAGAGCCCTTTTATTCCAGGAGAAAAAAAGAAACTTGAACTCCTTGAAAATAACATGACCATACATCTGACGCTTCCCACTTGAGATGTAGACTACATGCTAATTAAAGCCCATCAAAAATTTACAGGTCTTTTTCATTAGTTTTAAGTCTTCTTAGGTCTTTAAACTCCAGGCCCAGGCGTTTAATTTCCTCATGCAAATTCAAGAGGAGTTTTTTTTTTCTCCATCTGGTGAAACATAATTTTTTGTGTGTTGTTAAAGTTGACAAAAACTCACCAACGTTTAGACAGATCAGTAAATTTTGCGCTTAAGAATGTCTATAACCAGGGAGATTCTGAGAAGAAAGAAGGGGAGCTAAGTAGGCAAAACAATAAACAGCTGCCACAAAGCCTAAGAATAACACTGAATATGTTTAAGGTACAACAGCAACCTTCTGTTTTGCCCACCATTCCAATTAATCCCACAAAAGATTTTTTTAAAGCAGTTATTGCATGCTCTTACTGGGGGAATATCAAAATAGCTTCAAGAAGCTTTTGACTTTGTTAAGGACACAAGATACATACCCATCAATAACAGATGACACTAAAGACATCATATTATGAGGTCCCATTATGACTGTGATAAACATACAGTATGGCATGGTTCTGAAGACAGAAAGTGAGGGTCAGGATGGGGCTGCCAGGAGTATGGGGGCCAGGGATCTTCATGCCGAAGGAGAGACTCAAACTAAACCTTGAAGTGTAAATGGGATTTAGATGCATAAAAACTGGCTTTGAATAGAGTCAAGAAGGTTACAATGAAAGAAAATACCAGATTTATTCAGGCAAGGCACTGAGAGAAAATAATTCCTCTTTAAAGTGTCACCTATTGAAATTCATAAGATTTGAAAGCAGTAAGAGATTTTGGAAATTATTGACCGATATAAGAACATATCTTTATGTTTCCTGACATCAGAAAAAGGCCTTGAGGGAGAAATGGCTTCTAGATGGGATCAGCAGCGGAAAAGAACAGGAAGAGATGAAGAAGCAAAATCAACAAGACCAGCACCAGATCCAGGTTCTAGAACAAAGTATCCTCAGGTATGGCCCTCACTGAGATACTCCACAACTACCTTTATTTTGACTTTGTCCCATGTTGTGCATAGACATGCCATTCTCACTTTCAGGGGCATAATCAAATCTTCCATTTGAATTTCTTTCTTTTTTTTTTTTTTAAGGCATGCTTTCACACTGTCACCCAGGCTGGAGTGCAGTGGCATGATCTCGGCTCATGGCAACCTCCACTCCCGGGGCCCAAGCAATTCTCCAGCCTCAGCCTCCTGAGTAGCTAGGACTACAGGCACCCACCACAAATGCTCAGCTAATTTTTGTATTTTTGTAGAGACAGGGTTTCACCATGTTGCCCAGGCTGGTCTAGAACTCCTGAGCTCAAAGTGATGCACCTGCCTCGGCCGCCCGATGTACAGGTGTCAGCCACCGCGGTCAGCCTTCCATATGAATTTCTAAAAAAGACTAGGGAAACACACCAAAAGGCCACAGTAGAAATTTTACTATAAGTATCACCTGAGTATAGCAACACTAGATTTATTTTTAAATGCATATTGATGACTTACTCATACCTCCCTGAGCCTATTTCCTGCAGAATGGTAGTAACAATGCCTACCTTTTAAAAAATACATGCGCTAAACTACCAGCACCTACCTAGCACATGGTAGGTACACAAACAACAGCCCTTCTTCACAGCCCCAGCCCCTACTCTCACCTTAGGACAGGTGACAAGTCTACAGGTGTGTTTACCCTGTCCTTCCATCATATTTCTCTCAGCCCCCCCCCCCCAGTCACAACCATGATATTGGAAAGAAGGTTCTATAGGAATACTCTACTCACAGTTTCCCTCTTCTAGTTCTTTGATGATTTGGTCACAGGTGTTCACTTCATTTCTCAACAACCTTTCCTGTTTATTTTGTGAGATCAGTACAGTCAGGCAACTGCTGGTGTAAGAAGTAATGTTCTAAAATTATCTTGGCTTGAAATAAGGTGATGGACATGAAAAAACCGGAAAGCTCAAATGTAAGATGGGATTATTAGTATTATCACACGCAAAAAAGCACAAAAGAAACAGATACGGGAAAGGCCAGAATCATTTTCTAACCTACACAGGGAAAACATTTAAAAGATGGAATTTCTTGTGTTATAATCATGACAACAAATTAAAGTCTACCCATCTTTGAATATAGACGACTTTCAAAACCTCAATTGCTTTAATGTATTGCCTTTAGTGAGGACTACAGAAAAGATCTGAAACACATAAGTATTTGGTATCTGTGCTACGACCACATTTTGTCCATACTCACTGCACTATACAAACAGATCTCATTAGGCTTAAAACTGACAACATGAAAAAAGGCTTCCTCTCTTCAAATGATTTCCATTTTACTTGATTAATTGCATGCACTTGTATATTTAATAGCTAAAATAACTGACTGCTCATCCTTATCTAGATGTTTTTGAAATTAACAATTCTTAAAAGGTTATATAATTGAAATGTTTGCATTTATAAACCCCTCAGTTGTTTACTCAAAGATTTGAAGTGCTTCTAAATAGTGGATAATAAATACTTTAAAAATAACCCAATAAATCAACTCTATAGTTTGGAAAACTCAATTCTTATCAAGGCATCCCTTAGCAAGACTTTCTCACCAAGATCCCGGCATAAGTGGGTGATTACTTTCTTTATTCCTCAACACAGAACCCTTATCTCTGAAGGAGTCTTGAACTTAATCCCCATAAACCTTTCCCACTGCACAGACACCTACTTGCTTCCCCTCAAAACCTCCTTTTAGAGTCTTTCCACACACTGAACACCTACAACTTTCTCTGCATCTGATGATAATTGAAGTGGCTACATACACTCAAACTCCATTAACAGGCTTGGGCAGCATTCTGAGTAATCCGAGTATTAACCAGGACTCTACTGATTGCTTTTAGGCCTTGCCTGAATGCTCTGAGAAGCACATAAGCTCCCAGAAGTATTGATAGTAGCTTGTCTAGTTAGAGCTGCTTCCTAACCAAAAATTAAAAAGGAGAAGGAGGAGGGAGAAGAAGAGAGAGATATATTTAATAAGCCATAGTATACACCAGGCACTTTACATATATTGTCTCATTTAATCTTCATAACCCGGTGAGGGTAGGTATTATTACCTTCACTTCTTTCAGAGAAGTTAAGGAATTCACACAACTAGGAAGTGGGAGGTCAGGGACTGACCCATTTGACTACTCCACAGTGCCTGTGAAATGATGGCACACAGCAGCCTCTGTGGACTGAAAAGGTATTCTCTCTTATAGAAAATCTTTGAAGTGTGTTCTGTCCCTTTGCTCTTCTTTCTCCAAAATCTCCAACCACACTTAGGGTCTCCTTCTATGTCCCCCTATTCTCTTTGGTAAATTACCGATTACATGTTTGTTCATTACCCAATTTCTCGCATCTCACTACAACTTTTAGATCTTCATGATGCTATGAATCCATCAATACTCCTTTGTGAACACCAAATGAGTTTAGTCCTTAAATATAAGTGATAATAACAGTAATCGTTCATTTTTAAAGGAACTTGTATAATTTACAAAGCACTTGAACTTACATTAAGTCATTGAAAACAACAATCCTAGAAAGAAAGCACCAACACCTCCATTTCACAGATGAGGAAATAGGCGCAGAGAGAGAAAGTGACTTAATTAAGGCCACAGAGTCAGTAAAGGGTAGACTTAGATCTCAAAGCAAGCCAGGTTCAGTGCTCTCCAGCTGAAAAATGAAAAGAGAGCTATAAATGCAAATGCTCTAGAAATAGTAAAACATCTAACACAGACAAGTATCTCTAATAATCAGCAAACTGCTTTGCTTAAGGAATGATCCTAAAAAGATATATTTGCAAAAAAAAATAGTAAAGAATTTGTTTATCTGGTTAAAAATATAAAAACAACAGAATGTTCCAAAGCAACTCACGAAGAGAAAAAATATCTATGCCTTGTCTGTATTAAGCAACCTCCCCTACTGCCCAGCATTATAAAAATCACATTGCCAAAGCAGCTTTACCTGATAATGGAACATTTTCTTCTCAGATGTTTGTAAAGCTGCTAAAAAAAAAAAAAAAAAAAAAAAAAAAAAAAAAGCCAAATCAGGTGCATGTTTTTAAATTCAATCTTTCTCCTAAACAAGTACCCACAGTACTTGAGAAGCTCTTATTACCAGCTAAATCAGTACAATTTCCTGTTAGCACTGAGTAGCAATGGAGCCAACTGATGAAGTTGAACCAGGGAGAGCCACTCACAATCCCTAAGCAGGGAAAGTAACTCAAACTCTGAATGTGATTTATCACTTGACTTACGTGCCTGCTCGAGGGTGACATTTGCCACTCTGCCAGGCCCCTCAGCTAGAGGATAAGATTTTAATGGGAACATCAAAATAGAAGTATTGCTATTACCGTGGAGTCCATAGCAGGGCCAGACTTTGCCCATGAACCTTTCTTTTACTTCCAAGGCGTTGCAAGATGAATTGAAACAGCGTTGCCTCTGGCATTCAAATCCCTGTTCTGCTGACATAGTACACAGGCTTGGCCATGTTCTTTCATTTCTTTGAGCCTCAGTTTCCTTGCCTGTAATGTGGGACAGTTATAGCCACTTCACAGGACTGCTGTGAATGCAGAGTGCCTGACACATGGTAGGTGTACAAAAAATATTAACTACTAGTCCTTACTAAAAGGTGAATTTAGAGCAACACTACATGGATCTTTATCCAGGTATTTTTATTTTTTGGCCAAGTTCTCTCCTTTCTTTATGCTAGTACAAAGAGTGTTTTTCTTGGAGTAAACTGAGAATACCAACCGATGAGGATTCTTTCCATTTGGAAATAATCTATGATTTTTTTTATGGCTTAAAGGCTAGAATGCTACCATAGAGGTTAATTTTTGTGGAACATTTGCTGTGCACCAGGCATTGTGCTAAACATTTCATGTGTATTATTTCATTGAATTCTCACAACTACCCTATTAGGTAGGTAACATTTAACAGATGAGAAAAATTGACATTACAGAGGCTAACTCACCCTAAGTCATACAGCGAAACGTAAAGAGCCAGGATTTAAAACCTAATTAAAAGTTCTAATCATAAAAATAAAATTGCACCTCAGATCCTGCAGAAATTTTTTACAAATGTTAAATTCTGTAAACTCTATACTTTTATAGCATTTTTAAGTTTCCAATCTATGCTATAATTTCACTTTTATGTGTACCACTTTATGTAGACATTTACCTGAATATTTAACATATTAAAGACATTCAGAGGGTACCCTGACTCACAACTAACCTTTAAGTAAAGCCTATCTGCTTATTCATCCTGTCGTCTTCTCTTCCAAAGAGAGGCAACATTTCAGAAAATAAGTGGGTTTCCATGGTTTCTGTCTCTGAGTTACATTCTTAGCTTTGGAACAATATTGTGGAGTATTTTGCCTGGTGCCCTGATTAATATCTTAGGAGGAAATGTTCCCAGGGGAAGCCTATACTGAACATCTCCTTCTGAATCACTTTGCTTAAATAGAGTTTCAATTTGCCTCCCAAACGAGCCCTGCACTTACTGCGACCACTGAACCATTTACTGCCTGATTGTAGGCACAGGTGCACTGATTTTTCAGTCCAAATATCCATGTGCGCAAATTTATACCTGGTTTAGAAAACTTGTCCTAACACTTCCCTTGCTCTCCTCTATCCAATAGCCCACACCCAAAATGACACCCCCAATAAGTCTCCATAGGAGATATGCGCCCAGCAACTTGTTCACATCCTGGGTTCTTCTTTCCTAACCAGCTGCCCTGCAGTTGTCCATGACCTCCCTTAGCCAAACTGCCCTGCACCAAGCTCCCGGCCAGACACTCTACTTCTTGAACTGTGTCCAAAGACCTCTGACTTTAATTGGAGCACACAGAGCGCCTGACAGAAATGTCATAAGCATGAAATGTAAAAGGTTAACTGCCGAGGAGAATGATGCAAATACACTGCATTCCCTTCGGGAAGGATAAGCTACTTATGATTAAACGTTCTCTAGTACGGATTTTTTTTAATACTCCAAAGTGCCCTTCTGACCTTCTGCCTTCTTTTAATGAACTTTCATTTGTCCCCCAAATAGTTAGAAACCACCTTCCACAGATGATACAAATGGGCAAAGGTGTATGTGAAGCCTTGGATGTCTGTGTGACTACGTGTCATGAGAAAAGCCAAGTGGGCTGGCACAGCAGCTATAGCCACATCCCACATAACTTAAGGAAAATTCCTCCACAAAAGGAGCTGAAACCCAAGAAAATGCTTTCTGCTCAATATCACGTAAAGCAATAATCTACTCAATTAACTAAAAAGAGAGCAGGCAAAATTCAATTCAAAAGGGAACCCAAAACACTGATGTAGAAATATAAAAGTTAAATTTTTTTGTTACTGGTTATCATTTATCAAAGTTTAGCTCATTATTATTTCCATCCAAGTTTAACCCCTACTTAATGCTTTTAACTACCTGTGCAGGTCAATTGTACCTTAATGAAACTAATGTTTGGTCAAACACGGGTGAGATATGCTACGTGAAAAATACTACATTCTAGATGTTTCTGCCTTCCTACCCTAACCCGTATCTAATACCACATAGCAGAGAGATAGACAAGCTGCTCTTTTATGACAACATAAGAAAAAAAAAAAAAGATGCAAAAAAAAACTCTACCATTTGTTTCTTATTAAATTTGCTGTTGCCTAGAGACACTCAAGAAATTATTCTAAGGTAATTACATGAGTCAAAATCGTTCCAAGCATGTTTTTCACTCTCCATATTTGACTAATTGGTTTACCAGATTTGTAATAGTTCATCTGTTGTTGTTTTCAATTTCCCAGATAGTCTGATTATTTTTAATTCAGGAGCTTCACTTTTAACAAAAAAAAGCCAAGTAAACCAAACTTAAAAGCAAAAAAGGGAAGAAGTCTACCCACTCCAACCCACCAAAACACACACATACAAGCCCCTAGTACAACACCTAGCACATAGTAGGAATACCTGTGAATACATAGCTTAATAAATGAATTAATGAGTAAAATAGATGATGTATAGATGAATGTTAGCACTTAAAAATACTACCTTTCTAAGAGGACCAGCTAAAGAAGCCTAGATAATGACTTGAACATTAATGAACTGAAAAGGAAAGCCTTGAAACTCTTAAAAATAAAAAAAGAATAAACATCCAGCTATTTTGAGTCAAGGGCAAAGTTAAATGGTAGTAGTGCCCTGGTTTTTGAAACAATTATCAATGGCATGTTTTAACATCTCACCAGCGCTTTGTTTACTTTCTCTCCATGTTCCCTTCCTCCATATGCCCTTTTATTTCCTTATCCTGACCTTTCAGCATTCATTCTTGCTCATACCTGCCAATCTCATCTATATGTTAGTAGAAATAAAGATTAAATGGTTACTGGCCCCCACCATGATAAGCTGAAAAGCAGATTACAGTAACCTCTGAGGGTCCTCCCTCCACTCCACTTCAATTTATTTAACAACAGCTACCCTTTATGGAGCACTATTCTGAGAATGACAATTCTCTGAGGGAAGTCTAATTAGCCTCATTTTGTACATAAGGACACTAAATCATAGAAAGCTATAAATCTGGCAACAGTCATGCCAGGAGTCACATGTAGGTCTTTCTGACTCCAGACCCTTCCCACCAGACCTCACACTGCTTATTCTTGATTCATTCCATGAACATTATTGAGAACTTGCCATATGTAAGTCTTTGAGTCTTATAGAGAAGATTCCATATAAACTCCCCCCAAAAAAAAAAATTTGTGTTTTTCTCTCTTCAAATCCTTTAACTTTTCAAAATGCATTTACATTTATTATCTCACTTCAAACGGTATTCAGTGCCTTGAAATACAAATTTGACACCATTAGCAGAGTTGTCACAGATCTTTGGCTGTGCTGACATGAGTCAAGACATAACAAAGGAGCAACTGAACAATCCGGAAAGTGGGAGGTGAATTAGTTTCAGTGACCCGTTCTCCAAGCCTTGGTCATAAAGGAAGAATGTTCAACAGCAGCGACTTATTGTAACAGAGAAAGGACCTGTGCTGCCTGCCACCAGGCCTACCCTTCTCCATTCTCCAGGAGAGTTTCCCGTGACTAATTTTACCAGCTCAAAAAACTTCCACACCCACCCCCTTGCGATGCATCTTTTGTCTGCCATAAGGCAAATGTCACTTCGTCCATTTAGACCACCCAAGGTTATCTGATTCTTGTTGGTTATTCTATGTTTTATTAGGATTGGAATTTATATTTGTTGATCTTCAAACAATAGAGTCCTGTTCCTTGGTATCAAATATGAACAATTAACATCAAGAAACAAAGCAAAAATGAAGTGGATAAAAAATAGAAAATATAGTGGCTGCTCTATAATATAGCCAGGGATAAATGTTAAGGGTTACCAAGGCACAAAGCCAGGAATTATTTCTGAAAGGAAAGAGTCACTGGCTGTCTACATCATTGAATACTTTTTGCCATTTCATTATATAATTACAAGTAGTTTATTCATAGAAATGTTTTTCTCTACAATTTTTTTTTTTAGGAAAAGAAAAGAGGCTTACCAGAATCATGGATAAGTATATCTTCAGTTAACTTGCCACGTCCTGGCCACAACAGTAGTTGACGGTCACTTGGGAAACTCATGACAGCTGGGTACAAGTCAAATTATTACAATTATTTCACTCCTATTAAATGTTTGGCATGTACTACAAGGTCCTCTACAAGCCCTAATTAAAAAACACACGCATCTAGTTTCTGTCCCACCAGAGCAATTGAGAAGCTCATAACAAACCAATCCTTCATATCACATCAACCTTGAGACTATATGTTTATTTGCATTCATTTGAAAATGACATTTGTTTAATAACTTGTTCATGCTAGTGGCTGATTCTCTGAAAACCAGTTTGGTTTCTTATTTTTCATGGCAAATGAAACCCTCAGTTTGCAAAATATTGTTCTGATTAAGAGGGTTTGCTTTTCTACTAAATCACTCTCTTCTAACGTTGCATGCCTACACGGCAGTTTCAAATCAGGATACTATCATCTGCCCATATGATAATTATTAATATTTGCAGAGTTATATTAGGAGATGAGATTCACCCATGCAAAAGCTATTCACATATAATCAATTATTCAGCTTTCTAAACATCTGCTCTGTTCCCAACCATCAGAGCAAACTAATGCTTGTTTTAATGTCATTGTTCCCTTGCCTCTCTGCTTCTTGTTATCTTAAAACTGCTGCATTGTATTGTTTCTCCTATTCTTAAATGCTCAGGATTAGAGGCAATAGATCTGACTTGTGGCAAACTTAGTGTTTGCTGTATGCCAAATGCCCTTTAATTCTCTGGCATGCTTACCACTAGCATGTGACAGTTTGCACTAGTAGGCTAGATCTTCCTTATTATACACATGCCCTTTGACAATGGCTGGTTCTAAGGCAGTTCTTCTTCTTCTTCTTCTTTTTTTTAAGGACAGCAGCCATATTGGATAGTTTTTGTTCTCACCTACTGTCTATGCATTGAATTATTCTTCATCTTTTTTGATACGCACTTTTCAAAAATTTTTGTAGATGTAGGGGGTACAAGTGCAGTTTTGTTACATGGATACACTGAATAGTGGTGAATTCTGGGCTTTTAGTGCAATCATCAGCCAATATGTTCATTGTATCCATTAGGTAATTTCTCATCCCTAATACCCCTCCCACCCTCTCACCCTTCTGAGTCTCCAGTGGCTATTATTCCACTCTATATGTCCATATATACACATTACTTCACACCCACTTATACGTTAGAACACGTGGTATTTGTCTGTTTCTGAGTTATTTCACTTAAGATAATGATTTTATTTCAGCTTAGTGAAGAAAATATGCCTGATATATAATAGGTCCTTAATAAAGGTTTGTTATATTTTGATGAAATTAAACCCCAAATTTAAAAAGCAAAAAAAAAAAAAAGCTCACCTTCTAATAGATTACATTACCCTCAACTTTATTAAGAAAAGGTAGTTTGGCACTACCATTGGCCAAATTATCTGTAAAGATGAAATATCTTTAATCTCTGACCCATTAGTAGTAATTTATCTGCCTATTACGTATGACTAACACACTGCAGTCAAGATAACTTAACTAAAGTCAACTGTATGTACCCAATAATAGCCATTGAATTTCCAGAGAGATTATTTTAGATGAGTTACGATTTAAAAAAATAAAAAGACCTTTCATTTTTCACTGCAAACCTTAACCATTCAGTATTAGCTAGTTGTCAACACAAATCACGCCAGATTTGATACACTTTTTAGAAACACATAAATCCTTTTTTTTCATTTATTTATTATTATTATACTTTAGGTTTTAGGGTACATGTGCGCAATGCGCAGGTTAGTTACATATGTATACATGTGCCATGCTGGTGCGCTGCACCCATTAACTCGTCATCTAGCATTAGGTATATCTCCCAGTGCTATCCCTCCCCCCTCTCCCCACCCCACAACAGTCCCCAGAGTGTGATGTTCCCCTTCCTGTGTCCATGTGTTCTCATTGTTCAATTCCCACCTATGAGTGAGAATATGTGGTGTTTGGTTTTTTGTTCTTGAGATAGTTTACTGAGAATGATGCTTTCCAATTTCATCCATGTCCCTACAAAGGACATGAACTCATCATTTTTTATGGCTGCATAGTATTCCATGGTGTATATGTGCCACATTTTCCTAATCCAGTCTATCATTGTTGGATATTTGGGTTGGTTCCAAGTCTTTGCTATTGTGAATAATGCTGCAATAAACATACGTGTGCATGTGTCTTTATAGCAGCATGATTTATATAGTCCGTTGGGTATATACCCAGTAATGGGATGGCTGGGTCAAATGGTATTTCTAGTTCTAGATCCCTGAGGAATCGCCACACTGACTTCCACAATGGTTGAACTAGTTTACAGTCCCACCAACAGTGTAAAAGTGTTCCTCTTTCTCCACATCCTCTCCAGCACCTGTTGTTTCCTGACTTTTTAATGATCGCCATTCTAACTGGTGTGAGATGGTATCTCATTGTGGTTTTGATTTGCATTTCTCTGATGGCCAGTGATGGTGAGCAGAAACACATAAATCCTTTAACCACTGAGAGCATAGACTGATTTTCTGTTTTTCTAGTTAACAACCTGAAATGCAAGATACTAATGAGCAATTCTGCAAATCAATGAAAAAAATTATGAAAAATCTCATAAAATGTGTCACACTACAATTCATTCCCCATAAAGTTACACAATAGTCAGCATATGGGTTTTGTCACTTTAAAAGGGTCCTGAAGAACAGTGGCTTAAATGAGATAGAAAGGTTCATTTCTCTCACATACATCAAATCCTAACTGATAGACATTCAAGCAGAGGAGAGCATCAATGTTACATGAGGTTATCTAGAGGCCCTATTTCTTTCTGTCTTGTTGCTTTGCTACCTCCTAAGGGATGCCCTTGGCTATACAGTCAAAGCCAGCTCACTACCTCATCTGCATTCCACTTCAGGAAGGGAAGATAAATGGAGGACAAGCAGTTCTATTTTAATGGCATGACCTGACAGTTGCAGATGTCAATTCTGCTAATACCCTGTTGGCCAGAATTTACTCACATGGTACCACCTGAATGCCAAGGACACTGGGAAATGTAGTCCATAGCAAGGTAGCCAGGAAGTCGTATAAAACTCAGGGCATTCTATCACTAAAAAGAACAAAAGGAGAATAGATTGGGGATGGGGTGTGGAGAGAAGAAACAACAGGTTGTCAAAAAAGACTAGAATGTTCTTTCTGCACACATTTACTAAATAGACATCATCCTCATACATATTATTACAACTCTTCCAATCATGCTGGATCACTGTTGAGATTTTCTGTTTAGATCAGTGTTTGCAAGGACAAGTGTGTCCCTGAAGCTATATTAGTACCATGCTTGCTAAAGTTGCAGATCAAACACCCAAATGGACCTGCTAGATTTTTGTCTTCCAATGGGGTTGTCACAGGTGGCCCTCCTCTCCCAAGCAAACTAAGAAGGAGAAAAGGGTAAGTCCTTTTTTTTGAGACAGTCTCACTCTGTCACCCAGGCTGGAGTGCCGTGGCATGAATTTACTGTGACCTCTGCCTCCCAGGTTCAAGCGATTCTCCTGACTCAGCCTCCTGAGTAGCTGGGATTACAGGTGCGTGCCACCATGCCCAGCTAATTTCTGTATTTTTAGTAGAGACAAGGTTTCACCATGTTGGCCGGGCTGGTCTCGAACTCCTGATCTGAAGTTATCCACTCGCCTCAGCCTCCCAAAGTGCTGGGATTACAGGCGTGAGCCACCATGCCTGGCCCAGTAACTCATCTTTACTAAGGAACTCCTCTACATCAAGCCCTGTTGTAGGGGTTTCTGAACAATTACCTCAATTAATTCCTTAAAACAACCTTTAGTGAATACTACTATTATTCCCTAAATGAGAAAAAAATCTTAGAGGGGTTAAATGATTAAGCCAAGTGTATTAGCTTTGAGATGGGTTCATTTTCTGTTTCCACGGGTAGAGCTGTAAAAAGTCTTTTTTTTCCCCTGAGAAAGTGGGCTTTCACACAAAAACTCACAAAAATATAGGTAAACCACCAGCTGTTTCCTGTTCTCCCAAGATTTAGTGGGGAAGAAAGGGAAGAGAATCTCTAGTCCAAGGGGAGAATCAAGCTAGAATTGCTCACCACTCTAGGCAGAATTCAATACTTGTCAGAGGCAAAGACATTCTGAGAGCCTGTGAGTCCCAAAAGAAACTGGATCCAGCTGGACATGGTGGCTGACACCTGTAATCCCAGCTTTTAGGGAGGTCAAGGCAAGGTGGGAAGATCTCTTGAGCCCAGGAGTTAAAGACAAGCCTGGGCAATACAGGGATACCTTGTCTCTTAAAAAAAAAAAAAAAAAAAAAATCCTTCTTTGTCTAGCTTGGGGAATGTTGGGAGTGGGGGTTTGGTCCTAGCACTTCCATCAACCGGCCTCAGAGGCACATCAGTAGTGGCATAACACCTGCTGACTCAGGCTATCCCAGAGAAATAGCCATTGGACCCTCTCTTTAGGTGTAGTCCTGGCTTTTAATAAGAGAGTTTGGGCTACTGAAACGCAAGTAATTCATCAGTCCCTTCCAAGTATAGATAAGAGCCAGTCATAAACTTAATTTCATACCTAGCATTGGTGGTTACATTGAAACTGCAGTAATATAATCAAATTGTATTAGCCAGCTTTATATTTAAGACCTACTGCTTCAATTACTTTGAACAACAGTCTTGTGTGGAAGCAAAGAAAGTCTTGCTATAAAGTGGCCTTAGCTTAGAAAACCCCAGATTCTTTGGAGACTGTTCTAAGAACTCCTACCAGAACCAAAGTCAAGCAGCCAAAAAAATAAAAATAAAATAAATAAAGACCGGACTTTAATCCTTGTTAGATGGACTAACCCACTGAGCAGAAAAATCCCCAGTACAGCAAAATAACTCTAACAAAGATTAGGACAGAAATACTACCTTTATATATAATGGGTCAACACTTTTACACACTTGTGGGCCCCAGCTATCATTTCAATCTTCACTTCCTCCATTATCATAGAAAGTAAAAAATCCCTTTATACTGCTGAGCAAAATGAATGTTGTGTCTAAGTTCCTAAGAATCAATTTTTTTAAGTTTTCTTTCTACAGTGGCTAACTGGAGAGGAGTTAAGAGTTCAGACTCTGTAAGTAAAGATCTGATTTCAAATTCCATCCTGCCTCAGGCTGCCTGTGAGACTCTGGGCCGGTTGCCTTTTTAGGTGCCCAGCTTGCTCATCTGTCAATTGGAACTAACAGCAGTGCTCATGGGGGTTGTTGTAAGGACAAAATAGGCCAGTGCCCGGTGCAATGTAAATATGCAATATGTGTTAAATGTTATAAATGCTAACACATGAAGTACTGAAAGGTAGGATGATGACTTTTGAATTTTGGTTTGTGTGGTTTTTCCCCTCATGAGTTCCAGTCTGTTTGGCCCTTAATGGCAAACTCTATCAGGTTATGAGTCCTTGTTAACTCCACCAAAAGCTGAGAGAGATAAATGGACCCTGAGCAGCAGAAAAATTGCCTTCTGAAATAACCTCTTCCTGATGCATCCAGCATTTATGTGCTGTCCTTTTTTCCAAGACAAAAAATTGCATGTTGGAATTGGATTGGAGACATTATCTCGTGATGATTAAGGGAGGTTATTACTACAACAGTTCATGAAATGAAAGCTACCTGCTTTTACCTAGGGAGCTCTTGAAAATAACCCTCTTTTTCCCCAGCAAATAGGCAAGGAAAAGAAAGATTCCAATAATGGATAGCATTACAAATCCTTTTTCATGTACTCTGCTTATCTAAATTGGCACATGATGCCTGCCCACCATCTCTCAGAAATTGTGAGAGGTACTGACTCATCCATCAAGGCCCACCTAACAGCCTGGGAGGCACCAAGGAGGATATTTCTCTTTCTCTGCTGCCTGTTCCTCACCAAACTGAATCAGCATTTCAAGGAGCTCAATTCCCATTCTGAAAGGTAATACCTTCTAAAGATGGGGATGGCAGCACTTATGGAAATTCTAACCCATCAGCTGAAAGATAGGCATATGAAGGTTAGAGAGTTACCCCACAGTAACCTCCCCAAAAGCTCTCCATTTGAAAAAATTTTAATTTTACATATATATGTATATACACCCACACATAAACACACATACATACATATATATATATGTACATGCATACATGTATGTGTATATGTGTGTGTATATATATATGCATATATATGTATTGCCTTCTGAAATAACCTCTTCCTGATGCATCCAGCATTTATGTGCTGTCCTTTTTTCCAAGACAAAAAATTGCATGTTGGAATTGGATTGGAGACATTATCTCGTGATGATTAAGGGAGGTTATTACTACAACAGTTCATGAAATGAAAGCTACCTGCTTTTACCCAGGGAGCTCTTGAAAATAACTCTCTTTTTCCCCAGCAAATAGACTATATATATATATACACACACATATATATAAATATATATACATATATAAATATATATACACATATGTGTATATATGTGTGTGTGTGTGTGTGCGTGTGTTTGTGTGTGTGTGTATATATGTATATATATACATATATATATATATGTGTATATATATATATATATATATATATATATATATAAAGCCCGGACTTTAATCCTTGTTAGATGGACTAACCCACTGAGCAGAAAAATTCCCAGTACAGCAAAATAACCCTAAGGAATATATGTATTTTTTCTATAGTGGCTAATTGGAGAGGAGGTAAGAGTTCAGACTCCGTAAGTAAAGATCTGACTTCAAATTCCATCCTATATATTTTCCCAATACTTCATTTATACTTGCCAAATTTTTTCTCTTCCCCAAAACTACCTTTGGGAAGGGATTAGGAATGAGTCCCTAATTTAAGTCTTGCATTGTTTAAGCTTTAAATCAGGGCTGAGTATTCTCTTAACTATGAACGGTCATTGAAGAAGGAAAAACAACAGATACACAAACGTATATGTATCTTGGAATGGGAAGGAATAATGAGGAAAAAATAAAAATATAAAAGAAGTGGATATAAATAAATTCCTTATAAAGTACCTATCAAGAACTTACACTATACCAGGCATTCTTTCAGGTATCCAGGATTCCTCAACCCCAGCACTATTGACACTTTGGGCTAAATCATTCCTTGTTGTGAGGAAACTGTTCTGTGCATGACAGGACATTTAGCACTATCCCTGGCCTCTACCCACTAGATGTCAGCAGCACCCCTCACCCCCGCCAAGTTACGAGAAGCAAAAATGCCTCCAGACTTTGCCAAATATCCCCAGGGAGCAAAATCGCCTCTGGTTACGAACCACTGTACTAGATACACAAAAATTGCCCTGCCTACTAGTTGCAGTTTTTGTTTTATGCTCCTTAAGGACAGTCAGTCCTCAAAAACTCAGTGCATTATCTGGTGTAGAGGTTGTCAAACCTCCTCTTCTCCATTGCTGGGCTACTGCTGACTTCTGACCAAGTGGAGGGGGTTGTGGGGGTTCTGGGAGCATCCAGTTCCTTACTCTCAGTTATGCTTTCTAAGTCTCTCATCATTTCCATTAGCATTGTGATCTTTTAGAAAGCTTTTCTAGAGCAACAAATCTCTAACATTCATCTGATATTTATATTGTCCATAAATGTTTGAAGTATCAAATGAACATACAAAAATAAGAGTCAAGTTTTGCATTGAAGTGGAAATTTTAGGAAATATTCTACATCAGTAGGCATCTAACACAAACTTGTTAGAGGTTTGTGATTCTAAGTAATTAGTACCAAGATGTTTCCTAGTTATCCTTTTTAACTCAGAGTTGGCTGTGACTAAGGGATAAAGAATGGGAGGGAGGTATTTGTTTATGTTTAGTTTTCACAAACATGTCATGATGTATTGTGAGACCACAGCGACTTATTAATGCAACTTTCATCCAGTGACTTGAAAACCTTCAAAAATATTCATTAACAGATATGCTGATGAGGTTTGCAGGCTTTCAACCTCATATTCTTACCATATTAGTCTAAAGAGATTCTTGGGATGAATCATATGGCATTACATTACCCATGGCTTTATCTTCAGAGAGAAACAACAACAAACACCAGCGCATCTCAAAATTCCCTAAGATGTCATTGGCCAAGCAGACCAAGAGCTTTGTCTCTATGCCCCAGGAAAAGAAAGGGGCAGGGACAGGAAGAAACTAGCTGAAGTCGTCAGGCTCATACCTGTAATCCCAGCACTTTGAGAGGCCGAGGCAAGCAGATCACCTGAGGTCAGGAGTTTGAGACCAGCCTGGCCAACATGGTGAAAGCCCATCTCTACTAAAAATACAAAAATTAGCCAGGCGTCGTGGTGCACGCCTGTAGTCCCAGCTACTCAGGAGGCTGAGTCAGGAGAATTGCTTGAACCTGGGAGGCAGAGGTTGCAATGAGCCAAGATTGCACCACTACACTTCAGCCTGGGCAACAGAGCAAGACTCTGTCTCCAAAAAGAAAGAAAGAAAGAAAGAAAAAGAAACGAAAACCCTATGAAGTTGTTAACATTGACCAGATCTCTAAATGTTGAATTGCTCCAGATTCAGGCCTTGAAATTCTTATCTCTTTCACTTTCTAGGAAAACTTATCCACTCCTGTGGTGATAAATACCAACTCCCAAATGTATATCTTCAAACCCAGACTTCTCTGAGCTCCAGTCTTGTATATCCAACTGTCTTCTCCATATCACACTTGATTGTCTCAAATTTAACACATCCCCCACAAATCCCCTTTCTTCTCTCTCCCAGATTTCTGTTCAGCCATTTGTATTTGCATGTTTCCAATTATTCAGGTCACAAACAGTGGAATCACCTTGACATCTCCCTTTCTCTTATCCCCTGCATGTAATCATCAACAAATTCTGGCAGCTCTTTCTCTCAAATATTTCTAGAATCCAACCACTTCTCACCCTTCTACTGGCAACCAACCTGGATTACGCCATCTTCATCTAGATTTTTAGCACAACTGACCTCCATGTTTGCCCCATCCAGTCTATTTTCCACACAGCAGCCAGTGTAACTGTTTACATTTCAAGTCATAGCATGTTTCCTCTCTGTTCAAAATTCCAATGGCTTCCCCAGAGCCTTTTCATGCACAAGGCCCTGTCTATCTGGCCATCTGCCTCCTCTCTGACTTCATTTCACCTTTCTACTCTCTTGGCCCTTCCTTCGCTCTCTATAGTTACTCTTCCATCTCTCTGGAGCACACTCCCTTTGAAACCCTCATGTTTCCCGCTCTCACTTCCTTCATGTCTCTGCTCAAATGACACTTTATCAGAGAAACTTCCCTCACCACACTGTGTGAAATGGTGCCCCCTCCTCAGGCTTTCTCTATATTCTTTATCTTGCTGTTTACAGCCCCTATCCTGCTTTTCTCATCAAAAATATTTTTTCTTCATAAATAAATGTGTTTGTGTGTATATATATGTATATATATATACATCTGCAATATATACATATTTGTATTACACATTTATTAATGCAGGGATTGACAAACTATGGCCCAGGACCAAATCAAGCCCTGGCCTGATTTTGTACAGACACAAGCTAAAAATGGTTTTTGTATTATTAAAAGGATGTAAAAGACAAAGGGGAAAAAAGATGAATAAGCAACAGAAAGCATATGTGGACTGCAAAACCTAAAATATTTAGCATCTGGCCCCTTATAGAAAAAGGTTGCCAGCTCCTGTATTGTCTCCCACTAGAATATAAACTCCTTGAGCTCAGGGACTTTGTTTTGGTCACTGTAAGATACCCAGCACATAGAAGAGTTCCTGGTTCAAAGTAGATGCTAAGTAAACATTTTTAAAAGAATGAATGAATAAAGACAATGAGTTTTGTTTGTTTGTTTGTTTTTGAGACCAGGTCTCACTCTGTTGCCCAGGCTGGAGTGCAATGGTGTGATCATGGCTCACTGCAAGCTCGACCACTTGGGCTCAAACAGTCCTCCCACCTCAGCCTCCCAGGTAGCTGAGACCACAGGTGTATGCTCAGCTAATTTTTTTTAATATTTGTAGAGACTGAGGTCTCACTATGTTGTCCAGGCTCATCTCTAACTCCTAGGCTCAAGCAGTCTTCCTGCCTCAGCTTCCCAAAGTGCTGGATTATAGAGGTGAGCCACTTCTCTCAGCCCAACACTGAGTCTTAGTGAGGTCAGGTGACTTGTCTAAGGTCACACAGGAAGCTGGCAGATGAACCAGGTTTCAAACCCAGGTCCACCTGATTCCACAGCTAGGTCCCGATGTCCAAGAGCTGCTTGCAGCAATGATTTGAACCTTCTTGTTTTCTACCAAAAGGCTTTCCTTTGTAGACTGTCTCTAACAGGCAAATTAGGTAAGCACCCTGTGGGACAGGGGATGAAAAAAGAAAGACATACAGTATGTTGCAGAAAACTTTTAAAAAGTATATCATCACATATTTACATCTGATATCAACCATATTCAATGTACTTTCATATACATCATCTCTTAGTGTCACCAAATATCTGTATACGGTAATGAGCGTAATCTGTAATTATGCTCATTACACACATTACAAAACAGAGTTTCAGAGAGGTTAAGGGAACTGGCTTTCACAAGAAGTGAGTGGCAGAGACAGAATTGAATCCAGATTTATCACTTTTAGTGCAGAGCTTTCCCCTTTACCAAACTGGACCAACATATATCCCCACAGCTCTGCCGAAGGGTAAAAGTGCTGCCATGGATGTGGAGGAATTTTAATAAAATGGCAGTCACAGTTCAGTCACTTCTAAGAAACCAGGGGCTACTCCATTTCACCTAGAGGTCTGTGGCATGCAAGAAAACCTCGTCAGTTGTAAACGGCAATCTACCAATGGCCAGAGGCAGCAGCAAAGTAAGAACTTTGAAACTGAAGCAATGAGCAAGAGAGCTGTCAAGCTGACCACATCTTGGGCTTTTATTGGTGTGACAATAGTGCAGCATTTTTGAGCTACCAGGCCCATGACCATCTTCAAGAAGGAAGCCAAGAAAACTGACAATTCTCTTAGCTGACACGAATATCCACAGCTATCACCTCCTGTACCAGCTGCTGAATCTAATCAGCCATCCTCTGAGGCAGCTGACTTTAGAGCCTTAGTGTATTTGGCTGAGAAACCACGTGTGTTACGTGGCTGCCAAAGGCCAGCCTTCTGCGTGATTGCCAGTGTCTGTATGTTTTTATAGAGGAGAGGTCACGATGCTGCCCCCTGGAGTTCATTTGAATCTGACACGTAGCTGTATGCTGGCCAAGATACCAGCTCAGAATGCTTACAACAGTCTAGTTTCAAACATCTGTCTCTTTGTTGCTGTAAGTTCCTTATGCTGTGTCAGGCCATGTGTGCCCTCCCTCCGCCCCAGAAAATGTATCCTTTATAAACAGCAGCAGTTGAAGCTACTGTGCTATATTTGGTCCATTTCTGCATCTTTTCACCTTGCTCACTCTAATATGGCCCAACTCTTAGGAAACTGAAATTAAATCAAAGTGTCATTTTCAACGGTAGAATATGCAAGAATTTTAAGTATTAAATGACTATGATTATTAAATCAGTTTAATAATTGTAATGTTTTCTTCCAATAATTTATATGATGACTTGGATGTGAAAAACTGATGAACTACATAATAACTACAAATGTACCATTCCTTTCGGTACAACTTTAAACTTACGTCTCTGTATTTAAAAAATCTCTTTTATTTGGAAATAACATTAGTAATTGCAATGAAGAAAATGGAGCAAAGGTCAAATGCTTTACCTAACATATTCCTTTGTCAAAAAAAGAAAACTTGAAAATTGTTCAAAGTCAGGCATTAGGTACCTTCTATATATTAAGTATCATGCTTGGTGTGATGCTAAGTGTGATGTTATGTTCTTAGAAAGTGTCTGGCTACTTACATGCATATTCCAAGGAAAATTTATATACGGGGAAGATATATTTGAGAACTCTGCATTTGTACTGTGTTAAGCAATAAAAAGTATACCTTTTTGTTGTCAGGCTTGAGAAAGAGATCCAAGATCTTGAAAAAGCTGAACTCCAAATCTCAACGAAGGAAGAGGCCATTTTAAAGAAACTAAAGTCAATTGAGCGGACAACAGAAGACATTATAAGAGTGAGCATTAACCAATTTTAAAACTGTAATTCCCTCTCAAAATGAATCCACAAATACTGTATAATTTTTCAAAGCATATCCACATTTAGATTCTATTTTTTAAACTGTATTAATCATGGAGAATTCTTTTTTCTTACAGTCTGTGAAAGTGGAAAGAGAAGAAAGAGCAGAAGGTGTGTTTTTGAATAACTTATTTTATGTTAAACTAAGTTTTTTTGGTAATTTGAAATTGTTCCCGTTGTAAATATATTCTAAATGTAT
Organism: Pongo pygmaeus; assembly: GCF_028885625.2. Taxonomy (NCBI): domain Eukaryota; kingdom Metazoa; phylum Chordata; class Mammalia; order Primates; family Hominidae; genus Pongo; species Pongo pygmaeus. Next base: position 130,341,148 of record NC_072373.2, on the reverse strand, counting down.
TTTGAATTCATATTAATTTTACAGAGTCAATTGAGGACATCTATGCTAATATCCCTGACCTTCCAAAGTCCTACATACCTTCTAGGTTAAGGAAGGAAATAAATGAAGAAAAAGAAGATGATGAACAAAATAGGAAAGGTATATGAGAAATCTGTGTTGAAGGGCATGTTCTTAATATCAGATTTTACGGTGTCAAATATTCACAACTTGCTATGACATATTATTCTTCCAGGTTAAGCAATGGTTCATTTTACAAAGTTCTGTGAGTTATGTGAGTCACTGCATAGGTGAGGATAATGAGGGTATAATAATAGTATTTATTCCATGCATTTTATTCCCTAACAAACCAGACAGGGATAAGGAAGATAGGGACCCAAAGGAGACAAGAAGCTCTTAAAAGCAAAGATTTCCTGGTCAAAAATATTTCTCCTGATATATTCCATCCAATAGAACCTCTTTGAGGGTTACAAAGATCTTTTTTGAAAATGAAAATATTCCTTTGGGAAGCTTAGGCATTATTTACCTCCATGGGAGATTGAGTTACATAAAACTGATGCTTCAAAGCTTCTAGAAAAATGAAGGTTTGCATTAGAGCAGAGAGGAAAACTTTGAATTTTAGAGTGGAAGGAGAAGCTACTCTTTATTTGCAGATGGCAGTCATTTATTCATTCAACAAATATTTAGAGAATAGATACTATGTGCCAGGTTCAGTTAGGCACATAGTAGGTATTCACTAAATATATCATGGTAGGGAGTGCAATACAGAGAATAAAGCAGAGAAGCTGGACAAGGAGAGTGCAGATGAGGGGTGTTGCAGTTTTTCTTGGGTAGTCAAGGAAGGCCAAGAACCACCAGGCTAAAGAAGAGGTAAGAAATACAAAAATGGGTTCAGAAAGAAAGGTGGGAGGACACAACAAAAGCAAGCTGTAATTTTGCACAGAATTCTATTCGCTTTACCTTTCCTGTTGAAATTCCAGCCGTAGGGATCTTACCTGGGTCATGAAGCAAATCTCAGCTTCCCCGGTTCTCTCCAGTCCATTTGTCTCAGTGCAGCTGATATTGCTCTATTTTTTAGCCCTTCCTCTACTTGAAATGGGAGTGAAAATGAAAAGAAACATAAGGCAGAAAGAGAAGTGTGTGATTGTAGCCTTCTCCCTCCCGTTTCCATCCCAGTTCTACATTTAAACAGCCTCTCCATTGTGAAAACTTTAGAACACACGTCTATAATTTCACCAGGCTGCTGGCCTGTACAAGGATGTAACTTTATAAAATATACTGTACTAGGCACTTTGCCCACTGTGATGCACAGTCCAACATATTCTTCTTGACTAAAGAATAGATTGATTCTGCCCATTGAGAAATGCAAAAGAGTATATCCATCTTGCTGAATTTATTAATAGGAAAGAAGATATCTTTCGGTTCCCCATTGAAATTCTTTCCTATTTGGAACCATCAGCTTATCTTCTCTAATCAACTTCCGTTCTTCAACCCTTTCCATTTTTCAGTAACAATTCCGTACACCATTACACAAAAACCCATGTTATTCCAGTTGGTCATTATATCTTTAATGAGTAAAATCAGAAATTTTAAAAATAGACAACATCTCACATAAAAGAACATGAAGGGTATACTTAATATAAAAATAAACACTGTGAAAGCAGGTTAGTTTACAAAAGAAAAGTTAACTAAATCAAAGATCAAATTTGTTTCTTAACAGCTTTATATGCCATGGAAATTAAAGTTGAAAAAGACTTGAAGACTGGAGAAAGTACAGTTCTGTCTTCAATACCTCTGCCATCAGATGACTTTAAAGGTACAGGAATAAAAGTTTATGATGATGGGCAAAAGTCAGTATATGCAGTAAGTTCTAATCACAGTGCAGCATACAATGGCACCGATGGCCTGGCACCAGTTGAAGTAGAGGAACTTCTAAGACAAGCCTCAGAGAGAAACTCTAAATCCCCAACAGAGTATCATGAGCCTGTATATGCCAATCCCTTTTACAGGCCTACAACCCCACAGACAGAAACAGTGACCCCTGGACCAAACTTTCAAGAACGGATAAAGATTAAAACTAATGGACTGGGTATTGATGTCAATGAATCCATACACAATATGGACAATGGTCTTTCAGAGGAAAGGGGAAACAACTTCAATCACATCAGTCCCATTCGGCCAGTGCCTCATCCCCGATCAGTGATTCAACAAGCAGAAGAGATGCTTCGCACCCCGCAAAAGAGGCTAATGACTCCTTGGGAAGAATCGAATGTCATGCAGGACAAAGATGCACCCTCTCCAAAGCCAAGGTTGAGCCCCAGAGAGACAATATTTGGGAAATCTGAACACCAGAATTCTTCACCCACTTGTCAGGAGGACGAGGAAGATGTCAGATATAATATCGTTCATTCCCTGCCTCCTGACATAAATGATACAGAACCAGTGACGATGATTTTCATGGGGTATCAGCAGGCAGAAGACAGTGAAGAAGACAAGAAGTTTCTGATGGGATATGATGGGATCATCCATGCTGAGCTGGTTGTGATTGATGATGAGGAGGAGGAAGATGAAGGAGAAGTAGAGAAACCGTCCTACCACCCCATAGCTCCCCATAGTCAGGTGTACCAGCCAGCCAAACCAACACCACTTCCTAGAAAAAGATCAGAAGCTAGTCCTCATGAAAACACAAATCATAAATCCCCCCACAAAAATTCCATATCTCTGAAAGAGCAAGAAGAAAGCTTAGGCAGCCCTGTCTACCATTCCCCATTTGATGTTCAGACAACTGGAGATGGGACTGAGGATCCATCCTTAACAGGTAATAAAAATGACAAGGCATGCCACTGCTGTTCAGTCATGTGACCAGCTTCTCTTGTGCTAATGCAGTCTTGCTTTCAGGCTTCTCTGACCACCTCATAAATTAATATGCACTGCGATTTTTTTTATTAGTGCTGATAGGGATTATTATCACCACAGTAAAGTGATTAAGCCACTTCAAAAGATAAAGAAAGTAAAAATAAATCATTGCCTTATTTGATATTGTATTGAGGAACTTCAATAACTTGAATTTCATCTTCTATCATGGTATGGTGCTGCTTGTGAGTGTATTTGGATCACTAATATGTTGGATCATCAATAACATATCTTTTTCCACTAGAATCTGATGACTACTTTATTTGTGCCTCACTGTGATTTATACTTCTTATATAAGTTAACAAATTGCCTTAATTCTGCAAGAAAGTACAAGAAACAAATTTTATTTTCAGAGTATTTTATTACCTTGCTGTATCTTGTTTCTCTATATGTCTATAGTTTCATTAATTTTATTTTCCTAATTTTTCTACATTTTAAAATAGAATGGTAGTTTATTTTATGTTTTCTATAACCTTTAACTTTGCATAGTGTTCCCAACTTAGCATATTTATCTTTTCTATTTTCTATATATTTGCATTTCTCATTCTTTGTAAAATTTTTATAGCTTTATAGCTAACCAGCTATTTTAGCATTGAGTGGAAAATAACTTTAACACTTTTTTTCTACAAAAGTGATAGCTTCTCAATTTTAGATTCCTTGTTATCACTTAAGTACTATATTCTAGTTATCATTTATAAAGAATCAATAAGAACCTAACAAAATCAGTTATAATAGCTGTACTTACCTTGGCTAAAGATGTAAATCAAATTACCCTGACATACAATTTCTGTATGTTTGCTAGGGATAGTAATTTTAAATGTCTCTAATGGAAGGATTCTCATTAAAAAGCAATAAATATTAAGTACTGGCTAACTTCACAAGTCAAACTTGATAATTCTATGGCAGTGTGGTAGTACCTGCACAATTACCTACACAATTCAATAATGTTTCTTCCTCTACAACCCATAAGCCCAATATTAGGTAGCTAATAATACAGTAAAATGAACCTTCTCCCATTATTTTAAGTAGTTAAAGTAGGTATCCCAATGATAAATTTAACTACCTGAAGAATTTCTAAGCTTTTGGAAAGTATACACGTATATAACTTCCTCAATCAGAGTTGAGTGATATGTCCCACAATGGAAAGTTGCAGATACTAAGTTTCTTTCCATCTTAGGAAAGAGCTTTGTTCACTGATCAAACTTTGCCATCTTAAACTCACTTTAAAGACAAAAAACACAGAAGACTTAGAAAAGAGGAACACACTGTTTACGGTCAATAGCAGTGACATAATCCGCTATAAAACCTCCCTTTTCTGAACTTGGATATTAGCCAGCTCCTCCTGAACACCCTTATTTCTTCTCCTCTAACCTTGTCAACACATTTACCACATGGAAAATGACAGGAAGTGACTAACATTTCCAGACAACACTAATCATGCCCCTGAACTAAAATAATGAAAACAGGAAAACCCATTCCAGACAAAGTAACAATACAGAGTTCTGTATTATCAATCAAAGTATCTTATAAACAGAATGCTCCAAATTCCTTGCCTTCCACCATGATATTGTTTTACATTGCTGTTTTCCAATTCGGCATACAGACTACAGAGCTGATGTGTATTTTTTAAGTAGGTTTTAAAAATAAGTAAGTCACAGTGTCATATGCCCCCACATGCCATCCATATACAAAGAATACATAACCACCTATGTACTTCCATTTCACAAACACCAAGTGGGTTGAGCTTCTCCCCATAACTCCCCCAAAAAATGCTTATGATACTTGAAAACTCACCATTTAGGTCAATTCCTTTATTTATGGTACAAATCCCCTATTTAATATAAATAGCCCTGGTAGGCATAATAGTTAAGAATTGTTAGTCTCTTTTCCCTTGGTATAAATATGGTTATAAATGCCTTATCTAAGAGCAATTTTAATTTGGAAAACAGCATGAAGAAGAAAGAAATAGAAAAAGGTGGACCCTGGAGATTCAAAAGACAAGATTCTTCTAGTCAAAATTTTGAACAGAGTAAGACATGACAGAAAAATTCAGGCAACATTACGTCCATCTGCTTCATGTAAATATAACATGTTCATAGGATAAAGCTCAATGCCAGACACTTCCACCATTGCATGGTCCCAGCCAGCTTTGCGTAGGAGCTCACTGCTACCCCTACCAATCGGGAGTAGTAGTTGGCTTTCTTTGGTAGTCCTCACCAAACTATTCTTGTACTTCCAGCTCTATTCTGTCCTCTTAGAGATGTCAGTGGCATTCCAGGATGAAGTGGTGGGGACCTCAGCTCTGGGAGTTCACATGCTACTGGTGCTGATTGCCAACCATTAGAGCCATTAGAGTCCAAGGGATAATGAGAGTAAGGAGACTTCTATCAAGTTCAGCCAGCTGAAACCATGCATCTAAAATGCTATGGGAAGAAGAGGCAGGGATCAGAGAGGAGCAGAAAATAGAAGTAAAAAGGAGAGCTGGTGGGCCACGGTTTTTAGCTGCTAAACCAAGCCTTCTGTTGCCAACATGCACTGGCCCCATGCATTTACTGGAACTCACACTGTCTACTTGCCATAGGCTTGAAAAAAAGGAAAGAAAGAAAAGCAGACTCTAGCAAACTTCTCTGAATGTCCACAGCACAGAGGATGTGCCTGATTATGGAATCCTATGGTGAGGAGTGACTGTAAGAAAAAGCAATTTGCCCGTGACTTAAAAGAGACTCTTAAAAAGCCCCTCACTCCTACTCTCTTTTGTTGGTAGGGGCAAGATAGAGGTCCATAAAATCCAACAGTATAAAGTTCATAAAGCCTTGCCTTCTGCCTTCTGTTCACCTTCTGCTATGTAACTACAGCCTCTCCCAGCAATCGAGACCTGCTTGCTACAGAGCGCATTCTCTCAGCTCGTCCTAAATTCTAGGGAATACTCTTGGCCCTGCCACCAGAAATGATCATCCCTCTTAAAGTTTCAAGGGAAATAATGCTCTTTAGCTTCCTTGAAATTAAAATATTTAATATAAGTGGAGTGACAATTAAAATAATCATGGTCTTGTTACAGAATTAGATCCCATCCCTTCTCATATTTGTGCAAAAAGGTTTCTTAGGTATGGGGTCATTTCCATTGTCAAAAGGTAACCAATATATGGCATAGAAATGAGAAAACATGTCTTCCATTTTACTTTCCATTAGACAAAATTGTGCAATCAGTTACATAGCTTGTTCTTGGGCCATATTACATGTGAATGTAATATTAGATCATTAACATAATCTTTAGATCAGTGCCTTGAAAGCATCTCTCAACTTTTGGAACATGACTAAGGCAGCTCTACACTGAAATCCTAAATAATAAGAATAGAATACCAGAATACTCATCCAGAATACCAGAAAAGTGTTATACATTCTAAATCTACATTTTAAAAAATGCTTTCTCCATTCAATATATTATTAGCAGAAGAATATATCCCAAAAAGATATATTTGCCATTTTAAAACATACTTATATCTTGACAAAGACATTTTATAATCACTCCAACTTTTAATAACTTGTTCCTGTTGTTTCATTCATAAAGAGATTTGTTTTTGTTATTAGATATCCAAAGGCCAGAGCTCCTTTGGGAAAGGAAGTTGAATGAGCTGAAAGCAAACATGATCATGAAATAGAGTTTAAGTGTAAATACCATTTTATTTTGGCAGTACATAGCTCAGAAATGTACGTAAAACACAGTCATCAACCTATAGGAATCTGTATGTATGGCTAATAGGGAAACTGTGCACTAATCCTGTACTTGTTCCACTTGTACTGTTTGCTCTACTAATTTTTCTAATCTTTATAGAAATAGGTTCCTTCTAGTTCTGAACCTGTTTCCGCCCTAAGTTAACCATAGCTTATTATTTCTACTATCTTTTTGTGCTACTAAATCAATGCTCACATTGTTGGATAAAACCATCTGAGGTATGTTCTAAACTTTCCTGCATTCTACGAATGGCCATTTAGAGTAAAAATTGAGGATTTTTTTATAACTCTCTTTTTTTTTCTTTAATTTGCAGCTTTAAGGATGAGAATGGCAAAGCTGGGAAAAAAGGTGATCTAAGAGTTGTACCACCTATATAAACATCCTTTGGAGAAGAAACTAAGAAGCATTTGCAAATTTCTCTTCTGGATATTTTGTTTATTTTTTCTGAAGTCCAAAAAATTATCATTACAGTGTACCATATTAAGCCATGTGAATAAGTAGTAGTCATTATTTGTGAAAAATTCCCAAAAAGCTGGGGAAAACAAATGTGTAACTTTTCCAGTTACTTGACATGATTCAGTGGGGGAAAACCAGCATTTTTTATTCTATTGATACCAAAGCATTTCTAATAAGAGCTTGTTAAATTTAAGAATAAAGTTGTTTAAAATATTCTGAGTATAGTATATTAACTGGCATTGTAATTTTGATGATACAAAGATCGAAAGATCATAGGAAAGCATTGCACTTCATCACAGAAATATTCAACTTTGACAAATAAATATGTCATCTTGAATTAATAATGCCTTAATAAAAGTACATCCTCCTGCTAAGTATCACTTCAGTTGGTTCGGTAGAGACTTCAAACCCTTGCACATATCCAAAAGGTGCATCCCGTAATGATCCTCAGATTTGGGGACTGAGTTTGGATTGTCCAGCCAGTGCACAGATGATAATTGGCACATTCATTCTTCTTAAATTATCATCCTTTCTTTCACTCAGTTCAATGTGAACCCTGTGGTACAATGACTGATTATGACCTCAGGGTGATGGATAGAGGATGTCCCATACCCTCAAAGAGCACAGATCTGGTCTAGTATTTCACTGATTCTTGTGAACAAGTTAGACAGGGGTGGCCAATCTTTTGGCTTCCCTGAGCCACATTGGAAGAAGAATTGTCTGGGCCACACATAAAATACACTAACACTAACAATAGCTGATGATCTAAAAAAAAAAACGCAAAATAAATCTCATACTGTTTTACTAAAGTTTATGAATTTGTGTTGGGATGCATTCAAAGCCATCCTGGGCCACAGGCGGCCCGCGGGTGGCAGGTTGGGCAAGCTTGAGTTAGAATCTTCATATTAAAACTAATAGGAATGTTTACAGTATATTACTTCTAAGTATTCTTGCCAAGATATTCAATCCCAATTTGAAGCGTAGTACTCCCAAGACAATAAATTCTTTCCTACCCTGCCTTATTTTACGTCCCTCCTTCCAACCCCCTCGAGATCCACTCCTACACACCTTCCCCTGAATCATGCCAGTATATATTAACCAGCTCATCCAAGTCTTTCCATGAAAGTCTGTTTCCTCCCAGGACAGAAATTGAATTTCCCTGCTGGGACTATGTATGATCAGACTTTATCTTAATTATTGGTCTGAAGGTAATGAGAGGTCAGAGAAGCAGATGGTTCTGAGGAGGACATGCATTAACGTGCAAAGCCTCCATTCCAGCTGAGTGGTTTTGCAAGGGGAGCTGTTCTCTAGCGGGAGACAGCAACTTCTGGTAGCCTGAAATGTTCTGGGAAACCTGGAGGTTCAAATTTTTGAACTAAATTACTTTCAACAAATACCCCTATTCCAGGTCCAGGGACTCCTTCCCTTTCATGGATCTAAGTTTAGCATAAGTGACCTCTCAAACCTGCACATTCCTTTGTTGCCCTGCCACCCTTAGGATTGAAGCATGGGTTTTATTTTCACACAGTTTGCCTTCTGTCTACAGCAGACATAGTTCTCTTTAAACATTGCCATGATGCCTGCCTGGCTTTCTGGAATGCCCCGAAATAGTTGGCTGGTCTGAGCCCAATTCTTTTTCTTCAAAGCTTCTAAGGCAATTATCAAAAAGCAGCCAACTTCACAGCACATGTCAGTACATGACAATATTTTGCCCTGTATTAGTCAAGTGTAGAGCTACTTTATAACCTACCTTTTCCCTTTTCACCTGTACCTCATCTCAATCCAGTATAAGGGAGAGTCTTAGTAACTATAATAGTACAGAGACAAGGTACTGCCTTGTGTTCACCTTCTGCTATGTAACTACAGCCTTTCAGGCAATCGAGACCTACTTAGCAGGTATTTTGTACCTGAGTACAAACCATGGGTTATAATCGAACACAATTTGCTGCTCATATTGGTCCAGGTTTGGCTATTGAAAGCTCCTTCAGTTGGCTCCTGTGCCCCTTTGACTTATCCATATAAGTGATTTTGCTTTGTTTTTTCCTTACTTTCTGGCATTACAAGATTACCCAGTCTCAGCTTCTTAGTAACTATAATAGTACAGACAGCCAAAGGTTGTTACCATTAACTTATCACACAGTCCTCATTGCCCTCTGACCAGTGAGTGGACAGTCCAGTTCCAGAGTCCCATTCAGAGCATCTGCTGTGTAGAGCCACTCTTGGTTCCAACAAGAAGTACAGCCTGAAATTAGGACTTGGGTACAGTAGTTTGAGAAGTGATCCCAGGAGCAGGAAGAAAAGCACAGGAGAGAATGGTAAATATAATGGTATGTAATAGAAGTCAATGCTTTAAGCACCAGAGACAGAATTTCACTATAATCTCAAAAAGAGTGTACAGAAAGCAGCTAACATTTTCTGTCTGAAGGAGAGGACTTTAGGGCATTTATCCACCAGCTCAGGTCCCTCATTGAATGAGGGAGCATAAATTCCCCCACACTTCTGGATTGCAGTTGCACGAGAGTCACACAGGTTCCCTTAGTGCCCAGAGTAAAAAGAAGAAAGAAGCACAGAACATGCCTCTAGAAGGATGGTAAGTCTGAACTTACTCCAAACCGTCCACTGCAGCTACGGTGTTGCAAAAATGGACCATGGGGAAATGACACAGGCACCAACAGTGCTTGCCACACTAGCTGTATAACCCTGGGCAACGAACAACTTACCTAAGCCTGTATCCTTATCTATAAAATGAGGTACATGTCACATGTCTAACACAGTCATGTGAGGACTCAATTTGTCAGTGAATTAAAAGAACCAGGTGTCCTGCCCATCATCAAGTCTGGCTGAGGTGTCACACATGAAGGTAGACACCATATACCCTCATCATTTCATATCTTGGTGTTTTGTATGTTTAGTGCTCATTTTAGGTCAATGGGGCATTTCAAGTTAAGTGGAGTAGAGGTAAGTAAAGGAAAAGTTTGGGGAAGGGTAAGTGAAATAAAAGCTCAGGGTATTTTTTCCCAGAGACATTCAGTTGGTCCAGCTCTGTTTGTTGAAACACTATTATTTTTCACATTGAATTACCTGGACACCTTTGTTAATTAGTTGGTCTTAGAAGCGAGAGTCTACATATGGATTCTCTGCTCTATTCGATTCATCTGCATATCCCTCATGAATACTGCACACTCTATTTATACTGGTTAATATTGTAGTTTTATAATAAATATTGGAATCAAGTCAGGTTAGGTCCTCCAATCTTATCTTGTTTTTTTAATACACTTTAAAAACAGTTTTAGATTAACAGAAAAATTGAGAATACAGCACAAAATTACCACATACCCTGTACCCAGATTTTCCTAAACTTCTTACATTAGCATTGTACATCTGTTACAATTAATAAACTAGTAGTGATACACTATTATTAACTAAAGTCTCAAACTTTATTCAGATTCCCTTAGTCTAACTAATGTCCTTTTTCTATTCCAAAATCCCAAATGGAAAACTATGGTACTTTTAGTTGTCATGTCTCCTTTCGCTCTGCTTGGCTGTGACTCTTTTTCAGACTTTCCTTGTATTTGGGTGACCTTGACAGTTCTGAAAATTACTGAGTAAGTATTTTGTACCAGGGTACAAACCATGGGTTATAATCCAACACAATTTGCTGCTCAAATTGGCCCAGCTTTGGCTGTTGAAAGCTCATTCAGTTGGCTCCTGTGCCCCTTTGACATAGCCCTGTGATTTTTGCTTTGTTTTTTCCTTACTTTTTGGCACTACAAGATGGCAATACAAGTCTCATCCTATGTATTTCTTACCCCAGTTCTAGAATCAGCAATTTATCCAAGAGTTTCTGTTGTTTTTATTGGAGAATGGTATAGAAAACAAAATCTGGGCACTAGGCATGCTCATTGCTACTTTGTCTTTTTAAATAGTCTTGACCATTTAAGGTTCTTTGTCTTTCCATGTGAATTTTAGAATCAGTCTGTAAACCCCTTCAAATGACGCTGCTAAGCTTTTGATTGGAATTAAATTTATAGATCAATTTGGAGAGAATTTTCATTCTAATATTGTTTGCTGATCCATGACCCCAAGAAACCAAAGTGCAAGAAAACAAAAGGCAAGATGCCTTCTTTGTGCAGATGTGCAGAGAAGAACCTAAGAAGAAAAACCCAGTGGTCCCTGTCAATTTTGCATAATTTTCCAAGAAGTGCTCTGAGAGGTGGAAGACAATGTCTGGGAAAGAGAAGTCTAAATTTGATCAAATGGCAAAGGCGGATAAATTATGCTATGATCAGGAAATTAAGGATTACGTACCAGCTAAGGGAGGCAAGAAGAAAGATCCCAATGCCCACAAAAGACCACCATCTGGATTCCTCCTGTTCTGTTCAGAATTCTGCACAAGATCAAATTCACAAAGCCTGACATCTCTATTGGAGATGTGGCAAAAAAGCTGGATGAGATGTGGAATAACTTAAATGACAGTGAAAAGGAGCCTTACCTCACTGTATTATTGAATAAAAACCTGAGACTGGGTAATTTATAAAGGAAGGAGGTTTAATTGACTCACAGTTCTGCATTGCTGGGGAGGCCTCAGGAAACTTACAATCATGGCAGAAGGCAAGGAAAAACAAGCACCTTCTTCACAGGGCGGCAAGATGGAGCGAGTGCCAAAAGGGGAAATGCCAGACACCTGTAAAACCAACAGATCTCGTGAGAACTCACTATCACAACAACAGCAACCGCCCCCATGATTCAATTACCTCCACCTGGTCCCGCCCTTGACAGGTGGGGATTATTGAGATTACAATTCCAGGTGAGATTGGGTTGCGATCACAGAGCCAAACTATATCAATCACCAAGGCAGCAAAGCTGAAGGAGAAGTATGAGAAGGATGTTGCTGACTATAAGCCTAGAAAGTTTGATGGTGCAAAGGGTCCTGCTAAAGTTGCCCGAAAAAAGGTGGAAGAGGAAGATGAAGAAGACGAGGAGGAAGTAGAGGAGGAGGATGAATTAAAAAACTGTTCATCTATTTTAAAAATGCTTTTCTATAATGACTTTGTTTCCTACAACTCTGATAAGTTCAATTAATTTTAGCTTTTTTTTATATATTCCTTAGGATTTTCTACTTAACAATCAGGTTGTCTGCAAATAAAAACAACTTTACTTCTTCCCTAATCTTATGACTTTTATTTCACTGCTTTATTGCACTAAGGCTTTCAGTACAATGTTACATATAAATGCAGAGAGCAGGCATTCTTTGCCTTGTTCTGATTTTTCAGAAGGGAAGTATTATCTTTCACCATTGAATATAATTTTGGCTGTAGGTTTTTCCTGGATGCTATTTTTTACATTGAGAAAGTTTCCACTCCTAGTTTGCTAAGTTTTTACTATGAATGTGTTTTGAATTTTGTCAAATGCTTTCTCTGCATTTACTGAGATCATCAAATGGGTTTTCTCCTTTTTTATCTAATCTGGTGAATTTCATTGACAAATTTTTCAGATGTTATGCCAACAGTGCATTCTTTGCATAAACCTCATTTGGCCTTGATGTATTCCTCTTTGTGTAAGTTGCAGAATTTAATTTGCTAGTATTTCATTAAGTACTTTTTTAAATTATGGATTTTCAGTTTATGGTCACAGGGAATATAGTCTGTAGTTTCCTTTTCATGTGATGCTTTTGTCTGGTTTTAGTATCAGGGTAATGCAAGCCTTATAAAATTGGTTGGGTAATGTTCCCTACTGCTCTATTTTCCAAAAAAGTTTATGTACTCTCAATATTAGTTCTTCCTCAAATGTTTGCTGGAATTCATCAGTGAAGCCATTTGGACCTGGAGTTTTCTTTCTGGGAAGGTTTTTTAGTTACAAATACAATTTTTTAATTTTTATTTTTAATTGTGGTAAAAATACATTAAGACAAAATTTACCATCCTAACCATTTTTAAGTGTACAATTCAGTAGTGTTAAGCAAATTCACACTGTTGTGCAACAGAGCCCTAGAACTTTTTCCTCTTGCAACACTGATACTCTGTACTCACTGAACATCATCTCCCCATTTCTCCTTTCCCACCCCTGGCAACCACCATTCTACTTTCTGTTTCTATGAATTTGACTACTTTCAATTCCTCATCTAAGCAGAACCATACAGTATTTTTCTTTTTGTGATGGCTTATTTCACTTAGCATCACGCTGTCCAGGTTCACTCATGTCATTGCATGTGACAGGATTTCCTTATTTTTTAAGGCTGAATAATATTCTACGATGTATTTATACCACATTTTCTTCATCCATACATGGGCATTTGAGTTGCTTCTGCCTCTTGGCTATTGTGAATAATGCTACAATCAACATGATATGCAAATATCTCATAGAGATCTCACTTTCAATACTTTTGGGTATATATCCAGAAGTGGAATTGCTGGATAATACAGTAATTCTATTTTTAATTTTTTTGAGGAACATCCATACTCTTTTCTGTAACTGTTGTTCCATTATACATTCCAACCAACAATGCACAAGGGTTGCAATTTATCCACATCCTCACCAGCACTTGTTATTTTCTGGGTTTTTTTATAGTAGCCATTTTCATGGATATGAGGTGAAATCTCATTGTGGTTTTGATTTGCATTTCTCAATTATTAACAATTTTAAACATCTTTTCATACACTCGTCAGCCATATGTGTATCTTCTTTGGAGAAATATCTATTCAAGTCCTTTGCCCATTTTTAAATTTGGTTACTTGGTTTTTTGTTGTTGAGTTGCAGGAATTCCTTATATATTCTGCATATTAACACCTTATCAGATATAAGATTTGCAATTATTCTCTCCCATTCTGTGGGTTGCTTTTCACTCTATTTCTTTTGATATACAGGAGTTTCGGGGTTTGATGTAGTCCCATTTGTCTATTTTTGCTTTGTTGCCTATGCCTTTTGTTGTCATATCCAAGAAATTTTATGACTAAATCCAATGTCATGAGCTTTTTCCCCATTTTTTCTTCTAGGAGTACAGTTTTAGGTCTTCAGCTTAGGCTTTTCATCAATTTTGAATTAATTTTTGTATATAATGTAATGTAAAGGGCTCACTTCATTCTTTTGTATATGGATATTCAGTTTGCCCAACACCATTTGTTGAAGAGACTGCCCATTCCCCACTGAGTGATCCTGACACTCTCATCAAGGATCATTTGACCATAGACAAGAGGGCTTATTTCAGGGCTGTCTGTTCCATTTGCTGATCTATATGTCTGTTTTTATTCCAGTACCACACTATTTTGATTATTGTAGCTTTGTAATATGTATGTAATTCAAAAATAACAAAGGGTATAGATATAGAAAATTGTATTTTTTGATAAAAATGCAGATATTCCTCACTAAAAATATATACTCTTCCTGTGTTAATTCTTCCAGCATAGAAATCTTTAAATGACTATATTATATAAGATAATTCATACCTTAGAGGTAAAGGTGGTGTATATTTATGCAAATTCTCTGCATCCTTCTCAACACTTATTACCTTTTTTTATTACAGCCATTCCAATACAACATTGATGCAAAGTGACAAGAACAGACATACACTTGTCCTGTTCCTGATCATAGGGGCAAAGTGTTCAGTCATTCACCATTAAGTGATATCAGTTGTAGGTTTTCCTTAGATGCTTTTTATCAGGCTTCACATGTGTTCAAGGGTCAACCAGAGAGAGATGTGGGCAAACAGTATTGGGGATCCCCTCTCTAGCATTTTCCTTTTCAGGATCACCCACTGACTCCAGCAGCTTCAGTTGCCCCGGCCATCAGTCCTCTGATTTCCTATGCTAGAGAAACTGCAGCTTTTCCACTGGATCCTCTGCCACCCAGCACTCTACTGACTACAACTGCCCTGATGCTAAAATGTAGAAACAGAGCTCATTCCAAATAGTTTTCCTCCTCTGCATGTGGACTCCTCTCCAGGAATCTTCCTAGAGGTGTTAAAATTCTTTCTATATTCGATACTAGTCTCTTATGTGATTTGCAAATACAAATACATTCTCCCAGTCTGTGGGCTTTCTTCATATTCTTGATGCTGTCATTTAAAGCACATAAGTATTTATTTATAGCATAGTCCAATATAACTGTTTTTTTTATTTTATCCCTGTACTTTTTGTATTATATCTAAGAAATCAATGCTTAACCCAAGGTCACAAAGATTTAGTCCTGTGTTCACTCTCTGAGGTCTTCAGGCAGCTGCTTTCTGAAGTTTACACTGGTTTTCTGGAGAAGGGTTGATTTGGTAGGCTCTTACTCAGACATTACATGCCGTGCAAGTCAGATATTTAGAATGTGTGATTTCAGGAAATTCTTACCCCAAGAGTTTGACTACCATACATCAATGTCTAATTGAAAAATCCAAAAGTGTGTTTAGATCTTCATAGAAAACCCAGAGCACAGTACAATTACTTTTACTTGTGAATAAGATATCACATGAAAAAGATATACTCTTTAGCACGTGCTCTAGGAACTTCCTCTCCCCTAAAACAGAGGTATATGACCAGGCATAATATACAATTACATTAACTTCTTTGACAACAAAATAATAAATTAGATGGATACCAAATTTATGGCCAGCAAAACCCCCAGTTTTTTTCTACCCAAAGGGATAATCCAAGAGCAGTAACAAGATAATCTTTTTACTGAGATGAAATTCACATAACGTGAAACTATTTTAAAGTGGACACTCAGTGACATTTCTTATATTCACAATGTTGTCAACTACCACCTCTATTTAGTCCCAAGACATTTCACCATCCCAAAATAAAACCTTATACTCATTAAGCAATTACTTTCTATTCCCTTCTTGCCCCACACCCAGCCCCTGGTAACCATCAATCTCTCTTCCCTCTATTGACTTACCTATTCTGGATATTTTATACAAATGTAATCATAAAATGTAAATTTTGTGTCTGACTTCTTTTACTTAACATAATGTTTTGGAGGTTCATCCACATTATAGCATGTATCAGCACTCTATTCCTTTTTATAGCCGAATAATACTCCATTGTATTTACATACCACAATTTATCTGTTCATCAGTTGATGGACATGTGGGCTGTTTCCATCATTTGGTTACTGTGAACAGCACTGCTATGAACATTAGCTTTTTTCCACTTTTTTTATTGTGGCAAAAAATACATAATAATGATAAATTCTACTAAAGTATAGTTTAGTACATTACGCATATTTACAGTGTTGTACAACCATCACTACTATCCATCTCTGAAACTTTTTATCTTCCTTAACAAACTTTGTGCCCATTAAACCCTAACCTTGGCCAGGCGTGGTGGTTCATGCCTGTAATCCAGCACTTTGGGAGGCTGAGGCGGGCGGATTGCTTGAGGTCAGGAGTTCGAGGCCAGCCTGGCCAACATGGTGAAACCCCGTCTTTACTAAAAATACAAAACTTAGCCAGGAGTGGTGGCACATGCCTGTAATCCCAGCTACTCGGGAGGAAGAGGCAGGAGGATCACTTGAACCCGGGAGGCATAAGTTGCAGTGAGCTGAGCCCACAGTAAGTTTGTCAAACAGGTCAAAGTTGTCTGCAGCTCCACTTAGCCTAGAATCCAGTCATGCCACTGCACTCCAGCCTGGGCGACAGAGCGAGACTCCACCTCAAAAAAGGAAAAAAAGAAAAAAAAAACAAAACGCTAACCTCCCATTTCCTTTCTCCCACCAGCTCCTGGTACCCGCCATTGTACTTTCTGTCTCTGTAAATCTGACTACTTTAGGTACCTCATATAAGTGGAATCATATTAATACAATAGTCGTCCTGTATCTGGTTTATTTTATTCAGCATAATGTTTTCAAGATGAACATCAAATATTTTTTATAAAAAGTACACATTTTACATGCAAAATTTATTAAGTTTAACACTGCAATCAAATGGCAAAGACATCATCAAAAACATGTACGAAGCAAGCACCTTTTGCTGGCATCACTTCATTGGATCCTCACAGCTGCTCTGTGAGATGGGCTTTACAGATGAAAGAATAGAGCCCAGAGAAGATAAGTGACTTACCCAAGAACATGCAGCTTGTAAACCAACAAGCAAACATGCACATTCAGGTCTTCTAATTTCCAGTCCTTTTTAATTTACAGGATCAGCTGCCTCCCATCCCATTTATAAGGATGGTCAAAACAAAAAGATACCAATGTTGGACAGCAAGTCAGGGAAGGAGCTAGAACTTGATAAACTAGCTTTTGTAAGTGATACGGGAGGGAAGTGCTGGAAAAGGGGTGGCCCCTTTAAATAATAGGAAAGGGAAGGGAGGTGCTGGGTAGAGGAGGGCGTGGTCCCTGGCGAGGGCTCCACCCCCAAACCCGTGCCCAAGGGCCTAAGGACCGGCACCCCTGCCTTCAGCGCCCAAATGTTGCATTTCCCAAGACCACCCTGGCTCACCACGCCCCCATCCTGTGCCTATAAAAACCTTCAAGATTCTAGCAGGCAGACACACAAGCAGCTGGACGTGGAGAGGAACACATCGCAGAAGACACAAGCAGCTGGACAGCGAGAGGATGTGGATGGGAGCACGCCAGAGGAAGAGCACACGACAGATGCCGGCATGCCGACAGGCCACTACTGGTGGAAGGAGTTGGCGGAGTTTGGCCGGGGCAATCAGAGGAGAGCCCAGGCAGTCTAGCGGCCCAACTCCAGGGGAAAACCATCTCCCTTCTGGCTCCCCCATCTGCTGAGAGCTACTTCTACTCAGTAAAACCTTGCACCCATTCTCCAAGCCCAGGTGTGATCCGATTCTCCTGATACACCAAGGCAAGAACCCAGGGATACAGAAAGCCCTCTGGCCTTGCAATAAGGCAGGGGTCTAATTGAGCTAACACAAGCTAACTATGGACGGCTAAACTAAAAGAGCACATGGCAACACATGCCCACTGGGGCTTCAGCTGCAAACATTCACCCCTAGACATTGCTGTGGGGTCGGAGCCCCACAGCCTGCCCATCTGTATGCTCCCCTAGATTTGAGCAGTGGGGCACTGAAGAAGCCAGCCACATCCCCATTCCACACCCTGCAAGGGGGACAAGAGAACATTTCCCGTTTCACTGAGAAGGGCATTCCAGGCTGGTAACCATCTGTGACCTGGGTGCAGAGATGAGCTTGATAGGGGCTGCACAAGGAAGAAAGAAGCAGGATGTGGATAGGAACTGTGAATATCCTAATCTGATTTTAAAAGGGCTCTTAGAAGAATCTTTCCTTTCATTCCAACCTATAATGGATTATCTTAAACAAGGACCTTTGTTCTTTTTTTCCCTGCCTCATGAGAATATACAGATAAATAGAATTTCAGCCAAACACTACATGTGCCCTGAGAGCTTCCTGGTTGGCATCTGCTGCATTTGTCTTTTCCCACTGCAGCCTGGACTGGTGCAGGATGTGGAAGGGATGAGGTATTGCTTAACACACATTAGAGACAAAATCCTTGACAAAAATAAGGTACTAAAGTGAATTTGATTCATTTACTTGATAACCCATACTATAGACTACCTTTGCCCTTAAGACTGATTTCTGCAGACCAGAGAATTTTTTTATTGCCTCAGCTATTAATGCCAGCCCAACCACAATTTTCTAGAATTTCTTTCATTTCTTTCTGAAAAGCACACACATCTTTATTTTATATTGCATCGCTTCTTTAGAAGAAAACATGATTTTGCTCATTGTTTTTGGCAACATTGCTAAAGATATAAAAGCATTTAATTTAACAATAATTACTATCAAAAGAAATAACTTTTGAAAAACTGCCCAGAGTGTTTATTACAGAAACAAAAAGAAAAACTGAGAGGAATGAAGACTAGGCATTTGCAATTTGTGGATACCAACCACCCATAAGCAGAAGAATAATAATTTGGTTCTAATCAAAAGATTTGGTCTATTTGGGGCCAGGTGCAATGGCTCATGCCTATAATCCCAACACTTTGGGAATCTGAGGCAAGCGGATTGCTTGAGCCCAGGAGTTCGAGATCAGCCTGGGCAACAAAGGGAGATCCCTTCTCTACAAAAAAAAAAAAAAATTTTTTTTTAATTAGCTGGCTGTGGTGGTGCACGGAGTTGGTGCCTGTAGTTCTAGCTACTCTGGAGGCTACGGTGGGAGGATCACTAAAGCCCAAGAGGTCAAGGCTGCAGTGGGCTAAGATCGCACCACTGCACTCCAGCCTGGGCAACAGAGTAAGACCCTGTCTCAAAAAAAAAAAAAAAAAAGATTAAATGGCAAAGGCTTCTTTGGGCAACTCTGTATGTAAGTTGGCAAAGACCAAAATAGTGCCAACATATGAAGCACTGAAAAAGAAAAAGTTAAAATATCTTAGCCTCAACGCTGGAAATATAGCAAGCCCACATATTCGAAGACCAAACACATCAAGACTCATCTTTCCCTTAAAAGAATTTTCAGCTGGGCACAGTGGCTCGTGCCTGTAATCCCAGCACTTTGGGAGGCTGAGGTGGGTGGATTACTTTAGACCAGGAGTTTGGGACCAGCCTGGCCAACATGTGAAACCCCCGTCTCTACTAAAAATATAAAAATTAGCCAAGACTGGTGGTGCACACCTGTAGTCCCAGCTACTCAGGAGACTGAGACAAGACTCACTTGAACCCAGGAGGCGGAGGCTGCAGTGAGCCAAGATTGCACCACTGCCCTCCAGCCTGGGCAACAGAGTAAGACTTTGTCTCAAAAAAAAAAAAAAAGAGAGAATTTTTCTTTGTCAGATGTAGAATATAACTTAAGAGAAATTTATTAACATTTAAGCTCCTTAGTATAGAAAACTGGAGGAAAATAACTTTGGTACACATTTAATTTGCTATACTAAATTTTTTTAATAAAGACATTCAAAAGGAAAATTTAGATTATAAGTAGCATGGCACATATAGAATATGAACACAGAAAGTTCATATCTAAGCCCTAAGCCACTTATGATAAACACCTATAAAAGGAACAAAAACTAAACTTCCACATTATTTTACCCAGTAAAAGATGTAGGCTATTAGTAGACAGTTGGTTGAGTAAATTCAAAAAACAAAAATATAAAAAAAGAAACAATGAGAAAACTTTTGAAAAATATTAATAAAATAAAGATGTAGGCTACATTGCTGAGGCTATTATTCACACCATATAGAAATTAGGTTCTCGGGCAAAGCACAAACTATAACATAATCAGAAAGAATACCTAAAGAAATAAAGTATGACTTCCTACATTTTTTATTTTAAAAATGCCCAGTTTATTTATTTGCTTTGCCTAAGATAGCTGCATTCATTATTACAGGATCAGGGGACTGTAAAAACAAATATCAAACAATTATTATAAATAATCACAGAAAACAAACAAACTGGAAAATAAACAGTGGTTACTAATTTAAGGTTTTAACCCATTACCCCAACCACCCAAAAAAAAGTAGACATTTTTAAAATAAAGATTAAAAGCTGGTGGAATTTAAGGGAAATGCCATCCCATAATGTTACCTAAATACTAGAAAGGAATCAGCACAAGGAAACAGGAACAAAGCAGTACAGTACTTCGGTATTACGGCGCCACCCACTGGCTAGAAGTCCTCATAGCACATATGAGATGTAGCCATAAATAGATGAATTCTTGAAATAAGGAAGATAACACTGACTATTCTGATTCAGTAGAGCATAAAAAATGTCTAACAAAAAGAACCAGACACATTATATTATTTCTACAAGTAAACAGAATATCTATTAGATATGTTCACAAGGGTGAGTTTTATCAATTTTGAAATCCAAGTGTATAATCTCCAAATGCTATAAGGACTTAAATTTTATAGCCAAAACAATTAACACATAAAATGCTATTTCATCTCTGTAGCTGAATACATAAATAGTATCTTTAAGTAAAAGATGCATACTTGCATTTCATTGCTAAGCAATTCATAATATATTTAAATGCTGGCAAAACCTACAATGGCATTTGCCTCACTTCTACCTTTACTAGAGAAGTAATGAAATACACTGAGCAAAGTGTATGTCCAAAAAACTAAACTGAAAAACAGTTTCTAAATAAAGTCCACAGACCATTCAGATAAACTAGTAAAAATAGTTTTTCTTTAAAGTACCACAGCACCTTTGTAGTTCAAAATATATTTACCGTAGGCTGGGCGCGGTGGCTCATGCCTGCAATCCCAGCACTTTGGAAGGCTGAGGCGGGCAGATCACAAGGTCAGGAGATCGAGACCATCCTGTGAATGGTGAAACTCCGTCTCTACTAAAAATATTTAAAAAATTAGCCGGGCATGGTGGCGGGCGCCTGTGGTCCCAGCTACTCAGGAGGCTGAGGCGGTGGAATGGCGTGAACCCAGGAGGCGGAGTTTGCAGTGAGCTGAGATTGCACCACTGCACTCCAGCCTGGGCGACAGAGCGAGACTCTGTCTCAAAACAAAAAAAAACAAAAACAACAACAACAACAACAACAACAAAAAAAAAATATATATATATATATACCGTAATATATCTCTTTTTTATCCTAGTGACATCTGTTGTGTTTTTCCAAATCACTATTTATTTTCTTAAATACCAACATTCTTAAAATCTTGGCATGAAATATTTGAGAGTTACTTCTCCTGAAGTACAATCTTTCCTTTAAGACCCAGAATTACATATAGGGCATGACATTAATTTATAGTCTATATGACTCTCTTGAATGTTGGTCTCTAAAGGCTGGACTTCAGAATTCCTCTACAGACATGACCCCAGTCTTCCAAGTGAGAATTCACAAATATGCTCCAGGCAGTCAGGACAGGCTTCAAGTTTCTTTGGTTTGATGATAATTATCACTTGGCCTGCAAAAGCCAAGGTCTTTGCTTGCTCATAGATGGTTGATTGCAGACAAAAATATGATGAGAAAAGTAACATTCCCACAGACATAAATTGCCAACACTGCCTTTTTAAAAGCATGACCCTGAAAGAAAAATTGAGATATGAAAAAAAAAAAAAAGTATTACCATTAAGGTTTGTGTCAATGAACAAGAAAAGGACTTACCTCTGTTTCCACTGCAGTAAATGACTGAAGGATCTGAATTCTGTCATTATCCAATATTTCAACTGTCAAGAATAATAACATATGTTTTTAAGGGCAGCGTTATGCAGGTAAATTAAATTTTTTTAAAAAACCTGATTTGTACTGTTCACCCTAATTTCCAGGGTAGAAATTCTCCCATTCCAAGCTACTAATTATTGCAAACTTCCTGAACAATTAAGCCTCTCACAAATGTGGACAATCTGGCAAGAGCATACATTTGTTAAATAACTTAAAATATGCCTTCTTCTAGTCAATAAACACCACCTCAAAGTCATAACGATCTAAGCTCTTTGGTTTTCTTTATTTTTGATTGACAAAATATTGTATATATTCATGGTGTATGACATGATGTTTTGATATATGCATACATTATAAAATAGCTAAATCAAACTAATTAACATACGATAACTATCCAGGTTTTAAGTATATATGTATTTTAGACAGTAAGCCATCAGCCAAGCATGGTGGCTCACACCTGCAATCCCAGCACTTTGGAAGGAAGAGGCGGGTAGATCACTTGAGCCCAGGAGTTTGAGATCAGCCTGGGCAACAAAGTGAGACTCTGTCTCTAAAAAAATTTAAAAACTTAGCCGGGTATGGTAGCACATCCCTGTGATCCCAGCTAGATGGGAGTCTGAATCAGGTGGATGGCTTAAGCTCTGGAGTTCAAGGCTGCAGTCAGCTATGATCACACCACTGCACTCCAGCCTGAATGACAGAGTGAGACTCTGTCTCAAAACAAACAAACAAAAAAAAAAAACAGTAAGCCATAATTCAGTGGTCATCAAAAGCCCCACGAATATAAGCCTATCAAGGATCAAAAGTAGCAGGACAGATATGTACTACTCAGCTCCTAAAGCCACCCCAGGCTCTCCAAAGTTTACAACATATACACTAGACAACAAAGAATTTTTGTTTTTAGAAGGCCACCTTCACTTATTTTGGTGGATGAAAACCAGGCAGGACACAAAGGACATTTAGCCTAGAATCCAGGGTAGTTTAAAATGATACCCATTCCCTACTAATTTCTCCACTCCTAATGGTGGCTATAGGTATCCTGACCCTGCCTGGCACCAAAACAAACCTTGTCACTAAAGAGCAAAAACAAAATCAGTCCTTCCTATCTAGCTGGCTTGCTCCTAGCTACATAATTATGCACGTGACAACCTAAATGATAGCACCCAGTAAATCTCAAATAGGTCAAAGTTGTCTGCAGCTCCATCCAGTGTTGACTTTGAGTCTCTTCTTTCTCCATCTCAGGGTTCCCTCAGCTCTAGGCGTTCAGAGTTTCCAGTCCATACTGGCTCTAAGTCAGACCAGCAAAGTAAAAGTACTTACAAGGAAGACTCCCTCCCTAAAACCTAAAACCTTTCCTTTATATCTTATTCACAACTTCTAATAGTAACAAATGTAAAAAAACAAAGGCAGGAAATCACAATTTCTACCACTGGCTGAGTGATCACAAATTTTTAGTGAGCTAACAATGTAACAGTCAGCCATTACTATCAGGAAACTCATTCTTTTCCAATGGTTTGTATAAAAGTGATTCTACATAACGTGGCTTTTTTAGCAGGTTACCTTTGCGAGAGAGCCGATAAGCATGTACCTCCAGAACAATCTCAGTCCCAACATGCCAGGCTACAAATCCAATCATTGCATAGGTTTTCCGTGAATCAGGAAGATTCAGTCCTGGTAAATCCATTCCCAGGAACATCGCTGCCACTACATACAAAAGAAAAAAGTTATATTCAAATGTAGACCCACCAAGAGACAATTGTGTGTTTGTGTATGTGTATTATCAAGTAAAACATACTAAAAGAGTTTGAGATAAAAGAAGATTAATATCTAAGACCAAATAGTTAATTTAGACTTTTAAAATTATAAAGCTAGATAAGGCAAGATGGGCAATTGATTATGAATTACTAATTGTTGGGGGCGGTTTAGGGCATATTGCATAATAATGCTGGAGTTTGGCCTTCTAGTGAATCCATCACCCAAGTGGTGAACATAGTACCCAAAGGGTAGTGTTTCAACTCTTTCCCCCATTCCTCCCTCTCCTCTTTTGGAGTCCCCAGGGTCTATTGTTTCTATCTTTATGTCCGTGTGTACTCATTGTTTAGCTCACATTTATAAGTGAGAACATGTGGTATGTGATTTTCTGTTTCTGCATTAATTCATGTAGGATAATCACGTCCAGCAGCATCCATGTTGCTATAAAAGACATGACTTCATTCTTTTTTATGGCTGCATAATCTACCAATCCTTAAAAGAGATGCACCCACATTTTCCAGATTGTTTTAAGTCTGCAATATATGAAAGGAGAAAAGTATAGAAACCATGGTTGATTGGACTCCCCCTCTGACAAAGAATCCCATAGACTATAGCAGTGTTAAGGCAGAAGGTGCCTACTTAGGTGTTTATTATACAAGGTATCAAAATACACTGCACAATTATTCCTGACTTTTGAAAACCACCCTACTCTGGAAGATACAAGCCCCATGGAAAGGACCTGGAGATGGAAAGCTTGAACCCAGCAACCCACCTCAACCCAATTCACAAATGACCCTCAATTTGAGCTACTCAAATGTTTGCCCATCAGCATAGCTTACTTCGCTGGCAAAGGCAAATGCTAAAATAAGTCTTTAAATGAGAATTTTAAAGTTATTGTAAAGACCTTAAACTTAAAACTGAAATAGTGACTTAAATCATTACCTCTAGAAATTACTTTCTGGATTTCAACGTTTAAGGCGGATTTCTCCTCAACAACCAATTACTCCAATTACTAATGCATCTAAAAATCATTTAAGCCAAATTACAACTTGCAATATAAGCAGCTAGCAATTATATATGAATAAGTGGCATCACAATCTCTTACCTGCTATTATTCTAGCAGCTGTTCCCATACTCCAATGAGTCCAGTTAAACATTTGCCTTCTACCAAAATAAGAACCAGTCAGTATTCTTAAAAGCAATGGAACTATAATTAATTCCCAATAGAATAAAAAGCATGTAATTTCCCTTGTTGTCTGGGAATTAGATATCTGAAATGCATTTTAAAGCATTTCAAAGTAACTATAATTTATCACTGAATTTTATAAAATGCAAAATTTTTCCATTTGAAAACAGATTAGTTTGCCAACTAATGATATCTACATTAAGAGAGCATTTATATAGAAAGGCTCTAAGTACCTTGGGTCATGTAAAGGTGGCCTGAAGACTGCCAGAAGAGGCTGAAGAACTGCCAAAGTCATCACTATACAGCCGAGGTATGGGTGGTAACCTGCATGCTAAACAAAGTTACATCAGTTTAATGGCCTCAATCTCTCTCATCAATTTAAATCCTCAAGTTAAAAATAATACACACAGATGTATTCTTAGCATTTTTCCATGGCTTTAAAGATTCACTAATGATGATAATAATAATAGGCAACATTCACTGAGTATACACGTGGTACCAGGCACACACTTTATACACACTAATTCTCACTACAATGTTTGACAACTGGTTATCAATATCCCAATTTTACAAATGGGGAAACTGAGGCTCAGAGACATCAAGAACTATGTCCAAGGTCACAGAGTACGTACATGGTTGTGGTGGAATCCACGTACAGAATGCTGCCTTTCCCCATCAGGATGTTGTAGGTTAGTACAAAAGTAGTTGCAGTTTTTGCAGTTTTTTTCAAGTATTTTAATCCACAATTACTTTTGCACCAACCTAATAGATGGCCACCAACATCAGAACAGCCATCTGCAGCCCAGCTGGGACTAGTTAGTGTCCCCATGTCAAGCGCAATCACCCCAATGTGTGCTAATAATTGGTTTAGCCCTCTATGTTTCCCTGAACTGCAGGTTCTATATGACTCCCTGTAACCCTAGAGCTTAACAGAGTCTTTGTCACTCAATAAATGTTAGTTGATTCAGTGAATAACCTATATAGCCACTATATTAAAAGCTTATCACTTCTGTTCAGAATGAAGATCTAACCCAAGAAAAAGTATTGAGAGTATCACAATAGTTTCTGCTGCATTCCTCCCTTAGTGATGTCATGTGCCTGCTCAGAGCAGCAGATATTTGGATTAGACCACTTTGTACAATGATTTTTCATTTAAACACTTAAGAGAAAGGCTAAGAAGATGCTCTAACCTGTGACACATTTGGATGGAGGGATACTACTGTCTGTTTTCAGTGATGCCCATGCTCGGTAGCACAGATTTCTATCTGTGACCTAGAAACAGGGACATAATGGTTTCTAAGCCATGATAGGAAGTCCTTGTAAATAGGAACTAAAGGCTAACAAAAGAATAATATGAAAACATTCTCAAACCATGGACTCAGTTATGCATGGGTAAAATTATAACCATGACTTTAGAGATATAAACGGTCTCTATCTAATAAAAAATAAAACAGCAGCAGCAACAAGATTCTTGCATGTTTTTAGAATGTGCTAGGAACTGTCCTAAGTACTTTCAGTTATTTTAACCCCAATCCTCACAGAAAGCCTATAAAATAGATACTATACCACCCCCATTTTACAGGTGAGTAAACTGAGGGTCATAGTTAAATAACTTGCTCAAAGTGCCCCAGGTAATAAGTCATGGTGCCAGGATTTGAATCCAAGGAATCCAGCTTTAGAATGGTGCTCTTAACCTTTGTTCTATCATATTCATAAATTGCAAAGGCTATAAACTAGACAATTACAAAATAAGTGTTACCCTTGTCCCAAATGTCTGAATAAAATAAAGTTCTCATGTCTCAATTCATATCACAAAATCTTCATAACTTCCTTAAAAAGATAGGTTGACTGACCCATAAACTACCTAAAAAGCAGGAGGGAGATTTCCTAGTAATATCTGTGACCCAGGATTCATCAATCTTATCCCTGTGGCACCAGCCCAAGCTCTGAAATATGAAATTTTGATATCAAATTCTCATTGGCTATAAAACTGGAAAAGCATAATAAAAGCACAGGCTCTGAACTTAACATATGTCACTTATTCTCAATAAGACTTACTCATTCATTCACTAAATGTTTACTGAGTACCTGCTATATACTTAAATCTGTTCTGAACATACCAGTGGATATCCCAGCTCTGACTGAGCTGACATAGTAGTGTTGGAAGGGAGATTAAGAAAAAATATGACAAGTAAGTAAATTATATGAAATGGCATAAAGAGTGCTATGGGAAAAAAAAGAGCAGGGCTGGGCTCTCTGAGAGGCTTCGATTTGAGCAAAAACTTGAGGAAGGTGAGGGAATAATGGAAGCGTGTGCCAGGCAGAAAGAAGAATCATGGCAAAGACTATAAAGCGGGAGCATGCCTGGCATGTCTGCATACCAGCCAGGAGGCTGGTATGGAAGGAGATGGACTAGATGGAGAGGACAAGGAGGTCAGTTCAGAGAATAACTGGGAGCCAGTCATGAAGGTCCCTGGAAGAACTCTGACTTTTACTCTTAATAAAATTGAGAGACATTAGAGAAACTAGTTTGGGGTACAAGAATGGCATTGTCTGGTTTACTTTTTTTTTTTTTTTTTTTTTGAGATGGAGTCTCATTCTGTTGCCCAAGCTGGAGTGCAGTGGTGCAATCTCAGCTCACTGCAACCTCCGCCTCCCGGGTTCAAGTGATTCTCCTTCCTCAGCCTCCTGAGTAGCTGGGATGACAGGTGTGCACCACTACGCCTGGCTAATTTTTGTGTTTTTGGTAGAGACGGGGTTTCACAATATCGGTCAGGCTGGTCTCGAACTCCTGACCTCGTGATCTGCCTGCCTTGGCCTCCCAAAGTGCTGGGATTACAGGTGTGAGCCACCATGCCCGGCCTGGTTTACATTTTTAAAAAAATAACTGTCTTTGTAGAAAATAGATGGTGCATGGGCAAGGGTTGAAGTGGAGAGACCAGTTAAGCGGCTACTGCAATGGCCAAGCAAAAGATGATGGAGGCTCCCACTCCTACAGTAGTATCTGATGACAGTGACAAGTGTTGGACTGTGGATATACTTTACACGTAGAGCCAGTGGAACTTCCCAGTGGATTTGACATGGGATGTGCAAGAGAGCACAGTTAATGATAATTCCAAGGCTTTGATCTAACAATGGAATCCCAGTAGCTACCATAGAGGTGGCAGTGGGTAGAACAGGCCTGGGAGAAAAGATGATCAGGAGTCCCATTTTGGCATGTTAAGTCTGATGTCTTAGACATGGAAGTCAAGGTCCTGCATGCAATGTGAGCTAGATGTGTGAGTCTCAAGCCACGGGAGAAGTCTGGACTGGAGAAAAAGATTTGGGAATAAGCATCAGTTTCTTCATTTGTGACATGGGATTATTATTAATACCTACTATATCTGAGATTTAAAAGATTTTTTAATAAAAATACATAGAGATGAGGCCTCACTATGTTGCCTAGGCTGGTCTCGAACTCCTGAGCTCAATCAATCCTCCCGCTTCAGCCTCCCAAAGTGCTGGGATGACAAGTATGAACCACCACACCCAGCCTGAGATTTAAATTAGATAACACATATAAAGCACTTAGCACCGCTGGGTACAGAGTAGAAATCCAAATTATGTTAGCTTAGTGGTCATCACAGCACTAGTTAGAGGAAACCACTCACATTGTTCATGTTCCTTAGATATCACACATTGAATTGTCACCACTCTATAGTGAGAAAAATTCACTAAGGCTATAGCATGTATATAACTCATGATGCACCCTAAAAATACATTTCATTACTAAGTAATCTGTACTGACATCCTCACTATACCCCAACCTCCAACCATGTTAAAGAGCCATCCAATGATTCAAATGGGAAAGAAAGAGGGATTGATGCTGAAATATCTTTTTACCCATCATTTGAAAATAAAACAGCAATCTGTTTTGACATAAAATGGATTTATTTTAAAAATCCTATTTAAGATATACTTACCCTACTCCAGCCTCCCCTGTATATAAACGGCATAACAAAAGCAATGGAGGTGAGGACAGTTGTGGTGAACATGAGCATCCGATGCACCTGCAAGGTAAAATGACAAATTGAGAAGACATTTATCCATGTAAAAGAAAGGTGGTGTTATAATGGGGAAAATGGGGAAAAGACTATAGGGTAAGATTCACTGAAGGCATGCATTCAACTGACATCTAATCACAGTTTGTAGCCAGGTTAAAAAAAAAAAAAAAAAAACTCAGTATACAATTAAACTTTAAAGAAAACCCTAAGCTGCCATTCTCGTCATTCAAAAGTGTTTGCCAAGACTTCACCTGCACAGAGCAGCAGGAATGGATATTTCACACACAGAGCATATTTACTTGCCAAGTCCTTCATTTCCTTCCAAAGATATTTATTAAGCTCCACCATCGAGCACAGTGCTATAACAGGTGCAATGAGATAGTAAGGAAACAAACAAACAAAAAATACTGTATCCTGAGGAGCTTCGGATATAATTGAATCAATACAAGAAAAATATGTGAACTATATAATTGATGATACAAATTAGGAGAATAAGTGTGAAAATAGCCACTGTTTATTGATTATGCCAGGATAACTGGTGCAGACCAAAACTATCTTGGGGAAAGTAGGAAGTACCCTGTGTATGTGTGTGTGTATGGATGGATGGCTGGATGGATAGATGGGTGGATGGATGGATGGATGGAGATAGAGATAGAGATAAAACTATGACGTGTATATACACACATCATCAGCATCATAAATTTAAAGGCAGTGGAGGATTTGAGTTGATAAAGAGAATACACAGAGTCTTCAAGCTGGGAGTATCCACATGAGCAGATGAGAGAGAGAGAGCACAAGAGCAAAGGCACACAAGTGCAAGCAAGAAAGTCGTCACCTAGCAGCAAACCACAGGCAGAGAAAGAAAGGAGCAAGGTGAGCCAGGTAGCAGCATCGAGAACAAATCAAACAGACTGGCCCTCCCAGGCAATAGTGAGAAATGAGGCTGGATACGGTAAACCTTACAATCTACAAATTTATATGAATATTAAGTGTCAAGGATACCCTCTTACAAAGTCAAAACTGTTCGAACAAGCAGTATTTTTTTCTACAAGCATGTACATTCTAAGTCAACATGAACTCAGTGATTTTCCACTACATATGTAAATATCTATACTCCATGACCCATGCAAGATAAGGTTTGTTTTGCTTTGTTTTGAAGGATATTCACTGGCTCTTGCTATGTTCCTTTTAGTAGACTGCCTCCCCATCTCAAGGGAAGGAAGGGCATGAAAAAGAACACGTTCAGTTTCTCTTCCCACCCATACAGGAGATAGATGATCCCAATTGATGAGTTAATCTAACATTCAATGGCCCACAACCAGAGGAGTGACCCTTGCTTTGAAACACAGTAAGCCCCACTATTTCTTTCTTCAGCTCCTCTGCAGTCCTTGGCCTGACTTTACTCAGTACAGTGCAGTGGGTGAATTCTCTTCCCACATCTCCCTCTACAAACAGAGGTATAAGTAAAGGTCATTTGGGTCCCAAAGTCTATATTACAAAGGGACTCACATGGCCCTGACACATTCTCCAGTCCAGCCTGACTCTTCCTAAAACTGTCTGTATTCTTATCTCTATCAAGCACATTGTGTCCACTCTCAATTGATCAGGAAATCAAAGGGAAAAAGGAGGATCCCAAACCTACAACTGCAACCACAAAACGCATACACATACACACATACTTCATATGTGTTCATGTTGCAATGTTCAAATATTATGAAAATTGCATTGAACTTTTTTCCCTCACCTACCTGAAACCAAGCTGCTTCACCAAGGAAGAAAGCTTTTGACCAAACTGGTTTGAAGAACCGGGCAACCAGTACACCTATGCTAACAGTAGTCATCCATGCCACAAACATTAAGGCACCTACAAGTGAGATAAATGCAATAGTAGACAATCACAAACTAATCAAGCCATTGCTTAAATGACCAAGCCAAATGCTCACAAAATATAAATAGCCAGCAAAATACATTCAGCTGACATAAGTACAACCTAAAAAACATGCTATACGTCATAGTTTTACTACCATTACTCTTTTGAACAGCAAACACTTCCATAGCTCCCATTATGTGCTAGGCATTCTAAATGCTTTACATATAATAACTTAGTTGATCTTTACAACAATCCTATGATGTATGAACAGCAAAACTATTCTTCCAGTTTTGCTGAATGGGGAAACAAAGCCATAGAGAATTAAGTAGCTCTTCCGAGGTTACAAAGTTGGAATACAAACCCTATCTGGTTTCAGCAACTGTGCTCTTAACCACTATACTAATACCTGCCTGTCTGTAGTTATTTCAAAATCTTCTCACATCTCACTCCAAAAGGCAGTGAAAAACAAATAGGCACATTATTTCTGAATCCAATTACTACCAAACTGGAGCTACAACATGAGTAGAAGCAAATCAACAACAATAAAGTTACTTTCAAGCTTAACTGTGATGGCATTTATCAAAAACTATACCATAATGGATAACTCTGGAAAATATAAAGGGAATATCCCAAATAAGGAAAGTTTCCCCCAAAACACTAAGAGTTTACAGTAGTTTAGTATACACTACACTATTCCCATACTTTTAAATCCCACCTTTTTAACAATAAGCCAGGCTAGTTTTCAAATGAAATCAACTTTCATCTGTAGAACCACAGTATATTAAGAGTCTTGGGTGTTTTGTTTTTTGTTTTTTGGGGGACGGAGTCTCAGTCTGTTGCCCAGGCTGGAGTGCAGTGATGCGATCACAGCTCTCTGCAACCTCCACTTCTGGGTTCAAGAAATTCTCCTGCCTCAGCCTCCCAAGTAGCTGGGACTACAGGCTTGCACCGCCATGCCTGGCTAATTTTTGCATTTTTAGTAGAAACAGGGTTTTGCCATGTTGGCCAGGCTGGTCTCAAACTCCTGACCTCAAGTGATCCGCCCACCAGACCCTCCCACAGTGCTGGGATTATAGGCATGAGCCACCGCGCATGGCCTAGAGCCTTGTTTTTAGGCTACTGTTCTGCCAACTTCATTCTATTCCTCATTTAGGTATTATATATGATGCCTAAGTATAGCACTACATACTTTGTATGCTCTCAAACACTTGTACATTGATCAATGCAACAACAAAATTGTACCTCTGAAACAAAACTACTGTTATAATTAAACAATCAAAATCACAGGCCACTCTTTTATTAGCATTTATTTTAATAAATGGTAAAAATTAAGGTCTCATAAAAGTTAAATTAACCCAGTAACACTTGACCCTGGCTGCAGTTAGAAACAACTAGGATAGTTTTTCAAAATTATAGATGTCTTAAAAGCTCCACTGGTGATTTTAGTGTGTAGCCAAGGTTAAAACCACTGAATTAGCCCTAGTCTCCATTTTTAATGAAAATTAGCAAACATTAAGATAGATGATGCTTACCAACAGCTGTGTCAAAAAAAAAAAAAAAAGCTGATGCTGCCTGCAAGTGTTAGTGCTTAAACATAAAAGCTTTATAGGCTAGGCGCAGTGGCTCACACCTGTAATCCCAGCACTTTGGGAGGCCTAGGCAGGCAGATCACGAGGTCAGGAGATCGAGACCATCCTGGCCAACATGGTGAAACCCTGTCTCTACTAAAAGTACACAAATTAGCTGGGCGTCATGGCAGGCGCCTGTAGTCCCAGCTACTCGGGAGGCTAAGGCAGGAGAATGGTGTGAACACGGGAGGTGGAGCTTGCAGTAAGCCGAGATCGTGCCACTGCACTCCAGCCTAGTGACAGAGCGACACTCCATCTCAAAAGAAAAAAAAAAAAAAAAAGCTTTATAAAAATTAGCTACATTATGCCCACAGCCATTCCTAATCCAGCCAGCACTGAGTTAGCAGGTAAGTTGATTCCACAAAGTAGTTACACATGTAACCTACCATGAACCTTCAGAAGGAGTACAGAATGGGATCCTCCTATGTTCTTTGGAGAGTCTGTCACATCATATTTTTCATAGGTAATCAAAGGTTGCCGAGAGTGCTTGTAAATTCGACCTACAAATTAAAAACAAAATTAAACATGACAAAGAATAATTACTTTCTCAAATAAAAAAGGAATTGAGATATGGGCAGGGCATAGCAACAAAATTTCTTAAGGTAATAAAAAATAATTAAATATCAACAGAGATGTCATTCATATGCAAAAGCAACATAAAGATATATGCAAGGGCACACAGACTTCCTGAAAAAAATTAAAGAATGTAGCCAACCAAGAGATGAATTAAAATGAGAACTAGGAATGGAGAATGTATAGTAAAAGAACTGGTGGTATAAAGAGACAAGTTAAATAATAAAATAAACACTGTTAATATGGTCACAAATCACTGAAAATGTTAAAAAAAAATTGAAAGAGAATACATATTTTTTAAAAATCTACAAGCCATTGACCACCACCTGCATATAAAATCCTAGAATAAACTAACTGAAATTGGGCTGGGGGAAAGAGGTTGGTTGGAAGACAAAGAAAAGCATTTTATGATATATTATTTCACACATGGTCAATTCGAACTGACAAAACAAAATTCCAAATAGTAGTAGTGACATAAGCAAATTGAGGATAAATTATTTTATTATTACCATTTATTGTGTACAAAATTAAATCAGTGAATGTATAGAATTATTCCAAATGTGTGTGGATCTGTGTGTGTTCTTTCTAGGAATCTATCTTACCAAAGATATAGGTAAAGGAATGTTTATAGCAATGTTTCTATGCTGGCAAAAAAAAAAAAAGCAAACAAACTAAATACCCATCATTAGAGGAATGAGTAAATGAATTCTGGAACATACATATTTTTAGAATACTGTGCTGCATCAAAAATGAGACATTTAATATAACAAATATATATATGAACCTTTGTCTAAAACAAATGATAAATATTAGACCACAAACTACATCTCAATAATTTCCAAAAGGAAATAAAAGGATACAGGTTATATTATCTGCCCAAAATGCAACAACACTAAAAATTAACACTGAAAAGCTAGGGGAAAATTGTCCACCTAGATATTTATAAAACTACTCTTTTTAATAACCTTTGGATTAAATAAGAAATTAAAACTAAAATCACATGTCTTCATCAAGATGTATAACAATAAAGACACTTCATAACAAAAAGTGTGATGCAATCAAGGTACTATTCAAAAAAAGTTGTTATCATCTTAAAAGCATTTCCTAACACACACACCACACACACACACACACACACACACACACACACCGAAATCATTTCATTCAAGGTGCATTTAAAGTAACAAAATATAATCTGGGAAACCAGAAAAAAAAGATCGATTAAAAATAAAGGTAGAACTTAAGCTAGTAACCCTAAAAATCAGAAAAGTCAATCTTCTAAAAGGATAATTAATATCGATTGAGTTTTTGGCAACTCTGATCACACAATGAAAAGAAACATCAAAATGTTAGAAATTTAAAGGATGGCTGGGTATGGTGGTTCACACCTATGATTCCAGCACTTTGGGAGGCCGAGGCAAGTGGATCACAAGGTCAAGAGTTCGAGACCAGCCTGGCCAAGATGGTGAAACCCTGTCTCTGCTAAAACTACAAAAATTAGCCGGGTGCACTGGCGGGCACCTGTAATCCCAGCTACTCAGGAGGCTGAGGCAGGAGACTCGCTTGAACCCAGGAGGCAGAGGTTGCAGTGAGCGGAGATCCCACCACTGCACTCTAGCCTGGGAGACAGAGCAAGACTCCGTCTCAATTAAAAAAAAAAAAAAAAGGAAATTTAAAGGGTGACATAGCTGCTAATATCGAAGACAATTTTATATAAAAACACTGTATACAACTTTAAATCAGCCCCCAAAAGTCTCAAAATCTAAACAAAATAGGTGAATTTGGGGGGAGAAATATAGAATTACAAAAATTGACCAAAGTAGTAGTAACCGTGGAGAGTAATAACAATAGAAAATTTTTTTTTTTTTTTTTTTTTTTTGAGATGGATTCTCATTCTGTCGCCCAGGCTGGAGTGCAGTGGCACGATCTTGGCTCACTGCAACCTCTGCCACCCAGGTTCAAGCCATTCTCCTGCCTCAGACTTCCAAGTAGCTGGGATTACAGGAGCCTGCCACTGCACCCAGCTAATTTTTGTATTTTTAGTAGAGACGGGGTTTCACCATTTTGACCAGGCTGGTCTTGAACTCCTGACCTCATGATCCACCTGCCTCGGCCTCCCAAAGTGCTGGGATAACAGGCGTGAGCCACCACGCCCGGCCGAAAAATTCTTTTTAATTAGTCAAATATTTCCATCCAACATCCAGACCGTTATACGGGTGAGTTCTACCATACCATTAAAATTTTTCCTTAATTGTTTATTTATTTTATTTTATTATTATTATTATTTTTGAGACAGGGTCTCACTCTGTTGTCCAGGCTGGAGTGCAGTGGTATAATTACAACTCATTGCAGCCTTGACCTCCCAGACTCCAGAGATCCTCCCACCTCAGCCTCCCAAGTAGCTGGGACCACAGACGCACATCACCACGCCCAGCTAATTTTTGTATTTTTTGTGGAGATGGGTTTCATCATGTTGCCCAGGCTGGTCTCAAACTCCTGGGCTCAAGTGATCTGCCCGCCTCGGTCTCTCAAAGTGCTTGGATTACAGCATAAGCCACTGTGCCTCACCTGTTAAAAATTCTTTTTTATTTAAACTCTTCTAGAGTTTACTCTATGAGTTTAGTATAACCCTGAAATCAAAACTACGCATGTGTACATTCACACAAGCACCCCACACATTCGCACACAGTCACAACATAAACCAAAATCACTTATGAATATAGATTTAAAAAGCTTAAAGAAAATATTAGTAAATCAAATCAGTTATATATGAAGAGAATAATAAAACATGACCAAGTAAGGTTTATTCCAGGAATGTGAGGATCATTCACCGTCCAGAAATCTATTAAAGTAATGATAAAATATCATCTCAATCACTGCCCAAAAGACATTTGATGAAATTCAGCACACATTCATATGAATTCTTATTAAAGTTAGAAACAAAAGAATATTTCCTCAACACCATAAAGGATATCCACCAGAAAAATACAACAAACAAGACATTTAACACTGAATATCAGACGCATTTTCATCAAAATAAAAAATAACCACAAAAATTCTTGCCACCTCATTTACCATTCTACATTATTCAGCAAGAACTAAACAATGCAATGAGACAAGAAAGAAAATGACGGCTATTAACCTGTCATTATTTGCACAGGATATGACATTTATCTAGAAAAATCCAAGATAATCAACTGGAAATTAGGAGGCTTAAAATTTAGATAAATATTCAATAATGAATAACTTTCCTATATGACAACATATTTAGAAAACATATGAAAAACAATTCCATTCATAATAATTTGCTTTAGAGAACTATAAAATACATAGGAACAAAGTAACCAAATATATATATATATTAAAGCCCTATATGAAGATATGTAGAAAACCATAAAATTTCATTGAAAGACACATATGCAGGATCGGAATAAATAGAATATCCCGATGTGTTCCTGCATAGACAGACTCACTATTGCACAGAGTTATTATTCTCTAACTTGCTCTAAAATTGCATTACAATTTCAATCACAACCCCAACAGGATTTTTAATAGAATTTGACAAATCAGCTTGAGCTGGGGAGTTGGAGAACAGCCTGGGCAACTTGACGAGACCCCACCTCTACAAAAAATACAAAAAATTAGCTGAGAATGGTGGCACATGGCTGTAGTCCCAGCTACTAGGGAGGCAGAGGTGGGAGGATGGCTTGAGCCCAGGAGGTCGAGCTTCAGTGAGCAGTGATCGCACCACTGCACTCCAGCCTGGGCAACAGAGTGAGACCCTATCTCAAAAAAAAAAGAAGAATTTGACAAATTATGTCTAAAGTTTATCTAGAAGAACAGATACATATGAAGTGGCAAAAATTCTTGAAAAAGAAGGCCAGAAGGGGAATCATGTTCTATCAAAACTCACAAACCTATTATAAAGCAATAGCAATTCTAACTAATGCAGGAATAGACAAATATATCAATAAAGGAACAGATACACTAGAAATAATTCAATTTATTGATAGATTTTTAGTATATGATAAAGAGGCTTTTAAAGCAGTGAGAAAATATGGACTATTCAAAAAATGGTGTTAGGACACCTGGTTACTCATCCAGTGAATACTATTTTACCATGGCTTGTTATAAAGCAGAAAATGAGAAAGAAGAGTTTTATGTAATGAATGCCTAGAGAAGAGAATGTCAAGAAGAAAAAGACAATAACTGTCAGGAGCTACAAAAGTGTCAAAAAGAAAATGATCAAGAAAACTATCAAACATGACAAGAAAGGCACTGGGGAAGCTAAAAATCCTGCATTCATTGAGTGGTAGTGATGAAAAAGAGACTCCAAGCCCAACAAGCCTGAGAGACAAGTTGGAAGAAAATGTGTTTAAACTCTGAATCACTATAGAGCCATGAACTAAGCATGAACTTAACCTTCATGAAAGCAGAAGTCCATTATGATTTCAGAGTTCCATTGTGGGGCTCCATTATAATTTGGCAGTCTTGCTCAAAGGGAGTTCATGCTTAGTGCAAGAACCGGCAGTAATAGGTTACCTACAGTATTCCTAAATTCTTTAAATAACAGGTCATGTGATAGCTGTGTCTCTACTTCATTAATGATTAAAATTGGTAGATTTCCTCATTGTGAATTACTTAATTACCCAAGTGATTTCTATCTTTCAGTTTAAACACTCAGTATTTCACGTGACTGCTTATCCCAAGACAGGACAATGTCAGCAACATGAAGAAAATAGAAGTTAGAAAAAGGTTTTAAATGGTTAGATTGTTAGGAGACTTTATTGAAATTGGATACATTTTACATGTATATGGGTTACAGAAATTATATGATTGCTTTGAAAATTGGCTTAAACCTTACAAAGTCTTACTGCTTTTAAGCAGAATTCAATTTATAAATGGTCCACATACATAAAGCTAAGTAATAGAAGAGGCAATGATTTATGTGATAACTGTCCTTTGTTCCCCAGTACAAAAAGATTGGAAAACTCATTCCCAGGAATAGCAATCTCCAGGTTTGTTTATTGGAGTGTTTTGTTTTGTGTGCTTTGCACTCTACCAGTTAAAAAAAAAAAAATTAGCTTGTGCTCCAAATATATGTATATTTTTGTTAATAAACAGATTCATGTTTATTGTATTATATTGTATTAATATCTATTACACCTAATTCATATTGTATTAATATCTATTATATCTAATACTTATGAAGATATTAATATGTATTAATACCTTATGTACACCAGCAGTCCCCAACCTTTTTGGCACCAGGGACCAGTTCCATGGAACACAATTTTTCCATGGAAGAAAGGGAGGGATGGTTTTGGGATGAAACTGTTCCTCCTTAGATCAAAATGCATTAGATTCTTATAAGGAGCACACAACCTAGATCCCTCACATGCGCAGCTGACAATGGGGTCTGTGCTCCTATGAGAATCTAATGCCACCGCTGATCTGACAGGACAGTAATGCTCGCTTGTCCACTGCTCACCTCCTGCTGTGCGGCCCAGTTCCTAACAGGTCACAGACCAGTACCAGTCCATGGCCCGTCGGTTGGGGATCCCTGATGTACACTATAAAATATATTAAAATATTTAAAATTTCAATGACATAAAAGTAAATCTAAACAAGGTTCTAGTATTGTTCCCTGTAGCCCCTGGACTGCCTTGCAATGTGCATAGCTTACTTGGGAAAACCCCATCCTAGAGCAGTAAGTTATCAAACTACAGCACACATAAAACCACCTGGGATGCCTATAAATGCAGGTTCCATGCACCAACAAAAGAGACTCAGTGGGTCTGAGATGGAGTTCAGGAATCTGCATTGCTAGCAGTCACTCCAGTTCTGAAGCACATTAAGTGCCACACTTGGAGAAACACCACAGAGGAGCCAAGACAGAGATTTTCCCTCCCATGCCATCAGCGCAGCAACATCAGCCAGCAAGGGAGGGGGAACAATTCTCTGTTTTCACATGGATCATCCATCAACTAGGTGTTTCTGAGGGACTGTTAGAACTATCATTTAAAAGAAAACATGTTCTGATTTCTACATTGCTAACCTATGAAGAAACATTTCACCTGCTGTATACCCACACATATAAAATTCATTATACAACAGAATTCCTCCATTTAAATGAAATAGTTTTCCTCTAAAGTATAATTTTAAGTATAAAACTTTAAAAAGTATAAACCATTAAATCCCCTAGCAATTTAAGAAATCCATTTGAATCAATAATCATTTATGAAGCATCTGTAACACCTTGGGCACTGATATGGTTTGGGTCTGTGCTCCCACCCAAATCTCACTTTGAATTGTAATCTCCATGTGTTGGAGGAAGGGCCTGGTGGGAGGTGATTGAATCATGGGGGAACACTTCCCCCTTGCTGTTCTCATGATAGTGAATGAGTTCTAAGGAGATCTCGTTGTTTAAAAATGTGTGGCACTTCCACCTTCACTCTCTCTCTCTCTCCTGTCACCATGTAAGATGTGGCTACTTCCCCTTTGCCTTCTGCCATGATTGTAAGTTTCCTGAGGCCTCCCGAGCCATGCTTCCTGTATAGGCTGTGGAACTGTGAATCAATTAAATCTATTTTCTTCATAAATTACCCAGTCTCAGGTAGTTCTTTACAGCAGTGTGAGAACAGACTAACACAGACACCAAAAGAAGCAGTCTGATATTATAGAAAGGATACAACTTTTGTAATTGGAAGCAACCTGGGTTTAATTCCTGACTCTGCTACTTGTTTGATTTTGAACAAGATGCTTGACCCTACTAGGTCCCAGTTTCCTTATCTCTAAAAAAAGCAACAAAAATACCTACATGCAAAGCCTCTGTGAGAAATAAATGAGATACATGTAATATGCAACAAGTGATATCCGCAATCATAACAACACAATGATCTGCACTTTAGTAGTAGTTGTTTAAAAACACAAATACTTGACCTTTTCCTCATTAAAAATTAATTCCCTACATTTCCCATGTTCCTTTTCTTTTTGAGGCAGGGTCTCCCTTAGTTGCCCAGGCTGGAATGCAGTGGTGCAATCATAGCTCACTGCAGCCTCAACCTCCTGGGCTCGGGCAATCCTTCCACCTCGGCCTCCAGACCAGCTGGGAACACAGGTGCACACTACCACACCCAGCTAATTTCTTTTTTTTTTTTTTTTTGAATAGAGACTTGGTTTTGCCAAGGCTGGTCTGGAACTCCTGGGCCCAAGCAATCCACCTGTCTCGACCTTTCAAAGTGCTGGGATTATAGGCGTGAGCCACTGCACCCAGTCCATTTCCCATGTTCTAAAAGTACTGAATACATAGGCTCTAAAGGCCAAATTCCAACTGCACCGTTTACTTGTCTGGGCAAATTACTTCACCTTTCTAAGTATGAATTTCCTCCTAGATAAAAAGGATAATAATAGTACATCTCTAGCTTGTATTTTATGAAGATAAAAATGAAGAATCTATCTAAAATGCCTAGCCACTGACTGGCACTCAATAAGCACTGAGTAATTTTTACTCATTATTATCAAGCCATATTAAGAAATTATTACTCATATTAGGAAATTTTTACTCATTATCAAGCCATATTAAGAAATTATTTTCAAGCCATATTTGCTGCTGCTGGTGCAAACAAGAGTAAATGATTTGACTAAGATAACTACATGTATCACCTATATCTAAATCTAAAAATGTTCCTTTAGCATTCTTCCTTCAGCTAAAAAAATAAATTAATAAAAATAAGCAAGTTAATTAATTTAAATGTTCCTAAATTTTAACATTGAGCAGATATTTTATTCTGCTTCAAAACTTTTTGGGAGTCTGCTTTACCAAGAGTAGAAAATCTAAAACACATGATAGAATTGTAGGCTTTTCACAATTTGTCTGTATCACATTTCCTGCTCTTCCTTTCCTTTACCCCATCTCTGTCTCTCCACTCTAGACATCTACCTTCTCACCATTTTAAAAGGGGGCTATATTCTCAAAGTTTTGGAGCAATGTTATCTCCTAAGAGATGAGTCATTAAATATTACATTGGTGTTTCCTGCAGTTCCTCAAAAACCATTAGCCAAGACCTCAAACAAAATCAAATTATTCCTATTAATATGTGTTGCAATATCCACCAGTGTAGTCTTCTTGAGAATAAAGATTCAGACTCATAAAACTATG
This sequence comes from Pongo pygmaeus, assembly GCF_028885625.2. Taxonomy (NCBI): domain Eukaryota; kingdom Metazoa; phylum Chordata; class Mammalia; order Primates; family Hominidae; genus Pongo; species Pongo pygmaeus. The sequence goes on along the minus strand of NC_072373.2, from coordinate 130,299,757 downwards.
TTAGGCTGTACTTGGCATCGGTCACATAGAAACATGCGAGACATGAAACATACCACACCAGCAGGGCAGTGTGAGGCATTCTCCCCTCAATGGAAGGTATTACAGCAGCTTACTCAGCTGTCCAGAAGCTATTCTCTTTTTCCCCTCCCCATCTTCCTAGAGAAAGCTCAGGTCTAAGGAGACAAGATTCATACTGGGCAAGTTTCCCCACAGGAGCCAATATCTCTTGCAACAACCTCAAAGGCACCGCTTCTAGGTCCCCTGCAATGTTAATCTACTATCACTACACTCAGGGAAACCCAAATATACGGCTTCTTATTAGGTATTTATAGTTCTTCTGATCACATGCATTTTACTAATCAGAAGCCATCTTGATCTTGAGCAGTGTTGCCTTATAACACAATGGACACTCTACCTCTATCTAGTTTCCAGCAAAATTTTTCTACCTTTATCCAGTTTCTGGCAAAGTTTGACATTTATAGGAAAGCATGTGCCTTAAAAATGGGCAATTACAGTAGTTTTTCCAAAAATGGGGGAGAGGGAAGAAGAGAGAAAAAGACACTTGAAAAGACAGCTTAACAATATACTTACCATCATTAGCTGCACCATCTGCTAGAAATATGTAATAGCTTGTGTTTAGATCAAATCTATTCTTAACTCCAGGAAGGGTAATGTTTCTTCTGAAAGAACACTGCATAACACCATCCGCCAACCTCCAAGCCATATCCTCAAGGGTATCCTACAAACACACACAATGGGTCTTCTCAGCACTTTCCAAAGATTTGCTAAAAATAAGATATGATCAAAATCCTGCCCTGTTCAGTTTCCTTTCTCTAAGATCGTATGTGCATGCTTTGTCTGCAGTGTCATTGTTTTTCCACTTCCTCTTTGAAGAGAACAAGAAACATTTTCTCCCAGTTTATTTGTCTTTATCCCATTTGGCAAAAAGAAAATATATTATTTTTACTTTGAGCCAGAACCCCACAATTCCTCTACCTAGGTTAGAAATTTTAACAGATGTACCAACTCCATCTGGCCACGAGTATACAATCAAAAACACTGAAAAAAGCAATTAACAAGTACTACCCTAGTGGCCAAAATGCAACATGCAGCTGGGGAGAAGTTCCAAGCCAGCCGTGGGAGTCAACCCCATGGGAAGGCTGTGCACAGTTATGTCATTAAGTGATAGCTACTGCTCAGTCAGAGCTCATTTGCTATGTCATTAAGTGATAGCTACTGCTCTTTCAGAGCTCATTTGCTTGTCAATTGTCCTGCAAAAAGACACTTCTCTACCAGAAATAGCCCACCTTTGACACACATGCCAACAAAGGGCACTTAAGACAACTGTCCAAGGCATCTCCAGCCTTCATCAAATGTGCTCCTCGTTCTCACTAGTCAAGAAATTTTGTCACTAATGTCATACTCTTCTTAGAAACCTGTCTGTAAGCTTTTGAAAGGAAGCTGATGCCCTGACCATCTTAATAAACCATAAAGTACTTTTTTGTAAGATACAACCAAAAGGATGTAAGTGACACAAGCAAGAATTCATCTTTTCCTACAAGAGAAACTTCTGAAGTGTAGAAAAGTTTCTCAGAAATCATTACGAGAGGAGCCCTGCTGGCAGGCCCCTGCTCAAGCTAGGTGTAACTGTGGGGGTTGGAGGCGATCTAGCAGCACAGCCACACCAGTGACAGCCACACAGCCGGAAAGCGGGTCTCCAGGTGGAGGTTCCCAGAATTTTCACACCTACCCTGGAGTCCATTACAGGGTGACTTCGCCCCGTTAAATGGGAAGGCTGGATGTACACAATCTGATCTTCATGAATACACAGATAAGCATCATCATCACCCTGAAAAACAATTGCAAATGAGAAAAAAAGCTCAAAGGAACTTCAGCATTTTATTTTCTCTTTTTAAAAAAGTACCTCAGGAAACCAAATATTATGTGATGCTTTGAAAACATAATTTACTGAATCGTGAATGATGCTATGAATTCTAGAGAACTGGCTATCTAATTTGCGAGTTGCAAATAATTTTGTTATAATACAAAAGCACTAGAATTTCAGTGTAAAATAATAGATTAAGATAGATATATAACATGTTTATATGTTCATAAACCCATCACTAATCGAACACCACTTTAATATTTTCATGTATATTCATCCAAACCTATTTGTCTTATACCTATTTTTTCCTTCCCAAATGGGAAAATATAGAGTTCTGTTACCTTTTTTCAATTAACTTACCATAAACAATATCCCAGATATTTATTTATTAATAAATATCTATATCCTACATATTTTAATGACCAAATACACTGCATTGTACTGGATATTTTTTGGTAACTTCTAAGATGGAAGACACTGTAAAGAAATATTGCTACATAATGTACATATTCAATAGATTTAATGTTATATAACTGAGGCAAAAATACCTGCACTCAAGGAGGAATTAGTCAAACAGTCTACCTCTTATCTATCCTTTAGTCTCCAAGGATCCTTAACTCTGAAAGTTAGATCTTATTCTTTAAAGTGATAATCAAGCCAGGCACAGTGACTCACACCCATAATTCTAGCACTTTGGGAGGCCAAGGCAGGAGGATTGCTTGAAGCCAGGAGTTTGAGATCAGCCTGGGCAATATGGTGAGACTTCATCCTAAGAAAACTTTTTTAAAAATCAGCCAAGCAAGCCGGGCGCGGTGGCTCACACCTGTAGTCCCAGCACTTTGGGAGGCCGAGGCGGGCAGATTACGAGGTCAGGAGATCAAGACCATCCTGGCTAACATGGTGAAACCCCGTCTCTACCAAAAATACAAAAAATTAGCCGGGCGTGGTAGCAGGCGCCTGTAGTCCCAGCTACTCAGGAGGCTGAGGCAGGAGAATGGCGTGAACCTGGGAGGCAGAGCTGGCAGTGAGCAGAGATCACGCCACTGCACTCTAGCCTGGGCAACAGAGCGAGACTCAGTCTCAAAAAAAAAAAAAAAAAAAAAAATCAGCCAAGCATGGTGATGCATGCCTGTGGTCCCAGCTACTCAGAAGGCTAAGGCAGGAGAATCACTTGAGCCCAGGAGGTCAAGTCTGCAGTGTAGCATGATCATGCCACTGCACACCAGCCTGGGCAACTGAGGGAGACCTTGCCTCCAAAAAATAGAAATAAAATAGAATAAAATAAAGTGATAATCAAAAAGCAGACTGTCAATTAATAGGGGAAAAAAGAATGAAAAAGAATACAAAAAAAGAAGCAGACTGTAACTTCAAAGTACATTTAAACAATGGCACACAGGAATAATCTTGATTTTAAGTTATTATCCATGGTTTGGTCTTTCACTTGGTTTCTCCATAAACTATCAAACAAGGTTCTTTATGTGCTTTAGTCACCCAATTCCTTAAACAAGGTCCAAGACTATCCGGTTATAACAAATCTTGCTATAAATTCCAATATTAGATTCTAACATATTTCTATAGTTTCAGATTCAACTTTATTTTTAAATGTTCCACTTTTAAAAACTCTCAAGGATGTACTCTTAGCAAAGTAATTATGTACTGTTACACATATTACAGTAAAATCAGAATTAGCCCAATTCAAGATAAGAAATTTGGAGCAATTATGACTTAAACCAGGAGTCAACAAACTATGGCCGGCAAATCAAATTCAACCTAAAGCTTGTTTCTATATAGCTCACAGTTTAAGAATGACTTCTACATACTTAAGTGGTAAAAAGAATGTTTCATGACAAATGAAAATAAATCAACCTGAAATTCAATGTCCATGTTTCATTGGAACACAGTCACATTTATTCATGTACATATCATCTATGGCTGCTTTTATGCTGCAACAGAGTTTAGTAGCTACAACAGAGACCTTATTGCCCACAAACTCTAAAATAGTTACTATCTGGTCCTTACAGAAAACGTTTTCTGAACCCCGATTTATTTTTTATTTTTTAAAAAAGTAGAGATGGATTCTCGCCCTATTGCCCAGGCTGGTCTTGAAATCTTGGGCTTAAGCAATCCTCCTGCCTCAGCCTCCCAAAGTGATGAGATTACAGGTGTAAGCCACCATGCTGGGCCTGAACCCTGATTTAAATAAAGCATGTTTTCTAGAATATCCATCATGAATGAGACATAGAAATTCTTTTGTTACATAAAAAACTTTAATACAAATAATGGTTGATTTGAGGCAAACTGAGGACAAGAAGTCAAATAAAATCAATAAAAGTAGACCTCCCAAATATTAGAGAAGATGATGGGGATAGACAGCAGGTAACTCTCAGTTCTCACTATTCCAAATGAAGAGTAAGTGAAGGTGCTACTCCAACCTCAGGCTCCAGGCAGTTCTAGAAACCTCAAGTTTGAAAGCATAAAAATACACCATATAAGAACTTCCACCAAATCCCTGGGTTGTACTGAAACTCTTTCCCCAGTTTGCCCCTCTCAGGTCAAGCATTTAGAGAGCATCCTATGAGAAAACATTATGCTAGACACTGTGGGAGAAACAAAGATGACTTTATTATAAGAATACGGCTCTTATAACCTAAAGCTATATTTTTTTGAGGCAGACAGATTGGTAAAGTGACATGAAAAGACAAATTATGTATGGCCAGAGAATTGAAAATGGCTTATCAGAAAAGACAGTAATTAAGCAGACCTTAGAAGATAAAACATATTTATAGGAGGACAAGGTAAAGATGAGATTAAAGGAAGGGTTTTCCAAGTTGAAGAACTTCTAGGACCAATGATATAGAAATATGAAAATTTTAAGAAACAGGTAGTTCTGCTAGCTAAAATATATAAAGGATAAAAAGAGAGCTCTAAGGCTGAAAATTCCAGAAGTATTCCCAAAGTAGTGAGCACCATGCTTTAAGAAAAGAACAGTTTTTCTGTAATTACTATATAATTCTATAATTACTATAATTACTAAAGTTTTGCCAAAGGTTTGGAGGGATATTTTTGAGACAATTTTTTTTTTTTTTTTTTTTTTGAGACAGGATCTTTTTCTGTCACCTAGACTGGAATGCAGTGGTGCAAATACAGCTCACTGCAGCTTTGACCTCCTGGGATCAAGTGATCCTCCTACCTCAGCCTCCCAAGTATCTGGAACCACAGCTGCATGCCACTATGCCCAGCTAATTTTTGATGGATTTTTTGTAGAGATGAGGGTCTCACCATGTGTGCCCAGGCTCATCTTGAATTCCTGGGCTCAAGCAATCCTCCCACCACAGACTCCCAAAGTGCTGGGATTATAGGCATGAGCCACTGCGCCCAGCCAAGACGATCTTAAATGTGGCTTGGGGAGAAAATTCCAATGGCTGTGTGAAGGATGAAATGGAAGAGGAAATCATGGAAGCAAGAGGACTAATGAGGGGTTACTACAGCAGCCCAGGAAGCAGACAGTAAAACTACAAGCCAAGTCAGAGATAGTGACAATGCAATAAAGAGAATGAAAAAGGTATGTCAAAGATAGAATCAGAAGTACCTGGATATCAGTAGCAGTGAACATATTAGCACCCAAATCTTGATTTCTAGATCTATTCCTACTAAAAGGAAATAAAGCTCTTTTGAGAAATGATGAAATGCATGAAAGTATGAATGGAGAACATCTTGTTACACCAGAAACAAAGACATGCTCAAAAGTGGTGGAGACACATCAAAAGGGCACAGAAGCCTGCTTGAAAGGGCTCCCATTGGCCGCATTTGGGTCAATATGACCCTCTAAAAGAATGAATGGTGGTAATAAACTACAACACAATGGACAAAAGAAACCCATTAGTCCATCGTGTTACTATAAAAGGGAAGGGCAAGTGCAGAGAAAAGAAAACTCTTATTTTCATAAGAATGTCAGCTAATAAGTAAGTTAGCAGATCACCATTTTGCAACCACAAATGTAACAACTGATTCACAGGAGAAACATCAATAAATGCAAAAACCTAGTTACAAGCTATTGGGGAACAGATTATTCATACAGACTCAAAGTATCATCCCATGTATTACTTATTACAAAAAGAAAATAGACTTCATGATACAGAAATCTGACAGACACCAGTGATCAAACATAGTATCATCAATAATAGAACATTGGACATTATGAAACTTTTGAAATAATGCACTGATGTGGAAATAATATCCCTTACGTAGCACTTGTGCCAAAAAGTCTTAACATAAATCTATTATATAAATTGTAGAATATTCTACAAATAACTGGCCTGAATTTAATTTATAAAAAAGAAAAAGGATTAAGTAACTGTTCTAAAGTAAAGGAGATCCAAGAGATATAACAACTAAATGCCCTGAGTAATAACTGATTGGATCCTGAATAAGAAATATTTTTAAAAAACAAAGAACTTTATTAGGACAACTGGGAAAACTGGAATACAGATTGTCTGTTACATAAAATTAATGTTAAATTTTCTTAATGTGATAAAAATATTGTGGTAATTGTAGGAGAATGTCCATGTTCTTAGAAGACACACGTTGAAATCCTTAGAGATGAAATGTCATCATTATCTATAATTTACTTTCAAATAATTCAAGAAAAAATATGTATTTATATACACCACATAAATCAACTGAGGTAGATAGAAATAGAAAGATAAAGTGGTAAATCTAGGTGAAGGGCTTATGGGTGTTCACTGTACTATCTTTTTAACTTTTATTGAGGTTTAAAACTTTTCAAAACAAAAAATTGGAAATGGCAGAAGGAAGGACCTGAAAGATGGATGAAAAGAAGGAATCCAAGTCAAAACCAACATTTCTCTGAATACCAAAGAAGATGCTGGCAGCAATAAATGATGTGTTTATAAATTGCCTAGGACAGTACCCAACAAGAAACAAGCCATCAACAATGGTGTCTGCTTTCCTAACATTGCTAATCACCAAGAATGGGGAAGACAAGGAGACATCAGGAGGCATAATAAAAAGTTCAGTCTTTTAGATGTTGCTTTGTGCTGTCCAGGAACACACATCTGGACGAGACCAGCCTGCAGCTGGAAATCACAGTCTGGAGTCCAAGGGAGTTCAGGATTGGGGACATCCTGGAATTGGGGCATGGAGAGATCATGTATGGAGTAAGATGATACAGCGCAGTGGAAGGAGAAGGAAGGAAGCTAATAATGCGCATACTTGATAGACTTCACATTATTTAACAAAATACCTCAAATAGGAAAGAGGTATGTACAGTACATCTTCACTTAAACTCATAGGTAAGTTCTTGAAAATTGTGACTTTAAGCAAAACAACATACAACATGGCCAATATTTTTTCCTCATCAATGTCATAACAAAACGATATTGAAGGAAATGATATTATTCAAGGAACTGCTGTATGTAGCCTCACTTAAAGTCAGAGGCTCCAAGAACCTATTGACGACATGAAGTGAGGACTTATTGTACTTGGAAATTAAGTTAAAATTCACAAATTAGCAAGTCATTATTATCAGAAATAGGGTAAATTACACATTTTGATTTTAGTGATGAAGTCTAACATACCAAAATAATTGCTAACATTAATTTACAAGCCAAATTGAAAAAGGGGTATAATTTAGGTTATCGAATGAGTATTTGTGACATCAGATACCTTCAGTATTTAAATTTACATTATATACTCCAAAGAAATAGCAGGTCACAAAAATACCTGAAAGTTTTAAAAGTAATAACTAAAAATAGAAATAACCACTTAAAAATATATTTTGAGGATGATTCATTTCCCCCAAGTTAGGCAAACAGGTGTACAGATTATTTTAATCATTAAACAGGATTGCTCTGTAAATCAACTGCACCTGCATAATTAAGTCTTTTTTGTAAACATTTTTGATGAGTACTATACTGGAAACAGATAAGATTTCTAAGTAAGATAAATATATCTTGAATTAGAGATAAATGCTTTTGTGCCATCAATGCCTACAATTTAGAACAGAATAACTGACCTACCTGTGGGCTACTCATTACCATACTGAATGCAGTAATAGTCTTTCCCTCTTGCTTACAGGTTTTATGTAACCAGTAAAAGGAAATGTATCCATATACTATAGCATGAATCTTGGCTATAAAGTGACTGGAATAAGTTGGGTGTTTTTTTTTTAAGTGACTAGAGCATATATCTAAATGAGTGCTGTAACTCAGAGATGAACCTTAATGAAACTATACATTCATTCAACAGGTTAATCCTTTTTGGATTCATTTTCAGAATTTCCTTTCTAGCCAGTTTTATCACATTCACATGACAGCAGCACTACCACCACCTATCATTATTGCTTTATAGTCACATTTTATTTTCAACTCAACCTCATTCACCTTATACACTAAACGTAGTTCATTCTTGCCAACACTAAGAATATCCAAAAGAACATGCTACAGGTCTGATGGCAATCATAAAAGGAAGTGGGGAAAATGTTTTGAACAATCAGTGCATCAGTTGAGCAAGTATAAAATTTCCTATACAAGCAACTTGGAAGGGGAAGGATTCATTATTTCTCATATTTTTTTTTAAGTACATGGTATCTTTTGTATCTCATAGACTTAAGGTATATCTTTTGTTTAATGAAAGAAGATAGAAGTGCATTCTAGAGGTGTCTAGTGAAATATGTAGGTCATATATACATACTGAAATGGTATCCTACTAAAGAAAGTTAGTTACATCCAGCATCTTACAATATTTGCAAACACTGCTCCAGGACCAACGTAATCAAGTGCACTTTCAGGACGAGCATTAGTTTTTCTATTACAGCCATGTCAGAGTTCCTTTTCTTTTTCTGAAATATGATTCCCTAAAGAAGTGGCGTTAAGTTTAAATCCTGATAAGAAGAAAACTCTCAAGACAAGACCCCTTGCCTGTGCTATTAAGGGACTTTCTCCATTTCTGGTCATCCCTATGCCCCAAGGCCCACTCTGCTTGAACAGGACTTATACACGTCCTGGCCACAATACTCTTCCTGCTCTGTGGTGTGCTTATGCAGGCCTCTGCTCTTCCACACCACAGCACAAGGCTGCCATCTACAGAATCATTTAATCCATTTCAGCACTACCTAGGGTGAGTGAGAATCGGCTTAAAATAAATGCTGCCTTCTGCTGATTTGACAAAGGAGCCTACTGTAATACATGCTGCCTGGATATACAAGTTTAATACTCTGTTTAGGAAATGCACTGATGACTACTAAAATAGGACAAAAGAGCAGGAACACATGCTTTAGTTCTGGCCACTTGAATAAACAATTCTGGTTTGAAAAGCATTACAAAAAACATGACATTTTATGCAGAACAACTTTTCTTAACTGTATTTCCTGCTTTATCACAAAGAGATAGACAGACATAAAATGGCAAATACACTGGAAAAAAAACGATCTTCCTAACTTTCCTCAGGACAGCCTGTTCTTGGAAGTAATTGCCCAACTGTTAAAATCATACAGTACTCAAAGCCGTTTAACTTAGAATCTGTTCTAACTTAGTTTCTCCTGTATGATCATTTGACCCTGGAACAAACAGTTTCAGTGATTCTCCTTTTGGTTTTTTGTTTGTTTGTTTTTTGGGGGTTTTTTTAGATGGAGTCTCACTCTGTCGCCCAGGCTGGAGTGCAGTGGCACAATCTTGGCTCACTACAATCTCCGCCTCCCAGGTTCAAGTGATTCTCCTGCCTCAGCCTCCCGTGCAGCTGGGATTACAGGTGCCCACCACAACCCTAGGCTAATTTTTGTATCTTTAGTAGAGGTGGGGTTTCACCATCTCGGCCAGGCTGGTCTTGAACTCCCGACCTCATGACCCACCTGCCTCGGCCTCCCAAAGTGCTGGGATTACAGGCATGAGCCACGATGCCCAGCCGTGATTCTCCTTTTGTTACCACTTATGTAAGTGAGAGGTACCAACCATCCACTGGTCATGAGACAATGCAAAGGATAAATAGCCTTTACTGGGGCCACTCATTTCAACCATCACCGATTGGTCATCTCTTGTGAAGGACAAGAAGACACAGGAAGCCTCCTCTGGGTCACAGTTCAAAGGACTCCTAATACAGAACTTCTTGTTCCCACAATCTGAGGCACTGAACTAGAAAAAAGACAGAGGAAAAAAAAATATTAATTATCAAACAAGCAGTTCATTGGCAATGACAGAAGAATAACTACCTTCAAGTATGGGTAGCTCCCAAATTAATGAGAATACCTTTCCATAATAAGCATTCAAATAAGGAAACAAAAGACACATCCCAAATTAAAAATGATCGGAGCAGTAGTTAGGTTATGAACTTTTAAACTTAATTAATTTTAATTAAAATTTGGAAAACATACACTTGTTGGGCTGTAATTGTGCAAGAGTATTAAAGCTCCTGTAATACACAAAACATTTCACATTAAGTATGTTTTGGAGCAAAGTTTCTGATAAGTTTTAAGAAATTTTTCAGGTAATATTTCAGTCCCTAAGACTTAAATGACACTAACATTCCTGCCTAAAGGGTATCCTCTAGTTCTCAGAGATGAAGTTTTAAAAAGCAAACAAACAAATTCTTAGCAAGCTATTACATTTAGGTTGTGGATTCTGCTTCTAGAATTCAGATTCAAATTTCATACTAAAATGATATAAGAAAAAAATGGTTGCCCCAATTTACCAGTATTCCAAATAACCGTAGTAATTTATTGGGGGGAGAAATAAGCAACAATCAGATGACTTACTCCAGAGCTTCTTGATAAGGAATATAAGACGAAGAGTCTTAGAAAAAAAAAATCAGCTGTTATAATCTGATAAATGAGCAGAGTTTGTTCGAATGCTGTGACAGTAAATTTCAGAAGAGAGCTAAACACTATGTAACTAGAGTTCATGGAAATGTAAAGACAGGTCACACTAGGGTGAAGAGAACAGGCCACTGGGGAACTAAGAAACTTGGACTTTGGTCTCTGCTCTCCCCGTCCCTACATCATGTTTGCCAAAGGACTTGTTCTCTCAGGATCCCTGAACCTTCAACTACACAACAAGAAAACTATAAGAAATAGACCCTGAGGTATCTTCGAGCTCTAAAAATGCTATAAACTTTTGACTCTGAATGAACCTCCCTATAATTAGAGATTATAAACATGGCACAAAGACACAATAAAAGTTCCAACAAGAGCCTTTGATTGAATATACGGAAAGACAACAATATTGTCAACAGATTCCTACTGGGAAGCTCAGGCCCAAATTGACTGTGTATTTCCCTAAAGCAGCTTTTAATTAAGTAAGGATTAAGCCTAAACTGAGAGCTAGTACAAATAACAGATCTAATTGTATGGTCAAACAAAAGTGCAACAATCATAATAATGTAATCAATTATAGTGCCCATATGCTATAAGATGTTGAAGAGAAGCAAAACAAAATAAGGAGCAAAGCGCATTACTTTGTCTTCTCTATGTGAATAAAAAGGTACAAAAGGATAATAAAAAGAAGGAAAAAGAAAAGGAACTAATGTTTACTGAATATCTATTAAATGCAAGACACAGTAATAGAAAACTTACATTCATTATTTTAATTCTTACAGTGATACTAAGAGCTAAATATTATTACATCTCTTTCTATAGGTGAGGAAACTGAGACTGAAAATTAAGTAATTCGCCCAAAGACACACGAAAATTAGGCAAGTCAGTATTTAGGCCCACGTTTGTTCTTTCAACTGAAACAACCTTTCTCAACACCTTTTTTTTTTTATTGTATCCACTTCTGAATTAAGAAGTCTAACTTATCAGAATTTCCTGCAGTAAAACCCTTCTTCCTAATGTTTCCAATATGCATAACACTTTCCAAGATGTGCCTTGTCAATTATAAATCTTTTGAATCAGAGGGCCTAGATGAAATTCTAACTGATGAATTTACAAGAGATTTTCTGTTGTTCAGCATATACAATTCCCTAGGACTCTTTGACCTTAATGAAATGAGATCTAAGAGTTATATCACCACTTCAAGAATCTCCTCCAGAGCGCCTCTGCCCGGCCGCCCCGTCTGGGAAGTGAGGAGCGCCTCTGCCCGGCGGCCCCGTCTGGGAAGTGGGGAGCGCCTCTGCCCGGCCGCCCTGTCTGGAAAGTGATGAGCGCCTCTGCCCGGACGCCCCGTCTGGGAGATGAGGAGCGCCTCTGCCCGGTCGCCCCATCTGGGAGGTGAGGAGCACCTCTGCCCGGCCACCCTGTCTGGGAGGTGAGGAGTGCCTCTGCCTGGCTGCCACCCCCTCTGGGAGGAAGTGAGGAGCGCCTCTACCCGGCCGCCCCGTCTGGGAGGTGAGGAGCGTCTCTGCCCAGCCGCCCCATCTGGGAGGTGAGGAGCGCCTCTGCCCGGCCGCCCCGTCTGGGAGGTGAGGAGCGCCTCTGCCCGGCCGCCCCGTCTGGGAGGTGAGGAGCGCCTCTGCCCGGCCGCCCCGTCTGGGAGGTGAGGAGCGCCTCTGCCCGGCCGCCCCGTCTGGGAGGTGAGGACCGCCTCTGCCCGGCCGCCCCGTCTGGGAGGTGAGGACCGCCTCTGCCCGGCCGCCCCGTCTGGGAGGTGAGGACCGCCTCTGCCCGGCCGCCCCGTCTGGGAGGTGAGGAGCGCCTCTGCCCGGCCGCCCCGTCTGGGAAGTGAGGAGCGCCTCGGCCCAGCCGCCCATCATCTGGGAAGTGAGGAGCGCCTCTGCCCGGCCGCCCCGTCTGGGAGGTGTACCCAACAGCTCCGAAGAGACAGCGACCATCGAGAACGGGCCATGATGACGATGGTGGTTTTGTTGAAAAGAAAAGAGGGAAATGTGGGGAAAAGAAAGAGAGATCAGATTGTTACTGTGTCTGTGTAGAAAGAGGTAGGCATAGGAGACTCCATTTTGTTCTGTACTAGGAGAAATTCTTCTGCCTTGGGATGGTGTTGATCTATGGCCTTGCCCCCAGCCCCCTGCTCTCTGAAACATGTGCTGTGTCAACTCAGGGTTAAATGGATTAAGGGCGGTGCAAAAATGTGCTTTGTTAAACAGATGCTTGAAGGCAGCATGCTCTTTAAGAGTCATCACTACTCCCTAATCTCAAGTACCCAGGGACACAAACACTGCAGAAGGCCACAGGGACCTCTGCCTAGGAAAACCAGAGACCTTTGTTCATGTGTTTATCTGCTGACCTTCTCTCCACTATTATCCTATGACCCTGCCATAACCCTCTCTCTGAGAAACACCCAAGAATGATCAATAAATACTTAATTAAAAAAAAAAAAAATCTCCTCCAAATCTTGTCTAAATTTAACTTAAGTGCTTCATTTGATATCTGGCTGTGTTTAAAAGAAAGAAAAAAACTATTGCTTCATCAGATTTATTTTCAAATAAAAACATATCCACTACCAGAAGAGACTACAGGTGAATGTCATGACCACACCTTGAACATTCAGGGTCTTGCATTCCCTTCATTCTAACCTATAAGTCAAAAGGTTGCAATGAAGGCTTCCTTCAGATTCCTACAGAGGACCCCAAAACGTGCTACCACTACCCAGCACAGCTACTTCTCTATGCACTTTGCCACACAAAGTACACAGAACCACAATTTCCAACCACAAATTTACCTCTTTGCTCACATAGAGAAAACTAAGTACAGCACTTTACTCCTATGTAATGTCTTATTTTGTTTACCTTCTCTTTTGTATTTTATAATATATGGACATTATATTTGGCCACATATTATTTAGATTACATTTAATGAAGCTATAAAAATGTTGCTTAAGCTTGGCACAGTGGCTCACACCTGTAATTCCAAGCACTTTGTGACTCCAAGGCAGGAGGATCACTTGAGCTCAGGAGTTCGAGACCGGCCTGGGCAACGTGGTGAAACCCCATCTCTACAGAGAAAATAAAATTGTTACTTACTGGTTTGGTTAAGTGGGAAACTGGAGGTAACGTTGGCAAAGGTATTATTGTAGCTTTAGGTGTTGTAAAAGGAAATGCATTTGGTTGTGAAATTATAGGACCAGGAATCTTCACCCAGTAGATTTTGTACTTCTCAACAACTGTGACTCTGAAATGCAATACCAGTGAGATTAGAACCCTAACTGTGTCCTGTCACAATCAGATCAAAACGTTAAAGGAAAAAAAAAAAGAGAGAGACTAAACTAGAAAAACATGAATTACTACCTAACAGGACTATTAATTTTGTCTGAGGCAAATCTCTAACCACTCTCTCCCACCCCATCACTTGACGAATTTTTATTGCTTTCTCTCCCTCTGTCCCTCTTTTCTTATTTGTCTGTTTTGGGGGCATATTCACAATAGCCATGATGTCAGACCCAGGGACAAAACTGCACAGATTTCTACTGCCTGGCATATGAAGAACATACTACTAGTCATTTCAGAGTGCAATATTCAATTCTTCCAAAGGGCATGTGTAGCAAGCAACTACAGCAAGAAGCTATAATAGAGGCTGCATCAGTAACCATCAGCTTTCACTGGGGTCACACCCCCTTTTTCACATTCTATCTAACATACCAGTGCAGAGTTGTGTTACTGTGTGTTGGGGACCCACGCACAAAGTGAAGAAAACAGTCATGTCAGGATAGCAATCCTTCCCTTAAAATATATGTCCATATCACCCCTCAGGAATCATTAGATGGCATTATAACATTCCACTTCCCCTTGTATGTAGGATAAGGAAGAAGTTCTGTTTTAATTCTACTGAGTTTCATAATTTGAGAGGCATGCAGTCTTTTCTGAGAGTCTAATCTGCAAGTTGTAACACTGCAAAAGAGTAAGAGTCATCCAAATTTCAAGACTTTCATTTGTATTCTCATGCTAATACAGGAGCAAGTCTAAAAGTAGTATTATATAACATAAAGACTCAAGTATTAATTGATAGCTCTTATTAGGATTAAGGCAGTACAAGACTTCATTCACTCAGCAAATGTCTATTAAGTTCCTATTTGGTGGCAGGTCCTGCACTAGGTGATAGGTATACACTGGTAAAAAGCAAAACAAACTCCTACATCAGGAAGGTGGTGTTATTACTACACCAAAGCTCTCCTACATGCATGAATGTCCAATAGGTACAGAAAATGATACAGACTAATTATGGTTTCAATTATACTAGTAGTTACAGAGTTGTAAACTTTTTTTCCTTTTTTTTTTTTTTTTTCAGAGATGGGGTTTCACCATGTTGCCCAGGCCAGTCTCAAAATCCTGGGCTCAAGTGACCCACCACCTTGACCTCTCAAAGTGCTGGGACTACAGGCATGAGCCACCATGGCTGGCCCAGAATTATAAACTCTTATACTCACAGAAACTGTGTGTGATTTGGAGCACTGCTTGGAGCATTCCAGTAGACTTTAATTTTTGTTTTTTTAGATGCACTTCTGTGACTCACCGCTGATCCCTGAAATAAAAGGGAAAAGAGCTACCATTCAGTCGCTCAGCATGGCTGGAACTTCTATCATTTTGCAAAGTAATTTATCATTGCATGACATTAGCATTCTGGTGAAGACTATTTTATTTAAAAGAAGGACTCAGGCACTCCATAAATGAAATGTTGATTGGTTGAGAACATATTAGCAGCTGGCTCTGTGAATAAATGAGAGTCCACAGAAATCTAAGAACTGAAGAGAGCTGTGAACACTGGGTACATTAACACTAGATAGAGCTTGCTCATTGTTTCATGTATATTATAAATTTATATCTCTTCCATTAATAGATAAAATAGAATGCAGAAGATTCTTTGAAAGAGAAAAACTTCCTGCCTTCAAATACGTAGCATGATATTTCAGTAATTCCTTTCTCTAGAATAATCTTGTTTCCCACTTTCATGCACCTGGCCAACTCCTACTCATTCTTTGAGGCCTTACTTGAAGATCACCTCCTCCAAGAAGCTCTCTCAGTTCCTTCCAGGCTGTGTGTGGCTCCCTCTGCTATGCTTCCCACTCACTGTGTATGCTTCTAACCAAAGTTATCACACTGTTCTACTTATGTGTTCATAGATGTGCTTATATGTAAAGTAAGGAGTTCTTCAAGCAGCAAGAGTAAGTCTTGTCCATCACCTATCTCTCCCATTCAGGACCATTTTTGGTGTAAAAATAAGTGGATGAATGAATAAATAAATGAAAAAAAAATTAGACTCCTGTCATACTCTAGATCTCTGTCTTCAATATTAAAACCCTTCAAAAATTAATATAATAAGAGCCAATATTCATATAAAACATCACAAGCTATAAATTCTTCAAACTACTCTATCTTTTATAGGGTGCTGATGTGTAAAAACATATTGCAAGTAAAATTAAGGAAAAAGTCTGATTGTTGTGAATCCATTTAGATGTTTACAATACACGGTTAATGTCATCACTTATCTTGCAACCACCACCTTATAGTGAAAAGATCCCAAAAAAAACTGACAGAGAGCAATTTCAAACTACAGTTGACCCTTGAACAACACAGGTTTGAAGTGCATAGGTCCACTTATATGCAGATTTTTTTCAATGAATATAGTAGAAAAGCGTTTGGAGGTTTTCAACAATTTGAAAAAACTCAGACAAACTGCATAGGCTAGAAATATTGAAAAAATTAAAAAGTTAGGTATGTCTTAAATGCACAAAATATGTAGGTATTAGTCTATTTTATCGTTTACTACCATAACATATGCACACACCTATTACAAAAAGTTAAAATTTATCAAAACATACATACACAAACAGACCGCACATGTGCCATTCACAGAGACATATAAACAAATGTAAAAATGCAGTATTAAATCATAACTGCACAAAATTAACTGTAGTTGGGACTACAAGCACATGCCACCATGCCCAGCTAATTTTTGTATTTTTTTGTAGAGACGGGGTTTCGCCATGTTTCCCAGTCTGGTCTCAAACTCCTGAGCTCAAGCAATCCACCAGCCTCAGCCTCCCAAAGTACTGGGATTAGAGGGATGAGCCACTGCACCCAGCTTTTATCGTGTTTTGTGCACTACTGTAAACCTTGAATAACACCATGGGGCCCATACGAAGTGCCACTAGTGATGTGGTAAGTGTTCCCAAGAAGCAGAGAAAACTCACGACATTACAAGAAAAAGTTGAATTGCTTGATATGTACTGTAGATTAAGGTCTGCTGCTGCAGTTGCACACCATATCAAGATAAATGAATCCAGTATAAGAACCACTGTAAAAAAAAAAAAGAAGAAGAAAAAAAGAAAAAAGAAAAGAAAATTCGTGAAGCTGTCACTGCGGCTATGCCAACAGATGCAAAAACCTCACACTTTTTGTGAAAGACCTTTTCATCTCATATCGGAAATGCAGCTTTTAGGCAGGTGTAAGAATTGCTATAAGAAAGAGATACTTATAGACTAACATTATTCGAGAAAAAGCAAAGTCATTATATGACAACTTAAAACAAATGGAAGGTGAAGGGTCTAAAGCTGGAGAATTTAATGCCAGCAAAGGATAGTTTGATAATTTCAGAAAAAAAGTTTGGCTTTTAAAATGTCAAGATAACAAGAGAAGCAGCTTCTATTGACCAAGAGGCAGCAGGCAAGTTCCCAGGCGTCATTAAGAAAATCATTGACGAGACCATCCTGACTAACACGGCGAAACCCCATCTCTCCTAAAAATACAAAAGGCCAGGCGCAGTGGCTCATGCCTGTAATCCCAGCACTTTGGGAGGCCGAGGCAGGTGGATCACCTGAGGTCGGGAGTTCAAGTCCAGCCTGAACAACATGGAGAAACCCCATCTCTACTAAAAATACAAAATCAGCCAGGCGTGGTGGCACACGCCTGTAATCCCAGCTACTCAGGAGGCTGAGACAGGATAATCGCTTGAACCCAGTAGGCGAAGGTTGCGGTGAGCTAAGATCCCGCCATTGCACTCCAGCCTGGGCAACAAGAGTGAAACTCCGTCCAAAAATAATAATAATAATAATAATAATAATACAAAAAAGTAGCCGGGCGTTGTGGCGGGCGCCTGTAGTCCCAGCTACTCGGAAGCCTGAAGCAGGAGAATGGCGTGAACCTGGGAGGCGGAGCTTGCAGTGAGCCGAGATCACTCCACTGCACTCCAGCCAGGGCGACAGAGGGTGACTCCGTCTCAAAAAAAAAAAAAGAAAAATGTCCAACAATGATAGACTGGATTAAGAAAATGTGGCACATATACACCATGGAATACTATGCAGCCATAAAAAATGATGAGTTCACGTCCTTTGTAGGGACATGGATGAAATTGGAAATCATCATTCTCAGTAAACTATCGCAAGAACAAAAAACCAAACACCGCATATTCTCACTCATAGGTGGGAATTGAACAATGAGAACACATGGACACAGGAAGGGGAACATCACACTCTGGGGACTGTTGTGGGGTGGGGGGAGGGGGGAGGGATAGCATTGGGAGATATACCTAATGCTAGATGACGAGTTGGTGGGTGCAGCGCACCAGCATGGCACATGTATACATATGTAACTTACCTGCACATTGCGCACATGTACCATAAAACCTAAAGTATAATAATAATAATAATAATAATAATAAAAGAAAAAAAAAAAAAAAAAGGAAAAAGAAAGAAAAGAAAATCATTGAGGAGAAAGTGTATCTGCCTAAACAGGTTTTTAATGCAGACAAAAGTGCCCGATTTTGGAAATAAATGCCACAAAGTCACTTATTAGTAAAGAAGAGCAGCAAGCACCAGGATTTAAGGCAAGAAAGAGCAGGCTATCTCTACTGTTTTGTGCAAATGCAGTCAGTTTATGATCAGGACTGCTCTTACCTATAAAGCTGCTAGCTGCTAATTCCCGAGCCTTGAAGGGAAAAGATAAACATCAGCTGCCAGTGTTTTGGTTGTAACTACAAGAAGTCCTGGACAATAAGAAACCTTTGTCTGGATTAGCTCCATAGACGTTTTACCTCTGAAGACAAGAAGCACCTTGCCTGTAAAAGACTGCCTTTTAAAGGTTCTTTTAAAGGCACGGTGGGTCATGCATGTAATCCCAGTGCTTTGGGAGGCCGAGGCGGGCAGATCACTTGAGGTCAGGAGTTCGAGACCAGCCTGGCCAACATGATGAAACCCCATTTCTAGTAAAAATACAAAAATTAGCCATGCATGGTGGTGGGCACCTATAATCCCAGCTACTCAGGAGGCTGAGGCAGGAGAATCACTTGAACCCAGGAGGCAAAGGCTGCAGTGAGCTGAGATCGCACCACTACACTCCAGCCTGGATGACAGAGAGAGACTCTGTCTCTAAATAAATAAATGTTCTATTGATATTTGATATAGTTTGGATATTTGTCCCCACCCAACTCTCAAGTTAAATTGCAATCCCCAGTGTTGGAGGTGGGAACTGGTGGGAGGTGTTTGGGTCAGGAGAGCAGATTCCTCATGGCTTGGTGCTGTTCCTCGAGATAGCGAGCAAGATCTGGTTGTTGTAAAATGTGGCACCTCCCCCACCACCAACTCTCTCTCTCTTGCTGTTGCTTTCACCATGTGAAGTGCCTGCTCCTACTTCAGCTTCTGCCATGAGTAAAAGGCCATGAGGCCTCCCTAAGGCCTCCCCAGAAGCTGAGCAGATGCCAGTGCCATGCTTGTACAGCCTGCAGAACAGTGAGCCAATTAAGCCTCTTTCCTTATTAAATTACCTAGTCTTAGGCACTTCTTTTAGCAACACAGGAACAGCCTAATACAATATTAGACAATGCTCCTGCTACCCAGAACCCCATGAGCTCAACACCAAAGCCACTAAAGTAGCCTCCTTGCCTCCAAATACAATGTCTCTAACTCAGTCTCTAGCTCAGGAAGTCTTAAGGACATGTAAGGCTCTTTACACACAGTACTCGATGGAAAGGATTGTCAACGCTATGGAAGAGAACTCTGATAGAACATCATGAAAGTCTGGAAGGATTACACCATTGAAGATAGTATCGTTGTTATAGAAAAAGTCAAGACAGCCATCAAGCACAAAACAATAAATTCCTGCTGAAGAAACACTGTATCTAGATGTTGTGCATGACTTTTAAAGATTTACAGAGCCAATCAAGGAATCATAAAAGAGACTGTGGATATGGCAAAAAAAAAGGTGGGGGACAAAGGGTTTCAAGATATGAATCTTCAAGAAATTCAAGAGCTAATAGACACCACAACAGAAGAATTAACAGAAGACGACTTGATGGTGAGTGTTCCAAACCAGTGCCAGATGACGATGAGGACTATGGAGAAGAAGCAGTCCCAGAAAACAAACTGACATTAGACAACCTGGCAGAAGGGTTCCAATTATTCAACGCTGCTTTTGCCTTCTTGTACGACATGGACCCTCCTATGATATAGCACTGAAACTAAAGCAAAGCAGGGAAGAACTGGTACCATATAGAAACATTTTTAAGAAAACGAAAAAACAAAAAGTCAGATAGAAATTACAATGTATTTCTATAAAGTTACACCAGTGTGGTGCCTCTCCTGTCTCCCCTTCCACCTCCTCCACCCACCCCAAGACAGCAAGACCAGCCACTCCTCTTCCTTCTCCTCTTCAGCCCATTCAACATGAAGGCAATGAGAATAAAGACCTTTATGATAATCCACTTCTATTTAATGAATAGTAAATATATTTTCTCTTATTTTCTTAATAAGATTTTTCTCTTGTCTAGCTTACTTTATTGTAAGAATACAGTGTATAACACATATAAATACAAAATATGTGTTAATCAACTATTTGTTATCAGTAAGGCTTCTGGTCAACAATAGGCTATTTGTAGTTAAGTCTGGGAGGAGTCAAAAGTTATACACAAATTTCCAATTTCCCCAGGAGTGGGGTCAGCACCTGTAACCTCCACATTGTTCAAGGATCAACTCTAAACACAAACCTGTATATCTTCACAGGTCAAAAGTTGTGACACTTCACTGTCAATCAATGTGAAGGAGCCAATAGGAGGGCCATTCAGATCCTCAGCATTACGCGCTTCTAGGAGAAAGCCTTTAAATGGATGCCCTGACAAAGTAACTGAGAAAAAGACAAAAGGGTTGGTTAAAAATCTTAGTAATATAAAAAAAAAAAAATGTTTACAGGTCGTATGTTACAATTACAATGAGGTCTACATATGCAAAAGTACTCCTGGAGAGAAAAGAGTCATCCTATAGGCAAAGAAGCTCTAAACTGTGTTCTATAAGATATTCACTCTGTGAGACATTAATAGCCATTCCACAAAGAGAAAAGAAAAATAGGTGATGGTCCAGGGGCAGTCCATAAGGCTAAGTTAGTTTAAAAAATGCTAGATGATACCAATTGGGTACTATGCTTATCACCTGAGTGATGAAATAATCTGTACACCAAACCCTCGTAACATGGAATTTACCTATAAACAAACCTGCACATGTACCCCGAACCCAAAATAAAAGTTTAAAAAAAAAATGTTTACTTAACCTCATTAGAGGAAAAAACATGAGGTGTTTTCTTTTGAATTCCAGTATTTAACACAGTGTCTGGCTCATAGTGACACTCAATAAATTCTTATTGAATTAAAAAAAAGAAAAACACTAGATGAAAGTAAATACTTGTTTCTTTACTGCAAATTTCTGAGGGTATTTAATATCCTACTGTACAGTGTGAACTCTAAGGTATATTATATATCACACAGAATATTCCAAACTTATTTTTCTATATACTCTCTATGTAACAGAGTACCTGTTAACATTTTGCACTTCTAGAGTTGCAAAAAATAAAGTTTGCAAAATGCTGTTACAGATTTATCTTTAATAATCAGCCTACATTTTACCAGAGAAATTAGAGAATTGTTCTTGAAATTATATGATGTCAAGAAAGACAAGGGTTTATTATATTTTCAACAAGATAAAATAAACTTTATTTTTCTCTTGAAGTGATAGCACAATTAATAAAAATAGTAAATAACGATAAAAACTTATTTTAAAGCCTGTTCTGGATAGGGAATACACAGACTACTTAAGTAATATAGTCATCTGGAACCAAAAATAAGAAGTATGATAGTATCTTACAAAAGAAAACAGATTTAAATGAAATCGTCTAAATCAAATAATAATAAAGATTCAATAAACAGTAAAAGAGCGAAATCCAAAATGTAAACAGTTAATCCCAGCACGGTACCTTCAATCTGATCTCCTGGCCTGAATGTCATCTGACTCACATAAATGTCATGAACAGGAACAGACTGTGGACTATGACCATGTTCAGGAATCATTCCATGGCATGACTGTGTTACTTTTCCATTGGGATAATTAGCCACATAACTAATGTGCAACAGAAGTATGCAGGTACCAAAAGTAAATCCAGAAACTGCCATCTCAAAAAGAAGAGTAAAAGCCCATTATTGTCACATATAATTAAAGTAAAATATAAAAGCTTTTACACAACAGGACTATAATTCTAGATAACTACTTGCTTTCTGTGTTCAGCAAACCATATTCTCAACATACCTGATAAAAAGAATGTGATATGTGAAGTTTCACCTGAATTTCAATCTCAGCTCTACAAATTACTGTGAGACTTTGGGCAAATCATTTAATCCTCCACTTCCTTACCTGAAAAATAAGGAAACAAAGACCCTCTTTTCAATGTTGTTTTTTTTTTCTCGAGACAGAGATCTCGCTCTGTTGCCCAAGATGGAGTGCAGTGGCAGGATCTCGGCTCACTGCAACCTCTGCCTCCCAAGTTCAAGTGATTCTCCTGCCTCAGCTTCCCCAGTAGCTGGGAATACAGGCATGCGCCACCACACCTCACTAATTTTTGTATTTTGGTAGAGACAGAGTTACACCAGGCTGGTTTCGAACTCCTGACCTTAGGGATCCGCCCACCTTGGCCTCCCAAAGTTCTGGGATTACAGGCATGAGCCACTGTGCCTGGCCCAATGTTGTTTAAATAAAAATGAAAATATAGCTCAAAATCTGACAAGGAAGATAATAAATAATAGCTTTCTTTATTATTAATTGGGAATAATAAACTAGTCAATAAAAGCAAAAGGTTTTACTCCACGTGATCCTAGAAAGCTTAAAGAACAAAGAAGAAATGTTTCTTCTGGATTTAAATATCACTACCTGAATAAATCTACGATAAGACTTTTCCCAACTTGCTATTAAACTGATCATGATGACTGGGTGGATTATTCAATTTGCAATACCGAAAACTGGGGATAACAGAGAACCAACTGGTAGAGATAAAAATTCTACTGCCTGTAGCCCAGATACGTCTGAATTAAGAAACACAATTGTCAGCCCACACAATCTTCTTCCCTCCCATGTCTCCACTCTTCCTCTTAGCATCTGGATAATAGAAAACCAGCTACTTTACCTCAGTCCCACCCTCTTGTAGCCCAGATCAACCACTTTGTTTGATGCATATATTCAAAACCTGCAAATCACAGGACTCAACAAGGCTGGAGGTGATAAGCAGTGACATGATACATGGCAGTAAATAAAGTTAACACCATGGACGGGTTGCAGATGGGAAAAGCCTAAGAGGCAGTTTATTATTTATAGAAAAGGAGTTTTGTATATCATATATCTGGTCATAGACAAAAACAATAGCAGCCTTAGAATCACTAGAAAAAATTATTGTTTTTTAGTTATGTCAATCAGGGGCAACTATCTAACTGCAGCCTAACCTGCTGGGGTTTTATCAGAGCCTACATGACCTGGAGGAGGGGAAATACCCAACTCCTGCCCACATTAGCCATCCTGTTTCACTTAAGTGGGGGAAGAACCTTGAAGCAGTTGTGAAGTTCACACTCCAGGGGCATAAGCTCACTAAAAGACTGAGGTCTACTCACAGGACTACAGAACAGTTCTCCTCCTCCCACTCCTTACCACCACAGTATTAAAGGCCTATTTACAGCAGTTCCTTTTACCCACTGCATCATGTCCAGTTATTAAGAACAAATTACAAGGCATACTGAAAGGCAGAGAACACAATTTGAAGAAACAGAGCAAGCCTCAGAACCAGACTTAGATATGATGGAGATGTTGGAATTATTAGACCAGGAATTTAAAACATTATGATTAAGATGCTAAATGCTCCAATGGATAAAGTAGATGGCATGCAAGAACAAATGCACAGAGATGGAAATTCTCAGAACCAAAAAGAAATGCTAGAGATCAAAAACACTTTAAAAGAAGTGAAGTATGGGCTTATGGGTAGACTGGACATATCTAAGAATCTCTTAGCTTGAAGATATCTCAATAGAAAAATATCAAACTGAAAAGAAAAAAAAAGACTGAAAAAAAGAGAACAGATCCAAGAACTGTGGAATTACAAAAGGTACAACAAACGTGGAATCGGAATTCCAGAAGGAGAAGAGGGAAGGAAACTGAAGAATTATTTGAAACAATTATGACTGAGAATTTCCCCCAAACTATTATCAGACACACAATACCAAGTAGGATAAATAAATAAATAATAAATAAAAAACTACATCTAGGTATATATGATGGTTAATTTGTATGTCAACTTGACTGGGCTGAGGGATGTTCTGATAGCTGATAAAATATTATTTCTGGAAGTGTCTATGAATGTATTTCTAAAAGAGGTTAGCATCTCAGTCAGGCAACTGAGTAACAAAGATCACCTCACCAAAGTGGGTAGGTATTATCTAATCCTCTGAGGGCCTAAATAGAATAAAAAAGCAGAGGAAGAGGGAATTACTCTCTCTTCTTGATCTGAGACATCCCTCTTCTCTTGCCCTCAGACATCAAGGTTCCTGGTCCTGGGGCCTTAAAACCACAGGACTTACACCAGCAATCCTTTCCCCAACCCAAGGCCCTCAGACCTGACCAGGAGATGCGCTATGGGTTCCCCTGGTTCTTAGGCCTTTAGGCTTACACTGAACTACTCCAGCAGCTTTCCTGGTTCTCCAGCTTGTAGACAACAGATTTTGAGACTTGTGGGCTTTCAGAATCACATGTCAATTTCCATAATAAATATCTATAATAAATATAAATAAAATCTTATTTTAATCTGTAACTTTGGAAAACCCTGATTAACATGGCATATCATTTTCAAACTACAGAAATCTAAATGCTTTTTTAAATCCTGAAAGAAGCCAGAGGAAAAAGACAGGAACAAAGATGAGAACTATATCTGACTTTTGCTCAGAAACCACATGAGCAAGAAGAGAGTAGGGTGAAATATTTAAAGTGTTGAGAGAAAAAAGTGGCACCATAGAATTCTATACCCCAAAAAATTATCTCTCAAAAGTGAGGAAGAAATAGGAAGACTTTCTCAGACAAACAAAAATTGAGGGAATGTGTTGATGGTAAAACCTATCTTGCAAGAAAAGTGAAAAGAAATTCCTAAGAGAAAAGGAAAACAATAAAGGTCAGAAATTCAGATCTACATAAAGAAAGGAGAGGACTGGAGAAGAAATAAGTGAAGGTAAAGTAAAAACGTTTTTCTTCCACTTAGTCTAACATGAAAGTTCGTTCAAAATAATAATACATATAATTATTTGTATATGTTTATGTATGCTTACTTTCGTATGCTTCTATATCAGCAAAATAAATGACAAGATATAAGGGATGGTGAGATAGAGCAGGGACCTCTCTCTTAGGGACCTACCTCTCTCAGCCTTCATAGAATTAAAGAAAGGTAGGACCTTGCTCTGGATTAGACTTTGGCTTAAGGAAATGTTGTGGTTGGTTTGATCTTCTATCCAGACCACTAAAACTTTCTCCATATCAACAATAAGGCTGTTTTGCCTTCTTATCATTCATACGTTCACTGGAGTAACCATTTTCTTCAAGAACTTTCTCTTTGCATTTACAACTTGGCTGACTGGAACAAGAGGCCTGACTTTCAGCCACTCTTGGTTTTTGGCATGCCTTCCTCACTAAGCTTAATCATTTCTAGCTTTTGATTGAAAGTGAAAGATATACGACTCTTCCTTTCACTTGAACACTTACAGGCCATTATAGGGTTCTTAAATGGCCCAATTTCAATATTGTTGTGCCTCAGGGAATAGGGAGGCCTGAGGAAAAGGAGAGAGATTGGAGAATAGCCAGTTGGTAGAGCAGTCAGAACATACACAGTTATCAATTAAGTTTGCCATCTTATATGGGTGCAGTTTGTGTCTCTCCAAAACATCAAAGATCAAAATAGAACATCAAAAATAGAAACATCAAAGATCACTGATCACAGATCATCATAACAGATATAATGAAAAAGTTTAGAAACTTGCAAAAGTATGACCAAGCATGGTGGCTCACACCTGTAATCCCCGCATTTTGGGAGGCCAAGTTGGGAGGATCACTTGAGCCCAATAGTTCAAGACCAGCCCGGGCAATATAATGAGACTCCCATCTCTATTTTTTAATTAAAAATAAAAATAACAAATAATAAATAATAAAATAGAAATTTACCAAAATGTGACATAGAGACACAAAGTGAGCACATGCTGTTGGAAAAATGGTGCCAACAGACTTGCTCAATGAGGAGTTGCCACAAGCCTTCAATTTGTAGCCAGGCACGGGACAAGGGGGCTGGTCTCCAAACCCTGGGCTCAAGGGAACCTCAACCCTATTATCCCAACACTTTGAGAGGCTGGGGATGAAGGATCCCTTGAGTTCAGGAGTTCAAGACCAGCCTGGGCAACATGATGAGACCTCGTGTCTACAAAAAATGAAAAAATTAGCTGGCTGTGGTGGCTCGTGCCTATGACTCCAGCTACTTAAGAGGCTGAGGCAGGAGGATCCATTGAGCCCAGGAATTCAAGGTGGCAGTGAGCTACAATCACACCACTGCACTCAAGCCTGGGTAATAAAGCAAGACCTCTGTCTCAATTAAAAAAAAAAAAGAAAAGGCTGGGTGCCGTGGCTCATGCCTGTAATCCCAGCACTTTGGGAGGGAAGGGCAGGAAGATTGCTTGAGCCCAGGAGTTCAAAACCAGCCTGGGCAACATAACAAGACCCTTTTTCTTTTTTTAATAATTTTATAAATTTTTTTATAATTTGATTTTTTTTAAAAAAGACAAACCTTCAATTTGTAAAAAACACACTATCTGCAAAGCACAATAAAGTGAAGTGCCATAAAACAAGCTATCCCTGGCCAGGCGCGGTGGCTCACACCTATAATCCCAACACTTCGGGAGGCTGAGGCGGGTGGATCACGAGGTCAAGAGATCAAGACCATCCTGGCTAACATGGTGAAACCCCGTCTCTACTAAAAAAATACAAAAAAAATTAGCCGGGCATTGCGGGCGGGCACCTGTAGTTCCAGCTACTCAGGAGGCTGAGCCAAGAGAATGGCGTGAACCCAGGAGGCAGAGCTTGCAGTGAGCCGTGATCACACCACTGCACTCCAGCCTGGGCGACAGAGCAAGACTCCAAAAAAAAAAACAAGCTGTCCCTCTATATCACTAATCACTTTAAATGTCAATTGTCTAAATGTAGCAATTAAAAGACAGATTGTCAAAGTGGATCAGGAAACAGACCCTATTATGTGTTTTCTACAGGACACCCACTTTAAATATAAAGACACATATAGATTAAAAGTAAATGCATAGAGAAAGATATACTACGTTAACACTAACTTAAAGAAAGCAGGAGTAGCTACATTAATTTCAGACAGTAGACTTCAAACCAAGGAAAGTTATCAGAGATAAAGAGAGCTTTACCTAATAATAAAAGGGTCAATTCTCCAAGAAGACATAACAATGCAATAGAGCATCAAAATAAGTGAGGCAAAAACTAATAGAACTATATGGAGAAATAGATGAATCCACTATCAGAAATGGACAGATCCAGGCTGGGTACCATGGCTCATGCCTATAATCCCAGCACTTTGTTAGGCCAAGGCGGGAAGATCACATGAGACCAGGAATTCGAGACCAGCCTAGGCAACATAATGAGACTGTCTGTAAAAACAAACAAACAAATAAGTGAGTAAATAAACAGTTGGGTGCAGTGGACTACACAAGTAGTCTCAGCTACTCAAGAGGCTTAGGAGGGAGGATGACTTGAACACAGGAGTTCAAGGTTGCAGTTAGCTATGGTCACACCACACCCCTGCACTCCTGCCTGAGCAACAGAGAGTGAGACCTTGTCTCAAAGAGAGAGAGAGAGAAAGAGAGAGAGAGAGAGAAATGCACAGATCCATAAGGCAGAAAATCATTAAGGACATGGGTGAATTCAACAACATCCGTCAACTGGATATAATGGATATCCATAGACTATTTCATCCAACAACAGAATACACGTTCTTCTCAAGTTCACATGGAATGTTCACCAAGATAGACTACATTCTGGGCCATAAGATACAACTTAATAAATTTAAGAGAATAAATTTGTGGGATGCCGCAAAAGCAGTGCTTAAGGGGAAATTTACAGCATTAAACATATATAGTTACATAAACAAATCCCTCACTAAATTAAACTACAGGAATTCCTGTTAAACGCCAGATATTGTGCTGGGAGATATACACTTTAACCAGCCCTGCACCTAATGCCAGGAGCTACTAAGTAAACAGCATAGGGTCCAACAGTACCATATACCCCACTATTTATCAAACATGAAAGCTGCTGAGAATTCTTTTCATTTAAGGAGGAGTGAAAGAAACAAATGAAACATTTAAGGAGGAGTGAAAGAAACAAATGAAACATTTAAGGAGGAGTGAAAGAAACAAATGAACCAACCAAGAGCTTCTGAAAAACATCTACAACATAAAAAGAGCTTAAGATTTCTCCGTGGAGAAAATAATAATAATAATAATAATAATGGTTGATTATTATAGGAAACAGAATATTTAAGGAAATAACTGCAGCCAAGTGCAGTAGTACACACCTATAATCCCAACACTTTGGGAGACTAAAGCAGGAGAATTGCTTGAAGCCAGGAGTTCAAGACCAGCCTGGGTAACAAGTGAGCCCCCCGTCTCTCCAAAAATTTAAAAAAAAAAAAAAAATTAGCCAGGCACAGTGGCATGCCTGTAGTCTCAGCTACTCAAGAGGCCGAGTTGGAAGGTGGGTTCCTTGAACCCAAGAGGTCAAAGCTGCAGTGAGCTATGATTGTGACACTGCACTCCAGCCTGGGGTTGGAGGGAGAGAGAGAGAAAGGGAGAAGGGACAGAGGGAGAGAGGGAAGGAAGGGAAGGAAGATCACTATTTAATCGACTTCGCCATTATTAAGAAGATTAAATGTAGTCATGTGCCACTTACCTAAAGAATGGTATAGTGAAAATCGTTACTTCAGTTTAACAAATATTTATTTGGCACTAACTTTCTGTCAGTGAAAATGGAAACAAAACTTAATATCCAGTCTCTGCTGTGCACTAAACAGCTGAACAGCATCAACCAAGTCACTAAATCTGTTTCATCAGTTGCAAAATACACCAGGTGAACCAGAAGACATTCAAGGCCACCTTCAATGCTAAAATTTTATGATTTTAGAAAAGCAAAGTGGAAAAGCTTATTGGGAATTATTTGAGCAAGAAGTATAAGACAAGAAAGGGAAGTGACTAAGACACCACCACCCATCATCAATTAGGAAAATATAACAAGGTCAGAGAGGAACCTGTACAATGGCAACTTCTTTGTCCTCTGTCAAATGCTGACTGTTCAAGGTAAAGTTCTATTTTCATTATAATAGCTAATTATGGTTTTCTAGTTAATGTTTTAAGGTACAACTTTTTTTCAAACTAATATATAAAATCATTAGCCAACCTATATTAACAGATCACATAATTATGACAGAATAGGAGTTAGTCATGGAAACATTTAAGTTAAAATTATAGACTGTCAACAATAAGCTATTATATTATGAAATCATCCTTTAAGCACAGAAAGGACTCCTACCAATTATGTATGATTTTCTTAAATTAATATTCACATTCTATTGTCTATAAAAAATAGAAGATAAAACAAAAAAGATTTATTTTGTCCACCCAAGACGGAGCAATTTATTATTTTAAAAAACTAAAAGAGCAGTTATCCTGATTCTCTAACTAAAATATTCCAAACCTGATGAGATTTGTACAGTTTTCTTTCTTACCTGAAAGACAAGTGCTTAGTAAAAGGGTATGATGACTGCTTACACCATGTTCTACATATATCTCACATAAAGATAAAACCTCAAAGCAAGTATATTCTTTATTATGTAAATACAAAATTCTTGTACTTAGATGAAAATGTAATTATTATTTGATTGTGGGCCACAGAAGCAAGTGATGTTAATCAAGAGAATATATTTATTACAAAGTAAAAATTCAGACAAAACTAGAATTCAATTAAAAATATTTAGATGTAAGAAAGTCATTGGAAAAAGGAGAATGTGTTAACAAAAGACTTTTAAAAATAAATCGGTCATCAAACGTCTTAGTATTGTGCAACTCTAAGAACATGTGAGAATAAGAAAAACGGAGGAAAACAATCTTTTAAAACCATGTCAGATGATTAAGCTGGCAAATAGTGAATCATGTCTAGTTATATTGCATTCAAGTTCTAGCTCTTGTTAGTCATTTATTTTAAATTAAAGCATCAAAGGAGCTCAAAAGTTGACATGCACACAAAAAAATTGTGGGAACTCAGCCCAGTTACATCTACTCTACATTACCTAAGATATGAGTGAAGCATGTACTGAGAGTCTTAATTAATGCATAGGTATGAGGCAACAAGGAATTCTTAATTATGAAGAATGAGATGCAAAAAAGCAAAAACTTAGCCAAAATAGTTCACTATAAAATATCTACATAATTTGGAAAAGGGTCTCTTTTTTTTGCAATATATAGTGGTTTTAATTTTTGTTTACTACATCCAAAATAAGAAATATTTTTACATTATAACTCAACAAACATTTCATGAAACATTATTTACCTTTACTACATGTTATAGATGTGTATGTTTCCTATTTCCTTTTTTTGTTTTATGCTGGTTACACTCTACTGCATTATTTCACGATCTACCAATGAATCTTAACCTGCAGTCTGATGAACATTACTTTATGGCATGTATAGACCATTAAGTTTCAGCCTTTAATCAAGTTCTAAATTAGGAGTATCAAGAATTTCAGTAAAAAAGAAAAATTCTCAGAATCAAAGGAACAAACGGCTAAGCAACAGGGAAAACTTTTGGAGATAGGAGCTGGAGTTATCCAAAGAAAAATGACTTATTCTCACTTCATTCTATTTGTGAGCCTGAACAAAAAGTATAAATATGGCTAATAAGTTAGCATTCTCACAGTAATCTTCTGTATGAGAAAGGTTGTTGTTTAACTACCCATAATATAAAAACGTCCTTTTTTTTTTATGTCAATAAAATCTTTAAGTCACTTGGAAGC
The DNA here is from genome assembly GCF_028885625.2 of Pongo pygmaeus. Lineage (NCBI taxonomy): Eukaryota > Metazoa > Chordata > Mammalia > Primates > Hominidae > Pongo > Pongo pygmaeus. Next base: position 130,268,568 of record NC_072373.2, on the reverse strand, counting down.
TCCTTTCAGAATTTCCATTAGTTGCATTCTTGTTTTTTTCTTCCATCAAGTACATTCTACAATGTTTAAGGTAAATAGCCACTTCCTACTAAATATTGTTTTCATTTTATTTTACTATGAGAATTACAATGGCATTATTTTCTTTTATTTTGGCACAAGTGCAATACATTTTAATTAATTTATGTCTTAAACATGCTTTTATTTCTAGGCTTTTGGCCTGAAAACAGAACCACCATTTATAATATTTGGAAACCAAAAAGTAATCTATGACAGGTTTTAATCAACTTAGAAATTTATTTTGCCAGGCTAAGGACAATGCCTGGGAGAAAAAAAAAAAAAAAAAAAACAGAATCACAGAAAGAGTCTATCATCTGTGCCTTTCTCTCAAGATGTCTTTGAGGGCTCCAATATCTAAAGGGGAAAAGTGGGCTGGAGGGGAAAGAGGATCATGTCATTCACATGTTCCAAGACAAAATGAGCAGATAGAGGAATAGTCAAGTATGTATTGGCTTATGCTCAGTAAGCTGGCACTTTACATAAGATAAGGTGAACATACAGTAGCTACCTGTGGAGATATCTAACCGTTTATCTGTAGCTCTCTGCTTTGAAACAAAAGGAAATGCAGTTGCTTGCATGACTCAGCTTTCAGTTTAATTTTTTCCTCCTGGGATAATGAATTGAGGTCAAGTTTCTGTTTTTCTTTCACATATTGCTTCTATTAGAAAATGAAATTGAAATTCCAAACTGAGTTAGAAACTAATCTGCTTTTGCGGGAAGTCAGGGACCCCGAACGGAGGGACCGGCTGGAGCCGTGGCAGAGGAACATAAATTGTGAAGATTTCATTTTAATATGGACATTTATCAGTTCCCAAATAATACTTTTATAATTTCTTACACCTGTCTTTACTTTAATCTCTTAATCCTGTTATCTTCGTAAGCTGAAGATGTACGTCACCTCAGGACCACTATGATAATTGTGTTAACTATAAAAATGGATTGTAAAACGTGTGTTTGAACAATATGAAATGAGTGCACCTTGAAAAAGAACAGAATAACAGTGATTTTTAGGGAACAAGGGAAGACAACCCTAAGGTCTGACTGCCTGTGGGATCAGGCAAAAAAAGCCATATTTCTCTTCTTGCAGAGAGCCTATAAACAGACATGTAAGTAGGGAAGATATCGCTAAATTCTTTTCCTATCAAGGAATATTAATATTAATACCCTGGGAAAAGAATGCATTCCTGGGGGGAGGTCTACAAACAGCTGCTCTGGGAATGTCTGTCTTATGAGGTTGAGATAAGGACTGAGATACGCCCTGTTCTCCTGTGGTACCCTCAGGCTTACTAGGGTGGGGAAAAACTCCGCCCTGGTAAATTTGTGGTCAGACCGGTTCTCTGCTCTCAAACCCTGTTTTCTGTTGTTTAAGATGTTTATCAAGACAATACGTGTACTGCTGAACATAGACTGTTATCAGTAGTTCTGCTTTTGCCCTTTGTCCTGTTCCCTCAGAAGCATGTGATCTTTGTTAGACCCTTATTTGTAGTTCTGCTTTTTGCCCTTTGAAGCATGTGATCTTTGTACCTACTCCCTGTTCTTACACCCCCTCCCCTTTTGACACCCTTAATAAAAACTTGCTGGTTTTGAGGCTTAGGGGACATCATGGTCCTACGGATATGTGATGTCACCCCCAGTGGCCCAGCTGTAAAATTCCTCTCTTTATACTGTCTCTCTTTATTTCTCAGCTGGCCGACACTTATGGAAAATAGAAAGAACCTATGTTGAAATATTGGGGGTGGGTTCCCCCAGTAATCTGGGGACAGTGTACATTTGTTAGCTCAGCATTTCATCTAAGATTTGGGGCAAACCTGGTGGGCTTAGCATTGTCACCAAAAACCTAGACTGGGGATAGAGGTGGAAATAGGTGTTCACCTGTTGAGTAGCAGAGTTAGGTAGGAAGACTTTTAGAAAAATAGGTAAAACCACAGAAGATAAGGAGATTGATAGAGCCAGCAAGTCAAGACTAAGCACAAGATATATACAGACAGCAATAAAATTTTGGGGACAAAGGGAAAGAAAAGGATTGTAGTTTTACTGTAAAGTCAAAGGAAAGGAGACATAGAGAAAGAGGAAAAGAAATGAACACTCGGTGATGACCTGGCAGTTAGAGACCATGTCTGATGGAATCCTTATAAGCAGCAGATTTATCTTCATATTAGAGATGAGGAAACTGAGGTTAAGAAATATACCCTAAATCACGCATACTTTTAGGATTTGAACCAAAATCTAACTGCAATAGCCATGTTGTTTTCACTGTTCGTCACTGTTCTCTGTTTAGAGAGAAGGTGAAAAGTAAACAGGTCCAGCAAGGATCCACGTTTCACAGGGACAAACAATGTGAGTGGGGAGCTATTGGGACAAAGGTTGAAATCTAAGTTCACCTACCTAATTCAGAATGTTAAATCTGCTTTATAAGAGACTGAATAGCAATGTAGAGATTTATTTCATAGAACTAAAACTCCAGAAAGAATGAATGTAAAAATCCACAGATGCCTGAAAACAGTAAGTTGTCAATAAGTGGTAATTGCCACTATTTATAATATCACTATTAACTTTCCATCTCCTCAATATGTGCTCATTTCTTCTGAACACTACTGGGCTTAGATAAACTGAGATTTTTGCATATTTCTTGCATCTGTATTTAATTTGTTCAAACGTAAAATATTTCAGAAAATGTGCTCCTTTTCTTTCTAGTAATTTAATTTTACCTTCATTGAAAACTTCTACACCAAAAACTAAGTTGACTTTGATAACTGAATCTCAAATTATAAGGAAACTGAAAAATAGGTCAAGTATTTCCACTTCCCCAGATAAAAATGTTTCAGACTCCATTTTCACAGAAGGAAGTGAAGAAAAAAATGATTTTTTTAAATTACCAATCACAGTTATGACATTTTCAGAGAAGGTTCTAAAAAACAAAGAGCATAAAAGTGGCACATTCAATACCAATTTAAGATTTGTCAGACCTGACAACTTAAGACGGTAGGAAAAGCTGCTTCTTCTTTTTTTTTTTTTTTTTTTTTTTTTGAGATGGAGTCTCATTCTGTCACCCAGGCTAGAGTACCATCGTGTGATCTCAGCTCACTGCAACCTCCACCTCCTGGGTTCAAGCGATTCTCCTGCCTCAGCCTCCCAAGTAGCTGGGATTACAGGTGCCTGCCACCATGCCCAGCTAATTTTTGTATTTTTAGTAGAGATGGGGGTTTCACCATGTTGGCCAGGCTGGTCTTGAACTCCCGACCTCAGGTGATACACCTGCCCCAGCCTCCCAAAGTGTTGGGATTATAGGCATGAGCCAACGCACCTGGCCAGTAGGAAAGACTTCTGAAAAAGATTTTAGAGTTTGAGTGAAAGTAAGACAAAGTAAGGGGAAAGGAAGAAAAAAATACTGGGAAAAAAAGTAATTTGAAACTCTACAATCTAATCCTAGTTTCTCTAATAACAGCACCATCAGCAAGTAATCTTTCAATTTTCTTTTTAATTTTGTTTTGGGGGGGTGGGGGGAGGGTCTCATCTCACTCTGGCGCCCAGGATGGAGAGCAGTGGTGCGATCTCAGCTCACTACAACCTCCACGTATCAGACTCAAGCAATCCTCCCACCTCACCCTCCCAAGTAGCTGGGACCACAGGTGCATACCACCATGGCCAGCTAATTTTTTAATTTTTTTGTAGAGACAGGGTCTCACTATGCTACCCAGGCTGGTCTTGATCTCCTGAGCTCAAGCAATCCTCCCGCTTGGCCTCCCAAAGTCTTAGGATTACAGACGTGAGCTACATCACCTGACCAATTTTTCCATTTTCTTTATTCATTTTCTGGAAAAATGATTGGAAACAAATATCTTATTACATGATACACAGGTTTCATTTGGATCACTCCATGTAGCCCTCACAATAATTCTTTCCTTAAAACAAAATTCAGTGCTAAGTGGAATGGCCCCTTCACTAAAGACCCAAAACTAATAGATAAAACAATAGCAAATACTATTAACCTATAATTTAATAATGTTACTATTTATTAAGTGCCTGCTCTATTCCAGTCATCACAGTCCTGCTTTGCATGTATGAATGCTAATCCTTGGAAGAAACATACAGGGGTTTTTGTTGTTGTTGTTGTTGTTTTTTACAGGTATGGAAACTGAAGCTCACAGAGCTTACAAAAAAAAATAGTGCCTAAGATCACACAGGGACAGAAATTTTAAAACTGCATTTTGTTATAGTAACGTAGAGGTATGGGAGAAATAATAGTAGAAGAGTTAACAATTACTAAGGGCTTACAACACATCATGTCAAGGACTTAGTATGCATTCCTCACAACAACCTAGGGAACTATGGGAGGTATTGTTGTCCCCATATGTAAAATAGGGCACTGATTAAGACACTTGCCAAAGCTACAGAAAATGAGAGGTGAAAAGCATGGTCTCTGGCCTACTTTGTGAGGTTTTGATCACCAAACTATCCATAGCTTCAAATCAGACCCTTAAGGCTGACATGGTAAGTAAATAAGGCATTATGGAGAAAGAGGGATGCTGAATGAGCATGATTTGAATTGGAGCAATGGAAGAATCAAAGGTAGAAATAAAAAAGTGAGAATGGACTTTTGGGGGGACTGCTCTCTCCGCAGAAACTCCATAAGCGTTAGTTTTTCCTAATAAAGTTTATCATGTTTTTCCGCCACATTTTTTAGAGGCAGTAAGGAAGTCTAACTAGAATCAAAATCAAATGTCAGAAATAGACATTCTAAAAATATTTTAATTAAGTCTGGTTCCTCTTTTATGTCTCTTTCATGAAGATATCCTTCTCCAAGACTTTTTCTCTTGGCTTTTCTTTCTTTCTTTTTTTCTTTTTTTTTTTTTTTTCTCTCTTTTTTGCCCTATTTCTCTGTAGGATCATCACTTCCACAGCCTCAATTATAACCTCTAGGATAATATTTCTTAAATCTTTCAATTGCTCCACCCCACAGCTCTACAATGCTGTGACACAGATTTCCAACTGGGTATGGACTTCTGTTTAGATAACAAAAAACTCAATTTGTCTGAAGTGAAATTCATATTTTCCTCCAGACTAGTTTTTGAACCTCACTTTCCTAATCTGATGGTGGTCTGTCAACACATTTCTCATCAGCAGGATTTCAAACCCCGAACTCTCAAGATTGGATTCCAAACACTCTTTTGGTCCCCAACTTCCACACAAGCCCTGCAGATTCTACCTCCACCAATTCTGCACTCTACCTATCCCTCTTGCAACTCTCTTCTACTTTCCATTCTATTACATTTGTCTACTGTTTTCCTTTCTGCCACCACCTCCAAGCATGAAGACTTCATTACCTTCACCCAGATTAATAAAACACTTTCAATTGGTCTCCCTGTTTCTGTATCTCCTCAACACAGGACTATTTTCCTAAGGTACAATTCTCATTATACCTCTCCTCTCCCCGCAAAACACTCAGCAGCTTCCCAAGAATTATTAGATTAAGAAGCAAAGGCGCTCGACATTTAATATTTTATACTTTTCTACACAACCCAAATTTCAAGGATTTTTTTTCCCTATACTGTAATAACAATGTGCCATCTGCTATTCCAAGAATAAGCTTCTCTTTTTTCTCCTGAAGTTTTGCCTTCTAAATGGGACCCCTAAAACCTACATGGGACCCCCTATTTTTTTATGGACAGGAATTTAACTAAATTTGGTTAAATTCCTGTCCATATAAAAATAAATGTTACACTGAAAAATAAGATACAATAATCTCTGTACACTATGCTCAAACTAGGTAGAATTGTGTATTCCCCATTATTTCATGTAATATGCAAAAGAGTAATAATATCTGATATAAGCAAGAATGTGAAGAAACGAGCGCTCTCATACACAGGGACAATGGTAAACTGTCACATTTTTAGATGTTAACAATATCTTAGTAAATTAAAAATGTTTATCCTCTGACCTGGAAATTTCATTTCTAGAAATGTATCTTACAGATGCGGCGCAGTGGCTGACACCTGTAATCCCAGCACTTTGGGAGGCCCAGGCGGGCAGATCACCTAAGGTTGGAAGTTCGAGACCAGCCTGACCAACATGGAGAAATCCCGTCTCTACTAAAAATACAAAAGTAGCCGGGCTTGGGGGTGCATGCCTGTAATCCCAGCTACTCGGGAGGCTGAGGCAGGAAAATTGCTTGAACCCTGGAGGCGGAGGTTGAGGTGAGCCGAGATGGCACCATTGCACTCCAGCCTGGGCAACAAGAGTGTAACTCTGTCTCAAAAAAAAAAAAAAAAAGAATGAAAAGAAAAGAAATATATCTTACAGAAAAACCCATACAGTTATGCAAGGATTATTTCCAGTAGCAAAAATGTTGGATAATTTAAGTGGTCACAAAAATAAACTACGCTATACCCAAACTATATAATACTTGCTAAACGTTAACAAAAATGAAGTAGAGTAAACAGATAACAAATACATCAGCTAATAATTATTGAGTGCATTCTAGGAGGTAGGCATTGTTTTAAGTACTTTGCAAGTATGAACTCATTTCACAAAAATCCCAAGACATGAATCTGCATGTTCTTAAGAAAATACATGCTCATGCTCCACTGAGGAATCAAAACAAGAAAACTGCAAAATGATATGGAATGTACCAAAATATACATAACTTAAAAGGAAAAGAAAAAAAAACCTTTATACATGCTTCCAATTGTTCTCAACAGTGTTTACCACTTAGGAAGGTATGTGTTTTCATGATGGGAAGAGGAGTGGGCTTCCTTTCTTTAATGCCCTTTATAATGTGCATTTTTTGAAAGCATGTAGTGTTTTATAATTTTAAAAAACACTACAAAGTATGTACATGTAAGACTGTACAGAAACTGATTTGAAGGTGGTTAGATTTTTTTCTTTTTTCTATTTTCAAACATTCTATGTTACTTTTACTATTTTTGTTTGTTTTGATAAAGAAGACCTTTACCCCTCTTTCAAAATCCATTTAAAATGCCATCAACTACTGTCCTATGATACAATGAAGTGTATGGACTTTGAAATATCACAGACCTAAGTTTGAATCTGTCCACTAATGTAATCCAGCAGGCACCACCATAGTGACCCTGGACAAATTATTTAACCTTACTGAGTCTTAGTTTTCTCACTTGTTAGAGACAATGCCACCAATATCAATGGCTTGCATGAGGATTAAATAAAATACTGTCTCCAAAATATCTAGCACAATGACCACCATTAACAAAGTCTCCCATATAAAACTGTCTTCCTTTCTTGGATTCTTATCTAATTCCACCAACCTGAAATAACTGTTCACTCCATAAGCTTTAGTTTTTCCTAATAAATTTTATCACGTTTTTCTGCCACATTTGGTGACTTGTCTTATGGTAAACCTCTGGATATCAGTAAAGGTGTCCTACACATTGATCTCCATTCATTCTGAGTAGCAGACAACCTTCAAAACAGTACTCATACAGTGTGATTGTTATGTGAATTTTGAGAAAATCCAACATTAAAAAAGCAGACAGGTGTGAAACAGAGAGTACAGTTCACCAAAAAAATCAACATACTGGCTAACTAAATGATGAATTAAAACTCACTTCTCCAACCTAACAAAACCATGTTTTAAAAGGTCTTTGTTTTCAATAAGCTGATAGATCAAATTAAGCCCCCAACTTCAGTTCTATCCCAGTATAATACTCAAATCTTACCACTTTTTTAAAAATACAGAAGTGGCTGGGTGCAGTGGCTCACGCCTGTAATCCCAGCACTTTGGGAGGCCGAGGCAGGCAGATGACCTGACGTTGGGAGTTCGAAACCAGACTGACCAACATGGAGAAACCCCGTTTCTACTAAAAATACAAAATTAGCCGGGTGTGGTGGTGCCTGCCTGTAATCCCAGCTACTCAGGAGGCTGAGGCAGGAGAATTGCTTGAACCCGGGAGGCAGAGGTTGCAGTGAGCCGAAATCCCGCCGTTGCACTCCAGCCTGGGCAACAAGAGCAACACTCCGTCTCAAAAATAGTAAATAAATAGGCCAGGCGCGGTGGCTCAAGCCTGTAATCGCAGCACTTTGGGAGGCCGAGGCGGGCGGATCACGAGGTCAGGAGATAGAGACCATCCTTGCTAACACAGTGAAACCCCGTCTCTACTAAAAATACAAAAAATTAGCCAGGTGTAGTGGCGGGCGCCTGTAATCCCAGCTACTCAGGAGGCTGAGGCAGGAGAATCGCTTGAACCCGGGAGGCGGAGCTTGCAGTAGCCGAGATCGCGCCACTTGCACTCCAGCCTGGCGGACAGAGCGAAACTCCGTCTCAAAAATAAATAAATAAATAAATAAATAAATAAATAAATAAATAAATAAAAATAAAAAATAAAAATACAGAAGCAAATGAAAATATCTGAACTGAAAAGTTTAGCTATGTTAAGAAATATTCCTAATAACACATTTACAATTTGAAAAATCCTCTTTACCCTTTAGGGCAGTATGACAAGCACACAAAAATAAGTGCAGTGATAACACCTTGCCACCCTGGAGTCTTTCTGAAATTTTAATGACACACAAGGGCTAGGCAGTGGGGGGGGGTAAGGGGACTAAAAGTTCTAGATAAAAAGACACTTTCAAAACCAAATAAGGCTCTAAGTAACCCTGATATAGGTAACCATGCCATTAGCTTTAAATATAAAAAAAGAGTTCCCATAGTTTTAAATTTAAAATTAAAAACAAAAAAAACTCCTGCAAGAATAAAGTCGATGATTTTCAGGATCCCAAACACGTCTCTACTTATATAACCACCCATTTCTTGGAATTAAAGCTTGTTAGTCAAAGTCACGGGACATATTAACCTAACTCGTTAGTGAACACTCATTAGCTCAATTCAAGCTCCAGAACATAGTTTGGGAATACAGCACCCGTTCTGCCTGGCCGACTGCCCTGGTCAGCACAGGCGCTGGCTCTCCAGTCAGTCGCTAAGCTGGATTTGATTTTTAACGCTTTACAAAGCAGCTTTGACATTAAGGAAAAAGACGTGACACTTACCTTGAGAAGCGAAGGCAGCCTAACCAACTTCCGGTTTTGTTACAACTTGTATCACATTTCAGCAGCTGGGTGGAGCCAGTTAAGCCTTGAGCCAAAAGGGAACCTTTCCCAAACTAAGCTGCAGAACTTGATTTGCAAGACCAGTGCTAGTTTTAGGACTCCATTTCTGAAAATTTAGAATTCTGTTTTACACAAAGGAACACTATTTGCCAACTAGTACCTACTTCGCCACAAAAATTATAATTTTTGTGTTTAATTGCAAAACTATTTGAAAATACCTATCTGTTCTATAATAGTGCTAAGTAAAAGCAAATTAACTTTTAAAAAGTGGAAAAAGATCAGATTGCATAGAACTGAAACCTTTCTGCAGTGTGAATGATATAATGCAAAAGAAATCTCTTATTTTGCAAATTACACCCTGAAATTCAGGAGTTTTGTTTTGTTTTGTTTCTTTTTAAGCCTTTAATCTGTTTCACAAGACTCTTTTGCAAAAGAAAAATTTTAGGGCTAGGAAAAGACAATGTAATTGAATTTTTAAGAATCTTTTTTATTTTTTTATTTTGTTTTTTGTTTTCCTGTTTTTTACTTTTTTCTTCTCTTTAATGTAATTGAAAATATTAAACATTCCGTTTCAGACCTTGAGCGACATTGTAATTGCCCAGTGGGTTCACCTTGCCTGCTGTCTAGACAGAGCCGATTTATCAAGATAGGGGAATCGCAATGGAGAAAGAGTAATTCACGCAGAGCTGGCTGTGCAGGAGACCGGAGTTTTTCATTTTGTTTGTTTGTTTGTTTTGTTTTGTTTTGTTTGAGACGGAGTCTCTGTCTGTGGCCCAGGCTGGAGTGCGGTGGCATGATCTCAGCTCACTGCAGCCTCCCCGTCCTAGGTTCAAGCAATTCTCCTGCCTCAGCCTCCCGAGTAGCTGGGACTACAGGCGCCCACCACCACGCCCGGCTAATTTTTGTATTTTAGCAGAGACGGGGTTTCACCACGTTGGCCAGGCTAGTTTGGAACGCCTGACCTCAAGTGATTCCACCTGCCTCAGCCTCCCAAAGTGCTGGGATTACAGGCATAAGCCACAGCGCCCAGCCTCGAGTTTTATTATTACTCAACACAGTCTCCCCAGGATTCGGAGATCAGAATTTTTAAAGATAATTTGGCGGGTAGGGGCTTGGGAAGTGGGAGTGCTAATTGGTCAGACTGGAGATGGAATCATGGGGGGTCGAAGTGAGGTTTTCTTGCTGTCTTCTGTTCCTAGGTGGGATGGCAGAACTGGATGAGCCCGATTACCGGTCTGTGTGGTATCAGCTGATCCATCAAGTCCAGGGTCTGCAAAATATCTCAAGCACTGATCTTACGTTTTACAATAGTGATGTTATCCCCAGGAGCAATTTGGGGAGGTTCAGACTCTTGGAGCCAGAGGCTGCATGACCCCTAAACCATAATTTCTAATCTTGTAGCTAATTTGTTGGTCCTGCAAAGGCAGACTGGTCCCCAGGAAAGAAGGGGGTCTATTCAGGAAAGGGCTATTACCAATTTTGTTTCAGAGTCAAAACATGAACTGGATTCCTTCCCAAAGTTAGTTTGGCATATGCCCAGGAATGAACAAGGACAGCTTAAAGATTAGAAGCAAGATGGAGCCAGTTAGGTCTGTTCTCATTCACTGTCATAATTTCCTCAGTTATAAACTTTTTGCAAAGGCACTTTCAACATTTGCAGACTGGAAAATAGATTATGACCCGTGCCTTGACCTGTGAGTGCTGGTTATCAATCAACCCCAGTAAATTCTTTAAACCATTTTTAAAGAGAGAACAGAGAAAGGAACACCATCACGTTACTCTTTCTCTTAAAGAACTAGTCACAATTAACAAAAGCCCCTCTCTACAGGATATTAAAGAGAGGCTTTAAATAAAGATGACCCAGAGTTGGTTTGCTATCCTAAAGCTGCTGGGAACATGAATAGTTTTAAACTAAGTCAGCTGATCTTCAGTTCTTCAAAGCCTCAAGTGGTGAAATAGCCTTCTGCAGATAACAGACCCTTTCCAGGAACTGTCCCCATTGCATGCCAAAAGTATGATATGTCTATAAAACAAAAACTCTTCAACTCTTCGACTATATTATCAGAATCCTACATCCTAAAGCACTCTTAGGAAGTGGTACGACACAGTGGGAAGAACTGAATGGAGAGAGAGGCTAGCTTTGTCTAAAACAACCCTTTCACCAGGCTCAGTGGCTCACATCTGTGATCCCAACACTTTCGGAGGCTGAGGGGGATGGATCACGATATCAGGAGTTCAAGACCAGCCTGGCCAAGATGATGAAACCCTGTCTCTACTAAAAACACAAAAATTCGCCAGATATGGTAGCACACGCCTGTAATCCCAGCTACTCAGGAGGCTGAGGCAGGAGAATTGCTTGAACTCGGGTGGCAGAGGTTGCAGTGAGCAGAGATCACACCACTGCACTCCAGCCTGGCCAATAGAGCAAGACTCCATCTCAATAAATAAATAAATAAATAAAACACCACCCTTTCTGAGCCTATCATTTCTCTCCATGTCTCCAGCTATAATTCCACCGTATCATTCCCTTCCAGATCACCTCTACCAGACTATTCATCAACTCATCAGTTGTCACAAAGGAGACCAATTTTATTAAAATTAGTTTAGTGGAGCTTAGATCCTAAGAAGTTAAAGCTACCCTACTGGTTACCATTCTCATGCCTCTATATCAGCAGTTCTCAAACTTTTTTTAATTCAAGGTCCCTTCACAACTTTGAAAGATTATTATGTCCATCAGAGATGTTTCTTTATGTGGGTGATATCTATTAATATTTTTTTATTAAAAATTAACAGAAAAAGTTAAATAGTCATAAATTTGTTTTTAAGTGACAGTAATAGTTACATGTTAACACAGTATCTTTTCTGTTGCTTGTATTATTGTTTTTCAACAATAAAAAATTTAATGAAAAAGTATAGCATTTGACTAGTCTAAAAAAAAGAAAAAGTATCATTGTTTAAATTGTTGCAAATCTCTTTAATGTCTGGCTTAATAGAAGACAGTAGGATTCTCATATCTGCTTCTGCATTCAATCTTTTGTGATATCATGTAACACCTCATGTAGCCACTGGAAAACTCCACTGTATATTCATGAGAAAATGAGAATGAAGAAAGCAAATAAAGTATAGCAAGAACAATAATTATCATTTATTAAACACTCATTTTAACCAAGGCACATATATTATCCTATCCATTATGAACATCCTACAGCTGAGAATGTTAAGGACCTGCATGGCTAAGTAAATTGCTGAAGATTAGACAGAGAAGTGGTAGACAGGATCCTAAGCCAGAACCACTGTCTCCACTGAGCGCCACCGCCAAGTCTGAATGAGTTCTGATGGACCAAATTTAGGAACTTCCCTGCCCTATTAAACTCAGCACTTCAAACAAATTTACATTCAAAGAGAACATCTCCAGTTGATTAGACACAGTCTCAACTCAGTACATCCAAAACCCACCATCTAAAATAAACTTATTCTTTCATCTCACCCAAACAGCCAAATTCACCCCCTCTTCTCCATCTCCACTGCCACTGTTCTGGTTTATGTCCTGGACTGTTGTCTCAACTGAGCTACAGTCATTATCTACTAAGTGCTTCCAGTTTCTCATCAACCTAATTAGCTATCCCACGTAATATGGGATAGCTAATCTTTTTTTTTTTTTTTTTTTTTTTGAGACACACTCTCTCCCTGTCACCCAAGCTAGAGTGCAATGGCACAATTTCGGCTCACTGCAACCTCTGCCTCCTCGGCTCAAGAGATTCTCCTGCTCAGCCTCCCAAATAGCTGAGATTACAGGTGTGCACCACCCCACCCAACTAATTTTTGTATTTTTAGTAGAGACCGGGTTTCACCATGTTGGCCAGGCTGGTCTCAAACTCCTGACCTCAGGTGATCTGCCCACGTCAGCCTCCCAAAGTGCTGGGATTACAGGCATGAGCCACTGTGCCCAGCCTGGGAGAGCTACTCTTTCTCAAGTATAACTCACATCTTGTAACTCCTATGTTCAAAAAAGTCTTTACTTACCTCCTTATACTTATAACTGCACGAATGAATGTCCAGATTCCTCAGACAGATGTTGTGCCAAACCTCTATCAATTCCAGTGGGGATGGCAGCAGGTTCAAGAGGCTGACAAAGAGACCCAGAGCTAGCAAATGAGATATGGGGTTTTACTGGAGGCTTACACACAGGGGAGAATTCAGTGGCGGTAGGCTGGAAAGGATAACCCCAGGGTATGCTTAACTTACTGCTATCAGTTGCATTTACCAAATAACAGAGGGTCAAATGAAATAATTTCTGTAAACCACAGTGCTTGGCACAAAAATAAGTATTTAATAAATAGAAGTCAATAGCAAAAAAGTTTTGATAGTGGCTTTTTAAATGAAATGTCCCTTCTTCGCAGTGCTATAAATAATACTTTGTTCCAAAATTATCCATGGACTTCTGACCAAACTCTGGTCAGTAAATCCATGTTTTACTTTCTGACAACATAAAGCCATTCTCAGCATTTAATTAGTGGTAGTAACATTCATCTTCATGTTTTTCTTACCCACCAGTTCAAGGTCACCTCACATTATGCTCCTCTAAACACAACCCAATCCTTATTCAAAATAATGTGACCTCCCTATGATAACAGATCCTGATGAATATCCACCCCTTCATCCTCACCCCTAGCTAGAGCTGTCTGTGTCTTCCAGAAAGAGCTAACCTTATTACTGAAAACTAGTTTTTAATAATCTAGATAAAATTAAACTCTTCAAAATATTTTGTCCACCTAAAAAAAAGACACAAAAGAAAATTGTCTCTAACTGTGTTGGGTTCACTCAAAAATAGAAATAAGGATTATAATCTGGAATGTATGAAATGGTAGGCCATCAGTGCCTTTGGCTTGGGTAGGGTAAGGGAAGCTATTATTAGCAAAAAAGATTTACATAAACTGCTTAGAAACAGTTCCTTATTTCCAAAGGCAGAGTTACTGTCATTTCTTTGGTAGAGATGACATTACTGGGCAAGTGTTCTTCCAAGATCATCTTATCTGAATTCCTGCAGGCCTAAAGAATGCCTAATGATAAACTATCAAAGTAGGAGATGTATGAAGGACAGAAAGTGTTTTTAGAAAGTTCTTGGAAACAGTTCTTATCTCAGACATGTAAGCATGAACCTCCTTTTTTGGGAGGGCCTTCCTGGTCCTATTTTGTCTGAGTATGACAAAAGTGATTTCACCCTGGTATCTGCAACTTTCACAATTTTCACCATTTTTTTTTTCATTATAAAGCCAGTTGGAGGTTATCTGAAGTCATAAAAGTCTACTCCAATTCAGATACATAGAAGATAGCTCTTTGGTGGGATAGGATGTGGCCTTCTATTAATTATTTTCAAGTGAGATATTTCTGGCCTGGCATGGTGGTTCATGCCTGTAATCCCAGCACTTTGGGACGCAGAGGCAAGCGGGTCACTTGAGGTCAGGAGTTCAAGACAAGCCTGGCCAACGTGGTGAAATCCCGTCTCTACTAAAAATACAAAAATCAGCCGGGCATGGTTGGGGGTGCCTGTAATCCCAGCTACTCAGAAGCTGAGGCAGGAGAATCGCTTGAACCCAGGAGGTGGAGGTTGCAGTGAGCCGAGATTGAGCCACTGCACTCCAGCCTGGGCGACAGAGGGAGACTTTAACTCAAAAAAAAAAAAAAAAAAAAGAGAGAGAGAGAGAGAGATGTCTTTGTTGTAAGAGACTGTCCTTGGCATTGCAGAATATATAAGCATCCCTAATCCTAGCTATGAAATCCCAAAATCCCTCTTCTTCCCCATAGTGATAATAAAAAAATAAAAAGGCAGCAACACATTTCCAAAGTTGTGGCCAGAAGCAAGAATAATGCCTCAATCCACTCTGTAAGGCTTCGATTAGATGGATGACTCTGGGTCCTAATGGAACAAAGCATTTTGCTTTCGAAGAAAATAAATGCCAAGATAGAAAAGAACTAGAATACTACCTCTTCCTAGTGAAGAATAGTGCAGCTTCTTCAAGTTGACACAAAAATTCAAAAGAAGCTTAACTTAAAATAAGTCTAAAAAGGCAGAGGTATGTAGTGAAAAGAGCATTAGATCATCCTGGATAAATCACTCATCCTCTCTATTTTTGTTACCAGAACAGTAAAGATAAGGAGTTACAAGCAGAACTGTATATTCTCTGAGTTCCCATCCAAATTCTAAATGCAGGTTTCTGATGGATAAGAAGAGACAGAAAATAAGCCAGACTTTCTGGGCGGGCATGGTGACACGTACCTGTGGTCCCAGCTATTCCAAGGGGCTGAGGCAGAGGAATCACTTGAGCCCAGGAGATTGCACCACTGCACTCCAACCTGAGTGATGCAGCAAGACTCTGTCAAAAAAAAAAAAAAAAAAGATTGAGAGGCACTACATTCAATAAATATTTTGTCAAGTACCTACTATATGGCAGATCCTGTGCTGGGCCCTACTTGTATAAAGTAGCTCCACATTTACTCTAATATACTGTGATTTCCTAGGTGGGTAATACATGAATAGATGATTGATAGACTGATAATTACCTAATAGATAAATAACCTGATAGACACACAGTTCTCATTGCTTTCCAGATATCTGACCTGAGCATACTCTTTGTCCAATACTCAAAAGAGTGTAGGTTTTATGAAGGTGAGTTGTTTGTACTTGCATAAGCACACATACTCTCACAGCTTTAATTATCATGTCGATATTAATAAACACCCAATATATAATCACAACACTCACCTTTTATATATTAGTAAATGCAAGTACTGTTTTCCTAACTGTTTTCAATGCAATTGAACATCTTTCCATTCAAAAACTGAATTCACTATATTTTCTCTTCTCTCAACATTTGTGGTAGATTGAATGATGGCCCCCAGAAAGATATCCACTTCTAAATCTCTGGAAACTATGAAAGTTACCTAACAGCAAAAAAGGACTTTGCAGATGTTCTTAAATTAGGATCTTGAGATGAAAAAATTATTCTGGATTATCCAGGTGGGCCCTAAATGCAATCACAAGTGCCCTTAAGAAAGAAAGGCAGAGGGAGATTACACATGGTTGCAGTTTATGATAATAATTATTAAGAATAGGCGGCCGGGCACGGTGGCTCATGCCTGTTATCCCAGCACTTTGGGAGGCCCAGGAGGGAGATTCACCTGAGGTTGGGAGTTCGAGATCAGCCTGACCAATATGGAAAAACTCCATCTCTATTAAAAATACAAAATTAGCCATGCATGGTGGCGGGCGCCTATAATCCCAGCTACCCGGGAGGCTGAGGCAGGAGAATCACTGAAAGCCGGGAGGCAGAGGTTGCGGTGAGCCTAGATGGCGCCATTGCACTCCAGCCTGGGCAACAAGAGCGAGACTACGTCTCAAAAAAAAAAAAAAAAAAACCTGGAAGAGGCAAGAAAAAATTCTGTAAATTCTGCCCTAGAGTCTCTGGAGGAATATGTTTTCACTGACACCTTAACTGTGGCCCAGTGATACTGTCTCTGGACTTCTGGCCTCCAGAAATGTGAGAACTTAATTTCTGTTGTATTAGCCGCCAAGTTTATACCAATTTGTTGCAGCAGCCTCAGGAAACAATTTCTCCTTGTTTATCAATCAGTGGTACCCATTCTCTTCAACACTCAAACTAAAACTAGAAATAATTTTCAATTTTTTATCCTTTTCATAGCTTATAGCTCTGAGTTTTTCAGCCAGGAGCCACAGCCCATTTATCAGTGGATTGTAAAATCTTTAATGGGTATACCCAAAGGAATTGAGAGCAGAGTCTCAAAGAAAGATTTGTACACCCATGTTCATAGCAGCATTATTCACAATAGCTAAAACATGAAGGCAACCCAAGCGTCTAATAGATAAATAAGTAAAATACAGTAAATATATACAATGAAACATTAGCCTTAAAAAAGAAATTCTGATATATGCTACGACATGAATGAGCTTTAAAGATAGTCACAGAAAGACAAATACTGTATGACTCCACTTATATAAGGTTGTTAGAGGAGTCAAAATCATAAAGTAGAACAGTGGTTTCCTGAGGCTGGGGGTACAGAGAAATAGGAAATTATTGTTTAACGGATAGTTTCAGTTTTACAAGATGGAAAGAGTTCTAGAAATGGATGGTGGTGATGGTTACACAATATCATGAATGTATTGAACATCACTGAACTATACACTCAAAAAATGGTTAGGATGATAAATGTTATGTTATGTGGATTTTACCACAATTTAAAAAAAATCTTTAGTGAATCATCACCAAAAACATTTTAGTAAAATAGAAAAGAAAATGTCAGTATACATTATATATGATAAGGATAAATAAATGTTGTTTTGTAAACTTTTTCTAATTGTATCTGTGAGTAGATATGTCCTAGTTTATGAAATAAACTGGGTGACAGTCCAAAATCTTGAAACAAACTGCTTTTAATATCTCATCAAGTCAATTATCAATCAGTTTCTTCTTTCTCAATACTGACACGCAGGTGTTTTCCCCACTTATTTATTCTAAGCAGGGCAATGTGGTGCTGTGGAATCAGATGACCGAGGATTTGAAGATAAACTCCATCCCTAACTTTGTGATCTGGGGGTCTCTGAACCCGCTTCCTCATAGTAAAATGAATATCATATTATTCTCCTCATAATGCTGCTCTGAGGATTAATTGAGATAATAAATGTAAAGTGCTTAGTCCAATGCCTGAAGATAAAAATTGAGAAAAGGTATGCACTATAATTATCTATGCTCTAAATCTTTAGACTATAGCAGTAACTTTCTAACTAATCTAACTTCATCTCTCATTGCTCCCATCAATCCTGTCCACAATGGCCCAACCTCAGTTTAATCATCCTAAAAGATTCTTTTTATCAATAATGTACTGTGATTTACCATGGTTTATACAGTGATATCTGTACTCTTTCTGACATTCAAAGCTCTCCACGGTCACACTTTGAGCATTCTTATTGCTTTTCCAGCTGGTACAGCTAACTCAGTCTATTAAACACTCATTCCCATCTTTTTACCTTTGTTCATGCTGTTCCCTCATCTCCTTTCTTTTCTTTTTTTCAACTATCCAGACATTGTTGAAAATCTCCTTTCTTTCCACCTATTTAATACCAGACATTCTTCAAAATTTAGCAAAAAGTCGCAATTTATCTATGGAACTTTTCTGGCAATTTGAACTAATATTAGTTCTGCCATCTAAAAAATGACTTCACAGTCAGGTAAAAAGATCATGCTTTCTGAAATCAAATTCACTCAGGTTGAAATCCCAGCTCTGCTCATTAATAGCTGGTTGACTTCAGGCAAGTTTCTTAACCTCCTAATTTTACTTTATTCACTTGTATAAAAAAGATGATACATAAGTGGGGTTGTTGTGATTATCTCATGACAGAATATTTCATCACACTAGCACTGGAGTGATCTCGAAGACTTGCTTATAACACAGTCTTGAATGTCTTAAACACAATCTTTAATGTCTTACATCAAAGTGAGAAAATACACATTACATAAGCTGCCATTCCCACCCTTGAGCAGCCATCATTAATTACTTGCAATACTCTTTACTACTGACCCCAGATATGGTGTCAGAACTCTTCTCAATCCATTATACCAAGCAGTCAATAACAATGGATGAAAATTCAGTCACTCTAAGCAATCACTGGGGCAGCCACTCTGTCATTACTTTCAACTTCCCTTTTTAGAAATTGAAAAAATAGATGTTAAATAGACGGCCTTAACTTAAGTGGCAGAAACATAGAAAGCTCCTTCTTTTGTTTTTTACCTCTCTTCAAATTCTATTTGAATGTCAGTTCATTTTACGGCCAGATTTATTGACTATAATGAAAGGATGGCAGACATTTTTTATCCTCTCTAATTATGTAATTTTCTTTTGTGGCATTTTAATTAAGTACAAGACAATATTAATGCTTGGTGATTATGTGCCACAGAGATGGTAACACTGATCAAAGTAAAAATATTGAAAGGTTGACTCAGCTCTGCTGAATAATAAAATCTCTGTCAATTACCTATAGACATAACATAAAATCAAAAGTTGTGATAATGATCAGTGGCCTTTACTATTTCCTATCAGTTAGGGTTATACTATATTCAAATTCCTATCATTTCTCTTATTAAATCTATGAAACTAGTAAAGCAAATAAGAAATAAAAATTCAAGGAAAAGAGTAAAATAGCACTTAGATCTATTCAGTAATAACCTAATTTTTTATTTACCAAATTTTGACAATAAAAAGGTACCATTTACTATAGAATTTTTGTTTTAGCAGCTCTTGAGCTACGTGACTTATTAAAAATGTCATTTATTTACAAGGTGGCTCAGGTCCCAATCCGTTAAGTGACAACCTTTAATATATACAAAAGTAGTCTCAATACTGAAAGAAACAGTACTCTCCACAAGCAGATTGAGAATCAATTTAATGATTGAGTAAAAAGTCAGTTTATTTTATTTTGTTTTGTTTTATTTTATTTATTTATTTATTTATTTTGAAATGGAGTTTCACTCTTGTTGCCCAGGCTGGAGTGCAATGGCACGATCTCAGCTCACTGCAACCTCCGCCTTTTAGGTTCGAACAATTCTCCTGCCTCAGGCTCCCAAATCACTGGGATTACACGCACCCGCTACCATGCCCAGCTAATTTTTGTTATTTTTAGTAGATACAGGGTTTCACCATATTGGCCAGGCTGGTCTCAAACTCCTGACCTCAGGTAATCCACCCGCCTCGGCCTCCCAAAGTGCTGGGATTACAGGTGTGAGCCACTGTGCCCAGCCAAAAGTCAGTTTACTATGCACAAAATATTATATAGTCAGGGTAACATTTATCATGAAAGCTGGTAGCTTATCTAACCATTTTTGCAACAATCCTTTTTCTCCATTGGGTAAACTTTCAAAGTTGTAGGATTTAAAATTTAACAAATATAAAGCATAAAGATAAGTAAGACAAGGTCCACCTTTCAGGAGCTCCTAGTTTAGCAGGACAGACAGAAATCTAATTAAATAATCAGTGTAAATGGCATGCCACTTGCTGTGGAAGATTGTATAGGAACGTGTGGAAGCTGAGAAAGCAACTCCCAGCTGCTTGCATGAGTCTACACAGAGAAGAAAACACAAGATGGGTGTCTCCAAGCAGACTACCAGGACAAGGGCATCCTAGACAGGAAAAATGAGACAACAAATACCAGTTATTTCACAGAGGTATAAGCAGCATCATGCATTTTGGGAATGGGAAATAATCCTAGAAGATGAGTGAATCATAGGTAACATGAGTCCTACCCTTCAGCACACCAGAGGAAGCAGAAGTTTGTCTACCCTATAGTGTCCCAAAGTTGAATGTAGGAGTAAAAGCCTTTAAAAGTTCCATGAAAACTGAGAGCAGATACCAAACGTAATATCCCGACAAGGCAGCAATACCAAAACAAAAAGAGCAAATCTTAAATTTGGTCATTAATCAAAGCAACCATTGGGAAAACATGCGTGGAAATAAGTGGCCAAAATAAGGAATCCTGACAACCAAGAATAGCAGGAGAAAGCAATGATGGAACAGGATAGAAGTGGTGGTCCAGATGCATTCTGGAATGGCACACACAAGTCTTCAGTGACTTTTTATGCAACAGTGGGCTGGCCATAGACCAATCAAAACCTCCCAATAAGATAAAATAGAATGAACAATAAATAAAAATTTTTTTAAATTAGAAAATAATTTTTTGAAGATAAAATGGAATGAACACCACCCACTTTGCAAAATTCTCAGATTCTCCTAAAATATTCAGTGCAATTTTTTTGTCTTCTGCCTTTTTTTTTTTTTTTTTTTTTAAAGACAGGGTCTCACTCTGTCACCCAGGCTGGAGTGCAGTGGTGCTATCACAGCTCACTGCAACCTCTGCTTCCCAGACTCAAGCCATCCTCCTGCCTCAGTCTCCTGAGTAGCTGGGACTACAGACATGTGCCACCACACCCAGTTAATTTCTGTATTTTCAATAGAGATGGGGTTTTGCCATGTTGGCAAGGCTGGTCTCAAATTTCTGGGTTCAAGTGATCCAACCGCTCAGCCTCCCAAAGTGCTGGGATTACAGGCATGAGCCGCAATGCCTGGCCTTTAAATTATTTTTTAATTAGACAGGTACTATATCTACACAATTTTATTGTAAAAATTGAAACAGAGTAAATTTTAAATGTAATTTGATACCACCCAATACCAAATTTTTCCAAAAAAACAATTATTGTTATTAGTGTCCTACCTCCTAAGCATTTGTGTTTTATATACTTGCAAAAACATATGGCTTTGGTTTTGTAACATAAGTAGCATCATTCTCTGCATGTTACTCTTTTCATATTTTTTTCATGTAGTGATATATTGTCAAAGAATAACTCAGAGACCTTTAATTATTTTGCATGCTTTTTATTTCTTACATGAGGAAGATAGACATTAGACTGTCAAGGGACAAAGGCAAAAAACAGGACTTATAAGAAAAATGGGAAAGCAAATAAACCTGTAGGCAGTCTGGGAATAGTGCACCCTTTTCTCCATTTTTGGTGTAAGCTCTTTCACCAGCAACTAGCTAAAAGACCACTCTGGACAGTCTGCCATTGAATAGGCTGGCTGGGGAAAATGGAGAAAATAATTTCAGTAGTTTATGGATTCTCCCAAAAACCTTGAGAGTCCTTGAGAAACTTACAGGAGCAGCTGTTTCTCTGTGATGTCTACTGTGTCTGTCTGTTGTCTCCCCACCCCCACCCTCTCTCCGAGAACTACTTCTGCACCATTTCCTGCATCCCAATTTCTTCATCTGCCCTAATACTCAGCGCCACCAAGGTCAGGAACCTTGGGTTCTCTTTGATTCCTCCTTCTAGGCTGCCCATTAGGGACTATATATTTGTGATCTGCCAAAATTCATATGTTGAAAACCTAATTCCCAGTGGGATGGTATTATGAGGTAGAAGCTCTGTGAGGTAATTAGGTTTAGATGAGGTCTTGAGGGTAGAGTCCCCAAGATGGGATTAGTGCCCTTACAAGAAGAGACAGAGACGAGAGCTGTTCTATCTTGGCCATGTGATGATATGAGAAGGTGGCTGTCTACAAGCCAGGAAGCACTCCCTCACTAGACACTGAATCTGATAGCACCTTGATCTTGGACTTCCCAGACTCCAGGACTGTGACCAATAAATGTTTCTTATTTAAGCCATTTAGCCTATGGTATTGTTACAGCAGCCTAAACTGATGGAGACAGCCCCATTAGCTAAAATATCTTCACACCTATTCTCCTAAATGTTTCTCTAATCTTTCCTCTCCTAGTTAGGTTTTCGTCATTACTTGCCTAAAGAATTATAATAGTGTCCTAATTAGTTTTCCTGCTTCTCGATTTTTTCCCCTCCAAATCCATCCTCTATCCAGCTGTCAGATCTACTCACCTAGAAATTGAAATAAGACTGTACCACTCATCAGCTTAAAATCTTTAATAGATCGCAGGGGCCTAATGAACAAATTAAAACCTTGTTAAAATGGCAAAGCCTTCAAAGAACTGGGTCTCCAATCTCATCTTTCCCCAGTCCCTGCCTCATATTTTATGCTCCAGTAACACTCAACTGCTTATAATTCATGGCACATCTTGCGCTATTTTTTAAGCCAATTCCTCTCCTAATACCATCCCCTTTGCCTGGAATTCAGACTCTCACCCATTCTTCCCTGGCAGTGAAAGAGCCCAAATCAACTGTTAAAATAGTCACAATTACTAAGCTCTTTCCAGAAATTGGTATGGTTGTACAGGGTTTTCTGATCACTCACTCCTTCTGTTCCTTCAGTTCTTTTTTCCTGAAGGAAATCTTTCTCCAAAAAAAAAAGGCAAAAAAAAATTCTATAAGAGCCTCTAAATATTGAAAATATTGGAATAATCTAAAAGCTCTCAGCCCATGTCTAGGAGAACTTGAAGGACTCAGTGTCATAGACAATGTTCTCAAACTTGATCTTGCAGAGCATCACCAGAATGGATTCACTGCCCAGGGTGCATGCAAGAAGATGGGACTGAGGTAGGCAGTAGAGAGAGGTAGGAAAAAATCAGGAAGACAGACTAGAAACGAGTGAGAACTCCAAAATGCCCATCTGATGCTAGCCCTGCGTGGACTGGGAGGCAACCTGAGAGGAAATAAATAATGTTTTCCAACATTCTCTGGGCTACATGAGTGTGCCTCAACACTAGCTAGTATTGTTTTCTTTTTAACAATGACAGCTGCAACCCTTCCAGACATCTCAGGGAATTCAGAGGATTACATGCCTTTTGTCACATCGATTCAATGCATCCAAGTGCTCACTTGCCACTGCAGCAGCAAAGCCAACTACATTCTTGTGTCCTTAACCTACAATTTTACCTATAGTACCTCCTTGTATAACCAAGATGTGTGTGGATCATTTCCACCCACCTCCTGCCCTTTACTTCCTAACTTCTGCCTTTGAGATGCTATAGGATTTTGTTCTACCCATTTTCACATAAAAAAGAATAGTTAGCCAGGCTTTCCAGCTCATGCTTACCATTTTTCTTCATCTATTCATTCCTCATTTATTCCATCTCTCTTGCACTTTTGGCACTAGAAATGAACTCCTCTTTCCCTTTTGTCAAATCCTTTGTCATCCTTCAAAAGGTCATAAAAAGATTCGGAGGTTGGAGGTCATCAAACTCATTGACAAAAGATGGAAAAACATGGCCCAGTGGAGGAAAGTATGGAGAAGTTTTGTTTTGCTTTAAGAGACAGGGTCTCACTCTGTCACCCAGGCTGGAGTGTACAGCATGACCATAGCTCACTACAGCCTCAAACTCCTGAGCTCGAGGGATCCTGCCACTTCAGCCTCCTGAGTAGCTGGGACTACAGGCATGCAGGCATGTGCCACTGTTAACAGATGGAAGGTCTTGCCTGTGAGTTGTCTTGTCCAGGTTCTTGGCGTGTTGAACAAAGAATTGAATAAAGTGCACACAGCAACAAAAGAAGCAATGAAGATGAACAAAATAACAAAAGAATGGAGTAACAATGGCACAGATTTATCAAAGAAGCAACAGTACAATTCACAGAGTGGGAGCAGTCTCGAGCAAGCAGCTCAAGAGCACCCCCACCTCCGGTTGCAATGGTCCCCAGGGTTTTTATAAAGCCCTTGCTGCCCTTTAGAAGCCTCCCATTAGATACACTCCATGAAGGACTGGCCTGTGACCAACCAGAGGCTGAAGTGGAGACTTGGCCTGCAGTCAATCAGAAGCTCAAGTGGAAACTTCTGTCCTGTTATCACAGGAGTGCTGATGTTGCCTGTATGCTGCGTAATCTTGCCTAGAACTCTCTGCACCTGCTGTTCCTTTGCTTATGCCTTAACCCTTGGTTACCCTAATTCCCTATTCTCCTGCCTCACCCCCATGCCCAATTGATTTATTTTTATTTTTTTAGAGACAGGGTCCTGCTATGTTTCCCAGGCTGGTCTGGAACTCCTGGCCTCAAGTAATTCTCCTGCCTCAGCCTCTCAAAGCACTGGGATTACAGGCGTTGAGCCACCGCACCCAGCCAAGAAGATTTTATGAATCCCTATAGCTTACTCCATCTACCTAACCACCTCAACACATATACACGCTCCACCTTCTCTCAGCAAATTAGATGAAATTAATGTTAGGCAGGGGTCCACTCCTTCAACTATCTACCTCCACCGCTACAAGTTATTTATATCTACATCTAGTTTGTAAGAAAAAGATGTCCCCACTGCAGTTTGAGACCAAATTTTGCATCTATTTTCTTGCTATGATGACATAGTTGTTCCATCTACCTCTTCTATCTATCCTTGGGGAACCTCAGCACCAATCAAACTAAACTGCTTTCAGTTCCCCAAATGTGCAAGCTGTATCATGCATTGGCACCTTTGTTCACACCGCTCCCCTTCCTTCAATGACACTCTCCAAACCCCCATATTGAATGCTGCTGAACCCATGAGTCAGGATCCAATTCAAAAATCATCTTCTCTATAAAATCTTCCATGAAACTTGCAGTAGGATCAGCCATTCCTCCCTTGTTTCCCACCACATTCTGTGTACTCTCCATCCTGTCATCTATGACTTTTTCCTGCACTTAGTGTTTTACATGTCTCCTCCCATTGTTCTTCATATTTTTTAATTTTTTAAAAAAATTAATAGAGACAGGGTCTCACTATGTTGCCCAGGCTGGTCTCGAACTCCTGACTCAAGTGATCCTCCCATCTTGGCCTCCCAAAGTGCTAGTATTACAGATGTGAGCCACCATGACCAGCCCCATTATTTTTTAAAATGCAGAACGTTTTTATATTGCCTTTATTTGCTTTTGTATTGATAGCAGTGTCTAGCACATAGTAGGCATTTAAATGCCTGTTGCATCAATGAATGATAACACAGAAGAATATCCTTTACCAAAACAATACATATATGATTTTTAAAAAGAGATAGAAGAATAGCACTTGACCTGTATGAACTTTACATTTTCCACAACCATCCCTCCAGTCCCAAGGTTTGGGAGCATAATAAGCAGCACTTGAGGTGGGGCCCAGTGGCTCATGCCTGTAATCTCAGCACTTTGGGAGACTGAGGAGGGGAACCCCTTGAGGTCAGAGATTTGAGATCAGCCTAGACAACATAGCAAGACCCTGACTTTGTCTCTACAAAAAAAATAAAACAAATTAGCCAGCGTGGTGGTGCATGCCTGTAGTCCTAACATGGGAGAGGGATCAATTGAAACCAAAAGTTTGAGGTTGCAGTGAGCTACAATCGCCACTATACTCCAGCCTGGTTGACAGAGCGAGATCCTATCTCGAAAAAAGCAGTTGAGGGATAAAAAGAAGTAGAAATAAAAGAAACTGATATTGTGGGAATTAGACAAGCCAGTCACACAGGTGACATGAATGACATGTTCCTAATAAAAGTAACAAAAGCGGCATAAGACTATGACATTGTGCCTGGCCACATCCACACATATGACTCATATAAGATGGGGATGAAATGCTTCCTCAGGAGACTAAAAATTCAGACTTGCTATTTTACTTTGCCTTGTTTTACCTTGAAAAACAATCAAGATCTAATGATCTGATTTTTCTATTTCTTGGCAAATCTAGTTTGGCTTTTTTTTTTTTTTTTTTGAGACAGGGTCTCTCACTCTGTTTCCAGGCTGGAGTGCAGTGGTGCAATCACAGCTCACTTGCAGCCTCCATCTCCTAGGCTTAAGCGATCCTCCCACCTCAGCCACCCAAGTAGCTGGGACTTAGGCGCACACCACCATGCCCGACTAATTTTTTATTATTATTATTTGTAGAAATGAGGTCTTGCTATGTTGCCCAGGCTGGTCCTGAACTCCTGGGCTCAAGCAATCCACCTGCCTCAGCCTCCCAAAGTGCTAGGATTATAGGTGTGAGCCACTGCATTCAGCCTAAATCTAGTTTGGCTTCTAGCATACTAAAAATCAGAGTTTTTTTCATATTCCAATCCTGGCCTGGTTTTGTTTCTCCTTCTTTCACCACTCACCTGACACTCTCACTCCAGTCTCTTCCCTGTCATCAGCCAACAGCAGGGTTGAGTACTGATCACACCAGTTATCTAGGTGCTTAGGAAAGCTGTTTGGTAACCAAACACTTTCAGCTGCCTTCTCTAGGTCTAAACAGCTAACAGACTGTTTTTTGCTGTCCCCAAAGGGCCAAGTTTGCTCTTCTCTGGCCTATAACAAGGTATTTTAAGATGCTGGCAATAATTCTCTAAAAACAGAGCATTGGATAAATTCTTGATTTGAATTACTGATAATTTTACTCCCCCAAGGGCAAGGGAAGCAACAACCAGTGCTATTTCTTTTAACCCTGATCAACATGAAATTTGGTGAATATAGAGACAGAAAACTTGAGAAAAATAGACCATGTTTTTCTCAAGACCACGTTATGTTAAAATTTTTAGCCAAGGAAGAGGCCACATTTCTTCTTTTGTTTGTTCAGTCTCGATAGACTGTCAAATTTGAAAATTGCCAATGCCGACTCTATTTTTAGTCGTCATGGAGGGATATTGGGAAAAGTTTTCAATTAGCAATAATCACACTTTTGATAAATCTCACTGGCTATGATACTATGATACTGCCCCTGCACAAAACTAGAGATCACATTTATTACATTTATTTTTCTTTTCTTTTCTTTCTTTCTTTCTTTTTTTAAACAGATAAACCATTTTATTCTAAGAGAATATTTCTGTGGTTTCTGCAAGGGGAAAACCCAAAAGTGGTTGAAAACCACAAAAGAACCGAAAGAATGATTTTGATATTTCTGTTTTTGTTTCCTTGATGTTGATGTTTTCTTCTCCTCGGGGAAAAAAAGTAATTTTACAAAATTTTAGGAGATAATTTTTTTTTTTTTTTGGAGACAGGGTTTTGCTCTGTCACCCAGGCTAGAGTGCAGTGGCACAATCAGAGCTCACTGCAGCCTCCACCTCCCAGGCTCAAGCAATTCTCCCACCTCAGCCTCCCAAGTAGCTAGATCACAGGCACACACCACCATCCCCAACTAATTTTTAAATTTTTTGTGGAGACGGGTTATCACCATTTTACCCAGGCTGGTCTTGAATTCCCACACTCAAGCAATCCTCCTGCCTCAGCCCCCTAAAGTACTGGGATTACTGGCCTGAGCCACTGTGCCCAGCCAGTTTTAGTAAAATTCAAAAAGCAAATAATTAGACATACACGTCAAAAGCTACATTTATGAGGAATGACCAATAATTAATCAATGTCTTCTTTTATGAATAAATTTAGGGTTCTGGGCTACTCTGTGGACTAACATGCAAATGAAATCCCTGTACAGTCATTTATCAGGGTATTGGTTCTTCTCAGCTAAAAGATACTGATTTGTTTTTCTTCCTGGTATTTTATTACCATGTCTACTATGCTAACAATATTTGTTTTTTCATACAACTACAGAAGGGGAAAATGTTAGTGTTTAGACAAACCATAAAATTCATATAGTGGGGACTATTTCACTTGATGTTTCTGGATAGTTTCTTGGCAGACTTATCAGACAATCCAATTATTTGTTCTCCATATCAAACAAGGTATGGAAGTAAGAAGTTTTCCAGTCAGAAATGACAAACAGATGGAATTAATTACATAGAACTGGGGCGGATTTACTTCTTTCACTCAGTTTATGGTAACAAAAATGAGATTTGTTATAGGCAGAGTTAGAACCGTCAAGTACACAATGTCAGAAGACCTTTTTCATTTTTATTTTACTTAAATGCCTTTCATCTGTCAAAAAAAATAAACCCCTGCCACCCCCACCTAAAAAATGGGACATCCTGAAAAGTCTTTCAAACTTAAAATTTCTAAGAGGCTTTTTGATATCTCTAAATTTTGTCATAGGGTGAAATTAACCTCTGCTAACGCAGTTCTGTGATTGGCCAACATCATAAAAGCTTTAATTCAAAATTTTGTGGGGGCTGAGTGCCGTGGCTCACGCCTGTAACCTCAGCACTTTGGGAAGCCGAGGCAAGCAGATCACCTGAGGTCAGGAGTTCAAGACCAGCCTGGCCAAAATGGTGAAACACGGTCTCTACTAAAAATAACAAAAATTAACCGGTCGTGGTGGACACCTGTAATACCGGCTACGCGGGAGGCTGAGGCACGAGAATCGCTTGAACCCAGGAGGCGGAGGTTGCAGTGAGCTGAGATTACGCCACTGCACTCCAGCCTGGGCGACAGAGTGAGAATCCAAAAAAAAAAAAAAATTTGCGGGAAGAAACTGAAAATGGAGATGAGGGAAATGGGTTGATATCCCACACACGTCTATGACTTGCAGTAGAGACTACTTTTTTTTTTTTTTTTTTTTTTTGAGACAAAGTCTCGCTCTTTCTCCCAGGCTGGAGTGCAGTGGCGCTATCTTGGCTCACTGCAATCTCCGCCTCCCGGGTTCACGCCATTCTCCCGCCTCAGCCTCCCAAGTAGCTGGGACTATAGGCGCCCGCCATGGCGCCCGGCTAATTTTTTGTATTTTTAGTGGAGACGGGGTTTCACCGTGTTAGCCAGGATGGTCTCGATTTCCTGACCTTGTGATCCGCCCACCTCGGCCTCCCAAAGTGCTGGGATTACAGGCGTGAGCCACCGCGCCCAGCCCACATTTCTTAATTATATTTTTATTCTACTTTTAAAGGGCGTATTTAAAAATGTTTGGCCCACTGGTTGTCAAAGTGTAGTCCACCAACCAGTAACATCAGCATTTCTAGGGAATTTGTTAGACATGTCGTTTTTGAGGCTCACCTCAGTCTTCCTGACTCAGGAACTCTGGGGTGGGACCTAGTAATCCTTTTAAGGAGCTCATCGGGGATCCTGAGATAAGTTAAAGTCTGACAACCACTAGTCCAGAGAAAAGATTGATATGCTTCCATGAGCAAAGACTCTCAGGCAGCAGCTTCCAGGTTCACAAGAACCACCTGATGCTTTTGTTTCGGTTTTGTTTTCCAATAATCCTAATCTTGTGCTTGTTTAAATGCAGGTTCCTGGGCTTCTCCCCAAGAGAATCTGATTCAGTAGGCCTGAAGTGGGTCCAGAAATCTCATTTTAAGAAACGAGCTGGGTAATTCTGATGCAGGTGGTCCACAGATGACTCTGAGAAGCCATACTTATTGTTTAGCTCTTAGTCCCTAATACAGTCATCTGACACAATTGACCACACCTGCCTCCTGGAAGCACCTTCTGCTCACTAGTCTCTCTAGGTATTATGCCTGCCTTACAGACCACTTAATCTCAGTTTCCTTTACTGAATTCACCTGTTCTTCCCAACCTGCAAATACTAGTGTGTCCAAGGCACACTCTTCATACCTAGTCTCTTTTTCCATCCATGCTCACTTCCTTTTTTTCTTTTCTTTTCTTTTTTTTTT
Organism: Pongo pygmaeus; assembly: GCF_028885625.2. NCBI lineage: Eukaryota > Metazoa > Chordata > Mammalia > Primates > Hominidae > Pongo > Pongo pygmaeus. The sequence continues at coordinate 130,238,507 of NC_072373.2, read as the reverse complement.
TTTTCCTTTTCTTTTCTGAGACAGAGTCTGGCTCTGTCACTCAGGCTGGAGTGAAGTGGTGTGATCTTGCCTCACTGTAACCTTTGCCTCCCTGACTCAAGCCATCCTCCCACCACCTCAGCCTCCCAAGTAGCTGGGACTACAGGTGTGCACCACCATGCCAGGCTAATTTTTGTATTTTTGTAGAAATGGGGTTTGGGTATGTTGCCCAGGCTGGTCTCCAATTCCTAGGCTCAAGCAGTCCACCCAACTTGGTGTCCCAAAGTGCTGAGATTACAGGCGTGAGCCACTGCGCCTGGCCCATGCTCACTTCCTAAGTGCCAATGACACAAACGTATTTAATATATCTCCAGAAATATGTATCAAACAGATACCTCCACTTAGATATTTTAATGACATCTAAAATTTAACATGTCCAACGCTGAATTCTTGCTTTCCACCTTTCAGAGCTGCTCTACCCCTCCCTCTCACTAATTTTCCTATCCTCACAGATGCTACCACCATATTCAGTTTCTTCTAGCTTCTCAGGCTAGAACCCTAGAAATCATTCTTTTTATATTCCACTTTTATATTATCACTCCAAATTCAACCCTTTAGCAAATCTTTCCAGCTCTCTCTCTCCCTTTAAAATATGTCCTAAATCAGGCCAGGTGCAGTGGCTCATGCCTGTAATCCCAGCATTTGGGGAGGCCAAGGCTGGCGGATTGCTTGAGTCCGGGACTTTGAGACCAACCTGGGCAATATGGTGAAACTCCATCTCTACCAAAAAATAACAAAATAAAAAACTACCCAGGCATGGCAGCACCTGCCTATAGTCCTAGCTACTCGGGAGCCTGAAGTCAGAGGATTGCTTGAGCCCAGGAGGTGGAGGTTGCAGTGAGCTGAGTTTGTGCCACTGTACTCCTGGGCAACAGAGTGAGACCCCATCTCAAAAACAAAAACAAAAATATGTCCTAAATCTATCTATTTCTAACCTTCTTCACCATCACCACTCTATTCCAAGCCACCAGTATTTCCTCCCTAGACAACTGTGATAGCCCTGTAATTGGTCTCCCTGATCTTCTCTTGCATGACAGGTTAGGTGCCCCTTCTAAATTTACAGCATGTCGCTGCTCTGCTCAACACCCTCTACTAGCTTCCCAGCTCACTTGAATATAATCCGAAGTCCTTATCATGACCTATGCTTGATCCAGCTCCTGCCCCATTCCCAAACTCAGCACGACCATGCTCTGCCTCACTCTGTTTTCCAACCTTTCTGCCCTCCTTGCTCTTCCTCTATCAAGCCAAACACATTTCCACGACAGGGTCTTTGCACTAGATGCTTCTTCTTCCTAGAATCTACCGTTACCACCCTTGCCCCTACACCAGATATTTGTACCCTCCTCATTCTGTTTCTACTCAAGTATCATATCCAGGAGACCCTCCCTGACTACTTGGATCAGCAAGAGTTCAACTAGAGAAACAGAACCAGTAGGAGATACATATTAAGAAATTGATTGCAAGGAATTGGCTTACATGATTGTGGGGGCTAGCTGGGCGAGTCTGAAATCCACAGGGTAGGCTGTTAAGAAGCATAGGCTGAAACTCTTATGTGCAGGCTGAAGCTGCTGTCCAGAGCTGGAATTTCCTGTTCTTCAGGGAAGCCTCAGCTTTGCTCTTAACTGATTGAATCAGGCCCACAGATTACCTAGGATGATTTCCCTTTCTTGGTGCCACCTGATTATGGTCTTTGATTACCTCAACAAAATATCTTCATAGCAACACCTAGATTAGTGTCTGATTGAATAACAGGACTATAGCCCAGAGAAGTTGACAGATACAACTGACCATCACAGTATTATATTTAAAAAAGAGCTCCTTACCTTGCTTTATTTTCTTCACAGAATTTATCACTTCCTGACATCATTTTTATATGTTTATTTCTTTATTTATGTATTAGCTACCTCACCTACTATAATGTAAGATTCACCAGGAAAAGAATTTTGTCTTTTGATTGATTTAACTAATATTTGTTCTGATAATCTACTTTTGGACATAGCATTTACTTCTGCTGTTTTATTATTATGACCAACGTTAATATGAAGATCTTCACGCATACACACACATGTATCTCGGGTCACTTTTCCAATTTTTAACTTTTAAAAGTAATTTTAATTTTTCCAATCTAGTTTTTCTGTTAGATTTTGATGTCAGGCTTATAGAGATATAATTCTATGTTGAGTAAAATGTGCCCTTTTTAATGTACAGCTCTATGAATTCTGAGAGCACATGCAGACCTGTAACCACCATGATCAAGACAAAGAGCATTTCCACCTCCCTAAATATTTCCTTCGTGCCCCTTTGTAGTCAACCCTTGCTTCACCGCGTCTCTAGAAACCACTTGTATTTAGTTGGCTAGAACTGCCATAACCAAATAACACAGACTGAGTGGTTTACCTGACAGAAATTTATTGCCTCACAATTCTGATGTCTAGAAGTCCAAAATCAAGGTCTTGGCAGGGTTGGTTCCTGGTTACATACTCTGAGGAGTATGAGGGAAAGATCTTTTCCAGGCCTCTCCCCTTGCCTTGCAGATGGCTGTCTTCTTCCTATGTCTCTTTGCACCATCTTCCCTCTACGCATATCTCTGTCCAAATTTTCCTCTTTTATAAGGACATCAATCATGATGAATTACGGCCCACCCTAGTGAACTCATGTTAACCTGATTAGCTCTGTAAAGACCCTATACCCAAATAAGGTCACATTCTGAGGTACCATATGTTGAGTTAGGACTTCAACATATGAATTTTAGAGCAACACAATTTAATCCATAACACCACTGATCTGTTTTTCTCCATGTAGATGTATCCTTTCCAGACTATCCCATGAACTGAATCATTTATGTGGCCTTTTGCATCTATCTTCTTTCACTTTGCATAATGCCTAAGAGATTCATCCAAGATGCCTGTGTCAGAAGTTCATTCCTTGTTATTGCTGAGTAATATTCCATTGTAGGTATTGTAGTTTGTTTACCCATTCACCAGCTGAAGGACATTTGGGTTGTTTCCAGTTTAGAGCAGTTATGAATAAAGCCACTATAAACTTCACATACTGGTTTTGTGTGCACATATGTTTTCATTCTTTTTAAGTAAATACCTAGGAATGTGATTATAAGTTATATTTAAAATTTTAACAAACTACCAAATTATTTTCCAAAGTGCATCATTGCTCATTCCAACCAGCAATGTGTGAGGACTTAAATAGTTATGAAAATTACACTTTATGACATCATTCAATAACTTAAGGATATTACTTCCGTACTGCAGAAACAATGGAGGCAGGAGGTATGGTTTTAACAAAGAGCTTATCTCTTTAACAAAGAGCTTATCTGCCTATGCTACCTCCCAAGAAAAGCTCTTGGTAAATACACTATTCTAAGAGAAAGACAGAGACTCTTCTAACTGAAACAAGTTGTTTTTAAAATCAAATAATAAAAAAGGATATGTAATAAAAAGTAATTGTTCTGTGTTCCTCTGTCCTCTACCACCAGTCCGTGAACCTGGAGGCGAATCTTTTACATATGTCTGTTTTAGTTCTTCTGGTGGCTACTTCCATTTCTTTTAATAATATACCCTTCCTACTACTTTTTTGTATAATATCTTCAGGTATTTTTTATTAATTTCCTGCTATTCTCCCCTGCTCATCTCCACTCTTTGTATGTTCATGTCACTATTTTTAGTTCCTGAATTGGCTACTTTTTTAACTTAATATAATACTCACACTTCTTTCTTTCTGTCTTTCTTTCTTTCTTTCTTTCTTTCTTTCTTGAAACAGAGTCCTACTCTGTTGCCCAGGCTGGAGTGTAGTGGCACGATCACAGCTCACTACAGCCTTCACCTCCTGGACTCCCACCTATGCCTCCTGAGTAGCTGGGACTACAGGCGTGCACCACCACACCCAGCTAATTTTTGTATTTTTTGTAGAATTTGGGTTCGCCATATTGCCCAGGTTGGTCTCAAACTCCTTAGCTCAAGCAATCTGCTGGCCTCGGCCTCCTAGAGTGCTGGGACTACAGGCATGAGCCACCATGCCCAGCTCCAAACTTCTTTCTATTAATAATTGTCTCAAATATATATGTTATCCTTTGAATTTTTCCTATACAAGATTAGGATAATAAGACTGGTCCAAGTGCAGTGATGTTTACAATTAATTAATCACAGATTTCTTTGTCCCTTCTCCACTCCCACTGGCTCACTTGAGTAGCCTTTAAAAAATAATGAAAAAAATAATAAAATAAAGTTTAAAATAAATAAAAAGATTAGGATAATAGGACCTCCAACATTCCATTTACATTCCCTTTTTATCTTCTGTCAATAACTCCCACATGGTCCAGGTGGATAACATTTATATTCTATTCTGTAACCATAACTATATCATCTATGTTTTGCCTATAAATTGATTTCAAAGTTGAAACTACAAACAGGATTTATATTATGATTATTGACTATTTTAATATTGTTCAGTGAAGACTGCTAAGAAGACTACTAAAGGCTTGCCTGTTAAGGAATGTTTGAAGTACAAAAATAAGGAAGATATCTGCTTAAAAGAGGCAGGTGGTAAATTAAAAGATGGCAGTGGAAAATAGAACTTCTCAACACCTGTTTTCTTCTCTCTTGAACAGAATGATTTTGAAAGTGAAGAGATTAAAACAAACATGATCAGGAGAGAATAAAGGAACAAGAAAGAGGGTGAGGAGCAACCTCTGTATCCCTGGTCCCAGTTTCTTCTAGCCACTGGTGTCCTTCACCTGAAGCCTTGGTCTTCCTCAGTTTATAAAGCAGCTCTCAACGGAGACGGTGTCAAATGATAGATTCAAACAGAGGTGCCCTAAAAAGACTTTCAAAAATATGTCCTTAAAGGTAGAGAGCAAGGCCTTCGAAAGCTGTACAGAACAAATGGTGTGGTTCATTAAAATTACTTGGATTTAAACTCATTTCATTTTTTTTATGTTTATTTGTTCTTTGACTCGGTCTCCCTTACACACTATGCACCATGCCTCTATTTAAATGTGAGCTTCAGAAGAGCAGAGGCCTTGTTAGTCTTGTTTTCACTGTGCCCAGAATAGTGATCCACTAAGAGAAGTGCTTCCTTCACTTTCTCTGGCTCATTTCTATTGGCATACAAACTGCTGTTTATCTCCACAAAATTTTCCTTGATTCTATTTCCTGTACCTGCAACTGCCCCACCACCATGACTTTTTTTTCCTCTTTGTTGTGGCAAAATATAAAAATTGCTTATATTCCTGGCCAGGCGCAGTGGCTTACGCCTATAATCCCAGCACTTTGGGAGGCTGAGGCAGGTGGATCACTTGAGGTCAGGAGTTCAAAACTAGCCTGTCCAACATGGTGAAACCCTGTCTCTACTAAAAATACAAACACTAGCTGGGCATGGTGGCGCATGCCTATAATCCCAGCTACTTGTGAGGCTGAGGCAAGAGAATTGCTTGAACCGAGGAGGCGGAAGTTGCAGTGAGCCGAGATCGCACCATTGCACTCCAGCCTGGGTGACACAGAGAGACTCCATCTCAAATTAAAAAAAAAAAAGAAAGAAAAAAAGGCAAAGAATTGCTTATATTCCTTGTATTAGTCTGCTCTAGCTGCCATAACAAAAATACTATAGACTGGGTGGCTAAAACAACAGGAATTTGTTTCTCACAATACTGAAGTCTGAGAAGTCCAAGATGAAGGTGTTAATTTGATTTCTGGTGAGGTTTCTCTCTCCTGGCTTGCAGATGGCCACCTTCTTGCTGTGTCTTCATATGGCCTTTCCTCAGTGTGTGCCCTAGGAGAGATCTTTCTCTCTTTCTGTTCTTAAAAGGCCGCTAATCCCATCATGAGGACCCACACTTATGGCCAAATCTAACTCTAATTGCCTCCCAAAGTCCCCATTTCCAAATAACATCACAGAGAAGGTTAGGGCTTCAACATATGAAAGTGGGGGAGACACAAACATTCAGCCTATAACATTCCACCACTGGCCCCCCAAAATGCATGTCCTTATTTGAAGGGGTGGCCTGCCCCTCCACACCTGTGGGTATTTCTCGTCAGGTGGGACGAGAGACAGAAAAGAAATAAGACACAGAGACAAAGTATAGAGAAAGAACAGTGGGCCCAGGAGACCAGCGCTCAGCATACGGAGGACCTGCACTGGCACCGCTCTCTGAGTTCCCTCAGTATTTATTGATTGCTATTTCCACTATCTCAGCAAGGGGAATGCGGCAGGAGAACGGGGTGATAGTGGGGAGAAGGTCAGCAAGAAAACATGTGAGCAAAGGAATCTGTGTCACAAGTAAGTTCAAGAGAAGGTACTATGCCTGGATGTGCAGGTAGGCCAGATTTATGCTTCTCTCCACCCAAACATCTCAGTGCAGTAAAGAGTAACAGAGCGGCATTGCCACCAGCATATCTTGCCTCCAGCCACAGGGCAGTTTTCTCCTACCTTAGAATAGAACGAACGTACGATCGGGTTTTATACCAAGATGTTATGTTCCCAGGGGCATGCAGGAGACAGAGGCCTTCCTCTTATATCAACCGCAAGATGCCTTCCTCTTTTACTAATCCTCCTCAGCACAGACCCTTTACGGGTGTCGGGCTGGGGGATGGTCAGGTCTTTCCCTTCCCACGAGGCCATATCTCAGGCGGTCTCAGTGGGGAGAAACCTTGGACAACCCAGGCTTTCTTGGGCAGAGGTCCCTGCGGCTTTCCGCAGTGCATTGTGCCCCTGGTTAATCGAGAATGGAGAATGGCGATGACTTTTACCAAGCATACTGCCTGTAAACATATTGTTAACAAGGCACATCCTGCACAGCCCTAGATCCCTTAAACCTTGATTCCATACAACACATGTTTCTGTGAACACAAGGTTGGGGCTAAAGTTACAGATTAACAGCATCTCAAGGCAAAACAATTGTTCAGGGTACAGATCAAAATGGAGTTTCTTATGTCTTTCTTTTCTACGTAGACACAGTAACAGTCTGATCTCTCTTTCTTCTCCCTACACTTATTGTATGCAAAATAAGTCATTCTGATAGCCCCTAAAGTATTTTTATTATTATTATTATACTTTAAGTTCTGGATTACATGTGCAGAATGTGCAGTTTTGTTACATAGGTATACATGCACCATGGTGGCTTGCTGCACCCATCAACCCATCACCTACATTAGGTATTTCTCCTAATGTTATCCCTCCCCTAGCCCCCACAACCCCCACAGGCCCTGGTGTGTGATGTTCCCTTCCCTGTGTCCATGTGTTCTCATTGTTCAACTCCCACTTATGAGTAAGAACATGCAGTGTTTGGTTTTCTGATCTTGTGATAGTTTGCTGAGAATGATGGTTTCCAGTTCATCCATGTCCCTACAAAGGACATGAACTCATCCTTTTTTATGGCTGCATAGTATTCCATGGTGTATATGTGCCACATTTTCTTAATCCAGTCTATCATTGATGGACATTTGGGTTGGTTCCAAGTCTTTGCTATTGTGAATAGTGCCACAATAAACACACATGTGCATGTGTCTTTATCATAGAATGATTTATAATACTTTGGGTATATGCCCAGTAATGAGATAACTGAGTCAACTGGTATTTCTAGTTCTAGGTCCCTGAGGAATTGCCACGCTGTCTTCCATAATGGTTGAACTAATTTACACTCCCACCAACAGTGTAAAAGCGTTCCTATTTCTCCACAACCTCTCCAGCATCTGCTGTTTCCTGACTTTTTATGATCACCATTCTAACTGTCATGAGATGGTATCTCATTGTGGTTTTGATTTGCATTTCTCTAATGACCAGTGATGATAAGCATTTTTTCATGTCTGTTGGCTGTATAAATGTCTTCTTTTGAGAAGTGTCTGTTCATATCCTTTGCCCATTCTTTGATGGGGCTGTTTGCTTTTTTCTTGTAAATTTAAGTTCTTTGTAGATTCTGGATATTAGCCCTTTGTCAAAAGGATAGATTGCAAAAATTTTCTCCCATTCTGTAGGTTGCTTGTTCACTCTGATGAGAGTTTCTTTTGTTGTGCAGAAGCTCTTTAGTTTAATTAGATCCCACTTGTCAATTTTAGTTTTTGTTGCCGTTCCTTTTGGTGTTTTAGACATGAAGTCTTTGCCCATGCCTATGTCCTGAATGGTAGTGCCCAGGATTTCTTCTAGGATTTTTATGGTCCTAGGTCTTACATTTAAGTTTTTGATCCATCGTGAGTTGATTTTCGTACAAGGTATAAGGAAGGGGTCCAGTTTCAATTTTTTGCATATGGCTAGCCAGTTTTCCCAACGTCATTTATTAAATAGGGAATCTTTTCCCCATTGCTTGTGTATGTTAGGTTTGTCAAATATCAGATGGTGGTAGATGTGTGGTGTTATTTCTGAGGCCTCCGTTCTGTTCTATTCGTCTATATATATATATGTCTGTTTTAGTACCAGTACCATGCTGTTTTGGTTACTGTAGCCTTGTAGTAAAGTTTGAAGTTAGGTAGTGTGATACCTCCAGCTTTGTTCTTTTTGCCCAGGGTTTTTTTTGGTTCCATATGAAGTTTAAAGTAGTTTTTTCCAATTCTGTGAAGAAAGTCAGTGGTAGCTTGATGGGGATAGCATTGAATCTATGAATTATTTTGGGCAGTATGGACATTTTCACTATATTGATTCTTCCTATCCATGAGCATGAAATGTTTTTCCATTTGTTTGTGTCCCCTCTTATTTCCTTGAGCAGTGGTTTGTAGTTCTTCTTGAAGAGGTCCTTCACATCCCTTGTAAGTTGGATTCCTAGGTATTTTATTATCTTAGCAGCAACTGTGAATGGGAGTTCACTCATGATTTGGCTCTATTTGTCTGTTATTGGTGTATAGGAATGCTTGTGATTTTTGCACATTGATTTTGTATCCTGAGACTTTGCTGAAGTTGCTTATCAGCTTAAGATTTGGGGCTGAAACGATTGGGTTTTCTAAATATATAATCATGTCATCTGCAAACAGAAACAATTTGACTTCCTCTCTTTCTATTCAAATACTCTTTATTGCTTTCTCTTGCCTGATTGCCCTGGCCAGAACTTCCAATACTATGTTGAATAGGAGTGGTGAGAGAGGGCATCCTTGTCTTGTGCCAGTTTTCAAAGGGAATGCTTTGCCCTTTGAAAAACTTCCAGTTTTTGCCCATTCAGTATGATATTGGCTGTGGGTTTGTCATAAATAGCTCTAATTATTTTGAGATATGTTCCATCAGTACCTAGTTCATTGAGACTTTTTAGCATGAAAGGCTGTTGAATTTTGTCAAAGGCCTTTTCTGCATCGATTGAGATAATCATGTGTTTTTTGTCATTGGTTCTGTTTATGTGATGGATTACATTTATTGATTTACGTGTGTTGAACCAGCCTTCTATCCCAGGGATGAAGCTGAATTGATTGTGGTGGATAAGCTTTTGGATGTGCTGCTGGATTCGGTTTGCCAGTATTTTATTGAGGATTTTCGCATCAATGTTCATCAGGGATGTTGGCCTGAAATTCTCTTTTTTTGTTGTGTCTCTGCCAGGCTTTGGTATCAGGATAATGCTGGCTTCATAAAATGTGTTAGGGATGATTCCCTCTTTTTCTTTGATCTCAGTAGTTTCAGAAGGAATGGTACCAGCTCCTCTTTGTGCCTCTGGTAGAATGGCTGTGAATCTTTCTGGTTCTGAACTTTTTTTGGTTGGTAGGCTATTAATTATTGCCTCAATTTCAGAACCTGTTATTGGTCTATTCAGAGATTCAACTTCTTCCTTGTTTAGTCTTGGGAGGGTGTATGTATCCAGGAATTTATCCATTTCTTCTAGATTTTCTAGTTTATTTGCATAGAGGTATTTATAGCATTCTCTGATGGTAATTTGTATTTCTGTGGGATTGGTGGTGATATCCCCTTTATCATTTTTTATTGCGTCTATTTGATTCTTCTGTCTTTTCTTCTTTATTAGTCTTGCTAGTGGTCTATTTTGTTGATGTTTTCAAAAAACCAGCTCCTGGATTCATTGATTTTTTGAAGGGTTTTTTGTGTCTCTATCTCCTTCAGTTCTGCTCTGATCTTAGTTCTTGTCTTCTACTAGCTTTTGAATTTGTTTGCTTTTGTCTCTCTAGTTCTCTTAATTGTGATGTTAAGGTGTTGATTTTAGATCTCTCCTGCTTTCTCTTGTGGGCATTTAGTGCTATACATTTCCCTCTACACACTGCTTTAAATGTGTCCCAGATATGCTGGTATGTTGTGTCTTTGTTCTCACTGGTTTCAAAGAACATCTTTATATCTGCCTTCATTTTGTTATTTACCCAGTAGTCATTCAGGAGCAGGTTGTTCAGTTTCCATGTAGTTGTGCAGTCTTGAGTGAGATTATTAATCCTGAGCTCTAATTTGATTGCACTGTGGTCTGAGAGACAGTTTGTTGTGATTTCTCTTCTTTTGCATTTGCTGAGGAGTGTTTTACCTCCAATTATGTGGTCAATTTTAGAGTAAGTGTGATGTGGTGCTGAGAAGAATGTATATTCTGTTGATTTGGGGTGGAGATTTCTGTAGATGTCTATTAGGTCCACTTGGTCTAGAGCTGAGTTCAAGTTCTGAATATCCTTGTTAATTTTCTGTCTCGTTGATCTGTCTAATATTGATAGTGGGGTGTTAAAGTCTCCCATTATTATTGTGTGGGAGTCTAAGTCTCTTTGTAGGTCTCTAAGAACTTGCTTTGTGAATCTGGGTGCTCCTGTATTGGGTGCATATATATTTAGGATAGTTAGCTCTTCTTGTTCAATAGATCGCTTTACCATTATATAATGGCCTTCTTTGTCTCTTTTCATCTTTGTTGGTTTAAAGTCTGCTTTACCAGAGACCAGGATTGCAACCCCTGTTTTTGCTTTCCATTTACTTGGTAGATCTTCCTCCATCCCTTTATTTTGAGCCTATGTGTGTCTTTTCACATGATATGGGTCTCCTGAATACAGCACACTGATGGGTCTTGACTTTTATCCAATTTGCCAGTCTGTGTTTTTTAATGGGGGCATTTAGTCCATTTACATTTAAGGTTAATATTGTTATGTGTGAATTTGATCCTGTCGTTATGATGCTAGCTGGTTATTTTGCCCACTAATTGATGCAGTTTCTTCATAGCATCGATGGCCTTTACAATTTGGCATGTTTCATGATCTCAGCTTGCTGCAACCTCCCTGCCTCGGGCTGCTGTGATTCTCCTGCCTCGGCCTGCCCAGTGCCTAGGATTGCAGGCGTGCGCCGCCATGCCTGACTGGTTTTTGTATTTTTGGTGGAGACGGGGTTTCGCCTTGTTGACCGGCTGGTCTCCAGCTCCTGGCCCCGAGTGATCTGCCCGCCCTGGCCTCCCGAGGTGCTGGGATTGCAGATGGAGTCTCGCTCACTCAATGCTCAATGTTGCCCAGGCTGGAGTGCAGTGGCGTGATCTCGGCTCCCTACAACCTCCACCTCCCAGCTGCCTGCCTTGGCCTCCCAAAGTGCTAAGATTACAGCCTCGGCCCGGCCGCCACCCCATCTAGGAAGTGAGGAGCATCTCTGCCTGGCCGCCCATCATCTGGGAGGTGAGGAGCGCCTCTGCCCAGCCGCCACCCCATCTGGGAGGAAGTGAGGAGCGCCTCTGCCCGGCCACCCCGTCTGGGAAGTGAGGAGCGTCTCTGCCCAGCCACTCCGTCTGGGAGGTGAGGAGCGCCTCTGCCCAGCCGCCATCCCGTCTGGGAAGAAGTGAGGAGCACCTCTGCCCGGCCGCCCCATCTGGGAGGTGAGGAGCGCCTCTGCCCGGCCGCCCCCGTCTGGGAGGTGAGGAGCGCCTCTCCCCGGCCGCCCATCATCTGGGAGGTGAGGAGCACCTCTGCCCGGCCACCCTGTCTGGGAGGTGAGGAGCGCCTCTGCCCGGCCACCCCGTCTGGGAAGTGAGGAGCGCCTCTGCCAGGCCGCCCTGTCTGGGAGATGAGGAGCGCCTCTGCCTGGCTGCCACCCCGTCTGGGAGGAAGTGAGGAGCGCCTCTGCCTGGCCGCCCTGTCTGGGAGGTGAGGAGCGCCTCTGCCCGGCCGCCCATCATCTGGGAGGTGAGGAGCACCTCTGCCCGGCCGCCCATCGTCTGGGAGGTGAGGAGCGCCTCTGCCCAGCCACCCCATCTGGGAAGTGAGGAGCGCCCCTGCCTGGCCACCCTGTCTGGGAGATGAGGAGCGCCTCTGCCTGGCTGCCACCCCGTCTGGGAGGAAGTGAGGAGCGCCTCTGCCCGGTCGCCCCATCTGGGAGGTGAGGAGCGCCTCTGCCCGTCTGCCCCCTTCTGGGAGGTGAGGAGTGCCTCTGCCCGGCCGCCCATCGTCTGGGAGGTGAGGAGCGCCTCTGCCTGGCCACCCCGTCTGGGAAGTGAGGAGCACCTCTGCCCGGCCACCCCATCTGGGAGGTGAGGAGCGCCTCTGCCCGGCTGCCCATCATCTGGGAAGTGAGGAGCACCTCTGCCCGGCCACCCCGTCTGGGAGGTGTACCCAACAGCTCCGAAGAGACAGCAACCATCGAGAACGGGCCATGATGACGATGGCGGTTTTGTTGAAAAGAAAAGGGGGAAATGTGGGGAAAAGAAAGAGAGATCAGATTGTTACTGTGTCTGTGTAGAAAGAGGTAGGCATAGGAGACTCCATTTTGTTCTGTACTAGGAGAAATTCTTCTGCCTTGGGATGGTATTGATCTATGGCCTTGCCCCCGGCCCCGTGCTCTCTGAAACATGTGCTGTGACAACTCAGGGTTAAATGGATTAAGGGCGGTGCAAGATGTGCTTTGTTAAACAGATGCTTGAAGGCAGCATGCTCTTTAAGAGTCATCACCACTCCCTAATCTCAAGTACCCAGGGACACAAACACTGCAGAAGGCCACAGGGATCTCTACCTAGGAAAACCAGAGACCTTTGTTCATGTGTTTATCTGCTGACCTTCTCTCCACTATTATCCTATGACCCTGCCATATCCCCCTCTCCGAGAAACACCCAAGAATGATCAATAAATACTTTAAAAAAAAATTTTGGCATGTTTTCGCAGTGGCTGGTACCAGTTATTCCTTTCCATGGTTTTTTTTTAAGATGGAGTCTCGCTCTGTCACCCAGGCTGGAGTGCAGTGGTGCAATCTTGGCTCACTGCAAGCTCTGCCTCCCGGGTTCACGCCATTCTCCTGCCTCAGCCACCATCATGCCTGGCTAATTTTTTATAATTTTTAGTAGAGACAAGGTTTCACCATGTTAGCCAGGATGGTCTCGATCTGACCTTATGATCTTCCCACCTCAGCCTCCCAAAGTGCTGGGATTACAGGTGTGAGCCACCGCACCTGGCCCCTTTCCATGTTTTGTGCTTCCTTCAGGAGCTCTTGTAAGGCAGGCCTGGTGGTGACAAAATCTCTCAGTATTTGCTTGTCTGTAAAGGATTTTATTTCTCCTTCATTTATGAAGCTTTGTTTGGCCGAATATGAAATTATGGGTTGAAAATTCTTTTCTTTAAGAATGTTGAATATTGGTCCCCACTCTCTTCTGGCTTGTAGGGTTTCTGCAGAGAGATCCGCTGTTAGTCTGGTGGCCTTCCCTTTGTGGGTAACCCAACCTTTCTCTCTGGCTGCCCTTAACATTTTTTCCTTCATTTCAACCTTGGTGAATCTGACAATTGTGTGTCTTGGGGTTGCTCTTCTCAAGGAGTATCTTTGTGTTGTTCTCTGTATTTCCTGAATTTGAATGTTGGCCTGCCTTGCTAGGTTGGGGAAGTTCTCCCAGATAATATCCTGAAAAGTGTTTTCTAACTTGGTTCCATTCCCCCATCACTTTCAGGAACACCAAGCAAACATAGATTTGGTCTTTTTACATAGTCCCATATTTCTTGGAGGTTTTGTTCATTTCTTTCCACTCTTTTTTTCTCTAATCTTATCTTCTTGCTTTATTTCATTAATTTGATCTTCAATCACTGATATCCTTTCTTCCACTTGTTTGAATCGGCTATTGAAGCTTGTGTATGCTTCACGAAGTTCTCATACTGTGGTTTTCAGTTCCATCAGGTCATTTAAGGTCTTCTCTACACTAGTTATTCTAGTTAGCCATTTGTCTAACCTTTTTTCCAGGTTTTTAGCTTCCTTGCAATGAGTTAGAACATGATCCTTTAGCTCGGAGAAGTTTGTTATAACCAACCTTCTGAAGCCTGCTTCTGTCAACTCATCAAACTCATTCTCCATCCAGTTTTGTTCTCTTGTTGGTGAGAAGTTGTGTTCCTTTGAAGGAGAAGAGATGTTCTAGTTTTTGGAATTTTCAGCCTTTCTGCTCTGGTTTCTCCCCATCTTTGTGGTTTTATCTGCCTTTGGTCTTTGATGTTGGTGACCTACAGATAAGGTTTTGGTGTAGATGTCCTTTTTGTTGATGTTGATGCTATTCCTTTCTGTTTGTTAGTTTTCCTTCTAACAGACAAGCCTCTCAGTTGCAGATCTGTTGGAGTTTGCTGGAGGTCCACTCCAGACCTTGTTTGCCTGGGTATCACCAGCAGAGGCTGCAGAATAGCAAATATTGCTGCCTGATCCTTCCTCTGGAAGCTTCATCCCAGAGGGGTACCCACATTTATGAGGTGTCTGTCAGACCCTACTGGGAGGTGTCTCCCAGTCAGGCTACACAGGGGTTAGGGACCCACTTGAGGAGGCAGTCTGTCTGTTATTGGAGCTCGAACACCGTGCTGAGAGAACAACTGCTCTCTTCAGAACAGTCAGGGATGTTTAAGTATGGAGAAGCTGTCTGCTGCCTTTTGTTCAGATATGCCCTGCCCTCATAGGTGGAATCTAGAGAGGCAGTAGGCCTTGCTGAGCTCCAGTGGGCTCCACCCAGTTCAAGATTCCCTGCCGCTTTGTTTACACTGTGAACATAGAACCACCTACTCAAGCCTCAGCAATGGTGGTCAACCCTCACCCCACCAAGCTCCAGCGTCCCAGGTTGATCTCAGACTGCTGCGCTAGCAGCAAGCAAGGCTCTGTGAGCATAGGACCCGCTGAGCCAGGCACAGGAGGGGATCTCCTGGTCTACAGGTTGTGAAGACCATGGGAAAAGTGCAGTATTTGGGCAGAAGTGTGCCACTCCTCCAGGTACAGTCACTCACGGCTTCCCTTGGCTAGGAATGGGAAATCCCCCAACCCCTTGCACTTCCCCGGTGAGGCAATGCCCTGCCCTGCTTCAGCTTGCCTTCCGTAGGCTACACCCACTGTCCAACCAGTCCCAGTGAGATGAATCAGATACCTCAGTTGGAAATGCAGAAATCACCCATCTTCTCTGTCAATCTTGCTGGGAGCTATAGACTGGAGCTGTTCCTATTTGGCCATCTTGGAACTGACCAGCGCCCCTAAAGTCTTAACGCATTCCAGTTTCAACTCTAAAGTCTAACATTTAAAGTCTAATCTTTTTTCTTAACTTAATAAGGTTTTCTTTAACTTTTGTTTTAAGTTCAGAGGTACATGTGCAGGTTTGTTATTAAAGTCTCTCTAAAAATCATCTAAAGTGGATATGGCTGAGACTTGAGATGTAATTCATTATGAGGCAAAATTTTTCTCTAGCTATGAACCTTTGAAACCAAATAAGTTATTTGATTCCAAAATACAATAGTGGGACAGACATAGAATAAACATTCCCATTCCAAAAGAAGAAGTAGGAAAGAAGGAAAAGTAGTTGGTTTCAAGCCAGTTCAAAACCCAACAAGGTATTCCATGAGATCTTAAGCCCTGAGAATAATCCTCTTCAACGCTCTGCCTTCTAGGCCTGGTGGTGTGGGGGTGAGGGGGTCATCCCCCTAAGGCTGTACATGATGGTCTTGGCCCCACAGCTCTGCAGAGAGGTCCTGGCTCCCAAGCTTTGGTCAGAGGCCACCTGGCCTTTTAAAACTGAAATGGTGACTGTGATAATCTCTGAATTGCCATCAGGGCAATTTTTCTCTGTCTTTGAACAGTGCATGTTTATACTCAGATAGCTCTATCGTCCTGTCAAATATCCTTTCTTCATTTTGTCCAACCTCCATCCCTCAGTTCAAGCTGACAGTGCTTCTGCTCCTATAATCTCATAAACTCTTTGTTGAGTGAAAATCCAGCCACACACAAAAGCAGTTCCTTTCAGAACATGCTTTTGCATTTTTTGCAATATCGATAGGCTGAATTTTCCAAATATTTAAGATCTAGTTCCTTGTTGCTTAAAAATCCTTTCTTCAGTTCATCTCTGTCCTCTCACATATTACTATAAACAGTCAGGAGGAACTAAGATACTCCTTCAACACTTTGCTTAGAAATATTCTCAGGGAAATATCCAGTTTCATTGCCCACCAGTTCTACTTTCTAAAAAAACACTAGAACACAAACACAATTCAGTCAGGTTATTTCCCTCTTTATAACAAGGATTGCCTCTCCTTCAGGTTCCTACATGATCTTTGTTACCATCCGAGACTTCATAAGAATCACCCTTAATATCTATATTTATAGTATGCACCTTAAAACTCTTCCAGCCTCTACCCATTACCCAGTTCCAAAGCAACTTCCACATGTTTGAGGATTTGTTACAGCAGCACCTCACTTCCCAGTACCAAAATCTGTATTAGTCTGGGTTATCCATAGAAACAGAACTGCTAAGAGATATAAATAGATAGATATAAAGAAGCTTATAAGAAATTGGGCCAGGTGAAGTGGCTCACACCTGTAATCCCAGCACTTTGAGAGGTCGAGGTGGGCGGATCACTTGAGGTCAGGAGTTCAAGACTAGCCTGGTCAACATGGTGAAACCCCATCTCTACTAAAAATACAAAAATTAGCTGTGGCATTCATCTCTGGTCCCAGCTACTCAGGAGGCTGAGGCAGGAGAATCGCTTGAACCTGGGAGGCAGAGGTTGCAGTGAGCCAAGATCGTGCCACTGCACTCCAGCCTAGGCAACAGAGTAAGACTCAAAAAAAGAAAAAGAAATTGGATCATGTGATTATGAAGACAGATATCCCAAGATCTATAGTCAGCACAAAGGAGAGCCAATGGTATGAGTACCAGTCTGAGTATCAGTACAAAGTCTGACATCCTAGCTTGACAATCATTAGGCAGGGAGAGAATCCTGCCTTACTCAGCCCTGTGTTCCTTTCAGGCCTTCAGTGGATTTCCATGAGACCCACCCACATTGGGGAGGACAATCTGCTTTACTCAGTCTACCAATTCAAATGTTAATCTTGGCCAGGTGCGGTGGCTCCTGCCTGTAATCCCAGCACTTTGGGATTGAGGTGTGTAGAGGCCAGGAGTTCAAGACCAGCCTGGGCAATATGGCAAAACCTTGTCTCTACTAAAAAATACAAAAAAATTAGTTGGGTGTCATGGCATATGCCTGGAGTCCCAGCTACTAGGGAGGATGAGGTGGGAGGATCACCTGAGCCCTGGAAGGCGAGGCTGTAGTGAGCTGAGATCATGTGCCACTGCAGTCTAGCCTGAAAAATGAGAGTGAGACCCTTTTGCCAAAAACAACAACAACAACAACAACCGTGGCTCCTATGGTCCATTCAAGTTGACACATAAAATTAATCATCACATCCCCTGACTCCAATTCTTCTCTTCCTATACTCAGTTAAATCCACCCAAATATATGTCTATCCTCACTACTTCATGGAAACTACTTTAGTTGAAGGAGTCTTGAACTTTGATCTAGAACTTTGATCTAACAATGCCCTCCGCTTCGTTAAATTAAAATTGCTTATCTTACTTGACAAATTAGGAGGATCTGACATCATCAATTGTCTCCTCTTCCTTGACATATTTCGTTTGACTCTCAGGACACCACACTTTCAGTGTGAACCTGAAACCACACTGGTTCATCTTTTTTATCCTTTGCTGGCTCTTCAATTTTTCCATGACCTCTTAATATTGGGATAATTTTAGTTCTTGAATATCTCATCTTCTTATACTTTTTCTGTTGAAAATTATATTCAATCTCTTGACTGTAAACAAATGTGTATGTCCACAACTCTTAAAGATATCTTTAGCCCCAATTTCTCTGCTCAGCTCTCCACTCCTTTATTCTATTGCCTCTAATAGACCTCTCAACCTCAGAATGTCCAAAATTGACCTCTTAATTGCTCCTACTTCCAAATCTGCTCCACTCACAGCCTTCTTCAACTCAAGTTGTAACTTCCTTTCATCTTACTTGATTTCTTTGTGGCATTGGATACTATTGCTCACTCCAGGTTTCTTGACACTTACTTTCTCAGGTTTGGTGTATTCACTTTCTCCTAGCTTTCTTCCAATGGCTCTGACATCCTGTACTCAGGCTCCCACATGGACTTCTTCTTATACTCTTAAATTTTAGGCTTTAAACATTAATATTTCTCAGACTTCCACTCTCAACTCTATTTCTCCAACCACCCATTCTCCAAGCTACAAACCTGATATTATTCATAGTCTTCTCTTTTCACTTAGCCTCCATGTTTTATTGATCAATTCTAATCAAAAATACCTCCATAATTATTCATATTCTTTCATGATTTTCTATTCCCACTACCACTATCTTAATTTAGGTCCTCAATGCTTCTTACCTCCTGACTTGTCTCCCTGTCTCTAATCTTAACCCTCTCTGACCCATCCACAACACAACAATGGCTGTATCTTTCTTTTTTTTTTTTTTTTTTTTTTTTTTTGTATTTTTTTTTATTATTATTATTATTATTATTATTATTATTATTATACTTTAGGTTTTATGGTACATGTGCGCAATGTGCAGGTAAGTTACATATGTATACATGTGCCATGCTGGTGCGCTGCACCCACCAACCTGTCATCTAGCATTAGGTATATCTCCCAATGCTATCCCTCCCCCCTCCCCCCACCCCACAACAGTCCCCAGAGTGTGATGTTCCCCTTCCTGTGTCCATGTGTTCTCATTGTTCAATTCCCACCTATGAGTGAGAATATGCGGTGTTTGGTTTTTTGTTCTTGTGATAGTTTACTGAGAATGATGATTTCCAATTTCATCCATGTCCCTACAAAGGACGTGAACTCATCATTTTTTATGGCTGCATAGTATTCCACGGTGTATATGTGCCACATTTTCTTAATCCAGTCTATCATTGTTGGACATTTGGGTTGGTTCCAAGTCTTTGCTATTGTGAATAATGCGGCAATAAACATACGTGTGCATGTGTCTTTATAGCAGCATGATTTATAGTCCTTTGGGTATATACCCAGTAATGGAATGGCTGGGTCGAATGGAATTTCTACTTCTAGATCCCTGAGGAATCGCCACACTGACTTCCACAAGGGTTGAACTAGTTTACAGTCCCACCAACAGTGTAAAAGTGTTCCTATTTCTCCACATCCTCTCCAGCACCTGTTGTTTCCTGACTTTTTAATGATTGCCATTCTAACTGGTGTGAGATGGTATCTCATTGTGGTTTTGATTTGCATTTCTCTGATGGCCAGTGACGGTGAGCATTTTTTCATGTGTTTTTTGGCTGCATAAATGTCTTCTTTTGAGAAGTGTCTGTTCATGTCCTTCGCCCACTTTTTGATGGGGTTGTTTGTTTTTTTCTTGTAAATTTGTTGGAGTTCATTGTAGATTCTGGATATTAGCCCTTTGTCAGATGAGTAGGTTGCGAAAATTTTCTCCCATTTTGTAGGTTGCCTGCTCACTCTGATGGTAGTTTCTTTTGCTGTGCAGAAGCTCTTGAGTTTAATTAGATCCCATTTGTCAATTTTGGCTTTTGTTGCCATTGCTTTTGGTGTTTTAGACATGAAGTCCTTGCCCATGCCTATGTCCTGAATGGTAATGCCTAGGTTTTCTTCTAGGGTTTTTATGGTTTTAGGTCTAACATTTAAGTCTTTAATCCATCTTGAATTGATCTTTGTATAAGGTGTAAGGAAGGGATCCAGTTTCAGCTTTCTACATATGGCTAGCCAGTTTTCCCAGCACCATTTATTAAATAGGGAATCCTTTCCCCATTTCTTGTTTTTGTCAGGTTTGTCAAAGATCAGATACTTGTAGATATGTGGCATTATTTCTGACGGCTCTGTTCTGTTCCATTGATCTATATCTCTGTTTTGGTACCAGTACCATGCTGTTTTGGTTACTGTAGCCTTGTAGTATAGTTTGAAGTCAGGTAGTGTGATGCCTCCAGCTTTGTTCTTTTGGCTTAGGATTGACTTGGCGATGCGGGCTCTTTTTTGGTTCCATATGAACTTTAAAGTAGTTTTTTCCAATTCTGTGAAGAAAGTCATTGGTAGCTTGATGGGGATGGCATTGAATCTGTAAATTACCTTGGGAAGGATGGCCATTTTCATGATATTGATTCTTCCTACCCATGAGCATGGAATGTTCTTCCATTTGTTTGTATCCTCTTTTATTTCCTTGAGCAGTGGTTTGTAGTTCTCCTTGAAGAGGTCTTTCACATCCCTTGTAAGTTGGATTCCTAGGTATTTTATTCT
This sequence comes from Pongo pygmaeus, assembly GCF_028885625.2. Lineage (NCBI taxonomy): Eukaryota > Metazoa > Chordata > Mammalia > Primates > Hominidae > Pongo > Pongo pygmaeus. Next base: position 130,218,034 of record NC_072373.2, on the reverse strand, counting down.
CTTTGAAGCAATTGTGAATGGGAGTTCACTCATGATTTGGCTCTCTGTTTGTCTGTTATTGATGTATAAGAATGCTTGTGATTTTTGCACATTGATTTTGTATCCTGAGACTTTGCTGAAGTTGCTTATCAGCTTAAGGAGATTTTGGGCTGAGACAATGGGGTTTTCTAGATATACTATCATGTCATCTGCAAACAGGGATAATTTGACTTCCTCTTTTCCTAATTGAATACCCTTGATTTCCTTCTCCTGCCTAATTGCCCTGGCCAGAACTTCCAACACTATGTTGAATAGAAGTGGTGAGAGAGGGCATCCCTGTCTTGTGCCAGTTTTCAAAGGGAATGCTTCCAGTTTTTGCCCATTCAGTATGATATTGGCTGTGGGTTTGTCATAAATAGCTCTTATTATTTTGAGATACGTCCCATCAATTCCTAATTTATTGAGAGTTTTTAGCATGAAGGGTTGTTGAATTTTGTCAAAGGCCTTTTCTGCATCTATGGAGATAATCATGTGGTTTTTGTCTTTCGTTCTGTTTATATGCTGGATTACATTTATTGATTTGCGTATATTGAACCAGCCTTGCATCCCAGGGATGAAGCCCACTTGATCATGGTGGATAAGCTTTTTGATGTGCTGCTGGATTCTGTTTGCCAGTATTTTATTGAGGATTTTTGCATCAATGTTCATCAAGGATATTGGTCTAAAATTCTCTTTTTTTGTTGTGTCTCTGCCAGGCTTTGGTATCAGGATGATGCTGGCCTCATAAAATGAGTTAGGGAGGATTCCCTCTTTTTCTATTGATTGGAATAGTTTCAGAAGGAATGGTACCAGCTCCTCCTTGTACCTCTGGTAGAATTCGGCTGTGAATCCATCTGGACCTGGACTTTTTTTGGTTGGTAAGCTATTGATTATTGCCACAATTTCAGCTCCTGTTATTGGTCTATTCAGAGATTCAACTTCTTCCTGGTTTAGTCTTGGGAGGGTGTATGTGTCGAGGAATTTATCCATTTCTTCTAGATTTTCTAGTTTATTTGCATAGAGGTGTTTGTAATATTCTCTGATGGTAGTTTGTATTTCTGTGGGATTGGTGGTGATATCCCCTTTATCATTTTTTATTGCATCTATTTGATTCTTCTCTCTTTTTTTCTTTATTAATCTTGCTAGCGGTCTATCAATTTTGTTGATCCTTTCAAAAAACCAGCTCCTGGATTCATTTATTTTTTGAAGGGTTTTTTGTGTCTCTATTTCCTTCAGTTCTGCTCTGATTTTAGTTATTTCTTGCCTTCTGCTAGCTTTTGAATGTGTTTGCTCTTGCTTTTCTAGTTCTTTTAATTGTGATGTTAGGGTGTCAATTTTGGATCTTTCCTGCTTTCTCTTGTGGGCATTTAGTGCTATAAATTTCCCTCTACACACTGCTTTGAATGCATCCCAGAGATTCTGGTATGTTGTGTCTTGGTTCTCGTTGGTTTCAAAGAACATCTTTATTTCTGCCTTCATTTCGTTATGTACCCAGTAGTCATTCAGGAGCAGGTTGTTCAGTTTCCACGTAGTTGAGCGGTTTTGAGTGAGATTCTTAATCCTGAGTTCTAGCTTGATTGCACTGTGATCTGAGAGACAGTTTGTTACAATTTCTGTTCTTTTACATTTATTGAGGGGAGCTTTACTTCCAAGTATATGGTCAATTTTGGAATAGGTGTGGTGTGGTGCTGAAAAAAATGTATATTCTGTTGATTTGGGGTGGAGAGTTCTGTAGATGTCTATTAGGTCCGCTTGGTGCAGAGCTGAGTTCAATTCCTGGGTATCCTTGTTGACTTTCTGTCTCGTTGATCTGTCTAATGTTGATAGTGGGGTGTTAAAGTCTCCCATTATTAATGTGTGGGAGTCTAAGTCTCTTTGTAGGTCACTCAGGACTTGCTTTATGAATCTGGGTGCTCCTGTATTGGGTGCATATATATTTAGGATAGTTAGCTCTTCTTGTTGAGTTAATCCCTTTACCATTATGTAATGGCCTTCTTTGTCTCTTTTGATCTTTGTTGGTTTAAAGTCTGTTTTATCAGAGACTAGGATTGCAACCCCTGCCTTTTTTTGTTTTCCATTTGCTTGGTAGATCTTCCTCCATCCTTTTATTTTGAGCCTATGTGTGTCTCTGCACGTGAGATGGGTTTCCTGAATACAGCACACTGATGGGTCTTGAGTCTTTATCCAGTTTGCCAGTCTGTGTCTTTTAATTGGAGCATTTAGTCCATTTACATTTAAAGTTAATATTGTTATGTGTGAATTTGATCCTGTCATTATGATGTTAGCTGGATATTTTGCTCGTTAGTTGATGCAGTCTCTTCCTAGTCTCGATGTTCTTTACATTTCGGTATGATTTTGCAGTGGCTGGTACCGGTTGTGCCTTTCCATGTTTAGCGCTTCCTTCAGGAGCTCTTTTAGGGCAGGCCTGGTGGTGACAAAATCTCTCAGCATTTGCTTGTCTGTAAAGTATTTTATTTCTCCTTCACTTATGAAGCTTAGTTTGGCAGGATATGAAATTCTGGGTTGAAAATTCTTTTCTTTAAGAATGTTGAATATTGGCCCCCACTCTCTTCTGGCTTGTAGGGTTTCTGCCGAGAGATCCGCTGTTAGTCTGATGGGCTTCCCTTTGATGGTAACCCGACCTTTCTCTCTGGCTGCCCTTAACATTTTTTCCTTCATTTCAACTTTGGTGAATCTGACAATTATGTGTCTTGGAGTTGCTCTTCTCGAGGAGTATCTTTGTGGCGTTCTCTGTATTTCCTGAATCTGAATGTTGGCCTGCCTTGCTAGATTGGGGAAGTTCTCCTGGATAATATCCTGCAGAGTGTTTTCCAACTTGTTTCCATTCTCCCCGTCACTTTCAGGTACACCAATCAGACGTAGATTTGGTCTTTTCACATAGTCCCACATTTCTTGGAGGCTTTGCTCGTTTCTTTTTATTCTTTTTTCTCTAAACTTCCCTTCTCGCTTCATTTCATTCATTTCATCTTCCAGGGCTGATACCCTTTCTTCCATTTGATCGCATCGGCTCCTGAGGCTTCTGCATTCTTCACGTAGTTCTCGAGCCATGGTTTTCAGCTCCATCAGCTCCTTTAAGCACTTCTCTGTATTGGTTATTCTAGTTATACATTCTTCTAAATTTTTTTCAAAGTTTTCAACTTCTTTGCCTTTGGTTTGAATATCCTCCCATAGCTCGGAGTAATTTGATCGTCTGAAGCCTTCTTCTCTCAGCTCGTCAAAGTCATTCTCCGTCCAGCTTTGTTCCGTTGCTGGTGAGGAACTGCGTTCCTTTGGAGGAGGAGAGGTACTCTGGTTTTTAGAGTTTCCAGTTTTTCTGCTCTGTTTTTTCCCCATCTTTGTGGTTTTATCTACTTTTGGTCTTTGATGATGGTGATGTACAGATGGGTTTTTGGTGTGGATGTCCTTTCTGTTAGTTTTCCTTCTAACGGACAGAACCCTCAGCTGCAGGTCTGTTGGAGTACCTGGCCGGCCGTGTGAGGTGTCAGTCTGCCCCTGCTGGGGGGTGCCTCCCAGTTAGGCTGCTCGGGGGTCAGGGGTCAGGGACCCACTTGAGGAGGCAGTCAGCCCGTTCTCAGATCTCCAGCTGCGTGCTGGGAGAACCACTGCTCTCCTCACAGCTGTCAGACAGGGACATTTAAGTCTGCAGAGGTTCCTGCTGTCTTTTTGTTTGTCTGTGTCCTGCCCCCAGAGGTGGAGCCTACAAGAGGCAGGCAGGCCTCCTTGAGCTGTGGTGGGCTCCACCCAGTTCAAGCTTCCAGGCTGCTTTGTTTACCTAAGCGAGCCTGGGCAATGGCGGGCGCCCCTCCCCCAGCCTCGCTGCCGACTTGCTGTTTGATCTCAGACTGCTGTGCTAGCAATCAGCGAGACTCCGTGGGCGTAGGACCCTCTGAGCCAGGTGCGGGCTATACTCTCCTGGGGCACCGTTTCCTAAGCCCGTCGGAAAAGCACAGTATTCGGGTGGGAGTGGCCCGATTTTCCAGGTGCCGTCTGTCACCCCTGGAAGGGGAACTCCCTGACCCCTTGCGCTTCCCGAGTGAGGCAATGCCTCGCCCCTGCTTTGGCTGGCGCACGGTGCGCTCACCGACTGACCTGCGCCCACTGTCTGGCACTCCCTAGTGAGATGAACACGGTACCTCAGATGGAAATGCAGAAATCACCCGTCTTCTGCGTCGCTCGCGCTGGGAGCTGTAGACCGGAGCTGTTCCTATTCGGCCATCTTGGCTCCTCCCCTGTATCTTTCTAAAATACAAATCATCATATAATTTCTCTCATTAAAATATTTGCCTGCTTAAAATAGCATTCATATTTTAAATCTTCTGTTTTCATGATCAAGTCCAAGCTCTATAACACATCACTCAAAACACCGTGGAATATGAACCCTGCTTACCTCTCTGGCATCATCTGCCACTTGCATACACACATTTGCTCCCATCATTCAAAATTTTTTGCAGTGCCCCAGATGTTTCAGGCAGCTTCATGTCTCCAGACTGTCCCACCTAATGTTTCCTCTGGGTTCTCCATCATCTTCATCTAGCCAATTCCTTCCTTTCCTTCAAAACACAGCTCCATTATTATCTCATCAGTTGATGAATTAGGCTTATCTGCTTTCCACTTGAGACTATAGGATCATTGTGGGCCAGATCTATGTCTTACTAGACTTTATGACTCCTCTGTTTAGCAAACAAAAAAGTTGTTGGGTTAATTAATTAATAATCTGTTCACATCTTTGAATCTCCAACCTTAAATCCAACTACTGCTCCACATAAATTAGCACATGCTGGGTCTTCTGATACGTCAGTCTTTGCCCCTCCTTCCACCCCCCAATTTTGCCTTTTGCGTGTCTGTCTTAGTGCTCTAAGGATTTACCTGAGTCCCATCTTTCTATGAGGCTAATAAAAGATGCAGGAATATATCGGGAACTCAGCCTTTCCAGTGAGTAGGATCTAAATCTAGGTTTAATATCCAAAGTGCCCTGGGCATATGTGTTTCCATAAGTAATCTGGCTGTGCCAGCCTCTGTCCCTGCTTTGTTAACCCCGTTTGTGCACCTGGGCTTTAGCCTCAGCCTCCCTTCCTACTATACTACAGAAACATTAGAGACCTACCATGATAACTTTTGTAGCCTGTTCTAAGCTTTTTCTCTGGGATATGAGATCCTCTTTCTCACACCTCAGTCATTGGCTGGAGTTCTCATGACCAAAAGGATTTTTTGAAACCACCATGACACCTCATCTGAATTCAAATATTGCCTCTGGTCTAAAGTCTTCTACACCTCATTGAACAAAGGAGGTTTCTTTGTGCTGAGATGCCAAACCAGAGGTGGGGGAGAGGTGGGGAATAAAGACTGAAGTATCAGAAGATGGCGGCATGGGCAAGTTCATACTGAGGAATAGTCTGGTTTAGGGTCAAACACTGGAGCATACTTTACTTTGGACAGCAAGTTACCCATCAAGAGCTATTTCTATAAATTGATCGATTCTGCACAGAACTGCACAGAACTACTGTATTAGTTCATTCTCACACTGCTATGAAGAAATACCCGAGACTGGGTAATTTATAAAGGAGAGACTTTTAATTGACTCACAGTTCCACATGGCTGGGGAAGCCTCAGGAAACTTACAATCCTGGCAGAAGGCAAAGGAGAAGCAGGCACCTTCTTCAAAGGGTGGCAGGACAGAGTGAGTGCAAGCAAGCAAAATGCCAAATGCTTATAAAACCATTGTATCTGTTGATACTTACTCACTATCATGAGAACAGTATGGGTGAAACTGCCCTCATGATCCAATTACGTCCCCCGGTCCCACCTTTGACACATGGGGATTATGGGGATTATGGGGACTACAAATCAAGATGAGATTTTGGGTCAGGACACAGACAAAGCATATCAACTATCCTCCTCCCCTTACTCACTGTCTTTTTGTCGAAATTGAACATGCTTCACAACCAAACTTGCTTCAATTATGCTAAAAGGATAACATGTGAGAATTTCTCAGGATTAAATATATTTAAGTCTATAAGCCAGAGCTGAATAAATGCTGTTCCAGTTTTCAAAAAATTTTCAAAAAAATTCTACAAACAACAGAGCTTAATAGCAAGCTCAAACTCTAAAATGAATAAATTAAATAATGTTTCATGAGAAAAACAAATGGTAATTACTAGGAGCAGCTTGGTCCATAAATAATCACTCTAGGTTAACCTCTTTTATATTAACCTCCTTATTAAAACTGGTTTCTCAGAAGCATGCCATTGACATAGCACAACTGTCCATCCAATATCATTTATTGAGTTTTATGTCTTTTAAAAACTCCTGGTTTTATTTTGGGATCAAGTTGAATATCTGTGATGAGAAGAGTAAATCCCTGTCTCCACCCCTGCTTTTTGGCACCACTGTGATGCTCTTAGACAGGTGTTCCATGCAAATGAAACATTTTTTAAAATTAAGAATGCAAATTATATACGCAGGCCCCACAAAACTTTCTTTGTATGAGGAGTTAAGATGGCTCCTGAAAGAGAACTTATTTTAAAGAAATCAGGCACAAGCTGATTCAGTAACAGAGCCTTGGTGGGAGAGAAGGGACAATTCTGAACACAGAATGGTGTTTGACAATTATATTTATTGCTAAAAACAGTCTCCAAGGACTTATATTGCAGTCCTAGGAAGAGGGGAATGATGTAAGTAAAACCAAAGAACTGTGTATTAATTATTGCTGTGTAACAAATTACCACACATTTAATGGCTGAAAACAGTACACATTTACAGATGCTCCTCAACTTACAATGGGGTTACATCTCAATAAGCCCACCATAAGTTGAAAATATTGTAAGTCAAAAATGCATTAAATATATCTAACTTACCGAACATCATAGTTTAGCCTAGCCTACCTTAAACATGCTTGGAACACTTACATTAGCCCACTATCAGGCCAAATCATCTGGAAACACAGTACACTGTAGAGTACCAGTTGTTTACCCTTCTGAATGTGTGGCTGACTGGGAGCTGTGGCTTGTTGCCACTGCCCAGCATGGAGAGAGAATATCATACTATATATCACTAGCCTGTGAAAATATCGAAATTCAAAATACAGTTTCTACTGAATACTTACGTCCTTTGTCCCATCATGAAGTCACAAAAATCATAAGTTGAACCATAGTAAGTCAAGGACTGTCTGTATAAGCTCACAGAATCTGGGCATAGCTTAACTGGGTCCTCTCCTTCAAGGTCTCTCATCAGGCTGCAATCAAGGTGTTGGCCAGGGCTGTGATCTCATCTGAAAGCTCAACCGAAGAGGATGATCTGCTTCCAAGTTCATGTGGTTGTTAGCAACGTACAATTCCCTATGTTTTGTTGGACTGAGAGCCTCAATTTCTTGCAGCTGACAGCCAGCAGCCACCCTCAGTTTCTTTTCACTGAGTCTCCCTAGCATGGCTGCTTGCTTCAAGCATGCAAACCCGGAAGGTGATCAAGAGAGTCTGCTAGCATGTAAATTAGTGCAACCACTATGGAGAACAGTTTGGTGGTTCCTCAAAAAACTAAAAATTGAGTTACCATATGATCCAGCAATCCCATTGCTGGGTATACCCAAAAGAAATGAAGTCAGTATATTGAAGAGATATCTGCACCCCTATGTTTGTTGCAGCACTGTTTACAATAGCTAAGATTTGGACAACCTAAGTGTCCACCAACAGATGAATGGATAAAGTATATGTTATACATATACACAATGGAGTACTATTCAGCCATAAAAAGAATGAGATCCCATCACTTACCACAACGTGGATGGAACTGGAGATCATTTTACTAAGTGAAATAAGCCAGGCACACAAAGACAAACACTGCATGTTCTCACTTATTTGTGTGATATGAAAATTAAAACAGTTGAACTCATGGACATAGAAAGTAAAAGGACAGTTACCAGAGGTTGGGAAGGATAATGTGGGGGGCAGAGAGAAGGTGGGCATGGTTAATGGGTACAAGAAAATAGAAAGAATGAATAAGACCTATTTGATAGCACAACAGAGTAACTATAGTTAATAATAACTTAATTGCACATCTTAAAGAGTGTAAATGGATTGTTTGTTACTCAAAGAAAAAATGCTTGAGGAGATGGATACCCTATTCTCCATGATGTGGTTATATCACATTGCATGCCTGTAATCAAAACATCTCATGTACCCCATAAATATATACACCTACTATACTCACAAAAATTAAAAAATAAAACTAAAAAAGAGAGTCTGTTAGCAATACAGAAGTTACAATACTGTCCAGTGTAATTACGGTGCAACATCCCATCACCTCAGCCATATTCTGTTGGTTAAAAGCTAGTCACAGGTCTCTTCCACACTCCAGTGAAGGGATTACATAAGCCATAATATCAGGGACAGAGACATATGGAGCCCATTTTAGAATCTTTCTGCCTCAAACTGGTTCACCAAAAACTCTGAAAGTCACTGGAGTATCAGCAGCATGCTTTAGTAGAGCGTAACATAAGAGAAGAAGGAAGTATTTAGTAGTGGAATCTTGTTATCAATGTAAGAACACAGAGAACCTTGAGGGACTTGGGAACAATCTGAGGCTGAAGGATACTAAAACAAACTAGAATTCCTTGTATTTTTGCTTCGGACCAGCCTTAAAAGGGAAACACAAGATTAAAGTCAATAAACGTAAATAACCACACGGTGGCAGTAGATGCCAAGAAATGCTAAGTGTTACGTGTAACTGAGGGCACGGAAGAGCAAGTTTATCTCCCTATATGGCAACCCACGTTTTCCTTTCTGTCTGACTGCTGGAAGGAAAGGGGGAGGTAACTAGAATCTTTCCACACGCTCATCCCTGAAGCACTACCCATAAAGTATTACCACTGAAGAGTGAGGACATAGACAGTTCATTGTATTCCTCTCCCAATTCCTAGAAGAGTAGTAAGGGTCTTAAGGCGGGAGAATGAAACCTCCTGAAATACTTATGAAGACTTCCCTTACCAAGTACTCACAGCCAAATATTTCAGAGTGACATTAATTAAAACAATGTCATACTTGGTCTGCTGTGAAGCCTGTCTAGTTCAGAGTTGATACCACTGGGGAAATCCCAGGGGAAAAGAAGTGTCAGATAAAAGAAGGAATATTATTTCTACAAATGAGAGACATTAAGGATAAAGGCTTAACACCATATAGGCATGCTTCACATATATATATATACAATGCATATATTCACACATACACTGTACAGAATTCCATAGTTAGCATTACCCAGTCAGAGTCACTAGATCTGGCATTAATAAAAGAGGAGGTAACTCAACAGAATTGAGTGCTCCAAAGAAGTTTTATTACTAGAGAGGTTTTATTATCTGAGTTTATGTATAAACCGAGAAATCTTAATAAGACATTTTCTGATTCTCTCATATCTTCTTAATTAGTCCATATCCAAAGGGGTTAATAACTGGCACTGTTCGAATTTGTTTAATCCTGAGATTTTCTACAAAGGCAGTTTGGTTTTACAAAAGTGAAAGTTCCTTATATGTTTAGGTTTTCTTTTTTTCATAGACAAGGTCTCACTATGTTGCCCAGGTTGGTCTCAAACTCCTGGACTCAAGCTATCCTCCCACCTCAACCTCCCAAAGTGCTGGGATACAGGCACGACCCTCTGTGCCCAGCTAGGTTCTTTTTCTAGGTAATATAACATTCCCTTTTGCTAATAGATGGGCCAAAGAGTTTGAAAGTGCCTCATCAAATCTAAAATGGTTGTGTTTGCTTTATGTAAATGACAATGGTCCAATAGTTGGCTAGTCTCGGAGGGTTGGTAAATTTCTTTCTTTTTTTTTTTTTTCTGAGATAGGGTCTCACTCTGTCACACAGGATGGAGTGCAGTGGCATGAACACAGCTCTCTGTAGCCTCTATCTCCCAAGCTCAAGTGATTCTCCCACCTCAGCCCCACAAGTAGCTGGGACCACAGGTGCAATCCTCCCACCTCAGCCCCCCAAGTAGCTGGGACTACAGGCATGTGCCACCAAACCCAGCTAATTTTTGTATTTTTGTAGAGACCAAGTTCCATCATGTTGTCCAGGCTGGTCTCCAACTCCTAAGCTCAGGCATTCTGCCCAGCTCAGCTCCCCAAAGCACTGGGATTACAGGTGTGAGCCACCATTTCTGCCCAAGCATTGGTAAATTTTTAACATTATCTTTTGCCAACAATATACCCATACAAATCACAATAATATGTAATCACCTGAGGAGTTGATATGAGCAAAGATCTGAATCAATTGAAAAGGTGAGCTATGTAGAAATACGGGGAAAAGATTATTCCAGAATGAGAAAACAGCAAGAGCATGTTTGTTACATTCAAGGAATAGCAACATAGCCAACCTGCTTGGAGTACAGTGAGAATGGGATCATTTGCTAGACTCACAGAGAAAATTTTAAAAATAAGAAATAAAAATTTAAAAAAGAAAAAGCAAGAGTGGTGGGTGATGAGGTCAGAGGGAGAAGTATAACCAGATTGTGTAGAGCCTTGCAAACCACACCAAGGGCTCTGGATTTTATTCTGGGTGTGATGAAAATCAGTGGAGTTTTCTGAGCACAATTCGTGGTTTTAAGAGGTAACAATAAAAGACATATTCTTTTTTTTTTTTTTTTTTTTAGGTTTGATAAAGGAAAATTTATTAGAAAGGAAGAACACTGCAAAAGGGTGCAGGGGCATGCCTCAGCAAGAGAACAAAGTGTGCCCCTGACATATTCCAAGTCTTACATAAAATGTATGTGGTATCTATGATTCATACTTACTTGGAGAACTGGACAAGTGAAGAGGTCTGAATTACAATACATTTGTAGGAAGAACTGACAGAATTGGATGAATTGAATGTGAAAATAGGAGAAGGGAATATCAAGAATTACTTCAAGGTTTAGAATTGCTATGGTCTGAATATTTGTGTGCCCTCACCACCTGCCAATTCACATATTGAAACTTAATTCAACTCCCAATGTGATAGTATTGGGAGGTGAGAATTTTGGGGGGTGATTAGGTCCTTCAGGATAAGCGATTAATCCCATTTGTGCCACTTGCCAAATGGAATTAGTGTCCTTGTAAAACAGGCTGCCTTGCCCTTTCTACCGTGTGAGGACACAGGAAGAAGGTGCCATTTATGAACCAGGAAATGTGCCCTCATCAGATACAGAATCTGCTGGGGCCTTGATCTTAGACTTCCCAGCCTCCAGAACTGTGAGAAATAAATTTCTGTTGTTTATAAGCCACCCACTTTTTGGCATTTTGTTCTAGCAGCCCAAATGGACTGAGATAAGGGAGATGGGGAAGGAGTGGAACATGTCAGGGAGCATATCAAGATGTGGCTTCAGACAAGTCAAACTTAAGATACCCAGGGAGTTGAGAGTCTTTTCAGACCTAGAATCAGCAGAACTTGGTGACTAGCTAGATTGGAGTTAGCAAGGAGAAGAAGTCTCTTGAGCTTGCTATGTTTGTCTCTTAGATGAACCATTCCTAATACCTTCAGGTTTCTTCCAGGCATATAACCAATACAACTAGGATTGAAAATCTCCAGACTATGACGAACTCAGAATATTTTCCTACAATAATTGTAGTATGTTGAGTAAATGCATCTGGTTCATATTTAGCTATAACTTCTTATTTAACGAAATCAAAAATAGTCATTGGAGAGGACATTTTTCGCCTTTCAATTGATAGTCACCATGTCCTTTGGATTATGTAGCTAAAAAACAAAACTATTAAAATCACTGCCATCATAGTTACTTCAGAATTGTTGTGGCTCTGAGTGGATAATAGTAATAACTATTGAGCAATAACTATTGAATAATAACAATGAGCAATTATTTCAAGCCTCTGACTCATCATAATGAGAGGATGACCAAAAGAAAAAATGGTTTCTGCTAGATGATCTTACAGTCAAGTTCAGAGACCAAGAATAGCAGGAAACAATTAGAAAACAAAGCTGGAAATTTGTGGCATTCACTACAAGTTAAAGTACCTAGAAGGGAAATGATAGATAGCATGAGATGGAGAATTTAATAAGGGCTTCATGAAGGAAGTATGCCTTGAATTCGACATTGCAAATGGATAGACAAAGGGATAGGTAGTTTATTTTAGACAAAAGCATGCAAAAACATTAACTTGGAAGGTACTGGAGTTGTGAGGAGATGGTTCTGACTAGAAAAAGGAGTTATGTTTTTGAGGACACAGAGCAGTAAAGATAAATGGCAGAAGTACAAAAGTATAGGCAATCCCCAACTGGCAAACAGCTCACAATTATAAATGTACTCCCAGCTTCTTTAATATCATGCACACATACAAATATCTCATGCTCGGCCAGGCGTGGTGGCTCACGCCTGTAATCCCAGCACTTTGGGAGGCCAAGGCGGGTGGATCACAAGGTCAGGAGATCCAGACCATCCTGGCTAACATGGTGAAACCCCGTCTCTGCTAAAAATACAAAAAATTAGCCGGGCGTGGTGGCGGGTGCCTGTAGTCCCAGCTACTCGGGAGGCTGAGGCAGGAGAATGGCATGAACCCGGGAGGCAGAGCTTGCAGTAAGCTGAGATTGCGCCACTGCACTCCAGCCTGGGCGACAGAGTTGAGACTCCGTCTCAAAAAAAAAAAAAAAAAAAAAAAAAAACTCATGCTCAAGCTGATGACCTTGCTTTTTACCTCACTGAGAAACTCGAAGGAATTCGAAGAGAAAAACAACCTTATCCCCCAAACTACCAGCATTTGCACCTACCAGCATTTGCACTCTGGCATTCGGCCTTCTCTCCTGTCCTCAGCATGAACGGTAGGGGTCTTATCTAAGGCTAATCCCTGTACTTGTACACCAAGTTCCTTCAATCTCACCTACTCAAGGGCATTGCCCCAGCAATTCTCCCTGTGTGGATTTCTTGTATTTGCCCCTCCAGATCCATTTTCTACCCTGATGTATGCCTGAATCAACATGCTCCCTTGGTCTCTGGCTTCCAGACTGTTTTGGTCAATGAGAAGGACTGGGGAATCCCAGGAAAGGGCTGGGGATGTGTGGGGAAAAAGCGAAGTGAAGTTGGAGAGTTCATTTTTCCAGCTCCCTCCCTGTGGGCTGGCTGAGTTCATCCACCAAATGGTACAAGCAGCCCTCTCCACATAGCTATCTTATTCCAGGTTCTGGAATCCTTTCCCTTTCCTTTGTCCCTTCATGCTGAAAGGTGGTATTGATACCAAACTGTAACTAACCCCAGGGCACTGCACTAATCATTTCCTTACACTACGACCACAATTTTGTATAATAAATAGTCCTTCTTAAAACTCTCCTCGCCGGGCATGGTGGCTCACCCCTGTAATCCCAGCACTTTGGGAGGCCGAGGCAGGCGGATCACGAGGTCACGAGATCGAGACCAGCCTGACCAACATGGTGAAACCCTGTCTCTACTAAAAATACAAAAATTAGCTGGGTGTGGTGGCAAGCGCCTGTAATCCCAGCTACTCAGGAGGCTGAGGCAGGAGAATTGCTTGAACCGGGGAAGCAGAGGTTACAGTGAGCCAAGATCACGCCACTGCACTCCAGCCTGGTGATGGAGCCAGACTCCATCTCAAAAAAAAAAAAAAAAAAAATCTCAAAACTCTCCTCAATGGCTACGCGCGGTGGCTCACATCTGTAATCCTTGCATTTTGGGAGGCCAAGCCGGGTGGATAGTTTGAGCTCAAGAGTTCAAGACCAGCCTGGGCAACATGGTGAAACCCCGTCTCTACTAAAAAATACAATACAAGTGAGAGAATCACCTGAGCTTGGGAAGCTGAGGTTGCAGTGAGCCAAGATCACGTCTGTGCACTCAGCCTGGGTGACAGAGCCAAACCCTGTCTAAAAAAAATCCAAAAATAGCTCTCCCTCTCCCCTCCCCCTCCCCCTCCCCCTCCCCTTCTTTTCGGTCTCCCTCTGTTGCCGAAGCTGGACTGTGCCGCCGTAATCTCGGCTGGCTGCAACCTCCCTGCCTCGGGCTCCTGTGACTCTCCTGCCTCGGCCTGCCAAGTGCCTGGGATTGCAGGCGCGCGCGGCCATGCCTGACTGGTTTTTGTATTTTTGGTGGAGACGGGGTTTCGCCGTGTTGACCGGGCTGGTCTCCAACTCCTGGCCTCCAGTGATCTGCCTGCCTCGGCCTCCCGAGGTGCTGGGATTGCGGACGGAGTCTCGCTCACTCAATGCTCAAAGGTGCTCAGGCTGGAGTGCAGTGGCGTGATCTCGGCTCGCTACAACCTCCACCTACCAGCCTCCTGCCTTGGCCTCTTAAAGTGCTAAGATTACAGCCTCTGCCCCGCCGCCACCTCGTCTAGGAAGTGAGGAGCGTCTCTGCCTGGCCGCCCATCCTCTGGGATGTGAGGAGCCCCTCTGCCCAGCCGCCCCATCTGGGAAGTGAGGAGCGCCTCTGCCCGGCCGCCATCCCGTATAGGAAGTGAGGAACGTCTATGCCCGGCCGCCCATCGTCTGGGATGTGAGGAGCGCCTCTGCCCGGCCGCCTAGTCTGGGAAGTGAGGAGCGCCTCTGCCCCGCCGCCCCATCTGGGAGGTGAGGAGCGCCTCTGCCCGGCCGCCCCGTCTGGGAGGTGAGGAGCCCCTCTGCCTGGCTGCCACCCCGTCTGGGAGGAAGTGAGGAGCACCTCTGCCCGGCTACCCCGTCTGGGAGATGAGGAGCACCTCTGCCCGGCCGCCCCGTCTGGGATGTGAGGAGTGCCTCTGCCCGGCCACCCCGTCTGGGAGATGAGGAGCGCCTCTGCCCGGCCGCCCCGTCTGGGAGGTGAGGAGCGCCTCTGTCTGGCCACCACCCCGTCTGGGAGGAAGTGAGGAGCGCTTCCCCGGCTGCCCCATCTGGGAAGTGAGGAGCGCCTCTGCCTGGCCGGCACCCCATCTGGGAGGAAGTGAGGAGCACCTCTGCCCGGCTGCCCCGTCTTGGAGATGAGGAGCACCTCTGCCCAGCCGCCCCGTCTGGGATGTGAGGAGTGCCTCTGCCCGGCCGCCCCATCTGGGAAGTGAGGAGCGCCTCTGCCCGGCCGCCACCCCGTCTGGGAGGAAGTGAGGAGCACCTCTGCCCGGCTGCCCCGTCTGGGAGATGAGGAGCACCTCTGCCCAGCCGCCCCGTCTGGGAAGTGAGGAGCGCCTCTGTCTGGCCGCCACCCCGTCTGGGAGGAAGTGAGGAGCGCCTCTGCCCGGCTGCCCTATCTGGGAAGTGAGGAGCGCCTCTGCCCGGCCGCCACCCCGTCTGGGAGGAAGTGAGGAGCACCTCTGCCCGGCTGCCCCGTCTGGGAGATGAGGAGCACCTCTGCCCGGCCGCCCCGTCTGGGATGTGAGGAGTGCCTCTGCCCGGCTGCCCCATCTGGGAAGTGAGGAGCGCCTCTGCCCGGCCGCCACCCTGTATGGGAAGTGAGGAGCACCTCTGCCCGGCCTCCCCGACTGGGAAGTGAGGAGCGCCTCTGCCCGGCCGCCCTGTCTGGGAGGTGAGGATCGCCTCTGCCTGGCTGCCACCCCGTCTGGGAGGAAGTGAGGAGCACCTCTGCCTGGCTGCCCCGTCTGAGAGATGAGGAGCACCTCTGCCCGGCCGCCCCATCTGGGAGGTGAGGAGCGCCTCTGCCTGGCCGCCACCCCGTCTGGGAGGAAGTGAGGAGCACCTCTGCCCGGCCACCCCGTCTGGGAAGTGAGGAGTGCCTCTGCCTGGCCACCCCGTCTGGGAGGTGAGGAGCGCCTCTGCCCGGCCGCCCAGTCTGGGAAGTGAGGAGCGCCTCTGCCCAGCCGCCACACCGTCTGGGAAGTGAGGAGCGCCTCTGCCTGGCCACCCCGTCTGGGAGGTGAGGAGCGCCTCTGCCCGGCCGCCCAGTCTGGGAAGTGAGGAGCGCCTCTGCCCGGCCTCCCCATCTGGGAGGTGAGGAGCGCCTCTGCCCGGCCGCCCCGTCTGGGAGGTGAGGAGCCCCTCTGCCTGGCTGCCACCCTGTCTGGGAGGAAGTGAGGAGCACCTCTGCCCGGCTGCCCCGTCTGGGAGATGAGGAGCACCTCTGCCCGGCCTCCCCGACTGGGAAGTGAGGAGCGCCTCTGCCCGGCCGCCCCGTCTGGGAGGTGAGGATCGCCTCTGCCTGGCTGCCACCCCGTCTGGGAGGAAGTGAGGAGCACCTCTGTCTGGCTGCCCTGTCTGAGAGATGAGGAGCACCTCTGCCCGGCCGCCCCGTCTGGGAGGTGAGGAGTGCCTCTGCCTGGCCGCCACCCCATCTGGGAGGAAGTGAGGAGCGCCTCTGCCCGGCCACCCCGTCTGGGAAGTGAGGAGTGCCTCTGCCTGGCCGCCACCCCGTCTGGGAGGAAGTGAGGAGCGCCTCTGCCTGTCTGCCCCATCTGGGAAGTGAGGAGCGCCTCTGCCCAGCCGCCACACCGTCTGGGAAGTGAGGAGCGCCTCTGCCTGGCCACCCCGTCTGGGAGGTGAGGAGCGCCTCTGCCCGGCCGCCCCATCTGGGAGGTGAGGAGCGCCTCTGCCTGGCCGCCCCGTCTGGGAGGTGAGGAGCCCCTCTGCCTGGCTGCCACCCCGTCTGGGAGGAAGTGAGGAGCACCTCTGCCCGGCTGCCCAGTCTGGGAGATGAGGAGCACCTCTGCCCGGCCGCCCCGTCTGGGATGTGAGGAGTGCCTCTGCCCGGCCGCCCCGTCTGGGAGATGAGGAGCGCCTCTGCCCGGCCGCCCCGTCTGGGAGGTGAGGAGAGCCTCTGTCTGGCCACCACCCCGTCTGGGAGGAAGTGAGGAGCGCTTCCCCGGCTGCCCCATCTGGGAAGTGAGGAGCACCTCTGCCTGGCCGGCACCCCGTCTGGGAGGAAGTGAGGAGCACCTCTGCCCGGCTGCCCCGTCTGGGAGATGAGGAGCACCTCTGCCCAGCCGCCCCATCTGGGATGTGAGGAGTGCCTCTGCCCGGCCGCCCCGTCTGGGAAGTGAGGAGCGCCTCTGCCCGGCCGCCACCCCGTCTGGGAGGAAGTGAGGAGCACCTCTGCCCGGCTGCCCCGTCTGGGAGATGAGGAGCACCTCTGCCCAGCCGCCCCGTCTGGGAGGTGAGGAGCACCTCTGTCTGGCCGCCACCCCATCTGGGAGGAAGTGAGGAGCGCCTCTGCCCGGCTGCCCCGTCTGGGAGATGAGGAGCACCTCTGCCCGGCCGCCCCGTCTGGGATGTGAGGAGTGCCTCTGCCCGGCTGCCCCATCTGGGAAGTAAGGAGCGCCTCTGCCCAGCCGCCACCCTGTATGGGAAGTGAGGAGCACCTCTGCCCGGCCTCCCCGACTGGGAAGTGAGGAGCGCCTCTGCCCGGCCGCCCCGTCTGGGAGGTGAGGAGCCCCTCTGCCTGGCTGCCACCCCGTCTGGGAGGAAGTGAGGAGCACCTCTGCCTGGCTGCCCCGTCTGAGAGATGAGGAGCACCTCTGCCCGGCCGCCCCATCTGGGAGGTGAGGAGCGCCTCTGCCTGGCCGCCACCCCGTCTGGGAGGAAGTGAGGAGCGCCTCTGCCTGTCTGCCCCATCTGGGAAGTGAGGAGCGCCTCTGCCCAGCCGCCACACCGTCTGGGAAGTGAGGAGCGCCTCTGCCTGGCCACCCCGTCTGGGAGGTGAGGAGCGCCTCTGCCCGGCCGCCCCGTCTGGGAGGTGAGGAGCCCCTCTGCCTGGCTGCCACCCCGTCTGGAGGACGCCTCTTCCATACTGGGCGCCTCTGCCCGGCCGCCCAGTATGGAAGGTGAGGAGCATCTCTGCCCAGCCGCCCCGTCTGGGAAGTGAGGAGCACCTCTGCCCGGCCGCCCCGTCTGGAAGGTGAGGAGCGCCTCTGCCCGGCCGCCCTGTCTGGGAGGTGTACCCAACAGCTCCGAAGAGACAGCGACCATCGGAAGCGGGCCATGAGGACGATGGCGGTTTTGTTGAAAAGAAGGGGCGGAAGTGTGGGGAAAGGAAGGAGAGATCAGATTGTTGCTGTGTCTGTGTAGAAAGAGGTGGGCATAGGAGACTCCATTTTGTTCTGACTAGGAGAAATTCTTCTGCCTTGGGATGCTGTTGATCTATGGCCTTTCCCCCAGCCCCGTGCTCTCTGAAACATGTGCTGTGTCAACTCAGGGTTAAATGGATTAAGGGCGGTGCAAGATGTGCTTTGTTAAACAGATGCTTGAAGGCAGCATGCTCTTTAAGAGTCATCACCAATCCCTAATCTCAAGTACCCAGGGGCACAAACACTGCAGAGGGCCACAGGGATCTCTGCCTAGGAAAACCAGAGACCTTCGTTCATGTGTTTATCTCCTGACCTTCTCTCCACTATTATCCTATGACCCTGCCATATCCCCCTCTCCGAGAAACACCCAAGAATGATCAATAAATACTTCATAAATAAAAAAAAATAAAATAAAATAAAAAATCCAAAAATAAAAACTCTCCTTAAATTACCCAACTTGCATGCACCATCTGCTTCTCGCCAGGACCTAGACTGATACATTCCCCTTTCCTCTCCTACATCGTAAGTTTTCCCGCTCTACTGATGTCACTCCCATCAGTAAATAGATGTGCTGTTATTTCTCCCATGTTAAAAACAAAGATGGTCCTAACCCCATTCTCCTGCTTCAGGTGCCAGATCATTTCTCAGCTCTAACTTACAGCAAATCTCCTTTTAAGAGTTGTCTTACCTGTAGCCTTAGTAGAAACCTGTCAGGTTCTTCCTCACCTGTCCGGATTTCAGTTCTTCTTCTCCAAATCTGCTCCATCTGTAATTTTCCTCATCTCGTTTAATGGCAATCCCATATATCCAATTTCTGGGGCTAAAAATTTGGAGTCATGCTTGACTCCTCTGTCTTTCTCACTTTCAATCCACTAAGAAGTCCCGTTGGCTCTACCTTTGAAATATAACCAGAATTTGACCCCTTTTCACTACCTCTGCCGTTACCATACCAGTCAAATGCACCATGATCTCACCTGGATTCTTGCAACAGGCCCCAACTAGTCTCCCTGCTTAGGTATTTTCCTCCTATGGACTTCTGTCAACAAAGTAGCCACAATGACAGTGTTAAAATGCAAATCAGATCAGGTCACTGCTCTGTTCAAAAGGCCCTAATGGTGCCCTCTTTCACTCCTAGTAAAAGCCAAAGTCTTTCCAATTGTCTACAAAGCACTACACAATCAGACCCTTGTTTCATCTCTTACTTCTCTCTTATTCTTCTCCAGCAACAGTGGCTGCTCAGACACATTTGTTATGCTCTTGCCTTAGTACTTTGTACTGGCCCAATTCCATTTCCTGGTGCACTCCTCCCTGAGATCTTTCAAAAGCCTATGAGAGAGGTAATTTTATTATACTCATTTTATAGAGGAAGAAATGGAGGTCTACAGAGGTTAAATAGCTTTCATCTGAACCCTGGTGGTGTGATCTAGAGGTCGCTAATTCACAAGCCCTGCCTATGCATATTAATGTCTTATGAGGAGACAAAAGGAATTCAGAAGACACAGAAATATTGCAAGAAACAGAAAGAAATTTTTTTTTTAATCAAAGAAATAGGAGAAAATATTCACTAAAAAAGAATAGATTAATATGAATAAGGAATAAACAAGGACTTTTTTTATTTTTTATTTTTTTAAGATGGAGTCTCGCTCTGTCGCCAGGCTGGAGTGCAGTGGCACAATCTCCGCTCACTGCAACCTCTGCCTCCCAGGTTCAAGCGATTCCCCTGCCTCAGCCTCCCAAGTATCTGGGACTATAGGCGCATGCCACCACGCCCAGCTAATTTTTTGTATTTTTAGTAGAGACGGGTTTTCAACATATTGGCCAGGATGATCTCAATCTCTTTACCTCGTGATCCGCCCCTCTCGGCATTCCAAAGTGCTGGGGATTACAGGCGTGAGCCACCACACCCAGCCAGCAAGGACTTTTTAAAATTCTTGAAATTAAAAATAAAAGAGTCAAAAGAAAACAATTAAATAAAAACTATGAAACATAAAGTTGAAAGAAAGAAAAAAACCTTCAAATGAACAAAACAAAAAGACAAGCAGATGGAATATATGGAAAAAGCAATAAGAGATTTAGAGTACTTAAATGGAGAATCAAATACTTGATTAGTAGGAGCTGGGTGAAGGAGAGAGAAAAATGTAGATGAAAGATATTCTCAAAATAATAACACAAGAAAATTTCTCAATACCAAAATATATTAATCTCCATATTAACAGGAAAAGTTCTCAATACCAAAGTATATTAATCTCCAGATTAAAATTGGCCCACTAAGTTCCCACTACAATGACTGGTCTCCAGGTAGAAATAGAATAGAATAGATTTCTTAGATAGCATATATTTCTTAGCACAGTCTTACCAGCAACCTGTCATTGAGAACCAACTCAAATAAAGGCAGTCTTCTTTTGGCCTGTTAGACGTTGAGGACCACAACACCTCCTCCAGATTGGGTATATCATCAGTTGGTTCAGTGGCCACCGGAAGAGTTCTGAGCTCCTCCTCTTCACCTGTCTTCCATGCTTCTTCCAGAGAAGCCTCAAGAACTGGATCCTCCCCAACTGAATAGATTAAGAGATTGTCCTTTCTTCCTTTAGATATACTATGCCACAGTCACCTCAAGCCCCACAGTCCCAGGCTAACCAAGAGAGACTCTCTCAGAAATCTCTAGACTAAGAAATAGGCACAGTCTCTATATTCATATTTGCCCAAACTCCAGGGGACACAAAAGCCAAGCTCTCCCCAAAATTTCATTACCATACTTCCAGCTCCAAGGCAGACCTACTGGTTCTGTAGCTCAGCAAGAATTCATCCAAGAAATAAGATGCTCCCTCCCAATTTTTGCAGGCTTACTGATATTAACTCTTAGAACAAGCACACCTTTATCTGTGTGTGTGTGTGCACATGCACACACGCATGCACGCGCATACTTTACATTAGAGCAACTCTGCCTCCCAAGACTGCTTTCACTCCCCACTAATTTTGTCTCTGAAGAATCCCACCCCTCCAGTATCCTCAAGCCCCCAATCCCTAAAGGAAAAAAAGGACAAGCCCTTATCATATCCAGCTGGAGAGGACCCAGTTCTTGAGGCTCCCGAGGAAGGAACATGGAACACAATAAAGAGCAGGAGTCCAGGACTTCGCCTTGGCCACAGACCAACTGATGAGGCTGAGTTGGTGGGTCTCTTTAGAGTATGGAGAACTAAGTGCCTCTGGGCCTCACATCTGTACTTTATCTGTTATTCTGGGACAAGAGGAAAACTCTCACTCAGCAACCACCGTGTTACACCTTGGATCCTGTTACACTGAGTTTAACCCAGGAGACCAGCCAGGTGAAGGCCCTCATGACGGCTATGGGGCAGCCTAGAGAGTGATCTGTCCCGAGTGGAGCAGAGGAAAGAGGATTCTAGGAGAGAGGTCTCCAGGAACAAAATGGTGACAGGGGAGGGACTGGAATTACTTAAAGATAAGTTTACCGAATATGATGCAGTGTATTTGGGAAATAAATTATGTGTTTAAAACTAACTCTACAAACTTTTCAAAAATAAATTTGCCATAAGTTGGATATGATCTAGGAGAAGGTAAGTAAAGGGAGGCCCAATATACCAGTGGAACTCATGCCTTTCACTCCCCCTTCAGAGTGGTCCCACTTTTACCTAGATAAGGGAGTGCCCTGCCATCACTTGGTTTTATCATTGTTAGCATTATTCCTTTTGCTGCACTGTGCTCCCAGAATAAAAGGAAATAGAAGATAACCTTGGAATAGTTTTTTGGTGTGGGGGTGGGGTGGGGCGGGGGGGTTGTTCATTTTGTTGTTGTTTTTTGCTATGCAAAATAATACAAATCAATTTAAAACAGAATGACGCATAACTAAGAATTCATTCTCATCTTAGCAAAGTCAGCAACTCCTCTTAGTACATCTGTGGGAAGGAAAATTTTACTCAAGGGAGCTTGAGACCTTTTGCAAGGAAAGAAGTCAAGACCCTACCCCCTTTTCTCTGAGACTTGGAGTTAGGGAGCTTGGGCTGTGTGTATTTAGGCTGGTCACAGTGAAAGTCAATGGGTTTTCTGAAGTAAAGTTATTACGACAGCATAAACAGGGGACCAATGCTCAGCGCTGAGCCCCAGAACTGAGCCAAGGGGCAGAAAACTATGATTTTTTGAGTCCATGAGGCAGTGTGTGGTGGAACCTACCCTAATCCAGCCCACCTGAGGGTAAATAGGCACTCAAGAGAAGTCACTGCATGTTATTTCAAAGATTTGATTACTGAAGTCTAATCTGTAGGGACCCAGGCTTACTGCAACAGAAAGTCCATAAGTAATAAATTCCAGAATCCAAACTGAACCTGCTCTCCTGGATAGATTTGAATAGATTCAAATCCTGGAAAACTGGTTGGGGGAAGAAATAAAAAGAGCAATGAGTCTCGAGTTATGGTCAGTTTGGATAGACCCTTTTTCACTAAGAGTAACACCAAGAAAACATGGTTGCCTATCCTTAAAAATCACCTACTGTTGGTGCTCCAGCCTCCTTGACAGGGGATTTCACCCCAGTTATGCAGGAAAGACACTCCAAACTGAGGACAAGGAGTCTCCAGTGTAGACGCTTCAACAAGAAAGAATCAAAGCAGTCTAGATCAATCACACCATCACTCTTACTTGCTCCTAAGTACTGTTAATAAGTACACAGGATTCCTGGAAAAACAAAAGGAGGGCATTGAGGGAAATAGATCAGAACTGCTGCCAGTGTAGGCTTGTAGATTCCAGTGGTCTGTGTCCTGTAGCACTAAGTGGAAGTATTTCCACTTCAAACTATAAAAGTGTTCACCTCAAGTATTTTGTTTTACATATTAGGGTTTGAAAAGAGAGTTTCACAACTAAAAATAACTCAGCCAACATAGTGTTCTTCCACACCCTCAGGCAGCCTCCATCATTTGATACAGCTGTCTGTTCAAGTCTGCCAACAGGACAGTTAAAAATAGATGGCCAGTCTCCTTTAAGGGTGTTGCGTAATTGATTTATATAGTTTTCCATATTCATTTTTCTAGATTAGTTGTCTCTAAACATTTTTGCTTGTGCTCCCTTAAAAGACATTGGAAAAAATTATGTATCCTTCAACAAAAAAAGTTGACCACGTAATATTTTTAATACGTTTAGATAATTGAAAAGTTTATTTGTCCATGGGTTAATATTACCTTATGGCTAAAATCAGTCAGGATTTAGCTATTCCTGTTTTTCATTTATATCTATAGCACTAAAAAACCTTGTTCTTATACATAAGTAAATGAGATTGGAAATTTTGTTAGCAATGTCAATCAATTCTTTAAACCTTTCAAGTTAAATGCCGAATAACATATAGTGATCAATTGTCAAAGATTATTATTATTTTTTTTTTTGAGACGGAGTCTCGCTCTGTCGTCTGTCATCCAGGCTGGAGTGCACTGGCACAATCTCGGCTCACTGCAAGCTCCGCCTCCAGGGTTCACGCCATTCTCCTGCCTCAGCCTCCTGAGTAGCTGGGACTACAGGCGCCCACCACCACGCCCAGCTAATTTTTTGTATTTTTAGTAGAGATGGGGTTTCACCGTGTTAGCCAGGATGGTCTCGATCTCCTGACCTTGTGATCTGCCCGCCTTGGCCTCCCAAAGTGCTGGGATTACAGGCATGAGCCACTGCGCCCAACCGTCAAAGATTATTTTTAATGATCAATTTAGATGACAATCTATTTAGGGCCAACTTAAACTTTGATAAAAGCAATGAATTAGAAACCATCTGACTTACAAATGTGTTTATTACTCTGTCATTTGAATCATTCATTTTCAGAGTTTCTAAGAAGTATATGAGAAAGATTATATCAGGACTTACCAAATGACTATTAGTTTGTCTTTCACCTTGTTATAGCACTAAAATCAGATGAAACTGGTGTAAGTATAATATCTTGAATTAGAAATTGTATATTTTTGGTCAGGCACAGTGAGTGGCTCACACCTGTAATCCCAGCACTTTGGGTGGCCAAGGCGGGGGGATTGCTTGAGCTCGGGAGCTCAAAACCAGCCTAGGAGACATGGTGAAACCCTGTCTCTACCAAAAATACAAAAATTAGTTGGTCATGGTGGTGCACACCTGTAGTTCCAGCTACTCAGGAGGCTGAGGTGGGAGAATGGTTTGAGCCCAGGGGACAGAGGTTGTAGTGAGCCAAGATCACACCACTGCACTCCAGCCTGGGCAACAGAGCCAGACCCTATCTCAAAAATAAATAAATAAATAAAAATTAATTTTAAAAAAAAATTGTACATTTTTGTATTTTTCCTATTGAGTGTGAACAAAGACTACATACATTTTGCATCTGATAATTAATATTAATATCTGGGAGTGGGGAATTAATTTAATAAGACTGGTTTTCTAAAGTTTAGGGCACCATATCATAGGTTTTTTTTTGATGTTTCGTTCCACATCTCATATATATTAGTGTAGATCCTGTTTTTAAGAGCATGATATCATGAAAAGCAATGATAAGAGAAACAGGCCAGACTCAGTGGCTCACACACCTGTAATCCCAGCACTTTGGGAGGCCAAGGCAGGTGTATTGCTTGAGCCTAGGAGTTTGAGACCAGCCTAGGCAATATAGTAAGATCCCCATCTCTATAAAAAACAGAAAAAAATTAGCCAAGCGTGGTGGTGCACACCTGTAGTCTCAGCTACTTACATGGCTAAGGCAGGAGGATGGCTTGGGCCCAGAAAGTTGAGGCTGCAGTGAGCGGTGATGATGATGCCATCACACTCCAGCCTGAGTGACAGAGTGAGACAGAAAGGAAGAAAGGAAGAAAGAAAGAGAGAAAGACAAGAAGGAAAGAAAGAAAGAAAGACAGAAAGAAAGAGAAAGAAAGAAAGAAAGAAAAAGAAAGACAGAAAGGAAGAAAGAAAGAAAGAAAAAGAAAGACAGAAAGGAAGAAAGAAAGAAAGAAAGAAAGAAAGAAAGAAAAAAAAACAAAAAAAACAAAAAACAAACCCAGATAAAGAGAAAGAGCAACAGAGAAAAGGTATCAGACCCAGGGATGGATTTGGGTTTTTTCAGCTTGAAGCCTATATAATTTGAGGTGCAGACCTCTTACAGAAAAACAATACAACATTATGAATAAAAAATTAGGTACGTTTTCTCAGGAGAAACCAGTGGGAAAAAAGGAAAAAATTAAGTATGAAAGTAAATATTTAATAGGAGAACAAAATCTCAACAAATTACAGAATTTTAAAAGATCAATTCTACAAACATATCTCAGAAAAATGATATAACAATGATGTTCATTAATATGTCTATGCCACTTCTTTTATAGTTTTTGGCTGGATACTTTTAATCACCACTTCAAATGGTAATGACTTTCTACATCATTTTCTCTGAGAAAAATAGAAAGCTAATTGAGACTTTTCTTCTGCATAGGTGATATATTTCCATTTTATTATTGATAGTTTAGACAAGCTTCTGTTTCATCATTATTGGTAACTAGTGGTTAAGCCACATCTGTCATTTCCTCCCGGTTTCTAGTCAGGAAGTGCTCTTTGCCAGAGCAACTCTCAGAGATTCCAGCCCATTGATTGAAAAGGCTACTGTTACGGTACCTGGGCCAGCCCTGCCAAGTCTTTCCTGTCCCCCTTTCTCATCCACCTAAGTGAGTGTTGCTCTGATAAGACTCTCTTAAGTGTAACTCATGATTTGGTAATAGTGGAAGTATGACAGGTGAGGTGGTCTGGCAAAAACTATCATCACTCCAACTGTATCATACTAGTGAATTCAGTTATCCCGCAAAGTATGAAATTACCCCATTTCTAATATTATGTCTCATCCTTAACAGACATTCATATCAGTCACGAAAAGACAATGGCCTAGAAGGGTATATGTGCTATGATTAAAAGAGGCTTCTTCAACACCACTATTTTAATTTTTCTTCTGAAGTTTCTTAATTCTACAGGAGAATGCATCACAGAAAATTTCAAATGGTGGCCGGGTGCGGTGGCTCACTCCTGTAATCCCAGCACCTTGGGAGGCCAAGGCAAGAGGGTCACTTGAGGTCAGGAGTTTGAGACCAGCCTGGCAAACATGGTGAAGCCCTGTCTCTACTAAAAATACAAAAATTAGCCAGGCATGATGGTGCATGCCTGTAGTCTCAGCTACTCAGGAGGCTGAGGCAGGAGAATCACTTGAAACCGGGAGGTGGAGCTTGCAGTGAACAGAGATCATGCCACCACACTACAGCCTGGGCGACAAAGCAAGACTCCATCTCAAAGAAAATTTCAAATGGATAAGAGATATCCCTTTCATTTGATAACTAAGAGAATGGTAACTGTGAAAAGGAGGAGAAACAACATTAATGTGTGTTCTCTAGTTCTCTTGTTCTCTGAGCCAATAATACTTTTCTCTGTACTGAGCCTACATCAATACAGCTACTTGTGTTATTCAAATCTTCTATATCTTTCATACATTTCCTCTGCTTAACCTACCTTGAACTATTCCACTGTGACTGTGGATTTGTCCATTTCTCTCTGCAGTTCTATTTATATAACTTTTGGTTTGCAAATATTCAGGATATTTTATTATGTAATCAAGTTTAGAACTGTTATATATTTCTGGTGAATTGAATCTTATCATAGTACTTGTCTCATTACATTGTAATTATTAGTTTATTTGTATGTTTCACCCATTAGCGTGCAGGCTTATTGAGGAAGGGCTGATGTTTGACTCACTGGTGAATACCTTAGTACTACTAGTACAGATCAGGCTCTCATTAACTCCTGACTATTAATATAGCCCCCTAACCAGACCAGTACTAAGCTGCCAAATTCACACACTTGAAGGCCCTGTCAGATTAAATCTTCCTAGAAAGTAATTCTGATCATAGCACTCTTTTTAAAAATAGCAGGTTCCTGTTGTTCACAGAATAAAATACAAACTTCTCAGCTTATCATTCAACTTCCTCAAAGACTGGAAATCATCCTATTTTTCACTCACTTTCTTCTCACATCCTAGGAGGTCAATCAAACTGAAATCCCCACTACCACCACACGGATCTGCATTCCTTCTGCTGTCCCCATGTAATATCCAAACCCTAGTATAATTTTTCATCCCACTCTACATGTCCAAACCCTTCAGAGCTAGTCTTAAAAGTCTCCTCCTTTGAAAGCTTTTGGCATTTTCACCCAAATTAAAATATTCTCTCCTTCTTTTGAATAGTATTATGGGCTGAATGTGTCCTCTCCAAAAATGCTATGTTGACTGTATTCAGAGACAGGGCCTGTGAGGAAGTGATAAATGTTAAATGAGGTCATAAGGATGGGTCTCTAATCAGACAGGTCTGGTGTCCTTATAAGAAAAGAAAGAAACACTAGACTTATCTGTCTCTGCCATGTGATAACACAGTGAGAAAGCAGCCATCTGCAAGCCAGGAAGTCAGCCCTTACTAGGAATCAAATGGGCTGGCAGCTTGATCTTGGACTTCCCAGCCTCCAGAACCATGAGAAATAATTTTTTGTTGTTTAAGCCACAAAGTCTGTAGTACTTTGTTATGGCAGCCTTAGCTGACTAATACAAATGGTAATATAGTACTGTTTTGTCAATATTTCTTCAAGGCTTTAGATCTGGCAAGGTATTTGTCAAATTATTAATGTCAAAAAATTCTTGCAGCCAGGTGCAGTGGCTCACACCTATAATCCCAACACTTTGGGAGGCCAAAGCAGGTGGATCATTTGAGCTCAGGAGTTTGAGACCAGCCTGGGAAAATGGTGAAAATCCATCTCTACCAAAAATACAAAAATTAGCTAAGCATGGTGGTGTGTGCCTGTGGTCCCAGCTACTCAGGGCGGCTGAGGTGGAAGGATTGCTGGAGCCCCAAAAGTCAAGGTTGCAGTGAGCCATGATCATGCCACTGCACTCCAGCCTGGGTGACAGGCCAAGACCCTATCTCATAAATAAATAAATAAATAAATAAATACAAAAATAATTCTTAACAATTCAAAGAACCTAGTAACCTCAGTGCCAGAAACATATTCTTATGTGCATATTTGCAGAGTCAGGTTTTCTTGTCAGATTAATATTTATTTGGTATCATGTCATCATAAAATTGAGTTCTTGAGAGTTTACAAGATCTTTTGTAATATGTTGTTTTATTTGCTTATTTCCCCCTTAAGTATATACTCATATGATATTTTCAAACTAAAATGATTCATTGGTATATAATCCTGAACTTCCAAGAAGATGTTTGTTTTTATTGTCTGTTATGAAAAAATTGTGTCTACTTTTTATGTATTTAATTCAGGAATTTAAATTTGAATATATTCTTCCAATTTGTAATAGTTTAACTCAAAGACTCTGACTTCACTCATTCTCTTTTAATTAACTCAACCAACATAAAATATTGTTTGAATTCTCCTAGAGTTAGGAAATCTCCTATTTCCTAGCATAGTCTGTACAAATAAAAATAGTGACTATATCTACATTCAGAATGTCTGTCCTGGAAATAAATGAAATATAAGAAAAAAAACTAGTGACTATAGCAAGGTTATATAACTAAAAATAGTATAGTAGAATCATTTTTTAAATTATTTTCAAAGAGCAGAAGAAGGGAATACCAGCATTTAAATGTCAGTTGGGAGTGGATAAACCTACAAATGAAATTTTTGTAAGAGAGAGAGAGAGAACAATCCAAGAGGTAAGAGGAAAATTAAGAATATGTTGTCATTGGAGGTAAGAGAAAATGTTTCAAGAAAGAAGAGGTTGTGGGGCCAGATGCAGTGGCTCACACCTGTAATCCCAACACTTTGGGAGGCCAAAGCAGGTGGGTCATGAGGTCAAGAGATCAAGATCATCCTGGCCTACATGGTGAAACCCCGTCTCTACCAAAAATACAAAAATTAGCCAGGTGTGGTGGCAGGTGCCTGTAATCCCAGCTACTTGGGAGGCTGAGGCAGGAGGATCACTTGAATCCAGGAGGCGGAGGTTGCAGTGAGCTAAGATTGTACCACTAAACTCCAGCCTGGGCAGCATACACACTTTGTCGAAAGAAAGAGAGAGAGAGAGAGAAGGAAGGAAGGAAGGAGGCAGGAGGCAGGCAGGCAGGCAATGTCAGATGCCAATGCGATATTAAGATGAGAAATGGGATTTAACAATGTGAAAGTCATTAGTAACCTTAGCAGAAGTTGTTATAAAAGACTGAGCAATGGTTCTCCACCAGGGGTGATTTTTGCCCTGCAAGGGTCATTTGGCAATGCCTGAAGACATTATTGTTTGTCACTATTGGGAGAGAGGACTGCTACTGGCATGGAGTGGATAAAGTTCAGGGGTGCTGCTAAACACTCTAAAATGCACAGGATGGTACCCCACACAAAAATAGAATTCCCCAGCCTAAAATGCCAATACTGCTGAGGTCGAGAAATCCTGACATAGAGTGAAATAGGAAAAATTAGAGTAGAGAGAGTTTAGAAGTGTGTAGAGGCAGAAACAGAAACGGCAAGTGTAGACAACTTTTGAAAAGTTTGCCTATAAAGAGGAAGAACTCGGGCATTAGCTAGAAGGGAATGAGGGAATGAAGTGAGAATTTTCTCTTTCTTTCTTTCTCTTAATTGGAAGAAAAATTGAGCCTGTTTTTGAAAGTGGCAATTGAGGGAGAGTTTGAATATAGAGATTAAAGATAATCTATAACTTTAGGCCCCAAGGCAAAATATGAATACACCTAGTGACTGCAATCCATGTTACAAGTACGCAGACTGAAATACAGAGCAGTTAAATGAACTGTCCCAGCACTAATTAATAACAGGGTACTCAAGGTCCAAGGCAGGACAAAGCTTTGATTATCACCAGTAAAAGTGTTGTGCAAGATGGGTCTCTTTGTGATGGCCACCTGAGGTACACCAGAGCTCAAGATGAATTTTACAATATCACATTATAAAGTTTAAGAAATAGACGAACTCAAGGGGTCAGCAACAAAAGAATTCACAGGTCCTTTGATTCTCCCACTGTTCCCATGAAGCAGTATGCAGGGGCCAGGATCATCTGAAGGAGACTCAGTCTAGTAGTATTCCAGGGAAGGGGCGCCACCCCACTGCTGCTCTCCTTTCTCACAGAGCAAGTAACTTTATCAGAAGAGGTAATCAGACAAGTTGAATGTTCGGCAGTCTGGGTTGGCAGTTAGCTAGTTGGAGGAGGTGACTGAAAGCTAGCTGTCCAGCACCCAAGAACAGTGGGGACGATGGGAAGTTGCAGCTCCTGCAAGAGGGTGAAATAATGCCATCAGTTTTCTAGGAAGTTGAGTTTAAGCACAGCTTCTTCAACTAGTTGAAGAATAATTCCTGGTTCTAAGTAGTCCATTGGTACAGGTAACCAAGAGTGAGCTACAGGAGACACTTTCAGACAATGCCACTCCTTGTTATGAAATTCTATATATCATTCAATAAATGACATTTAGAATAGCTTGTGCATATATTTCAGCAGACTTCTCTCATTTTATTTCTTCATCATCCTGTGTGGTTTTTAGAGAAAATGAAGAAACAAAGGATATGGCTTCAAAGTGAAGAGGATTCTTATGAAACAAACCATAATGTTGTCGGCACTTACCAACTAAAATGGTTTAAGATTAACTTACAGAGAATATTTCTAAATGTGATTTCTGATACATAAGCAAAAATAGTATATATAAATACCTACATTCCAAAATGGTGACATGTTCCATGAGGGTTTTTTTTTGTTTTTATAACAAAGATGGGGGGGAAAATAGAAAACAAAGCTAAAAAAACAGAAAGGAGAAAATGCCCAATACAGAGTTTTTCCCCTTAATTGGCTTAGAGTTGTAGAATAAAATAACAGAAGACCTATGGCTAAGACACAGAAAATATAGCTACTGCTGGAAGAGATGAAATTTCTAAGGTCCCAACATTTCTATTATGTTGTGAAAAGTCAAACAAAACAAAAAGTTGGACTTGACAGAGAAAGCTACCAAGTAGTCTTTGTCGGTGGCATTTTTTATTTAAAAGTTACTCTAAAGCTACCTAAAAATATGCAATATTGAAATTAATGGGCAACTTGCCTTTTCTGATAGAATTCAACAATAAACGAACTTCAATATATCAATGTTCTTAAGGGAGATGCCATGGGAGGAAAAAAAAGTCATCAGGTTGATAATAGAGCAAATGTGTCCCTTGGAAGCGAAAGGTAATGCTTTGCCTCCAAAAAAATAAAAATCATCTAGGAGAAAGAGGTAAAATATACAGGGAATGCAAAAGAAAAGAAGCCCTCCTTCTCTGACATATAAGGGAGAGAGACAGCTTAGGCCACACAAAGTTATAGGTTTTAGAATGTTTAAAGTATTCAAGTGAATTGGCTATCTAATGGCTCACAGATCTGAGAAAAGTAGGAAGTAAAGAATCCCAAAAATGGAAGCACTTGAGGCACAATGGCATGACAAGTGCTTCTCAAACGTGAATGTACTTACAAATCATCCAGAGATCTTGTTAAAATGCACACTCTGATTCAGCAGGTCTAGCACTAGGCCTGAGATTCTACATTTCTAACAAGTTCCCAGATGACACCAATGCTGCTGGTCCTTGGGTCACACTTTGAATAGCAAAGTACTGATGACTCCTGACTTAACATAGCATCCATGGAACCCAAGTAGCAAGTCTCCATATATTTGTTCAGCCATAGAAATGTACAGACCTACACAAGATTAGAATACTGGTGGCATGGGAAAACAGAGTTTGCTACCTTTACCTATGAGTCATTGAATTAATTTTTGCTCATGCCAATCAAACCTATTAACATAACACTGTCATGCGAATACCTGTGCTATTTTTCAGGTAGTCCTAGAAGCTCTGATAAAACAGTACATGTTCACCTGGCAACATATCATGAAAATACATGTGGAGATTATTGTAAAATGCAGGAGCACATATTTTACATAGGTAACGTGGAAACTTCACAGTTACAAATCTGTGGACTTACTTGAGCAGAATATCTCATTTAAGTCTCAGGTAAAGTACATGCCTTGTAAGTTAAACCACGTGCTCAAGTGCCAACAGAGCAGTTTCTTGCTCCATGCTCACTTGTACTCTGTCCAGCAGGGAGAATTAAAGATATGTGATCAGCAGATGAAGTTCTGCTAATAAGAACCATGTCTAGGATATATTTTAAAATCTACAATTGGCCTGTTTTCCCTGTGTTTCACATTGGGGTAACATTCCCCAGCCTATTAAATAGCAGCAGTCTCTTTCCTAAACCCCAAACCCAATTCCCACTGTTTCTCCAGCTACTCCAGGCCTGATATTTGTTCCAATTCTGCAACTAAGGTTAGAGCCTGGTGGAAAGTCCTGGACAATACGATAGAGAATCCTAGACAATATGACTTCTGGGACCCTGATATTATGCCTGGTCCTTGTAGCCCCTTCCCAACCTCCTCACTGTAGGATCTCTTTGTATCTATGACCTTGGTCCAACTCCAACCCCAAGAACAAATATGCTGCCATTCAACTAAAAGTGGTGCCATTTAAGGCTACTACTATGTCTCACTCAATGAGATTAAATCCTGCCTACTTATGTCACCTTGGATGCAATCCATGCCATCTCTGGAATGGTGCTGTTTTATTCTACAAAAATCAGTCATATTGCCTAACCTGTCCCCTTCATCTTTATGTAATTCCCATAATACCCTGTACATATAAAAATTATAAATTGGTTCCCACAATATTCATATACCAAAACATCCCATTACTTTCCTAAATATTTCTCAGAATTGCTGAGATACTCCATTTTTCGATCCAAGCTCATGGTACCTGAAATGAAGAAATGCACACAAGATACCTGGGTGGCTAGAACTAAACATTATTGCTTTGAGAGTGGTGATGAGAATCCCTGTGGCTGAGCCTCCAATTAACGGACAGAACAGCTGTGAAGAGCATCCCTAAGCTTGCCAGAAGCACTGCCTGACCCACATAGAGGACCAGCGCATAACAGGAGTATTATGTTGCAGAAAGTACAATGCCATCCCATCCTAGCCAGAGAAATTAGACAAGAGAAGGAAATAAAGGGCAACAAAATCTGTAAGGAGGAAGTCAAACTGTCACGGTTATAGGATCATATACCTACAAAACCCTAAGGAGTCATCCAAAAAGCTTCTAGGCCGGGCACAGTGGTTCATGCCTCTAATATCACCACTTTAGGAAGCCGAGGCAGGCAGATTGCTTGAGCTCAGGAATTTGAGACCAGCTTGGGCAACATGGTGAAACCCCATCTCTACCAAAAATACAAAAAAATTCGCTGGGCATGGTGGTGCATGCCTGTAGTCCCAGTTACTCAGGAGACTGAGGTGGGAGAATCGCTTGAGCCCAGGGGGCGGAGGTTGCAGTGAGCCAAGATCACACCACTGCACTCCAGCCTGGGCAACAGAGCAAGACTCTATCTCAAAAATAAATAAATACATAATTTTTTTTTTAAAAAAAAGCTCCTAGATCTGATAAATGGATTTGGTAAAGTTTCAATATATAAAATCAATGTTCACAAATCAGTAGCACTGCTATATGCCAACAACGACCAAGCTGAGAATCAGATCAAGAACCCAATCCCTTTTATAACAGCTGCAAAATAAAATAAAATAAAATAATAAAATAAAATAAAATAAAATACTTAGGAATATACCTAATCAAGGAGATGAAAGATCTCTATGAGGAAAACTACAAAACACTACTGAAAGAAATCCATTGATGACACAAACAAGTGGAAACATATTCCATGCTTATGTATCAGGATGACCATATTGCCAAAAGCAATCTACAGATTTAATGCAATTCCCATCAAAATACCATTACCATTCTTCACAGAACTAGAAAAAACAATCCTAAATTCATATGGAACGAAAAAAGAGCCCACATAGCCATAGCAAGACTAAGCAAAAAGGACAAATCTGGAGGCATCACATTACCTGACTTCAAACTATACTACAAGGCTATAGTCACCAAAACAGCATGGTATTGTATAAAAATTGGCACATAGATCAATGCAACAGAATAGAGAACCCAGAAATAAAGTCAAATACTTACAGCCAACTGATCTTAGACAAAGCAAGCATAATATAAAGTGAGGAAAGGATATCCTTTTCAACAAATGGTGCTGGGATAATTGGCAAGCCACAGGTAGAATGAAACTGGATCTTCATCTCTCACCTTATACAAAAATCAACTCAAGGTGGATCAAGGCTTAAATCTAAGACTTGAAACCATAAAATTCTAGAAGATAATACTGGAAAAACCCTTCTAGACGTTGGCTTAGGCAAAGACTTCATGAGAAAGAACCTAAAAGCAAATGCAGCAAAAACAAAGATAAACAGATCAAACTTAATTAAACTAAAAAGCTCTACACAGCAAAAGAAACAATCAGTAGAGTAAACATACAACCCACAGAATGGGAGAAAATATTCACAAACTATGCATCCAACAAAGTACTAATATCCAGAATCTACAAGGAACTCAAACATTCAGCAAGACAAAACAAATAATCCCATCAAAAAGTGGGCAAAGAATGAGAATAGAAAATTCTCAAAAGAAGATATACAAATGGCCAAAAAAAATACAAAAATGCTCAACATCACTAATTATTAGGGAAATGCAAATTAAAACCACAATGATATACCATCTTACTTCTGCAAGATGGCCATAATTAAAAAATAAACAAATAATAGATGTTGGTGTGGATGTGGTGAAAAATAAACACTTTCACACTGCTAGTGGGAATATAAACTAGTACAACCACTGTGGAAAACAGTATGGAGATTCCTTAAAGCACTAGATGTAGAACTACCATTTGACCCAGCAATCCCACACTACTGGTTATCTACCCAGAGGAAAAGAAGTCATTATACTAAAAGGATACATGCAGGTTTATAGCAGCACAATTTGCAATTGCAAAAATATGGAACCAGTCCAAATGCCCATCAACCAATGAGTGGATAAAGAAAGTGTGATGTAGGCCAGGCATGGTGGCTTATGCCTGTAATCCCAGCACTTTGGGAGGCCGGGGAAAGCGGATCACCTGAGGTCAGGAGTTTGAGACCAGCCTGGCCAACATGGTGAAACCCCGCCTCTACTAAAAATACAAAAATTAGCTGGGCGTGGTGGCAGGCACCTGTAATCCCAGCTACTCGGGAGGCTGAGGCAGGAGAATCACTTGAACCTGGGAGGCAGAGGTTACAGTTAGCCAAGATCGTGCCATTGCACTTCGGCCTGGGCAACAGAGCAAGACTGTCTCAAAACAAACAAAACAAACAAACAAAAAAACAAAAAACAAAAGAAAGTGTGATGTAGGCTGGGCGCAGTGGTTCACGCCTGTAATCCCAGCACTTCGGGAGGCTAAGGCAGGCAGATCACCTGAGGTCGGGAGTTTGAGAACAGCCTGACCAACACGGAGAAACCCCATCTCTACAAAAAATACAAAATTAGCCGGGCGTGGTGGTGCATGCCTGTAATCCTAGCTACTCGGGAGGCTTAGGCAGGAGAATTGCTTGAACTGGGGAGGCAGAGGTTGCAGTGAGCCGAGATCGTGCCATTGCACTCCAGCTTGGGCAACAAGAGTGAAACTTCATCTCAAAAAGAAAAAAAAAAAAAGGAAGTGTGATATATATATATACACATACACACACACACATGCACACCATGGAATACTACTCAACCATAAAAAGGAACAAAATAATGGCATTCACAGCAACCTGGATGGGATTGGAGACCATTATTCTAAGTGAAGTAACTCAGGAAAGGAAAACCAAACATTATATGTTCTCACTTAGAAGTGGGAGCTAAGCTATGAGGATGCAAAGGTGCAAGAATGATACAGTGGACTTTGAGGACTTGAGGGGAAGTTTGGGAGGGCAGTGAGGGGTAAAAGACTACACACTGGGTACAGTGTACACTGCTTGGGTGACTGGTTCACCAAAATCTCAGAAATCATCACTAAAGAACTTATTCATGTAACCAAAACAACCTGTTCCTCCCAAACTATTGAAATAAAATAAAATAATATAAAATAAAATAAAAAGAAAGTACAATGCAATAATGGACTAAAGATCAGAACTCTCTCCTACATTTTTGGTTCCCATGTGGGTCCCACAGGATTCCTATAACTTCTATGGGAGAGGGAGACCTGCTGGGAGTCTCAACATCCCCAAAGCCTTTTATCATCCCATGACTACTTACATCACTGAATGAGGGAAAGTCAGTGAGGGTATTCCAGTGCTTCCTTGATATTCTGCCCAGCAAGCAGCTATCTCATGGATTAGGTTGCCCAAAAACCCTTCAAGTCTTCCTAAAATGCAGTATCATCAGCACTGTGTCTAGCACAAATTCCTCTGATTTCTGAGGTATGGCTAGTACCTCAGTGTACATTCTACTCATGATGTAGATTTTCTCTTATTTATCCATTCTCTATTAGAGATAATCGTATTGATACAAAAGTAAGGCTCTGAGAGTGGCTGACCTACACAGCTTGTCGGTGGCTCAGCAGGGTCTACAATCATCTTTCCTGATACGCACCCTAGTGATCTTTCAATGTCACCATACCTTCTAAACAGTACAGAATTATGAACACAAGAATGTTGCTTGACATTTTGATTTTAGTTTTACTATTAAGATATAACATGAGAGAACTACAAAGTATCTCAAATTTTTATGACTTTTTAAGTTTTAGTTTACAACATAAAAAAAATATTTTATAATATCAAAAGCCTTGAGAACGAAAGAGATAAGTCAAGGGCCAGATGCAGTGGCTCACCCGGCAGGCGGATCGCCTGAGGTCAGGAGTTCGAGACCAGCCTGACCAACATGGCAAAACCCCGTCTCTCCTAAAAAATACAAAAATTAGCCAGGTGCAGTGGCAGGTGCCTGTAATCCCAGCAACACAGGAAGCTGAGGCAAGAGAATTGGTTGAACCTGGGAGGTGGAGGGTGCAGTTAGCCGAGGTCACACCACTGTACTCCAGCCTGGGCAACAGAGCAAGATTCTGTCTCAAAAAAAAAAAAAAAAGGAAAGAGATAAGTCAAGATGTATCCTACAGAATAGGTTAAATAAAAATGGCATGATTTGCAAAATTAGTTCAAAGGCTAAATTTTGAACTGGTTCCGAATTTAATGTATATTTCATACATTTGTACTTCAAAATACCATTATTATCAAATTTAGGCCTCATATCTTTTTAATATGTAACCTTATTATGTTTGATTCTGTGTATAAATTATTTCCAGTAAAATGTTTTTTTAAAAATAGAAAATAAAAACATGTTAGTATTTTCCATGTAACCAATGAAGTAATTATTTACCTTGACACAACATGTATTCTATGTTCATGTGAAGGGGTGGTCTGCCCCTCCACACCTGTGGGTGTTTCTCGTCCGGTAGAGACTGAGAAAAGAGACACAGAGACAAAGTATAGAGAAAGAAAAGTGGGCCCAGGAGACAGGCGCTCTCTGAGTTCCCTCAGTATTTATTGATCATTATCTCTACCATCTCGGAGAGGGGGATGTGGCAAGACAATAGGGTAATAGTGGGGAGAGGGTCAGCAGGAAAACATGTGAACAAATGTCTCTGTGTCATAAACAAGGTTAGAAAAGGTGCTGTGTTTTGATGTGCACATACATAAACATATCTGGTATATTAAAGAGCAGTATTGCTGCCAGCATGTCTCACCTCCAGCCTTAAGGCGGTTTTCTCCTATCTCAGTAGATGGAACACACAATCAGGTACATTCCATTGCCCAGGGAGGAGCAGGAGACAGATGCCTTCCTCCTATCTCAACTGCAAAGAGGCCTTCCTCTTTTACTAATCCTCCTCAGCACAGACCCTTTACGGGTGTCGGGCTAGGGGATGGTCAGGTCTTTCCCTTCCCACGAGGCCATATCTCAGACTATCACATGGGGAGAAACCTTGGACAATACCTGGCTTTCCTAGGCAGAGGTCCCTGTGGCCTTCCGCAGTGTATTGTGTCCCTGGGTACCTGAGATTAGAGTGGTGATGACTTTTAACAAGGATACTGCCTTCAAGCACTTGTTTAACAAAGCACATCCTGCATAGCCCTACATCCATTAAACCTTTAGTCAACACAGCACATGTCTCTGCGAGCACAGGGTTGGGGGTAGGGTTACAGATTAACAGCATCTCAAGGCAGAAGAATTTTTCTTAGTACAGAACAAAATGGAGTCTCTCATGTCTACTTCTTTCTTCATAGACACAGTAACAGTCTGATCTCTCTTTCTTTTCCCCACATTCATGGAATAAGCTTTCCAAAGTGCTGATTAATTTAATTTAATGTTCTGTTGAGTTTTTACTATGTTGCATTTAAGATATACAAACCCTTTACCACTGTGTAAGCAGGAAAATGACTCCCACAGTCACTGTAAATTGAGAAGAGAGCTTTTTTTAAACCTTAGGTAGTTAAAATAGATTGGCCTTTGTAGTTACACCACTGACCTTTCCCCTAAGTTTACTTGATCAGCCGTGGAATACTTTTTTCAAGTGCTCTGGAAAGTTAGGTTGCGTTGGTCATCAAACTGAGAATCTATACAGGTATCACTCATAGATTATACTTCATCTATTTTTATTTTCACACAATGTACTGTGTGATGACTTATATGAAATAATGCCCTGCTTTGAGAGGTTGGGCAAAGTACTTTTATTTTCCAATTCAGCCTTTAATTACTGGTTAGCCATGTACCCTCGGACAATCTATCAACTTAACTCTTAAGAAGTGGATTGGCCGGGCGCAGTGGCTCACGCCTGTAATTCCAGCACTTTGGGAGGCCGAGGCGGGCGGATCACCTGAGGTCAGGAGTTCGAGACCAGCCTCAACATGGAGAAACCCCGTCTCTACTAAAAATACAAAATTAGCCGGGCGTGGTGGTGCATGCCTGTAATCCCAGCTACTCAGGAGGCTGAGGCAGGAGAATTGCTTGAACCTGGGAGGCGGAAGTTGCAGTGAGCCGAGATCATGCCATTGCACTCCAGCCTGGGCAACAAGAGCGAAACTCCATCTCAAAAAAAAAAAAAAGAAGTAGATAATACATGAGTCTATATAGCTTTGGAAAAAGAAAGCAATCAATTATGACATGGAGTACATGAGAGAGTACAGTCCTTTCTTAATACCAAACTCTAAACCTTTCAATTCAACAATACTTTGTCAAATGTCATAACTGCTCACTTTTGCACTATTTGTAGAACTTGAATGTTTTCATATTTATACTTCACAGTAAATTAACTATATGGAAGTTACTGAGTTTGATGTACTCTGTCTTGGGGAAAGGAGAGGGAAGAAAGGGCAAGAGATACACTGTTCTTGGATTCTTCTCAAGATGTTATTGAATGTTTTCTGTACAACAGGCAATGTTTTAGGTGCTGGGGATTCCGGAGAAAAGATATTTTCTCCTCTCAATAAGCTCACCCTCTAGTAGGACAGACATTTAATTGTTAGGTCAGGATACCTGATGCATTCTTAGGAATTCTGCCACTCTGAGAGCTTTGTTCTGACAGGTTTGTTTTCCATCCTTCTGAGCTGGGCAAAGGACACACAAAATCAGCTGTCAAATCAATTCCCATTCAAAACTGAGGAAAAAAAAAAAAACCTAACCAAAGTTAATGAGAAGAAGGCTGCTTTTGAAAAGACAGTAAATGCATCATGGTTAGCACTACACTAACCATAAATTTACCATGCTGCCATAAGATATAGCAAAATCAAGCCCTTTAGCCTTTCCTGTGATACTTTAAAAAGGAAAAGAAAATGTGCATTCTTTAAAAAAATAAAGAGGCCGGGCACTGTAGCTCACACCTGTATTCCCAGCACTTTGGGAGGCTGAGGCGGGTGGATCATTTGAGGTCACAAGTTCAAGACCAACCTGGCCAACATGGTGAAACCCTGTCTCTACTAAAAATACAAAAATTAGCCAGGCGTAGTGGCACACACCTGTAGTCCCAGCTACTTCAGAGGCTGAAGCAGGATAATCACTTGAACCCGGGAGGCAGAGGTCGCAGTGAGCCAAGATCATGCCACTGCACTCCAGCCTGGGCAACAGAGTGAGAACTCTGTCTCAAAAAAAAAAAAAAATTAAACATAAAAAACAAAGAATCATCTCAATTGATGCAGAAAAAGCTTTTGACAAAATTCAACATCCTTTCATGATAAAAACACTCAGCAAACTAGAAGAAAACTACCTCAACATAATAAAAGCCATATGTAAAAAAATCTATAGTAAACATCATACTCAATAGTGAAAAGACTGAAAACTTTTCTTCTAAGGTCAGGAACAAAGCAAGGATAACCACTTCCACCACTTCTATTCAACATACTGAAAGTCCTAGACAGACCAATTGATCAAGACAAATAAATAAAAGGTTCATCCAAATTGAAAGGGAACAAGTAAAATTATCTCTGTTCACAGATGTGATATGTAGGAAACTCTAAAGATACCACACACACACACACACAGTTAGAATAAATGAATTCAGCAAAGCAGCAGGATACAAAGTCAATGCACAAAAATCAGTTGCATTTTGATACACTAACAATGAACAATCTGAAAGGAAATTAAGAAAACAATTCTATTTAAAATAGCATTTAAAAACTTAGGAATTAACTAAACCAAGAAGAGACCTGTACACTGAAAACTATAAAACATTGCTAGAAGAAATTAAGAAAGACGTAAATAAATGGAAAACCATTCCATGGTTCATGGATTAGAAGATTCATATTTTCAAAATGTCAGTACTACCCAAAGTGATCTACAGATTGACTTTTTTTTTTAACAGAAATAGAAAAATCAGTTTTAATATTCTTAAGGGAATCTTAACAGACCCCGAATAGCCAAAACAGTCTTGAAAAAGAAGAACAAAATTGGAGGACTCACATTTCCTGATTTTAAAACTTACTACAAAACTTTGGTAATTGAAACAGTGTGGTACTGGCATGAAGACAGATATATAGATAGACAAATGAAATAGAATAGAGAGCCCAGAAATAAACCCCAGTATATATAGTCAAATGTTTTCCAACAACAGTACCAAGACCATTCAGTGGGAAAAGGACAGTCTTTTCAACAAATAGTGCTGGGAAAACTGAATAGCCACATGCAAAACAATGAAAATGGACTATTACCTAACCCCATATACAAAAATTAATTCAAAATGAATCATAGACCTAACAAAAGAGCTAAAACTATATAATTCTTAGAAGAAAATATAGGACAAAACTTCATGATATTGAATTTGGCAATGAATATGACACCAAAGACACAGGCAAAAAGCAAATAGATTAATTGGATTTCATTAAAATGTAAAACTTTTGTGCTTTAAAGGACACTATAAATAGCATGAAAAGACAGCCTACAGAATGGAAGAAAATATTTTAAAATCATACATCTGATAAGGGATTAATATCTAGAATATGTAATGAACTAATCTAAAACTCAACAACAACAACAAAAATTCAAAAGTGGGCAGAGGACTTAAATAGACATGTCTCCAAAAGATTTACAAATGGCCAGTAAGCACATAAAAAAAAGTTCAACATCACTACCCATTAGGGAAATGAAAATCAAAAACACAACAAGATACCATCTCACAACTACCAGGATGGCTACTATAAAAAAAACAAAAAATAGAAAGTAAGTGTTGGTAAGGATGCGGAGAAACTGAAATCTTTGTGCACTGTTGATGGGAAGATGAAATGTTACAGCCACTGTTGAACACATTATGGTGGTTACTCAAAAAGTTAAAAACAGAATTACTATATGATCCAGCAATTCTACTTCTGGGCATGTACTCAAAAGAATTGAAAGTATGATCTCAAAGAGATCATTGTATACCCACTGATAAGGTTTGGCTGTGTCCCCACCCAAATCTCATCTTGAATTTCCACATGTTGTGAGAGAGACCCGGTGGGCAGTAATTGAATCACGGGGGCAGGTCTTTCCCTGCTGTTCGCATGTTGGTGAATAAGTCTCACGAGATCTGATGGTTCTATAGGGGAAGTCTCTCTGCACAAGCTCTTTCTTTGCCTACTGCCATCCATGTAAGATGTGACTTGCTCCTCCTTGCCTTCCACCATGATTGTGAGACCTCCCCAGCCACATGGAACTGCAAGTCCATTAAACCTCTTTCCTGTATAAATTACCCAGTCTTGGGTATGTCTTTATCAGCAGTGTGAAAACAAACTAATACACTCACGTTCCTAATAGCATTATTCATAAGAGCCAAGAGCAAACCACATGTCCATTAACGGATGACTAAATGTGGTGTGTACACAAAATGGAATACTAGACAGCCTTAAAAAAGTAATCCTAGGCCAGGCATGGTGGCTCATGCCTGTAATCCCTGCACTTTGAGAGGCCCAGGTAGGTGGGAGGATTGCTTGAGTCCAGGAGTTCGAGACAGTCCTGGGCAACATTATAAGAACTCATCTCAACAAGATAAATAAATAAAAATAAACAAAATTAGCTAGGCATGGTGGCATGAGCCTATAGTCCCAGCTGTTCGGGAGGCTGAGGTGGGAGCCTGGAAGGATGAGGCTTCAGTGAGTTAAGATCATGCCACTGCACTCTACCCTAGGCAACAGAGTGAGATCCTGTCAAAAAAAAAAAAAGAAAGAAAGAGAAAAGAAATACTATCACATGCTACAACATGGATGAACCTCAATATTTTGCTAAGTGAAATAAATCAGTAACAAAAACTACTGTATGGTTTTGTTGTATGAGGTACCTAGAGTCATCAACATCATAGAGACAGAAAGGAGTAGTTGCCAGGAGTTTGGAAGGGGGGAATGCTGCATTATTGTTTCTGATATAATGAAGTTAGTATTTCTAAAGATATTAATGCACTTTCTTATTTGCCTTTGCAATATGCAAGACTTTCTCCATTCAGCCTAAGACACCCATCTGCCTCTGTAGGAGATTTGGATTGTTATAGAATAAATGCATAGAGGAAGGAGAGTTAATGTTTAACACCTGACATTCAAAATAGGATTTTGCAGCAAGACTATGGGTGTTTTTGAGAAACAAAAAAATTTCTAAGGGAAACCCATTCTCTTAAGAAAGGGCTTGAAAGATTGTAAAGATGAGAAAACCTAAAGAAAACAGGAGCCGAAGGAAACGGTCTGATGTGTCATGATAGAAGCAAGTCAGATAGGTTGAGGGGATTACTAGATTATAAATTCCATGCAGGCAAGGATTTTTGTGTGTTTTGTTCATTACTGTATCCCCAATGCATAGAACAGTGCTCAGTACACAGCAAACACAGTGTTTACTGAATACACACAGGGCTTTTTGTTTTGCTCCCTGTTCTGAACTCTGGTTGTAGAATGCTATACTAGGCAAAAAGGGTGCGGGAGTCGGTGGGGGAGTCCAAAAAGAGGGATCCTAGAATGATTAAGAAGGTAAAGCAAGGAGATCAGTTACAGACAGGACCTGGGTTTCAGCTCCAGTACACATTTTATAGATCCACCATGACAGAGTTGAGGTAATTCCAGCAAAGGCTTATCAAATGGATGTTTTGGGCCTTGGACCAGGCAGAGAACATTTTAGGTACTCAGAGAGGGGTCTGCAGTGAAAGTAGGAT
Source organism: Pongo pygmaeus (assembly GCF_028885625.2). NCBI lineage: Eukaryota > Metazoa > Chordata > Mammalia > Primates > Hominidae > Pongo > Pongo pygmaeus. The sequence goes on along the minus strand of NC_072373.2, from coordinate 130,174,430 downwards.
CAAGAAAGGCTGAGACAGTAGGGGAGGAGGATGCCTTTAGACTCTGGCCAAGCCAAGAAAGAATGACCAGGAAGTTATCAGCTACAGACATCAATAGTTTGTGCCAACAAGATAACCAGGAACAGACTAGACAGATATACATTAGGTGATGCCAGCCCCTGCACAATGACCAGTTTAAGGTCACAGAGTTCAACTCCCCCAGTGCAACCAGTTCATGTGAGATCCTGCTCCTTGTACTAGACATCTCTTAGAACAAAGCAGAGAGAGAAAGGGGTGTCGAAACAATAGAACAATGATTTCAAAGAGACTGGGTTAAAGAGATTATTTAAATAATTGGCTCAGAATTAGTCTCCAACCAGATTAGACTAAAATTATTTTTGTTTTCCCACACCTGCCTAGCAGTTAGGAAATGGTAAAGGAAATTGGAGAAGCTTTTAAGAATAAAATACACTCTCCTCCTTTCTCTGCCATCGAGGCGTGTGCTTAACTCTGCTTCTTGCCATGTCTTCTCACAAGACTTTCAGGATTAAGCATTTCCTGGTCGAGAAACAAAAGCAAAATCATCGCATCCTCCAGTAGATCCAGATGAAAACTGGTAATAAAATCAGGTAGAACTCCAAAAGGAGACATTGGAGAAGAATCAAGCTGGGTCTGTAAGGAATTACACATGAGATGGCACACATATTTATGCTGTGTCAAGGTCACAACCATCTTACCATATCAAGCTGAAAATGTCACCACTATCTGGACAGTTGGATATGTTTTATTGTGAATATATATTTTTTTCTCTGTGTATGTGCTGTTTGTGCACTGATAGGCCGGATTCAGTAATAAACATGTGAGACCTTTCATTTCAAACAAACAAAAAGAATAAAATATACGTGTTTCTTAGTATATCTAAGTAGTGTAAATAATTTTATAATTCTGTTTTCCAGAGACAGAAAACACAGCCCTGTGTTAAGAAATCTAGTGGGATAATGAGTTATTACACAACATGGCACAACATATCCACAGCAAAGGAGCTCCAGGGAGCACCTAACCTAGACCCACGGGAGGGAGGGCACGGCAGGCAGAGACTTCCTGAAGGAGATATCTAAGATGATAGAGTCTTAGATTAGCGAGAATATCCTAGAATCAAGAAAACAGACTCACTGTTGGCATAGCCATATATGAAGTCAACAACATTCCAATTCAATTTATAAAACCTTACTGATTACCAGGCCATGGACGTAGCATCAGTGCCTCAGATGTAGGGTTTACCGAACAGAATCACTGAGCATGCGATTGAAGTCACATTCCTTCACTTGCTCACTACGTGATCTTAAACAAGTTACTTAACTTTGGGGACTCAGTTTCCTTATCTTTATAGTGGGGGTAATAATAGTGTTGTTCTGGAAATTGAGTTAACTTAGAACAGTACCTGGCACCTCTTAAAAGCTCATTAATTTTTTTTTTTTTTTTTTTTTGAGACGGAGTCTTGCTCTGTCGCCCAGACGGGAGTGCAGTGGTGCAATCTCGGCTCACTGCAAGCTCCACCTCCCGGGTTAACGCCATTCTCTTGCCTCAGCCTCCCGAGTAGCTGGGACTACAGGCGCCTGCCACCGCGCCCGGCTAATTTTTTGTATTTTTAGTAGAGACGGAGTTTCACCGTGTTAGCCAGGATGGTCTCGATCTCCTGACCTCGTGATCCACCTGCCCCGGCCTCCCAAAGTGCTGGGATTACAGGCGTGAGCCACCGCGCCCAGCCAAAAGCTCATTAATATTAGTTGTTACCATTTATAGAGCATGTATTATTTTCAAAACATTTCAGACATTTTATTTTTGTGATCCTTGGTAGACAAATAACAGCTGAGGAATTAGTGCCTAAAAGAGGTTAAATGACTTATATTATGTTTGATGAAAATACTTTTCCCTAATTCCTGTTTTCTTTGAAGAGAGAGTGTCCCAAAACAATATCTTGGATTTTCTTTGCTCTTTAACTTGCTCCATTCCTGAGGAGGAAAAGTGATTTCTCTGGTTGGGAAATTGGGGAAGAATAACTGTGAGCTTGGCTCATCTCTATCCCTCTTCCTTTTTAGGAGTGACCATGAAGTGGCCAAGCACGATTCTTCCAGTCCTTCTGTGACTGGGAGGAAGTTGGCCCAGTTCTAGAGTTTAGTTTTAGCAAACTCATTTGTCTGACAGATCTAAAGCTTCATTCTCCAACAGGACTTTTTTTTTTTTTCCAATGTGGTCAAGCTCATTAAATAATCAGTCTTTCCCCCGCCCCCATCCCTTGGAGGCATTCCTCCAAGAGCCTTCCATTCTCCTGCTGCAAACTGTGTCACTTTGATAACAATTAAATTTTAAAATAAAATACCACGCAAACCGTGTCAGAGACTACTAGTTGTCTACCAAAATTATTCTTTCTTTCCTGAACAACAAAACCTGGGTTTTAGCTAGTCTCACTGCTGCCTACATAAAGATTACATTTGTATGTACATTGGGATTAAGTTTTAATTAACATGAGACAAGCAGAAATGTACAGTATTTTCAATAATTATCCTTAAAGGAAGAAGGTTCGCCCTTCTTTTTCTCTTCTTACATCCTGATGCCTGAATTTGGATATGACAGCTGGAGTTCTGGCAGCCTTATTGTACAATGAAGATGAGATCCACAACACAAAAGGGAGGGAGCTATGGGCTGAAAGGAGCCTGGGTTCCTGATGACTTTACAGAGCTGCCTCACCAGCTTTGAAGAGCTTACCTCTAGCCTTTTTTTTTTTTTTCAAGACGGAGTCTCGCCCTGCCTGTCGCCCAGGCTGGAGTGCAGTAGCATGATCTCAGCTCACTGCAGCCTCTGCCTCCTGGGTTCAAGGAATTCTCCTGCCTCAGCCTCCCGAGTAGCTGAGATTACAGGGGCACACACCAGCAGGCCCGGCTAATTTTTGTATTTTTAGTACAGACAAAGTTTTGCCATGTGGGCCAGGCTGGTCTCAAATTCCTAACCTCCAGTGATTTTCCCGCCTGGGCCTTCCAAAGTGCTGGGATTACAGGTGTGAGCCACCGGGCCCAGCATCCTCTACACTTTTATGTGAGAGAAAATATGTGAGAGTAGCTCTTGTTTAAGCCACTTTTCGTGTGTGTGTGTGTGTGTGTGTGTGTGTGTGTGTGTGTGTGTGTGTTCCTGCCATCTGCAGCTGAGGTGATACTAACAAATACAGCAAATCAGCTTGAAGTCCCCCTTTCCTGGTCCTTTCTCTTCAACTAGACTGCCAACCCTAAGCCCTCATTTATGGAAACTCTGGAGCTCACAATTTTAACAAGCTGCCGAGACCAGCTCGGTAGGGGAGACCCTAACCCAGCGGTACTAGAGGAATTAAAGACACACACACAGAAATATAGAGGTGTGGAGTGGGAAATCAGGGGTCTCACAGCCTTCAGAGCTGAGAGCCTCAAACAGAGATTTACCCACATATTTATTAACAGCAAATCAGTCATTAGCATTGTTTCTATAGATATTAAATTAACTAAAGTATCCCTTAAGGGAAACGAAGAGATGGGCCGAATTAATTGAATAGGTTGGGCTAGTTAACTGCAGCAGGAACACGCCCTTAAGACACAGATCGCTCAGGCTTTTGTTTATGGCTTAAGAATGCCTTTAAGCAGTTTTCCGCCCTGGGCGGGCCAGGTATTCCTTGCCCTCATTCCCGTAAACCCACAACCTTCCAGCTTGGGCGTTATGGCCTTTATGGACATGTTACATTGCTGCAGAGATTTTATTTATGGCCAGTTTTGGGGCCAGTTTATGGCCAGACTTTGGGAGGCTTGCTCCCAACAACAAGCAGCTAAATTTATTTGCAAGAGTAAATGATTTCGTTTTTAAATTGGGGCCAAACAACATTTTAAAAGATCTACTCTAAGAAAAAAGGAAAGATCACCACCAAAAAAAGCCTCTTGCGTGTCCTCCTGTCATGCATTCAAAGCATTCCATACATTGTTTTTGACTAATTTATTATATCAATGATTAGGAATTTTTAAAGGACTTTCCCTATGCAAACTCTAAGAGTTCAAGTTTTGTTTTGAATAGAAATACAACTATATTTACCACTATTTATGTACATCTCAATACATTTCCTAATAAATATTTATTGTATACTGACTAATCCTCATTTCATTCTTAGATTCTGCCTTTTCTTTGTTTTCTAATTTGGGCTGAAACATTAGGCTCTGATTTTGCTCTCTGAATTCACTCTTATATCCCCTCTTCACAAAGTAAGAAACTTTCTGGAACCTTTGGCCTCTGCCATGCACTGGGAACCTCCTCTTCATCTGATTTGTCTGACTACCATCTTGAATCCAGCAAGGACAACTAGATGTAACCCCTTCTTTTTTAAAAAAACTATTATTAAAAGTCTACCATATGCTAAGTGCTAGAATAGATGCTTCAAATGCTTTCTTTTTTTCTTCTAATCTTCATGCCAAACTTGCAAGTGAGGTCTTGTTCTCTCCATTTTATGGGTGAATCAATTGTGATTCAGAGTGATTAAAATGAATCCAAGGTTTGTTTGCCTCTAAAATCTGCTTTCTATCTCATTTTAAAAAAATCTCTCTCCGATTTTCCCTACCTCTGTATCATTACATTCAAGTCTTCACTTCTCCAACTTCAACTCTATTTCTTTTCCCAGCTTCCCTTTTGCTTCTCACTGGCTGTATCTGGATATTTCAAAAGTACAGAATAAGTTGTTCAATTTAGAAGGGATTCTGAAAACACAACTCCAAATTTTACAAAGTAAAATTATGACATGATAATAGTGGTGCACTATGAAATAAAGTGCACAGAAAATGCCAAAGAATATAAAAACCAAATATAAGGCAGCCCCATCCATTTCAGATCCACAAGCACAGGATTAGGACCTAATTATAAATAATAACCCAAATAACTCTTTTCCTTTCAGAAAGCATACACACATACACACAACCCTGGAGAAAGTCTTTTCCAACTATAGTCCTCCTCCCACTCCCCAAATGCATTAACATCAATGTTTTAGAAAGCACCGGAGTCACCGCCAAATAGTTGAGGTTCAGATGTTCCTCAAGGCGAGCCTTCTCCTGACAACTACAGCATGAGATTATTGTGTATATATAGATCACTGTCATGCACAGGACAGGCACATGACAAATGTGCGTTAAAATGAAGGCTGCACATGGCATCACTGCAGCCCTAGACTGCAAATTCATTGGCATTCCAAGAACTTCACAAATAGCACAATAATGTGACTTTTCTTTTTTAAAAAGGACACTATGTAGCTTGTAAAATTAATCTTAGAGGCACATCATATTAATCATGGTTCCATTACTTAACAGTCTTCATTTTCATTCAAAATATGAAATTTCCAAGATTAAGATGATTTGGATTTACAAATCTTGTAAAATTCAAGCATTTGTATGAGAATAAATCACTACTAAAGGAATTAATGTCATCAATCTCTTTTACTCCTTATATCTAATTGCAACACTAGGCACTAAAGTGAGAGTTTTACTGGAGGAAGGACAGCAAGAAAGGCTAATTTTGGAGCCCTGGAGAACAGTGATTAACAGGAGGGCAGTGTAATGAGATAGTCATAGGACAGACTGAAAGTGGGAGGGGGCATGGAAAGGGAGAACTTGAAGACAAACATAAATGTGATCTGTTTTCACAACATGGTGAGGGCCTCACTCTGCTAACATTTGTATGTACACTAGTACTTAGTCTCTATCAGGCACAGTTCTAAGCCCTCATTTACTTAACAGTAGATACGACTTTCATCCCCATTTTACAGTTGGAAAAACCAAGGCCCAAAGAGGTTGAGTACCATCCAAAGCTTCACAGCTAGTTAGTGGCAGAGCTGGGATTCAACACCAGGCACCACTTCATAATCATGAATTATCATTTTACACAGCATGCAATCTAGAACAATCACTTTCAATCTTGTTTTTAACAATAATCCTTCCAGTAAGAATACATGACTCAGTACACCAAAACATAAGTAACAGAAATAGAAGTTTTGTGAAATAATACTTTTACCAAATGTAATGCATTTGGTAGTCCCAGCTACTGGGAATGGATGAGGAAGACTGAGGGAGGAGGTTGAGGCTGCAGTGAGCCATGATTGCACCACTGCACTTCAGCCTGGGTGACAACGAGACCCTGTCTCAAAAAGTAAAATAAAATAAAATAAAGTAACTTTTTCTATTGGTTATATGTTGAAATGATGTCTTGGAAATATTGTTAAGTAAATTATATTGCTAAAATTAATTTTACCTTTTTCAAAACTTTCTTTTCTTTTTTTTTTTTTTTTTTGAGACAGTCTCGCTCTGTCACCCAGGCTGAAGTGCAGTGACATGATCTGGGTTCACTGCAACTTCCACCTCCCAGGTTGAAGCGATTCTCCTGCCTCAGCCTCCACAGTAGTTGGGACTACAGGCATGTGCCACCACACCTGGCTAATTTTTGTATTTAAAAAAGTTTTTTTAATGTGGCTACTTGAAAATTTTAAATGACCTATGTGCCACTTAATAATTCTATTGGACAGTGCTTTGTGCTCATTCAGGCCAAAAACCTTGGAGTCATCCTTGACTCCTTTCTCCACTAGCCAATCCTGTAGGTTCTACCTTCAAAATAGTCCAGAATTCAGCAACTACACCACCTGCTATACCACCTCTCCCCCATCACCCCCAACCCCCCGACACACACAGAACACACACAAGTCACTTTCTCTTGCTTGGATAACTAAAATAGCTTTCTAACTGGTCTCCTTGCTTCCTTCCTTGCTACACTCTACAGTTGATTCAACTACTTCCCATAAAGTTGCGGAGCGATCCTTTTAAAAGGTCAATCAGATTATGTCACTCCTCTGTTCAAAATCTCCATGGCTTTTTTTCCAAAGTTTAAAAGCCCAAGTCCTTGCAATGGCCTACAAAGCCTTAAAAGATCTGGTCACCCGTCTGTGCTCCTGACCCCTTCTCCTGCCCCATCTGTCTGTCCTAATCTCTTACCACTCTCTTCTTCACTCAGCTATGGTGACCTTCTTCGGTTCACCAAGTATGCTCCTGCCTCATGGCCTTTGTACTTCCTATACCTCTACATGTAACCCTCTACCTTAGACTTCTTCTTTCTCGCAGTTTGGCATCACTTTACTGAACGTTATATTTAGAAATGCAAACGTCTCTCTGCTTACTCTTCCACACTTCCCCCTTCCTATTATATATAGAATTGTATCCTGTATAATTTATTTAATTTATCTGTCTCCCACCAATAAAATGTAGGAGTTCCTTGAGGGCAGTGACTGTTTTATTGGTGCATTCCCAGCACCTTGTGTACCTAGCAAATAGTAGGGGCCAGAAAATGAGCTGTGGGTTCCCAAAGTCAGTTACAGACCATTTGCAACTAGCCATTCTCAGAAATCTACAGAAACAAATACTTCAGTATGGGTTTTTTTTAACCTATATCCTCTTCGGACCTACAGTCATTCCACAATAAAGAATGCAAGAATCTTCTCCACACGCCACAAGTCTTAGTTAACCAAATCTTCTGTCCATTTTCTCATGACCATTAGGAGCCCTCCAAAAGCCCTGGAAGATGGGTTTTCCTTTACCCTCAGGCACTAAATCTCCTTAAGCATCTGCAAAAAGTTCTTAGTTACTGGCCTAACATAAGTGCAGCTTAATCTCAGACGATCTCCGGGTCTATCTAGTGTACATTAGGTACACCCGGACACCGTTAAGTATCAGTGGTGTTTGCACTCTCGATGGTTTGCAGACTGGCCACACCTTACCTACTGGGTCTGCATTCAGGAACATGTGTCCTGTCAGCACTAGAAATGATGGACACGTGTTGGATGGAATGTCAAGGCTGTAGCCAGGCCCCTTATTTTAGACACTTAGAAATCAGGGCTCTGAGAATTTAGGCCAAGTAAAAATTATCAACACAAAGAAACAAAACACGTAGTGGTACAAAAGACACCAGAAGCTAGGTCGTTTGCCCCTCACCATTCAGCCCTTCCCAGCAAAAGATCCTACTGTGCAGCTCAACCTGGCTCGCAGCCGGTACCACGGCATTTTAATGTGCAACCGTGAGCTCGCAGGCTGTTAAAGGAAGGCCACGCCTTGGGCGCTGCACCTTCCCCATAGCGAGGAGAAAGCGCGGCTCCCGGCCTCGGCCGCAGCAGGCTCCAGGTCCCCCGGCCAGGAGCCGACTGAGACGGTGCGGTGCCCACGCTCTCGCGAGACTAGCGGTCGGGGCGGGCGGGTCGAGCCTCCCGGAAGTGGGCCAGTGGTACGGCCCGCTCCCACCTGGGGCGAGTGCGCGCACGGCCAGGTGGGGTCCCGGGTGCGCCCAGGAACCTGCGCGAGGCGGAGTCGCTGAGACTCTGCCGGCTCCTCACCCAGCTGCCTCGGCCCTGCTCTGGTCGCCCGCCGCCCCTCCCTTTGCCCTTCACGGCGCCCGGCCCTCCTTGGGCTGAGGCTTCTGTGCGCGGCTGGGCAGCCAGCCTTTCCCCTTCTGTTTCTCCCCGTCCCCTCCCCCCGACCGTAGCACCAGAGTCGCGGGTCCTGCAATGCCCCAGAAGCCGCACGTATAACTCGCTCGGCGTAAGTGCTAGGAATGCCGCTGGCCTCGCGGGGAAACGCATTCTTTCTATCTATAGCTCGCTCTGTACATCTTCTGTCTACGGCAGCTATTCCAGAGGCAACAACTGCTTTCCTCTGTTCTCATCTCCCCATTGGTGGCTGGCGACCCGAATTTGGGAATGGGGAGATCGCCCACCTGTTATCTTTGAGCAGACTAATCTCTTGAAAGCAGAAGTGCCATTCGGAGTCTCCAGAGCCCTGTGGCTTGGGGCTGGGAATGTCCCCCTGACTTCAGGCTTTCCTAAGTGTATTGCTTTTCTCTGAGAATGCTCTAGGTTTTTTATTTTTTAATTGTAAGAATCTATAATACAGCATTTTTATTTCGGTCTTATTCGTTGTGCTCAAAGGCAGGAAACAACTATTAATTTGTCTTCTCGAATCTTAATAGTTACAAGATTCATTCTCTTTCATTGCTCTGCTAGGCATAAAACACACTTCGAACATGTAAGTGCCGCTGTCAGCTCTGGAGAGTTTAAGGCAATAGTTATTTTCGACATTTTAACTCCTTTTTGTTTCATAGGGGTAACTCATTCGACTGTGGAGTTCTTTTAGTACTTATGAAAGATTTCAGATCCTCTAGAAGCCAAAATGGGGCACAGTAAACAGATTCGAATTTTACTTCTGAACGAAATGGAGAAGCTGGAAAAGACCCTCTTCAGACTTGAACAAGGTCAGTAGCAAGTTGTTTGATTTGCTCATTTGCGTCTTTTAAACTTTTAATTCATTGGCAGTCCTGTTAAATTTTTTAAAGCTTTAAGATAAATATTATTTCCAAGGATCTAAAACTTGATTTGTGCAAAGATGGTGCTGTGTTCTCCATATATCACTAATTAATGTTGATTTGAATTAAAAATATTTTATATCCCTCATGTTAGGATAAGGATAAAATAGTTCACTTTTCTCTGTATACTAATTCCCACTTAAGATTGAAGTTAAATATATGATCAGAAGATTGGCCATATTATTTCTCATAACATTTACTATTAAAACTTGGTAAATTACTTCATATGTAATTTTGCTTTGGGTATGCATGTGGTTTTGCCTTTGTGTAACTGTCTCTTTTCCTTTGTTGAACCTTTGAATTGACAAAATAGATTGCAGCAAAAAGTATAGTAAACTATTGTTTATGTACATCAAAAACCTCTCAAATATGGAGTAGGTAAAAGCTGAAAATATTTTCTTACCAAATAAAAAGTGCAATAACTCATCTGGTTGTGTTGAAATATAGTTCATCTGTATTTAAAAGATCAAATTACTTTTCTACAAGGCTAGTTAATAGATGTTTTATTTTCTTAGCCTTTGTAATTTTTCAACATTGAAGAAGTGTAATATATGAAAAATGCAGTCCCCCTTATTAATGTACCAAATGGATGTTGATAGTCATAAACATTTCAAAGGAAGTTTTAAATTTCCCTAATGTTTTAAGAGTTAAATTTTTGAAAAAAAAATTTCACACATACAATGTGTTATCTTCATGCCAAATCCGTGTCTTTTTCCAACTTTGGCATTTAAAATCACTGAGTACCTACTCCATTTTTGGCTTTCCTGACTCTGCACTTTCCTGGTTTTGATTTTTTCCCCCCTACCCTGTTGCATATTCTTGTCAACTTGGTGTCTCTTACTGGGCTCTCTTCCTTTCACTTTTTAATTAATTATGGGTATCTGCTAGGAATTCTTTCTTTTTCTGTTCTCCTTCAAAGAATTAGTTACACAGTCTCATGGCCTCAACTGTTGCCTCTGTGCTGATGACTACTTTTGGAGGAAAGGCCTTGAGCTTTCTTCTTCTTGGAAGCTTTCAGCGTTTGATGACAAGGGTAGATGTAGAGCCAGAATTCTCCTGACTCTGCTGCTAACAAGCTGACTTGGGGCAAGTTACATTAACTCTGAGCATTCATTTCTTTCTTTTTTTTTTCTTCCCTTTTCTCTTTTTCTGAGACGGGCCCAGGGTCTTACTCTGTTGCCCAGGCTGAGTGCTGTGGCATGATCATGGCTCAGTGCTGCGGCATGATCATGGCTCAGTGCTGCCTCAACTTCCTGGGCTCAAGCAATTCTCCTGCCTCAGCCTCCCGAGTAGCTGGGACTACAGGCATGCATCACTGTGCCCCGCTAATTTTTTTTTTTTTTTTTTTTTGTAGAAACTGTGTCTGACTATGTTGCCCAGGTTGATTTTGAACTCCTGGACTCAAGCAACCCTCCCTCTTTGGCCTCTCAAAGTACTGGGATTACAAGCATAAGCCACGGGGCATGGCCCCAATTCTGAGCATTAATTTCTTTATTGGTGAGATGAAAGTGGTAATTTCTGTTCTTCTACCTTTCTAGGTTTTGAGACTCAAAATTAATAATACATGAATTTTTAGTCATAAAGCCCTAAATAAATGTAAGGCATTGATATGAATCACTCCATGTATTCCCACCCTGGACCTTGGCTTCAACCTGATATTATGCAATAGAATAGTATTAGGATAGCTCAACTTGGATATGCTTAAATCTAGCATGTCCAAAAATATCCCCTGCCCATTCTCAATCCTTTATTTCTCAGCTTCCCTGTTTATTTCGTGGCATGATGATTTCTTCTCTTTTCCTGAAGTCTCTTTTTAAGCTTGCAGTTTCTTTCCAAATATCTCTGATTGCCTGTCTATTCTGTATGGCTGAATATAGATGCCAGAATAATCTTATGCAGTCTCTTCCCTTTTTTATTAAGTGGTATGTATAAAATCAAATTTAAATACCTCTGTCTGACTTCCAAGACATTCTGTAATGAGACTACACCTTCCTTAGCCAAGATTGTATCTCATTATTCTCCATCATTAATGTCATAGATCTTTACAGTTACCCAAGTCATTCCTGTTAATTCCCTTCTCAGCAGTTTTTCTCATGCCTGTCCTTATACCCGTACTCCCATCAGATTCCTTTATATCTGTTAAATCCCATTTACTGCCAGTCTGTGTGTTGCCTAAGTTTCAACTTTCAGCTAGAATATCACCTCCTTTGTGAAGTCGTTCCCTAATTTTTTACTGTCTCCTTCCTTTGATTTCCAATTACACAATGAGCACAGAACTATTAAGTGCTGAATAATGAAGCAGTGTCTAAAGGCTTGTTAGTCTTACAGTGTCAGACTAGGGTTTAAAATCTGTGAGAATTGATGAGGGCAGGTGACTCACACTTGTAATCTCAGTGCTTTGGGAGGCTGAGGCTGCAGGACCACTTGAGGCCAGGAGTTCATGGTCAGCCTGGACAACATAGTAAGACTTTATCTCTGCAAAAAAGAAACAAAATTAGCTGGGCATGATGGTGCTTGCCTGTGGTCCCCAGCTACCTAGGAGGGTGAGGCAGGAGGATCTCTTTAGCCCAGGAGTTAAACGCTGTAGTGAACTATGATCCCACCATTGCACTCCAGCCTGGGTGACAGAGTGAGACCTTGTCTTTAAAAAACAAAAATAAAGGGCCGGGCGCAGTGGCTCACACCTATAATCCCAGCACTTTGGGAGGCCGAGGCAGGTGGGTCACCCGAGGTCAGGATTTCGAGATCATCCAGCTGATCAACATGGTGAAACCCCTTCTCTACTAAAATTACAAAAATTAGCTGGGCATGGTGGCACATGCCTGTAATCCCAGCTACCTGGGAGGCTGAGGCAGGAGAATCACTCGAACCTGGGACGCAGAGGTTGCAGTGAGCTGAGATCACACCATTGCACTCCAGCCTGGGCAACAAGAGCAAAACTCTTAAAAAAAAAAATAAAAAATAAAATAAAATAAAATCTGTGAGGATAGGGACAGCCTTACAAACCTAGTGCAGTGTACTGCTGATTGATTACTAAAACTCTAGTTAAAACTAGCAAAAATTGTAAAAGCTAACCCATTTGAAGAGGGAAATTGAAGGATTTATGAAAAAAGAATGATGTGGTTGACTTTATAACTCTGGTTAAAACCGGTAAATATATCCAAATGTTATACATGAGAATATGCCACCTTTTTTTTGCAGTAATAGTGTGATCATTTTATTTTAGAAGATAATTTGAAGCCGGGCGCAGTGGCTCACGCCTGTAATCCCAGCACTTTGGGAGGCCGAGGCGGGCAGATCACGAGGTCAGGAGATCGACACCATCCTGGCTAACACAGTGAAACCCCGTCTCTATTAAAAATACAAAAAATTAGCCGGGCGTGGTGGCGGGCGCCTGTAGTCCCAGCTACTCGGGAGGCTGAGGCAGGAGAATGGCGTGAACAACCTGGGAGGTGGAGCTTGCAGTGAGCTGAGATGGCTCCACTGCACTCCAGCCTGGGTGACAGAGCAAGACGCCGTCTCAAAAAAAAAAAAAAAAAAAAGATAATTTGAAATGTGAAAGATGAGTGGAAGACAAGGGACATTGGAGACAAGAAGCATTGAGAAGACTATTTTAAAAACACATCTGATTAAAGAAAAGGATTGAACAGCCTGAGTTGAAAAAGAGAAGACAAGGCCAGGCGCGGTGGCTCACACCTGTAATCTTGGCACTTTGGGAGGCCAAGGCAGGCGGATCACCTGAGTTCAGGAGTTTGAGACCTGCCTGGCCAACATGGTGAAACCCTGTCTCTCCTAAAAATACAAAAATTAGCCAGGCGTGCTGGCGGGTGCCTGTAATCCCAGCTACTTGGGAGGCTGAGGCAGGAGAATTGCTTGAATCCAGGATGCGGAGGTTTCAGTAAGCCGAGATCGTGCCACTGCACTCCAGCCTGGTCAACAGAGCAAGACTCTGACTCAAAACAAGAAAGAAAAAGAGAGGACAAAGTATGAGTTATTTTCAAGTTCAGAGGACTTGGTAACCAATCAAATCTGGCAGTTTTTGGCTGTTTCATATTTAATTGGTCATCAAAGCCCTCATATTTCTTTCCTTCTCTCTTTTCTACAAGAAGGAATTCCTCCTCGTTTTTAAGACTGATATTTCTATAGATTCTTCCTGTTCAACAAGTACAAGACTAAATAATGATCTTTTCTAGACAAATCATAGCTTTTTCGCTTATTTCCTGTCTCATTTAGTGGTAGAATAATGAATAAAATCAGGCCGAGCATGGTGGCTTACTTCTGTAATCCTGGCACTTTGGGAGGCCGAGGCAGGTAGTTGACCTGAGATCAGGAGTTCAAGACCAGTCTGGCCAACATGATGAAACCCCATCTCTACCAAGAATACAAAAATTAGCCAGATGTAGTGACATGCACCTGTAGTCCCAGCTATTCAGGAGGCTAAGGCAGGAGAATCGCTTGAACTCAGGAGGCAGAGGTTGCAGTGAGCCAAGATCACACCACTGTACTCCAGCCTGGGCAACAGAGCGAGACTCGGTCTCAGGAAAAAAAAAAGAATAATGAACAAAATAAGTACTTCCCAAATCTGAAATTCTTCCATCTTTTAAATAGGTTGATGAAATTTACAATTTTTACTATTTTTTAAAGAAAATATTTAGACATAAAGGTTCTTTGATTAGAAGACTGAGTTTCTATAAATTGAGTGGAGGGGAAAAGATAGAACATATTTATTTACAATAATAGTTTAATCACTCATTATGCTAGTTGCCTACAAGAGAGACATGGCTAATGCAAGTTAAGTATCCTAGCATTAGTATGAGGAATAAGATAGCCACACCATGTACTGCTATGACCTCAGCTAATTTTAGCAAACTGAGTCATGGAATCTGACCTACTCTAGGCTCTCTGATGTTTCATTTACTGTATATAAAAATTTTAGTTTCAGTGATTTGCATTAGAGGTCTACAGAGTGGCTATGTATCCCTTGGGGTATGCGCTGATATATCTATTGGGCTACAGAAAGAAAATACAATATCCCTTCCTTCCTTCCTCCCTCCTTCCCTCCCTCCCTCCTTCCTTCCTTCTTTCCTTCCTTCTTCCCTTTCTTTTCTTTTCTCTCTACCTATTTTAGTTTTTTAAGTCTGTTATATGTTAGCAACATTGAATTATGTTAATATATGAATTATGCTCTCAGTTTGTATGTCAGGTAAGTTATAAACAAAAAAGCCATACTCAGAAGAAAAGGTAGAGGTTGTAGGTCTGGAAGGGGCTGACAATCACACCCTCATTTGTTTGCAGTATGTTGCCATGCATTGCACTTTTACTTAAGCTAGGTTAAGTAGCTTTACAGGTTATATTATCTTAAATAACAGAGTCTGTATATTACTTTGTAAGGAGAGTTAGAGTAACCAAGAATAGTTCTTTTACCTCACAGAAGTGATCAAACTTAAAAGATGAGTTAGAAAGTGTTTGAGATTCGTCCTTTTCAGAAATAACAAATAGTGTTAGATAGTATGATACTTAGAAAATATTTTCAGAAAAAATAAAAACTTAACTCTTTGATGTAAACATGAGTGAGAAAGTTAAGTGCTTTTTTGAAGGAAATTGATGCTTGGAGCAGAGTTTGGCACATATTTTCCTGCAAAAGTTCAGATTGCAAATCTTTGCAGCTTTTCAGGCAATGCACTCCCTATTGCAGCGACTCGACTCCCATTGTAGCAGGAAAGCAGCCATAGGCAAACATACATGAATGGATGTGGCTGTGTTCCAGTAAAACTTCATTTACAGAAATGGGGATTGGGTTGGATATATTTTGCCAACCCTTGCTATAGTGAAAGCATTTTGAATATATATTTTTAGAAATGCTTCTTCCATCATTATATGATTTTACCCAAAATAAATAGAACTTGAAATCTTTGAATCACTTTATTACAAAATATTAAAACCAAGACTTTTTAAAATAATGAAATTTATTTAGTTACATTGTTTTCACTGAGAGATATTATCAATATTAATTTTTAGTGAGAGCTAAAGGTTTTTTTCTACCCACTAATAAATAAAATGTATTATTTAAATATTATTTATTTCATTTATATCTTATCCCATTAAGTTAACTTTTGTGTTTTATAATTTACATAATCTATTAGAACATCATAGATATATATTATATAAATAAATGACTTAGTTTGGGAATTATTGGGGTTTTTTCCTGAAGGTAGAGCACTGATCCAAATACTGTTTTGGAGATTTTAGATGAGTTTTAACCTTTGCTCTGCAAGTTCTCTGAATCCTTGTGTAATTACAAAAACAGTATTTGTATAAACTTAACCAGGGACAGGTTGTACACATATACCCAGACAGCTAATCTCTGCTATTTGTACTTGTTCAAAATGACACTATTTCTCCTAATGATAAATTTAGTCATTCTTGTGAGATGTAAATATTTATGCTTCTCAGTCACTAAATATTTTACTTCATGTTTTAATTCTTTCTGTAATTATTTCTTAGTCTATCCCTTCATAATTGTAGCTCTAATTTTAAAATGATTTCCCTAATTATAAAATTGTGCAAATGTATAAAAAGCATTTTTTTCTGTTTTTTTTAAAAAATTAGGATTATACTATCTGAACAATTTTGTAACCTGCCTTTTTCCCCTATTTGTAGTAGTATTATGGTGTATGTACTCTACCTCTCTGCCTACTGCCATGTTTCAGCCATACTTTTTTCCAGAAGATATTTTAAAAGCTCTACATAAATGTGTACAATGTAACAAAATAGAATAAATTAAAAGTGGTTATTAAATTTTTTTTTTTTAACGGAGTCTTGCTCTGTCACCCATGCTGGAGTGCAGTGGTGCGATCCTAGCTCACTGCAACCTCTGCCTCCTGGGTTGAAGCAATTCTACTGCCCCAGCCTCCTGAGTAGTTGGGATTACAGGTGCATACCACCACACCAAGCTCTTTTTGCATTTAGTAGAGATGGGGTTTCACCATGTTGGTCAGGCTGGTCTCAAACTTCTGACCTCAGGTGATCCTCCTGCCTCGGCCTCCCAGAGTGTTGGGATTACAGGCGTGAGCTACTGTGCCTCGCCAAATATCTTTTGATAACATAATTTATAATGGCTTTATAATATGCCAGCTTGTAGATTTACCATAATTTATTTAATCATTGCCAATCATTAGATATTTAGGTTGTTGTCAGTTTATTTAATTTCAATAAATGAGGCTGTGATAAATATCCTTATACATAATCTCTGTTTACATCACTGACACTTTTCTCAAAAAATCTATATAAAATTCCTAGATCAAAAAATATAAGCATTCTTAGTATATTAATGCCAAATTGTATTATAGAAAAAGTATATTTAGTTGCTTAGAGAAGAAATTCTTAGTTTCACTATACAGCATTCTCTTAGTGTCTTTTACTGAAATCTTTTGTTCACAGAAAATATCCCTGTTAGTATATCCTCTTTTATTACTTTGTTGGATGTCTAATAAATCAAGGATTATAAATTATAAATAATATATCTTAAATAGTTAAATATTAGTTTTTTTCCTCTCAAGAAATTCCTTAGATATTAAAGATTTTACTCAGTGGAACTAAACTTTCCTGCCTCATCAGTTATTATTGCCCATTATTAATTGAAAGTTATATTCATGTTTAAGATTTATATGTATTATATTTCTAATACACTTGACCATAGTCAGTATTTCAGTATTTTCATATTCTAATAATTATAAAGAAGGTTTAAAGTCTGCTTTAAACCAACCAAAATGTTTCTTTCACAGTACAGTTTTAACTATAATGTGCTTATTTGTTTTCTCTTATGGCAAAATATTTGTAACACAATGCACAAGTCTAAGGTATGTTTTTTTAAAAATAACCTAACTTGGGCAAAAGTAGAAATGCATTGGCTCTCAGGATTACAAGACAGCTTTAGTAACTAAACCATGAAGCAAAGGGATATAGGCAGTAGTGTGTTGGAGGTGCTTTTGCTGGCTCACAAGAGCTGATTGTGCACATCCTTTCCCACTTCCACATTCAATGTTGTTGTGTTGGTAGCTTAAGATTGTCCATGGCGGGATTATTTCCACCAGAAAGTCAGCAAACACTCCAAGTCAGAGGTTCCCACCACCCTAGTCAGTTGTTAAATCTTTATTAGCACATCACTCGACTTGAGCAGATATCAGTCGGGTTCAGTTGCCTTCAGAACCCCTGTTAGAATCCTGAATTCTGCCTCTATAGAGGTTGACTTCTGTCAGTGAAGACTAGCTTTCTCAGTATGGTGAAATAATAGTCCCATGGTAGCTCCCAAGTTTTACAGACTGTCACATACTTTCTGTCACCATAGAGAAACTAGCTTTCTCTGTTGCAGTTAGAAAAATACTAGAGAAGGTCTCTCCTCAGATGCCCGCCATTGGGTACTTAATTCAGGGGTGAGGATGGGGAATCATGGTAAATGGGGTTGTATAAGAATTTGCACATCCCAGAGTTGCTATGTGAATAGGAATGCGTTTCCAGGGAAAGGAGAAAGAGACATTACAGAGCAGACAGCTCTATGATGTTTACTATACTTGCTAAAATACAAAATTCAGCCAAGTTGGAATACAAAGTAGTGCCAAAACAGCATTAGGTTTGTGGAGTTATTTTAAACATAATTGAAAAATCAAGGTTTTTTAATACTTTAAATAAAACATCTATTTTTCAATGTGGTAATTTAAGTCCTACAATGAGTTTATTAAAATGTGCTTTTTATTTAGGGTATGAACTACAGTTCCGATTAGGCCCAACTTTACAGGGAAAAGCAGTTACCGTGTATACAAATTACCCATTTCCTGGAGAAACATTTAATAGAGAAAAATTCCGTTCTCTGGATTGGGAAAATCCAACAGAAAGAGAAGATGATTCTGATAAATACTGCAAACTTAATCTGCAACAATCTGGTTCATTTCAGTATTATTTCCTTCAAGGGTAAGTCAGGTGTTTTGTTTGTGAGAAAAAAAGTTAATCTGTAATTTGAAGTCACCTAACTTGTAAATGTTACTGTATGAACCATGGCAGTGCAATTTTTACAGTGCTTCCTTGAGATGCAAATAGAATATTCTTGGATTTCTAAGAGGTAATTGTATGGCCCATTGCAGAGCTAAAGTATCATGTAAATATATTTTAAGTAACATCTTAAAATGTAGTAATTTCATGCAACCTGATTATAGGTTGCTGTTTATTTGCATGCCCTTGTTATTACTGATAGGTTTTAGTATACTTATTTTTCATTAAACCAACATTCTTGGATATTTTGTGTATTATACATGTAATTATGTAGATTGTGAAAGGGTAAAAGTAGCTTTTCCATTAAGTTTTGTTGCAACTTTTAAAATGATTTTGTGTGCTTAGAAATACATGTATTTTATGTGGGACAATTAACCTTTTAGTTAGAGTCAGACTATATTATATGAGGATTTTTTTTTTCCTGTCACTGACTGAAAAGTTTTTGTTTTGTTTTTTCCCTTAGAAATGAGAAAAGTGGTGGAGGTTACATAGTTGTGGACCCCATTTTACGTGTTGGTGCCGATAATCATGTGCTACCCTTGGACTGTGTTACTCTTCAGACATTTTTAGCTAAGTGTTTGGGACCTTTTGATGAATGGGAAAGCAGACTTAGGGTTGCAAAAGAATCAGGTAATGTCAGCTTGCTTTTTTTTTCTTATTTAAAAAAATAAATGTAATTATGCTCTGTGATATAGATTTCAAAAGTTTTGTATATGAGTCCATTCTCTCATTGCAATAAATAACTACCTGAGACTGGGTAATTTATAAAGAAAAGAGGTTTGACTCACAGTTCCGCAGGCTGTACAGGAAGCATGGTTGGGGAGGCCTCAAGAAACTTACAGTCATGGCAGAAGGCAAAGCGGAAGCAGGCCTGTTTTACGTGGCCAGAGAAGGAGGAAGAGAACAAAGTGGGAGGCGCTACATGCTTTTAAACAACCAGATCTCGTGAAAACTCAGTCACTATCATGAGAACAAGGGGGAAATCCACCTCCGTGATCAGTCATCTCTCACCAGGTCCCTCTTCCAACATTGGGGATTACAATTTGAAATGAGATTTGTGCAGGGACACAAATCCAAACCATATCTTTTTACCTCTATGTTTAATTTTGTTTCTTATTATATTTAGTAATATAAGTAGATAGAACCATATTAAAAAAATTTTTTTTTTTTGAGACGGAGTATCACCTTATCCACCTAGGCTGCAATGGTGCGATCTCAGCTCACTGCAACCTCCACCTCCCGGGTTCAAACAATTTTCCTGCCTCAGCCTCCTGAGTAGCTGGGATTATAGGCACCTGCCACCATGCCTAACTAATTTTTGTATTTTTAGTAGAGACGGGGTTTCAGCATGTTGGCCAGGCTGGTCTCAAACTTCTGACCTCATGATCCACCCGCCTCGGCCTCCCAAAGTTCTGGGATTATATGCGTGAGCCTCTGCGCCTGGCCCATATTACATTTTTGATACTTAACCATTTTTAACCTATAAAAATGGCAAATTTTGTGGTTCAGCATAAGAAATGAAGGAACTCCATAATGAAACAATTATCATTTCTAAGACTTTACCATATAAAAATCAGAAATAAGCTATTGAAAAGTGAAGGAAAATGTATTATCATTATGTATCATTTTAATTCAACAAACATTGGTTAACCATCTTTTGTGTAGAAGACATGTGCTACCATAAATACCAAGAGCAAAATGAAACTTAAGTTGTATTTTACTCTTAAACAAAGGGCAATATTAATTTTTTCTTTTCTTTTCTTTTTTTTTTTTTTTTTTTTTTTAAAGACAGGGTCTCACTCTGTCACCCAGGCTGGAGTGCAGTGGTGCAATCTCAGCTCATTGTAGCCTCCTGCGTTCAAGCAATTCCTGTGTTGCAGCCTCCCTAGTAGCTGGGATTACAGGCATGCACCACCACACCTGGCTACTTTTTGTATTTTTAGTAGAGATGGGGTTTCACCATGTTGCCCAGGCTGGTCTCGAACTCCTGACCTCAAGTGATATGCCCAACTCAGCTTCCCAAAGTGCTGGGATTACAGGCATGAACCACTGTGCCCAGCCATATATATATAAAATATGATATGGCATATATATATATATGATATGGTGTATATATATATATATATATATTTTTTTTTTTTTTTAAGACAGTGTCTCACTCTGTCACCCAGACTGGAGTGCAGTGGCCTGATCTATTTTTTGTAGAGACAAAAGTCTCACTGTGTTGCCCAGGCTAGTCTTGAACTCCTGGGATCAAGCAGTCCTCTTGCCTTGGCCTCCCAAAGTGCTGGGATTACAGGTGCAAACCACTGCACCTGATCTCAATATTAATTTTCTGCTTTTAAGTTGGATAATATATGAAGAATAAGAAGTTCACTGACATAACTAAAGCAGAATGCAAGTACTATGGAACATTAAAAGTAGTAGAAAGACGTGTTGATATACTTGTAGAGGATAAATTTACTACATATAAGTATAGAAATTTTCTAATAATTAGGCAGTGTGTGTGAATTTTTTCAAATATTATCTCATTATCTCTGTCTTGTATATGAGGACACATATCTTGAAAGATTTAAATAAACTTGCTTAAAGTCTCTGTGGTACAGTTAGGATTTGAACCCAAGTGTTTGACCTCTTTTCCAGTAGCATGCTTGCCTTGCTATTTATAATCACTTAAGAAAGTTTAAATTTATATTTTCTTCATTTTAGGCTGGTTTTGTTTGTTTTTACAGTGGTCTTTCCTTTATTTGCTTTGCAGGCTACAACATGATTCATTTTACCCCACTGCAGACTCTTGGACTATCTAGGTCATGCTACTCCCTTGCCAATCAGTTAGAATTAAATCCTGACTTTTCAAGACCTAATAGAAAGTATACCTGGAATGATGTTGGACAGCTAGTGGAAAAATTAAAAAAGGAATGGAATGTTATTTGTATTACTGATGTTGTCTACAATCATACTGGTATGAGCTTCATTGACTACCTTCATTAATTTTGATGAGAATTTATACACACACACATACACACACAAACAGGAGAAGGGAAGAAAGAAAGGCAAAGGAAAGGGGCTAACATAAATTTTAAAAACACAAATGATGATTAGGTGTCCTTCCATTTAAAAAATTAATATTTTTCCTTTCAAAGAAAACATTCTTAATTGAGGATTAAGTCAATATATAAGTATCTTGCATCTGATGCTTATAAATACGGGAGAGTGATCATAGAAGGAACATAATGATCACGTATTTCAACTTACAGTACAGTAGTCCCCCCTTATTCGCAGTTTTGCTTTCTGAGGTTTCAGTTACCTGCAGTCAATCACATTTCAAAAATATTGAGTAATTCCAGAAATCAGCAATTCATAAGTTTTAATTTTCATGCTGTTTTAAGTAACATGACAAACTCTCATGCCATCCTGCTCTATCCCACCTGGAATGTGACTCATCGCTTTGTCCGGTGCCTCCATGCTGTAAACACTACCTGTCCACTAGTTACTTAATAGCCTGCTCAGTTATCAGATAAAAAAACCAAAATATCAAAATATATATATATAGGGTTTGATACTATCTATAGTTTTACACATCCACTTGGGGCCTTGGAAGGTATCCCTAAGGATAAGAGGGGACTACTCTATTAATACTTTCCCAAGTAACACATGGATCCTATATTAGCAGGAGCTCTGGTACTGTAGTACTATAGCATATATGAAAAAACTGAATGACTTATATTATTTGGAGAGAAACTTATTAGTAAACTCTCAGAAGTTGTATCTGGAAATTATGTCTTCTACATGTTAAAAGAGCTTATTAAAGTTAGTCTGTTTTGGTTCCTAAGATTCCTTAGTGATATATAATTCTATTAAAATATATCAGATTTTTCCAGCTAGCGATCCTTGAGGAAATGGTTGCTCCCCGCACCTGTCAGAGGAGCTGAGCCTGGCCTGGCCTAGCCTGACAAAGCCTGGCCATCAGCAGCTTTGGGTTTAACCCAGTTTACCTTACAAATGTTATCTTGTGTGTATGCTACAATGTAGAAAAGTTTGGAAACCACTGATTTGCATATGTAAAGAACAAGAATTCTAGTTGGTATAAACATTTAAAAGATATAATCTGCTGTTTCATAAAACAGTTCTCCAAGTAACCATAGAAACTATGAAGATATTTAAAAGCTCACAGATCTGGTTCATCAATATAAATAAAAATCTCTAAATCATAATGGCAAAGTTAGGTAAAGAAATAGGTACATTCCAAAATTTGATGTGTCTGCATGTACCTAGAAACCAAGCCTCCAGTTCTACAGTGAAAACTTCGTAGTACCCAAGAACTCAGTATTCTTCATTTGAAAATTTGACATTATTAAGCCAGGTGCTGTGGCTTGCACCTGTAATCCCAGCTGTTTGAGAGGCTGAAGTGGGAGGATGACTTGAGGCCAGGAGTTTGAAACCAGCCTCGGCAACATAATGAGACCCCATCTCTTACAAAATAATGTAAAAAAATTATATTTAAAGGAAAATTTGACAGTCTTGATAATCACTTTGAGATCTATATTATTGAAGTCAAATTTATCAAACCACATAATGGCATTTTATGAGTTATAAATTGTGTGAGTTAGGATATGGCTTAAGCAGCTATAACAGAAAAACATAGGGACTAAAGGCTAAAATTGCATTTATTTCTTACAAAAGATTAGATAGGCATTCCTGGACTAGAATGGTAGTTCAGTGGTGATAGGGAACTAGTTTCTCTCATGTTGCTCTGCAGCCTCCAACACTTTGCTTCAAATTCTTAGTCAGATATGGCTATTCCAGCTCCTGCTACCACGTTCTCCCCAGTGGAAATGAGGAAAGGGCAAGCATGTCTTTTTGGGTATGATATGATATATATAACTGTGTTCACATTGCATCACATTAATTTGTCTCTTGCCATACCTACCTTAAAGGAGACCTGCAGTGTAGTCTTGAGTTTGTCAGCTATGTGTAAATTTGAACCTTGGGAATTTTATTACTAATGAAAGAAATGGAGGATAAAATTGAGTACAGCAGCAGTCTCTACCACAGACTATATTTCTGAGACATTTGAGAGATTCTGTGCAATGTAAAAGAAGTGAACCTTGCCACAGCCTTACTTGAAAAGTGTTGCAAATCGTAATATCCTTCCTGTGAAACAAGTTTTCTTTTATTTATTTATTTTTTTTTCTTTTTGAGACGGAGTTTCACTCTTGTTGCCCAGGCTGGAGTGCAATGGCACGATCTCGGCTCACCGCAACCTCCGCCTTCCAGGTTCAAGTGATTCTCCTGCCTCAGCTTCCCAAGTAGCTGGGATTACAGGCATGCGCCCACACGCCCAGCTAATTTTTGTATTTTTAGTAGAGACGGGGTTTCTTCATGTTGGTCAGGCTGTTCTTGAACTCCCGACCTCAAGTGATCCACCCGCCTCGGCCTCCCAAAGTGCTGGGATTACAGGCGTGAGCCACCGTGCCTGGCCAGTTTTCTTTTAAAAAAGTATCCAGCAGAATTCAACCTCCAGAATGGTTATGTGAAGGCTTCACACACTCTTTACACAGTGAAACAACCCTAACTGGTGAAAATTATTTTAAGACAATCACTTAAATCCCCTGGAAATTGTCCTACGGATATTTAGCATATGGAGAAACATATGAAAATCTACTACATCTTAGTAAGAACAAGAGTCCTTGGTGATTGAACCAAGACCTGCTCCATTATCTTACACAAATGCCTCTGTTATGGAAGCTGTATCACAGGTGCTCCACTCCTGGTAGTTGTGGCCAAGAGGGAGACATTCTCTCCTCCCAACTCCCAGCCTGGGGTTATAGTTTCATGCTAAGAGGCGCAGTCTGTGAGTGTTTTTAATTCTCCCTGCCGGCCCTGTCTTGCAGAAGTTCTTTTTTTATTATTTTTTTTTCTCTTTTTTTTTTTTGAGACAGAGTCTCCTTCTGTCGCCCAGGCTAGAGTGCAGTGGCGCAGTCTCGGCTCACTGCAGCCTCCACCTCCCGGGTTCAAGCGATTCTTATGCCTCAGCCTCCCGAGTAGTTGGGATTACAGGTATGAGCCACCACGCCTGGCTAATTTTTATATTTTTAGTAGAGATGGAGTCCCGCCATATTGGCCAGGTTTGTCTCAAACTCCTGACCTCAGGTGATCCACCCAGCCTTGGCCTCCCAAAGAGTGAGCCACCGCGCCCGGCCGTGTTGCAGAAGTTCTATTCCAAATAGGCAGGTGGAGAAAAATCTCCCTTTCTCCACCCAGCCCCTACTTGCAGAGCTGACATCCTTTCCCACAAGTAGCAGGCCAAGAACACTGGGAACCTAATTGCCCTGGAAAAGGTCTTGGTTCACATGCCAAGACTTGCTGTTCTTATCTTAAATAAATGTTTCTCCTTATGCTGAATGCCCTAGGATAATTTCCAGGGACTAAATGATTGTTTTTAAAATTATTTTCACCAGTTAAATTGTTTTGCTAGGGACGTGTTTGTTGAATTTCTTACTGTATCACTCCAGAAGTCCATATTTATTTTTTAATGTTGATGTGTGTTAAAACATAGTTTGGAGTTTGACTCTTCTTTCATGTAGAATTAGAAAAAAAATATTTTCACTACCTATTGTTTAGAATTCTTTCATTTTTACAGTTGATTTTTGTTTCAAAATATTGAAAAAAGAAACAGTTTTAGGATTTTGCTATTTTAAAAATTGGTGATGGGTGGAGTGGCTCACACCTGTAATCCCAGCACTTTGGGAGGCCGTGGCGGATGGGTCACCTGAGGTCAGGAGTTCGAGACCAGCCTGGGCATCATGGTGAAACCCCATCTCTACTAAAAATACAAAAATTAGCCAGGCATGGTGGTGGGCGCCTGTAATCCCAGCTACTCCAGAGGCTGAGGCAGGAGAATCACTTGAACCCAGGAGGTGGAGGTTACAGTGAGCCGAGACCATGCCACTGTACTCCAGCCTGGGTGACAAAGCAAGACTCTGTCTCAAAAAAAAAAGAAAAATTTAAATTAGCTGTGTGTGTTGGCATACACTTGTCGTCCTGACTACTTGGGAGGCTGAGGCAGGAGGATCACTTGAGCTCTAGAGTTCAAGGCTGCAGTGAGCTATGATTGCACCACTGCACTCCTGCACTCCTGCACTCCTGGGTGACAGAGAAAGACCCTGTCTCAAAAATAAATGGATGAATGAGGGCAGCATTGGTATTTATTCTTTTTTTTTTTTTTTTTGAAACAGGGTCTCATTCTGTCACCCAGGCTGTAGTGTAGTGGCACAATCTCAATTCACTGCAACCTCCACTTATTGGGCTCAAGCAGCCCTCCCACCTTAGCCTCCTGAGTAGCTGGGACTTTAGGCACATGCCACCATGCTCAGCTAATTTTTAAAAAATTTTGTAGAGACGAGGTCTCACTATGTTGCCCAGGCTGTCTCTAGCTCCTGGGCTCAAGTGATACTCCCTCCTTGGCCTCCCAAAGTGCTGGGATTACAGGCGTGAGCCACTGCACCTAGCCCCAATATTTATTCTGTATAAGTGAAAATCCTATTTGGACATAAGTTATTACTACCTTTTGTCTTTTTGAAAAATACCTTGAATTTCAGTGATTGTGTTGATGAATCTCGGAAGAACTACTTGATGCAAGTTTTGAGAATTACCAATTTAACTTTTATTAGAACTTCTCTGCTCCTTACATAGCCTTTCTTCATCTGAGTGTTTATTATGGGTATGAATAAATACTAAGTAAATAAATGACTTACTAAATAAATGACTGAAACTGGAAATAATAATGATTCTAAAATTATATAAAGGTGCTCAGCTGAGTAAATGAAGCACAAACAATTCATTTCAGCAGCAGAGCAATGTGGTTAAGATTGCATATTCTGAAGAGGGACTTGCCCAAGTTAATTCCTGACTGTATGACTTGGGCTGAATTACTTAACTTTCTGTGCTTCAGTTTCTCTTTTGTTAAGGGAACATAACAGTATGTCCTAATTTGTGTGGTAGGAAGTGAGGAATAATAAATTAGCGTATTTAACTGCTTAGAACAATTTCTGGTATGTGGTAAATATTCAGTAATTGTTACTACTTTTTATTTTATATACATTAATCACTCATGCTCTTCAATATGAATTCAGGGATAATTAGTCCATTTTAAAGATCAAACAAATTCCATGTAACTTTCATTTGTTTATTTTAAAATTAAAACAAATTATTATTTTTTAAATAAGTAGATATAAGGTTTCACTGTGTTGCCCAAGCTGGTCTTGAACTCTTGCAGGCTATCCTACCTCCACTCCCACAAAGTGCTGGGGTTGAGCCACCGTGCCTGGCCAAAATAAATTATCTTCAATGTTGCAAATATTTGGAATACTTTGCCAAACTCCTGATTCTGATTCTGAACTATAAGCTACATTCGTATTCCTTGAGTGTATTTCTTTTAGCACTTTCTCAACCTCGCTTTTATCCAACTTATCAAAACAACGTATTTCATTAACGCTTTAGGATTAGCCATACAAAAGTGTTACCTATGAGAGAGTTGCTTTTTGTTTCATCGGATTTTCTAAGCAGAATTAAAGTTAGAAAAAAAAAAAGTATGGTGAAGCGAATGATAGGATACCATAACCAAAGAAAAAATTTTTCCTATAACAGTATCGTTGTAAAATTGATGTCCAATATAGAAAAAAATGAGTGGTAGATGTTTATATTTTATTTCACCTCTGAACTTAACATAGATACAGTTTCAATTTAATTATGAGATACTCCTTTGTGTCTCCTTTTTCCTTCAGCTGCTAATAGTAAATGGATCCAGGAACATCCAGAATGTGCCTATAATCTTGTGAATTCTCCACACTTAAAACCTGCCTGGGTCTTAGACAGAGCACTTTGGCGTTTCTCCTGTGATGTTGCAGAAGGGAAATACAAAGAAAAGGGAATACCTGCTTTGATTGAAAATGATCACCATATGAATGTCAGTATGTACAGAGGAGTATCACACTAAAACAGAAAAAATTTCTAAAGTACACATTAAATATGTATTAAAGTACACAAAAAAAAATTACTTAGAACCTGTATTTTAATATGATAAACAGTATTTGGTTAAATGATTTTAAACAAATATATGTATATATGTATTTTTTAACTATTGACATTTTTCAGTCCATCCGAAAAATAATTTGGGAGGATATTTTTCCAAAGCTTAAACTCTGGGAATTTTTCAAAGTAGATGTCAACAAAGCGGTTGAGCAATTTAGAAGACTTCTTACACAAGGTAAAGGATATATACTAGAATGTTCCTATTGATTTTAAGAAATTTAATATTATAAAGGGAAAACTCTCTTTTGGGTAACGTCGTTATTAAATATGTCATTGTATGATATTTGTGTTATTGTTGATATTATAAAACTGATTCTGTAAGCTGAGAGTTAGCAGAAACATCTAAAGGGCACGTCATAATAATACATAACACAATTATTTCCCCTGGGTACTGTATCTTACTGTTAGTTCCATAGAATGCTCAGAATATTGTGGAACCCAGTATATAGTTGTTAAATGTATGAATGGGAAGTAGGTAGAACAGGTTATTTCAGCTGAGAAAGGCTTGAAACAAGTTTTGAAATTGAGAGATGTGATAGTCTCCTGTTGTCTAGAGTAAGAATCTTAACTGACGTAGAGGGGCTCCCAGCTGATTTTGCCCACTATTAAGGCCACCTAACCACTAGTGATACTGAAGCCAGATATTGGCGAGATAACAAAAGGTAACGAAGTGAGTCTTCTGTTAAGGACATAACTAATCAAGCAGTTAATGTGCCCCCCCCAACAAAACAGGGTAGGAAAAAATAGGTGAAATGAGAAAGTAGGGTTTGTAGGAGACAAATTAGAAAGGATTATTAAGAGTCTATCTGCATTTCATATAGGACAACCTAGCAGTGAGGATTTGGGGAAAGTCTTAAAATAAAGACTTTTTTTTCTTTTGCAGAAAACAGAACTAGAGTAGGACTCAGAAATAGTACCTTTGAAGTAGAAGTCAATATGGCTTGAGCTCTAGGATGCTCAGTCAGCTTCATGCATCAACTTTTGCAACTGTGTAACACCTTAATACAGGAATTTTTAATATTAACTTTTCTCCCTGTTTCATTTTACTAAAGGCCCTCTATCTTCCCTTCCCCCAATAAGCTGTATTATTTACATGAAATAATATGTGCTCATTGTAAAGAGAAATAGCCCAATAGTTTAAATGTGTAAGAAAATAGAATGTATGACCTCTTCTTTCCCAAAACCCACATCTCAGCTACTACATATTGTTTCTTGTATTTAAGACTCTTTTTGAAAAAAAATTCAACTTTATATATAATTTTATATAATTCTATATGTGGTATGTACGTTTTATATTTTTATTTTTTACACATGCAAATAAGACAAGAACATAAATTGTCAACAACTTGTTCTTTTAGTTGACAATATGAATTTATTATAGCTAATTATTTCTTTTAACCTCTGTATAGCAATATGCTATTTTTAAAGTACTTGAATTTATTTAGCCTTTTTGATAGGTTGTTTCCAGTTTTTTCATTTTTCATTCATTCATTCAATGCATATTCATTGAACCACCTACTACTGTGTGCTAGACATGAGGATTCACTGGTAAACAGAACAAAGTCCTTTCCCTGGATAAACTTCCAGTCTCATAAGCTGTACTGCAGAAAATACAGCCTCATACACCTTATGTTTACTTGCTTATGTGAGTCAGTCTGAAGGATAAATTGTTAAACATGGAATTATTGAGTCAAAGGGTATAGATTTCAAATATAATAAATTTATTTTCACAGCAAGTTATACCAACTTAATATTATCACTAACATTAGATATCATTAACCTTTATCATATTTGTCAATTAGGCAAAACATACCTTATTTTAATTTACATTTCTTTTTTTTTGTTTTTTGTTTTTTTTTTGAGACTGAGTCTCACTCTGTCACCAGGCTAGAGTGCAGTGGTGTGATCTTGGCTCACTGCAACCTCCGCCTCCCAGGTTAAAGTGATTTTCCTGCCTCAGCCTCCCAAGTAGCTGAAACTACAGGCATGCACCACCACACCCAGCTAATTTTTGTATTTTTAGTAGAGACGGGGTTTCACCATGTTGGCCAGGGATGGTCTCGATCTCTTGACCTCATGATCCGCCTGCCTCGGCCTCCCAAAGTGCTGGGATTACAGGCGTGAGCCCCCACGCCCAGCCTTTTAAGTTACATTTCTTTACTTATTAATGAAGTATATTTTTACACCTTGATTAGCTATTTATATTTCTTCCATTAATTGCCTGTTAATGTTTCTTCTCA
Source organism: Pongo pygmaeus (assembly GCF_028885625.2). Taxonomy (NCBI): domain Eukaryota; kingdom Metazoa; phylum Chordata; class Mammalia; order Primates; family Hominidae; genus Pongo; species Pongo pygmaeus. The sequence continues at coordinate 130,144,623 of NC_072373.2, read as the reverse complement.
TTTTTCTATTGAGTTGTCTCTTTTTTTTATATTGACATTGATTATTACACAGGCCTCAAATATATCCCCTAGTATGCTCTTGATCTTTTAACTCTTGTTTATGGTGACTTTTTTTTTCAATGTAGTCAAACTTTTCAATCTCTGATGGCTTCCAATTTCATATCATGCTTAGAAAAGACCTTCCATCTACATTCTCTTTTCTTCTAATTTGTATTTTTACATTTGAATATTTAATATACCTGAAATTTATTTTTGTATATTATATAAAGAAGATATTTAACTTGATTTGTATTTTAAAAATTATATTGAGTTGAAAATCCATCCTTTTATACTGATTTGAAGTACCACCATAATACTTCATAGTGTATGGTAATATACAAAATATACATCTGTTATCTGTGCTCTTCCACTGATCCATCTCTTTTATTCTATCAGTACTAAAGATTATTAGTTTATACTGATGGCATAGCTTTTTCTCTTTTTCAAACATTTCTTGGCAGTGTTCTTTTTTTTTTTTTTTTTTTGAGACAGAGTTTCACTCTTGTTGCCTAGGCTGAAATGCAGTGGCGTGATCTCCGCCCACCACAACCTCCGCTTCCTGGGTTCAAGCGATTCTCCTGCCTCAGCCTCCCGAGTAGCTGGGATTACAGGCATGTGCCACCACACCCAGCTAATTCTGTATTTTTAGTAGAGATGGGGTTTCTCCATGTTGGTCAGGCTGGTCTCAATCTCTTGACCTCAGGTGATCCGCCCGCCTCAGCCTCCCGAAATGCTGGGAATACAGGTGCAAGCCCCCATGCCCGGCGGCAGTTTTCATATATTTACTCTTCCAGATGAACCTTAGAAACTGGATTTTAAGAATCGATTTGTATTTTATGCTGTTTTGTGAGGCTAACGTGAATAACCGCTACACTATGGAAACCCATTATTTTATGTTTTTTTGTTCGTGTTTTTATAAGCCATTTCAAAGTCTCTTTAGAATAAGCCAGACACAAATTAATTAGTTAATATAAAATCAAGTTCAATGGAGGCAATCCTGTACCAGTTCTTAATTTTATTACAATCAAGTTCCAGAAAAAGAGTGAAAATTTCCCCAAAAACCATTTATTTCCTTTTTAATTTTTAAGTTATTATCTAAGGAATATGATTGATGAAAAGGGAAAAAAAGTATTAAACCTGTGTGCTTCTTTTAGAGAATTCAAAGAAAGTCAGGTTGTTAATAAGACTTTAGGAAGCAAACTTTGAAAGCAATCTTGAAAAAGAACTCCTGAGGTTAGACTATTTGGTAGCACCTGGGAGGAAAACGGGTTCCACTAAAGTCCTTAAAGTGCTTAAAAAAAAAAATGGTACATGTGTACATATGTAACAAACCTGCAAGTTGTGCACATGTATCCTAGAACTTAAAGTATAATAAAAAATATATATAAAAAAAAGTAAAAAAAGAATAGAATAAGTGAATGCTGATGTAGGCAGAAAAGTGGGAGCTGAGATTGAATTGATAGGAATCCTTGTGTCTTTCTTTTATGTTATTTTTGTCTCTGTTTCTTTCTCCCCCACACCCCTCGTGTGTGTGTGTGTGCGCGCGCACGTGCACACAGCAAGATGAGAAGGGGAGGATGTAGGAAGATACTTGTGAAATAAATATTTGTTTTATTTTCAGTGAAAAAATTATAGGCCAAAAATTAGAAAATAGTGACAGTTATAACCTCTTTGTGGATATTTGCATTTAAGGTATCATCTTTTCTTTCTTTTAGAAAATAGGCGAGTAACCAAGTCTGATCCAAACCAACATCTTAGGATTATTCAGGATCCTGAATACAGACGGTTTGGCTGTACTGTAGATATGAACATTGCACTAACGACTTTCATACCACATGAGTATGTAATGTGTTTTTTTCTGTGAAATAATAATATTACTTACAAACCTTTATGGCTAGTATGATTTTCATACTACTTATTAAAAACGCTTAATAGAAAATGAAATAAAGTAATTTACTGTAATTCTACTATTTCAGCACATGACATTTTCCCACTTTTTCTGTGTGTGGGCCATGTTTCTATATGTGTATATAAATATTTTTACAATTGGAAAACATCATCAGCCATAATTGAAATCCTGATGAATATATTTAAGGTTTCTGTGATCTTTGTTAGAAAGTTTTTAAATGTAGAATCTGTAAAGCCATTAAATACTGTATCTGCATTTCTCCATCTGCTCTAGCAATGGGCCAGCAGCAATTGAAGAATGCTGTAACTGGTTTCGTAAGAGAATTGAGGAATTAAATTCAGAGAAGCATCAACTCATTAACTATCATCAGGAACAGGTTTTACTTATTTTTGAACTGCTGCTTTTCCTTGCATCTTACTACTATTTTTTTGTTGTCTTGACGATGATGATGATCTAACACAATTTAATGTTTTTCAGGCAGTGAATTGCCTTTTGGGAAATGTGTTTTATGAACGACTGGCTGGCCATGGTCCAAAACTAGGACCTGTCACTAGAAAGCATCCTTTAGTTACCAGGTGTTGCATTTTTGTTTTTTTTCTTATTGATGGTTGAAAATTGAAAATTGTATTTAACTTTTGAAATTAACCTAAATGTTTTCTTTAACATGTGAGTTCAGTACATTTCTTAAATTGAAATAGAAGTTTTGATTTGGACATAGGCTTAATATTAACTAATTTTGTTAGGCAAACATTTTGTTAGAGAAACTGTCATCAGTATGAACCAATTTATAGTTATTATTTACTTTAATGTTTCTGGAGGACTGCATACTTAGTAATAAATTCAATATTAATCAAATTAAGCAAGCATCTGGCTCCTTACTTTGTAAGTGACATAAAGCATAGGTTGGGCAACTAGAGTGCAGTAAATGCCTTTGCATATCTTTACTTAGAGTCTTTTTTAAAAATATCTTTGCAAAGTAACATCAATGCCTCAATTATGTATTTATTTTTTTTCTTTGAGATGGAGTCTCGTTCTGTCACCCAGGCTGGAGTGCAGTGGCACGATCTCAGCTCACTGCAACCTCCGCCTCCAGGGTTCAAGCGATTCTCCTGCCTCAGCCTCCCAAGTAGCCGGGACTACAGAGGTGCGCCACCATGCCCAGCTAATTTTTGTAGTTTTAGTAGAGACGGGGTTTCCCCATGTTGGCCAGGCTGGTCTCAAACTCCTGATCTCAGGTAATCCCCGGCCTCGGCCTCCCAAAGTTCTAGGATTGCAGGCGTGAGCCACCATGCCCAGCCGCCTCAATGATTTTTAAAAATAATTTTATGAAGTTTTAAAAATTATTTAAACTGTTAGCCAGATATGCTGTCGTGTTAACTCCCTATTTCTCACATCCTGCTAGATTTACTCAAAAAGCCTAATGAAGATTTTTGACCTATATTGAAGTTTTTTTCCTATAAATAGCATCAAACTTATTTTATTCTATTCATTAGAAAAGAAGTTTAGTTTTAATGTTGCAAATTTATATTCTCTCCAAGGAGTTTCTTTGTATGGATTTAATATTTAATTATATTCTCATAGGTATTTTACTTTCCCATTTGAAGAGATGGACTTCTCCATGGAAGAATCTATGATTCATCTCCCAAATAAAGCTTGTTTACTGATGGCACACAATGGATGGGTAATGGGAGATGATCCTCTTCGAAACTTTGCTGAACCGGGTATGTAATTTTTAACTTCTCTATGGATAGGGAAAGAATAGTTCATGGCAAGGTGAAAATAAAATCTGCTTTATTGATTTTCTTCCCCTTTAGTCTATTGGTTTTTAAATATTTCACCATAAAGGTACTAGAGGTACATACAATTTGAGAAAGAAAACATGGAGCCAACAAAAAAAGAAGTTCATCTTCTGTCCTCTCCTTTGCCTTCCTACCTTTTATCTTCTCAAACAGAATAACTTTTATGTATCTCTTTTCTATATTGTGGGTCTACATAAGATTTTATTTGGACAAAATATTATTGCGTTTTTACAAACAAGTTTGAAACCACTGCTATTACAATTACATTGCCATAAGAGATATTTTCACTCATTGGCCAGAGGTATTAAGAATTTCGGTGGCAATTAAACCAGAACCTAATGGTTTTAGGTCCCCCCTCACTCTTAGTGTCTTGTGTTTCTATAGCTATTTCATTACCAGGAAGAATGTTGCAGGAGCCCATTGATATATTTATTTTTTAACATTTCAAAACTAGGAATCTATATTAGTGACATTAAAATTTATTCAGAAATCTTAATGCCTTTTTTAAAGAGTATAAATTTGGGTGTAAGTATCTCTGCCCTCTTTTTTCTAGCCATTCTAAACGAAATCAAGCCATTCTGCTGTATGCCATGGATCTAATACAACCTGTTGCCGAAAATAAGTAGGAGGGTGGAGATGGAGTTTTAAATGTTTTTGGTAGAACTATGGTTTTAAAAGGCCTATGATATTAACATTTCTGTTTTCCCTTATGACGTGACTTGGGTTTTTGAAATTGAGGACAAATTTTTAGAAGAGAGTGTAAGCTAGAGTTTTTTCAGAATAGCTATGAGAAATAAATAATTATTAATTTTTTAAAACATTATCTCATACCACTTTAGATATAATTTAACCAATATCATTTGTGGCAGAAATGATCAAAGCAATTTAAAAACCAGTGTTTCCTAGAAGTAATTGTTTTCATTTTATTTCTTGAACCATTGAAAGCAATCTCTTTTCTGAACAGGTTCAGAAGTTTACCTAAGGAGAGAACTTATTTGCTGGGGAGACAGTGTTAAATTACGCTATGGGAATAAACCAGAGGACTGTCCTTATCTCTGGGCACACATGAAAAAATACACTGAAATAACTGCAACTTATTTCCAGGGAGTACGTCTTGATAACTGCCACTCAACACCTCTTCACGTAGCTGAGGTACAGAAAAACAATTTATCTACATTAAGAAAAGAAATTCAGTGTTCCTTCCTTAGCTTTCCTTAAGTAAACTATGCAGGTAAATGTTTCCTTTTGCTAGTTGGACACAAGCATTGATTTGGTGGTAGTATTTATCACTATTGCATAATTAGCATAATTCTAACAATCTTTTGCAGTTGTTATGGAATACTGGGCTTTAAAATATTTAACTAGTTAATTTGAAAATTTTAATTCACGGAAGTTGATCATGTTACTGATAATATGGAGCGCAATCATATTGGCTACTGTGAATACGTAAAATGTTAATTTTTCTTATTTTTAGGTTGCTTTCAATATATTTTAGAAGTGACTGTGAAGGTGAATAGCTTATTACACATTATAGTGGTGTGTGCCTGTAGTCCCAGCTACTCAGGCGGCTGAGGCAGGAGAATCACTTGAACCCGGGAGGCGGAGGTTGCAGTAAGCCGAGATCACACCACTGTACTCCAGCCTGGCGACAGAGTGAGACTCTGTCTAAAAAATAAATAAATAAATAAAATAAAATAAAAAATAAACATTAACATTAACATTATAGCATATTGAAGCCAGTCTAGCCTCATCGATTTAATTTTTATATTTATAAAAATATAAGTGTAAACATAAACATTGTCTATTCCTCTTTGAGCTCTTTACAATAACTTCTGAACAATGCCAATACTTATAGTATTACCTTCTATCTAATACAACTTTGTAATTAAACTCATAATTTTCATCCTGCTTATAAGATTTTTTTTATTTGTTATTTTTAGAAACCCTACACTGGCACTGCTTATAAGATTTTTGATACCTTCCTAGTGACCAGTGTTACTAAGGTGTTCTTTGGAAATGTGTGCTTACCTGAAAAATGTCTATTTCTATAATATTAAAGTAGTATTATAATGTATATGTTTCAAGTCCTATGATGAAAAATTGATTTGATTTGGAGGGATTTAGTGAATATTAGTTAAGCTGGTAGAACATTGTTTAGTTCCAAAAAATGACGGCTTTATTTTATTGTGCTTTTAGCAACAGCAAAAAAAAATATGCTTCTAAGATTGTTACATGGCAGAAAAGAATGTTCAAACTTAATTTACTTAATTTTAAATTACAAAATCTAGGATTCTACTTATTAGCTAATAGAGTTTCAAGTATTTTATTAATCTTTGTGTAAATGTTGTGTTTAACAGTTTGAAACCAATCTGATTTTTTATTATAAACCAGTGTTTATAATAAACAGCTAGATAGATAGCACCAGTGTTAAACGTAAATCACACAAGTGGAAATTGTAAGGTGTAAGAGTTTTTAAGAGTTATTTATCATCATCTGTAGGAGAAACTGGCTTCAGTCTGGTCAGACAAATCTAATCTTTCCAACAGCTAAGTAATTCACCAGCAGGGAATTTATGAATAATTATTTAGTCAACCACCTGGAAATTAAGTCTGATTAAAGTTTTAAAAATAAGCAAGCAGGCCCAGGCACGGTGGCTCACGCCTGTAATCCCAACACTTTTAGGCCAAGGCAGGCAGATCACCTGAGGTTGGGAGTTTGCAACCAGCCTGACCAACATGGAGAAACCCCGTCTCTACTAAAAATACAAAATTAGCTGGGTGTGGTGGTGCATGCCTGTAATCCCAGCTACTCGGGAGGCTGAGGCTGGAGAATTGCTTGAACCCGGGAGGCGGAGGTTGTGGTGAGCTCACATCATGTCATTGCACTCCAGCCTGGGCAACAAGAGCGAAACTTGGTCTCAAAAAATAAATAAATAAATAAGCAAACAAAAAACAGGGAGAAAACCTAACAGAATTGTAGTGTTATGACTTATATTTAGTAATATGAAACTAACATTTTTCTTCTTCTTTTCCTCTCTCATGTCTCAATATCTTTGCAAAATCTAATCTTCCTTTTTAACTGTTTTCTTCTCTTGATAAATTCTCTTGTTTCTATGTGTTTTGGTATGTTTGATATCTTGCTGCATATTTTTCTATGTCAAATCCATGCCTCCTTTTGTCTCCTTCCTTCCTCCTATCTTGCTTTTCTCTTTCTGTTACATTTATTTGTTACATTTGTCACTGTGCTTTTTACAGTACATGTTGGATGCTGCTAGGAATTTGCAACCCAATTTATATGTAGTAGCTGAACTGTTCACAGGAAGTGAAGATCTGGACAATGTCTTTGTTACTAGACTGGGCATTAGCTCCTTAATAAGAGGTAGGCTTGTTGGAGTGTATTTCCCTCTAAAACTTTAGCTTTTGTTTAAGTAGATTAAAGGATTTAATAGCTTCATATGCAATGCTTAATAATTTTTTAACACAGTTAATGTTCTTCTAAATACTTTATATGACATATTCTAATATAACTCAGTCTATTTTTATCAGTATAAATTTCTACTTTGGGGTAAGACACGTCATTTCAAATTGAAAGACCAGTAGGATGAACTGAAGACTCACTAACAAAACCATTTTTTGTTGTTGAAAATATGCAAACCTGTCTTTCATCTTCTACTGGGAGGTATGATGTAATGTTTAGATGTTTTATAATCAATTTTGTATAGCTTACATCCCAGTAAACAACATATGTTCCCTTTTCCTTACATGAGCCATTTCTCCAGTTAAGTTATGGGGAAAACTTTTTTGTCACTTAAACTAGTAGACATTTGTTTAAATCCTTAAAGCAGTTTTATTTTTTATAATATTGATGTGGTCTTTATTTTGAAAATCATTTATGAGAAGAAATCTAACCTCTTCCTGGACATAAATAATGAAGATTGTTAAAATATTCTGTAATGCTCTGCAGAGGCAATGAGTGCATATGATAGTCATGAAGAGGGCAGATTAGTTTACCGATATGGAGGAGAACCTGTTGGATCCTTTGTTCAGCCCTGTTTGAGGCCTTTAATGCCAGCTATTGCACATGCCCTGTTTATGGATATTACACATGATAATGAGTGTCCTATTGTGGTAAGCACCTAATTTTTTTCATGTACTTATTTTGTTAAACGCTTTGATATTTAACTCTCTGACACTTGGTCACAATCATATCCATATACTTCAAAATAGTGTCTTAGATTTATAACTGATTTATAATACATAGTTTTCCGAATGTTTTACTTGTTTAAAAGCAAATTAATTTACCTTATGAATTTATTTATGTAATTATCCTTTTACTTCATTATGCTATAGAACAGCACTTTGCATTTGAAAGAAAGCAAACTTTTGCTTTGTTGTTGTCTTCTAGCATAGATCAGCGTATGATGCTCTTCCAAGTACTACAATTGTTTCTATGGCGTGTTGTGCTAGTGGAAGTACAAGAGGCTATGATGAATTAGTGCCTCATCAGGTTTGTTTATATGTTGTTTCTTAAAACCTACATGGCCAACGACTTTGGGCATTTTTATTAAAAAAAATTCATTGTAATTAAGATGTATCCATGCTAAATTTTACCTTTGTCCAGATTTCGGTGGTTTCTGAAGAACGGTTTTACACTAAGTGGAATCCTGAAGCATTGCCTTCAAATACAGGTGAAGTTAATTTCCAAAGCGGCATTATTGCAGCCAGGTGTGCTATCAATAAACTTCATCAGGAGCTTGGAGCCAAGGGTTTTATTCAGGCAAGAAATAATTCAATTTGTTTCTTCAGGTTCAATTTCAGAGTAAGTCTTTCCAGTTTGAGAGCTAATCTAGTTGTTCTTTCTGCTTCTCAGGTGTATGTTGATCAAGTTGATGAAGACATAGTGGCAGTAACAAGACACTCACCTAGCATCCATCAGTCTGTTGTGGCTGTATCTAGAACTGCTTTCAGGAATCCCAAGACTTCATTTTACAGCAAGGAAGTGCCTCAAATGTGCATCCCTGGTAATGCAATCTAAAAATTGTTATTGTATTTGTATTATATCATTATATTAAATTATACTGTAATGTTATGGTTATATATCATGTATATATCATATATATTATAACACAGTGCTACTGTGGACGTACTTGAGAAAAAGAATTTAAACTTTTTGGTAACTTGGCCAGGCATGATGGCTCACACCTGTAATCCCAACACCTCAGGAGGCTGAGGCAGGCAGATCACTTGAGCTCAGGAGTTCAAAACCAGCCTCAGCATTATGGTAAAACCCTGTCTCTATCAAAAAAAAAGTACAAAAAATTAGGTGGGCATGGTGGCACATGCCTGTAGTCTTAGCTACTCCTGAAGCTGAGGTGGAAGGATTGCTTGAGCCCAGCAGGCAGTGGTTGCACTGAGTCCAGATCCCACCACTGCACTCTACTGGGTGATAGAGTGAGACCCTATCTCAAAAAAAAAAAGAAATTTTTGGCAACTTTTATTTTTACTGCATGGAACAAAACCTAGACAGAAATACTTTCAAATGTTAACATTTTTTGAGTTGTGAAATATTTTTATTTATATTTTATTTCCTAATTTGTGTAAATGAACATTTATTTCTCTTCTAGCAGAACAATATGTATATTTGTGTTAGTGTATATGTATATACGTGTATAAGTATGTGTTTGTGTGTGTATATGCACAAACATACATACAAACATACAAACTAAAATGGAAAATAATATAACCTTATGTTTAAGGCTTTTCATAATCCATTCTCATCCACCATCCTAGCCCTATGTCAGTCTACTATTTCAGCCAAATAGATATTTTTACTTCTCCCCAAATACTATGTGAATTGTCTGGATCTTTCAAGGTCTGAAGTTGCACCTCCTTTGTTCAGTGATTCTTCTGAACATGTAGCAATTATAGTTTCTATGTACTCCTCTGTCATAGAGAGTCAAAAATTATAAAATACATCCCTGAGATATGTCCTTAATGTTACTTGATTTTTTTCTGGATATGTGTATTTTATTGTCTTTCTTACTATTATATGTGGCATATTACAGCGTAGCATGCTCCTGTTCATGCAGCAGCTGGCAAAGTTTGTTGATTGACCAAATGAAAATTCCTATAAAAATCATCATATTCTATATTGGTTGCTAGTTGCTGAATATGCAGTTCCTGTTTTTAAAAATTATCAACCTGAATACCTAAAAGTTTATTTAATTGTTCACAAATGTATATTCACTATCCTTATCTGATCTTTGCTAATATACGTATTCAGTTTTATAGGACAACAATCACTGTGTACAATATTATCTCAGGTTTTGTTTTGGTCACAGATCATTCTTAAAACATTTCCACTTCAGTCCACAAAATTGTGATATTTATTTTGTTAAATGTTCATACGTTATGTTATTTTGCCCTTTTAAATATTCTTTAGTATGTTTAGTAGTGTTACTAAGTTTTAAATATACACTAAGGATAATTGTTTTTTCTTTTAAACAATTTTCTTAGTGTATTATTTACAGAGGTAGAATTTCTAGATCAACAGGTTCTGTTACCTGTTGCCAGATTAATGACTTAAAGCTTAAGTTATTTAAAGTAAGGTTGAAATTTTATATAATCCATTGACCCTGCAGTTCTATCCCTAGGTATATATCTGGGAAATTTTCATGTATTTCCATTTGAAGATATGCACAAGAATATTTATTGCAACATTGTTTATAATAGAGAAAAATTAGAGACAACCTTAATAGAACAGATATATTTTGGTATATTCATACAGTAGAATATTATTTGGCATTTGAAGTAAATGTGCTACAGCTGATGCGGCAGTGTGAATGAATCTAAAAAATACATTGTTGACCAATAAAAAGCAAGTTGTAAATATATATAACTTCAATTCATTTTAATAAAACTTGGAAATAGGGAAAATAATATATGTTGTTTAAGGAAACAGGCGTGTGTAGTGAAAATGCCAGGGGTAGTGAGCACCAAACTGAATTGAGGTTACCTCTGAAAGTGAAGAATGGGTACACAGAGGCTTTATTGTGTTTGTAAAATTTTCTTTAAGTGAGGAAGTAGAACTTGGGTTTTTAATGGTTTTTTTTGTATCTGAAATATTCCAAGTTTTAAAAAAATGTAAGCCTTTCAAGTGATTTGTTTTTCTCTGCTCAAAATTAGGAAGTTGTTCCCTAGAGCTAAGCTATTATTTTGATACGTTTCTACTTCAAAAAAAGCTTTGTTAACTAAGGTGTAATTTTTTTTTACAAATGTGAAAATACATCTTGGGTAGAATCATCTACTTTCAGACTTCTAAAAAAAATTAACTGATGATTTATTTTCAACTTTAAGTTAAATGATTTGAAACCACTTTAGCCTTCCTAATTTTGGATGATTCCATATGAAATTTTGTTAAAATGTTTTTCTGTATTCCTAGGCAAAATTGAAGAAGTAGTTCTTGAAGCTAGAACTATTGAGAGAAACACGAAACCTTATAGGAAGGATGAGAATTCAATCAATGGAACGCCAGATATCACAGTAGAAATTAGAGAACATATTCAGGTATTTGGGACTCTCATCTCTACTGTGTTTAGGATTTTAAGAACATTAGAACTATTTGTTGAATGGATTTTTTTAATGTACTTTTTTTCAAGCTTAATGAAAGTAAAATTGTTAAACAAGCTGGAGTTGCCACAAAAGGGCCCAATGAATTTATTCAAGAAATAGAATTTGAAAACTTGTCTCCAGGAAGTGTTATTATATTCAGGTATGTTAATTGAGCTCAAACTGTTGACTTTACTTATATATAAAATAATTTGCTTATCCTGTTAAATTTGAATAAATTATTCCTAAAAATTAACCACTTTTTAATTAACATTTTCAGAGTTAGTCTTGATCCACATGCACAAGTCGCTGTTGGAATTCTTCGAAATCATCTGACACAATTCAGTCCTCACTTTAAATCTGGCAGCCTAGCTGTTGACAATGCAGATCCTATATTAAAAATTCCTTTTGCTTCGTAAGTATGCCTTGTTTGGTAGAGATTTGCCACCTTAATAAGTAAGTTACCACTAGACTGAATTAAGCAGTTTTAAGGGTCCTCTATATCCTTGCTACTCAAAGTACGGTCCAAGGACCAGCAGTGTCAGCATCACCTGTTGTTAACATTTTACCCTATTGTTTTATAATTTGTGTGTGTACCTGCATGTGTATTCTCTCTATAGATATAGATACACACATGCCTCCATGCATACATACACACATGCATGCATCTCTCTATACACACACATACAATTTCTCCGAAGTATTTGAGACTAAGTTGCATACCTCATACCCTTTACGACATCAGTTTTAAAAAATGTCGACATATTATTCTACTTTATGGCTTTACCATAATTTATTTAAGCAATTTCCATTTTTGGACATCTAGATTGCTTCTAATTATTCCCTATTATTTATGTCTTTGTACATTCATCTTTACATGAATGCTTAGTTATTCCCTTTCTAGATGTTTCTGCATATTACAGAAGAATATAGGTTTTGAGGTTTAGACCTAGGTTTAAGTTTAGCTTCATTACTGTCAGTATGATCTTGGATCTATTGTTTAGAACTTCCATCATCTCAGTCTCCCATCTGGAAAATTTTGTAAGAATTAAATAGGATAACACTTATAAAGCACTTAACACAATGCCTGGCACATAGTAAATGCTCATAGTTTGCCATCATTAGTACTAGTATAAATTTTCAGAAATGGAATTTTTGGGTTAGACAAGGGGTCCCCAACCTCTGGGCCACAGACTGGTACTGGTCCATGGCCTGTTAGGAACCAGGCTGCACAGCAGGAGGTGAGTGGCAGGTGAGCTTTATCTGTATTTACAGTTGCACCCCATCACTCGCATTACCACCTGAACTCTGCCTCCTGTCAGATCAGTGGCTGCATTAGATTCTCATAGGGGCATGAACCCTATTGTGAACTGTCCCTGCGAGAGATTTAGATTGCATGCTGCCTATGAGAATCTAATGCCTGATGATCTGTCACTGTTTGCCATCACCCCCATATGGGACTGTCTAGTTGCAGGAAAACAAGCTTAGGGGTCCCACTGATTCCACATTATGGTGAGTTGTATAATTATTTCACTATATATTACAATGTAATAATAGTAGAAATAAAGTACACAATAAATGTAATGCACTTGAATCATCCCAAAACCACACCCCTCACCCCCAGTCTGTGAAAAAGTGTCTTCTGTGAAACCAGTCCCTGGTGCCAAAAAGGACCATTGGGTTAGACTATATCCATATATTTGAGGCTGTTAATACATACTGCCTAATTTTCTCCAGAAAGATTATAATAATTAATACTTTCAGCTCTATCCAAGAGTTTCCATCATTACCAATACTGAGTATATATTATTATAATGTAGTGTTTAAGGGCATGGAGTATAGAACCAGACTAACTGGGTTTGAATTCCATTGCAGACTCTGATTAGCTATAAGAAGTAAGACCTGGCTGAGTGCAGTGGCTCACTCCTATAATCTCAGCACTTTGGTAGGCCACGGTGGGAGGATTGCTTGAGCCCAGGAGTCCAAGACCAGCCTGGGCAACATAGTGAGACCCTATCTCTACAAAACGTTTTTAAAAAATTAGCTGGGAGTTGTGGCATGCACCTGTGGTCACACCTGTTCAGGAAGCTGAGGTAGGAGCATCAGCATCAGTTGAGCCCAGGAGGTCTAGGCTGCAATGAGCCATGATTGTGCCACTGCTCTCCAGCCCGGGCAACAGAGCAAGACCCTGTCTCTAGAAAAAAAAAGAGATCTTTGAGAATTTATAATAGACATAATTATAGCACCTTTCTTACAGATTACTTGAGTAAAACAATAGTTTTTGACACATAGTGATTGATAAGTGTTAGCTGTTACTAATCAAACTGGTAAATATAAAATAGTTAAAAATAACATCTCATGTAATTTAAATATTAGTTAAGCTAAATTATTTTGTTCATTGGCCATTTGTATTTATTTGTTGAAGTGTTGTTTTATGTATTACCCCATTTTGCTGTTGTGTTCAACTTTCTTTGTTGTTTTGTAAGACTTTTTATTGTTAAGGATATTAACTCCTAATTCAAACTATTCTTAATAAAGTAGTTGCATTCGTAACCAAAAAATCTGTGATGAAGCAGCTTTGTGTTTGGATGAATTGCTTGTAAAATGCATGTTCCTCCTCAGACCTGCTCAGATTATTTTGGAGCAAGGCCAAGAAATTTGCAGTTTTATAAGATCCCCAGGTAATTTTTAGGCAAGGAGTCCACTGGCTATTGAAAAATATTGCCCTAGAATGGAGTTGATACTGAGGCTTCTGAGTGATTTGACTCAGGCTTGACTCACAAACTAGCTCTGGGGAGGGAGGCTGATATGGAGAGAACAAAGCACAGATGACAATGATTTTCTAAATTGAGCCAGAACTAAATGAGAAAGAAAGATACACATTCAAGAGGATGTGTGTTCACATAAAATGGCAGTCATGTCAAATGAAATTACCTGAGCATCTATTATAGAAGCACAAGAAAATAAAGTTTCAGCTGTATTCAGGTGTGGTCAGTTATACAGTCTTACTGCTAACCAAACAAAGAGAAATCAAGGCCATGATAGTCTTCCCTCTGACAGTTATCAGGAGGCATCTTAATCTGAGAAAAATCCTGGTTTCTTGAATAAACAAGCTGAGGGGCAGTGCAACCTTAGAGAAGAGAAAGGAAGGGACTTGGAGAGAAATATGAAGGCAGAGAGCATGCGATTTCCTAGGCAGTTAACTTACTGACTTTTTATTATTCCTTTAGTGATCCTCTGATAAGTATTTTTAATATACAATAACTAGCATAAAAAGTTCTTGATGTCTCACTTAGGGGAATATAAAGGAGGGAAATCAGATGAGAACACATAAATAAATGAAGGAAGGAAGGAAAACACTTAAGTCCAAACTAGAAAGGTTAAAAGAACAGATTTATAAGATAAAGGATATAGAAGCCAAAATATTTTCCCAACATACTTCTAATCAATACAATTTGGTACTTGATTATTTCCTTGGTTTGGGAGTAATGTTGCTTCTAATAGAATTTTTTTGCATAATTTGTCCTTTAATAATTACTTATAATGTGTGAGTATAATGTTTATTTGAATGCTGAGTTCCTAAAACATACACTGCTAAGACATTTTATGATTGTAATTCAGATTTTCTTCTTTTGTTTCTATTGACGACAAGCGAAACTTCAATGTATGGTTATCTTTATTTTCCAATTCTTAGTATTGCCTCCAAATTAACTTTGGCTGAGCTAAATCAGATCCTTTACCGATGTGAATCAGAAGAAAAGGAAGATGGTGGAGGGTGCTATGACATACCAAACTGGTCAGCCCTTAAATATGCAGGTCTTCAAGGTAAGCAAATAGAAGGATAGCTGAGCTTTGTGTTTTTCTTTTAGGGTCATCTGGTGTCTTCTTTACAGACATAGAATATAGGCTCAAAGTATGCCTGCTTGGGTTGCAATTATGGCTCTGCTTCTGCTCATTGATTGACCTTTGGCAAGTAATATAACCTCTTTGTGTGCCAATTTCTGCCTCTATAAAATTGGAATAATATTATCTAATTTAGAAGGTTTTTGTGAGGATTAATGAGATCATTCACATAAAACACTGAAAACAGGATGTAACACAAAGTAATTACCCAGTAAATCTTACCTAGAAATACTAGTTCTATCTCTTTCCTTAAGGTCTGTATAGCTCTTTATGTATACTTGGACCTTGATTAATGTTTCTTGACCTGGTTTATTATATAATAAACAGAATATTCTTGTTTGGGCCCCAAGTGGGATTAGGTTGTAAATATAATCCATTCACCTTTTTTTAAATCTAATTGGAAATATATTTTATTGCATATTTGTTTTATCCTGTAAAGAGAACTTACAGTAGAACATAGAGTAGTTGTAAGATGAGTTAAAGGAATTAAATATTTATCAGTTTTATTCATCTAGTTGGTAATATTTCCTTAGATGTTTATCTAAGAAATTTGCTTTATCACACCTGTATTCCTGGTTCATATAGTTTTCCACTTATGCCTTTTGTTCAACTCTTTATTTCTTTCTCCATCTAACCTGTCTTTAAGGACTAATTTAATTCTTGCATCTTTCATAAAACCTTCTTTAACTATTGCTTTTTACAGTAATTTCTTTGTCCTCCAGACACCCATTGCATTTATTTTCTGTACCTCTTACTTGGCCCTTGAAATATATTGCCTTATTTTGGTAATTAGTATAATGATTTTTGTGAATCTTTACCATTGTGTTTAAGAAACAGGCTTTAAAACCAGATTTCCTGGGTTACATTGACTAGTTTTATAACCTGAAGTAAATGCTCTATGGCTTACTTTTCTCATCTGCAAAATGGTACCTACCACAGGGATTATGGTTAGGATTAATGAATTAATACATGTGAACAGCTCATTAGACGACACCTAATTCATACTAAGTAATTGGAAATTGTTAGCCTTAAAACCACACTAAGTAGGCTGCACACTTTCAGAAAGAAGAATTAAGTTTTATCTTTTTTATGCTTCTTGTTTTTTAGCTTTTATACTTTTGCAAAACCAAGCACATAAGCAGTTCTCAATAAACTTTTTTGAGACTTTTTGGACTTAACGATATTTTTTTCTAAAATATTCTCATTTTTAACACAAAATGTTTTGTGCTATGAGTAAGAAAGAAGTGTATGTGAGCCAGACATGGTGGCTTCCGCCTGTAATCTCATGCTTTAGGAGGCCAGAGCAGGAGGATCACTTGAGCCCAAGAGAGGTTTGAGGCTGCAGTGAACTATGATCATGCCACTGCCCTCCAGCCTGGGTGACAGAGTGAGACTGTGTCTCAAAAAATAAATAAATTTATTTATTTAATTAATTTTAAAAAGATGTATATATGTTATCAGATTTAAGTAATTATCTACTTCATTTTCACTCTGAGTTGTTAAACTACTTCTAGTTCACTACAAAGACCAAACTTGTGTGTGCTCTTTTTCTAGCCTTTGTCTTTCTTATAGTTAAAGTTTGCTTCTTTGCTAATTCTCCTTATCTTTCTAATGAAATGATTCTTCTTATCTTTTCTAAATAGAATCGCCTTTACCTGTTTATTTTTTGCTGCTTTATACCAATCCCTTTTCCCTCTGATTGTTTAATATTTTCAGCAGCCCACATATATCCAGCAGGCTGCTAATAGGAGCCTCAGATTAAATCAGATTTAACTACTTTGTTGACCTGTCTTTCCCCTAAACAAAATGTATTTCCCTCCTTATAATATGGTATATCTAGTCATGTTGGAATCCAGGAGTCCATTTTGGATCTGCTCCTTTCATCCTCAGTATCCAATCAGTCATTATGATTTGTGGATTCTTTTCCATATTCTGTTGTGTACACCATATCCTTTTTATTGCCACAGTTTTCACTCTATTCTAGGACTAAGTCCTATATACAAAACCAACTAACCAATTTTCCAAATCTTGTTACCTCATCTACAAATCATTCCATTCCATTGGTCATCATCAGATCTGTTTCTAAAACACTGTTTTCCTTATGTCCTTCCGTTATTCAACAGTGAGACCAACATTACCGAGCATTATCTGCTGTCCATGAAAATGCTAGGGAATATGTAGAATATTATATTATAGTCTTGTTTCCCAACATCTTTATGTTTTAAGCTTTCTTCCCCAAGGAAGATTGTGAGCCCCTTGAGGGAAAGAACTTTATCTTAAATTTATATAGTTTTTAGTTTCTCAAAACATGCTACATACCTAGTAAAATTCGTGCAATTCTAAATAGATAAATTTAGTCTAAATGAAGTCAGTGATGCCAATATAATTTTTAAGGTAGCATCATTGAAATAATAAAATCTGGGAAATTCTAATGCTTCTAATTGAAGACTAGAAGGATTAAGAAAAAAATATATATATATATACCTCATTTTGTTACTTCACTTAGTTCTAAGTACCTCCTGTTAAATTTCAACGATTCCTTCCAAAGCATGCTTTATTCTTATTATCTCCATAGGTGTTCTTGCTCTTTCTGAAACCAGTTCTATGATTTCCTTAAATCTAGCCTGAATATTGATGAACCCACTGCTTTTCAACATGAAAAAATACAGGCTTATTGCTTTTCTTTCTTGAGATGCTTTTGGGCAGGGAAGCCATGCCAGTTACCCTTGAATATTATAACATTAAAATCCAAAAGAATAAGACCAGTCCCAGAAGTTATGAATCCTGAAAAGCTCTTTATATCTCTTATGACAGTAGTCCCCTTCAGTATGCCTTTGTAACTTGGCTCAAGCCAGTATTGTCACACTTATCTCCAACTGTATTAAGTGCTGTTGTGGACTGGGCAGCCCTTGTGTGTGCCTCTAATACGTATTCACCCCAAATCACTAGAATAGAGACTAGCAGAATAGGGACTAGAGGTTATAGGAACAAATTGATGCTACCAATAATACAGCATGACATGTCTCTGAATTTTCAGGTTTAATGTCTGTATTGGCAGAAATAAGACCAAAGAATGACTTGGGGCATCCTTTTTGTAATAATTTGAGATCTGGAGATTGGATGATTGACTATGTCAGTAACCGGCTTATTTCACGATCAGGAACTATTGCTGAAGTAAGTAGAGCTATGTTATCGTCCCAAAAAATCAAGGACATAATAATATTACCATGTTATATATAATATTTACATTGTTTTCTAACCTGAACCATTTTCCTCCTTTCTTCATCATCTTTCAGTTGTAATAAATGGAAATCGGGTTTATAGATTACTAAAGTTGCACATTTAGATTTACCTCTAAAAACACACCTAGTCTGTACACATACCAAATTAACTTTCAAATTTATTTTTATTACAGGTTGGTAAATGGTTGCAGGCTATGTTCTTCTACCTGAAGCAGATCCCACGTTACCTTATCCCATGTTACTTTGATGCTATATTAATTGGTGCATATACCACTCTTCTGGATACAGCATGGAAGCAGATGTCAAGGTATATCCAACAAAGCTTAAATAAATGGGCATATCTGTGTAGAAACTATATACAGAGTCACTTCATACATGTTCTTAAAAAACCAAACCATGAAGAATTGTCATAGAGCTGAAAAGGCTTGTAGGTGGATAGTAAATTTATTAGCATCCTTTAGTCTGTGTAGCATACAAAAACAAACTTGAATATTATAAAATCTGTTCTAAAAGCTAATAAAACATATTGATAAGAATATTGTTTTTTATTGTTTCTATGTATTCACTGACTTATTGAGTTAATTGATAAAGTTTCTGAAATCTACATGTACAATTTTTCTAATTTTTCATCAATTAAGAGAAAAAAATTCCACTATTATTATGAATGAAATTTGCCTTTAATGATGAATTTCCCTAAAATGAAACCACAAATTTAAGTGTACTCGTGAGAGCCACCAAATTGATTAGGACATAATTTCAGAAGAACAAACTTTCATTTCTACCATTTGTTTTACAACCATCTGTGGACTGTAAGTCAGCTAAAATAATGGGTGAAATGAAAGCAGTTTTGAAATCTAACCAAATTTTTAAAAATTTTAAGTAATATTACTATTGTTACAGATTTGTATAGAAAAATCATTTGAAGGAAGGAAACCAAGTAAAATAAAACTGCTAAAAATTGTTGTATTTCTACAAGTAATAAATTCAATCACTTTTGTTACAGCTTTGTTCAGAATGGTTCAACCTTTGTGAAACACCTTTCATTGGGTTCAGTTCAACTGTGTGGAGTAGGAAAATTCCCTTCCCTGCCAATTCTTTCACCTGCCCTAATGGATGTACCTTATAGGTTAAATGAGATCACAAAAGAAAAGGAGCAATGTTGTGGTTCTCTAGCTGCAGGTAAGGAATTATGTACAAGGTTAAAATATGTAAATCAATAGTATTCGCAGAAGAAAAGTTATAGGAAAATGATTATTTTTTAAAAGCTTGTAATGTTACTCAAGATTTTATTTTACCACTTAATACATTTCATAGATATTCACTTATAAAAATAATAACCATGCTTACTGTTTAATTATAACTGTGCACCAGGCATTTATGTGTGTTTTTTATGGCTAGCTGATTCTTTTCTTCATGTTTCTATTTTTTCCAACTCTTGATATTCTGTGTTTTTTAAAATCATTTATTTTACTATCCTCTTTTCTATATTTCCCCCCAATTTTAAAAAATAAACCCAACCTTGTAATTATCAAGAGATCATGTAAAGGTCCCTATAAATTATAAAATAAAACAGATGTTAATTTTTATCGTGTGTCTAATTGCAATCAAATGCTTTCAACATTTGAATAAATATTCTTTATTCCAAGTAGATTTAAAACCTGAATCAAATAACAAATTCAAGTAAGCAAAATAGGCTAAAGGACAGGCTTTTGTTTTCTTTTTAATACATTTCAAGCATATTTCTAGAAAGTACTTAGTATTTGAGGCGACTGAAGTTTAGAACTTTCCAAACTAAACTGAAAAATATCAAGTTACAGGAAGAAAGAAATAGTATTATCTGTGTAATTCCCTCTTTTACCCTTAAATTTGCAGCTACTTAGACCAGATAAAAAGACTTAGTGATACCCAACAACTAAAAGGAAAATTACCTTTCCATTAAAAATGTTCATAAAACATTCATAAAACGATGTTTAAGTTCTATAATTGTGTTTTTAGATTTTCACTAGACTGTTTGATCTCCTGGTACCCGTTTGTTCCCTCATGAATCCATGCAGATGCTCATGAAACTGACCTTAGCCATAGGGGCAAAGGAAACATTGATGTAAATAACTTGGTTTTAAAGCCTACTTTTTAGAAGCCTATTACAAAAAACAATAATTTCAACCTTTTTGATTGTGTACTGCTGTTGTTAAACATCTTCAAAATATACACTTTAAACGATATACTGATATAAACTGTTACATCTGACATACTTCTCAGGTACAATATAAAACAAATAAAAACTAAAAAATTAAGTTGATAAACAAGTACAAATAGAAGTGTGATATTTGCTCCTAGCATCCCAAAGGAGTGTTTTGCCTATTCCATACTTGCAAAAAATAGGACTGTATTCAGATTTGCAGATAGGTTTTTTGGGGTTCATTTTAAACTGATTGAGGATGTCTTCCTTTGGTTATAGTATTGCAACAACAGCAATTAAAAACAATGGCTCATACTTATAATCCCAACACTTTGGAAGGCTGAGGCAGGAGGATCGTTTGGGGCAGGGAGTTCAAGACCAGCCTGAACAACATAGCAAGACCCCATCTTTACCAAAAAAAAAAATTAAAAATTAGCCAGGCATGGTGGTATGTACCTGTAGTCCTAGCTGCTCCAGGAGGCTGGGGCAGGAGGATCCCTTGAGCCAAGGAGTTTGAGGCTGCAGTGAGCTATGATCACACCACTGCACTGCAGCCTGGGTGACAGAGGAGACCCCGTCTCAAAAAAAAAAAAAAAAAAAAATTTGTAGCCTGTTCTAATAATTGACAAATTAGAAATCACTTAGAAGATATGGAATCTATTAATTGTGTACTCTCAGAGGTCAAAAAGTTAATACAAACATTTCCATACATAGTGCTAGAGATTTTGTAGTTTTGACTTTTTCACAAAGACAGACTGCATATATTTTTGGATATACCGATTCAGACTCACCTTTGAATCTACCTATATTCATGTTTCATACAAGGAATTAAATGGGTCAGAGTACTAGGAAGTGTGTATGGCACAGAGTGCTATATATATGTTAGCTGCTGTCATTACTATCATCAAAATTAATATCATGTATATATCAACCATATATAAACCATATTAATCATAAATAAATAATACACAGTGTATTTGGGGAAATTTTGTACCATCATTTTGGAGACAACATAGGTAGGAAAAAGGTCTAATTCTTACCTTTCTTAATGGAAGAAGCTAACATCTAATTCCCAATAAACAGAAACTTAAATTGTGAAGTACACTCAGGAATTGCCAAAACTTTCTTTTATCTTAGTCAAATTCTTTCACTTTTCGATGTACATTTTAATATTTGTTTTTTAATTCAGTCATCAAATATTTATAGGGATATATTATATACAGTTATAATTTTCAATGAATACATACTTGTTGGTGAACAAGGTAGATGAGGTTTCTACTCATAGCCCTTATTTCCTACTGGGAAGATATATTCATTCAACAGATAGCAAACAAGATAATTTTCAGATAGCGTTAAGTGCTTTTAAGATAGTTATAAGTGAATGCTGTGTATATTTTATTTGTCCTCAGTTTCCCCTAACCAAAATGTGTGTTATATTTATGCTTTAGCATAATTTTTTTTTCTTTTGAGACAGAGTTTCGCTCTTTTTGCCCAGGCTGGAGTACAATAGCGTGATCTCGGCTCACTGCAACCTCCGCCTCCTGGGTTCAAGCAATTCTCCTGCCTCAGCCACCCAAGCAGCTGGGACTACAGGCACCCACTACCACGCCTGGCTAATTTTTTGTATTTTTAGTAGAGATGGGGTTTCACCATGTTGGCCAGGATGGTCTCGAACTCCTGACCTTAGTGTTTTATAAGAAACCAAACTCAATCTTTAAGTAAAATTTTAGATTGCACCATTAATCATACTATTTTATCTTGTATGTAAAACCTCCAGTTACCTAGAATGAAGGATTTAATGTGCCAAATAACTTGAAGTGACAAGTAAAATTGTACATATTGTGTACAGAATATAACACTTTTAAGTTGTTTTAAATTAGTGGGAAATTTGATAATGTTGACTCAAGTGCTAGATCAATAAATATACTTAATTAGGTATCATTAAGGTAATAATTTCATGTTTAGATTTATTTATTGTCCTTAAGTTCAAGGTAGAGTCTTTTTAAATATATAATTAATATTTAGTGTTTATGTGTTAAATATTTGATCTCTGATTTTACTCTTTAAATTTAATTTATAAAAGAAAGTTTGGCCAGGTACAGTGGCTCCTGCCTGTAATCCTAGCACTTTGGGAAAGCAAGTTGGGCAGATCACTTGAGCTCAGGAGTTCAAGACCAGCCTAGGCAACCTGGCAAAACCTCATTCTCTACAAAAAATACAAAAACTAGCCAGGCAAGGTGGTGTCTACCTGTAGTCTCAGCTACTTGGGAGGCTGAGGTGGGAGGATGGCTTGAGCCTGGGAGGTGGAGGTTACAGTGACCCAAGACTGCACCACTGCACTCCAGCCTGGACAACAGAGCCAGACCCTCTCTCAGAAAGAAGAAAAGTTTATCTGTGTATTCATACCTCAATTTAGATAAGTATCCCTCTATAGCTCTGGTTCTTAATCTTCTTTAGGTCATAGGTTCCTTTAGGAATCTGACAAGACGATGGAATCTCATTTGACAAAAGTTAACATAAGTATAGACATACATTTTGCAAATAATTTTAGAGGGTTTTAGAGGATTTGCAGGTGCCTGCCTTGTACCCCAGGTTTAGAGTAACTGTTCTATAGTAATGGAGTTCATAGGTTTGTGTGTATTATTATGATTAACATATTACTTTGTTGTGTTTTTTTGTTAGGCTTACCTCATTTTTCTTCTGGTATTTTCCGCTGCTGGGGAAGGGATACTTTTATTGCACTTAGAGGTATGCTGCTGATTACTGGACGCTATGTAGAAGCCAGGTAGGAGATCTTCTAAAGTGTTGTACTGCGAGTTTATGTCTGAATGTCTTTTACATGCTCTTCAAACTTTCCTTCTTGTCCATCTTTTCTTAACATTTGGGAGCTGTATTTTCTTTAGGTAGTTTTTATTTTATTTTTGTATGTTCACTTAATAGGATCATAAAATTTCAAAGGGGTGAAAATCTTTGAAGTCACTAAGTTCTAGTCCTTCATATTACAAGTCAGGTTATCTTTAGCATTAGCTAATTTATTTCAACAAAACTAAAAATGTTATAACCTTTTTATGCCTTGCATAGTGAAGGCATTGCTAGTTCTTTGTCTGAGTCTTGTAGAAGTCTTGATGTTTTCCTGTATTTGTTGTCAAGCCTTGTAACCTCCAGTTTTATGTTTTCTAGACTTAAAATGGTTTTTTTGTTTTTGTTTTTTGTTTTTTGTTTTTGAGACAGAGTCTCGCACTGTCGTCCGGGCTGGAGTGCAGCGGCACAATCTCGGCTCACTGCAACCTCCGACTCCACCGCCCGGGTTGAAGCCATTCTGCTGCCTCAGCCTCCTGAGTAGCTGAGATTACAGGCGCCTGCCACCACGCCCAGCTAATTTTTGTATTTCTAGTAGAGACGGGGTTTCACCGTTGTTGGTCAGGCTGGTCTTGAACTCCCGACCTCGTGATTCGCCTGCCTCGGCCTCCCGAAGTGCTGGGATTACAGGCGTGAGCCACCGTGCCCAGCCGTAAAATGGTATTTTTTTAATGTCACAATAATATGAATGAACTTATTGGAGGTCGAAAGGAAAGCACTACAGCAGTGCCACTCAAAATGCATTCCACACATCAGTAGTGTCACCCTCACCTGAGAGCTTGTTAGAAATGCAGATTCTTGGACCCTATGCCAAACCTCCCAAATCCAAACCTGGACATAGAGAGAGTAGGGTTGGTGGGCGGAAATCTGTGTTTTCACAAGGTCTCTGGATGATTATCAACAATCTAAGGCTGAAGTTTGAAAGCACTGCTCTAAAAGTTAAGACTTTTAGCAAAAGGGCATTTATACGATACCTTGCTTTGATGCCATCAGGAAAATAACTGAAGTTTGCATCTTTACATGCCAGAATTTTATTTTTGATACTTTTAAAACGGAAGTTTTTAGGTGGGCATCTGAAATGAATTGCATTTTTGCTAATCTGATATATAGTAAGACCTTTTCATGTTATCATTATGGAGCTATAGAAATTTAGGAAGCTGTTTGCTTCTTCCCTAAATGCCCCTGAATTACTGATTTAGAAGAAGGAAATGGAACATCAGCATTCAGCTTAGTATAGTGGTTAAGAACTTCAGCTTTACATCAGACTGCCAGCTTCTAATCCTGGTTCCAAACTACCAACTGACAAATTACCTTACTGGGTACTTGGGAGGATCAAATGAACACATACAGTTAAGGTGTCTAGAGTAATATCTGCCACATGCTAAACAGTTCATAAATGTTAGTTTTTATCATTATTAATGTTTAGGCTCCCAATTATCACCTCTATGCAGTATCACAAATTTGTGCTGCTTAATTTTACATAGAACTGTCTAGATTATTGGTTAGCAAACTATGGCCTGTCATCTGTTTTGTATGGCCTATGAGCAAAGAATAGCTTTTACCTTTTTTTTTTTTTTTTTTTTTTTTTTTTTTTTTTTTTTTTTTTTTTTTTTTTTGAGACAGAGTCTTGCTCTGTCACTCAGGCTGGAGTGCAGTGCGCGATCTCCGCTCACTGCAAGCTCCGCCTCCTGGGTTCACGCCATTCTTCTGCCTCAGCCTCTCGAGTAGCTGGGACTACAGGCGCCCGCCACCACGCCCGGCTAATTTTTTGTATTTTTAGTAGAGACCGAGTTTCACCATGTTAGCCAGGATGGTCTCGATCTCCTCACCTTGTGATCCGCCTGCCTCATCCTCCCAAAGTGCTGGGATTACAGGCGTGAGCCACAGCGCCCGACCAGAATAGCTTTTATCTTTTTCTTTTTAAAGGGTCATTTAAAAGAAGAAAGCATGTACAATAGAATTCATATATGTCCCACAAAGCCTAAAATAATTACTATATGGCCCTTTATAGAAAAGGTTTGCCTACCCCTGATCTAGAGGTGATTCCCAGAGAATAATATATTATCCCAGAGGGTATTTGTTAGGGTAGTGCTAGCTACCATATATTATAAACACTTAAAATCTTAATGGCTTTTCACAAATAAAATTTATTTCTTGCTTGTAGTCGTAGATGCATGCTCAGTAAGCAGCCTTCCACATACTGATTCAGGGAAGCAGGTTTCTTCCAGCTTGAGAATCTATCAGTTTCCATGGCTTCTGGGGCCTCTCCAGGAGGCAAGCAGAGAGGGAAAGAGAGCTGGGGGAACACACCTATTCTCCGTACACTTAACATGCATCAGTTCTGGCCACAACCAACTGTTAAGATTGGTTGCGAATTGTAGGAAATTCGTTTTAGTGGACACATACCTCTACCACAGATGGTTCTATTTCCTCCCTCTATAGAGGTAATCATGAATCAGAGGTCGTTTTATTAAAATGTACAAGATTGTTCCAGATGGTTAAGATTGCTAGCACTATGGCCAGGCGTGGTGGCTCACAACTGTAATCAGCACTTTGGGAGGCTGAGGCGGGCAGATTGCTTGAGGCCACAAGTTCAAGACCAGCCTGGGCAACAGAGTCTCTTAAAAAAACAAATATATATGTATATAGAGAGAGCTAGTATTCTAACCTTTTCTTAATTGAAAGTGTCACTGTCTATACTAACATTTTTATACTTTATAAATAAAAAGTTTCCCATTGCATTACTGTTGAAAAGATGGGCATTAAACTTAGACATAGAATTAATAAAAATTTGAGTGGTTTTAGCCAAAAAGCAGTAAGGCCTAGACATTTTAAATAACATTTCCAAGGCTACACAGATGGCAAAGCTAGGATTTAGACTTCAGCCTTCTTATTTCTTAATTTCATGCTGTTTCTAGAGTGCCATTGCTGTCTTACAAACAAAATTTTCGTTTGGTATATAATAGTAAAATAACGCTTTAAAAAATAAACTGTCTTCTACCAGTTTTTAAACTGGTTGAATTATGTTTTTCAAGGTCAGCTTCCACCAGTTTGTTTTCTTTCTCTCTCTCTCTCTCTCTTTCTCTCTCTCCTTCCCTCCTTCCCTCCCTCCCTCCCTCTCTCCTTCCCTCTCTCCTTCCTTCCTTCCTTCCTTTCTTTCTTTCCTTCTTTCTTTCTTTTCTTTCTTTTTTTTGAGATGGAGTCTCGCTCTGTCATCCAGGCTGGAGTGCTGTGGCGCAGTCTCTGCTCACTGCAAGCTCCGCCTCCCTGGTTCATGCCGTTCTCCTGCCTCAGCCTCCCGAGTAGCTGGGATTACAGGTGCCCGCCACTACGCCCGGCTAATTTTTTGTATTTTTAGTAGAGACGGGGTTTCACTGTGTTAGTCAGGATGGTCTTGATCTCCTGACCTCGTGATCCACCCGACTCAGCCTCTCAAAGTGCTAGGATTACAGTCGTGAGCCACCACGCCCGGCCTTCTTTCTTTTCTTTCTTCTTTTTTTTTTTTTTTTGATAGAGTCTTGCTCTGTTGTCCAGACTGGAGTACACTGGCACATTCTCAGCTCACTGCAACCTCTGCCTCCTGGGTTCAGGCAATTCTCTTGCCTCCGCCTTCTCAGTAGCTGGGACTACAGGCACGCACCACCATTCCCGGCTAATTTTTGTATTTTTAGTAGAGACAGGGTTTCACCATGTTGACCAGGCTGGTCTCAAACTCCTGACCTCAGGTGTTCCGCCCGCCTCGGCCTCCCAAAGTGCTGAGATTACAGGTGTGAGCCACCATGCCCGGCCAGTTTGTTTTCTTATATGTATGTTTTAGTCTTGGTTTCTGCTATTTAAAATAATAAAGTTCATGTTTAATAGTTACTTTGATTTTGAAATACCGTAGACTTCAAAAGTAGAATCTGGAGCTGTGAGGGACCTTAAAAATCACCCACTCCAATCTCAAATGAAAAAACTGTATCAAAGAGGGAGTCACACAGATTGTTAGCATAAAATTCTAGTCTAGAATCAAGGTTCCTGACTTTAATTCAGTACTTACTGTATCGTACTATGACTACTTTCTACATGAAAATATAAAGAAATAGGGCAAGAGAGAAAACGCATTCAAAATATAGTCACCAAAAGTGACTGGTTTTTGTCTTCAATTTTTAAGTGTTTGTTTTCATTTCTGACCCACTTAATTCTGTTGTTTTAGGAATATTATTTTAGCATTTGCTGGTACGCTGAGGCATGGTCTCATTCCTAATCTACTGGGTGAAGGAACTTATGCCAGATATAATTGTCGGGACGCTGTGTGGTGGTGGCTGCAGTGTATCCAGGATTACTGTAAAATGGTTCCAAATGGTCTAGACATTCTCAAGTGCCCAGTTTCCAGAATGTATCCTACAGATGATTCTGCTCCTTTGCCTGCTGGCGCACTGGTAAAGATATTTCTTAAAATATTTTTTTTTCTGAAAAATGACTTTTAGTTTCTAATGTAAAAATAAGGGTAATTAAGAATCCAAATCTTACGAATTATTCAAATATCAGTATTGATTTGGCACCTGCTGGTACTATAAGTGATTGGTCTTTGCCTGAAGTACTTTGCAACGTGGTAGAAGAGATGATGATGTGTACATAAATATGGCCATTGCAATAGAGTGTAGAGGAAGTGTTGTGTAGTCTCTTAAAAGAAAGAGAGAGAAGGTCCAGTAGGTAGGTCTCAGGGAGAACTTTAGAAAGTAGCTAAAGTTTCACCTAAATGAGCCATAAAAGGTGAGTAGGACTTTAGGAGAGGTGGAGAAAGTTGTTGGGAGACATTAGAGTTGAAAAGAATCCAGGTGTATGGCACACACCTGTAATCTCAGCTTCTCAGGGGACTGAGACAGAAGGATCACTTGAGGCGAGGAGTATGAGTCCAGCCTAGGTAACATAGCAAAACTCAGTCTCTTTATTAAAAAAAAAAAAAAAAAAAAAGAGGAAAGGAATAATAGGGTTGCATAGTAGATTAAAGCACAGTTTAGGGGACATAGTACTTAATAGTGTTTTTGTAAGAGCCTAGGCTCTTATAAAATACGTTTTGTGAAAAAGTCAATATGGTTTGGCTTTTTGTGTAGGATACCTGCAGAGTAGTAAGAGATTATGGAAAGGGTGAGCCAGGTTATGGAGAGCCTTGACTACCATTCCAGGGAGCTTAAAGATTATCTTACGAACAGTGAAGAATGGATAGACATTTTTGAGTGTTTTTTTCCCCTAATCAAGAATGGACAATAATACTATACTTTTGCCACTTCTGATCTGCCTTTATGTTAATAGTTTGGTATATATGACTGGGGGGACGGGGAGGGGATAGTAGCTGTGTAAGCTACTTCAAGGCTAGCATATGTTTGTGTCCTCATGATATTTATTTATATCATGAAGTACTCAACATTTGTCCAAAATTTTTTTATTTGTCCTCTGTTATCAACTGACATTTCTGTTACAATGAATATAGGTTCATGCTATCAGGCAGGTAATTATTTTACACATAACTATTTGTTTTCTCACAGTTTATCCAAAAATATTTATTCACAGCATTATAATTTTAATAATTACTAGTAGAATTTTTATATTATAGAGTTTTGGTTTTATTCAGAGTCTTTAAAATGAAACATAATAAACATGTAAGGACTCTAAACATTTTGCTTCTATTTAACATTCTTCACCTTATTTTTAAAAATATAATTATATATTTCCCCAAATGTCATCCTGAGCATCACATTTATTATTTATATGGGTAAAGAAAATGACTTATGAATTCTTTACATTCACTGGGGTATTTTCTAAAGTCATTATGGATCCTCAAATTTGAGAGTTTCCCTTTAGCTCATAATTTACCCCCATTACCTGTGTATGCAGATGAGTAAGAATAGCAATGCCAATTTAAAATTCAGATGCTGGATAACAAGCTAGGTTCGTTTATTAGCTGAAGAGATCACTCTAATAGAAACTGTAGAAGCTCACTAGATTCGTTTTTGTGTATCAGCAGATTATTTTATGTCACAGACATGAATAGTCAAAACTGCTGATGTTAAATATTTGTATGCTCGTCTGTATTATTTGGTATATAGGAGCTGCTTCTTCCCTGGCCTCACCCCAATTCCTATTTCTCACTCCAAAGGAAAGTATATATTTTCACATTACTTCAGTTGTCGGATTTGGGGGAAAATAAGAAAAATGTAATTTCTAACAGAGGTGACACCCATTATGTCTCAAACAGGATCAGCCATTGTTTGAAGTCATACAGGAAGCAATGCAAAAACACATGCAGGGCATACAGTTCCGAGAAAGGAATGCTGGTCCCCAGATAGATCGAAACATGAAGGACGAAGGTACAGAACTTTAACTGCAATAGTACAAATTCATCGAGGTGATGAAATTAAACCTTGCAATTGTTCACTTACTTAGTAAATATTTGTGTGCCAAACCTCACGATATAATGATGAAAAAGATTAACATAGTTCCTGATCTCACCAAGTTTTTAGTTTCTAGCAGAAAAATAAAATTTTATATCTTTTGTCAGCCAGTTTGAAAGATAATTTTGGTGGTTTCATTTATAACTGTAATAATCGCCATGAACTGCATGCTTACTATGTGCTAGGCATTGTGGTAACACTTTACCTATGTTATTACCATTTAACACTCCCCAAAACATTGGGAATGAGTGATATTGTGTCCATTTTTTTTTATTACTATACTTTAAGTTCTAGGGTACATGTGCACTATGTGCAGGTGTGTTACATATGTATACGTGTGCCATGTTGGTGTGCTGCACCCGTTAACTCATCATTTACATTAGGTATATCTCCTAATGCTATCCCTCCCCCCTCCCCCCACTCCACAACAGGCCCCAGTATGTGATGTTCCCCTTCCTGTGTCCAAGTGTTCTCATTGTTCAGTTCCCATCTATGAATGAGAACATGCGGGTCTGGTTTTTTGTCCCTGCGATAGTTTGCTGAGAATGATGGTTTCCAGCTTCATCCTGTCCCTACAAAGGACATGAACTCATCATTTTTTATGGCTGCATAGTATTCCATGGTATATGTGCCACATTTTCTTAATCCAGTCTATCATTGATGGACATTTGGGTTGGTTCCAAGTCTTTGCTATTGTGAATACTGCCGCAATGAACATACGTGTGCATGTGTCTTTATAGCAGCATGATTTATAATCCTTTGAGTATATACCCAGTAATGGGATGGCTGGGTCAAATGGTATTTCTAGTTCTAGATCCTTGAGGAATCGCCACACTGTCTTCCACAATGGTTGAACTAGCTTACAGTCCCACCAACAGTGTAAAAGTGTTCCTATTTCTCCACATCCTCTCCAGCACCTGTTGTTTCCTGACTTTTTAATGATCGCCATTCTAACTGGTGTGAGATGGTATCTCATTGTGGTTTTGATTTGCATTTCTCTGATGGCCAGTGATGATGAACATTTTTTCATGTGTCTGTTGGCTGCATAAATGTCTTTGCCCACTTTTTGATGGGGTTGTTTGTTTTTTTCTTGTAAACTTGCTTGAGTTTTTTGTAGATTCTGGATAACTGAAGCAGAGTAGCTTGCCCAGAGTCACATAGCTACTAAGTGGTAGAGGTAGACTTTACTCATGGTCTATCTCGAGAGCCTAGGCACTTATAAAATACTTTTTGTAGAAAGGTTTATTTGTATATGGTATTAAAATAAATGTGCTTTTCTAACTTCTCTTGAGTTCATCATATTCGTTATCTCATGGCACACTATCATTGCCGCCAATGCAAGGCTAGTAGTAATTTATTTCATTTTATTCCCCATTCCCCTTAGTCATTCCAATGTGTTTATTGTGTATTTATTTTGTAAAACATGCATTGTTTTATGTTCATGTGCATTTTTTAAACTTTGTAATTTTGAAAGATTAGACTCACAAGAAGTTGAAAAAATGATACATAGTATGCCATGAACTCTTCACCCAGTACAGCATCAGAATCAGGAGATTGACATTAGTATGTTTTCAACTTTTACCAGTTTTTACATTCACGTGTGTGTGTATGTGTATGTGTAGATCCGTGCAATTTGACCCCATGTATAGCTTCATGTAGCCACTGCCATAATCAAGATACAGAACTGGTCCATCACCATAAAGATCTTTGTGTACCCTTTTAGGGTCACACCTAACACTCCACCCCCAGCCTTGGTCTCTGGCAGCTACTAATCTGTTCTGCAACTCTATAGTTTTGTCATTTTAAGAATGTTATATGAATGAAACCATATACTATATAACCTTTTGAGATTGATTTTTTCACTGTGCATAACGCCCTTAAGATCCATCCAAGTTGTTGCATTTATCAATAGTTTATTCCTTTTTATTGCTGAGTAGTATTCCCTTTTATGCATATACCAGTATTTATTTAACCATTCATCCAAACCATTCATCCATTGAAGGACATTTGGGTTGTTTTCATGTTTTGGCTAATACGAATAAAGCTACTATGAACATTCATGTACAAGTTTTTGCATGACACGTAAGTTTTCATTTTTTCTGGGATAAATGTCCAAGAATGGGATTGGTTCATATAGTAAGTATATGTTTTGTTTTAGAAGAAACTGCCAAACTATTTACCACAGTGTTTTACCATTTTAATAAATTCCCGCCAGCAAACTGGAGAGATCCAGTTTTGCTACATCTTGCCAGCATTTGGTGGTACCCTTTCTTTTAAGCTGTTCAGATAGCTTTATAGACCACTACAAACTGTGTGTGGTCGGGGGTGGGTCTGAGATGGAGTCTCGCTCTGTCCCCCAGCTGGAGTGCAGTGGCGCAATCTCAGCTCACTGCAATCTCCGCCTCCTGGGTTCAAACGATTCTTGTACCTCAGCCTCCCAAGTAGCTGGACTACAGGCGCATGCCACCACACCTGGCTAATTTTTTGTAATTTTTGTTGTTGTTGTTGTTTTAGTAGAGATGAGGCTTCACCATGTTTTGGCCAGGCTGGACATTGTGGTTTTAATTTGCATTAAATTGCATTTAATGGCTAATGGTGTGGAATATCTTTTCATGTGCTCATTTGCCATCCATCTTCCCTCTTTGCTGAAATGTCGGTTCATGTATTTTGCATATTGTCTCTTTCTTTATTATTTTTTAGAGACAGGGTCCTACTCTGTCACCGAGACTGGATGGCAGTGGTGCATCATAGCTCACTCAACCTCTAATTCCTGGGTTTAAGCAGTCCTCCTGCCTCAGACTGTCAAGTAGCTGAAACTACACGTGTGCACCACTGGACCAGGCTAATTTCTTTTTTTAATTTTTTTGTAGAGATGGGAGTCTCCCTATGTTCCCCAGGCTTGTCTTGAATTCCTGACCTCAAGCAATCCTCCAGCCTCGGCTTCCTAAAGTGCTGGGATTACAGGGATGAGCCACTGAGCCCAATCTCTTTTGTCCATTTTATAATTGTATAATTGGAGTGCTGTTTTTTGCTTTGTTTTGTTTTTAGTATTGGGTTTTTTTTATTGTGGTAAAATAGACATAATGTATATTTACCATTTTACCATAAAAGTTACAATTTTAGCCATTTTAAGTGTACAATTCAGTGGCTTTAAGTACAATCACATTGTTGTGCAACCATCATCACTGTCCATCTCCAGAACTTTGTCATCATTCCTAATTGAAGCAGTAACTCCTCATTATCTCCTTCCCCAGCCCCTGGAACCACTATCCTACTTTCTGTCTATAAATTCAGTTATCCTAGGGACCTCATATAAGCGGAATCATACAGTCTTTGCCCTTTTGTACCTAGCTTATTTCACTTAGCATAATTATTTTTTATCAATACATAAGAGTTGTACATACTTAGCATAATTCTTTTGAAGTTCAGCCATGTTGTAGCAGGTGTCATAATTTTATTCCTTTTTTTGTTTTTTTTTTTGTGATAAAAAGCACGTAACATTAAATTTACCTTAGCCATTTTCAAGTGTACAGTTCAGTAGTGTTAAGTATATTAACATTGTTGTGGAACAGATCTCTAGAACTTTTTTACCTTGCAAAACAAACTCTATACTCGTGAAACACTAGTTCTTCCTCCTCTATCCCCACTCTTCCCAGGCCTTAGTAACCACCTTTCTACTTTCTGTCCCTGTGATTTTGACTACTTTACATACTTCATATGAGTGAAATCATGCAGTATTTGTTCTTTTGTGACTGATTTTTTCCACTTATCATAATGCCAAGGTTCATCCATCTCATAGCATGTGACAGGATTCCCTTCTTTTTCAAGGCTGCATAATATTCCATTGTATGCATACATTTTCTTTATTCATTCATTGCCAGTGGGCATTTTATTGCTTCCATCTCTTGGCTCTTGTGCATAATGCTGCAGTTAACATGTGTATGCAAATATCTCTTCAGGATCCTGCTTTCATTTTTATGTATATATACCCAAAGTCAAATGCTAGATTGTATTTTAATTCTATTTCTAATTTTTTGAGAAACTTCTATAATATTCTCCATAATGGCTGCAACATTTACATTCCCACAACTATTCGAATTTCTCTGCATCCTTGCTAACACCTGGTATTTTCTGTTCTTTTGATAGTTACCATCCTAATGGGTGTGAGGTGATATCTCATTCTGGTTTTGATTTGCATTTCCCTAATGATTAGAAGTGTTCACCATCTTTTTATATGTTTCTTTGCCAATTATGGGTCTTCTTTGGAGAATTGTCTATTGAAGCCCTTTGCCCATTTTTTAATTGGTTTTTGGGTTTTTGGTTATTGACTTGTAGAAGTTTCTTATATATTCTGGATATTAACCCCTTATCATACATATGAGAATTTCATTTCTTTTTAAGGCTGAATAATATTCCATTGTATGTATATACCACATTTTGTGTTTCCATTCATTTGTCAATGGACATTTGGGTTATTCCCACCTTTTGGCTATTGGGAATAATGCTGCTGTGAACATTGGTGTACAAATATCAGTTTGAGTCCCTGCTTTCAATTCTTTTGGGTATCTACCTGGAAGAGAACTTGCTGGATCATATGATAATTGTTTGTTGACCTTTTCGAGGAACTACCATACTGTCTTCCACAGTGGCTGTGCCATTTTACACTCTTACTAATAGTAAACAGGCTTCCATTCATCTATATCCTCACCAATACTTGTTTTTTTCTGTTTTTGTTTTTTTGGTTTTTGTTTTTGTTTTTTTGTTTGTTTGTTTTTGTTTTTTTGTGTGTGTGGTTTTTTTTGCTAGTAGCCATCCTAATGGCTATGAGGTGGTATCTCATGGTTTTGATTTGCATTTCCTTAATGATTTCTTAGTGATGTTGAGCATCTCTTCATGTGCTTGTAGGCATACATATATCTTCTTTGGAGAAATGTCTATTCACATCCTTTGAATTTAGGGAATGAATTGAGTTCTTTTGTTATTGAGGTGCAGGGTGCTTTATATATTCTGGATACGAAACACTTACTAGATATGGTTTGCAAATATTTTCTCCCATATTGTGGGTTGTCTATTCGCTATCTTAAAAGTATCCTTTGATAAACAAAAGTTTCTGATTTTGATTAATTCCAGTTTATCTACTTTTGTACCTGTGCCTATTGTATCCTATGCAAAAAAGCCTCATCAAATTCAATGTCATGAAGCTTTTGCCATACATTTTTGTCTAAGAATTTTATAGTTTTAGGTCTTTGATCCATATTGAGTTAATTTTTGCATATGATATTAAGTCCAAGTCCATTTTTTTTGCATGTGAATATCCAGTTTACTCAGCTCCATTTGCCAAAAAATAATAAACTGTCCCTTCCCCAATGAATGGTCTTGGCACCCTTGTCAAAAAAACATTTGACTATATATACAGGGTTTATTTCTGGGTTCTCTGTTCATAGGCCTCTGTGTCTGTCTTTATGACAGAACCACACTGTTTTGGTAAGTGTAGCTTTGTAGTAAGTCTTGAAATGAGGAAGCATGAGTCTTCTAACTTTGTTCTTTTTCTAGATTGTTTTGGCTATTCAAGGTCCCTGGAGATTCCATATTTATTTTAAGATGGAGTTTTCTATTTCTACAAAACATCATTCTCTTTGGAGCATTTTTATGATACCTCCCTTAAGCTTTTCTGTCAGATATTTCCAACATCTGAGTCACCTCAGTGTTGTCACCTGTTAATTGCCTTTTCTCATTCAGGTTGCGATTTTCCTGGTTCTTGGCCTGACAAGTAGTTTTTCGTGTTTT
Source organism: Pongo pygmaeus (assembly GCF_028885625.2). Classification (NCBI taxonomy): domain Eukaryota; kingdom Metazoa; phylum Chordata; class Mammalia; order Primates; family Hominidae; genus Pongo; species Pongo pygmaeus. The sequence continues at coordinate 130,108,865 of NC_072373.2, read as the reverse complement.
CCTAGACCTTTGGATGTTATAGGACACTGGATCCTATGAAATCTTTCATTTTACCAAGTACCCGTTATTTAAGTTTAGTATGCAACTTCTGGCCTAGTCTTGTGGGCTGTGGTTTCAGTAACAATTTAATATTTAGCAAGGTTATTCTGGTCTACTTCATTCACGGGCTATCAGGAGGCCACTCAGGAAACCTGAGTGGAATTCCACACTGTGTAATTTACTTCTCAAACCTTTGGGTGTGTTAATGCTCATCTGTTTCACATGTAGATTGGTCAGAGCCTCCCCAGGACTTCCTATACAGCTTTAAAGCATCGTTTTTGCAGCTTCCTCCTCTTCAGATCTTCCCTGAAATCTCTAGTTGGGAGTGTGAGGGGCACCCCATCACTGCTGGGCAAGGCATGGAAATCCGGACTCTCCACTCAGTCTCTGCTGACAGCATGCTGTCAGGAGAGGGTAGCACTGTCCCTAATGACCTGCTTCCACTGGGGGTGGAAGTCCATACTCCCCACCCAGTTTGTGCTAACATCATGCAGCAGCGGTGGGAAACACCCTGGGCTGCCTGCTGCCGCCCCAAGGCCACCTACTACTGCCAGGTTGGGCATGGAGTTCAGACTCCCCAGATTCCCCTCGTGGTGTCCGCGGGTACCAAGCTGCTGAGGAAGGGGAGCACTGCCTTAAGCTATCTGCTACCCCCAGGTAGGGGATAGGAGTCCAGGCTTCCACTCAGTCTCCACTGACATTCCAGGGAGAAAGGACATCCATGGTGTTTGCTGGCATAGGGCGGATGTTGTCATAAAAGTTTCTGTCTGGTTAGGGTCCCTCTTTCCTTTTCCTTTGGCTGGAGTCAATTGGTTTTTCTTGGAACTCTTTGTCATTACCTGTTGGAGGTTGCAGGTTGCTTTTCCAAGTTTACATCTCACCCAGACTGGTATATATGGAGACTTAAAAAAAAAGAAAAAAAAAACCAGGGAACTCACCACTATGACATTCTTCAAGTCTTGAGGTTCCTAGCCAATCTGCCTTCCTCTTTACACTTTTAGAGTCCTCTTATGATAGTCCACTGTATTACGCTCAGGGATTTTCATTGTACTTAAGAGAGGAGGATCAGCGAAAAATGAGTCTTCTCCTCTTTTTCATACCAGAAGTTTTTGAACTTTCTGTACTTATGTGTGTTTGAGTATGTGTAAATTACTTATGCTATATATTACATAGCATATATTCAGTGTACTATAATATATACTATAATCAATAATTTATGTTTTGAGATTATACATAGATATTAGATATACCAGTATTATCTATGATTAAACTTTTGCAAAAAAGTTACCTTACTATATATGTCCTTTTGCAACTTGTTTTATTCAATCATTTTGTTTTGGAGATTTATCTTTTTAATATAAATTTAAGGGGTACAAGGGCAGTTTTGTTGCATGGATATATTGGGTAAGGGTGAAGTCTGGGCTTTTAGTGTAACCATCACCAAAATAATGTACATTGTACCCATTAAGTAATTTCTCATCTGTCCCTCTCATCTCACCCTTCTGAGTCTGGTATCTATTATTCCACACTCTGTCCATGTGCATACATTATTTAGCTCCATTTTGATACATGTAGATCCAGTTCATTAATTTCAAATGGTATAGAGGGTTTCCCATTGTATGAATAAACTACAGTGTTTATCCATTCCTCTATTGAGCAGTTATTGGTTGTGAATTCAAGCAATGTGGCAGTGAATATCCTCGTACACATCTCCATGTGCACATGAGTAAGGGTTTCTCTGGAATATATAGAGAGATGAAATTCCTATGTGGTAGAATATACACATCTCCAACTTTGTGCTTGTATATTCTGGATACAAAATAATAAGATACCACCAAACTGAGCTTCAGAGTAGTTGTCCTAGTTTATTATATTTAAAATTTTGTAAATGTTTTAAAATATTTGTATATACTATATATAATACTTATAAAATTTTATTTTATACATATTTTGTTTTTTAGGTTTTAATATAACTGCAGGAGTTGATGAAGAAACAGGATTTGTTTATGGAGGAAATCGTTTCAATTGTGGCACATGGATGGATAAAATGGGAGAAAGTGACAGAGCTAGAAACAGAGGAATCCCAGCCACACCAAGGTAGTGTAAATTTTATAGTGCTGTGTAATTATACCCTTCTTTTAAAAAGCACATACTTGTGGAATCTTTTATTCTGTTAACTATGAACTCTTTACATTAAGTCAATCAAAATTTCCCTGCCTTCCTCCCTTCATCTCCCCATTATACATGCGCACAATCCTGTTGATATAAGTTATCAAGTAACACTATCTGTTCTTTTCTGTAAGTGCTCGTGGGTTGATTCTCTACAAACACCTCAAAGGAAACATTTATGATTCATTATCCCAGTGGTTAAGACATTTTCGTAACCTGAACTGCTTATTGATGTAAACATTTCATTATGCCCATCTTTTGCAAACATAGAAAACAACCAATTGTTCTGTCTTTTATGAAATTCTTTCACTTTCTGAACCTTTTCTCCTCCTAATTTTTTAAATCTTTTTTCCTAGTGTTTGTCATTTAAGTTTTTATCATTTCAAATGCTAAATACATTATCATAAGCTATTAAAATCACTTTTAATATTACTATCACCCAAATAACGTACTTTGTACCCATTAAGTAATGTCTATTAAAATAGCTTCTGATACTGTATTAAGCTGAGAAGTTATTTTCTTATTCTAATTTTTTTTTTTTTTTTGAGAGAGCGTCACTCTGTTGCCCAGGCTGTAGTGCAGTAGCACAATCATGGCTCACTGCAGCCTCTGTCTCCCAGGTTCAAGCAATTCTCCTGTCTCAGCCTCCCAAGTACCTGGGACTACAGGCGCACACTACCACACAGGCTAATTTTTGTATTTTTAGTGGAGACGAGGTTTCACCATGTTGACCAGGCTGATCTCAAACTTTTGGCCTTAAATGATCCACCTGCCTCAGCCTCCCAAAGTGCTGGGATTACAGAAATGAGCCACCGCACTCGGCCTCTTATTCTAAATTTTATCTTCAGTAAGAATTGTCCAAAAAATTTAATAGTTGTGTACTGAGTGTGGTAGCTGACGCCCGTAATCTCAACACTTTGGGAGGTTGGGAGGTTTGGAGGTTGAGGTGGGAGGATAGCTTGAACCCAGGAGTTCGAAACCAGCTTGGGCAACATAGTGAAGCCCCATCTCTACAAAAAATAATTAATAAATAAGTTGCCATCTTTACATGCTTTACCAATTTTTTAAAAATCTATTTGGTACATTAGATCCTTGTACTTCCCTTTTATTTTTCTTAAAAATGAGCTTTCAAATTAATGTGTCTGCCTTCCCTCACTTTCTCCAGCCCTATTTTTCATGTTTGCTATCTTTTCTCTAGTACCTTATCCCAATATTCAGATTCCTTACTCCTACCTTTTCCAACTGCCATCTTCTTTTATTCCACAATTCCCATTCTACATCATAGAATTTTTAAAAAATATGTGAAGATGATAGACAATGGCAAAACCATGAGAGGAAAAAATCTTTACATGATATAGTACACATTCCTATAGAGTAAGGATTTTTTAATAGTTTTCATAATATGTTATATGATTCATTACAATTGTTTACTGAATGCCCTTTAAATAGTACTTAAAGGACTCCAACTTAGAGAATAAAAATACGTTTTTTAATTTTAGAGATGGGTCTGCTGTGGAAATTGTGGGCCTGAGTAAATCTGCTGTTCGCTGGTTGCTGGAATTATCCAAAAAAAATATTTTCCCTTATCATGAAGTCACAGTAAAAAGACATGGTAAGCTGGTTATTTTGTTTACAAAGAACCTTCAAATGTACTATGTATATATTCTCAACGTATGTAATCATTTGATTCTATCAGCTAATATCGGAAAACCCTTAAAATTAAGAAGAAAGAAAATTCATTAATTTACTAGTGTGAAAATTGTAACAATTCTAGTTGAACCATATTTTTAGCAACTTTGAACTGAGATAAGAAAGCAGCATAGCTATTGCCTTTATTGTGCTTGTCTTTTTCCTCAGTGTGACTGAGCAAGTTGCATTTCTGTGAGCAATTTTGCAATCTTTACGTGTCTTTTTCTAGAATAGTGCTGTCCAGAATAATGTGAACCACATACATAATTTTAAATTTTATAGTACCCACATTTTAAAAAGTAAAAAGAAACAGGTGAAATTGATTACAAGATATTTTATTAAATCAGCCAGGTGCAGTGGCTCATGCCTGTAATCTCCACACTTTGGGGGGGCCAAGGCAGGCAGATCACTTGAGCTCAGGAGTTTGAGACCATCCTGGGCAACATGAAACCCCATGTCTACAAGAAATACAAAAATTAGTAGGGTGTGGTTATGTGAGCCTGTAGTCCCAGCTACTTGAGAGGCTGAGGTGGGAGGATGGCTTGAGCCCAGGAAGCGGAGGTTGCAGTGAGCCAAGTTCATACTACTGCACTCCAGCTTGGGTGGACAATACCAGATGCTGTCTTAAAAAAAAATAAAAAAAGACATTTTATTTAACTCAGTGTATGTATATAAGATATTGTTTCAACATGTAATCAATGTAAAATTATTCATGAGCTATTTTTCATTCTTTTTGGGTGGTGCTGCATCTTCATAATACAGCTTATATTTTACATTTATAACACATCTCAATTCAGACTGGCCACATTTTCCAAAAGTGGATAATTTATTGCCTTGTAGTAGATAAAAATAAACTAAATATTACTATTTGTCTGTAACTAGATGTGTGAATTGTTTTGAATGATTAAAACTACCGTGTCTTATGTCATTTTTCAGGAAAGGCTATAAATATAAAGGTCTCATATGATGAGTGGAACAGAAAAATACAGGATAACTTTGAAAAGCTGTTTCATGTTTCAGAAGACCCTTCAGATTTAAATGAAAAGCATCCAAATCTGGTTCACAAACGTGGCATATACAAAGATAGTTATGGAGCTTCAAGTCCTTGGTGTGACTATCAGCTCAGGCCTAATTTTACCATAGCAATGGTTGTGGTAGGTGATTCGTTTGTAAAAACATTTCAAAAAATGATGTGCTAGAGTTTGCTTAGTTCCTTATTCCCATTTGTTTTCAAATTCACTTCATTGCTAAAAAGTAGTATATTGCTTACTAGCTAGTTTTAAATAGTCTTTCCTAATTAATCAAGTATTATGCATATCACTTTTAACCTGTAACATTCAGTATCCAAAAACAGAAAATAATAGATGATGACTAATGAAGTGCTTCCTAGAGTTTTTCACATTCAGAGCACACATAGAAGATGTTATTTGTGGCCAGATGCCGTGGCTCACACACTTTGCGGACTGAGGCAGGAGGATCACTTCAGCCCAGAAGTTTGAGACCAGCCTGGATATCATAATGAAGACCCACCTCCATATTTTAAAAAAAAGAAAAGAAAATGATATTTGTATAGCACAGTAGGTTACATGGAGTAGGCTGCTTGTGCTATATCCAACTACTTCAGTTAGCCCCAGGCCCCACCCAGCTACCCTGAAAGCTGAGGGTCTCTGTATCCTACACACCTGTGCTATAACCAGTGCCTCAGCACACTAGTTGGAAAGCCCTGAACTAGTGAACTAAAGTGGATAGCTTCAATTAACATTCTGTTTTCATTGTTGCATTGCTGCAATTAGTTTTGTCCAGCAAAGAATTTTAGACTCTGCTTTTTTAAATCTATACTTTAGTCTAAAAATAAACTACAAGGAAGTAAAATAGAGAAGGTATGTGTTCTTCTATGCCTGGCTAGCTGTTTTCACATTGTCAAAAAGAGTACCAAACCTACTACTATAAATTATAGTAGAATGAAAAGTGTAAAAGTACACAAAGGTAGCTTTGGTTCAGTGTGGACCATTAAAATTAATGCATATTCTTCGTCAACAATGCTTTTCTCTTCTTTCTCTGTATCTCAGATAAATTAACTCATGCTATTGGAGTAAAAGTTCTGTATTTATTTATGGCCCCAGAAGCAAAAAATGGATATCAGATGTACTTAAAGAAAGCTATTATAAATCTGCTGAAGAATGAATTACATAAATTTAAGTGTGTGCTGTCTGGGTTCAGTGGCTCACACCTGTAATTCCAACACTTTGGGAGGCTGAGGTTGGAGGATTGTTTGAGCTCAGGAGTTCAAGATCAGCCTGGGCAACATAGTGAGACTTCATCTCCACAAAAATTTTACAAAAATATTAGCCATTTGTGGTGGTACACACCTGTAGTCCCAGCTGCTCAAGAGGCTAAGGCAGGATGATCGCTTGAGCCCAGGAGATTGAGGCTGCACTGAGCTCTGATCTCGCCACTGCACCCCAGCCTGGTGACTGAGCGAGACCCTGTCTCCAAAGGGGTTAAAATAAAAGTATGTTCTGCCTTCAGTGTAGCTGTGGCAACTTCCTTTTGGAGCTGAGTAACTTTCTTGAGGTGACACAGAGAAATAATCACCTTTAAAGGCTTTCCTAACTTCTACGGCCAAAAACAGTCCTTCTAAGTCAGCGTCATAGGATTAGATCTGTTTAGGCATCTACACTCAAATTCTGACCCTCATGGTATTTTAAGTAATTTTTTTCAAGTTTATGAATAGTTTCTGTGGGTAGGAACTAATTCTGTGATCTTAAAAATTTGTATATTTGTTTTTGGCATTCACTAGGCCCCTGAGCTCTTTACTACAGAAAAAGCATGGAAAGCTTTGGAGATTGCAGAAAAAAAATTGCTTGGTCCCCTTGGCATGAAAACTTTAGATCCAGAGTAAGTTGGAATATAAGTATTAAGAATGTTGTTATTATATTTAATCCAAATACATTGACATCAACCATAATTTTTTTTTTTTTTTGCCAGGGCAACAAAAGGAGATGCCATCTCTACAAAAATAAAAGTTAAAAAAAAAATTAGCTGGGAGACATTGTGTACACCTGTAGTCCTAGCTACTCAGGAGGCTAAGGCAGGAGTATCACTTGAGCCCAGGAGATCAAGGCTGTAGTGAGCTATGATGGCACCACTGCACTCCAGGCTGCTTGACAGAATGAGACACTGTATTAAAACACACACACACACACGCACACACACCCCAAAACCCACAATTAAAGCTTACTCTTGTGACCAGCTCTCCAAAAAAAAGAAAAGTAACAAATGTAGTATAGATAACTGTGTTATAAGTTCCATGTATTATAATAAAGCAATATGTATATTCAGTTGCTATTTGTAATCTGATAATAGGCCAATTTTAATTTTAAAATTGGAGAAGCTTAAAAATCAACTTTCCAATCTATAATTAATAAAACCATGTCTTTAATTTTTATTAATTCAAATTATTCTATGTATATTTCAATTATTAGATAGGCTTCAATATATTAGAGGCCTAGGAAATAGTTGACTTTAAACCAAACCATATTTAGTGCCAGGCTAACTTCTTTAAGGCAAGATACCAGAATATTTTACATTTTTTATATTAACCAGTATTTGTTAATCATTTTTAACACATAATTAAAGTCCTGTGAACTCAGTATGTACTAATTTAAGGTTAGATGGATGATGTACTAATGCCAAGCTTATTCTGTAGATTAGAAGACAAAATAATTGATTATTTCTCTTACTTTTGTTATTGAAATTTTTCTAATGCTTTTTACATAATATCTGATCATCTTTTATTTAACTTAAGTTTCAATCATTTTGCAGTGATATGGTTTACTGTGGAATTTATGACAATGCATTAGACAATGACAACTACAATCTTGCTAAAGGTTTCAATTATCACCAAGGACCTGTAAGAATTTCATTTATCTTCTGAGTTTCAGTTTAAATTATTTTTCAAGTAATTTTTAGATATTTATGGGGTTTTTTTTGTCTTTACTTTTAAATAATCTTTTTTAGGAGTGGCTGTGGCCTATTGGGTATTTTCTTCGTGCAAAATTATATTTTTCCAGATTGATGGGCCCGGAGACTACTGCAAAGACTATAGTTTTGGTTAAAAATGTTCTTTCCCGACATTATGTTCATCTTGAGAGGTAAGTCATCAGGAGCATGTAATTTCCATAACTAGTGTTTAGTCGGTTTATTAGCTATTAGGTAAATTACAGTTTCTTAGAATTGATTTCTGTATGCCCTAGGTATCCCAATGAAAAGTGAAGCCTTTATTCTTTAACATGACAAATTCTGTTATATAATTTTCACTTTCTCTTATTTTGGGTTGTTACTTATTTTAAGTTGAGGTCTTGATATTGTGTGATTTATACATGTGGAATAGTCTTTGATTTTTAAAATTTCCCTGATGTTTTTGGATATGGTTAGCACAGGATAAATATAAAAACTGAAGGTACTCAGCCTGGGCCTTTTGAGTTAATTGATTTAAAGATGTATCAAGAAGTAGTTTTCAGAAATGCTTTCATTATAGTTAAAATACCAGAGTTGGTCTTTTGCCTGTTATTTCAAAAAACACTTTTCACTTCCTTGTCCTAATTATTAGCAAATAGACAGTGTCAGAGTTACATATCTTTATAAGAGTATAAATTCAGAGGGTATCTTAATTTCTCAAATTTTAGATTATACCTAAGTATATCTATATTCTATTCCTCAGATTATGAATAAACAGCACAAATTTTATCTCCTTTCTTACAAGCACATAAGGGACTTCTGCGTGTTTCATATTAATAGAGCCACTCCTGGTTTGTTTTGTTTGGTTGTCACCATGGTACAGATTTTACCATCCTTTTAACCTATTTATGTCTTTGTATTTAAAGTGGATTTCTTGTACATAGTAGCATGTAATCAGGCCTTGCTCTTGTGTAGCACGACAGTTTCTGCTTTTGGAATATTTAGACCATTTACACTTAGGGTGATTACTGAAATTGTGAAATTTAAATGTTTGTTGTCTGTTTATCCTGTCTGTTCTTTGTTAGCTTTTTCCTCTTTTTGTGCTTCTTTTGCATTGAATATTTATTATTTAATTTTAATCTCCTTTGTTGGCTAATTAGATGTAATTCTTGTTTATTTAAAATGGTTGCTTTAGGTTTATAGTATATGTCTTTATAGTTTACCTTCCAGTGATATACCACTTCAAGTAAGGTATAAAGAACTTTAAAATAGTATAGTTTTATTTTTCCCCTCCCGGCCTGTGTGCTATTATCATCATCCATTTTGCTTTTACCTATGTTATAACCCCCGACACTACATGGTTACTACATTTGTTTAGGCAGTCAGTTATGTTTTAATGATCTTTAAATAATATATTAAAAAGTCTAATTACTCTTATAGTTGCCTTTTTCAGTGCTCTTCATATGTTTGTGATGTTCTGTATCTCCATCTTGTATCATTTTCCTTCTACCCAAAGGACTTTCTCCATCATGTCTTGTAGTGTTTGCCTCCTCATGATGAATTTTTTCAATTCTTATAAGTGTAAAACATCTGTGTTTTGCCTTTATTTTAAAGATATTTTCACTATGTATAGAATTCAAAGTTAAGCTTTTTTCTCTTTCATACTTTAAGGTGGTTACATTGTTTTGATAAGAAATCTGCTATCATTTTTATATCTAACCTACCATCACATCCATGCTGGTATTTTTCATTTCAACATTGTAGTTTTCATTTCTCAAAGTTTTATCTGGGTCTTTTTATATCTTCCATGTCTCTGCTTAATGTTTTGAACATGTGGAATATGATTACAGTGACTTTTTTAATATCCTTGTCTGCTAATTCATTTCTGGGTTGCTTTTGCTTGTGATTTTTCTCTTTATTATGGGTCATATCACCCTGCTTCTTTGCTTGGTAGTTTTTGTTTTTTGATTTTTGGAGAGACAGGGGTCTTGCTATCTTGCCCAGGCTGGTCTTGAACTCCTAGGCTCAAGCAGTCCTCCCACCTCGGCCTCCTGAAGTGCTGAGATTACAGGCATGAGCCACCACACCCAGCCATTTGCCTGGTTATTTTTTATTAGATACCAGATGTGAATTTTACCTTGTTGGGTGCTAGATTTTTGGTGTTTCTGTAAATGTTTTTGACCTTTGTTTTGGAATGCAGTGAAATTACTTGGAAACAGTTTGATCCTTTCTGGTCTTGATTTTAAGCTTGTTAGACCTGACCAGAATAGCATTTGGTCTAGGAATAATTATTCTCCATTAGTGAATCAAGACCCATCTGTGTTCTCTACCCTGATTTCAAAAATTATGACGTTTTCAAATCTGGCTGGTGGGAACAAGCAAGTGTTCCCGACGCTGTATGTGTGCCACGTACTGCTGCTTCTCATCCTTTTGGATGGTTCTTTCCTTGTTCTTTGGTAGTTTCCTCTTGTGAATTTGCTGGTTGGTACACTACAGATACTTGAGTGGGACCCTCTGCATATCTTCAGAGTTCTCTCTTTGTACAGCTCCTTCCTCTGTAGTACTCTATCCTGCAAATTGTAGCTGCTTTGTAGTGTTCCTGGATTCTCAGTTCAACTCAAGGAAGTCTGCCAGGCTCCACCTGTGTTCCCCCTCTCTGTGCCAAATCCTGGAAACTCTCAAGGCAGTAAGGTATGGTAATCATAGGGTTTGCTTCATTTGTTTCTCATTCCTCAAGGATCACTATTTGTTGCCTAATGTCTAATGTCTTAATGTCCAGTTCTTTAGTTGTATCAGACAGGAGGGAAATTCCGTCCATACTACTTCCTGTTTGTCACATATGGAAGTCCTTCCTTGCTTTCTGGCCCAGCAAGGTTTTCAACACTCATCTTTTGCTTTCACTACCCCAGCCTGGAATTGGGCAATTCTCTAAGGAGCCCTTGTTCTTTATAGTGAAAAATGTTATTTAGAAGCCAGATCTGAGCACATGGTGTATTGATTATTACTATGACCCCCAGCAGATAGGGCTAGGGAATATATAATAATACATAAACATAGGTAAATACATACACACTTATCTTCATCTCAATGTATCCTGTCTATGTGTATTGAAAACCTGAGTTTATACCAGTTCCAATCTATTGCTCCGTGTTTAATTCTATTTTTCTCCCTTTCTATATTTGTAATTCCCTTTTCCAACAATGAATAACCTACTTCCCACATTGGGCTATCACCACCACATAGAGTCTGCTCACCCAGCTTGGGCCTGATACCCCACACTAAGCAACCTCTATGTGTGGAACCCTCCTGGCACCACTTCGGTTCTAACTACCCACTCTGGACCACTCTCACCCTTGGTGGACTCCCTCTTCATACCTCTTGGACTCTAACATCCTGCTCCATACTACCTATTACCGTTTCCCCTCCATTTCTGGTCACCTACCTTGCTCTGTCCCACCTAATGACTTCAGGATGAATTTTTCAGGAAAGCAAGGGAAAGGGGACTTCCTTATATTTGTATGGATACATTCCATGTCCTAGTGTCCAAGTCTAATTATGGGCAGCATATTCATGGTTTTGTAACCTCATTTTGTTTTTTAATTTTGGTATCTGTTAGTTTGCTAGAGCTGCAATAACAGAGCACTACAAACTGAGCGACTTAAATAATAGAAATTGTTAAACAGCAGAATATTGACTCACAGTTCTGGAGGCCAGAAATCTGAAAAATCAAGGCATGGGCAGAGCCATGCTCCCTCTGAAGGCATTAGGGAAAGGTCTCTTCCAGCCCTCTCTCCTAGCTGCTGATAATCCTGTGGCTTGTGGCAGCAAACTCCAATCTTCATGTGGCATTATCTTAACTAATTACATCTGCAGTGACCCAATTTCCAAACAGGTTCACATTCTGAGGTACTAGGGGCTAGGACTTCAACATACAAATTCTGTGGAGATATAATTCAACATATTACAGATGCCCAAGTATCCAAATTCAGTCATTTGGCATTTTACTCTGATGTAGCTTGAATACTTGGAAACATACATTTTCTATATTTTCCATGTTTCTATGACAGTTTTTTAAATATGGTACCTAGCTGATATTAGTTATTATCCAAAATACCCTGTTTTACCTAATGGGATTATTTTTTCCCATTTTTACTATGAAATATTTGATGCCCACTGAAACATGTATGTAATATAGCCCTGAGTTACAAACCATAGTAATGAAACAAATATGTTCCCACAACCCAACTTAAAAATGAAACATTACAGATATCTGTACTTTTTTAAATTTGTGTTTCATTTTTAAGAGATTACATTGAAATTAACAATAAATGTGATGTGCTAACATCACTGTGTTCTGATGAGGGCTGGAACAAGTTATTTAACCTCTATAAATCTCTCTTACCTCTCTATAGATAGGAATACTTATGGTACCTTCCTTATAGGGTTACTGTGAACATTAAATCAGATAATATACATAAAAGCAGTTAGTATTAGAACATAAATGCATAATAAATACTAAGTTTATTATTCAGTAGCAAGAGAAATTAAGTGGCATTTTTTTCTTTAAGTAGAAAGTACTCTGGAATGCCATTTTTCCCCCCAATCATAGTTCTTAGTGTTTCTTCATTACTTTTAGTTTTACAGTTTATCAAGATCATACATAACACATCTGCATAATTACAATTTGAGTCTCATAAACAAAATTATGCCTGAGAGAATATTTATCTCTATATTTATATGTAGCTTGTAATGGTAGTTTCTTCTATGTTTTTAATACATAAAGGGATTCCTTGTATTTAAAAGTCTCCAATTCCAAAGATGGAATGTCAAAGAATAATTTCAGTCTAAATTCATTTGTATGTCTTTAGGATATTGTTTTATTTTGTAGCAAATGACTACATGTGATTATTTTCTACACTAGAAGGCAAAAATCACCAGGTCTTGCCTATTTTGTTAATATGTATTAAATTACGTCTTTGTAAAATGTCTTTTCTTTCATTCAGATCCCCTTGGAAAGGACTTCCAGAACTGACCAATGAGAATGCCCAGTACTGTCCTTTCAGCTGTGAAACACAAGCCTGGTCAGTTGCTACTATTCTTGAGACACTTTATGATTTATAGTTGATTACAGATATTAAGTATGCAATTACTTCTATTATAGGATGCAAGGTCATCATATGTAAATGCCTTATATGCACAGGCTCAAGTTGTTTTAAAAATCTCATTTATTATAATATTGATGCTCAATTAGGTATGATTGTAAAAGCATTGATTTTTTCTTAATGTACAGAGGTAGATTTCAATTTGAATCAGAAAGAAATATCATTACCAATGAAATGTGTTTGAGTTCAGTAAGAATTATTCAAATGCCTAGAAATCCAGAGTTTGGAAAAGAAAAATCATGTCATCTTCTATTTGTACAGAAACGAAAATAAAATATGAAAATATAATAATGAAAGAAATGAAAAGATAGCTTTTAATTGTGGTATATATAATCTTCAGTAACAATACATACTGAATACGCTGTGGTTCATTAATATTATCACCACTTACTATAGTATTCTTAATACAATGCTCACTGCATTTAATAAATATTTAATAAATGGTGAATGATAGAAGTTTCCATCTACAATATATGTTCCTAAATGGAGCACAGATGTTCAAACTATGCTTTCATTTTTTCACTGATACATTAATTTTTGTGTAATGAATGCCAACAGTATATTTTATATGATTTACTTATGTGAGGAAACATGCAAAGCATTAGGAAATTTATTTCCTAAAAACAGTTTTGTAAAATTAGTATTGAGTTCTAGTTTACTATTATAAGATAGCTTACATTTTCAAAATGGAAATTGTTGGTCATATTTCTAGAACTTTAAAGAAAAAAGAGTGTTATATTAGTTTTCTAAAACTCAACTATCTTTAGTCATGTTCAAAAATCTATTGCTAGATCATAGTAGACACTGGTTTTCTATTAACTCAAAATCTACATTGACAGGTTTAACATTGAGAAGAATCTTAATAAAAATATGGATATGAATTCAGTAGATATCTGAAATTCAGTAAAACCACTGGAAGTTTTTCATGATAACTTATTTTAAGATACCTTAAAAATCTTAAAGTCACAAAAGGAAAAAGGTTTTTAACATTTATATGAGTTAACATTTTTTCATAGAACTTATTACCTAGACAGAATTTACTGTTTTTTACTGTTTTCTTAAGAAAACAGTTAAATCATTATGCATTCAGTTGGAAGAAAGTAGTGGCAAGAATTCTTTCATTGCTATATAATATTCAGTGGCTTATTTATACCTAATAAAATAATGGTATTTTAAAATAATGCTACTTTTAAAGTAGCATTTTTTTTAGTTAGTTTACAGGTTACATACTCAAAACCTTAACTATGACTAAGAAATTAAAGAAGAAAACCAGCAAACTAAAACTTCTGGGCAGCAAAAATATATAAATGCTTCAGATGTCAAATACCCATGCTTGAAAGCTCGTGTAATTTACTTTAAGATTATCTGCCTGCTCTTCTTCAAAGCTGACCTTGCTTTAGAAATAGTTTTAACTAGCTTAGTTTTCTGGTTTCCAAAACTAAAACAGATTAAATCCTACAAATTTAAGGACAGTTGTGACAGTAATCTGACCACTATCTATAAACACATTGGACATTGGTTTCCAAATCTCCCTTTCTTCTTCAGTTCCTTCCTTGTTCAATATATAACCTCTCTAAACTGTGCAGGTAAAAGGAATGACTGTCCTTGAGAGAACCATTAGTTTATCAAAGGTTTATGTAGTTTTGTTGCTGTACCCTAACTTTGATATTAAGGGAGGTAAGAAAGGTAACAGAAAACCAGCATATTTAATCAAAGCAAGAAGTAATCGCTGACAGTTAAATGTGACCAAAAAAATTAAAAGTTCACAATTTTTTAAATGTAGCCATTTGGGGTTATCTCTAGTAAGGCAGATACCCACGTTGGTAAATTTTTAGGATATTGTGTTGCACTAGAAAACTAAGTGGTTCATATTTCTAATGAGGAAGATTAATGAAAGAACATTGTTATATTCTGCATGGTATATTTTAAAGTTTAAGAAGGCATGTTAAACATTATTTCCTCTATGGTAGTTAAAATACAGGATTAGATTTTTAACAGGTGTCATTTGACTAAAGAATGTTTAGGTAGAATGCTTCATACTTGAGTGATGCTGGATAGGGTAGTATTATATTATATTTCAACAATGGACTATGCCTTGGTTTTTCACTAATCAAAATCAAAATTACTCTTTAACATGATAAATGAATTTACCAGTTTGGTATGCTGTGGTATTTTAATAAGTTTTCAAAGATAATTGGGAAAACAGACTGGTCATATTTATGAATATTGTAACATATGTGAATTGTGATCCATTTCTGATATGTCTTGAACTACTCTGTCTAGTGGGCAAATGTCATTGTTACCTCTGTGTGTTAAGAAAATAAAAATATTTTCTAAAGGTCTATATTTTGCTTTCATTCGTAGTCATTGCGCCCAGCTAATTTTTTATTTTTTACTTACTTTTTATTTTGTAGAGACAGGATTCTACACTATGTTCCCTAGGTTGGTCTCAGCCTCCTGGCCTCAAGTGATCCTCCTGCCTCAGCCTCCTAGAGGCAATTAATTTGTCAGTGCTGACCAGAGCCATTTATTCAGTGCTTGCCTACTTTAGGTGCTTACCTTTTTGCAGAAGGCAGAGAGGAGGAAGAATTTTAGACTGTTTTGATTATTTATTTCATTAGGCATGTTGAAATTAGGAGCAAAATCAACTTCCAATGTATAAATCTGTTAGAAACTATACACTTCTTTTTTGGTAACAATGGGCCTCCTGGAAAAATAAAAATAATTTTTTTTAATAAATAAAAATAAGCTGCGCACTTTCCTGGTACTTCTTGAAACCTTTTACTCAAGTGTGAATTTTTTATTTACCTTTGATCAACTTACAGTAAACACTACAGGCCAGAAGACATATATACGGGCCTCCTAAAGTAGCCAAAATTTTTTTACTTTTCATCATATTACTGAATAATATACATATTTATAGAAAAGCATCTAATGACCAAAGTTGATGAATCTGGTCTTTGCCTTAGTTTCTGTTGGTTTCTTTTTGCTGCAGATATGTATATCTTCATCTTCAGATAAAAGATATTAACCTAAAAATCCAAACCTGTAACTACCACAGCAAACTTGCCAAAGTTACTTACATAGAACCTCAATGTGCCAATATAATAAACTCATGGAATTTGCTTAGTAGTTGTTGGTTCCCTCCCCCAACCCCCCCAATTTGTATGAGCCTTGAATTATAGAGTAGTGCTAATACTTTGTCATTCTGGCTGTAGTTATTTTGGTTAGAGCAGGGGTTTTGTTTTTGTTTTTGTTTTTGTTTTTCTAAAGAGTCTTGCTTTGCTGCCCAAGCCTGATGACAGACAGCTCGTTACAGCCTCGACCTCCTGGGCTCAAACTACCCTCCCACCTCAGCATCCCAAGTAGCTAGGATGACAGGCGTGCAACTACTGCACCCACCTAACTTTTGCATTTCTTTTTTTGTAGAGATGGGGGTCCACATTGTGTTGTCTAGGCTGATCTCAACCTCCTGGGCTCAAGCAATCCTCCCACCTCATCCCACCTCAGCCTCCCAAAGTGCTATTATAGGCGTGACCATTTCTGGCCAGCTTTTTTCTTTAATCAGATCTTTCAGCACTTGCCTCCACCTTTGTAATCTCTACTGTCTCTTCAAAATTTACGTCAGTCTCAATAATAACCATTGTTTCTATTTCCTTCCAGTTTTTTTTTTTTGGTATAAGTCCATGTGGTATGAGGTGAGACACTACTTACCCTTTTATTCCAAATTGTTAAATCCCAAACTTATAAGTTGCATATGATTTACGGGAAGTCCTTTTTTAATCTTGAATTATTCTTTACTAGTAGGGTCTACTTCTAAAATATACTGTTTTCTGTGCCCATTCACCTATTTCACTGTTATAGTTTTTGTTTTAATAATTGTTAGAGCATTTTGTCACCACCTTTTTCTCTCATCAGTTCCCTCGTCTTCTTTTTCAGAATCTTATTTATTCCCACCTATTTGTTCTTTGTATGTATTTTTCCAAATCCAAAAACTATTCTCAGCATTTTTACTAAACATGCCCTCATACTATTAATTTGATAACAACAGACATGTTGACATTATTTAATCTTAAAACATAAGCTATTTATTTAAAAATTTTTAGCTTGTTGGAATTCTTCCTCATTTTTATGTTTATGATTGCTGTGGTCCATTTTGGTTCAATTTGGTGGTCAATTGGTCAGAATCGAAAATTCAGATTCAAGAAACATTTATGGAGCCCCTACTATATAAGCAATTTTACATTGGAGGTATTATATCCCTTTTATAAATCAGAACATTGATAATCTTACCATAAATTCTTGGACCCAAGACTCAAACTCTGATTTTCCTACCACAAATCCTCTTACACAAACCCTCAAGATTGCTGTCTTCTGTGCTTGCCCTCCTGCTTCCTCCAACCATCAACCCACAGGACCCACTGTTGCTATTATCAGTTTGCCATGGAAAGCATTTAGGTCTGTTCTCCTTGGGCCTAGGTATACTTCCTTATTATTACCTGGCCAAAATTCTGTATTTGCAGCCATCTGCACTAATAAGATAACCCATATGTTCCTGGCTAAATGTGTAGACTCGGTGCCAAGCATGGGCTAGGTTATACAAGTAGGACAAATTTGCAAATGTAAGTATCTTATCAAGGAAGGTGAAACAGAAAAGTCAGAGACAACAGGAAGTGTTAATAATTAAGAGAAGGCCAACTGGTTAAAGTTGGTCCAAAGGAATTTCGGCCAAAAAGCGGGTCCCATGCCCATACATTTTTAATACCAAAGGAAACAATCTATGGAAATTTACTAAAAAATATGGCACTTAATTCTGCAAGTGCTCAATGTTAATATATTTATTGTAATGGATATATTTTCAAAGTACAAAACTGAGCACTAAGTCTTATTAGATATCTTTTTTTATCACATAAAGGAGCAGTACTCCAAAAATGATTTATCTTGGCTCCCACATCACATTCAATGGATCACAGTCTTTTCACTTTTACGTGACTGCAGATTTCTACTCCTACTCTTATCTTGTGCATAGATTAACATGATAATCTTTAAATTGATCACAATTTATCCCTCATGGAACTATGAGGAAAACCTTTCTTGAACACTGATGCTGTCCATCACTGGTCAGAGGACATTGAGGATTCGCTATGATTTGGCCTCAGTCTCTTTCCAGTCCTATTGTCATAGTGTCTGCTTGCTCTTTCCAAAGCTGATTACTTGCCTCCCTGAACCTTTGTTTCTTCAGTTGTAAAAACAGTGACTAACATCTCTGGGTAGTAAAATTCACGAGGGCAACCCACAGTATATTTAAGTTTCACTGCCTATAATAGAACCTAAATAACAATGGTCTACATAAGATAGATGTTGAGGGTGTGCACCCCAGAGCTGATATGATGGTTCCATTGTCATCAAGAACCAAAGCTAGCATTTAATGACATAGAATATTCAAGAACTTCTCAAATATTTCTTTTAATATGAGCTTATTGTCTCTTAGATGTTATAAGCAGGAGTAGACAATAATCTGTTTACTTTTTGTAATGTTTTTAGCGTCAGAGTCTCACTCTGTCACCCAGACTGGAATGCAGTGGTATGATCATAGTTTACTACAGCCTCCAACTCCTGGGCCCAAGTGATCCTCCTGCCTCAGCCTCTCAGAGAGCTGGCACTACAACCATGTGCCACCAAGCCTGGCTAATTTTTAATATTTTGTAGATATAAGGCCTTACTGTGTTGCCCAGCCTGGCCTCAAACTCCTGAACTCAAGCGACCCTCTAGCCTCAGCCTCCCAAAGTGTTGGGATTACAGGCATGAGCCGCTGCACCCAGCCTATTTATTTTAACAATAGGGGAAACAACTCAAAGTTTACATCATCTAAACTGATGGCAAATTTTAAGGCTTGGCTAAAATAACAAATTTTCTCACCTAAAAAAAATCTGTAATTTTATACTTTAAAGAAGCAGAAGAGCTATTACTGAAGTCTTTACTAATAAAGCAAGATAGAATTTTATAGGAATTTTTGTTCGTTTTGGTTTGGTTGATTTTAATTCTACTTTGGTCTGTCTCATCTTTGGACAATGTGGGGAAATGTATTTCAGACAAATAAATGAACTAGCTTGCAATAAATAGAGTGTGACTGTTTGATAGACTTCCGTTCTTTCTGAATGTCTACAAAAGATAAGCTTTTTAATTTTTTTCTTTAAGCAACTTCAAAGCACTAACTCTTAGACCTAGAGATCTGTTTCCTTTTTTTTTTTTTTTTTTTGAGCTAGAGTCTCACTGTTTTTCCTAGGCTGGTCTTGAATGCCTGAGCTCAAGCAATCCTCCTGCCTCAGTCTCCCTCAGCCTTCAGAGTAGCTGGGATTACAGGCATGCAACCCACATCTAGGTAGAGATCTATTTCTATTAGAGATTCAGCTCTAATAGAGCTGAATTCTTACTGGAATTCAGCTCTGCATACTCAGAAATAAGCAAATATATGCTTGCCTCGGGGGTCTTCATTTCTGTGTGTTTCCCATAATGTCATTGTTCCACTGAGCCAATTGTGAGTCTAGTGTTTAAAAATATGCCATTTCCGTAAGACACAGTTCCCTAAACCAGTGCTTCCAACCCTTTACATGTTATAGAACACATGTAAAAAGATAAGCTTGGACTGAGTGTGGTGGCTCACGCCTGTAATCCCAGCACTCTGGGAGGCTGAGGTGGGAGGATTGTTTGGGCCCAGGAGTTTGAGACCAGCCCGTGCAATATAGTGAGACCCCCATCTCTACAAAAAAATTTGAAAATTAGGCAGGCGTGGTTGTGTACACCTGTGGTCCCAGCTACTTGGGAGGCTAAGGCAGGAGGATCACTGGAGCCCAGGAGGTCAAGGCTTCAGTGAGCTGTGATTGCACCACTGCACTCCAGCCTGGGAGACAGTGCCAGACCCTGTCTTTAAAAAAAAAAAAAAAAAAGGCCGGGCGAAGTGGCTCACGCCTGTAATCCCAGGACTTTGGGAGGCCGAGGCGGGCGGATCATGAGGTCAGCAGATCAAGACCATCCTGGCTAACACGGTGAAACCCCGTCTCTACTAAAAATACAAAAAATTAGCTGGGCGCGGTGGCGGGCGCCTGTAGTCCCTGCTACTCGGGAGGCTGAGGCAGGAGAATGGCGTGAACCTGGGAGGCGGAGCTTGCAGTGAGCCGAGATCCCACCACTGCACTCCAGCCTGGGCGACAGAGCAAGACTCCATCTCAAAAAAAAAAAAAAAAAAATATATATATATATATATATATATATATATATATATATATATAGCTTGGGAGGCTGAGACAGTGAGACAGGAAGATCACTTGAGCCCAGGAGTTCAAAACCACCCTGGGCAATAAAACCCCATCTCTACTAAAAAATTTAAAAATTTGTTTGGTGTGGTGGCACACACCTGTGGTCCCAGCTATTAAGGAGGCTGAGGTGGGAGGATCACTTGAGTCCAGGAGGTCAAGGCTGCAGTGAGCTATGATCATGCCACTACCTTACAGCCTGGCTGACAGAGCGAGACCCTGTCTCAAAAAAACACACAAGAAAAAGACTGGGCTTAGTGGCTCACACCTGTAATCCTAGTACTTTGGGAGGCTGAGACTGATGGATCACTTAAGGTCACGAGTTTGAGACCAGCCTGGCCAACGTGGTGAAACCTTGTCTCTACTGAAAATACAAAAACTAGCTAGGCATGGTGGCGCACACCTGTAGTCCCAGATACTTGGGAGGCTGAGGCAGGAGAATTGCTTGAACCCAGGAGGTGGAGTTTACAATGAGTTGAGATCCTGCCATTGCACTCCAGCCTGGGTGACAGTGAGACTCTGTCTCAAAACAACAACAAAAAGATAATTAGCATGCTGTGGTAAAAGAGAGGTGGATACTTCTGGCTGGTGACAAAACAGCCAGAAACGCGTTGCCTAAAGAGCTAGGGAAAACTGTTTCATCACTCCTGTAACCCATTCATCATAGAGTCCTACATGGGTTGGGAAGCTGCCCCCAACACAGACATCAATTACCGTATCTTGTGCCCAATCTAAGGGAGAACAAACCACTTATAATGAAAGGGGAAATTGTTATGTTGGACTTAAGGGGATAGTTAATCAGTTTTCAGCCTATAAATTTCTTTTGTTGTTTTGTTTGTTTTCTTTCAGTGAATGGAATATAAATTTCTTATGGAATGTTTAAGTATAATTGCTTTCCTAGAGAAAAAGAAATTGTGTTTTGAAACATAATATATGCATTTTTAAGGAACAACAATTAAGTGAACAGTGTGAACCCACCACAGAGTTAAAAACGAAAACAAATATCCTGCCCCTATTTTAGACAATACTACAGCCAAGCAAAGATAGTAGCTGTTTATTTCAGGAATTCCTGTCTAGGAAGATGAGGCTGTAAACCAACTAAAACAGCTAGCTCACCAGTATTTTTCTGATAATTATCTTGCTCATCAAGATTTATTTTAAAACACTTGCCTCATTTTGTCCACCAGTACAAAGCTATTATTTTTAAACTCTGCCTAATCCCAACCAGCTCCACCTTGCAATACCTGCCTTAAAAATCACCCGGCCATGTTCCAAAACTCTGTAAATACCTTTCCCTAACTTACCCCTTCTGAGAAAATATTAAGATTTTGTTAAGACGGTATTTTTTCCTTGCAGCAATATGTAAGATGTGACCAACAGATTTTTCTGGAGGTATTTTATGGGAGATTTTTACAGAGCTTTAGAAGATAACCTTACCAGTATCACTAAAGTGCACTGCCTGCCCCTCCAAATTAGATTCCTCTCTGCCACTGGTGGATTCTCCCTCCTGATTTTATGTTAGTCATTTTCCTAATTATCTCTATAGTGTTATAGATATATATCTTAATATACGATTTAGTTTTGCCTGTTTTAACCGTTATATATTTGGAATTCTATTATTTCTAATCTTTTTTAACTTAATTTTTGTAACATATTATGTTCTTGAGATTTATTCCCATTGATTAGTGCAGCTTGTGGCTCATTTTTCTTCTCTGCCATAGTCGATTCCATTGTTTGAATAAACCACAATTTATACATCCATTCAAATTATTCTTTATAAGAAAATAACACCAACTTTAGTCTCTTTTCTTTAATTTAAAAATAAATTTTCCAACATCCTTTTTTTTCTTAATAGAGATGGGTTTCACTATGTCACCCAGGCTGGTCTTGAACTCCTGGCCTCAAGGGATCCCCTCCCCCTCAACCTTGGCCTCCCAAAGTGCTGGGATTACAGACATGAGCCACCGTGCCTGGCCAGCTTTAGGCTGTACAGTTCTTTTGTTCACAATATGTGGCATATTACCCAAAATAAAGAAACATTTGAAGAGAAAAGCAACTGTGATAAATAATCAAAAGAAAAAACAGACAAGAGAAGCAGATCAAAATGATGCACTTGCAGAGGTTAGCTGATAGGCCTTTTCAAATAAGATTATAGACATGTTAAAAAATAAGAGAAGGAAATGGTGGCTTACACCTGTAATCCCAACACTTTGGGAGGCAAAAGCAGAAGGATTGCTTGAAGCCAGGAGTTCAAGACCAGCCTGAGCAACATAGGGAGACCCTGTCTCTAAATTAGTAAATAAAGGAAAACACAGAGAATTCCAAAAGAGAATTGGAATCTATATAAAAGTATCAAACGGACATTCTAGAACTGAAAAATATGAATCTGAAATTAAGAACTTATAGAGTAGTTTTAACAGCAGACTGAGTGCTACAAGTAATGAAATCAAAGGCCAATCAATTAAAAATATCGAAACTAAAGCAAAGAGAGAAAAATAATGGAAAGAACCAAGCACCGCTTGTGAGACACATGGGACAGTGTCAAACAGTCTCACACACTTGTAACTGAAGTCTCAGAATCAAGGAAAATGATAACAATGACTGAGAGTTTTTGAAAACTATTTATTGCTCACATTTTACTCCATCTGTCTTATTTTCTTTATTCCTCTTCACACACATGCACAGTACAGTTAACTCCAGTAAATTTAACATTGATGAAACTTTCATCAAATACAACTCCTAATTTCAGTGTTGTCAGTTCACTGAATAATGTCCTCCGTAGCTTATTTTCCGTCGAGTACAGGGTCCAGTTAAGATCAGGTGTGGCATGCAATTGTCATCTTAGTTCCCTTTAATCAGGAATATTTCTACAATATTTCTTTGTCATTTATGACATTTTTGAAGAAAAAAAGTTACCCCACCTCTTACCAAAAGAATATTCTTCATTTTGGATTTATATGAAACATTGAGAAAGGCAAATACATAGACACAAAAAGCAGATTAATGGTTGCCTGGGGATTAGAATGGGAAGGGAAGAGGGAGTGACTGCAGTTGGACATAAGCTCTTTTGTGGGGATGATTGAAATATTCTACCATTAGATTTTGGTGTTTGTTACATAACTTTGAAAATTTACTAAAAATCATTCATGTATATACTTTAAATGGGTGAACTTTTTGGTAAGGAAATTATATTTCAATAAAACTTTTTTTTTTTTTTTGAGATGGTGTCTCACTCTGTAGCCCAGGCTGGAGTGCAGTGGTGCGATCTCGGCTCACTGCAACCTCCACCACCCAGGTTCATGCCATTCTCCTGCCTCAGCCTCCCGAGCAGCTGGGACTACAGGCGCCCACCACCACACCCAGCTAATTTTTTGTATTTTTAGTAGAGATGGGGTTTCACTGTGTTAGCCAGGATGGTCTCGATCTCCTGACCTCGTGATCCACCCGCCTCGGCCTCCCAAAGTCCTGGGATTACGGGCGTGAGCCACCGCGCCCAGCCACTTTTTTTTTTTTTGAGATGGAGTCTGGCTCTGTCGCCCAGGCTGTGATCTTGGCTCACTGCAAGCTCCACCTCCCGGGTTCACGCCATTCTCCTGCCTCAGCCTCCCAAGTAGCTGGGACTACAGGCACCCGCCACCATGCCCGGCTAATTTTTTGTGCTTTTAGTAGAGATGGGGTTTCACCGTGTTAGCCAGGATGGTCTTGATCTCCTGACCTCGTGATCCACCGCCTTGGCCTCCCAAAGTGCTGGGATTACAGGGGTGAGCCACTGCTCCCGGCCCAATAAAGCTTTTTTTAAAAGTTAGATGCAGAGAGAAGAAAATTTCAGAAAAACTGATTAATATCCTCTAAGGTATAGGAGGAGATAATGCATTCAGGAAACAAGAACAGGAGGCTGTTGTTAAAAAAGGAACACCTGGGGACATAAAAAGAGCTCTTAGATATTGAAAACTCCAGCAGAAACAAAGAATTATACAATAAAGTTCAAGAACTTTCCCAGGGGAGCCAGGATGATGTTGAAGGGAGATCTCAAGGTGACAGGTGTAGAGTGGACCTACAGATCAACCAGTGCAGATTGGAGC
The DNA here is from genome assembly GCF_028885625.2 of Pongo pygmaeus. NCBI lineage: Eukaryota > Metazoa > Chordata > Mammalia > Primates > Hominidae > Pongo > Pongo pygmaeus. The sequence goes on along the minus strand of NC_072373.2, from coordinate 130,084,451 downwards.
TGTCCAGGGAAGAGGGTTCTCTAAGTCATTAAAATTGATAGGATACCTAGTGCGTTTGAACTTTTAAGAGGATTCCTAGGTAAAGATGTAGGCTAGATTGTTCCTAAGTACTTAGAAAACTAAGCAAGCAATAACAAAAATAGATATTTAACAATAGAGAGAACAACGTTTTGCAGAAAAGGAAAGGTAATTAAAGTATACCATATGGCTCAGCTGTTAATAAAACTTAAAAGAATTATTAGTACCATAAATGGTGAATTTTTATTATAGCAAAGTTATGATGAAGTTATACTGACTGGACTGGGGATGGAAAATGTGTTTGTGGTAGAGGCTAGGAGGAATGGGAAGGTGTGTATGAAAGATAATTAAATGGACATCTTCCATAAAAGTCAATAAGTAATGCCTAAAATTGAGAAACAAACAAAAAAAAACAACAAGAAATAGCAATATAAACATGTTACGTAGCAACATGCAGGTAATACCCAAAACAATCAGTTCAGATATGAAATGGTTGGAAGAACATGAAATATCAGTAGAAGATGGGGCTGACTGGGTGAACTGGTGTTTGGGGAACAAAACTTACAGATCTCTTAATACTATGGGCAAGGAAGCTTTAATGAAAATTAAAAAAATAGGCCAGGTTGCAGTGGCTCACGCCTGTAATCCCAACACTGTGGGAGGCAAAAGGCAGGTGGATTGCTTGAGGTCAGGAGTTTGAGACCAGCCTAGGCAACATGGTGAAACCCCATCTCTACTAAAAATACAAAAATTAGCCAGGCTTGGTGGCACAGGCTTGTGATCCCAGCTACTTGAGAGGCTGAAACACAAAAATCGCTTGAACCCGGGAGGCAGAGTTTGCAGTCAGCCAAGATCATGCCACCGCACTTCAGCCTGGGCAACAGAACGAGACTCTGCCTCCAAATAAATAAATAAATAAAAATTTAAAATAAAATTATATGAAATTAAAAATTGAACCTAGAGAAGAAAAAAGAAACACTGGTCCGTATTAGGGAAATACAGGGACATTTCTGCTTTCTAGACATCTGGCTCTGGTGATTGTTTTTAAGAAGCCAAAGAGATGTATATTTGTATTAAATTATGTACATCGAGGGTGCTTTTAATAAAAAGATCCAGTAACAGAAAATTACTAATGTCCTCATTTCTGAAATGATGTTCATAGTTCAGGAAACTTCCATTTCATGAGCAGGTGAAGAAGAGGAACCCACAAAGGAGATAAAATCTGAGTTTTAGGTTCCCCTCTGCAAGGTAGAAAAACAGATACTCACTTTATGATATTGCCAAAAGGATTTCCTTCTTTGCCAAGTTTTAAGCTTCCAAATTTTATCTTCTTTACCTCATTTTAGAAGAGAATGAGAGAAAGAAAAGGCAATGAATGGCAGTGTACTGGTGCCTGGTGAGACATTCTCCTTTTTAACTAAGCAGTTTTCCTTTCTGCTTTTTCTTTCCTCAAATCCAAATCCTTAGAGATAGGAATCCAGCATTAATAACTTTCAAGCCCCCTAGGTGAGTCTAATTAACAGTTAGGGTTGAGACCACTGCATCAATGGAAATCAGAATTCTGAAGCCAGCAAATTTGACTACCAAGATAAATCAAATATTTTCTGTCATCTTGCCTTTTTTGCCTTTTATACAAAACGTTTACAAACCTGTGATCATATACAGATACATTTCATACCCAGATATTCATTTTCAACAGGTATACAATTATTTCATTACATATCATATGAGAATTAATTTGTTCTAAGGGAAAAGTTCCAGGTGTAACACTTCTAGCTCTGTGTTCATGTACATGAAAACTGAGGTTCACAAGAATTAAATGACTTACAGATAAAATGAATATCATACCTTAGGAATCTTGAGATATGAGAATGAATACTGTCATATCTCAGGAAAGGAATAGTCACAGGAATCTAAGAATTAAGTGAAACAATCTGTCTAAAAATACCAATTTAAAAATAGCATTCATATAAGATGATTATTCCATTAGAACAGTGATTCTCAGCCAGGTGTGGTGGCTCATGCCTGTAATTCCAGGACTTTGGGAGGCCAAGCTGAGAATCCCTTGAGGCTAGGAGTTCAAGACCAGCTTGAGCAACATCACTAGACCCTGTCTCAAAAAAAATTTTTTAATTAGCTAGGTGTGGTGACATTTGCCTGTAGTTCTAGCTACTCAGAAGCCTGAGGCTAGAGGATTGCTTCAGCCCAGCAGTTAAAGGTTACAGTAAGCTATGATCACACCACTGTACTCCAACCTGGGTGACAGAGCAAGACCCTATCTCTATTAATAAAACAAAATTAATAAATTGCCTCTCTGGAGAGATTTACCAATATCTGGAGACAATTTTAATTGTCACAACAGAAGAGTGCTACTTGCCTCTAGTGTGTTGCTAAACATCCTATACAGCATAGGACAGGCCCTCACAATAAAAAATTATTGCAGCCCAAAATGCCAATAGTATTGAGGTTGAGAAACCCTGTACTAGAATACATTAATATTTAAAACACAAAATAAGTGACTTTTATATCTCAATATTACCTTTATCATCTCCAAAATTACCTCTATCAGTAAAATGAATATTCACCATATTAATAATTGGCTGAATAATTTGTTATATTGAAAGCAAAAGACATGGCTTTGAAGCAGCAGCGAGAGTTTAAGCTTGGTTTAAAGCATCAAAAGGGCCACTACTCTTTTTGAGAAGTTTCCTGGTTAGAATTTACTAAACCTAATATATTTTTCTTTACATGGGGCCCTAAGACTCATCCTATTCTTGGATGCATTACTAAGGTACTCACTCTCATTCATCCACCACCTAATGACATGACATAAATGACTCAGAATGCCCTTATGATAGAGGCAGGAGGCAGACAAATGCCTAAGCAGATAGGGACAGGTCCTCAGTGAAACCCTACCTCCAAGCAGAAGACAGTTTAAAGCCTGAAAACCAAGCTACAAGTCAAATCCATGGACCAGATTGAGAACCTGTCTTCCCATTTGACATGCTTTTCTCTGATCCCCAAGCTTCACCTATTTTACATATACCTACCCTTTCCTAATTGGTTTTCTACACTGCCATGCCCACCTTTGAGTGGTGCCTTTCTTTGCATACTCACAAACCAATCAGCATGCACTCCCTTATTTTGAGCCCATAAAAGCCCTGGACTCAGCCACACTGGGAGAGAAACCACCTGACTGCAAGGGTGGGGGACCACCCCCATGTCTCCTCCCCACTGAAAACTTTTCCATCACTCAATAAAATTCTTCTCCACCCTCTTCACCCTTCAAATTGTCAGTGTATCCTTATTCTTCTTGGATGCAGGAGAAGAGCTCAGGAACTGCCTAATGCGGGTATGAGTCATAACACAAGCAGGCCGAGTGGGCAGGGTGCCTCCAGCAGCAGGCCTAGGGCCAAGCAAGGCCCAGGCAGTTGGGGGGCAGCGCCAGCTGTGGATGTCCTCAGTCAGCAAAGTGACTGAGAAAAATCCTGCATCACTTAGAAATGGAGTACACTTTACATGGAACACTGGAGGTCAAACTCCTGCCAAATCCATCAAACCACTCAACAGGCCTGTGAGAGCCACAGCATCAAACCCAAGACTACTACATAATCTATTGTCTTGACAAAAGTAAGTAGGATGGTGGAAAGGCTACATGCTGTGTGTTAAAGACTGCTTCCTGATCTAACATGTTTAAAGTTCCAAAAATTGTTCATAGGTGCTACGTTTTATTGACATTTAACTTGAAAATGCATTTACCAGCTGGTTGTCATAACTTCCTTCCTACCCTGGAGGCAGAGGTTGTGGTGAGCTAAGATCGCATCATTGCACTCCAGCCTGGGCAACAAGAGCGAAACTCCATCTTAAAAATATATACATACATATTTTTTTTCTCAGAAATGAAACTTTCCTTTCCTTTTGGACCAATATTGACCATATTTCTTTTTTTTTCTTTTTTTTTTTGAGACACGGTCTTGCTCTGTTGCCCAGGCTGGAGTACAGTGGTACAATCATAGCTCAGTGTAGCCTCAAACTCCTGGGCTCAAGCAATCCTCCTGCCTCAGCCTCCTGAGTAGCTAGGACTACAGGCACATGCCATCATTTCCAGCTAATTTTTTTTTTATTTTTTAATTTTTTGTAGAAATTGGGTCTTGCTTTGTTGCTCAGGCTGGTCTCAAACTCCTAGACTCAAGCGTTTCTCTTGTTTCAGCTTCCCAAATCACTGGGATGATAGGCATGAGCTACTGTGCCCAGCCATGTGGGTGTTTTTGAATAATAAACGTAAAGAAACTCCAAATCAAGCATTACTTTTATATTCATGACATTGAGATTTGTATATAAAAGAAAACAGTTATAGATTATCATCTAGATATTTGTTTCCCATTTCTCCTTAATTGGGGATCTCAGGTCATTATGATTCAAAATTCAAAACATGGGAAAAATAGACAGACTTATCACATAGTGAGACCTTGTCTCTGCAGAAAATTTTAAAAATAATAATAATAAAGAAAAAAAGATTTTTTTAAAAAAGAACAAATTTTTCTGAGATTTTCCCGGGGCCCTGAAAATCCCAGTTATTAATTAGTTTGAGGTCAAAATTTAGATTTTGATTTTGGGAAGGTGTAAAAAATGTCAAAAAGGTTAAAGACTTGTTTAAAATAGAATCACAGGTCACTGTGAAAAAATACTTAGTTATCATTTAATCAAAGTAGCAACTGAAAGACTTCAAAGGCAAAATACAGAAAACTGTAGCTGTAGGAAAAACCTTACCTCTCCTAATAGAGAATGCTCAGTTTCCTTAAGTAATCAACGATTTGATAAAGACAACATGAAACGTAGAAAATTACTTTGATAATGGCTGGGCGAGGTGGCTCACGCCTCTAATCCCAGCACTTTGTGAGGCCTGGGGGGCGGATCACCCAAGGTCAGGAGTTAGAGACAAGCCTGGCCAACATGGTGAAACCCCATCTCTACTAAAAATACAAAAATTAGCCGGGCATGGTGGTGCATGCCTGTAATCCCAGCCTTTTCCTCCTGCAGCAAGCCAAGATTGAACCACTGCACTCCAGCATGGGTGACAGAGGGAAACCCTGTCTCAAAAAAAAAAAAAAAAAAGCAAAAACCTAAAAGTTAATACAAGGGGTTTTGTTTTAATACTATGTTTGATATACATGAAGTAATAGGTACTACATTTTTATTTGTACTTTTTGTGCTTAGATTCAATTTATGATTTTTATAATTTTAAATATTTACTATAGAAAACATAAGCTCAGGCCAGGCTCAGTGGCTCACACTGTAATCCCAACACTTTGGGAGGCTGAGGTAGGAGGAAGAATAAATAATATGAACAACCAATGGAGTAAGATTCCTGTGGATGAGGATGTAGAAGGGTGTAGCATAATAACCACAGGACCAGCCAAACTGATAACAAATGTCAAGTTGCCTTTTAGGTATAACAAAACCAAAAATTGCAAGTCATGCAGCCCAGGCATATGTTGGGAGAAAAGCTGAGTGTTGGCAGAAGCTGAGGCAGGGCTTGCATGTCTGACATAATGTAAAAGAGTCTTGGAATATGTCCAGGGTCCAGGATCTAAAAGCCCTTGTGGCCTTTGCAACAACAAGCTCTGTGCTGAAGGGTGGAAGGCTACCCTGATGCACCATAATCTAAGCCCAGGGCATAAAACCCCTTTTGGCTTGGATAGAACCCCGGGCTTGTGACTCTGGAATGTGTCTAGACTTGCTGGCTCCTTGCTCCTTGCTCTCCCAGGATCAATTGTATCTTGATTTAAAAGAACCTGCTCTCTATTATCTCAAGTAGCAGAGCAGATGCTAAACCGTCACAGCTGTAAATCATGTGCTTTAATGCAACACTCCCTTTTGACTCCCACATTCTCACCACCTGTTTCTTTGTTTGATCACCAATAAATAGTCTAGGCTTCCAGAGCTAGGGGCCTTCGCAGCCTCCACACTCGCGATGATCCCCTGGACCCACTTCCTCTCTCAAACTGTCTTTTTCTCATTCCTTTGACTCCGCCAGACTTCATCACCCCCACGACCTAGTGTTGGGTCTGATCACCCCAACAGGCATACACAACAGAAAAAGCTTTGACCTCTAACAACACCTGGAACCAACTATTCCTCCCCTCAAAACGAAGGATTTTCAGAAGTGAGGGGTCTCCTGACCTGGAAGACCTGGGGCTAAAATCTGCCTCAACATGCTTTACTGTAAATGGTCAAATCTGAAGCTCCCCAGTTGAATCCTGCCAAGCCAACATTCCCAAATCCTGTCTCTTGCCCTCTGATCTCATAAAACTTGCCCCAGACTCCAAAGTGGGGGACAGATTTGAGCCTGCCTTTTTGCTGCCAGTTCTACAATAAAGCCTTTCTTTTCTCAACAGCTGGTGCCATAGTTATCAGCTTCTGTGAGCATCAAGCAGTGAGCCCATTTGCTCCGTAACAGATCATACCATAAAGAGGTAATAACCACTGAGAAAGGAGATAAAGTACAGAGCAGTGAGAACGCACAATGCATGAGTTAATGAAGGGTGTTGTTTTAAGCCTCCGCATCCACAAATGCACTCATAGTCTCACAGGATGAAAGCAGGGTGTTGGTCAGGCTATAGTTCTCAAATAGGACTTGAGGAAATTTTCCAAACCCATTCAGATTGTTAGCAAAATTCAATTCCTAGCAGCTAAAGGGCTAAGGCCCCCAGTCCCTGGCTGGCAATCAAGCAAGGGCCTCTCTCAGCTCCTAGGCCTTCTGCGGTTTCTTGCTATATGATCTGCCATACACAATTTACAACATGGATGTTTGCTTTCTTTCAGGCCACCCAGAGCACGTCTCTCTTATCTCCTCTTTGACTAGCCAGGGAAAAGTCTCTGCTTTTAAAGGACTCACCTGATTAGATTAGGCCCAGCAAGGACATTTTCCTATTATTTTGTTGGGTTTGTTTGTTTGTTTGTTTGTTTGTTTGTTTGTTCATTGTTTTTTGAGACAAGGTAATGCTATATTGCCCAGGCTGTTCTCACATTCCTGGGCTCAAGGGATCCTTGGAATGGATCTCACATTCCAAGGGCTCAAAAGGCCTCAGCCTCCCAAGTAGCTGGGATGACAGGTGTACACCACCATGCCTGGATATAAAAGATGGAATCAGTGTTACTGATTTCTCTTCACTATCTTAAAGTCAACCAAAAAGGACCTTAAACAGATCTGCAAAATCCCTTTTGCTATTGTGAAAAACAAAAATTGGACAAGTAAGGATATTAATTTTAATTTTACTCAGGCTATTGCAATGGTAGAGCATCCCCAATCCAAAGATCAGAGTATCTCAGCAGGTGATTTTGCCTTAGCGTTTCAGAGAGAATGGTAATCAAATTTCAGGTGAAGTGATTTACAGTAGAGTGTTTTTGCAAGCAGGGGTAGTATCAGTTGGTTGGCTGAACAGAAAGTGTTTTTCTCTGTATTAGCTAGTTTTTCCAGGGGACAAACGATTCTAATTTCAGTAATCATGAGCCAAGGAACAAGAAGTTGAGATTCTGTGTTTGGCCTTGTCAGCAAATTCATGCAAGAGGGGAAAGTTCTCTGTTTGTCCCTGACACAGGTAAATGGTGGAGTTATCCTCAACTGTTATGGGGGTCATGAGAAAGAGTGGAAAGTGAGTCCTATCTAAGTCATGTGAAGAAAGGTGGTTATTTGCAGAAAGTCCTTTCCTGGAATGCAAAGGTTGGAGGGATTTCTTAACTTGCTGTTCTCCAAGAGCACACGACTCAGGTAAAGTTTAACACGGTCAGCCTTTTGTTCAACACTGAACAACTCAGGTGAGAATAAACCTGGGTGGGACCAAGCAAGGGCTAAGAAACAGTCTCTTGAGAACCCTCGCTGGCGCTGTTCCTGTAAAAATCAATTGAATTACCTATTGAGACGTGGTTAAAAAAAAATCAGCTGTTTCAAAGTCCTGGACATCAAGCATCTTAAAAAGGATGCCTAAAATGAAAAAGAGAAATATTAATATGAAAAGCTGTATTAAAGTAATAGCTTCAGAAGTTAAATCTGAGGGTAACCAATCCAGTGGATTCCAAGAAGTTGGTAAAACTCATTGAGTTTCTTGAGGCTAAAATGTTGATGCTCTTGGTGGTGTCCACAGTCTTAGCTACCTTTCATGTAAAGGCATGCATAACCAGTGTTTTGTCAAACTTCTTTACTGGCCTTGACAGTCACTTGTCCAGAAAGAAATTCATACTGGCCAGGTGCAGTGGCTCACACCTGTAATCCCAGCACTTTGGGAGGCAGAGGTGAGTGGATCACCTGAGGTCGGGAGTTCAAGACCAGCCTGACCAACCCCATCTCTACTAAAAAATACAAAATTAGGCGCATGCCTGTAATCCCAACTACTCGGGAGGCTGAGGCAGGAGAATCACTTGAACCTGGGAGGCGGAGGTTGCGGTGAGCCGAGATCGTGCCATTGCACTCCAGCCTAGGCAACAAGAGAGAAACTCCTACTCAAAAAAAAAAAAAAAAAGAAAAGAAATCTGTACATGGTCTGCTATGGTGATGAGTCCTGGAGTTCTTCAAGATTTATAGGAAGTCATTGGTCTTTAGCTCACAGAACTTCTTAAAATTCCAAAGAAAAAGACCCAGCGCAGCACCTGAGAAGGATTTAACTGGTCAAGTTTTAGTTCTTGGTGATGCTGAGTCACACAGAAGGGAGAAAATTTGGAAAATTTTGTTTAGAGGGTTGTAGCCAGATATTGAAGAACACTGGAAGAATTGAGCATTGGGTAATTGTTGATAATTTGTGCAAGGTAACAGGATCCAGTCCAAATTACAGGCATGTACCCAAACTGGTTTTTTCCACAAAAAGTATATAAAGTATGGGGGAAGAAAGTAACTTAAATCTGTACCAGAGAAAACAGAGTTTGCATATCCATCAATTACCTGCAATTTACAAGGAGTGCAACTAACTCAAAGGCAATGAACAGGGCTAGAGTCTGGTAACACTGTTGCAACTCAGGACTATAGTCGGAAAGAGGGGGTATAGTGCTATAGTTTTCCATTGAAACAGAAAATATCTCTCCAGTCACTCCCCTTTTAATCAAAGATGATCTTGAAGATTATCCTTGAAAACAAAATAAAGATGGTCTCATTAGATTTGACCTGATTATTTACATAGGTGCTACAAAAATTGTAATGTACCAGAGTCCTTCTTAAATGTGCTTTGCTGAAAATTTAGTAAGAAATGTCACATTAAACTTTTAAAAACTTTTTGAGCTAGGAAGCCAAGCCAAGAACTCACCATCAAATTTCACCTATAATACCTAAAAATTTGGGTGAATTCCTCACTTCTCAAAGTCCATAAAATAGCGTAATATTCACAGTCCTGCCAGGAAATGACAATCTTTACTCATTCTGTAAACCAGATAAGAGTCCAGTTTTCCTAGGTATGCTTTGTAAGCTTTACCTCCATAAAGTTAACCATAGTTCCTTAAAAGTGTCAGATCATATCTGATTAAGTAATCATTCTCAAATGTAACATTTCAAGGAAGACATTTGTTGTATAACCAATGTTTGCAATTAAATCCTGTTAACAAGGAAGACGGACTCATTGAAATTGTAAAAATAACTATATTGCAATGAAAATAAAAATAGTAAGGCCAGATGTGGTGGCTCACACCTGTAATCCCAGCACTTTGGGAGGCCAAGGTGGGCAGATCACTTGAGACCAGGAGTTCAAGACCAGCCTGGCCAACATGGCGAAGCCCCATCTCTACTAAAAATAAAAAATTAGCCAGGCATGGTGGTGCATACCTGTAATCCCAGCTACTCAGGAGGTTGAGGCACGAGAATCACTTGAACCTGGGAGGTGAAGGTTGCAGTGAACTGAGATGGTGCCACCACACTCCAGCCTGGGTGAGAGAGTGAGACCCTGTCTCCAAAAGAGAAAATAATAATAATAATAATAATAATAATAATAATAATAATAATCACTGACAGTTTCCAATTCTGGAGAAATCAGGCAAAGAGAAAAATATAAATATTTCATTGCCATTTACAAAAGCGTAATTTAATCAATTATGAGTGACAGCTTAAGAGGAGAGAGAAATGAGTTCCTTATGTTCAGAAAATATAACATTAAACATCAACAATATTCCAAATGAAAGCCACAATTATCCATCAGCTTATCCAGTCCTATGTAAGTAATTCTTGTTCCACTCAGTCTTGAGTTAGCAGTCTCAGAAATCTATCTGCTTCTGAACCACAGTTCTGGAAATTCTGACTCAGTCCACTGGTATAAATTCAGAATTGTTTATGTAATGCCATCAGAAGAGCCTGTGCCCAAGAGTACCTGGACACAGGGCTACTTTTTCACAGGGCTCTGAAAGAGTCCATCTTTGTTGATTCACTCTGGCCACAGCTATTGCAAGTGCTTCACAGAAGCATCAGAGTAAAACAAAAAACTGTCTATAGATGACAAAAGGCCTTTCCTCTACCCCTCCCCTCCCCTCCCCTTTCCTTTCCTTTCTTCAACAGGGTCTCATTCTGTCACCCAGGCCAGAGTGCAGTGGCACAGTCTCAGCTCACTGCAACCTCCACCTCCTAGGCTCAAGTCATCCTCCTAACTCAGCCTCCTGCGTAGCTGGGACTACTGGTGCACGCCACCAGGCCCACCTAATTTTTTCTGTTTTTTGTAGAGATGAGGTCTCACCATATTTCCCAGGCTGGTCTTGAACTCCTGGGCTCAAGCGATCCACCCACCTTGGCCTCCAAAAGTGCTGGGATTACATGCGTGAGCCACTGGGCCCGGCTGATGACAAAAGGCTTTAAATGGCTAGTAATAGTTATTACTAATAACTTTCCAAAGTAAAAGATCTGATGAGAGTTTATTACAAGAATAATGCAACTGGCAAAAAATGTTTCCATGGCATGCAAAATGAAATGTCAACCCAAAAAAGTTTTAGATAAAATATCTATAAACATAATGATTAATCCTATTTTCAAAGAAGAGTAGATAATACATCTACATTTTGAAAATAAGTGAATGTAATCTTCACAGAGGAGAAAATATTCAAATATAACATATAATAATCCTGAGACACAATACACCATGGATATACTAAACATATAGACTACACCGAGAATATATCAAGTTTATCAAGGAAAGAGACTCAGAAAATTTCGAGTAGATCCTAAACATCTGAATTTGATAAATCTTTGTAGGTTAATGATATGAATCCCCAGTTGAAAACCTCTGGACAAGAGGATGCTAGATTCAAATTAAAGTTGCAACTAACAACATTTTAAAAAATAACTCAAAATATGACCAGTGTTGTTGTACCTTTTTGTCTAACATCTGGGCAAAACAGCACCAAGACTCTGATAAATGGAAATATAACATGGATGGTGAGGACATTGGCAAATCTCTATGAACTTCTTATATAGCACACAATTTCTGAAGTATTTATATTAATAGCATTTTACTCATACAAATTTATCACCTCTTCTGATTTGACAACTTTTCTCAAGGAACTCATCAATAGTAACAAATTAAATAAACCTAATTATTTCTAGCGCCTCCCTTTTTATAAGATGAAAAACAAATTCCTTGTGATTTTTCAGAGTCCTTCTGGAAAATTGGTTTTAGGTGCAAAATATATCATTTAGGACTTTATATTGGGAAGGCAAAATATCAAAAGTTGTCAGGAGGTTTGAACAGTTGATTAAATAGGATCATGGGTTACTGGGAAATAACACTTGGCTACCTATTTAATCATGTGTCAGCAAAATTACATTAAAGAATTTTAAAAGTGGGGCACAGTGGCTCACACCTGTAATCTCTACACTTTTGGAGGCCAAGGCAAAAGGATCACTTGAGGCCAGGAGTTTGAGACTAGCCTGGGCAATATAGCAAGACCCTGTCTCTACAATTTTTTTAAAAAGTTAGATGGGCATGGTTGTGCACACCTGTAGTCCCAGCTACTTGAGAGGCTGAGGCAGGAGGATGGTTTAAAGCCCAGGAATCTGAGGTTGCAGTGAACTATGATTGCATCACTGCACTCCAGCCTGGGCATCAGAGAGACCCTGTTTCTAAAAAAATAAAATAAAATAGGCCGGGTGCAGTGGCTCATACTTGTAATCCTAGCACTTTGGGAGTCCAAGGCAGGTGGATCATGAGGTCAGGAGATGGAGACCATCCTGGCCAACATGGTGAAACTCCATCTCTACTAAAAATACAAAAAAAAAAAAAAATTAGCTGGTTGTGGTGGGGTGCGCCTGTAATCCCAGCTACTTGGGAGGCTAAGGCATAAGAATCGCTTGAACCCAGGAGGCAGAGGTTGCAGTGAGCTGAGATCGCACCACTGCACTCCAGCCTGGCAACAGAGCAAGACTCCGTCTCAAAAATAAAATAAAATAAAATAAATAAAACAAAATAAAATAAAAATGTAAAGTATACATAGATGATAGCACAATTGAAAAGGACCTTGGTTCTTCTTTCAAAAGTGGGCAGACTTTTCTCTTAAATAAATAATTCTCTTAAATAATCAAGGACATGATAAACTCAACATAAAGCACAGGAGATTATTTTGATAAAACACAGAATCTTTGTTCTATAGATAACTCAGAAGTTAAGAAAAATCTCTTACAACTGAGACAGAGCAGGGACCTCCTTTAGGGGCTGGCTGCCCGCTGTCCCCCTTCCCCAAGGCATGGAAATATAAAAAAATCTTGAGTTACTTCAAGGGAAATTCTGGGCACCCTGCTAGCCTTGAAAAGTAAATGAGCAACCTGAGAAGCAAGAAGGTAATAGCTTTAAACAATAGACAAGGAAGTTAGAGCCACAAGGTATTTGGTTCCCTATGGAAACTAAAGATAATATATTAACATATGTTCTTGAGTTGTTTTTCAGAAACCTGGACCCCCACCAAACAGAAAGTCCATCCTGCTGACATGTAGAACTCAGATAAGAGGGAGCTGAGGACTGAACTCTAACCACTGTTCTTTGTTCTAAATTTCTTCTTGAGGGGCTCTGGAGAGTCACAACCACAGGCTAGATCTTAACATTCTTTTCTGCTGACCCTAAGTTTTTAGACAAAGCTTTTCTTCCTTAACCAATTGCAAATCAAAGAATCTTGGAAACCACCTGTATTAGTCCTTTCTCACGCTGCTATAAAGAATTGCCCGAGACTGGGTAATTTATAAAGGAAATAGGTTTAATTGATTCACAGTTCCTCAGGGCGGGGGAGGCCTCAGGAAACTTACAATTATGGTGGAAGGGGATGCAAATACATCCTTCTTCGCATGGTGGCAGGAAAAAGAAGTGCTGAGCAAAGGGGGAAAAGTTCCTTATAAAACCATCAGATTGGCCACGCGTGGTCGCTCATGCCTGTAATCCCAACACTTTGGGAGGCCGAGGTGGGTGGATCACCTGAGGTCAGCAGTTCAAGACCAGCCTGGCCAACATGGCAAAACCTCATCTCTACTAAAAATACAAAAATATTAGCTGGGCATGGTTTTGTGCACCTGTAATCCCAGCCACAAGGGAGGCTGAGGCAGGAGAATCACTTGAATCTGGGAGGCAGAGATTGCAGTGAGCCGAGATCACGCCATTGCACTCCAGCACCTGAGTGACAGGAGTGAAACACCATCTCCGAAAAAAAAAAATCAGATCTCATGAAAACTCACTCACTATCACAAGAACAGCATGGGGGGACCACCTGCATGATCTAATCACCTTCCACGAGGTCCCTCCCCCAACACATAGGGATTACAATTCAAGATGAGATTTGGGTGGGGACACAGTGCCAGACCATATCACCACCTATGACCTGTAAGGCCATGCTTCAATATATTTTACCTTTTAAGGCAAAACCAGTGTATAACCTCCACATATTGGTATACAATTTTGCCTGTAACTTCTGCTTTTCTAAAACTTACCCCTTCCTTTAAAAACCCTTGGGTTTAGGCAAGTAAAGAAGTTGGGTCTTAAGTGTCAGCTGCCCAATTCTCCTTGCTTGGTTTGCCCTGCAAATAAACATCCTCCTTTTTCTCACTGCAAATCTTTGTGTAGACTGGCTTTCCTGTACCAGGTGAGTGGACCCAGGTTTGGTTTGGTTTTACAAAGATTTTACTAACACAGCCAAGTAATCTAAGAAGACTTTATACATTTTTTTTTTTTTTTTTTTTTGGAGACGGAGTCTTGCTCTGTTGCCCAGGCGGGAGTGCAGTGGCACGATCTTGGCTCACTGAAAACTCCACCTCCCGGGTTCAAGCAATTCTCCTGCCTCAGCCTCCTGAGTAGCTGGGACTACAGGCGCATGCCACCACACCCGGCTAACTTTTTGTATTTTAGTAGAGACAGGGTTTCACTGTGTTGCCCAGGCTGATCTCGAGCTCCTGAGCTCAGGGAATTTGCCCACCTCGGCCTCCCAAAGAGCTAGGATTACAGGCGTGAGCCACCATGCCCAACCGACTTTGTAATTTTAACAGAAAGAAAACCAAATTCAGGTTTTATGTAAGTATTATATTTTATACTAAGCCTTTTTCTAATAATCTTATAAATAAATTCATCAAATATAGCCAGCTTTGACCACCACAAAATTTCCTTTCTGTGAATCTTCCATGACTTTCTATATCCATTCAGATTTTTGCCTATACTTTACGCCTTCTCATTCTGAAACAAAGTCATTTTACTTCAGCACAAAACTACTTACAAAACTACTTTTTTTCCTTAACAAAAATCCATCCCCATATACTTTGCATAGAAAGTTGCTTTTCTCTGCCTCTATTTGCTCCTAGTAGAGTCTAATTCACATATATTGATTATAACTTCTAATCACAGGACTTATATTTTACACAGAAAACTAGGAGGTAAATAATTGCAGCTGTTTTTGTAACACATCAGCATTTTTAGCAGACGAGCAAAGCTTATGATTATACATCTTATAACTTTATAGTGATACACATCCCTAACTCACAAAAATGAGTATATTTATTAACAGATCCAAGTACATAGCCTCTAGCCTCTCAGTATTATATCAAAATGAGGCAAAAAATGTTAAAAAGATATAAACACAGCCATAAAAAAAGAACAAAGTCATGTACTTTGCAGGAACATGGATGCAGCTGGAGGCCATTATCCTAAGCAAATTTTGCAGGAATACGAAATCAAATACCACACGTTCTCATTTATAATTCAGAGCTAAGCATTTGGTAGCTGTGGACATAAAGACGGGAAAAGCCAGGTGCAGTGGCTCACACGCCTGTAATCCCAGCAATTTGGGAGGCCGAGGTGTGTGGATCATGAGGTCAGGAGTTCGAGACCAGCCTGGCCAACATAGTGAAACCCAATCTCTACTAAAAATACAAAAATCAGCTGGGCATGGTGGCGTGTGCCTCTAGTCCCAGCTACTTGGGAGGCTGAGGCAGAAGAATTGCTTGAAACCGGAAAGCAAAGGTTGTGGTGAGCCAAGATTATGCCATTACACTACAGCCTGGGCAACAGAGTGAGACTCTGTCTCAAAAAAAAAAAAAAAAGATGAGAACAATAGACACTGGGACTACTAGAAGGGAGAGAGAGGGAGGAGGGAAAAGGCTGAAAAACTACCTATGAGTTCCCACCTGGGTGATGGGATCATTTGTACCCCAAACTCTGTCCCACAATATACCCATTTAACAAACCTGCACGTGTACACCCTGAATCAAAAATAACAGTTGAAATTTATATATATATATGTATATATATAAACTTAAAGTTATACTTTGAAGTTAATGTTTCAGTAGCTTATCTTAGAAATGATCTTGGCCAGGCTCGGTGGCTCACGCCTGTAATCCCAGCACTTTGGGAGGCTGAGGCAGGAGGATCACCTGAGGTCAAGAGTTCAAGACCATCCTGGCCAACATGGTGAAACCCTGTCTCTACTAAAAATACAAAAAATTAGCCAGGTGTGGTGGCATGCACCTGTGGTCCCAGCTATTGGGAAGGCTGAGGCAGGAGAATCACTTGAACCCAGGGGACAGAGGTTGCAGTGAGCCGAGATTGTGCCACTGCACTCCAGCCTGGGCTACAAGTGTGAATTCTATCTCGAAAAAAAAAAAAAAAGGAAAGAAAAAGAAAGAAATGATCTTAATATTTTGTGAATATCCATTAACTAATTCAATTTAGCATCAATTCAAGATTTTTAGTTACCAAAAGATCTTAGAAGCTATTTCCAAGCTGACATGCTACCAAATATAATTACTGCTGAAATAAGGTTTGCCAGAATAATGATTTAATTTGATTAAACACAAATTTACAATTTTCATAATCTTAAACATCTAGTAGATTATGCTAGCTTATTTTTTTCTTTATTATCTTTTTAAAATCCAGATCCTGCACAATGTGCTAGCTTATTTGATCTGTAAACCTGTATAGGTTTAGGAAAAGCATACCCAATTAGAATAAAAATGTATGCCTGTATTGTACTTAATATAGATAACTCAGAAGACACACTGTTTTTATTAAACCCACAATATTAAACTAGCCTCACTTGCCAAATATTCACATAAATAATGTGAACTTAAATTCTTAAACCATTTAAATTAGTCTCTATAAAAGTACACTTTAACAGCACATTGAAATTATTGGAAGGTCAATCCCCTAAATTTCTGGCTATTTCAAGAATTATATAAGCCTTATTTATCTCTAAACCAATCTGAATAGAACCCTTTTAAGATATTTTATAATCTAATTTGATCATACTGAGAGTCGCAGGACGCAGACAAATGCCTAGACAAATAGGGGTGGGTCCCCGGTGAAACACCCCCTCCAAGCCAAGGACAGTTTAAAGCCTGAAAACCAAGCTACAAGTCAAATCTCTCAACTGAACTGAGAACCTGTCTTCTTATTTGGTGTACTTTCTTCTGATAGAGCCCCACCCTTTACCTATTTTACATTTATCTACCCTTTCCTAATTGGTTTTCTCCAATGTCATGCCCACCTTTGAGTGGAGTCTTCGTTTTAACCTTTTTTTACATACTCACAAACCAATCAGCATGCACTCCCCATTTTGAGCCCATAAAAAGCCCAGGACCCAGCCACACTGAGAGAGAAAAACACCTGACTGCGGGGGTGGGGGACCACCCACCAGCCTCTGTGTCCCCTCTCTTCTGAGAGCTGTTCCATGGCTCTGTTGCCCAGGCCAAAGTGTGGTGGCGCAATCTTGGCTCACCGCAACCTCAGCCTCCCAGGTTCAAGTGATGCCTCAGCCACAAGAGTAGCTGGGATTCCAGATGCTTACCACCACGCCCGGGTAATTTTTGTATTTTTGGTAGGATGGGGTTTCACCATGTTGGCCAGGCTGGTCTCAAACTCCTGACCTCAAGTGATCCACCCACTTCAGCCTCCCAAAGTGCTGGGATCACAGGCCTGAGCCACTGTGCACCGCCACTGATCTGCCCTTGGTCTCTAATAATTTTGCCTTTTCCTGGGTGTCGTATGATAGAATCATACAGTATTCCATTGTACAGATGTATCACAGTTTGTTTATTCATTCACCCATTCAAAAACATTTCACTTGTTTCCAAGTTTCAGCAGTTATGAATAATGTTGCTATAATCATTCATGCACAGAATTTGTGTGAACATAAGTTTTCAGTTCTCTTGAGTAAACACCTATAAGCCAAATTGCTGGGTCAGTTAAGTGTATGTTTAACTTTATAAGAAACTGAAAAATGTCCAGAGTAGCTGTGTGATATTGTATAATAATATATGATAACTTAAGTTACTTTGCATCCTTGTCAGCACTTGGTATTGTCAATTTTTTGTTTGTTTGGCCATTCTAATAAGTATGTAAGAGCATATTATTGTGATTTTTAATTTGCATTTGCCTAATGACTAATGACGTTGACCATCTTTTCCCATGTTTATTTGTCATCTGTATCTTCTTTGGGGAGGAATCTGTTCAAAACCTTTGCCTTTTATTTATTTATTTATTTATTTATTTATTTATTTAGAGACAGAGACTCACTCTGTTGCCCAGGCTGGAGTGCAGTGACACAATGATGGCTCACTGCAGCCTCTACCTCCTGGGCTCAAGCGATCCTGCAACCTCAGTCTTCTAAGTAACCGAGGCCACAATGGCACACCACCATGTCCAGCAAATTTTTTTATTTTATGTAGAGCTACAGGCCTCACTATGTGGCTGAGGCTGGCCTGGAACTCCTGGCTTCAAGTGATCCTCCTGCCTCAGTCTCCCAAAGTGCTGGTATTACAAGTGTAAGTCACAGCCCTCAGCCTCAGTTTTTAAAATTGAGTTTTTTTCTCCTGGCCTCAGAAGATCCACCTGCCTCGGCCTCCCAAAGTGCTGGAATTACAGGTGTGAGTCACCTCAGCCAGCCTATAATGATTCTTAAAATTGAGTAGTGTGTGTTCTCCAACCTTGTTCTTCTAATGTTTTTTTGTTTTGTTTTTGTTTTTTTGAGACAGAGTCTCACTCTGTCGCCCAGGCTGGAGTGCTGTGGTACAATCTCGGCTCACTGCAAGCTCCGCCTCCCGGGCTCAAGGGATTCTTCTGCCTCGGCCTCCCCAGTAGCTGGGACTACAGGCGTCTGCCACTACGCCCGGCTAATTTTTGTATTTTTAGTAGAGACGGGATTTTACCATATTGGCCAGGCTGGTCTCAAACTGCTGACCTTGTGATCCGCCCCCCTTGGCTTCCCAAAGTGCTGGGATTACAGGCGTGAACCACCGCGCCCGGCCTATAATTATTCTTAAAATTGAGTAGTGTGCATCCTCCAACCTCGTTCTTCTAATATTTTTTTCTGCACTAATTTCATTCTCCTTTCCTTCTCCTGCCCCAATGAAATGAATGTTATACTATTTGATGTCACCCCACAGTTCCCTGAGGCGCTGTTCAATTTTTTTTTTCAATATTTTTTGTGGTTCAGATTGGATAATTTCTATTGCTCTTCAAGTTTATAGATCCTTTCCTTTTTTCCACTCTGCTCTCAAGCTATGATTGAGTCTAGGTCTGATAATTCTGAGTCATCTTGGGCTGGGATTTGCTGTTTTTTCCACCATGAGTTGCTGCAATTTTCCTGTTTTTGTTTCTGTTGTTTTTTTCAATGTTGAGCAATTTTGTATTGTATCCAGGATGTTTTTATTATTGTGTTATGAGACTCTAAGTCTTGTTAAAATCCTCTGAGGAATGCTGGATTTTTTCTTTGTTTTGGTTTAGCAGATAGTTGTCTCAGTTACATTCAGGCCAAAGTCTAGCCTCCCTTCTATGGACCATGGAATGTAATTTCAGTTTTCAAGCTTTTGCAGAATATTTCAATCTGTTCTATCTATGTTTCCCCCAGGGGCTAAATGGGAGCTGGGTAGGGGTCTACACCACACACCAGTGCTCAAAGCCCTTGGTCTTGAAATAGTTTAGGATATGCCACCTCAAAATATGCCACTTTGGTATATTGATTATTTTGAGGTGAAGACACTTAAAAAACAACAAATGCAGAGAGAAGCTTTCTCTGAACTCCCTGTATCTGCCTAAAGACAGATACTCCAAAAGGAACTCAATTGTCATCAATCCCTTTCCCAGGAGTTTCATCAACAGAAAAGATTAACTCATCATAGGAAAGCAGGCTAGATACTATCCCCAGACAAACTTTGTCAGAAACTATCATATCTCCCATCTGTTCTTCCAAGGGCCCATCATTCATTCATCTTTATTTTTTATTTTTATTTTTTGAGACAGGGTTTCACTCTCGTTGCTCAGCCTGGAGTGCAATGACACAATCTCGGCTCACTGCAACTTCTGCCTCCTGGACTCAAGCCATCCTCCCACCGCAGCCTCCCAAGTATCTGGGACTACAGGTGCTCGCCACCACACCAGGCTAATTTTTGAATTTTTTGTAGAGGCAGGGTTTCGCCATGTTGCCCAAGGTGGTCTCAAATTCATGAGCTCCTGTGACCCTCCCACCTCGACCTCCCAAAGTGCTGCGATTATAGGCGTGAGCCACACCCGGCCCATTCATCTTTACTAAAAATCATTTAATCTCCCCAAAATGCCCACATCTCTTCTGCCCTTTCCCTTATAATGATGATATACAAGCTTCCAAATCTCACTGCTTTTTGGGTATTTGCCTTTTTTTCCTGTGATGCTCCCATGCACATAATAAATTAGCATACCTTTTCTCCTATTAATTACCTGTTGTCAGTCTGTATCCTAGACCTAGCTATTGATCCTAGGTGGGTAAAGGGAAAGTCTTTCCCTCCCTTACAGTCTTCTATTTCAGATAAGTTTTTCCCACAAACACCTTGGGAGTGATCCTAAGACTTCAACCGTCTTTGAAGTCCTCTTCTCCAAAATCTCCACAATATTCTCTGGCTCCCAGAGCTCCTTCTCCTGGTTCTCTGGCCCAAATGCCTGGTTTTCAGTCTTCCTGTGCTGTCAGACACCTCCCACAACTGGATCCATCTCTGCTATGATCTGAATGTTTGTGTCCCCTCAAAATTTGTAAGTTAGAACTTATTCCCCAATTACCATGAGGAGGTAGGGTCTTTAGGAAGTGATTAGAAGGTACAGCCCTCATGAATGGGATTAATGCCCTTTAGAAGAGGCTTGAGGGAGTCCCTTTGCCCCTTCCCCCATGTGAGGACATGGAAGATACCACCTATGAGGAACAGGCCCTCACCAGACACTGAATCAGCTGGTGCCTTGATCTTGTACTTCCTAGACTCCAGAGCTCTGAGCTATAGGTTTCTGTTGTTTATAAATTCCCCAGTCTGGTCTGGCGCAGTGGCTTACATCTGTAATCCTAGCACTTTGGGAGGCTGAGGTGGGGGGATTACCTGAGGTCAGGAGTTCAAGACCAGCCTGGTCAACATGGTGAAACCCCATCTCTACTAAAAATACAAAAAATTAGCTGGGTGTGGTGATGTGCGCCTGTAATCCCAGCTACTGGGAAGGCTGAAGCAGGAGAATAGCTTGAACCTGGGAGGCAGACGTTGCATTGAGCCGAGATCATGCCATTGCACTCCAACCTAGGCAACAAGGGCAAAACTCTGTCTCAAAAAAATAAAATAAAAATAAATAAATGCCCCAGTGTAAGGTAATTTGTTATAGCAGCCAAAGTGGACTAAGACAATCTCCAAGGCAAATCAGCAAGCTCAGCTGCTGATAGAGTCACCACTCACAGGGAGAATGCAGCTTTAGAACTGGAGCCCTACAGAGCCAATAAAAGAAAACAGAAACAATAGTTCCTCATTTGTCAGAGGGGCCTCTTTCCAGTTTTCTTTTTAAAGATAGAGATACACTCTTGGTGTTCCTTTTGCAATGTTCCAGAATTTTTCTTGCTTTGAGATAGTAGAGAGAAAAATATGTGAAACTCACCATTTTGTTGGTCTTTCTCCGAGTAATTTATCTTCTAGTATTTTCTTTATTACCTTTATTATTTATTTTACTAATCTCAGTTATTTGTTTCATGTATTCTCCCCAGAATTTTTGTTGTATTCTTTGGGAGAAATAGCATGGAATATATTTATGCCATCTTTTTTTTTTTTTTTTTTTTTTTTTGAGACAGGGTCTCACTCTGTCACCCTGCTGGAGTGCAGTGGCATGATTTGGTTTACTGCAGCCTCTACATCCTGGGCTCCAGTGATCCTCCCACCTCAGCCTCCCAAATAACTGGGACTATAGCTGTGCACTACTATGCCTGGTTAATTTTTGTATTTTTTGTAGAGATGAGGGTTCATCATGTTACCCACTGGTCTTGACTCCTGTGTTCAAGTGATTTGCCCACTTTAGCCTCCCAAAGTTCTGGAATTACGGGCATGAGTCACCTCACCTGGCCTGTGTTATATATTTTAGGGAAGTAGAAATTACTGGCTAAGTCATAAATCAATATATGGAAGTTATACATTGCTTTGGCCTAAAAAGGCAGAATATCTATACCCAAAGGATTATAAATCATGCTGCTATAAAGACACATGCACACGTATGTTTATTGCGGCACTATTCACAATAGCAAAGACTCGGAACCAACCCAAATGTCCAACAATGATAGACTGGATTAAGAAAATGTGGCACGTATAAACCATGGAATACTATGCAGCCATAAAAAATGATGAGTTCATGTCCTTTGTAGGGACATGGATGAAGCTGGAAACCATCATTCTCAGCAAACTATCGCAAGAACAAAAAAACAAACACCGTATGTTCTCACTCATAAGTGGGAATTGAACAATGAGAACACATGGACACAGGAAGGGGAACATCACACGCTGGGGCCTGTTGTGGGGTGGGGGGAGGGGGAGGGATAGCATTAGGAGATATACCTAATGTTAAATGATGAGTTAATGGTGCAGCACACCAACATGGCACATGTATATATATGTAACAAACCTGCACATTGTGCACCTGTATCCTAAAACTTAAAGTATAATAAAAAAAAAAAGGCAGACTATCTTGAAGTGGGGGCTTACAGGTCATAGGTGTCTTCAGAGATTCTTTAACTTGCAATTGATTAAAGGAGTAAAGCTTTGTCTAAAATTTGGGACCAGGTGCAGTGGCTCACACAAGTAATCCCAGTGCTGTGGGAGGTTGAGGTGGGAGGATCACTTGAGCCCAATAGTTTGAGACCAGCCTGGCCAACATTGCAAGATCCCATTTCTATTATAAAATAAATAAATAAAACAAAATGGTACAGCTGTTTTGAAAAACAGTTTGGCAGTTCCTCAAAGATTAAATGTACCGAATGGAAATAATTAAGAAGACAGCCCAGGTGGGGCAGCTCATGCCTGTAATCCCAGCACTTTGTTAGGCCAAGACTGGCAGATCATTTGAGGCCTGGAGTTCAAGACCAACCTGGGCAACACAGCGAAACCCTGTCTCTACAAAAAATTCAAAAATTAGCTAGGCATGCTGGTGAGTGCCTGTAGTCCCAGCTACTTTGAAGACTGCGGTGGGAAGATCAGTTAACTCCAGGAGGTCAAGGATGTAGTGAGCCATGATTCTGCCACTGTACTCCAGCCTGGGCAACAGCGCAAGACCCTGTCTCAAAAAACAAAAAAATTTAAGAAGAAGATAACAAGGAAAAAAAATCTTAAAAAAGAATTAGGCTGGGTGTGGTGGCTCACACCTGTGATCCCAACACTTTGGGAGGCTGAGGTAGGAGGATCACTTGAGTCCAAAGGTTCAAGATCAACCTGGGCAACATAGTGAGACCCCATCTCTCTATATTTTTTAAATTAAATTTAATTTTTTTTTAAGGCAGAGTCTCTCTTTGTCACCTAGGCTGGAGTGCAGTGGCATGATCTTGGCTCACTGCAGCCTCCACCTCCTGGGCTCAAGTGATGCACCCACCTCAGCCTCCCAAGTAGCTGGAACTACTGGCTACTTTTTTTGGTATTTTTTTGTAGAGACAGGGTTTCACTATGTTGCCCAGGCTGGTCTTGAACTCCTGACCTGCCCGCCTTGGTCTCCCAAAGTGCTAGGATTACAGGTATGAGCCATGTTGCTTAGCCTCTATTTTTTAAATATTAATTTTTTTTTTAAAAAAAGGCCAGGAGTTTGAGACCAGCCCGGGCAATATTGGAAGACCTTATCACTACTAAAAATAAAAAAAAATTAGCCAGGCATGGTGGCGCATACCTGTAGGTCTAGCTACTTAAGAGGATGAAGCTGTAAGATCACTTGAGCCCAGGAGTTTGAGGTGGCAGTGAGCTATGAGATCATGCCACTGTACTCCAGCCTAGGCAACAGAGCCAGAACTTGCCTCTAAAAAAAAAAATTTTAACATAATATTACCATATAACTCAGCATTCCTCTCCTACGTATATACGTGGAGGAATTGAAAACAAGGACTTGGCTGGGCACGGTGGCTCATTCCTGTAATTCCAGCACTTTGGGAGGCCAAGGTGGGAGTTATCACTTGAGGTCAGGAGTTCAAGACCAGCATGGCCAATATGGTGAAACCCAGTCTCTACTAAAAATACAAAAATTAGCCAGGTGTAGTGGCATGTGTCTGTAGTCCTGGCTACTTGGAAGGCTGAGGCAGGAGAATCACCTGAACCCAGGAGGCAGAGGTTACAGTGAGCCGAGATCACGCCACCACACTCCAGCCTGGGCAATAGAGTGACACTCTGTCTCAAAAAAACAAAAAACAAAACAAAACAAAAAAACACAAGGACTTAAACGAATAAGATACTTGTACATAAATGTTCATAGCAGCATTATTCATAACACCCAAAAGGTAGAAACAACTCAAATGTCTACTGATGGATGAAGGGATAAATAAAATGTGGTATATCCATAAAATGGGGTATTGTTCAGCCAGAAGAAGGAATAAGTTCTGATACAGATTACAATATGGATGAACCTTGAAAACATGGTGCTAAATGAAAGAAGTTAAATAAAAAAGAACAAATATTGTATGATAACACATATAAAATACCTAGAACAGGCAAATCCTTAGATCACAGAAAGTATATTAGAGGGAAGAGACATGGTGAGTCATTGGGAAAAAATGAGAGTAAAGTCAATGAACAGAGCTGACACTGCTCAGTGGCAACACATTGTGAAGTCCTACTATCCTGGGTATAGGTGATATTAAATAGTTCTTGAATTAGATGCTAATTCTGCCCTCTAGAAGGGGGTTCCCAATTCATTGTTCTTTATGTTCCTTGATTTGACCTTCTGGGAGACAGTTCTTCCTTTATTACATTTTTTAGTTATATGTGAAGAGGGTATTGGAGAATATGCACTCTTTGGAGGCTAACCAGTATCCTGAGCTCACTTCCTGTGTATAGAGGGCTATAGACCAAAGAGACATGTTAAGTTTTGTCTAGGCTCTTGGCTCCTTTGGCAATACAATTATCTTATAAACATTACTGCTTTCTTATCTCTTAGATTCCAATCAGCTTCATTTGCCAATGGCCATAACACAGTTCTTTCCTTGACATATCTCCATTTATCTGTCTACTTAATTCTAGGTACCTTGAGCCTGTCAAGCTTGGTGAGAGACCAACATCTTTATTCCCTGTTCATTAAGCCATTTCATCCAATTGAAAGGACTTACTGGGTGATATCTCAATCCATTTAGAGATTTTAAAGATAGGTATGACAGGGATAGGCTTGGTTTGATTTTTTTAAATTATTATTAAAGGCTTCCATTAGAAAAGTATTTGCCATTGTCAACTGTGCCAGTTCCTGAATTTCTATGTTGTCTTTATTCCTTTCCATTCCTGCTTACAAATTAGTAAATTATTTTTTGGGTATTTCTCTTTCATGAAGTGTCTTTCAAATACATCCAACATTAACCTACACATGCTATTAACATTTTGTTTTCTAGTCTCTTGCACTGGAGCTATAAACTTACTATGTTCATTATTTAACTTTTAAGTAATTGCAGGTCACAGTTTTATCAAATATTCCATAGGACACCATGGGTTATCATTCTTCCAGCTGCTAAAATCAGTTTGCTTGCCCCCATCACTTGGCCCCTAAGTCAAAGTCACAAAAGTCATGCTTTTGTTAAAATGCACCCATCTCTGGCCATAAGTTTTTGTATTAATCAATATATGCTAGGTTTTGTCAAAATTTTTTTTTCAACTCCCAAGTGCTTGGAAATTGGCAAAATCTTAGTGTGACCTCAAAGGAAGATGCGGAGGCAAAATTAATATAAGTAGAATTTGGGCCAAGCTTGAGGATTGCAACTTAGGAGTACAGATTCAAGTTGCCCTGAATATACACTCTGATTAGCAGCAGTTACAAGTGGATTTTTAAAGGAAAAGAAGAGGCAGCTCCTGACTTGTTTACCAAGAATTTACATTAAAATAACCCAAGCTACTGATAGGCTATACATTGTTGTTGTTGTTGTCGTCGTCGTTTTGCATCATAAATTCTGGGAACACAAAGATCATGGGAGAGGCAGCTAGTCAGGAACAAAATTACTTTAAACAATTGTCCCCAAGCATGGATGTAGTGTGGGAGTTGGAGGATGGAAAGCAAGAATGACCAAAATCCCATGCTCTTGTCTCTTTGGGCCTGCATACCTCCCAAAGCTCAGACTGCCCTGAGCTATTTTTCTTTTCTCATTTGTAACATAAAATAATAAAAAACGTATTTCTTGTTCATGCTGTATGTTTACTGCAGGTTATACATCTCCTAATTCTAGGATACAGTCTGATAATGAAGCAGTCATGATGCTGCACATTGCCAGACTCAAAGGCAGAGAGAAAGAGGATTCTAAACAGTCACAAATTGGCAATTCAATGCCCTGGCCCTGAAGTAATTGGCCAGAACTGGACATGTGGTCTCACTCAACCACAAGAGAGCCTGAGAGTGCAACCTACTTTAAGAAGTGCCCTGCAGGTTGAGAGTGGGAAGTAGTTGGTGAACAGCACAATCCGATTGCATATGAACTTCGTAATCAAATGTACACTAGGACTGGTAAATGAGGCCCAACTTTACTAGAGTTGTAGCCCCCATACCCAGATTTAAGAGGTCCCTTTAACAGCACAAGTGCATACTATATATACTGTGCACCTTTCTCCTAGTCTTCCAGAAAGGAAGCTGTAGTGATTTTATCAGGTAACTGTGCTAGATACAGGGGAATCCCCAAGGCTTTACTTCATATTTAACCCTGACTCTGAGATGAAACCAATTCATTGATTCTCAAATAGACTTTAGAGCATCAAGTGATAACTGAAGCTTTGATCAACAAGCCCCATAGGGCAGCAATCATGCAGGGTAGTTTCTCCAGTTTCTGAATGTACAGAGGGAGGCGAGGGCCTCATCTCCATGAAATCTCCTCCTGGGCCCCTGACTCGAAGAGTAAGTCTACTATAGGAAAAAACCAGAAGCCACTGAAATACTCTTCCTCAGAAATGAAAAGTAAGTTTTATTTCAAACCTATCAGATCTATGTTCTAGAGAATGTTAAACTCTACAGATCCATCTCAGAATCAAAGGACCATATTCATATTGACAGTTGAGCTCTTATAATGGAAGTAACCTCATTCAACTCTTCTTAGAAGTAAATGATGGACAAGTAGATAATCTTTGGCAATCCTTTCCAGTTTTGTTTACACATAGGTTTCTTTTTCCCCCTGAAGAACTAACAAGAAAAAGCCAGATTCAATTACTGTGATTTGGCAGCTTGAAACAACAAACTGGTTTTTCCTGTCCTGAGCTATAATTTCAATTAAATAGTTTTAAAAGCTATGATGGCATAGGAACAAAATATTTGGTAAGTGACACCTGGAAACCTGCAGTTTAATTCTCTAAGCACTGAAATTTTTTTCAATATTTTAACCATTTTGAGCAGAAATTCTTTAAAAATGTCTATCAACATAGTCCCTGCCCTTTTTCTTTCTTGTTTGTTGTCTTTTCATTATTTTCTCCTGGGTTTTCTAACAACCTCTGACCTTTATCCATTCAAGTCTACCAGCTTGGCACTGTCTGAAGATATTGATCTAGAGAATGTCATTTTGTGTGCATAATGTTTGCAGTGTCAACTGCACTAAACATAATTTGATCTGGCCTTAATTTCTCTGGGGCATCATAGGGAACCCCAGTTATTGTACAATATCATAATGCACTCATGCCTTCAATAGGGTTGCCACATTTAGCAAATAAAATTACAGGACATCCAGTTAAATTAGAATTTGATAATCAATGAATTTTTAAAAGTATATCCGAAATATTCCATACTTCGTTGCTTATTTGAAATTTAAATTTAACAAGGCTTCTGTATTTTTTTTTTTTTTTTTTTGAGACAGACTTTACCCTCTTGTTGCCCAGGCTAGAGTGCAATGGTGCAATCCTTGGGTCGCCGCAACCTCTGCCTCCCGGGTTTAAGCAATTCTCCTGCCTCAGCCTCCTGAGTAGCTGGGATTACAGGCATGTGCCACCACGCCCGGCGAATTTTTTGTATTTTTAGGAGAGATGGGGTTTCTCCATGTTGGTTAGGCTGGTCTCGAACTCCCAAACTCAGGTGATCTGCCCGCCTCGGCCTCCCAAAGTGCTGGGATTACAGGTGTGAGCCACCGCGCCAGGCGAAGGCCTCTATTTTATCTGACAATTCTAATTAGGTACCACTGAGATACATAGTCCTATTTGGCCCTGGCTGCCTTTAGACTATTATCTTGTTCTCATTTGAAAGAGCTGCAGACCTGGCGTACTGATTTGAATTGTTGGATGTCCAGACTTGCAGTTCAGGCTCAGCTGACATTCTTGCCCTGGTGAGCTTCTGTACCTTCCCCTTCGCCCTCTGAAGGTTGGCTGAATGATCAACTGACAAAAGTCAGATTAATAAGAGAAGAGGCAGGCTGGGCACGGTGGCTCATGCCTGTAATCCCAATACAATGGGAGGCTGAGGCAAGAAGATCACTGGAGCTCAGGAGTTTGAGACCAGCCTGCACAAAATAGTGGGAACCCATCTCTACTAAAAGTAAAAAAAAATTAGCCAGGTATGGTGGCATGTGCCTATAGTCCCAGCTACTCAGGAGGCTGAGGCAGGAGGATTGCTTAAGTGGGAGGCTGAGGCAGGAGGATCACTTAAGCCTTGGAGGTCAAGGCTACAGTAAGCCATGATCATGTGACTGCACTCCTTCTAGAGCGAGACCCTAACTCAAAAAAAAAAAAAATACTCAAAAAAAAGAAAAAAGGCATAGAAATTTATTAGTGTGCATGAGGAGAAATCACAGGGTGATTACTCTTATCCCCCATGTAGTAAAGAAGGCTATATACCATCTTTACAAAGAAAGAGAGCTCCAAGCATGGCCAAAAATAGATTATGGTGGTAAATCAGGTTATAGTGGCAAAACAAGTTACAGGAGGGAGAGAAGCAGAGGCCTGACTAGCAAAGGTGGGTAGCAGCCCTCAGAGAGACTAGATGGTGGAAGTTTCTTTCAGACCTTTAAAGGTGTCAGAATCTTAGTAAATCTTTCCTAGATCTGGACAAGGAAAGTCCTCAGAGAAAGCCTGGCTACATTAATGCAGATTCTCTACAGATGCAAATCTGCCCTACAAGAGACAGTTTTGCAGGGCTACCGGGCTACTTTTTTTTTTTTTTTTTTTTTTTTTTTGAGACAGGGTCTTGCTCTATCAGCCAGGCTGGAGTACAGTAGCATGATCATGGCTTAATGTGGCCTTGAACTCCTGGGATCAAGCGATCGTCCCACCTCAGCCTCCCTCATGAGTAGCTAGGACTAAAGGCATGTACCATTACGACTGGTACATGTTTAAATTTTTATTTTTTGTAGTGATGGGGTCTCAATGTGTTGCTCAGGCTGGTCGCGATCTCCTGGGCTCAAGCAATCTGCTGGCCTCAGCCTCCCAAAGTCTTGGGATTACAAGCGTGAGCCACCACCTCTGTCCTGCAAAGGCTACTTCTGATTGCAGGCCCTCTAAACAGTCATCTCAAAATATGTCAAAGAAGTATATTTTGGGGTGAAATATTTTGATTTCCTTCAAAGCCATTGTAGGGTTAATAATTGGTCTAATTTCAATATTGCTGTTTATTGGGAAATAGGGAGGCCCAAGGGGGAGAAGGGTGGGGAAATGGGCAGTTGGTGGAGTAGTCAGAACACACATAACATTTATTAATTAAGTTTGCCTTCCTATATGAGTACAGTACATGGCACCTGTATTAGTCCATTTTCATGGTGCTGATACAGACATAACCGAGACCGGGAAGAAAAAGAAGTTTAATTGGACCTACAGTTCCACATGGCTGGGGAGGCCTCAGAATCATGGTGGGAGGTGAAAGGTACTTCTTACACGGCTGCAGCAAGGGAAAAATGAGGAAGAAGCAAAAGCGGAAACCCCAGATAAGCCCACTGGATTTCATAAGACTTATTCACTATCATGAGAATAGCACAGGAAAGACTGGCCCCCATGATTCAATTATCTCCCCCTAGGTCTCTCCCTCAACACGTGGGAATTCTGGGAGATACAATTCAAGTTGAGATTTGGGTGGGGACATAGCCAAACCATATCAGCACCCCAAAACAATTACCATAGTAACATCGAAGATCATTGATCACAAAGCACTATACCAGATATAATAATGATGAACAAATTTAAATCTTGCAAAAATTATTGAATACTATGTAACACAGAGACACAAAGTCAGCACATGCTGTTGGAAAAATGGCATCAATAGATGTGCTTGAGGCAAGGTTGCCACAAACCTCCAATTTGTAAAAAAAAAAAAAAAAAACAAAGGCAATGTCTGTGAAGAGCAATAAAGCAAATCACAATAAAACGAGGCATGCTGTTATCATCATCTAACAGGCACATTTTGGTTTCAAAAAAAACTAGACATGTATTAAGATCTAATATGTATTTTACCATCCAGGAATTTTCTCAAGATTGTATTGCAGAAAATTTTAAAACCAGTTATTCTACTCTAATACTGTTATTTATTTTTCTTCAATATCACTTTTTTTCTAAGTATGTCTCTCTTGGACATGGTTTTAATCATTTGCAATATAAAGAGACATAGGCTTAATTTATAGCAGCCCTGAGTTAACAAAAAGAGATAATCCTGTTCGCTTATTTGATAATCCAGCTGAACCTGAAGTACTGATTTCAGCCTGTTCATCACCTGAATGGGCTGCCGTGGTTAGAGGGTTTCCAACACAGCTACTGGAAGACTTTTAAAAGGTAATGCCGTGATCCATGCAGCCAGGAAGGGGTTGGTCCCTCATAACTCTGCAATCCTCTGGGCCCAGTTTTCTTTTTCCTCTCCCGGGTGATGACACTAGGCCCACTGGTGGTACGTCTTTGGGTTTCCCTCAGTCTCAATATCTCAGTCAGGGTGGGCGAATTGGAAGAACAAGCCTTCTTGCAGACCACTGGTTGATTGGCAGCCTTTGCCATAGCTAATCTGGTTGTTTTCAGGTCAGTGACAGTCACTTTTAGGAGCAGGTTCGTTTGCTTTCAAAATCCATCTCCCCGTGCCTCTCAGGGTTCTTTGCCCCAAAGGACTTTGCCCTTCCTTACGCAGTGGACACCTTGGCACCCTCTGCAAACAGACAGTCCCGCAGAGGCCCTCGACGAGTGTCACTCCATCTGTTTCGCGCTCCTAGGAGAGGTGTAGCAGAAAGCAGTGCCCCAGGCCTCCACGCGACGGTGAAGCAGAAACCAGGGGCTGCCAGCAGAGCAGCCCAGGTGCGTCGCCTTAGGGACAGAGCTGCCAAGTGCCGAGCTGGGGCTGCCAGAGCCGAGCCGGGAACGGCATTTGACAGAGCCGAGGCGGAAGCCGGAGCATTTGGGGGACGGGACCGCGGGAACCCGGAAACGCCTGGGCTGCACCGAGCTGGCGGTGGCTACGGCGACGGGAGCCGGCGGCTCTGCGGGTCAGCGGTCGCGTAGGACCCAGCGGACTCGGCAGCCTGGGGCGCCCGGCGGAGCTGAACCGCGGCCCCCGGTGGTGGGCTCAGCCGGTCGAGCTGCGCCGGAGGTGAGTCCTTAGCGCACCTGGGGAGGGGCGGGAACCAGGAGGCCAGCGGCTGCGGGGCGGCCCGGGCAGCTCCTGGAGGAGGAGGAAGACGAGGCATGCGAGGAGCTGATGTGAAGTCTGTAGGGGTGAAGGGGACGGTATCGAAGACCTGAAATACAGTCCTAGCTAAGTAGGGGTGGGAGCAGATGAGGTGACACGCTGTTACTCCGACGGACGACGTGCGGAATGTGCTGGGTGGAGGAGGAAAAAAGGCCCGAGGAGAGGGGTGTGTCTAGCGAATGAAGACGGCAGTGTGTGCCTCAGCGCCTGGTGCGTGAGGAGCTAGTGACGGGTGGGCCCGGCTGGGGCCAGTCATTCCTTCAGTGAACATCCCATGAGCTCTCGCTCGGTGTTGAGCCCTGTGGTAGGCACAGATGCACCCGACCAGCACCTGGAGCTCAAGAAGCCGCAGGAACTTAAAGAAATGGAAAGGCTGCCCTTGGTAAGGCTAGTAAGAATACAAGGACTGTTTGAAGTGGGGTGAGATTCTCATCAGAACAGGTGTGTGGGTGCATTGCTTTATAGTAAAAGACGATCTTTTCTTATGTTCTCTTAAATGCAGTATTTGAAAATTAAGTCTTTTTGTTTTTGAAATCAACATTCGACTTTAGTAGTTAAAGATGAAATTTGGTGAAGTTTCTTACTTGGTGTTCTTATTCACTTTCACTGGTAAACTCAGGGTGTTTCAAGGGAATGACTTGTAAACTTACATTTCTGATGCTAACTTTCCTCCCAACTGTTGATTCTATCTCTTCAGCATCTCAAATTTAGTTCTCCCCTTTTTCATTCCCACTACCTGTCTGCTAAATATGCTCGTCTTTCCTCTTCTTACTTGCACTATAGCAATAACTTCCAAACTGGACTTGTCCTCAGCCTGGCACCCTTCCAGTCACTTGCCTCCATATTACTTTTAAAGCCAAAGATCTTATGACTTTCTTTTTTTGGTTGTTCCTTCTTCAGGAATACGCAGTGACTCTCTATCGGCTTCAGAATAAAATGTAAATTATTTAGGGAGGCATTTAATAAATTTTATATTATTTAGGGAGGTTTCAAATTTTTCCTTCAAAATTTGAGTCTGACGATGGCTCCAGTAAAATCAATATGATTCTTTTTTTTTTTTTTAGATGGAGTCTCGCTCTGTCACCCAGGCTGGAGTGCAGTGGCGCAATCTCAGCTCACTGCAAGCTCCGCCTCCCGGGTTCACGCCGTTCCCCTGCCTCAGCCTCCTGAGTAGCTGCGACTACAGGCGCCCGCCGCCACACCCGGCTGATTTTTTGTATTTTTAGTAGAGACGGGGTTTCACCGTGTTAGCCAGGATGGTCTCGATCTCCTGACCTCGTGATCCACCCACCTCGGCCTCTCAAAGTGCTGGGATTACAGGCGTGAGCCACCGTGCCCGGCCCCCAGTATGATTCTTTATTTTTTCCTTTTATTCTATTAAACAAGTATTACTTTTTTCCCACAAATCCTATTTTTTAGCCAAACTAGTCGTTAATTAGACGGCCAGTTTCTGAACATGCTATATGCCTGTCTGCCTTGGTGTTTGCTTTTATCATTTCTTCCTACAAAGAAGAAACAAGGAGGGCCTTCCTTGCTGTCTTTGTAGAAATTCTACTTATTCTTCAATTCCTAAAATGCCATCTGTTTCTTATGCAGCTTTCTGAAATCTGCCATAAATCCGTTCATTCTTTTTTTCTTTTTCTTTTTCTCTTTTTTTGAGGGAGTTTCACTCTTGTTGCCCAGGCTGGAGTTCAATGGTGCGATCTCGGCTCACTGCAACCTCTGTCTCCCGGGTTCAAGCGATTCTCCTGCCTCAGCCTCCCGAAGTAGCTGGGATTACAGGTGCCCGCCACCATGCCCAGCTAATTTTTTTGTATTTTTAGTTGAGATGGGGTTTCACCATGTTGGCCAGGCTGGTCTTGAACTCCTGACCTCAGGTGATCCACCTGCCTCGACATCCCAAAGTGTTGGGATTACAGGCGTGAGCCACCACGCCCAGCCCATTTTTTTTTCTTCATGTGTGCTGGGCTTTATAAATCTTACAATACTTGTTAAATTTCCATTGTAATTTGAGAGTTCTATTATCCCTACTATAATGTAAGCTTCCTAAGGAAAGAATTTGTACTTAACTACCTTTTTTTTTTTTTTGAGATGGAGTCTTGCTCTGTCACGCAGGCTGGAGTGCAGTGGCGTGACCCTCTCGTCTCACTGCCACCTCTGCCTTCCAGGTTCGAGAGATTCTTCTGCCTCAGCCTCTCGAGTAGCTGGGACTACAGGCGTGCATCACCACACCCAGCTAATTTTTGTGTTTTTAGTAGAGACGGGGTTTCGCCATGTTGGCCAGGCTGGTTTTGAACTCCTGGCCTCAAGTGATCCACCCACCTCACCTCCTAAAGTGCTGGAATTACAGGCATGAGCCACTGTGCCCAGCCTGTACTTACTACATTTTTAAAGCACTTTAGTACTTGAACACATCATGATGTATTAGACTCTTAAATATTTGTTACATTAATCATGTAATGAAACAGTCTGTTATTGTGCTCCTGGAGACAAGATGAGCTCTTGAGTTGTTATAGAAACTTACTGTGGATTTAATATTTGAAAATGCTTTTTTGTTCCATGTTTTAGTACCTCATTTGATCCTAGTAATAAATCGTTGGTGTAGGATAGTTATTATCACCGCCGTTTTATAGATAAGAATATTAAAGTTCAGACAGTGCAAATAATTTGCCCTGGGACCTACATATACGCCTTAGGCTGCCTCAATTATATCTGAAATTGATATAATTTGTGTCCTGAAACATGTGCCTTTTACTCAGTAGAAATTCAACATGTTGAACGAGTGATTGGATAAGTTACAGAATCAATGGAAAGAATCTCATTTGAAAGCCTAAACTTGTTCAGTAGCCATGAAGTATAACTTTTGAGCTTTTCCTTTCCTGAGAAGTATAGAGAGTGAAGTTTCTGTTTGATGTTAATCAACTGTGGATTTGTGTGTGTGTGTGTGTGTGTGCGTGTAAGTGCCAGAAATTTAGAGTAAGTTATAGACCTGTCTGGGTAACTGAAATAGCTTGAACATCATCACACTGACAGTTAATAATGTCATTCGTGAGTATTAATTTATTATTAAATAAGATTCAGGTGAATATGAATTGGTAGCTTAACATTAGATTTTAATCCTCACAAAAGCAATGTATTCTTAAGTATGTTCAACTTAATTATCTCTATTAATGAAGGAGTATAGTGGTTATATATTTTTAATCATTGTTTCTTTAATGTATCTTGTTATATAAATTTGAGTGTTTTATATATAAGCATGAAAATGACTTTAGAAGCTACAGTGTTGCTTAGCTTCTCTATCCAGATTGCCTGACCAGAACTCTTTCTAGTTTATCATCCGTATTGGAGATACCATCTAAAATGAAACCAAAGAGCCAGTTTAAAATAAGTTGCTGTACTTAGAGATAAGAAGTTTGATTGAAAAGGTATGCTAGGTCAGGAAGCATAGTAGAAATTAGAATTAAGATGAAGCTGAAACTGGGCCGGGTGCGGTGGCTCATGCCTGTAATCCCAGCATTTTGGGAAGCCCAGGCGGGCGGATCATGAGGTCAAGAATTTAAGACCAGCCTGACCAGCATGGTGAAACCCTGTCTCTCCTAAAAATACAAAAATTATCCAGGCGTGGTGGTGGACGCCTGTAGTCCCAGCTATTCGGGAGGCTGAGGCAGGAGAATTGCTTGAACCCGGGAGGTGGAGGTTGCAGTGAGCCAAGATCGCTCCATTGCACTCCAGCCTGGGCGACAGAGGGAGACTCCACCTCAAAGAAAAAAAAAATGAAGCTGAAACTTTGAGGTCATGTCAGATAAAATGCTAAGAAACAAGCTCATTCCACAAAGTATCTACACAGGACTTTATATCTACCCAGAGCCTAGTTTTTTCTGTAAAAGTTATATAAGTTTTTTTCTAAATTCATATATGCTATAAAACCAATTTCAAACAGCATTTCTAATAGTATTTTCTATCATGAGTAGGTTTTATAAAGGTATTCAATGAATAAGGCATTGTAGTATAATAATCACTTTATTTGATTTATATTCCTTAATCATAACCACCCTACAAAATACATACTGTTATTTATCACCATTTTATAGACAAGAGAAAGGAGGGACAGAGAGATTAAATAATTTGCTGTACTAAGTTGTAGAGACAGAATGTGAACTCAGTCTGAGACCAAAGGCATACTTTTATATACTATGGTGACTCACCCTCTAATACTTGGATGTGCTTTTTTGTTTTTTAAATAATTTTTTGTAGAGATGAAGTCTTCTTATGTTGGCTTGGCTGTCCTTGAACTCCTGGCCTCAAGGGATCCTCCCACCAGGGCCTCTGAAAGTGTTGAGATTACTGGTGTGATCAATCCATAGACATGCTTAAACACAGGCTTTACTGCAAAGACTATGGGCTTTGACTGAGATAAATCTTGGTTCATGTCTGAGCTCTGACGAGTTATGCAAGACAAGCCATACACTTAATATCTCAGAACCTCTGTTTCTTAATCTGTAAAATGAATACCTCCTTTTACAGATTAAATGAGATCTAAATGAGATAATACCTGTAAATCACCTAGCACAATGCCTGATATACTGTAGGTATTCAAGATTCTCTTACTATTTTTACTTCTCTCATGAAGTACAGTTATTACAGTTATTAGAAAACATTTAATGCAAACCAGTTTTGACCTGCATTTGTCTTTTTTTTTTTTTTTTTGAGACAGGGTCTCACTGTCACCTTGGCTGGAGTACAGAGGCACAATCTCAGCTCACTGCAACTTCTGCCTCCCTGGCTCAAGTGATCTCCCACCTTTGCCTCCCGAGTAGGTGGAACTACTGGCATGTGCCACCATGCCTGGCTAATTTTTGTATTTTTTGTTGAGACAGCTTTCACCATGTTGCCCAGGCTGGTCTCAGACTTCTGGGCTTAAGTGATCCGCCCACCTCAGCCTCCCAAAGTGCTGGGATTGCAGGCCTGAGCCACCATGTCCAGCCCCTGCATTTGTCTTTTATGTTATTACACAGAGTTGTGAAGAGATCATTCTCCCACACTAAATATTGTGGGGTTTATTTATTATTTTATAAATCAACATAGAGTAAATGCTTAATATATGAAAGGTGCTGGTATGGAGAAGCAGGAAATACAGTGAATAGAAGAAGGAAATGTATATCATTTGTCAACAAATTAGTCTGATAAAATTTATGAGTGCTATTATAAAAGGCACATGCAAAATGGCATGAGAGTATAGTAGAGTGAACGATTCAGTCTGCTTGGAAGACATATGAAACTTCACTGAAACTTGTATTTTGAGTCCTGTAAGATATGTAGAGGTTCTACAAATAGAGAAGGGAGAAGAGGTGTTTAAAAAGAGGAATATTTGTTCAGTGAATGCATGAAAGAACAAGATTGAGACAGGTAATAGTTTATGGCAGGAAATGTAGGTTGGGACCAGATTATGAGGGCTGTTTTATGTGAAGGAGTTTGGACTCTATCCTCTATTTTGTAAGAAGTCAATTAAACTTTACAAACAGGGCAAGGCACAGTGACTCATGCCTGTAATCCCAGCATTTTGGGAGGCCTAGGTGAGAGGATCACTTGAGGGCAGGAGTTTGAGACCAGCATGGGCAATGAAGCAAGACTCCGGCTCTACAAAAAAAAAAAAAAATTATCTGGTTGTGGTAGCATGCGGTTGTAGGTTCAGCTACTTGGGAGGCTGAGGCAGAAGGATTGCCTGAGCCCAGTAGGTTGAGGCTGCAGCAAGCCGTGATCACAGCACTGCACTCCAGCCTGGGTGACAGAGTCAGACTTGGTCTCAAAAAAACCCCCCCAAAAAAACAAAAACAGAAGAGATGTGATCAGACCTATGTCTTATTAAGACATCTGCTATATGGAGTCTAGATTAGAGTTGAGAGTGTCTGAAGCTTGCCCTCTTCAGTTAGGCAGAGTGGCATAAGACTTGAACAGTAAATGTAGAACAAACATAATTAATATATATTTATATTCTCTGTAGCTTAAGCTTATAGTATGTATAAACTTCTAAGACTGTGGGTTTACTTGGAAGTGGTTGCAATTTCATGTTTAGAAAAGGTGTTTGTTAAAAAAACAAAACTATACAGCATTTGGATTCGAATATTGGAATCTTGTTCTCAAGGGAAGGTGGTAATCTAACATTAATTATTTAAACACAATCAGCAGCTAGGATTTTTTAAAGTTTGAAAACCTTTGACAACAAAGGAAGATAAATTGTTCTGTAAAGGCACATGCACTGTAAGTTTATCACAGCACTATTCACAATAGCAAAGACATAGAATCAACCTAGATGCCCATCAGTGGTGAACTGGACATAAAACTATGGTACATATACACCCTGGAATACTATGCAGCTATAAAACAATGAGACTATGGCCTTTGCAGCAACATGGATGGAGCTGAAGGCCATTATTCTAAACAAATTAATGCAGGAACAGAAAACTAAATACCGCATGCTCTCAGTTATAAATAGGAGCTAAACATTCAATACATATGAACACAAAGAAGGGGACACAGTAGACATTGAGGTCTATTTAAGGGTGCAGGGTTGGAGGAGGGTAAGGATTGAAAAATTGCCTATTGGGTATTATGCTGATTACCTGGGTGACAAAATTATCTATACACCAAAGCCCCAGGACACACAATTTACCCATGTAACAAATGTGCATACCTACCCCTTACCTTCAATCTAAAATAAAATTTGGGGGAAAAAAAAAAGAATGTTTGACAGTTTGTCAGACCATAAATCCATAAAAACTGCTCATTCTATATTGTTTCAGTTAAATTATTTTCACATTAAATTTTTAAACATAATTTATGAATGCTACAAAGAAAACTATTTTAAGGCCCCTCACCATTCAGGTTTAACCTCAGGCTGAATAGCTAAACATTGTTCTCGATTACCCTTCTATGCTTTATTTATTTAAAACAGGGTCTTACTCTGTCACACAAGAAGGAGTGCAGTAGGCTCGGTGCAGTGGCTCACACCTGTAATCCCAGCACTCTGAGAGGTAGAGGTGGGCGGATCACCAGAGGTCAGGTGTTTGAGAACAGCCTGACGAACATCGTGAAACCCCGTCTCTATTAAAAAATACCAAAAAAAATTAGCTGGGCATGGTGGCAGGTGGCTGTAATCTCAGCATCTCAGCTACTCGGGAGGCTGAAGCAGGAAAATCACTTGAACTCGGGAGGTAGAGGTTGCAGTGAGCCAAGATCACGCCATTGCACTCCAGCTTGGGTGACAAGAGTGAAACTCCCAACTCAGAAGGAAGGGAGGAAGGGAGGAAGGGAGGGAGGGAGGGAGGGCAGTGATGTGATTACAGCTCATTGCTCCTGGGCTCAAGCAATCCTCCAGCCTCAGCTTCTCGAGTAGCTGGGAGTATAGATAGGCACACGCCACAACATCCGGCTAATTTTTAAAAGTTTTTTGTAAAGACAGAGTCCGACTATATTGCCCAGGCTGGTCTGGAACTCCTGGGCTCAAGGGATCCTCCCACCTTGGTCTCCCAAAGTGCTGGGATTATAGGCGTGACACACCGCGCCTGGCCCTTGTATGCTTTAATACCTAAACATTTGAAAAATCATTGGAAAATGCTAGAACCTTGTAATGTTAGTGCATGGGGAGCAACTCTATCTTAATGAGTAATTATATTTTACTTTCTGCGTATAGATATGTTTCAGTTGGCATGTTTTGATACATGTAGTATATCTGAGATTGAGCAATAAATTATGTTTGAAGGAGTCAACTTGAATAGTCTAGTATGGACAGAGACTAAAATTGGGAAATATTTTTCTCTAGCTTATAAGCTTTATATCTGATTATATATTATTAATATTTCAAGTTATAAAAACAAACATACTAATGAAAATAGTGACAATCTGTACTGTTTTGCCTTTTATGTCCTTTCTTCCCCCTACCCATGCCTACCTATGTCTTTTAAAACAGCAAAGAGGCTGGGCGGGGTGGCTCATACCTGTAATCCCAGCACTGTGGGAAGCTGAGGCAGGAGGATGGCCTGAGCCTGAGACCAGCCTGGGCAACACAGGGAGACCCCATCTTTACAAATAAAAAAATATTTAAAAAATTTAGCTAGGTGTGGTGGCACATGCCTGTGGTTGCAGCTACTCAGGAGGCTGAGGTGGGAGGATAGCTTGAGCCCAGGAGGTAGAGGCAGCAGTGAGCCGTGGCATATGCCACTGCACTCCAGCCTGGGGAACAGAGTGAGACCCTGTTTCAAAAAATATAAAATAAAATAAGAAAATAAGAAATAAAATAATAAAACAAATTGATGTTTTCCAAACTAAGCGGTAGTAGAAGAATTGGTTTGTAACACTGGCCAAGTCCTTGTTTTTTCTATGGAAATGTTACGGTTAAACATTTAGTTTTGTGAGCAAAAAGTGGTTGGGTCAGTTTTCTATGAGAAGATTACTGGAGTAGTTTCTCATTCATTTAGTATCTTTGTTGTTACTGAGTCCAGAATATATTTTAAAAAGTATTTATTGAGTGCATACTGTGTGCAAGGAATTGTTCTATGTACTCTTCAGTAAACCGGTTTTCCTAATAATTAATTTTTTAAAATATAGCAACTTAATTTCATCCAATCTTTCTCTGAAACATATTTAATGCTTTCTTCTGGAATAGACATAGAGTGTTCCCTTTGGCAGCACATATACTAAAATTCGAACATTATGGAGAAGATTAGCATGGCCCTTGCTCAAGGATGCTACACAAATTCATGAAGCATTCCATTAGGGAAGAAAAAATAGATGTAGAATTGGAAACGTTACATTTAAAAAATATAGACAGTTCCTCATATTAATTTCTTATGGCTGCTGTAACAAATTATCACAAATTTTATGGCTTAAAACAACAGCAATTTATTCTCTCACAGTTCTGGAGACCAGAAATCCAAAATTAATATAACTGAGTTGAAATCTAATTGTCAGCAAGGCCTCACTCCATCTGGTTGCTCTGGGAGAGCATCCATTCCTTTCCTCTTCCAGCTTCTGTTGGCTGCCAATATTCCTTTGCTTGTGCCCGCATCACTCTAATATCCAAGGACAGCATCATCAAATCTCTCTCTGCTTCATCTTTATATTGCATTCTTCTCTTGTGTATCTGTATTCTCCTTTTCTTTCTTCTCTTTTTTATTTGAGACAGAGTCTCACTCTGTTGCCCAGGCTGGAGTGCAGTGGCGTGATCTCGGCTCACTGCAAGCTCCACCCCCCGGGTTCATGCCGTTCTCCTGCCTCAGCCTCCCGAGTAGCTGGGACTACAGGCGCCCACCACCATGCCCAGCTAATTTTTTATATTTTTAGTAGAGACAGTGTTTCACCATGTTAGTCAGGATGGTCTCGATCTCCTCTATCTCATGATCCGCCCACCTTGGCTTCCTAAAGTGCTGGGATTACAGACGTGAGCCACAGTGCCGGGCCTCCTTTTCTTTTTAAAAATATTTTTCCAGGCCAGGTGCAGTGGCTCATGCCTGTAATCCCAGCACTTTGAGAGGCCGAGGTGGGTGGATCACCTGAGGTCAGGAGTTCAAGACCACCCTGGCCAATATGGTGAAACCCCATCTCTACTAGAAATACAAAAATTAGCCGGGCATGGTGGTGCAAGCCTATAATCCCAGCTACTCGGGACACTGAGGCAGGAGAATCTCTTGAACCCAGGAGGCAGAAGTTGCAGTGAGCCAAGATCACACCATTGCACTC
Source organism: Pongo pygmaeus (assembly GCF_028885625.2). Classification (NCBI taxonomy): domain Eukaryota; kingdom Metazoa; phylum Chordata; class Mammalia; order Primates; family Hominidae; genus Pongo; species Pongo pygmaeus. The sequence continues at coordinate 130,043,160 of NC_072373.2, read as the reverse complement.
CAGCCTGGGCAACAGAGCAACACTTCGTCTCTCTCTCTCTTTCTCTCTCTCTCTCTCTCTCTCTATATATATATATATATATATATTCCGGCTTTATTGAAGTGTTTATATATATACATATTAATTAAATATTTGATGGCTGATTTCCATCTGGAGAATTGTGTGATAACTGTATTTTTTTACTTCTATCCCCAATCTTCTTAGTTTTGAATCTTTACTAATGATTAGTGCCTGTAGACCCTACCTGGCTTTTACACAAGTCTCTGTTCTTTGTAGAATATCTTTAACTGTTGAAAATGGTGGGAAGTGACCATAACAGAATGAGGTAGAGCAGAATTGCATGAGAGTGTGGGGAAATGGGAGGATGGGAAGGAGTAAGTTCATTTTTACATGGCACCACACATTGAAAGGAGATCTTAGAGATATTAAGTCGTTTTGTTTTCCAAATCATGCATTTCTGTAAAGAGTACAATAGTGCTGAACGATTTTTATCTAAACATTAGAATGCAAATAGGTTTTATATTTGTATAGGTAAAGAAATATCCGAATACTCTTGGTTTTATTTGAATCTAGGAATGGAAATTTTGCAGCCTATGAAAGAACAAGTTAAAAATGGATACCACTGTAACTTACGTACAGGTGATATTTTCTTAGTAAACAGTTACCGTTACCTGACACCTTGAGGAAGAAAGAAAAGGAAAAACAATGAAAAGTTGTTTAACTTAGAATGTGATAGGAGCCTGTAAGTTATAAAGAGTTGGTTAAATGTTATTGAGCAAAATTTTGCTTTTCTTAAGCACTTAAGAGGCAACTAATTTAGGGGAGGCTATTGTTTCTATCATAAAAATTGAGTTTATTATATCTGTAGTGTAAATTACTTTCTACTTATTTCTTTCACTTACATAAAAAAGGTTTTTGGATTTTCCACGAGATTATTATGAATTTCAAGTGCAAGATATTGTTGCTCTTCTTCTTGAGTACTGTATCTACTTCTGAGGTAGTTAGAAAAGAATATATACAAATACCAGTGTCAAAAGTTAAGTCAGTTATGATGAATTTTATTTGTCATTATTTAGCCTGTAATAATAGGTTATAGTTTTAAAGTTTTGGCATCATGGAAGATAATGGACAAAAAATTGCAACTGAGCTCAGCATTTCTGTATGTATATACTTTTTTCTGGTGATTTATTTGGAAAAACCTTAAAATGTTTGTTTTTTACCCTAATAGTTGTCTCTGACCAGTGTATAATGTGACATATTTGCATAGCACTTTGTAACTTGTGTGTTTTCATATATACTCTCTTATGTCATTAACCTCTAGTAGACTGATATTGTTACTAAGGGAGTATAGTGTTTAGAAAATGTAAACATAGCTTACTCTAAAAATCATAACTTAGGAATTTAGCCCTTGTTTTTATAATAGAAGGAAAATTGACTTGCAGAATATCTAAGATACTAGGTAGTCTAAAAATGTATATGAATTTTATTTTATTTTATTATTATTTTATTTTATTATATTTTTTATTTTATTATTTATTTATTTATTTTTGAGACAGAGTCTTGCTCTGTTGCCCAGGCTGGAGTGTAGCGGTGGGATTTCGGCTCACTGCAACCTCCTCCTCCCGGGTTCAAGAAATTCTTGTGGCCTCAGCCTCCTGAGTAGCTGAGATTACAGGTGTGTGCCACCATGCCTGGCTAATTTGTGTATTTTTAGTAGAGACGGGGTTTTGCCATGTTGACCAGGCTTGGCCCGAACTCCTGGCCTCAAGTGATCCGCTCACCTCAGCCTCCCAAAGTTCTGGGATTACAGACATGAGCCACTGCACCCAGCCTGTATATGAATTTTAGTACAGTTTTAAAACATTGACTAAACATTTAGTTTTTTAGGACTTTTAGTGGCTGGAGACATATCAGCAAAATACAGATATTGTCTCAGAATGATAAACTTTATACACAGACTGAAAAAGTATACAGACTATACATTGGTGAGCCACTGGAAATAAGTCTGTAGTAATACTGATTTTAGGGTTTACCTACACCTACAAGGATGTATTTTTTTTTTTTTTTCTTGAGACAGAGTCTTGCTGTGTTGCCCAGGCTGGAGTGCAGTGGCACAATCTCAGCTCACTGCAACCTCCGCCTCTTGGGTTCAAGTGATTCTCGTGCCTCAGCCTCCTGAGTAGCTGGGATTACAGGCACACACCACCACGCCCAGCTAATTTTTTGTATTTTTAGTAGAGACGGGTTTTGCCATGTTGCCCAGGCTTTGAACTCCTGAGCTCAGGCAATCCGCCCACCTTGGCCTCCCAAAGTGCTGGGATTACAGGTGTGAGCCACTGTGCCCGGCCTGTATTCTATTTTTGAAAAGATGAATATAAATTATTAGTATATGGTGTTTTGAATATTTTAGAACTTGGTGTAGATCTGTAATGCAATTAATGAAGATATAAATAATTTATCAGTATCTCATTAATTTGGGGATGGGGTGGTAGTAAGTGTGCATTAATGAAACATATACATTATGAAATGTATATTTTTAAAATATTTAGACCTGTAAAGTAACTCGTAATTGGCTGATAAAACCTTGTAAAGCAAGGATCTTTGGGAGCTGCTTTAATAAAAATGAAGGTAACTAGTATATCACATATATTTAAACTATAGATTTTAGTGTGTTTGAAAATCTTTTTCTCTTGAGTATTAAATAATTACTGAAAATATCTTTGAACATGAAATAAGCTAATATTTTTTGTATAAAATGCAAAAGTAAATTCTAACCAAGCCATCATCCAAACTCATTAAATCCAAATGAATGGAGTTTAGATAAATGAAATTTTCTTGTATATTTTCCCCCAAGAGGTGAGAATAGATTTAAAAATAATAAAACTCAACTTTATAAATATCAAACATCCAAAAATTTAGAGGAGAATTAGTGATTAGAAAGCAAGTTCAAGATCCATTAGGGTGACAAACAAAACCCTAAAATATTTTTTGTGCACAGGACTGTAAAGGATTTATAGAAGTACTAGCAATGTGATTGCTGTATCAAATCAGTGTGATTGTAATGTCTACACTCATACCCAAAGATTATAATTATGGATCATTATAATAATTATACAATAGTTGATTATTATATGTTATATTTTACTATGTAGATATACTCAACATTTACAATTTACAAATTTATGTGGAACTTTTAGAAAAAGTTGAAATTAGATTAATAGAATTGTGTGTGTGTGGGTGTGTGTGTGTGTTTCAGGACTGGAGAGGAGTGGGGTGAAGAGAAATTGGATAATGGCTACAAAAATACGGTTGGGGGCCAGGCACGGTGGCTAATGCCTGTAATCCCAGCACTTTGGGAGGCCCAGGCGGGCGGATCACAAGGTGAGGAGATCGATATCAACCTGACCAACATGGTGAAACCCCGTCTCTACTAAAAATACAAAAAATTAGCTGGGCGTGGTGGCGGGCGCCTATAATCCCAGCTACTCAGGAGGCCCAGGCAGGAGAATCTCTTGAAACCGGGAGGCAGAGGTTGGAGTGAGCCGAGATCGCGCCACTGCACTCCAGCCTGGGCGACAAAGCGAGACTCCGTCTCAAAACAAAACAAAAAAACAGTTGAATAGAGGGAGTAAGTTTTAGTATTTGATAATACAATAGGGAAATATATTATTTATTATTTTTTTTCGAGATGGAGTCTTGCGATTCTCCTGCCTCAACCCCCTGAGTAGCTGGGATTACAGGCGCCCACCACTACACCTGGCTAATTTTTGTATGTTTAGCAGAGACGAGGTTTCACCATGTTGGCCAGACTGGTCTCAAACTCCTGACTGTGTGATCCGCCGGCCTTGGCCGGCCTTGGCCTTCCAAAGTGCTGGGATTACAGGCATGAGCCACCGCACCTGGCCTTATTTTTTTATTTTATTTTACATTTAATTAATTATTTTACATTTCAAAATAGCTAGAAGAATTGTAGTGTTCTCAACATAAAGATTAGTTTGCGGTGATGGATGTCCCAATTAACCCTCATTTAATCATTACACATATACATGTATGAAAATATCACATGTACTCCCAAAAGAAGTAGATCTGATATATCGGTTAAAAAGTACAAAAACAAGAAATAGAGGGGACCTGAGAAATCATATGAAATATTAAATTTTTAAAAATAGCATAAAAACACTTGTGGCTTATATAATATTTGGAAGCCGGATAATTGATTCCCCTGGGGGGAAGAGGAAAGGAATAGACTTAGAGTTGTTGATTAAAGGGGCCTTTGCATCCTCATAGCTTAGCTCCCATTTAGGAGTGAGAACATATGATGTTTGGTTTTTCATTCCTGAGTTACTTCACCTAGAATAGTGGTCTCCAATTCCATCTGGGTTGCTGTGAATGTCATCATTTCATTTCTTTTTATGGCTGAGTAGTACTCCATTGTATATATACCACAATTTCTTTGTTGATTAATAGACATTTGGACTGGTTCCATATTTTCATAATTGCAAATTGTGCTGCTATAAACATGCGTGTGCAAGTATCTTTTTCATATAATGACTTCTTTTCCTCTGTCTAGATACCTAATAGCGGGATTGCTGGATCAAGTGGTAGTTCTACTTTTAGTTCTTTAAGGAATCTCCACATTGTTTTTCATAGTAGTTATACCAGTTTACATTCCAACTGGCAGTGTAAAAGTGTTCCCTTTTCAACACATCCATGCCAACATCTATTTTTATTTTTATTTTTTGATTTTGGCTGTTCTTGCAGGATTAAAGTGGTATCACATTGTGGTTTTGATTTGCATTTCCCTGATAATTAGTGATATTGGGCATTTTTTCATATGTTTATTGGCCATTTGTATATCTTCTTTTGAGAATTGTCTGTTCATGTCCTTAGCCCAATTTTGGATGGGATTGTTTTTTTCTTGCTGATTTGCTTGAGTTCCTTGTAGATTCTGGATATTAGTTGTTTGTTGGATGTATAGATTGCAAATATTTTCTCCCACTCTGTGGGTTGTCTGTTTACTCTGCTGATTATTTCTTTTGCTGTGAAGAAACTTTTTAGTCATCTGTCTTTGTTTTATTTGCTTTTGGGTTTTTGGTCATTAAGTCTTTGCCTAAGCCAATGTCTAGTAGGGTTTTTCTAATGTTATCTTCTAGAATTGTTATGGTTTCAGGTCTTAGATTTAAGTCCTTGATCCACCTTGAGTTGATTTTTGTATAAGGTGAGAGAGGAGGATCCAGTTTCATTCTTCTACATGTGGCCAATTATCCCAGAATCATTTGTTGAATAGGGTGTCCTTTCCCCACTCTATGTTTTTGTTTGCTTTGTTGAAGATCAATTGGCTGTAAGTATTTGGCTTTATTTCTGGGTTCTCTATTCTGTTCCATTGGTCTATGTGCCTATTTTTATAACAGTACCATGCTGTTTTATTGACTATGGTCTTATAGTTTGAAGTCAGGTAATGTGATACCTCCAGATTTGTTCTTTTTGCTTAGTCTTGCTTTGGCTATGCAGGCTCTTTTTTGGTTCCATATAAATTTTAGAATTGTTTTTTCTAGTTCTGTGAAGAATGATGCTGGTATTTTGATGGGAATTGCACTGAATTTGTAGATTGCTTTTGGCAGTACGGTCATTTTCACAATATTGATTCTATGCATCCGTGAGCGTGGGATGTATTTCTATTTATTTGTGTCATCTATGATTTCTTTCAGCAGTGTTTCATAGTTTTCCTCATAGAGGTCTTTCACCTCCTGGGTTAGGTATATTCCTAAGTATTTTATTTTATTGTTTTGCAGCTATTGTAAAAGGGGTTGCGTTCTTTATTTGATTCTCAGCTTGGTCACTGTTGGTGTATAGCAGAGCTACAGATTTGTGTACATTACTTTTGTATCCTGAAACTTTGCTGAATTCATTTATCAGTTCTAGGAGCTTTTTGGATGAGTCTTTAGGGTTTTCTAAGTATACAATCATATTATCAGCAAACAGCCACAGTTTGACTTCCTCTTTATCAAATTGGATGCCTGATTATTTTCATTTTGAGTTTATTCTACTGTTAGGCAGAATAGTAAATTAAATTTGAATTCTTTATAGGTAACCTGTTACAAATGATCATTTGTTTGCATATATTCTACTTTTTTTTTTTTTTTTTTTTTTTTTTGAGACAGGGTCTCACTCTGTCGCTCAGGCTGGAGTGCAGTGGTGCCGCCATGGTTCACTGCAACCTCAACCTCCTGGGCTCAAGTGATCCTCCAACTTCAGCCTCCTGAGTAGCTGGGACTACAAGCATGCACCACCATGCCCAGATAATTTTTGTATTTTTTAGGAGAGACATGGTTTTGCCACGTTGCATAGGCTGGCCTCTAACTCCTGGGCTCAAGTGATCTGCCTGCCCCTGTGCCTGGCCATATTCTACTTTTCAACTTTTAAAAACATACATTATAATAAATAAAGAGCATTAATAATAACTGTATTATTATGATCAATGTTTATATTGATGTTTGGAAATGGAAGTGCAAAATTTTCAAAGTATATCCTGACCTTTAATTTTTATTTATTTATTTATTTATTTATTTATTTTTTGAGACAGGGCCTCTCTTTGTTACTCAGGCTGGAGTGCAGTGGTACACAATCTTGGCTCACTGCAGCTTTGACTTCCCAAACTAAAGGGATACTTCCTCTTCAGACCCCAATAGCTGGGACCACAGGCACAGGCCACCACGCCCAGCTAATTTTTGTATTTTTTGTAGAGACAAGTTTTCACCATTTTGACCAGACTGGTCTCTTACTCCTGGAGTCAAGTGATCTGCACACCTGGCCTCCCAAAATGCTGGGTTTACAAGCCTGAGCCACCACGCCTGGCCTAAATTTTCACTTGAAAAGAAGTTAGAGCATTGCTGTTATAATAGGGACATTATGGTCTTGTTTGCACAGAATAAACAAAAGACTTCCTTGAACAGATATGAAATCATTGTTTGACATTTTCCAGGAGAATTAGATGCCTCTGCCAAATGTAAGTTGCTGGAAACTTGCTCTCCTTCCATATAGAGATAAAGGCACCAGGATGTCCTGGAATTTTACAATAGCGTGTAGTGGGAGCCAGGGAGCCTGATGTAAGCTATATAGGCTGGTGTCTCCAGTTACTAGTAGTGACCTTGAACAAATCATCTACTTCTCTGTTCACTATTTTCTTCATTTTAAAGTGAAGAAATTATATTAGATGATTTCTAAAACATACCTCTAAAGTGCTATAATTTTATTTCACATTGGACAAAATTGAGATAGATGATTAAGAAGTCTATGTATTCTTTCCTCTAAGCTTGATCCTCTATTTGTAACAGAGATATATTATTCAATTTTTGTCTCTGAAAGTCAAATTAAATGCTTAAGATTGGTTTTTCCAATAATTATAATCTATGTATATTTAATGGTGAGTATACATATTTTACCATTAAAAATTTTATCCTTATACTCATGGTGCTGCATTGTTCGTGTTTGGAGCATATTCAGTTGAGGCATTGCTGAATTTAGTAAGCTAGACTTAATGCTTTTAGGAATATATCTCTCTGTAACTATGGTACTTAGCCTAATGTAGGCATGAAATAATGATTGTTGAATCTGTTTGAATATATTATATATATTACAATAATTAGGAGTTAAGGATCATATATATATATACAACCATACCTAAACCATGGTAGCTTGGTTGTAGCAACCTGGCAGCTTGATAGCTTGGGTTGTGAGAGCTCTAAAGAGATATATTATAAACAGCGTTCACATTTGAAAAAATTTAGGTAGAAGTTGGACTCATGGAAAAGATAGAGGTGGAGTGAAGAATAGACTAACAGAATGTCCTTAGAATTAATCCAAAGAAATCAGAGCTAGAGCCAAAGTTGTGAACAAAGCCTGGTTAGGAATGCTATTATTTGGTATGTCCTCAATCTTTAATTTTTTTAAATCAACTTTATTGAGTTGTAATTTACATATAATAAAATGTACCCATTGAATAAAATGAACCATTGTACCCCTGAATTGTAGATTTAAACAAAATCCACAATTCAGTGAATTCTGATAAATAAATTCAATCATATAACCACCACACAGTATTTCCACCACTACCAAAAATTCTTTGCTGTCCCTTTGCAGTCAACCCTCAACCCCAGCCCCTATCTATAGGTAACCATAAGTTTGCATCTGTCATTATAATTTAATTTTGCCTTTTCTAGAATTTTATATAAATGGAAAGATAAAGTATACAGTATACTGTTTTGTTTAAATTTTTTTGCTCAGTATGTTTTTTACTTTTTTTGGGTGCTTTAGTGTGGCAGTATTTTATTCCTTTTTATAGCTGAGCATTATTCCATTGTATGGATATACCACATAGGATAATTTATTCAAATATTGATGGGCATTTGGAGTATTTCATTTTTGATGTTACAAATAAAGCTCCTATAAATATTCATGTACAAATATTGTTGTGAACATGTATTTTCAAATTTCTTGGGTACATCTAAGAGTGGAATTGCTAGGTCATATGAAAAGATTATGTTATTGTTTTCTTCCTTCTCTTCCTTCCCTTAATTCTGTCCCTCCCCTCTCCTCCCCTCCTCTCCTTTCTTCCCTTCCTTTCCTACCTTCCCTTTCTTACCTGTCTTTCTCCCCTTGGTCTCCTCTTCCCTCTGCTTTCCCTCCTCTCCCCTCCCCTTCTCTCCTCTCTCCTATCCTCTTTTTGTTTTTATTTGAGAGGGTCTTGCTCTGTTGCCCAGGCTAGAATACAGCAGTTCAATCATAGCTCACTATAACCTCAAACCTCCTGGGCTCAAGCCATCCTCCTGCCTCAGCCTCCTGAGTAGCTGGAACTACATGCATGTAGCACCAAACCAGCTAATTTTTTTATTTTTTGTAGAGACGGGGTCTCAATATGTTGCCCAGGCTGGTCTCAAACTCCTGGCCTCAAGTGATCCTCCAGCCTCAGCCTCCCAAAGTGCTGTTTTCTTTTAATAAGGAATTAATAAACTTTTTCAAAGTGGTCGTACCATTTTGCATTTTCACTAGCAATGTTGAGGGCTGTTTGCTGTAAATCCCCTTTAACACTTAGTTGTATCAGTTTTTAAAATTTAGCCAGTCTAATAGGTACATAATGGTATCTCATTGTGGTCTTTATTTGTATTTCTCTAATGACCGTGATGTTGAACACCTTTTCCTATGCCTATTAGTCACTCATTTGTCTTTATTGATAAAATATCTTTGTTTTTTTGTTTTGTTTTGTTTTGTTTTGTTTGAGATGGAGTTTTACTCTTGTTGCCCACACTGGAGTACAATGGCCCAGTCTTGGCTCACTGCAACCTCCATCTCTCAGGTTCAAGCAATTCTCCTGCCTCAGCCTCCTGAGTAGCTGAGGTTACAGGCACCCTCAAGCACGCCTGGCTGATTTTTGTATTTTTAGTAAAGATGGGATTTCATTATGTCGGCCAGGCTGCTCTTGAACTCCTGACCTCAGGTGATCCACCCACCTCGGCCTCCCAAAGTGCTGGGATTATAGGCATGAGCCACCATGCCCAGCTGGTAAAATATCTTTTGCCTATTTTTAAATTGGATTGTCGGTCTTTGATTTATTGTATTATTAAAGTTCTGTATATATTCTGGATATATTGTCAGATACATGTATTGAGAATATTTTCTCCCATAATGTAGTTTGCCTTTCATATTATTTTACAGTATCTTTGGAAGAGCAGTCTTTAATTTATTATTGTTTTATTTTATTGAGGCAGAGTCTTGCTCTGTCACCCAGGCTGGAGTGTGGTGGCATGAACATGGCTCATTGCAGCCTTGACCTTCTGGGCTCAATTGATCCTCCTGCCTCAGCCTCTTGAATGCTGGGACCACAGGTGCATGCCACCATGCCTAGCTAATTTTTTGTAGAACTGAGGTCTCACTTTGTTGTCCAGGCTGGTCTTGAACTTCTGGGCTCAAGTGATCCTCCTGCCTCAGCCTCTCAAAGTGCTGGGATTACAGGTGTGAGCCACTGCACCTGGCCCATTTTTTAATTTTAATGTGTCCAATTTATCCATTTTTTTCATTTATGGTTTGTGCTTTTTGTATCCTAAGAACTCTTGGCCTATCTCTACATGATTACAGTTTTTTTCCTATGCTTTGTTATTATTGAATATTTATAGTTTCAGCTTTTGTAATGGCTATATGATCCATTTCTAGTTAATATTTGGTGTGAGAAAGTTAGGGGTAGAGGGTTATATTTTTAAAAATACATACATCTGGCGAGGCAAGGTGGCTCAAGCCTGTAATCCCAGCACTTTGGGAGACCGAGGCGGGCGGATCATGAGGTCAGGAGATCGAGACCATCCTGGCCAACATGGTGAAACCCCATCTCTACTAAAAATACAAAAATTAGCTGGGTGTGGTGGTGTGTGCTTGTAATCCCAGCTACTCGGGAGGCTGAGGCAGGAGAATTGCTTGAACAAGGGTGTCAGGGGTTGCAGTGAGCCGAGATCGTACCACTGCACTCCAGCCTGGTGACAGAGCGAGACTCTGTCTCAAAAAAAAAAAAATAAATAAAAATACATAGATCTCATTATTCCAGTCCAGAACTATTTGTTGAAAAGACTGTCCCCTTTTTTCTGTACCTTTGTCAAAGAATGTTTGACAATATTTATGTATGGTTTAATAGACTGAATATTTGTGCTCTTCTCCCCTCCGTCCCCTGCCTCCCCGAATTCACATGTTGAAATCCTAACTCTCAATATGATGGTATTAAGAAGTAGGGCCTTTGGGAGGTAATTAGGTCCTTAAAGTGGAGCCCTCATGAATGAGATTAGTGCCTTTATAAAAAGAGACCCCAGAGAACTCTATTTTCTCCCATGTGAGGATACAATGAGAACACAGACATCTGTGAACCCAGAAGAAGGGCCTCACTAGAACCCAAGGTGCTGGCACTCTGATCTTGGACTTCCAGCCTGCAGAACTGTGAGAAATAAATTGCTGTGTTTATAAGCCACCCAGTCTATGATACTTTGTTACAGCACCCTAAGCTTATAAGACATATGGATCTAAATCTGGACTATATTCTGTTCCATTGATCTATGCTTCTGTCCTCATGCCAATACCAGGTTTTGTTTTTTTGTTTTTTTGTTTTGAGATGGTGTCTCACTCTGCCGCCCAGGCTGGAGTGCAGTGGTGCAATCTCAGCTCACTGCAACTTTCGCCTCTGGGTTCAATCAATTCTCCTGCCTCAGCTTCCCGAGTAGCTGGGATTACAGATGCCCGCCACCATGCCTGGCTAATTTTTTGTATTTTTAGTAGAGACGGGCTTTCACTATGTTGGCCAGGCTGGTCTTGAGCTCCTGACCTCGTGATCTGCCTGCCTTGGCCTCCCAAAGTGCTGGGATTATAGGCGTGAGCCACCGCGCCCAGCCACCAGTTTTGATTACTGTAGTTTTATAGTAAGTCTGGAAGTTTGGTAACTTAAGGCTTTCAATTTTGTTTTTCTTTTTCAAAATCATTTTGATGGTCTAGGTCGTTTGTCTTTCCATATGATTTTAAAATAAGCTTGCTTGGTTTTTGTTTGCTTGTTTGTTTACCAAAAAAGCCTACAGCGATTTTGTTCAGAATTGAATTGCATCTTCAGTTAAATCTATGACAAAGGATGTGATCATCACTAGGAAAGCAGTCAGGTATTACACACTGCATTAAGTCCTTCCTTGAATTCAAGTAAGATCTGATAGATCTGTTTTTTTTAATTTTTTATATTTTTATTTTATTTTTGACACGCAGTCTTGCTCTGCTGCCAGGCTAGAGTGCAGTGGCATGATCTAGGCTCACTGCAACCTTCCCCTCCCGAGTTCAAGCTATTCTCCTGCCTCAGCCTCCCGAGAAGCTGGGACTACAGGTGCGCGCCACCATGCCCAGCTAATTTTTGTATTTTTAGTAGAGACGAGGTTTCACCATGTTGGCCAGGCTGGTCTCGATCTCTTGACCTCATGATCTACCTGACTCAGCCTCCCAAAGTGCTGGGATTACAGGTGTGAGCCACTGCACCCAGCCAGGTAGATCATTTTTATGTCTACCATGGTAATGGTGGTTGATAGTGTTCAGATTTTCTATATTCTTACTGGGTTTTCTTTTTTATTGTTATTTTACTAATTACTGAGAAAGGTAGGGTAAAAATCTTTAATTATGACTGCATTTACCTGTTTTCCCCTTTAGTTATGTTAGTTTTTGCTTTATATATTTTGAAGGTATGTTATTAGGCACATATATATTTAAAATGGTTATATTTTTCTAATGTATTGACCCTTTTATCATGATGAAATGTCCTTCTTTGATTCCAGAAATAAATCTTATGTAACCCATTTTGGCTGATATTAATAAAGTTTCTTTAATTTTTTTAGTTATTTTTTTCATAATATATCTTTTTTTGTCCTTTTACTTTTTAACCTATATATGTCTTCGTATTTAAAGTAAGTCTCCTGGAGTAATACTGAATTGCTTTAGGGAAAATATAGGGATTTTGAATTAGTATCATTGGGGGAAACTGAGTGAAGGGTACATATGAACTCTTGTACTATTTTTTAAACTATATGAGTCTAAAATTATTTTAAGTCTTCATAATTGCTTGTTGCTGCATTTTTAAGATAGCTTGCTTGAAATTCTTTTCTGACTATTGCAACAACTGTGTCATCTCTGCATTGTTGTCTGTTGGTTGTCCTTACTCATCCAAGTTGAGACCTTTTTCTGTTTGTTGGTATAATAAATATACTTACTTTGGATTGTTTCCTGAACTTTTTGCATATTACATTATGAGACTCTGTTTCCTATTTAAATCTTCTATGTTAATAGACAACCACTGGGGAGCGAGGAAAAGTACTGCCTCCTTGCAAACATTTGCCTTCTATAGGGCAGGAATGGTCAGCAGGGCTCTGTGCCACAGTTTCTGTGGCTGTAACCCCTAGTGGGAGGGGGAAGGGCCACCACCTCTGCTCTCATTGATTCAAGACGAGGATGGTCAGTAAAGTTCTTTCTTGCTAATTACACAGTAACCAGTTGAAAAGATTTTATTCTGAAAGACTCTTGCCTTCTCAGGCCTTTGGTTAGAGAAAGTATGTTTTTCTTGGGGCTTTTGTTGTTGTTGTTGTTCTATGCCTTTGAGCAGTTTCAGGTTTTGGGCTGCTGTAGCACCCAAAGTAGATTACATCTGTAGCAAAAAAAATCTCTAGGGAATTCACTGCTGAGTCATCCCTCAAGATCTGATGTCTCTAGCCAATTTACCTTATTTCCTTCACCTTTCAGAGTCTTCTGGTAGTTGCTTTTTGTTTCCAGTTCAAGGTGTTTGGTTGTAATTAGCAGAAAGAATAAGGTGGAGTGTGCTTATTTCATCTTGTCTGGAACAAGAAGTCTCTTGGTTTCTGTTTTTTTGTCTTTTTTCTTTTTGGTGGCAGGTGGAGGAGAGACCTGCAGGCCCCTCTTCCTTCTCCCTCTTGGTGTTTTTAAATATACTAGTTTTCATATGTTGTAATCTTATTTATTTGCCCTGTTTATTTTGTTTTTCAGGCAAATGAAGATAAAACAATGTCCGCCAACCTAAAATACGTTTCCCTGGGAATTTTGGTCTTTCAGACTACCAGTTTGGTTCTAACAATGCGTTATTCCAGAACTTTAAAAGAAGAAGGACCTCGTTATCTATCTTCTACAGCAGTGGTTGTTGCTGAACTTTTGAAGATAATGGCCTGCATTTTATTGGTCTACAAAGACAGCAGTAGGTATCTAGGTTTTTTGTTTTTAATCAATGCAGTTTATTTAGTTTGCATATATATATTGGTAACTACACATTTGCACTCTTGCATTGTCGAATGGCCTAGTGTGAAGAATATTTCAATATTTTAAAAATTTTCTTAAGACATTTTAAGTCTAGTAATAAAGCCATTTTATTTTAATCTGTATCATGATTCATATCTTCTGGTTAATTCTGTAAATATAAAATAGTTTCTTGCATTTATAATAATTTGAGAGTAAGAGTAAATTTTATAAATCTGTTACTGTTATAACTTTAGAAGAATCATAATAATTTTTTTACTAATGTAAACACTTATTTTATTTGCTTTATTGATTAGTCCAGTAGTGACTAATTTTATATAGTTTTTAAAAATAGTTCTATTGAGATAATTCATGAGCCATACAATTTATGTGTTTAAAGTATATTATTTAATGGTTTTTGGTATATTTCAATTCTAATTTTTTAAACCTGTGGTAAAGTATATACACATAACATAAAAATTGCCATCTTAACTATTTATAGTGTACACTTCATTGTCATTACTTTTACAGTGTTGTACAACAATGACCACTATCCATTTCTAAAATTTTTTTATCACTTTAAACAAAAACTTGGTAACTATTAAGTAATAACCCCCATTCTCCCTTACCCACAGCCCCTAGTAACCTCTAATTCACTTTCTGGCTCTATGAATTTGCCTATTCTAAATATTTCATATAAGTAGAATCATGTATTTGTCCTTTTAGGTCTGGCACTTAGCAAAATGTTTTCAAGATTTATTCACATTGTAACATGCATCAGAACTTTATTCCTTTTTATGGCTGAATAACATTCTATTGTATGGACGTGACACATTTTGTTTATTCATCCATGAATAAACAAAGTGTCCATTGGTGGACACTTAGGTTGTTTCCACCTTTTGGCTTTTGTGAATAATGCTGGAAAGAACAATGAGTAATGCTTCAGTAGATGTACAAGTATCTGTTCGAGTCCCTGTTTTCATTCCTTTTGGGCATATATTTAGGAGTAGAATTGCTGGGTCATATGGTAATTCTATGTTTAACTTTTTAAGGAACCATCAAACTGTTTTTCACAGCAACTGGACCATTTTATATCTCCACCAACAAAGTACGAAGGTTCCTGTTTCTTCACATCTTCACCAGCACTTAATATTTTGTTTTATTTTTTTTTTAAATAGCCATTCTAATAGGTGTGAAGTAGTTTCTCATTGTGGTTTTGACTTGTGTTTCTCTAATAACTAATGATGATGAATTTTTATGGGTTTTTTTTTGGCTTTTTGTGTATTTTCTTTCTTTCTTTCTTTTTTTTTTGAGACTGAGTCTCACTAAGTCACCTAGGCTGGAGTACAGTGGCATGATCTTGGCTTACTGTAACCTCCACCTCCCGGGTTCAAGTGATTCTCATGCCTCAGCCTCCCGAGTAGCTGTGATTATAGGTGCGTGCTACCACACCCTGCTACTTTTTGTATTTTTAGTAAAGATGGGGTTTCACCAGGTTGGCCAGGCTGGTCTCGAACTCCTGACCTCAGGTGATCCGCCAACCTCGGCCTCCCAAAGTGCTGGGATTACAGGAGTGAGCCACCACACCTGGCCCTTTTTGTGTATTTTCTTTTGAACTACATCTGACATGACTTGTTGAAAGATTGAATATGTGAAAGTCAGAAGAAAGGAGGAATCCAGCTTGAGGAATAATTGCTAGGTTTTTAGATTAAACTATTGGGTGAATGTGTGCTGCAATTAATGATATATATAAATAGATTTGGGGGGAAATTAAAGCTGCTTTTTGCATCATTTAAGTTTCAGACAGCTATAAGGCATTCCCATTGGGATGTCAAATAGTAGAGTCTATGCATATGGAGATCAAGAATTTGTCAGTTTACATTTTGCTTTAAAGTCGAGGATTGAATGAGATAACCAAGTGTATACTAGAAGAGGAGAAGGCCAAAGGCTGAGCTCTGTTGCATTCCCAATATTTAGAGGTCAGATTCCACAGGAGGAATCAGCAAAAGAAGACAGAAGCAAAATAGAAAGATAAATGGAAACGTAATAGCCAAGTTGAGATGGTAGTGTTTTTGCTGCCAAAGTACAGATGAGCAGAAGTATTCACTGCATTTAACATTGTGGAGCCAAAGATATCTTTGACGCAAATAGTTGCATTGTAGGGAGATGTGGTGAAAATGTGGTAAAACCAACTTTCAGTGAACCAAAGCATCTATAGACACACCATACAGAAAAACAGATTCCAGGTGGATTAAAGATTGACATTTAAAAAGCAAAACTTTATGACCTTACTATTGTGAATGATTTCAAACAACATACAAAAGGTACAAATAAGACATAAAGGAAAAAATAGATAATTTAGGGTATATTAAATTGAAAAACATCTGTAAATCAAATCAAGTAAGAAGACAAGTCACAAATTAAGAGAAGATATTTGTATCACTTGTAACCACCAATAATTAATATCCAGAATTACAATTACTCCTACAACTCAATCAGAGTTAATAGAAACTTAATAGAAAAGGGGGCAAAGGATATAAATAGGTAATTCACAGAAGAAGAAACCTGTATGGCGGATAAATATATAAAAAGATGCTCAACTTCACTAGCAATCAAGGAAATCAGATTAAAACCACAGGACAGAATTTCACTGCCCTCAAATTGGCAAAAATAAAAAGTCTTAATACCAGGAATTGGTGATTATTTAAAAATTGAATTTAAAAATTAAAAAATAATCAGGTTTGGTGCACACCTATAGCCCCAGTTACTTGGGAGGCTGAGGCAGGAGGATTGCTTAAGCTCAGGAGTTGGGATCTAGCCTGGGCAACATAGCGAGACCCTCATCTCTAAAAATAAAATAACATAAAATTAAGGTAATATTTTAGTTTTCTTTTCTGGTAAAACTAAGAAAAAAACCTTTTGGTAACTTTTATCTTACTTAAGAATTTTTCAACTATTATTTTGTGTTGAGGAGACGGTGAGTACCAGGTAGCAATTTTAAAGTTTTTTTTATTTCAAAAAACTTTTCATAATCAAAGTTTTCCTATTTTATATATAGAGAAAAAATTGTCTAAAGTATCATTATTGGTAAATAATTCTAGGGTTCCTTCAAATTAGAATAATTAGAATAATTCTAGGCTCCTTAGAACCCTAATTCTAGGGTTCCTTAGAATTTCTCATTTTTTTGAGGAGTTTATGTATACATCTCTAAAGGATCTTTGGCCATTTTTCATGACTGATACCATAAGATTGGCCAGCTCAAAGTTCATTTTCAGTCCGTTTCTCCCTTTCTTGACTCTAACGTGGAGGAAATAAAGGAAAAGACTTCCCGGCTTCCTTGCAGCTATGGGTAGTTATGCAACACAATTCTGTTCAATGAGAACCAAGAAGATACCTGCTAAGCTGCTGTTTCCTCTCCTTTTTTTGCTGCCTGAAACAAGAACTAGACATGCAGCAGTACTTTGATGATCTTGTTGCAATAATCACGTAGACAGCAGATGAAAATCATGAAGATTAAAAAGCCAAAATATATAGTTATATATGTTTTATATATAGTTATATATATATATTTATATGGATCTTAGAATAGTGCTTAGTTGATATTATCACATACCAGGCACATTTTGGTTTCCAAAAATTGGACGTGTATTAAGATCTTATATATATATATATATTTATATATATATATATTTATATTTATTTATTTATTTATTTTACCATCCAGGAATTTTCTCAAGGTTATATTGCAGAAATTTTTAAAGCCTGTTATTCTACTCTAATGCAGTTATTTTGTTTTTCTGCTACGGCTTTTTTTCTAAGTATGCCTCTCTTGGACGTAATTTTAATAATTTGCAATATGAAGAGACACAGGCTTAATTTGTAGCAGCATTGTATTAACGGAAAGAGAGAATCTGCTGTCTTCTTGATAATCCAACTGAACTTAGAATATTGATTTCAGCCTGTTTATCGCCAGAATGGGCTGCAGTGGTTAGAGGATTTCCAACATAGATACTGGAAGTTCTTTAAAAGATAATGCTGTATGAGAGATTCATGCAACCAAGAAGGGGTTGGTTCCTCATAACTCTGAAATCCTCTGGCCCCAGCTTTCTCTTTTTTTCCTCTCCTGGTTGATGGCACCTAGACCCATTAGTGGCACCACTTTGAGTTTTCTTCAGTCTCAATGTTGCAGTCAGGGTGGGAGAAGTGGAAGAACAAGCCTTCTTCCAGACCACTGGTTGGCAGCCTGTGCCACAGCTAATCTGGTTTGTTTTCAAGCCAGTGACAGTCACTTTTTTTTTTTTTTTTTTTTTTGAGATGGGGATCTTGTTCTTTTGCTCAGGCTGAAGTGCAGTTATGCAGTCATAGCTTGCTGCTACTTCAAACTCCTGGGCTCAGTTGATCCTCCTGCCTCAGCCTCCTGGATAGCTGGGACTACAGGTGCATGCCACAACACCCAGCTAATTAAAAACTTTTTTCTTTTTCTTTCTTTTTTTTTTTTAGAGACAGGTTCTCATTATGTTGATCAAGCTGGTCTTGAACTCCTGGCCTCAAGCAATCCTCTCACTTTGACCTCCCAAGATGCTGGCATTACAGACAGGAGCCACCGTGCCCAGCCTGACAGTCACTTTTAGGAGTGGGTTCATTTGCTTCCAGCATCCACCTTCCCACTTTTCTTAGAGTCCTTTGTCCACCCCAGGGACTTTTCTCCTCCTTTCACAGCTAGACACTTTGGCACCCTTTGCAACTTGCTTGGTGCAGGGTTGCCACAAACTTTCAATTTGGAAGAAAATGCAATATTTGAAAAGTGTAATAAAATGAAGCATAATTAAACGAGGTATGCTTACAGAGAGAGAGTGCCTGGGTCCCTGAGTCTGTATAAAAGCTTTAAATCTGGACTCACCCTATGTGAGACAAATCCCTATGGGTTGAACTAGTATTAGTTGGGTTTTCTGTTGTTTGCAACCAAACCCATTCCCTAACTGATTTACCTTCTTTTTATGATTAAAATCTTCACAATTACTAATTGGCATGAATGGCTGATGATAAACAAAATGCACAAAATACAAGTTTTTATAACATTGCTATAATAAACTAAGAATACTTGGTTGACAAATTAAAACTTTGAGCTTTTGGCTGTCATAAATTTGTGTTTGTATGTGTTTGTATATATACATATATGTAGATATATATAAGATAAATTTGATTATATATCAGAATAAAAGAATATAAGGTTTCTTAATACATTACTTTATAATATTTAACATTTAAAAAATCAGCATCATAAAGATATATTTTAGTCCTAAAAGTATCTTGACATGTAGCTCAATTTTCTTTTTCTATAGGTGAGGAAATTGAGATCTTGAGAGCAGATATGTAACTTATTCAGAGTTACTTAATTACTGATTTTTCTCATATTATTTTCTAGAATGTAGTCTAAGAGCACTGAATCGAGTACTACATGATGAAATTCTTAATAAACCTATGGAAACACTTAAACTTGCTATTCCATCAGGGATCTATACTCTTCAGAATAATTTGCTATATGTGGCACTATCAAATCTAGATGCAGCTACTTATCAGGTACTTAAAATACATTTCTTTCTTTTTTAAAAAAACTTTTTTCTTATACATAATAATTGTATATATTTATGGGGTACATGTGATATTTTGATACATGCATCCAATGTGTAATGATCAAATCAGGGTATTTAGGATATTCATCTCCGCAAACATTTATCATTTCTTTGTGTTGGGGACATTTCAGATCTTCTAGTTATTTTGAAATTTTGAGTGAATTATTGTTAACCATAGTCACCTTACTGTGCTAACACTAGAACTTATTCCTTCTATCTAACTCAATTTTTGTACCCATTAACCAATCTCTCTTTATTCCTCTCCCTGCCCTTGTATCTTTCCTATCCTCTGGTAGCTATCATTCTGCTCTCTACCTCCATGAGAACCCCCCAACTTTTTTTTTTTTTTTTTTTTTAGCTTCCACATGTGAGTGAAAATACGATATTTGTCTTTCTGTGCCTGGGTTGTTTCACTTAACATAATGACCTTTAGTTGCATCCATGTTGTTGCAAATGACAGGATCTTATTCTTGTTATATCTGAATAGTATTTCTTTATGCATTTATCCATTGATGGACACTTAGGTTAAGTTCATATCTTAGCTATTGTGAACAATGCTGCAATAAATACAGGGCTAGAGATATCCTTTTGATATACTGATTTCCTTTCCTTTGGATAAATACCCAGTAGTGGGATTGCTGGATTGTCTGGTAGTTCTATTTTAAGTTTTTTGAGAATGCTTTGTACTGTTTTCCATAGAGGCTGTACTAATTTACATTCTCAGCAGCAGTGTACAAGAGCTCCTTTTTCTCCACATACTCACTAGCACTGGTTATTTTTTTGTCTTTTTGATAATAGCTATTCTAACAGGGGGCAGGATGATATGTCACTGTGGTCTTGATTTGCATTTCCCTGATGACTAGTGATGTTGAGCATTTTTCCATATACCTGTTGGCTATTTGTATGTCTTCTTTTGAGAAATGTTTGTTGAGGTCCTTTGCCCACTTTTTAATGGGATTATTTGTTCTTATGCTCTGGAGTTCTTTATATATTATGGATGTTAGTTTCTTGTCACATGATTAGTGCAAATATTTTCTCCCACTCTACAGATTGTCTCTGTATTTTTTTCTTTGCTTTGCAGAAGCTTTTTAGTTTAATATAGTTCCATTATTCTATTTTTGTTTTCATTGCCTATGCTTTTTTTCTTATGTATTTATTTGCGTATCTTTTAAAATATGGAACACTTCACGAATTTGTTTGTCATCCTTATGCAGGGGCCATGCTAATCTCTGTATAATTCCAATTTTAGTATATGTGCTGCTGAAGCAAGCACTGCCTGTGCTTTTGAAATAACAGCCATAAAATCTGTCCTGACCAATGTCCTGAAACATTTCTCCTCTATTTTCTTCTAGTAGTAGTTTTATAGTTTTGAGTCTTATGTTTAAGTCTTTAATCCATTTTGAGTTTTTTTTTTAATATGGTGAGAGATGGGATCTAGTGTCATTTTTCTTCATATTCATATCCAATTTTCTCAGCATCATTTATTGAAGAGGGTGTCCTTTTTCTAATGCGTGCTCCTGGCACCTTCGTCAAAAATCAGTTGGCTATAAACACGTAAATGTATTTTGGGGTTCTCTATTTTGTTCCATTGGTCTTTGTGCCTGTTATTAAACAAATTCCATGCTATTTTGGTTACTATAGCCTTGTAGTATATTTTGAAGTCATAGTGTGATGCCTCTAGCTTTGTTCTTTTTGCTCAGGGTTGCTTTGGCTATTATTCAGGGTCTTTGTGGTTCCATATGAATTTTAGGATTGTTTTTTCTGTTTCTGTGAAGAGTGTCATTGGTATTTTGATGGGGATTGTCCTGAATCCGAAGATCGCTTTTGGTAATATGGTGATTTTAACAATATTAATTCTTTTAATCCACAAGCATGGGATATCTTCCCATTTGTGTCCTCTTCCATTTCTTTCATCCGTGTTTTGTAGTTTTTCTTGTAGAGATCTTTTACTTCCTTGGTGAAATTTATTCCTAGATTTTTTTTTGTAGCTATTGGAAATAAGGTTGCTTTCTTTATTTCTTTTTCAGCTAGCTTGTTATTGGTTTATAGAAATGCTACTGATTTTTGTATGTTGATTTTGTATCCTGAAACAACTGAATTTGTTTATCAGCTCTAAGAGTTTTTTTAATGGAATCTTTAGGGTCCTCTCTATATAAGATCATGTCATTTGCAAAGAGGGACAATTTGACTTCCTCTTTTCTAGTTTGGATGCCTTTTATTTCTCTCTTTTGCCCGATTTTGTTCCAGTTTTTAAAGGAAAGCCTTCCAGCTTTTCCACATTCAGTATGATATTAGTTGTGTGTTTGTCATATATGGCCTTTATTATGTTGATATGTTCCTAGGAATATTTTAAATTTTATCAAATGCTTTTTCTGCATCTATTGAGATGATCATAAGGTTTTTATTCTTCATTCTGTTGATGTGATGTATTACATTTATTGATTTTGCATATATGTTAAACCATCTTTGCATCCTTGGGATAAATCCTACTTGATTATGGTAAACAATCTTTTTTATGTGCTGTTGTAATCGATTTGCAAGTATTAATATTTGATTCAGGAGTTTTGGGTTCTCTGTTGTTCTATTCAGGAATATTCAACTATAGTTTTCTTTTTTGCTGTGTGCTTGTCTGGTTGTGATATCAGGGTAATGCTGGCCTCACAGGATGAGTTAGGAAGAATTCCCTTCATTTGATTTTTTTGGAATACTTTGAGGAGAACTGGTGTTAGTTCTTCTTTAAAAGTTCAGTAGAATTCAGAAGTGAAGCTGTCCAGTCCTGGACTTTTCTTTTCTGGGAGGCTTTTTAAGTGCTAATTGAATCTTGTTACTTGTTATTGGTCTGTTTAGGTTTTTAATGTCTTCTTTGTTCAATCTTGGTAGGTTGTATGAGTCCAGGAATCTATCCATTTCTTGTAGGTTTTTCGATTTGCTAGTATATAGTTGTTCATAATAGTCTCAATGATCCTGTGTATTTCTGTGGTGTCGTCTGTACTGTCTCCTTTTTTGTTTATGATTTTATTTGGGTCTTTCCTATTTTTTTCTTGGTTAGTCTAGTTTGTAGTTTATTGATTTTACTTATCTTTTCACGAAACCAATTTTTCTTTTATTTCATCCTTTGTATTTTCGTTTAGTTTCTATTTCATTTAGTTCTGCCCTGATCTTTTGTTGTTGTTGTTGTTTGTTTGAGACATTCTCACTTTGTTGCCCACACTGGAGTGCCATGGCGCAGTCTTAGCTTACTGCAACCTCAACCTCCTGGGCTCAAGAAATCCTCCCGCCTCAGCCTCCTGAATAGCTGAGAATATAGGCATGTGCTACCATGCCGGTTAAATTTTTTTTTTTTTTTTTTTTGTAGAGACAGGGTCTTATTATGTTGCCCAGGTTGGTCTTGAACTTCTGGCCGCAAGTAATCCTCCCGCCTGGCCTCCCAAGGTGCTGAGATTATAGCTATGAGCCACCGTGCCTGGCCTGCCCATTTTTATTATTTCTTTCCTTCTTTTAGTTTTGGGTTTGGTTTGTTCTTGCTTTTCTAGCTTCTCGAGGTATATTAGGTTGTTTATGTGAATCTTTCTAATTTTTCGATGTAGGCATTTATTGCTGTAAACTTCCCTTTTGTCACTGCTTTTGCTGTATCTCATAGGTTTTGGTATGTTGCGTTTCAATTTATATTTGTTTTATTTTTCTAGGCTGGGCACAGTGGCTCACGCCTGTAATCCCAGCATGTCGGGAGGCCAAGGCGGGTGGATCACCTGAAGTCAGGAGTTTCAGACCAGCCTGGCCAACATGGTGAAACACTGTCTCTACTAAAAATACAAAAATTAGCCAAGCATGGTGGCAGGTACCTGTAATCTCAGCTACTCAGGAGGCTGATGTAGGAGAATTGCTTGAACCCAGGAGGCGGAGGTTGCCGTGAGCTGAGATCACACCATTGCACTCCAGCCTGGGCAACAAGATCGAAACTCCATCTCAAAAAAAAAAAAAAAAAAAGAAAAGGAAAAAAAGAAAATTTTCTATTTTTGTCTGAGAAGATACTTGATATGACTTCAACTTTTAAAGATTTGTTGAGACTTACAGCCTAATATATATTCTATTCTGGAGAATGCTGCATGTGCTGATGAGAAGCATGTGCATTCCGCAACTGTTAGATGAAGTGTTTTGTGAATGTCTGGGAGTTCCATTAGGTATAAAGTGTCGTTTAAATCCTCTAATGTTTCTTTTGTTGATTTTCTTTCTAGATGATATATGCGCAAAACTGAGAGTGGGGTTGTGAAGTCCCCAATTGTTACTGTATTGGAGTCTATCTCTCTCTTTAGAGCTACTAATATTTTCTTAATATATCTAGGTGCTGCAGTGTTGGGTGCATATATATTTAGAATTGCTCTATAGTCTTCTTGAATTGATCCCTTTATCATGATATAATTACCTCTTTGTCTGTTTCTGAAGTTTTTGACCTAAAGTCTATTTTACAGAAGTATAGCTATTTCTGCTCATTTTTGGTTTCTGTTTGCATGGAATATCTCTCTATCCCTTTACTTTCAGTCTATGTTTGTCTTTACAGGTGAACTGCATTTCTTGTAGGTAGTGTGTAGTTAACGTATGGTTTTTTAAATCCATTTTGCCAGTCCATATCTTTTATGTGGGAAATTTAATTTATTTACATTCACAGTTATTATTGATACATGGGGATTATTCCTGTCATTTTGTCAGTTGTTTTCTGGTTGGTTTTCTGTAGTGTTAATGTTTGACTCCTTTCTCTTTGTCATTTGTGTGTCTGGTTTTCCAGTGAATTTTATACTTTCATGTGTTTTTATCATGGTAGATACTGGCTTTCAAGTGCAGGACTCCTGTAAGCACTTTTTTTGTTTGTTTTTGAGGCAAGGTCTGGCTCTATCACCCAGGCTGGAGTGCAGGGGCACAGTCTCGGTTCACTGCAACTTCTGCCTCCCAGGCTCAAGCCATCTTCCCTCAGCCTCCGAAGTAGCTGGGACTACCCGTGCACACCACCATGCCTGGATAACTTTCGTATTTTTTTAGAGACGAGATTTTGTCATGTTTCCCAGGGCTGGTCTTAAACTCCTGAGCTCAAGAGATCTGCCCGCCTCGGCTTCCTGAAGCGTTGTGATTACAGGCACCTGGCCTAAGCATTTCTTATACGGCTGGTTTAGTGGTGATGAATTTTGTCAGTTTTTCCTTATCTAGGAAAGACTTTATCTCTCATTTTATTTTTAAAAAATTTATTTACCTATTTTTTAATTTAAAAAAATTTATTTCTATTTATTTTTTATTTTTTATTTTCTAAAAGACAGATGTCTTGCTATGCTTCCCAGGCTGGAGTACAGTGGCTGTTCACAGGCACAGTTATGGTGCACTGCAGTATCAAATTCCTGGGCTCAACCTGTCCTCCTGCCTCATCCTTCCAGGTAGCTAGACCACAGTCGCACTCTACCATGCCTGTGCACGCCACCACGCCCTGCTAATTTTTGTATTTTTAGTAGAGACGGGGTTTCATCATGTTGGCCAGGCTGGTCTCAAACTCCTGACCTCAAGTGATCTGCCCACCTCGGCCTCCCAAAATGCTGGGATTACAGGCATGAGCCTCCATACCCAGCCTGCATTCATTTTTTAACAATAGTTTCACTGTGTATGGTATTTTTATCTCGCAGTTTTTCTTTCTTTCAGCACTTTGAATATATCATCTAATTCTCTCCTGGCCTATAATGTTTCTCTTAAAAAATCTGCTGCTAAGACTGATGGAGATTCCCTTATATGTAACTTGATGCTTGTCTCTTGCTGTTTTTAGGGTTCTCTCTTTGTCTTTTGACTTTTGGTCGTTTGACTATAATGTACTTTGGTGAAGATCTTTTTGGGTTGACTCTATTTAGGCTTTTTCACTCTTTTTTCTCTTTTTTTAATGTGACTGGCTTATTTCAAAAGACCTGACTTCAAGTTCAGAAATTCTTTATTCTGTTTCATCTAGTCTAACATTGAAGCTCTTTATTGGATTTTTAATTTCATTTATTGAATTTTTTAGTTGTATGATTTTTGTTTAGTTCTTTTTTATGATATCTCTTTGTTGAATACCTCATTTAGATGATGAATTGTTCTCCTATTTTGTTTATATTGTCTGCTTGTGTTCTCTTATATCTCACTAAACTTTGTAGATATCATTATGTTGAATTCTTTTCAGGCCTTTCATATTTTCTTTTCATTGGAATGTGTTACTGGAGAATTATTGTGTCCCTTTGGAGGTGTCATATTTTCTTGCTTTCTCATGTTTCTTGTGTACTTATATTGATATCTATGCATCTGGTATAACAATAGCTTCTTCCAGTTTTGTAGACAGCTTTCACAGGGAAAGACATTTTCCTACAGATATATGCATAATGTTGGTTGGGTAGGGTGCTTTGGCTTTGATCCTGGGTGGGTGCAGTAATATATAGTCTCTATGTGATTTCTTTGGCTATAATCAATGTCAGTGGGGTCTGTCTGGTTCCTTAGTTGCTTTGACTGAAGTTATTAGTGGAGGCTGTGGCAAGGCTTTGCTGGGGATGGGGATGCCAGGCAGGGTCCAGTGGTGGCAGTGGTGGACCAGGTATGCTGGTTCTTGGGTCCCCAGGAGGTGTATGCAGATACTAGCAGTGGTGGGTCCAGGTGGCTGGTCCTTGGGCCTCCCAGCAGCTTGTTTTAGTGCTGCTGGAGGCAGCAGTGGGCTGGGCAGGCAGGTGGGTCTTCCAGTTCTTGAGTGGCATGTGTGGCATTGGCAGTAGCAGGAGCAGCAGTAGGCCAATCTTGGGTCCCCAAGCAGTGTACATGAGTGCCAGTGGTGAAAGCATAGGGCTGGGCAATCCAATTTTCAGGCCTCAGTTTGTGTGCATGGGTGGGTGCCAGCAGTGGTAGCAACAGGTTGTGCAGGTCAGTCGCTAGCCCCCAGGAGGCATGCGTGGGCGGTAGACAGAGCAGGCTCGTTTTCAAGTCCCTGGAGGCCTGTGCAAGCAGTGGTGGGTGGGACAGGCTTGTCCTCAGGCCCCTGGATGGTCTGCGCAGGTGCTGTCTGTGGCAGATGGGACAGGTTGATACCCAGGCCCCTAGATTGCATGCGTGTGTATCTGCAAGAGTGGCAGTGGCTGTGGAGATAATTTTGTCTTTGCTTGCATGTTGCAACCTAATTTACAATAAGAAGGTTCAATTCATTTTGCATTATTGCCTAAAGTGTCCAGAGCTCTCTGGTACATAGTACAGATTCCTGAGACTGGCATTAACTGAAGCTTTAGATTCCAGTTCCCAGCCAGATGCAACCACCAGGATGCTGCCATAGTCCTTAAAATACGTTTCTAATAGTACTCTTAAGGAACAAACAAACAAACAAACATTAATAATATTACTCTTTTCTTTTTCAGGTCACGTATCAGTTGAAAATTCTTACAACAGCATTATTTTCTGTGTCTATGCTTAGTAAAAAATTGGGTGTATACCAGTGGCTGTCCCTAGTAATTTTGATGACAGGAGTTGCTTTTGTACAGGTAACTATTCAAGATAAGTATATATTTTTATCTTTATCGTGGTTTCAAAACCTTATTTATTTTGTGTGGAGAAATATGGTTCTATTGATTGTTGAAACCAACAAATGTTTTTCCCCACAACTAACATATGTTTTGAGGGCATCCTTTGTGTGACATACTACTTTGGGAGTGTAAGTAATACAGAGGAATTAATCAAAATAAAATTATATTACCTACAGAAGTGAACATTCTAATTAGGGAAATAAGACACTGCATTTTAAAGAAAGTTGATTTTTGCTGGTTATCTGTAGCATTTGAGATTATTAGCCACTCCCTTTTATTTTCTATTGACTTCACAATACCATTTTTTCCTGGTTCTTTTATCTTTCTAATGATTCCTTATCGGTTTTCTTCATATGGATCTTTTCTGTGAGACTCCCTTTAAATACTGGGGTTGCTTGCAGGTTTGTTATTTCTTCTAAGTTATATCTTTATTTTTGGAGATTTCATCTATTCTTGGGGGGGGTTAATTTTAATTTTTTTAAAAAAATTTATATAGTGACGGGGTCTCACTATGTTTCCCAGGCTAGTCTTAAACTTCCGGGCTGAAGTGATCATCCTGCCTCAGCCTCCCAAAGTGTTAAATGTGAGCCACTGCACCTGGCCTTATTATTTATTATGATGATTATTATTTTTAGTCCTCAGTGATACTTGTTCTGATGGAAGGTTTTATTAATACTTATATCTTGATAATTCCTCAGTTCATGCCATCACTTTCCCTGAAGTGTGGAATTTATATCATAAATAAATTTTTAATTTTTTTTTTTTTTGAGGTGGAGTCTTGCTCTGTCCCAGGCTGGAAGGCAGTGGTACAATCTCAGCTCACTGCAACCTCCACCTCCTGGGTTCAAGCAATTCTCCTGCCTCAGCCTTCCAAGTAGCTGGGATTACAGGTGCCTGCCACCATGCCCGGCTAATTTTTTGTATTTTTAGTAAAGATGGGCTTTCACTGTGTTGGCCAGGCTGGTCTCGAACTCCTGACCTCCTGATCCACCCACCTCAGCCTCCTAAAGTGCTGGGATTACAGGCGTAAGCCACTGCACCCAGCCTAATATTTTTAATATTTATTTTAAATGAATATTACAAAAGTATAAGTGGCATATCAAATTCATATTTTCATAAATATTGCTTAGGGTAAGCTAAAGTAGGCATTGTTTCAAACAGTAAGGTATTTTAAATTAGAAAGTTATTAATAGTTCAGGTGGAACATAAGTTTGACAAAACCATGAAAATGATAGGCAAATAACTGAAGCTTCAGGAACACAGACCTATAGGATAAAGCTCAGAGTGATTAGTGTGACACACTGGACCTTCTGAAATGTACCTACAGTTCTAGACTCATTTCTGCTGCTGCATACTTCACACTCTGAATTGCTACAACTGAGCTGCTTGTAGGGGCTATTTTGCACAGCTGAGCATTTATCCATTCTTTCTCTTGTGCCTACAATGCCTTCTCCCCTTTCTTTGCCTGGCTAACTCCTACCTTTAAGACTCAGCTCAGTCTTAAAGTCTGCCTCTACCAGAATATCTTCTTAACATCACAGGCATAACATTTAAACATTTATGCCTTCTATGCCTTCTTCTCTACCACCATAGTACTTTGTACATACCTTTTCCAAAGTACTTATAGTTAAATGCTCATTTATATGTCTGTTTACCCCTACAACTTAAGTTCCTAGAAGGCAGCAGCTGTGTTTCACTGCGCCTTCCATTCATAGTGCCTAATTAGCAAGACTTAAACAAATGATTTTTTTTTTACATGATGGTTGTCAACTGATTCTATATCCTGTAAGTACAGATGACTCCTGGGAAATCTTCAGGGATGATATTGGAGTTAAATTAGGTGTTGAAAGGTAATAATTATAATGAAATTTGCATACTGAGTACTTATGTGCCAGGTGCCCACTTGGTACTTATCCTGTATAATCTCATGTTATACACAACTGTTTAAAGTAGATATTATTCTTCTCAACTTACAAAAGAGTTATTGAAGCTCAGATAGGTTAATGAAATTGCTTATGATCCCAATCTAGTAGTGGCAGAGCCAGAACCAAATCTCCTTAAAACTTTTCACTATTTGTGTTTCAGTAGGTTGGAAACAGCAGAAAAAGCATTACATAAAAGGTATGTTAAAAAAAATACAGATGTTGATCGGTGGATAAGCACAAGATAAGTTAAGGAGTGGTAATAGTCTTCTCTGATTGGAACAAATAATTGACAAAGATATGGTGAGAGATGAAATTACAAAATACAGATTGGTCCTAGATTATATGTGGTCTTCAGTATTGAACCAGGAGCTTAGGCTTAACTGCTTTTGGCTGTAAGGCCTCACTGGAGAGTTGGAAGGGAGAGTGGCATATCAGAGAAATCCTATAGGCATGCAGGGCAGATTGGTGGGGAGAAAGACTGAAGGAATGGAGAGGAGTTAGAAAGCATGACAGGGACCTAAACTGTCAGGTTAATGGGATTGGAATGTCCCACAGCAGTGATGTAAGAGTTGTTCCAAGGGAAGAATCAGTGTGAGTGTTAGACCAATAAATATCATAGAGAATGGAGAGCAAGGAGATTAAGAAACTTAAGTTTGAATGGTGGCATTTTTAATAGATATAAAGGTATCAAAAGGTATGTTTGCTTTGAAGAGGAATGGGTACATTTTAATCATATTGGCCTTGAGGAGATAAGTTTCTGGATAGCAGCAACTGAAAATCTTGGACTTGAGCTCAGAAGAGATGTCAGTGCTTCTGTGAATCAGCTCTCCAGGGTAGAGGGGATTCCTATAAACTATGCTGTAGAACTACACTGTCCAATAGGGTAGCCACAAGCCGTATGTAGCTATTTAAATTTAATTAGTTAAAATTAAATTAAAATTTCAGTTCCTTGGTCACACTACCCACATTTCAAGTGCTCAGAGCCACTTAAATATAGTGATGACCCTATTGAGGGTGAAGATGCAGAACATTTCCATCATCCAAAGAGTCAGTTGACTAGAATAAGTATAGATTGGAGGAGAGAACACGGAAAAGAGCAGGTCGTTTCAAGAGGTAAGGAATGAATAGTCAGTAGTGTTAATTCTGTGGTGAAGGCAAGCTGAATAGAGAATGAACAATTTTATTATTAAAAAGTAGTTAACATATTGATTGAAAAGTCTTTGGTCGCTATGAAAAGTACAGTTTCAGAAGGAAAAATGGCTTTAAGAAGTCCAGTTAGGTTGGGCAGGGTGGCTCACACCCACAATCCTAGCACTTTGGGAGGCCAAGGCAGGCAAATTGCTTGAGCCCAGGAGTTTGAGACCATCCTGGGCAACATGGCAGAACCCTGTCTCTACAAAAAATACAGAAATTAGCTGGGTGTGGTTGTGTGCACCTGTAGTCCCAGCTACTGGGGAGGCTAAGGTGGATCACCTGAGCCCAGGGAGGTTGAGGCTGCAGTGAGCTGTTGTCAGGCACTGCACTCCAGCCTGGGTGACAAAGTGAGACCATGTCTCAAAGAAAGAAGTCTAGCTAGTAGAAGATCAAACTGAGGAGGGAAGAAATAGATGCAAAAGAAAATTTAACAGTAGTTACAGGGTATCAGTTGATTAGATTAAGGGTACCATCTAAGCCATAGGGTACCATCCCTGGTGGAATGATCCTGGAGTCCCTTCCAACACATTTTGTTTCCAGTGTCTTGTACTCAGAGTTTTCCTTCCCTGTCTGATGGACTGTCTTTTCCTGACAGTGTTTGGGGTTCACCTCCCAACAGCTTCCCTTTATTATGCTTGATTTAGAACACTACTTTCCAGCTGATCTCTACTTTTGCTGACACAGCAGAGGGGATGTGAGATTCTCATTCTTTCTTCTGCCTGTATTTGAGATGGTGCTTTTTAATAAATTAAACTTCAAGGAATTATCTCAAGGTAACATTGGTCTCTGTAATAGATGAAATGTAAAATATTTATTATTTCTAAGGTACTTTTTGAAATTATAAGTTAGTAATATATTATCCCTGTGAGGAAAAAAATAAAATGATTGTAAGGTTTTATGTTAAAAGCTCTCCTTTGCAATCCCAAAAATGATATTGGTTGCATTTTTAAGTTATGGTCTAAGAGTGGGCTCTCAATATGTTTATGTAAAATGTTATAGGAATTAAACTTCAATTTTATTTTTCTTCTTATTTAGTGGCCCTCAGATTCTCAGCTTGATTCTAAGGAACTTTCAGCTGGTTCTCAATTTGTAGGACTCATGGCAGTTCTCACAGCATGTTTTTCAAGTGGCTTTGCTGGGGTTTACTTTGAGAAAATCTTAAAAGAAACAAAACAATCAGTGTGGATAAGAAATATTCAGCTTGGTAAGTTTTAAATGTTTTCTAATATTATTTTAAAAATGATTATATTGTTATATTTAAAGATTTCTATATATCTTTAAATAAATGAGCCTTGCATAAAATCTGCTATTGATCCAAATATCTGGCAATGTTCTTGTCTTTTAAAACATTTTATTTTATTTTATTATTTATTTATTTATTTTTTTTTTGAGACAGAGTCTCGCTCTGTCGCCCAGGCTGGAGTGCAGTGGTGCAATCTTGGCTCACTGCAAGCTCCGCCTCCCGGGTTCACGCTGTTCTCCTGTCTCAGCCTCCCGAGTAGCTGGGACTACAGGCACCTGCCACCACGCCTGGCTAATTTTTTGTATTTTTAGTAGAGATGGGGTTTCACTGTGTTAGCCAGGATGGTCTCGATCTCCTGACCTTGTGATCTGCCCACCTCGGCCTCCCAAAGTGCTGGGATTACAGGCATGAGCCACCGTGCCCGGCCAAACATTTTGTTTTAAATGAACGCCTTTTATTTAAGAATATGAAAAACTTAGATCTGTGACATAAAGACCAGCCTGGCCAGCATGATGAAACCCCATCTCTACTAAAAATACAAAAAATTAGCCAGGTATGGTGGCGCGCGCCTGTAATCCCGGCTAATCTGGAGGCTGAGGCAGGACAATCGCTTGAACCTGGGAGGCGGAGGTTGCAGTGAGCCAAGAATAAAGTGTCTTACGTATAGTGAGCACTAAAAATGTCAACTATTTATATAAATATACAATATCAGAGAAAAAGAAAGAAATAAGGTTTGTGTGAGTTGCCTAAACTTTTATTAAATTGTAAGATAAAAATGGAAGACAAGTCAGAATTCATGATTCTAATGTGCTTCATGAATTTCTTATTTGGTGACTTCATAAGCTCCAATGCTCATAGAAAAAAAAAGATAACAGACTTAACGTTTTGAAAGGATAATTAAATAATTGCCTATCACAATTCAAAATTATAAGAACAAATTAAAACAATGTAATAGCATTTTTCAAACATCAAATTGTCAAAGATTAACATGATAAGATCCAATTTTAGCCAGAGAATAGAGAACCAGGAACTCTATTACCTATTGTTCCTAGGAGTATAGATTGATATAACCATGTTGGATTTCAATTTGGGAATATTTGCCAAAATTTTAAGTATGTGTAGGCTGTAATGTAAGAATTTCAAGTCTGGATAAGAATCTATCCTATAAAAGCACAAAGATAGATGTCCAGGATTATTGTTTCAGCCATTGGTTACAATTCTAAAAAACAGAAAACATTTAGAGGACTGGTTAAATAAATTATCGATATAATACATAGTATAGTGATTAAGATCACTTTCTCTCCTGAGCCCATGATTTACCAGTAGTGTGAGCTTGGGCAAGTTATGTAACCTCTCTGTGCTTCAGTTTCTTCATCTATAAAATAGACACCTACCTCATAGTGTTGTATGTGAGTTAACATACATGAAGCACTTAGAATAATTCCTGTTACATGCTGATACATACATATTTGCTATTATAATCCATACAAAGGAATATTATGCAACTGTTAGAATGCAGTAGATCTGTTCATACTGACATGTATATATCCTTCTATAATGTATACTTTTTTAGTAATTACAAAGTCTTTTATAAATTAAAAAACTTCACTAGGTGTGGTGGCTTGGGCTTCTAATCCCAGATAATTGGGAGGCTGAGATGGGAGGATTGCTTGAGAACCAGGAGTTTTGAGACCTGAGCAACATAGTGAGACCCTGTTTCTTAAAAAAAAAATATATATATATAAGGCTGGATGCAGTGGCTCACGCCTGTAATCCCAGCATTTTGAGAGGCCAAGGCAGGTGGATTGTTTGAGCTTAGTTATTGGAGACCAGCCTGAGCAATACTACAAAACTCTGTACAAAAAAAAAAAAAAAAAATTAGCCAGGTGTGGTAGCGTGTGCCTGTAGTCCAAGCTGCTTGGGAGGCTGAGGTGGGAGGATTGCTTGAGTCCAAGAAGTCGAGGCTGCAGTGAGTTGTGATTGTGCCTCTGCACTCCAGCCTGCTAAGTGACAGAGTGAAATCCTGTCTCAAAATATACATATACATATATATATATGTTATATATAAAACTCTTCTGATGATATTTTATATATGTGTGTGTATATATATACACACACATACATATTTTATATATATGTAATACCGTCATATAAAATACCATCAGGTGTGTTTTTGTAATTATATGCCAGCATTAATTTCATGTTTGAAATTAGACATTAAAAGGATAGAGCTGACTTAAATGGAATTTTAGAGCATTTCACATCCTTTTCACTTCCTTTCTATTGTGGAATACTTTGATTAGTTATGACTTCATTTTTAAAAATTGCTTTACCCTTGCACTCCTTAACTGCATATATTTCAAAGGTGACCCATAAGAAGTGGTCCCTGTAAGCATGAATTTCTTTATTTATAGCCTAGCAATGCTTCTGGGAATCTCTTATTCCAATAGTCATGTGATAGAATATGTTTCTGAGGTGAGATTCAACATGAACAAGGCAGTTTCTGCTCTCACCAGGTTAACTTTCTCTAACAGTGAAACTTCAGTAACACAGAATCTAATGATTTTTATGACTATTTCTTAGCTGTGATTTTTTGGATATTAGTTATTATTAGTTATACTTTCAAAAAAACCTTTATTTATTTTTTTAGAGACAGTCTCGCTGTTTTGCTCAGACTGGAATGCAGTGGTAGAATCATAGCTCACTGTAACCTCAAACTTACGGGCTCAAGTGATTGTTCCACCTCAGCCACCTGAGTAGCTAGGACTACGGGCATGCACCACCACACCTAGCTAATTTAAAAATTTTTTGTAGAGTTGGAGTCTTGCTATGTTGCCTGGGTGGGTCTTAAACTCCTGGGGTCAAGTGATTCTCCTGCTTTGGCCTTCCAAAGTGCTGGGATTTCAGGCGTGAGGCACTGTGCCCACTCTCAAAACTTCTTAATAAGGAAAAATATTGTACCCCCTGCCTGAGCTTTTATATTTGTATGTATCCATGTGAATATATGAAAAATCTAGATCTAGCAAGAGGAAGATGGAAGAACAATGACATATTCCAAATGTGAGCAATTTGCACATATTTGAATGGGCTAGCCATGTAATCATCTAATTTGTGCATTGTATTATTTTAGTGCTCCAAAGTTGATAATGTCTGTTATTTTTTGTATTCTATGTCTTTGTCTTTTTACATTTGTATGTCTTTGTCTTGTAGTCATAATATAGTACAAAGTATACTTTTGTTAAGTATACAAAACCAAGTAAAAATTTTAGAAAGTAATCTAATTTTGGCTGGGCGCGTGACTCACGCCTGTAATCCCAGCACTTTGGGAGGCCGAGGCAGGTGGATCACGAGGTCAGGAGATCGAGACCATCCTGGCTAACACAGTGAAACCCCGTCTCTACTAAAAATACAAAAAATTAGCCGGGCATGGTGGCACGCACCTGTAGTCCCAGGTACTCGGGGGGCTGAGGCAGGAGAATTGCTTAAACCTGGGAGGCAGAGGTTGCAGTAAGCCAAGATTGCGCCACTGCACTGCAGCCTGGGCAACAGAGCAAGACTCCGTCTCAAAAAAGAAAGTAATCTAATTTTATCAAAAAGAAAAAGTTAAGTATAAAATTATTTGGAATATCAGTGGAAAAAATATATCTTTTCAGACAAACTAAATGATATATCATGTAGATTTTACTTTTTTTTAGGTTTCTTTGGAAGTATATTTGGATTAATGGGTGTATACATTTATGATGGAGAACTGGTATCAAAGAATGGATTTTTTCAGGGATATAACCGACTGACCTGGATAGTAGTTGTTCTTCAGGTAAAGCATTTAAAGTCTTAGATTTAATGCTAATAAACCCTATTTTAATATAAAGAATCAAAGTAGCTCCTGATATACTGATGTGAGGGGAAAAGGTCCCTCCTGTTAGCGCTCTCGTATCTAGTTTATTCAAGGAAGTGAAAATAGAAGTGATCTTAATGCTGTAATGAAATCTTATTTTGAGAAGGGGTCTTTAATGAACTTTGTGGTATTTAAATGTAACATAATGAAAATACAAGTTTAAGAATAAAAGAGTTGAAGCTAAAGGCAAATATAACTTTTGATTTTTCTACAAGTCTTACCATTGTAGAGGAAGTCTGGGTCAGCCATTAAGACCCAGGAAGCAGATCTAGATATTTAATTCTGTGACAGTTCATAGCCTCATATTGTAGTTACATATTGGAAAACGTCTGTCAAATTCAGTTTATATATAGCTTGGAATTGTTCAAGGGTTGAGTAATTAATTACATCTTTAAAAAATACATATGGAGAATTCTAGAGGATATAAAAATGAAGATACAAGTCACTATCCTTAGAGCCTCCTATTCTTCTAGAGATATTTGAAGCCTAAGAAGCAAGGCTCCAGAAAGGAAGGTGAAGATGGCAAAAGATAGTTGTGTTTTAAAAGCAGGTAGGATATACTTCTATTTTTTTTTTTTCTTTTTGAGACGGAGGCTAGCTCTGTTGCCCAGGCTGGAGTGCAGTGGCGTGATCTTGGCTCACTGCAAGCTCCGCCTCCCAGGTTCATGCCATTCTCCTGCCTCAGCCTCCCAAGTAGCTGGGACTACAGGCGCCCGCCACCAAGCCTGGCTAATTTTTTATATTTTTAGTAGAGATGGGGTTTCACTGTGTTAGCCAGGATGGTTTCGATCTCCTGGCCTTGTGATCCGCCCGCCTCGGCCTCCCAAAGTGCTGGGATTACAGGCGTGAGCCACCTCACCCGGCCCAGATACTTCTGTTTTTAAGATAGCAGAAAAGGAAACAAGGATAAGTGAAAATTTGAAAAAAATAATTAAGAGAAAATTTGAAGCGGAGATAGGGTGAGTCAAGAGAGTTTACGTATGATGTATCTTATTCCAGCAAAGAGAAGAAGCTCCCTTCCCTTAAAAAGGGTCTGAAGATATGAGAAAAATAAAAAATGTTTGGTATAACTGGTATGAAGGATTCAATAGGGAGTAAATAGATGAATGACAACATTGCCAAGAAATATTGGGACTGAAACATTAATTTGTAGTAAGCTCAATTGGCATAATTTATGACTTTCTCTAAATAAAGCTTCCATCATAGAAGAGGTGTTTTGGAAGTTGTTACAGTAGGTAACCTAGATTTGGAAAATGATAAGTAGTCTTTGGCAGAAAGCAAAACTGTGTAGTATAGTAAAACCTCATTATTAAAGTAGCCACAATTGGGAATTTGAGAGGGATTAGGTAGAAAGTTCTTTCTACATTCTTAAAGAAAAAGCACAATTAAAACTGTGCTTTAGAAAACTTAATGTGACAGTAATGAGAGGTGGATTTGAAAGGGGAGAAACTATAGGAAAAAAGCCAAATTAAGGGGCTGTTGAAAGGCTATAAATTGACTCTGATTACTAATTTTACTCAAAAGTAAAAATATTTCACTTAAGTGACCAGTCCTCTCACATTTGTCCAAACAAGTGATGTTTAATTACTAAATTGGATAATGATAGACATTTTATTTGTAATATGGTCAAAGTCCATTATAACAAACTGCAGATTGTCCTGGTAGTTACTTTTATTAAATGCCTTTTGAAATAAGAGGGCTATTGAACAAAACCTATAAGTCTATTCGTTGTAAGAGATGTTTAAAATAAATCCCTTACTATAATGGGATTGAATTTATAGGACAAAAGCTTAAAGCTTTATTAAATACTTAAATTGTTTTGAAATGCAGTTTTATATGTGTGTTTTAAAAAATATTTTTTTAAAACTTCTGCAGGCACTTGGAGGCCTTGTAATAGCTGCTGTTATTAAGTATGCAGATAATATTTTAAAAGGATTTGCAACCTCTTTATCGATAATATTATCAACATTGATCTCCTATTTTTGGCTTCAAGATTTTGTGCCAACCAGGTAAAATATTCTTTTCTATTTTTTTAAATCCCCAAAAGTATATAGAAAAATTAGAATTCTTTGTAAGGTGATCTGATAAATTTGAAGAATTATATAATTTTAAAAATTTATTTAACTATGTTTTAAAAATATTTCAAATTAAATTCATGAAAGAAAGTCTTCTCCTGAAAAGTTTTTTATACAAATTTGGTTGGCCAGAATTTTCCCAATAAATAGATGTGAATATTTTCCCTGCAAATTAAAAAAGTGATATAGAAAAGTTAATAAGTCATATAAAGTCATAAAAATAAGTCATGTAATGACATTTTTAAAATACGGAATTTACATGACTTCCTTGAAGAAGATAGTTTATATAGAGAATGTGGCTCATGAGGAAACTCAATTAGGTGGTAGCAGGAAAAGCAATCTGGAAAGGAATTGCAGGAGGAGTTATGGGTGAGGAAGGAGACCCAGGACTCTGTAGTTTTATGGATGCTAAGGGAGGAGATAGCATCAGGAAAAATTGAGTGTAATGAATATCCATTACAGACAGCATTGAAAATTCTAGTTTTTTGTTTAATTTATAATCTCAGACTAGTGGGATTATATTTTAATTGTTTCCAGGACAACACTCTTGGTTTTCCTCCAACTTTACTCCTTTCCTGATTTTCTCAACCTCTAAACTTTGGAATCTCCCAAGGATCTTTTATTTATTTATTACTTTATTATTTATATGTTCATATTTTTGAGACAGGATCTCAGTTTGTCACCCAGGTTGCAGTGCACTGGCACGATCATAGCTCACTGCAGCTTCAAACTTCTGGGCTCAAGCAATCCTCCTGCCTCAGCCTCCCGGGTAGCTGGGACTACAGATGTGCTTTGTTGCCCGGGCTGATCTTGAACTCCTTACCTCAAGCAATCTTCCCACCTCTGCCTCTCAGAGTGCTGGGATTATAGGCATATGCCACTTTGCTGAACTCATTTGTGTTTTTGAGAGTGAAATAGGATTATGGATGGAATTTGGCACTATAAAAATATAATATCCTTTTTATATTTTTATATTGAATGTTGATGGTTTTCTTTTCTAGCAATCTAGACAATAGGTCTGGAACATACATGTTGAGATCTGTAGTTCTTATGAGACAAAAATTTAAAAGCATTTCTGTTTTCAGCTTGGTATGGAAATGAATCACTTAGCTAGTGAGACTAGACGAACAATGAACACTTGTTTCTTAATTTTGTAATCTTAATCGTATTCCCTGTTCACATGATGAGGAAATCATATGCTTTAATGTACTTTGAGAATGTTTGCACCTTGCAGATGTTTACATTTTACTTTTAAAAGCATACCTTTTTTTTTTTAAAAAAAATGAACCTTATGTAAGGCCGAGGTAATTAAATCTTTGAATTATGCAGAGAATAAACAAATAAATGAACAAGCAAACCAACAGAGGGACGAAAGAGTAGTAGTTTGGCAATGAGATGTATGTCTGCCTATAAATTCATGTTTCTGAGGAAGTATATAAGATTTGTTGGGTTGAAGATAGAAAGAGAAAAGACAATGATACTGCCATTATTGAATGAATGAATGAATGAATGAATGAATATTTTGAGAATATGCTCAGGACACTAAGCCAGATGGAGAAGATGGATTCTTTTTCCTAAAATAGATAACTAAGCCCTCTATCTTTATGCATCTTACCTTTGTGGAGAATACATTTTCAGTAATAAATCTAGTGACATTTTCTCAATCTTCATTCAATTCTATCCTAAATGTAATAATATATTTGCCTTTAGCCTCATTCCACCTCCTGAAACTGGGTTTTTGTTTGTTTGTTTGGCTTCTCTGAAATGGTATGCCTATACTTGCCTTTCTGATTGTCCCTTTGGTAGTTTGTCAATCCTTGCTCACTCTCTTGGCCATCTCATCCACTGCCATGTCATATCTGTCTTCTCTAGGAAGATAAGTTCAGATTTCACCTAAACTCTAGATCTCTTTATTCTATTGACTGTTAGACATCTCTACTGATACAATATCACTATTACCCACTTCCCTAAATTATTTTTCTTGTGCTTGTTATTTTGCTTATTGGTGTTACCATTCTTCCATTTAGGGTTGCTTATTCTTTTATCAAAAGTTTATTAAGTGTCTACTATGTGCCTGCTGGCCACTGTGCTAGCTCCTGGAAAAGGAGTGCATGAATGAGACACAATTTCTTGTCTTCAAGATCATCAAGGTTTGGTGACCATCAAGTGATTGGAAAGACAGATGTGAATAATTATAACAGTATGATCAATGCAACAATGGAAGTATACATATAATAATTCTGTTAGAGGGGGCTCAAATCCTTGAAGTGATCATTACATTCTGATAGTTTTTTCCTAATATATTTTTTTTCTGAGACAATTTTCTCTCTCAGAACCATCTAAAAATTGCTGGCTTGAGAAACAGGTGTTTCCTGACATTATTAGGTATTCAAGTAGATCCTGCTAAAGATATTATAGAAAGGATTCCTGCAGTGGATACAAAGGTAGACCATAAAATCTTTCAGTTGAGCATGAACTTTCAGTCCATGCCATTCCAAAGTTCCAGAAAGCTAAGAATAGTTCATAATGACTAATGAAGACAGTGTCTAGTAATTAATAATTACCAATATTAATGTGGTAGCAATTTCTTCAAGATACGTTATAGGATGTTTTATATTATCCTAATAACCTTATATGTATAACTGCATTCAAATCTTTTGAAGAGTTAACCATTTGCATCAAGTCAAATCTAGTTATTAATCGTAACAGATAATTACTGAGCTCCCTATATATGCTAGGCACTGTGGCTACCACAGTGAATGAAGAGCACATGGTTGAGCAGGGGAGTGGACTTGTAAATAATGCATCATTTAATGACAGCGTGCTAAGTGTTATGCTAGGGTAGTTCTGCCTAGGGGAGTGAGTCTTGGAGACATTAGACCTGAATTATTATGAATAAGCATTTTCTAAGAAGCAAAGAAACTGTGGACAGAGGGAATAGTATCTCTAAAGACACTGTCAAGAAAGTGTATGTTGTGTTCACTGAGTGGAGTGGCTGAATTATAGATTGGTTGTCATGAAGTGGGAAGGATGAGTTTGGAGGGACCATATTATGAAGGGCCTTTTAATAATGATTAGTAATTATTTTTCGTTTACAGACAATTAAAAAACAGGAGCATGGCTTTGGACTATTAGTAGAAACTTTAAATCCAAAACTAGCTTATGTCTCTATAATAGCATTTTTAAAAATGTACACATTAAAAGTTAAGATTGCACTTTGGGAGGCGGAGGCAGGCAGATCACTTGAGGTTAGGAGTTCGAGACCAGCCTGGCCAACATGGTGAAACCCTGTCTCTACTAAAAATACAAAAAATTAGCAGGGCGTGGTGGTACACACCGGTAATCCCAGCTACTCGGGAGGCTGAGGCAGGAGAATTGCTTGAACCTGGGAGGCAGAGGTTGCAGTGAGCCGAGATCACACCACTGCACTCCAGCCTGGGCGACAGAGTGAGACTCCATCTCAGAAAAATAAACAAATAAAAGTTAAGATTCAGGCTGGTCACAGTGGCTCATGCCTGTAATCACAGCACATTGGGAGTCTGAGGCAGATCACCTGAGCCCAGGAGTTTAAGATCAGCTTGGGCAACAAAGTGAGACCTCAGCTCTACAAAAAATAGAAAAATTAGCCAGGTGTGGTGGTTTGCACCTGTAGTCCCAGCTGCTTAGGAGACTGAGCTGGGATTGCTTGAACCCTGGAGGTCAAGGCTGCAGTGAGCCATGATGACAGCACTGCACTCCAGAGCCTGAGCGACAGAGTGAGACCCTGTCTTTAAAAAGAAAAAAAAAAGTTAATATTTGTAGTCTAGTTTACATATCCCATCTAAATTTGTTTCTGATTTATCGTAGACTATATCTATAGATATATAGGATAAAGAGAAAACCAAGAACTCCCTGTATTTAATGTAATTTCCTTTTGTGAAGCATCCTATAAAAATTGGTCCTGAGTTTTGCTTATTATTATCTTGGATTTTAAACTAAACTTTACCTTGGTTTAACATGACAGAATAAAATATTCCTTTCATATGTTCAACTAAAGAATTAAGACCTTTTGTTACTGAATGTATTGCATACAAAATCCCTATTTAGGTGAAATACAGAACTTAAAATATCTTTGCTTTGGAAGACAGTATAGTGCAGTGGATGAGAGTGCAGGCTGTAGAGTTAGACATACCTGAGTTTGAATCCTTTTGAAGTTATGGGACTTTAGACAAGTTATTTAAATTCTGTAAAGCTGTTTCCTCATGTATAAAAAATGAATACTAATACATCTTCATAGATTTGCTGTGAGAACTCAATGAAATAATGCATATAATCACTTAGCCAGATACCTGGAATGTAGTAAGTACTCAAGATTTGTTAGCTGTGTTACTGGAACATTTTTCCCCAAATTATAATTGTTTTTATAGTAAAGAAATAGAAGGAACTTGTTCTGCTTTTAATCTGATTTTCTCTTTTTTATTTTGTCTTCATCTTATTCAGTGTCTTTTTCCTTGGAGCCATCCTTGTAATAACAGCTACTTTTTTATATGGTTATGATCCCAAACCTGCAGGAAATCCCACTAAAGCATAGTTGTATACTATCTTTAACTGGTTTTTCACGATGGTGCACTAGGAATCTCGACATTAATCTTGCACAGAGGACTTCTACAGAGTCTGTGAAGGTATCATCATGCTGAATCTGATCATACTGTTTTTTTAAAGTTTAAGGATAAAATATGTGTATATGTAACAAAACACATTGCATCTAGAAATCAAAACTTGAAAGTATTTCCAGGGATTAGAATTAGAAGGAATATTAGAGGAAATTTGAAATCCGAGTTTAAAAAGATTTTACCTTTTTGATTGCTGCAGAAATGTCCTATGCACTCTTTGCAAGAGCACACAACAAATGTCAGATATCAATTTTTGCAAATTAGATTTAATCTTATTAAATGTTTTTATCTTACTCTTTCTGTACAGATATATCAAATCACATGAAATATTTAAAGTTTGAAAATTATAATTACCTATAAAGCTGTGAAAAAATAGAAATATAATTTGAAAAAATTTCACTTATCAGAGATTTTTATATTTATACAAAAG
This sequence comes from Pongo pygmaeus, assembly GCF_028885625.2. Taxonomy (NCBI): domain Eukaryota; kingdom Metazoa; phylum Chordata; class Mammalia; order Primates; family Hominidae; genus Pongo; species Pongo pygmaeus. Next base: position 130,000,751 of record NC_072373.2, on the reverse strand, counting down.
ATTACTAAATGAAGGATTGCTAAATGTTTTTTGTTCAATTACATAAAAATAAAGTAATATTCTGAGTCTGATTTGTCAGAGAATAAATATCAAATCTAAATTTAATGTAGAGATACATACTATTTCTCCATATGAATTTTAAGATATTTTAGTGCTTCAAGACTGCTGAAAGCAATCCAGTTGCTCCTGTGCTAGATGGTAGCCAGAGAATTTTATAGTAATGGAGGTTAGCCCTTAATCTCTTCATTGCATTTCATTTCTGTAAATCAGATTAAATCCTTAATATTATTTTAAATTAAAATTTGTGTGTAATTGCCATTAAATTTTCAAAATGTAATTTAAAAGGATTAAATACTCATTTAATAATTTAAAATAATTATTGTATAATATCTACATTTGGAGAATTTTGAACTATCAAGCATATACTGTATACAGTTAGAAAGTTATTAAATGAACATTTTACTCATTGATCTGTAAAAACTTCTTTAATCTACAACTGTTGACAAAAACAACATTCAAACAAATAATAGTACAGATGTCAGTGACAGACCAAAATGACTTTTCTTGGAGACATTCCAGATTGCCATATTACATTGTTTTAAACAGCGCTATGACTTTAAATCCAAGGCTGCTCGGAAGATTTTTTTAGGTCTCTCATAAGCCTATTCTTCCCTGATCACATGAGTGGGAGAGGTAGCCAAATTTTGAATTCCCTTTCTGTGTTCCCACAAGAGCTGCTGAGAAGGCTGGGCGCAGTGGTTCACGCCTGTAATCCTAGCTCTTTGGGAGGCCAAGGCAGGTGGATCACAAGGTCAAGAGATTGAGACTATCCTGACCAACATGGTGAAACCCCGTCTCTACCAAAAATACAAAAATTAGCTGGGTGTGGTGGCACGCACCTGTAGTCCCGGCTACTCGGGAGGCTGAGGCAGGAGAATTGCTTGAACCCGGGAGGCAGAGGTTGCAGTAAGTGGAGATCACGCCACTGCACTCCAACCTGGGCGACAGAGTGAGAGTCTGTCTCAAAAAAAAAGAAAAAAAAAAAAAGCTACTGAGAAGGAGCCACCATTTTGCTTTAAAATAGTGGTTTTTTTTTCCTTTTTAATGAACACTGGAGCTGAGGATGAAGATTACATGAGTTATTTAATAAGTTGGTTCAAGGGAGAGAGAATATATTAGAAATGGTAAGATGATTTGGTGGGCAAAAATGCTTTCTATAATTTGAATATGGGTTTAATTTAATTATTAACTATAGACAGAATTACTTACTGAGTATAAGAAATATTTTACTGGCTGGGCGCAGTGGCTCACGCCTGTAATCCCAGCACTTTGGGAGGCCGAGGCAGGTGGATCACAAGGTCAGGAATTCGAGACCAGCCTGGCCAGCATGGTGAAACCCTGTCTCTACTAATAATACAAAAATTAGCCGGGCATGGTGGTGCGCGCCTGTAGTCCCAGCTACTTGGGAGGCTGAGGCAGGAGAATTTCCTGAACACACCAGGTGGAAGTTGCAGTGAGCCAAGATCGCACCACTGCACCCCAGCCTGGGTGACAGAGCGAGACTCCGTCTCAAAAAAAAAAAAAAATAAGAAAAAAAAGAAAATACACACACACACACACACACACACACACACACACACACACACAATGAATGAACAAAGTAAAATACTTCTTTTTTTTTTTTTTTTTGAGACAGAGTCTCACTTTGTCGCCAGGCTGGAGTGCTGTGGCGCGATCTCGGCTTACTGCAACCTCCCACTCCCTGGTTCAAGGGATTCGCCTGCCTCAGCCTCTGAGTAGCTGGAATTACAGGCATGAGCCACTGCACCCGGCCTATACTGTATATATTTTTAAAGACTGTTCTAATAGATATAAAACTGTAAAAAATAAGTATTTTTATATAGCTCTCACAGATTTTATTAAACAGAATTTGGCTCAAAAATACTATGTTACAAACTGTTGGGTACACTTGCCTAACGTGAACTGGCGGTGTTGCCTTGCTTTTGCAGTAATAGTCTACAGATTGCAGGTCTCATCAATTCCATCCAAAGTTTAAAAGCATTTAAAGTTACCAAATCATTAAAATCACTTTGGTGGTGATTCCAAATTGGTACCAAGCAAACTTTCTGGATGCCCAGCATGATTTTCAGTAACCACCCTTTAGAGTATTTGTTTACTAAGTTCACCACATTTTGAACATGGTAGTTTTAGACTGCAATAATATTCAGACTTACATTATTACTTACTGCTAAGTAAAATCAAAATCTTGCAAATGCACAGAATTCAAGATGAAATATAATGATTTATGTTTAGCTCACATTCAAGTATTGGTTGGTTACTTATGTATTAATGCAGTGTGCATTCACATTTAATCAGGTTTAGTCTGTTTCTATTTTAATATTTAAAAAAATTATACAAGCAAATTAGATATTAGACATGTTAGTTACAGTGGTAACACATTTTTAGGTGTCGAAACACAATTTTCAAAATTCCTAATGAAAGTTATAAAAATGTAAACAAGAACTGTAAAAATGGACAAAGTAGTCAAGTATATTTTCAAAGCACGATTTTATTAGACAGGCGTAATTTATATTTTGCTTTTCTAGTGGGTTTGAAAATGTTTATTAGAGATTGGGCTATGTAGTTTATAATTTTTAATTTATAGAAAAGTAATCATACATGAGAAGGTAGACCTGTGCCCTAGGATCATGTTACATATACAGATAATGCCATTTCCTTGTGTGTGTGATGTGTGTTTTGATGACCTCCACAGGCCTTACTGTATCAAGCTTTTATAATGATGACTCCTTCATTATTTAAATTCCTATACTTTTTATTTGTTATCACGCAACTACTTTGTTCAATGTGAAAATGTGCTAACTCACGGGAGAAGAGTGCCAATCGATAGTTCTTTTAAAAATTAAGAATATGGTATTTGGGAAGAAAAGTTTGAAATGCAACAGATGGATGTTTCCACACAGTAGTATTATATTATCAATTCTTTAATAAGTGATTTTAGAGATGTTGTAGGCTACTTTTATGGTGGAATATATAGTTTAGAGATGCAAAATTTAAATGTTTACATCAATTTATATTGAATGTCACATAATTTCATGGAAGGAAAGGTAGCTTGATATTTAGATTCTAAGATATAATCTGAAAGGAAACTAATTATGTTCTCTACACTTACTGTAATACTGATTATTCTTATATATCAAATTATTGAACTTTAAAAATTTCATTGCATAGTCATTAAACTGAGTTGGGTTTTTTCTTAAAGGGTTTAGCATCACTCATTTGATTTACACATTCACATTATAATATTTAATTATCATGGGTGTATGCTTTACATAAAAAAGGTTTATAAAAGTTATTTATGCTGTATTGAAAGTCATCTTAAGAATCTCCAGGTTATTTAAAGTAGTTATAGGAGCAGAGAACAAGCACCTTTATCAAAATCTGGTCCTATGTGCCTTGCTTTACCAAATACCTGATTTTTCTGGAGGGTGTTCCTGTAATTCACAACTTTAGACACATGGGCAAAATTAGGATTTTTAAGAATAAATACATTTCTATTTTTTTGGTTGTTTCAACATTAGCTCTTTAAATTCATTAACAAAATTAAAATAGGTATATTACAAAAGCATAAACATTTGTGAACAGTACTTAAATAAATTGTGATACTATTGCTCTATCATTGAACTTTTTGAAACTTTAACAATTGCATAAAACTGTCAGTTTGTTGTTTCATTTGTAATTACAAAATATAATTTACTGTAACTTAAAAACTTTTAAAAATAATTTGGATCCTGACTTTGTCTATATCTGTATTTCATTTATTTAGAAAGATTCTTTTGGGTTTGAGAATGTAATTTGTATATTTAAATTTTTTATGGACATAATTCAAAGGAATGTATAAACTCATCTTTTGTTAAACAGCTTTTTAATTGATAAACTTCTCTTGTCATTTTTTGGTATCCAGCTATTACCTATTTAATAGATTTATTGAAATAGATTATTTTCATAAAGAACTCTATACAAATCTTTTTCTATATTTCCTTATTTTCCTATTTACCTGTGTCTATGACCTAACCTATGAATTAGTCTTCTCTCTTTATATATCAAAAATGAATTGCTGAACTTTTTCTCTAGCTCTGTAGTATCTCTATCACTGTCACATGTGATCTTTCTTCCTTTTCTCTAGCCCGTACTCTAGCATGAAATACTGGGTCGGCCAGGTGCAGTGGCTCATTCCTGTAATCCCAACACTTTAGGAAGCCAACGCAGAAGAATCGCTTGAGCCCATGAATTTGAGGCCAGCCTGGGCAACATAGGGAGACCGTGTTTCTACAAAAAATCTTAAAAATAAAATTAGCCAGGTATGTTGGCATGCACCTGTGGGGCCAGCTACTCAGGAGGCTGAGGCAGAAGGATTGCTTGAGCCCAGCAATTTGATGCTGCAGTAAACCGTGATGACACCACTGGACTCTAGCCTGAGTGGCAGTGAGACTGTCTCAAAAAACAAACAAAACAAAAACTGAAACAACAAGAAAAGACTGGGTTTATTTAAACTAGTTAGAATTTATCTTTCTATATGTTAATAACAGCCTAACAGATTTTTTGTTTTAAATATCTCTAGGCTAGCCTCAAGGTTAAGTAATTATAGAAGTTTGGTATGTATTTTCTTCATAATTTGAATATAATTGCTTCCATTGTGACCATCAATTGAATGCATGGAGATCAATTGTGATAATATACAGGATTTTAGTCCTATCTCTACTGCTGAAGTAACCTTACACAAAATACTTTGTAAAAAATCACTAAAGTGCCAGCATTTTTAAAATGTATATTTTTCTTTGGCAACCTCTCATAAAAAGCACTGACTAAAAATATTTAATAATCTTTTTTGTATTACAGTGCTTCTTTTGTTGGAAATATATCACAATCCTCAAGTTCCAGTGCTATGCAAAAGTATCTTATAATCTGAATCTTATGGATAATACTACCTTTTTTTTTTTTTTTTTTTTTGAGTTGGCATCTCACTCTGTCACCTAGGCTGCAGTGGTGTGATCTCACTGCAACCTCCGCCTCCCGGGTTCAAGCAATTCTTCTGCCGCAGCCTCCCTAGTAACTGGGATTACAGGCCACGCCACCACGCCCAACTAATTTTTGTATTTTTAGTAGAGACGGGGTTTCACCATGTTGGCCAGGCTGGTCTCAAACTCCTGACCTCAGGTGATCCACCTGCCTCGGCCTCCCAAAGTGCTGGGTTTACAGGCATGACCACTGCGCCCAGCCAATACTGCCTTTCAAAAGAGACTGATAGTGACCAGCATTAGTAATCATACTGGTGGGGTTTTTTGGGGTGTTTTTGTGTTTTGTTTTTTTTTGTTTTTTGTTTTTGAGACAAGGTCTTCCTCCCGTCGCCTAGGCTGGAGTGCGGTGACACAATCTTGGCTCACTGCAGCCTTGACAGAACAAGCTCAAGCGATCCTCCCAGGAGCCTCAGCCCCCAAGCAGCTGGGAATACAGGTGCGCACCACCACGCCTAGCTAATTTTTGTATTTTTTTGTAGAGATGGGGTTTCGCCGTGTTGCCCAGATTGGTCTCAAACTCCTGAGCTTCAGTGATCTGCCTGCCTTGGCCTCGCAAAGTGTTGGGATTACAGGCATGAGCGACCACACCCAGCCCATACTGGTCTTTCTTACTGTTTTTAAAAAGAGAATTCCTTTAAGGCAGGACTGATTACATATACACTCTAGAAAAGAAAATAGCAAGGAAGAAATAAATTGCCTTCAATTACCAAAGATTTGAGCTTCTACTATGGCTGAGAGTGTTTTGGTCATTGCAAATTCGGGGGTTTCCCAAGTTCACCCTCAGTTCTGGCTAGAAAGATAAAACTTACTGAAAGCTATTATACTCACAGTCATATTTATTACAGAGAAAGGAAATACAAAATAAAACCAGCCAAAGGAAGTGACACATAAAACAGAGTCTAGGAGTGGTCCAAACTTGAGGCTTTCGGTGTCCTTTTCTTGTAGAGTCATGGAAGGTGTTATCTACTCCTGACTACAATGTTTGACAGTACTCACATAGTATTGCCATTCAGGGAAGCTCACCTAAGCTTTGGTGTCCAGATTTTTATTGAGAGAGGGTCTATTAGTTGGCATGGTTGGTTGATTTTTTTGCCCATGTAGTTGTCCTCTCTTTCCAACGTCTGCCCCTCCCTGGAGATCTGGTTGACATCAAGACTTCAGGGCCTCACCACAGGTTATCTCCTTAGCATAAACTGTCAAGTGTTGTCTGAGGAACTCACAATGAATAATAAAGACATTCCTATCCGTGAGAACTCCCAAAGACTTACACCAGAACTTTCTTTGGATGGGCCAAATTTCTTACTACACAAAGACCATTCATCTCTATACACATCCTTCTGAATTGATGAGGATGATACAAGCAACAACAATTCTTCTTTTCAGAGACTTAATTTTTTTTTTTTTTTGAGATAGAGTCTCGCCCTGTCACTCAGGCTGGAGTTCAGTGGCACAATCTCTGCTCACTGCAACCTCTGCCTCCTGGGTTTGAGCAATTCTCCTACCTCAGCCTCCCAAGTAGCTGGGATTACCGGTGCTCACCACCATGCCCAACTAATTTTTGTATTTTTAGTAGAGACGGGGTTTCACCATGTTGGCCAGGCTGGTCTGAAACTCCTGACCTCAGGTGATCTGCCTGCCTCGGCCTCCCAAAGTGCTGGGATTACAGGCATGAGCCATCACACCCAGCCCGGAGACTTTTAATTTATACATTGTCATTTTTAATTTTAGAATATCTGTCAAATGATTCTGAACATAACATGAATCTAGTGTGGAAAAATGTTTATAATCAGATACTGTGTTAAGAACATATATATAGAGAGAGAGAGAGAGAGAAAGCATAGTATTATCGTTTAGTTTTCAGTTCTTATGTTTAATGACAACTTTATAAATGCTGGACTATTTTAAACTACAAATTTAAAACATGGTTTATAAACCTTTTACCTGTACTGTATATTAATAAACAATTTTGAACTAATTTTAAATTAGGCATTACCTATCACCATTATAAGGAAGAGCTAAAACCTGATACCAGTTGTTATTTTGGCTCACAGTAGGGCTTCACTAGTGTTAGGATCACATTTTCCTCCCTTGGACCTGAGAATCAGGTGTTTTTCGTTTATGCATTTATTTTCATTCATTCATTTAGGATTTCTAAAATGTTAGAGGTAATTTGTTTAAAACAAATAACATGGTGTTCTTTTGGAAATATACAGTTTATCTTAGATATACACTTCCTCTTTTTAAAGGTAGAACTCACTGCAGGTTTAAAAGAATAATGAATATTGTTACAGTGTTTAGTGATAATCACTGAAAATTCACGTTAAAATATACTTTAAGCTTGTCCAACGCGCGGCCCGCAGGCTGCATGCAGCCCAGGATGGCTTTGAATGTGGCCCAACACAAATTTGTAAACTTTCTTAAAACAGTATGAGATTTTTTTGCAATTTTTTAAAGCTCATCAGCTATTATTAGTTACTGTATTTTATATATGGCCCAAGACAATTCTTCTTCTTTAAGGGTGACCCAGGGAAGCCAAAAGATTGGACACCCCAGCTTTAAATGTAGAGTATTTAAGAGGTTCAGTTAAATGTACTAAATCAGACTTGTGTGATTTAGACACAAAATCTCTGTGTGTGTGTGTTTGCTCTTTTAAAAGATACTGCATGTACAAACATGATTTCTAATAATTGAGGGTTTATTAAGTTTTTCCCTTTAGGCTAAAGTTTTATTTTATTTTATTCTGCTTGGATAGTAAATACAGCGTTTTAAAATGATGATGCTAAGTGCTTTTTAAATATATGCATGCTGCTTCAATAGGTCTTTTAAATATAGCCAAGGCAGGGTAATATTTCCTGAGTGATGATAGAATTATAGAAAATAATGAAAGATGTGTGCCCATGTTTCATTTTATAACTGTTCCAGTCATATTGCTATGAATTCTAGAATTTTAAAACCTGCCACTTATTTTGGATGTTATATATACATAATGCCTCAAATTTCCATTATTTCATATTATTTTTCTCCATTTCCCTCATGTCAAGTTTCATTTTGTTTTCAATATTTTGTTTTTATAATATTGCCATTTTAATGGCTTCAATCATGCTATGACAGATTGTGCCAATTTAGCTTTAAAAAACTCATGGGCTACCTCCATGAACTCACACATGCGGCATTGTTAAAGAACTTTTTTTAAAATTAAATTTTCTCCAGCTTTTCATTTTGCAGCATACAAAAAAGTTGAAAGATTGGTATACCACCTAAATCCAACCATTATTAACATTTTGCCACACTAGCTTTATCTCTGTTGGGACACTTTACCCCTACATACTCCAGCATGCATGACCTAAAGATATGGACATCTTCTTAATTAACCTCAGTGCCATTATGACATCTAAGAAAATTTAAATTAATTCAGGTCACTTCATCTAAGTTCAAATTCCAATACAATTGCCCCTCTGTAAACGTGGGGGATTGGTTCCAGGACCCCCACCTCGTGTATACCAAAATCTGGGCACACTCAAGTCCTTAAGAGGAAACCGCGTATAAGAAAAGTCAGCCCTCCCTATCGGCGGGTTTCACATCCCACAAATAACTGTGTTTTCCATCTGCATTTGGCTGAAAAAAAATCTGCATATAAGTGGACCCACGCAGTTCAAATCTGTTGTTCAGGAGTCAACTGTATTCCCAGTTGTCTCAAAAATGATTTTTTATAGCTTTTTTGTTTTGGAACGAGGGTAAAATCAAGGTTAATGCTTTGTATTTGATTGTCTCCTTTGGTCTAGAAGTCCCCTTCCTGCACCACCACCTGTCCCTCAATGGCTTTTTTATACCAAGAGACTGAAAATGCTACCTCTAATGACTTTTCTCCCCATGATAGTACTCGTTGAAGGACCAAAGTTACTTTGCTCCTGTTATGTGGTTTGATTTGTTCCCTTTATTCCTTTCATGTCCTTTGGACTGGAAGTCAAGTCTATAGGTTTGATTACCTTCAGGTTAAATGTATTGGGTAAAAATATTTCACAGATTTTATATTGTATCATATTAAAAGGCACAGATAATCTCGTTATTAATGTTGGTAATTGATTATTTGGTTAAGATGATGACTACCCCATTGTAAAGGTTATTGTAAAGTTCTCCCTGTGGTAAAGGTCATTTTTTCACCCTTAGTAATCTGTGGAGTAATGTTTTAGCACCAGGAGAATATTCTGTTTCCCAATGGCTTTAGCATCAATTGATGATTCTTGACTGAATCATTTATTACACTGGGGTGCAAAATGGTGATAAATTTTTTTTAGTGCTCTAAATTTCTTCTACATTTATTAGTTTATATTCTTTTTTTAAAATAAAAAAGTATATTTCCCTCCTGTTTCTCTAATACCCCTCTTTAAAAAAAAGACCATGTCTTCATGAATTTAAAAAAAATTAATATATTATAGCCAGTCGGTCACAGTTCTTTTTGATGCTCATATATATTGTGAGCCTCTAGCCCATGGAAGTCACAGCAAGCTAGCTCTTGGGTTTTTTTTTTTGAGACGGAGTTTCACTCTGTCACCCAAGCTGGAGTGCAGTGGCATGATCTCGGCTCACTGCAACCTCCATCCTCCGGGTTCAAATGATTCTCCTTCCTCAGCCTCCTGAGTAGCTGGGACTACAGGCGCCTGCCACCGCGCCTGGCTAATTTTTTGTATTTTTAGTAGAGATGGGGTTTCACCATCTTGGCCAGGCTGGTCTTGAACTCCTGACCTCGTGATCCACCCGCCTCGGCCTCCCAAAGTGCTGGGATTACAGGCATGAGCCACGACGCCTGGCCACTCTTGTGTTTTTTAAACATGACCACATTAGTCTTTTAGTCCTTATTTGCTTCAGGCACAAGAAATCTGAGGTTTACCTTATATTTGTCTTGTTCCAAATTTGGATTATCAGCTAATTCTCCAAGGAGCCCTATACCTTTTAAGGGGAGTTGGATTTATTTTATTTTTTCTTTGGACTCTTTCTAGCCAGTGAATGGAATTTATTATAGAATCCACTGTTACTGAGCTGTCATTGTTTCTAGGCCATTTTAGTGGACATAGCTAGGAAATACAATTTTAAAAGATCATGAATTCAAATTAATATTTACAATTAAAATTTAGCAACATGGCCAGGTGCAGTGGCTCATGCCTGTAATTCCAGCACTTTGGGAGTCTGAGGTGGGAGGATCACTTAAGGCCAGGGGTTCAAGACCAGCCTGGGCAACAGAGTGAGATACTGTCTCTACAAAAAAGAAAAAAAGATAAATTTTTTCGAGAAGTGTTATATGAAAAGTGTACTCTGAAAAAATCTAGCTGTCATACCTATCCTTCCATTCCTAACCATCTCTTATAAGTAATTATTGTAAGTATTTTCTTAGTTTTCCAATTTATCTTTCATATGTTTCTTTTTAAAAAGCAAACAAATATGCATATTGCTATACTTACTAGTGCCTCTTTCACAACATGGGGTCTTTATAAAATTTCTTTGGATGTTTAGAAAGGTTTGTATGTTCTAATTTATAGTGATAACATTTTATATAATGCATTTAGAGTCCCCAGTTTGCTTGTCTAGGCCTCTACTATTTAATTTGACACCTTTAAATGATGTTCTTTGACTCTTATCTAATTGTCTATGTGACTGTCAGTGAATATATTATCTCTTCATATTTTCTGTAGTCTTATTTCTTTTTGATTAGAACATATAATATTTACACACTATTTTCCCATCCTAATCCCCACCTTTGTAATAAAATTAATTAAAATTTTAAAAAAGTATATTTAATACCCTACTGATACTTACCTGAAGTCTCTCCAGTCAACTCTTGGCTGGATGAAGCTCTTCTGTAGAGTATTCAAGGAGGGCTTGTAAGTACTGTACAATATTCTCTGAGTTGTGACATGTTTAAAATTTCTTCTGGAGCCTAGATACTTAAAGTACAGCTTGGCCATGTAGAAAATCCTTGACAAACATTTCCTTTTCTTGAGTTTGTCTGAATTTGTGCTTCACTGTTGGGTTGCTTGATGTTATTATCAAGAAGTGTGGCACCACTTGATTTTTTTCCCTTTTGGAAATGACATTTTGTTTGTTGTTGATTTTTACCTAGAGACCCAGATAATTTTTTTATATTAGTTTATCTCTGATCCTTTTTATCTCATTTTTGTTCTCATAGCTGTTGTATTCCTCTTCTCTGTGTTTCTTACTTTAATTTGTGTCTCTCAGGTACCCTGTGATTTAGTTTTCATTTTTAGATGATTTTATCTTTTCAGTATATTGCCTATGTTTGTTCAACTCTCATTTTACATCTTACTATTGAGTTTAAAAATTTTTATTTGCTGTGCTCTTTTATATGTGCAATTACTTATTTAATGATATTCATGTTGGAGTGTTGTATATTATTTGCCTCTGCTTCATATTTTCTAGAGGGTAGTATTTTCTATTGATCGAAAAGTTTTCATTTTCTGTTTTTTATAATAGCCTTGTGTGGCTTTTCTATTCATGATTAAATGTGTAGGATCTTCTTGAATCAGCAATAACAGGTGGCTCTATAGAATGGAGGGTAGAAGGGATGTGGGTGACTTACTCAGTTTTTAGTTAAAGAGGACCCTCTTCTGTTAGCATGGTGAAGTGCAGTTTCTTTAATAAATTGTGCATGGTGGGGGTGGGTGGGATTTGGATTCTGTGATACAATCTTGTTTCTTTAGGAATCTTTTACTTTTGGCCACTTGCCTTTCTTTCCAAGGAATCCCACTCCCTTTCAAGGTGCCTCATGAACTGTTTTCATTAACTTTCCAAACATTGGTTTCTGCTTGTTTCTAAGCCTGATTCTTGGCCTTCTCATTAATTTTCAAAACTTCCAATATCCTTCCAAGTAATTCCCTTTTGCTTACGTTAGCGAGTACTAGTTTGTTAGTCAGTGTTAGTTTCTGTTGATCCTAACCAAAAAACCCTAACTGACATATCAGTCTCTTAGCGCAAAGTTTGTGAATACGGTCATCCCTCCATATGAGGAGGGGAGTGGGAATTGGTTGTGGGACTTCCATGGATATCAAAATCAGTGGATGCTCAAGTCCCTTACATAAAATGGCATAGTATTTGGTTATCATCCTCCACATACATCATCTCTAGATTATTTATAGTACTTAATACAATGTAATGCTGTGTAGTCATACTGTATTTTTTACTTGTATTTTTGTTGTTGTTGTTTTGTGGGATTTAAAAAAATATATTTTTATTCTGAGGATAGCTGAATCCACAGGATACTGAGGGCCAGCTGTATTCACAACCCAAATCACATACAAAGTGACAAGTTCATACACAATAGGCCTATTAGAACAGGACTGATCTCTCTTGTTTATCATTGCAGCCTTTCTAGCACAAAGCCAGGGACATTCTGGACATTTAGTATGTGTTAAATTTCTCTTACTACATTATTTCCAACAGTATTTACTGCAATCTGCAATTACCTTCCTTTTGTTTTGTAACTGTGTCCCCCACTAGAATGTAAGCTCTGTGCAGATAAATAGTGTCTCATTTATTGATGTATCCCTGACATCTAAATAAAACACTGACAAACACAGGCACCCAGTAAATATTTTTTGAATGACTGAACAATAACCAGTTCATAAGGCTGATAAAATTGGTATAGCTAGATGAAGTATGATTTTGAGGGACTATGAAAATCAAAGTAACCACACAATAAATTACCAGCCCTCTACTTCCATTCAAAATAAGCTCCTGGGAATTGAATTATGAAATCTATCATATTACTTTCTCTAAGGAACTTCAAGTTGGATGTCAACTAAAAAGTTGCAGGCAAGGCGCGGTGGCTTAAACCTGTAATCCCAGCACTTTGGTAGAACTGAGTATCTCTTGAGGCCAGGTTTGAAACCACCCTGGTCAACATAACCAGACTCTGTCTTTACAAAAGAAAAATTAAAATTAGCCAGGCATGGTGGTGTGTATTTGTAGTCCCAGATACTTGAGAGGCTGAGGCAGAAGGATTGTTTCGGAAGAGGCTGCAGGAGGCCATGATGGCACCACTGCACTCCAGCCTGGGTGACAGAGTGAGACCCTGTCTCAAAAAATAATAGGCCACGCGTGGTGGCTCACACCTGTAATCCCAGCACTTTGGGAGGCTGAGGTAGGCACATCACCTCAGGTAAGGAGTTCAAGCCTGGCCAACATGGTGAAATTCCATCTCTACTAAAAATACAAAAAAAATTAGGCAGGCATGGTAGTGGGGACCTGTAATCCCAGCTACTCGGGAGGCTGAGGCAGGAGAACCACTTGAACCTGGGAGCTGGAAGTTGCAGTGAGCCAAGATGGCACTATTGCACTGCAGCCTGGGCAACAAGAGCAAAACTCTGTCTCAAAAAATAAATAAATAATAAAAAAAGTTTCAACATGAGAATATATGTTTCAAAACAAGTACAATGAATATACTTATTGATTGGAAAACATAATTAGAAGTATCTATCAGGCTATAAATTGCTTTTCTTCTCCCTTCCATGGAAATTAGGTTTTTTTTTCCATTTTTAGTCAGTATGAAAATACAAGGAACAGGAAATTCAATCAAATTTACTTTTTAACATTTTATTTGGAAATAATTTCAAACTTACAGAAAAGTTACAAAAAGAGTACAAAGAACTCATACATTCATTTACTCTGTTTTTCCTTTTACCCTATATATTAGTTATTTATAGCTGTGTAACAAATAACCCCAAAGCTTAGTGGCTTACATCAAGTACTTTTCATCTTACACTGTTTCTGAGTCAGGATTCCAGGAGTGGCTAAGCTGAGTGGTCCTACCTCTGGGTCTCTCATGAAGTTGTAGTCTGCCAAAGGCTTGACCAAGGTTGGAGGATCTACTTCCAAAGTGACTCACTCCGTGGCATTTCGTAGGAGGCTACATACAGTTCCTGGACAACTGGATCTCTCCATAGGCTGCTTGAGTGTCCTGAAAACATGCAAGCAGGCTTCCCCAGGCTCCAAGCCCCAAAATGAATGAAAAAGAGACCTGCAAAGGAAGATGCAGTGCCTTTTATGACCTAGCCTCTGAAGTCAATACTGTCACTTCTGTTTTGATCTATCAAGAGTCACTAAGCCTAGTCTACTCTCAAGGGGAGGGGAATTAGAGTCCTCCCCTTCCAGGGAGGAATATCATTGAATCTGTGAACATATCTTAGAACTACCATACCTAGTTTCAGTACTTTTAAACATTTGCCATTTTGCTTTGTCCCTCTCTTTTCCCCACCTATATATACATACACATACATGTTACTCCCTAACCATCTGAGAGTAGGGAACATGCGGTGTATCCCTATCCCTTGTGTTTCTCTCTTAAGTTAAAGGATATTCTATTATACAACACGGTAGTTATCAATATCTAATTTTAACATTGTGATACTTTAAAGTCCACTTCCACTTGTGTAAATTGCCCTTTCTAGCAATGTTCCCATCAAATTTATTTTTAAACAATATAGTAAAAACGTAGAGGGCCACAAAGGGTGACATCGGTCAAGTAAGGTATTTTTTTTGGCAGGGAATAAAAAATGTCCTGGGTCTAGGGAGGTAAACAACCGTGAGCCAGCTGAGTTCTAGCGGGGGTCCCTGAGCACCAAAAGGACAAGACTGTTTCTGAAACACTACCTTATCTCTTAAGTTACCCATTACTTGTGGAAAATGATTTCTTTTTTACTGTTCCCTTCGGTTCCTGTCTTGATTAGAACACAGCTGGAGATTGTGCTAATAGCTTAGGACGTCTGTTTCCGTGAGCAGGTAACAACTTTTTGAAACAAATTCCCTCATCTGCTGAAGAAGGGGGACAATAACGGCCCCTATCGCCCAGGACCGTTGCGAAGATTTAGCTAGCTGGTGACGCCGGAGCACGGAGTTGTACAGGTAGCCAGCAGCACCCACACGAGCCTGCGATCACGCTGCCGGCGCCGCTACTGTAGAGCGGGCTGGCGGCGAGCGGGCGGGGCGGCATCACGCGGGAGGGGCGGGGCGCGCTCGTCGGCTGATCGCACGATTGTGACGCGCCGCCGGAGGCAGGCCGGGCCCTCAAGATGGCGGCGGGCGCCCAGAGCGGCTCGGCCCGGCAGTAGTGGTGGGACGGCACTAGCCGCTGGGGCCTGCCGCCCCGGGAGTGGCTGCAGCAGCGCCAGGAATCGAGGATGGTAAAATGACCCAGGGGAAGAAGAAGAAACGGGCCGCGAACCGCAGTATCATGCTGGCCAAGAAGATCATCATTAAGGATGGAGGCACGGTGAGCTGAGTTCCGCGCCGGCGAGCGTCCCTCGGGGCCCCCATCCGGTCTCTCCTTCAGACCCCAACACTGTCGTCTCTAGGCGCCCCGGTGCCCCCCTGCCTTCCCCCACCCTGTCCGCGGTGCCGGTGCCTCGGGGTCGCGGAGCCGCATGCCGCTGCTCCGGGAATCGTCCTCCCCTGCTCGGGCTTGCGGCCTCCGGGGCCCGTCCTCTTTCTCTCCCGCACCTGCCGCCCTCTGCTCTGGCCGCCTCTGCAGGCCCTGTGGCCTCGAACCCCACGTGCGCCTCTGCCGCGGGGAGGAATGTGCGGGGCTCCCCCGGCGGCCCGCCTGCCCGCCCGCCCGCCGCGCCCCTCCGTCGCCGCAGCCTCGCCTCGCCTTCGTCGCCAGGCCCCGCGGAGCTGTCGCCGCGCTTGTCAAGGAGCTGGGAACCATCCCTGCTCTCCCATATGTTGCTAACGGGGTGGCGTCTGGCGCGGGGATCCCGCTGCGGCCCCGTAGTACGTTCGCTTATCGTTTCCACGTCTCTCTGCGTCGGTCCTCCGGCTCTGGGCTGCTTACAGTAAACCCTGACCGGAGGTGGGCTTCCCTCACTTCCCGGAGTCGGAAGCATGACGGCGGACACCTGGGGCCTACATTCGAACCTGCTAGTTTTAAAAAAAAAAGTCATCACTGTGTGTCTTAAGATCAAAAGTACTAGAATCAGTCATGGCCTAAGGATTGGAGGAAGACACTTTGAAAGGAAGAAAGGTTTGCTTTTTAGAAACAGTTGTCATCACAGTAAACTTTGTGCAGTGTGCTGTAGTTAACCAGCAGGGGACGTAGGATTTTTAATTGAAAAAAAAAAAAACTATACTTTTTTATGCTAACTATACTTTTTTATGCTAACATTTCTCCGTTGCTACACTCTGTGGTCTTTGTTGCATCCGCTGATACCGCGTTCTGAAATAGAATGGAAAGGTGAAATATATGTTTCACTTACCTGAAGTGTGCAGAAATGGTTCCATTAATTCCATTTCTGTTTATATCTTACTGGAGCCCTGATCAACTGCTAGCACAGTACTAAATGTGTAAGTAGGCCACCATTGAGGATTTGCTGAATTCAGTTGAAAAACGTGACAAAATTGTATGACATTTCAGAACACGGCCCAGTCAATATGCCAAAGTTTAGAAAACTTGGGACATATGTAATGACTTTGGAATGTATTTTTAGTTTAAGGTTTATTACATGTTATAGCTTTGACATTTATTGAAAAAAAGAAACAAATTCCTCAAGTTCTTTTTATTGAACTTGATTAATTAAAACATTACTTTGATTAGATCAGTTATGAAGAGTCATAGCTCTTTTGACCAAGTAGGTAAGAACTATGTGGGGAGAAAAATACTGTTGCCTTTAGAAAGAGACAATATTTTACATTCTTCATAAAATCTACAAAATAGTGGCAATGAAGGATTGTATTTTGTAAGACCAAGTGATATTTAAGATCAGTATTTTTTGCAAAATGTAAGAATGAAACTGTGATTAAGAAACACAGCTTCCTTTTCCTTGGAAAGTTCAGTTTTGTTACCTTTCTTTGGGGTTTTGTTTGGTTTGCTTTACAGCAGATGCTTTCTTTCCAAATCCTGTGAGTTTTAGAAAAGATTGTTTTTAAACTTTCTTGTCCATTATTAAGGTTGTAATTAATTCTTAGTCTGCTTTGGGACACAAAATAAAATGTTTGCACCAGCAATAGGTTTCACATAGAACAAATGAAGACTTTTCTTGAGGGCTGTGAACATGGGGGCTATTATCATTTCTCATCTTTATACACTTAATATTTCATTCTCTATTCTAAGAGCACTGGGCACTCCTTTAGAATAGGGGCTTTGTTTTGTATGTTTGAATCCCACAGGGCCTAGTATGTGAATTTTAAAGTGATAAAAACACTTCTATTTTGTACTAGCACATTCCTAGATGAATTTTTATTGTAATTTTGTTTATTCTTATATGTAATCAGAGGATATATTTCAATAAATATCAGGGGAATATTTTGCATTATTTGTATTTTAATCCATCCCAGCTTTAAATTTAAAAAGTATAACTATTGCAGTCATAGAAATGATTGTAAAATGGTAGTTGCTTGTCTACCTCTCTACTTACAATAGGTCAGACTACTATTATGAACATTTTTTTTTTTTTATTTGGGACAGAGTCTCACTCTGTTGCCCAAGCTGGAGGAGTGCAGTGGCAGGATCTCGGCTCACTGTAATCACCGCGTCCTGGGTTCAAGTGATTCTACTGCCTCAGCCTCCTGAGTAGCCACCATGCCTGGCTAATTTTTTATATTTTCAGTAGAGACAAGGTTTCACCATACTGGCCAGGCTGGTCTTGAACTCCTGACCTCATGATTCACCCACCTTGGCCTCCCAAAGTGCAGGGATTACAGGTGTGAGCCACCGTGCCCAGACTGAACATTTTTTAAGAAAGGGAAAAAAATTGCCATTTGATACTCTGTTCTTGTGTTTTTTAATTCATCGTATCATAGAATATTTTAGTGCTATTGCTATTGACCTCAGAGTTTCAGAGTTTTTATAAAGTTCCGCCAGTGGGTAGATTCATTTAGTCAGATGTCTGAGGCTCTGTGGTCGGTACATGACAGGTTGTGAACAGTATTTCACATACCTGGTCAATGGTACTGATTTGATCCCCTTCTGATTTCTTCTTTTCAACAATGTTAATAAAATTCTTTCCTGTTGTCCTGCTAATGACATATATGTAAGCCTATTTGGCCAGTTTAAATATTTATAAACAAAAGTAGTAAGAGTTGTTAATGATTTGTCTGAAAATTAGAGCAGATTAGAGCAGATTTGTAGTTTTCAATGGTTGAAGAAATAAATCCTTCTAAATGAGCCAGCTTAATCGTAAGTTATTAATTTTTTTATTGAAATTGTATTTCATTGAATTGTATTTCATTCAGCTGAATGAAAAGCCAGGCCGGGATAAAGCTAACAAATAGGCTACCTATGTGAGTAGACACAATTAAGATAAATTACATTAAGGTGTGTGATTCTATATTAGGCGTTTTTAACGTGGATCTGTTCAGCCTGAAGTTGTTTGCAAAATTTTCTTTTGGCTATGCATGTTTCTTGGAAGAGTCCCAGAAGGTCCATACTTCCCAAAAGTTTAAGAGCAATTGTTCTGTTTGAAAACAGCATAAGTAACTAAAGAATAAGTTCCACAGATTATATTCAGTAAATATTTAATCATATACTGTATACTACTTCACTGATGAAAGTAACCATATTAGTGAATTTGCTTTTAAAGCATCCATATATAGAAATAGTTTTTAGGCCAGGGGCAGTGGCTCACGCCTGTAATCCCAGCACTTTGGGAGGCCAGTGTGGGTGGATCACTTGAGGCCAGGAGTCTGAGACTAGCCTGGCCAACATGGTGAAACCCCGTCTTTACCAAAATTACAAAAATGAGCCAGGTGTGGTGGTATGTGCCTGTAATCCCAGCTACCCTGGAGGCTGACGCACGAGAATCACTTGAACCTGGGAGGCTGAGATTGCAGTGAGCCTAGATCACGCCACTGCATTCCAGCCTGGGTGATGGAGTGAAACTGTCTCAAAAAAAAAAAAAAAAGTTTTTAGTTACAAGTTTTCATGTATGTAACATTCAGTGTAGGTATTTAAGACAGCTGAAATAAAAATACCTTCTGACATTTTCAAATACTAGAATTCTGTTTTGTTTTATTAAAGCATTACCACTTGTTTTTAAGCATTCCTGTTAGAGGCTAAGAGCTAAAGAGTTATTTACAGTATTCAAATTGAATTTTCCTTATCTTTTAAAATGCTCATTTTAAAATATGATCTTTATTGTTTTGGCAATACAATTGTGGGACTACATCTCTGACAAAGTGGAAAATGTATAGTTCTTTCAGAAGTTAGTGGTAAAATGACTTTAAAGATTTGATAGAAAGTAAGGCATATGTGAATTGCATGGTCGGAAGTACCTGAAAAAAGTAAAATTGATATATCATTTGAAAATGAAATGCATATCCCTGGATAAGCAGAGCACCAGATTTTTTTTTTTCTTGGCATCCCTGATTTTAATTAAATAGGAGTCAGCAACCATTTCAAAAGCGGGACCCAAGCTCTGACCGTTTGCACTCTTCACCTGCAAGGATGGCTGAAGTAGTGGCAGGAAAGCTCTCTGGGATGTAGGGCCTTTGTAGACCCAGGGAGCTGTTAAATAACCTTTGGTTGCTAGCATGCAAGCAATGAGAAGGGCCTGTGGTGCTTTTCTTTTTCTTTCTTTCTTTTTTTTTTTTTTTTTTTTTCGAGACAGAGTTTTGCTCTTGTTTCCCAGGCTGGAGTGCAATGGCGTGATCTTGGCTCACAGCAACCTCTGCCTCCCCGGTTCAAGGAATTCTCCTACCTTAGCCTCCTGAATAGCTGGGATTACAGGCATGTGCCATCATGCCCGGCTAATTTTTGTATTTTTTTTAGTAGAGACGGGATTTTACCATGTTGGCCAGGCTGGTCTCGAACTCTTGACCTCGGGTGATCCACCTGCCTCAGTCTTCCAAAGTGGGATTACAGGTGTGAGCCACTGCGCCTGGCCCCGTGGTGCTTTTCAAAAAGCCTAGAAACATCAGGGTGTTTATATTGTCTTTGGCAGGTGTGTGGCTGGCAGCATCATTAATTACTTAACTCCTTACCTCCATGGTTCAGTGTTTGGTTTAGATTGGTGTGTTTGGGGATAAATTAATATGCAGTTTTTTTCAGATTGCTATATGCATCCAGTTCATCCTCATATAGTTAGAAGACTTGCATACCAACGTAATCAGACCATCAGCAGAAATTCTACAGTTGAAATGTAACTCCTTTGCAGCTACTGAAAGTTTAAAGTTTAAGTAAAAAAATGAATAGCTTTCTTCAGGTAACATTCTGACAAGTCTATATGATTTAAAAGTTTCAATTATAAGGAACTCTGATTGTCTTTTAGCATTATTTTAAATTGAAAGTGTGAAAGTAACAGTTGACAGTTTCAGCCAGGGTACATCAAGAAGAGATGAATATGGGTGTAATATAGCTCTCAAAATTTCCAGTACTTTATAACAAAGAAATATCCCTCCCACTGCCCTGCTTTTTTAAAAAATAAATAATACATTTTTTCCTTCCAGTCGTGGGAAACTCAATAGAATGGTTCAAGAGGGACAAGTATATGCAGCATACCTGTCATTTTCCATTCAAATTTTACTTTATTTTTTAAATTTATTATTTTTTAAAATATTTCAATAGTTTTGGGGTACAGGTGGGTTTTTGGTTACATGGATAAGTTTTTTAGTGGTGATTTCTGAGATTTCAGTGCACCTGTCACCTGACCAATGTATACTGTACCCAATATATAGTCTTTTATCCCTCTCAAGCTTCCCCCCCATCCTCAAAGTCCATTCTATCACTCTTATGCCTTTGTGTCCTCACAGCTGAACTCTCACTTGTGAGAACATACGACATTTGGTTTTCCATTCCTAAATTACTCACTTAGAATAATGGCCTCCAATTCCATCCAAGTTTCTGCAAAAGACATTATTTCATTCCTTTTTATGGCTAAGTATTCAATGGTGTATATACACCACATTTTCTTTATCCACTTGTTGGTCATTGGGCACTTGGGTTGGTTCCATATCTTTGCAGTTGTGAATTGTGCTGCTGTAAACATGCATGTACATGTGTCTTTTTCATATAATGACTTCTTTTACTTTGGGTGGGTACCCAGTAGTGGGATTGCTGGATCAAACAGTAGTTCTACTTTTAGTTCTTTAAGGAATCGCCATACTGTTTTCCATAGTGGTTGTACTAGTTTACATTCCCAACAGCAGTGTGAAACTGTTCATTTGTCACCACATCCACACCATCTATTATTTTTTGATTTTTAAATTATGGCCATTCTTGCAGGAGTAAATGATATCTCATTGTGGTTTTAATTTGCATTTTCCTGATAATTGGTGATGCTGAGCATCTTTTCATATGTTTGTTGGCTGATTGTATGTCTTTTGAAAAATGTCTGTTCATGTCTTTTGCCTACTTTTGATGGGATTGTTTGTTTTTTTCTTGCTGATTTCAGTTCCTTGTAGATTCTGGGTACTAGGCCTTTGTCAGATGCACAGTTCATAAATATTTTCTCTGACTGTGTGGGTTGTCTGTTTACTCTGCTGATTTTTTTTTTTTTTTTTTTTTTTTTTGAGATGGAATTTTGCTCGTTTCTCAGGCTGGAGTGCAATGGCATGATCTTGGCTCCCTGCAACCTCTGCCTCTCAGGTTCAAGCCATTCTCCTGCCTCAGTCTCCCAAGTAGTTGGGATTACAGGCACACACCACCACGCCTGGCTAACTTTTTTGTATTTTTAGTAGAGATGAGTTTTCTCTATGTTGGCCAGGCTGGACTCAAAACTACTGACCTCAGGTGATCCACCCGCCTTGGCCTCCCAGGGTGCTGGGATTACAGGCATGCCTAGCCGGCTGTAAGTATTTTGCTTTATTTCTGGGTTATCTGTTGTCTTCCATTGGTTTTCATGCCTATTTTTATACCAGTACCACGCGGTTTTGGTAACTGTAGCCTTTTATGTAATTTAAAGTTGGGTAATGTGATGCCTCCAGATTTGTTTTTTGCTTAGTCTTGCTTTGGCTATGTGGGCTCTTTTTTGGTTCCATATGAATTTTAGGATTGTTTTTTCTTGTTCTGTGAAGTATCATGCTGGTATTTTGATGGGAATTGCATTGAATCTATAGATCGTTTTGGTCAGGATGGTCATTTTCACAATGTTGATTCTTCCCATCCATGAGCATGGGATGTGTTTCCCTTTGTGTCATTTATGGTTTCTTTTAACAGTGTTTTGTACTTTTCCTTGTAAAGATCTTTCACTTCCTTGGTTAAGTATATTCCTAGGTGTTTTGTTTTTTTTGCAGCTATTGTAAAAGGGATTGAGTTCTTGATTTGATTCTCAGCTTTGTCGTTGTTGGAATATAGCAGTGTTACTGATTTGTGTCATTGATTTTGTATCCTGAGACTTTACTGAATTCGTTTATCAGACCTAGGAGCTTTTTGGATGAGTCATTAGGGTTTTCTAGGTATACAATCATATCATTGGCAAACAGTGACAGTTTGATTTCCTCTTTTCCAGTTTGCATGCTCGTTATTCCTTTCTCTTGTCTGATTACTCTGGTTAGGACTTCTAAATTTTTTAATTACTATGGGTACAAAGTAGATATAGATATTTATCGGGTACATCTGATATTTTGATACAAGCATATGTTGATACAGGTATACAGTGTATAATAAATCAGGGATACTGGGGTAGCCATTACCTCAAACATTTATCATTTCTTTGTGTTAGGAACATGCCAATTCCACTTTTATTTTATTTTTTATTTTTTGAGACAGAGTCTCGCTCTGTTGCCCAGGTGACATACATAGTACAGTAGTGTACTCCAGCCTGGGTGACGGGGAGACTCTTTCTTAAAAAAAAAAAAAAAAAAAAAAAAAATCTGTGTTCAGACTAATGTCCTAGAGTGTATTCCCAATGTTTTCTTCTAGTCATTTGTGGTTTCAGGTTTTAGATTTAAGTCTTTAATCCATGTTGATTTGATTGTTGTACATGGCAAGAGGTAGGGGTATAATTTTATTCTTCTGTATATGGATATCCACTTTTCCCAGCACCATTTAAGAGACTGTCCTTTTCCCAATGTATACTTTGGTGCCATTGTCAAAAATGAGTTGACTGTAAATGCATGGATTTATTTCTGGGTTCTCTATTGTGCTCTATTGTCTATGTATCTGTTTTTATACCAGTATTATGCTGTTTTGGTTACTGTCACTTTGTAGTATAATTTGAAGTGAAGTAATGTGATACCTCCAGCGTCGTCGTTTTTTTTTGTGTGTGTGTGTGTGTGTTTTTTTTTTTTTTTGAGACAGAGTCTAGCTGTGTCACCTAGGCTGGAGTGCAGTGGCGCAATCTTGGCTCACTGCAACCTCTGCCTCCCTGGTTCAAGCGATTCTCCTGCCTCAGTCTCCCGAGGAACTGGGATTACAGGTACCCACCAGCACGCCTGGCTAATTTTTGTATTTTTAGTAGAGACGGGATTTCACTTTGATGGCCAGGCTGGTCTCGAACTCCTGACCTCAGGTAATCCACCTGCCTTGGCCTCCGAAAGTGCTGGGATTACAGGCGTGAGCCACTGTGCCCAGCCTCCAGCCTTGTTCTTTTTGCTCAGGATTGCTTTGGCTGTTCTGGCTCTTGTGGTTCCATATAAGTTTTAGGATTTAAAAGAAAAAATTCTGTGAGGAATGTCATTTGTAGTTTGATAGTAACTGCATTGAATCTGTAGATTGCTTTTGGTAGTATTAAAATTTTAACAGTATTGATTCTTCCAATTTATGAACATGAAATATCTTCCCATTTGTGTGTGTGTCCTCTTCAATTCCTGTCATCAATGTTTTATAGTCTATAGACATCTTTCACTTCTTTAAGTTTATTCTTAGGTATTTCATTTGTAGCTATTGTAAGTGGGATTATTTTCTTGGTTTCTTTTTCAGATATTTGCTGTTGGCATATAGAAATGGTACTGATTTTTGTATCCTGCAACTTCAATGAATTTGCTTCCATTCTGATAGTTTTTTGGTGGAGTATTTAGGGTTCTCTCTATATAAGGTCATGTCATCTGTAAAGAGGGACATGACTTCCTCTTTTTTAATTTGCATGCCTTTTATTTCTTACTCATGCCTAATTGCTCTGTTGGTACTTTCCAGTACTTTGTTGAGTAAGAGTGGCGAAAGTGGGCATCTTTGTCTTGTTCCAGATCTTTGAGGAAAGGCTTTCAGGTTTTCCCTGTTCAGCATGATAGCTCTGTGTCTGTCATATATGGCTTTTATCATATTGAGGTATGTTCCTTCTGTACCATTTTTGAGAGTTTTTATGAAGCAGTGTTGAATTTTAGTAAATGCTTTTTCATCATCAATTGAAATGATCATATTTTTTTTCCTTCATTCTTTTGAAATGATGTATCACCTTGATAGATTTATGTATGTTGGACTATCCTTGCATACCTGGATGAATCCCGCTTGAACATGATGAATGATTTTTTTGTTTTTAATTTTTTTGAGCCGGAGTTTTGCTCTTGTTGCCCAGGCTGGAATGCAATGGCGCGATCTTGGCTCACCGCAACTTCCGCCTCCCATGTTCAAGCAATTCTCCTGCCTCAGCTTCCCGAGTAGCTGGGATTACAGGCATGCGCCGCCACGCCTGGCTAATTTTGTATTTTTAGTGGAGACGGGGTTTCTTCATGTTGGTCAGGCTGGTCTCGAACTCCTGACCTCAGGTGATCCACCCGCTTTGGACTCCCAAAGTACTGGGATTACAGGCGAGAGCCACTGCGCCCGGCCGATGAATGATCTTTTTTTAAACCTCCTTCCTGAAGGAGGTTCGCTAGTATTTTGTTGAGGATTTTTGCATCAATGTTCATCAGAGATATTGTCCCATAGTTTATTTTGTTGTTCTCCATGCTAGTTTTAGGTAATTTTTCTCTTAAATAAACAAAGCATTTTCCTCCTAAAGTGCAAGCATGCTTATTAGAAAAGATATGGAAAGTTCAGAATAGCATAGTAAACAATGTGATATCACTTAAAATCATTACCCAATATACATTTTATTTACATTGAGGTCAGTATTTATTGTTTTTCAGAGTTGAAATTACCCTACCTATACAATGTTATATCCTACTTTGATTTTTAAAAAATTAGCATGCTTTAAGCCCTGAGAAGTTGTACCAAGCTTTCTGCTAGGGGCTGGGTATATGTGGTGGTGAACACGGTGAACAAAACAGGTTTAAAGCTTATCAAATCTGTGGCCAATTTTTTTTTTTTTTTTCAGAGTCTCTGTCGCCCAGGCTGGGGTGCAGTGGTGGGATCTCAACTCACTGCAACCTCTGCCTCCCAGGTTCAAGCGATTCTCCTGCCTCAGCCTTTCTGAGTAGCTGGGATTACAGGCACACGCCACCATGCCCAGCTAATTTTTGTATTTTTAGTAGAGACAGGGTTTTGCCATGTTGGCAAGGCTGGTCTCGAACTCTTGACCTCAAGTGATCTGCCCGCCTTGGCCTCCCAAAGTGCTGACATTACAGGCATGAGCCACCATGTCTGGCCTCCTGTGGTCATTTTTTGACCTTATATTACTATGCTTGTTCCATTTGATACTAGTCATCACCTCCTCCTTCCTGAAACTGCTCCATTGTCATCTGTGACACTGTATTCTCTTCACTCTCCTGATATTTTCTCACTGTTCCTTTTATCTTCCTCTTTTCTTCATCAAAGAAGAAAAACCTTCATTATTTTCCTCTGCCTCCTACTTAAAATGTTGGCACTTCTTGGGATTCTGTCTCAGCTCACTGCTGTTTTCACACTTGACACTCCTGATAATCTCATCTACTCTGGTGGTTTCAGATATCACATTTGCTGCTAATTGTTTTAATCAGTGCTCAAAGACAATACAAATGTTTCACGTAAAGAGGGCAGTTTTGTAGATAGGACCTGAAGTAAATCTGAGCCTCGTGGGGGAAAGTGCTGGGAAGCCACCAGCTTTAACTGCTAGACAACCAAGCTAAACACTTGGAAGTTGTTCTTGATTCTCCCTTCTGCTATTTATCAAGCTCCTCCCAATTTCAAATCCTGAATCCTTAATCCGTTCCCTCCCCTCCAACATTCATACTGTGCCACTGTTTTATGCCCTGGTCTCTTGTTTGAGCTGATTCAAATAGCTTCCTTTTAGATGCACCTTGCTTCTCCATTTTATCCTTTAGGAAATCACCAGAGTGATAATACTGAAGTGAGTCTTAAGACATCTCTGGCAGCAGTATAAACTTAATTTTGTATTTTCTTTCTCATGTATATCAAATCCCAAATCTCTTACATACTTTCCCTAGGGATTGTTCTGCTTTTGAGTCATGTTGATATTGTGTTTATATTTTTGCCACTTGCTTCATTTATGGTTTTTTTTTTTGGTTACATCTTTGCCAGAATAATCTTAAAACTTTCATCTGATTGTGTCAGTCTTAATATCTTTTAGTGGCTCCCCATGGCCTTCAGAATTAAATATAGACTCCTTAGCATGGAAGCTGGTCTTTGAGTACTTGTAGCTCGTCTTTCAATACACCCAACGTGCAGCCCATGCACTGGTTGTACTGAACTCGATATATGAGACCCATAATGCCTCAAGCCTTGGAAGCTTTGTACAGGCTGAGCCGTCTTTTCCACCCTATACCTCCGCCTGTCTAACTCTGTTGTGTCCTTTCAGCCTTCCTCCTGGAAGTCTGGTATTTCCCACCTCCCAAGCTCCCTTGGACTCTATGTTCCAACTGCATACTGTGCTTATGCTAATGAATTTTGTTATTGCCTTGTCTGTCCCTCTGACTTTGAAGACAGAGGCAGTGAGTACAGATGTTTGACACAGTGCCCAGTACATATATGATCTTAATATTTGTTGACTATTACATCGTTGTTACTGTTAATAATTATAGAATGTACTGTTAACTTTTTGTTAACTTTTTAAAAAATCTCGTTTTTTATAGCCTCAAGGAATAGGTTCTCCTAGTGTTTATCATGCAGTTATCGTCATCTTTTTGGAGTTTTTTGCTTGGGGACTATTGACAGCACCCACCTTGGTGGTAAGTAATCTTTTAAATTATTTAACACTGACTCCAAAATCTCTTTTACTTCAGTTTTGGAGGAAAGTGTGGCCCTTTTTCCTTTGCACGGTTAATTCTCCCACCGGTATTGTTCAGTATTCACCAGTATTTTACTGGTTGTCTTTTCCAACTGTTAACTCTCCCTTACCTTTTTTTGGGAGGGGGGTGGCGTGGAGGTGTTTGAATTTGGACTTGTCACTGGGCATGTTCAAGCAGAGGCTCTGTCACTACTCTGAGTAAAATGGAAGAGATTCTTAAACCGACGGGTTTAGAAAAGATGGTATCTGTGACCTGCATGACTCAGCATAATTTCTTTGAGGTTCATTTATGCAGCTGTATTTTTCAAAAACAGGTTTCTGTTCATTTGGGCTAAGTACCTAGAAGAGCTATTCTTTAATAGATCTAAGCTGATTTTACCCAAATTCTCCCAGGTTTGAAACTTTAGAAAAGCCCTCCCTGCCCAACCAAACAACTCAGAAGATAGCCAGTTTTCTTATATTGGTGTAGATAAGGGGAATGGAATGAGGGAAGGACTATCTCTGGTAAATATCTATACCATCTTGAAAGGAGTAATTAGGATAAATGTACAGTTTACCAAATCCTAGAGGAATAGAGTTTTAAAGTAATATACTATGTTTTCATGATGGTTTTTATAAAAAAAGTTATTTAATAGAAAAATTATGTAAGTATATTGAACTAGCCTAAGAATATTTACAATGCATATTTCTTGATATATTTATTGACAGCTGCGTAATCGTTACTATCTATACATAAAATATTGATGTTTAGCAGTTGCTTATGCCTGTAATCCCAGCATTTTGGGAGGCTGGGCGGGCAGATCGCTTGAACTCAGGAGTTGAGACCAGCCTGGGCAACATGGTGAAACCTTGTCTCCACAAAAAATGCAAAAATTAGTTGTGCACGGTGGCATATGTTTGTAGTCCCAGCTACTCGGGAGGCTAAGGCAGGAGAATCACTTGAGCCCAGGAGGCAGAGGTTGTAGTGACCCGATATCGTGCCACTGCACTCCAGCCTGGGCAACGGAAGTGAAACCTTGTCTCAAAAAAAAAAAAAACAGCCGGGCGCAGTGGCTCACCCCTGTAATCCCAGTGCTTTGGGAGGCCGAGGCGGGTGGATCACGAGGTCAAGAGATCGAGACCATCCTGACCAACATGGTGAAACCCCATCTCTACTAAAAATACAAAAATTAGCTGTGCGTGGTGGTGCGCACCTGTAATCCCAGCTACTTGGGAGGCTGAGGCAGGAGAATCTCTTGAACCCGGGAAGCGGAGGTTGCAGTGAGCCGAGATTGCACCACTGCCCTCCAGCCTGGATACAGGGTGAGACTCTGTCTCAAAAAAAAAAAAATCATTTTGAATATATAGAGCATGTTTATGAGTATTGCTATAAAAAAAAATCAGAGGGTTTTGTTTTTTTTTTTTTTAGTTTCCTAATTTCAGATAGAAATCTTTAAAAAATTAATTTACACATTTCCTGGCTTCATAATCCAAGTACAGTGATTCGGAACTTCCTCAGATGATGCAAGTTGATTATGACATTCATAACTTCATTGAATTGTAATAACCTGTTTTTGTCAAGGGTTACTAAAGTGCTGTAATAACTTTTTGGGCTCATGACTTTACATTAGCTTTCCTAATGCGCCAGCGTGCTTTTTATAATCTGTCAGTTTAACATATAAATCTGTCTGGTAGATCATCACTCCTACCATTTAAAGTACTTGAGCTTTGTAATAGTAAACAGTCCACGTGTATTTATATTATGATGGATCTAGGCACAGTCCTTTAATGTATTCAAAGTGGACTATGTTAGGCACAGTCCTAATGTATTCCACTTCGAATACATTATCATTTTTAATCCTCACAACCACCTTATCAGTGAGATATTAGCCTCATAATACAGATGAGGAAACCGGGGCTTAGAAAAGTTAAGCAATTTGATTGCTACTCTGACAGTAAGCTGCAGTGTTGGTATCTGCACCCAGGCTTCCTTGACTCCTCCAGTGCTCAGTCTTTTGGGGAATGCAGGTAGTAACTTGTTTGTACCCATGTTTTAGATAGTTGAGGTTATCAGGCAGCCCAACCACTAGCTAAGTAGGGTGATCAAAATGTGGATGAGCTGTTAGCAAGCTGTGAAAAAAAGCATTTTGTGATGTTTCCATAATTTGTTATCAGTATTTCAAGTCTGTATAGCTATTTTAAAAATTTGCTTCTTGTTTAAATTTTTTTAGGTATGTCATCGTTCGTGTAATTTTGGTACATTTTTTTCCTAGTTGGACAAAGGGAGGCTATCTTTTTTAAGAACAAGGAAAGAGTCCCCTTAGTTAGAAAGGCTTGTTTATTCATTTTTCATAGACTAATGTGCTTAATATATTCCTTTTTTTTTTTTGAGATGGAGTCTCGCTCTGTCGCCAGGCTGGAGTGCAGAGGGCACGATCTTGGCTCACTGCAACCCCTACCTCCCAGGTTCAAGTGATTTTCCTGCCTCAGCCTCCGAGTAGCTGGGACTACAGGCACATGCCACCATGCCCAGCTAATTTTTGTGCTTTTAGTAGAGATGGGGTTTCACCATGTTGACCAGAATGGTCTCGATCTCTTAACCTCGTGATCCGCCCGCCTTGGCCTCCCAAAGTGCTGGGATTACAGGTGTGAGCCACTGTGCCTGGCCAATATATTCTTATTATCTTTAATTTTTGTTTTCTTTTTCTTTTTTATTTTATTTTATTTTATTTGTTTATGTGTTTTGAGATGGAGTCTCACTCTGTTGCCCAGGCTGGAGTGCAGTGGTGCAACCTTGACTCACTGCAACCTCCACCTCCCAGGTTCAAGCCATTCTCCTGCCTCAGCCTCCCGAGTAGCTGGGACTATAGGCACGTGCCATCATACCAGGCTAATTTTTGTATTTTTAGTAGAGACAGGGTTTCATCACATTGGCCAGGCTGGTCTTGAACTCCTGACCTCAGGTGATCCACCTGCCTCGGCCTCCCAAAGTGTTGGGATTACAGGCATAAGCCGCCATGCCCAGCCTGGCATATCTACTTTTTAGAAGTGACCCTTTTATATATTTAGTATATGTCACTAATTAAGAACAATATATTAATTCATTATGGGCTTTTTAAAAAGGTTTTACTCATTTCAAGGCTTTTGGCTTACAAATTTTGTTTTTTTGTTGTTGGCTTTGTTGGCAGTCTTTCTTTTGGGCTCCAGTACTCCTCCCACTCCTCCCCAGCATTGTGTGTGAGAGGTGTGTAAAGAGGTGGGTTTCTGGGTAAAAGAAGGCTCTCCTCTTAAAAGTCTGTTAATCTTTAAACATTTCATTTCTGTTTTATGTGTTTTGAAACTCATTATAAATGGTGCATGCCACAAGAGTCAAAGTTTTTAACATTCATTTTAAAAGGAAAATGAGGATGAAGACATAATTTTATTTATATTTTAAGTCAGTATCTTTCATTTCCCTGTCCCTCCCTCGACAGTTATATCATAGTTTGTTTCAGCATTTCAGATTTCAAAGATATTCTTTGAAGTATTTTTTAAATCAGATAACCAGTTTTAGACATATTAATTTTGAATGTCTGGTTTGGGATTTATGATAGCCTTAATTTCTTAATTTTTAAAACTAATGTGACATTTTAAGACAAAAAACACTGTGTGTTGCAATTATCTTTCACTTTTAAGCTCTCATAGAACAGTCAAAAAACAAAAGCTGTGTTTTGTGGAAGATCTGCCCAGGGGAAGATGGTGAGCCTCTACCAACAAGGGGATTTAGCTAAAAAGAAGGATTTTGTACTGACAAATATTTTTAAAGATTGAAGTCTAACACTTTTGAGAGATTATGAATATATGGTTGGTCATAGTAGATGTTCAGTCAGAATCAGTGATTATTGCTTGATTATGTAACATATTAGCTAAGTGATGAGAATAACAGTAGGTATAAGGATCTGTAATGCCAAGGAGTGGATTTACCGGGTTTTTTTTTCTTTCCTTTTTTTTTTTCCATTGAGATGGAGTCTTAATCTGGCGTCCAGGCTGGAGTGCAATGGCGTGATCTCGGCTCACTGCAACCTCCACCTCCAAGGTTCAAGAGATTCTCCTGCCTCAGCCTCCCCAGTAGTTGGAATTACAGGTGCATGTCACCACGCCCAGCTAATTTTTTTTTTTTTTTTTTTTTTTGAGACAGAGTTTCACTCTGTCGTCTAGGCTGGAATGCAGTGGCACTATCTCGGCTCACTGCAACCTTCGCCTCCCAGGTTCAAGCAGTTCTCTGCCTCAGCCTCCCAAGTATGTGGGATTACAGGCACCTGCCACCATGCCTGGCTAATTTTTTTATTTCTAGTAGAGGCGGGATTTTACCATCTTGGTCAGGCTGGTCTTGAACTCCTTACCTTGTGATCCACCCACCTCAGCCTCCCAAAGTGCTGGGATTACAGGCGTGAGCCACTGCCACCGGCCAATTTTTTGTATTTTTAGCAGAGATGGCGTTTCACCATGTTGGCCAGGGTGATCTCAAACTCCTGACCTCAAATGATCCTCCCGCCTTGGCCTCCCAAAGTGCTGGGATTACAGGCGTGAGCCACTGTTCCTGGCCGATTTTACCCTTTTCACAGACCTATGGCTCTGGAAATAATAGGCCAGTGTTTGATGGTTCAAGCTCCTAGGTACACAGCCCATGTTACGGAACACTCAAAATCCACTAGCATCTCTTCTACCTAGATGGTTTTGTGTCCTTGGCTACAGAAACAGCCCCAAAGCGTTTAACATTTTAAGGATTATTTACTTTCAACATTTTTAAAGTTAAAAAAAAGTCAAGATCCATAAAATTTTTTGGAAAAATGTTACATTTTCTCTGATCACCTCTAAAGACCATTACTAAAGGATCCTGACATCAAAAATCTTTACAACATTTGAATTACTTGTTATATTTGTCTGTTAAAATTTTGTTAGAAATTGTATGGCCCCAAAGGAGAAATTGCTTTGGAGAAGAAAGTTAGGTAGCAGAGGAACAGTTTGGAAGGGTTGGGGGTTGGCCAGATAAAGAAAGGGAAGAAATATTCAAAATTGAAAGGATGTCATGTATAAAATACGAATATTGGAAAGCATAGAATATTTCAGAAACAGTGAGAACAGATTGATTGGAATGGAATACAGCTTGGCAAAGTGAATCATTAGCGATAAGATCTAGCATAGTATAAAACTTCTTATAGACGTTCATAATGTTCTTCATTCTTTCTAACACCAAACCTGTTCTTCATACCTAGAAAGATTTGGCTTGCGGTAGGTCCTTTGTGATTATTGAAAGAAAAGCATAATACATTTGAGTCCTGTAAAAAGTTTTGAGATACTAGTTTAAGGAGTTTAAATCTTATCCTTTAGCACAAGGACTGGGAAAATATGGCTAGAGGACTGAATCTTTTTTGCACTCTTTTTTTTTTTTTGTAGTTGCTTCTGGCAACTTTCTTTGTGTGTGTGTGTGTGTGTGTATATTCCTTTTCACAAGTATGTTGAATTGAACTTTTTCCTAATTATCACTTAGCTACTTAGTTAATGCATGCAGTAGAACTCTAAAAAGAACTTCTAGGAGTTTCTCAAAGACCTCCCAATAATTCTTTTCAATTAGAGAGGGCATGCCATTTTTCCTTTTTATTTTTAAATGATATTTTTATTTTTTATTTTTGTGGGTACATAGTAGGTGTATATATTTATGGGGTACATGAGATATTTTGATATAGGCATACAGTATGTAATAATTACATCAGGGTAAATGGGGTATCCATCATTTCAAGCATTTATCCTTTCTTTGTGTTATAAACAATCCAATTTTAGATTTTGTTTTGTTTTGTTTTTTGTTTTTTTGAGATGGAGTCTTGCTCTGTCACCAGGCTGGAGTGCAGTGGCGTGATCTTGGCTCACTGCAATCTGCTTCCTGGGTTCAAGCGATTCTCCTGCCTCAGCCTCCCAAGTAGCTGGGACTACAGGCACATGCCACCACACCCAGCTAATTTTTGTATTTTTAGTAGAGATGGGGTTTCACCGTATTGGCCAGGATGGTCTCAATCTCTTGACCTTGTGATCTGCCTGCCTCAGCCTCCCAAGGTGCTGGGATTACAGGCGTGAGCCACCACACCCGGCCAAATTTTAGCTATTTAAAAATGTAGAATAAATGATGGCTATAGTCAACCTGTTGTGCCTATCAAGTACTAGATCTTATTTATTCTATTTTTTTGTGCCCACTAACCATCCGCTCCCCCACTACCCTTCCCAGCCTCTGGTAACCATCATTCTGCTCTATCTCCATGAGTTTAATTGTTGTAATTTTTAGCTTTCACAAATAATTGAGAACATGTGAAGTTTCTCTTTTTGTGCCTGGCTTATTTCACTTAACGTAATGACCTCCAGTTCCACCCATGTTGTTGCAAATGACAGGATCTCATTCTTTTTCTGTGTGTATAAGTACCACATTTTCTTTATCCTTTCATTCATCTGTTGATGGACACTTAGGTTGCTTCCAAATATTAGCTATTAAGAATAGTGCTGCATACAAAAATTAGCCAGGCATGGTGGTGCACACCGTAATCCCAGCTACTCAGGAGGCTGAGGCAGGAGAATTGCTTGAACCCGGGAGGCGGAGGTTGCAGTGAGCCAAGATCGCACCATCGCACTCCAGCCTGGGTGACAAGAGTGCAACTCCGTCTCAAACAAACAAAAAAAGGAATAGTGCTGCAGTAAATATAGGAGTACAGATATCTCTTTGATATACTAATTTCCTTTTTTTGGAGGGGTATATACCTAGCAGTGAGATTGCTGGATCCTATGGTAGCTCCATTTTTAGGTTTTTTGAGTAACCTTCCAACTGTTTTCCTTAGTGATTGTACTAATTTACATTCCCACCAACAGTGTATGAGTGTTCCCTTTTCTTCACATCCTTGCCTGTCTTTTGGATAAAAGCCATTTTTAACTGGGGTGAGATGATATTTCACTGTAGTTTTGATTTGCATTTCTCCGATGATCAGTGATGGTTGAGCATTTTTTCATATACCTATTGGTCACTTTGAGAAATGTCTATTCAGATATTTTGCCCGTTTTTTAAAAATCAGATTATTAGATTCTTTTCTTACAGAATTGTTTGAGCCCCTTATACATTTTTGTTATTAATCCCTTGTCAGATGGATAGTTTGCAGATATTTTCTCCTATTCTGTGGGTTGTCTCTTCACTTTGTTGTTTGCTTTGCTGTGCAGCTTTAAACTTGATGTGATCTCATTTGTCCATTCTCACTTTGGCTTTGGCTGCCTGTGCTTGTGGAGTATTATCAAGAAATTTTTGCCCAGTCCAGTGTCCTGGAGATCACATACTATTTTTATAAATAAAATTTTATTGGAATACAGTCAAACCCATTCATTTACATACAGTCTGTGACTGGTTTTTTTTTTTTCTTTTTCTTTCTTTTTTTTTTTTTTTAAGACAGGGTATCACTCTCTTGCCGAGGATAGAGTGCGGTGGCACAATCTCAGCTCACTGCAACCTCCGCCCTCCAGGTTTAAGCAATTCTCCTGCCTCAGCCTCCTGAGTAGTTTGGATTGCAGGCGCCTGCCACCACGCCTGGCTAATTTTTTGTATTTTTAGTAGAGATGAGGTTTCGACATGTTGGCCAGGCTGGTGTCGAACTCCCGCCTCAGGTGATCCATCCGCCTCTTCCTCCCAAAGTGTTGGGATTACAGGTGTGAGCCACCACACCTGGCCTCTAAATTTATTTTTACTTACAATGAGCACATTTTTATTCAATTTCTCGCTATTGGCAGAAGAGGAATAACTGAACAAAGGGGAGCAATTCTGATCCTTCTAAAGGTTCTTCTTGCAACATGTCAGAAAGTATATTTAGCATAATGTTTCTTCTTAAAGGGAAGACCTTCCCTACCTTTCTTATTACCCACATTCCCATTCTCTATTGTTTTTACTGAGCGATAGCATTGGATAACAGAAGCATTAGTTTCTAAGTCAAACAGGAACTCAGTTGCCTCATCTGTAAAGTGATAATATTGTCTAATTCACAGTGTTGGGATTAAATAAAAGTACATATAGGCTGTAAAAATGGTAGCTGCTGTTTATTTTTCCAATTGCCTGGAATTGCCTTTTCATTTGATGCATTCCAGTGGTTCTCTTGCTGCCCACTGCAAAAAATTGATACCACATGATTTGAGAACAAGCCTTGGAAAGGATAGAATAACTTGTTATACATTTTCATAGGTTGGGATTTTTTTTCTTTATAGAATCTTTCTAGATCTACTTTGTGGCAATTAAAAATTACTTATTAATTTTCCCAATCTCCTATCCTAGATAATATATCCATCTGAAAGAGAATTGTAAGTCAGTTATTTTGGGGAAGCAGCGTAGCATAGTGAGTAAAAACATAGGCTTTGAAGTCTGATCTCTTAGGTTCAGTTTCAGTTTGCCATTTACTTACTGACTGTAATCTTAGACAAGATGTTTAACCTCTGCATATCAGTTTTCTGATAGGGCTGTTATGAGGGATTAAATGAGATAATATATGTAAAGTGCCCAATTTAGTGCCCTGTGACATAGTAAGTACCATATAAATATTTGGTTATTAATGGTCATATGCATGTCATACAAATCTGAATATGTAAAATAAATCAGATTGTAGTATGAATGGATGTTCAAAAAGGTAAATATAGAAATTTTATTACGACTGAAATAGAGCATG
This sequence comes from Pongo pygmaeus, assembly GCF_028885625.2. Lineage (NCBI taxonomy): Eukaryota > Metazoa > Chordata > Mammalia > Primates > Hominidae > Pongo > Pongo pygmaeus. Next base: position 129,964,919 of record NC_072373.2, on the reverse strand, counting down.
TGATTTTTATTTTGGTTTTTATTCTTTAGGTATTACATGAAACCTTTCCTAAACATACATTTCTGATGAATGGCTTAATTCAAGGAGTAAAGGTAGGATCAGTCATACATATATTTATGTGTATATATACATACATACACATACATGCACACGGATGAACATACATAAATACTTACGTATATATAACTATGTGAATATATGTTTGCTTACTGAGTAATAACTTAATTTTTATAATTAGATGGAGTATATTTTGAGAGATAACTTAATACTTTCTAGACTTGAGTTTTAAATTTGATCTAACTACAATATAGCCAATTATGCATAATAATAAACCACATCATAACAGATTCCCTGTTTTTATGCTGGCATTTTAATTCCAGAGATCTCAATGATTTTTGTAAGACTACAGATTGAAGAGGAAAAAACTATACTAAAAAACCCCCATCAATATAAAACTGTATCAGTAGGGTAAAGAGTTGGTTATTATATGAATTCTTTGCTCTTTCTTTTTCGTGTTTTTTTTTTTTTTTTTTTAATTTTTCTTTGAGGCAGAGTCTTGCACTGTCACCCAGGCTTGAGTGAAAGTGGTGTGATCTCAGCTCACTGCTGAGAACCTCTACCTCCCAGGTTCAAGTGATTCTTCTGCCTCAGCCTCCTAAGTAGCTGGGACCACAGACATGTACCACCACACCCGGCTAATTTTTTGTATTTTTAGTAGAGACAGGGTTTTGCCATGTTGGCCAGGCTGGTCTCGAACTCCTGACCTAAGTGATCTGCCCTCGACCTCCCAAAGTGTTGAGATTATTGGTGCAAGTACTGTGCCCAGCTCAAATTCTTTACTCTTGATTCAGTTTGACAAACAAGTTTTCTAAATAGGTAATTAGCCTGTTTTATATATACACACACACACACACACACACACACACACACACACACACACACACACAGGTAATTAGCATATGGAATTGCTATTGTGGATTTATTGTGATTGAGAATTTATTAGAGCAGTTCATATTTAATATCTACCTGGAGCCCTACAGATGATTCTAAACTATCTTGGGAAATTTTAAAATTATATATAGATAAGCAATTCATTATTTATTTAAAAGTTTGTGATAATTTACTTTAGAAACAAAGTTGTTGAAAATTTTTCTATAGGAGTAAAATGATTTATTTTTGGTTCATGTTCATAGATGTGTGGTATTCATTTTTTTCATTTAATTTTTTTAGGGTTTGTTGTCATTCCTTAGTGCCCCGCTTATTGGTGCTCTTTCTGATGTTTGGGGCCGAAAATCCTTCTTGCTGCTAACGGTGTTTTTCACATGTGCCCCAATTCCTTTAATGAAGATCAGCCCATGGTACGTGCACATTTAGATTATAGCAACTAAATATCACTTTCAGCTATTGTTTTCTTAATGTTCCTTTATTTCTTTCACTTGTGCCATCTTGGTTATAAGGTTTTAATTTTATTTTTCTAATACATTTATTCTTTCACACAGATAAGAAGGCCTCTAAAAATATAGTAGGTAATAATTCATAAAGGTTTTAGAACTAGATGACACTGTTGGAGGCATCTAGACTTCTGGCTAACTTAATTTTGGATTCCAGAAGCCAAATTTCAAAACAATATTTTGGGGACTGGATAGGATTGCTAACTTTTTTTCTTGTATAGAATGTTAAAAACAGACACAAAGTTTGTCGTTATCTATATTAGTTAGGAATAGGTTTTGCTATATATCAAAACCCAAAATAATAGTTGCTTAAAAATCAAGTTTCTCTTTTCATGTGAAAAAGGGTCTGCAGTTGAGCAGTCTGGAGCTGGTATGGCAGTTCCAGTGGAGCAGACTTTTTCTATCTTGCTATTCTTCCATACTCATCTCTCACCTCACTGAACAGAGTGGCTTCTTGAGTTCCAGCCATCAAGTCATACTACTGATAGCAAGGTGGAAGGAGTTGCTAAGAAGAGCACATCATCTTCTTTTAAGGAAATTTTACAGAATTCCCATCCCACCTCTGCTTGCATTTTTTTCGTCAGATTTCAGGGATATGCTGCTCCTAGTTACAAGAGTCTGGACTCAAGGCCACCTTGATTAAAATCAGTATTTTTTTTTTTTTCCACTCAGGAGGCAAGGGAAGGAAAGCTAACAAAAAGGGAATAATTGTCCTAAAGTCAGAGCCCAATTTGGTTGTAGATTTATAGATTTATTCTGACTAATGTTCTTTTTACTCCACTGAGTATTAATGTTAGTTCTACATCATGGATGGGCTTTATTTCCATGGTGTTATCTACAAAGGCCCAAAGGTTTATATGGGGCAGGATCTTCTTCGTGTAGATGAGATACAACTCTAATAGACCAAGCCTTTGATGAAGGGCACTCATGCACATGAAATCTTACCAAAGATTGAACATGGAATGAACAAAGAATTTGCTATGTTAAGCAGTGTGTTAGAAAAATTTTAGTAGTGATAGTCTTGGTGGAATGATATTTTGAAAGTTCATTATGATTATATGTGATTTTCAGAAACTAAACAGTATTATAATAGACACTTCTTATTCCCAGCTGTTTTGGAATTATTTATAGCAAAATATAGTTTACTCTTTAAATATTTTGTCCACTGTTTATAGTAACTGTCTATTCTCAGTTTTATAAACACTGAATACTGCCATATAGGTTTTCTCTGTGTGAAGCTGAGTTATTTGTTTTGCCAGCATTTGAAAAGCTAAAGATAACTTATGGAAAACATTTAGTTACTATATAGAGGCTCAAAACAAATATGAAGAAACTTGTTCCTCAGTCTTGTTTACTGGATTTTGTTTTTTATCTAGTGTTGTGGTGAAAAACAGTAATGGATGGATTATAATAGACTTTAGTTTGTTGCTGCTTTTGGCAGAAAAAGCAAAACCACTTACCAGTTCAACAGTTGGTCAAAAGATTTGCCTGAATACATGATCTAATTTTAAGTATTCCTGTATAGTAGCTGAGCTGCTATTGAAGGGCTCCTTCTAGCCCTATGTTTTCATATCTGTGGCTTATATTTATGGAATAGTTAATCCATGAACTATCCTAGTAAGCTGTTGACTGAAATGAGCTGCTCTTATGCTTAATTAACTTATAAAAATGAAAGAAGATTAAAACAATGGTAATTGCTCTAACCATTTCTTGTTATCTTTCATTCCTAGGTGGTACTTTGCTGTTATCTCTGTTTCTGGGGTTTTTGCAGTGACTTTTTCTGTGGTATTTGCCTACGTAGCAGATATAACCCAAGAGCATGAAAGAAGTATGGCTTATGGACTGGTATGTATGTTATTCTATACCTTTTGTATCTGCTGAGAAATGCCTTGTTTTTAAGATAAATATTATTATAAGGAGTGCAAACCTTTGCATTACAAGATTTTTGCATAAAATATATTTTGTAATAAAATTGTTCATTAGACTACATTTAAAATTGTTTTGCAGTACAAGGCTATGTAAGTTTTGATACTTTTCATTTAGGAGATATTTATAAGTCACATGTCAGAATTGAAATTATAGTGTATTTTACTTTGTAGAGTTCTTTTTAACAGAATCCTAAAAATAAGAATTATTTAGTATGTCAAGAGTTAAAAAAAATCACTACTCATTTAATGTCTAATCTAAAAACAACAGGCTAATATCTAGCTCAGGGATGAGCAAACCTTTTTTGTGGCTTTGTGGGCCATGTATGGTCTCTGTCTCATTCTTTTGTTTTTGCATGTGTATTTATGTTTATAAACTCTTTAAAAACATAAGAAACACTTAGCCAGATTTGAGCCATAGTGGTAGTTCGCCAACTCCTGAACACTGTTTTGGTAAACTAAATTATGGCAGTATAATCTGTCATCTATCAAATCTAGGAATTAAAGGAAAAAAGCCTAGTAATAGAACGACTACTATAGGCACAATAATAGATCACTACTGAATAGCCAGAAATAGGACAGTGATGCATTTCGGTAAATGTGAGACAAATACCTTTTGATAAATAAGGACTGAATATTGTGTTGGGCTGAATTAGTTTTAAAAGGGACTGATTTCTGATTCAAAGGACGTTATAATGAAGAATCATAAGATTTTTGGGGAGGAAACACCTATAGAGAGAAACTTAGAAAAAGAACTAATGATTTCTGGCCGTTCAGTGGCTCACACCTGTAATCTCAGCACTTTGGGAGGCTGAGGCAGGCGGATCACTTGAGATCAGGAGTTCACGACCAGCCTGGCCAACATGGTGAAACCTTGTCTCTATTTAAAAAAAAAAAAAAAAAAGTGAAAAGAAAAAGAACTAATGATTTCAGTTGTAAACTTGGAACATTAAATGATACGAGGCTGATGATAGCCAGGATTTTTAAAAAATAGTCTAATTAAGCTATAGTTTACATACCATAAAATTTATCCTTTTTATGAGTATAGTTCAGTGCATTTTAGTAAATTTATACTGTTGTGCAAACAACACCATAACCCAATTTGAGGTTGGTTGGTTGGTTGGTTGGTTTGTTTGTTTGGTTTTTTTGACGTAATTTATTTTCCCATAGCCAAAGTTTTGGAATTAACAATTTTCAATCTGGAGGTTCTGTGTATTTTAAGGCATGTTCTGGCAAAAAACAAAACAAAACAAAAAAAAACCTTAAATCTTCTAGAAATAATATGCATGCAGAAAAAAGGTGAGGAAGTGGCCAGGCACAGTGGCATGTGCCTGTAATACCACCAGTTTGGGAGGCCAAGGCAGGGGGATTGCTTGAGGCCAGCAGTTTGAGGCTGCAGCTATCATCATGCCACTACACTCCAATCTAGGGTACAGAGCGAGACCCTGTCTCTTAAAAAAAAAAAGTTGGAGGGGCCGGGTGCAGTGGCTTATATTCCCAGCACTTTGGGAGGCTGAGGCAGGAGGATTGTTTGAGCCCAGGAGTTTGAGACTAGCCTGGGCAACATAGTGAGACCCCAGCTATACAGAAACTTTAAAAATTAGCCGGGTGTGGTGGTGTGTGCTTGTAGTCCCAGCTACTTGAGAGGCTTAGGTGAGAGGATCACTTGGGCCTGAGAGGTTGAGGCTGCAGTGAGCCGTGATTGCACCACTGCACTCCAACATGAGCCACAGAGCGAGACCTGTCTCAAAAAAAGGGGGTTGGGTGTGGGGTGACCCCTGTGATCTTTTTTCTGAGCAGAAAGAAATGGCTACCAAGTGGAGAGAATTGAGGAGAAGGGAAATGACATGAAACAACTGTACTGACTTTTGGTCACTGTGTCACAAATGTGATCTCTGTAAATGCCCTCAAATGTCTTCAGTGACTGTCATAGTGAGAACCATTTTCCCTTTCCCCACACTTGTGCCAGAGCCCTGCCGAGATCTGGGTCCCTCTGAAACCACACCTAGGGCTGCAATAACAAAATAACCACTACATGTGAATATATATATTTTTATATATGTGTGTGTGTGTGTGTGTATATATATATAGTTTGTTTTTTGTTGAGACAGAGTCTCACTCTGTCACCCAGGCTGGAGTGGAGTGCAGAGGTGTGATCTTGGCTTACTGCAACCTCCGCCTCCCGGGTTCAAACGATTCTCCTGCCTCAGCCTCCCCAGTAGCTATGCCCACTACCATGCCCAGCTAATTTCTGTATTTTTAGTAGAGACGGGGTTTCACCATATTGGCCAGGCTTGTCTTGAACTCCTGACCTGTGATCCGCCTGCCTCGGCCTCCCAAAGTGTTGGGATTACAGGCGTGAGCCATGGCGCCTGGCCCACATGTGAATATATTAAATACCATTTAAAAAACCACCACCACCCAGTTATAGAATATTTCCATCAGCCCAAAGTGTTCCCTTAGCCCTGTTTGCCATCCATCCCCATGCTCCACCTGTGACCCCAAGCAACCAACAATTTAGCTTCTGTCACCATGGTTTTGCCTTTTCTAGAAACTTCATATAAATTAAATAATACAAAACGTCTTTTGTGTCTAACTTCTTTCACTTAGCATAATCTTTTGAGATTGATCCATGTTGATACTATAGATCAATAGGTTCTAGTTTTGTCTCTTATCTTTTTTTTTTTTTTTGAGACAGGGTCCTGCTGTATCCCCCAGGCTGGAGTGCAATGGCATGATCACGGCTCACTGAAGCCTTGGCTTCCTGGGCTCAAGCGATCCTTCTCAGCCTCCAAAGCAGCTGAGACCACAGGCATGATGCACCATGCCCAGCTAATTTTTTTCTTTTTGAGACAGGGTCTCACTCTGTTGCCCAGGCTGGAGTGCAGTGGTGCCATTACAGCTCACTGCAGTCTCTGTCTCCCCTCTACCTCCCTGCCTCAAGTGATCCTTCCACCTCAGCCTCCTGAGTAGCTGGGACTACTAATTTTTGTATGTTTTGTAGTGATGGAGTTTCACCATGTTGCCCAGGATGGTCTCAAACTCCTAGACTCAAGTGATCCGCCTGTCTCAGCCTCCCAAAGTGCTGGAATTACAGGCGTGAGCCACTGTATCTGGCCAGTAGTTTTTTTGATTGCTGTATAGTGTATTCTTATCCATTCATCAGTTGATGGACATTTGATTGATATAGCTAGATGTTTGAAATTACTAGAATTTTATGTATTTGTTCAAATAGTTGACCTTTGAAAATTGAATTGCTTGCCTTAAGCAACAGAGTTGCAAGTAAGCATTCTTGTGAAGTTTAAGTTCTCCATCCAAAAGTCAAAAATGGCATAGAAACAGAATAAAATTCCAACGTTAATCTGTATGCTTTGAAAGAATATGGTCCTTTTTCCTTTCTTTCCCTTCCCCTTTCCTTTCCTTCCCTTCCCCTTTCCTTTCCTTTGCCCTTCCCTTCCCCCTCCCCTCCCCTCCCCTTTCCACTTTCACTTTCCCCTTTCCTTTTCACTTTCACCTTTCTCCTTTCCTTTTCTCTTTTCCCTTCCCTTCCCTTCCCCCTTCCCCTCCCCTTTTCCCTTTCCTTTCCTGTCCTTTCCCCTCCCCTTTTCCCTTTCCTTTTCCCTGTTTCTTTCCTTTTCCTTTCCCTTCCCCCTTCCCCTTTTCCTTAAGCCTTTTCCCTTTTTTTTAACCCTTTCCTTCCCCTTTTCTCTTCCCTTTCCCCTTTTCCTTTCTCCTCCTCTCCTTTCCTCTTCTCTTCTCTCCTCTCCTCTTCTTTCCCCTTTCCTTTTCCCTTTGCTTTCCTTTCCTCTTTCCTTTCCAGACAGGGTGTTACTATGTTGCCCAGACTGGACTCACTCTTGGGATCAAGTGATCTCCCACCTCAGCCTCCTGAGTAGCTGGGACTATAGGCAGGTGCCACTTCACCTGACTAAGAGTGCTATTTTTATGAAGTGTTTCCTGCTGTCACATCTGCTAATTTGTAGGCTGTTGTCCAGTAGGCTAGAAGTGTCTGCGGTTAACAGCTTTGCTCTACTTGTGTCCTTTTCAACTTTAATCTTCATCTTCACCAGGCTTAAAAAATAGACTTCCTCAGAGTTTTAGAGATGTTCTTAATTTATCTGTGATTTCATTCTTCCTAACCCTGCCAACTAAAAAGATTACCAAGCTCAGTTTTGTTCCAGGGCTTAACATATTATTGATGAGAATAGGAACCTCCAAGTTCTTAAGCCTTATTTCAGCTAGCCCTTCAGTACGTATCAAGATAAACGTTCATTTAATTTTAATATTGGAAAAGTCACAGTGAAATTGGATTTTCTTAGAGCAGTGGATTTTAGACTCCTTTCACGGAGAGCACTTAAGGGTTTATGGAAATGCCCTTAACCAAGCTTGTCCAACCCATGGTCCACAGGCTGCACACATGGCCCAACAGAAATTCATAAACTTTCTTAAAACATTATGCAGTGTTTTTTTTCTTTAAGCCCATCAGCTATTGTTAGTGTATTTTATGTGTGGCCCAAGACAGTTCTTCTAGTGTGGCCCAGGGAAGCCAAAGATTAGACGCTCCTCCCCGAAGGACCAGCATGACTGGCAGTCAAGGAGGGGAGTTTGTACAGTGCCCAGACTCTCAACCCTTCCTCAACTAAAAGAGTTAAAAAATTTAAATAGAGGCGGGGTCTTGCTGTGTTGCCCAGGCTGGTCACAAACTTCTGGCTTCGAGTTCTCCCACCTTGGCCTCCCCAAGTGCTGAGATTACAGGCATGAGCCATCACACCCAGTCTTCTTAAAAAAATCTGTTTTACCTATGAATTTGCCAGCAGGATTTATTGGAACAGAGGGGTCCAAGGCTTAGAAAGTTTGAAGACAGTGTCCTGAGAGGCTATCGTTTATTTTATTTTATTTTTGAGATGCGGTCTCACTCTGTCACCCTGGCTGGAGTGCAGTGGTGCTGTCATGGCTCACTGCAACCTCTGCCTTTCTGGCTCAGAGGAATTCTGCCCCTCAGCCTCTGAAGTAGCTGAGACTACAGGTGCACACCAGCATGCCCAGCTAATTTTTCTTTTTTCTTTTTTGATACAGACAGGGTTTCTCCCTGTTGCCCAGGCTGTTTTTTAGGCAAGAATCTAATTCTTTACTTTTCCTGCCAAAGGAGAGAGTATAAGAAAAGTGGGGCCAGGCTTGGTGTCTGTCTCATACCTGTACTCCCAGTCCTTTGGGAGGCTGAGGTGGGAGGATCACTTGAGCTCAGGAGTTCGAGACTAGCCTGGGCAACATAGTGCGACTTCCACCTCTATAAAAAATAAACAAAATTAGCTGGGCGTGGTGGTGTTTGCCTGTAGCCCCATCAGGAGATCTTCAGGCAGGAAGATCTCTTGAGCCTGAGATGTCAAGACTACAGTGAGCCGTGATGGCATCACTGCACTCCAGCCTGGGCGACAGAGCAAGACCCAGTTCCCTCACTCTCGCCCCCACAAGAAAAAAAGATAAATGGCACAGGGAGGAAGAGAAAAGGGAGGGTGTGCAACAGAAGGCCTGACATAAATCAAGATTATGAAAGGAGTTATATGGTGTTGAAGAAAAAAGGTAGCCTGACTAATCTCTATCTATCCTTAATTTATTGCAGGTTTCAGCAACATTTGCTGCAAGTTTAGTCACCAGTCCTGCAATTGGAGCTTATCTTGGACGAGTATATGGGGACAGCTTGGTGGTGGTCTTAGCTACAGCAATAGCTTTGCTAGATATTTGTTTTATCCTTGTTGCTGTGCCAGAGTCGTTGCCTGAGAAAATGCGGCCAGCATCCTGGGGAGCACCCATTTCCTGGGAACAAGCTGACCCTTTTGCGGTAAGTTTATACTTTTTCCTTCTCCTTGATAAAAAAGTGCATGATTCAGTGCAGCATTAATATTTTGTTGTGGATATTTCTTTTGGGAAAACATCTTGGGTTTTTCTTTTAACATTTTGAAATACTTTTCAGAATAGTTTGGGGAATATGAAATAAATAAAAAGGACAACTAGTTGTCCATGTGTACACTGCCAAAAGGAATCTCTGCTTATTCTTAAGAATAGTTCAGTGGTTTTGATAGAAAACCTTATATCAATCAGTCTTTTTCTTGTTCTAGTCCTTAAAAAAAGTCGGCCAAGATTCCATAGTGCTGCTGATCTGCATTACGGTGTTTCTCTCCTACCTACCGGAGGCCGGCCAATATTCCAGCTTTTTTTTATACCTCAGACAGGTAAAATCCTCTTACACTAAGGTGGACTTTTCTTTCATTGTCTAGTGCTTTAATAAAAATATTTAATCTTGAGAGAACTGTAATAGAAGTGGCCTTTAAAAATGAATATCATTGGGCTTGGTGTAGTGGCTCACGCCTGTAATCTCAGCACTTTGGTAGGCCAAGGTGGGCAGATCAGCTGAGGTCAGGAGATCGAGACCAGCCTGGCCAACATGGCAAAATCCTATGTCTACTAAAAATACAACAACTAGCCAGATGTAGTGGCGGGCACCTGTAATCCCAGCTACTTGGGAGGCTGAGGCAGGAGAATCACTTGAACCCAGGAGGCGGAGGCTGCAGTGAGCCGAGATTGCGCCATTGCACTCCAGCCTGGGTAACAAGAGCGAAACTCCATCTCAAAATTAAAAAAAAAAAAAAATGAATACCATTTGGTCCACTAGACTTAACCTCCTATTCCGTGTGGCTGATGTTCCTTATGCATTTCTTATGGGGGTATTTGGTATATTATGATATTTGGCTTAGGGAGAAAGATAGTTTTCCCTGTCCATATAGGTGGTTTGAGTTTATTTGTTGGCTATAGAAGTGATGGGATGATTTAACCCCTTCACCTGCTCCAGCTTCTTTGCGATTTAGAGCATATGTAAGTAGAGCAGCTAGCCAAAATGAGAGCAAAAACAAGTTTTTTCCTCCTTGACAATAGTCTCACTAGACAGAGATCAGGCCTTTAACCAATACATGTAAAATGCACAAAATACTGCAATATTTATTTGTAAAATGATTCTGAGTTCTTGATAAGTATCTCCAATTTCGTATATCCACATTGAGGGACCCATCATGGATAAGTAGGCATTTTTAGTAGTTAAGATTTGTTGTATTTCCTCTGAGGAATTCTTTGTTTATAAATGAATTACATTTATTTTTTTCTGGCCCATTTAATGTTAATATACAAGTAGCTGCCTTAGTTTTCTATCTGGTATACATTTGTATTCATTAATGTTACTTTTTCTGGAAACCCTTCTAGATAATGAAATTTTCACCAGAAAGTGTTGCAGCGTTTATAGCAGTCCTTGGCATTCTTTCCATTATTGCACAGGTGAGTTTCTTTTTTTAGTTAGAGTGATGTCAGAGTGACCCTGGCTGGCCATCCAAACTGGGGCCTCATATAGTGATGGTATCTTGGTGGAATCAACAAAGTCAGGAGTCTGAGGTTGATAGGTTCAGAAATTCAGTTTGTTTGTGTAGCTAGTGTTGATCAGATTTTTGGGACCCACACATATTAATATAGGATATATAAATGTAAAAGCTAGTTTATTGATGGATACTAGGGTATATGCCTGGATGAAGTTAGAAGTTTCATGTCTGTTAGTCCTTGTCCTATTTATTCACTCATTCAACAAATATTTATTGAATACCTACCATGTGTCAGGCACTGGGGATACAGCAGTGAGCTTAACTAAATTCTTGCTCTTGTAGAGTTTACATTCTGGTGGGATAAGACAGAAAAATAAAAACACCAATGTAAACATATCGGATGTATTGAGAACTACAGAGAAAAAAGCTAAGGGTCATATAGAGAGTGACTTGGGGGAATGGTCTTAAGGGCACAGGGGGCATGGTTGAGAAGACCTTGCTAATGCAAGGTGACATTTGAGCAGAGACCCAAAGGTATGAGGAACAAGCTGTAGGATTATCTGGAAGAAGAGAATTCTAAACAGTACAAACAAAATTCTCAGGATAGACTGTAGCTGTCTTGTGTAAGAAACAACAGGGGGCCAGTGCGGCTCCAGTTGAGTGAACGGTTGAGAGCATCTTAGAAACTGAAGTCCAAGAGGTGGTAAGGGACCAGATCATGCGGGGCTTACAGGTCCTCATAAGACTTGAGTAAGATAGGAAGTCATTGGTGGGTTTTGAGCAGCAGAATGACATGAAAGTGTGTATCTTGGCAGCCCAGTTGGTAAACAGTTGTTGTGTGATGAATAAGATATTAATCAACACAGGAATTTGGATTTTCTGAGGAGATATTTCATCCTGGCTTCCAAACTATTTCTGTTTAACAATAAGAATACTTTTTTTTTCCTGTGACCACCATAATTCTCTCACATCACAGAACATCGTCCTCCTTCCTGTGAAAAAGCCCCACCCCTTTCTTGCTATTTGGCTTTCTGTTTCCAAGACACTATGAAGACAGTCTAGTCTAAGTTAATACTTTTTCTCACCTTAGATGTAATCTACTAGATTACAACTTAGTTTTATTCTAGGGTATTTTTAATTGACTCTTGGATGGTTCACCATTTCTCGAGTAGGATTCCTTCTGCAGGTCTCATGATTCATTCTGTTTTGGTGAGTTTAGCAACAAATTTCAAATTTAAATCCTATATGCCTCCCCAAGCCTCTGCGCATACATATACTTGGTGTTGAGTATTAGTACTATTTCTAGCTTCAGGTTTGTCCTAGAAATCATCAGTCTGGAAAAACAATGCATTTAAATATTCATTCTTAGCCATGAGAAAAGTGCGTTTTAACTTTGGAGGAAAATATACTGTAGCCTTTATATAAAAATGGCTTTAAAAAACAGTTTTTGAGGCCAGGTGCGGTGGTTCATGTCTGTAATTCCAGCACTTTGGGTGGCCAAGGTCGGAGACCGCTTGAGCCCAGGAGTTCAAGACCAGCTCAAGCAACTTGGCAAAACCCCATCTCTACCAAAAAAAAAAAAAAAAAGCCCAGTGTGGTGGTGTGTGCCTGTAGTCCCAGCTACTCAGGAAGCTGAGATGGGAGGATTGCTTGATCCTGGGAGGTCGACGGTGCAGTGAGCCACAGTTGTGCCATGGTACTCCAGTATGGGCAACAGAATGAGACCCTGTCTCAAAAAAAAAAGTGTAAGGAAAATACACAGTTAGTATGTGTAGAACTTGATGAATTATCAAAGATTAACCCAACCTTGCAATAGATGTGATCAACCTGGGCATGAGTATCTTTTTCATACATTGCCAACATTAGATTTGCTAACATTTTGTTTAAGATTTAGATGAAGAGAGCAGACTAATACTGTAATGATACATAAGAGATTGATAGCTATAAGGTCTTAAGTTCTGTTTCTTAAATGACCATGGGAGCTGTATGCATCTAATAAATTTAGTCAGTGACACTGCAGACCTAGTGATGAGTGGAGGGTGCTTTTGAGGGTATTTTTCCTCTGTTCAGCAGATGGCACCTGGCACTAGGTTACAAGATGAAAAACAGTCCCTGAGAGTGCAGAATCTGGCAGGGCAGACAGGTAAAGGAGAGGGATGTAGTTGGATTTGTATTGGAAAGATCAGTGCAGCAGCAGAGCCCTGAAGGCAGTACGACCGCAAAGGTGCAAGCAACCCTCCAACCACCATTGCTGACACAGCATGACAGACACAGTCCATGAGGATCAAGGTCCTTAAGTGACCACTTAGGTTTTGGTGCTTATGTAGAAGTAAGAATTAACACTTTATATCATTATATATGAGCTACTATGTTATTACCTGTATAGCCTCAAAGGTAGAAGAATGATGTTATATTCTCGTTTATGCAGAAATACACAATTGAGAATGACTTGTCCCCTGTTGACCTTACAAACCACTGAAAGACCAGTGTATTTCTCCCTCCTCTCCAGCAGCACAGAGCTGCTAATAGCTCTCCATTTATGCCTGTTTGCTTTATTTCTTACCCATGTGCTTTTGTTCCTGCTATTCTTTCTGCCTCCCCTTCCTCCACCCTAAGTATCCCTTTTCTGGGTCCCCATGCTCATGTGTGCATATCTGTATCATTGTACAGAATACAGTGTAGTAGAGATTTTATCTCTGTTTATTGCCTTAGTTTGTGAGCTCTAGCGGACCTCTGAATAGATCATGAGGTCAGGATTATATCATATTCATTTTTGTCACCCTAGCACCCTGAACTGCCAGGAGGTGCTAAACTAAAAGGTCATTGGTTTTTTTCCATAATGTTAAAAAAAAAAGAAAACTTTAAAAATTAATAGTAAGCACTTTAAAATTGGGAAGTGTTACGTGAAATTATGGTTATGTAGCTTCTCCCCCAAAATGATTAGATCTGGTAACCAGCTGTAGGCCATCCTTCCAGCGAGAGCCAAGTAGTTGCTGTCCCCTTTGGAACCTTTTCTTTCTGGTTTGTCATCAGCCCCATTACTTCCTGGGCACCGGTACGTATAAGAGTTCCTAACACTTGCACTAAGTAATTGTTTACATGAGAACATCGATACAGTTCTACACATTTCTTTTTTCTCAGTGCTTTCCTATCCAGCCCTCTCTGTGGGGGTGACTCCCACACTTAATCCTCCAGTCCAGTCCCTGAGCTCCTATATGACACATTGGCTGGGTATCTCAGCCTTAACATGGCCAAAATTAAAATCTGGGTTCCATCCCTTGCCTGCCACCCCTGTGCTCCTCATCTCATTCAGTGGCTTCACCACCACCTGGTTTTGGGGGCCAGAAGCCTTAGCGACATTCAGGAATCCTTTCTCCCTAACCTACGTTCAGCCCATCAAATGATACTTCCTATCACCTCTCTCTCCAAAATATATCTTGAAGCAGAGCATTTCTGATATTCTCCATTAGTAGGAACCCAATCTGAGCCATGGCCATATCCTCCATCTGGTCTCTCTGCTTCCATCTTGCCTCACTATAGTTCATTCTGCACTTGGCAGAGTAATTTTTGTAAAATGCAAATTTTATCGCATCTTACCTATAACTCACATTCCTTTGCAACCAGAATAAAATCTAGACTCCTTATTATGTCATTTTCCTCCACTCTCCACATGGTTGAGTATGTTCTGTTTCAGTCCAGGGCCTTTTCACTTGCTGTCAGCCTTGCTTGGGGTGTTCTCTTTCCCCAGATCTTTGCATAACTACCTCGCTCCCCTTAGTCAGCTCTCACTTCAAAAGGCCTTCCCTGGATCCTGGTTTAAGCAGCATCTCCATCACACTGCCCTATTTTATTTTGTTCATAGCAGCTACAACCTGGAATATCTTGTTAAATAAGCAGGCTCATATGCATCTTTCCTCCACGAGAAGGTAGTCCATGTGTTGATGGATACTTTGACTTACTCACTCATGTGACTTCAGGACAAGATTAAGAGTTGGTCTTATTAGGAATTTGGCAAATATTTGTTGACAGACTAACCAAAGCTGATGTTAGTGTTTAAGCTTAGCTGTTAATCAGCTATGCCATCTTGCTTAAGTCATTTAACCTTTGGGACTCAGTGCTGTCATCTTCAAAATGAGAGTTAAATTAAGGGACACCAAAATTTTTTTCTGTTCAAGAACACTTATATATTAAGTATTTTGTTCCATTATTATTAATATTATTGAGAATATTATAACATTTAGAATTATGCATCCTTTCCATAAACACTTATTAAGAACTTACTGGGTGCTGGGGATATAAATGTAAATAAGAGAAAAGTTCCTGCCTTCAAGAAGAAAATCAGTGTTCCCAGTTAGAGTGTTATAAGTATCGGTGTCTTTTAGGGCTTTGGGTCACAAGATAGGCTGTAGGGGAAGGAGTCCAAGAGGAGGTTCTCACAGCAGTGGGCCTGCTGCAGTAATTCTGCACATAGGACGTTACCCCAGGAAAGGGGGATTGGTGTATCTCATTGTTTCCAATTTTAATGAGTCATCTCATGGCCTTAAGAAAATATATTCTTGGCCGGGCACAGTGGCCCACACCTATAATCTTAGCACTTTGGGAGGCCAAGGTGGGTGAATCACCTGAGGTCAGGAGTTCGAGACCAGCCTGGCCAACATGGTGAAACCTCATCTCTAACTAAACATGCAAAAAAAATTTAGCTGGGCATGGTGGCACGTGCCTGTAATCCCAGCTACTCGGGAGGCTGAGGCAGGAGAATCACTTGAACCCGGGAAGTGGAGGCTGCGGTGAGCCAGCATTGCGCCATTGCACTCCAGCCTGGGCAACAAGAGCGAAACTCCATCTCGGGGGGGAAGAACGGCTGGGTGCATGGTGGCTCACGCCTGAGATACCAGCACTTTGGGAGGCCGAGGCAGCTGGATCACAAGGTCAGGAGTTTGAAACCAGCCTGGCCAATATGGTGGAACCCTGTCTTTACTAAAAATACAAAAATTAGCGGGCATGGTGGCGGGCACCTGTAGTCCCAGCTACTCGGGAGGCTGAGGCAGAAAAATTGCTTGAACCCCGGAGGCAGAGGTTGCAGTGAGCCAAGATCGCGCCACTGTACTCTAGCCTGGGCAACAGAGCGAGACTCCGTCTCAAAAAAAAAAAAAAAAAAAAACCCGAAAGAAAATATATTCTCCAGTTAATCTCATCTATAAAAAGGAAATGAGGCTAATAATGCATTCTAAGCCTTTTTTATTGAACTGGGATTTATTCTTTGAGAACAGCTTTCCACAAAGGGGAAGATACTCATTTCTGTAGATAAGTACTTACTGGCTAGATGGGTTGGTTGAAGGGCTATGAGATGACTGCATTTTATAAGTACTTTCTGGTAATATTAATGATCTCTGCTTGAGAAGTGTCAGCTTTCTTAGGCTAGCATTCCTGAAAGAACACGTGCTCCAGGGTACATGGCTGGCCCATGCCATCCTGTTCCCACTGAGCTGGGAGTTGATGCTCAGCCTTCTTCACTGCCCTGTCTCTTGGCTGAAGTGCCAGGGATTTCATCATAAGTAAAATCTATTTTTTAATAGCATTTCTTCCTTGTAATGCTCATCATCATCTCAATGAATGATGAGAACAAATGTTTTCTGCTCTGTGAGTTCCTAGAGCCATATAAAGAATCACAGCTTTTTAGATGAAAGTGCTACCTTCAGGGATGTTCTTAAAAGTAGTTTCCCAGAAGTTCTTCAACTTTGCATTATAGTTCCCTGTTCTTCTCAGACAGTTGGAGGCCACAGAGCTTTGGGTATATTTAGTTTCCTTTTTCATAATTAATTGAAAGCCAGTCTCTGATATAGTCCACAAATAAAATCATTTTTAATTATTTCTAACCCTAATTAGAATCCTAATCATTTCTAATCTTTCTGATTATTTTTTATAATATTGGCCACCAGTTCCCACCCACAAGTCATGGGTGACTTGAGATGGTCTCTGTCACCCAGGCTGGAGTGCAGTGGTGTGATCATGGCTTACTGCAGCCTCAACCTCCTGGGCTCGAGTGATCCTCTGGACTCAGCCTCCTGAGTAGCTGGGACCACAGGCGTGTGCCACCAGCCTGGCTAATTTTTCAATTTTTTGTAGAGATGTGGTCTCCCTATGTTGTCCAGGCTGGTCTGAAACTCCTGGGTTCAAGCAGTCCTTCCACCTCAGTTCCCCCAAAGTGCTGGGATTACAGACATGAGTCACTGTGCCCGGCCTAAATGTTTCTTTCAGTTGAAGTTTTTCTCAGCTAACTGCTGGCTCTGGGCAAGTTTCCTTTTCTGGTTTGGTTGCCGAAGAATGTAATTCTACATGGAACTCAGTCTTATATTCATGTGATTTAAGTGAAAGTCTTAGAGAAGAAAGCTATGAGTTCTAATTGCTCAAAAATCCTTGAAAGAATCATTTGCTTTTCACTGGCATATTTGTGATTGAATTCTTAATTGGCCATCTCAATTTAAAGAATTCAAAACTTATATTTTATGAGTTTTAAAGTGTCAGCCCATCATAAAATAGTGATTTCCTGAATTATTTTTACTTCTTTGTCTATGGACTTACTAGCTATCTTATGTAGTATATTAAAAACGTTAGTTAGAATAGCAAAAAAAATTTTTCTAATGTTCCCCAAATCACTGCTGAACTTTTGTTGACTTTGAAAGAAAAAGGAGGCACAAGAAAACCCACCCACTGATAATATTGTTCATTAACTGCTGACTATTGCCAGGCACAGTTCTAAGAACTTTATGTAAATATATCTCATGTAATTCCCATGACAAGGTTTTGAAATAGGTGCTGTTATCCCCATTTGGAAAGAGACAAAAGTGAGGCCCAAAGTGAAGTGACTTGCTGAGAGCCACACAAAGCCAAGATTATGATCCAGGGTGTTTTTCTAAAGTCTGCTGTATAGTATACTGCATTTATCCCAAATCAAGCTTATTAATTTACTGTTTATAAAAGGCATCATGGTTTCAATAGATTAACTTAGGTAAATAATATATGGGTAATCATTGTTCTATGTTAGTTTTTCTTTAGTTGTGGAAATAAGCATTTTAGACTAACTTGGACCTAAACAAGCTTTAAGGCTATTATGTAATGGGGATCTCCAAATCATTAGTTAGAACTTTTCACATTTCCATTTTCAACTACTGATTTAAGTGGTCCTCAGTAGAAATGTACTGAATAGGAAGTTGTATCTTTCAGTTTTCTAACTCTCAGTCTGGATCTATGTCAGCAGAGGGACTTTTCATCTGCTTATGTGACCTGGACCAGTGATCTCAGACATATTCAGGGCAATTATTGTTGAAAATCAGCCAAATTGTAGAAAAGTACCAATATTCCTTTTATAGTGTAGATTGAAAGAAGTCACTTTTTAAAACTTTATTCTGATAAATCTTTTTTTTTTTTCTTCAGACCATAGTCTTGAGTTTACTTATGAGGTCAATTGGAAATAAGAACACCATTTTATTGGGTCTAGGATTTCAAATATTACAGTTGGCATGGTATGGCTTTGGTTCAGAACCTTGGTAAGTATAAATATTTTAATGTTAATATTTTGAATTTTGGTGTTAGCCCTTCTGTTTTTATTTGCTTCTCAACTGAGGGGTAGACTGTAATCTGTCTCATACTGTGCTCTTTATCTTTCAAAATGTGTCTAATATAAGTCTGCCACTTGTATATTTATATATTCTCCTAGAATGGCTTGAGGATTAAAAAGGTGACCTTTTATAGCTAAATGACAGGCTGAGTTTTTGAATGAGATTATACAGCTTTTGAATCTTTAAGGAGCATTTAATCTAAATCAGTCCGTTACTAGGAAAAAGTATGTAATCCCATAGCAACAAGGCCCTGAAAGTTATTTACATTTTCTGTTTTTCTGGTTAGGAAAAAGAAAGTTGTATAACCAGTGATCATTACTGATAGCAAACCAGAAGTGAAAACAATCCAGTTATTTTGGTGCCAGCTTCATGCTGTGTCTCAGCTTTTCTGACTCAGGGTTTCCTGCAGGGGAGTTGAGTAGTGACGCTTGTTGTCAGGCTGCCCACGTAGATAGTATTATTGTGCTCAGGCATTACGGCACTGAACTCCATGGTTTGCACTAATATTTCAAACAACTGCCTCGTCTCTGTTTTGACTTGGATATAAGTAAGCATCAAGAGTGTGATGATTTGTTCTCCAAACTAGCCTTGCAAAGAGGTGCTCACAACTGAAATTACCTAAAACATTTCTTTTAAACATCAAGCCAGGAACATCCAAGTTACTTGTTCTTTACAATTTAAGGATTAGATCAAATCAGCAATATCTTCACAAATCCATAAGAACTTTGCTAAAGACTTGTTGGCTTCATGTGTTTGGAAATATTTGATGATGTTTCGTCATCTATATTATACATTATCCTCAATATAACCTCTCAATTGCCTGTAGAAATAATACCCAGCACATTTTACAGTTTGGAACATGATATCCCGATTTTACATTACACCCTCACAGCACTCTTGTGAATTAAGTTGCCGTCTTTGTATACAGGGTCAGATTGTTAAGCGACTTGCCCATAGTCACCTAGTAAGCAAGTTCAGTTCTCCTTTTCTCTACAGCCATTTCACAGTAAGAATTACTTAATTATGTAGTTTGACTTTCAGGTACAGTGGAGAAGAATTTACTGTTTTTGTTTTGCTGCTCTCCTTATAGGATGATGTGGGCTGCTGGGGCAGTAGCAGCCATGTCTAGCATCACCTTTCCTGCTGTCAGTGCACTTGTTTCACGAACTGCTGATGCTGATCAACAGGGTGAGTTGATAGGAACTAGCGATAATTATTTAAAAGTACAGAATGTTCTAATCCTGTGTTCTGTCTCCTATGTACTGAAACATAAGTATATCTTCAGGGTAGAGACTTTTAAAATTGCTTTTGATATAAACAGGAAAAGCAGATTCTAGGGTATTTATCCTTAGGTAGATACATATTCCCTTTTCTCTTACTTAGAATATGTGGCTTATCGGTTCTGTTCATGGAAAATTTACTGATGAGGCTGGGCATGGTGGCTCACACCTGTAATCCCAACACTTTGAGAGGCCGAGGCAGGCAGATTGCTTGAGTTCAGGAGTTGGAGACCAGCCTGGGCAACATGGGGAAACCCCATCACTAAAATGCAAAAATTAGCTGGGCAGGGCGGCGCATGCCTGTAGTCCCAGTTACTTGGGAGGCCGAGGTTGAGAATCACTTGAGTCTCAGAGGCAGAGGTTGCAGTGAGCCAAAATCAGGCCACTGAACTCCAACCTGGGCGACAGAGTGAGAGACCTTGAGAGACCTATCTCAAAAAAATTTACTGATGAAGGCTGGCCACAGAATATTAACTAAGCATTAAGTTTTTGCTGTGTTGTGCTAGACACCTTGTGGGATATATTCACAGACCTTTTATGAATGTCGTCCCAGCCACTTGGGAAGCTGAGGCAGGAGGATTACTTGAGCTCAAGAGTTTGAAGCTAGCCTAGGCAACACAGCAAGACTCCCATCTCTAATAAAAAAAGAGAAATCATATAGTTTCAGTGATCTGAAGATACGTAACACAGCAACATCTTTAATGTCATATGCTGTCTTTTTTGGTGGGAACGTTTAATTCTTGGGATGCTAACAGATGAGGAATACTTCTTTGAAAAGGATATGTTTTGTTTAGTCATAAGGATAAAAGGGGCACTGCAAAACAGTGGCAGTTGTCACTTGGTTGATAAATGAGGAAGGAAAGGCCCATGGCCAAAGCAAGTTGCATTTTAAATTAGAGAAAAGATCCAAAAGAGAGAAACAAAAATCAAATGCTATAAAAACAGTGTTATTGGCCGGGCGCAGTGGCTCATGCCTGTAATCTCAGCGCTTTGGGAGGCCAAGGCTGGTGGATCACCTAAGGTCAGGAGTTCGAGATCAGCCTGGCCAACATGGTGAAACCCTACCTCTACTAAAAAAAATCAGCCAGGCGTGGTGGTGCACACCTGTAATCCCAGCTACTCGGGAGGCTGAGGCAGGAGAATCACTTGAACCCTGGAAGCGGAGTTTGCAGTGAGCCGAGATCGTGCCACTGCACTCCAGCCTGATCAACAAGAGTGAAACTCTGTCTCAAAAAAAAAAAGTGTGATTTTGGCCGGGCACAGTGGCTCATGCCTGTAATCACAGCACTTTGGTAGGCTGAGGCAGGAGGATCACTTGAGTCGAGTTCACCACCACCCTAGGCAACAAAGTGAGACCCCATTTCTATAGAAAGTACAAAAATTAGCCAGGCATTTGAGCCCAGGAAGTTGAGGCTGCAGTGAGCCAAGTTTGCGCCACTGCACTCCAGCCAGGGTGACCCCCCCCCCCTTTATTTCTGACTAAAAGGGGTCTTAAAAGTAGTTGCTTGGGGACAGAGAAATGTTAACATCTGTAGTTGTGAAATCGTGACTGATTTTTAACCAGCCATGTTTTGAAGGCTGTAATCTAGGGAAATAAAGTGGTTTTGCCCACTTGTTTCTATGTGAGACCTATATATGGGTACATCGGAGCTCATGTTTGCATAGGACAGCTTACTACACTTTGTAGAGCTGATAGTTTCTAAATACTAATAGTTTTTAATGACATTGCTATAAATTGCTAGTGTCTGATAAGAACCTTGATTTTAGATTAAGTGATTTCATATTTGTACTGGTTCTAGGGTAGGGAAAAAAAAATAGGTAGTTTACTAAGTGATAATTTGTTTAAACAATGTAGGTGTCGTTCAAGGAATGATAACAGGAATTCGAGGATTATGCAATGGTCTGGGACCGGCCCTCTATGGATTCATTTTCTACATATTCCATGTGGAACTTAAAGAACTGCCAATAACAGGAACAGACTTGGGAACAAACACAAGCCCTCAGCACCACTTTGAACAGGTAATTCTCATTCAACATGATCAAATCGTATGGTTCATTTGGCTAGATTAAAGGATACTGGTTTTTGGTCATTAAAGCTTTCATGTGAAATTCTATTTGAAAATGAATAAAATGCTTAAAAACCAGAGTTTAAGGGACTGTGTTCTTCTACATACCACCTTGTGAAAATTGGCTGTGCATATTTTTTTCCACTTGAGAATGAAAAATTTTAAGTACCTAGTTTGTTAATGGCATATGTAACAAACCATTTCTCTTTACTACTAGTCTCTCTTTTGAAACTTTTCTAATATCACAGTTCTGTATGTTAACTAACTTTTCATACAAAAGGCAGGCTTATGGTAAATAACCTTTGTTTACTTGTTTGCTATATTTCCCTCCTTTCAACTGAAAATTAATGCTAAACAGTGCTGATCATTTTGGCCAATATTAGCAGCTCATCAGTTTCCTGGCTTATTTATCAGAGTTCTGTACTAATCTTCCAACCCACTAAGACTACTTTTAAATAAAAGAATGTTTGTGGGCTATACACAAAACTGGCAGTGCAAGCTTCTGCTAAGAATGAATGTAATTTTGGGCTAAAACAAAGGTCGGTTTTTCTTGGTATTCTCACTTCCAGTCACTTGAAATTATAATTACCTTCTTGAAACAAAGAAATGGTAATTTATTTTGCTACTGTAGTAAATACTGTATGCTACCTGATTTTATTTTTTTTGTTTTTTTGTTGTTTCTGAGACAGTCTCACTCTGTCACAAAGGCTGGAATGCAGTGGCACAATCTTGGCTCTCTGCAACCTCCACCTCCCGAGTTCAAGCGATTCTTTTAACATCAGCCTCCCGGGTAGCTGGGATTACATGCATATGCCACCATGCCCGGCTAATTTTTTTTGTATTTTTAGTAGAGACGAGGTTTCACCATGTTGGCCAGGCTGGTCTCCAACTCCTGACCTCAAGTGATCTGCCTGCCTCAGCCTCCCAAAGTGCTGGGATTACAGGCTTGAGCCAACACGTGCAGCCTGATTTTATTTTTGAGATCTTTCTATAAACGTTTTCCCCTTGGGCTACCAAATTAATCATAGAATAGCTGTGTTCACATTTTGTGCTGAAAGTAATGATGTAATATTTTCGCATAGGCTATTTTGCCAGTTGTTATTCCCAGAATTTTATAGAGAATGTGATAGTATCTCTTTTCTCCTAAAAAGGGAATGCCTTTTATAATTATGGCTTTAATAAAGAGAAGAGCAATTAGCTTGTAATTCATAAGTTAATACTAAAAGGTATGTAGTTTCTCCTTATGAGTAAAAGTATTTGTGTAAAAATCCTAATTACTTTATTCTTCCTCAGAATTCCATCATCCCTGGCCCTCCCTTCCTATTTGGAGCCTGTTCAGTACTGCTGGCTCTGCTTGTTGCCTTGTTTATTCCGGAACATACCAATTTAAGCTTAAGGTCCAGCAGTTGGAGAAAGCACTGTGGCAGTCACAGCCATCCTCATAGTACACAAGCACCAGGAGAGGCCAAAGAACCTTTACTCCAGGACACAAATGTGTGATGACCGAAATCAGGAAGATTTTTCTATCAGCACCCAGGTCTTAGTTTTCACCTCTAGTTCTGGATGTACATTCCATTTCCATCCACAGTGTACTTTAAGATTGTCTTAAGAAATGTATCTGCATGAACTCCGTGGGAACTAAAGGAAGTGGGAACTTAACCGGACAGTTTTCCAAAGATGTTACAATTTCTTTTGAAAAACCTTTTGTTTATTAGCACCAATTTCTTGCCATTAAGCTATTTGTTTTATTATACATCCTTTAATTAAAAACTATATATGTAACTTCTTAGATATTAGCAAATGTCTCTGCTACCATTTCCTTAAGGTGTTGAGCTTTAACTCTATGCTGACTCAGTGAGACAGAGTAGGTAGTATGGTTGTGGACCTATTTGTTTTAACATTGTAAAATTTTGAGTCAGATTTTAATATTGTAAAATCTTGGGTCAAATAATTCAAAGCCTTAATGCAGATGCACTAAAACAAAGAAATGGTAAATGAATTGTTTGCATTTAAAAAAAAACTCTTAAGAAAACTGTACTAAATCTGAATCATGTTTCGAGCTTGTTTGCAGTACTTTTAAACATATTCACTACTGTTTTTGAAGTGAGAAACTATCAGCCATTTAGAATTTAAATTGGGGTATTTAGAGCCTGTAATCTAAATGCTGGCTCAAATTTATTCCCCAGCTACTTCTTATACCACTATTCTTTTAATGTTTGCATAATCATAAGCACCTCAACACTTGAATACATAATCTAAAAATTATATAGTAAAGCTGGTAGCCTTGAAAATGTCAATGTGATATCTATATGTAGATAAATATATATAGTGGCCTTTCAGGACTGTCACAGTAACACTTTATTTACAGAGCTAATGTTTGTCCTAAATTTTCAGGACCCTAGAGGAGAGCTTTATACAATTACTGATGTGAATTTCTCTAAAGTGTATATTTTTGTGTCCAGTTATATTATTTAAAAAAGTGTTACTTTGTAAAAATTGTATATAAACTACTGTATAGTTTACACTGTTTTCATCTTGTGTGTGGTTACTGCTTAATGCTTTTTAAACTTGGAACACTCACTATGGTTAAATAAGGTCTTAAAAGAAATGTAAATATTCTGTTAATAAAGTTAAATATTTTAATGATTTTTTTTTTTAAAAAAAGTCTTGATCTGTGAGTTCCTATAGGGCCTGTTTTGGCTTTGTTACCATATTCATTTTTACAGTAACAAATCAAAGCAAAGCATTATTCATTCTTTCTTTGTATCCATTTCTTTTCCCTCACTAAAAAATGCTCTTCAAGGAAGAGAAGAGGAAAGAAACAAAAACGCAGTATGCGTTTTGAAGTACTTGATTTTCAAAGTGTAGATGCTGCATAATAGTTTATTAACAAAGCTCAAAGTTTACAGAAATAACATTAAATGCAACACTTTGATTATTAACACATGTACAATTTTACACTGCAAAACAATTGCAACTAAAAGTTTAGGAGGTAAAGAATTAGCACACTTGGAAGTCTATATACATTTAATACAAACAAATTTGCAAGCTATCAGAATGATCTCTCCTGAAAATTCAACTTTCCTTGTGTATATATATATGCAAAGAGATACCTATATTTAAAAAAAGAGAGCTACCTGTATGTCATGCATCCCATCCAAAACCTGTCACAATATTTTATATATATTACATAGTATTTACAACAAAGCCCCTTCCAAAATCACCAAGAGGCTTCTTTCCAGAATAGCAAGTGCTTTCAAGTTACTGTACCAAGTATTCTCACTAATACAGCAGTCTATCTAAATGGGGGAGGTAGGGGCAGTATCACTGCCTAATATTAGTTACTGAATTTTCAGATTAGATCCCTAGTTTAAAGACACTTGCAACTGCCAATAGCTTCAAGATACTGGCTTCGTAAAAAAAAAAAAAAAATAGCAAAGATTCTTTCTTACCATGGAACTCAGTAACATTATTACATCATTAATATCTTGAAATGTTTCTTCATCTGTGTAATCAAGTAGTTGAAAATAATTTTAAATTATCACATGAGCATTAGTACTTTACAAAAATTGATCTAGAAGACTCTTTAGAGAATGCTACCAGGTATTTTGTCAATAAGAAAACAAAATGAGGCCCTATGATTCTAGGTGAATTTTTAAAAAATTTTTCCCTAAGGAACAATTCTTAAAACTTTTAGTTACAGGGAAGAGAAGAAAATTGTACCTTCTAACAGTTATTTGTTTTGCCTAGTTTATTAACATTGAAATCAACCCAAGTTCTGATACTATAAAAATAAATGAATATTCATGATATAGTAGACTTAGTAGTAGTACCAAGTTTTAAAAGTCCACTGATACAGATTCAACTGCATAATAAAACTACAAATTGAGAAAAACTAGATAAGTATAAACATTTAGGAAGCACTGAAGTTTTAAAAACTTGTCAGCTCAAATGACTAAAGCACTTAATCTGGTCACATAAATACACTGTCCAAATTATTTTAAGTATATCAAATTTATTTGATTCATCAATAGCAAATTTAAATGCTTCAAGGAAAATATGCTATGAAGGCTTAATTCATTTCAATTATTTAAGGTAATTTTAGGACTTTTCCCTTTAAATGTCATCAATAATATATCTCAAGAGGTAATCATTTTCCCTCATAATTTTCAGGTGTTGAATTTAAAAGTTTTACCAATGAAAGTGATAAAATGAATTAGCATTCTTTGGTTGCATACTATGAGCTTATGAGCAGGTTTTAGTTTACCCAGATTTTTAATATGATCAGAATCTCCCTTATAAGGATCAACTCTTTCCTTAGAACTGAATTTCTAAAGAATAGCTTAATAAAATTCATATTATTCTATAAAACACCATGTTCACAAACCGAAAAATGTCATTTACTCACAATCTTTACCAATCCCCAAGTACAAATTTGTTCCTATAAACTGCCATAAAAGATAGCAGTACTTAAAGTATCCAGTCTAACAGCTCAAGTAAAATTTGAAACTTGCTATTTTAGGATCTGGTTTGTGTTGACACATTTTTTAAGCACCTGAGTTTCTAAAATACCAATAAAAAGTAAAACATGACACTAGAATTAATTGTTTGGTAACTGCCCAGGGAAATAGGCCGAAGATGCAGAAGGGAGCACTGTGGGTTTGGAAGATGTATGTAATGCTCCTAAAGTGCCATCTCTCTGATGGTCTGCAAATGAGGACAAAAAAAGGTTACTGGTATTCATTAAGTCTTCATACATTACATTTAATTCAACTATAGAGTACAAAAATCCAGAAATCCCTGCTTACCTGAATTACTAAATAGGTTCTGGCTGAGTCCGCGTAAAGGAATGCTATCTTCCCTTTTCTTCAGGTATTTGGATTCCAACCCTAAATTTTCACCACTTAAAAAGAAAATGGTAATAACTTATTTAACAAAGTCTTTATTAATTTTGAAGGTTTATCTCATACGTATACATACATATAAGATAATGTAACTAAGTTCTATTTATAGCTTAGCTTTGTTCAGAACACATTCTTCATGGTTTCTTAAGCAAATGGTAATTTTATACATAAACCAAAGTATCCTCAGTAAACAGTAGATTGTAATAAAATTTTAAGAGCTGGGATAAGGATGGTGGGAAAAATGAAAATTCTACAAGTGTTACAAAAATTTAAATACTAGCACATAAGTGATACATGACAGAAAAATACATGCCTTGAGAGTAACACTATTAATTTCTAACTCATATTTAAAATAAGATTTCTTTTTCCTTTGACCAAAAGCTCTTCAAAATTTTCTAGTGCTTCAAAGTAGTCATGATCAAATATTAATACACATTACACAATAATAAATTCTGGTCAAATTAATACAAATGAGAAAATCTGGGGGAGAAAGAAGGGCATTTCTGTATGTTTCCCCTTTCTACCACTGCCGTCCTTTCTAAATACATCCAATGTTAACGGTTTCCCTAGTATTG
Source organism: Pongo pygmaeus (assembly GCF_028885625.2). Classification (NCBI taxonomy): domain Eukaryota; kingdom Metazoa; phylum Chordata; class Mammalia; order Primates; family Hominidae; genus Pongo; species Pongo pygmaeus. The sequence goes on along the minus strand of NC_072373.2, from coordinate 129,937,738 downwards.
CTTGTAATAAGAAGTTAAAGGCTCTTGCAAAACGATGAGAATAAATCAATCCTTAAAATTAAATGATGGTTGCTCTTGACCCAATTTTCAGAAATAAGTGGGTGAACAGACTTTTTTCTATTTTATTTTTTTCTTTAAAGTTTGATACCCGGTGCCGCTTTTTGCTAGCTGACAAATAAAAGAACCAGAAAAAACTCAAAATCACTGAGCAGTCCTAATTTTATGGACAGATGGTTATGTTTGACTTCATACTACAAATACGATTGTCATATTCTCTGCTAGTAAAACTGCTCTGTCTATAATGATTTGATTTTTTTTTTTTTTTTGAGACAGGTTCTCGTTTTGAGGCCCAGTTTGGAGTGCAGTGATGTGACTGATCATAGCTTACTACAGACTCCAACCCCCAGGCTCAAGTGATCCCTCAGCCTCCCAAGCAGCTGGGACTACAAGCATGTACCACCATGTCTGGCTTTTTTTTTTTTTCCCTTTTGAGGCAGGGCCCCACTCTATCACCCAGGCTACTGTGCAGTGGCAGGATCATGGCTCACTGCAGTCTCGACCTCCCAGACTCAAGTGATCCTCCTGCCTCAGCCTTCCATGCAGCTGGGACTACAGATGTATGTCACTATGCCTGGCCTATGATGAATTAAATATATCAAACATTATGATATTCTACCATTAACAGGAATTTAAGGTGCTCTCCCTTGTGAACAAGTGAATTTTGATCTTTTTTAAAAATGAAGGCTTACAAATATTAACTTTTTTAAAATTATTTTTTCTATTTATTTTATTTGAGACAGAGTCTTGCCTAGGCTGGAGCACAGTGGCGCAATCTCGGCTCACTGCAACTTCTTGCCTCCTGGGTTGAAGCGATTCTCATGCCTCAGCTTCCTGAGTAACTGAGATTACACATGCCCACCACGCCTGGCTAATTTTTGTATTTTTCATAGAGATGGAGTTTCACCATGTTGGCCAGGCTGGTCTTGAACTCCCGGCCTCAAGTGATCCACCCACCTTGGCCTCCCAAAGTGTTGGGATTACAGGCATGAGCCACTGTGACCAGCCACAAACATTTTAACTATTTTAACACATCATGATCCGATGAATAAAAGCTAGAGAGCTGGGGATAAGAACCCTCTTTGAGCTATGTTAGTAATTTAGTTTGTAATGTAGAACTGGGATGGTGATAGCTCATGATAATGAGTATCGGCAGACAGGCCTTAAAGCCATTAAATTTAATACATAACTATATTAGTAATAATAAATTACAAACATGAAGTCTATCCAGAGAGAAAAGTTTGCCTGTATGAGTGGTCTGATTTAACCACAAGTCATTGAATCAACAGACTTCACTATGTAAACCCTGTTTAAAAAATAGGGAATGGAAGTCACAAAATGGCATTAAAGCTTATTTTTATTATCTATGGTAAAATCTCACAAACCTTTTTACTCATTCTCTGTATATTTCTAGCATATTAACTAGCTGGTGTTTTAGATTTATACTGAAAGCAACAAATCAGAAAAATGGAGAGCTTCCAGGGACAGACATAGCCATATAAAACAAAAACAGCTGACCATGAGGAATTTTTAAAAATTTCTATGAATATGTCTGAGAATATTTGAAAGACCAGTCTTCAGTTATGTAGGAAAATCTCTTTCAGCAAATAAAATTTTACTATCTAAGCATATCCCACATTTAAAAAAAAATGAGTAGATTGTTGGAGGAGGAAACAAAAAATATGAGAAATCTCTTTTTTATAGCTAAGAGTGAGTCAACTTAAATTCCAATGATCAGTAACTTGAAATGTCTCAGGTAAACAGGTGGGCATCACAGCTCTCAAGCACTGATAAAAATTCTTTAAGATGGCCTTCAAAATCGCAAACATTAAATTTTATGTCATTAAGCACTTACTTTTCCTTATCAGTTGAGCAAGGCATACTAATAGTTGCTCCTGACTGAACATCTCCTAGTGATGCATTTGGTTTTGTAAACTGCAAATTAAACTGAACCTGTGAGAAGGAAAAACATCTCATGTAACTGAGTTATATAGAAGTAGACAGTTTTGGCAGAAGGGGGATTTTAAACAGAGCCTTGCTCTGTTGCTTAAGCTGGAGTAGAGTGGCACAATCACAGCTCACTGCAGTCCCAATCTCCTGTGCTCAAGCGATCCTCCCACCTCAGCCTTCCAAGTAGCTGAGACTACAGGTACACGCCACGAAGTCTGGCTAATTTTTTATTTCTTGTAGAGATGGGGTTTCACTATGTTGCCCAGGCTGGTCTCAAACTCCTCGGCTCAAGTGATCCTCCCGTCTTAGCCTCCCAAAATCATGGGATTACAGGGATGAGCCACCATTACCAGGGTGAATTAGACAGTTCTATATTGAGATGGGTGGTTAAATTTGTTTTCTGATAAATCTACACCATAAAAATACAGGCTTTGGCTAAGTGTGGTGGCTCATGCCTATAATTCCAGCAGTGTGGTAGTGCACATCTGTAATCCCAGATATATGAGAGGCTGAGGTAGGAGGATCACTTAAGCCCTGGAGTTTGGGGTTACAGTGAGTTATGATCACATCACTGCACTCTAGACTGGGCAACAGAGCAAGACCATGTCTATAAAAAAAAAAAAAAGCCCACCATGCTTTAAAGAAATATAAAATCCCAGACAATCAACAATGTAACACTTACAAAGATAACAATAAGATGTCATACTCAGAAGAAAAATTAGCCAACAGAAACAGATTCAGAAATGGCAGAAATTATAGACCAGGGACACAAATGTAATTGTGTAAGAACTTAATGGAAATAAAAAGTATGAGAAAATTGAAGATATAAAAAAGAGTGAAAAGAAAATTCCAGACCTAAAATAGTCAATATATAAAATGAAAATTTCTCACTGAATAAATTAACAGCAAATTATACACTGCAGAAGAAAAGACTAATAAACTTTAAGACAGCATCAGAATCTACATAAAATGAAATAAATAATAATGAAATAAACTAAGTCTCCCTGGGACAGTATCATGTAATCAACCACGCATAATTGGAGTACCAAGGAGGAACACCAAAAAAGAGAACAAAACAGAAAAAGAAATGTGAATAATGACTAGAATTTCCTAAACTGATAAAAACTACAAACCCACCTATTTAAGAACTTCACGAAAACCCCAATTAGACAATAATACACAAACTCCATACCAAGGCATAATTAACTTGTTGAAAATTAATGATAAAGAGAAAATTTAAAAGCACCCAGAGAAAAAGGTCACTTTATATAAAGGAAACATTATATATAAACATGATTACTGACATCTTGCCAGAAAGTATTAAATCCAGGCAACAATGGAATAACATCTTCAAAATACAGACAGGAAAAAAACTTGTCAATCTAAAGTTCTATTTCAGAGAAAATGAAGTCAAAATAACAACATTATGAGACAAAAGAATAATTAATTCCTCACAGACCTGCATTGTAAGAAGCCTTAAAAACCTGTACTATAAGAGATCTTAGTTATTGAGGAGAAAGGAAAATAATACCAGATGAAAATTTAGATCTACATAAAGGAAAAGTGTAAATAGTAATGTATGGGTTAATCAAGGAGATTTTTCTTCATTGCTTAATGTCTTTTAAATATACTTGATTATTTAAAGGAAAAAAAAGTAGAGCTTATAACAAAGAAGTAAAATTTTGACAACAGTAGCAAAAAGAAGGGAAGAAATGGAAGTATATTATTGTAATGGTCTTATTTTACACGGGAAGTAGTATAATATTTGAAGGTAGATGATCAAATTGTATATTGTAAACTAGAGTAAACACAAAGAAAATAAAAGAAAGCCAAGAGTAAATATAAAATGAAAAATGAAATAAAATGCACAAAACTAACTGGAAAGACGGCAGGAAAAAAAGCAGAAAAGGGAGGCAAGAAACAGGACATATAGAAAACAAATCATAATATGGTAACACTTATTATACGCATTACATTTTAAATTGTTTAAGCCAGAATGTCAGAATGGATTAAAATGAGTCAATTATAAATACCTAAAAGAAATCACATTTAAAGACACAGGCTGGAAAATAAAAAAATAGAGAATGATACTTCATGTGAATACTAGGCATAAGAGAGCCAGAATACAGTATTAATATCAAGGTACATTCATTTTTCTGCTGAGATATGAAAAAAGAAACTCCTAAGGGTCAAAGAGAGGGAGGAAAATCCCTTTCTTTTCATTTTTCCCTGTGTTCTTTCCTGCTCCAACTCCCAGGCTACTATATGGAAGCAGAAGTGCCAGAGGTAATGGTGAGAGCAACAGTGGCAAGGGGATAACTAAAACTTTGAAGGAGGGGAATCATATTTTCCTACTAAAGGCACTGTGGCCTCATTAACAGGGGAAACATCTTCACTACTTTTCTACTCTCTTTGTCCTCTTGCTGCTTGATAACAGATGCAGATACAATTACAGGAACTGCATAGCAGGGAAGGGAAACATAGGCCTGTATTTTCTAGCCAGAAGACCAGGAAGGGGGACCCTAAGGGCACAGAAAATTCTGAGGAAATGGAGAGAAAACTCAAGGGAGAAATCCTATAAGGTGGTATATAAACTCTTAGGCTCACTTATGAGCTGTACAAATCTGACCCTAATCAGCATACCAAAGGCTCTGGGAACTGAACTATGGGGTAAACTACTGCCAAGGTCACAGAATAGCACACTTGAGACAGATCCAAACAGCATGACATGACAAAGTCTTTAAAATTTGAACTGACAGCCAGGCATGGTGGTTCACGTATGTGATCCCAGCATTTTGGGAGGCTGAGGTGGGTCGATCACATAAGGCCAGGAGTTTGAGACCAGCCTGACCAACATGGTGAAACCCCATCTCCACTAAAAATACAAAAATTAGCTGGGCGTGGTGGTGCACATCTGTAATCCCAGCTACTCGGAAGGCTGAGGCACAAGAATTGCTTGAACCCAGAATTGCAGTGAGCCGAGATTGCACCACTATCCTCCAGCCTGGGCAACAGAGTGAAACTCTGTCTTTAAAAAAAAATTGAACTGACTTAAGAATCACAACCTAAAGAAGGCTAATCAGAACTTGAACCTAACAAGACTGATTGTTTGCTTAAAAAAAAAAAAATCACATTCTCCTCAGGATTTAAACAAGATCTGGGATCTCATAATATTCTAATGTCCAGGATACAATCCAAAATCACTCAATAGAGTACTAGGGAAATGTAAGCAACTCATAAGGGAAAAGATAAACCAGAAGAAGTCAACCCCAAGATGACACAAATACTGGAATTATCAGAAAAACCACTTCAAATCACCCATTATAACCATGCTCTAATAACACTGTTCAAATGAATGTAAAAAAGTCTCAGGAAAAAAAAAAAAAGGAAAGAAAACGAAATGGAAATTTTAGAACAGAAAAAACCACCGAATGGGCCATAGTAGAATGGACAGAGAAAAGAGTAAACTTGAAGGCAGATCAATAGAAATAATCAAATCTGAAAAACAGAAAAAATAAGAATGGAAGAAAAGAACAGGAAGTTGTGGACCTTTAGGAAAATAAAGATTTATATTCATGTCTTTTGAGTCCTAAAACAAAGAAGAATGTTCTGCAGAAAAAAATATTTGACTACATGGGAGGCTGAGGAGGGAGGACTGCTTGATCCTGGGAGGTCAAGGCTGCCATGAGTTCTGTTCACACCACTGCACTCCAGCCTGAGCTACAAAGCAAGACCCTGTCTTAAAAAAAAAAAAAAAAAAAAAAAAAAAAAAAAAAAATTGAAGAAATAATGGCTGAATACTTCAAAAATCTGGGAAAAGATTCACCAAGTTTAGTAAACCCCCAAAAGGATAAAGTCAAATAAGTTCAAAATCCATGCCCAGACACATCATTGTTAAACTGTGAAAAACTAAAATACATATATATATTAAAAGCAGGCAGAGAAAATGATGCACTAGTTATAGGAGAACGATTCAAATTTACTGCTAATTTCTCATTAGAAATCATGGAATCCTAAAAGAGGCAGAACAACAGTTTTAAAGTGCTTAAGGAAAAGGATTATGAATACAGAATTATGTATCAAGAGAAAATATCATTCAGGAAAGGTAAAAGGCATTCCCAGGGGAAGAAAAAGAATTGACAGAAGACTTCCTCTAAAAGAAATGCTAATGAATGTTCTATCATTCAGGGAAATTATACTGTAGAAGAACTTAGAATACCAGGAATGAAGGAAAAGAACAACAAGAACAACAGAAATGGTAAACACTGGGTAATATAACGAACTAGTCTTCTCCACTCCAGAGTTTGTTTTTTGTGTTTTTTTTCTTTGTTTGTTTTTGAGACAGAGTCTCGCTCTGTCACCCAGGCTAGAGTGCAGAGGCGCAATCTTGGCTCGCTGCAACCTCCGCCTCCCGGGTTCTGCCTTAGCCTCCCGAGTAGCTGAGACTACAGGCGCCCACCACCATGCCCAGCTAATTTTTTGTATTTTTAGTAGAGACAGGGTTTCACTGTGTTAGCCAAGATGGTCTCGATCTCCTGACCTTGTAATCCACGCGCCTCGGCCTCCCAAAGTGCTTGGATTACAGGCGTAAGGGACCACACCCAGCCCACTCCAGAGTTTTAAATATGTATAATGGAGGATAGCAAAAATTATAGGTTGTCTGATAATGTCTCCAGTGTATGCAGATACAATACATACGAAATATGAAAACATAAGGGGGGAAAAGGCAAAGGGACTGTATGGTGGCAAGGTATGTATATTCTACTTTAAGTGGTTAAGATACTAATTCTACGCACTATGAAAAGTATGTATATTATAATGCCTGGAGCAACCACTAAAATAAAAATAATACAAAGAGATATATTTAAAGAACATTATCCCAACAAAAACAGAATACCTATTCTTTTCTTTCTTTTTCTTTTTTTCTTTTTTTTTTTTTTGAGACTTCTCACTCTATTGCCCAGGACAGAGCAGACTGGTGCAAACATAGCTCACTGCCACCTCCACCTCCTGGGCTCAGGTGATCCTCCCACCTCAGCCTCCCCAATAGCTGGGACCACAGGTGTGTGTGATCACACCTGGCCAAAATATTTTCTAATTTCCCTCAAATCTTCCATATGTCTTTCTGTTACAGATTTCCAGTTTAATTCCAGACTGGTTTAGGACTAAGGACATAGTCTATCTTGGTTAGTGTTCCATGTGTACTTGAAAAGAATAGGGCCGGGCGTGGTGGCTCATGCCTGTAATCCCCACACTTTGGGAGGCCAAGGCAGGCAGATCACTTGAGCCCAGGAGTTTGAGATCGGCCTGGGAAACATGGCAAAACCCTGTCTCTACAAAAAAATACAAAAATTAGGCAGGTGTGGCGGTGTACACCTACTGTAGTCCCAGCTACTCAGGAGGCTAAGGTGGGAGAATCACATAAACCCAGGAGGTGAGGCTGCAGGGAGCTGCGATCATGCTACTGCACTCCAGTCTGGGGGACACAGTGTGACCCCGTCTCAAAAAAAAGAAAAGAAAAAGAAAAAAAAATATTTTGAACTTAATGAAAATGAAAATACAAATGACCAAAATATGTGAAATGCAGTTAAAGCAAGACTGAACAACATGTATAGCATTAAATGTTTAGATTAACATAGAACTCTTAAATCAGAACATAATCTTCTACCTTAAGAAATAAGAAAAGGAGCCAAACAAACTCAAGGCAGTCAGAAGGGAAAAAATATTAAAAATGGAGAAATCAGTAAACTGAAAAACCAATGAAACCATAAGCCGGTTCCTTGAAAAGATCCATGAAACTGGTAACTCTTACCAAACCGATTTTTCAAAGAGACAAGGCAAAAATCACCATTATAAGTAATGAAAGAGAGGATGTTACAACAGAGTCTATAGACATTAAAAAAATAATAATGGAATACTACAAACAACTCTTCGCACATAGCTTAAAATTTAGATTAAATGATTTAATCCTGTGAAAGTCACAAACTATCGAAACTGGCCCAAGAAGAAATAAATAACCCAAATATTCTATAGCTATTGAAAAAAATTAATTCACAGCTGAAAAAAGCCTCCAGCAAAAAAATTTCCAGACCCAGATGATTTCACTGGAAAATTCTACCAAACATTTAAAGAAAATATAAAGCAACTCTATAAAATATATGCCAGAAAATAAAAGAGAAAAGATAGTTTCCTGCTCATTTTATGAGGCCAGTATTGTCCTGATTTAAATTTTTTAAAGACAGTACATGAAAAGTAAACTACAGGCCAATATCCTTTATGAACATGGATACAAAATCAAACTATCAGAAAATTAACTCCAAGCTGGGTGTTGGGGCTCACACGCCTGTAATCCCAGCACTTTGGGAGGCCAAGGTGGGCGGATCACCCACCTCTGACCTTGAGCTCAGAAGTTCAAGACCAGCCTGGCCAACATGGCGAAACCGTGTCTCTATTAAAAATAGAAAAATTAGCTGGTGCAGTGGCAGGCACCTGTAGTCCCAGCTACTCGGGAGGCTGAGGCAGAAGAATTGCTGGAACCCAGGAGGCAGAGGTTGCAGGGAGCCGAGATCACGCCACTGCACTCCAGCCAGGGCAACAGAGAGAGACTCTGTCTCCAAAAAAAAAGAAAAAGAAAGAAAAAGAAAATTAACTCCAGCGATATATAAAAAGAATACACCATGACCAGGTGAAGTTTATCCCAAGAATGAAAGGCTAATATAATCTTAAACAATCAATACAATCTGTTAACTGACAAAAGATAAGCCACATGACCATATCAATTGAAAAAGCCTTTGACAAAATTTAACAACCATTCATGATAAAAGCTCTTAGCAAACTAGGAATAGAATAAAACCCCCTTATTCTGAAAAATGGCCATCTAGCAAAAACCTACAGCTAATATGCTTATGATCAAAGACTGAATGCTCTGCCCTGAAGCTCAGGAACAAGGCCAGAATATCTGTGTAATCCCAGCACTTTTTTGGAGGCCGTGGCAGGTGGATCACTTGAGCTGAGGAGCGCAAGACCAGCCTGGGCAACATGGCAAAACCCTGTCTCTACCAAAATTACAAAAAATTAGCTGGGTATGGTGGCATGCACCTGTGGTCCCAGCTACTAGGGAGGCTGAGGTAGGATGATCACCTGAGCCTGGGAGACAGAAGTTGCAGTGAGCCAAGAACATGCCACTGCACTCCAGGCTAGGTGAAGCTAAGACTCTGTCTCAAAAAATAAATAAATAAAAATAAATTGTACTATCGGTTCTAGCCATTACAATAAGGCAAGAAAAATAAATAAAAAGCAACCACATTGGAAAGGAAGAAGTAAAACTGTCATTATTTTCAGATGACATAACTATCTATGTAGAAAATCCAACAGAATTTACCAAAAACCACTAATGAGTATAATAAATGAGTTTAGCAAGGTTTCAAGATACAAGATCAACATACAAAAATGACATACATTTCTACACATCAATGAATATTCTGAAAGATAAATAAAATAATTATACCCACAATAGCATCTAAAAGAATAAAACACTTAAGAATAAATTCAACAGAAGAAATTCAAGACTTATACACTGAAAACTGCAAAACATTACTGAGAGAAAGTAAAGCTCTAAATAAATGGAAAGACTTAATATTCATGGATTGAAAGACAAAACACTGTCAAAACAGCATTTCTTTGAAAACTGACCTATAAATTCCTTGTATACCTATCAAAATCCAAACAAACCATTTTGCAGAAATTGAGAAGGTGAGCAAACATTTTCATGAAAATGTAAAAGATCTAAAACAATTTTGAAAAGGAAGAATAGAGTCTGTAGATTTATACTACTGACTTTCAAAACTTTTAATATAAAGTCATAGTAATTAAGATGCTGTGATATTGGCAAAGGATAGGCATAAAAATCAATGAAACAGAATTGAGAATCCTGAAATAAATCCTTACATGGTCAACTGATTTTCAACAAAGGTGCTTAGACAATTCAACAGAGAAAAAGACTTTTCATAAATGGTACTAACAACTGGATATCCAGAGCAGGGGGGAAAAATAAACTTACATCCTTACTTCAAGCCATGCACACAAATTATTTCAAAATGGATCATAGATCTAAATGTAACAACTAAAACTATAAAACTTGTAGAAGAAAACAAAGGAGAAAATGTTTTCAACCTGTGGCTGGACAGAGTTCTTATATACAACTCCAAAAGCAAGATCCACAAAAGAAAAAAGTTTGATAAACTGCACTCCATCAAATATTAAAAACTTTTGTGTTTCAAAAGACACATTGAGAAAATGAAAAGGGAAGCCACTGGGAGAAAATATTTGCTAATCATATACTTGATAAAGGACTTGTATCCAGAATATATAAAGAACTTATAATTCAATAAAAAGACAACCTTGTTTAGCAATCGTCAAAAGATTCAAATAGAAATATCACCAAAGTAGATAAATTGATGTTAAATAAGCACATGAATAGATACTCAACCTCATTAGGTTTTAGGGAAATGCAAACTAAAATCACAATAAGGGGCCAGGCAGTGGCTGATGCCTGTAATCCCAGCACTTTGGGAGGCCGAGGTAGGGGGATCACTTGAGGTCAGGAGTTCAAAACCAGCCTGGCCAACATGGTGAACCCTGTCTCTACTAAAAAATACAAAAATTAGCTGGACGTGGTGGCGTGCACCTGTAACCCCAGCTACTCGGGAGGCTGAGGCATGAGAATCGCTTGAACCCTGAAGGTGGAGGTTGCAGTGAGCTGAGATTGCACCACTGCACTCCAGCCTGGGCAACAGAGCAAGACTCTGTCTCAATAAATAAATAAATAAATAAAATCACAATGAGGTACTTCTATGCATGTATTAGAATGGCTAAAATTAAACAACTGACTATACCAACTATTGGAAGGATGCAGAACAACTTGAACTTTCAGACTGCTGGTGGTAAATGGTAAAACCACTTTGGAAAAGTTTGGTAATTTCTTAAAAATCAAACATATGCCACCAGCCATTCCATTCCTAGGTACTCACCCACAATAAATACAAAGACTTGTACACATATGTTCACAGCAGCTTAATCTGTAACATCCAAAAACTTAAAACAACTCAAATGTCCATCAACTGATGAATGAACAAATTGTGGCATATCAATACAATGAAATACTACTGAGCAATTAAAAGAAAAGAACTACTGATACACATTACAGCCTGGATGAACCTCAAACACGGTATACTGAGGGAAAAGGAAAGACATGGGCTAGGCATGGTGGCTCACGCCTGTAATTCCAGCACTTTGGGAGGCCAAGGCAGGCGGATCACTTGAGGCCAGGAGTTCGAAATCAGCCTGAGCAACACTGTGAAACTCCATCTCTACAAAAAATGCAAAAAAAGGTACCTGGGCATGGTGGCACACACCTGTAGTCCCAGCTACTCAGGAGGCTAAGATAGGAGGATCACCTAAGCCCAGGGAGGTCGAGGCTGCAATGAGCCATGATTGTGCCACTGCACTCTATCCTGGATGACAGAATGAGATATTTCAAAAAAAAAAAAAAGAAGACACACAAAAAACTACATGTTGTATGATTCTACTCATATGAAATATAGAAAAGCAAATTTTATAGTGACAGCTGATCAGTAGTTGCCTAGGGCTAGAAGGAGGAGTAAGGATAAACTGCAAACAGGCACTAGGGTACTTTTAGGGTAATGTAAATGTTCTAATATTGAACTGTGGTATAGTTTCACAACTCTATAAGCTGACTAAAATTATTGAACTAATCTTAAAGTGTAAGGATTTTATGGTATATAAATTCTACCTTAATAACCTTTAAATTTTTAAAAAGTATAATGAAGAATAAAAACAAACCAAAAATTACAAAATAGCACATTAAAAACAACAGCAAACTAGTGTCCAGAATATGTAAAGAACACTTATAAAACCGTTTTATAAATGTTAAACCTCTCAAACTAAAAAAACGAATAAAAGAAAGAGCCAGGCACAATGGTGCATGCCTGTAGTCCCAGCTACTCAGGAGGCTGAGCCAGGAGGATCAGGTCAGCCCAGGAGTTCGAAGCCAGCCTGGGCAACACAGGGAGATTTCCATCTCTAAAACAAACAAATGAAAAAGAAAAAATGAATAAACAGGAGTTTTACAGAACAGGAAACATAACCTATAAATATATAAAAAGATGTTTCTCACTTTAATCAAGAAAATGTTAATTAACATTACAATAAGACAGGATTTTAGTCACCAGATATGCAAAAATGCCTTTGACGCAGTTACTTCTAACAATGTATCCTATAAATCTATTAGTACCAGGCCACCGAGATGTATGCACAAAAATACTTGCTGGAGCACTGTATGAGCATCTGGATTGAAAAAAACCTAATCATCCATAAATAGAGTATTAGTTAATTACAGTACATCCGTATACTGGAATACTATGAAGTCATTAAAAAGAAACAAAAACTTACATTCTGATACACTGCAGTTACCTATTCCATAATACCATTAAATGAAAAAAGGAAGGCGCAGAACAATTGGCAACTACTATTTATGTTTATATATAAAAACACTCATACATTTGAACATATATACATATACATGCACATACATATGGTCTTATATATGCTCTGAATATTTCTGGAATATGTCACAAGAAATTCCTAACAGTATTTTTCTCTGAGAAGAGGACTGGGGACCACAGTAGGGACTTTTAGATAGTACATCCTCTTGTACCTTTCGAAGCTTCCCATACTTACACATTATTTTTAAAAACACTTAATACCAAATAAATGAAAAATTAATTTAAACCATCTAGGTGAATTATATGGTTAACCAAACTGAATAATGCTATCTGTACACAAAATCTGTCTCTGAATACACACTGTGGGCCAAACACTATCAAGATAAAGAAATTGAGGCAACAGGGCCTTGGGGAGCCTCCAGTCACACACAAATGTTAGAGATCTGTACTGGATGACACTGACAGAAAACAAGCATTTCAGCACCTACAATTACAGAATGTCAGGAGGATAAGAGATTCCTTCCGAGAAAATAAAAATGTAAAGGTTCCTGTAGAAACTCAAACCCTAGAGAATAAAGCCAAAAGAGACCTTACAGTAATTCAGAGTAATTTCTCAACAGGTCCACATTGGCCAACTGACAAGTTCATCACTGAGAATCAAGAGATGCCTAGGACCCAGGGAGCCCAGGACCAGCCACAAGCCACCACCAGTGGATGCCGGGAACAACCTTCAGCATCCACTCTGTGCTTGGGATAGGGGCTCCCCAAACCAGCTTAAAATAGTCTCTTACTCTGCCTGCTCTGTGGGAGCTGATAAACTGAGTCACATTTCCATTCTGTTGCAGACTCAATGAAAAAGGACAGCTGTTTCTCCTCGGTTCAAGGGTTAGAATGAAAAGCTGGAGCTCACTCAAAATAATGCTGTGTATTACTGTGTCTCCTCTCCACTCCACTACTATTTTGTAGTTCATGACCTTTGTGTATGGCATTTCCAGACTTTGTTTCTTGGTCCTTAACAGTAAACAGAATTGTCTCCCTAAGCCTTCTAACCAGATTAAAACAAAAAAGATAAATCAATCATCTGACCCCTTCCTCACTGCGGAAAATCCCTCACATACTTCATAATCTCCTCGATGAAAGTTTGACCTTGAAGATCAAGAATGTAACCCAAGCCAGGCCCAGAGGCTCATGCCTGTAATCCCACCACTTGGGAGGCCGAGGCAGGTTGGATCACTTGAGGTCAGGAGTTAGAGATCAGCCTGACCAACATGGTGAAACCCTGTCTCTACTAAAAATACAAAAATTAGCCAGGTGTGGTGCCGCACACCTGTAATCTCAGCTACTCAGGAGGCTGAGGCATGAGAATCACTTGAACCTGGGAGGTGGACGTTGCAGTGAGCTAAGATCATGCCACTGCACTCCAGCCTTGGTGACAGAGTGAGACTCTGTCACAAAAATAAATGAATAAATGAATGAATGAATAAACAGTTTAGTTTGAAAGACATTACAATTTACTATCTACTGGTGTTTCACCACAAAATGTAAGCACCATAGTGTCAGGGGATTTGTCTCGTTCACTGCTGTCATCTCCTGCAACTAAAACTATGCCTGGCCACAGCAGATAATAGACATTCATTAAATACTTGTTCAATGAATGAATCTTTGGCTATCATTGTATTCAAAAATAAAAGAGAAAAAACAAGTAGTTTTGTGTATCTTGCTTTAAAATTATCAAGTATTTGTTTTATTTGTCAGAACAGCACAATCTTGTTAAATATTCTCATATATTCTTTCAGCATTATTTTGTTTCTTGCCAAATTTCTCATGTTATTTTACATTCCCACAGTTAAACATCTCCTTGAATGTATTCAATCTTGACAGTAACATTTTAAGACATCAGGAAGATCACAGGTTCAATGTCAAAAACAAAAGGGTGATTTTTAAAAACTGTAATTCAGAAGTACATGTTTTAATCAACATAGCTGCTAGCACAAAACTACCTAGATCAATGATCACCAAAGTAGGTGGTATTTGGTGCTTTAAAGTGGGTCTTTGAGTCGGGGAGGACAAAGTAGGCAGTAATTAGGACCATTCATTGAGGTCTGAGAAGAAAATCTTACAACTTTCATTTACATCCATTTTTGTCTCATTCTTTAATTCCTATTTTTGAATATATTTTATTATTAATAATATAACATTTATGGAGCACTTATCATGAACCAGGTACTATTCTAAGCAAATGCATTAATTCACTTAATAATCCAGTAAGGTAGAGAAAATTATCACTCCATTTTATAAGTGGGAAAACTGAAGTGTAAGACTTGAATGTTGTTTGTTTTTCAGTGGCTTGATCAACTTCACGTTGATAGAGGCAGGTTTTAAATCCTAACTAACATCAGATTCCACTTTCTTAACCAATAATTATATGGCATATAATATAGTATTTCAGTAGTATACGCATAAATTCACAAATAAATACACATTAATGTATTTGAGATGAGAGCGCAAATTGTTCTGTTTATTTTAGGGTTTTTTTTTCCCTGTTAGGGATACATAATTAAAAGAATATGGAGATCACCGATACAGGAAACACTGAAAGTCTTGCTCCTGTATTTAAGAACATATTTATTATAATGATTCCTCTGATTCCACAAGACCTATAAGAATGACAGTATTATTTTATGAATCATCTTTAGTCCTACCAAGTAGGCAACTGTCTCTAGTAGTACTTGTCCTCATTTTGGACATTATATATATATTCCTGGAAAGTTGTTTAAATAAAAAACAACTATGAATTCACTTATAATTCTAAAGAAAAAAAATGATCCCAAGATGCAACCACACTTGAGTATACTGATACTGATAATAAAACAATAGGCATTCCTTTGAATGCACATATCTAATTCTCTTTAATAAGCAATGCAAGAAGAGCCAATTATATGCATCTAAGTACTCTTTACATAACAGTATTCCAAGCATAAAAACTCAGGCTTAATTCTCATTTCACTGAGAACTCTCCATAGCTCCTGGCGATAATAAGGCTATGGATAAAAAGAGCACATGCCTAAGCAACACAGCCAACTTATTTTTAGAGTAGCCCAGACCTAATTTGATAGAGTTTGTAATACCAGTTTCAAAGTCCTCAATTTTATCTTTTATAGAATATTTTTTCATAAATGTTTGTCTCATTATTTAAGAAAAAATAAACCTGGATCTGAAGTTAGCAATGAAAATAAAAGCAGTGACTGATCTGGGTGGATTAAACTATTGTGAAAACAAAATTATAATACATAAAAAATATATATAAATCTAAGATAATAATAAAAATGAGGAAAAAGAAGTAGGTAGAAGAAAGCCTTAACAAATATATCAAGGGTTGGGGGGATTGCTAGTCATATCTTATCTGAGATAATGCTGTCAGAACTAAATTTTAGAATTTGATTTAAGCCTGCCCTACCAGACCTGTAAATTCTAGCAATGGACTCCAAATCATAGCTCAGACTCCAACAGTATGAATTCAGAAATCCTAGCCAGGCTTGAGAGCTGGAGGAGATACAAGTAGAAGAATGAATAAAAATGGAAAGGCTAGCCAGGCGTGGTGGCTCAGGCCTGCAATCCCAGCACTTTGGGAGGCCAAGGCAGGCGGATCACTTGAGGCCAGGAGTTCGAGACCAGCCTGGCCAACATGGCAAAACCTCACCTCTACTAAAATTGCAAAAAAATTAGGCGGGTGTAGTGGCACATGCCTGTAATCCCAGCTACTCAGGAGGCTGAGGCACGAGAATCACTGAACCCAGGAGGCAGAGGCTGCAGTGAGCTGAGATTACACCACTGCACTCCAGCCTGGACAACCAAGCAAGACTCTGTCTCAAAAAAAAAAAAAAAAAGGAGAGGTTTAGTAGAAATAAGTGAGGTTTAAACAGACGATGTCAAGATTTGAGAAATTACAGTGACTCAAGAAATATATAGGGCATATATTTCCTGTACACATAGATAGTAGATATTCAGTAATGTATTTATCTAATACACTACCTACTACTTAACAACTGACCAAAGAATAAATGAACTTTTAAAAGATGTGAAATGTTTGTATGCTAATAGGTTGCTATATTTTTTCCCAGAACAAGTATTAGTTAATTTGGCTACCTTTGTTGCTGAACCAGGGTGGCTGGTATTTTTGGCAGATATCGAATGAGGGAAGGTATTCTGGAATGCAAATGCAGAGGAGACAGGATAACCAATCCCACAGGCTGGGTAAGTCAGTCTACCATCAACCTAAAAATAAAAACATAAAGATGATTAAAGATGATAAATTAATTCTAAATAGTATTTGTTGATCAGGTGGCATTAGCATCTGTTATAATAACTAATAATTAAGAGCAGTATCTCAGAGGCCAGTCTTGTTTATCACACCACAAAACTCTGCTTTATTATCTACCATGGGGCTAGGATAACTTTGAACTAGAGGGCTTTTCAAAGTAGGTGTGCAAGCTTGGATAGAACAAACTACTAGGCCTGCCTTAGTACTGAGTTAAAGCCAAGCTTCTGAACCAACTTGTTTTACTCTAAGTCTCCTAAAAAAGCGGGGAATGGAGGAGTCTGGAGATCAATAGGCCAATCAGAGATAAAATAAAAATAATTTTTTGTGAGACTGCATAAAAACAAGATCAGTGTTCTTAAATGGACTAATTGAGACAATAATTGGTTTTGCCACTAATTTTCAATATACTGGCACCACACATTAACCAACGTTATGAAAAAGTTTATTCTTATACTGAGGCCAGTTGTAACACAAATCTTGAGAAGCATTTGTGCACACTAATGAATGCACACAAAAAAACACCTTTCACACAGCTATCATCAGTCATTCAAATTTTAAGCCAGTCAAAAAAATTTTTTTAAGTTTGTAATTCAGCTCCAGGCACTTCTTTCTGCACCTTTCTCCAATTTAACAGCAATCTTCCCCTTTCTTTAGACATCCAGTACTCTGACTTACCAGAGTAGATTAGGTTAAAAATTCAATTAGGAATCTGAATTTTAAACTTTCTGCCAATGTCCTGCAGCCAAAGACCACCAGGAACCCATGTATAGATATACAAGCTAGATTTATTGCTCCTTGCAACAAAGGAAACTGCACACCATGAAAAAACATGGGTATCTCCAAAAGTGGGTATTAAAAGGGACTTATTTATTGGATTTAGGCACATGTTAGGTGATTTAAGAAAAAGTTTAAGTGGTGCTTTGCTGTGGATTGGAAGCTACTGGGTAATTGGGATAAATGAATGACTGGGTATCTGAATAAATCCTATCTAATAAGGCAAGAGGAATGTATTAAGGTCAAAGCTGCAATTAAAGCAGCAGCAGCCATTCATGTTAGCTAGGATATGAGAATGCTTATGGGCCATATCTGTGATTTAGCAATGTTCATATTTTTGTCTGTGTTCAGGCATGATTATGAAACAGTCTTGTTTTTGTATTGACAGAGCCACAGAGTAACCTTGCCTGATGTTAATATTCCATGAAATTGTTGTGTTCAACAGCAGAGCCCCAAGGCCTATGTGTGGATGCTAGGCAAGCTCCTAGCAGCACCTAGGCCTAACTATCAGATAGTACCAAACCACCTCTGAATGTAAGAAGCTGCTTTTCCTATTCTCCCTTTTTTCTTTTTGAGACAGAGTCTCACTCTGTCGCCCAGGCTGGAATACAGTGGTGTGATCTTGGCTCATGGCAACCTCCACCTCCTGGGTTCAAGCAGTTCCCCTGCCTCAGTCTCCCGAGTAGCTGGGATTATAGGCATGCACCGCTGCACCCAGCTGAATTGTGTATTTTTAGTAGAGACAGGGTTTCACCACGTTGCCCAGGCTGACCTCTTTAACTCCTGACCTCAGGTGATCCACCCACCTCAGCCTCCCACCCAAAGTGCTGGGATTACAGGCATGAACCATCATGCCCAGCCTCCCTTTTTAATCAGGGAAAAAAAAAAAAAAAGCAGGGCTGGGCACAGTGGCTCACAGCTGTAATCCCAGCACTTTGAGAGGCCAAGGTGGGAGTATTGCCTGAGCCCAGGAGGTCAAGGCTGCCATGAGCCATGATCCCACCACTGCACTCCAGCCTTGGCAATAGAGTGAGGTCTTATCTCAAAAAAGAAAAAAATCTGGTCCTGGGAGCTAGAAAGCTTATATCTCATAACCAGTTTCTTGTAGAATATAAAGGTGACAAGCCTGCTAATAGGACTTTTTTCTTTTTTACTTTCTTTTCTTTTTCTGATAGAATTCAGTTTATGCTTAAGCCTAAACCCTGAATTCTCTCTTCTTGAAGTATCCTAAATGTTTTACGTTATGTGTTTTCAAGTTTTTCAGTATATTTGGTATTACTTTAGTTAGCACTGAAAGATTTCAATATCCACTTATAAAGAAGTGTGCTCTTGGCCGGGCGCGGTGGCTCACGCCTGTAATCCCAACACTTTGGGAGGCCGAGGCAGGCAGATCATGAGGTCAGGAGATCGAGACCATCCTGGCTAACACGGTGAAACCCGTCTCTACTAAAAATACAAAAAATTAGCCGGGCGTGGTGGCGGGCGCCTATAATCCCAGCTACTCAGAAGGCTAAGGCAGGAGAATGGTGTGAACCCGGAAGGCGGAGCTTGCAGTGAGCCGAGATCGTGCCACTGCACTCCAGCCTGAGCGACAGAGCGAGACTCCGTCTCAAAAAAAAAAAAAAGAATTGTGCTCTTGAAACTCAGCCTCTTTGTTCAGAGCAAGTGTGCCTTTGTTCCACTTCCAGGGGCAACTTAAACTCTATTTCAGTGCTAGTAACTGTAGGACTCCACTTTGTATTGGTATCAGCACCTTAAATCATGGAAGCTTCCTAACAATCTGGAAATACTTTTGTTTTAGGAAATTCACTAAGATCACTCACATCTTGTTTTAAATCTTACCACATTCAGGTTAGGAGAAATTCCACTTCTGATTGTGTTGCTGCTGGAATGTGCAGGCGGAGTAGTAGAAGGTCCCAATACATCTTGCTTTCTCACTAGCTGATTTTCATTTAGTTCTTTATTTAACCACGTGATTACTTAAATAAAAGAACAAGAAGCAAGGTAAAGAATATTGACTTTTTATTTTTCTAATCATCTTAAACATTTACAAATTATATTAAGATTTTTAAATTATAAGTTTTTACAACCACCTGACATCACAGGAGAGCAATATAGGTTCACCTAAATTTTTGTCATTAAAGTTTCTTATTTTAGAAGCTGCCACATAGGACTCCTTATTGTATTACTCTCCGAAGCACATATTTCTGCTAGTCAAGCACCTCTTTGAAAGATTTCACTTCTAGAATATCTTACAGTTTACTTAAAATTCACAATCTTATGTATGATACCCAGTACTATAAACTGAGAAAATGTTAGTTAAAATCTTAATTTTATGTTTTGGTTTCAAACAATTCATATTGTTATTATTAGGTAAACACAGCTATTAAAAAAAGGAATCATGAAGAATTTAAACAATAAATTACAGTCAACATTTTCAACAGTTTTAATTGTGGATTACTGACCTATGGGATATGGTTTTCTTTATAAAGATGATAACTCTTTTACTGGGCAGATGATATAAATTTATCATAGAAAAGGCATTACATTTAAAGCAGAAATTACTTATATATTGGCCAATGTCTACTTTTATGAATTCGAATAAAATTTCCAGGTTAAGAATAAAACTACAGCCAAGCACGATGGCTAACACCTGTAAACCTAAACGCAGCAATCTGGGAGGCTGAGGCGGGCGGATCACTTGAGCTCAGGAGTTCAAGACCAGCCTGAGTAACATGATAAAACCTCGTCTCTACAAAAAAAAACCCACAAAATTAGCTGAGTGTGGTGGTGCACACCTTAGTCCCAGCTACTTGGGGGGCTGAGGTGGGAGGATAACTTGAACCAAAGTGGTGGAGGCTGCAGTGAGCTGAGATCATGCCACTGCACTCCAGCCTGGGTGACAGAGTGAGACTGCGTCTCAAAAAAATAAAAGAATAAAACTACAAACCTCATTTACATTAACATGTAACATACTTACACTTTTCATTATTTTTTAGAAGTTGTTTGCTTTCTTCAAGTTTTTTAACTGTAGCTTCTAATTGTTCTTGTAATTTGCATACCTGAAATATATCAATCATCACAATAAGTCAAGCAAAATAAAGGTTAAATAAAAACTGAAGAATGTATTAACTAAATAATTACATAAATGGTTACTACTAATATTATTAAATGAGAATAAAGGAATTAGCTCAATTACATAATAAAGTATTTACGTGTGTATACAAACATAGACATACATGAGCAATCAAGGTATCTGAATCATGATAACTTTCCAAACTGAAACAGGTTATTACCATCTATTGAATCTAGTCATGTTCTTTTGTTGAAAAAAAACAAGACCAAAGCCATTTGTTAATGTAACAAAGCACAAATTTTAAAAATAAATGAGGAAAAAATATAGTTACAACACAAAAATTTAAAACATTAACTACCTCTTGCTCTTTAATTCGAAGAGACTGTCCAACATCTTGTAATTCCTTTTGTTCCTTTTGTAATTTTTCCTCCTTCTCAGCCAAGAGTTTTTCTTGCTGAATAGTAACTGTATTCTTCAATTTCAACTTACCCATTAAAGTTTTCAGATCCCCTTGTAACTTCTTGATAATTTCATTTGCCTATAAAAGAGCTTCATATGTATATTTCTATGTAATCTAATGAAATATTAGTCTATAAAATTTTTAAAACAAACCTTCAGAAGTTCTGCAGATAATGATTTTATTGTAGCTTCAAGCTTTCCTAGTTGTACTTGATTTTTCTCACCATTTTCTTCTAAAACCACCTGATATATTTTTTAAAAACATGAATAATTAGGGCATTTGTGTTTACTTATAAATATGACTATCAATTTCTGAGAAAAATTTAAAAGTAGACCTTTTGTTCCTGGATTGTATCAAATGCCTCTTTTGTTCTTAAAACAAGCTGGTCCTTATCCTTGATTTCCTGTTCTAAAACTGCCACTTTTGTTTGTAGCTGATTAATGTGCTTTTCTTTCTCATGGCATTCAACATCTAGTGTAGAATTCTCTCTTCGCAAAGAAAGGACTTCTTGCTTAGTCCGCTGTAGCTCCTAGAATGGGAAAAGAAAGAAATTAAGCATTATGAAAAAAGGAAGTTGCCTCATCTGGTTATTTATAATTAAGATGTCTAACATATTAAAAAACATCTTTAATAATTTTAAAGTTTTAGTACAGATTTTTTTTAAAAGCATGAATGTCTTTCTAATGGTACAGTAGCATATATCTGGAATATAATTGTAAAATATTCTACTATCTAATTCAATCATATCAAGGGAAAATAAAATAATTCTAATTTATGAATAAATTACAGTAACTTTAAAACTTTTAACAATAATTTTCTGATGTCTCCACAACTGATTCCAAGGGTAACCAAGGGTGAGAGCCACAATCTAGAATTAACATTTTTCTTTGTTGCTTACATGTACAGATTGTTTTTTAAAGGCTGATACTCTGCAGTTTATAATCTACCTTCTTCATGTATTACAAATATCTTTCCATGTCAATAAATGTTAACATTTCCGGATCTCTCTGTTCACTCTTTCAAGCAAAATAAACTATAATTGTTCATTAAAAATAGATTTTTAAAAAATCTACAATAGATCTCTTCCCAATCAGTTAATATCAACCCAAATGCTGCTGGTATAGGAAAGTCCAGGATACAGTATTCCTAGATAGTTTTAGTTCTTAACAAAAGTTTCCAAAAATAACTATACGGTATTGTGACTATAGTGGTTTTAGGAGCACAAACTTCAGTATCAAACAAAATTCAAATCCTGGCTCTTCTACTGTGTGATCTTGGTAATTACTGAAACTCCCCAAATTAAATCTCAGTTCCCTCATTTGTACAACAGAAATAACAAATACTTAATAAATTATTTCATTTAACTTTCATAAAAATCCTTATGTAAATTGCCTAGCATTTTGGCTGGCACACAGTAAAACTCAATAAATGGTAGCAATTGTTATTTTTAGGGCACTAATGCCTAAAAATTGTTACTTAAAATAGGTAACTGAATACTCAGCGGTTAAAAAAAAAAAGCTCCAAGGACTAACAATTTGCAAGTCTTATGAAAATCTTGGAGGAAATATTTTCATTAGATCACATAAAAATCAACGCAATGAGGTTGTTTATATAATGACCAGTTCCAGGGCTGAGAATGATGAAATCAGAGCATTATACTGAAGCATTTAGACTACCAATGTACCATGAAGGTTCAAATGCTTTACAACCAGTATGAAGAGTGTATGCAGGAAAAACAGAAGACATCTATTGTTGGGGCAAAACAATATGAGGATCTGAACACAAAATTGGTCAGGCTTTAGAGCTTCTAAGCATGAGACTGGTAAAATAGAGTTTGAAGTCTTGTGAGCTAGAATAACACTGGTAACTTTGGTATTTAAATACAGACAAAATCTACATGTATTTTCTAATAATTCATATGACAATAATATATAATGCTACAAAGAAGCCTGTAATCAATGCCAAAGCAACAACAAATGTGGCACTATACCAAGATTTTAAAAATTTCTGTGGGGCTGAATACCCAGGTGATGAGTTGTTAGGTGCAGCAAACCACCATGGCACATGTTTACCTATGCAACAAACCTGCACATTCTGTACATGTATCCCGGAACTTAAATAAAATAAAAAATAAAAATTTCTCTGTTGCCTGAAAGAACAAGGTAGTATTAAAGACAGTCAAATAATAGATGAGTTCTAATCCTTGTTCTTCCACTCCTTGACTATGTGACCTTAGGCAACTTATTTAACCTTTCTGTGCCTTAGTTTCATCATCTGTAAAAATAGGGCTAATAATAGTTCCTACCTTAAAGAATTGTTATAACAATAAAATGAGTTAATATATGTAAAGCACTTCAAACAGTACCTATCACATAGAAAATGCTCAGTAAGCATTAACTATTATCTTTACTATTACCATTATCATTATTATTACTAGATACTAAATTTCACATAATTGTTTGATATATGTTAAGCAGGCTGAGGAAAAAAAAACCCAGCCCTGTCAACACAGTACCCTATGAAATACAGGTGCTGTGTTACTATTAAAAACACACTGATAAATCTGACAGCTGTGCCAGTAATCTGCTCTCAAGACCCTAACTAATAATATTCAAGCTTACCTCAGTTCTGTTATGAATTAGGCTTTTTATCAAATTTCAAATTCTCAATTTTGCATTGTCTGAATGGATTACCCTAACACCACAAGAGAACTCTACAGAGCATCCAGAGGAACACCACCCACAAAAGTAACCACATTAAAATAACCAAATCAAAACGTTCTCTTAAATTGGGGGAGAAAAAAAAAAACAACATTCAATACCTCTTCAACACCAGAAAGTTTTGCTTTAAGTTCTCTAATAGTGGAGTCTCCTTTATATTTTCTTTCGGTTAAGTCTTTATTAGCTGCTTCTAACTCAGACAGTCTGTTTTGTAGCTGGTGGATGTTTTGTTGATGGAGGATTTCTAAATCTTTTTTCTGCTGTTCATGCTGCTGTTGATATTGAACCTGTGCCTATGATATAATAAAAATACAGTACCAAAATTCAAAGAAAAAAATCAGAAATACAAATAGAGAAAGATTTGAACAAAAAAAATTTGTAATTTCTTTTTTCTTTTTGTCTTAATTTTGTCATCTTTCTTTAGATTCTTGTTCTGAAAAGGGTCTATTTTCAATTATGAATTTCATGATGGAGAAAGCAAGGTCAACAAAAGCAAATTTACCACCATGATCTTGTTCATAATTTTAGCTTCTTCTAAATCCATATATGTTTAGATGCAACAGTCTTCAAGTTAAGGGAAGAAGCTATATAAGTTAAAAAAGCAAACTGCAAATACTGTATACAGGATGAACCTACTTGTGTATTAAAAAAAAAAAAAAGATTTTTGCTTTAAACACCATCACAGTGTTTCAATTTTTAATAATAAATATTCATATATATGCTTTATAATGGAAAAACACCTAAAATTGTAAAATGAGCAAGGTTGGTTCATTAGTCCAATCTTATAGTCATTTTTACCAACAATAAAATTTGAACATGGTTATAACTGTGCAATATTTAGTGCCTGTCTGAATCGTATCACAAACCTATCTTAGTAACTTTTGTTAACGAACACTATCAAATCCTAAATATCTTTTGAAAATAAAGCATATTTTTGTGGTTATTAAAGTTATACATGCTCTTACAGGCAAAAAGGAAACACAAATAACCCATAATCCCATCCAGAAAAATCACTCCTAATATTTAGGAGTACTCTCTTCCACTCATTTATATATTTATATTGACATCCACATAAACACACAATATACATATTAAATTTAATGAATGAATATCAAGCTATTTATACAATTTAATCACACTTTTTAATCCCTTAGCATTTGCACCTTCTCACACCATTAAAAAATTCTTTGTAAAGTCTTTAATAGCTACACAACATTCCATCCATGGCTACTCCATAATTCATTTAACTTCTGCCCTATTATGGACATTTAGTTCCCAATTTTTCACAATTATAAATAAAATGATGATTTTTTTGTACAGACATACATCTAAAATTCAGATTATTTCTTTATGATCAATTATAGAATAAAGAATATAAACAAATATAAAGCTTGAGGCAAGTTCCAAAACTGTATCCCAGAGAACTTATACCCATTCAAAAGTCTTAGCACTAGTACAGGGGAGTGTCTCTCTCATAAAATACCTTAGGAATTTTAGATTACTGCTTCAGGAATTTCCTCATTTTCAGAAAGCTGAAAAGGAGAGAAGAAGGAGCAAAAAGAGATAAAACAGGAAGCAGTCCATATAAAATTGAAAATGCCACCTTGGAAGAAAACACTGAAGAAGCAACCAAGAAGAAAAATCAGAGCAAACTAGTAAAGATGCTAACTGTAACTAAGAGGGTAATCAAAGACACTAAAGACAATAGAGGCCAAAAACAGTGAAAATAAAGAACTGGTTTTTATTCCAGTGATCATCAGAACCTTGGAGATTTTTGTTTAAAAAAAAGTGTGAGAACTAGCATTATAAAGTTCACATTTTCTACTTTGTTCACTTCTGAATCATTTATTTTTAGAAAAAAATACATTAAAAATTTTCCATTCTGGAGGAAAAAAATAATCATTGGAGTGACAGTTTCAGAATAATAGAGTCCAATAGAAAAGGGAGAATTTGTAGAGGTGGAAGCAATAATTTTCAAACGAATATTCTATAGAGGCTTAAATCGGAAAAGCACACAGTAGTTCTGGAAGAATATTAGATGAGAAAAATGTTTTGGGAATGGAATTATAATGATATGAATGGGAAAACAAAAATTAATAAAACATCCTATGAAGAAGTGATGAAATATAGAAGTCAGAATTAAGAAAATAATACAAGAAATAGAAGGAAGATGGGTGATTCTACGTGTTGCTAGGACTTTCCTCACAGAAAAAAAGCTTCTAGCAAGAAATTAGTGTAGAAACAATTAAGATTACTCAGTATATTTTTTTAAATGGAGGTATAAAGAAAACATGAGAAATAAGTGTAAACATAAAGAAAAATAAAAAATGCAGGAATCAAATTTGCCCTATTAAAATGCCTTAAAGATAACACAGGTTTAATGTCCACTTGAATAGATAAGTGACAAATATAGATAATACAGCCATTATTCCCTGTAACATTTGTAGAAACCATCAGTAATAGTAGAATGCAGTTTACCTGCCTCAACAGATTTCTATATAGTCACAAAATTGGCCTAATTTGAGAAACAGCACCCTGTGGCAGTGGTTATCAAAGTATGGTCCTCTGAACAGAATAATCAGTATCAGCTAAGAACCCACCAGGAAATCAAGTTCCTGGACTCCACCCCCGACTAACTGTATCAAAGACTCTGGGGATGAAGCCCAGCAATCTGCATTCTAATGCACCCTTCAAATGATTCTCACGCACACTAAAATTTTGCATTATCTAATAGCAGGAAGAGAAGTGTTGACCTGGTTTTAAAGTCCCAAAGGACTGCCTAACAATCCTATTAGAAAGTGCAATATAGAAATACAAACAAATCCTTCAGTCACTCTGGAGTTTTAAACAAATGCCCTTATGAAGAAACTTTTAGATCTAACTTGTTTCCATGGACAATAGACAAGGAGTACTCCAAAATGAGGGAGGAATAGAGTGAGGTAGAGATTGAAAAACTACTTATTGGGTACTATGTTTACTACTTGGGTGATGAGTTCAATAGAAGCCCAAACTCCAGCATTATGTAATATACCCAGTAACAAACTTGCACACGTACCCCTGAATCGAACCACAACGTCAAGAAGAACACAACTTGCTTGAAAATCAAGCCAAAAAAAAGGCCAGGCGTGGTGGCTCACGCCTGTAATCCCAGCACTTTGGAAGGCTGAGGCGGGCGGATCACGAGGTCAGGAGATCAAGACCATCCTGGCCAATATGGTGAAACCCCGTCTCTACTAAAAGTACAAAAAAATCAGCCGGGCATGGTGGCAGGTGCCTGTAGTCCCAGCTACTCAGGAGGCTGAGGCAGGAGAATGGTGTGAACCCGGGAAGTGGAGCTTGCAGTGAGTTGAGATCATGCCACTGCACTCCAGCCTGGGCGACAAGAGTGAGACTGGGTCTCAAAAAAAAAAAAAAAAAAAAGAAAAGAAAATCAAGCCAAAAAAAAAAAAAAGGTAGTAAACAGAAATTAACGAAATAGGGGGAGAAACAGTGTAGAACTAATTAATGAAATGAAAAACTAGTTCTTCGAAAACACTAAACAATAGAAAAACCATCTAGTCGCATTAAACAAAACAAATTAAGAACATAAGAGAAATAATATGGAGATTTTAAAAATCACAAGACAATATGCACGATATTGTACTAATATATTTAAACACACAGATAGCAGCCACATACAATGGCACACACCAGTAGTCCCTGCTACTCTAGAGGAGCTGAGGCAGGAGGATTGCCTAAACCTAGGAGTCTGAGTCCAGCCTGGGCAACATAGCAACACCTCATCTTCAAAAATAAAAAAATAATAATAAATTTTAAAAATAAAAACACATAGATGAAACACATGGCTTTTTAAGAAAATATAAATTAGCAAAACTCAAGAAAAAAGAGAAAATTTAAACAGACCAATAATCATGGAGAAAACTGGAAAAGAAAAACATAAATGCTTCAACTAGGTGCGTGATCCAAATGGTGTTAAAAGGCTAATTGTATCAGGCCCTCAAGGTACAGATTAATTCCCTGTTATTTCACTGTTTCAAAGAATAAAGAAAACTGAAAAATGTCCTTATTCATCTCATGAGGCTAGCATAATTCTAATACCATAGTCTATAACCCACATTTGCAATAAGCAAACTATGATGTGCAGGAAAAAGACAATCTCAGACCAATGTCACTTATGAATAAAATACAAACATCCTGGGCCAGGCATGGTGGTTCATGCCTGTAATCCCAGCACTTCAGGAGGCCAAGGTGGATGGATCACTTGAGGCCAGGAGATTGAGTCCAGCCTGACCAACATAGTGAGACTCCATCTCTAAAAAAAAAAACAACAACAAAAAATTAGCTAGACCTGGTGGTCTTTATCTGTGGTCCCAGCCACTCCAAAGACTGAGGTGGGAGGGTCGCTTGAGCCCGGAAGGTCGAGGATGCAGTGAGCCGTGACCGCACCACTGCACTCCAGCCTGGGCAACAGAGCAAGACTCTGTCTCTAAAATTAAATAAATAAAAATACAAAAATCCCAAATTAAATAATAGCAAATTGATACAATAGTTTATTAAAAATTGCTATGACTATTTAAGTATTATTCTATGAATGCAAAGATGATTCCACCTTTGGAAATCTATTGTTATAATTTACTACACTATTAAAGGGGGAAAATGACGTAATTATTTGATTAGATCCCAAAACTCATTTTATCTGACTTAGCACTCTTTGAATTAAAATTCTTAGGTAGCAAGGAAGAGAAGAAAACCTCTCTCAAATGCAAAGCAAACATCATATTTAACAGTGAGATATTTTAGTTATTTACCAAAAAAGACTGGAAAAAGATAAAAATTCCACTATTATTTTTCTGTACAAGAAAAAAAAGGACACTAATCATAGGAAGAGAAAAAATTACTATTTTTTATAGTTTATATATCTACCTGGAAAACCTAAGAGAATCAATTCCAAAACTCTTAGAAACAGTATGTAAATTTAGTAAGGTGGCTGGATATGACATTAATATACACTACTGATAAACAATTATAAATTTAACCACAGTGGTACTGGTAGGGAGTGGATGGTCTCATTTATGCGGTAAAAATCTGTAAAGTCCCTAGCCAAAAACACTGTTTAACAAGACTGCAAAAGAAAAAGAGAAAAGAGAAAAAAGGGAGAGAGATAGAGAGTAAATAAGTCTGTTTTCAACAAATAAGACCTTAATAAATGAAGAGATATATCTCTCCACTGAACGAGAAAATGAGATCAGTTCTTAACAACAGTCCAAAGACAAGCCCAAGTACAAAAAGAAATTTAGTATGTGATAAAGGTAGTACCAGGCACAGTGGCTCATGCCGGTAATCTCAGCACTTTGGGATGCCAAGGAAGGAGGATCACTTGAGGCCAGGAGTTCAAGACCAGCTTGGGCAACATAGTGAAACCCCATCTCCACAAAAAAATTTTAAAATCAGCCGGTGTGGTGACACATGCCTGTAGTCCCAGCTACTTTGGAAGCGGAGGCAGGAGGATCGCTGGAGGTTGAGGCTGTAGTGAGCCATGATCGTGCCACTGAACTCCAGCCTCGGCAACAGAGCAAGACCCTACCTCTAAAAAATAAAAATGAAATAAAATAATAGAGGTAGTATTTTAAATCATTGGGGAACAATGACTGACTATATGTTAAAAAAATTCTACCTTATATTATACTCCACAAAATTATATTCCAAGTAGATTAAAAAGCTAAATACAACAAGAAAATTAAACAAATATTAGAATATAGGAGAATTTTTTCATAATCCTGGGGTGGGAAACACTTTCCAAATGTGAAATGAAATCTTAAGCCATAAAGGCAACGACTGACAGATTTGATGACATTCGAATTAAAAAAACTGTATATGGCAAAAGATGCTGGCAAATGACAGGCTTGGAGAAATGTTTATAATATACATGATAAATAAGGTGTATATCCTTAATTTATACCAATAAAAAGTGAAAAGGCAAGCTATAGACAGAGAAAATATTCACAATGCATACATCTGACAAAGGACTCATGTCCAGAATATACAAATTCCTACAAATCAACAATAATACTAATAATAGGCAAATTAAACATGCTAACAACTTGAATGGGCACTTGAAAAGAGAACATTCAAGTGATAAATATGTATATGAAGAAGTGTTCATTATTATCAGATAGTATTACATACCCATAGAATGGCAATGTAAACCGGTATACCTACTTTGGGAAACTGGTAGTTTCTGCTAAAGCTAAACATATGCCTATATATACTACAACCTAGCCATTTCAATAATAGATATATATCCAAGAAAAATGAGTGCATGTGTCCACAAAAAGATAAGTACAAGAATATTCATAGCAGTTTAACTAATAATAGCAAAATACCAGAAACAACTCAAATGCCTACCAATAGGAAAATAAATTATGGCAGATTCATATAACAATAAAAGGAAACAATAGAAAATAGGTGAATTTCAGAAATATCATGCTGAGTGAAGAAAGCCATATGCAAACATATATGATTCCATTTACACAAAGTTCAAGAATTGGCAAAACTAATGAACGATAATGTAAGTCAGAAGTATGATAACCTCCTATGGACTACTGTTAGGACTAGGAAGCCATACAAGGGAACCTAGAGGGGTGGTCCAATTTCTGTATCTTAATTTGGGTGAAATTTACACATTTAAAAAAATCATCAAGCTGTACTCTTAAGAGCAAGCATCCAGTAAAGTACATAAAAACAACAATAAAATGTAATATTAAAGAAGCTATAAGGCCGGGCACAGTGGCTCACGCCTGTAATCCTAGCACTTTGTGAGGCTGAGGAGGGCAGATCACCTAAGGTCAGGAGTTCGAGACCAGCCTGGCCAACATGGTGAAACCCCGTCTTTACTAAAAATACAAAAAATTAGCCGGGTGTGGTGGCACATGTGTAATCCCAGCTACTTGGGAGGCTGAGGTAGGAGAATTGCTTGAACCTGGGAGGCAAAGGTTGCAATGAGCCAAATCGTGCCATTGCACTCCAGCCTGGGCAACAAGAGTGAAATTCTGTCTCAAAAAAAAAATAAAAAAAATAAAAAATAAAAAATAAAAAGGAAGAAGCTATAGTATGAAAGGTAAAAAAGGAATTCATACTACAAAGCAGTAGAAAATAACAACCACAGCTGGGCGTGCTGGCTCATGCCTGTAATCCCAGCACTTTGGGAGGCCGAGGTGGGTGAACCATGAGGTCAGGAGTTCAAGACCAGCCTGACCAACAGGGTGAAACTCGTCTCTACTAAAAATACAAAAATTAGCCAGGCGTGGTGGTGGCATGCGCCTGTAATCCCAATTACTCAGGAGGCTGAGGCAGGAGAATTACTTGAACCCGGGAGACAGAGGTTGCAGTGAGCCGAGATAGTGCCACTGCACTCCAGTCTGAGTGACAGAGCGAGACTCCATCTAAAAATAAAAAATAAAAAACAACCACACAGAAAAAGGGATGAAAAGACAATAAAAAATAATCCATAGAAGAAATAAAATGATAAAAAGTTATATTAAAAGGTGCTTATCTTCACAAAAAATATAAGAAATATAAACTAAAACTAGTACTACCTTAAGATCAGGTGGCAAATATTAAGAATTAAGAAGGTGGCAGGGCACAGTGAAAAAAAAAATAACCACACAGAAAAAGGGATGAAACGACAATAAAAAATAATCCATAGAAGAAATAAAAATGATAAAAAGTTATATTAAAAGATGCTTGTCTTCACAAAAAATACAAGAAATATAAACTAAAACTAGTACTACCTTAAGATCAGGTGGCATATATTAAGAATTAAGAAGGTGGCAGGGCACAGTGGCTCATGCCTGTAATCCCAGCACTTTGGGAGGCCAAGGCGGGCAGATCACCTAAGGTTGGGAGTTCAAGACCAGCCTGACCAACATGGAGAAACCCCATCTCTACTAAAAATACAAAATTAGCTGGGCATGGTGGCACATGCCTGTAATCCCAGCTACTTGGGAGGCTGAGGCAGGAGAATCGCTTGAACCCAGGAGGCAGAGGTTGCAGTGAGCCGAGATTGTGCCACCGCACTCCAGCCTGGGCAACAAAAGTGCAAAACTCCGTCTCAAAAAAAAAAAGAATTAAGACGGTTAAAAACAACGTGAAGAATATGGGGAAATAAGTATCCTTATACACTACCTTATCTTTAGGATTCCATTTGGTTTAGTGTTTTTGGGTGGCAAATTTGCAGTATCCATCAATATTTTATACAGATATGTTGCAGTTTCACTTCTAGAAACTAAGAGTGCTTGTTGCAGTATTGCTTAAAATAACCAAAATTTTGAAGCATTTAAATGACCACCATTTAGGCAAGTAGTTAAATAATTTAAGTTAAACCCAAAAAATGAATACTCTGCAGTCACTAAAAAGGAATATCTTAACTGATACACAATGGTATCACATTAAGCGAAGAAAAAGTTACAATCAATATATCCAGTAAGACCCCATTAGTATAGAACAAAACCAAAAACCCATTATATGGGTACATATATAAACGACATAATTTACAGTTATAAGTTTATAAACAAATATTTATAAATTGCATATTATTTACATATACATAGAGAAAAGTCTGAAAAAAATTCATCAAAATGTTTATAGATTATCTCTAGGTAGTAAGACTTTGAAAGAAAGGATTTTTATTTTTATTTTATATACTTCTGTAATGTTTGGAAATTTTAAAGCAAGCATATATTACTTTTAAAATTAACAAAATGACCAACAGCAATAAAAGATATTTTTTCAGTTTCCTTTAATGTTCTTACCTGCAAGGCTTTTTCCTTTTCATTTGTCAGTTCCTGAGAATGCTTGTTTGTCAAGGCTGCTGTATGTGACGCCCATTCGTTCCGTAACTTATCTAATTCTTGTTTTTTTTCTGCTAATGTCTACATTAGAGTTTAACACAAAATATTAAGATAGGCTCCTTAATATGTAATACTTTTAATTAGAATATAGCAATATTTACAAGGATATTAAAGAAAACAAAATTATAGCTTTTCAGGACATGTTCAAAGCCTTTTCCTACACAAAATTTTTTAATTTTAGGAAATCAACATTAGAATAAGAACAATCTTAGACCCAAAACGGCCCACAGGTCAAGATTAACTATCTTTTAATTAAAGCTTTTAATTAAATCTGGCTCTTTACCACTCAATAAAGAGGGGTAAGGGGAAGTAAGTCGATTATAAGGAATAGTTCACTTACATATAAAACCCAGTAACACGGCCCTGTGGGTCACACTGTGCAGGGGTATTTTCTGCATGAGGCCATGCAGATTATCAGATACCGATATGGTTAGGATGTCTGTTCCCTCCAAGTCTCATGTTCAAATGTAATCCCCAACAGAGGAGGCAGGGCCTGTGGTAGGTGATTGGATCATGGGAATGGTTTAGTGCCCATTCCCTTGGTGTTAAGTGAGTTCTCACTCAGTTAGTTCATATGAGATCTGGATGTTTAAAAGCATGTGGTCCCTCCTTCCTCCCACCCTCACCATGTGACACTCCTGCTCCCCTTTGCCTTCAGCCATGATTGTAAACTTCCTTAGGTCCCCACTAGAAGCCAAGCAGATGTTGGTGCCATGCTTGTACAGCCTACAGAACAATGAACCAATTAAATCTCTTTTCTTTATAAATTACCCAGCTTCAGATAGCTCTTTAAAGCAAAGCAAGAACAAGCTAAAACAGATACTCTGGCCTTCAATTTCATGGACTAGGGCAGAAATGTTGTTGCTATGACTGAAATGATGCTAAGCCTATCAGAGGAATTAATTCTAAACATAGCAAAGAAAGGGAAAGGTTTAGAGCACAGGAACTGAAAAGCCATTTAGGTCAGAGGAATGAGGCGAACAAGTGGGGAGTGGAGAACTAATATATGACAGAAATATACATATCTTATTTAATGAAGACTCGAGAGAACATGTTATATATTGGGGATACAGAAATGTTTGTGTAAAATCGAGTATGTACAAGAGAAAGTATCAGATTAAGATAATTAAGTGATAGTTGAAGGGTGGCAAAGAGGAAAGGAAATTCATGGGAAGCATGCTTTGAAAGAAAATACATAAAAGCTTGGAACTGAGTCAAGGAAGCAATTCAGCGCCAATGTCTGAATGACTTACAAAGACAAAATGAAATTTGAATTACCTTTTGTGTAAAGTCCAGTTGCCTAGTAGCATCATCTAGTGATTGCATCAATGATAATTTTTCTTCCTATTCATAAAAATAATAAAATTACACAGTTTACAATGTAATCATCTATAGCCATGCTACCCAAAGTATAGCATCAGCATCATCCTGGAAGCCTGTTAGAAATGCAGATTCTTAGGCTCCATCTCAGACCTAAATCATTTTAACAAGATCCCCATATAATTTAAAGTTTGAGATGCACTGATCTATAGCATTTGACTAGGAAGACTCTAAAAACTCAAGCAGCATCCCTATGTTGTTTCCTTGTGCCATATAGCACTTTATAATTTTCAAGACATTTCCATATATCTTATCTCATTTAAGATGGGCTAGATAGGGTAGCTATTTCCATACATGTCTACCAGTTGATGAAACCATGACAGAAGAGTTTAAGTGACCTGTCCAAAGTCACACATGATTGGTAAAAACCCTGAGACCTAAGCTTCTCAATTCCTGGTCCAGATCCATCCCCACTATATCTTGACTAAATAAAAAACAGTAAAATAAATTCGTTATATTTCATAAAACTTTATTTAGAAAACAAAAACTTATGGCAATGTATCTCTTCAATAATTTATCAAAGACCATTGATACTTATTTTGTTAAAAGAATAACTTAAATTTAAATCTTACCTTACTACATTTCAAACAGCCTGCGAGAAATTTCTTTATCTCCACATCATTTCCAGGTAAAAGTTTTAGTGAGAGGTGTGTAAGATGCTTAAAAGGATTTGTCTCTACCACATTTAAAAATGCAGGTGAGTTATCCAAAATAGCTGCTGGAGAAACTAACTGTAGCAAAAACCTTTGAAAAGAAAATGTTACATTATAACACACTTATGAGATAGTGAAAATCTCTCACTGAATCAGAAGCTTCTCTACTTAGAAAGCTCAGGAAAGGGAGCACGTTGAGGACTCCCAATGGTAAAAGATAAATTGGGCAAAAAAAAGAAAAGATGGACTGAAATGCAGTGACTACAGAAAAGTCCATGAGTTCATGAGAAGCAAAGGAGAGAAAAAGCAAAAACTAGAAACAAAAATTCACTGAGTGCCACAAAAGTAGACTACCAGCTCTTTACTCTAAAGATTGACAATTTAAATGCAAGAATTAAGCATTTATCCTTTATGAATTTTCTGAGTAATCAAATAGCCCTAATTGCTGAGGAAAAGTTCTTCTTTATAGAAGAATTATACTTAATATAGAAAAAATGATAGAGAATCATCATTTTGTTCTTCCTAATGAAATAACTGATTCAACAACAATCATCAACTGATAAAACCAATAAATAAAAGGTTGATGGTGAACTTTACAATAAAAGAATCAGGCGTTAGCACCATACACACATACAATCTTAGTCTTCCCTTGTTCCAAGATCATTATAAAAGCAAATATTTGATGCTGCTAAATATTTCGGATAACTTTAGTGCCTTTGTCAAGATATGAAAATTAAGAAATATTTCTGATTTTAATCAAGATGCCTTAAAATCTGAGATTTAATGGAGGCCTAACCCCAGTTCTAAAAATAAACAGGGATATTCATAATAAATGGAAAAGATTTTGCCACCAACTTGTGTTTCAAAGAAGAGTCTGTCTTGAATTAAATTTAATAATGTAGCGTTCTCATGCAACTTACCTTGGAATTTCTTTGGCATGTTCTTGAGTACATTGTTGAAGGAGATCTATAAATTTTTGTGGGAAAGCTAAGAAGTCTACCAGAAGACCCTGCTGGAATTTTAAACTATACAGAAGAAAGGAAAAGAAATTTTTTAAAAAATTTAATTAACTTTGTTTTGTTGCTTTTTTTTTTTTTTTTTTTTTTTTTTTTGAGACAAGAGTCTTGCTCTGTCACCCAGGCTGGCGTGCAGTGGTGCAATCTTGGCTCACTGCAACCTCTGCCTCCCAGGTTAAGGAGATTCTCCTTCCTCAGCCTCCCGAGTAGCTGGGATTACAGGCACATGCCACCACACCTGGCTAATTTTTGTATTTTTAGTTAAGACAGGGTTTCACCATGTCGGTCAGACTAGTCTCGAACTCCTGACCTCATGATCCGCCCTCTTCGGCCGCCCAAAGTGCTGGGATTACAGGTGTGAGCCACTGCGCCTGGCCAATTACTATCTTTAATTATAATTAGCATCCTGAAGGACTCTTTTTTTAAATTTACTAACGCTTGTTATAATCAAGAACTAAGCTAAGGAACTCTGATTTTTATAGAACTTATTCAATGGGAAAAAAAAAATCAATAAATTCAGCAAAAGCTTCAAACTTCACAGGTGTTTTAAGCAGAATTCTAATAACCCACAAAATATTTATTTTCCAAAACACCCTAAGTAAAGATAGTACAAATAGCCCAATATTCCCAAAGTAACTAAATCTAATATGTAGGTATGTGTTTGAAAGAGAACAGTACCAATAAAACTTAGAAACTTATTCATTAAATATAAGATCAGAAAAAAATTTAGTTACCTTTGAAAATCTTCCTCAGATATAACAAGGTTATATAAAAAAAAAGGATCCGTGTCATCAGTCAGACGAATAACTAAGTCCTAAAAGAAAGTTTGTTGTTTTTAAATGTTTTTACTAGATCTGGCTTTTTGAGTAATTTCTTCCTTCTCAGAAGTAAAGAAATCCAACAACATCAGTGTATATAGTTATATTGCAGACAGCTTTGTTTTCTAGTGCTGCTGGTTTTTTATTAGTCTTTAGAGAGTTAGAATCTTAAATAGGGGTAGACATTTTGCTCTTTGAGAGCCACATGGAGGTCTGTAAAAGTTAAGTAAGTGCTAGGAGTTGAAAGTTTAGGAATATCCTCCTATCAGAGGCTTGGGGAAATTTAGACCCAGTCCTTGCTACACCATAACATGATGAAAATTTTCTTTACCACTGAACATACCACATTCAATTTTATTTTTAGTTTCCTTAAAGTTAACTGGTATGGCATTTCAAAAGTGGCAAATATATCAGCAGAACTGACAATAATCCACACTAGAAAAAAGAAAGCTTCTGTCTCTCAGAAGACCGGGTTATCAGGTAACACGTCGCCAGGCTTCTTCCAAAAAGCCCATTCTCTCCTAGGCCAGAGGGCCACTGATATGGAACCCCAACTGTTTTCAGTCTCAAATGAAGTAAGCACCTTTCATAAAGACCACTTTCCAGGTAGCTAAGTGTACATAGTGTGGGAGATCATCATAACAGCTAGAGCTCACAAAAAGTACACCAAAATTATGTACCAGACAACACTGGTGAAAGAAAAACAGCATTAGTTACAAGATGATGTAAAACTAATAAAGAACTGGGCATTAAAGTTAAGAATACATTTGAAATAAAATCTCTACTCATGGCTACTGAGGAAATGCTAAGATTCTAGAAAAATCTAAACCACTTATGCACAAAGCTAGAAAATAAAGAGGTATGGCAGGCATAAGGAATAACATGCAAGAAGTATAATATATCATCTCTACCCTGGAAAATTAGTAATTTAGGCACCTGCTCTGCCTCTGAATGCCTTGTTCTTAAGCAGCTTCTATTTAAGTACTTCCTGAAATTCACCCAGGATGCTACTTAAAAAACCAAAGGTACTACTAATACTACTAGGTCCTTGAATGTGTTCAGGGAAAGCTATGGCACACAGAAAACAGATGCTATATTTCAGTGTTTTTTGACATGGGGTCTCGCTCTGTCGCCCAGTCTGGGTTGCAGTGGCACCCTCACAGCTCACTGCAGCCTCAACCTCCCAGGCTCAAGTGATCCTTCCACGTCAGCCTCTCAAGTAGCTGGAACTACAGGAGTGTGCCACCACATTCAGCTAATTTGTGTATTTTTTTGTAGAGAAGGGATTTCACCATGTTGCCTACACTGGTTTCAAACTCCTGGCTCAAGCAATCTGCCTACTTCAGTCTCCCAAAGCGCTGGGATTACAGGTATGAGGCACTGCCCTTGGCACAGATGCTGTATTTCTTAGTCCTCTGTTCCAGTGGCCCCCAACCTCTTTGGCACTAGAAGCCAGTTTTGTAGAAGACAATTTTTCCAAGAATTGGGGAGTGAAGGATGGTTTCAGAATGAAACTTCCACCTCAGATCAGCCATTAGATTCTCATAAGAAGCATACAGCTGAGATCCCTTGCATGTACAGTTCACAATAGGGTTTGCACTCCTATGAGACTCTAATGCCACCACTGATCTGACAGGAGGTGGATCGTAGGAGGTAACACTGGCTTCCCTGCCTGCCACTCACCTCCTGCTGTGCAGCCTGGCTCCTAACAGGCCATAGACCGTACCAGTAAGTGGCCAGGGGGTTGGGGACCCCTGCTCTATTCTATATCCTTAGTTCTGTTAATGACTCACACTTTTGAAGGTTATATAAGACTGATACTCTAAATGCCTCTCTTCAAAACGTAAAGTAAAAGATTCACACATATCTCCCTGCAGTACTTTGGTTTATTGTTTTTACATTTACACCATGAAATGCCAATTCTATAAGGCAGCAGTGTGTGTGTGTGTGTGTGTGTGTGTGTGTGTGTGTGTATGACCAACAGCAATAAAAAATATTGTTATATATATGTAAATATATATATATATATATAAAATATGCAACTTCTAAGTGCACTGGGCAAATCTAAGGAGACTGTCACCCTAACCCCCAATTTTTCACGTATGTTTTAGAAATATATGGTATAGGCCGGGCACAGTGGTTCAAGCCTGTAATCTCAGCACTTTGGGAGGCCGAGGTGGGCAGATCACAAGGTCAAGAGATCGAGACCATCCTGGCCAACATGGTGAAACCCCGTCTCTACTAAAAATACAAAAATTAGCTGGGCGTGGTGGTGCACACCTGTAGTCCCAGCTACTCAGGAGGCTGAGGCAGGAGAATTGTTTGAACCCGGGAGGCAAGTGAGCTGAGATCGTGCCACTGCACTCCAGCCTGGTGACAGAGCAAGACTCCATCTCAAAAAAAATAAAAATAAAAAAAAATATATATAGTACAATTATCCTTCAGTTGTTGTCTCAGTAGATTCCACCACCCTTGATTTCCAACAGTTACAAAATAGCCCAAAATTTAAAAGCAAAATAAATGCAATAAAATATGTCACATTCTTAAAGAACAAAACTAATTATCTACAATGTACCGAAATGATATTTCAAAAAAGAACTAAATACCAACCTTTCTGTGAACTGGATTAGAAACTGATTGTAGTTCAATGCTCATTCTTATACTTACTCTCCTGTATTAAAAGACATACCCAACCATCAGAAACATTCACATGAAATGAGTTATCACTATCATTTGTATTAACTAAAGTTTTCAGTCTTAAGCGACAAGACTTTCCACAGGTGTTCTCTAACTTATGAACAGAAGTTTGAAAAGCACACTGGATTCGAAGCTTAATTTCTTTTTGTTCTACTAGTGAGTAATCTAGCAGTGTTTAACCTAAAACTAAATTTTTCTCACCTGCAAAATGGGGACATCGTGAGGATTAAATGAAATAAACACTGCGGAGTGTCTAGCACTAGCCTGATATATGACTTTGCTGCCCTGATTGTAAAATAACATCTATTGAAAGACAAACCATCAATTTAGTAACTTTTCAACTGTAAAATGGGGATGTTTTGAGGATTAAATGAGGTAACAACCTCGTATACCCTTACTGCCCTGATTCTAAAATAACATCTAGAAAGACAAACCACCAATTTAGTAACAACTTTTCACACTAAAAAATTACCATGTCATGTAATCAAACTGATTTATGAGAGACTGATTCCATTTTAAAAACTCAGTATGTGGCCCGTCACAGTGGCTCACACCTGTAATCCTGGCACTTTGGGTGGCTGAAGCAGGCAGATCACTTGAGGTCAAGAGTTGAAGACCAGCCTGTTAACACGGCAAAACCTCATCTCTACAAAAAATACAAAAACAAGCCAGGCGTGGTGGCACCCACCTGTAGTCCCAGCTATTTGGGAGGCTGAGGTGGGAGAAATGCTGGAACCTGGTAGGCAGAGGCTGCAGTGAGCCAATACTGCACCACTGCACACCAGCCTGGGTAACAGAGTGAGACCCTGTCTCAAAAAAAAAAAAATTAATAAAATAAAATAAAAACTTAATATGTGAAGTAATATTAGAATGCTTTGAATGTTTAAAATCAAGGAAATAACATAGTCCCTACATTTATTCATACAAAATCGTATTTTCACATCCACGAATTAAATCTGCTTAATATATTCTTTATGTAATAAAACCACAGAAGTACTATCAACAAGTTTATTACACCTATTTTATCCTTGAGTAAAGTAACTTTAAGCCCTGAGAGGGAGAGACCAGTGTTCCACATCCCATGCTGTATCTTAGAGAATCCAGAATTGGACAGAGGTATATAAGTGTAAGTGCTCATAAACATTAATCAAATAGAGCACAAATGCTTATATAATTCAGAAAATAAAGGGAGAAATTAGTAAAAAAAATACCTATGCACAAGTACTTCTCAAACTATTCTGCCAGAATTAAATAACAATGGCCTTTCTTTGATGTGCAGGTAGAAAAAAGTAAACTAACAAATAGAATTTGTTCAATTTTAAGTTTTTCTTCTAAGGACTTCTTTTAAACCTTTTCCACACTGTTGCTTATCTACTACACAAGTAAAAAGTATAAACAGCAATTGAGTATTGATAGAAAAACTTGGAAACAGTTGATCAAGGCTAGATTCAACTGTTCAGATTTTTTAATGCTGACTTGTAATTTTATATGGGTTTAAAATGTGTCATTTTAGTTAAGTTTCTTGTTGAACATATGATTGGATGCTAAATCTCCGTTTGTACAATAAGGTTAAATGTTACCTCATAACTTGTATCTGTTTTCTGAAAAGGAACAAGAAGCACTGGTTTACACCAGAGAGAGGAAGAATTATTTTCAAAACAAGAGAATACACTGTTCCTATTTTTCTAGTATCTAAAGCAATGTATGTGAAACAGATTAGAGTGTTACTCCAATTCCATTTAAGCTTTCCTGAGCTGGGCACAGTGCCTCCCACCTGTAGTGCTCGCTACTTCAGAGGCTGAGGCAGGAGGATAGCTTGAGCCCAGGGGTTCAAGTCCAGTCTGGGCAACACAGCAATATTAAGCTTTCTTGGCGGGGGCGGGGGGAGGGAACGGGGGACTCAGTTTCCTAACTTGTAAGATAAGTGGATTCAACTGAAGGTCTGTGAAAACCTTTTTAGCTCTATATCATTATGTTTGGTTTTCATCTTCTGAAGTTTTCTCTAGTATAAATGCCATAGTGGTATGATACTGCAGTTGGTATTTAACTTTTTATGGTGCTTTACAGTTTTATTTATTTTAATTATTTATTCATTTATTTTTTTGAGACAGAGTCTCTCTCTGTCACCCAGGCTGGAGTGCAATGGTGTGATCTCGGCTCACTGCAACCTCCGCCTCCCAGGCTCAAACGATTCTCCTGCCTCGGCCTCCTGAGTAGCTGAGTTTACAGGGGCACAACACCACACCTGGCTAATTTTCGTATTTTTAGTAGAGATGGGGTTTCGCCATGTTGGCCAGGCTGGTCTCAAACTCCTGACCTCAAGTGATCTGCCCACCTCAGCCTCCCAAAGTGATGGCAGTACAGGCGTGGGCCACTGCACCTAGACAGTGCTTTATGGTTTTAAAAGTCCTGTCATACTTCATACATTTGCAAAAAGTACAAGAAGAATCCACTTATCAAAGTGTTCTTTACATAATCCTGGAAGAGTTATATTACTATGGCAATTTACCAGTCATATTAATGATATTGTTGCATATATTCCAAATGCCTATATACATTAGATGTTGAAAGAAAAAACGGAAGGCCTGTGAGTTAAATGAATTCCCCATGCTTAGTTAAAAAAATCCCTAGAAATATGCTGTAGAAAAATACAAGCTTT
Source organism: Pongo pygmaeus (assembly GCF_028885625.2). Lineage (NCBI taxonomy): Eukaryota > Metazoa > Chordata > Mammalia > Primates > Hominidae > Pongo > Pongo pygmaeus. The sequence goes on along the minus strand of NC_072373.2, from coordinate 129,895,725 downwards.
CAGAGGATATGCTAACTAAAATCACAAACCTTATTTTTTCCCTTATAATGGTTAATGTCATAAGAGCAATATAAAACAATAAAAACTCAATAAAATGTTATTTCTCATCTCAATAGATGTCATACTCAATAGATGTCTAATACTAATGACATTAGATTTAGCTGAGTTCTTTTAAATAAAAAGTATGCTAAACATCAGGTTTGCTTTAGCACAACTGGATTCTAGGCCATCTCTGACACCCAGTAGCTGTGCTCTTAAACTATCAATCAAACAAATAAAAGGTACTTTAAGCCAGGTATTGTGCCAGGTGCTAGGGATACAAACAGAAATAAACATGGTCCAGGGGCCTGGCGCAGTGGCTCACATCCGTAATCCCAGCACTTTGGGAGGCTGAGGTGGGAGGATCGCCTGAGGCCAAGAGTTCAAGACCAGCATGGGCAACATAGCAAAATCCTATCTCTACAAAAAATTTATAAAATGAGCCAGGCATGGTGGTGCATGCCTGTAGTTTCAGCTACTCTGGAGGCTGAAGCAGGAGGAGAGCTTAAGCCCAAGAGTTTGAGATTACAGTTAGCCATGATTATGCCACAACACTCTAGCCTGGGCAACAGAGTGACAGCCTCTCTCTAAAAAAAAAAAAAAGAAAAATAATTTTTGGACATAGGATGACAGAAACAAAACAAAACAAAAAACCATGGTCTTTGTCCTCAAACTGAGATGAGATTAATGACTTTTTGCTAGATTGGCTTCTGATTGTATTTTAGGGCTCCATGAGAGGGGAGGGAAGGGTTACCAATACTACTGAGTACCCGCCAGGTATTCTACACATATCATCTTATTTAACAATAATCTTGATAAGTAAATATTATCTATTTTACAAAAGAAGAACTTAAGGCCCAAATAATGGTTTAAGGTCACATTACAGAGCCCAAATGAAAACTCAGATCTTTCACCTACACCACACTATCTATTAACTGAATAATGGCAATTCATTTCAACTTAGGCAACTTTGAAGGGTCCTTATAGTGAAAGGATTTAAGACACACCTGAAAGTTATGAAAGAAAAAAGCATCTGAGGCACAAGGAACAGCAGGGGTAATAGTATAGAATGAGTATCAGGTACATTCAGTAGGTAACAAGAATGCTTGTATGACTTTTATATTGGAGAGATAAGCTTAGGAAACAAAACTGAAAAGGCAGATTAGTGTCAAATCATGGGCTCCAAAATTTTACATAATTTTCCACCAGATGAAGTTCCCTGATCATTACCACTGTCCTCAACTGAATTTCCTTTTTCTCTGACTTTAGTGTACTTATATTACTTTATGCATTTGTCACACATTAATACCTAAAATTTAGTGAACATTTATTATGCTCTAGTCACTGTTGTAAGCAGTTCATATGTAATAATTCATTCCATTCTCATAATACCATGAAGTAGGTACTGTTATTACCATCAACTTAAAGATGAGACACAGAGAAGGAAATTGTACAAAATCTGTCAATAAGTGGCAGAACTGGGACTTAAACCCAGGCAATCTGGCTCCAGAGCCTGAACTCCTAATCTGTGCTATGGTGCCTGTCCAAGGAATATCTTTTTATTTCCCCTATTAAAATGTGAGTTCCTTGAGGGACAGAATGAAAACAGGTTTTTGTTGGCTTTTGTTGTTGTTGGAGATGGGGAGGGAGGTGCGTATTTACATCCTCCACACTTAGGACAGTTCCTGAGACACAGCAGACATTTGCCAGTATTTGTTGAGCTGAACTGGCCTCAAATACTCAACCAAGGCATCTGGGCTGGGCGTGGTGGCTTACGCCTATAATCCCCGTATTTTGGGAGGCTGGGGTGAGAGGATCACTTGAGCCCAGGCGTTCAAGACCAGCCTGGGCAATACAGGGAGACCCCGTCTCTATTAAATTAAATTAAAAACAAAAAAAAAAGCCAGGAGTGGTGGTATGCACCTGTAATGGCAGCTACTCAGGAGGCTAAGGTGGGGGGAACCCTTGGGCCCAGGAGGTCAAGGCTGCAGTGAGCTGTAATCGTGCTACTATACTCCAGTCTGGGCAACAGAGTGAGACTCTGTCTAGAAAAAAAAAAAAAAAAAAAAAAAAGAGAGAGAGAGAGAAAGAGAGAGAGTGTGGGTTGTTCTTCCTATAGGTCAAGGATCACCAAATTATTCTGTAAAGGGCCAGATAGCAAATATTTTAGGCTTTGCAGGCCATAAGGTCTCTGTCACAATTACTCATCTCTGCCCTTTCTGTGCAAAAGCAGCTACAATATGTAAACAAATGAGCATGGCTGTGTTCCAAGAAAAGTTTATTTACGAAAACAGTGAGCCATCTGGCCCCTGTGCTCCAGTTTGCTGACCCCTATTATACAGATAATAGGAATATATTAAAGGTTTCTAAGCAGAGAAATTGAGTTTTAAGATTAACTGTGATGGCAATGTAACCAGAAAGAGACCATCTAGGAGTTTCCATATTGAAACCAAAGTCATGGCCTCCTTTATCTTTCTATAATCATTCTAAAACAGTGTTGTCCAATGGAGATACAATGTAAGCCACAAATGTGAGCCAGGTATGTAATTTTAATTTTTTTCTTTTTCTTTTTCAGAGACAAGATCTCGCTCTGTCATCCAGGCTGGAGTACAGTGGCGCAATCATAGCTCACTGTAACCTCAAGCTTAGGCTCAAGCAATCCTCCCGTCTTGGCCTCCTAAAGTGCTGGGACTACAGGTGTAAGCCACCATACCTAGCCTACTTTTAAATTTTCTAGAAGTCACATTTTAAAAAGACTTTTAAAAGCAGGTGAAATTAATTTTTTTTTTTTTTTTTTTGAGACAGAGTCTCGCTCTGTTGCCCAGGCTGGAGTGCAGTGGCACGATCTCGGCTCACTGCAAGCTCCGCCTCCCAGGTTCACACCATTCTCCTGCCTCAGCCTCCCAAGTAGCTGGGACTACAGGCGCCCGCCACCACGCCCGGCTAATTTTTTGTATTTTTAGTAGAGATGGGGTTTCACCGTGTTAGCCAGGATGGTCTCGATCTCCTGACCTCGTGATCCACCCGCCTCGGCCTCCCAAAGTGCTGGGATTACAGGCGTGAGCCACCGCGCCCGGCCCGTGAAATTAATTTTAATAATACATTGTATTTAACCCAATATCCCAAAAATATTGCCATTTGACACATAATATAAAGATTGAGATATTTTACATTCTTTTTTCATAGTAAGTCTTAAAAATCCAACGTGCATTTTCATACGTAAAGCACAACAATTGAGATAAGCCCCATTTCAAATGTCTAATAACCACACGTGGCTAGTGGCTACCATACTGGACAGCATTAAAAGAATGATCAACTAAACCTACAGATCTCCATATGCAGCTGCTGGTTTTGGGACCATCTCCTTGACCGGCTTGCCATTGATTTTTGACCGAATTCTGAACTATATATACTACAGTTTGACATTACTGGCAACTCAATAAGGCAATGTCTTCATTTTTTATGTTACGTTTGTACACCACTTAGTTTTCACATACGATTTCACACCTGATCCTCATTACAAACACGTGAATACGCATGTTATATCAGTTTTACAAATGAGGAAAGAACGTTCAGAGAAAAAAAGAGACAACCATTGAGTGTTAGAACTGAGAAAAAAATTTAAGTCTCCTGACCTCTGGTCAAATCTATTTACGCCCCAATAATACCACCTCCTTAATCAAAGTTGCACTTCTCTGTACGACTGGTCTTTATTTCCTCCAGTGATTGTAAACTCCATGAAGAAAAGGACTGTTTTTCCTGACCACTGTATTCCCAGTGCCCAGTAAGGTGTTTTACAAGGAGACAATATTTATTGAATGAATTAATGACGTATCTGCTTTTCTCATTTTTAGTCGGTTAAATGTAATTTACTTTTTTAAAGCAACTGATGTGAAGAGCCAAAGGACGCCACCAAATTGGTAGGTTTTTAAAAGTTGAACTTTACTGCCAACATACTTCAAAAGAGAACGGGGGCGAAAGGCTCGGAGCCAAGGCCTGAGTTCTAGTGCTGACCCTGCCGTGAACTGGCTGTGAGCCCTCACGTAAATTTTTTTTAACTTCTCTGGGCCAGAGTTCTTATCTGTCAAAAGGGAAGGCAGGGCTATAATCTTCACGATTCCGTTCATAGGTAGGGTTTTTGACATTAACTTGATGTGAGCCGGCTTCCTAACTCCTCACACCCTTCCTCCAGTCCCCTCTGCAACGGCCGACTTGGTGAGAGGTAACCACCGGGCCCTCTGGGTTCCCTATCCGCTTCCTAGGGGGGCCGACTCGACACCTAGGTGCAAGGCGGATCCCACTGGCTAGAACCGCCATCTTTCCCCATTGGCCTGACCCCAACCGCCACCCGCGGGCACTGGATGACGCGGACCTTACCTCTCCTCGCAGTCTTTGCATTTCACCTGCAACGGGACTAGTTGGTGGAACAGAACTTGGTTCATGTTTGCTCGCTGCCCCGGCTGGTGTGCGGAAAAGCCCAACAGGCCCGTCCCTCGGAACTAGCCTAAGAGACGTCCAGGTCCTGATAGAGTTTGAGTTTGGCGCTCGGCTTCTGCGGAGGAGGCGGGGAGGGAGAAACGAGGGAAAGACGTAAGAGACTTGGCCCTCGCTAGCCACCATCGGATTCTTCCGGTTCTGCGGAGGATAAGGGGAAGACGGTTGTGGTAGTTCCGGGCATTAACCTGTGTGGCAGGGGCTGAGGCAGCCATGTTTGTTAAGGGAAGGAGACCCGAAGGAAGCTTCTAACTTTTCTTCTGGTTGCCGGATGCTGGACATCGAATCGAGCCCTGAATTATGGCGACCTCCGCGACGTCGCCGCACGCGCCGGGTTTTTCAGCTGAGGGTAGATGCGGTTACTACGTGGAAAAGAAGAAACGGTTCTGCAGGATGGTGGTGGCCGCAGGGAAAAGATTTTGTGGTGAACACGCTGGAGCCGCGGAGGTGTGGTATCGCCCTACTCTCTCAAGAGTCGGAAATAAGTATCCTGGTCCTGTCGGTGCTGGAACCCGGCCCCTCCCCTCTTTGACAGGTTTCTGCTTGTGTCCCCTGGATTCTCCAGCTTTCACTTTAATAAACCCAGTTTTGCCCTCCTTGCGGAGCGATTATGAGTTCTAGTGATGAGAAATTTGTAAGTAAAGCGCCAGCAGTGACCCATTTATCTTGATCTATTTATCTCTATCTTAACTCATAGTAATGATAGGTTTTAATTTTTACCCCAAGCTACCGCTCCGTCTTCCTGCTGGAAAGTGGTGGTTTAGAAAAAGTAGTGATTGAAGTCCCGAAGGTTTCACTAGTTGTGTTCTAATTGTTATTTCATGAAAGAGAAGTACTTCTCGTGAATGCGGTTGGAAGAAACTTTCTTTTAAAAATTTAGACTTGAGGCCCGGCGCGGTGGCTCACGCCTGTAATCCCAGCACTTTGGGAGGCCGAGGCGGGCGGATCACTTGAGGTCAGGAGCTCGAGACCAACCTGGCCAACATGATGAAACCCTCTCTCTACTAAAAATAAGAAAATCAGCCGGGCGTAGTGGTGCACGCCTGTAACCCCAGCTACTCGGTAGGCCGAGGCAGGAGAATCGCTTGAACCCAGGAGGTGGAGGTGGCAATAAGCCGGGATCACACCACTGCATTCCAGCCTGGGTGACAGCCAGACTGAATCTCAAAAAAGAAAAAAAAAATTTTTTCGACTTACAGTTTTTAAGAATGCAACTTTGCTGGAATGGGAAGGAAAGATTTTTAAATATATACGAATTGACCTTTTACAATTGAGAACAAAGCATACAATTTTGTTTGATAATAGTTATGCATATAAATGTACTATCAAACACTTTATATTTGTATATATGTGTATTATTTTAGGATATATATGAGATGGGAAAATAAAAACCAGAGGAGCAAAATGCTGATAGGAAGAGAGCATGTCTTTATAGTTCCACAGAACTATAAAGAATAAACCAAAGCAATCAGCATCTGATTTCATGCTTCTGAATGTTCAGTATTATTTGCGTTATTTTATTTCTTAAGGAATTTATTCTTCTAGACAATATCCAGTGCAGATCAGTCCCCTGACACCCTTCATCTGCCACTCTCCATCGTAGTTGTAGTCTACTTCCTATTTTGTTTTGACTGGCATTTACCAAAAGTGAAGCATACTGAAACAAGGACATTCTTGTTTTGGAATATGGGAGACGTGACTTGTTGTGGGAACTCTGAATTATGCCCATAGTGTATTGACTGGTTTTGAGGGGACTGGCAAATATCCCTTGTTGAAGAATGAGAGTTACGATAGGAGAAGGATTTAGACTCCACCTTATCCAGATATATGGAAGGTGAATACAAATAGTGATGATAGTAGAATATGAATAAATCCTTACAAGCTGATTAGTATTCCTAGAGAGGAACGACATGTTGTCATTAGACCCTTGAAGAGAGACCGCAAAACATCAAGTGGAAACGCTTTTCAGGACTGCTATCTCATTTTAAATTGTGGCTATCCTCCTGAATCTGTAATTAATGATGTAACTGGATATTGTGTTTCCATCTTTTTTTTTAAGTGTCATATATAGCTGTGATGACACCACTCATTTTTATCCAGTGGTTCTCGACTGGGACTGATTTTGCCTCCAGTGGACACTTGGCAAAATGAAGACATTTTGGTTGGCAAACTGAGGAGTATCACTGACATCTAATGGATGGAGACCAGAAATGCTGCTAAACCTCCTACAAATCACGGGACAGCCGCCTGCACTCACCCCCTCAAAAGAATTACCAGCCCAAAATGTCAATAGTGCCAAGATTGAGAATTCCTGTTTCTAAATTCAACTAATAAATTTTAAATGTGCTTTTTTTTCCTATGCTACAGTTAGGCTCTGGGGGTTAGAATAGTCTTTTACATGGAGGTTAGGATTTAAAGTCAGCAAAAAGGAAGAAATAATATACAGTATTTTCTTTTTCTTCTATTGAATATATAGTATTTTCCAAAAAAAAATGAAAATTTCTTAGCTTTCCCATGAAATTCAGTGTGAATAGCTTCATGGACATGCTGAGAGGCACATTCGAACAGAAATAAATTTTTAAAAGAATAATAATAGCAGACACTTAGTCACCACTTACTCTATGTACAGCACTGTACTAGGCAGTTTTTTTTTTTTTAAACTATTAGCTCAATTTGTTCAAACCTTAGAAGGTAAGACATATTTTTGTTCTCATCTTTCAGATGAGGCAGTAAGCCTACCTACCTAAGGTCATAGGGATCATAGCTGGTAGATAGAGCTGGGTATCATACCTAGGCAGTCTGGCTGGCCTGTGTTCTTAACTGTTATACAACCCCTATTTATACAGATTCATGTGGAATATTGGGTAGAATTGCCAACATTATCAGTTTTCCTTTCTTTTTTCCCAGTTCATATAGTCATGTGCCACATAATGACATTTCAGTCAACAACAGACCACATATATGATGGTGGTCCCATAAGGTTATAATACTCTATTTTTACTGTACCTTTTCTATGTTTAGATATGTTTAGATACACAAATACATTGTGTTACAATCGCCTACAGTATTTAGTATGGTAACATGCTGTACAGGTTTACATCCTAGTAGCAATAGGCTATACTATATAGGCTAGATGTACAGTAGGCTATACTATCTAGGTTTGTGTTACTATACTGTATGATGTTCTCCCAATGACAAAATCACCTAAAGATACATTTCTCAGAATGTATTCCCAGTTATTAAGTGATGTAACTTAGGAATGAGTAGGATGTAACTGATACTAAAAAGTTGCAAAGCCAGTAAAATATGGCACATCCAAATGGTTAAAATGCCATGTTCCATTGTTTCTAAGAAACTTTATTTTTACATTTTAACATTCTAAAATCAGGATACATCTTAAAATCCATATGTCAATGGGCAGCATTTTCCAAAAAATGATAAGTATATGAGGCGATACATGTTAATTAGCTTGATTTAGCCATTCCACAATGTATACATATTTGAAAACATTATGTTGTATTAAAACCATACATAAATAATAGTGTATATTATTTTTATTGCTATAAAAATCACAATTACTTTTGCACCAACCTAATATGTGATAAATATATACAACTATTTGTCAATTAACATGAAATAGGTAGCATTTTTTTCTTTCTTGGTTGTGCATAAAATAGTCATACATATAATAGTTGATACTATCTTAGATTTCAGACACCATATGTAGGCCTTCTCTATACCCTGTTTGGAGCTATAGACCCTTGTTTGTCCAAAGCAGTATTTGTTCATATACATTTAAGCCAGCTACACTGGAGAGTTTTTGTTAAACCCTTGGGACCTGATTTTGCCAACTTTTCATTATGTCCCTGTAAGGTTTCCTTACCTTGTTTTGAGATTACAGAGACACTGCAGTTATATCTGGTATCTGTAAGCAATAAACTTGATATTTTATTTAAATAAATGTATCTCTTAATTTATTAGGAAGAAGATGCTCGGAAAAGAATCCTGTGTCCTTTAGATCCAAAACAGTAAGTGTGGATCAGATATGGGTATTTTTTTTGTGCTGGAAACAGTAATTGGCACAAATCTCATTTGAAATAATTTTCTCTTTAAATTTAGCACAGTATATGAAGATCAACTAGCAAAGCATTTGAAAAAATGTAACTCAAGAGAGAAACCAAAACCTGTGAGTGTTTGATCAGTAAAATTGAATGGTGAAATGTGGTATGTAATGCCTTGGTAGATGCTGCACATGGAATGTACTTGTTTCATAGCTGAGGAACCCAAGCTCAGGAATTATAATTTTTTTTTTTAAAGAGATAGGGTCTCACTCTGTCACTCAGGCTGGAGTGCAGTGGTGTGATCATAGCTCACTGCAGCCTTGAACTCCTGGACTCAAGCAATCCTCTCACCTCCACCTCATGACTAGCTGGGACTATAGGCAGACGACACCACACCTGGCTTATTTTTTTATTTTTTGTAGAGATGGGGTTCTCGCTGTTTTGCCCAGGCTGGTCTCGAACTGCTGGTGTCAAGCAATACTCCTGCCTCAGCCTCCCAAAGTGCTAGGATTATAGGCGTGAGCCACCAAATCCAGCCAGGAAATACAAATATTTTTAAATTGGGTAGTAGGCAAACCTGCCTGACTTTTGTTCCATAAGTAGACATTTATTATGCTGTACAATAAGGGCTGCCATGCGATCCAGCAGGTGACACCATTTCTGTCTTCCAAGGGTGCTTGGTATACAAGCTCCCTTGAAAAGGTAGTCTGGGAAAAAAGATAATCAGTGCCTCTACTTCTAAGACTCATAGAAAATCGAGACTTATGGGAGGATGTCTTGCAATAGCACCATTCAGTTACTTTTGACAACAAAATACTCCCATTCATTTTCAAATGCCTCCCAATTGAGAACCACCAGGCCAGATGGCATAAGTTTAGAAAGTATTTTTACATTAAGACGGTGTAGAAGAAAAATGGTGACCCTCACCACCACCACCTACTTAGGACGTAGCCCTTTTAATAGAAAGAGAGAACATTGGCTTTGTTTGCAAATATCTTCCTTACCTAAGTTCCAGGTTTCAGTTAAAGCAAGCAAGTGCAATATGTGTTCAGAGAAAAGTTTGAGAGAATAGATAAATTTATTAAAAATGGAAACCCTTGGGTGAGTTTCACTGCATACCAACACACAGTGGCAAGGAAATGGAGAAAAGCAGTGGAATGATGAGACGAAGAAAGAAATGCAAAGCAGTATTTATCTGATTCACTATGTAGAGTAGGACACTTGGAACCCAGGTAAAGGCATATCATTATTCTGCTTTACGTTGGGAAACTGGTGAACAATTTTTTAAAATATTGTATACTAAATAAAAGTTAGTTGGTTATAAATTTCTCCAATATAAATAGTTTTCACATTTAAAAATCTAATCTACAACATAAGTTACCTGGAGCACTCTTGGCAACCATTTTGAACTAAGAGTACACCAAATTCTAATACTTGACAGCTAGTTTTCTATTAATAGTTTTTTTCAGTTATCCAGTAAAACATTGTAATTCCTGCAGTCTTCACTCATTCCACTCAATCACCAGTTTCCATTGCAAGCAACACACATTCTGTCCATATAGGTAAAGCTAGCAACACAAAATCAGGATGTTACCTTTCTGCCTCCGTGTAACAAAAGTCCATTTACTACACATAACATAATGTCCCCAAGAGTTATTTTCACTTTTGAAACAGGATTTGTAGAAACAGTACTTTTTCATTCATCTAGATCCACACCGTTCAGTATGGCAGCCACTAGTCACATATGTCTATTTAAATTTGAATTAAAACTAAATAAAATTACAAATCTAGTTTCTTAGTCACACTAGTCATATTTCAGTGGTTACCATATTGACCAGAGCAGATGTAGAACATTTCCATCATTGTAGAAAGTTCTGTTGGACAATGGTAATACAGATCCTTACCTAGAATCTGTATTTCTGAAGCCAGACTAGAAAGATTTCATTATGTGTGTTTGTTTGTTTATTTTAGAGACAGGGTCTCCCTATATTGCCCAGGCTGGTCTCAAATTCCTGGGTTCAAGGGATCCTTCTGCCTTGGCCTCCCAAAGTGCTAGGATTACAGGCCTGAGCCACTATGCCTGGCCTTATTACATTAATTTAAATAACTAGTGTGACAGGACATTTACATTTTCAAGTTTTAATTAATATTTTAAAATAGAAGAAATCAGACTTATTGTTATAATATCTATGTCTTATCTGTTTTTGGTCATGCTGCATGTCTGATAAGCAGCATTGTGTAGTTAGTACTTTGCTGTTTTTACTTTAGCACTATAAGACAAAATTATTACAGTTCTCAGTGTATGCTGTCAGTAGTCTAGGCTGTAGAACTTTTAATAAGTTTTACAAATGAATTTCTTTAAACTGTAAGTGCTTATTCAGATAATCACCTCACTAGAATATAAGATCCACGAACACATATTTTTGTCACTTTTGTTATCTGCTGTGGTGGAGTACCCAATACCTAAAGCAAACTAGGGCCTAGAGTAAGTATTCAATAGTGATTTCATGAAGAAATGAATGGAGGAAGGGAGGATGGCAGGTACAGAGCAGGGGATAAAGGGAAGAATCAGTATTTTAGTTTAATTTTTGTGAGCTTTACATTATTAACAGTTGTTTTATGGTTTTGTTTTGTTTTTGTTAAGGATTTCTATATTCAAGATATTAATGCAGGCTTAAGGGATGAAACAGAAATACCTGAACAATTAGTAAGTACATTGACTTAATATTTAATTTTAAAAGGTATTTATAAGCTCTCTTCATGATGCGAATAAGCCATGTTCTAATTTTTGTCTCAAGTAAATCTGTTTTTAATTTAGAATGCATTTTCCTGTAGACTTAATATTGTTAGTGATGGTTAGTTCCTAGACCCAGACTAGCTCATGCCCCATAACAAAAGAAGCTACAATATGGCCCTGAATCCCCTTTGATTCTTGAACCCTTCTGAGCCTAGACTTGTTCTTGACCTTGAGGAAGTTAGGAAAATTAAAGTAGCACAGCAAAGACGGAGTAGAAGTTTAGCAGTTGGACAATTCTGATGGCAGCTTAGGGAAAAGGCTTGATAGAGAGAAAGCCTAAGCTGTCATGGGATTTGCCCAATTGGTAAACCTCTACTCAGTCTCTGTTAATGCTACTTTAAAGCAATTTTTGGCTACATTATTTAGTTTTATTTTTGTATATAGGTTCCAATTTCTTCTCTGTCTGAAGAGCAGTTGGAAAAGTTAATTAAGAAATTGAGAAAAGCAAGTGAAGGTAAGACTGCCTAAAGTTGCAAGTTCAATTATTTTAGAGTAATTAGGTGGTATATGAGTTGATACCATTCTGGTTTAAAATATGTTACTACTATTGTTCAGAATCCTACAATTACATGTTTGGCTGCTTAAGCTGTTGTGCTTATATTTGGCACAGGTTTGAATTCTACACTTAAAGATCATATTATGTCCCATCCAGCATTACACGATGCACTTAATGACCCTAAAAATGGTGATTCTGCAACCAAGCACCTGAAACAGCAGGTATGTTTAGGCTGTAGTAACTACTAAACATGGCTTTTGTTCATTTGTTATAACTGTTTTACATGTAATTATTAATAAGATTTTATTTTGTTTACCTTTTCAGGGTGCCAAATATTTTCATTTCAAAAAATATATAGAAACATATATAAAAAATTGAGGGCATGGATATGATTCTGAGTACCGTATATTAAATATTTAAAAGCAAGAGAGAAAAATTTTAAGTCAAATACAAATTATCCATGTAAACATACTGCCTTATGTAGAAATTACCTTGCTGTTTTCCCATTTGAACCAAATGTGTTTACTCTAGTTTATAAAATAATCTTGTGAAGTTTGCAGGCTTCTATTTTAGGTAACATTGAAAATTTAAAGTTACTTGGTCCAAGAAGATGCTTTGTTGAGTTTGGAGCGGGAAAGGGAAAATTATCTCATTGGGTTGATACTGCCTTAAAAGATGCTGAAAAAGTTCACTTCATCCTAGTGGAAAAGGTGACCACAAGATTCAAGGTAAGTGAAACCATTGCTCTATATTAGTAACCAAACTTGTTTTCATTTTTTGTATTCAGGAAAAAAGTGATAGAAACGTTTCTTAAAAGAAAGGAAAGGAATTTTATCTGTTTGTTGTAGCTTTTTATTAGTTGTAATTGTATTGATAACTCAAACTGAAGGTGAATTTTTTAATCTAAGTTTTGATAGTCCGTTGATCTGAATTCTTAGAATTATTTGCAGAGACAGAAAAATATATAGAAAGAACCAAGCTCAAGCTAGGAGTTAAAAGTCTTGGGTTCTATTCCTGTCTTTGCCACTTGCCCTTCATTCATTAAACAATTTTTGAGCATACTGCCAGGCCCCACCCAGGCTGAAGTACAGTGGCAGGATCCTGGCTCACTGCAGCCTTGACCTCCTGGGCTCATATAATCCTTCCATTTCAGCCTTATGAGTAGCTGGGACTACAGTCCCACGCCACCATGCCCAGGTAATTTTAAAAAATTTCTTGTGGAGACAGGGTCTCACTTTGTTGCCCAGGCTGGTCTCAAACTCCTGGGCTTAAGCCATCCTCCAACCTTACCCTTCCAAAGTGCTGGAATTACAAACGTGAGCCACTGTGCCCAGCCACTTTATTACTAATATTTAGAAAAGAGACCCAGGCAAATACATAAATGATTGTAGTAAAGTGTTAAAATATGAGAAAGGTCTGCACAGAGTACAGCATGGTTTCAAAGAAGGGAGTGACAAGTTTTATTGCAGGGAAGAGATGGAGAATGACTATGTAGAAAAGGTGATGCTTGAACTAAATCTTGACAGGTGAATTGGTGTTTGTTAGAGAGTTTGCGAAGCATTCTAGGAAGCAAGAACAGTGTAACCAAATACCTGAAATAACAGGAAAACATGGAAACATTCCTGTATAATGGGAGTACATGGTGCAAAGTAGAGTTCAGCAATGATGGGACTGGAGAGGATGGCTAGTCTATAGAAGGTCTCATATTTTATGCTAAGGAAGGAGCTTGACTATGCTGCTGTCTGGTGGGGATACAATAGAAAAAAGATTTAGTTCTTGGCTTTGAAGAAGCTTATGTCTAGTGGAGTAGACATATAAATATTTGTGTTCAGTATGCTAAGTGTGTTTTGATAGTGGTAAGTACCCAATCCTATGGGAGCATGAAGATAGAGCACCAACCTCAGTCTAGTGTGGGTCATAGGAGTTTTTGTAGAAGTGACAGTTGAGATGAGATTGAAATAATATGTAAGAGTTGGTAAAGTAGAAGGAAATTTTTCAAAGTTTATCCTGGCAGCACCATTAAAACTATATTAGAAGAGTCTGATACTTAAAGTAGAGAGATTAACAATAAAGATAATTTTTGTCCAACAATCCAAGTAAGAAAGAGGCCAGAGCTAAAGCTATTGCATTGGAATGCAGAGGAGGGCAAGAGTATGAGAAACAGTAAGATGTTGGAAGCCACAAGAGTTGGTGATTTATTAGTAATTGAATATGAGAGATGAGTAATTTTGGGTAGGATTTTTACGGCTTAGGTGACTAAGTGGTGTCCTTTCCTGAGATAAGGAATAAAGGAGGCACAAGAGGAGGGATGGTTTTGGAGACAGAAATAATGAGTTCAGTTCTGAATGTGCCCAGTTTGCTGGTGAAGTAGAGCTTTATAGTTCACAATTGAGTATCTGATGCCCATTGGAGAGGCCTGAGCCACAAATGTAGATCAGCAGGTCGTGGGCACATAGGTATAGATTAGAATGGTTGTGATCTTCCAGGAGAGCAAGAAGAGGAGCGAACCAAAAATAGTATACCAGGAGTGACAAAGATAAAGGAGCTAGTAGACAATCTTAGATAAATCACTTAAGATCTGCGAACTTCAGTTCCTTTGTCGGTGAACTGGGAATTTTTAGGGTTAAAGGAAATAATGTCTATGTAATAATTGATACACATTTTCAAATCTTTTTTTAAAAGTGTGATATTTTGAAGTTCTCATCAAAGAATGTACAATCTTAATTTTTAAATATATTCTGTTGCTCTGAATTTTGAAAACCAATAAAAATCTTTTTATTTTCATAAAGCTTTTTTAAACGTAAGAAGTGATTATTACAATAATGTTCTGTTTGTGCAGGTGGATGGAAAACACAGAAAGAAAAATTCAGTGTTTGAAAGACTTCAAATTGATATTCAACACTTGTGTTTGAGTAAGTTGTGTAACTTTCCATTGGTCTACAAATAAATCATAACTGTTTTAAACTCTGAGGTTGCTTAGAAATCCAATCATGCAGAACGGTGCTTCAGGGAAAACAGTCAAATCAATCCATTGTTAATATAGAATGTTTTATATAATGTTTAAATAGATATAAATTGAATCAAGGTTGAGAATTTTTAAAATTTTCAGTATCAAATGGAAATGAAGTGTTATATTAGGGAAGAGTTTAAAAGTTTTATAATATGTACTTATGTTGTTTCTTTGTCCTGTTTAAATTAATTTTGAGTCTGTTCAAACTATAAACTAGCCTTCTGCCTGCAGTTAACATGACTTTACCTAAACCATGAAAGAAAATGAGATATTTCTCTGCCTAGCTAATGTGTAGAAGATACTTCCTAGAATTTTAAATTGTACAAAAGAAAAGAAGTCATCACTGTGGAATTCATATTCCATACACAAAACACACACAGACACACACACACACACAAACTCCTCAATCAACCTCTGTAGTGCCCTTTTTATACCTTTTCTATTTTTCAGATTATCCAAAGAAAATAATGCAAACGTATCTTTGCAACCTCTTCCATTCACTAATTTTAATCTAGCCATGAAAAGCAACCCAGCATTTGTATAGAAATCAGTGTATTTAAAATTATTTAGCTGAATATATTAACTTTCTGATGTTATGAACCCTAAACAAATTCTTATGTTATATGTTGGGTTCCATAAAGTGATAATTTTTTGTTTGAGTCTCTTTCAGGCTAAAATTCAGAGACTCTAATTAGTTATTTCTTTTGGAAGGCCACATTAATATGTACTTTATTTCACTAGACAGTTAATTGTCATTTCCATTTCAGACAAGATTCCTGTGCTAAGAGAAGGAAAACTACCTGTAGTAGGAATTGGAAAGCATCTGTGTGGTATGGCAACAGGTATGTAAACATACTGATAATGTTTACATTAATGCATTAAGGTTTGGCCTAACCTGGCCCCAACCATTTCAGTGGTCTCTTTTGAATAGCTATCTTATGTTTACAACTCAATAATCTTTATAGAGCACTGGCCCTGTGCTTTATTAGATGCATAGCTTTCCTATTTATCTGCTCATTTTGGCCATTTTGCAGGATGAATTAAGAGTTTTGTATGTAAATACTGCATCACATTAGACCTTAAAGTTCTTTGGGTTAAATTTCAACCAGAAAAGGAAAATAAGACCATTTATGGAAACTGTATGATTCCACCCAGAAGCTACTGATTTTTTTAGAGTAGTTGCTTAGGAAGAACTCAGAAACTTCTTCTACTAAAAGACTATTGTGTTTCAGGATTCTGGGGAAAAAGAAAAAAAAAATGTTAGACCAAAAAAAAAAATCTAAGATGTCTTGTCTTAGCACTTTGATCCATCAGGTCTAGCATGGTAAAGTGGAAACAGCATGTGCTTTAGAATCAGATAGTCTAGCCTTCAGCTCTGTTGTGTAACCTTGTCAAATTACTTAACCTTTCTGAGCTTTGGTTACCTCATCTATAAAGCAAAGATACTAATGTATTAATAATTTACCAGGTTGCATGTAAAATGTCTGGCACATAATAGTGCTCAATAAATGTTAATTATTGTTACATCATCTTCCTAACTTTTGCTAGTTTCATCATCTACCCATATGGATTACTTGGAGCATCCATAGATATTATTCATATTGGCTGGAAATGGCATTGAGTACTATATATTTGTGTTGGCCTTCATAGTTTTTAAGACTATAGTTATGTACAACATAACGATGATTTGGTCAACAATGGACTCATATATGATAGTGGTCCTATAAAATTATACCATATTTTTACTGTACCTTTTCTGTATTTAGATACACAAATACCATTATGTTACAGTTGCCTACAGTGTTCAGTAACATGCTGTACAGGTTTGTAGCTTAGGAGCAATAGGCTGTGCCATACACCCTAGGTGTGTAGTAGGTTACACTACACCATCTAGGTTTGTGTAGTACACTCTGATGTTCCCACAATGATGAAATCGCCTAATGCATTTCTCAAAACATACACCAATAGTTAAGCAATGCATGACTGTACTTTTGCATACCTTATCTCATTTAAGCCTCATAAAAGTCTTCTAAAGTAAACCAGTTCCATCCTGGGGGTAGGAGGGAGTACACTTTTTTGACCTACAGTGGCCATTTCTCATGTTCCACATAATTTTTTCCCCTTGATTCACTGTATCTGAATCCTCCTTTTGTCTCTGCTGCAGTTGCTTACCCTTCTTGAAATTCCATTTTCTTCTCTTTTGCGATACTCTTATTTCCTGGTTCTTCCCCTATATCTATGCCATTCTTTCTGTTTATTTCACAGTCTCCTTCCACGTCTGTCCTTTAAATATTAATATTCAGGCCAGGCACAGTGGCTTATGCCTGGAAACCCAACACTGGAGGCTGAGGTGAGATGACTGCTTGAGGCTAGGGGTTCAAGATTAGCTTGGGCACATAGGAAGACCCCATCTCTACAGAAATTTGTTGGGCACGATAGCTTGTGCATGTAGTCCCAGCTATTCAGGAGGCTGAGGTGGGAGGACCACTTGAGCCTAGGAGTCTGAGTCTGCAGTGAACTGGGATAGCGCCACTGCATTGCAGCCTGGGTGACATAGCAAGACCCTATCTCAATCGGTCAATCAATCTCAGACCCATCTGCTACACAACTAATGTGTCTTTCCCTTTAAACTCTTTGGTACTTCCTGATATAGTCCAAACTCTTTGACATAATGTTTTAGTCTCAATCTGGCTTCAGCCTTCCTCTCTTTGCATTCCCTGTCTCCTACTTTGCTGTTCAGCAACATCAACCCTGTGTGCTTTTCCATATACTGTACTATTTCTACTATATCTGGAATTTCACCCCCATTCACCCACTCGCCCAGACAAAACAAACTGGTCGATTTTTACTCATCCTTCACCTCAGTTGTCACCACTCTCAGGGAGCTCCCTTAAATAAGATATGCCTCCTTGGTGTTATCATAATACCCTCTGCATATTTTTACCTTGTGGTATTTTAATTATCTGTTTATATATCTAATTCTTCCACCATGCTCTGAATTTTTTTGAGTATATGGTATATTACTAGTACAATGCTTGCTATATAACAGGAACACAGTGAATATTTGAATGAATGAATAATCTTGGGTACCAATTTGCTGTGTTTTCTTGTCCCTTTCTGCATATGTGGCTTTGTCCTTTAAGTTCTCTATACAAGATGAATTGAGATAGATTGCTAAAGCTCCTTCTAATTCTGAAATAACTTAATTCTTTTTTTTTTTCTTCGAGACGGAGTCTCGCTCTGTCACCCAGACTGGAGTGCAGTGGCACAATCTCGGCTCACTGCAACCTCTGCCTCCCGGGTTCAAGCGATTCTCCTGCCTCAGCCTCCCGAATTGCTGGGACTACAGGCTTGTACCACCACGCCCGGCTAATTTTTATATTTTTAGTAGAGACGGGATTTCACTGTGTTAGCCAGGAAGGTCTCCATCTCCTGACCTCGTGATCTGCCCACCTCAGCCCGCATGAGCTACTGCGCCTGGCCTGAAATAACTTAATTCTTTTAATAATATATCTGGTTATTCACATTTCTGAAAATCACTTACTTAAGTCAAATATGAATAAAACAATGACTAAATGTATTTTGTCAGAAAATAATAGTTTATGAATAATAGATTAGCTATCACTTTCTACAAATAATGGGTTTCTAATGTTGACTTAAATTCATATATTGAATTAAATTTACTAGTGAAATATCAGATCATTTAATAGTTATTTGTGATATCTTAGGGTAATAAAATTTTAAAATATGTATATGTTTTTGATTGAACAGACACAACATGACAATCTAATGATTAAGAAGATATGGGTCCTACATTTTGGGTCTTTCCAATATTGTCAACAGTGTAGGAGTTTTCGATGGGAAATAGCCATAGTCATCAAAAATTCATCTATTTAGTTTTAAAATATACTAAAATGTTTTCATTGTAATGTGGAGTACATCTGCCTCTTAAGTTTGTGTATATTAATAATTGCACCCTCAATGCTTTGCACATGAAAGGCATTCAGTAAATGTTTGCTAAATAAATGAATAAATACAGTAAGGCTACTCAGTGAGGCCTACTTTCCAGATTCTGTTCTGACCCCCTCTTTTCAACTCTTCAGTTCATCACTATTTGCTATGAGCCTCTTCAAGACAAGCATCTTGACCTAGCATCAGCCTAAACAGATTTGTCTGCCCTTCCTCCCTCCCTTCCTTCCTTCCTTCCTTCATTTTTCCTTTCTTAAACTAGAATGTAAGTGTAGGTGAATAAAGTTTTCCTATACAAGTCATTTCCTCAGCTAAGGTAGGAAAAGTGAGAGACAATTCAGGTAGCTGGGTAAAAGTTCTTCAAATTGTAGATCTTAAGCTTCAGATAGCTTTATTGGGAAGTAGACTTTATGCAGAATAAATCATTAAAGAAATTGAGAAGATAGTAAGAAGAGCAAATTTGAATGAAGTTGATAATTCATGATAGAATTATTACAAATATAAAGCTGAGTAGGTTTTTGCTGTTTTTATTGTTGGGTTTTTAAAAACAGTACTGCTTAATAAATGTAAAAAATATTTATTTTTAAAGATGATGTGGTTTGGGGGGGCCACATAATTGTGTTTGCAGATCTTGCATTACGATGTTTGGTTGAAACCTATGCTGCCAGTTTTGAGGAAAGGAATGAAGAACCTTTAGCCAAACGCATAAAGAATGATAAAACAGAAAAAGAAATTTACACTTTGGCCAAGGAAGGAAATGAAAAAAATGTCCCAGAGAAGTGGAACCCTGTGGCTGGCATTGTTATTGCACTCTGTTGTCACCACAGGTGTGATTGGAGACATTATGTGGGCAAAGAATATTTCAGGGCTCTAGGCCTTGGAGCAGTGGAATTCCACTATTTCCAGCGAATGAGTAGTTGGGCAACTTGTGGGATGCGGAAGACATCTTTGGAAACCTCAAATAGTACTACAAAGAGGCAAGATAATCAGAATGATGATAGTGAAGAGCATGATGATGGAGGATACAGAATCACAGATGATGGCGCTGATAGTTTGCCTGGGTAAGAGACTACTTTTGTAACGCATGATACTAAAGGAGAAATGTTGTATTATACTGTACTTTAGATGACTATTATCAACAATTCAGGAAAATGTATTTTATAATCTAATTTTAGAATAAGATAAAATATACACATCTTTTATTGTGGTCATAAATATAATGTGTCTTGGAAGCATGGGACAAAGTACTTAGTACATTATGGGTTAGTTAACAGTCTCTCAATAAATAGAAGTGACAAAAATAATTTTTTATAAACTTTTGCAAAATTTTAACAATGTTTTGTGTGTGTTTATTCAATTTAGGCTTCTTGGTGTTGAAGAAAAGAAGAAAATAGGGCATCTTTGTAAATTGCTGATTGACCAAGGTCGAATCCAGTATTTGCAGCAGAAGGGATTCAGTCCTGCTTTGCAGTACTATACAGACCCTCTGGTGTCTTTGGAAAATGTTTTGTTAACTGCTTTACCAAATCATTCTTCATCACCAGAAGCAACTGCTTAATGGAAAAGAAATTTGAGCATCATGTCTTCCACCAAAAAAAAATTTTTAATTATATTTTTATATCAAAAAATATATACTTTAAATAGCAAATAATATGAACTTTAAAAAATGCTGTGGCCTCATTAAACTTTGGTAATAGCTTTTCTTTTTACTTCAGAAATCCAAACATTAGAGAATTCACCAAAGTAATCCTCTTTAGAAGGGCATCTTGAATTATATTATCCATCCGTATTTATGGAGATTGGTAAAGTAGTTGAACCGTTGACTTGGTGATCTGAAACATACATAACATGTCAACACATAATTAGCATATTTCTGTTTGTATTAATTTTGGAAATTTATCTTCCTTTGATTTCATTTAATATTTTTTATTTCTCAAGTTCAAGAGGTAGTGATTGATTGTAACAAGGGCCAATCTGAGAATTTGACTTATATGTGGACATTTTTCCCTACAGATCTGGAAAGCACAATTGTGATTTTCTCAAATGCAAACAATTCAGAGATGTTCACAATTAATAAACAAAATTAATTAATGAAGTCACCTTCAAATTTCCAGAGCCATACATGTATATATTGTCAGAATCTGTCCATGACAAACACAAAACTGAAGAGCTGTTTTCAAAGAAAACAGATTATTTCACTTAATTATTTTGTTGGATAATTATCTAGTTAGAACTTCCAAAAAGATACTTACAAACATAATTCACAAATTTGAAATAACTTCTGAAGTTGATTAGCTATCTCATATCTTTTATCAGGTCATTTTTTACATATATAGGCACAAACAATAAGTATGTTCTCTTCTGTTTGGGAAAATAATTTGGAATAAAGTAGAAATTAGATAATGAAACCAAAAACCTCAAATTTAGGCCTTATTTAACTCATGACTGGTTTCTATGCACAAGCAAATATTAAACCAAATATATGGTAGGACTGTTATTCTCTTCTGCATCTTATCCCTATTTTGTTTCTGCCTTTATTTGTAAAAATTGTCTTAATTGATGGTACATTTGCCAAGACAAAGGTTCAGAATTACTAATTTTAGATATTATGATATTCTGAGATAACTATTTTTATCCTGTGGTTCTATGATTACATGATTTGTAAATAAGAAGCCTAGCCTTTAGTCTCATATGTCTTGTCAGACTGCCTCGGTTCAAATTCCAACCCTACCATCTTCAGTTGTGCGACCTTGGGCATGCTACTTAATCTCTTTGTGCCTCAATTTCCTCCTCTTAAAATGGGGATGATGATGATAACAATAATACCTACCTCACAAGGTTGTTGTGAGCATCAAATGAGATAACACAAGTAAAATGCATAGAACAGTTCTAAGCACAGAGTAATTCAATAAATATTAACTAGTAATAGTAGTGGTAGTAACTCATGAATCTATTTTTAATAACATAATAGGCTTTGATTTTATTATCTCTTTCAGTTGTTAACTTTTTTTGCCTTGTTATAAGTTTTATGTCAAATGTTATTAAAATAAGGTAGTTTGTTTAAGTTAGTTACCCATGTCCCCAATCAAGGGAACCTAAATGAAGATATATCATTAAATAATTAACCTTTTTTTATTGTGTCAAGCAATACTAATTTGTGTCATAAAATTTGTTTTGCACATTCAACAATTTATGCCCAGAAATAAACAATATTCTACAACAGGCATAATCTCATTTATGTTTCATAAAATATACATATACACCCAAGAATTATACAGGAACAGTTGTGTGGCCCATTTAGCTTAATGGTATGTTTCTGATAATGGTATCAAGTACCTTAAAGGAAGATAAGTTTGCCCTTCAACATGCCAGCCTTAGGTCAGGATTATTGTTTTCCTAACTGTTAATTTGTCTTCACGTATCATGAGAAAGTGACTATGTGGGATATGCATACAGCTATTTCTTGTCCTGCAGAATTTTCAGATTCAACAAACCTCTTCTTGAACTTTAGATTCACCTACAGAATTACCACGTCTTGCATGTTCCACAGGTGCATCAAATTTACTGCTAAGGGCCGGATGTGGTGGCTTACGCCTGTAATCCCAGCACTTTGGGAGGCCAAGGCAGGTGAATCACCTGAGGTCAGGAGTTCGAGACCAGCCTGACCAATATGGTGAAACCCTGTCTCTACTAAAAATACAAAATTCGTGGGGCATGGTGGCGCATGCCTGTAAGCTACTCAGGAGGCTGAGGCAGGAGAATCACTTCAACCTGGGAGGTGGAAGTTGCCAAGTGAGCCGAGATTGCGCCATTGCACTCCAGCCTGGGCAACCAGAGAGAAACTCCTCAAAAAAAAAAAAAAAAAAGACTGCCAAAATTAGAAATCATCTTCTGCCTCTACCACCTGATTTCTACTCGCCAACCCATCTTCTGTACTTTATTCTCCATCTTAGCACCACCATCTAACCAGTTGCCCTCTAAACCAAAAACATTGATTATAAACTGCCTTTTCTCATCTTCATTCAATTACCAATTCTGTCTCCTAATTGTCTTTTATATATTCTCTGCTTTCCAAAACTAGGTCACAATTATGACTTTTTTGCTTGTCTTCCCCCAATCTGTCTCCTTGTTATTGCTTCTATGACCTTGCTGCAATAAATCTAATCACCATTTCCTAAACATCCTCCACTGAATGTTAGTAAAAATTATTTCCTCTAGCTGAAAAACTCTGTCATTGTCTTCTTGGTTATATTCATTTTTCAAACTAGTTGTTGCATTAAGTTGAACTAAAATCCACCTTTTAAGTTAAAAACTTAACATTTTAAAATTATAAGACTATAATTTCTATTACTATTATTAGTTTTTATTAACAAATAGTTGTGCACTTTGTAGTTGTTGCATTAAGTTGAACTAAAATCTACCTTTTAAGTTAAAAACTCTTAACATTTTAAAATTATAAGACTATAATTTCTATTACTATTAGTTTTTATTAACAAATTAATTGTGCACTTTGTCCTCTTCCCCTGATCTTGGTTTAGCTTAAAGGCCCTCCTTAATTAATTATCAGAGACTAAGTGATTGAAATCTCTGTATCAAAACCTCACACATTGTTGATTAAAATCTGTATTCTCAGCCAGATGTGGTGGCATGCACTGATAGCCCCAGTTACTCCACAGGCTGAGGTAGGATGATCTCTTGAGCCCAGGAGTTCAAGGCTACAGAGCTATGATTGTGCCTTTGAATAGCCACTGCACTTCAGCCTGGGCAACATAGTAAGACCTCATCTCTTAAAAAAAACAAAAAACTGTGTTCTCTTAATATTTTTCATCCCTAGGTAAATTTTTTTTTTCTATTTATGGAATGACAGGGAAGGTCAGTTCGTGGTCAAACTGCTGTGTGTGGCAAGCTGGTAGAATGAGGTAGCAAAGCTTTAAGAATCATGTCTTCACTCACTTGGTTTTACTTCAGATGCTTAGCCAAAGGATTTATTTCCTTCCCCCATTTGAAAGACTTTGAATATCTTTAAAACCTCTCTCTCCATTTCACTTTTTTTCTTCCCACAATATTGACTAAGAGAACAGAATTTGACAGAAAACTTAAGATGGAATGAGAAATATATAAACGAATTCATCAAAAGGCAGCAGTTAGTGATACACACATTACTCTACCAAAAAACATTTAATCTGTGTTATATACAAATCTTATACCTGCTCTTCTCCGTGACTCTTGTATGTAAGTGTGCATAAACTGAAGGCCAAATAATTCCCGTTCCTCTTCTTCATCTGTGCCTTCATTGGGAGGAAGTAATACTTCCAATTTCAGTGGGTTGTCTCTGAAGTTGACAAACCTAGAAGTTCATCAAAAACCAGTATTTTTATAGGTGTCATGGAAGTGTACATTTATTTCCCTGGAGAAAGGTCAAATGATAATATACTAAATTACTCGTTTTTAACTGGTTTCAATAACTGAACACCTTGGTGAGATGTGATATATCTCAAGAATCTGTGTTTTTTCGTAAGAGAAAAAAAACGCTAGCTTTAGACAGCTTACTTTCAAAGCTTATAAAAGCAACTGTTAGTCTAGTTGCACAGGCTGGAGTGTAGTGGCACGATCTGGACTCATGGCACCCTCCACCTCCTGGGTTCAAGTGATTCTTGTGCCTCAGCCTCCCAAGTAGCTGGGACTAGAGGTGCACACCATGACGCCCGGCCAATTTTTGTATTTTTAGTAGAGACAGGGTTTTGCCATATTGGTCAGGCTGGTCTCGAACTCCTGGCCTCAAGTGATCTGCCTGCCTCAGCCTCCTAAAGTGCTGGGATTACAGGTGTGAGCCACCGCACCTGGCCTACAGCATATATTTAATGCAATACAGCTTAACTTCTAAGAGCAATTTTAACATATCTTAAATATAAAATTAGTGCTATGAACTTAGTTTCTGCATATTTTATATACCTCCATCTTACTTATCATTGTGTCTTCACCACCCAGTACAAGGCAGGTAGTTGCTGAACAAGTGAATAAATGAATTATTTTGTTATGGAAGTTTTGGGTTTTAGTGGGTATTCTCTTATTCTCAATTGTTAGAAGATTAAGCTTTGGAAGAAAAATACTTGAGGGAGCTTTCAAGATGGGTTAAAACTTAAATGTCACATCTGAAACAGTAAAAATCCTAGAAGAAATCCTAGGAAAAACTCTTCTGGACATTGGCCTAGGCAAAGAATTTATGATGAAGACCTCAAAAGCAAACATAACAAAACCAAAAATAGACAAATGAGATTTAATTAGAAAAACTTCTGCACAGCAAAAGTAATAATCAACAGAGTTAATAGACAACCTACAGAATGGGAGAAAATATATGTAAATTATACATCTGACAAAGAACTAATATCCAGAATCTACAAAGAATTCAAACAACAAGAAAAAAACCAACCCCACAAGCGGGCAAAGGACATGAACAGACATTTCCCAAAAGAAGACATACAAGCAACCTAAAATAATCTAAAATAATTTTTAAAAAGAAAAAATACTTGACAGAGTTTTGATGGTACTTAGTAAAAAGTTATATCTAGTGGTTGTTTGTTTGTTTGTTTGTTTTTAAGAAATAGTCTCTGTTTCCCAAGCTGGAGTACAGTGGCGCAATCTTGGCTCACTGCAACCTCGAACTCCTGGGCTCAAGCAATCCTCCAGCCTCAGCCTCCCGAGTAGCTGTTATAGGCATGCACCACCACTCCCGACTAATATGTCTGCTTTCTATCAGTAACATAATTGTGTCCCTTTGTACTTATTAGGAAATAAACACTTTTATGCTTTTGATTTTTATGTTGTGAATGAAGTTTTTTTAGCTGTATAATTTTCATGAAAATGTCACCAATGGAGGACATTTCCTTTTTTTTTAGGTTGGTATTATAACATTTATTAAAATAATGCTATGGGTTAATACAAACAGCAAAGAACCAAAGAATTAAAATGCAAGCTATGTAAAATCCCAGCTAAAACCCAAAAATGTCTAATGTATTCATTCATTAGCTAACTAAAAGCCGAAAAAAGACAAGACACCCAATATAATAAAGTACTGCAAAACAATTGGCAATTTTCAGTTATCAAAATTGTGGATTTTGCATTTTGTATCATTTTCTCAATCAAGAAAAAAATTCCTTTTGAATGTTATATAACATACATGTAAAACAAGATAGAAAAATACACTATAAACTTGTAACAATGGCTGTAAATATTTTATCTTACATGTTTCTCATAGGCAATAGGTTGGTTATGGTACATACATAGCATGAAAATAAGATAATAAAGAATAGACAAAAATACATGTCAGCTGTATAACATACAAGTGACACTCCCATCTACCCATGCTAAAAAATTACATAATACTGTGAGAAAAAAAGTCTTAAAAACTACATATTTTAATAAAAAACAAATTCAATAAAGAATGATAATACTGAGAACCAAAGCATTCAGAGATTTCAAGTCATGCTTTTTTTCAGTTGATTGAAAATTTTGTCAACCAAGTTTTCAAAAGTTTGTTCAGAGCCAACATTATCCATAAATGTCACACATTTATTATTTCATACATTTACTTTCTTCCACATAAAAGACCTTTGATAAACATCTAAAATGGAGGACATTTCTTAAAGCTGATAAATCCCAAACTGCTTTAGTTTTAAGGATTCTTTCTTGAATAGACCAGTGTTATATGAATGCTATTCATCAAATTATAGAATTTCAACATCGGAAAAGATTTTTAAGATATCCATTCATATAAATAACAACGGAAATTTATTAATAACAATTTCTCTACATTACTTTTTTCTGCAGCCAGAAAGAAAGCAAGGTTTTTCAGTTTTGTGCCCACAACTTTTTACCTCAGATTTGCCATTTCTTCCATGCATACTGGAATATCTTGCAGTTTATTGTTGCTGAGAACAAGAGTACCCAGATTTTTCATATTGCTGATTGTTTGAGGCAAGCATGTTATTTCATTTCGTTGCAGCCATAATGTATGTAGATTTTGCATTCTGAAAAATTAAGGTTTCTACAATTAATTACATATAATATGAAAACATTGGTTTTGGAGTTTTAACAAATAATTTTAAGAGGTAGGGGTCTTATCATGTTGCCCACGATGGTCTCGAACTCCTAAGCTCAGGCTGTCCTCCCCTCTCAGCCTCCTAAAGTGCTGGGATTACAGGCGTGAGCCACTGCACCCAGCCTTTGGTTCTTATATTAAAAATCAAATGTTGTCTTTTACAACATCTTTAACCAGTGTACTTATTGAGTTAACTGACAACACATTACCTGGTTATTAGAGAAACCACATCAGGAAGTTCATCTCTACAGTACAACTCTCTTATCATATGGCAATAAAAATGAAATCAAATCAACATATTCTAGAATTCTTTCACTATTCTCATAGGATTTCTTGAAGAACTACTGTAAATGTTACCTAATCTGAGCTAGAGTCTTAGGAGAACAATCAAATGATGAATATGCCCATTTATAGCAAAGCAGTATGCATAATGTGTAACATCATGGACTCTGGGGCCAGGCTGCCTAGGTTCAAATCCTAGCTTGCCCACTTACTAACTTGAGCAAGTTAGCTAACATTAGTTTCTTCATCCACTTGTAAAGTTCATAGAAGTGCTTGGAATATACTAAGCAAGGTAGTTATTGTGTCATATTCTTGTTAATTTCTCAGTCAGACACTTTTGGCCAGGCGTGGTGGCTCGTGCATGTAATCCCAGAACTTTGGGAGGCTGAGGTAGGTGGATCACTTGAAAAAAGCCAGTTTTTTTCTTCTTCCCAAACCCTTTTACTTACTTGGAACAAATGAAAATATTCTGTTAAAACAGTGTATTTCAAACTAGTTGGACCTATTGTGATTGATTATGCTTGAGATCCCATTTGTCTTGCTTATTTTTCATAAGAGGTTTCAAGACTTTTATCATTAGCATAAAGAGTTATTTCTTTTACCTTTCTATAGTATCAGGAAGTTGTTCAAGTTTGTTGCTTCCCATGTCCAGCCACTCAAGGGCAGGCATACTCAACACAGCAAGAGGGATTGTAGTAAAGCGGTTCATACTCAGATCAAGGTGAGTAAGTTTTAGCAGATTGCTGAGCTGAAGAAGAAAGCAAGGTTTTTCAAAATAAATGTCCACAATGTAAACTACTTAAAAGACTCACATTGGTAAAGGAGATATTTCACATCCAGGAATGTTAACATTTTACTTGGGCTTTTTTAGTCATAGTAGTCCGCAACAAATTAAAAATAAATACAAAGCTAAATAACCTCCAGGGAAGTGGAAAACTCTCATAGAAAGTTCATCTATTTGAAGAAAATTTATCTTTCGTAATAACCAGGTTCCAGGGTTTATAGAATGTGCCTGGCAAAACCTTGTTTTCACTGAGAGTAAGCACCCATTATCATGTTTTCCTTTGATCCAGTAGTTGAGAATTGTATGGGAAAACTCAACATTTAACTTCCAAATAATAGTGGTGGAGGAAAGGGGTAGCTCATGCCTTATAATCCTAGCATTTTGGTAGGCAATTTGGTAGTTAGGAGGATCACTTCAGTCCAGGAGTTTGAGACCAGCCTGGGCAACATAGTGAGACCCTGTCTCTACAAAATAATTTAAAAATTAGCCGGGCATGGTGGCACAAGCCTGTGGTCCCAGCTACTTAGGAGGCTGAAGTGGGAGTATTGCTTGGGCCCGGGAGGTTGAGGCTGCAGTGAGCCAGAATCACACCACTGTACTCCAACCTGGGCAAAAGAGTTTGACTCTGTCTCAAAAAAAGACTGGTTAATAGACTGTACAAAATCACATAGCTTTTATGATGATGGAGCCAACTCAGAAACAAAAACACATGAGTTAGAAATAAAATATTTATTGGCCCTCTTGTATGTGTAAGAAATTATCCATATGATTATCATTTTTATTGTATGCAAAGTGATATGGTTTGGCTGTGTCCCCACCCAAATTTCATCTTGAATTGTACCTCCCATAATTCCCATGTGTTGTGGGAGGGACCTGGTGGGAAACAATTGAATCATGGGGATGGTTTCCCCCATACTGTTCTCATGGTAGTGAATAAGCCTCATGAGATCTGATGGTTTTATGAGGGGTTTCCCTTTGCACTTGGTTCTCATTCTCTCTTGCCACCATGTAAGACGTGCCTTTCACCTTCTGCCGTGATTGTGAGGTCTCCCCAGCCACGTGAAACTGAGTCCATTAAACTTCTTTTTCTTTATTAATTACCCAGTCTTGAGTACGTCTTTATCAGCAGTGTGAGAACAGACTAATACACAAGGGTATACATTTCATTAAATTGAACTATTAGAAGATATAATGTATACGTATATACTATGTTTTATTTGCAAGAGCAACAATTGTTGGTGACAAGTTTGCTGGTTTGGAAGAAAAGTCTGATATACTAATTAAGATAAAGTGGGAGAAGGGAATAGTCTATTTTATTTTATTATTTTTCTTAACTTTTATCTTGTAAAGTCATTGTTTTCAAAGCCAAAGCACCATGGAAACTTCTTCACTGATTCTAAGAGCATCAAATATTTTCAAAAAGTAATACAAATGTCTTTATTTTTATATGATCAATTTGGTTTGACCAATAACAAGACATCATACCAAATCAAAGTTTGGAGGCATTCCAGTCCCATTGCTATCACCACATTGTCTGTGCTTTATGATAACGATTTATTAATTCAAAAAGCATTTAAGTAATCACTACAACCTAGGCTCTGCCCTCAATTCTGAGATGTAATACAACTCTCATCCTGGCCTTCAAGGAGATCACAGTTTAACAAATGATGTCAGTACTGTGATAATAATAGAAGTATCTTTTACACTAAATCTTTCTCCAATTAAAAACCTGCATTATACTTAAGGAACTGGTTTTCTCTAAATATTTTTTCTGAAATACATAGAATTTTCTCATTAGTTTTATTATTGTTAACAACCACACATTGAGAGGTCAACTACTGCAGATGGAAAGTACAATCATAGGCATTTATATCTTTCTAACCTCTTGTGGAAGATCACATATATCTCTGTTAACAGCCAGTTCTAGTTTCTCCAAGCTGGCACAATTACTTAGTTCCTTGGGGACAGTCTTGATTTTGTTGTAGCTGAGAATCAGTTCCTGAAGTCTAGTAAGCAGTCCTATAAAAAATAATATACAATAGAGAGGAGTTGGATATAAAATAATCTTTATAGTTTTTAAGGTATTACAGCATAACTTCTTTTTTTTTTTTTTTTGAGATGGAATCTCGCTCTTTCGCCCAGGCTGGAGTGCAGTGGTGCTATCTCGGCTCACTGCAAGCTCCGCCTCCCGGGTTCACGCCATTTTCCTGCCTCAGCCTCCGGAGTAGCTGGGACTATAGGTGCCCGCCACCGCGCCTGGCTAATTTTTTGTATTTTTAGTAGAGACGGGGTTTCACCGTGTTAGCCAGGATGGTCTCGATCTCCTGACCTCGTGATCCGCCCACCTTGGCTTCCCAAAGTGTTGGGATTACAGGCGTGAGCCACCGCGCCCGCTCTACAGCATAACTTACTTGCCAGTTTTGTATTGGCAAATTCGGACTTCTTAGTGTCTTCCCTTTTCCCAGTCTGTGTCCTGTCCCTTCTTCAAACAAGGGACAAGTTTATCCGTGCAATAGGAAAAAAAAAAAATCCAAAACTATTTTCATTCTGTTTTATCTACACAAAATCCTCAGCAATTTTCTATTTGGATTTTTTTTTCCCCATTTGAGGAATCTTCTTGTTTTGCTTTATTGCCTTCAACCTGTTGTTTCCTAAGAGGAATAGCTGAGCCGACAATATTGTTCCAAGAATCTACAGGATATTTCCAAAGAGGCTTTTCTCTCATTGAAATCTCATCTTGAATCACCTCAGTAGATCCAGAAACTTGAATCCTCTAGAAGCTTCAATTTAGATTAAATGTTTAAAATTTCTCAAGGTTGAGGGCTGTATAAAGAGGTCTTTATTCCATGTATCCAAAAAAATCTTAATAAAAAGCACATCTGCAGGTGGATAAAATAGCACAGGACTAAAAGTAATCTTTCTTACCAATCCCTGGAGGTATCTCTGAAATTGTGTTTCGAGATAAATCTAACACAATGAGGTTCTGGAATCTTCCAATGAATTCAGGAATTTTCAGCAAACCAGTTCTATGAAGTTGCCATTCCTGTAGTTGATTCAGTTTCAGCAGAGAAGAAGGGAGGGTCTACAGCAAAAGAAATGATGGTTGTTGTATATTACTTAAATTGTTTTAGTATCACGCCACCCTGGAATGTGAAATTTGACTTATACAAGCACTTTGGAATATTTGGAATTTGTTTTCCTTAATGGGTTACTTTTCCAGGTGCTTTGTGTGACTTCCGGGTTTTAAGATCTTTTTTTTTTTTCTTTTTCTTTTTTTTTTTTTTTTTTTTTTTTTTTTTGGCTAAACCTGCAAACCCCAATCATGATAGAATAAACAAAAATATTTTGATCAATAATGTACACACATCCAGTATGTCCTGATGATTCTGTTATGCAGTATTAGGCTTTCCTAAAGTACATATATGTTATTGAAAATGAGACAATCCAAAAAAATAATTTCAATCAATAATTCAAACTGCTTTTCCACTTCTGTTTTGAAATATATGAATATTTTTAAAAATTTATTTTTTAATTTGAGAATCTTAAGAGTTTCAACTATTGTGAACTCTGTGCCGTTTCCCTTTCAGCCTAAAATAGCCAGTAGAGAATATAAAGGAGCTAACTCTAACAAACACCGACATAAAACATAAAAACAAACACTGACCCAAGGGTTAGAAGCTCTTGTAAAAATTAGAGTGTGCCTAATATAGTTAACCAACTGTGAGTTTGTGTGTAAGGGGAAGAAAGAATATGAGTTAGGTGGTAGACCCGCTGAAAATACTATTATTTCCATTCCATTAATTGAGCATTTCTTTGGAAAAGCAATATTATTTTTATTAGGCAGATGGTTATCTTTTTTTATGGGAAATGAGAGGTTGCTATAAGAAGTATTAATAGGAGAAATATCACAAATGATTGAGGTTTAGGCAGGGTGGAAGCAAACTGAACTTTTGCAAAATAATTGTGAAGTTGTGTTTCTTTTCAGTTGCTCATGTTGCTCAAATTCATTTGGTGTATTATTAAAATTAGTTTCCAACTATTCTAGTCTTAATTACACAGTCTCAGAATCATTCTCTCAATTGACTCACAAAATGCAAAATGTGGAAAATCAAATATTCTATAAAATCTTACCTTCCATTCCTCTTTTTCTATCTTCAAAATGACTCTTCCATCTTCCCTGGTGACCTTTTCTCTTAGCTTGGTTAAGCTTACTCGTTCTTCCCAGATCCGCACTAGCCTAGGAAACCAGGAAATCATCTTAGTTCGTAGACAATTACATAAGTGGCATTCACTTTATATATATATATTTATATTTATTTATTTATTTATTTTTGAGATGGAGTTTCACCTTTTGCCCAGGCTGCAGTGCAGTGGCCCGATCTCGGCCCACTGCAACCTCTGCCTTCCAGTTTCAAGTGATTCTCCTGCCTCAGAATCCCGAGTAGCCAGGATTACAGGCATCCGCCACCACACCCGGCTAATTTTTTGTATTTTTAGTAGAGATCGGTTTTCACCATGTTGGCCAGGCTGGTCTCGAACTCCTGACCTTGTGATCCACCAGCCTCAGCCTCCCAAAGTGTTGGGATTACACGTGTAAGCCACTGCACCCAGCCACTTTTATATATACATATTTTTAAATGACCTGTCAAAAACAACCATTTGACTATTGGTACCTGGAAATCAGACAATAACTTATTTTGCAAGAATTATAAATATGATTAGTACCACAAATGCCCTACTTTTAAAATTTTAAAAAGTATCATAACTCTATAGATTTTATTAATAATAGCTTTTTTGAGGTCTGATACACATACTATAAAAATTACTTTTTTAAGTACACAATTCAGTAAATTTTGGTATATTCACAGATTTGTGCAACTATCATCACTATCTAATACCAAAGCATTTTATCACTCAAAAAGGAAACTCCATACCCATTAGCAGTCACTCTCCATTCTTCCCTCTCATACCTCTTGGTAATCACTAATCTACTTTTTGTATATGGATTTTCCTATCCTGGACATTTTATTTAAATGTGATCATACAATAAATAGCCTTTGTGTCTGCTTCTTTCACTTAGCATCGTTTTTTTCAAAGTTCATCCATGCTGTAGCATGTATTAGTACTTCACTTCTTTTTGTGGCAGAATGATTCCTCTGTATGGATCTACCACATTTTGTTTATCAATTCATCAACTGATGGACATTGGGTTAATTCCACTATTGGCTATTTGGAATAATGCTGCTATGAATATTGATGTACAAATTTTTGTGTGACCATGTTTTCATTTTTCTTGGGTATATTCCTAGGAGTAGAATTGCTGA
Source organism: Pongo pygmaeus (assembly GCF_028885625.2). Classification (NCBI taxonomy): domain Eukaryota; kingdom Metazoa; phylum Chordata; class Mammalia; order Primates; family Hominidae; genus Pongo; species Pongo pygmaeus. Next base: position 129,862,371 of record NC_072373.2, on the reverse strand, counting down.
GTCATATGGTAACTTTTATGTTTAACATTTTTCCTTTTTTGAGACAAAGTCTCACTCTGTCATCCAGGCAGGAGTGCAGTGGCACCATCACAGCTCACTGCAGCTTCAACCTCCCAGGCACAAGTGATCCTCCCACTTCAGCCTCCTGAGTAGCTGGGACTACAAGCATGCTCCACCATGCCCAGCTAATTTTTGTATTGTTTGTGGAGACAGGGTTTTGCCATGTTGCCCAGGCTGGTCTCAAACTCCTAAACTCAAGCAACCCGCCTGCCTTGGCCACCCAAAGTGCTGGGATTACAGGCGTGAACCACCGTGCCTGGCTATGTTTAACATTTTCAGAAACTGCCAAGCTGTTTCCAAAATGGCTGCACCATTTTACATTCCCACCAGTGGCATATCAAGGTTCTGATTTCTTCACATCCTCACCAATATTTGCTATTGTCCCTCTTTTTTATTATAGCCATCTAGTGGGGGTGAATGGTATCTGATTGTGGGTTTGATTTGCATTTTCCTGGTGAATAATCTATAGATATTTAATAGACTTTGTAATGGCTTGCAAAGAATACAGTTCAACTTCAGAATTCAATTTCATCTTACTACATGTTAATTTTATCTAGTCTTTACTTTTTACATATAAAAATGTATAAAATCTTTGTCATTCTGAAGCACATTCCTATTGACTTTTGATCTATTGCAAACGTAAGAATGATCTCAAACTAGAAAAATGCAAACTAGAAACTGGAAAACCAGCCAGGCATGGTGGCTCATGCCTATAATCCCAGCACTTTTGGAATGCTGAGGCGGGTGGAGTTCGACACCATCCTGGCCAACATGGTGAAACCCCATCTCTACTAAACATACAAAAATTAGCTGGGTGTGGTGATGCGTGCCTGTAGTCCCAGCTACTAGGAAGGATAAGGCAGGAGAATTGCTTGAACCTGGGATGCAAAGGTTGCAGTGAGCCAAGATTGCACCACTTTACTCCAGCCTGGGCAACAGAGCGAGACTCTATCTCAAAAAAAAAAAAAAAAAGGAAACTGGAAAACCTTTTGCAAAAAGCTATTTCTATCCCAGAAAATTATTCACTCATGAAAAAGAGAGTAAGTTTAGAATTGAAAATTTTGAAATTTTAGCCTGTTAAAAGGATACATAATAAATATAAGCAGTCCTCAAAGCATGAAGTTTAACTAATTTGAGTATTTGTTTGCCAGAAATCTCTTGACATTCTGAGAGTTAATACATATTTTTAGCAATTTTGCATATTAACTGATCTTCAATAAGAATTTTATTTTAATGAACAGAAAGCCAAAAGTAAACAAAGTGTTGAATTTGCTGTCTTTAAGTATTTGGGTTTGTAAAATACTTCTCTTAGTATCTGTGTATTTTAATCTATCACTTGCCTAAAATTTAATCTGCTAACAGGTGCCCTGTGGCAGTGGGACATGTGTGGCCTTCTGATCTAAACAGCTAAGCTTCCCATAGATGTGGATAACTGAGAAAAAATGTGTAATGTCAGCTATTCAATTATATAACTTATTATAAAAATAGAACTATTCAAACAATGGGTTTAATGGTTATTAATTATTACTAAGAAAGAAATGAAATTCAGAGCAAGATTTAGTAACAAGAAATTAGGAATCTTATTCCTTGACCTTTAACTTAAGGAATTAATCCAGTAACCATTATAGCCAAGTACTAGACATTGGAGATAAAAAAGCTCTGTCCTTACTGAGTTTACGGTCAGGCTATTATTAGAAAAATCTATTTCCATCTCTGTAATGATCGCTAAATTCTTTCTGGTTCTGTATTTTTATGATCTAAGTCCAGAATATACCATTTATTAATTTGGTTACCTTGAGCAAGACATCCTCCACCTGTGGGCCTTACCTATAAAATGTGAGGTTATAATTAAATGATATCTATGTATTTGCCAGCTCAAATATTCTCTAATTCCTATACAGCTTTTTCTAAAAAAAAAAAAAAAAAAAATTGAGAAAGGCCGTCTCTATGTTGCCCAGTCTGATCTCGAACTCCTGAGCTCAAGCAATCCTCCCGCCTCAGCCTCCCAAAGCACTGGGATTACAGGTGTGAAACTGCTTATTTTAATTTTGATATTCTTTCAGGTCTCTAATCGAAATTTTATAACTCTTCTAAAACCCTTTTGAGGCCGGGTGTGGTGGCTCACGCTTGTAATCCCAACACTTTGTGAGGTCAAAGCAGGTGGATCACTTGAGGTTAGGAGTTTGAGACCAGCTGGCCAACATGGTAAAACCCCGTCTCCACTAGAAATAGAAAAATTAGCTGGGCATGGTGGTGTGGGCCTGTAATCCCAGCTATTCGGGAAGCTGAGGCAGGAGAATCACTTGAACCCAGGAGGCAGAGGTTGCAGTGAGCCAAGATTGCACCAATACACTCCAGCCTAGGTGACAGAGTGAGACTCTGTCTCTAAAAGAAAAAATAAAATAAAATTTGATTCTACAGATTTTATTGTAGAATAAGGCCTTTTTCCGATACTGCCACACCAACCATTACCTAAGTACTTGATTTTTTCAAGGAGCTTGGCATCAAAAGGGAGAAAACACAATTTCTGTTTAAACTGTAGGCTTTTTTTTTCTTTCATTTTTTAGCTAAAGCTCTAGCCACTTTTAGCTGAAAGAAGCAGCATTAGATTACATTCTTACCCTTCTTACCCCTTGCCTGTGTACTGACCCCTTTCAAATCTGCTTCTTTTGTCTACTTCCTTGCCACTCAGTGTGATTTGCAGAACAGCAGCATCATTGTCTCCTGGGAGCTTGTTAGAAATCCAGACTGTTGGCCCTACTCCAGACTTACTAACCCAGAAGCGATTTTAATAAGATCCCTACGGGATTCCTACAAAGACAAGTTTGAGAAACACTGCTTTATTTCAGAGCAGAGTAAAAAAGTTAAGGACATTTCTTTGGGTTACCCTTGGTCAGTTTTAAATTTCTATGAATTTTCCAGTTAGCCTTTTCTCTGGCAATCAGCTTCTCTGTCTCAATTTAAAAGGTCTCTCAGATTCTTACCATTTTGCATCAGTTATGGTTGTTTATTTATTAATTTTTTTCTTTTTTTTTTTTTTATGAGACAGTGTCTTGCTCTGACGCCCAGGCTGGAGTGCAGTGGGTGTGATTGTGACTTACTGCAGCCTTGACCTCCAGGGCACAATCGATCCTCCCGCCTCACCCCTCTGCCTCCCAAGTAATGGGGACTACAGGTGCATGCCACCATGCCCAGCTAACTTTTTGTTTTAGAGATGGGGTCTTGCTATATTGCCCAGTCTGGTCTCAAACTTGTTGGGCTCAAGAGATCCTCCTACCTCAGCCTGCCAAAGTGCTGGGATTACAGGCACAAGCCAGCATACCTGGAAAATTATTTATTTAGTCATATTACAGGTTTTAAACCTAACCTTTGATCTCTATATAATTTACTTTTAAAGTAGTTTATACTTAATTTTAACCACAATCCAAGCTTTATAATACCGTACAATGATTTTACAATGTAATTGTTTTAAGATTAAGGGAAAGGTGCTTTGAAAAACTACATTACACAAATTCCATGTAATGTTTCTAAAAGTAGAAGCTGATTTTGGTCTAACTTAACTTTTGGAAATTACATTTTGCTAACAGAGAATCCTCCTCCCTAATCATAAAACAGATGATGCCAAAAGAGAACAAGCAGTAAGTAAGGGCAAGACTGCACACTCATTATTCCTATATAGAGAACTTCTGAAATTTCTGAAATTAAGTGATTCTTAATTAATGACAAAGATCCCTTTTATCAAAACTTTAGTCAGGCTCCACATCCTCTGCTTGACCAGGCTTGACCTTGGGCTTCCCTCTCTATCCTTGCAGAATCCACTTTGAACACGAATCTTGCTATGTCTGCACACTTACTAAAAACTAAGTGGGAAAAATTATTCCTCCCTGTCAAGATCTTTTGTTTTTATAGATATTTAGCAACACAAATCATTGCTCATCAGTAGCTTCTTGCCCCCCACCCTTGTTTACTGGAAGAATACCAATTGCTTCCAAGTCCAAGTGTTTACCAAGTAATCCAGGTGATAAGGTTTGGCTATGTCCCCACCCAAATCTCATCTTGAATTGTGGCTTCCATAATTCCCACGTGTTGTGGGAGGGTCCCAGTGGGAGATAATTGAATCATGGGGGCAGTTTCCCTTATACTGTTCTCATTCTCTCTCCCAAGATCTGATGGTTTTATAAGAGGTTTCCCCTTTCTTTTTTTTTTTTTTTGTTGTTGTTGTTGTTGTTGAGATGGAGTTTCACTCTTGTTGTCCAGGCTGGAGTGCAATGGTGCAATCTTGGCTCACTGCAACCTCTGCCTCCCAGGTTCAAGCAATTCTCCTGCCTCAGACTCCCAAGTAGCTGGGATTACAGGCACGCACCACCACTCCCAACTAATTTTTTGTATTTAGTAGAGACGGAGTTTCACCATGTTGGTCAGGCTCGTCTCAAACTCCTGACCTCAGGTGATCCACCCACCTCAGCCCTCAAAGTGCTGGGATTACAGGCATGAGCCACCATGTCCGGCTGAGGATTCCCCTTTCATTTGGTTCTCATTCTCTCTTTGCTGACTGCCATGTAAGATGTCCCTTTGCTCTTCCTTTGTCTTCCACCATGATTGTGAGGCCTCCCCAGCCATGTGGAACTGTGAGTCAATTAAACCTCTTTTCTTTATAAATTACCCAGTCTCAGGTATGTCTTTATCAGCAGTGTGAAAATGGACTAAAATAGTAAATTGGTACCAATAGAGTGGGGCACTGCTGTAAAGATACCCAAAAATGTGGAAGTGACTTTGGAACTGGGTAACAGGCAGAGGTTGGAACAGCTGGATGGCTCAGAAGAAGAAAAGAAAATGTGGGAAAGTTTGGAACTTCCTAGAGACTTGTTCAATGGCTTTGACCAAAATGCTGATAATGATATGGACAATGAAATCCAGGCTGAGGTGATCGCAGATGGAGATGAGGAACTTGTTGGGAACTGGAGTAAAGGTCACTCTTGCTATGTTTTAGCAAAGAGAATGGCAGCATTTTGCCCCTGCCCTAGAGATCTGTGGAACTTTGAACTTGAAGAAGATGATTTAGGGTATCTGAAGGAAGACATTTCTAAGCAAAGCATTCAAGAGGTGACTTGGGTGCTGTTAAAAGCATTCAGTTTTAAAAGGGAAACAGAGCATAAAAACTCAGAAAATTTGCAGCCTGAGGATGTGATAGAAAAGAAAAACCCATTTTCTGAGGAGAAATTCAAGCTGGCTGCAGAAATTTGCATAAGTAATGAGGAGCCAAATGTTAATCACCAAGACAATGGTTTTATAAGAGGTTTCCCCTTTCACTTGGTTCTCATTCTCTCTTTGCCAGCTGCCATGTAAGATGTCCCTTTGCTCTTCCTTCATCTTCCACCACGATTGTGAGGCCTCCCCAGCCATGTGGAACTGTGAGTCAATTAAGCCTCTTTCCTTTATAAATTAGCCAGTTTCAGGTATGTCTTTATCAGCAGCATGAAAACGGACTAATACACCAGGGATGAATCTTAATTTGTCTAAACCAATCAGTCTCATTCCCCTAGAAGGTAACTGGGTTAGATGTGTACAAATGATCCAATTCTGGCCAATGAGAAGTGAGGGAGAGGTTTGTTGGGGACCCTCTGTGAAAGATTTCCTTACTCTTAAAGAAGAAATAGAAAAAAATAGTTTCCACTTTTCTGAAAACATAATGATGATTGGCTGTGATGCCTGGAAGTGCATCAGACATCTTGTAACATTGAAGGAAGCTAATCTGAAGATCAGACTGACACAGGGATTAACAGCGGAAGGTGAAAAAAGAAAAAGCTGACTTTTAAAAGATGTTGAGGCTTTGCATTGACTATCTTCAGAACAGCCTCACTTCCCTATCGCTTAAACCATCTTTAGTTGAATTTTCTGTTATTTGTTAACTGACATTTGCAAATAACATTTGGTAATTTAATGTTTAGAAACAGGCAGTGGCCTGGCATGGTGGCTCATGCCTGTAATCCCAGCACTTTGGGAGGCCAAGGTGGGTGGATCACCTGAGGTCAGGAATTCAAGACCAGCCTGGCCAAAATGGCGAAATCCTGTCTCTACTAAGAATACAAAAATTAGCTGAGTGTGGTGGCATGCGCCTGTAATCCTAGCTACTTGGGAGGCTGAGGCAGGGAGAATCACTTGAATCTGGAAGGCGGAGGTTGCAGTGAGCTGAGATCATGCCATTGCTCTCCAGCCTGGGCGACAGAGTGAGACTCTATTTCAAAAAAATAATAATAATAATAATAATAATAATGATAGAAAGAGACAATGAATGAGAATTGTATGGAACTATATGAATCTATGAGGAAAGGGACTATTTTTGCAGGATTAGTAGAATACCTTTTGGAGATATCCAATCAGGAAAGTGGGTAAGATAAAATGGAGGCAGAGGAAATGAGAGTCAAATAAATATAGCCCAGATCAAGGAATCAAGTGATCCAGCAGCTCTGGCTAGAACACATGGCTATTAAAACAAATGAGAATCTGCTGTACCTTCTACTGCCAAATATTGTTTTAGGTCCTAGGGCATATAATGCTGAACATACAATCCTGAAAATTAGACTGTATGATACTAATCAAACTTTGATGAATGTTAAACAGAGTCCTATGAGGGTATAAGATAGCTACTATTTTCACATTTGTATTTTTTGTGACTTCTATCGCATAGACAAATTTAATTGAGTCAGCTGTTTTCTTTAAGTATATTTTGAGTTTTCAGTAAATAAAATTCTATATCAAATTCAATAATAAGGCATTTAGAATGCTCTTTTTTATGGTGATAATAATATGAATTTTCACTAATTCAAAATAATAAATGTGTTTTAGCATACTTGTGTTGAAATTCCTTCTCTCGCTTCAGGTCTTCATTGAGTTTCTTTATTCTTTTTTCCCAAACTTCCTTTACAGCATTGACAGCCCCAGTACAAACCACATTTTCTGTCATGATTTCTCCACATTGTCATAGAGTCACCAACTTCATTAGGTTTTGAATAGCTGAATCATAGATACCATTTCAGAAAGGACCTAAATGTACCAGAGAAAAAAAGCAATGTTTCAGACTGTTCATTGAGTACCATAATGATCATAATAGCTAATATTTATAGAACACATTCCATGCTCCAAAAACTATTTTATATACTTTACATGCCATATCATATTTAAAAATTCTCATAAAATACTATAATATAGGTGCTTTTATTGACTAATTTATAGATGAGAAAATTAAGCTTTAAAGAAGGTGAACAATTTTCTTGGGGGTCTCATATCTAATATATGATTCCTTCGTTACTATGTAATTCACAATAATGAAAAACTGCTACTAGTCTTCATGTCCAATTATAGGAAAATGGTTAAATAATGGAAATTTTTTAAAAGACTGGAATCTTGAGATATCAGTCTAATCAGGACACCATATGCACAAGTAGAAATTCAGTTAAGTGATAATATATTGGGATTGTTTCCTTTTCTGTAAAATAAATTGCAAATGGACGATGCAGTATTAAGGATTTTGACCTGAATCTCAGAAATGAAAGGAAAATACTCAATAATAGGAGAATGGTTATTTAAATTATGTTAGGTACATTTTATGGAATGTCCTATGGCCTTAACATAATCACATTGATTTTTTACCAAATTAGCATTAATAAAAGAATTTGATTCACAATTATTTGAATTATTTCCTTTCAAATTCAGGAATACAAAGACATTCACAATCACTTCTATTCAACATTATAGGAAAACCAAAATGGAAGTAAAGTAAATAGAAAGTAATGTAGTTGGAAAAGAAAGCAATAAAATTTGCAACAACATAGGGAAACAGACACTTTGCTTCATCAATGGTGGTATTACTATATTCTGTATGGAGAGAAACTTGGTAATATTTATTAAACTCACTAATTCTCATCCACACTTCTAGCAATTTATCCCTCAAATATTTTTGAAGTTATTCACAGTGTTTTTCACAACAGCAAAATATTGTAAACAACCTAACATTTCCTCAGTAAACTATAATCTACCTATATCATGGGAGATTATATAGCTCAAAAAAAGGAAAAGTATCTTATATATTCATATGCCATGATCTCCAAAATATATAATTATCCCACAGTTTATCCATTCTAATGAATGTGAATATTTGGGTCCCAGAGCTTTGCTCTTATAAGAAGTAATGTTTCTAAAATTAATGTTTTTATCTTCTTGGTGTTCCAGTGGAATTATTTCTATTGGGTACATATCTAGAATTAGAATTGCTGGATCATAGTATATGTAAATGTTCCAACTTATAAGACAGAGCCAAATTGTTTTCCAAATTGATTGTGCCCATTTATACTCTTACTACCACTGTATAAGGGTCCCTGTTGATCTACATCTACTACTGCATAAAGCCATATCCTAGGGTGGTCATAATTTGTACTTCCCTGATGATTAAGTGTTCCAAGTTAATATACAAAGGTTGTCCAGTTAAAGAAAAGATAAAATCCTGAGTGTTGTTTATGAGAGGCACACCTAAAAAATAAAGATAGAGAAAAGTGGACAGTACAAGAACAGGAAAAGATCCACTCCTAGGTATATACCCAACAGAAATGAAAACATATGTTCTCACAAAATCCTGTACATGAATGCTGATAGAAACAGTATTCATAATAGCTAAAAAGTGGCAACAACACAAATGGCCATCTACTGATGAATGGATAAACAAGATGTGGTATATCCATACAATGGAATGTTATTTGGCCATAAAAATGAATGAAGTATAGATACATGCCACAGTATAAATAAACTTTGAAAAAAATTATGCTAAGTGAAAGAAGTCAGACACAAAAGACCACATATATAAGCTCATTTATATGAAATGTCCAGAATAGGCAAATCTGTAGATTCAAAAAGTAGCTTCGTGGTACCCAGGGGATTTGTTGAGGGGGAAATTGGGAGTGACTGCTAACTGTACAGTTTTTTGAGTGATGAAAATGTTCTAGAATTAGTGATGATGATTGTACAACTCTTGAATAAAACTACTGAGCTGTACACTAAAAGAGAGAATTTATATATGAATTATATTTCAATTAATTTTTTCTTTCTTTTTTATATCTTTATTTCTTTCCTTTCTTCCTTCCTCCTTCCCTCCCTCCATCCCTTTCTTCTTTCCTTCTTTGCTCTTTTGAGACAGGGTCTCACTCTATCACCCAGGCTTGAATATAGTGGCGGGATATGACTCACTGCAGCCTTGACCTCTGGGCTCAAGTGATCCTCCCGCCTCAGCCTCTCAGGTAGCTGGAAGTATAGGCATGTGCCACCATGTCTGGCTAATCAATTAATTTTTTTGAGAACTGAGAAAGATATACTATGCAAACACTAAGCAAAAGAAGGCTAGTATCAATATATTAATAGCAGACAAAATGGACTTTAGGCACAAATACTTTACAGATATAAAAGATCAATTCATATCATAATAAAAGATTTAATCCACAAGAAATATGAAACAACTTTCAACTATATGCCTCTAATAACATGGCTTCCAAATATACAAAGGAAAATTGACAGAACTAAAGGGAAAAATCAAGGAATCCAGAATTGAAGTGGGATATTTTAACCATTCTTTCAGCAATTGGTTGCACAAGCAGTTTAAAACTTAGGAAGAATACTGAAAATTTGAACCACACAATAAATAAACTTACTTAAATGATAAATAAAGAACTATATCCTACAATGACAGAATACATAATGCTTTAAAAAACACATGGAAGAGTCACAGAAAAAAAATCTCATATTGGGGTCATAGAGCAAGTCTCAGTCAATTTCAAGGGATTAAAGTAGCATGAAGTTTTTTTTTCTAATCAAAATATAAACTTGCTAGAAATCAATAATGAAAAGATACCTGGAAAAAAAGCCTTTATTATTTCAGCTAAGGAAACATACTTTTTTTTTTCTTTCCTTCTTCTTCTTCTTTTTTTTTTTTTTTTTTGAGACATGGTCTTGTTCTGTCCCATAGGCTGGAGTGCAGAGGCGTGATCTCAGCTCACTGCAGCCTCAAACTCCAGGACTTAAGTAATCCTCCTGCCTCAGCCTTCCAAGTAGCTGGGACTACAGATGTGTGCAACCATGCCTGGCTGTGTTTTTTTTTTTTTTTTTTTTTTTTTTTGTAAAGATAGGGGTCTTGCTATGTTGCCTGGGCTGGTCTCAAACTCCTGGGCTCAAATGATCCTCCCACCTCAGCCTCCCAAAGTGCTGAGATTACAGGCGTGAGCTACTGCACCCATCCATGAAACACACTTCTAAATAACCTATAGTCAAAGAAGCTATCATCATGAAATTAGAAGGCATTTTGAACGGAATTAACAAAAATACCACAAATCAAAATGTATGGAATATAGGTAATGTAGTAGAGGGAAATTTCTAGACTTAAGTATACATTTTAGAAGAAATGAGGCTAAAAAATTTACATCCATTTCAAGAAGCTAGATACAGCAAAACAAACACAAAGAAAACAGAAGAAAGGGAATATTATAGATAAACACATACATGTATAAAATTTTAAAATGACACAATAGAATACAATAATAACAATCTAAAATCTCTCCACAAATAAAATGCTGGTCCCAGAGATGACTTCAATAGCAAATTCTACCAAGCATTTGAGGGGTAAAAATAACACTAATCATAGCATGGACTCTTCCTGAGAATAGAAAAGACTCCCCAGTTCAGATTATGAAATTAGCATACGCTTGATACCAAACCCTAAGAATGGTAATTCTAGAAAGAAAAATACAGACTAATCTAACAAATATATTACAGAGAAAAATCCTAAACCATATACTGGCAAACCATATCTGGCAATATAGGAAAAAGAAAATACTGGCCAGGCACAGTGGCTCATGCATGTAATTCCAGCAGTTTGGGAGGCCGAGGCAGGCAGATCACTTGAGGTCAGGTGTTATAGACCAGCCTGGACAACATGGTGAAACCCCGTCTCTACTAAAAAAATACAAAAAAGGCCAGGCGTGGTGGCTCATGCCTGTAATCCTAGCACTTTGGGAGACCGAGGTGGGCAGACTGCATGAACTCAGGAGTTCGAGACCAGCCTAGGCAACACAGTGAAACCCTGTCTCCACTAAAATACCAAAAAATTGTGGCCGGGCACAGTGGCTCATACCTGTAATCCCAGCACTTTGGGAGGCCGAGGTGGGGGGATCACGAGGTCAGGAGATCAAGACCATCCTGGCTAACATGGTGAAACCCTGTCTCTGCTACAAATACAAAAAATTAGCCAGGCGTGGTGGTGGGCACCTGTAGTCCCAGCTACTCGGGAGGCTGAGGCACGAGAATGGCGTGAACCTGGGAGGCAGAGCTTGCAGTGAGCTGAGATCACGCCACTGCACTCCAGCCTGGGTGACAGGGCGAGACTCTGTCTCAAAAAAAAAAAAAAAAATTAGGAGGTTGCAGCGAGCCAAGATCATGCCATTGCACTCCAGCCTGGGTGACACAGCAAGAATCTGTCTCCAAAAAATAAATAAATAAATAAATAAAAATAAAAAATACAAATTTAGCCAGGTGTGGTGGCGTGCACCTGTAATCCCAGCTACTTGGGAGACTGAAGCAGGAGAATCGCTTGAACCCAAGAGGCGGAGGTTGCAGTGAGCTGAGACGGCGGCACTGCACTCTAGCCTGGGCGACAGAGCCAGACTCTGTCTCAAAACAAACAAACAAACATAAAAAACAAAAAAAGAAAATACATTATAGCCATGTTGGGTTTATTCCAGAGATTAAGGTTTGTTTGCTTACCTTTGTTTGAGAAATCAATTAATGTAATATTCTGAATAGACTAGAAGAGAAAGAAAATATGATCATTCCAATAGATGTAGAAAATTATTAAAATTTAATATCATGTGATTAAAAACAAGTCTTAACATACTCTAAGTAGAAGATAATTTCTTTAACCTAACCAAGTATATCTAATAAAAACCTGCAGCAATCATACTTGATAGTGTAACATTGAAAGCCTTTCATGTAAAATTAGTAAAAGATGTCTGCTCTCACGACTTCCATTCAATACTGTATCATGGCTCTACCAATTGCATAAAAGCAAGAAAAAGAAACAAAAGGCTTCAAGTTTGAAAAGGAATTTAAAAAAAAGAACATTTTTCATGAGTACAATTATGAACTAGAAAATCCAAGAGAATTTACAACTAAATATATAGAATTTAGCAAGACTTCTGACAAGTCAATATTTTGAAAAATCAATTATGTGTCTATATTCCAGCAGAAAATAGATATTAAATTGTTAAAAATATACTATTTTCAATAGCGTAAAAATCAAATTCTTAACAATAAACAGAATGTAGAAAACTAAAAATTAGAGTGAAATTAAAGAAGGTCTAAATAAATGAAGAGATGTACATCATATTTATTGATCAAGACTCAATCTGTAAAAATGTCAGTTATCCCCACATTGAACTATAATCAATCTCAATACAAAATTCATTTGGAGAAGGAGAGAAGCAACCTGACAATCAGTTTCTAATTTTTAATGTCAATTCTAAGGATACAAAATAGCCCAGACGCTCTCGCCAAAGAAAACTAGAGTGGGAGGATTTATTCTACATTCGTCAAGATCTCTTTTAAAGCTATAGTACTAGATAATGTTATTGGTGCAATAGAAAAACATATCAGTGTACCTGAATAAGGAACCCCAGAAACAGACTCATATACACATAGGCACTGCAGAACATTGTGGAATTTTTTTTTTTTTAGACGGGGTCTGGTTCTGTCACCCAGGCTGGAGAGCAGTGGCATGATCTTGGCTCACTGCAACCTCCATCTCCTGGGTTCAAGCCATCCTCCCACCTTAGCCTCCCAACTAGCTGGGACTACAGGCACATACCACCAAACCTGGCTAATTTATGTATTTTTCTGTAGAAAGGGGGTATTACCATGTTGCCCAGGCTGATCTTGAACTCCTGGGCTCAAGTGATCTGCCTGCCTTGGCCACCCAAAGTGCTGGGATTACAGGTGTGAGCCACCACACCTGGCCAAGGAAATAATTTTTTAAGAGAAATTATATTGGGACAGTCGAATACCTATATATTACCAAAATTAATTCCATGTGAATTGTATATCTAAAACTGAACATAGAAAAAATAAAGCATTTAGGGTGGCAGCCAAGATGGCCAAATAGGAACAGCTCCAGTCTACAGCTCCCAGCGTGAGCGACGCAGAAGACGGGTGATTTCTGCATTTCCATCTGAGGTACCAGGTTCATCTCACTAGGGAGTGCAAGACAGTGGGCACAGGACAGTGGGTGCAGCGCACTGTGCGTGAGCCAAAGCAGGGTGAGGAATTGCCACACTCGGGAAGTGCAAGGGGTCAGGGAGTTCCCTTTCCTAGTCAAAGAAAGGGGTGACAGATGGCACCTGGAAAATTGGGTCACTCCCACCCTAATACTGCGCTTTTCCAATGGGCTTAAAAAACGGCAAACCAGGAGATTATATTCCGCACCTGGCTCGGAGGGTCCTACGCCCACACAGTCTCGCTGATTGCTAGCACAGCAGTCTGAGATCAAACTGCAAGGTGGCAGCGAGGCTGGGGGAGGGGCGCCCGCCATTGCCCAGGCTTCCTTAGGTAAACAAAGCAGCCGGGAAGCTCGAACTGGGTGGAGCCCACCACACCTCAAGGAGGCCTGCCTGCCTCTGTAGGCTCCACCTCTGGGGGCAGGGCACAGACAAACAAAAATACAGCAGTAACCTCTGCAGACTTAAATGTCCCTGTCTGACAGCTTTGAAGAGAGCAGTGGTTCTCCCAGCATGCAGCTGGAGATCTGAGAACGGGCAGACTGCCTCCTCAAGTGGGTCCCTGACCCCTGACCCCTGAGCAGCCTAACTGGGAGGCACCCCCCAGTAGGGGCAGACTGACACCTCACACGGCTGGGTACTCCTCTGAGACAAAACTTCCAGATGAACGATCAGACAGCAGCATTTGTGGTTCACGAAAATCGGCTGCTCTGCAGCCACCGCTGCTGATACCCAGGCAAACAGGGTCTGGAGTGGACCTCTAGCAAACTCCAACAGACCTGCAGCTGAGGGTCCTGTCTGTTACAAGGAAAACTAACGAACAGAAAGGACATCCACACCAAAAACCCATCTGTACAACACCATCGTCAAAGACCAAAAGTAGATAAAACCACAAAGATGGGGAAAAAACAGAGCAGAAAAACTGGAAACTCTAAAAAGCAGAGCGCCTCTCCTCCGCTAAAGGAACGCAGCTCCTCACCAGCAATGGAACAAAGCTGGACGGAGAATGACTTTGACGAGCTGAGAGAAGAAGGCTTCAGACGATCAAATTACTCTGAGCTACAGGAGGAAATTCAAACCAAAGGCAAAGAAGTTGAAAACTTTGAAAAAAATTTAGACAAATGTATAACTAGAATAACCAATACAGAGAAGTGCTTAAAGGAGCTGATGGAGCTGAAAGCCAAGGCTCAAGAACTACGTGAAGAATGCAGAAGCCTCAGGAGCGGATGCGATCAATTGGAAGAAAGGGTATCAGTGATGGAAGATGAAATGGATGAAATGAAGCAAGAAGGGAAGTTTAGGGAAAAAAGAATAAAAAGAAACGAACAAAGCCTCCAAGAAATATGGGACTATGTGAAAAGACCAAATCTACGTCTGATTGGTGTACCTGAAAGTGACGGGGAGAATGGAACCAAGTTGGAAAACACTCTGCAGGATATTATCCAGGAGAACTTCCCCAGTCTAGCGAGGCAGGCCAACATTCAGATTCAGGAAATACAGAGAATGCCACAAAGATACTCCTCGAGAAGAGCAACTCCAAGACACATAATTGTCAGATTCACCAAAGTTGAAATGAAGGAAAAAATGTTAAGGGCAGCCAGAGAGAAAGGTCGGATTACCTTCAAAGGGAAGCCCATCAGACTAACAGCGGATCTCTCGGCAGAAACTCTACAAGCCAGAAGAGAGTGGGGGCCAATATTCAACATTCTTAAAGAAAAGAATTTTCAACCCAGAATTTCATATCCAGCCAAACTAAGCTTCATAAGTGAAGGAGAAATAAAATCCTTTACAGACAAGCAAATGCTGAGAGATTTTGTCACCACCAGGCCTGCCCTAAAAGAGCTCCTGAAGGAAGCACTAAACATGGAAAGGCACAACCGGTACCAGCCACTGCAAAATCATGCCAAATTGTAAAGACCATCGAGGCTAGGAAGAAACTGCATCAACTAACGAGCAAAATAAGCAGCTAACATCATAATGACAGGATCAAATTCACACATAACAATATTAACTTTAAATGTAAATGGACTAAATGCTCCAATTAAAAGACACAGACTGGCAAATTGGATAAAGAGTCAAGACCCATCAGTGTGCTGTATTCAGGAAACCCATCTCACGTACAGAGACACACATAGGCTCAAAATAAAAGGATGGAGGAAGATCTACCAAGCAAATGGAACACAAAAAAAGGCAGGGGTTGCAATCCTAGTCTCTCATAAAACAGACTTTAAACCAACAAAGATCAAAAGAGACAAAGAAGGCCATTACATAATGGTAAAGGGATCAATTCAACAAGAAGAGCTAACTATCCTAAATATATATGCACCCAATACAGGAGCACCCAGATTCATAAAGCAAGTCCTGAGTGACCTACAAAGAGACTTAGACTCCCACACATTAATAATGGGAAACTTTAACACCCCACTGTCAACATTAGACAGATCAATGGGACAGAAAGTTAACAAGGATACCCAGGAATTGAACTCAGCTCTGCACCAAGTGGACCTAATAGACATCTACAGAACCCTCCACCCCAAATCAACAGAATATACATTTTTGTCAGCACCACACCACACCACACCTATTCCAAAATTGACCACATAGTTGGGAGTAAAGCTCTCCTCAGTTGGAAGTAAAGCTCTCCTCAGCAAATGTAAAAGAACAAAGATTATAACAAACTGTCTCTCGGACCACAGTGCAATCAAACTAGAACTCAGGATTAAGAAACTCACTCAAAACCGCTCAACTACATGGAAACTGAACAACCTGCTCCTGAATGACTACTGGGTACATAACGAAATGAAGGCAGAAATAAAGATGTTCTTTGAAACCAATGAGAACAAAGACACAATGTACCAGAATCTCTGGGACACATTCAAAGCAGTGTGTAGAGGGAAATTTATAGCACTAAATGCCCACAAGAGAAAGCAGGAAAGATCCAAAGTTGACACCCTAACGTCACAATTAAAAGAACTAGAAAAGCAAGAGCAAACACATTCAAAAGCTAGCAGAAGGCAAGAAATAACTAAAATCAGAGCAGAACTGAAGGAAATAGAGACACAAAAAACCCTTCAAAAAATTAATGAATCCAGGAGGTGGTTTTTTGAAAGGATCAACGAAATTGATAGACCGCCAGCAAGACTAAAAAAGAAGAAAAGAGAGAAGAATCAAATAGATGCAATAAAAACTGATAAAGGGGATATCACCACAGATCCCACAGAAATACAAACTACCATCAGAGAATACTACAAACACCTCTATGCAAATAAACTAGAAAATCTAGAAGAAATGGATGAATTCCTCGACACATACACTCTCCCAAGACTAAACCAGGAAGAAGTTGAATCTCTGAATAGACCAATAACAGGATCTGAAATTGTGGCAATAATCAATAGCTTACCAACCAAAAAGAGTCCAGGACCAGATGGATTCACAGCCGAATTCTACCAGAGGTACAAGGAGGAACTGGTACCATTCCTTCTGAAAATATTCCAATCAACAGAAAAAGAGGGAATCCTCCCTAACTCATTTTATCAGGCCAGCATCATCCTGATGCCAAAGCCGGGCAGAGACACAACCAAAAAAGAGAATTTTAGACCAATATCCTTGATGAACATTGATACAAAAATCCTCAATAAAATACTGGCAAACCGAATCCAGCAGCACATCAAAAACCTTATACACCATGATCAAGTGGGCTTCATCCCTGGGATGCAAGGCTGGTTCAATATATGCAAATCAATAAATGTAATCCAGCATATAAACAGAACCAAAGACAAAAACCACATGATTATCTCAATAGATGCAGAAAAGGCCTTTGACAAAATTCAACAACGCTTCATGCTAAAAACTCTCAATAAATTAGGTATTGATGGGACGTATCTCAAAATAACAAGAGCTATCTATGACAAACCCACAGCCAATATCATACTGAATGGGCAAAAACTGGAAGCATTCCCTTTGAAAACTGGCACAAGACAGGGATGCCCTCTCTCACTACTCCTATTCAACATAGTGTTGGAAGTTCTGGCCAGGGCAATTAGGCAGGAGAAGGAAATCAAGGGTATCGATTAGGAAAAGAGGAAGTCAAATTGTCCCTGTTTGCAGATGACATGATTGTATATCTAGAAAACTCCATTGTCTCAGCCCAAAATCTCCTTAAGCTGATAAGCAACTTCAGCAAAGTCTCAAGATACAAAATCAATGTACAAAAATCACAAGCATTCTTATACACCAATAACAGACAAACAGAGAGCCAAATCATGAGTGAACTCCCATTCACAATTGCTTCAAAGAGAATAAAATACCTAGGAATCCAACTTACAAGGGACGTGAAGGATGTCTTCAAGGAGAATTACAAACCACTGCTCAATGAAATCAAAGAGGATACAAACAAATGGAAGAACATTCCATGCTCATGGGTAGGAAGACTCAATATCGTGAAAATGGCCATACTGCCCAAAGTAATTTATAGATTCAATGCCATCCCCATCAAGCTACCAAAGACTTTCTTCACAGAATTGGAAAAAACTACTTTAAAGTTCATATGGAACCAAAAAAGAGCCCGCATCGCCAAGTCAATCCTAAGCCAAAAGAACAAAGCTGGAAGCATCATGTTACCTGACTTCAAACTACACTACAAGGCTACAGTAACCAAAACAGCATGGTACTGGTACCAAAACAGAGATATAGATCAATGGAACAGATCAGAGCCCTCAGAAATAATGCCGCATATCTACAACTATCTGATCTTTGACAAAGCTGAGAAAAACAAGCAATGGGGAAAGGATTCCCTATTTAATAAATGGTGCTGGGAAAACTGGCTAGCCATATGTAGAAAGCTGAAACTGGATCCCTTCCTTACACCTTATACAAAAATTAATTCAAGATGGATTAAAGACTTAAACCTTAGACCTAAAACCATAAAAACCCTAGAAGAAAACATAGGCATTACCATTCAGAACATAGGCATGGGCAAGGACTTCATGCCTAAAACACGAAAAGCAATGGCAACAAAAGCCAAAATTGACAAATGGGATCTAATTAAACTAAAGAGCTTCTGCACAGCAAAAGAAACTACCATCAGAGTGAACAGGCAACCTACAAAATGGGAGAACATTTTCGCAACCTACTCATCTGACAAAGGGCTAATATCCAGAATCTACAATGAACTCAAACAAATTTACAAGAAAAAAACAAACAACCCCATCAAAAAGTGGGCGAAGGACATGAACAGACGCTTCTCAAAAGAAGACATTTATGCAGCCAAAAAACACATGAAAAAATGCTCACCATCACTGGCCATCAGAGAAATGCAAATCAAAACCACAATGAGATACCATCTCACACCAGTTAGAATGGCAATCATTAAAAAGTCAGGAAACAACAGGTGCTGGAGAGGATGTGGAGAAATAGGAACACTTTTACACTGTTGGTGGGACTGTAAACTAGTTCAACCTTTGTGGAAGTCAGTGTGGCGATTCCTCAGGGATCTAGAACTAGAAATACCATTTGACCCAGCCATCCCATTACTGGGTATATACCCAAAGGACTATAAATCATGCTGCTATAAAGACACATGCACACGTATGTTTATTGCGGCACTATTCACAATAGCAAAGACTTGGGACCAACCCAAATGTCCAACAATGATAGACTGGATTAGGAAAATGTGACACATATACACCATGGAATACTATGCAGCCATAAAAAATGATGAGTTCATGTCCTTTGTAGGGACATGGATGAAATTGGAAATCATGATTCTAGTAAACTATCACAAGAACAAAAAACCAAACACCACATATTCTCACTCATAGGTGGGAATTGAACAATGAGAACACATGGACACAGGAAGGGGAACATCACACTCTGGGGTCTGTTGTGGGGTGGGGGTAGGGGGGAGGGATAGCATTAGGAGATATACCTAATGCTAAATGATGAGTTAATGGGTGCAGCACACCAGCATGGCACATGTATACATATATTACTAACCTGCACATTGTGCAGATGTGCCCTAAAACTTAAAGTATAATAATAAAATAAAAAAGGAAAAAAAGAAAATGAAAAAATAAAGCATTTAGGTGACAATATAGGACTTATCTTGATGTCCTTAAAGTAGAGAACACTTTTTAAAACAGAATACAAAGCATATCCATAAAGGAAAAGATATACTATATCACAATATAGTTTGAATATATGTTCCCACCAAATCTCATGTTGAACTGTAATCCCCAACGTTGGAGGTGGGGCTAGGTAGGAGGTGATTGGATCATGGAGGAGGATCCCTCATGGCGTGGTGCTGTCCTTGAAACAGTGAGTTCTTGGGAGATCTGGTTCTTTAAGTGTGTGGCACCTCCCCCTACTCCCTCTTTTGCTCCTGTTCTGGCCTTGTGGGACGCAGGCTTCCCCCTTCGCCTTCTGCCATGATTGAAAGCTCTCTGAGAAGCAGATGCCAGCACCATGCTTCCTGTGAAGCCTGCAGAACCATGAGCCAATTAAACCTCTTTTCTTTGTAATTTACCCAGTTTCAGGTATTTCTTTGTTTGTTTTGTGGTTTTTTGTTTGTTTGTTTTTTGTTTTTTGAGACAGGCTTACTCTGCCACCAAGGCTAGAGTGTAGTGGCACAATCATGGCTTATAGTAGCCTTGATCTCCTGGGCCCCCTCTGCCTCAGCCTTCAGAATAGCTGGGACTACAGGCAAGAACCAGTGTGCCAGCTTTTGTTGTTGTTGTTGTTGTTTTTAATTTTTTGTAGTGACAGGATGTCTCCACATTCTCCAGGCTGGTCTTGAACTCCTGGGCTCAAGTGATCTTCCTGCATTGGCCTCCAGAAATGCTAGGATCACAAACATGAGCTACTGTGCCTGGCCAGGTATTTCTTTATAGCAATGCAAGAACAGCTTAACACAGATTGATAAAGTGGACTACATTACAATTAAGAACCTGTTGAAAGACATCACTTAGAAAATAAAAGGAATACCATGTACATTAGTGGGGGAAGATATTGGCAATATATATAACCACCAATGGATTACATCTAGAATATATAACAAACTCCTTAAAATCAACTGAAAAAGGCAACAAAAAATACAATTGAACAGGAAATTTTCAAAAAATAAAATCCAAATGGTAGAACTTGCCCTGTGGAGAAAAAAAAAATCCAAACAACCAAAAACATATGAAGCTGTGCTCCACCTTAATAAAAACATAGTAAGATACCAATGAACATCTGTCAGAATGGCTAAAATTCAAAAGGCTGACTATACCACGTGTTGGTGAGAATTTGAGTTACAGAAATCCTCACGGACTCCTGGTATATTGGTGAAATTGTAAATTAGTGTTTTTTTGTTTGTTTTTTTTGAGACAGAGTCTCGCTTTGCCGCCCAGGCTGGACTGCAGTGGCACAATCTTGGCTCACTGCAAGCTCTGCCTCCCAGATTCACACCATTCTCCTGCCTCAGCCTCCCGAGTAGCTGGGACTACAGGCACCCGCCACCATGCCTGGCTAATTTTTTTATTTTTAGTAGAGAGGGGGTTTCACCGTGGTAGCCAGGATGGTCTCGATCTCCTGATCTCGTGATCCGCCCGCCTTAGCCTCCCAAAGTGCTGGGATTACAGGCATGAGCCACTGCGACCGGCCCCTGTAAATTAGTATTAACTATTTTGAAATACTTATGTGCTAATATTGAAGATAAGCACAGCTTATGATCCAGCAATTCCATTCAAAGGTATGTACCTAGAGGAAGGGTGTGTCTCCACCAGGAAACATGAACAAGACTGTTCCCAGCAATGTTTTACAAGATAGTAAAAAAATTAAAAATAAAGTAAAACAATGTTTTTAAAGCAATAGCTGGACACAGTGGCTCACGCCTGTAATCCCAGCAGTTTGGGAGGCTGAGGCTGGTGGATTGCTTGAGGTCAGGAGTTCAAGACCAGCCTGAACAACATGGTGAAACCCCATCTCTACTAAAAAAATATAAAACTAGCCAGGCGTGGTGGTGCATGCCTGTAATCCCAGCTACTTGGGAGGCTGAGGCAGGAGAATCACCTGAACCTGGGAGGCAGAGGTTGCAGTGAGCCGAGATCACACCATTGCACTACAGACCAGGTGACAAGAATGAAACTCTGTCTCAAAAAAAAAAAAAAAAAGGAATGGCAGTATTCATCCATTGAATTATAAAAATAGCTAGAATTAAGGGGGAAAAAACTGTGTGACACTGGAGATATGGTGAAAAGGTGAAATTTCTTCTCCCAATAAGCAAAAAGAAAGGCAATCAGAAATTGTGTTGAGGAAGACACTGTACAAGAAAACCACAGTCCATATGTAAAGCCAACAAAATGTGGCATGATTTTTTAGCATTTATTGAAGTGCAGGAAAGGAGAAGCTATTTTAACATTCTTCTTTAGTACAATGAATATGACATTGATACTGAGAAGGAAATGTTGGCTCTGCAGAAAACAGAAATTACATAGTAAAGCCTATGTATTGGTCTTAAACTTTTGAAATAAATTAATCTATAAAAGAGTAAGGAAGACTTATTGAGGGTTACAGAACAGAATATAAATGCCATATATCTTGAAAACATAAAAGTGACAGTACTTTTAACAGAATGTAGAAGAAGGAAATAAGGAAAAGTAAATGATAAGAACACCGACATTCACATCTTCAAAGTGGGGAATCAACAGATACTGTCTGTACCTTATGGAACAAGAAATAAAGATTAAAGTATTTGCTTAAAGTTATTAAGGTAATCAAGAGAGAAGCTAAAAATAGGGATATAACTCTATGGCAGTGTAAGGGAACTTAATCCCTACCTCTCATAATGAAGCTCCACAGATAATGTTTAAAGTTGGTTAAAAATAGCATGCAATTGTCTTTGAAAAAGAAAAAAAAAAAGAGAAATATGGAGATAACCACTGAAAACTAAATTCCAAAATGGTTAAAATGATTACTTCTAGGGAGCAGGACTGGTGATAGACAGGAATCGGATAGATAACATTGCTTTTCATTATTAACCTCTTCTAAATTATTGATTTTTTTAAACTAATATTATGCAGTAAATACTTGTGTGAGACAGACAAAGAGGAGAACTATATTACAGAAAAAAGTTTAAAATTTCAAGATTGATAAATAATTGGCATAGGCTGGAAATTGTTGAGAGAATCTCTAAGCAAGGCATGCCGAATTTACTCAGGAACAGAATGCGAGATCTCTTTGCTGTGAAGAAACCTTGGGATACATACACTGGTAGTCCAACTTCCTGAGCATATTGCAACCAATTTACAATTTATTGTCTCTGATTTAAGAAAGTTTGAAGTTTTTGCTAAATACTCGAATAAAAGTATTTTTAAAATCCCAAGTATCTACATGTATACATGTATTTTAGAAGACATGTAAAACAATTCATCCATTTGCTAATTCATTTCCTCATTTGCCATTAAATGTTGCTCATCCATCAGTTTTCCTATAACAACCAACTTCCCCTAGGGAAACATGAGTCAATAATGATGTATTTCTTCCTCCAGCACAGGATTGTGCTCTCTAGTCTGATTATTACCATAATAGAAAAAAAGCACATAGTGTGACAAGTGAGGTAAGCATAGAAAAGAATTGCAGAAGAATTGTTTCTTACTTCTGGGGAAATCTATCTTCCAGAGGAGCACAATTATATGAGTGACCATGAACACCCCGCAAAAAAACTTTTAAATTCTATTCCAGTTTGTTTGGACATTCCAACCAATACAGACACAGTACAGGTATCAGCAGCAATCTATTTACATGTGAAGAACAAAGGAAAAATGTTTTTGAAAATTACTTACCATTGTCAAATACTTACCACACATAACCAAAGTTAGTGACTATCAGTTAAGAGTAGATTGCAGGGGGAAATTTTTTTTCAATGTGGCTCCAAATGATTAAAATCCCCAGTCAGCTGTAACCAAGTGAAATGTAATGTCAGCCTAGTTCTAATTTTAGTTCATGGACAAAGCTGAGAATAGAAAGAATCACATGAGGCTTCTTTGCAAAGGATCAGCTGATAATGTATGTGAGTGCATTCTGTGGACTGCAAAACTACACTACAGACATTATAAAACTATCAGGCATAACTATTTCTAAGATCCTGAAAAATAATCCCTATTCAAAGTCCTTCTACTTTTCACAGCTTAATCATTTCACCGAATTTAATGCATCTATTCCATCCAAGCAGAGAAACTTGGAATATGTTGATGTATGCCATAACAAAAATTCTACCCAGTAGAGCATGGATGTGCAAATATTTGAACTAAAGACCCAGATGCTTTGGAAAAAGAAAAAATAAAGATGTGGATAAGCATGAGTAACACAGAAGCCCCAAACTTCTGCTGTACCTGGGCTTCAAATTAAATTACCTCTCACTTTGATCTCTTCAGCTTTCATAGATAGGACTTAATTCCAGGTTCTTAAAAAATAAACAATATCTTTCTTTTTTTGAATTTATAATATATGCACACGGAACAAAATTCAAAAGCTCAATCTCCACCCTCTCCATCCCCCACCCCTTCCACCATCTCTGCCTCCAGTAGGGAGGTTCTCTTCAAGCTCTCTTCTTTGAAGGCAAAGACTATTGCCAGTTCCTTGTGTACCTTTACAAAGATGGTCTGTGAATTTACAAGCTTAAATATGCCTATATCCCTTAAAAGCACACAGATGTGAAGGCATGCACACATACAAAAATGGTAGCATACTATATACATTGTTCTATACTGTCTTTTCTTCACTCAGGATATCTTGGAAACCGTTTCATATTAGTATATTTAGAGCAGCGTCATTCTTTTTAATGGCTACATAGCAGTTTAGCGTGTAGGTGGATCCTAATTTATGTAGTCATTTGGACATCTCAGCAATATTAGTGCTTTAAAAATTTATGCCTGATTATCTCACAGAAATTCTCTAACACTTCTATAATGAATTAAGTTCTAAGAGTTGTGGGACTGCTCAAGATCACAGAAAGAGTAAAGAAGCCATGGCCACAATCGAAACTCTAACTTCCCTGTCCCGAGAGTGTATACCACCCAACACATACAGAGTGCTTGGATGTGTTCATAAGTAAAAATCAAGATCTCACACCTGTAATCCCAGCACTTTGAGAGGCCAAGATGGTGGGATCGCTTGAACCCAGGAGCTGGAGACCAGCCTGAGCAACAGAGTGAGACCCTGTCTCTACCAAAAAAAAAAAAAAAAAAAAAAAAAAAAATTAAAGTAGCCAGGCATGGTGGCCCTGTCTCCATAAAAATAAAAATAAAATAAAATAAAATAAAACTGGCCAGGTGTAGTGGTGTGTATATGTAGTCTCAGCTACTTGGGAGGCTGAGGTGGGAGGATACCTTGAGCCAGGGAAGTCAAGCTGTGACGGTGCCACTGCACTCCAGCCTGGGCAACAGAGCCTTCCTTGTCTGAAGAAAAGAAAAAAAACGAGAGAGAGAGAGAGAGAGAGAGAGCCAGCGAGTTTTGTTTCAGTTAAAAAGAACAATATATTGGTACCTTGGAGAAAATTTAGATTTCTTTCTGCCTTTGGCACTACCTACAATTAAATTTTAATTTGACAGTATTTATAGAGAACCCACAAATTTCAAGGCATCTCTCTTCTCCTTCCCTTATCTACCTTTTATTTCCCATCCCCATGGAGTGACTTACACTAAAGACATGCCAGGAAGGATAGAGAAAGTGAATAGATGCCTGAGCTATTTATGACACAAATTAGCCAGAATTTTGGTGACTTTGGAGGGATGTAGAAAGTGAATGCGAAGAGACAGGCACTATATAATGAATATCTGTCTGTCATTTAGGACTGTCCAAAATATTTTGAACACCATCCACATTTTTATAATCCCCCACATCATGAATCCTACCTTTCCAAGGTAGAATTTGAGGAGGGAAAAAAAATCCCAGCCTCTCTTGCTACTGGAATGGGGTATGTGACTAATTTTATACACTACTAAGGTTCCACTAATTATATACACCAACAAAGGGCTCTGTTGGGTGACTCGTGTCGCTGGTGTCCATTTTTGCTGGCATGGGTAGCAGCAAAGGCAGTGTGTTCTGGGGTTTGTTTTGGCAGCAAAAGTTGCCTAACGTCAGCAGATGTAGCTGGTTCTGGGGTCAGCAGCAGCAACTCCCTTACTAGGCAAGTACTGTAATGTAATTCTGGAATTCTGACAAAGGCTACAACATGGATGATTCTTGAGGACATTATGCTAAGTAAGCCAGTTACAAAAGGACAAATAAAAAATTATGGAGATAGATGGTGGTGATGGTTGCACAATATTATGAATGTGTTTAATACCACTGAACTGTACACTTAAAAATGATCGAGATGGTAAATTTAATGTTATGTGTATTTTATCACACAGAATACACTCTATGTTGTTCTCACAATGGCAGAATCATCAAATGACATATTTCTCAGAATGTATCCCCGTCATTAAGTGGTGAATGACAATATTCTGGATATTAATCTCTTATTAGATATAATACTTGCAAATATTTTCTCCCATTCTGTGGGTTGCCTTTTTACTCTCTTAATAGTGTCTCTTGATGCACAAATTTAAAAAATGTTATGATATCCAGTCTATCTTTTTTTTAAGAGACAGGGTCTCACTCTGTTACCCAGACTGAAGTGCAGTGGCGCAATCATAGCTCACTGTAATCTCGAACCCCCGGCCTCAAGCAATCCTCCCACTTCTGCTTCCCAAAGTACTGGGATTATAGGCCTGATCCACTTCACCTTTTCTTTTGTGGCCTGTGCTTTTGATGTCTTATCCAATAAATCATTGCCAAATCCAATGTTGTGAAGCTTTTCACCTATGTTTACTTCTTAGAGTTTTATAGTTTTGGATCTTACATTTAGGTCTTTGATCTGTTTTGAGTTAATTTTTATACATGGCATTGGGTAAGGGTCTGTCTTAGTCTGCTCAGGCTGCTATAAAAAAAATTTTGAAATAGGTAGTTTTTTTGTCTGTTTCCCCAACCCCTCCCCCAAGTCCCTGGTAACCACCATATTCTCTACTTCTATGAGTTCAACTTTTTTAGATCCCACGTATAAGTGAAATTAAGTGGTATATTTGTGTTTCTGTTCCTGGCTTATTTCACTTAATATAATGTCTTCCACATTTATTCATGTTGTTGCTAGTGACAGGATTTCTTCCTTTTTCAAGGCTGAATAACACTCCATTGTGTACATATGCATTTTCTTTATCCATTCATCTGTTGATGAACACTTAGGTTCATTTCATCTTGGCTAGTGTGAATAATACTGTAATAAGCATCAGGGTGCAGATATCTGTTTGACATACTGATTTCCTTTATTTTGGATACGTACTTAGTACTGGGATTAATGGATCCTATAGTAGTTTTTTAATTTTTAATTTTTTTTAGGAACCTCCATACTGTTTTTCACAAGGACTGTACTAATTTACATTCCCACCAACAATGTGCAAGGGTTTCCTTTTCTCCACATCCTCTCCAACACGTGTTATCTTTTGTCTTTTTGATAACAGTCATTCTAACAGGTGTGAGGTGATATCTCACTGTGATTTTTGATTAGGGGCAGTTTTTCATATACCTGTTGGATATTTTTATGTCTTCTTTGGAGAAATGTCTACTCAGATCCTTTGCCAATTTTTTTTTTTTTTTTTTTTGAGATGGAGTCTCGCTCTGTCACCCAGGCTAGAGTGCAGTGGCACGATCTCAGCTCACTGCAACTTCCACCTCCCAGGTTCAAGGAATTCTCCTGCCTCAGCCTCCTGGGTAGCTGGGACTACAGGTGCCTGCCACCACCTCGGCTAATTTTTTTTATTTTTAGTAGAGACGGGGTTTCACCATCTTGGCCAGGCTGGTCTTGAACTCCTGACCTTGTGATCCACCCGCCTCGGCCTCCCAAAGTGCTGGGATTACAGTCGTGAGCCACCGCGCCCGGCCGATCCTTTGCCAATTTTTAAATTGAGTTCTTTGTTTTCTCATTGCTGAGTTGTTTGAGTTTCTTTTTTTTTTTTTTTTTTTTTATGAATCCCTTATCAGATGTATGATTTGCAGACAGGTTGTCTCTTCACTCTGTTGATTGTGTCCTTGGCTGTGCAAGAGATTTTTAGGGGGGAGGAGCCAAGATGGCCGAATAGGAACAGCTCCGGTCTACAGCTCTCAGCGTGAGCGACGCAGAAGACGGGTGATTTCTGCATTTCCATCTGAGCTTTGAAGAGAGCAGTGGTTCTCCCGGCACGCAGCTGGAGATCTGAGAAAGGGCAGACTGCCTCCTCAAGTGGGTCCCTGACCCCTGACCCCCGAGCAGCCTAACTGGGAGGCACCCCGCAGCAGGGGCAGACTGACACCTCACACGGCCGGGTACTCCAACAGACCTGCAGCTGAAGGTCCTGTCTGTTAGAAGGAAAACTAACAAACAGAAAGGACAAATAGTTGTAGATATGTGGCATTATTTCTGACGACTCTCTCCTGTTCCATTGATCTATATCTCTGTTTTGGTACCAGTACCATGCTGTTTTGGTTACTGTAGCCTTGTAGTATAGTTTGAAGTCAGGTAGTGTGATGCCTCCAGCTTTGTTCTTTTGGCTTAGGATTGACTTGGCGATGCGGGCTCTTTTTTGGTTCCATATGAACTTTAAAGTAGTTTTTTCCAATTCTGTGAAGAAAGTCTTTGGTAACTTGATGGGGATGACATTGAATCTGTAAATTACCTTGGGAAGGATGGCCATTTTCATGATATTGATTCTTCCTACCCATCAGCATGGAATGTTCTTCCATTTGTTTGTATCCTCTTTTATTTCCTTGAGCAGTGGTTTGTAGTTCTCCTTGAAAAGGTCCTTCACATCCCTTGTAAGTTGGATTCCTAGGTATTTTATTCTCTTTGAAGCAATTGTGAATGGGAGTTCACTCATGATTTGGCTCTCTGTTTGTCTGTTATTGATGTATAAGAATGCTTGTGATTTTTGTACATTGATTTTCTATCCTGAGACTTTGCTGAAGTTGCTTATCAGCTTAAGGAGATTTTGGACTGAGACAATGGGGTTTTCTAGATATACTATCATGTCATCTGCAAACAGGGACAATTTGACTTCCTCTTTTCCTACTTGAATACCCTTGATTTCTTTCGCCTGCCTAATTGCCCTGGCCAGAACTTCCAACACTATGTTGAATAGAAGTGGTGAGAGAGGGCATCCCTGTTTTGTGCCAGTTTTCAAAGGGAATGCTTCCAGTTTTTGCCCATTCAGTATGATATTGGCTGTGGGTTTGTCATAAATAGCTCTTATTATTTTGAGATACGTCCCCTATCTGATCTTTGACAAACCTGACAAAAACAAGAAATGGGGAAAGGATTCCCTATTTAATAAATGGTGCTGGGAAAACTGGCTAGCCATATGTAGAAAGCTGAAACTGGATCCCTTCCTTACACCTTATACAAAAATCAATTCAAGATGGATTAAAGACTTAAATGTTAGACCTAAAACCGTAAAAACCCTAGAAGAAAACCTAGGCATTACCATTCAGGACATAGGCATGGGCAAGGACTTCATGTCTAAAACACCAAAAGCAATGGCAACAAAAGCCAAAATTGACAAATGGGATCTAATTAAACTAAAGAGCTTCTGCACAGCAAAGGAAACTACCATCAGAGTGAACAGGCAACCTACAAAATGGGAGAAAATTTTTGCAACCTACTCATCTGACAAAGGGCTAATATCCAGAATCTACAATGAACTCCAACAAATTTACAAGAAAAAAACAAACAACCTCATCAAAAAGTGGGCGAAGGACATGAACAGACACTTCTCAAAAGAAGACATTTATGCAGCCAAAAAACACATGAAAAAATGCTCACCATCACTGGCCATCAGAGAAATGCAAATCAAAACCACAATGAGATACCATCTCACACCAGTTAGAATGGCAATCATTAAAAAGTCAGGAAACAACAGGTGCTGGAGAGGATGTGGAGAAATAGGAACACTTTTACACTGTTGGTAGGACTGTAAACTAGTTCAACCATTGTGGAAGTCAGTGTGGCGATTCCTCAGGGATCTAGAACTAGAAATTCCATTTGACCCAGCCATCCCATTACTGGGTATATACCCAAAGGACTATAAATCATGTTGCTATAAAGACGCATGCACACGTATGTTTATTGCAGCATTATTCACAATAGCAAAGATTTGGAACCAACCGAAATGTCCAAGAATGATAGACTGGATTAAGAAAATGTGGCACATATACACCATGGAATACTATGCAGCCATAAAAAATGATGAGTTCATGTCCTTTGTAGGGACATGGATGAAATTGGAAAGCATCTTTCTCAGTAAACTATCACAAGAACAAAAAACCAAACACCACATATTCTCACTCATAGGTGGGAATTGAACAATGAGAACACATGGACACAGGAAGGGGAACATCACACTTCGGGGACTGTTGTGGGGTGGGGGGAGGGGGCAGGGATAGCACTGGGAGATATACCTAATGCTAGATGACGAGTTGGTGGGTGCAGCGCACCAGCATGGCACATGTATACATATGTAACTTACCTGCACGTTGCGCACATGTACCATAGAGCCTAAAGTATAATAATAATAATAATAATAATAAAAAGAAAAAAAAACAAACAGAAAGGACATCCACACCAAAAACCCATCTGTACATCACCATCATCAAAGACCAAAAGTAGATAAAACCACAAAGATGGGGAAAAAACAGAGCAGAAAAACTGGAAACTCTAAAAAGCACAGCGCCTCTCCTCCTCCAAAGGAACGCAGCTCCTCACCAGCAATGGAACAAAGCTGGATGGAGAATGACTTTGACGAGCTGAGAGAAGAAGGCTTCAGACGATCAAATTACTCCGAGCTACAGGAGGATATTCAAACCAAAGGCAAAGAAGTTGAAAACTTTGAAAAAAATTTAGAAGAATGTATAACTAGAATAACCAATACAGAGAAGTGCTTAAAGGAGCTGACGGAGCTGAAAACCAAGGCTCGAGAACTATGTGAAGAATGCAGAAGCCTCAGGAGCAGATGTGATCAAATGGAAGAAAGGGTATCAGTGATGGAAGATGAAATGAATGAAATGAAGCAAGAAGGGAAGTTTAGGGAAAAAAGAATAAAAAGAAACGAACAAAGCCTCCAAGAAATATGGGACTATGTGAAAAGACCAAATCTACGTCTGATTGGTGTACCTGAAAGTGACGGGGAGAATGGAACCAAGTTGGAAAACACTCTGCAGGATATTATCCAGGAGAACTTCCCCAGTCTAGCGAGGCAGGCCAACATTCAGATTCAGGAAATACAGAGAACGCCACAAAGATACTCCTCGAGAAGAGCAACTCCAAGACACATAATTTTCAGACTCACCAAAGTTGAAATGAAGGAAAAAATGTTAAGGGCAGCCAGAGAGAAAGGTCGGATTACCCTCAAAGGGAAGCCCATCAGACTAACAGCGGATCTCTCGGCAGAAACTCTACAAGCCAGAAGAGAGTGGGGGCCAATATTCAACATTCTTAAAGAAAAGAATTTTCAACCCAGAATTTCATATCCAGCCAAACTAAGCTTCATAAGTGAAGGAGAAATAAAATCCTTTACAGACAAGCAAATGCTGAGAGATTTTGTCACCACCAGGCCTGCCCTAAAAGAGCTCCTGAAGGAAGTGCTAGACATGGAAAGGAACAACCGGTACCAGCCACTGCAAAATCATGCCAAATTGTAAAGACCATCGAGGCTAGGAAGAAACTGCATCAACTAACGAGCAAAATAACCAGCTAACATCATAATGACAGGATCAAATTCACACATAACAATATTAACTTTAAATGTAAATGGACTAAATGCTCCAATTAAAAGACACAGACTGGCAAATTGGATAAAGAGTCAAGACCCATCAGTGTGCTGTATTCAGGAAACCCATCTCACGTGCAGAGACACACATAGGCTCAAAATAAAAGGATGGAGGAAGATCTACCAAGCAAATGGAACACAAAAAAAGGCAGGGGTTGCAATCCTAGTCTCTGATAAAACAGACTTTAAACCAACAAAGATCAAAAGAGACAAAGAAGGCCATTACATAATGGTAAAGGGATCAATTCAACAAGAAGAGCTAACTATCCTACATATATATGCACCCAATACAGGAGCACCCAGATTCATAAAGCAAGTCCTGAGTGACCTACTCTCCACCCCAAATCAACAGAATATACATTTTTTTCAGCACCACACCACACCTATTCCAAAATTGACCACATACTTGGAAGTAAAGCTCTCCTCAGTTGGAAGTAAAGCTCTCCTCAGCAAATGTAAAAGAACAAAGATTATAACAAACTGTCTCTCAGACCACAGTGCAATCAAACTAGAACTCAGGATTAAGAAACTCACTCAAAACCGCTCAACTACATGGAAACTGAACAACCTGCTCCTGAATGACTACTGGGTACATAACGAAATGAAGGCAGAAATAAAGATGTTCTTTGAAACCAACGAGAACAAAGACACAACGTACCAGAATCTCTGGGACACATTCAAAGCAGTGTGTAGAGGGAAATTTATAGCACTAAATGCACACAAGAGAAAGCAGGAAAGATCCAAAGTTGACACCCTAACATCACAATTAAAAGAACTAGAAAAGCAAGAGCAAACACATTCAAAAGCTAGCAGAAGGCAAGAAATAACTAAAATCAGAGCAGAACTGAAGGAAATAGAGACACAAAAAACCCTTCAAAAAATTAATGAATCCAGGAGGTGGTTTTTTGAAAGGATCAACAAAATTGATAGACCGCCAGCAAGACTAAAAAAGAAGAAAAGAGAGAAGAATCAAATGGATGCAATAAAAACCGATAAAGGGGATATCACCACTGATCCCACAGAAATACAAACTACCATCAGAGAATACTAAAAACACCTCTACGCAAATAAACTAGAAAATCTAGAAGAAATGGATAAATTCCTCGACACATACACTCCCCCAAGACTAAACCAGGAAGAAGTTGAATCTCTGAATAGACCAATAACAGGATCTGAAATTGTGGCAATAATCAATAGCTTACCAACCAAAAAGAGTCCAGGACCAGATGGATTCACAGCCGAATTCTACCAGAGGTACAAGGAGGAACTGGTACCATTCCTTCTGAAAATATTCCAATCAACAGAAAAAGAGGGAATCCTCCCTAACTCATTTTATGAGGCCAGCATCATCCTGATACCAAAGCCGGGCAGAGACACAACCAAAAAGAGAATTTTAGACCAATATCCTTGATGAAGATTGATGCAAAAATCCTCAATAAAATACTGGCAAACCGAATCCAGCAGCACATCAAAAACCTTATACACCATGATCAAGTGGGCTTCATCCCTGGGATGCAAGGCTGGTTCAATATACGCAAATCAATAAATGTAATCCAGCATATAAACAGAACCAAAGACAAAAACCACATGATTATCTCAATAGATGCAGAAAAGGCCTTTGACAAAATTCAACAATGCTTCATGCTAAAAACTCTCAAGAAATTAGGTATTGATGGGACGTATCTCAAAATAACAAGAGCTATCTATGACAAACCCACAGCCAATATCATACTGAATGGGCAAAAACTGGAAGCATTCCCTTTGAAAACTGGCACAAGACAGGGATGCCCTCTCTCACTACTCCTATTCAACATAGTGTTGGAAGTTCTGGCCAGGGCAATTAGGCAGGAGAAGGAAATCAAGGGTATCAATTAGGAAAAGAGGAAGTCAAATTGTCCCTGTTTGCAGATGACATGATTGTATACCTAGAAAACTCCATTGTCTCAGCCCAAAATCTCCTTAAGCTGATAAGCAACTTCAGCAAAGTCTCAGGATAGAAAATCAATGTACAAAAATCACAAGCATTCTTATACACCAATAACAGACAAATAGAGAGCCAAATCATGAGTGAACTCCCATTCACAATTGCTTCAAAGAGAATAAAATACCTAGGAATCCAACTTACAAGGGACGTGAAGGATGTCTTCAAGGAGAATTACAAACCACTGCTCAATGAAATCAAAGAGGATACAAACAAATGGAAGAACATTCCATGCTCATGGGTAGGAAGAATCAATATCCTGAAAATGGCCATACTGCCCAAGGTAATTTATAGATTCAATGCCATCCCCATCAAGCTACCAAAGACTTTCTTCACAGAATTGGAAAAAACTACTTTAAAGTTCATATGGAACCAAAAAAGAGCCCGCATCGCCAAGTCAATCCTAAGCCAAAAGAACAAAGCTGGAAGCATCATGCTACCTGACTTCAAACTATACTACAAGGCTACAGTAACCAAAACAGCATGGTACTGGTACCAAAACAGAGATATAGATCAATGGAACAGATCAGAGCCCTCAGAAATAATGCCGCATATCTACAACTATCTAATCTTTGACAAAGCTGAGAAAAACAAGCAATGGGGAAAG
This sequence comes from Pongo pygmaeus, assembly GCF_028885625.2. Classification (NCBI taxonomy): domain Eukaryota; kingdom Metazoa; phylum Chordata; class Mammalia; order Primates; family Hominidae; genus Pongo; species Pongo pygmaeus. Next base: position 129,828,546 of record NC_072373.2, on the reverse strand, counting down.
GATTCCCTATTTAATAAATGGTGCTGGGAAAACTGGCTAGCCATATGTAGAAAGCTGAAACTGGATCCCTTCCTTACACCTTATACAAAAATTAATTCAAGATGGATTAAAGACTTAAACCTTAGACCTAAAACCATAAAAACCCTAGAAGAAAACATAGGCACTACCATTCAGGACAGCTTCTGCATAGCAAAAGAAACTACCATCAGAGTGAACAGGCAACCTACAAAATGGGAGAACATTTTCGCAACCTACTCATCTGACAAAGGGCTAATATCCAGAATCTACAATGAACTCAAACAAATTTACAAGAAAAAAACAAGCAACCCCATCAAAAAGTGGGCGAAGGACATGAACAGACACTTCTCAAAAGAAGACATTTATGCAGCCAAAAAACACATGAAAAAATGCTCACCATCACTGGCCATCAGAGAAATGCAAATCAAAACCACAATAAGATACCATCTCACACCAGTTAGAATGGCAATCATTAAAAAGTCAGGAAACAACAGGTGCTGGAGAGGATGTGGAGAAATAGGAATACTTTTACACTGTTGGTGGGACTGTAAACTAGTTCAACCATTGTGGAAGTCAGTGTGGCGATTCCTCAGGGATCTAGAACTGGAAATTCCATTTGACCCAGCCATCCCATCCATTACTGGGTATATACCCAAAGGACTATAAATCATGCTGGTATAAAGACACATGCACACGTATGTTTATTGCGGCACTATTCACAATAGCAAAGACTTGGAACCAACCCAAATGTCCAACAATGATAGACTGGATTAAGAAAATGTGACACATATACACCATGGAATACTATGCAGCCATAAAAAATGATGAGTTCATGTCCTTTGTAGGGACATGGATGAAATTGGAAAGCATCATTCTCAGTAAACTATCGCAAGAACAAAAAACCAAACACCGCATATTCTCACTCATAGGTGGGAATTGAACAATGAGAACACATGGACACAGGAAGGGGAACATCACACTCTGGGGTCTGTTGTGGGGTGGGGGTAGTGGGGAGGGATAGCATTAGGAGATACACCTAATGCTAGATGACGAGTTAGTGGGTGCAGCGCACCAGCATGGCACATGTATACATATGTAACTAACCTGCACATTGCGCACATGTACCCTAAAACCTAAAGTATAATAATAATAAATAAATAAATAAAAGAGATTTTTAGTTTGATGTAATCCCATTTGTCAATGTCTGTTTTTGTTGCCTGTGCTTTTGGATTTGTATCCAAAAAAATCATTGCCCAGATGAATGTCATGGAGCTTTTCTTCTATGGTTTCTTCTGGTAGTTTTACAGTTTTAGGTCTTATATTTAAGTCTTTAATTCATTTGTAGTTTATTTTTTAATGTAGCGTGAAATATTAGTTTTATTCCTCTGTATATGGATATCCAGTTGTCCCAACACCATTGAGTGAAGAGAGTGTTGTTTGCTGATTGTGTGTTCTTGGCACCTTTGTGAAAAATCAGTTGACTGTTGGCTGGGCATATTGGCTCATGCCTGTAATCCAAGCACATTGCGAGGCTGAGATATGTGGATTGCTTGAGGTCAGGAGTTTGAAAGCAACCTGGGCGACATAGCAAATCCCTGCCTCTACAAAATAAAAAAAGTTTTAATTAGCTGGGCATGATGGGGCACACCTGTAATCTTAGCTACTCAGGGGGGTGAGGCAGGAGGATCCTTTGAGCCCAACAGCTCAAGGCTGCAGTAAGCTATGATAGCATCACCGCACTTCAGCCTGGGTGACAAAGGGAGACCCTGTCTCAAAACAAACAAAAAATCAATTGACCATAAATGTATGAATTTATTTCTGGGCTCTCTATTCTGTTCCATTGGTCTGTGTCTGTTTTTATGCCAGTACCATACTGTTTTACTTATTTGTATTTTTAGACACAGGGTCTCACTATGTTGCCCAGGCTGGCATTGAACTCCTGGGCTGCAGCAATCCTCCTGCCTTAGCCTCCCTAGTAGCTGGAACTATAGGCATGTGCCTCTGCACCTGGCTATCATGCTGTTTTCTTGCAGCCTTTTTTGAGGCAGGATCTCACTGTGTTGCCCAGGCTAGAGTGCAGTGGTACAATCAGAACTCTTTGCAGCCTCAACTTCCCTGGCCCAAGCAATCCTCCCACCTCAGTCTCCTGAGTAGCTGGGGCCACAGGCACACGCCACCATACCCAGCATTTAAAAAATTTTTTGCAGAGACAGGTTCTGCCTGTGTTGCCCAGGCTGGTCTTGAACTCCTGGGCTCAAGCAATCCTCCTGCCTCAGCCTCCCAAAGTGTTGTGATTATAGGCGTGGGTCACTGTGTCCAGCTTTATCATGCTGTTTTGATTACTGTAGTGGTGTGGTATATTTTGAAGTCAGGTAGTGTCAACACCCCAGCTTTGTTCTTTTTGCTCAAGATTGCTTTGGCTATCTGAAGTCTTTTGTGGTTCCACACAAACTTTAGGATTGTTTATTCTATTTCTGTGAAAACTGTCATTAGGATTTTGATAGAGATTGCATTGAATCTGTAGATCACTTTGGGTAGTATGGACACTTGAACAATATTAATTCTTCCAATCTATGAACATGGGATATCTTTTCATTTATTTATGTCTTCAATTTTTTTCATCAATGTTTTATAGTTTGCAGTGGACAGATCTTTCATCTGTAGTTGAATTTATTTCTAAGTATTTTTTTTCTTTCTAGCTATCGTAAAAGATTTTTTTATTTCCTTTTTGGATAGTTTGTTGTTAGTGTATAGAAACACAACTGATTTTTGTATGTTAATTTTATATCTTGCAACTTTACTGACTTTGTTTATTAGTCCTAACAGTTTTTTTTTTTTTTTGGTGGAATCTTTAGAGTTTTTTTTAATATATAAGATCATGTCATCTGTAAACAGGGACAATTTAACATTTTCCTTTCCAATTTGTATGCCTTTCATTTCTTTATCTTGCCTAATTGCTCTGGCTAAAACTTAACAGTACTATATTGAGTAGAAGTGACAGGTGTGGGCACCTGATACGGTTTGGCTGTGTCCCCATCCAAATCTCATATCAAATTGTAATTCGAATTGTAGTCCCCACATGTCAAGGGAGGGACTTGGAGGGAGGTGATTGGATCATGGGGGCGGTGTCCCCCATGCTGTTCTTGTGATAGTGAGTTCTCACAAGATCTGGTTGTTTGATAAGTGTCTGGTGCTTCCCCCTTCTTGCTCTCTCTCTTGTCTGCTGCCATGTAAGACAAGCTTTGCTTCCCCTTTGTCTTCTGCTATGATTGTAAGTTTCCTGAGGCCTCTCCAGCCATGCAGAACTGTGAGTCAATTAAGCCTCTTTTGATAGTATCTTTATAGCAGTGAGAGAACAGATAAATACAGCATCCTTGTCTTGTTCCTGATCTTATAGAAAAAGCTTTCAACTTTTCACCATTGAGTATAATGTTGGCTGTGGGTTTGTCACATCTGGTCTTTGTTGTGTTGAGGTACATTCCTTCTATACCTAATTTGCTGAGTTTTTTAAATGAAAGGATGCTGAATTGTGTCAAATGCTTTTTTTACATCTACTGAAATGATCAAATGGTTTGTGTCTTTTAGTCTGTCAATGTGGTGTATCGCATTTATAGATTTGTGTATGTTGATCCATCCTTACATCTGAGATAGAATGAGTAATTCCTAGGTTTTTTGTTTGTTTGTTTGTTTTGTTTTTTGTCTCTGTCACCCAGGCTGGAGTGCAGTGGTGTGATCACACACTGCAACCTCCACCTCCTGGACTCAAGTGGTCCTCTGACCTCAGCCTCCTGAGTAGCTGGGATGGCAGGCATGCACCACCATGCCCAACTAATTTTTTTTTTTATTTTTGATAGAGTTGGGGTTTCACTATGTTGCCTAGGCTGGTCTCAAACTCCTGAGCTTAAGCAGTCCACCAGCCTCAGCCTCCAAAATGCTGGGGTTACAGGCATAAGCCACTGCACCCAGCTGAGACTGGACAATTTCTAAATGATGGAATTTATTGCTCATAGTTCTGGAGGCTGGGAAGTCCAAGATCAAGGCACCAGCAGATTTGGTGTTTGGCGAGGGTGTATTCCTCATAGGTACTACTTTCTCCCTGTATCCTCACAGGTGAAACAAGCTCCTTCAGGGCCTCTTTTATAAGGGCACTAATCCCATTTATGAAGGCAATGTCCTTTATGATCTAATTATCTCCCAGAAGCCCCACTTCTTAACACCATCACCTTGGGGATTAGGTTTCAATGTATGAATTAATTGGGGGGACACAACATTCAGACCATAGCAGGGTCCAACTTCATTCTTTCATATTCTTCATTCTAGTGTTCCCAGTAGCACTTGCTGAAAAGACTGTTCTTTCCCCTTTCACAAGAGTGTGAATTGTCTTGGCACCCTTGTCAGAAAAACATTTGACCATATATGTGAGGGTTTATTTCCGGGCCTCTATTCTATTCCATTGGTCTTTATGTCTGTCTTTATGCCAGTACTACACTGTTGTGAACACCGATACTCCTTTATGTGGAAATCTTCCAGGTAAGGTTGGGTGGATGGATGTGTGTGTGTCTGTGTGTCTATGCAAGGAAAACTCTTAAATAACAGACTGTACACTTGCCAAAAGTTAATGGGTCATTCTTCTCCATATTTTGAGATTTATATTAGAAAGTTATGGCTACATCCTAACTTGCACCACTTGGTCTCACGAAACAGAGACTATTTCTAAGGAGAGGTGGGAAATGTTGGTGGACACCAAATGTCTTTCCCCTGGACCTTAAACTCTGATTCCAGTCAGTCTCATACGACTTCTGCTGCGTTTCCCTACAGTTTCAATCTTTTTTTTTTTTGAGACAGAGTCTTGCTCTGTTGCCCAGGCTGGAGCATAGTGGCGTGATCTGGGCTCACTGCAACCTTCACCTCCCGGGTTCAAGCAATTCTCCTGCCTCAGTCTCCCAAGTAGCTGGGACTACAGGCACCCACCACCACGCCCAGCTAATTTTTGTATTTTTTTAGTAGAGATGGGGTTTCACTATGTTGGCCAGGCTGGTCTCAAACTCCTGACCCCAAGTGATCCGCCCACCTCAGCCTCCCAAAGTGCTGGGATTACAGGCATGAGCCCGGCCCACAGTTTCAATCTTTTAATACCTTAAATATTTAAGTTACTAAAATAGCTAAGAAAAATTGTTCATTTTAAGTGCTAATTATTCCCTTTTCTTTTTTCTATTATTAAATATGTATTTTATGAATAAAAAGTTAACGTTTTTAACTAGGAATTAAAATGTACTTCTGATTTTTAGGCTTGTTTTGTGCCAGTTGTCATTTTTCATGCGCACACACACACATGCACACACCCCACCATCACCACCACCATCATTTCTGTAAATCAATCAACAGTGGAGACACTAGAGACTATTATATGAAAACCATTTATTCTATAGCCTACTGGGAAATGGCCAGAAGTTAGAAGGACATTGGAAATGACTTTTAAATCTTCATTTGAGAAAAAGCATGACATGAGTCTAAATAACCAATGTCATTTAGCAAACAAAATACAAGTGAACAAAACACAATTTCTCTGATGAATGAAGTGGTTGCCATAATTTTTCCCATTATGTAAAGATAGTTCTCATATGAAATATACCACCTAAGCAGTAGTAATCAGAATATTATGCAAACTTATTGGGGATAATTTAAACCCCAAATCAGAAGAATATAATAAAAGACATAAAAGTCTTTCTTCAAAAGAAAAACAAAACAAAACAAAAAACAATACCCCTTCAGTGTCAAATGATACAGAAATGGCACTGGTTTCCTATATGTTGACTGAGATACTTTTTACTGCATAGCAAATTAAAAAGATATGCTCATCCCACTTTTATTTTTATGCACTACTTTTGGTTCTGCAGAAATAAAAGCTATACCGAATTTACAACTTTTTACACACATAATCCTGTGCAAATTATGTAATACTTTGTTTGTAGGATATTAACCCAACTTTCTAATATATTTTGTATATGTCTCTTTTTGTTTGTTTGAGACAAAGTCTCACTCTGTCACCCAGGCTGGAGTGCAGTGGCGCAATCACAGCTCACTGCAGCTTCGACTTCCTGGGCACAGGTGATCTCACTTCAGCTTCCAGGGTAGCTGGGACCACAGGCGTGCACCACCGTGCCTGGCTAACTATTTGCATTTTTTTTTTTGGTAGAGACGAGGTTTTACCATGTTGCCCACGTGGGATATTTTGTATACATTTCAAAAGGCAACTACAAAAATTGGTTTTTCATATTTCTACAAATATTGTACGGAATGTTTAATATCTTGTAAATGTGGAAGCTGTGACAAATTTTTGTATTTAGAAAGTATGACAATCTGAAAATCAACATTTTACAGAAGTGACACCATTCTGTTGAAACTGGAGTATACTGCACTTATATATCATTATTTCTAATATACACCTAGTTATTAGAGAAATTAGTGCACTAAAGGACAGTGGTGGTTTTTAAAAATGATTTCTTCACTGTGGCAAGTTTGTCCTCCTCTGTCCAAAGCAACAATTGAACCAACAGGCCCTTCTAATCTTATGCCAGCAACACAATGGGATCGAGGCCAAGTTCTTGTGCAATTTGTGAAACCTTTGGTTTGCAGAGTTGTTAGTGTAGTGGCTCGGCTCATCGGTTCTGAGCATTCGAATATCTAATGTTTCAAACTGTTAGTCCTGTTCTGATTTATATTCATCCCTGCCATTCCTATTAACTTAATTACACCTGCCCACAACTTAATTTACTTGCCTTTGTTACTACAGTTTGAACTCCAGCTACATTTTTCTAAGAAATTAAATTGCTAGGTTTTTATAGCTGACTGCACTGTTAGAACTTCTCTACAGACTTTATGGTCTTTTTGGACTTTACTTTTTAGCACATTTTGGGAACTATTATGAAGTTTTCTCACAGCACACTTGAAGTTAAATAGCTTTTTCCAAGTTTAATACAGTTTAATGGCTCTTCTCAGGGTGTAGATGGGTGGGGGCACTTGCATTCCCTGTTGGAGGAGACTCTGCCTTCTGCTCAGCCAAAAATCAGTGTGAATCCCTTTGACTGTTCCATCTTTCCCCATATCAAACCTAAATTCTTGATCTTCCACCTGTTCTCATTTCTTCTGTCCTGTCTCTTGTTAAGACTCACAACAGCTGTTCCCCATGCTCTGCGTGGTAACATTCCACATGGTACTCCATAAAAGCCTGATATAGATGACCTCTCTATAACAGAACTGCAATTATTCTTGTCATGCTTTAGTTGTTTCTGTGGCTCTCCTCTGGACTGTCTCCAAATTCTCCTGCTCAGTTTTAGCAAGCCGGCCTGGAGTTCTCTCACAGGGTCTGGCTAGCACAGTAATTTGCTTGTGGTTAAAAGCCTTTGTGCTCAGTACTGAGACTGCCACACAATGAATTTTCATTTCCATTTTATTCTGAACTTGCAAACATCAGAGATTCATGCTATCTTCAGTGTTTAAATGGTAACGCCTTTTGTAAAATAAAGGAGACTGCAGGCCAGGCACCGTGACTCATGCCTGTAATCCCAATGCTTTGTGAGGTGGAGGCGGGCAGATCACTTGAGGCCAGGAGTTCAAGACCGGCCTGGCCAACATGGCGAAACCCCATCTCTGCTAAAAATAGAAAAATTAGCCAGGCGTGATGGTGCATGCCTGTAATCTCAGCTACTCGGGAGTCTGAGGAATGAGCATTGTTTGAACCCAGGAGACAGAGGTTGCAGTGAGTGGAGCCGAGATCGCGCCACTGCACTGTAGTCGGGGTGACAGAGTGAGACTCCATCTCAAAAATTAAAAAAAAAAAAAAAGCCTGTGGTTATTTTGATGGGATAGCAAGGATAACATGAACCATGTAAGGTTTGGCATAAATAGTTTATAGTTGACCTGGTCTGTCTGACTGTCTGAGATGTCACTGAGTCATTTGATGACCTTGAGATGCTAAAGCATTGGAATGAATGTCTATAGATCAGGACAGAGGTGGGTTCAGAGAACTATTTAGGAGACATTTGGGTGGGAATTGTGGCCAACACTGATTACAGGTGAGCACTGGGGAAAAAAGCCAGGATTGCAAGCAGTTAAAGATCACCCATTCAAGAAGTTTAGCAGAAGGAGCAAGACAGGAAATTTATTCATTTAGTGGCAGTCAGAGGTAACAAGATAAGAAAAGCATTCTGAGTCTTCTTTTAGGCAAACTGAAATTTGCCATTAGAGAAGAAGGGAGTTCTTTGTTTTTTGTTTGTTTTAGGGACTATTTTAAAAATAAGAACATTTCTGTCTTATTAGTTAAGGCAGCACTGTCCAATAGAATTTTCTGTGATGATGGAAATCGTCTACATCTGTGCTATCCAGTACGGAGCTATACGCCACATGTAGCTATTTAAATTTAAATTAATTAGTGTGGCTACTGAGCAATTGAAATGTGGCTAGTATATCTGAGTTGAATTTTGATTAATTAAAATTAAAATTTAAATTTAAATAGCTACATGTGGCTAGAGGCTACCGCATTAGACAGCTCAGAGTTCGAGTTTTACTAACTAGACTAGCAGATTAATCTCAAAATATTAATGTCTTAAAACAATAAAAGTGTATTATTCAGCTGTATCACATCCAAACCAATTGGTGCTAGGGTGTAGGGAGGGGAGCATTCTGCCCTGTCTAGTCATTTGGAACACTGGCTCGTTCTATCTTGTGTGGTGCCATCTTCAACCTTGAAGGGTGCATGTTGGAGGGGAAGAGATAGAATATGAAGAATCTCTTGAGAAGTGTTATGGGCCATGTCTGGAAATGGCCTACATTACTTCAACCCATATACCCATATTCTAATAGTTACAAATAAATGACATGGCCCTACCTAACTGCAAGCTGAAAGAAAAGGAACGAAGTTTATGGACACATAATATTACCCTGCCACAATGAAATCTGTAGAGTTCTGGGATCAGTCTCTAATACCTCCTCCATAAGGAAATGGAAATAAATTTTAATCAGTGTGCTAAGGGAGTAAATCTGGTACAGTTCTGAATGTGAGGAAGAGACTGAAGGATCAAAGTGGGGCAATGGGGGTTCAACATGGGGCAGGGATCAGGAGGAAGAGATGGAATAAATAACAGGACAGAAAAAAGTTGGTATTTGCTGAGGGAGAACCACTTCTCGGAAAGAGAAACAAAAAGAAAGTGTGAGAATAGAAATTTTGAGGTGACAAGGAGAGAAATTTGAGGTTTTTAGATTGAATCACTTTGTCTGCTCTGAGGTTATTTGCTTATTATGACAAGCCTGGGAAGATATTTGGGTAGGTGCTTAAAATTAGAAGAAAAGACCCGAACAGGTACTGTAAAGAGTGCCTTAGGCATGCGCTGTAAAATTTGGAAGGCATTTGTTTCAGACTAATCTGGTAATCCAGATATTTCACAGAAAGTGTCATGTAAATTCAAATATGTATCTTCTTTTTCTCTTGATAAATATCCCTATGGTAAGCCATGGAGTTCTGTTAATCTTCTGTTTGACCAAATAACTAGGCTTGGAAATTTTAACTTAACCTTTTACCTTTTACCATAATTAAGGTGCCAGTATAAGAGTAGAGCATTAAAGCTAGTGAGTATATTAACAATGCAAACATTTTAAGAAAAATCAGATGAATAGAGAATATTGAAGTTAGTAATTCACATTTTGACAGCATCAGTTGAACTGTCAGCATAACATGAAGTTTGAGAGTAGAATTATTTCTCAGATTAACATTGAACTTAAACTGGGAAGAAAATACAAATGTTTTTTGTTGGAGAAATTATAAAATCTTGGAATTGCAACAAACAGCCTCACAGTTTAATAGCATCTTATGTATTTGCCTTCCACTCCCTACTCTACTGCCACCTCAGCTTCCTCTCTACCCATGTCATTAAAGAACTCTCTTAGAAAAATTCATAATTTAACATGAACTGAGGTGGGATGGGGTGGGAGGGTAATGCCTTACTTTACATAGTTGACTTCCTTTTTAATCTGCCCATAAAAAAATTCTCCCAGATTCCCATTCTTGATCCATGTAGTTGAATGAGGATGGCTGATTCCTAGGCTCCAAAGGTGACAGAGTATTCTCTTCTCCTGCGCACACTGACGGGCACATGAACCAAGAAAGACAAAAGCTCTCCTGGGGGTGTGTGCGTGTATATATATGTGTGTGTATGTGTATATATGTGTATATACACACACATATGTGTATATATACACGTATATATACACACGTGTGTGTATACACACATATATACACACGGGTGTATATACACACATATATACACACACATGTGTGTATATACACATATATACACACATTATACACATATTATATACACACACGTGTATATACGTATATACACATACGTGTATATACGTATATACATGTGTATGTGTATATATGTATATATACATGTGTATATATATACATGTGTATGTGTATATATATACATGTGTATGTGTATATATATACATGTGTATGTGTATATATGTATATATACATGTGTATGTGTATATATGTATATATACATGTGTATGTGTATATATGTATATATGTGTATATACACACATATACACGTGTGTATATATACATATACACACGTGTATATACACATATACACGTGTGTATATATGTGTGTATATATATACACACATACACGTGTGTATATATGTGTGTATATATATACACACACACACACACACAGAGTCTTGCTCTGTCACCCAGGCTGGAGTGCAATGGCACAATCTCAGCTCACGGCAGCCTTTGCCCCCCAGATGCAAGTGATCCTGCCACCTCAGCCTCCTGAGTAGGTGGCACACAGGTGCATGTCACTTCATCGGCCTAATTTTTTTTTTTTTTTGGTGTTTTTTGTTTTTTGTTTTTTTTTGGTAGAGATGGGGTCGCCCAGGCTGGTCTTAAACTCTGGACTCAAGAGGCCCACCCATTTAGGCCTCCCAAAGTGCTGGGATTATAGGCATGAGCTACTGTGTCTGGCCTCTCTTGGTGATTTTGACTGGAAAAAATGTGGGTTCACATACATGATCCAATCTCAAGAAAAGACAGTGTAGAGGGAAGGGGGCAAAACCACCATTAAGAACTGATTGGGAATATAGCTCAACTCTAAAAGCACTGCTCTTCTCTAGGTTATTGGCACAGACCCACTTCCAGTGATAGCTTTAACTATTGGCTAAAGCTTTTGCTGTGAGGGCAAAAACTTCACCTAATTCACCTTTATCCATAATCTCTACCCTAGAGCCTGGAACTGAATATACAATTAATAAATAAGTGCAGAATTAACTACCTAATCACTTACAGCCTGAATTTTACAAATACCTTTGAAGACTTCACGGAAACATTTGTATTCTTGGTACTGTAGGGCAGTGCTGAGCTCCGTCATTTCTTTCTTAAACCACAGTTTACTTAGAAATCAGCAAGGAAATCCATCAAGTGATTTTGGGGATCCACTTTCAGTGGGAAGCCATAAGAAACGCCCAAACAAGCCAGTGGGCTTTCCAGACTAACAGCTATCACTTTCACTCTTTCTACATAATCACTTCTTACATAGGTTTCAACATAAGGTACATTTTGATCTCTAAAATATAAATTCATACCAATTTTGGCTTCCATCCTCAGCTTCCTTTCCTGTTGTACTTCTTTTTCAAATATCAGAGGAATGCTCTACATAATGAACAGAGCCTTGATTTTCTTGCTGACCACTCACAGCAATAATTTTGGCTTCTTCCCCATGTACATATACCTTCTAATCTCCAGACAAGCTAGTAAAGGACTTGAATTTTCTGGCTTTTCCACTGTAATTCCAACCTCTAGGAGTACAGCAAGAGCCTTTTCCTCCTCCCAAACACCCATCCCTTGCTTTGTAGAGCCTCATGGACCAGCACTGCCACTAAGGCTGCACTCCTGCCCCTTTGGCCCCCTTCAGGGAATCCTGCTATCCTAAGGGCCATGCACACTGTAGGCAACAAACCCTTTGCTGAATTCTCAATGCATGAGACCAAAGAGAAGATGGTAATACCCAAGGGTTGGAATAGAACCAGATAACTTAAGGGTTATTTGGGAATAGAGTATCTTGAGCCACTGATGCTGGACCTACATACTTACTTATTTCAGAACTCCCTTCTCCTGGTTTTTCTATTCTTTAAGTGAGGAGGACATTTTTATTGATCATGTCATTATTCATTTAAAACTCAATAAATGCCTATCAATAGATAATTGGTTAAATTATGGGACATCCATCTTCTGATCCTTCCAGATAAGATCAGTAACCTTTACTGGATGGCTCATAGCATCTGGGTTATTACCTACCAAGAACAGTGTTTTATGCAGTTATTTAATATCTGTCTCCTTACTAGACTGTAAGCCCAATCAAGGAAGCATGAAGGTGGCTATTGTATGCTTAGAACCATGATTGGTATGGTAGATGTTTAATGTTTGAATGTATAATAAATGCATACAATGCAATACTATGCAGACATTTATTTATTTATTTATTTATTTATTCATTTATTTATTTATTTTGAGACAGAGTCTCACTCTATTACCAGGCTGGAGTGCAGTGGCGGGATCTCGGCTCACTGCAACCTCTGCCGCTGGGTTCAAGCAATTCTCCTGTCTCAGGCACCTGCCACCGTGCCTGGCTGATTTTTGTATTTTCAATAGAGATGAGGTTTCACCATATTGGCCAGGCTGGTCTCGAACTCCTGACCTTGTGATCTACCTGCCTTGGCCTCCCAAAGTGGTAGGATTACAGGCGTGAGCCACCACATCAAGCCTATGCAGCCATTTAAAGCACGACAATGTGGAATTGTTTATTGACATGTAAGGTTACCCATAATATAATGTTAAATTTTAAAAATCAAATAATAAAATAGTAGATATACTATGATCATGTTTTAATAAAAAAGAATAGCCATATATACAGATACATACATCAAAATGTTAATAGTGGTAAGATTATGAATGACTTTTTATTTTATTGGTTAACTCTTTGTATTATCTGAAATTTTAGAATAACAGTATTTATTTGACCTATTTTTTTATTTTATTTTATTTTTTTAGAGACCAGGTCTCACTCTGTCACCCATACTGGAGGATAGTGGCACAATGACAGCTCACTACAGCTTTGAACTCCTGGGCTCAATTGATCCTCCTGTCTCAGCTTCCTGAGTAGCTGGGACTATAGGTGCACACCACCACACTTGGCTTTTTGGGTTTTTTTTTTTTTTGAGACAAAGTGTTGCTCTGTCACCCAGGCTGGAGTGCAGTGGTGTGATCTCTGCTCACTGTAACCTCCACCTCTCAGGCTCAAGCAATTCTCCTGCCTCAGCCTCCCGAGTAGCTGGGACTACAGATGTGTGCCACCAGGCCCAGGTAATTTTTTGTATTTTTACAAAACTGTAGAGACGGGGTTTCACCACGTTGGCCAGGGTGGTCTCGAACTCCTGACCTCAGGTGATTTGGCTGCCTCGGCCTCCCAAAGTGCTGGGATTACAGGTGTGAGCCACCAGGCTAATTTTAAAAATAATTTTTTTTGAGATGGGATCTCACTATGTTCCCCAGGCTGGTCTCAAACTCCTGGCCTCAAGTGATCCTCCTGCTTCAGCCTCCCCTATAATTCGGATTACAGTTACAAGTCGTCACACCTGGCTGATTTATTGTTTCCAGATTTTAAAATTATTTCCATTTTGAGAAAAACCAAGTAGATATTAAAACAACCTTTTTTCTGTCACAAAACTTCACTTAAACAACTAATTTTGGCATACAGTTTTCAACTGGACAATATTAGAAACAACATGGATTTCCGAATGCAAATTGAAATGTTGGATACATTCATCTCGTTGCTATTTCTGATTAAAGTAGACCTTTAACAAAATGATCATTATGAAACCTTCATTTCTATACAAAATTTCTTATTTTTTATATCCATAATTACTATTAGACTCTTCCTTCTCCTCTTATTTACATTCTTACCCAGGATATGGAGAATGAATAGACCTTAATTTCTTATCCTATTTTTTAGCTGAAGACCAAAAAAGTTAAAAGGAAGTAGACTTCTGAAATTTTTTTTTAAAAAAGAAATGTCAGTGGCTGCTACATTTAAAGTACCTTCCTTACATGAGGCAAGTTTGCAAAGGTGAAGGTCTTCCCCAAGAAAATACCAAAGCATTACCACAAATCTAAAAGTATATCCATTTTAAACAAACACCTTTAATAGACTGGTTATAAAACTATAATTGGACATTTTTGAGGCCAGTTTATACTTTTCCCTTTTCAAAGACATTAATTAATATAAATAAGACATTATCAGATGATATTCTCTATACAGAGCAAGAATACACTCTTGGATATCTCAAAAGAGAAGTATAATTGCACTTATTTTATACAACAATTAGCATGATAACAGGGAAATGGAAAATATTTTTGTATATAAATTCCGTTTCTTAATTAAGTAAAATTAAAAAGTTTCATTAAGAGTCAGTTAAAAAAAAATAGGGCACATACTGTCTGTATATGGCTACCTGTCTTTTAAGTAACATGAATTTTGTCTTTTTTTGTTTTTGAGATGGAGTCTTGCTCTGTCGCCCAGGCTGAAGTGTAATGGCACGATCTCAGCTCACTGCAACCTCCACCTCCCAGGTTCAAGTGATTCTCCTGCCTCAGCCTCCCGAGTAGCTGGGATTATAGGTACCCGCCACCACACCCAGCTAATTTTTGTATTTTTAGTAGAGGCCGGGTTTCACCATGTTGGCCAGGCTGGTCTGAAACTTCTAACCTCAGGTGATCCGCCCACCTCGGCCTCCCAAAGTGCTGGGATTACAGGCGTGAACCACAGTGCCCGGCCTAATTTTGTTAATCTTGCCAGTTTCAAGCCATTGACACAAAAACGTCAGCACCATGTTAAGAAGTCACACTCTGACCTATAAAATGTGACAGCCCCAAGGAGAACCATTACACCATTATTCATTTTCAGTAAAAAGTCTAATAGAACAGTGACAAATATTGTGCCTTAGATCCTTAATCATACGATACAAATCATTTACAATATAAATTGTAAAGATGAACATGTGCTGGCACAGCTAGGGTTTACATACGCTTTGGAAGCTCAAAAAGTTCAAGAATGTCTTATCGGTCTTCATTTCAGATCTAGTAGCATAAAAGCTGGGTTTTCTAAGTAGGATTTCCACAAATTAGAGAAGCGTGACATTGTAGCACCATCAATAACTCTGTGATCAGCTGACCAGCTCACATTCATTATCTGTGCCTTATATACTTCTCCTTTCTGGTTAAATCGGGGAATGGCCTGGAAATGAAAAAAAAAAAAAAAAAAAAAAGAACAAAGAGTAAACCTTCACTTGCTCAAAGCTCAAGCTCTAACAATGGTGTAAGATCAGGCAAACCCTTCTTCCTACAGTAGAGAAAAAAATGGGCACCCCAATGACTTTTGAAAATGCTGATTCCTACTCTTCCCATCTTGGAGTATATGCCTGGAGCTTACAGAAGTTCTCCAAGGTACTTCCTATCCCTTGTACAATTTCCATACCTACATTCATTAACTTTCATCTCAGATTTCAATACTGTATACCCACTATGTGCCAAGTATTCTTCTAGGCTCTGGGGAGAGACAGACAATTAAATAAGGATTCCTCACTGAAGGCAGTGAGGAAATAAGCCATTATCAAGTTCCCCTGACCACTGAGTTGGCCAGGAGGAAGACAGAGGACAACAACATGCTTGTGTTCTTTGTGGATGTTAAAGCCAGTAAGCACCACATCGAACAGGCTGTGAAGAAGCTCTATGACACTGATGCGGCCAAGGTCAACACCTTGATCAGGCCTGATGGAGAGAGGAAGGCATATATTCCATTAGCTCCTGATTACAATGCTTTGGATGTTGCCAACAAAATTGGGATCACCTAAAATGAACCCAGCTGGCTAATTCTAAATATATATATTTTCACTATTAAAAAAAAGGTAGACAAAATATAAGCCCCAACTTATTATTAGATTCAATAGACATAAAATCATGCTGTCAAACTGCTATAAAAGTTTCTAAGCTCTACTCTGTTTTTCCATACTGATCTCCTCATGGCTGGGATACAACAGTCACAGCCAGATGTGGATCCTTGAGGACACTGAGTAGCATCTGTGTAAAGCCATGTAGGCCACTGCAACTACTTGTCTTCGATTCTGAGTGAGATGAGAAGCCCTTGGAAGTATCTGAGCAGACTGGCCATTCACTGAAAGAGGATGACTTTAGGAGGAGCAGGTCTGATGGTGGGGGGCAGTGAGGAAAGGAGCAGGAGCTCAGTTTTAGACATGTTAAAATTCAAGATGCCTTTATACATCCAAGCAAGATATAAGAGTAAGTTCAAAAGTGAGGTCCAGTCTAGAGATATAAACCTGGGAGTCATCAGTGTATAAATGGTATTGAAAGATCAGATAAAGAAAAGCAGTGAGAACTGAATCCTGGGGTGCTTCAATGTGTAGAGATTAGGAACATTAGGAGGTATGGGTAAAGGAGACTTAGAGGGAATAGGCAGTGACATAGGAGGAAAACCAAAATGGCCAGGTATTCTGCAAGTCAACATTAAGAAAGTTTTCCAAAGAGGTTGGATTGATCAGTCATCTCAAGGTCAACTAGCGGGTCAAAGAAAACGAATACTGAGAATTGAGTAACATGGAAGACTTAATGACTTAAACAATTTAGCAAGAAGGAATTAAAATTCTATAATGAAAACAAAATAGCAAAGGAAAGATGACACAAAGGGAGAAAGGAATTAAATACTATTTGTCCCTACCCCACAAATATTATTTTAAGTGATGAATAAGATTTCTACTCTAAGAACTACGCTTCATGGCTAGAAAAAAACATGGATAAAATGATTCTGTAAAAATATATCTATTGAACAGATATTTATAAATCAAATATTCATTTTTTCATAGCACCATTATTCACAAGAGCCAAAAAATGGAAATAATCCAAATATTCATTGACAGATGAATGTATAAACAAAACATGGCATACATGTATATACAACAGTATACTATTTACCCTTAAAAACTAATGAAATTCTGATACATGCTACATGAATGAACTTTCAGCCAGATACAAAAGGACAAATACTGTATGATTCCACTTACATGAGGTACCTAGAATAGTCCAATTAATTCATACAGACAGAAAATAGAATGGTGGTTACCAAAGGCTGGGGAAATGGAGAGATTATTCAGTAAGTGCAGAGTTTCAGTTTGGGATAATGAAAAAGTTCTGGAGACAGATGGTGGTGATGGTGGCAAACAATGTAAATGTACTTAATGCCACTGAACAATATACTTAAAAATGGTTTAAATGGTCAATTTATGTTTATATATTTTACCATAATTATATACATATACACATATAATTCAGAAGGAAAGAGAACACAAAATTTTGTCAAACAGGTATAATGGTTTGGAAACTGCAGGAAGCCAGAATTTTGTGAGAATCAAATGTTGAATTCTTGTTGGAAAAGAGAATGAGTGATAGAGAGAAGTTATCACTCAGAGAACTCCTGATTTGGAAATAGTGACATACTGTGTCTTTTTGTTTTTTCTCCCTATCTCCTCTGCTTGCCAGAAGGGAAAGTGGATGTCAGGAAGGGGGAATGACTTAGATGCTAATTTACTATCTACTAGAAAGCAAATCAAAGGCTGAAGGAAAGAATTTGTGAGGGTTCCAACACGCAAGGAATAAACTCATGAGGACAAGTCCCAGAGATGTTCAACATGGAAGCATTATAAGTGTAGAAAAGAAAAGCTCTTCTTAAAACACACTCTTCTTAATGTAGTGACAATGACATTTAATAAACATGGTATTGAAGTGGTATCCAGGAGCTTATTTGCCTCAGTGGTCCTCAACCCTGAATTAATAGGGGGTACCCAAGTCCCATCCCTCAAAATTCCAATTCAGCTGGTAGAGGGGGAGCTTGGCCATACTTTTTTTCAAGCTCCTGTATGATTCTAACATGTAGCCAGGGTTAAGAATCATTGCAACCCTTATTCTAAGTCAGTGTCTTCTAAACCATGGTCACCGATCACCTTTTTGCACTCATTTGGGTTCTTGTTCAAAATCTAAGTTCGGAGGGTTCTGCCCCTAAGGTAAAGAAATCTGCACTTTTAACTAACACTCCCAATGATTCCTGAGCAAAGAATGTTCTAAATGAGTCTCACTTTGTTTAAAATAACATTTTCAATTGCTTTTCTATTATTCTTTGGTATAATGAAATGAAGATATTTTGATAGAAGTAGATTGGCTATATTTGTGATTATTCATAAAGACTCAGTATCTGTGCCTGGCATAATCCACAATGGTTGATCCATATAGAAACAACCCAGGTCATCACCATTTATTACACACAGAGGCAGCCACCAGAAGTGCAAGCCTAGCTCTTAGGAAGAAATAATAGGTTTTTGGATTCCCAGGCAAGATGGCAGAACAGGAACAGCTCTAGTCTGCAGCTCCCAGTGAGACCAAGGCAGAAGGTGGGTGATTTCTGCATTTCCAACTGAGGTACCCGGTTCATCTCATTGGGACTGGTTAGACAGTGGGTGCAGCCCATGGAGGGCCAGCAGAAGCAGGATGGGGCATCGCCTTACCTGGGAGGTGCAAGGGGTCAGGGAACTCCCTCCCTTAGCCAAGGGAAGCCATGAGGGACCGTGCTATGAGGGATGGTGCTATCCAGCCCAGATACTATGCTTTTCCCATGGTCTTTGCATCCCACAGACCAGGATATTCCCTCGGATGCCTACTCCACAAGGGCTCTGAATTTCAAGCACAAAACCGGGAGGCTGTTTGGGCAGACACCAAGCTAGCTGCAGTTTTTTCTTTTTTCATACCCCAGTGGTGCCTGGAACACCAGTGAGACAGAACTGTACACTCCCCTGGAAAGGCGGCTGAAGCCAAGAAGCCAAGTGGTCTTGCTCAGTGGATTCCAACCTCACGGAACCCAGCAAGCTAAGATCCACTGTCTTGAAATTCTCGCTGCCAGCACAGCAGTCTGAAGTTGACCTGGGATGCTGGAGGTTGGTGGGGGGAGGGGTGTCAGCCACTACTGAGGCTTGAGTAGGCGGTTTTCCCCTCACAGTGTAAATAAAGCCACAGGGAAGTTCAAACTGGGCAGAGCTCACTGCAGCTCAGCAAAGCCACTGTATCCAGACTGCCTCTCTAGATTCCTCCTCTCTGGGCAGGCATCTCTGAAAGAAAGGCAGCAGCACCAGTCAGGGGCTTATAGATAAAACTCCCAATCTCCCTGGGACAGAGCACCTGGGGGAAGGGGTGGCTATGGGCGTAGCTTCAGCAGAATTAAACCTTCCTGCCTGCCGGCCCTGAAAAGAGCAGTGGATCTCCCAGCATAGCGCTTGAGCTCTGCTAAGGGACAGACTGCCTCCTCAAGTGGGTCCCTGACCCCCATGCCTCCTGACAGGGAGACACCTCCCAGCAGGGATTGACAGACACCTCATACAGGAGAGCTCTCGCTGGCATCTGGCAGGTGCCCCTCTGGGACGAAGCTTCCAGAGGAAGAAGCAGGCAGCAATCTTTGCTGTTCTACAGCCTCCACTGGTGATACCCAGGCAAACAGGGTCTGGAGTGGACCCCCAGCAAACTCCAGCAGACCTGCAGAAGAGGGGCCTGACTGTTAGAAGGAAAACTAACAAACAGAAAGCGATAGCATCAACATCAACAAAAAGGACGACCATGCAAAAACTCCATCCAAAGGTCACCAACAGCAAAGATCAAAGGTAGATAAATCCACAAAGATGAGGAAAAACCAGCACAAAAAGGCTGAAAATGCCAAAAACCAGAACGCCTCTTCTCCTCCAAAGGATCACAACTCCTCGCCAGCAAGGGAACAAAACTGGACAGAGAATGAGTTTGATGAACTGACACAAGTAGGCTTCAGGTAATAACAAACTCCTCCAAGCTAAAGGAGCATGTTCTAACCCAATGCAAGGAAGCTAGGAACCTTGATAAAAGGTTAGAGGAATTGCTAACTAGAATAACCAGTTTAGAGAAGAACATAAATGACCTGATGGAGCTGAAAAACACAGCATAAGAACTTCGTGAAGCATACACAAGTATCAATAGCCGAATCGATCAAGCGGAAGAAAGGATATCAGAGATTGAAGATCAACTTTATGAAATAAAGCATGAAGACAAGATTAGAGAAAAAAGAATGAGAAGGAACGAACAAAGCCTCAAGAAATATGAGACTATGTGAAAAAGACCAAAACTACGTTTGATTGGTGTACCTGAAAGTAACAGGGAGAATGGAACCAAGTTGGAAAACACACTTCAGGATACTATTCAGGAAAACTTCCCCAAACTAGCAAGACAGGCCAACATTCAAATTCAGGAAATACAGAAAACACCACAAAGATACTCCTCGAGAAGAGCAACCCCAAGACCCATAATTGTCAGATTCACCAAGGTTGAAATGAAGGAAAAAAACGTTAAGGGCAACCAGAGACAAAGGTCGGGTTACCCACAAAGGGAAGCCCATCAGACTAACAGTGGATCTCTTGGCAGAAACTCTACAAGCCAGAAGAGTGTGGGGGCCAATATTCAACACTCTTAAAGAAAAGAATTTTCAACCCAGAATTTCATATCCAGCTAAAATAAGCTTCATAAGTGAAGGAGAAATAAAATCCTTTACAGACAAGCAAATGCTGACAGATTTTGTCACCACCAAGTCTGCCTTACAAGAGCTCCTGAAGGAAGCACTAAACATGGAAAGGAACAACTGGTAGCAGCCACTGCAAAAGCAACCCAAAATGTAAAGACCATCGACACTATGAAGAAACTGCATTAACTAACAGGCAAAATAACTAGCTATCATCATAATGACAGGATCAAATTTGCATATAACAATATTAACTTCAAATGTAAATGGGCTAAATGCCTCAATTAAAAGACACAGATTGGCAAACTGGATAAAGAGTCAAGACCCATCAATGTGCTGTATTCAGGAGACCCATCTCATGTGCAAAGACACACATAGGCTCAAAATAAAGGGATGGAGGAAGATTTACTAAGCAAGAGGAAAGCAAAACAAACAAAACAAAACAAAACAAAAAAACAGGGGTTGCAATCCTAGTCTCTGATAAAACAGACTTTAAACCAACAAAGATAAAAAAAAGACAAAGAAGGGCATTACATAATGGTAAAGGGATCAATGCAACAAGAATAGCTAACTATCCTAAACATATATGCACCCAATACAGGAGCACCCAGATTCATAAAGCAAGTTCTTAGAGACTTGCAAAGAGACTTAGATTCCCACACAATAATAATGGGAGACTTTAACACCCCACTGTCAACATTAGACAGAACAATGAGACAGAAAATTAACAAGCATCTTCAGGACTTGAACTCAGCTGTGGACCAAGCAGACCTAATAGACATCGACAGAACTCTCCACCCCAAATCAACAGAATATACATTCTTTTCAGCACCACATAGCACTAATTCTAAAATCGAACACACAATTGGAAATAAAACTCTCCTCAGCAAGTGCAAAAGAATGGAAACAATAACAAGCAGTCTCTCAGACCACAGTGCAATCAAATTAGAACTCAGGGTTAAGAAACTCACTCAAAACCACACAACTACATGGAAACCAAATAACTTGCTCTTGAATGACTGCTGGGTAAATAATGAAATGAAGGCAGAAATAAAGATGTTCTTTGAAACCAATGAGAACAAAGACACAACATACCAGAATCTCTGGAACACAGCTAAAGTATGTGTAGAGGGAAATTTATAGCACTAAATGCCCACAGAAGAAAGCAGGAAAGATCTAAAATCAACACCCTAACATCACAATTAAAAGAACTAGAGAAGCAAGAGCAAACACGTTCAAAACCTAGCAGAAGACAAGAAATAAACAAGATCAGAGCAGAATTGAAGGAGATAGAGACACAAAAAAAAACCCTTCAAAAAAATCAATGAATCCAGGAGCTGGTTTTTTGAAAAGATTAACAAAATTGATGCACCGCTAGCTGGACTAATAAAGAAGAAAAGAGGGAAGAATCAAATAGACATAATAAAAAATGATAAAGGGGATATCACCACTGATCCCACAGAAATACAAACTACCATCAGAGAATACTATAAACACCTCTTCACATATAAACTAGAAAATCTAGAAGAAATGGATAAATTGCTGGACGCATACACCCTCCCAAGACTAAATCAGGAAAAAGTCGACTCCCTGAATAGACCAATAACAAGTTCTGAAACTGAGGTAGTAACTAATAGCCTACCAACCAAAAAAACCCAGGACCAGACAGATTAACAGCCAAATTCTATCAGAGGTACAAAGAGGAGCTGGTACCATTCCTTCTGAAACTATTCCAAACAACAGAAAAAAAGGGAATCCTCCCTAAATCATTTTATGAGGCCAGCATCATCCTGATACCAAAACCTGGCAGAGACACACACACACAAAGAAAATTTCAGGCCAATATCCCTGATGAACATCGATGCCAAAATCCTCAATAAAATACTGGCAAACCGAATCCAGCAGCGCATTACAAAGCTTATCCATCACAATCAAGTCGGCTTCATCCCTGGGATGCAAGGCTGGTTCAACATATGCAAATCAATAAACGTAATCCATCACATGAACATAACCAATGACAAAAACCACATGATTATTTCAATTGATGCAGAAAAGGCCTTGGATAAAATTCAACACCCCTTCATGCTAAAAACACTCAATAAACTTGGTATTGATGGAACATATCTCAAAATAATAAGAGCTATTTATGATAAACCCACAGCCAATATTATACTGAATGGGCAAAAGCCGGAAGCATTCCCTTTGAAAACCGGCACAAGACAAGGATGCCCTCTCTCTCACCACTCCTATTCAACATAGTATTGGTAGTTCTGGCCAGGGCAATCAGGCAAGAGAAGGAAATAAAGCATATTCTATAGGAAGAAAGGAAGTCAAATTATCTCTGTCTGCAGATGACATGATTGTATATTTAGAAAACCCCATCGGCTCAGCCCAAAATCTCCTTAAGCTGATAAGGAACTTCAGCAAAGTCTCAGGATACAAAATCAATGTGCAAAAATCACAAGCATTCCTATACACAAATAATAGACAAACAGAGAGCCAAATCATGAGGAAACTCCCATTCGCAATTGCTATAAAGAGAATAAAATACCTAGGAATCCAACTTAAAAGGGATGTGACAGACCTCTTCAAGGAGAATTACAAACCACTGCTCAAGGAAATACGAGGGGACACAAACAAATGGAAAAACATTCCATGCTCATGGATAGGAAGAATGAATATTGTGAAAATGGCCAAACTGCCCAAAGTAATTTATAGATTCAATGCTATTCCCATCAAGCTACCATTGACTTTCCTCACAGAATTAGAAAAAACTACTTTAAATTTCATATGGAACCAAAAAAGAGCCCACATAGCCAAGATAATCCTAAACAAAAAGAAGGAAGCTGGAGGCATCACGCTACCTGACCTCAAACTATACGACAAGGCTACAGTAACCAAAACAGCATGGTACTGGTACCAAAACAGAGAGACAGACCAATGGAACCGAACAGGGGCCTCAGAAATAACACCACACACCTACAACTCATCTGATCTTTGACAAATCTGACAAAAACAAGCAATGCGGAAAGGATTCCCTATTTAATAAATGGTGTTGGGGCAACTGGCTAGCCATATGCAGAAAACTGAAACTGGACCCCTTCCTTATACCTTATACAAAAATTAACTCAAGATGGATTAAAGACTGAAACATAAGACCTAAAACCATAAAAACCCTAGAAGAAAACCTAGGCAATACCATTCAGGACATAGGCATAGGCGAAGACTTCATGACTAAAACACCAAAAGCAATTGCAACAAAGCCAAAATTGACAAATCAGATCTAATTAAACTAAAGAGCTTCTGCCCAGCAAAAGAAACTATCATCAGAGAGAACAGGCAACCTACAGAATGGGAGAACATTTTTGCAATCTATCCATCTGACAAAGGGCTAATATCCAGAATCTACAAGGAACTTAAACAAATTTACAAGAAAAAAACAAACAACCCATCATAAAGTGGGCAAAGGATATGAACAGACACTTTAAAAAAGAAGACATTTATATGGCCAACAAACATATGAAAAAAAGCTCATGATCACTGGTCATTAGAGAAATGCAAATCAAAACTACAATGAGATACCATGCCAGTTACAATGGCAATCATTAAAAAGGCAGGAAATAACAGATTCTGGAGAGAATATGGAGAAATAGAAACGCTTTTACACTGTTGGTGGGAGTGTAAATGAGTTCAACCATTGTGGAAGACAGTGTGGCAATTCCTCAAGGATCTAGAACCAGAAATACCATTTGACCCAGCAATCCCATTACTGAGTATATACCCAAAGGATTATAAATCATGCTACTATAAAGACACATGCACATGTATGTTTATTGCAGCACTATTCACAATAGCAAAGACTTGGAACCAACCCAAATGCCCATCAATGTTAGACTGGATAAAGAAAATGTGGCACATACACACCATGGAATACTACGCAGCCATAAAAAAGAGTGAGTTCATGTCCTTTGCAGGGACATGGATGAAGCTGGAAACCAGAAAACCAAACACTGCATGTTCTCACTCATAAGTGGGAGTTGAACAATGAGAACACATGGACAGAGGGTGGGGAACAACACACACTGGAGACCTGTCGTGGGGTCGGGGGCTAGGGGAGGAATATCATTAGGAGAAATACCTAATGTAGATGATGGGTTGATGGGTGCAGCAAACCACCATGGCATGTGTATACTTATGTAACAAACCTGCACATTCTGCACATGTATCCCAGAACTTAAAGTTAAAAAAAAAAAAAAGAAATAATAGACTTTCTAAGATAAACTCAGAAACTTAAAACCTACAAAAGGAGGGGGAAACCTTAGAAATGGTTACTCTTCATTGTGTTTAGTCCCTGAATTTGCTTAAACTCCATTTTTCAGTTATCTAATACATGTACCTTAATTGATCCAAGGGCCCCAATGGCTAATTCAGGTGGCATTATCACTGGTTTGGCATAGGTACCACCAATCTATTAAAAAAAAAAGGAGAGTATTAAAAGTTAAGATTTTTCAGGGAACAAATGCCAAGTGACATTTTCTATTTTTAATTAAGCATATGATCAGAAACCTTAAGTAATGGTTTATGTATTTCAACATTATTACTCACTGATCCAATGTTGGAAAGAGTAAATGTTCCTCCTGTAAGATCAGTGGTGCTGAGCTGACCTACAGAGCCCAATTTCTGGAGGCGGTTCAGTTCAGTGGCGATGTCAAATATAGAGCAGATCTGAACATTTTTCACATTAGGGACAATCAAACCCTGCTCAGTATCCATTGCTATCCCAATGTTATGAGAAGCCTAAAAAATAAAAAATTGTACAGTAGGGCTTTTAATGAATAAGCTAACAGCAAAGAAAGGATCAACCTTCACTGCCATCTAGAAACCACTACCAAAACTCATTTTTACCAGATTGGTAGTGATTTAAAAGAAATAATTTAAAAATAATTTTTAAAAGATTTTTTGGGCCAGGCACAGTGGCTCACGCCTGTAATCCCAGCACTCTGGGAGGCTAAGGTGGCTGGATTACCTGAGGTCATGAGTTCAAGACCAGCCTGGCCAACATAGTGAAACCCCATCTTTACTAAAAATACAAAAATTAGCATGGTGGCACAGGCCTGTGATCCCAGCTACTCGGGAGGCTGAGGCACGAGAATCGCTTGAACCTGGGAGGTGGAGGTTGCAGTGGGCCGAGATTGTGCCACTGCACTCCAGTCTGGGAGACAGAGTGAGACTCTGCCCAAAAAAAGATGATAATTTTTTATTGATAAGAATGTAGGCAATAGGCTATTTCCCAACATTGTTAGTGGGAATGTAACTGGTACAGGCTGAGCATCCCTAGTCCAAATATCTGAAATCTGAAATGCTCCAACATCTGAAACTTTTGGGGGCTGAAATGATGTCATGTGATGTAGCCAATTTCCTTGAAAACTGATTTATCACCCTGAGTCAAGATCCATCTCAGAATTCTGTATACTGACAAATATAGAAATGTAAAGTTTTTATTCTCAATTTATTGGATGGATTAAGCACCTCAGCATTCCTTACTATGTGATAAAATACATATATAATAAAAAGTATATTCAATATTTTGTCCTTAAACATTATGCTGCATAGTTGTTGAAATAGTTCTCATTTTGTAATATTTAATCATATCAGAGCCCATCAATAATAAAAAAAAAAAAAAAACAGAAAAATGCAGCCATTGTTCTGGCAGGGCATAGTGGCTCATGCCTATAATCCCAATACTTTGGGAGACTGACACAGAAGGATTGCTTGAGGCCAGGAGTTCGAGACCAGCCTGGCCAACATAGCAAGACTCCATCTCTACAAAAAAATTTTTTTAATTAGCTACAAAGAAATTTTTTTTAATTATGGCACATGCCTGTAGTCTCAGCTACTTGGGAGGCTGAGGTGGGAGGATCATTTGACCCCAAGAGTTTTAGGTTACAATAAGCTATGATTATGCATGGGTGACAGAGCAAAACCCTGTGTCAAAAAAAGAAAAAAAAAAAACTTTGTGGCCGGGCACGGTGGCTCATGCCTGTAATCCCAGCACTTTGGAAGGCCGAGGCGGGAGGATCACGAGGTCAGGAGATCGAGACCATCCTGGCTAACACAGTGAAACCCCGTCTCTACTAAAAATACAAAAAGAAATTAGCCAGGCGTAGTGGCAGGCGCCTGTAGTCCCAGCTACTCAGGAGGCTGAGGCAGGAGAATGGCATGAACCCAGGAGGCAGAGCTTGCAGCGAGCCGAGATCGCACCACTGCACTCCAGCCTGGGCCACAGAGCAAGACTCTGTCTCCAAAAAAAAAAAAAAAAAAACTTTGTTTCATGCACACAAATGTTAAAAATATTATATAAAATTACCTTTAGGCTATGTGTATGAGGGGTAAATGAAACATAAGTGAATTTCATGTTTGGACTTGGGCTCAATCCTCAAGATGTCTCCTTTGTATATGCAAATATTCCATAATCCAAAAAAATCTTAAATCCAAAAACGCTTCTGGTCCCAAGCATTTCAGGTAATGGATACTTAACCTGTATAGACTTTCTGGAGAACATATGACAACATGTACCAACATTTATAAAAATTTGTGTTAAGGAACTAAGTGCAGAAGTATGTAGGGATACACAGGGATGTTGAGTACACACTGTTGATAAGTTTGAGAAACTGCAAATAATCATGATGTTTATAAATAGGTCAGTGGCTAAATAAATAACAAAGCTATATTTGTTGACATATAATGATGTCTATAATATAGTAAATGAAAAAGAACAGGCTGGGCACGGTAGCTCATGCCTGTAACCCAGCACTTTGGGAGGCTGAGGTGGGTGGATCACTTGAGCCCAGGAGTTAGAGACCAGCCTGGGCAACATGGCAAGACCCCATTTCTACAAAAAAAAAAAAAGTACAAAAATTAGCTGGGCATGGTGGCACGTGCCTATAGTCCCAGCTACTCGGAAGGCTGAGGTGGGAGGTGGACACGGCAGTGAGGCGATGATTACACCACAGCATAGATATTCTCTATGGGGAATACTTTAGATAGGCAACAGAGTGAGACCCTGTATTAAAAAAAAAAAAAAAAAAGAGGAAAAGAAAAAAGCAAGTTAAAGAAAATATAAATAATTCTATATCTTGTAAAAAGTATGTAAAAATGAAATCCTAGAAAGATGTATATCTCAACATAAACAGTGAGCTATCTTAGGGTCACGGAATTGAGGGTAAACATCTTTGTTTTCTTTTTTCTTTTCTTTTTTTTTTTTGACAAAGGCAGGGTTTCACTTTGTCACCTAGGCTGGAGTGCAGTGGCATGATCACAACTCACTGCAACCTCCATCTCCCAGGTATCATATGATTCTCCTGCCTCAGCCTCCCAAGCAGCTAAGACTATAGGCATGCACCACCATGCCTGGCTAATTTTTTTTTTTTTCTGTAGAGATGGGGGCCTCCTAACTTTGTTGCCCATGCTGGTCTTGAATTCCTAGGCTCAAGCCATCCTCCTACCTCTGTCCCCCAAAGTGCTGGGATTACAGGCAGAAGCCACCACACCCGGCCAACATCATTATTTTCTTGCCTGAAATTTTTGTGATAAGTATATACTTAATCAGGAGATATTAAAATTAAAACTAATACAGCTGACTGTATTAACCATATGGGAGCTGACCTCCTAGAATATCTAAGCTCACTTTCTGGTTCTACATGTCTTTTCTTTTTTTTCTTTTTTTAATTCTGTTTTTGAAATGGAGTTTTGCTCTTGTCGCCCATGCTGGAGTGCAGTGGCACAATCTTGGCTCACTGCAACCTCCACCTCCTGGGTTCAAGCAATTCTCCCGCCTCAGCCTCCTGAGTAGTTGGGACTACAGGCGCTGGCCACCACGGCTGGCTAATTTTTGTATTTTTAGTAGAGACAGGGTTTCACCATGTTGGCCAGGCTGGTCTCAAACTCCTGACCTCACATGATCCACCCGCCTCAGCCTCCCAAAGTGCTGGGATTATAGGCGTGAGCCACCGTGCCCAGCCTCTGGTTGTACACTTCTAATGATAAGTAAACTTAAAGAAAGGCATCTCAAAAAGAGTTTTCGGTCTTAAGAAACTTTCACTCCTCACAGAACAGTTTACTCAAATTGAATTCAAACTTTTATTACTTTTCTCACTTAAATTATTCTTAATCTTAAAATTCCAGGAATTTGCCAGGTGCAGTGGTTCATGCCTGTAATCCCAGCACTTTGGGAGGCTGAGGCAGGAGGATTGCTTAGACCAGAAGTTCAAGACCAGCCTGGGCAACATAATGAGACCACGTCTCTATAAAAAATTTAAAAATTAGTTGGGCATAGTGGTGCATGCCTATAGTCCCAGCTACACAGGAGGCTGGGGCAGAAGGATTGCTTGGGCCTGAGAGGTTGAGGTTGCAGTGAGCCATGATCACAACACTGCACTCCAAACTGGTGACAGAGTGAGACTCTGCCAATAATAATAATAATAATAATATTAAAATTCCAGGAA
The DNA here is from genome assembly GCF_028885625.2 of Pongo pygmaeus. Lineage (NCBI taxonomy): Eukaryota > Metazoa > Chordata > Mammalia > Primates > Hominidae > Pongo > Pongo pygmaeus. The sequence continues at coordinate 129,799,310 of NC_072373.2, read as the reverse complement.
TTCAATTTTGAAAGAGCTGCTTCTTTTTGAGAGGGTAAGTAGAGTGGGTAACATAATCTGCCATACAGCTATGTATTTCCATTATTTTAAGCAGAAAACAAACAAAAAAAAGCTTAAAAATGGTTTTAAGAATCTCCATATCTAAACAGTATTATTAACACAAAAACAACAACAATGAATTAGACTTAAGTTTAATGTTTTACCCCATACCTTTAATTCTAGTCTAAAAAAGATCACTATTTGAGGTACAATAGAAGTCTCTTTAATCTACAAGCACATTTGCCCCATCTTCTATTAATAATAATAACATTTTCACTCTGCATAGCCAACCTTATATGTTATATTCTGGCAGTTTTCATCCACAGAAGCATTAAGGATAGGAAACTGTAGTAATCCCAAGGAAGCAGCCTGTTTAACAGAAAAAGAATGCAATTTTAGCACTTTTAACTCAGAAGGGATAGGGAATTTGAAACAATAAGAGGTATAAAAGGAGGGAGAGACAGAACTCTTATTTATGCTGAGTTTAATTTCAAGTCTACATGTACCTAGTCACATTACTGCCAATGTTACCTTCAAGCAATGTAGAACTAGGTCACCCTAATCATTAAAGAATAAAAGATAAAGTAGTCAGGTAGCTTGTAAACATCAAGGAGATTTTCAAAATAATGATACAGACCAGCCAAAGTTCCAAAGAAAATGTCTAAATTCTAGGTGATTTCCTCACTGACATGTTGATCTTAAGATTTTCATGAGAAGTAAACCTGTAGTTCAAAACTAGGAATCAAAACACAAAAAAGCAGGTAAGCTATTTCTCTGTGTGGAAAGAACATGTAATGAGGATTTCAAAGTGCACTGACCGGTAGATGCCAGTTTGCTACTTGGTGTCCTTGGCCAGCTGAAGGGCAGAGATGGCCTGAACATTTACTTTACAGCTCAAGTCTCACTGAATAGCATTTATACTTTCCCTCTCTGCTGCCTTCTCCCTTTCTTTTTCCCTTTTGTCACTTAATACCATTTCTTTCCTGTCCATATTCAGATTTCCCTAACTGTACCCAAAATGTTCTTGATAATCTGTTTTCGGGATCTAATAATCAAGTTTCATACCTTACATGTGGTGGCCATGCATTGTATTGAATTTAAAAGATAGCAAAATAAAAATGCTTAAGATCATTCTTAAAAACAATTCCCTCCCCCACTGCCCTTGTCTGGTCCCTGTTAAAGTTCTTTACATGCATTGTGTTATTCTTCTCAGTGTGTCGGGGTCTTGATGGAAAAAAAATCAAATTCTTGAACTAGAGAGTTAAGAAAAAAGTTTAAATATATAGAGACATTTCATTTTCATTAGTTTAGTTAGGACAGGTTAAGAGAGTAGACCAACTGAAGAAAAATATAATTAAAAGAACTTCTACGAGTTCCTTAATTTTTATGACTTGGAAGTTTTTCTTGTTTTTGAGACAGGGTCTTGCTTTGTCACCCAGGCTGGAGTGCAGTGGCGTGATCTCAGCTCACTGTAGCCTCAACATCCTTGGCTCGAGTGACCCTCCTGCCTCAGCCTCCCGAGTAGCTGGAACTACAGGCGTGCGCCACCATGCCCAGGTAACTTGTATTTTTTGTAGAGATGGGGTTTCACCATGTTGCCCAGGCTGGTCTTGAACTCCTGAGCTCAAGCAATCTGCCTGCCTTGGCCTCCTAAAGTGTTGAGATTACAGTCATGAGACACTGCGCCCAGCCAACTTGAAAGTTTTAGTAAGCATTTGATTCAATAACTGTAATTTTAATAGTCTTTATCTAAAAACCCCTAAGGTTAGTCTAAACTGTTACACATAAAAATATTTGAGTATAATCCAAATTTTGTCCAAGAAAATACAAGGTATGTGTCAATGGATTAGGTCATTTGTTCCCCTTCTACAATACTGTGTAGTATTTTTTTCGAATGTTCTGAAACTTATGTTTTATTTTAAAACAAAATAGCCAGGCATGGTGGCTCATCCCTGTAAGACCAGCCTGGGCAACACTGCAAGATACATCTCTACTAAGAATAAAAAAAAATTAGCCAGGTGTGGTGGTGCACACCTGTGGTTCCAGCTTCTCGGGAGGCTGAGGCAGAGGATCACTTGAGCCCAGGAGTTCAAGGTTGCAGTGAGCTGTGATTGTGCCACTGCACTCCAGCAGCCTGGGCAACAGAGCGAACCCTTTCTAAAAAAAAATAAAAATTAAAAAATTAAAAAATAAAGAAAGGAAAAGGGAGATAAAGAATAGTTTCTGCCTCATGAGGCTCAGCGCCCAGTAAGTGAGTAAGTGAAGAGAAAACTGAGTAAGCACTCAATGCACTGAGATAAGTAACAGTGGGAAACAAGAGTATTTAATTCAAATAGTGACGGCCACAGAAGGAGTCTGTACCTGACCACAGTTTGGGATTTGCAGGTGTTTGATGGAGAAGAACGGGCACTTCAGGTGGAATTGTGTATTCCAGCAATTATGGGTAGCTTAATATGAGGGAGTGAGGTAAGAACGGAGAGGCAGGCAGCAGAGACTTATAACACATTTGTATGCCACACTAAGGAGTATGGCATACAAATTATCCTAAAGGTAATGAAAGGGAACCACTGAAAAGAATCAGAGAATGTTACAATAATTTGATTTACGGAAGACCAGTCTTGGTGCAGTGTAGAGAAAGGACTGAACATGCTGGCATTACAGACATCAGTATGTCCTTCTGAGTAAAACAGACCAGAACCTGAAAGAGCTTCTCCACCTGTTAGCTATAAGTTCCTAACAAGTTTCTCAACCTCTCTGAGCCCCAATTTCCTTAAATGGAAAATGGAGACAGTAATATTTACACGTCAGGGTTACTCTGAGAGTTAAGAGATAATGGGCCCCGCCCCGCGTCTGCCTCAGAGGGGCCCGAGCCACCCGGTGCGCCGCGTCCCCGCCGGGGCCGACAGAGCCGAGCCGAGCCGGGCCGGAGCGGCGGGCGCGGCCGGGCCGCCATGGACCACAAGACTGCTGCAAGAGCGGCCGCCCGCCTACAACCTGGAGGCCGGCCAGGGCGACTACGCGTGCGGCCCGCACGGCCACGGCGCCATCCCCGCCGCGCCCCCGCAGCCGCCCTACTCCTACCTCGTCACAGGGACACCCACCCACCATCCCAGGGTCTACAACATCCACAGCCGGACCGTCACCCGCTATCCTACCAACTCTATCGTGGTCGTGGGAGGCTGTCCCGTCTGCAGGGTCGGGGTGCTGCAGGACTGCTTCACTTTCCTGGGCATCTTCCTGGCCATCATCCTGTTCCCCTTTGGGTTCATCTGCTGTTTTGCCTTGAGGAAGCGAAGATGCCCCAACTGTGGAGCCACCTTCGCTTAAAGGGAACACCAGGCCCGGCTTTCCTACACCCAGCTCTCTTTTTCTAATGTAAATGTTGTGTACAATAGTTTTATTTGATTAAGCTTCAGGACTGTTTTGTAAAGCGAGGTGGGACAGATGTGGCACACGCCAGCTGCAGTTTCCCGGAGCGTGGAGAGGCAGCGCTGCTGCTCCTGCCCCAGGCTCATGACAACTCAATAAAGCACTGCTTTTATTTTTTGCAGTCTTCAATTTAAGAAAGGTGAGAAATAATGTTTTCAATAAATGAGATTCATACCAAAAAAAAAAAAAAAAAAGAGAGATAATGTATTCAGCATGCTTACTATGGAGGCTGGCACATGGTAGCTGCTGCACGGTCACTAATGTGAGCTAGACTGTACGCTGCTCAAGGTCAGCTGATGGTCTTACTCCATTTTATACTGGTCCCAAGGCTTAGCACTAGAAATGATTCCCAGGATCCTCAATATAAGTTTGTTGAGTAAATGAAAATAAATATTAAATATATGTCAGTGATATTGCAAAATTAATATCAAGTCTCATTTTAGTTCAAATCAAGACTTGGTTGGAGTGATCCTTTTAGGATTAAAGGCTTTACTTAACTGGCAGAATTGTCTCTACCTAGCTCAAAGATAAGTGGCTAAAAATATAATATAGAAATTTCAATTTTATAATTTCCTATTGAACAAAGAAATGGCACATTTTCTAACTATCTGATGTTGCGAAAAGTATATTTTTATTCAAGGCCACAGTCAACACATTGCATGTTGGCAAAGCAAAATTTTAATGTCCTACTCGGGGCTGGGTATGGTGGCTCACGCCTGGAATTCCAGCACTTTGGAAGGCCAGGGCAGGGGTGGATCACCTGAGGTCAGGAGTTCAAGACCAGCCTGACCAACATGGTGAAACCACGTCTCTACTAAAAATACAAAATTAGCCAGGCATGGTGGCAGGTGCCTGTATTCCCAGCTACTCGGGAGGCTAAAGCAAGAGAATTGTTTGAACCCGGGAGGTGGAGGTTGCAGTGAGCCGAGATCATGCCATTGCACTCCAGCCTGTGTGACAAGAGCAAAACTCTGTCTCAAAAAGACAAACAAACAAACAAATAAATGTCCTACTCAAGCCTTGTTTGAAATGAATAAATCTCACCTTTAAGAAGAAAGGCATAAAGGAGAGTTTAATTCCACGAGCAAATGCAATGGGTTTTAATTCTTCTCGGAGCTTAACCAGTTCAGTAAGGTCAATCTCATCACAATAACCAAAATGAGGTATCTTCAGGGCTGCAGACATAGTCTTGACCATTGCTTTTTGAAAGCCTGAAAAGCATTCAATTGTTATTCATTTATTTAAATTCTCAAATCTCTTCATCCTTTTTTTTTTTTTAAAGAAACTAAAATGGAAGGTTCTCTAATGTCTTTTACTCTCTCAGTTAAACCCTTCCTCTTACTACTCTCTTCATTACATTACACTGAAAGTCACTAATTTCAAAGCTGGAACATTGACTGCATCATGACACTCAGTGGCAAATGCCACAACATAGCAGGTAACTGCTTTAAATGCTGTGTTATATAAAAAATTCAAAAGAATGCAAGCCATGTATTTCCCTAACAGCTCTCCTGCAAAGCCACTCTTCTGGAAGTTAATCATTTCAAGAGTTTATAAAAAACAAATCAGAACTAGTTATTTTGAAAGCTAACTACAAATAGTGAATGTTTAAAATATCCTGTGTGTCTTCAAACAGAGCAATTATCAGTATACAAGTTTGTATTTCAAGAAACCTGCTAATGTATTACTCTTCAGAAGTTAATGGTACACATAAATTGAAAGTGTTTCCTGGAAAAGCTATGCTATTTCACCATTTAAAAATTATGGCCAGGCGCAGTGGCCTATGCCTGTAATCCCTGCACTTTGGGAGGCTGAGGAGGGTGGATCACCTGAGGTCAAGAGTTCGAGACCAGCCTGGCCAACATGATGAAACCCTGTCTCTACTAAAAATACAAAAAATTAGCTGAGCATGGTGGCGTGCACCTGTAATCCCAGATACTCAGGAGGCTGAGGCAGGAGAATCGCTTGAACCTGGGAGGCGGAGGCTGCAGTGAGCCAAGATCGTGCCACTGCACTACAGTCTGGACAACAAGAACAAAATTCCATCTCAAAAAAAATAAAATAAAATAAAATAAAAATCATATGCTGACTGAAGTTGAACTTTCCCTTCAGTAAGACTTGAAAACACCATATTATATACGTTTATCTACTGAGGTAGCTTCCCCCAAAATAAATGAACTATTGCCTTATATTATTGTTATTATTATCATTACCTTTTATGGGTTCTGTTTTGTCTTTGCCTGTTAATATCGGAGGTTTTGATACTGGTATAGGAACAGTCATGTCTTTTGGCTTTGGTGGAGGTGGCATAATTTCAACTTTGGGTGAAGGAGGCAATATAGCTCCTGTCTGCTTTTCCAAATAGTTGAGGATATCTTCTTTAAGTATTCTGCCATCTTTTCCTGAGCCAACAACTTCACTCAGCTTAATCTAAAAAATGATATATTTTAATGCCAAAAATACAACTACTTAAAAACATCATTAAAGTTTCAAAATGGAATTTGATCAACTGACGGTAAAATATATCTGTCCAATAAATTAGTAAAAGGAAATAACCTTTTCATTTTCTACTTAAGTAATCATAACTTTTGTATATAGTGTTCACATATGCATGTGGTAACCATCAGGTATCTATATTATATATAATCTAGAGCTATTTATGAAAACTTACTTTTTAAAAAAATTTTTTGTAGAGACAGGGTCTCACTCTGTTGCCCTGGCTGGTCTTGAACTCCTAGCCTTAAGCTAGGAGTTCAACTCTCACCTCAGCCTCCCAAAAGTGCTGGAATTACAGGCGTGAGCCACTATGCCCAGCTAAAAACTTACATTTTTATACTCAAGTATTTTAAAATCTCTTGCATAATTCTTACTCGACCTTTTCTATTCTTGGGGACTACATAAGAAGAGGGAGAGCTGAGAATTTAAGAGAAACTAAATGCTATACCAAATTTAGACCAATGTTTCTGACATTGGCTACCAGTTAAAAACATAACAACTTAAATAATCGTAATACAAAAGCTCTCTCAAATTAGTTATTTTTCTGGTAGTTGCTTTGGAAAGATCAGTACAAAACATTTAATTCTATTTAAATACAAATAAACATAAAAGCTTGGAATGATCTCATATATAGTATGTATTAATTTCTTAGGGATAGGCCCCATTTCATTTGTATTAGTGCATCGCTAACGATGACCAAAATAATAAAGGACTTTACTAAGGCAAACACTAAGTTTGTAACAAATGGACTATGAAAATTTAAACAAATAATTTTTAGGCAGTTACAAACAACTGTAAATGCCACTGGTTCTTAATTTTAAACAAACTCAATTCATAAATATGCAAATTCAAAGAAAAAAGATGATTTCTGAAAACTAAATCCAATATTTAATTTTTAGTAATCATACAAGCACTCTACCCAAGTATTCTATACACATCTTTAGGGAGTGTCTTAGGAAAGCCAAATCATACATTTCTTCTATATATTTCTTTCTATATTATTAAGAAAAAAATTATTAAAATGCTTTATAGATTTCAAAGCAAAATGTTAAATCATTATTTCATCTGATGCCCTTAATAACCTAGTGTTCCACGTTACTGTACCTATTTTCTGTTATGCTAAATGGTCTTCATACTTAAACACATTTAAGGGTTACATAACATTTCATCAAGGATACATAACATAATTTGAACACGTATGCATCTTCTAATTTTTGGCTATATAAAATACAAGGAAGAATGATTCCTAGATTATTTTCTTGGGATAGTTCCCCAGTGGCAGGACAACTGGCTGAAAGAATATGAACATTTTAATGACTCTATTACATATTTCACAAAATATAAACTTTTTATTTTTTCCCCACAGCAACCTTACTTTTCTCAAAAAGAGACAAACAAAAAGTCTCATTGTGGGGGACAGTGGAAAGTATTCAGGTTTCAGAACCAGACAGATTTGTGTTCAAATCCCTAGTTCAGCTTACTTGGTTTTAGGTAAGTTAATCAACCTTCCTGCAGGGTCCTTGTGAGGATTACAGATAATGTGTCTATAGTGTCTGGCACATATGTGCTCAAATAATGGAGGCAATGATTGTTGAGGTTGTATATAACGTCTAAGAGCACAGGTTTTGGAGTGATATAGACTCACTTTTGAATTCTGGCTCTTGCTATGTTAGCTGTGTGACTTTAGTTACTTAAACCCTCCAAGTCTTAAAATAGCTCCTTATCTTACAGGGTTAAATGAGAATATGTAAATACCTATCCCAGTGCCAGGGAGCCACCCTGCCTGGCATTCCACCTTCCATTCAGTCAATGACTGGCAGAAGAAATACAAAAAGGCCAGCCTCCTTGCCTCAAAGCAGTAATTCTGTGGTTGTCCCTTGCACCCTCAGATCAGGCCAGAGTCTTTCTTTTTTTCCTTAGGACCATGGCAAGCTTTGGGACAGGCCAGATGCTTGATACCATAACCGTGTCTGGCCAATTTCCCTTCTCTTCCCTTTCTTATCCTGCTTCCTTCATTCCCTTTACAGGTTTTCCCTCCTTCAAATTCCTATCCCATGCTGTGCCTCTAGAGCACCTGACCTAAGACCTGGTATTTACAAGTGCTCAATAAATGGTAGCTCTTACTGTTATTAGGCTCTAAGAAAGAATAATAAAATCATACTGCTCAATTGATAGTAATAAGTTTACAACTTCTCATTTCTCCCATGTATTTTTATGCAACTATCACTTTTCAGTAGCAAATATTTTCATGTTTCCTTAATTTCATTGAGCTATTTCATCATGGGATAGTTGGCTAATTTTTCAGAGATACAAATGTACACTTCCTATACAATCTCAGACTTAAATATTAAGAGAACTTACATTGTTTTCCATTGCCAGACGGCGAACTGCAGGAGTTGCCAGTGTTTTTCGGCCCTTTATCTCTTGGTGTGTATGTTCATCATGGGACACTGCAGGAGTTTCAACAACATCTTCTTCTGAATCTGGTAACAAGGTAAAACTTAACTTCAGTTGAAATTTTTTTTTTTTTTTTTTTTTTTTTTTTTACATCTTAGTGGCCTATAATATCTAAATAAACTAAAGTTTATAGTCTAAATGTATAAAAGTTGAACTTCAGAATAGAAAACACAACTATCCTAATGGTATGGGTAGAGTGGGGGTGTGTGTGTGCTGGTACCTGGTACTTTTTAATTATTAGTACCTGGTGGATACGTCACTCCTGTTGAAATCATACGGCAGATACAAGTTTAAAAATGAGAGTTTTCCTCAAGAAATTTTAAAATGTGTTGTGGTTAGGTACAGTGGCTCACGCCTGCAATCCCAGCAATTTGGGAGGTCAAGGCAGGAGGATCAGCTGAGCCCAGGCATTCAAGACTAGCTGAGGCAATATAGGGAGACCCCATCTGCACAAAAAATTTAAAAATTAGCTGAGCTTGTTAGCACACACCTGTGGTCCCAGCTACTTGGGAGACCGAGGTGGGAGGATTGCTTGAGCCCAGGAGGTCGAGGCTGCAGTGAGCTGTAATTGCATCACTGCACTCCAGCCTGGATGACAGTGAGACCCTGTCTCAAAAAAAAAATTTGTATTTTAAACATTTTTCTAATAAAATTCTCATTTATATTTATAAACAGCATGGAATAAGGATCAAATGTAAGATAAATTATATGAAAGAATGGGCTGGGCACAATGGCTCACGCCTGTAATCCCAACACTCTAACAGGCCAAGGTGGGTGGATCACTTACTTGAGCCTAGGAGTTTAAGACCAGCCTGGGCAATAAAGTGAGATTCCCCATCTCTACAAGTGAATTTTAAAAATTAGCTAGGTACGATAGCACACATCTGTGGTCCAAGCTACACAGGAAGCTGACAGGGGAGAATCACTTAAGCCCAGGAAGTCAAGCCTGCAGTGACCCATGTTGGCGCCACAGCACTCTAGGTTGGGTGAAAAAGTGAGACCCAGTCTCAAAAAAAACCGCACAAGAATCATATAAAATCTATGACAATCTTAAACACTTTCCTGAGATGATATAGTACTTAAAAGTTTGCTCTGCTTTGAATAGTTTAAAAAATGCTGTGGTGGCTGGGCATGGTTACTCACACCTGTAATCCCAACACTTTGGGAGGTAAAGGCGGGAGAATTGCTTGAGGCCATGGGAGGTAAAGGCGGGAGAATTGCTTGAGGCCAGGAGTTTGAGATCAGCCAGGGCAACATAGGGAGAGCCTCTCTCTATAAAAAATTTATAAATTAGCCAGGTGTGGTGGTGTGTGCCTGTAGTTCCAGCTACTCAGGAGGCTGAAGTGGGAGGATCACTTGGGGCCAAGAAGTCAAGGCTGCAATGAGTCATGGTTGCACAACTGCACTCCAGCCTGGGTGACAGAGCAAGGCTGCCTCAAAAAGAAAAAGAAAAAAGGAAAAGAAAAAAGAACTGCTGTGGCTAATGCTAATTTGGTTGTTTTATTCTCTAGTTCTGGATTCCTGTTATTAGAAAAACTATCTCAGGCTACTAGCATATATTTCTGCAAGCAAAAAAAAAAATGTTTTTGAGAGCATTTAATTGTCAAATTCTGCTGTTAGGAAATCACCAGTGATGTATATGTATAGCATAATCTGCCTGAATTGGTAGATTAAAGACTGACAGAACTTCTGAAAATGAACAGACAACTGAATCTGCTTTGACAGTTTTGACATTCATTTCTAGGTAAATAAAAATCTTCTACTACTGCAACTATGATAAGATAGTCTATTCATTCCTCTTTACTAGTCTATGAATTGGCCCAGTGGAGCTACAAAGAAATTCTCCTAAAGGTGAGGAAGGGAAGAGAAAAAACCCCAAAACTTGTATTGAGCACCTATTATGTGTCAAATACTGTCCTGCATATGTAGTATCTTACTTTTCATTACAACTGTTTAAGATAGGTGTTATTATCCCCATTTTACAGACAGTTTAAAAAGTGAGGTTTGACTGAACAGATTGGCTCAAGGTCAGACACCTAATAAATCTAAGAGCTGAATTCAGTCCTAGGGCTGACTCAATCTGTGCTGTTTCCATTAGTTCATAGCCCTAGTAAATTTTCTTTCTGGTCAAAGTAGCTAGAATACAACTCCTATAGATCAAGGCATAATTTTGTTGAATTTTCAGAATCCCTGTATATTCTCTGCATCTGTTAAAGTCATTGGAGAAATGAGAAAGAAAGATTAGCATGTGGAACCAAGATCCAAAGGAAAATCAGGGGATTCAATGGTAGGAACCGCAATATGGTAGGAACTCCAATGCTAACTTGGATAATGCATATTTGCTGAAGAGAATGTATAAATATCCAAATATATAACATACAAAAATTATTACATTATTTCCAAAAGACCAAGTAATTTATTGCTACTCACCTTTCTGGAAAACATTTTGTGATATATTACCTACATAGTACTACCCTTTTAGAGTAACTTGGGTGTAAATATGAATGACAAACTTACTTGTGAGAAGTCACTCATATATTGTTTCTAATAGTCATGTAGTTGTTGGAAGAAAGCTGTCTCTTAACCAAGTAATAAAATACCACCTTAATACACAGCAGAAGATTTTAAATAATCTTCAAAATGTTTATTTTTTGCTGTTTTTTTTTTTTTTTTAATACAGACAGTATTTCACTACGTTGCCCAGGCTGATCTTGAACTCCTAACTTCAAGTGATCTCCTGCCTTGGTCTCCTTCAGTGTTTTTACACATATTTTCTCCTCTGATTACAAAAATGTTATGAGTATGTAGGACAGATTTCTCAATGTTACCAATGTAGAAACGAACTCTAAGGGGGATGAAGTTGACCAAACTTGAATTTCACAAGTCTCCCCAGTTGATATGACTTTAGTGTTTCTAGCATCACAGTCTAATATGTGAGATTTTAGCCTTTGATGATTGATCTTCAGTTAGGGAATTAGAGTACAGTTTTAAAAGCTTTAACTAATTTTAAGAAAAAGCAAACGAACTCTGCTAAGTAAGCACTTTTTCTTATGAAGCCTGTCAATTTTGTGTTAAGGTAATTCCTCGTAGAAAGCAAATTTATAATAAAACCACATTATTTCAGGTTAACTAAATAAAAGAATAATATGAATTGATAAAACTGTGAAACTGCAATATTCTTAGGTATTTCTAAGAATAACATTAAGTAATCCAATTAATTCACTCAGCTAGGAGAAATTCTTTTAAGAAAAATGCTTTGAAATACTAAAGTATTCAAGTGCGTTTGGAAGACCTTTCTTCATAGCACAAAAATAAACTTTAGTTCCTGTCCGAATGTTCATAAATTGAAAATTAAGGACATCCAAACTGAAAAGATTTCATTGCATTTTCTTTTTCACTTCAAATTATTAAAACAGCGAATCAATCAATTTAATCTACAATAGGCTATACAAAATGAACAGTTGTAGCTACGAAGAGCACCTACTATGCCTAGCATTGAACCATGCAATTTATGTTACTGAATGTAATTTAGTTAGATGATACACTACATTATTGGAATGGTTTTATGTCAAAGAGCTTTTCTTTAAAACATTTTATACTAATCCTGGTAAACATTTCAATATTATAAAATCTATGTATTTGTAAACTAAATTGTGTTGTTGTAGCAGAATTTTGTAAATATGCATATGTAAAGTGTTAGAATGTAAGTCCCATTACTCTAGATGCAAAATGAAGCTGATATCCATCCTCTCTGAACTAAATTATCAGTGTAACAAAGTGGTTAGGAGCATGGGCTTTCACATTAAGCAGAGCTGAGGTCAAATCCTAACTCCACCACTTAGTAGCTATGTAATCATAGGCAGGTTATTTAACCTCTCAGAGTCTCAATGGTCCATGTGTCAAAAGCAGATATTACATTTGTTAAATGAGATGTATATATAGTATTAGCACAGAGAACCAATCAACAATACAAGTTGATGTTAAGGGGTAAATGCAATATAATGGCAGAATAATATTAGTTTTATAAAGTATTCTGCTAAAGCTCACGTCCCTCTTTCTCCTCCTTTCACTGCCCCATGGTACCTCTCAATTAGGTTCAGTAACTCTCCACTTATCTGGTGGTGGAGCATCCTGGCAACTTCATCTTAACATAGCTTCATGGCCCAGAGTACCTAAAATAGGTGCCACACAGCCTCAGCATTAAAACTGTGCACTTGACCCAGAGGAAAGGTATTTACACTCTCAATCAGCTCCTATTTGCCTTTGTTAGCAAATATTTCTTAACAAACTTGGTTATATGTCTTCTCAGAAAGTTAGGAAGGTGGGTGATGACCTGGCACAAGGACAATCTAAATGGGCCGAAAAACTAAAAATCAAACGCAGAATTGTATTGTTTCTAGTACAGTGGTGAAGTTTATAACATGTCTTTGCATAATCAAAAAAGCTTACTCAATATCCTCACTTTAAGAATTAACATATATGAAATTTTAAAAACAAAATTAATGATTTCTCTAAAAAAAAGTTTTTGAAAAGTTTTGGTACAAAGAGCCTTAGTTGTTTAGAAAAGTGAGGAATCATTTTACTGCATTAAATAAATAGAGGCTAGAGAAAGCATCTGTTACCACATCAGCTGTAAAGACAACTCGAGGTAACACAATTTAAACTGAGTTGGTTTTAGTTTTGTTTTGGTTTTGAGACAGGGTTTTCTCTGTCTGAGTAGCCAGGACTACAGGGGTGTACTACCACACCCGTCTAACTTTTATGTTTGTTTTGTGTGCGCATGTTTTTAAGAAACTGGGTCTTGCTCTGTCACCTGGGCTAGAATGCAGTGGCACAATCATAGCTCAATGCAGCCTCAAACTCCTGGGCTCAAGTGATCCTCCCACCTCAGTCTCCTGCATAGCTGGGACTACAGGTGTGCTCCACCACACTTGGCTAATTTTTAAAATTTTTTGTAGAGATGAGGTCTTGCTGTGTTGCCCAGGCTAGTCTCAAACTCCTGGCTTCAAATGATCCTCCTACTTGGGCCTCCCAAAGTGCTGGGACTACAGGCATGAGTGACTGCACATGGTCTAAACCAAGTTTACAGTAGACAAGGCACTGAAACATGGAATAGCTTTGATATAATGGTGATAATGTTAAGTAAAAAAAAAAATTAAGTAACTGGATTTCAACTTGTAATTTTTTTTGATAGTATATGCCTTCTTATATGTCACAGATACAAGTTGGCATAAGTGAGTCCAATAAACTGTTTTGAAGTAGAGGTCTGTTACAGTCAAAGGACTCATAGATAGGACTTGGAGGTCACAAATACAGTTTCCCTCACCAAAATTATCATGACCCTCTAGCTTTGAAAAACAGACTACTACTATGTTACAAAAGACAGTACTGTAGAATATAATTAGTATTACAAGATAGGACTTAATTTCCAATACTACTATTAAGATGTCTAGTCTTGATCTCGTCTACCCTTCATGGCTCTATGCTATAATTTTCCACCTGTAAAATGTTAATAATATAATTTATACTTCTAGAAGACTCTGTGTTCGTCTTTTATGTAATTGGTTTTACTAGCATTAAGACAGGAAAAACATAAATTCAGTATTACTACAAATTCTTGCTTAAGAAAAGATACATAAAATATTTAGAAATCTTTCTTATTTCCACAATTAAAACGAAGCATATATAAATTTCTCTCATTAAGCTGAATTTAATTTCTATAGGCCTGCTTATTTGATACATGGACTTATGCTTCACAGTTTATTCTTACAATAAAAAATATAAAAAACAAGTCCAAATATAAAAGCAAAAAGGTACAGATGTGAAATAAAACTAGCATGCAAGATAATTGTTTAAAACATATTATGAATGGCAAATGAAATAGAATGGCTAGCAAATTATCAGTTCTCTATGAAGAATACTGTCAGATAATTTTTACTGTAAATATAACCTATCCAATGCCATTAATTTTGTTCTAAGCTTTACTGAGATACAGCTGACACACAATAAACTGCACATACACAAAATATAAAATCTGAGGCTGGGCACGGTAGCTCACACCTGTAATCCCAGCACTTTGGGAGGCTGAGGTGGGCAGATCATAAGGTCAGGAGATCAAGACCATCCTGGCCAACATGGTGAAACCCCGTCTCTACTAAAAATACAAAAATTAGCTGGGTGTGGTGGTGCGTGCCTGCCTGTAATCCCAGCTACTCGTAGGAGGCTGAGGCAGGAGTTTCGCTTAAACCAGGGAGTCGGAGGTTGCAGTGAGCCGACATCATGCCACTGCACTCCAGCCTGGCGACAGAGTGAGACTCCGTCTCAAAAAAAAAAAAAAAAAAAAAAAAAATATATATATATATATATATATACACACACACATATATAATCTGATAGGCTTTGAAATATGTATATACACATAAACCATCACCATAATCAAGATAATGAACATGTCTATCAGTTCCAGAAGTTTCCTCGTACTCCTTGGTAATGCCTCCTTCCCAACCCTCCCTACCCTGCATACTCCATCACCAGGCAACCACTCATTGGTTTTCTGTCATTAGAGATTAGTTTGGATTTTCTAAAATTTTATGTACATGGAATCATATAGCATGTTTTCTTTTGAGTGGTGGGGTCTGGCTTCTTTCACTCAGCATAATTTCTTTAAGATTTATCATGTTATAGAGAATATTAATTTTTGTGAAAAAAAATTCTCCAGAAAAAACACAGGCCCCCACAAAATGCACTGTGATTTTATAATTTGCTATAACCAGACTTATTAAGTTGGATCTTACTTGAGATGTCAAAATGAACTCTAAAAACAAAACCAGCACCAGGTGTGGTGGCTCACACCTATAATCCCAGCACTTTGGGAGGCGGAGGCAGGCAGATCAATTGAGGCCAGGAGTTCAAGACCAGCCTGGCCAACATGGTGAAACCTCACCTCTACTAAAAATACAAAAATTAGCCAGATGTGGTGGCACATGCCTGGAATCCCAGCTTCTAGGGTGGCTGAGGCAAGAGAATTGCTTGAACGCAGGAGGCGGAGGTTGCAGTGAGCTGGGATCGTGCCACTGCACTCCAGCCTAGAAGACAGAGCAAGACTCCATCTCACAAAAAAAAAAAGAAAAAAAAAACCAAAAGGCCAATTAGCTGGGCATGATGGAATCCTAACTACTTGGGAAGCTAAGGCAGGAGCACTGCTTGTGCCCAGGAATTCAAGGCTATAATGAGCTATGATCGTGCCACTGCACTCTAGCTTGTACAACAGAGCAAGACCCCATGTCAAAAAACAAAACAGAACAAAACAAATAACAAACTCCAATTGTTTACTTGTTCATATAAATAACTGGCTTTTTTAGATGACTTAAATTGGTATCTAATCTGGTTTCCAGCTTGGACATTCTAATTTAATGACATCCATAGCAATGTTCAGAATCCTTACTTGTCAGTTTATGCCAAGAATGAAACACTCTTTCCTTTCTAAATCTGAATCCAAAAAAAAAAACAAACAAAAAACTGTTTATTTCAGGTAATTCTAAAGGTGAATTTTTGTTTTGTTTTTCTTTAAATTTTTCTAAATCATGCCTCTTTTTTTTTTTTTTTTTTTTTTTGTTGAGACAGGGTCCTGTTGTTACCCAGGCTAGAGTGCAGTGGCATTAACACAGTTCACTGCAGCCTCTACCTCCTGGGCTCAAGTGATCCTCTCACTTCAGCCTCCCAATTAGCTGGGACCACAGTTGCACGCCACCACACCTGGCTAATTTTTTTTTATTTTTTGTAGAGATGGGGTCTCGTTATGTTGCCCAGGCTAGTCTCGAGCTCCCAGGCTCAAGTGATCCTCCCACCTTAGCCTCCCAAAATGTTAGGATTATTGGCGTGAGCTACTGTGCCTAGCCAATAATGTCTTTCAAAAGAAATTTAGAATCAAAGTAATAGGAAGCACCCCTAATGCCCAGATTATAGCCTCTTATTCATTCTACACTAATACTTAAAGAAACAAGAGCCCCTGAAGAAATGAATGATTCCAGGTATGGGGTGGGAAAAGTATGAAGTGAATCCGAGAACATCTTTTGTGCAAGGAAGCTTTTAAAAGTTAACAGGACAATGTTAATAGAACGCATAGGAGCCAGGTTGAAGGGGTCACCACTATAATGATTTGAGCATCGAGAAGAATAATGATTGTAATCAATTAAACACATGAAATCAATTGAAATACTGTCATGCATTGCTTAATGATGGGAGCATGTTCTGAGAAATGCATTGCTAGGTGATTTCACAATTATCCAAACTTAAGTGTGCACTTACACAAATCTAGATGGTATAGCCTACTATGCACCTAGGCTATATGAAATAGCCTATTGCTCCTAGGTCACAAACCTGTGGAGCATGTTATTGTCCTGAACATTGTAGGTGACTATAACACAATGGTAAATATTTGTGTATTTAAACATATATAAACATGAAGTATAGTAAAGATGTGTTATAATCTTATGGGACCACTGTTGTATATGCAGTCTGTTGTTGACCATAACGTCGTTATGCGACATATGACTATACACTCATACATACACTGAGAATGCTGGAAAAATTACTATCAGCATTTGAAGTGACTACTAAAGGAACTCCTTACTTCGAGAACTGGCAAAGGGAAAGAATTAAGCATTATTTTCTTTCCAGTAAGAACTGTATTTCATACAGGTAGCATACAGATAGCCCCAACTGATGAGAGGAGAAAGGTCCACTTTACAGAAGAATGCCAGCTAATAATGTTAAAGGAATGACAAAATCCAAAAATCATCATTCCACAACCACTAAAGCAATTATTGATCTAGGAAGGCTCTCAGATGATATTAGAACCTACTTATTTAGTGTCAAAGCTAACACTACATACATAATTTTCTGGTTACAAAAGGGTAAAACACAACTCCACAATAGAGGGGTAAGGGTATCATTATCCTAGTTCAGTGTTTAAACTTAGCATCACTATGGCAGTCATCAGATGTTAAGTGTATCCTGATGTGAAGCAACATGAAGTACACAACACAATCTATGATGTATTCCACCCAAAATATTTGACTTGAATTCAGCCTTTATTTTTTAATTTTTTTTGTTTGTTTTTTATTTTGTTTGTTTGTTTGTTTTTAAGATAAAGTCTTGCTCTGTCTCCCAGGCTGGAGTGCAGGGGCGCAATCTTGGCTCACCACAACCTCTGCCTCTAGGGTTCAAGCAATTCTGTCTCAGCCTCCCGAGTAGGTGAGATTAAGGCATGTGCCACCACACCCGGCTAATTTTTGTATTTTTAGTAGACATGGGGTTTCACCATGTTGGCCAGCCAGGCTGGTCTCAAACTCCTGACGTCAAGTGATTCACCCACCCTGGCCTCCCAAAGTGCTGGAATTACAGGTGTGAGCCACTGAGCCCAGCCTGAATTCAGCCTTTAAAACTTACTTCCAGCTTACAGGAAATATAAGGACTAGAGGAACAAGTTAAATAACACCACAATGCAACAAGACAAATCCAAAAAGTTTGACATTCTGCAAAACAAAAGCAATCTCTTCAAATCAGTGTCATGAAACAAAAGTAGAGGAGGATAAACTAGACTAAAAGAGACTTAAGAGATATAACAACTAGGTGCAATGTATGGTCCTATATTGGATCCTAGTTAAAAAAAAAATCAATTGAAATATCAAGGACATTTTGGGGATAATTCAGGAAATCTAAATATGGTCTCTCGATCATATAAAATGGAAATAGGCCAGGCGTGGTGGCTCATGCCTGTAATTCCACCACTTAAGGAGGATGGGGCCAGCAGATCACTTGAGGTCAGGAGTTCAAGACCAGCCTGGCCAATATGGTGAAACCCCATCTCTATAAAAAAATACAAATATTAGCCAGGCACAGAGGCGCACACCTGTAGTCCCAGCTACTCAGGAGGCTGAGATGGGAGAGTCGCTTGAACCTAGGAGGTGGAGGTTGCAGTGAGCTGAGATCGCACCACTGCACTCCAGCCTGGGTGACAGAGCAAGACTCCGTCTCAAACAAACAAAAAAATAAAATTGAAATGTACTGTCATGAAAACATAGATGAACAAAGCAAACAGATTGGACTACAGCATATACAATATATTATTTTGGTTAAAAAAATACCTACATGTACACATAAGACCTAGAAAAATATCTGGAATGATATACACGAATGCATTGAGTGTGATTTGTGAACATTAGGGTTTTTGTTGTTGTTTTGGCTTTCTGTATTTTAGAACTTTCTGCAATGCACCCCTCCTGCTTTCATAATAATAAAAAGTAGTAGGAAGCCTTCAATAAATCACCTTCTAGCTTTTAGAGGCAACATATCATAGTAGAAAATATTCTGGACAAAGACTCAGGACATCTAAGTTCTAACTTTGGTCCTGTCACCAACCATTGAGCAAATTGTCCAACCTTTCTTTTTTTTCTTTTCTTTTTTTTTTTTTTTTTTTTAAGAGATGGAGTCTCACTCTGTCACCTAGGCTGGAGTGCAGTGGTGCGATCTCGGCTCACTGCAACCTCCGACTCCCGGGTTCAAGCGATTCTCCTGCCTCAGCCTCCCGAGTAGCTGGGACTACAGGCACGCACCACCACGCCTGGCTAATTTTTGTATTTTTAGTAGAGATGGGGTTTCACCATGTTGGCCAGGATGGTCTCGATCTCTTGACCTCGTGATCCACCTACCTCGGCCTCCCAAAGTGCTGGGATTACAGGCGTGAGCCACTGCGCCCGGCCTGTCCAACCTTTCTAGTTGGGTTTAGTTTCTTCATCTGCTAAACTGGAATATTTCACAGAATAATAAGTGTAAAAAATTTTATAAATTATATGATGTGATTCTGGAAAAAAAAGATTGTAATATTAGTTATTGTTCTACCGACTGCAGAACTAAGTGTCAGCCAGACACTGTAATTCAATTACTCCTGCTAGACTTCTGAATTACAGTGAGATATCTTTATCTCAGCACTTCCAAGGTGGGAATGCTGGCCTAGGAGTTCTGCCACAGAACCTATTGCTCTTGCAGCCCCTAGTATCAAAACTGATTCCTAGATGACAAAACTTTGGTATACCACAACAGTGCTGTAAGGAACTTCTGAGTTAGCCAGCCAGCTGCCTGCCACCACTGGGACTGCCAACTGTTTTAGCTTTCCTCTGTAACATTCTCATGATGAATTCCCTTTTGACAGGACATCTATCACTTGTAAGTCCCATGGTTGCTGCTGCTTCTAAATGCTGGTATCTTTGCTTTCATTTTAATTTTCCTTCTTTTCTCTTCAACTTCTCTTGAAAATGTTTATAGCCATCCCCAACAAGAGTGCTTTTTTTTTTTTGTATCAGTGGCAAACACAGCAATCCATTATATTAGATTTCATCTTTAGATACTCCAATTTTTGTTCTTTGTGGCCAGTATTTATAGTCTGAATCTTTAATTACTGAGAGAGCTTGTTGCCTCTTTGAACACTAAGATCTCCAGAAGGCAGGACTTCAGGTAAATGAAGTGTTACTGTACACATTTTTAACATGGCAACTGGCCAAAAGATAATCATGACTCACAGAGAACCTTTTCAATTTTCCTGATTTCGGCTTCTAAAACTCCAACTCAAATCCTGTAAGTTATTAAAAGCCCATTCCCACCCCTTCTTACCCCTCCAAAAGGAATAACATCACTGACTTATGTGGAACAGTGTATAATGCCACCTGAATGTTTGAGTCATTCCCCAGAGGAGAAAGGATGGGACATCCTCCATCTTTTTTGCAACATTTCATCTCTTCCTTTTGCTGTTGCCTTTTCCCCCCCACCTTTGGTTTTGTCTTATCCTACAATTCAGATTTCTATTTTGTGTTGAACTTGCTGCCTTTTTTCACATTGAAAAGATTACATTTCCCCAAGAGCCAAAAATAAATAGGAATAGAAAAACAAAAAAACAAAAAAACAAAACAAAGATCACTTTTAATTGGGACCCAATGACAAAAAGAGACCAATAATCAATTCGGTAAAATAGATTAACAGACTTACAATACCTTTTAAAGCTTCCGTTTCTATGTCTACTAATGGCTTCCCCACATAGGCAATATCATCTAGATTATAATAGAGTTTTTTAATGACTCCATCATAACGACTAGTGATGGTAACAGAAGCTTTATCACTTTGAACTTCACAGATGCTATCAAACTGAGACACTGTATCTCCTTCTTTTACATACCTAAAAGAAAAAGAAATGAGACACTTTTACAGAAACAGTCATAAGTACAGATCATATTAAGGATGTAAATGCCATGCTGAGTTAGATAAGTATTCATCTAGCCCAGCATTTACTTTCAGATGGTGTACTAAGAAATGTTTCAGAGATGACTATAATGACTTCCAGAGTCTCTTCAATGTATCTGCAAGAAATACTCAAAAAAATTTTAAGCAATTCATAGTCTATAATCTAAAAATTTAATTAAACTCTCAGGTTTTCTGTCTGACCCATTTATCAGAAAAACAAGTTCTAAAAATACATTTTTAAAGTGGTATTTCCTTCTATTGTCTTACATTACCCTTTTCCAAACTTTAAGGGATGCCCAGTACTTCCAGAAGTAAGTTTAAAAATTGATGTCCTCAATACATATCCTTTGTAATTTCATGAATTTTAGATGGGAGTTCTCCTCGTCTTTCTTCCTAAAATTATTTTAGCCTGTTCTTATATAAAGTCCTTCTAACCCCATAATCATTTTAGGTATACTTTACAGGCTTTTCTAGATAGTTTTGGCAAGCAAAACAGGAGGAATGGGACCAAACCTGAAATAATACATCTAATTTTCATTTTAATGGCATTCTTAATGTCTCTAGCCCTTATTTCTGACTTATTGCCAGCAACAGATAATTGTTGTCATTCTTGCTTCTTGTCTTCCTGTCCTAACCAGTCCTCAGCCTATGATAAAACAGCACCCATGACATAGAAACCAGCTTTAAAAGCACATACTTTCATTTCCAGAATGATGGATTAAAGACATCTGAAAATCTGCTCTTCCATATGAGCAACAAGTACAGTGACAAAAGTTGTTAAAAATCAATTTTTTCAGAATTTTGGAAATCAAAAAAAGGCTTGCAACAACTGAGAAGGATGTATTCAGGAAAAATGGCTGAGTTTTGTAGTATTTTAACTTGCTCAATTTCCATCCTCCTTTCCCTAGTGCAGCAGGAGCCAAATCAGCAGCCTCGCAGCCTCTGTAAGGGGAATACTAGGTTTGGATCACCACAAAAAGCAAAATCCCTGGAGAACTGGCACTACAGATGGTCTCTGACTTTTATAATTTTTCAACTTTATGATGGTGTAAAAGCAACAACCCTTCTGTTTTTCACTTTCAGTATTCAATAAACTGCATAAGATATTCAACAGTTCTTTATAAAATAGACTTTGTATTAGATGACTTTGCCCAAATGTGGGCTAAGGTAAGCGTTCCGAGCATGTTTAATGTAGGCTAGGCTAAACTATGATGTTTGATAGATTGGGTATATTAAATGCATTTTCAACTTAAGACATTTTAGTTTTGATGGGTTTATGACTTATCCTCATCATAAGTCAAGGAGCATCTGGGTTGTTGTTGGCAGAGACAGGGTCTTGCTATGTTGCCCAGGCTAGTCTGGAACTCCTGGCCTCAAGCAGTCCTCCCATCTTGGCCTCCATAACAGGCATGAGCCACCACACCTGGCCACATCTGTATTTTGTTTTATTTGTAACTTTTTGTTTGTAACTTTAAAAAAAGCCTATCTGATTTACAAGACAACCACATTAAAGCAATACTTATAAAACTGTGTTGATGTGCTTTATGATGTTTAAAAATGGAATACTTTCAATGTGGAATGATAATTATTTGTTTTGTTTTGTTTTTTGAGACAGGGTCTTGCTCTGGTTGCCCAGACTGGAGTGCATGGTGCAATCTCGGCTCACTGCAACCTCTGCATCCTGGGCTCAAGCCATCCTCTCACCTCAGCCTTCCAAGTAGCTGACACTACAGGCCTGTGCCACCATGCCAGGCTAATGGAATGATAATTCTAAAAAAGAAAAACAGGAATACATATGACAGAAATAGCAAAAGGAAGGAAGAGGCGATAGAGCTATATTGGAGCAAAGTCTTTGTATTCTATTGATATTAAGTTTCTACTAATCCAAATTATAGTGTTTTAAATTAACATGTTAATTGTAATCCTCAGGGCAACCACAAAGAAAATAACTTTAAAATATACAGTAAAAAGTTTACATACTCCAATAAAAAGGCAAAGATTGGCAGAATAGATTCTAAAAAAATGTTCCAACTATATGCTAAGAAATACAATTTAAATTCAACACCACAAATGGTAAAAAGTAAAAGGATTGAAAAAGATATGTCACACAAGGCCAGGTGTGATCTCAGGCCTGTAATCTCAGGAGTTTGAGACCAGCCTGGGCTACAAAGCATGACCCTGTCTCTCAAAAAAAGAAAAAAAAAAGAAAGCAAGCAAGCTAGAGTGGCTATACTATCAGACAAAATAGACTTTAAGACAAAAGCACACATAACATCTAAACTTGTTTTAGAAGTTTGTCAAAGGATTTGTGAAATTTAAGTATTTTTTTCTTTTTCCATACATACGCACCCACAAATTCTAAGAATGAGGTTTTATTTACCCTTACCCAAAACCACACTACCTTCTGTTAAATTATGCTTCCTTACATATTCAAATTTCTATTCTCAGGCTTCATTTTATAGAACAGAATTCTGCCCTTTAGCATTTTACCAAGTGCAACACAATACATATTTTTTCCTTATTTATGGATATTGTTTGAAATGCTTGTTCCTCAGTGCCGTAAAGAAATAGCAGTTAAACATAAATTTAATTTACTCAGCAAGGCCATTTTTACTTCCTGCAGAAAAAGTACACTCACCAGCAGTTTTGCCACAAGAGTATATCGAACAAAGGAGACAGGGTCATTTATAACCTGACGCAACCAACCTACTGCTGTGTCCAGTTTCCATTGGCTGGAATGGGACCTCACACTCTGTATTTGTCCTGATTGGCTAGCAACTTAGCACTTTTTAAAAGAGGCAAAGGTAGAGGAGAACAAAGGAAGGAGGAAGTAACTTGTGGAATGCTGAGAAAGGTGAGAACACCTTCAAATAAGGAAGAGGAACAGCCTACGACCTAATGCTTGCTTGGACCAGTATAAGCATGCCAGGGCAAATTTTTAGGCTAAATTGTAGGAGCTAAGAACATAAAGTACATTGATTTCTTTATCACGGCTAGCAGATATTTAAGAATGTTAGCACAGGTCTTTGAATAAATTTTGCTTCTAAGAGAAGTTACTATTTATTCCTAATTAAATGAGGAAGAAAGTCTTTGAAGAGGAACCTCTACTTTACTTTTTACAATATTAAGTTAGGGAAAAAAAAACAGAATTCAAGAAAGCTCTTAATATTTCTTAAAGAACTTCTGAAAAACTAATCAAATGATTAGTTTCTCATTAAAAGAGCTTTTAGAATTTTATTAGGAATAAAATGATTTCCCCTTCCAAGAGCCGTAAGCCCTGTACTAAGAATATGGGTCTAGAGAATAAGAGGTAGAAATTAAGAAATGGTTTTTTAAAACAATCAAAAAAAGCTGGGTGCAGTGGCTCATGCCTGTAATCCCAACACTTTGGAAGGCCCAGGTGGGAAGATCACTTGAGGCCAAGAGTTCAAGACCAGTATGGTCAACATAGTAAGACCTCATCTCTACCAAAAAAAAAAAAAAGTCAAAAATCTATACAGATTTTTTACTACTGTCTTGGTCTTGAAAAGAAGGTATTATCAAATGCATTTCTTATACATGGCATTATTTTGATCCTTTCAACACTCCAGAGGTTGGCAGAGCAAGTACTATTATCCTCATATGACACATTAAGAGACCAAGTGAGTCACAGGTAGGACAGCTAATAAGTTTCCAGGTTGGACTCTTCTGATTTGAAGTCCATTGCTCTTTCCATAATCCCACAGTGCCACCAGAGACATAACCATAAGGTATGTTTATGTTATTACAGTTCTCTTCTAACTTACAAAGCAATAATAATAAGTACAAGAAAAGAATGTTCAGGTGGTTGAACCAGATTCTTAAAAGGATCTTTAATGGTATAAATCTAAGGTGGGAAGTAATCTATTTACTCATCTTAACTGCCACTTCTAAAAACCTCTAAAACTGAGTTTGGTACCCAGAGGTGTTTCTATTTTTCCAGAAGGTGAAAGAAAGAAATGGGGTAGAGGATGAAAGGCTTTTGTTTGTGTCAGGCCCTTTTTTGGATAATTTTTTAATGTTTCAAAATTTATTTTTTGATTCATGACTTTTGGTAAAATATTTTCATCTCTTCTAAACATACAAGTAAACTATATCAGGTAATGGTAAGTCAAACATACTTACATTCTTACTAAAGTCATTTTCAGTACAGTGAAGAGAGCTTAGACTACCTGACAGTTTAAATCACACTGAATAAAGTACCTTGATGTATGACAAATTCCTTCACCACTATATCATCAACACAAGGTAATTCTACCTTATTGTTTTTAAAAATGCATTATGTGTTTATAAAGACGTTTCTCAATTTAAATGGATTCCCACTATCCATTAAATAAAAATAAAAAGTTATTTTTACTCAAATTATTTTTAAATTTACTTAAGAGCTTTTTTCAGATTCACTTACCATTCTTTAACAGTTACTTCTCTAATCCCTTCTCCAATGTCTGAGAGCTTGAACTGAACAACCTGTCCACGGAGAGCTTCAAAGACAAATGAGAAACGATCTCATTAAGTATGTAACATAGTACTAATATATACTTTCACATCTAAAATTAGAGAATGTTCTCAGGCAGAGGCAGAAATTCTTCCATCTTACAGACAGAAAAACAGCATTTTATAATTTTTAAGAGCATAACCATTATTCATAACCATCAGAGATTTAAATAAATTATTTTACAACACAGACTTACTGGCACTGCCACAGAACTTACATTTTCTAACTTCCAGAATGGTCTGTTATAAGGCTATAAAAGGCCCAACTAACAAATTAATTAAATTTTGAAACAATGCAATGAATAGAAAATAGAACAAAGATATACAAAGAGAGACCCAGCTAGATATCCTTGTTTTAAGTTATGAAACTATAATAACATGAACAGATTTCTTTTGAATTTATATAACTATTCTTTCTCATTCTTAATGGCTAAAAATCAGGCAGTTCGATATCTAGCAAACTTGATGGAAACTTGTTTGTCCAAGCTTATGTTCTGCCACCTTATCCCTAAGTCATCTCTTTCCTCTTTCCATTTTTTACCCCTTTTCAAATTTCTACCCATCCCTCCTTTTTTTTTTGGAGACAGAGTCTCACTATGTTCCCCAGGCTGGAATACAGTAGACATTTCACAGGTGCATAAATGCGTACAATGGCCTCAAACTCCTGGGCTCAAGCAATCCTCCTCCCTCCATCTCCTGAGGAAGCTGGGACCACCCACCACACCCAGCTTCTAAACACTCTTTGTAATACTTAGATGCCAATGATACTGTATGGTAATTATTTTTAAAAGAGAAAAGTATTTCTGGTCATTTGAAAGTATGTATGGACCCTCCCACTTTTCCAGGTTAACAAATGGCTCTGAATTAGTAATAAAAAATACAAAATACGTTTTGGTTATGGAGGTATTAGGTACCTCTTATTTCCTCTCTAGCAAGTTGGGTCCTCTTACAGCTTGCTGATTGGAGTATAACCTGGCAACTTTCTGAATGGTTTAGCATTAAGAATCAAAAGCATTCAAAAAAAATTTTTTTAAATCAACATTCTTGATTCCATAAGTAATCCCACCTGCTAAAAAATGGTTACTATAGGGTCATAATGAAGAACTGGAAATCAATCTAAGTAACACAAAAACAAGAAAATATACTATGGCATCTCTATACAAAGCAATATGCAGGGAACAGCAAGAGCATGAAAATGTGATGGTTCATGGCAAGGTTAAAGAACACACAGTTCTCTATAGCCGAAGATACGGTATGTGGCAAGAAATCAGCCCAGATTTAAAAGACTTTGTGCACCATGCTAAAATATTTGAACTTCATCCTAAAGGTGATCAGGACCCAGTGGTAAATTAACATGGTCATAAATTCTTTGCAGCTGTTTCCATCAGGAGGCCAAGTCTACTTCACCAGTTCTTAAATCTGTGCTGAGCTGTGACTGGCTTTGACAAATAGAATATAACAGAAGTGAAGCGTGCAGGTTCATGAGGCTAGGCCTCAAAAGTCCGCACAGCTTCTCTCTTCTCCCTTTTGGAATGCTGCCCTAAAATCCTCATGCAAGGAAGCTGATCTAGTCTACTGGAGGATGAGACATCAGGAAAAGGAGAAATGAGGTGCCCCATCGGAAACCCAGCATGAATTGTCAGACACATGAGTGAGACCATCTTGAACTTTCCAGCCCATATGATCCTCTAGCTGAATACAGCCATATTAGGGAGCCTGGGCGTAACCAGCAAGGAAATCACCCAGCCAACCTGCAGAATCCTGAGAAATGATCAGTCCCTGTTGCTTTAAGCCACTAAGTTGTGGGATTGTTTGTTATTCAGCAGTAATTAACTGATATGGAATCCTATTTATAATATCAGATCTGCAACTTTGAGTCTGTAAGTTTAGGAAAAAATCTCTCTGGCAGGAGTGTGGTAGATGGGGTCAGGGAGTGGGTGGCAGAGGCAAAACAAGGCAGGGGAAGCAGGAGGCTACTTCAGGTAAGAAGCAGAAGTATATAATTTATTAATTTATTGTTTTTTTAGAGACAGGGTCTCACTCTGTTGCCCAGGCTGGAGTGCAGTGGCACAATCAGCTCATGATAACTTCAAGTTCCTGGGCTCAAGTGATCCTCCCACCTCAGCTAGGACTAGCAGCTGACTACAAGTACATACTACCACACCCAAGTAATTTAAAAAAATTTTTTGTAGAGATGAGGTCTCACTTTTTTGTGGCCCAGGCTGGTCTTGAACTCCTGGCCTCAAGCAGGCCTCCTGCCTCAGCTTCCCAAAGTGCTCGGATTACAGGTGTGAGCCACTCTGCCCAGCACAGAAGTATGTGATTTATATATTTATATACTTTTCAAAGCTGTTTGAAAAGAAGGCAGATTTAAGAAAAATGTAAGATGTAAAATTAATAGGTTTTGATAATCAATTTGATGGGAGACTAGAGTCAGGATGACTCCAGGTTTCTAGCTTTCCTTCTTCCCTCCCTCCCTCAAGATGACTCTAGGTTTCCTTCCTTCCTTCCCTCCTTCCTCCCTCGCTTCCTTTCCTCCCTTCCTTCCCTCGCTTCCTTTCCTCCCTTCCTTTCCTCGCTTCTTCCCTCCCTCCCGATGACTCTAGGTTTCTAGCTTCCCTCCCCTCCCCTCCCCTCCCCATCCCTTCCCGTCCCGTCCTGTCCTATCACATCCCTTCCAGTCCCGTCCCTTCCTCCTCTTCCTCCTCCTCTTTCTCTTCTTTTTTCTTTTATTTCTCCTCCCCTCCCCTTCCTTCCTTCTCCTTCTCCTCCTCCTTCTTCTCTTCTCTTCTTTTCTTTTCTTCTTAGACACAGTCTAACTCTGTTGCCCAGGCTGGAGGGCAGTGGCATGATCACAGCTCACTGCAGCCTCAACCTCTGGGGCTCAGGTGATCCTCCTACCTCAGACTCCTGAGTAGCTGGGACTACAGGTGTGGACCACCATGCTCAGTTGACTTTTTAAAATTTTTTGTAGAGACAGGGTCTCATATCAATGGTTAAGCTAGGCTAGTCTAGCTTAATGACTTACTGAGTTAGGAAATGTCAGAAGGAAAAGAGATTTGTAGAAGACTGAGTTTTGGGGACATTGGAATGGAGATGTTTTGTTAGTTGGTGAGAGATGTGAGCTACAGCTACAGATTCAGAAGTGTTCAATGAGGTGAGAGTTGAAGGCATGTGTGTAGATGTAGTACAAGAAGAGAGGGCAAAGGATGGGATCTTATGAAAAACTGAAGTTTAAAAGAGAAGCAGAAGAAGAGAAACCTTAATAAGTATCCAGAGAAAGCAGTATTAGTATATGTAAGCAGTATATCTAAGCAGTATTAGAGTATGTAAGTACTTTATATATTCTAATTTATTTAATCTACCCAAGTATAAGGATCTTTGTTTTGTGTACTGATATATCCCAAGCACCTAGAGCAGTGCCTTGGAACACAGGTAATCAATAAATATTAATTGTTGAATGAATGAATTCTCACAAGAATACAGTTAGCTAAATACTATGATTACTCCCATTTCCCAGATGGTGAAACTTGCTTAAAGTTACACTGCTAGTAATTTGTAGAATTACAAATTCCAATCCAGGAATTTGTAGAATTACAAAATCCAGGAATCCAAGTAGCCTAGAACTGGTGTATCCAGCAACCCAAAGCTCCTAAGTGTTTACAGACTGGACCAGGAAGTTGAAGTATTTACTTGAATGACTTCTATTTTCTCTGGGAAGTAACAAAAAAAGATCAACTTTAAAAATAGAAATTTTTGTAAAAGTAGTGAAGGTAAAGTTTACATATCTTAGGCTATAGTGGAGGATGACATAGAAAAAACATGGAAGATGGCTGGGAACAGTGGCTCACACCTGTAATCCCATCAGGTTGAGAGGTGAGACCCTGTCTCAAAAAAAAAAAAAAAAAGCAAAAGAAAAGGCATGGAAGGCCGGTGCAGGGCTCATGCCTGTAATCCCAGCCCTTCGGGAGGCAGAGGCGGGAGAATCTCTTGAATCCAGGAGTTTTAGACCAGCCTGGGCACTGTGACAACACCCTGATAAATAAATTAGCCAGGTGTAGTGATGCACACCTGTAGTCCCAGCTACTCAGGAGGTTGAGGCAGGAGGATCATTTGAGCCCATGAGTTTGAGGTTACAGTGAGCTATGATTGTGCCACTGCACTCCAGCCTGAGCAACAGAGCGAGACCCTGTCTCAAAAAAAAAAAAAAAAAAAAAAAAAAAAAAAAAAAAAAAAAAAAAAAAGCATGGAAAGGCTGACTTAGGGTCTGCCTGGAATTCCCCCATTTTTCATTGCCAGCCCAAACTAAGCTCCCATATATCTGTCAAAAACTTAATTGTGTAACAAAAGTCTAGGGTTCTTTATCAGGGTTCTAAATAGAACATCAGGAAAAAAAACAGTTCTTGTGCCCTTGCCAAATCTAATACTGAATCCTTCAGGTTCTTTACAGAGGGTAGAAAAAGCTGGGGAAAAAGTCAGTAAATGGTAAAAGTCAGGGAACTTTCTATTTAGTACTAAATCAGGCTGGTTTCATCACACCATGTTCACATGACAGATTAAGTGCTTCTTTCAACTAACAATACCACAATATGTATGCCAACACAAAGATACCTCTATTAAGTCAACAATTTACCTTGACTGAGAAAGTCACATCAATGCTGACTATTGCACTTAGATGAGCCAGATGATAAATAGATGGCCCAACACAACCCATTCCCAACATTATAAAGACACAAGTGCTGGGCGAGATAAGTTAATGCCTGTAATCCTAGCTCTTTGAGAAGCTGAGGCAGGAGGATCACTTGAGCCCAGGAGTTCAGGTTATAGTGAGCTGTGATTACACCACTGCACTCCAATCTGGGCAACAGAGTGACATTCTGTCTCTAAAAAAAATTTTTTTAAAAAAGGGGTGCCAATGTTAAGGAAAGTATGTAAAAGAGAGGGATGAGAAAAAAGAAAGTGAGAATTGGAAAAATGTGGGGAGATGGGAAGGGCCCGGCTAGAAATACAGAGTCAACTTTTTTTTGTTTAAAAAGTCTCAATCAACTACTAAAAAATATTACTGAATGAGGTACAAAACATTATTTTATACATGTTATTTTGAAATCATACTTACCAGCAGTTGTTTTCAGGAAGTGATGTGGATGACTATACTTGAATGAAGGATAACCAAAGAAACACATATAATTTGGCTTCAAAACATGAACATTACCACATGTTTGAAAATAGCGAACACAAATCTACAGATGAGAAAACAAAAAGTAAAAGCATTTATAAACAACCATACTGGCTTATCTCTAAGTATAAATTGAATTTCAATTCCATTCTAAAAGTAGAACCATTATCACAATAGAAATATTATATCCTTAGATTTAGATTTGTTACATTTATGATCCTTGCCCAAAATTCCTTCTGAAAGTAAAGACATTTTAACAGTGTATTCTGTATAAATACCTCAGCTTATAGGTATGCTTAAGTCATTGGACTTCCTGAACTAAAACTACTAAAGAATTCTAAAGTAATAGTTAGCATCTAAAAACAATGAAAAACTTGTATAGTATGATACCCCAAAGTTTACTTATAGTAACTTATAGATGACTCTTTAGAATTAACTATTTTACATAGTACCTTAGTATAATATTATTTTAAAATCTCTTACAGAAATAAGTAGGCCCAAATGTATTCAACTCTATATATCAAAACCTAAGTGTCTGAAAGGTATTGTGTGTGTGTGTGTATGTGTGTGTGTATTTGAGACAGGGTCTCACTCTGTTGCCCAGGCTGGAGTGCAGTGGTGCGATCACAGTTCACTGAAGCCTTGACCTTCTGGCTCAAGGGGTCCTCCTGCCTCAGCCTTCCAAGTATCTGGGAACACAGGCACGTGCCACACCACCCAGTTAATTTTATTATTTGTAGAGACAAGGTCTCAGTATGTTGCCCAGGCTGGACTTGAAGTCCTGAGCTCAAGCAATCCTCCCGCCTCAGCCTCCCAAAGTGCTAGAATTACAGGTGCAAGCCACCATGCCAGGCCATAATATCTTATTTGGAAAGTTAATATTTCAATGCTATTAGGCCAGGCGCAGTGGCTCACGCCTGTAATCCCAACACTTTGGGAGGCCAAGGCAGGCAGATCATGAGGTCAGGAGTTAAAGAGACCAGCCTGGCTGATATGGTGAAACCCTGTCTCTACTAACAATACAAAAAAATTAGCTGGGCATGGTGGCATGCACCTGTAGTCCCAGCTACTTGGGAGGCTGAGGCAGGAGAATCGCTTGAATGCGGGAGGCAGAGGTTGCAGTGAGCAGAGATCGAGCCACTGCACTCCAGCCTGGCGACACAGCAAGACTCCATCTCAAAAAAAAAAAAAAAAAAAATTCAATGCTATTAATACTTAACTACATCATACTGTAAACATAAACTACAGAAATTTATTTACTTAATTTTAAAGCCCTGAGCTTACTTCTCTGCAGAAATTTCTAACCTTCTTAGTATAAGAACACTGATAAGTGAAACTTTTTCATGTATGTAACACAGTCACTTTTACTTTAAAAGAAAAAAATCATGTACATTAGTGGTGATTAACTCTTAACTTTTAAAGGCTATGTTATAATAAACATCATATAGTACAGTCATGTTTTAATACATATTTATAAACTAGAATTTTTGTTTTTTTCTGATAGCAAATATAAAAGTAAAAGTTTGGTTTGCTGACAAGAACAATACATTTAAATTCTTATTTTTTTACTTTAAATTTCAAGCTATTACTGATTTCTGAAGGCAAAGAAAAACTGAAGATCCCTTTCCTAAAACATAAATAATCTTAAATCATTCATCTTAACTTTAGAGATCACCCTAAATCAACTAGTCTTTATAATATCAACATTTTATTCTTATTAACATTAATATTCAGGAAATATAAAGCCTAACTAAAATAATTAAAATTGATAACTTAAAACCAGAAGATAATAAAATAATTCTCTTTCCCAAACATTTCCATTTTGTTTGTCCTTGCTTTCTCCTTCAGCTCCCATAATCCTGACTCTTGGTCAACAATAAAATCAAAGGAGTGAATCAACCTCTGTTTCATCAGACATAAAACTTAGGGACAATAAAGGAAAGTTTTGAAGTATATAGATTCACCTTAATTTAAATAAAATTGTTCATATTTTTAAAATATTTGAAAGAAAATTAAACTACTAGAAGGTCTTACCTTCAACAACAACACAACTCCTATTGAACTATTCATGGGTCGGGGCAGCATAAACCACCAAGCTTAACATTTATTGCCTCCCATGTGCTGAGTACTTTCTTTTCAGATAGGCCAGGCATGATGGCTCTGGCCTGTAATCCCAGCACTTTGGGAGGCTGAGGTGAGTGGATCGCTTGAGGTCAAGAGACTGAGACCAGCCTGGCCAACATGACGAGACCCCCTCTCTACTAAAAATACAAAAAATTAGCTGGACATGGTGGTACACGTAGTCCCAGCTACTTGGGAGGCTGAGGCACAAGAATCACTTGAACCTGGGAGGTGGAGGCTGCAATGAGCCAAGATCACACCACTGCACTTCAGCCTAGGTGACAGAGAGACCTTGTCTCCAAAAGAAAAAAAAAAAAGAAAGAAAGAAAAAAAGAAAAATAGTCTTTTCAGACATCATCTTTTTTTGTTGTTTTTTTTTGGGATGGAGTTTCACTCTGTCATCCAGGCTGGAGTGCAGTGGCACGATCTCAGCTTACTGCAACCTCCGCCTCCCAGGTTCAAGCGGTTCTCGTGCCTCAGCCTCCCAAGTAGCTGGGATTACAGGCATGTGCCATCACGTCCAGCTAAACTTTTTTTTTTGTATTTTAGTAGAAATGGGGTTTCATTATGTTGCCCAGGGTGGTCTCAAACTCCTCAGCTCAGGCAATCCGCCCACCTTGGCCTCTCAAAGTACTAGGATTACAGGCATGAGCCATGGTGCCCAGCCCAGACATCATCTTTATATCTTACAATTTCCCTGTGGAACATACACGTTAGCCCTCTTCAACACACAGGAAACTGATGGGAAAGGTGAAGTAATTTGTCCAAGGTCACACAGCAAATAAGTGGAACAATCGAGCTCTGAAGCCAAGTAAATTTGATGTCAAAGACCCTAGAAATAGGAGAAATAATCCCTAATTTCAAAGAGTTTACAACGTATGTGAGAAAATAAACACACACACAAACACACTAAAGCATGGACATGCATGCTCTAACTTTTTGTAATAAGAGGCATAGGCTTCTTCAATATAATCCATAGGTTCAAGAAAAAAAAAAAGAGGCACAGGCAGTAAGTGATAAAGGAGTTTAAGCAGGCCAGGCACAGTGGTTCATGCCTGTAATCTCATTGCACTCTAGCCTAGGCAACAAGAGCAAAACTCCATCTCAAAAAAAAAAAAAAAAGGAGTTTAAGTAGAGGTGTCTGGTGGGTTTTTTTCACGTTAGTGTGACCCAGGAAGGCTTCTTGGAGGAAGATTTAAGCTGCACTGTGCATAATAAGCATACATAATAAAAGAGCAGAAGGGCACTTTTAAGGCAGAGGAAACAGCATAAATAAACTACAGCAGAAATTGACTTAGCATATCTGCTGGGACACTGAGCAGCTTGATTGGCTTGACCAAAGGTATAAAAGAGAGCAATGGAGACAGCTCAAGGAGGAAACGGTTGATGACTATAATGTCAGTATAAGGAGTCTGAACTCATACATTATGGGTTATTGAAGAAAAAGGATTAGGAAATTAGTAGTGGTTTATTGAATAGATTACAACAGATAAAATCTGGAGAGAAAGGGAGAAGAAACTATTACATACCAAAATTATCAAAAAAGGATTTTTTTAAAAAAAGAAACTATTACCGTATTCATCTCTTATCTCCTTATGTGCAGTGGACACGTTCAAGACCCCCCGGTGGGTGCCTAAAACCATGGACAGTACTGAATCCTACATATTCTACATATACCATGTTTTTCCTATACATACATACCTATGATAAAGTTTAATTTATAAATCAGACACAGTAAGACAGTAATAATAACTGATAAAATAGAAAAATTATAATAATATACTGTAATAAAGGTTTTGTGAATGTGGTCTCTCTCTCAAGATATCTTACTGTACTGTGCTCATCTATTTTCAGACTACAGTAGATCATGGGTAACTAAGACCTCAGATAAGAAGGGGAGAGTACTGTATAGTATTTGAGACGCAAAGCAACAGGCTCCTGACTGAGGTAATTAACAGTAGAAAAAGAAAAAAAGCAACAAAAGTACCATAGGCAGTATATGATTAATATAATAGTAATTGAATGGCTATGAGGAGAAGGCTAAAAACACTGTGAAGCTGCTGATGGATTAACAGGCAACAGGAAAGAGGAGAAGAAATAATTTTTCAAGCTAGAATTCTAAATTTTTTTTTTCTAGAAACAGACTATTAGACTAGTAAATTAATTTTTTAATTTTCTTCAAAGACAGGGTCGGCTGGGTGCAGTGGCTCACGCTTGTAATCCCATCTCAAAAAATAATAATAATAATAAAATAAAGACAGGGTCTCACTTTTTTGCCCAGGATGGTCTTAAACTCCTGGGCTGAAGTGATCCTCCTGTCTCAGTCTCCCAGAATGCTAGGATTACAGGTGTGAGCCACCACACCCAGCTAGACTAGTAAATTAAGCATAAGGCTTTAAACCTCCAATTTTAAAAAGGCATGCTTATGGAATTATCAGTTTTATATATTTTATATTTGAAGCAATTCTAAATTCATCTATGAACAATACTAAAGACACCTAATTCTATGGGGACCATCTGTACCAATTTGCCTGAGGTGACACTCAGTTCACCCCTAGTGATTCAAGGCAATTATTAATAATACCATTTTCATTCTCAAATACATCCTGGTTGAACAACTATACATGTAGTCTAACTCTTAATGTAATTATTTGACTAAAATAGGTCTTTCCTTTATTTTAAAAAATAATTCAGCCAGGTGCAGTGACTCATGCCCGTAATCCCAACATTTTGGGAGTCCAAAGCAGAAGGATCACTGGAGCCCAGGAGTTCAAGACCATATCGGGCAACGTAGTGAGACTTTGTCTACTAAAAATCAAAATAATTAGCTGGCTGTGGTGGTGAATGCCTGTAGTCCCAGCTACTTGGGAGGCTGAGGAAGGAGGACCACTTGAGCCCAGGAGGTCAAGGCTGCAGTGAGCCAAGATCATGCCACCACACTCCAGCCTGGGCAACAGAGCAAGAACCTGTCTCAAAAATAATAATAAATAAAATAAAAAATTAGGCCAGGTGCAGTGGCTCACACCTGTAATCCCAGCACTTTGGGAGACTGAGGCAGGCGGATCACGAGGTCAAGAGATCAAGACCATCCTGGCCAACACAGTGAAACCCCGTCTCTATTAAAAATACAAAAATTAGCTGGGCATGGTGACGTGTGCCTGCCCAGCTACTTGGGAGGCTGAGGCAGGAGAATCGCTTGAACCCGGGAGGTGGAGGTTGCAGTGAGCTGAGATTGCACCACTGCACTCCAGCCTGGCGACAGAGTGAGACTCTGTCTCAAAAAAATAAAAATAAAAATAAATTAATAATTCAATATCACAACCAGGACAGAAGAACATAAAGGGAAATGAAACTGTTCACCAAAGTAGCATATTAAGGAAATATTTAATAATAATTCAATAGGCAGCTGTTGAGCACTCCTAAAGTCAGACATTGTACTGGACTTGGAAATGCAAAGCTAAATAAGATGCAGTATATAGTTCCTGAATTCAAATTACTTACACTTTACTACAGGAAGACAGACACAACAGAAAAATTCCAAATGGCATGATTAATCAAGAGTCAAATGCATTATGTCCTAGGGAAATGTAAAACACAACATTATAAGGCTATTTTAATAATTTACTGTGGGGGTAAGAGCTGTTTTTGCTTACAACTTTTTACAAAAGTTTACAAACCTGACTTTTTTTTTTACTGAGTCATTTAAAAAATATTTATGCACACCTACAATGTGCCAGGCACTTGGGATTATACAGAGAACAAAACAGATGCAATTTCTTCCCTTATAGAATGCACAGTACAGTGAAAGGTAAAGACAAGTAAACCAGTGATTATAACACGTGCTATAATGAAGGAAATAGAGTGTGTTAAGGGAACCTAGCTGGAGAAAGTTATGTTGAAGTAAGACCTGACGGATGAGTAGGTGTAACCCAGGGGATGAGGTATGTTGCATATAAGGCCACAGGGGAGTAAGGCAAGAGTCTTTAAAGCAGAGGAAATACATGTGCAAAGGTCTGGAGTTGAGAGAGAAAGCACAGTGTGTGTGCAATTAACTCAAGTTGTTCAACAAACTTCTAGTGTAGTTTAGTGTGGAACAAGGGTGGGGAAGTGTCAGAGTTGGGGTTGGGATGAGTAGGTTTTGGTAAAGAATGAGGTCTAAGAGACTGGAAAGGTCCAGATCATAAATTGTCTCATAGTCATTTGAATTTTGGATATTTTGCTGAAGGCAGTTTTAAGCAAGAAAATGACATTATCAAATGTCTCTTACTTTATAAGATCACTCTGGCTACACTATGGAGAATGGGTTGGAAAAACTATAAGACCACTGGAGGCATATAATCCAGTTAAGAAGGGACAAGATACCTCCAGTTGAGGGCAGGGTAGAAAAATCATGACTAGATTTCTTCGGAGAGAATTACAGGCTCAAATCAAGAGAAACTGGGCCAGGGGCAGTGGCTCATGCCTGTAATCCCAGCACTTTGGGAGGCCAAGGCAGGAGGATCACCTGAGGTCAGGAATTCAAGACCAGCCTGGCCAACATGGCAAAACCCCGTCTCTACTAAAAATACAAAAATTAGCCGGGCATGGTGGTGTGCACCTGTAGTGCCAGCTACTTGGGAGGCTGAGGCAGGAAAATCACTTGAACCCAGGAGGTGGAGGTTGCAGTAAGCCGAGATTGCACCACTGCACTCCAGCCTGGGCAACAGATCAAGACTCCTCTTAAAAAAAAAAAAAAAAAAAAAAAAAAATTAAGAGAAACTGGTTTGAGGGTTCAGTTCTAGAGGCTGGAGAGTCTGACCTGCTTTGAAGCTTTATGGCAGACACTGTGAGAAGACCAAAGACAAGCTTTTCTGCTGGGCATGGTGGCTCACCCTGTAATCCCAGCACTTTGGGAGGCCAAGGCGGGCGGATCACTTGAGGTCAGGAGTTCAAGACCAGCCTGGTCATCATGGTGAAACCCCGTCTCTACTAAAAATACAAAAATTAGCTGGGCATGGTGGCGTGTGCCTGTAGTCCCAGATATTTGGGAGGCTGAGGCAGAAGAATCACTTGAACCTGGGAGGCAGAGGTTGCAGTGAGCCAAGATGGCACCACTGTACTCCAGCCTGGGTGACAGAGAGAGACTCCATTTAAAAAAAAAAAAAAAGAAGAAGTTTTTCTAAGCTCCCTTGTGCTAGCAGGGGCCATGTAACACAGTTCTGGCCAGTGAGATTGGAACCTCCTCCTCTTCCTCCTTCCTGCCTTCAACATAAAATAAGAAGTTGTAGCAGCCCTCTTGTAAACAGTAGGAAAAGGACAAATGAACTACTAGGGAAATGACGACATTGATAATCATAAGCCACTTCATGCGAGCTGACATCTAATTGGGGATGCTCTGTATGCATGGATACTTAATTTCCTATTTATTGGTTGGGTTTTTAATTGCAGCTGGAAAACACCACATACATATGAAACTGGAGATTTCCAGGACAGTAGGATATATGGGTTTGGAGTAGACCTGGTTGGAAGACTGGGGAACTTTAGGACTCATCAGCATAGATGGTAACTAAATCCAAAGAGTGGATGGGATAACGAAGAAATTGGGAAAAGTGCAGAGGGCCAAAGTCAGAGCCCTTTAGAAAAAGCAATATTTAAAAGGTGGGAAGGGAAAGAGGATATTGGGATGAAGTGGCCAAAGATGAAGAAAGAATAATATTGGGAAACTGGTGTCACAGAAAACAAGAATGGAAAGCTCTAGAAAGAAGAGAGACCAATATGTGTAAGTGTTGCTGAGAAGAGCTCTCTTCTCCTGGTTATCTCTTACTTAACCTTCTTAAATCTCAAGTCATACAGTATCCTCTGGGAACTCCTCTGACCCCCAAGTCCACCATAGGTGTCCACTCCTGTGTGTTCCTGTAGTTCTAGGCACTTGTCCCATCACAGTACCTACCTCTTATGCTGGGTTGTAATTTCTACCTGTCTCCCTCTCTTTTGTCCTCCACCACAAGGTTGTAATCTCTTGAGAAGGAAGATATGATGTCTATTTCATATTTGTATCTCCAATGCCTAACACAGTACCTAGAACATAGCAGGCTCTTGAAAGTTTTTGTAAGATCGGGGTCACCAAGATAGGAGCAACTAGGGAAAGAGAGAGGAGGCAGGAAGAAGAAACACTAAGCAAATAGGGTGTAACAGTGTCATTACCGGTATGTGTCAGTGCTTGGTGCTAAGACTGGGAGAAAGAGAAGGAAATGCAGGCGAGATGGTGGTGGGTCACAGCCTTGGTGACAAAAGGGTAGGAATGATATGTGGTGCGGACATAGAAGTACAAGCCAAAAGAGTGACGCCGAGCTGCTCAGTTCTTCGGAAGCAGGGACCCCTGGTGATATTCTATAACTTGAACGGCCTCTTCCTCTACAACCTGTAGATTCCTTGAGGGTAGGGGTCGTGTTACCAGTGTTTGGCATACTGTGGGTACGCAATAAATGCTAAACGAATATATCTCTGGATCCACAGCGCCTATCACAATGCCTGGCACCTGGAAGGCGCTGAATGAAACGCTAGCTGGGCCTCGGGGTACAGATGGAGCAGGAGGACGGCTGAGTCGCTGCAGAAGCGCTTCCAGGTAAGGGGAGGGAGTGGGTTTCCACTCCAGACTGGTCGACTTGCTCCGTTCTCTGCCCTTTATTTTGCATGCATCCCTTCACCTCTCCATCACGCGTGCCCTGGACGCCTGGCACCGGGGGAGAAAGTAACACATCACTCCTGGATGACTCCGGACAAATCACTCCTTCCCGGCCTCAGATCTGCCCAAACGTGCTTACCAGCTTCCCCGCATTCCTGCTCCAGGTTCTCAGCATACGGACTGCAGCCATCTTACCCCGGAAATGACAACAGTGCCGCCGACTGGAGAGACTCTGCGCGGCGCGGCCTATCAGGAGATGGGAAACGCGCCTCCCCCTGGGCGACCAATAGGGAGGGAAGAAAAGAGCCTCCCACCCAACAGCCAACCAGGGAGTAGGGCGGAGCCTGAGCTAAACCCTAGGATCTGGGTCCCAGCGGCGAGTGAAAAGAACCTGGGGAACGGAGGCGGGGCAGAGGGCAGCCCAAATTTAACACTGCTGTGTAAATACAGATGCACCAAAGATAATCTTTTTAGTGTATGTGATGGGGAAAATAGAGAGTGTTAAGGAAACACAAAGAAGGGTACTTACCTCAAGAAAGTTATGTTGCAGTAGGACCTGAGGGATGAGTTGGAAAACGTTTCCCCTTCTTCATCTTGTAGTGTAACCGCCCCAAATACAGAAAATAGAATATTTCTATACGTTGTAGCAAGGCTCTGGACAACTAGTTGTTTCACAAGTCCATACAGCATTACTTCCCAATGACTGCCTTTTTTTCTCCCATTTATGTTTTTGATTACCAAAAT
Source organism: Pongo pygmaeus (assembly GCF_028885625.2). NCBI lineage: Eukaryota > Metazoa > Chordata > Mammalia > Primates > Hominidae > Pongo > Pongo pygmaeus. Next base: position 129,759,378 of record NC_072373.2, on the reverse strand, counting down.
TGGCCAATTTTTTTCATGAAAGATGAACATTACCTAATGTCTAAAATAAACATGTCATCATCTTTCTTTTTGCAGACTGCTATCAGATGCAGCTAACTAGCATATGCAATACATGTCACAGACACATGATCTTGATTTAGTTGTCTCTTAAAGAAATGTCAAATTCAGGTCAAGCGGAACTGGTAAAGAACAGATTACAGCTTTCTTTTAAAAGGCAATCTTCCTCAGAGCAACTAGGAAACCAATTCCTGGAAATGTCCAGGATGACATTAGTCTGTTATTGCTTCTTACGTGGGAATGAAAATCTGCACAGATGTCTAAGGAATTACAGAGAAAAAAAACTGGAACAAATACATTTTAAATGCTCAACATTGAAGATTAGTGGTTACGAAACAAAATCTCAGGTATTTCACAACTTCATTGTTTAATATGACCCAAACACTTTTTCCCCTCATTTGCCATTTTATGTATTACACACCTACACACATACACAAAAAAAAATTAATGCAAACAATAAATCTTATTATCTTTTTTGTTTGTTTGTTTGTTTGGTAGAGATAGGGTCTCTTGGGCCAGGCGTGGTGGCTCCTGCCCATAATTCTAGCACTTTGGGAGGCTGAGGCAGGCAAATGGCTTGAGCTCAGAAGTTCAAGATGGGATCTCTCTATATTGCCCAGGCTGGTCTCAAAGTCCTGGTCTCAAGCCGCGATCTTCCCATCTCAGCCTCCCAAAGTCCTAGGATTACAAGCATGAGCCACTGGGTCGGGCCTAAATAGCTATCTTTCTCAGAAAATCTAGACTAGTCAAAAGAATTTCAAGTTTTTACATTTCCTTAAAAATGTTTATAGACATTATTAATATATTTGATAATCCCACAAGCATGTGTTTGTATAAAAAGCAGTGGCAATTGTACCTTTGAAGTGGATCATCTTCCTTCCAAGCTGCTGCTATACAACTTTCTTTGTCCTAATTTCGTTTTTAACTGTACCTGCTCCTCAGAAGATAACTAGTTTATTTTCCTTTACCGTCTTTTTATGTCAATGGATTCTTGCTTCTATATTCAGTATAATATGTGTCCTTATCTTTCATTCCAGCATCTGGAAAGAAATACACCATCTATTCCCTAGTTAATTCTTTTATTCGAGTTTGAAAGAAACAAAGACCCCATTTCTTCTCTTTTTTTAGATTTAAAAATGGCCAGTTATGACCCACCAATTCCACTCCTGGATAGCTACGTAAGAGAAATGACAACAGTGTTCACACAAAGACTTGTATAGGAATAATCGTAACAGCATAACAGCCAAAATCTAGAAACAGCCCAGATGTCCATTAACAGGTGAATAAACAAAATGTGGTACATCCATATTCTGAAATATTATTCATCCTTAAAAATGACTGAATTAGCGATAATTGCTATGACATGGATGAATGTCAAAAAAATATTATGCTAAGTAAAAGAATACAAGCACAAAAGATCACATATTACATGATTCCATTTAAATTAAATGTCCAGAAAATGTTGATTTATAGAGATGAAAAACAGTTTAGTTTTAGTTATATTAGTTATATAATAAGATTATATTCATATTATTAATTAATAAGGTTAGCATTAGAAAACAAATTAGCCTAGGGCTAGAGGTGGAAGGGGCGGTGATTGCAGAGGCAAGAGAGATGTTTTTCGTGGTGATGAAAATTTTCTTTTGCCACTTTGTGGCAATGATTGCATAATTCTGTACATTTACTAAAAATCTTTGAATTATACACTTTTAAGACAGGTGAATTTTATGGTATGTAAAGTATACCATAATAAAGCTGTTAAAACTGTGTTATATGAGAGAATAATGAACATATGAATAAAAACAAATACATAAGGCTGGACGTGGTGGCTCATGCCTGTAATCCCAGCACATTGGGAGGCGAAGGCGGGTAGATCACGAGGTCAGGAGTTCGAGACCAGCCTGGCCAACATAGTGAAACTCCATCTCTACTAAAAATACAAAAATTAGCCGGGCATGGTGGCATGCGCCTGTAGTCCCAGATACTCGGGAGGCTGAGGCAGGAGAATTGCTTGAATCTGGGAGGCGGAGGTTGTGGTGAGCCAAGATTGTGCCATTGCACTCCAGCCTGGGCAACAGAGCAAGACTCCATCTCAAAACAAAACAAATACATACGTCACATAATAATATAACAAAAACCCTTGAACCTACCACTCAACTTTAAGAAATAGAACCTATGGAAAAACACATTATGTAGGTTGTCTAAAAATAAAATACATTTTAAACTAAAAAAAAAGAAATAGAATCTTTCCCGTTAGTGAAGATCACTGTCTGCTCCTTCCTTTACCTCTCCCCTTCATAAACGTTATCTTGAATTGTGTTTATCATTCCTTTGTTTATTTTAGAACTGACCACATATACGTATATGGATGGATGCCTAGTAACATATTATTTACTTTTGCTTGTTTTTGAGTCTCATAAAATGGTATTAAACTGTATGTATCTTTCTGCAACTAGTTTTTCTGACATGATTTATTTATCCATTCTCTACTGAGTGGTTATTTGTGCTATTTCTAGTTCTTTGCTATTACCATCAGTGCTGTTATGAACATTCTTGATCATTTCTCCTGGTGCATGTTCTAGGGTTTCTTTAGCACAGTGCTTCTCAGACATTAATGAGCATTCATAGCAACTGGGGATCTTGTTAACAAGCAGATTCTAATTCAGTAAATGTGGGTAGACCTGCCATTCTGCATTTCTAACAAGCTCCGGGTGATACAAATGCTATTGGTTAGCCAACTACACTTTGATTAGTAGGCTCAGGATAAATACCTAAAAATTGAATTGTTGAAACAGGGGTTATGTTTATCTTCAAGTTTACTCTAGATAATATGAGATTGTTTTCCAATGTGATTGTACAAACTACATGCCTAGCTGCTGTATGTTTATTGTTCCTCGTTTGATATTGTCAGATTTAAAATTTTCCCCCAATTTAGTAATTATGAAATGGTGTTATAATCTTAATTTGAATTTCCCTGATTATTAATAAAGTTGAGCATGTTTCTACATGTTTATTAGCCATTCTTAGAGTGCCTGCTCAATGGTTGATATTTCTAAGATGGTTGTCTATGTTACTTTCTATAAATGTGGGACGGAATAAGATGAAACAATTTATCCTTAAGAAAATGACTGTGGGACAGGTACGGTGGCTCTGTAATCCCAGCACTTTGGAAGGCCAAGGCGGGAGGATTGCGTGAGCTCAGGAGTTTGTGACCAGCTTGGGCAACATGGCAAAACCCCATCTCTACAAAAAATTAGCTGGGGGTAGTGGCGTGTGCCTGTAGTCCTAGAGACTGAGGCGAGAGGATCACTTGAGCTCTGGAGCTTGAGGCTGCAGTGAGTTGTGATTGCATCACTACACTCCAGCCTAGACAACAGGGCAAGACCCTGTCTAAAAAAAAAAAAAAAAAGGAACATAACTGTGGCTTCATTAAATTGACACTCTGCTCTATTCAATGGATTTCTCAGAAAGAGTGAAGTTTACCAAAATGCAAGATGCTAATTAATGAAGGTCTTAAATTACTTGTTTGGCTCCTTGATGTGACCTGACTGGTGTAGAAAAATCTGAGGATGACCTTCTGAATTCTGCTCTGAATTCTAAGTGGTCAGGAGATAAATGTAGCCTAGAGTCAGCCCCTGCATTGACCATTACCCCAAAATATACCAACACGTGCTTGCCTGAGCTACTGTAGTTTAACTATTTATGAATTTTGAGGACTTTTAATAGCTTAAGTATTTAAATATCATTACTTATTTAGAAACTGTTTCAATATATGCTTAGTCAACTATGTTAATATAGAGTTGTATGTATTGTATATAATACAGATATATATTTTGTTTAATATGGATAGTTTGTATTTGTAGTGATTCATTAAGAGTTTGATTTATATATAGACCTGCCTCTTTTTTGCCTATCATGGCCAAGTTTCAGTTTTCTTGTGTACAAGATGAGATTGACATTGATGATACCTTCCCTACCATCTTCAATATACCTTCAGGGATATTTTGAAGATCAAAGGAATTCTAGTATCTTGATACTACTTTATATGATGAAAGAGTCTATATAAATGTAGTATTAATATATTGGATGACTCATCAAGAAGACGAATAACAAATGTTGGCAAGGGTGTAGGGAAAATGAAACCCTTGTAAACTGTTGGTGGCAATATTTGTAAATTGGTACAGTTTTATGGCCGAACAATACTTCGTTGTATGGATATACTTTATTTTTGTGAAAATAGAAGTTCCTCAAGAAATTAAAAGTAGAACTACCATATGATTCAGCAATTTCTCTGTGAGCATAAACCCAAGGGAAATGAAATCAATATCTTGTAAAGATATCTGTAGCATTATTCACAACAGCTAAGATATGCAAACAACCTGTGTCTATTGATGAATGCATCAACAAAAAAAGTGTTGTTTATGTAAAAACAAAAAAAATTTAAAATAAAATAAAATGCCTGTCCATGCTTTTTGCCCATTTTCCCTCTATAGTGTATCTTTTTCTAGTTGATTATTTTAGGAGTTCCTTATATATTCTGGATTCTTCTAATCCCTTTAATTTACATGTGTTGCTAATACTTTCTTCCAGTTTGTGACATGTCTTTGCTTGCTTTTTTGAAGGAGTCCTTTGATGTGCAGAGATCTTAATTTTAGTGTAGTTAAAATATATTAATCTTTTCTTTTTTTGAGGCAAGGCTTCACTTTGTCACCTAGACTGGAATGCAGAGTCGCAATTATAGCTCACTGCAGCCTTGAACTCGTGGGCTCCAACAGTCCTCTCACCTCTGCCTTCCTAGTATCTGAGACTACAGGTGCACACCACCACATGCAGCTAAGTTTTTTTTTAATCCTTTTGTAGAGACGGGGTCTCACCATGCTGCCCAGGCTGGTCTCAAACTTGAGGGCTCAAGCGATCCTTTCACCTTGGCTTCCCAAAATGCTGGAATTTCAGGCTTGAGCCACCGTTCACAGGCCAACAGTATTTATCTTTTGTTTATAATTAGTGATTTTTGTGTCTTGAGAAATACATCCCACCTGGCACAGTAGCTGATGCCTGTAATCCCAACACTCTGGGAGGCTGAAGCAGGGGGATTGCTTGAGCCCAGGAGTTCAAGACCAGCCTGGGCAGCATGGCAAGACCCCATCTCTACAAAAAGTACAAAAATTAGCTAGGTGTGGTGGCACATGACTGTAGTCTCAGCTGCTCTGGAGGCTGAGGTGGGAGGATCGCTTGAGCTTGGGTGGTTGAAGCTACACTGAGCCATGATTGCGCTACTGCACTCCAGCCTATGTGACAGAGCAAGACCCTGTCTCCAAAAAGAAAAAAAGAAAAAAGAAATACTTTACAATCCAAAGGTCCTAAAGGTAGTCTGCTATATTTCCTACATATGTCTTGTCTTTTGCAATTTAAAAAATTGAGATAGCAATCACATACCTTAAATTCACCCTTTTAAAGTGTAAAATTTAGTGATTTTTGGTATATTCAAAGTTCTGCAACTATTACCACTATCTAATTCCAGAACATTTACATCACCCCTCACCAGAATAACCCTCACACCCGTTAGCAATCACTCCGCATTCTAAATGTACCCCCACAGCCCTTGACAACCACTAATCTAAACTATCTCCATAAATCTGTCTATTCTAGACATTCATATACCTGGAATTATACAATATGTGGTCTCTTGTGACTGGCTTCTTCAGTTAGCTTCTTTCACTTATGTTCTCAAGGTTCATCTATATTACAGCATGTATGGTATCAGTACTTCATTCTTTTTCATGGCTGAACAATACTTCATTGTATGGATATACTTTACTTTTTGTTTATATACACATCAGTTGATAGACATTGTTAAAATAAAAATAAAAATGGGCGAGGTGTGGTGGCTCACACCTGTAATCTCAGCAGTTTGGGAGGCTGAGGCGGGAGAATCACTTGATCCCAGGAGTTGGAGACCAGCCTGAGCAACATGGCGAAACCCTGTCTCTACCAAAAATTTAAAAATTAGCAAGGCATGGTGGCATGTGCCTGTAGTCCCAGCTACTCGGGAGGCAGAGGTGGGAGGATTGCGTGAGCCCCAGGAGGTCAAGGTTGCAGTGAGCCGTGATCACATCACTGCACTCCAGCCTGGGTAACACAGTGAGACCCTGTCTCAATAAACAAATAAAAATAGAGCCACAGTTTAGATCTCTCAAGGCCAAACTGCCCATAGCAATGTAACTAAGACTTAATCCATCCTGATTTCCCCTAACCCTAAAGATAAACAAAACATAAAAGTAAGCTTTTTGTCTTTATCAATATGATTTCATGAAATTAAACTAATCAGCTATTGATAAATCAGCTTAAATAGCTCAATATGTCTTTAAATGACAGCCAGTCATGAAAAAAGTTACAATGTTGCTTCCTGTATGCTCTATAAACTCTGCTGTAATTGCTATAAAATGAGACCTGGCTGGGCTAGGTGGTTCACGCCTGTAATCTCAGCAATTTTGGAGGCCAAAACAAGAATATTACTTGAGTCCAGGAGTTCAAGACCAGCCTGGGCCACATAGCAAGACCCTGTTTCTATTCACATAAATTAAAAAACATAATTGTTTTAAATTGAGACTTCATGCTGTTTTCCAATTTGAGGTCTTTCCAGTTTGCAAACTGTTTTGTATGAACAATGAACTCTTAAAGTTATAACCTGATTTAATTTTGACATTTGTGTTGTTTCCACTTTTTGGATCATGAATCATGCTGCCATGAACATTCATGTACAAGCTTGTGTGTGGACATGTTTTCATTTCTCTTCTGTGAATATCTAGGAGTAGAATTGCTATTTATAGGTTACATGGTAATATTATGTTTAACTTTTTGAGGAACTGCCAGAATATTTTCAAAAGGGGCTCCAACAACGTTACATTTGTACTAGCACAGCGTATGAAGTTTCTGGTTTCTTCACATCCTTACCAACAGTGGTTACTGCCTGTCTTTTTGATTACAGCCATCCTAGTGGGTGAGAAGTAGTATTTCATGGTGGTTTTGATTTGCATTCCCTTAATAATTAATGACACTGAGCAACTTTTCATGTGCTTATTGGCCATTTGTATATCTTCTTTGCAGAAATGCCTATTCAAATCCTTTGCTTATGTCTTTTTGTTTATAACTTTTTTTTTTTTTTGAGACAGGGTGGTCTTGCTCTGTCATCCAGGCTGGAGTGCAGTGTTGGAATCATAGCTCACTGCAGCTTCCAGCTTGTGGGCGCATGCTCAAGCAATCCTCCTGCCTCAGCCTCTCAAGTAGCTGGGATGATAGGCACATGCTAACATGCCTGGCTAATTTATTATTTTTTGTAGAGGCAGGGTCTCACTATGTTGCTCAGGCTGGTCTTGAACTTCTGGGCTCAAATGACCCGCGTGCCCAGGCTTTTGCTTAACTTGGAAGAGTTCTTTATATATTCTGGATCCTAGACTCTTACCAAATAAATGATTTATTTATTGATTGATTGATTGATTGTTTAAAATTTTTTGTAGAGACGGGGTCTCTCTATGGTGCTCAGGCTGGTCTCAAACTCTTGACCCCAAGAGATTCTCCTGCCCTGGCCTCCCAAAGTGCCGGGAATACAGGGATGAGCTACCACACCTGACCCACATACATGATTTTTAAATATTTTCTCCCATTCTGTGGTTTGTCCGCCCACTTTCTTCATAGTGGTGTATGAATTTGGTGTAAACAAAAATAAAATAAATTGGGTGTAAACAAAAATAAAATAAAATAGTCTCCGAAGCACAAAAGTTTTTAATTTTAATTAAATTGGACTTCAATTTATCTAACTTTTTCTTTAGCTTCTTGGGCTTTTGGTATCATAACACAGAAAAAAAAGGGCTAATCCAAAGTCATGACAAAATACATCTAAGTTTTATTCTAAGAGTTTTTTGAATTTTTTTATTATTGTTATACTTTAAGCTTTAGGATACATGTGCACACCATGCAGGTTTGTTACATATGTATACATGTGTCATGTTGGTGTGCTGCACCCATTAACTCGTCATTTAGCATTAGGTATATCACCTAATGCTGTCCCTCCCCACTCCCCCCACCCCACAACAGTCCCCGGTGTGTGATGTTCCCCTTCCTGTGTCCATGTGTTCTCATTGTTCAATTCCCACCTATGAGTGAGAACATGCAGTGTTTGGTTTTTTGTCCTTGCGATAGTTTGCTGAGAATGATGGTTTCCAGCTTCATCCATGTCCCTGCAAAGGACATGAACTCATCATTTTTTATGACTGCATAGTATTCCATGGTGTATATGTGCCACATTTTCTTAATCCAGTCTATCATTGTTGGACATTTGGGTTGGTTCCAAGTCTTTGCTTTTGTGAATAGTGCTGCAATAAACATACGTGTGCATGTGTCTTTATAGCAGCATGATTTATAGTCCTTTGGGTATATACCCAGTAATGGGATGTCTGGGTCAAATGGTATTTCTAGTTCTAGATCCCTGAGGAATCGCCACACTGACTTCCACAATGGTTGAACTAGTTTACAGTCCCACCAGCAGTGTAAAAGTGTTCCTATTTCTCCACATCCTCTCCAGCACCTGTTGTTTCCTGACTTTTTAATGATCGCCATTCTAACTGGTGTGAGATGGTATCTCATTGTGGTTTTGATTTGCATTTCTCTGATGGCCAGTGATGATGAGCATTTTTTCATGTGTTTTTTGGCTGCATAAATGTCTTCTTTTGAGAAGTGTCTGTTCATATCCTTCGCCCACTTTTTGATGGGGTTGTTTGTTTCTTTCTTCTGAATTTGTTGGAGTTCATTGTAGATTCTGGATATTAGCCCTTTGTCAGATGAGTAGGTTGCAAAAATTTTCTCCCATTCTCTAGGTTGCCTGTTCACTCTGATGGTAGTTCTTTTGCTGTGCAGAAGCTCTTTAGTTTAATTAGATCCCATTTGTCAATTTTGGCTTTTGTTGCCATTGCTTTTGGTGTTTTAGACATGAAGTCCTTGCCCATGCCTATGTCCTGAATGGTATCGCCTAGGTTTTCTTCTAGCTTTTTATGGTTTTAGGTCTAACATGTAAGCCTTTAATCCATTTGAATTAATTTTTGTATAAGGTATAAGGAAGGGATCCAGTTTCATCTTTCTACATATGGCTAGCCACTTTTCCCAGCACCATTTATTAAATAGGGAATCCTTTCCCCATTGCTTGTTTTTGTCAGATAGTTGTAGATATGCAGCTTTATTTCTGAGGGCTCTGTTCTGTTCCATTGGTCTATATCTCTGTTTTGGTACCAGTACCATGCTGTTTTGGTTACTGTAGCCTTGTAGTATAGTTTGAAGTCAGGTAGCGTGATGCCTCCATCTTTGTTCTTTTGGTTTAGGGTTGACTTGGCAATGTGGGCTCTTTTTTGGTTCCATATGAACTTTAAAGTATTTTTTTCCAATTCTGTGAAGAAAGTCATTGGTAGCTTGATGGGGATGGCATTGAATCTATAAATTACCTTGGGCAGTATGGCCATTTTCACGATATTGATTCTTCCTACCCATAAGCATGGAATGTTCTTCCATTTGTTTGTATCCTTTTATTTCATTGAGCAGTGGTTTGTAGTTCTTTTTGAAGAGGTCCTTCACATCCCTTGTAAGTTGGATTCCTAGGTATTTTATTCTCTTTGAAGCAATTGTGAATGGGAGTTCACTCATGATTTGGCTGTCTGTTATTGGTGTATAAGAATGCTTGTGGTGTTTGCACACTGATTTTGTATCCTGAGACTTTGTTGAAGTTGCTTATCAGCTTAAGGAGATTTTGGGCTGAGACAATGGGGTTTTCTAGATATACAATCATGTCATCTGCAAACAGGGACAATTTGACTTCCTCTTTTCCTAATTGAATACCCTTTATTTCCTTCTCCTGCCTGATCGCCCTGGCCACAACTGCCAACACTATGTTGAATAGGAGTGGTGAGAGAGGGCATCCCTGTCTTGTGCCAGTTTTCAAATGGAATGCTTCCAGTTTTTGCCTATTCAGTATGATATAGGCTGTGGGTTTGTCGCAGATAGCTCTTATTATTTTGAGATACGTCCCATCAATACCTAATTTATTGAGAGTTTTTAGCATGAAGCGTTGTTGAATTTTGTCAAAGGCCTTTTCTGCATCTATTGAGATAATCATGTGGTTTTTGTCTTTGGTTCTGTTTATATGCTGGATTACGTCTATTGATTTTTGTATGTTGAACCAGCCTTGTATCCCAGGGATGAAGCCCACTTGATCATGGTGGATAAGCTTTTGGATGTGCTGCTGGATTCAGTTTGCCAGTATTTTATTGAGGATTTTTGCGTCGATGTTCATCAAGGATATTGGTGTAAAGTTCTCTTTTTTTGCTGTGTCTCTGCCAGGCTTTGGTATCAGGATGATGCTGGCCTCATAAAATGAGTTAGGGAGGATTCCCTCTTTTTCTATTGATTGGAATAGTTTCAGAAGGAATGGTACCAGCTCCTCCTTGTACCTCTGGTAGAATTCGGCTGTGAATCCATCTGGTCCTGGACTTTTTTTGGTTGGTAAGCTATTAATCATTGCCTCAATTTCAGAGCCTGTTATTGGTCTATTCAGAGATTCAACTTCTTCCTGGTTTAGTCTTGGGAGAGTGTATGTGTCGAGGAATTTATCCATTTCTTCTAGATTCCTTTTGGGTTTTCTATGTAGACAGTCACATCATTAAGATGATATCAAAATTAAGGTGTTGTTTTTGCCTGTCCTATCTTATGTCTTTTTTCTTTCTTATAAAATCTGTCTAGGACTTCTACCATCTGTTTAAAAAAAGCCATAATAGTGGGCATTCTTATCTTGTTAATAATCTTAAAAGGAAGGAGCCTAATATTTTACTACTAAACATGATGTTTGCTTGACTCCCAGTAGGGCCGAGAAAGAAAATGAAGTTTGATGTTGAATTTTTTAGATGCCATTTGTTATGGTTTGGCTGTGTGTCCCCACCCAAATCTCATGTCAAGTTGTAATCCCCAAGTGTCAGGGGAGGGACCTGGTAGGAGGTGATTGGATCATGGGGAAATCCCTTGCTGTTCTTGTGATAGTGTGTTCTCACAAGATCTGGTTGTTGAAAAGTGTGTGGCACTTAAAAGTGTGTACCTCGCCCCCATCTCCTCTCTCTTTCTCTCCTGCCACCATGTAAGTACATGCCTTGCTTCCCCTTTGCCTTCTTCTATGATTATAAGTTTTCTGAGGCCTCCCCAGCCATGCAGAACTGTGAGTGAATTAAATCTCTTTTCTTTATAAATTACCCAGTTTCAGGTAGTTCTTTATAGCCATGTGAAATGGACTAATACACCATTAATAACACTAAGGGGGTTTTATCCCTAGGTTTGCTTGATTTTGTTTCATCATAAACGGATCTTTTTTTTTTCCAATCCTTTTTCTGCATCTATTGGTGTGATCTTAGGTTTTTGACACATCAGCATATTTTTCCAATTTTAAATTGATCTTCAATCCCAACTTGGTTATAATGTGTTGTATTTTACAAACATTGTTGAATTTGGTTGTAAATATTTTGACTGAGACTGGTGCATCTAAATTATAAATAAAGTTGACCTATAATTTTTCTTCCCCAAGTTGTCTTTGGTTTTGGCATCAAGATCATACTAGCCTTATAAAATGAACTGGGGAGGTCTATGTCTTTTTCATATTACCTGGGAGAGTTTATATGAATTCAGAATGGTCTGCTCCTAGAAAATTTGGTATATTCATCCAGTAACACCCTCTGGACCACCTTCCTGCCTCACTGTCCTCTTAACTATTAGTTCAGTTAAATTTAATGGTGATAGTACAAATAGGGCTTTCTATTAATATTATACTTCTCCTCCCAGCTCTTTTAATCATACATTTTTAATTGTCTCATTTATGTCATAAAGTCTTTAGTTTTTACAGTTTGTTTCAACCAAGATCCAGATAACTACCATCGTTTTTTTTTTTTTCATGCACTCTATTTGTTGAAGATAATGGGTTTATTTCTTCTAGAGTCAGTTTTGCTAAGCGGTATTTTTCAATAAATTCATATATGTCATCTAAGTTTTCTAGTTAATAGGCAGAAAGTTGTTCAGGGTATTCCCCTGCTTTAAAACAAATCCCTGTTGTGTCTATACTTATGTTCTCTGTTTTCTAATATTGTTTATTTGCACCTTTTTTTCTTGATCAGTCTTGTCATTTTATCAGTTTTTAAAATAAGGAGCCAACTCTGTTTTATAATTTTTAAATTTCTGCTTTAATATTTAATATTTAATCTTTCTTTGGATTTATTTTCCAGTTTTTTTAACTTCTTTTTTTTTTTTTTTGAGACGGAGTCTCGCTCTGTTGCCCAGGCTGGAGTACAGTGGCATGGTCTCGCCTCATCACAACCTCTGCCTCCCAGCTTCAAGTGATTCTCCTGCCTCAGCCTCCTGAGTAGCTGGGATTACAGGCACCTGGCACCACACCTGGATAATTTTTGTATTTTTAGTAGAGATGGGGTTTCACCATATTGGCCAGGCTGGTCTTGAACTCATGACCTCGTGATCTGCCTGCCTTGGCCTCCCAAAGTGCTGGGATTATAAACATGAGCCACTGCGCCCGGCTCCAGTTCTTTTAACTTCTTAAAGTTATACATTTTGCTCATTAATTTTCAGCCTTTCTCTTTTCTTTTTTTTCATTTTTGTTTTTGAGATGGAGTCTTGCTTTTTTACCCAGGCTGGAGTGCACTAGTACAACCTTGGCTCACTGCAACCTCCACCTCCCAGGTTCAAGCGATCCTCCTGCCTCAGCCTCCTGAGTAGCTGGGACTACAGGTGTGCACCACCACACCCAGCTAATTTTTGTATTTTTAGTAGACACGGGGTTTTCCCACATTGGCCAGGCTGGTCTCAAACTCCTGACCTCAAGTGATCTGCCCACCTCGGCCTCCCAAAGTGCTAGGATTACAGGCATGAGCCACGGCACTTGGCCCTCTCTCTTTTTCTAATAGTAATATTTAGTGACATAAACTTCTGTTAATTATGTACTAGTTTCATTACATTCATAGATTTTGATTCATAGAACTTTCACTCTTGTTTAAATATTTTTATAATTTTCTATTATTTATTCTTTTATCCACATATTATATAGAAGTGTTATACATTTTGTTTTTTTAGTTGTTTTAGTTGTCTTTTTTAGAATTAATTTCTAACATAATTGCCATTTTGGTCAGGGAATATCAACTGTATGATACAAAATCTTTGGGTTTATTTTTTTAAACTTGCTTTATACCTTTGTCCTTTTTTTTTTTTTTTTTTTTGAGACAGGGTGTCACTCTGTCACCCAGGCTGTACTGCAGTGGCATGATCATGGTTCACTGCAGCCTCAACCTCAACCTCCTGGGCTTGTGATCCTCCCACCTCAGCCTCCCAAGTAGCTGCAACCACAGGTGCATGCCACCACATCTCGCTAATTTTTTTGTGATTTTTGTAGAGATGGGGTCTCACTATGTTGCTCAGGCTGGTGTTGAATTCCTGGGCTCAAGTGATCCTCCTGCCTTGGCCTCCCAAAGTATTAGGATTACAGGCCCACTTAGCCTTGTCATTCTTTATAAAAGTTTCATGAGTTCTGGAGGAAAATACGTAATGTGTAATAACTGAAGGTTATATATATATATATAAAATCTCTCTATATCTGTATATATATATCTGTATATATATATCTGTATATATATGTATGTATATCTGTATATATATATATATGTATATATATATACATGGCCAATTATGTATGTATATAATTGCCCTTAAATCAAGTTTATTAGTTGTTTTATCTGTTGTCTTGTCTTTCCTAAATTTTAATTTGCTTGATCTATAATTAATTGAGCTAAAATTTCACAATGTGGTAGTGGATTCACTGGTTTCTTCAATTTCTGACTTACATACTTTGAAGCTATTTATTACACACAAAGGTTTGAATAACTATTTTCCTGGGGAACACAATTTTTATTATTTTGTAGTGACTCTTTTTGGTCAATGATAATGCTTTTTGTATTAAAGTCTAATTTAATACAAAATATAAGTATACCACGAATATAGGTATACCACCTTTCTTTTTGTTGGCATTTATACGGTGTATCTTTTCCATCTTTTTATTTTCAACTCCTTACGATCCTTAATGTTTTTGGTGCATCTCTTGTAAATGGCACTTTTTTTTTTTCAACCAGTCTCTGGCTTTTTTATTTTTTAAATTTCTGGGTATGTGTCATCCAACAATCTCTGGCTTTTCATCAGAAAGTTTATTTACTTTCATTGTTACTATTGATATATATGAATTTATTTCTATTTTGTTACTTTAGTGCTTTCTTTTCATCCTGGTTTTTTTTTTTTAATGCTCATTATGATATTAGGTTTTTGTTCATTTAATCTGTATTTTCCTGTTAGTCCTTTTTTTCCTTTGGCTGGATTAGAGGTTATACACTTTCATGGTTATCCTTGAAACTTTACCTTGCGTACTTAAAGTCTTGAATTATGTCAACTCTATTAATTGATATCTTAACTACAAAGAGAGACCTTAGAATTCTTTAACTTTGTCATCCACCTCTCGTCTTACATACTTTTGTTGTCTGGTGTTATTTCATGTAATGTTTGCTCAGATTCAACTATGTGTTTACAATTTCTTTGCCCATCACTTCTATCTCAGACTCTCCTTCTGAAGTAATTTTTCTTTCTGAAGTACATCTTTTAGAGCTTCCTTTAGAAAGTGTAGGTAGATGTTAAATTCAGTTTCCATGTATCTGGAAATTATTTTATTTCTATACTTTAATTCTTGAAAGATAATTTTGCTGAGTGCCCAATTCTAGGTTGATGGTTATTTTCTTTCAGCATTCTGAATGTACAATTCTACTCTTTCTAACTTCCATTGTTTTATTGAGGAATCGATTATTGGTCTGTCATTTGTCATTAAAATAACCCAGGATTTAACCCAACTCTGCCACTTTATTGTTCTGTCATCTTGGCAGGTCACTTCCAATTCCCTAGGCCTCAGTCCTCTTGACCAAAGAGAGATAAGAGCACCAACCTCACAGCTTTGTTATGAACATTAAGACAGATCATATATATGAAAGCACTACACAAGTGCTTTTATTACCACAATTAGCTCATCCCTACATTATATTACTGTCTTGTTCTTTTCCCCCTACCACTGGAAGTAGTTAGAATGGGGCAAATGGGTCATAGCAAGGAATTTATAGCCAAAATTAGAAATAAAAAGGCGAGGCTTCTTCTGGGAATGTTAAGTTTCTGTAATAAGAATCTAAGATGTGTTGGGGGAAGTCAGGGACCCTGAACGGAGGGACCGGCTGGAGCCACGGCAGAGGAACATAAATTGTGAAGATTTCATGGACATTTATCAGCTCCCAAATAATACTTTGATAATTTCTTATGCCTGTCTTTACTTTAATCTCTTAATCCTGTTATCTTCGTAAGCTGAGGATGTACATCACCTCAGGACCACTGTGATAACTGTGTTAACTGTACGAGTTGATTGTAAAACATCTGTGTTTGAACAATATGAAATCAGTGCACCTTGAAAAAGAACAGAATAACAGCAATTTTTAGGGAACAAGGGAAGACAACCATAAGGTCTGACTGCCTGCGGGGTTGGGCAAAAACAGCCATATTTTTCTTCTTGCAGAGAGCCTATAAATGGATGTGCAAGTAGGAGAGATATCGCTAAATTCTTTTCCTAGCAAGGAATATTAATATTAATACCCTGGGAAAGGAATGCATTCCTGTGGGGAGGTCTATAAACAGCTGCTCTGGGAATGTCTGTCTTACACGGTTGAGATAAGGACTGAGATACACCCTGGTCTCCTGCAGTACCCTCAGGCTTACTAGGGTGGGGAAAAACTCCGCCCTGGTAAATTTGTGGTCAGACCAGTTCTCGGCTCTTGAACCCTGTTTTATGTTATTTAAGATGTTTATTAAGACAATATGTGCACAGCTGAACATAGACCCTTATCAGTAGTTCTGTTTTTGCCCTTTGCCTTGTGATCTTTGTTGGACTCTTATAAGTAGTTCTGCTTTTGCCCTTTGTCCTGTTCCCTCAGAAGCATGTGATCTTTGTTAGACCCTTACTAGTAGTTCTGCTTTTTGCCTTTTGAAGCATGTGATCTTTGTACCTTTGTACCTACTCCCTGTTCTTACACCCCCTCTCCTTTTGAAACCCTTAATAAAAACTTGCTGGTCTGAGACTCAGGCGGGCATCATGGTCCTACCGATATGTGATGTCACGCCCGGCAGCTCAGCTGTAAAATTCCTCTCTTTATAGTGTCTCTCTTTATTTCTCAGCTGGCCAACACTTATGGAAAATAGAAAGAACCTACGTTGAAATATTGGGGGCAGGTTCCCCCAATAAAGATGTCAGATAGGGGTACAGCCTTTTTATATTCCATCCCTACCATCATTGCCTTACTTCAACTTCTCATTATTTCTTGCTGGATAATTGTATCATTGGCATTTCTCCCTTCAGGCTCTTAAGCCTCTTATTCACCCTCCTCCTACTGCCAAAGCCTTCATTTTAAAATGCAAGTATGATTACTTCTCTGATTAATATCTTATGGCAAATTCCAGATTTGGTTAAGTACATAGTCTGTGTGTTCCCTAAAACATTCTCTGTCACAAAGCAGCAGAGCGTTGGGATTACCAGACAGTGGTGTTCACATCAGACCACCCAGGTTCACATCTCAGGCTTCTAGTTAAAATTGTGTGACTTTGTAGCAAATTGTTTAACACAGGAAGCTGTAAAACAGTAAAAACAGTAAGTACTTTATCATGTTATGAATGCATGCAGTGCACAACACCTAAGTGCTCAATAAGTGTTGCCTGTTATTGTTACAGTATATTATTAATATATTGTAATTGTCCCCATAATAAACTGTAAATATAGTACATGTTAATTATTATTGAGGATGACATTGTAATTGATTACGTCTCAGTCTCTCCATTATACCTCCAATAACTTCGGGGGTAGAAGCTGAATTACTCTTTTTTGCTTCCCTAGAGGTTTACATATTATTTGGTACTCAATTATGTAGGAACTGAGCCACAGGCAGAACCAAGAAGCTGGCTATTGCTTCTGCCCTCGCCTGAGGTGAATTGTTAGCTGCACTGTTCCTTGCAGTCAAGAGCTTGCACTCACTCTCAAGCAAAATGGCATAACTTTGGCTTTTCAGAATATTAAACGAGCGATTCAGCCTTGCCCGCCCCTCAAATAAATGGTGTGTCACCCTAGAAACAAAGATAACACACTCCACATACACAAACACGCACACCGCGAGGAACGAAAGGCCAAGGGTATCAATGCACCAGGGCGCATACACTTCGAGACACAGCTTCGGTGCATCGCAGGGTCCCGATCTTTCTTGCATCTTCAGCTCTAAAAGTCGGCACCTCGGGGTATGCCAGGATCCTCGAGAAAACAGATATAAACACATATTTACCCACAAAACAGAGATAAAGCACAAGCCTGCAGGATAACTGGAAGAGTTATCTTACAGTTGAGACTTTCTGCAACCTGCAGATTTTACCGTGTCCAGGGCACAAATCTTTCAGGGCTCCTGGACACCCCCGCGACCGTCATCTCATTTCTCCGGCAGCTTCCTCGCCGGGACAGCAATGTTCCCAGCGCGGCTCCTCTAAGCCGAGCTATGCGCATGCGCGCTGGCTGCGGACCTGGGCGAACCCGGAGGTTCGTTTCTGCTGACTCCAGTGTCCCGAAAGGCGACGCTTCTCCCGCTTTCTCGCCAGGCTCCTGCAGCCCCAGGCGTGAACCGAGGTTTCTGAACTACTGGGCGGGAGCCAACGTCTCTTCTTTCTCCCGCTCCGGCGGAGGCTTTGTCGCTGCGGGTTGGGCCCCAGTGTGCCCCCCATGGCGGGGCCGCGGGTGGAGGTCGATGGCAGCATCATGGAAGGGGTGAGTACAGAGCGAAGCGGCCGGGGCTGCAGCCAAACCAGGGAGGGGAGCTCTCACCATCGGTGTGCTTACGTCTCTTCTCCCTGTACCCCACCCTTTGCAGGGCGGCCAGATCCTGAGAGTCTCTACGGCCTTGAGCTGTCTCCTAGGCCTTCCCTTGCGGGTGCAGAAGATCCGAGCCGGCCGGAGCACGCCAGGCCTGAGGTAAATCTGGCTGGAGGGGGAGTTGGGCCGTGAAGCTGGGGGATCGGGGGGTCGGGCTGCCGGGCTGGGGCATCGGGAGTCCGAGTGGTGGAACCCAGAAGGTCCCAGACGCAGATATGGGCGATCCAGGGCGGGGACACTCTGCCTGGGCGGTGGCCTGTGTTGTAAAGTCTTGAAAGCGTGGAGGGGTGAATTTAGAAATGGTCTCATTTGCTAAAGAGCTAGCTTTTAAAATGTTTTCCCACCTCACCGGGCATTCCAAATATCCAAATAGCACGTATGAGCTGGCAAGATAGATAGGGCAGAAATGCTTGTGAGGCCAGAGGAAACCCTGTTTTTTAACCAGTGCATTCTGGTGCTGCTGTCAGTTTTAGAATCATAAAACAGGAAAGGATCCTGAGATGTGTTATCCCAGCTTTCATTCATACCTCCAGAGATCTGTTATGACCCGAATTATCTGTTGTGGAGAGGGAAACACCTTGACATTTGACCTTATTTCTTCTGTCTGGGTAGCTGGGCATGCCAATAGTTGAGTTTCAGGTACATGCACCTGTTAGAAGAGGACCCAGGTTTGAAGCCACACTGATTGCTTTGTATGTATTCTGTATTTATTACATTTTAATAAATCAGCGGTCTCAGTCTTTTGCCTACAGTTTTGAAATTACCAAAAGGCAATTACTGATATATGTTAATGTTAATTGCCTTTGTCATAGTTGTTTGCAGCCCTCCAGTTCACCAACAGGGGAATCCAATTCATTAGGCTGTAGGTATTGTATTAGTTTGCTAGGGCTGCCATAACAAAATGCCACACACGGAGTGGAGCTTAAACAACAGAAATTTATTTCCTCACAGTTCTGGAGGCTGGAAGTCCAAGATCAAGGTCCTGACAAGGTTGGTTTCCTCTGAGAGCCATGAGAAAAGGATCTGCTCCAGGCCTCTCTTTTTGCCTCTTCACATGGAGGTTCCTCTGTGCACCTTGCCCCTAGCGTCTCTGTATGTTCTAGTTTTTTGTTTTTTTTTTAATAAGGACACCAGTAAGATTGTATGGTGGCCCCGTTTTAACTTAATTATCTCTTTAAAGGCTCTATCTCCAAATATAGTCACATTCTGAGATACGGAGGGTTATAGTCTCAGCATATGAATTTAGGGGGAACATAGTTCAGCCCATACAGGCACCATAGATTGTTCAGTCAAGTGCAGGCGAGACTGGTGGCACTGAAATAACTATTAGTTTTCTTCTTTTGCACACTTCTAATTTGCAGCAGTATATCAGGGTATGTATTTATAGTCAGAAATAACTGGTCTGCAAGGAAGCGTTAAAATGATACATACTAGCAGGTAGTCTAGGTGCATAAAAATCCAAAAGGAAGCTGACACTGAAGATGTGGCACTTACTGTGGTTAGACCTTGCTGTTTTCTTGCCATTGCAGTTTTATAAATTTGTCATAAAATGTGGGGATGTAGGCAGTCTGAATGCACACGTTTTGATGCAGTATTATGACCTGAAGGCCTCAACATTTATCTGGACTGGAAATGATTCGAGATTTGTGTGATGGGCAACTGGAGGGGGCAGAAATTGGCTCAACAGAAATAACCTTTACACCAGAGAAGATCAAAGGTGGAATCCACACAGCAGATACCAAGACAGCAGGGTATGTATCACTTAACATTCCATTTAAGTAACCTGGATTTAAGTCCAGGTTTTGCCACTTTCTGGGCAAGTTGCTTAACGTCTATGAGCTTGTTTCCTTACTTTTATGTTTTATTTTTTTGAGACAAGGTATCCCTCTTGCCCAGGCGGGGGTGCAGTGGTGCAATCACTGCTCACTGTAAGCTGTAACTCCTGGGCCCAACAGGTCCTCCCACCTCAGCCTCCTGAGTAGCTGGAACCATAGGCACACACCACCATGCCCAGCTAATTTTTGTATTTTTTGAAGAGAGAAGGTTTCGCCATGTTTTTCAGCTGGTCTCGAATTCCTGAGCTCAAGCAATCCATCCATGTTGGCCTCCCAAAGTTTTGGGATTATAAGTGTGAGCCACCACACCTGTCCAATAAATATTTATTGAATTAATGAAATTCATTATTACTGATAGAGGCTTCCCAGTTCAATACTTAAGCATCCTTGTGTAAGTGAGTTAAATAAAGATCTGTTTTTTAGTAGCTAGGAGGCTATGTTGAATTCCCTTTCAAACTACTTATGAATATGATTGCTTTCACTTAACTTTGGAGAAGGGAGATAATGGCTCATTTAGAAAACAACCAGGCCAGGTGCGGTGGCTCACGCCTGTAGTCCCAGCACTTTGGGAGGCCGAGGTGGGTGGATCGCTTGAGCTCACAAATTTGAGACCAGCCTGGGCAACATGGCAAAACCCCGTCATATATATATATTTATATATTTATGTATATTTATATATATAAATAAAAATTAGCTGGGAGTGATGGTCCATGCCGGTAGTACCATCTGCTCGAGAAGCTGAGGCTTGAGCCTCGGAGGTGGAAGGTGCAGTGAACCGAGATTGTGCCACTGCACTCCAGCCTGGGTGATGGAAGGAGCCCCTGTCTCAAAAAAAGAAAAGATAATGACCAAACGTTTCACTTTATGAAATTCATCATGTTACATAACTATTTCTTGTGATTTCTCACATTATTTGACTATAAGGACCAAACAGGCAAATAAAGCAAGGATTACTTCACTAAAACTTCCCATGTGAAATATTTAGCTATCAGTCTTTTTTTTTTTTTTTTTGTCTGCTAGGCTGGAGTACAGTGGCATGATCATGGCTCACTGTAGCCTTGACCTCTTGGGCTCAGGCAGTCCTCCTAAAGTGCTGAGATTACAGGTGTGCACCACAATGCCTGGTTAATTTTTAAATTTTTTGTAGAGATGGAGTCTCACTATGTTGCCCAGATTGGTTTTGAACTCCTGGGCTCAAGTGATCATCCCACCTCTGTCTCCCAAAGTGCTGGGATACAGGCATGAGCCACCACGCCCGGCCAAGCTGTGAGTGTTTGTTATTATTAAAATTAATAATTATTAAAATTATTAAAATATTTTATTTATTATACTTTAAGTTCCGGATACATGTGCAGAATGTGCAGGTTTGTCACATATGTACACATGTGCCATAGTGGTTTGCTTCACCCATCAACTGGTCATCTAGGTTTTAAGCCCTGCATGCATTAGGTATTTGTCCTAGTGCTCTCCCTCCCCTTACCACCCACCCCCCAACAAGCCCCGGTGTGTGATGTTCCCCTCCCTGTGCCCATGTGTTCTCCTTGTTCAGCTGCCACTTATGAGTGAGAACATGCAGCGTTTGCTTTTCTGTTCCTGTGTTAGTTTACTGAGAATGATGGTTTCCAGCTTCATCCATGTCCCTGCAAAGGACATGAACTCATTCTCTTTTATGGCTGCATAAAATATTATTCTGTCATATCATGAACTCCACAATGACAGGAACTATATCTTAACTTTATATCTGGAACAGTACCTTGTTATATAGTAACTACTCATATCCAGACCTTGACTGTTTTGAAAGCATTTTCATAAACTGCTAGTTTCAAGAATTCTTTTGTAAAACTTTTGAAGAAGGTTTTATTTTTAATTTTTTTCTTTTTTACTTTTTTGTAATATAAAGAAAAGTATCAGAACTTAGCCAAGGTCACACAGCTAATGTGTTTAGTTGAAGATTCAGACCCAGGTTTGGTTATCATTTAAAGCTATTTTTTTCTATGGTGAAATACTGTTTTTCTTTAAAATTCAGGATTTTACTATTCAGACACTAAAATGTTTTTTAACTAGAAACTCAATGGCGTATACCTGCCTTCACAGTTGTCTGTGCTTTAGTTGGTAGTGATGAACAAGAATATAGCTTATTTAAGAGTTTGAAAAGAAAATGCAGAAAAGAAAATGAAAATAAGCCCCTTCTGCCTTCTTCTTAGGAGTGTGTGCCTCTTGATGCAGGTCTCAATGCCATGTGTTCTCTTTGCTGCTTCTCCATCAGAACTTCATTTGAAAGGTGGAACTAATGCCGAAATGGCACCACAGATCGATTATACAGTGATGGTAAGGGCTTTTGTTGTTGACAAACTAAGATGATCTCATACATGCTTCTGAGCCTCCATTCTCTGAATATATCCTGAGTGTTTTTTTGTGACTTTCTTGTTTATCTCTTCATGGTGTCTTTTCTTTCTTTCTTTCTTTTTTTTTTTTTTTGAGACAGTGCTGTTGCCAAGACTGGAGTACAGTTGCATGATCACAGCTTACTGCATACTCAACCTCCTGAGCTCAAGCAATCCTCCTGTCTTGGCCTCCTGAGCAGCTGGGACTACAGGCACACACCCAGCCAATTTTTTTTTTTTTGTAGAGTCGATGCCTCACTATGTTGCCTAGGCTGGTCTTGAACTCCTGAGCTCTAAGGATCCTCCCACCTCAGCCTCCCAAATGTGTCTATTGCAGTAGGGGGTGGGGAATTATGTTTACTTTAAGTTTGTTGTTATATCTTATAACAGTGTTTATAGTGAATTAAAAAAAAAAACTCAAGTGTAGGGCCCGGTGTGGTGGCTCACACCTGTAATCCTAGCACTCTGGGAGGCTGAGGTAGGCAGATCACTTGAGCTCAGAAGTTCAAGACCAGCCTGGGCAACATGGTGAAATCCCATCTCTACAAAAAAAAATATAAATAAAAAACAAAAAACACTACACACACAGAAAAATTAGCCAGGCATGGTGGTGCACACCTGTCCAAGCTACTCAGGAGGCTGAGGTGGGAGGATCACTTGAGCCTGGGAGGTTGAGTTTGCAGTGAGCTATGTTGGCACTCCATCCTGGGTGGTAAAGCAAGATGCTGTCTTTAAAAAAACAAAAAACACCTCGAATGTGATATAAATTATATCAATTGTGATGTGTTATTTTATAAATACAAGGATTATGATTTGGAGGAAAACTCAAACTTTTTTTTTCCATTAAGCCCCTTCCATTCTAGGATCAAACATTTAAAAAATGATTTAAAAAATACTGGCATGCTCATATAACTAGTGGGAGAGAAAAGTGGTATAATCTTTTTTTTCCAGATTTATTAAAGTGTAATTTTCAATTGAATCCACCCTTTTTAACATGCAGTTCTGTGATTTTTTGATAGTGATGTGATTCACAGTTATGAACCATCTACCACAATCAAGACATAGAATAGTTCCATTACTCTAAAAAATTCCCTTATACGTTTTTGTCATCAGTTCTGAGCCTCAGCCCCTGGCAACTGCTGATCTGTTTTCCGTCATAGTTTTGCCTTTTGTTCAGAATGTCATATAAGGAATAATACTGTACGTAGGCTTTGAGTCTGGGTTTTTTGCTCTCCATAATACATTTGAGATTCATCCATGTTGCTTGTATCTGCAATGAAAACTTGAGTTGTGTTCTCATATATGGATGTACCAGTTTGTATATCCATTCATCTATTGAAGGGCATTTGGGTGTTTCCAGATTTTGGCAATTATAAATTAAGTTACTGTTAACATTCATATACAAGTTTTTGTGTGATTGTACATTTTCATTTCTCTTGGGAAAATACTTGCTGGGTTGTTATAATAAGCAAATGTCTAACTTTATAATACATAGCCAGGTTATTTTAGCTTCCAAAGTGGCTACATTTTGCATTATTACCAGTACTATATGAGAGTTCCAGCTGAAGTGGGCACCGTGGTGTGTGCCTGTAGTCCCAGCTGCTTCATACTTGGTAGGCTGAGGTGGGAGGATCTCTTGAGCTTAAGCTGGAGTCTAGCCTGGGTAATAAGCGAGACCCCATCTCTAAAATAAAAATAAATATCAAATAGAGGGTTCCAGCTGTTCTGTATCCATCCTAGCACTTGATATTTTCAGGTTTTTATTTGTTAAGCTTTTTCTGCCTTTAAAAAAAAACACAAAACAAGGTTAATAACGTGGATACCTCCTGGATACATAGGAAACAACCCAGAGAAATAAGTAAATCTCTAGAGTAGATCTCAAAGAGTTGCCTTAGACATCAGGCTTAAACACCATCTTTCTCTGAAATACTGCCAATTCTAATAGATGGTATAATCTTTTTAAAGTCAGTTCGATGGGATGTATAATAAAAATTAATCTCCCCTCACCTAGTAATTTGACTTCAAGGAAACTACTCTAATTCAATATTGCAAAATGCAGCTAAAGATAAATGTTAAAGGTATTTGAACAGAGCATTGTATACTGTAATTATCATTATATAAGATATATCATTATCTAATAATGAAAACTTGGAGAACCGTTAAGTCAATTAGTCTAGGATGCCATGGAGTCATTCAGATTTTGTTTAGGAATAATTTTATTATGTCAGGAAAATGCTTATGTTTATAATGTTAAAGCATTGTCTGTGGAATGAGATTTCAACTGTATAAAAAATTGAGATGACAGAATGGAATGCTCTTCACCAATACCCCCTCATTTCTTAAATGTACTATATTGAGATGCATGAGGAAGTATTGGCCTTTGGAGTAGAATAACCACTGATATCAAGTATCCTAAGTTCCAATTTTTTTCGTTAGATAGACTTGCATAGCTCTGATTAAATAAATGTCAAACTTTTAAATTTAGCTACATATCAGTTTTTTTTATTTGAAAAAATGGAACCAGCCTGCATATTCTTATAACACCGTTTACCTATAGCACCCAGTTACTAGCCAGCAAAGCACTTTTGTTTAATAAATACACTTATTAAATTAGTGAATATTGCTGATTAACCTAATGATAAAAACTGATTTTTTTCAGGTCTTCAAGCCAATTGTTGAAAAATTTGGTTTCGTATTTAATTGTGACATTAAAACAAGGTAAGTTGCTTATTTCTTAAATGTTAGGATCTACTACTTATGCTAGAAGTAGTGGAAAAGTTAGACCCTTAAAGAACTGTCTTTCTGGTACCCACTTAATACACTGCATCTCTTGTAAGAAGTAATTGTACTTTGTGGCTTAAAAATAATGAACAGCAGGGGCATGGGGACTTGAGAGCAGCTACACATCATGGTTATTTATTTCTAGGGAAAATACTTTCAAGGGAATTTTCACACTGAGGTACCCTCATATCTAGTGTTATTTCATGCCCCAGCACAGCTTAAGTGCTCACTGTGTGTAGACAACTGGACTAGACACTAAGGGGTCATAAAAGGAATTATCTTCCACAATGTGATCAGAATTGTTTTCCTAAGAAACACTTTGGGCATTCAAGTTATTTCTCTTTAAGGTTTCCCTTCTGCCACACAATCACTAGGCCATATTTCTTGGTATGGCATTTAAGTGCTTTGAAGTCTTGCCCTAACTTTTCTAACTTCTTCGTCCCTTTCCTCCTTTCAACGTGTTATGTATTCTAACAATATGTTAGCTTGTTATTCCTTAAATATGCTTCGTGCCTTTGGACTTTTGTGTCTTTGTTCATGTTGTTCTTCCCCTGCTCTCCCAAAAGTTAGAAATCCTATGTTTTTTTCAACATGAAACTTATAATTCTTTATGAACTGTGATTGTGCCTCAATCAGAATTCATATTTGCACCTATGTTGTAGCCTTTCTTATAGCCTGACCTGTATTCTAGTAGATAGTGTGTGGAGCCATCTCCCTACCAGATAGTGAGCTCTTTGAGGGGAGGAGTACTGTCTTCTCACCGTCTGCTGTAGAATAAATGACACCAATTAATTGAATTAAAACTTTTTAAGTGTTTTGCTACTTAAATATTCATCTTATATTTATTTGAGGACCTACCATGTGCCAGACATTGTTTTAGGCACAGGAAAATAGCAGGAACAATATAGGTAAGTCTAGCCCTCAAGGAGCTTATATTCTACAACAGCACTGTCAAATAGAACTTTCTGCATTGGGGTAAATGTTCCATATCTATGCTGTCTAATATGGTAGTCACTAGCCAAATGTGACTATTGAGCACTTAAAATGTGGCTAGTGCAGCTAGGGAGCTGATTTTAAAATTTTATTTAATTTTAATAGTTTCACATATCTCAAGGCTACCACATTGTATAGTACAGACAAAATTTTGTTTTTTAATGTGTAAAATTTTACAAAATACAGACCCAAAATATTTAGACCTTTCCATGGATTACGTTTGAATATCATTGACATGTCATTTTATTGTAATATAGAGCTTTGTTTTTGTCATGCAATCAGTTTATGTGGGCATTTGTTATACTTTTCATAGGGGATATTACCCAAAAGGGGGTGGTGAAGTGATTGTTCGAATGTCACCAGTTAAACAATTGAACCCTGTAAATTTAACTGACCGTGGCTGTGTGACTAAGATTTATGGAAGAGCTTTCGTTGCTGGTGTTTTGCCATTTAAAGTAAGTTGTCTAGATGTTCTTAGAAATAAAATATATGTGTGTCTTGATAAGTATTATGTCAACTAAATTTTGAAATAATTGAGAGAACTTAACATTTTTTTAAGGAAAGAAATAATGTCCTTTGTGGCAATATGGCTGCAGCTGGAGGCCATTATCCTAAGCAAATTAATGTAGGAACAGAAAACCAAATACCACATGTTCTCATAAGTGGAAGCTACACATTGAATACACATGGACATAAAGATGGGAACACTGGGGACTGCTAATGGGAGGAGGGTGGAAGGGGGCTGAGGGTTGAAACACTATTAGGTACTGTGTTCACTACCTAGGTGATGGGATCATTCATATACCATATCTCAGCGACATGTAATTTACCCATGTAACAAACCTGCACATGTACCTCCTGAACCTAAAATAAAAGATGAAATATATATATTAATGGATACATTAATTAACAAAAATAAAGTTAATTTGTGTAAGCATTTTTAAAAATTCAGTGCTGTCTTGAAAATCAAGTTATTAAATGATGCATGTAAAAGCTATCAATTATTTTATGTGTCTTTGAAGTCTTGAAAACAATTTTCCAAATAATCAGTAATTGTTTTATTCTATTTTTCTGTTTTGCTAAAATAGGTAGCAAAAGATATGGCAGCGGCAGCAGTTAGATGCATCAGAAAGGAGATCCGGGATTTGTATGTTAACATCCAGCCTGTTCAAGAACCTAAAGACCAAGCATTTGGCAATGGAAATGGAATAATGTGAGACAATACTTTTTCCTACACATTAGTTGAGAGCCCTAAAATAGTTATGTAATTAAATTAAAGATTTGTAGGGTTTCTTGGTTAAGTTTATAGTTTTAAGAAGTATTTATTTATTTATTTATTTATTTACTGAGGCGGAGTCCCGCTCTGTCATCCAGGCTGGAGTGCCGTGGCGTGGTCTTGGCTCACTGCAAGCTCCGCCTCCTGGGTTCATGCCATTCTTCTGCCTGAGCCTCCCGAGTTGCTGAGACTACAGGCGCCCACCACCATGCCCGGCTAATTTTTTGTATTTTTAGTAGAGACGGGGTTTCACCGTGTTAGCCAGGATGGTCTTGATCTCCTGACCTCATGATCCGCCTGCCTCGGCCTCCCAAAGTGCTGGGATTACAGGCATGAGCCACCACGCCCAGCCTCAATTTATATTTTTAAGGACATTCCTACCTAAAACACCAGTACAATAAATTAAGACAATTATTCTGAATTGTTTCTGAGGATGGCTTGCCTTTTGTTACCTTGTAAGATCCCTTTCCCTTATATAGTGAACTTAAATGTTTAATCAGAAGTTAGGCTTTAAAGCTAGTCCTATGAGAATATTTCCAGTGCATAAAATACTTCAAATGTGAAATCAATTCACAAATAAATATAGCAAAGAGCTTTTTAAAACCAGACTAGAGGCCAGGCGCGGTGGCTTACGCCTGTAATCCCAGCACTTTGGGAGGCTGAGGCGGGCAGATCACAAGGTCAAGAGATCAAGATCATCCTGGCCAACATGGTGAAACCCCGTCTCTACTAAAAATACAAAAATTAGCTGGGCGCGGTGGTGCGCACCTGTAGTCCCAGCTACTTGGGAGGCTGAGGCAGGAGAATCACTTGAACCTGGGAGGCGGAGGTTGCAGTGAGCTGAGATCGCACCACTGCACTCTAGCCTGGCGATAAAGCGAGACTCCATCTCAAAAAAAAAAACCAAAAAAATCCAGACTAGAACTATTATGTTAATTCAGTTAGGAGTTATAGATTTAAGTATCAGTACAAATTCTTTAACTGATGTTTTTGAAGTATAAAAGTACCATTTGTGAATATTTAAGTTCCAAATCCTCTCATTCAGAATTTCCGTTAAAAGGTTTAAAGTAAATGCTTGCTCTACTTATGATAATACTATCTAAAAACCATAGAACAATACCAAAGTCTCTGCATAATGACCTTTTTATTTAAGATAATTCTGAAACACTTTATAATACTGTATGCCTGTGAAATGGTACCACTTAGTGCTAATGACATGGTAACTTGTTGCGGGGCATGGTAGACATTTCTTAACCTGTGAATTAGAATCTGGTGTGACTTCTCCTGGTCAAGTGGTAAAGGATACTACTGGTCTGATTAAGATAGACAATGTTAATCATGCCACTCTGGATGAAGAATTTTTACTTTTGCAATTTGTTGCCCAGATTTAGTTCTGCCTATTTAATAGTCATTGTTCTCTTGTGTTGTATTTGCATACATTTAGAACATTTATAGCAAAGGTAGTAATAACTTTTTTTCTTGCATAGAATTATTGCTGAGACCTCCACTGGCTGTTTGTTTGCTGGATCATCGCTTGGTAAACGAGGTAAGATAAATGAAGGGGGTCCATAGTTCCCAGTGCTACTGCAGAATTCTTTAATCCATCAGGATTGGAATGTTATAGAATGATGGATGAAAGTTTAAAAGGATGTAGTTAATTGATTCTCTTTTAGAGTCAATTACACTTTCAGACTTTCAGTCTTTCTCCCACCTTTATACTTCGGAAAATTTCAAACCTATGGAAAAGTTGAATGACTAGTTCAACTAGTCATCCATACAACCTTCTCTTAGATTCACTAGTTATGAACATTTAGTTTGTTGTGTATATTTCTGAGCCATTTCAATATAAGTTGCAGGTGCCATGTCTCACCCCTGAATACTGCAGCATGTATGTCCAAAGAGCAATAACTACATAATTATAATACCATTTTTACACCTGAAGAATTTGTCTGTTTTATTCTGACACACCAGATAGCTTCATACATAATGAATTGTTTCCAAAATATTATTTAGAGCGATGTGGGATTTTTTTTTTGGGGGGGGGGCACATAGCATTTGTTTCTCAAGTCTCTTTAGTCCCTCTTTTAATACAGAATCCTCCCATTACCTTTTTTTTGTTGTTGTTCTTTTCCTGATACATTTTTAAGAGTCCAGGCCATTTTCTCACGGTTTCCCACAATTTAAATTTGTCTGATTGTCTCATGATATATTCAGATTAAATATTTTTATTAAGAATATGACATAGATGATTTTGTGTACATTCCACTGTATCACGGCAGGGGGCACATGATGTTAGTTTCTCCTTTATTGGTGAGGTTGAGTGTGATCACTTGGTTAAGGAGGTGTGTCCTGCAGATCTGTCTGCTATGAAAGTTCCTTTTACCTTTATAATTAACTAGTGATCCAAGAAAATATTTTGAGGCCATCTGATTATCCTGCTCCCATAACAGCTTTCATCCAGTGGTTTTAACATCTATTGATGATTTTTCTCTGCATCAGTTATTACACTGGTGATTTCAAAATTCTGAATGTTTTTGTGAAGGGAAATTTGTTTAAGGTTTGGTATATTAGAGAGAGAAGATACATACATGCATGTGTTTGTTAATATTTAAAGTTACTTTTACCAACCAGGCAACTTTTAGGTGAACTTCTAGTTGTTTGCATGGTCATTGATTGCTTTATTCCTACTTTGTAGCATCTTTAAAAATGCTTACCAAGCTGGGCACAGTGGTACACGACTGTAATACTAGCACTTTGGGAGGCTGAGGTGGGAGGATCACTGAGACCAGTGGTTCAAGACTATCCTGGGCAATGTAGTGAGACTTTGTCTTTGCAAAATAAATAAACATATAAAAATGTTTACCCTAGCTATGCCGTTAAGCCACACTATTACTACTGAATACAAAAAAAAATTAGGAATTCTTCAGTTTGCTCAGTTGGTAAATCTAGAACTAGTTGGGCATCAAATCTGATCAAGAGAATAAATAAAATCACCATTTCCAGTTGAACTCACATAAATGAATTCTGTCTAAAACTGTGCTATTCAAAATGTGGTTGGCAGACAGGCAAACTTGTCAGCATCAACTGGGAGTTTGTTAGAAATACAGATTTTGGGACCTACCTCGGACGTATTGAATTAGAATCCGTGGGAGTGGGGCCCAGGAATCCATTTTAACAAACTTCCCAGGTACTTTTAATGTATACTGAAGTTTGAGAAATAGTGATCTAAAATATGTATTTGGCATATACTAATTACATATTAGGTGCAGTGAGGAATCAGTGGGGATATTGAGCCACTCCATGCACTATCTACAAGAGTCTTTAGAAGCAAAGAGAATACAAATATAAAACGGAGACTAGGAGCAGACATATTACAAGTAATAAGTACTTAGGGAGAAGTGTGAGTTTGTTTGTATTACTGGTTACCAAATGTGCCAGGTACTGTGTACTAGGGATTCAGAAGTGACAGCTATGATTCCTGCCTCCTGGGTTATTCTGGCAGAGGAAATAGACCAGTTCTATGACAGTGGTATCCCCAGGGTACCATAGGGATACAGGGGAAGCAAAGTGAATCCTTCTGGGGACTGACTGATGCCAAATCTGCCTTCTGCCATTTAATGGTCCTCCAGTGGGTTCTGTGGGTAAATAGTTAGCTGGATAGAAAAGTGAGAGCTAAGGAGGAAGGACAAAGAAATTTGACATACAAAAGTATTCTGGGTGAGGTGGCATGCAGCTTTAGTCCAAGCTACTCGGGAGGCTGAAGCAGGATGATTGCTTGAGCCAGGAGTTTGACAACAGCCTGGCCAACATGGCAAGATCCCATCTCTTAAAAATTTTTTTTTTAATTAGCCCCACATGGTGGCTCACACCTATAGTCCCAGCTGCTCAGGAGGCTGAAGCGGGAGGATTGCTTGATCCTAAGATGTTCAAGGCTGCAATGAGCTATGATTGCACCACTGCATTCCAGCCTGGGTGACACAGTGAGACCCTGTCACCAAAAAAATAGTGTTCTGTGTTTGAGCAAGCAACTGCAAGTGGATAATAGATCTGGGTAAGGGAATGGAGAGGGATGACAACAGAAAGATCGACAGGCCAGATTCTGAAAGGCTATAGGTTATATCTAGGAATTTACATTTCATCCTGAAATATAGAGCATTTAATGAGGGATGTGATATGAGAGTTTTTGAAAGATAATTCAGAGAAGTAGAAGAAAGCCATATTGGAGGCAGGAAGATAAGAGTTTATTACAATTCAGGTCAGAATGGTAAGGGCCTATGCCAAGGAATGCTGGGCTAGAGAGGTGAATACTGATAAAAGGGTATTTGCAAAGGTGAGTGGACAATACTTGGTGGCCAGTTGGGTATGGGAAGTGAGGAAGGCAGTGTAAAGTATGACCTTCTAGATGTCTGGCTTGGGTAACTGGATATATTTACCTCTTGTGAATATAGGGGGTAGAGTTAGTTTGCCAGGGTAGATGATAATTTTCAATATGCTGCGTTGAGATTGATTGTAAAGGGATCATTACTTTATCAGTAATACATGGAATTTTTTTACCAGGACTGAAAAAAATTTTCTAATGTTCTGTCAGCATTTTTTTCTCACTTTGTCACATGAAACAACTTGTACTTTGAAGTTGTTTTTGGATAAAACACTTGTAGAGTACACAGTACTTATTTTTAGACTTAGGGTGTTAGGAGAGAATAGAGGAGAGAGCAACATGCCTGCTGAGATTGACTGACTCCTCCTGGTATCCTTCCTTGTTTCCTATCATGCACGTCAGTCGAATGAGATGTTAGCGAATGCAAAAGTAACTTGTGGTCTTCTCAATCTAGCTTGTCTATATATTAAGGATCTCAGAGAGAATGTCATGACCTCTATTATCCAGATCCCCTTTCATTTCTGATTTAAATTAACTGGATTTAGGGGCAGGGTGTGGTGGCTCATGCCTGTAATCCCAGCACTTTGGGAGGCCAAGATGAGCAGATCACTTGAGCCCTAGCGTTCAAGACCAATCTGGGTAACATGGCGAAACCCTGTCTCTACAAAAAATACAAAAATTGCTTGAGCATGGTGGCGTGTGCTTGTAGTCCCAGCTACTCCAAAGGCTGAGGCAGGAGGCGGGAGGATCACTTGAGCCCAGGAGGTGTAGGTTGCAGTGAGCTGAGATCACACCACTGCACCCCAGCCTAGGTGATAGAGCAAGACCCTGTCTCAAAAAAATAAAACAAAACTACCAGACCTTGAATCCTAATTTCTTAGGGTTATCACCAGAAGGAACATTGGCTGCTTGTCAATACCACCATAGGTGGTAGAGGCAGGAAGTTGTAACTAGGGATGTCTTTATCATTGTCTCAGTTACTAAAACCATTTTGATCTTAGTTTCCTTATATGTTGAGCAAGAAGATTAGCCTGGAGAATCTCCAAAATCCTTTTAACTATAACATTCTTCAATTTTATTTTAAAAGGGTGAGATTTTGTTTTGTCTGAGAAAATCTCTCTGTTTTAGACTGAGGCAGTGTGTTATGATAGAGAGCACTAAACAGAGAGTGAGAAGACCTAAATTTTAGTCCCATGTCCTGTCATTATCATGCATAGTGACTCTGGGCTTTCCTTATCTGAAAAATGATATTGGACCGTGATCGTGATCTATGTTTAAGGATCCCTTCCAACTTTAAGTGATTGCATTATAGACAGAATGTGTTTTGTCTTTCCATTGTTGCGTATCTGTGTGATCTTTCATTACTCTTATCTTACAGTTAGTTATATTCTTTACTATGGGAGCAAAATAATCTGCTGAAATGAATTGTGCCTCTGGTTAATCAATCTTTATTTCCTTTGTATAGAAATTGCCTCACTTATAGCAAGCACCTTACTTCCTTCCCTCAGTGTATGTGGTAATTC
The DNA here is from genome assembly GCF_028885625.2 of Pongo pygmaeus. Taxonomy (NCBI): domain Eukaryota; kingdom Metazoa; phylum Chordata; class Mammalia; order Primates; family Hominidae; genus Pongo; species Pongo pygmaeus. The sequence goes on along the minus strand of NC_072373.2, from coordinate 129,726,087 downwards.
AGGGCATCTCTCTGTTTTTGTTTTTGTTTTTTTTTTTTGAGACGGAATCTTGCTTTGTCGCCCAGGCTGGAGTGCAGTGGAGCAATCTCGGCTCACTGCAACCTCCGCCTCCTGAGTTCAAGCAATCCTCCCACCGCAGCCTCCCAGGTAGCTGGGATTACAAGTGTGTGCCACCACACCCGGCTAATTTTTGTATTTTTGGTAGAGACGGGGTTTCACAGTGTTGGCCAGGCTGGTCTTGAACTCCTGACCTCAAGTGATCTGCCTCCCAGAGTGCTGGGATTACAGGCGTGAGCCACCGTGCCGGCCTCATGGCATCTCTCTGATGTCCTAAAACAAGTCCTTGAGACCTTTGTTTAAAAACACCCAAAATGTGAGAAGATTGGCAATTAGTTAGAAAAGCATTAAGATTTCAGAAGAAATTGAGATTTTGCTTTTGGGGTGTATAATACTAATAAGCAAGATTCTCATATTTTGCTTATTATGTTCAGTTGCTACAGACTGCTAGTAATGGCAGTTAGTAATGTAGAACCATTCATACTGTTACTATCAAGGTGGCTGGGTGGAAAGGAATGTGAATGGCTCTGAGGAATTCTTTGCTACATGGCAGAAAACTTTAGTGTACCTGCTGTTTTCTAGTACTACAAAGCCAGAAGTTCTTTCCTTTTCCTTTACATCCTCCATCCCTATTTTAGCGTTTTTCAAGGACTCACTTAAGTCCTTCATGCTTTATGAAACCTCAAATTATTCTAGAACCTATATAATCTCTTACTTTTCTGAACTCCTGTCGGGTATATAGTTTATATCACAGAGTTAGCACTTAATTATCCTCTAATTTTCTCATATATGTGTATTTTAAATGCCTCCTTAGCAAAGGGTCTGGTTTCTATTACTTAGCATGGTAGATAAATAGTGGGTATGCAATACTCCTACAGGTTGAGCATTCCTAATCCAAAAATCTAAAATCTGAAATATTCCAAAATCAGAAGCTTTTCAAGTGGCAATATGCCACAAAACTTTGTTTTATGCACAAAAATCATTTAAAACATTGTATAAGGTTGCCTTCAAGCTATGTGTGTAAGGTATGTATGAACATTAATGAATTTCAGGTTTGTTTATTTATTGAGATGGGAGTCTTACTCTCTTGCCCAGTCTAGAGTGGAATGTTATGATCTTGGCTCACTGCACCCTCTGCCTCCTGAGCTCTAGAGAGCTTCCCACCACAGACTCCCGAGTAGCTGGAATTATTAGTGTGCGCCACCATGCCTGGCTATTTTAGTAGAGACAGAGTCTCACCATGTTGGCCAGGCTAGTCTTGAACTCCTGTACTCAAACTATCTGCCTGCCTCCACCTCCCAAAGTGCTGGGATTACAGGCATGAGCCACCGTGCTTAGCTGAATTTCATGTGTAGACTTGGGTCCCATCCCCAAGCTATCGCATTATGTATATCCAAATATTCCTTTTTTTTTTTTTTTAAATTTTGAGACAGAATCTCATGTGTCACCCAGGCTGGAGTGCAGTGGCACGATCTCAGCTCACCATAACCTCCGCCTCCTGGGTTCAAGAGATTGTTGTCCCTCAGCCTCCTGAGTAGCTAAAACTACAATCACACACAACCATGCCTGGCTAATTTTTATATTTTTAGTATTTCACCGTGTTGGCCAGTCTGGTCTCGAATTCCTCATCTCAAGTGATCTGCCCACCTCGGCCTCCCAAAGTGCTGGGATTATAGGCATGAGCCACCATGACTGGCTCAAATATTCCAAAATTTTTTAAAAATCCAAAATCTGAAACCTTTTAGTCCCAAGCATTTCGGATAAGGGGTACTCAACCTGTGTTATTATTAATAGCTTTTTATGTACTAGTCTGGGTAATAGATGCTTTATAAATATTATCTCTAATTTCTATAACAACTTTGCAGCATAGCTATTATCATCTCCATCTTCTAGAAGAGGAAATGGCAGTGGCTAACAAGAAGTCAAGATTCACAAAACATGTTTCAAACCATTTCATTCAGTCACGTAAATACTTGGCCAATTGATAATATAAAGAGGGTAATTTATTATATTATTATGACTACTATAAAGAAAAATAGAGTTGCTGGGCATGATGGCTCATGCCTGGAATTCTAACACTTTGGGAGGCTGAAGCGGGAGGATCACTTGAGTTCAGGAGTTCGAGACCAGTCCAGGCAACATAGTGAGACCTAGTCGCTAAAAAAAAAAAAAAAAAAAAAGAAAAAACAAGAAAAACAAAGAAAAATAGAGTTAAAATTCTACAATTTCCACTTTGGGGAAAATTTTATCATATATAATAAAGTAAATTTGCAAATATAAAATAGAAACAAAACTAACCACATTTTCATTTTTCATAAGACATTTTCGTTTGCAGCCAAGAATTTTTTAGTTGAGAGTAAATACCTTAAAATAATAATGTGGCATTCTACTACTTGTGACAGACTTACTTTGTATTCAGTGTTGTACCAAAGATTTGGGATATGTATGGAGAGATAGGGAGTAGGGCAAGAGGGTAAATATTCTGACATATTTAAAATAAGCTAATACCTGTTCAAATCTTAGAGGAAATAAAACTGAAATATTTTATCTGATAATGTTATATGCCCTTTTTTTACATAAAATGTAATTTCCTGACTTTAAAAAAATTCTTTAATTTTTTTTTTTTTTTTTTTTTTTTTTTTTTTTTTAGGCAGAGTCTTGCTCTGTCAGCCAGGATGGAGTACAGTGGCACAATCTCAGCTCACTGCAACCTCCACCTCCCAGGTTCAAGTGATTCTCTTGCTTCAGCCTCCTGAGCAGCTGGGATTACAGGCATGCACCACCATGCCCAGATAAATTTTGTATTTTTAGTAGAGATGGGGTTTTGCCATTTTGGCCAGGCTGGCCTCAAACTCCTGACCTCAAGTGATCCATCCGCCTCAGACTCCCAAAGCACTGGGATTACAGGCGTGAGCCACGGCGCTGGGCCAAATTCTTTAATTCTGATGGAATTACCTGCAGACTAATTATAACACGCATGCTTTTCTGGGATTTGGGAGGGGAGTTTGTTTGGTAGATGACATCTTGCTATGTTGCCCAGGCCAGCCTTGAATTCCTGGCCTCAAGCAATTCTTCCACCTTAGCTTCTCAAAGTCCTGGGATTACAGGCATGAGCCACCATGCCTGGCTGCAAGTTTTAATTTTTGAAATAGAGGCATAGCATTATAGGGTCATAACTTAACTTATAAACTGGCTTTATAAATTAGTACATTTTAAATAGGACTAATGAAGCCTATATTTTCCTCCACTACTAGTACATTTAAAGGTATAAGACTTTTGTGTATCCCAAACACTCAGAATATTAAATAACTAAAGATCTTGTTCTAAAAGGTACATTGAGTGGGTTTTTGAGGCCTAAAAATTGTATAACAGTGCTAATTGGGATATACCAAACTTTTTGTCTCTTAGTAATTAGTTTTGTTTTGTTTAAATGTTGTGCTTATCTTAAGGTGTAAATGCAGACAAAGTTGGAATTGAAGCTGCCGAAATGCTATTAGCAAATCTTAGACATGGTGGTACTGTGGATGAGTATCTGCAAGACCAGGTAATGACACATTTAGGTTAAAAACCCTCTAACCTGTTAGATTTGAATATGTGGTAATTAGATTGAATATCAATTTAAATAATTGACTTTCAGACACTAATTAGCAAGTCCTACTTCAATAATTTAAAAAAATATTCTGGGATTTGCATTCCTCAAATTTCACCCCTCATTTTACTTTACCTGTCTACAGTGTTTGGCGCAGTTGATCACTCCTTCCTTCTTGAAGTATTTTCTTTCCTTGGTTTCTGAAATACTGTTATCTTCCTATCTCACTGGCCATACATTCTAGTCTCCTTTGCTAGTTTATTGTGGTTTTCATCTTCTCAACAACTTTTTTTTTTTTTTTTTTTTGGTGGAGACAGAGTCTTGCTATGTTGCCCAGGCTGATCTCGAACTCCTGGTCTCAAGTGATCCTCCTGCTTCAGCTTCCTGAGTAGCTAGGCCTACAGGCGCATGCTGTCATGCCTAGCTAAATTAAAACTTTTTTTGGTTTTAATTTTTATAGAGACGAGGTCTCAGTATGTTGACCAGGATAATCCTAAACTCTGGCACCCAAGTGATCCTCCCACTTTGGCCTCCCAGAGTTTTGAGATTAAGGGCCAGGAGCCACTGTGCCTGGCCAACTTCTAAATTTTGATGAGCCCCTGGACTTAGGCTTATACTTGTTTTCTTTTTCTGTAGTTGCTCCCTCTCTTAGTTTGTCCAGTCTCATGGCTTAAGTACCGTCTTTATGCTAACAACTCCCAAATTTATATCCGAAGCCCAGGCCTTTGTCTTTAACTCCTTACTCATAATATCCCCTATGCCTGTCAACACCTCCACTTGGACGTGTCACAGACCTCTCAAACTTAGCACGTTGCAGGGCGCGGTGTCTGAAGCCTGTAATCCCAGCACTTTGGGAGGCCGAGGTGGGTGGATCACGAGGTCAAGAGATCGAGACCATCCTGGCTAACACGGTGAAACCCCGTCTCTACTGAAAAAATACAAAAAATTAGCCAGGCGTGGTAGCGGTTGCCTGTAGTCCTAGCTACTCGGGAGGCTGAGGCAGGAGAATGGTGTGAACCTGGGAGGCGGAGCTTGCAGTGAGCTGAGAATGCACCACTGCACTCCAGCCTGGGCGGCAGAGCAAGACTCCGTTTCAAAAAACCAAACAAACAAACAAACAAACAAAAAAAACTTAGCATGTTCACTCACAGTGAGAAGTGATACTGAATATTTCCAAATATCGTTTTTATGGTCTATTATCTTTATAGATTTTCCTTTCTACCATACTTTTGTCTCCTTAATCCCAAATCAGTAGTGTCCACATTTAGAAATATAGTCCTCGAGATTTCTTGACCTGTTTCTTAAGAGAGTTTCTGTTATTTCTAGTCTCTTCCTTCTTGCCCAGGTCTACTTTAAACTCCCAGTAAAGTCTCAGTATTAGTCTGTCTATTCAGCTGTTAAAATGTGATTTAAGAGAGTAGAATAAACATCATATTATATATACCAACTTGTAGAGATAGTTGGTCTAAATATATTACTGTTCTGTATTTTACTTGTAAATATTAATTTAAAAAATTCTATGTTGAGAGCTGCTACCAAGGCTTTTTGTACTACTCACAGACTTAGGGTAACATAGGTTTTCTGTCATCTTCTGAGTACTTCTGGAAACCTAAAGAAATAGAAATTCTTTTTTAGCAATTTTTATTTCTAGTAGTATTTTTATTATGGGCAGCAGTGGAATTATAACACCAAATATTAATAAATGTGTGAGATTTTTCTTTGTTCTTTTTTAAATAGCTGATTGTTTTCATGGCATTAGCCAATGGAGTTTCCAGAATAAAAACAGGACCAGTTACACTCCATACGCAAACCGCGATACATTTTGCTGAACAAATAGCAAAGGTGAGTATTCTATCAGAAAGGGAAATTGATATTTTGATTTTTATTTTAGCCAATTTTGGGTTAAATTTTAATAGGAAACTTAATAGTAATCATAATTGCTGTCACTGTTTCCTGTGTGACAGGCACTGAGCTAATTTAGCAATTTATCTAAACTGTCTACTCAGCATAACTATTGTAGGTGGCTATTTATTATTATTCCCATTATAAATATGAGTAAAGTGAGGCAGAGAGATTCATTAAATTGTTCAAGGCCACATGGATTTTTAGTGGCAGAGCTGAGCTTTGAGCAAACCTGGGAAAGCATACTTCAAAACCCATGTTATAATCACTGTGTGGTACTGCCTTACAGAGTAAGTAAAGATGTTTTGTTGTGAACTGTGATATCAAATCACAAGGGATTCATAGTTGGCTATAAAAAAAATTTATATAAAATTTTAGACATTTTATTTTGTTGATTCTATTTGTAAAATAGAATATTTGTTGAAACTAATATTCACCGTCCTCTGAAATTTAGTAGAGTTGACATAGAGTTTTTAATGAAGAAGGATTTATCATTGTATGAACTCGTATTCATACCTTTCCTACAGGATTCTTTTTTTTTTTTTCTTTTTTTGAGACAGGGTCTCGCACTGTTGCCCAGGCTGGAGTGCAATGGCATGATCTTGGCTCACTGCAACTTCTGCCTCCCAGGCTCAAGTGATTCTCCTGCCTCAGCCTCCCAAGTAGCTGGGATTACAGGCACATGCCACCACACCCGGCTAATTTTTCTATTTTTTGTAGAGATGGGGTTTTGCCATGTTGCTTATGCTGATCTCAAACTTCGTAGCTCAGGTGATCTGTCCACCTTGGCCTCCCAAAGTGTTGTGATTATAGGTGTGAGCCACCGTGCCTGGTCTGGATTGTTAATTTAAAGAAACAATAGGTATATTTCATCATGAAACTAATGTAATTTCTTTATAGGAAATAGAGGGGAAAAGCCTTCTCATAATTTCCCCTTGCCGGTAAAACCACAGTTGACATTTAGGTGTTTTCCTCTTCTCCTCAATTGTTTCTCTTTGCATTTTTTGCAGTTAATGCATACAGTTTCATTTCTTGCTTCTTTCAGTAACATGTAGCATATTTCCCATTTTGCTTATTCTTTATAAAGTACTTTTATAAAGAAGTATAAAATTTATAACAATTTTATAAGGGAAGTTGCTAATCTTAAGCATTTTTATTATTATTATTTTTGAGACAGGGTCTCACACTGTTGCCCAGGCTGGATTGCAGTGGCACAAACCTCCTGGGCTCTCAAATGATCCTCCCACTGCAGCCTCCCAAGTAGCTGGGGCTACGGGAGTGTGCCACCACACCTGGCTAATTTTTTGATGTTTTGTAGAGATGGAGTCTTGCCACATTCCCAGGCTGGTCTTGAACTCCTGGGCTCAAGCAGTCCTCTGACCTCAATCTCCCAAAGTGCTAGGATTACAGGTGTGAGCCAGCATGCCCAGCCCTAGTCTTAAGCATTTTTTAAAGTGACAAAAGTAACATATATTAATTTAAAAAATTAATCATTACAGAAGTGTCCCAAACACAAAACCACTGTTGCTGCCCTACTCCTATTTGTATGATGATCCTTTTTCTTTTCCTTTTTTTTTCTTAAGATAGAGTCTTGCTCTGTTAGCCCAGGTTGGAGTGCAGTGGCACGATCTTGGCTGACAGCAACCTCTGCCTCCCAGGTTCAAGCGATTCTCATGCCTCAGCCTCCAGAGTAGCTGGGATTACAGGCGTGTGCCACCATGTCCAGCTAATTTTTGTACTTTTTAGCAGAGACAGAGTTTCACTGTGTTGGCTAGGCTGGTCTCAAACTCGTGGCCTCACGCGGTCTGCCTGCCTTGGCCTCCCAAAGTGCAGGGATTACAGGCGTGAGCCACTGCGCCTGGCCTTTTTTTTTTTTCTTTTAAGAGACAGGGGCTTGCTCTGTTGCCCAGGCTGGATTGCAATGGCAGTATCATAGCTCACAGCAGCCCTGAACTCCTGGGCTCAAGTGATCCTTTCACCTCAGCCTATCAAGTAGCTAGGACTGCAGCTGTGCACCACCACGCCCTGCTAATTTTTTTGTTTGTTTGTTTGTTTTTTTGTTTTTGAGAGATGGGATCTCCCTGTGTTGCCCAGGCTGGTCCTGAACTCCTGGGTTCAAGTGATCCTCCCACCTCAGCTTCCCAAATGCCGTGATTACAGCTGTGAGCTACTGTGCCCAGTTTGATTCTTGATTATGTATACTTTTAATTGTTATTAAGAAACATAGATAAATTTTTGTTAAATTGTAGGAAAGACTGATGGGAATTAAAGGCAAGTTGTATTTGATGTCAAGAGTGTTAACTCTATTTTTTTTGTTATTCTACTTATGCTGTATTTATAACTATTATTTGTCTGTCTCTCCTTATAGATTGATCTCCTTAATAGCAGAGATCAGGTTTTATTCATTATATTCTTTACTTTTTACAGTACTTTACATATAGTAGACGCTTACTTGTTATTTGAAATGTATACATAATGGAAAGTGCTATGAACCTGTGTATAGCTCGTATCTTGCTCAGCTTTGTTGTGTATAAACTGGGTGACTTGGGGCAAGTTTCTTATCTTTCTTTGTCTCAATGCAAATAGTTATCTGTAAAATCAGACTTAAGCTAGATAGGCCTGCTATGCTCCTTTCAGGTCTACATATTTGTAGTTTTAAGTAGGTTTATGTATAGGCTAGAAATGATTTTCATAGCTGCTACTTGTGTTTCATATTTACATAATGCTTGTAATTTGAAAAATATATAAACACATACATATATTACTAATTAATTAATATGGTTATCTAGCTCAGAATTCAGCATTTATTCATTCAACAGTAATTTCAAGTGTCCACTCTGTGTCAGTACATTACCATGTAATGCTGAAAGTGAAAGAATTTTTGAACATTACTATTCATTCAGTAAGGCCCCAGAGTGATGGTTTTCAAATTGTACTTCCAAGAATCCTAAGATTTTAGGCATATTTGAAATCCTTTTGCCACAGACTTAACCTATTTAATTGTTTTGATTTTTTTTTTAAGACGTTGATGGGAATTGTGAGGAGTCTTCCTGTGTTGCCCAGGCCAGCCTCCTGAACTGAACTCAAATGATCCTTCCACCTCAGAATAGCTGGGATTATAGGTGTGCACCACTGCACCTGGCTAGTTGTTTTGATTCTAAATTTAGTTTTGTTAAAATGAATCACATTTGCTTTAAAAATAATGATGTTTTCAAAATACAGTGATATAGGCCAGGCACAATGACTCATGCCTGTAATCCCAGCGCTTTAGGAAGCTGACGCAGGAGGATCACTTCAGCCTAGGAGTTTGAGCCTGGGCAACAAAGTGAGACCCTGTCTCTACAACAGAATTAAAAATTAGCCAGGCATGGTGGCATGTGCCTGTGGTCCCAGCTACACTGGAGGCTGAGGCAGGAGGATCCCTTGAACCCAGGAAGTTGAGGCTGCGGTGAGCCGTGTTCATGCCACTGCACTGCAGCCTGGGTGACAGAGCAAGACTCTGTCTCAAATCAGAACAAAAACAAAAGCAAAATACAGTGATACAGATAAAATATTTCAAAGCCAACTTTAGTTACTAAGTGAAAAATGTGATATTAAGCCCAGTACATTAAAGATGAAGGAAGATGTTAATCACCACCACCACCCCTCCTCCCCACATACCTTTTCTGAACTGGATTTTTTGAACGATATATTTAGGGAGCTAAATTAGCAAGAAAAAATGTAAAGAAATTAAAGGGTAATTTGTTACTTGACAAGATAAAAGTAGAAATGTTTTAGAAAAATTTTAGGGCGTAGGGAATACAGTTGCGTTAAAATTACCAGTTGAGGTTTCAAAATTGTTATTTGCCTAAGCTGTACATCTGAGCTTTCTGATTCAGTGTGCATGGAAGGGACCCAGGCATATATATTTGGACAAAACTCACAGGTATGTATACCTCTGAACAAGAATCATAGTTGTACAATGAAATGTGTTATCTTTAGGCTATTAAGTTTCTTTCTCATCAATCATTTGATCTTTGTGTCTCTGTAGGTTTTTCAATAAAACAGGCTTGACATTAACTCTCTGCCTACATAAGCTGGAGTTGTGGGCTCTTTCCTCCATCTCTCTTCGTATTACTTATATACTCCTCTTCTGATTTCAGGCTAAATTTATTGTGAAGAAATCAGAAGATGAAGAAGACGCTGCTAAAGATACTTATATTATTGAATGCCAAGGAATTGGGATGACAAATCCAAATCTATAGAGTATTTGCCTCTTAAATGATACCTCATTGATATATTGCACTATTTCATAAATACTATAAAATAATGACTAGGAAGTAACTTACTAAAGCCTATGACTTAAATTTGAAGATGAAGTACAGTGTTCTAGGTTTGCTGAGAATGCTTCATCAAATTAATCTCACTTTGAATATCTCCTGAGAGATGGACAATGAAATATCAGTTGGTGGATATGTGTCATAGCTGATTTCAATATTGAAGTATTGAAATAAAATACTCTTTACACCTGAAGTAAATACATTTTTCTTTTTTATGTAATTAATTAAATCAGGGATATAGATTTAATCTGTAATTTGGGTATAATACTAATCTCTTTGCTGAAATCACATCTAAAGTATAATGAGGCAACTTTATGCAAATGTACTTGCTGTGACAACAATAACATTTTCCTTTTTTTTCTTTTTTTTGAGACAGAGTCTCGCTCTGTCACCCAGGCTGGGGTTCTGTGGCGTGATCTTGGCTCACTGCAACCTCTGCCTCCTGGGTTCAAGCAATTCTACTGCCTCAGCCTCCTGAGTAGTTGGTATTACAGGCGCACACCACCATGCCCGGCTAATTTTTGTATTTTTAGTAGAGACAAGGTTTCACCATATTGGTCAGGCTGGTTTCGAACTCCTGACCTCGTGATCTGCCCGCCTCGGCCTCCCAAAGTGGTGGGATTACAGGCATGAGCCGGCGCACCCGGCAACAATAACATTTAATAGGCATTGTCTCATTCTAATGATATATACCTTCTACCTAGCGGGCACTTTGTACATATTTATTTTTTATTTTATTTATTCTTTTTTTTTGAGACAGTCTCACTCTGTCACCAAGCTGGAGTGCAGTGGCACAATCTCAGCTCACTGCAACCTCCGCCTTCCAGGTTCAAGTGATTCTCCAGCCTCAGCCTCCTGAGTAGCTGGGACTCCAGGCACGTACCACCATGCCCAGATAATTTTTGCATTTTTAGTAGAGACAGGGTTTCACCATGTTGGCTAGGATGGTCTCCATCTCCTGACCTCGTGATCTGCCCACCTTGGCCTCCCAAAGTGCTGGGATTACAGGCATGAGCCACCACACCCGGCCATAAATATTTTTTGAATTTGAATCTGTTGAATATGTTTTGGAAGCCAAACAATTAAGAGAAGTAAAATTTTAACCCTAGTGGGTTTTGCAGATTCATCCCCAGATATGTTTTTGTTTGGCTTGTGGTATTAACAAATAACTGAGTGTCTTTCAAATGGAATGTGCTTTCATCATTCTCTGTTATCTTACACCCGACATGCTTCCACATTTAGATGTTTTCCTGTTCCCGGTAGCAGTTGAGGTTGTGACTCAAAGGAAATCAGTTTGGTATGTCAGCTCAATGTGTTGTACTACAATAGAGTGTGTAATTCATTAAAACTTGGGTCTATCTTGGACCTTTTCTCATGATAATTAAAACATAGTCCAAAATGTAGATCCAGAGGATGCTCTATGATACATTTAGAAAGTCCTGAATTAGTCTGTATGGAACAGCAAACTGAAAAAAGTTGCCATGTACATAGTCATTATTCTTATCCTTGTCTGTGATATCTATGACCTTGGACAGTTGGGTTCAATTTGCTTTAAAGTTGATGATAGTGTTACTTGCTGTTTATGTTTTCACCTAGTGGGTAAGTTTTGTAAGTTATTCATTTCTGTAATAGTTGAGATATGAGATATCTTTCTATTTTAGAGTAAAACTTTTTTAGAGTGATACTACACTTGTTGTTCGAGGGATTGTGATAAATTTGGGGGTCTTCAGACTGAAATGATTTCTGTACTTCTGATGAAGTGTGCCAGCAGTGTTAAAGATGTAGGCTGGAGTGCAGAGATTTTGCCTCTGGGAGTGAGAGATTTAAGTTCAACAGTATACACGGGGAGTTTATGATTAATCTTGGCTTGGATGTGTCACTGTTATTGAGTCTCAGCGATAAGTCCTACAAGTGACTTGAATTTCTATTTTCCAAAAAACTTCTATTCTTATGTCTGTTCTTTATCTAAAATTCCATTTCAGTATGTTTGTTTGTTTTAAACTACCAAATGCAAGTAGTTCTGTTGATTTGACACTGTAGAACAGTCTTTTAAGAATATGCTTTAAACCAGTGGCCTTCAAACGGGTATTCCTACCACTTGAGTTTTACAAAGCTTTTCCATGAGATTCAGGTTTTGCAGATGTCAGTGGTTTTTAGAGAATTCGTTTCCAAGTTTTGCTACTTAAATGTGTGCTTTCTCCTAAAATTGAGTTGCTTAAAGTCAAGGTAGGTCTTTGAAGGTTCTTTTTGCATCTTTTTCACAATTGCCATTCTTCCTTTTTACATAAGAAGCTTATTTTTTACCAGTCTTAGTGCATTTTCCCAGAGTTATAAGAAAATCTCCAGGGTACCACATAAAGGGGCATTTTGAAATACTAGTCTCTGAAAAGCCCACTTAAACTAAGGTATGAACCTGCATCTTATTTGTGTATTTTGCATGATATTAAATAAGGAGGAGAAAGCTTCATTGATATGTTTATCTATTCAGTGTTTCAACAGATAAACATTACATCTTTAAACAGAATTTTCTGATTACTAGGAGAACCATTTTTTTTTAATTGCCAAAACGCTATTAGAATGTTTAAATCCTTTTAAACTTTGGGAGTTTACTGCTTAGTAAAAATTATCACTTCATTGCTCTCTATTCATCCCTACCATGTGCAGTGTGCTATAGCTTCTATAATCTGTCTTATATTATTGTGTAATTTACACATTATTAATACATATATAGATGGTGTTTTGAGACAGTCTCAAAAGTGCTCAACAGCTGCCTATTGAATTATTATTATTAAATATTTTCTTAATAATGCTAATTTGGTGAACAATTTCATTTCCCTTTATGTTCTTCTGTCCTGGTTGTGATACTGAATTATTAATTTTTTATTTTTATTTTTTTTTGAGAAGGAGTCTCACTCTGTTGCCAGGCTGGAGTGCAGTGGCGTAATCTCGGCTCACTGCAACCTCCGCCTCCCGGGTTCAAGTGATTCTCCTGCCTCAGCCTCCTGAGTAGCTGGCACTACAGGCACGCACTACCACGCCCAGCTACTTTTTTTGTATTTTTAGTAGAGATGGGATTTCACCATGTTGTCCAAGATAGTGTGTATCTCTTTGCTTTGTGATCTGCCTGCCTCTGCCTCCCAAAGTGCTGGGATTACAGGCGTGAGCCACCTCACCTGGCCTTAATACATCTTTTTTTTTTTTTTTGGGACGGAGTCTCGCTCTGTCACCCAGGCTGGAGTGCAGTGGCGCGATCTCGGCCCACTGCAAGCTCCGACTTCTGGGTTCACGCCATTCTCCTGCCTCAGCCTCCAGAGTACCTGGGACTACAGGCGCCCGCCACCACGCCCGGCTAATTTTTTGTATTTTGTTTAGTAGAGACGGGGTTTCACCGTGTTAGCCAGGGTGGTCTGGATCTCCTGACCTCGTGATCCGCCCGTCTCGGCCTCCCAAAGTGCTGGGATTACAGGCGTGAGCCACCGCACCCAGCCAATACATATTTTTTAAGTCCCTCACTTGCTTGATAAACCTTTTGCTATATGTTTCCATTGAACTCTGTGTCATTCCAGCAATTAACAATATTTATACATGATATATAATCTAATTTTTAAAAGCGTTAATCTCATTAAGATATTTTTAATAAATTTTTATTTTTAGTGTTTAATATTTCAAAATGTATATTTGTTATACTCAATTGTATAATGATATTGTAACTAAGTGTCAGAAGAAATTTTTTATTTTTAAAAATCTTCGGCTGGGCATGGTGGCTCAAGCTTGTAATCTCAGCACTTTGGGAGGTCGAGGCAGGCAGATCACCTGAGGTCAGGAGTTCTTGACCAGTCTGGCCAACATGGTGAAACCCTGTCTCTACTAAAACTACAAAAATTAGCTGGGCGTGGAATGTGCCTGTAATCCCAACTACTCGGGAGATTGAGGCAGGGAGAATTGCTTGAAGCCGGGATGCAGAGGTTGCAGTGAGCCGAGATCATGCCACTGCACTCCAGCCTGGGTGACAGAGCAAGACTCCATCTTGGAAAAAAGAAAAAAAGGCCAAGCAGGGTGGTTTACACATGTAATCCCAGCACTTTGGAAGGCTGAGGCGGGTGGATCACCTGAGGTCAGGAGTTTGAGACCAGCCTGGCCAACATGATGAAACCCCGTCTCTACTAAAAATACAAAAAATAGCCGGGCATGGTGGCTGGTGCCTGTAATCCCAGCTACTCAGGAGGCTGAGGCAGGAGAATCGCTTGAACCCAGGAGGCAGAGGTTGCAGTGAGCCGAGATCATGCCACTGCACTCCATCCTGGGCGACAGAGCAAGACTCCATCTCACAAAAAAAAAAAACAAAAAAAACAAAAAAAAAACTTCACTGAAAATTTTTAAATAATGCAGATTAATACATAAAGATATACTAAGATAACTTTGTGGGTGAAAAAATTAGCTAGGTGACTAAAATTTTAAAAAAAGATACCTTTGTGGGAGAAGTGGAAATTTTTTTTTTTTAATTTGAGATAATAGATATCAAACAGCCACTCCAGTAAATACATTTGAGAGTGGTGTCATTATTTATTTAATTTTTTTGAGACAGTATTTTGCTTTGTTACCCAGAGTGAGTGCATGGCATGAGTTCAAGGTTCACTAGCAGCCTCGACCTCTGGGGCTCAGGTGATTCCCCCACCTCAGTCTCCTGAGTAGCTAGGACTATAGGCACATGCCACCACGCCCAGCTAACTTTTTGTATTTTTTTGTAGAGACGGGGTTTCGCAATGTTGGCCAGGCTGGTTTTGAACTCCTGTGTTCAAGCTGCCCGTCTTGGCCTCTCAGAGTGCTGGGATTACAGGCGTGAGCCACTGTGCCCTGCCTGATTTTATTTTAAAATGGAAATATAACATGGAAATTAGATCATTTGCTATAGCTGTTGAAACTTATGATGAAAAATTTATGTCAACTTAAAAATGTATAAGAATAATAGTGTTTTGAAATTCTTTTTAGGAGGTTTGTGACCATAATATTTGATGACAACTGCATTCAGTTATGAGAAAAGTAGAGTTGTTAATTCAGTATCCTGTTTTTCTACATTTAACACAGTGCTATTCAATAGAATCACTACAGTGATGGAAATGTGCTGTATCTTCACTGTCCAATAAAGAACCCACTAGCCACATGTGGCTCTCGAGCCTTGAAAAGTGGCTAGTGTAACTGAGAGCATGAATTCTAATTTTATTTAATTTTAATTTAAATAGCCACATGTATCTAGTGGCTATTGTACTCGACAGTGCAGATCTAGAAATTATTATAGATCTTTGCCTTTATTATTTTTTAATTTTACTTTTATTTTTTAAACTTTTAGGTTCAAGGGTACATGTGCAGGTTTGTTATATAGGTAAACTTGGGGCATGGGGATTTGCTGTACAGGTTATTTCATTGGCCAGGTACTAAACCTAGTAGTACCCAATAGTTATTCTTTCTGATCCTCTCCCTCCTCCCAACCTCCACCTTCAAGTAGGCCCCAGTGTGTGTTGTTCCCCTTTGTGTCCCAGTGTTCTCATCATTTAGCTCTCACTTATAAGTGAGAACATGCAGTATTTGGTTTTCTCTTCTTGTATTAGTTTGCTAAGGATAATGGCCTCCAGGTCCTGCAAAGAACATGATTCGTTCTTTTTTATGGCTGCATAGTATTCCATGGTATATATGTACCACATTTTCTTTATCCAATCTGCCACTGATGGGCATTTAGATTGATTTCATGTCTTTGCTATTGTGAATAGTGCTGCAATGAACTATTTTTGAATTTTGTATCTTCTCCTATACTATCATCTCTCTGTAATAGGTACTGAGAAGAAATCTTTCAGGAAAATCATTTGGAGTAGATGTTTGGCGTTTAGTCATTTCCGCATTGATGAGGCTTATGCCCCACTCCACAGGAGAAAGCAGAATTGTAGTGAACTTTTCCAGTATCTCTTTTGGGCTACTTGTTCTTCAAAGGAGGGAGAGGAGTCAGTAATCTGGTTAGTGAAAGCCTGACTTCCATCAGGAGACAGCCCCCTCCACTCCCCGCAACTGGTGCACTGCCTGCAGCAAGGACAGTAAGAAGGCTGGGTCTCCCACCCATCTTCCCCCCATGCTCCTTCGTGAAAAGACACTTGTACAGTGGAATTTTTTAGACAGACCTGTGATCCTTTAGGCGGTGGCGGGGCAAGTTTGCTCAGGATCTGCCTTGAAAATCTTCCCCACTGGCTGTGGCTAAGCCTAAATTTAAGGGGAGGCAGTAGGTGGCTCTACTTTGACTTCAGGTCCTAGCTCTCTTGCTTCCCAATCCAGCTTTACCAGAGAGCCTCTATTTTCAAAGTTATTAGTGCCCTGTATCTGTCCTTTTTTTTGTTTTGTTTTCTTAATGGAGTCTTGCTCTGTCACCCAGGCTGGAGTGCAGTGGCATGATCTCAGCTCACTGCACCTCTGCCTCCCGGGTTCAAGCAATTCCCCTGCCTCAGTCTCCTGAGTAACTGGGATTACAGGCATGCACCACCACGCCCAGCTAATTTTTGTATTTTTAGTAGACACAAGTTTTCACCATGTTGGCCAGGCCGGTCTCGAACTCCTTACCTCAGTGATCTGCCTGCCTCGGCCTCCGAAAGTGCTGGGATTACAGGCATGAGCCACCATGCCCGGCCCTCCTTGTATCTGTTCTTTATTGATTAGAACCTATAAGAAAGGAGGCAATTTTACTGCTAGTATAAAACATAAAGTGTCTTTTTAGGAAGAACAATTGTGAAAACATTGTTTTGGTGATCATTAAAATAATCAGACTCTTGTAATGGTGGTGTTGATGGGGGTGGTGATGGTTGGTGGTTTCTTTTGGTTTGCTCTTTCCTTCACAGTAGAAAATTAGTGTGACATTTGGTTTTTGTCCGGGTTTTAATGTGTGCTGCTTCCACAGCTCTGAGATGGAGCTGCTTGATAGGTGAGCATGATGTGTTTTTTCAGTGATTTCTCTGAGCACACAGGCATTTCCTAAAGGAGAAGGGGAGGGGGGAAAACACTCAGGGACTCCTTACTACAAAGTTAACAAAAACTCCAAGTAAAGCCAGATTAAAATGAACATTAAAAGCAGTAGTGAAAGGGAAAGACTTGGTCTTTGTAGATGCTAATGGAGTAGGGCCGGACAGATATCCCATCACCTGGTGGAGATTTCGAATGTCCGTTTTCTCTTTTAGCAGTAGTACCACCTTTTTCTTTCCTATCCTGACCCTAGCCAATGTCTTCTCCGGGCAGCAATGTGCTACCCTTCATTTAATACAGATGCTCCTCAACTTAGATGGGGTTATGTCCCAATAAACGCATTGTAAGTTGAAAATTAGTCAAAAATGCATTTAATACACCTACTGAACATCATAGCTTAGCTTAGCCTACCTTAAACATGCTCAGAACACTTACATCAGCTTACAGTTTGGCAAAATCGCTACTTTATAATAGTGTTGAATAGCCTCATGTAATTTATTGAATACCATACTAAAAGTGAGAAACAGAATGGTATGTTGGTTGTTTGCCCTTGTGATTATGTAACTGACAGAGCTGTGGCTTGTTGCTGCTGCTCAGCATCATGAGAGATATTGGACCATATATCACTAGCTGGAGGAAAAGGTAAAAATGCAAAATCTGAAGTGTGCTTTCTACTGAATGTGTATTGCTTTTGCACCACTGTAAAGTGAAAAATTATAAGTTAGACCATTGTAAGTTAGGAACTGCGTGTATATCCAAAGGTCAAGCACTATACAACAGCTGTGCAGGATATCCCTAGGAGGACAGAACCTTCTGGACCACCTTGTAAAGCTCAGTGACTTAAAGCCATTGGTGTCCAAATAAATGCAAAGCACACACACCGGCCTGTAAGAGTTTAGAGAAATTGGAGTTCAGGAAGTGGAACCACTGGGGCAACAATTTCTGAGGCATAGGTGGATCTGTCCTACCGAATCATTCACGGGGCTTATTTTGAGTTTTCTGCTGTGTGTTTCATTGGTCCCCAAAGTCAGTCATGACCAAAATACTGATTTTGATATTTCACTGGTTATATGCCCATGAATCAGTCATGGCTCAATCAAGAAAACAGAAACCACATTTGTTATTGCAAACAAAGGTGGAATCTTACTTAGGAAATTGTTATGTAGTTGTTGGAAGGCTGAAAGAGGAATGAGAGGACACTGAGATAACTAAAGATTAGTAAGTGCAAGCAGTTAACAGCCTTAGGACTGGGGAAATAAAAGGTAAGAGTAGTGTTATCAGAGTGCAACCTGGCAGGTGCCCATGTGGTTTAGGTGGCATGGCCTAGTTGGTGAGGGAGCACAGTGGGGCTAGTATTTCTACTGTCAAGGGAGCACAGCAAGGGTGTTGCCAGGGCCGCAATGGTGCTAAAAGAAGCTCAGTGCCACAATTTGCTGCTGCTGCTATGAAAGCAATCCTGACAGGAACTGGAAGCAGGGAAAGTCCTTTCTCCCTTTCTTCCTCTCTCTCTCAAAGCTCCACTCAGGGTTTTCTTTTTGCAGAACCTAACCAGAAACCAAGTGGCAAGGGAGTCTGGAAATTATACTTTGCACACCCAAACATGAACCAGAGTTTTGAAAGGTGTGCCTGAAGCTGAGAGTCAGTAAATAGCCAGCAGAATCTATCCTTTTGGTCAGTCAGCATCAATTTGTGTTTCTATCTTATGATAATGATCGTATCTTACTGCTTTTGCTTGGCAAGATACAACTGTCTTTTTTTACAGACATTTCCATCCTCTTCCTAAAAAAGAGGGCCCAAAGTTCCAGTAGTCACTATATCCATATCTGGGTGATATCTGTTTTATGTAATCTCACCTAAATATTCTAAAATACTAAATTGTAAAGTTAACCACTGATAACAGTCCTGGTGTAAAATAAAGGGGGACAATGAAGAGGAAGGGGAAAGTAAGTAAATATGTGTCAGTAATTACATAATAAGCAAGGAAGAAAATTACGTAATTATTACAGTCCTGTGTAGTCATATCTGCTGTATAGTCTGTTTCCTTTGCCATCAGCTGGCCCCACAACCAGTCAGAATTCTTTTCTGATGGAGCTGATCCAGAACTTCACTTCCAAAGGGTCTAAATCTTAGTGTCTGTTTATTTGTTGCTGTGGTTTTGCCTTAACTTTTGTTACTGGATTTGATAGTACCCAGAAGCACCTTAGAGAATGTCTTGGGCTCTAAACATAGTCTCCTGTATCTCCATTACTGTAGCAGCCACTCAATTTATCCTTAGTAATTGGGAGCAATTGCTCTGGCAAAAACAATGATCCCACCTTTGTTTGTTATTTCAATAGCATGGAAGTCCCATCTTCCAATTCAGTGGAGCCATTGTTGTGACCTCTGATGAAAGCATTCCTCCTTTGAGAGCTAAAACTTCTAAACCAGCAGCAATCAAAGTTGCAGAATGGAAAAGAAAATTTTGCTGGTTGGTAGTTAACGGCCATCGTGGAGGAGCCACTCCCAGTTCCACCCCTTGATCCATGTATTCTGGCTGTGGAAGAAAGAGTACCCTATATTATTTAATCTCTGTTTCGAAGAATACCCTACATCCTATAGGATAGCGCCCTAACCTTTCTGAGTGTTGTCTCTCAACTGGCACTGTAACAGAAACTTCAGTAAGCTGTTTTATGAGCCCTGCTGCTTCTGAGAGGTGTCATACATGGCAAGACCAATAAACTATGGGCATGAGCTCATTGGTAAACTTCTTTAGTTGGGAAACGAGTTCCTTAATCACAAACAGTATTGTGTAGAACACCCATAAGCCCATAGATCATCATTATATTCAACTGTTGATACGTAACAAATTACCCCTAAATTTAGCAGCTTAAAACAATAATTAGGCTGGGCACGGTGGCTCACACCTGTAATCCCAGCACTTCAGGAGGCTGAGGTGGTGGATCACCTGAGGTCAGGAGTTTGAAACTGACCTGGCTAACATGGTGAAACCCTGTCTCTGCTAAAAATACAAAAAAATTAGCTGGTCGTGGTGGCAGACCCCTGTAATCCCAGCTGCTTGAGAGGCTGAGGCAGGAGAATTGCTTGAACCTGGGAGGCAGAGGTTGCAGTGTGCCAAGACCGCACTGGTGCACTCCAGCCTGGGCAACAAGTACAAAACTTTGTCTCACAATAAAATTATTATTTCACAATTTCTGTTGATCAATCCAGGAGCAACATAGCTAGGTGGTTTTAGCTCATGGTATCTCATGAAGTTGCAACTAAGCCACTGGGCAGAGTTGCAGTCATCTCAATTACTTGAATGGCGTTGAAGGATCAGCTTCCAACCTCACTCACATGGTCATTGGCAGGCTTCAGTTCCTCGAAGGTTGATGAATTGAGAGCTTCAGTTTCTTGAATGCCACATGGGTCTTTCCATAGGCCTTCTCACAACAAGGCAGCTTGCTTCCTCTAGTATAAGTGATGAGAGAGAGAGAGAGAGAGACCAAAATGGAAACCAAAGTCTTTTTTTTTTTTTTTTTGAGATGGAGTCTCGCTCTGTCACCAGGCTGGAGTGTAGTGGCGTGATCTTGGCTCACTGCAACCTCCACCTCCCGGGTTCATGCGATTCTCCTGCCTCAACCTCCCGAGTAGCTGGGATTACAGGTGCGTGCCACCACGCCCAGCTAATTTTTGTATTTTTAGTAGAGATGGGGTTTCACCATGTTGGCAGGATGGTCTCAATCTCATGACCTTGTAATCTGCCTGCCTTGGCCTCCGAAAGTGCTGGGATTACAGGTGTGAGCCACCACGCCCGGCCCCAAAGTCTTTTTAAACCTAATCTCAGAAGTGATATTCCATCACATCCACAATATTCTAATAATTAGAAGCAAACTACTAGTCCAACTCATACCTAAGGGGATGGGATTACTTAAAGGCATGAATAGTAGAAGGCGGAGATCACTGGGGGCCATTTTAGAGCCTGCCTACAACAGTTATACTGGAAGAAGCACAGACCACTAGGGTTTTGGATTAGATAATTCTTTTCAGAAACAGATCTTGGTTTTCTACTGGGCCCTGGTAGCAACTAAACTTCTGATCATGGGACATCCAGAGACCGCATGTCCTGAACTACCCATGACGAACTGGACGTTTTCTGAACCACCAAGATAGAGCATTGGTTGAAGGCATCAGCAATCCAACATCAAGTGAAGATGGTATGAATGAGATTCGGTGCAAGCAGATCCTGAAGTCCTGAAGATGTAAGTATGTTGCATGAGAGGTGGCTTGGTTTCCTATAGCACCTATTCTTGCTACAGTGCCATCTCTGTACTAACTCATTGTGGGGAGTTCCCAGTCACCAGCTGACTGAGGAAGAAAAAGCTAAGGCCTGGTTTACAGATGGTTTTGCACAATATATCTGGCATCAACTGGATGCAGATGGCTGCAGCATTATAACCCCATTCAGGGATGGCCTAGTAAGAGAGTGGTGATGGAAAATTCTCCCAGTGGGCAGAACTCAGCAATACATTAAGTTGTTCACTCTGTGTAGATTAAGAGATGGTCAGAAGTACACATATTCTGATTCATGGACAGTGACTGATAGTTTGAAATGTTGGGGGCTCAGAAAAAAGGTTTTGGTAGATTGGTGACAAAGGTCACCAAAGGTTAGGGGAAGAGATAGGTGGATGACACTTTCAGGATAGAGTGAAAAAAAAAATGTCCCACATGAATACTCAGCAAAGAGGGTCCACTATAGAAGAGAATTTCAGTAATCAGATGGACAGAATGACCTACTCTGTGGAGGTGTCAGCCTCTTTCTGCAGTTACCTTAATGCTTGCTCAGTGGCTCCAGTGGAAGGGATCAAGATTATGCATGGGCTCAACATGTACTTCCCTCACCAAGCTTGGTGTGGCTATGCCCATTGCTGAATGTCTACCTTGTCAACAGCAGAGACTGAGACAGAGCCCTCTACACAGGATTTTTCCCTGGGAAAGAGGAGAAGACTACCTCTTGGCAGGTTGACCACAATGGAGGAGGTAGCCATTTGTCCTCTGTGAATTGCTTTAATCAGGATATAGATTTGTCTTCCCTGACCGCAATGCTTCTGCCAATGTGACTAGCCGGGTACTAATGGGTGTTTTTACACAATATTGCTTCTGACCAAGGAGCTAATTTTTAAGTTGTCCTTATGTAAGGACAAAGCAGATCTCTAAAAGAAAAAAAAAAACAGGAAGATAATATATCAAAATGTTAAAAATAGTTGTCAAATGGCATTAGCATAATATAAGTATTTTACTTTTTTATTTTCCAAATTATTGTGTGCCTGGAAAAATAAAATACAAAGGCAATTCAAGATAGTTTTAAAACTTCACCCCTGGGAAACTTAGTTCAGTTTCCCTAAGAAAAGATTGCTTGGGCTGTGCGTGGTAGCGCACGCCTGTAATCCCAGCACTTTGGGAGGCTGAGGCGGGCAGATCATTTGAGGTCAGGAGTTCAAGACTAACCTGGCCAACATTGCCAGGCCAATCCTGTCTCTACTAAAAATACAAAAATTAGCTGGGCTTGGTGGCATCCCAGCTATTTGGGAGGCTGAGGTGGGAGGATTGCTTGAACTCAGGAGGCGGAGGTTGTAGTGAGCTGAGGTTACACTGCTGCACTCCAACCTGGGTGAAAGAGCAAGACTCCATATCAAAAAGAAAAGAAAAGAAAAAAGATTGCTTGAGGCTATTTTGATATTTATGTATTTATTTCAGAGATGGGGTCTTGCTGTGTTGCTCAGGCTGGAGTACAGTTGCATAATCATAGCTCACTGCAGCCTCAAACTCCTAGGCTCAAGTGAACCTTGCATCTCAGCCTCCCAAGTAGCTGGTATTACAGGTGCATACCACCACCACGCTAATTTAAAAAAAATTTTTTTTTGTAGGGATGGAGTCTTGCTATGTTGCCCAGGTTAGTCTTGAACTCCAGGCCTCAAACTGTCCTGCCGCCTCGGCTTCCCAAAGGGCTGGGATTACAGGCATGCCTCACAACACCCAGCTGATTTTAATTATGATTTCAATTCTATTATTTTCAAACCACTCAGGCAAAGGCTATTGCAGCCTCACCCACAGGGATAGGGATATTGCTCTATAATCTCAGTGATCCTCAAACTTCAGTGTAATAAGCATCTTCAGGGAGATATAAAATCTCTGTTTACTCCTCTCCCCCAAGAAATTCTGAGTGGAAAATTGTGGGTGGGACCTAGGTAGGAATCTGTATATTTATCAAAAGACCTCCAAGTGAGTGCCTCTGGTTTAGGTGGTCCACACAGACCCTTTAAGGAACACTGCTCTAGATTTACAGGTGGCTCCACGGCTGGGAAAAATTGAAGAATTCGAGTAAGTCTTGGAAAGAAAAAGGTGCTAGTTATTCTGTTGTCAATAGAATCAGATTCCGGAAACCCAAGTAGAAGGACAACCCTAAATCCTTTTTGCCTTTGATTAGCATTGATTCAAATTGTAGCACGTCACTGCACTCACATTACCAATCTAGGTATGCAGAGCAGTTCTCTATCTGCATGAGAAAAGCCACACAACATAATGGGTGCTGGTATCAGATGACTCTTTCACTACCATATCACAGCTGCCTCCAAAGCCAGTGGAGACAAATAGATCTGAGTTTGAATACCAGCTTCACCACTTTTTAGGTTTTGACTTTAGGTGGGTTTTTCATGGGAATAATATTTAGCTGTTACAGAAGTATAACTTGAGTCAAATTAGTTAATCATTTTATTTTATCTTTTTTTTTTTTACTGAGATAATCTGAGCCTACAGTATACTTAATTATTTTAGACTTCAGTTCCTTCTTAAAGAGGACTGTAGTCCTTTCTAGCTGTAAAATTTTTCATATATAATATGAGAATCCTATTTCTCAAGAAAAAACACTCAGATATTTTCAGAAAACATACAATCACAATGTTAAGAAAAAAGCCATTAAAATAACTGCTTTATCAGGGAAAAAATCTAATACTTAGTATATTCCTAAATTAAATAATGTCTGATAAGGCAGTGATTACTTCAGGCAAAATGAGTCTACACAGGAAGCTGTAGGATCTCCCAAACTAAAGGCAATCTTTGGACCTGCCCCTAAGAGCTCCCTTATCAGCAGGTTAGTGAATGTCCTCAGTGGACTTTCTGTCTTGGGAAAAGAATGTCCAGTGATGAGAAACTGGAGTTCTGTCACACTATGATCCTGAAGTTAGCGGCCCGAAGTGGGGCGTATGAAGAGTGTGAATGATGCTAAATTCCTAAGGAGCCTTTGAGCTGAAATAGGGCATGACATCTCGTCTCACGTCTGATGTGTCTCAGATTTCCCTATTCTCTGTCACCATGAGAGAATATAAAAAGATTTTCCTATCAAAGACCAGGAGCTTGGATTCCTGCCTTTTCCCACCTTCTCTCACTCTTTCTGGCACTCACTTTGTCTACTCCAACGCATTGTTTAGGTTTATGTAGAAAACTGACCTTTATCGCAGAGTGGGGATTCTGAGGTACAAACGCTTGAACTCAAGTGTACTTCAGATTATTCAGTGGGCTTTACATAATTATTAAAACCCCAAGTTACGCACACTCACTGAAAGAACTTGTAGGTTTAAAGTACTACACAGACTCTTCTTGGCATTCCATTTAGCTCTTAGGTCTCTGATAGGGCTTGGATCTGTGTCCCCACCCAAATCTCATGTGGAATCATAATCCCCAATGCCCCAATGTTGAATCCCCAATGGGAATCGTAATCCCCAATGTTGGAGGTGGGGCCTGGTGGGAAGTGATTGGATCATGAGGGTGGATCCTTCATGATTGGTTTTGCACCCTCACCGTGGCGCCGTCCTCATGATAGTGAGTTCTCATAAGATCTGGTTGTTGAAAAGTGTGTACCACCTCCCCCCTCTCTCTCTATTCCTCCTGCTCTGGCCGTGTCAAGTGCTAGCTACCCCTTTGCCTTCTGCTATGATTCTAACTTTCCTGAGGCCCCCCCAGAAGCCTAGCAGATGCCAGCATCATGCTTATTGTACAGCCTGTGGAACTGTGAGCCAATTAAACCTCTTTGTAAATTACCCAGTATCAGATATTTCTTTATAGCAGTGCGAGAACAGACTAATGCAGTCCTGTAATAAGGACCTTGCCCTTGGGGTTACAGTTACTCCAAATAGCCCTTTCCCTGATTCTATACTGGGGAACTTTCTGTTCCTTGGAAGACTGTTTTTCTTACCCTGATAAGTGACAGAAGCATCACTGAATAGAGAAGAAACAGAGTAAGTAAACCTGATCCAAAAAAAAGTCAATGAAAAGGCTGAGAATGAAGCCCAAAAGAAAATGGAAGATCTACCCTCAAGTCACATGGTAGGAAAAAGTTCGTGAAGGTCAGAGCTCATGGAGCAGTTACAGGTTAAACTAGGAGAGCACTCAGGAAGCCAGAGGCAGACACAGAGCACCACAGACAGGAAGACCTTGAATCCAAGCCCAGGTCTAACGTAGAAAGGCAGTACCGCGTAGTGTTCTCTTTTCTCTGTCTTGCTGAATTCTTCTTGTGTGAGGGACTCCAATGACTTACTTTCCCACACAGTCTGGTCCAATGCAAGGCCTAAAAACTCACCTTGCCTTCTATGAGAGAACATGATTATATCCTGTTATGATTCAGATCTATACTCTGACTATTGGTAAAAGCTGCACTGATATTTCCTCTTTAGTTTGGCTGATGTACCTTCTCTTTTCCTTTCCTAGAGATACTGCCTTTTCTTTCACTCCTGCATTATCTATAAAGATCCTGGATAGTCTATTTTCCCCTGTCTCTTTATTTTTGTTTTTTCTGTCAGGCAATGTCTTGCTAGTTAACCTTTGTAACTGAGCTGTTGTCACGCTTACATTTTTACACCATGCAGCTATTTTGGCTATTCTCTCTTTTTTCTTGAGACAGGATCTCACTGCATCACCCGGGTTGGAGTGCAGAGGTGCACCCATGGTTCACTGTAGCCTCCACCTCTCAAGCTCAAGCAATCCTTCCACTTCAGACTCTTTTGCAGAGATGAAATATTTTTTGTAGAGACAGGGTCTCACTACATTGACTAGGCTAGTCTTGAACTGCTGGGCTCAAGCAATCCTCCTGCCTCAGGCTCCCAAAGTGCTGGGATTACAGGCATGAGCCACCACGCCCAGTCTTATTTTGGTTATTCTCTTAAAGTTTCCCCCTATTTTCTCTTGCAGGCATTTTTCTGTAGCTCTTCACAACTTCATTCCTTGTTTCTCTCCCATTATCAGTCCTTTTGACAAAGTAGAGATCCTCAGCAATTCTCTTGGCTCAAATACGTCTATAGCCTTATCAACATGACGACCATCCAACTTGAGAAACATTTTATTGTCTTGCATTGGAACAGTATATTTCAAACTGCATGTTCTCTACAATAATTTTTTTTTTTTGAGACAGAGTCTTGCTGTCACCCAGGCTGGAGTGCAGTGACGTGAACATGGCTCATTGCAGCCTTGACCTCCTGGGCTCAAACAATCCTTCTACCTCAGCCTCCTGAGTAGCTAATACTACAGGTGTACACCACTGTATTAGTCAGGGTTCTCTAGAGGGACAGAGCTAATAGGATATATATATATATATATATATGAAAGGGAGTTTATTAAGGAGAATTGACTCACATGGTCATAAGGTAAAGTCCCGTGACAGGCCGTCTGCAAGTTGAGGAGCAAGGAAGCCAGTGGTGGATCAGTCTGAGTCCCAAAACCTCACAGGTAGGGAAGCCAACAGGGCCACCTTCAGTCTGTGGCTGAAGGCCTGAGAGCCCCTGGCAAGCCACTAGTGTAATCCCAAGAGTACAAAAGCCAGGAACTTGGAGTCTGATGTTTGAGGACAGGCAGTGTCCAGCACAGGAGAAAGATGAAGACCAGAAGACTCAGCAAGTTGGCTCCTTCCAACTTCTTCTGCCTGCTTTATTCTAGATGCACTGGCAGCTGATTTGATGGTTGTCCACCCAGATTGAGGGTGGGTCTGTCTCTCCCAGCCCACTGACTCAGATGTTACTCTCCTTTGGCAACACCCTCACAGACACATCCAGGAACAATACTTTGCATCCTTCAATCCAATCAGGTTGACACTCAGTACTAACCATCACAACCACCATGCCAGCTAATTTAAAAAAATTCTTTTTTGTAGAGATAGAGTCTTACTGTGTTCCCAGGCTGTAAAAGAATTTTTTGAATTTCATTTTTTCTAACTCAATGATTATTTTGAAAATTAATAAAATTAATATAAATATATTTAGGATCATCTGAGTGCCTATTTTATAGCCAAGTACTGCCACAAAATTTCAATATTCCAAGTTGCACATTAATTGTAGAAACATCAATGAAAACAGGGGGTAGACTTGATATGTAAGTGATGAATTTGAACTAACTGGAGGCTGAATTACATCATAGTGTATTGTACAGATGAATGTTTTTCAGTGATTCAAATATAGAGAACTAATGGGGGAAGTGAGTCAACACAGCACAAATAGTAAAAATCTGCCAAACTAAAATGAATGTACCAGACCAATCAGTATTGTTTAGTTTAAACCAAATCACAGAATCAGTGATGTTAAATTAATTAATCTGAATTTTATTTTATGGATTTATTATAATTAATTTATTTAAAAAACACTTTTTTGTTGTATGAGTTACATACATCAGGAATTTAACTGTTTTCTATTTGTAGATATTTCTATAACATTATAATGAAAACAATTTGTCAGGCTTCTGCTTCCAGCTAAGATGGATTAACAGGATTTAGAGGTAACCTCCTATTTGGGACGACTTAAAAAGTGAACAAAATATATGGAACAACACTTTTCAAGATATTAGACATCAGGCAATGAGGGGTAGTGTTCCCTGAGATATGGGAAGCAAACACATATCCCCCTCTGACTGTGAGGATAAACTTGAGCGTCCCCTCCCATGGCACAAGGAGGGGACACTCAAGTAGAGCCTGGTAAACTCCTTGAGTTAAGGATGTTGACTGGAAGCTTGAGGAGACCTGGGTGGCTAGAATTTTGAAGAGAGGAGAGTTACACAGAGAAGTCCAGAGACCTGCAGAGGGTTCCCCTCAAATATTTAGCAGATTAGTGAAGAATGCATGCACATGAGGAAACTACCTGAGGCTCTGAAAGAATCACTCAAGAGGATTTCTTTTTTAAACCTCCCTAGTGCTGGAGCACCCAAGAGGATTAGAGGGAATAATGGTGCTTGCACAGGGCTAGAAATGTGCCTGTCCACTGACCACTCTCATCCCCCAGCCAAATTAGAAAACCCCATAATTTATGGGGAATTGTGTAGAGTACTCAGCATAGCCATGCCCCAGAAGTGGGGAATAATTAGCTCTATAATAAATGCTGATCTGGCTTAGCTAACAAATTCAACAGACAGATTTAAAAAGGCCAAACTATTTCCTAGTAACTTAACTGTGGCCCAGAATCAACTTCAATGATATTTAAAAGAACAGAAAAAAAATCCATCCCCCAACAAGGTAAAAAACACAATGTCTGGCAACCAATCAAAAATTACCAGGCAATCAAATGATGCGGGAAAATAAAACCCATAATTATAAGAAAAATAATAGAAACTCATCCAGAATTGACAAAGATGCAAAAATTATCAAATGGCATTAAATTAGTTATTATGGCTATAGTCCATATGTTCAAAAAGCTAATGGAAAGATTGAACATGTTAATTAGAGACATAGAAGATATAAAAAGGATCCAAATAGACTTTAGAGATGAAAACTATAATACTTGAGATGAAAAATACACTGATGGGATTAAAGACAAATTAGACATTGTGGAAGAGAACATTAGTAAACTTGTAGACATAGCAATAGAATTAGTCCAAAATGAAAAACACAGAAAAAAATAAATTTTAAAAAGTAAACAGAATATCATAAACTGTGGGGCAACTTTAATTGGTTTACTATATAGACAGTCCCTGACTTACGATTTTTCAACTTAACAATGGTGCAAAAGTGATGCTTATTCAGTAGAAACTGTACTTTGAGTACCCACACAACCATTCTGTTTTTTACTTTCAGTAGAGTACCTAACAAATTACATGAGATATTCAACACTTTATTATAGAAAAATAATAAAATGTTAGATGATTTTGCTGAACTGTAGGCTAATGTAAGTGTTCTGAGCCTGTCTAAGACAGGCTAGGCCAAGCCATGATGTTTGGTAGGTTAGGTGTATTAAATACATTTTTGACATGATATTTTCAACTTTTGATGGGTTTATTGGGACATAATCCCATCTTGAGTTGAGGAGAGCTTGTATATGTGATTGGGGACCCTAAAGGAAGGGGGATAGAAAAGTATTTGAAGAAATAATGACAACGTATTTCTAAATCTGATACAAAATACAAACCCAAAATTCTAAGAAATTTCAACAAATCCCATGTGCAAGAAGCAGAAAGAAAACTACACCAGTTTGGGCAACTATAAATTGCCCAAAACCAGTGACAAAAAGAAAATCTTAAAATCAGCCAGAAAAAACTACATACAGAAGAACAAAGATAAGGAGGACAGCATATTTCTCTCAGAAACAATGCAAGCAAGAAGACTAGAGAAAACATCTTTGAAGTACTGAAATTAAAAAATTATAAATAGGAATATTTTCTAAAAATGGAGGTAAAACACTTTTTTAGACCTACAAAAGCTGAAAGAATTAACCGTCAATAGACCTGCACCACAAGAAATGTTAAAGGAAGTCCCTCATGTGGAAGGAAAATGGTAACAAGGAAACCTGGAACTACACAAGGGAAGGAACAACAGAAATGCTAACTCCATGGATAAATACATACTTTTTTTTCTTATTACTTAGAGCCCTTTAAAAGAGAATGAACTATTGAGGTTGGGCATGGTGGCTTATGCCTGTATTCCCAACACTTTGGGAGGCCGAGGCAGGCGGATCACCTGTGATCAGGAATTCAAGACCAGCCTGGCCAACATGGCAAATAAAAAAATTAGCTGGATGTGTTGGCACACATCTGTAATCCCAGCTACTAAATTTCTGTAATCCAAGCTACTAAAAATACAAAAATTAGCTGGATGTGTTGGCACACATTTTTAATCCCGGTTACTCAGGAGGCTGAGGCATGAGAATTGCTTGAACTCAGGAGGCGGAGGTTGCCCTGAACCGAGATCACACCACCACACTCCAGCCTGGGTGACACAGCGAGACTCTGTCTCAGAAACAAACAAACAAACAAATTAAAAATAACTAAATAAAACAGAATGGACTGTTGAAACAAAAATAAAATGTAGTGTACCTCCCACTTCAGCCTCCTAAGTAGCTGGGACCACAGGCACATGCCACCATGCCTGGCTAATTTTAAAATGTTTTATAGAGACAGGGTCTTGCTATGTTGCCAGGGCTGATCTCAGACTCCTAGGCTCAAGTGATCCTCCCACCTTGACCTCCCACAGGGCTGAGATTTCAAGCAAAAAAAAATCTTTAAAAACAAATAGATTTTATTTCAGTTTTAGTCTTAGGTTCCCAGCAAAATTTCATGGAAGGTGCAGAGATTTTCTGTATATTCCTCACTCCCACATATACATAGTCATCTCTGTGTGATGGCTAATTTTATATGTCAACTTGACTAGGCTAAGGGATGCTCAGTTAGCTGGTTAAATATAATTTCTGGGTGTATCAGTGAGGGAGTTTCTGGAAGAGATTAACATTTGAATCAGTAGACTGAGCAAAGAATATCAGATTGACTAATGTGGGTGGGCATGAGCCAACCCGCTGAGGGCCCAAATAGAACAAAATGGCAAAGGAATGGCAAATTCTTTCTCTCTCCTCTTGAGCTGGGACATCCATCTTCTCTTGTCCTTGGACATTGGAGCTCTTGGTTCTTGGGCCTTCAGACTCAGATTGAAATATACTACCAACTTTTCAGCTTTTCTGATTCTCCAGTTTGCAGACAGCATACCATGAGACTTCTTGTCCTCAAGTAATTGAATGAGTGAGTCCCATAATAAATCTTCTCATATATATACAAGGGTTTTTCTAGAGGAATAGAATTAATGGGATATACATAGAGTCAATGGGCTACATATATATATGTAGGTATACATATGTATATCCCATTGATTCTATTCCTCTTGAGAATTCTGACTAGTACACTCCCCATAGCAGCATCCTGCAGCAGAGTGACACATTTGTAACAATTAATGAACCTACAGTTATACATTATTAGCATCCTAAGTCCATTGTTTATGTTAAGATCCATTCTTGGTATTGTACATTTCATGGGTTTTGACAAATGTATAATGACATGTGTCCACTATGATGGTTGTTGCAGGTAGCAACTAGCTAGGGCCAGTGTCACAGGTGGTAAAAGTATTTACCAAGACAGTCATAGGTAAAGAAAGACATATTTGTTAGAGAGGGTATGAAAATATGTCGCAAGGATGCAAAGGGCAGCACAGCAGAGAACGGGTTGTCTGCAAAGAGGCAGGTGCTGGAGGGAAGTTTTATTGGGAAGTTTTATAGTGCTGAAGGGGGCTACATGCAGAACCAATCATTGTGCCAGTGGTTGAGGTCACTGTGCCCAGGAAGATTGTTGTGTCCTCATGTTGTTTGTGATTAGCCATCTCTCAGAACAATTGTTCATTGTTCTTCCTCACCTGGGGTTCTTGCCTTTTGTTGCTTACTCATCGGGACTCCACAATGGTATCATACAGAATAGTTTCACTGCCCTAAAATTCCTCTGTGCTCTACCTATTCATCTCTCCCTCCTTCACGCAACCCCAGTCTCTGGTCACCACTGATCATTTTCTTGTCTCCATAGTTTTGCTTTTTTCAGAATGTCTTTTTCAAAAGCTGTACTGTATAATTCCAACACAGTACAGCTTTTTCTGACTGGCTTCTTTCACTTAGTGAAATGCATTTAAATTTCTGGATGTACCAAAGTTTATTTCTCCATTTACCTACTGAAGGACGTTTTGCTTGTTTTTGCTTGTTTCCAAGCTTTGGCAGTTATTAATAGAGCTGCTATAAATACCCATGTGCAGGGTTTTGTGTGAACAGAAGTTTTCAACTCTGTTTGTTCCAAACTCTGTTTGGGTGGATATCAAGAATGTGATCACTGAATCATATGGTAAGAGTGTGTTTAGTTTTGTAAGAAACTGCCAAATTGTTTTCCAAGTGGCTGTGCCATTTGCATTCCCACCAGTAATGTCTGGAGTTCCCGTTGCCGCACAATCTTGTCATTATTTGATGTTGTAGGTGTTTGGGATTTTGGCCACTCTAAAAGATGTGTGGTGGCTGGATATGTCTTTTTAAAATGTCAATTTTCTAACTTTTTGTTGTTGTTGTTGTGTACAATTTTGTATATTAATCTTATAATCAGCACATTTGCCATACTGTTACTAATTCTAATAATTTGTAGATTCTTCTGTATCTTCTATTTAGGCAATCATATCATATCATATCATACCATACAGATGTGAGGGAATGGTGGTTTTGTTTCTTCCTTTGCTTAATCCTTCTACCATTATGTTTCAAACAATTTTCTGTTGAAAAAGAGGATTTTCAGATATAGTTTGAAGGAATTTGGCTACAATATGGATAATATCAAGTTTGAGACTTCCATTGTAAAGTTTGATTTTTGCCCCCTTCTCTTATGAACTAAGAGAAGTTTAATTTTCTTCCGCTTCTCACTTCCCCTTTATTGGAAGTTGAATTCTACTTAATCCTAATTTCTCTTCTTTTTCAGAAGTTAATTATAATGTTCTTCCCCAAAGGTTTTACTTTAAGGTAGATGTCAGCCAAAATGATGAGGTTAGGTGCAACCTTCATCTTTGTGTTTCTGAGGTTCAAAGAGTTCTTAAAAGCCACGTGATCAACTCTAGAAAAGACTTAGAAGTTGGTAGAAACTCAAAATATGTTTATTCAACTGATTTCATGCAATTATTAGGGAATACACATTCTTTTTAAGTAAACATTGACATATATGAAAATTGACCATATGCTTATTCGTATAACAAATTCTTAAAAGTTTTCAAAGAATAAATACCAAATAGAACACATTCAGTGACATTAACGCATTTAAGTTCGAAATCAGTAACAAAAATATATCTTTAAAATGCTATACATTCAGAAATTAATCCATGGATTAAAGAGAAAATCACAATAGAAATTAGAAAATACTTATAACTGAATGATAATAAAGACCGCATAAGTAAACACTTGTGGGAGGCAGCCAGAACACTACTTAAAAGAGACATGAAAAGATGCTTGATCACATTATCATCATGGAAATGAAAATGAAAGTCCCAATGAGATACCATATTGCACTTATTAGAAGCTGGCAAAAGTTTTTTCTTTTAGGAGACAAGGTTTCACTCTGTGGCTCAGGCTGGAGTGCAGTGATGTGATCATGGCTCACTGTAGCCTCAAACTACTGGGCTCAAGTGATCCTCTCACCTCAACTTCCAAGGTAGCTTGGGATTACAGGTGTACATCATCATGTCCCGCTAATTTTTAATTTTTTTGTAGAGATGGAGTCTCTCTATGTTGACCATTATGGTTCTGAACTCCTGGGCTCAAGTAGTCCTCCTGCTGACATAGGATACTTTCAGTGCCACTTTGCCACTTGGAAAACTCTATGGCTGGCAGCTCCTCTGCCTGAATTTCACTTGTGACTGCAAGGGGGTGTTACAGTGTGTCATAGCTCTGGCTCGGGGAGTCTCAAGGTCTGGGCCCTGAGAAGGATTGCAGCTCTTCCCTTGTAGTCCGGTGAATGGGAGCATGTCACTGCCCGCCGTTCAGGAACATGCTTCAGCTCATTCATGTTACAACTCATTCGGCCCTGCCATCCTGCTCTGTCCTGAGGCTCCTGGGTTGGCCTGGCCCTGCCACCACTTCTTATCATGTGGGGTGGCTGGCCAGTGCCAGCAGAGCACAGGAGGGCTACAGTGTTAGAGCTCCTTTTGCACCTGGCTTTTGGTGGGTCCCAGGTTCTTGTCCTGCATCCAAGAAGAATGAGGTTACATGGACAAACAGAGAGTAAGCAAGGTGGAGAAGAGATTTGTTGAGCAACAGGCCAACTCTCGACAGGAAAGGGGACCCAAAGTGGGTAGCCCCTATCTGAAGGCAGGGTAGTCCCAATGTATGGCTGAGTCTGGGGTTTTTATGGGCTCACAGTTGGGGAGTGCATGCTGATTTGTCCATGAGTGAGCCTGGAAAAAACACCACTTGATTGGCTAAAAGGCATCGAAGAAGTTCTCACTCTGGGTTATGGACTCTACACAGAACTAACAGCCCAGTTTTCAGGCTCTGGCTGTCTTTGGCTTGAAGGTTGGGTTTCACTGGGGACCAACCCCTGTCTGCCTAGGAATCTGTCTGCCTCCTGCTACTATCACTGCCTCAGCCTCCCAAGTAGCTGGGATTACAGATGCACACCACCACACCTGGCTAATTTTTTTGTAAAAGACAGGGTACTCAGTCTGGTCTTAAACTCCTGGGTTCAAGTGATCCTCCCACCTTGGCCTCCCAATGTGCTGGGATTATAGGCCTGAGCCATTGTGCCTGGCCAAGTTTAAAATCTGTAGTGTTTTAAAATCTGTAGTGTTTGCAAGAATGTGGAACAATAGGGACCCTTATGTGCTGTTGGTGGACGTGTACATTAGTCTATCACTTTGGAACAAAGGTTAATATTACTCAGGAAATTTGAAGATGTACATGTCCATAACCTAAAATTCCTTTCCTTGATATATAAACTGTGAACTCTTGTATGTGTGCATCAGGATATATTTACAATAATATTTATAGGAATATTATTAGAAATAGTCTAAAAATTGCAAGCAATTGAAATGTGTATTGATAGAAGAATGGCTAAAGAAAAGTAGGTGTTGTCACATAATGGAATATTATATGGCAGTGAAAAGGAATAATCAATACCTTACTGCTACATGGGCAAATATCAAAGCAACTTTGAACTGAGAAGGTAAGTCACAAAAACACACAATCAGTTTAATTCTCTTCATGAAAATTTCAAAAGCATGCAAAACTATACGTTTATTTTATTGCGGTGCAATAAATTGATTCTAAGACAATGGGAGAATTCAATATCTAGAAAAGCAATCACTCTAGGGTGGAAAGAGGGAAAGGCAAGCTGTCAAAAAAGGGCACAAAGAAGAAATGTGGCAAAATAAAGTTCATATAATACACGCAATTAAAACCACAAAAGGCAGAAAAGAGTAAAAGACAAAATAGGAATAAGGAACAAGGGCAAAAAATAGAAAACGGTAACAAAAGAGGTAGTTATTAATCTAACAATATCAAGAATCTTTTTGAATGTCAATGGTATAAATGCACCAATTAAAAGACAAAGATTGTCAGAAAGGATAAAAAACAATTTCCAATTATATGTTGTCCATAAGAAACCCACTTTAAATATAAAGACACATGTATTAAAAGTAAATGATAAGAAAGATATACCACACTAACACTAATCAGAAGAAAGCAAGAATCACTATATCAATTTCAGATAGAGGAGAATTCAAAGCAAGGAAAGTTATCAGGGATAAAGGGTGGCATTACATAATTATAAAGGGGTCAATTCTTTAAGAAGAAATAATCCTTAATGTGTATGTGCCTAAAAACAGAGCATCAAAACATGTGAGCCAAAAAAGGGCATAAAGTAGATTTCCCAAGTGCTAGTAATGTTTTATGATGTAAGCTGGGTGATAGGTATATGAAATGTTGTCTTATATAAAATATGTATGTAAATCATATATGCCATTTTGTATGTGCTATGGTCTGAATGGTGGTATTCCCCCAAATTCCTGTGTTGGAACATAATACCCAATGTGATAGTATTAAGAGTTGAGACATTTAGAAAGTGATTAGGTCATGAGGGGATCTGCTCTTATGAATGGGACTAGTGCCCATATAAAAGAGGCTTGAGAAAAGAGAGCTTGTTTTGCTCCTTCCATCATTTGAGGACACAGAGAAGACACCATCTTCTATGGTGGAAAGGAAGCTTCATCAGGTACTGAATTTGCTGGCACTTTGGTCTTGAACTTCCCAGCCTCCAGAACTGTGAGCAGTAAATTTATGTTGTTTATGAATTACAAATTCTGTTGTTTATAAATATACCAGTTGAAGATATTTTGTAATAGCAACCAGAAAAGATTAAGAGAGCATGTGTGCTGTATGTGTGTATATATATATATCTCATATATTATATATATCTTTATATAATATTAATATTTTATGATATATTTCACAACATGGAAAAGATTGCTCTGGTAGCTACATGGAAAGTGTCTCTCCTCTTTAACAGAGTCAGGGAGACATGTAAAGTTGCTGACACAGTATTGATAA
The DNA here is from genome assembly GCF_028885625.2 of Pongo pygmaeus. Classification (NCBI taxonomy): domain Eukaryota; kingdom Metazoa; phylum Chordata; class Mammalia; order Primates; family Hominidae; genus Pongo; species Pongo pygmaeus. The sequence continues at coordinate 129,689,845 of NC_072373.2, read as the reverse complement.
AATGCACAAATCTTTTGAAATAGACTTTAGGACTTTTGAATTAACTGGATGCAGTAGGTTAAAGAAAAAGGAAAAAAAGATTATTCAATTTTCAGGTTTATAAGACTATACATCTTTATAATTCATAGAAAAATTCTGGAAAGCTAACACTAGAAACAGTGTTGCCTTCAGTGGATAATTGAAACAGGGTCTAGATAGGTGAGAGAGGGAAGCATACTTTTCACTGTCCCTTTTGAATTCTGAACTATGTTCATGCATTATCTATCCAAGAAATGAAAAAAAAAGAAAAGAAAAAAAATGAGATTTTTATGTAACTCAGATATGCTTGTTCTGATATAATAGAAAAGTTTTGTAGTGGAGATATTATTACAGCCATGAGTCCACTCATGTTTTCGGGATCTGATGCTGAATTAGGCTAAATAGCATATTGATATCATTTGGGTGTTTGCCCTCTCCAAATATCATGTTGAAATGTAATTCCCAGCCAGGTGTGGTGACTCATGCCTGTAATCCCAGCACTTTGGGAGACTGAGGTGGGTGGATCACGAGGTCAGGAGTTCAAGACTAGCCTGGCCAACATGGTGAAACCCTGTCTCTACTAAAAATACAAAAATTAGCTGGGCATGGTGGCGCATGCCTGTAATCCTAGCTACTCAGGAGGCTGAGGCAGGAGAATGGCTTGAACACGGGAGGCGGAGGTTGTGGTGAGCCGAGATCATGCCACTGCACTCCAGTCTGGGTGACAGAGTGGTACTCTGTCTCAAAAAAAAAAAAAAAGTAATTCCCAGTTTTGGAGATGAGGCCTGGAGATGTTTGGGTGATGGGGGTGGATTCCTCATGCATGGCTTGGTGCTGTCCTCATGGTAAAGACTGAGTTCTCACACTGAGTTCAAGTGAAATCTGGTTGTTTAAGAGAGTGTGGCACCTCCTCCCTCTCTTGCTCCTACTCTTGCCATGTGATTCGCCTGCTCCCCCTTTGCCTTCAGCCATGATTGGAAGCTTCTTGAGGCCTCACCAGAAGCAGATGCCAGCACTATGTTTCATGTACAACCTGCAGAACCATGAGTTAATTAAATTTCTTTTCTTTATAGATTACCCAGTCTCAGGTATTCCTTTATAGCAATGCAATAATAGACTAACACAGAAAATTGGTACCAAGAAGTGGGCCGTTGCTATAAAAATACCTGAAAACGTAGAAGCAGCTTTGAAACTGGATAATGGGTAGAGGTTGGAAGAGTTTGGATGTCTTGGAGGATAGGAAGATCAGGGAAAGTTTGGAACTTCTTAGAGACTGGTTAAATGGTTGTGACCAAAATGCTGATAGAAATTTGGACAGCGAAGCAAGCTGATAAGGTCTCAGATGGAAATGAAGAAGTTATTGCGAATTGGAGTAAAGGTCACCTGTGTTACACTCTAGCAAAGAACTTGGCTGTACTGTGTTCATGTCCTAAGGAAGTTTGAACTTAGGAGTGATGACTTAGGGTATCTGGAAGAAGAAATTTTTAAGCAGGAAAGTGTTCAAGATGTGGCCTGGCTGATTCTAACTGCCTGTAATCAGATGTGGAAGCAAAGGAATTACTTAAAGCTGGAACTTATATTTAAAAGGAAAGCAGAGTGTAAAAGTTTAAAATTTGCAACCTGGCCCTGTGCTAGAGAAAGAATCCAAGCAGGCTGTGGAATGACCACTTGCTAGAGAGATTTGTGTGTCTAAAAGGGTGCCAAGTGCTGATATCCAAGACAATGGGAAAAGGCCTTAAAGGCATTTCAGAGATCTTCTAGGCAGCTCCTCCCATCACAGGCCCAGAGGCCTAAGGAGGAAGGATTGGTCTCAGGGGCCAAGCCCAGGGCCTCGCTGCCCTGTTCAGTGTCAGAATACTGCTCCTACATCCCAGCTGCTTCAGCTCCAGCTGCAGCTCAAAGGGCCCCAGGTACAGCTCAGGCCACTGCTCCAGGGGGCATAAGCTGTAAGACTTGGTAGCTTCCACATGGTTTTAAGCCTGCAGGTGTACAGAATGCAAGAGTGAAGGACATTTGGCAGCTTCCACCTGGATCTCAAAGGGTGTATAGAAAAACCCCAGGTGCCCAGGTGGAAGGCTACCATGGGGGTGAGCCCCCACAGACACTCTACTAGGGTAGTGCTAAGAGGAAATTAATTAGAGTCCCCACATAGAGTGTTCACTGGAGCACTGATTAGTGGAGCTGTGGGAAGGGGGCTACTGCCCTCTAGACCCCAGAATGGTATAGCCACTGACTTGCATCCTGAACCTGGAAAAACCACAGGCACTCAACTTCAACCTGTGAGATCAGCCATGGGGACTGTATCCTGCAAAGCCATAGGGGTGGAGCTTCCCAAAGCATTGGGAGCCTGTCCCTTGGCACCAGTGTGCCCTGGATATGGGACATGGAGTCAAAGAAAATTATGTTGGAGCTTTAAGGTTTAATGTCTGTCCTGCTGGGTTTCAGATGTGTGGGGCCTGTAGCCCCTTTCTTTTAGCTGGTTTCTTCCCTTTGGATTGAGAATGTCTACCCAATGCTTGTACTCCCCTTGTGTCTTTGAAGTAAAGAAATTGCTTTGGATTCTACAGGCTTATAGGTGGAAGGAATTTGACTTGAGTATCAGATGAGACTTTGAACTTTGGACTTTTGATTTAGTTGATGCTGGAATGTGTTGAGACTGGGAGACTATGAGGAAGGGTTGATTGTATTTTGCAATGTGAGAAGAACAAGGGATTTGAGAGGCCATGGGTGGAATGACATAGTTCGGATGTTTGTCCCCTTTAAATTTCATGTTGAAATGTAATCCACAACATTGGAGGAGGGGCCTGGTGGGAGGTGTTTGAGTCATGGGGGTGGATCCCTTATGAATGACTTGGTGCTGTCCCCACAATAATGAGAGAGTTCTCGCTCAGTTCACGTGAGATCTGGCGTCTCCCCCCACTCTTGCTCCCATTCTCTCCATTTGACTTGCCTGCTCTCCCTTTGCCTTCTGCCATGACTGGAAGCTTCCTGAGGCCCTCACCAGAGACAGATGCGGGTGCTGTGCTTCTTGCATAACCTGCATAACTATGAGCCAACTAAATTTTTCTTTATAAATGACCTAGTTTCAATGCAAGAATGAACTAACACACAAATCTTTTGTGTTTATCCTAGGCTAGGATGGAAGCAAGAGTCGACTGCCCTCTGGTCAAGGACTGACTCCTGCTGAGGTAAAACATGGCTGCTAGGCTTCCCCTTCAGTAGGGCTGTAAGTGGGCAATGACTGATTGACATGTTTGATATAACAGCACAAAGAAACCATAGACTACTCCCTGGCTGATCCTAGTGGCTGCAGCAGCCCCGTTTTAAAATTGTAAAGTATGGTTGATCTTTGACACTCCTTCATGCCCTATCTGTATATTTTCTTACCAGCATCCTCTCATGTACATAATCCTACACATGTGAGCTAGTCCTCAGCTAGCTGCAAAGTGATAAAGCCTTAAATTATTAACCCTCCAAAGGGATTCTGTGTGTGTATGTGTGTGTGTGTGTGTGTGTGTGTGTGTGTGAGAGAGAGTGTGAGTATATGTTTAAGAGATGGGAGTTGGCCGGGGGCGGTGGCTCACTCCTGTAATCCCAGCACTTTGGAAGGCCAAGGCGGGTGGATCACGAGGTCAGGAGATCGAGACCACCCTGGCTAACACGGTGAAACCCCGTCTCTACTAAAAATACAAAAAAATTAGCCAGGTGTGGTGGCAGGCCCCTGTGGTCCCAGCTACTTGGGAGGCTGAGGCAGGAGAATGGCGTGAACCTGGGAGGCGGAGCTTACAGTGAGCGGAGATCATGCCACTGCACTCCAGCCTGGGTGACAGAACGAGACTCCGTCTCAAAAAATAAAATAAAATAAAAAATAAAAAATAAAAAAAGAGACAGGAGTCTAACTATGTTGCCCAGGCTACAACTCCTGGCCTTGAGCTCCTGGCCCCTCAAGTGATCCTCCCACCTTAGCCTCCTGAATAGGGATTCTGTGTTTTTATCAGGAATCCTAAAAATCAGAAAGCCCTCAAAACTAAAAAAAAAAAAGGACTCTAATTATGAGCTTTCTAATGCTTATGTCTTTTACATTATGCTATTTGACTAATTACTAATGCTGATCCTGCCTCTTGTTTTACAATGTCATTTATATAATATACAATTGAGTTACTGTTTTATTTAATTTTCATTCATACTATTCCTCAGTTTGTAATGTATTTATGGTGACTTAAAATAAACACAGACCATAAAATGGTAAACTACAAATAAGGAATTAAGAATCAGGCCCAGAGAAATAAAAACTAGAGTAGAAATCATGACCAGGCATAAAAGTAGTATGCAAATGAACCACTAGAATTGAGTTTCAAGTTTGGCCTAGGATTTCTAGTGAAAGTAAAAAGAGAGACATGATATGTTATTAGTTATTCTCCCCTTGACTTCCCTTCCAATACCTCCCAAACCCTCCCTTCCCCAAGCCCTCTATTTCCTTAGTGGAGTATGTAGCTTTTCCTAACACTATGCCCTAGAAGAAATTTCTCACATGGCACTATAAGCTTTTATTGTCATCACTAATTCCACCTATCTTTGCATAATAAAGGGCACAAAGCCAAAAAGAAAGTAAGTTGTAGTTGAATCAAAATTGAGCTAATGGTTAACTTGTGCACTGAGCATGTAGGAAACAGTGAGTGTAAATGACAAGACTAAAGAGAGTTGTGTATTTGTTTAGCAATTTATATCTCAGTAGCAAATAACTAGGGATTTAGGAATCCTCATTTGTGTGCTTTGGAAATATCATGCAATCACCTAGTAAAATTGCATCATTTTTTGGTTCATATGAAAATAGTTGAAGTAATGTTCACTTGGTAATTCTGTTTGCTGAACTTTGTGATTCATGTATTATTTCAAAGTGGATTTAAGTTGCTCTGCTCTCTACATAACTAAATATCTTCATTTAATGGGCCACTGGGGAAATAATAGTAGTTTCGAAGGAAAAGTTTTGTTCAGAATGTTTATCATGAACTTGGATGAAGAGAGAGTATATTGGTTAAAACAGTAATAAACATGAAGTTAGCAGGGTTAATTCAAACAATAAATGACAGACTCTGGGTCTCATTCCATCTCGGGCTCTGTAAATGAACACATCACAGAGGATCTGAAACATGCTAAAATCCAGTCAAATGCCTGTCTGTGGGATTTTTCTGGGCCATTTTCTGTTCTAATCCTCTGTTCTTTGCTTGCTCTATGACTCCCCTGGATCTGCCCCTCTCATATCAGGATAAACTGCAGGCATTCTTTCTTACTGACCTATTGGGATCTACTTCTCCAGCTAGGTCCTTGGCACTGTATCCTGGAGATAATCCATGGTCAGCCTTTGGCTCCACACCCTGAAGCTTTGTGGAACGGGTGCTCCTGCCTTCCCTTGCTCCCGAGAGCTTGACTCAGCTTGGCCTAGTTGGCCACGGTTCCTCACAGTATGTGAGTGTATGGGAGTGTGAGCAGTCTTTATCTCCTTTGTGTATTGCCTGGAGTCTAAGAGGGAGGAAACTGAAATGCTACTCAGAGTTGTTTATTTATTTATTTTGAGATAGGGTCTCACTCTGTTGTCCAGGCTAGAGTGCAGTGGTATGATTGAAGCTCACTGCACCCTTGACCTCCTAGGCTTAAGCAATCCTCCCGCCTCAGCAGCCAGCTTATGCCATCACACCTGGCTTATTTATTTATTTATTTATTTTATAGAGACAGGGGCTCCTGATGTTGCCCGGGCTGGTCTCGAACTCCTGGGCTCAAGCGATTCTTCTACCTCGGCCTCCCAAAATGCTGGGATTACAGACCTAAGCCACTGTGCCAGCCCAGAGTTGTTGAACAAAACAAAAAAAACTTAAAGGTGTGTTCAGTCATTCAATCATTCCTCATTCATTCATTGTCCATTGTGTGCCCAGCAGTGAGAATGCAGAGGTAAACACGACAAACACTCTCTTCACAAGAGTTGACTTAATATCAAAGGAAGAAGTAATTTTAAGGTAGCTTTTTTGGGGTGTGATTTATTTACCATTTAGTGAACATAGTTGACTGGACCTTTAGGCAAGAGTGATATGGCAAAGATGATGTGTCCTTAATAGGAGCTATTAATTGGTCTCCACAGTCGTTCTCAAACTGGGGATTTTGCTGCTCCGGAAGATATTCAGCAATATCTGGAGACATTTTTGGATTCACAACTGTGAAAGTGCTACATAGTGGTTAGAAGTCAGGGATGCTGCTAAACATCCTACAATGCACAGGAGAGTATATAGCTTTTCCTAACACTACGCCCTAGAAGAAATTTCTCACATGGCACTATAAGCTTTTATTATCATCACTAATTCCACCTATCTTTTTTGTACATATAGAGTCCAAAATCTCAGTAGTATTGGGATTGAGAATCTCTGGCTAGTGCATGTATACATATATATTGGTGTATATGTTAATCTGAATGTTTCTGAGAAAGCAACTATCAGGAAAGCTGCCTTTAGCTTGGTATCTATTATTATTATTTTATTTTTAATAACTGGCATTAACTGATCACTTACTATAGGCCAGGTATTATGGTAAACACTTTAAATTGATCACCTAATTTAATCATCAAAGCCGAATAAGGTGGGTATTATTGTTCGCTCTGTTTTAGAGATGGAAAAACAGGTGTGGTGGGATTAAGAAACTTGCCCAAGACCTCATTGATGGTAAATGCCAGAGCAGGGAGTTGAGCCCAGGAAGTCTGACTCCTCACTCTTTACCACCACTGTTTGTCTAACTTCTCTAACTTAGATGCCAGGCTCTCCCTTCAGCTGTTCCTTAGCTCATTAGAAATTGCTTTAGTGATCCTCTTTTGGTTATAGGCATCTGTTGGAAGCCAGAGGGGAAAGAGAGGTTGACATAACGATATGGAAGTCAACACAAATTTGGGAAAAAATAATTTCACATTTTAAAACATCAGCATCTAGTTTATATGAGTAATGGTTTTCCCACATGATTGTGCAGCTGACAAATTAATCTGACCCAATTAAACAGAATCAACCAACACTGTTAGTCATATCTAATTCAGCTATTGTTATGTTGATGCAGAATAAATCACAGTACTACAAACAGCAGAAGCAAGCTAATAGGCTCTGATGCATTCAGCTTTCATTATTTTATACTTTATTATTTTGGCTTTACTTTTCATTACTTTACACTTCTGCTTTTCTAAGAACCCCCAGGCAGTTTCTGATAAAAAAAAAAAAATAGGATCGGATTGAATTTTTCACCAAATTTGGTGTTTTCTGAAGGCAAAGCAGTAGCCCATTGTCATCCATACATTTACTTGCATTACAATGTCTGAACACTCCTCGACTGTAATTTGATCTAGTTCCTGAACCCTATAAATCTAACTGATAGAGGGTAACTGAACACCACGTCTGCCCATGTGATAGGGTGGAATTCTTCTGTCTTTCTCACCTGAGTACAACAGGCTTGTGCCATCCAGAAGAATGAAGAGGTAACTCAGAATATGTTGGGTCCTTATAGCCCAGGTGGATATCCTTATGAAGAAAAAGAAGTATGGGCCCCACAAATCGCAGGTTAGTGGGAAGTGGGTGTTGTTCTGGTCCAGTAAGTTTCTGAAATGACTTGCTCTGACAAATACATATGTGTGTGCCCATAGATTTGGCTGTTTCATTTTTAGAAAGAGTAACTTATGGCCTGATGTAGTGGCTCACACCTGTAATCCTAGCACTTTGGGAGGCTGAAGCAGGAGGATTGGTTGAACCTAGGAGTTCAAGACCAGCTTTGGCAACATAGCAAAACCCTGTCTTCACGAAAAAAAAAAAAAAAATTATCCAGGCGTGGTAGTGTGTGCCTGTAGTCCTAGCTACTCAGCAGGCTGAGGTGGGAGACTTGCTTGAGCCCAGGAGATTGAGGCTGCAGTGACCCATGATTGCACCACTGCACTCCAGCCTGGGCAACAGAGGGAGACCCTGTTTCAAAAAAATAAATAAGAGTAGCTTACCTGGAATTCATATCTGTTTGGCTGACTGTGAATGGAAAATGCCTTTGTATGCAGGGCCAATAACAGTTTCTAGTGGGTTAAATGTTAGGGATGTTGAGTTTCTTTTTCTCCCTTCCTCCCTTCTTTCCTTCTTTTCTTTCTTTCTTTCCTTCCTTCCTTCCTTCCTTCCTTCCTCCCTCCCTCCCTCCCTCCCTCCCTCCCTTCCTCCCTTCCTCCCTTCCTCCCTTCCTCCCTTCCTCCCTTCCTTCTTTCTTCTATCTATTATCATCTAATTGATAATAAGGGAGGATGACAGGTAAAAATATTTTGGGGGGTAAGTTCCTTTTTCCTGCTTGTTATCAAAACTGATATATCATCTTTCTCTCATACAGTTTAATAAGTCTCACAGACACTTTTGTTAATAACTTATCTGAATTCCTAGAGTGGTAAATGGTTGTCTGGTGGGGTTTCTATTTGTTTGTCTCTCTTGTCCTTTAGAAGTCACAGAGAGGTTAACTATCTCAAAAATTTATGGCTGGTCAATAGTTTAGATGAGTAGCATTGCTTTATGTTTTAGAATCTTCAGAAAGGCTTTCAGAGGATCCACTGTTATTCACCCTGCTTCCAGAAATGTTTTCTGCTACTGCCTGCAAACCCTGTTTGACACTAGTGGTACTTATAGTCCAATCTGAATGATAAGGTTGTGATAATAGCAGCTACCTCTTAACTGATTGCAATGTGCTAAGCTCAGTACTGGCTGCCTGAAATTGTAATCTCTCCATTCATCTGTGTAATATCTTATTTATTTATTTTGAGATAGAGTCTCACTCTGTTGCCCAGCCTGGAGTGCAGTGGCGCAATCTCGGCTCACTGCAACCTCCGCCTCCCAGGTTCAAGTGATTCTCCTGCCTCAACCTCCCAAGTAGCTGGGATTACAGGCATGTGCCACCATGCTGGGCTAATTTTTGTATTTTTAGTAGAGATGGGGTTTCGCCATGTTGGCCAGGCTGGTCTTGAACTCCTGACCTCAGGTGATCCGCCTGCCACTGCTTCCCAAAGTGCTGGGATAACAGGCATGAGCCACCGTGCCCAGCCAGCTCTTTTATTTATACCCAATACGTGGAGGGGAAAAGTGTAGTTTACATTAAAATAATACAGGTTGGATTGAGTCACACAGCTGATAAGAAAGTAGCTTAATTGGAATTTAAATGCAGGTCGGCAGATATCAAGTTCTTGACCTTTCTCAAATAAAAAAAAAAAAAGTAAAAACATTATTAGTTTTATTTACCACAAATGGAAGATCAGGGAATCTGGAGGCACAGGTTTGTGTTGTAACACTCCAAATGCCTCAGCACAATGGTAGAAACTCTCCATTATTTGTGTGTGTGTGTGTGTGTGTGTGTGTGTGTGTGGTTGTTTTTTTGAGACAAGGTCTCACTCTGTCACCCAGGCTGGAGTGGAGTGAGGTGATCTCGGCTCACTGGAACCTCGGCCTCCCGGGCTCAAGTGATCCTCCCACCTCAGCTCCTCAAGTAGCTGGGACTATAGCCAGGCCACTATGCCTGGCTAATTTTTGTATTTTTGATAGAGATAGTATTTTACCATGTTGCCCAAACTCAAACTCCTAGGCTGGTCTCAAACTCCTAAACTCAGGTGATCCACCCACCTCGGCTTCCCAAAGTGCTGGGATTACAGGTGTGAGCCACTGCGCCTGGCATGTTTTTCTGGTTTGAAAATCCCAAACTTCTTTTCTTTCATACTTTGCTCCAGCCACACTGGATTACTCATTGTACCCCAGGTATGCCTCACATTTTTATGTAACAAATTTGGCAAGGATTTAATACATCCAAGGCACTGTATATTTCGGGAAGTTTAAAGAAGAATAGACATTGCATAATGTAGTGGGGATGGCATTTGTGGGCTGAGATGCTGTACTGCAGACATTAGTGTGATGAGCACTCCCCAAGAGAGGTACAGATAAAACTCTGTAGGAACACAGAAGAGGAAGTGATTACGTGTGACAAAAGCAGCATGTGAGCTGGTTCTTGACTAAGAGAATTTTAGCAGGTAGAGATGATGGAAAGCACATTCTAGGCATTCTGGACAATCCCAAAGCTATGGCATGGGAGGTGTTAACCTGTACAGGGCATGATATGTCCAGGGAAGAGCTACACGGTGTGGAAGAGGACTGGTATCACATCGAACATGGTCAAAGACAGGCTTGCAAGGTGGTGGGGGACAGATGGCTGAGGGCCTCAAATTTCTGATAAGGAATGTGGATTTTGTTCTATAGGCCTAGACACCATTAAAATCCAAAGACTTGCCAAAGCCTCTATCCACCCTGATCTTTCTTGACTCCCCTAAGAATGCTCACATCACTAGCACCTGATGTTTCCTGTACCTGAAAAAATGTTTCCCCAAATATCTGCACAGCCCATTCCTTTGTTTCTTGCAGGTCTTTGCCAAAATAATACTTTGTCAGAAAGATTCCCCTGACTACCCTGTGTAAAATGGCACCCCCTTGCCCTGTATCCTTGAACCCAGTTTTATTCTTCTCATAGTCCTTATCACTATCTGGTATATTCTTTGTTTACCATTCTTCCCTCTCTCTTTCTCCCTGACCTGAAATATAAACTCCTTAAGGCAAGAATTTTTTGTACATGTTTTATTCACTGCTATATTTACAATATCAAGAACAGGGCATGGTACAAAGCAGGTGCTCAGTATATATTTGTTCAATTAATGAATTAATTAAAATTTGAATTTCCAGCCTCTGAAGCCCCTTAGAATACTTATATGTTAGCAATTTTTTCTTATTTTTAAAGGCTACATGCAAAAGATTCATCTGGATTGTTTGTTAACAAATGAGGAATACTGGTACTCTCCCTCAGATGTAATTATGCAAATAATCCTCAGATCACATGTTTAAAATAATACGATGTGTCCCTTAGGACTCTCAGGTAGCTATAGACAATAAAACACAAATGCGCTCAAAGGAAAAGGAGAATCTTGTGGTTCACAAAATAAAAAATTGCAGGTGTAGTTCTTCCATCATGTACCGGTTGACCCAGTGATGTAACCAAATCCTATTTCTATCCCTCTCTCCGCTAGACCTTTCATGGCTGGATTTATCCTTGGATTCCACTTGGTGGCAAAATGGCAGCTACAATTCTAGATGTTACATTTGCTCCCCACACCATGCATCAGAAAAGAACAGTGCTTTTGAACTTGATCTCTGACATAGAGTTTGGGATTCACTCTCTCTCTCTTTGGCTCAAATTGTGTCCCTTCTTCATTCCCACCTCAGTCATTGTGACCAGTGTCAGGGGTGGACAATACTGATTGGCCAAGCCATCCAGGGCCCACCACTAGAGCGGAGGTGGATGAGTGAGGTTAATATGACCACAACCATGTGGTCGAGGAGCGAATGTTTCAAAGGAAAATTTAGGGTGCTATTGGAGGAAGAATAGGAACATGGATCCTAGGGAGGCAGCCAACACCAGACCTGGCTTTGGGTATTCTCTTTCAGGTGGTTGACATTTGTTCCCCAGACTGGTGGTGATGGACCACAACTGTGTGGACCCGTTTCTAGTCTCAGTTAGGTGATATTTTTGTTCCCCTTTTTTTTCTGTAGGTATTTCAAATACTCACTATGTTCCACAAATCCCCTACCTTGTCTTACTCCTTCTTAGCAAATGATCTTGACTCTAATTCATAGAGAAAATAGAATTAGACAAGTATACCATTTCTACCACCTGACCATCCAATTCACAAACTCATTTACATTTGTGCTCATTCGTACCTAGTCCTTTGTAATCTTAAGAGTTGCAATTAGCAAACTATCCTCTGTGGGCCTGCCACATTTTTTTGTAAGAGAAAAATGTTATAGGAAGACAGTTATACTCATTTGGTTAAGTATTGCCTTTAGCAGCCAGGCGTGGTGGCTCATGCTGCTCTCCCTCAATCTACCAGTGTGCTCAAAGATATCAGACTTAAAACAAAACATTCCTCTTGGTTCTTCGACACTCTCATGACCCTGCTCTATCTTTTATTTTCCCTACTCATCCAAGCTTCTTTTTGTATATATACATATCTTTGCCATTTATTTTTAAAAATCTTATTCAAATATTAAATAATACAGTTTCAGACATGAAAAAAATTACTGCAATAAAACAATTCAGAGGTATTTCCATTGTGCTTCCCTTCCTTGTTAGGAAAGTACACTGTCTGCCCTAGAGACAGGATGGATGGCCTTCTTCCAGCTCTACACAAAGCACAAGCCCGCTGGCTCACGTGGGCCCTGCTTAACATATATTAGGGCTTATGTTTTCTGAAATGTTGTAGTGACACTTGTAAGTCAACCTTGATTCAAATCACATATTTACATGTTGATCAGTTGTTTATGACAGAAAGATAGACACAAATGAAATATAGTAAATAATTTCCAGTTGCTATAAAAAACAAAAAGAAAATAAGCGTGGAGGAAAAAAGGTCATTGTACACAAATATACTTTATGTATACAAACAACTTCATTCAGGTATAATTTTAATTTGAAAGACCTAGATACAGTATTATTTAAGTGATAATGGCCCATAAGTTTTATTCAAATTCACTATAAAATAATAAATAGAGTAAACAAATGTGATATAATTTTAAACTCTGCCCAATGCTTGAAACCTTGGAGGAACTCATGCTACAATCAATTGCTAACTAAAAGCAACTGTACATGTATTTAATATTTTATCACAGTTTCCACTTCTAAATTTAACATAGTAATTCAAACCAAAAAAATAGTATCTCTGTAATGTTTTATGTATGTCCACTGCAAGCTGCAGAGTCTCTGTTGCCAAGATTTCTTGAGACATTTAATGTTTTACCTAAAATTGTGGTCAGATTGAGCAATATCGTTATCCTAAATTATGTTTAAATTATCTAAAAATATCCAAAGCAGTTTTCTTGGAAGGAAAAAAAAATATTACTCAAATGCAAAGCATTATCACACATATCCTTGTACATTACAGTTTGAGACCACAAAAAAATATGTGGTTAAAAAATAGTATTTGAATGGCAGAGAATGAATGTGAGTCAGCAGTAACAGATATGTTAGAATTTAGTTACGGGTTTGGGATCTTTTAAAAGTAGCATCACTAATACTTCCAGAAGAAGCATAATAAATCTAAAACAATAAAAACTAACAGTGTAAATATAAGGTAATGCTTAACTCACATTTTGGACACCTGATTAAACTCAACTCTAAAAGTACTGATAAAAAAATTATATACTCCTTGTTTATGACATTTAATTTCCAAAGCACCAAGGCAAAAAAGAGACCCACCTCTCATTTAAGTACCAATTGCCTATGGCAAACATCTGCACAATATCATATAAAAAGTCAAGCGAATAAAATTACGTAATAAGCCAACTCAAATCACAGGGCTTTAAAAAATATAATTATTGGTAATCTTCAAAGAAGACATTACCTCATTAACATTCTGATCTAGGCAATGGTATTCCACTGTTTTGGAACAAAGGCCATCACACCATTTCCTGCTTTGAACCAGAAGAAAAATCTTCCTTTTGTTGTGATATGTAATGTAGACAATAGCAATGCAAAAAAGCAAAAATAATAAGATGAAAAAAGAAATGGCTATCTTCCTCTTCTATATTTGAGGATGGCATCTTAAAAGATTTCACTGACTGTTCAATTTCCATGTAACCACTGTTTTCTTCCAAGTTGTCATCAGACTCGTCATCATCCCTGTGGCCCGTGGTCCACTCATAGTCTGGCTCTCCATAATTGCCACTGTCCAGAGTGTCTTTGGCTGTGGATGGAGAACTGTTCAGCGTGAGAAGATCCTCCTCCTCTATGCTAGGATCTTCGTTGTTATCAGCTTCCTCTTGAGACAGAGGTGTAGGCAAGGGATGAGGGGCCACCGATGCTCCTCCACTTTTCTCAGTACTCATTGTGGGAGGGAGGGTGGTACTGATTTGGGAAATAGAAGATTTGGTTTGTTTTTCATGTGTTAAAGCATTCACATTTGGAGTAGAAATATCTGAGTTGAGTACAGTTTGGCTCAGTGAATCAGTCCATGATACAACACTGGATAGAGTGGCGGACACAAGGAGGAGCGCCAAGACCAGCGGCCGCACCAGCCCCGCAAGGGCTTGGATGGCCGACCTGGGCAGCAGTTTTGCTTGTGTGGGCCCCCTCATCCTCCTCAGGGCAGCAGCAACCATAACGGACTCTTTTTTTTTTTTTTTTCAAATGTATTCTCACTCTGTTGCCCAGGCTGGAGTGCAGTAGCATGATCTTGGCTCACTGCAACCTCCGCCTCCTGGGTTCAAGCAATTCTCCTGCCTCAGCCTCCCAAGTAGCTGGAATTACAGGTGTGTGCAACCACGCCCACCTAATTTTTGTATTTTCAGTAGAGACAGGGTTTCATCATTTTGGCCAGGCTGCTCTTGAACTCCTGACCTCAGGAGATCCTCCTGCCTTGGCCTCCCAAAGTGCTAGAATTACAGGTGTAAGCCACCACACCCAGCCCCAAGCTTCTTAGAAGTGTTCTTTTTGTCTGGATGTGGTGGTTCACACCTGTAATCCCAGCAATTATGGAGGCCGAGGTGAGAGGATTCCTTGAGCCTAGGAGTTTGAGACCAGCCTGGGCAACATAATGAGACTTGTCTCCAAAAAAATTTAAAAATTAGTTAGGTGTGGTAGTGCATGCCAGTAGTCCCAGCTATTTGGGAGATTGAGGTGGGATGATCTCTTAAGCCTGGGAGGTTGAGGCTGCAGCAAGCTATGATTGTGCCACTGCAGTCTTGCCTGAGTGTAGTGACAGAGTGAGATCCTGTCTCAGAAAAAAAGAGAAAAGGAATATGATCAGCCTCATATTCCTCACCTTCCAGTCACTTCTCAAACCACTTCAGTCTTCATCATTTGCTGTTAGTTAACTAGTTAATGAGGTCAAAAAGTTTAATTAATTAATTAAAACTTTTAGTTAACTAGGTAAAATATGTGTGGGGTAACCACTATGTGCCAGGTACTGTTCTAGACTCTGAGCAGTGACAAAATTGGCAGAAACTCTTGCTGAGTGGAATTTGTAATCTAGTGGCAAGACAGTGAACAAAATAATAAGTAAAATATCCAGTATGTTAGAAAATAACAAGTGCTGTGGAGAAAAACCAATCAAGGAAGGGAGATGGGGAGTGCTCACTGCGAACATGACGTTTGAGCAAAGAAGGTGAGTTAGTGTGCCCTTGGCAGAGGGAACAGCAAGGGTAAGAACCCTCGTATGGGAGTGTCTGGAATGTTCAAGGAACTGCAAGGACCAATATCGCTGGAGTCAATAGGAATATGGGGCAGAGTGATAGGAGATGGGGTTGGAGAGGTAACGGGAGTCTATGTTACTTACAGCCTTACATGCCATTCTAAAGATTTTGGCTTTTGGCTGGGTGCGGTGGCTCACGCCTGTAATCCCAGCACTTTGGGAGGCCGATGCAGGTGGATCACTTGAAGTCAAGAGTTCGAGACCAGCCTGGCCAACCTGGTGAAACCCTGTCTCTACTAAAAATACAAAAAAATTATCCAGGCATGGTGGTACATGCCTGTAATGCCAACTACTTGGGAGGCCGAGGCAAGAGAATCGCTTGAACCTGGGAGGCAGATGTTTCAGTGAGCTGAGATTGCACCACTGCACTCCAGCCTGGGTGACAGAGTGAGACGCCATCTCAAGAAAACACAACAACAGCAGATTTTGGCTTTTGTTCTGAATGATTTCACTCTAAATGATTTGGGATATCATTAAAGAGTTTTTGAGCCAAGAAGTGATATGACCTTATTTAGCATTCTAAAGGGATCCCTCTGGCTGCTCTGAGGGAAGCCAGCTAGGAGATTCTTGCAATTATTCAGAGATGATGGTGGCTTGGATATGGTACTTGCTGGAGAACTGTTGCAGTTCTGAATATATTTTGAAGATAGAGGTAACAGAGGATTGCTATAAATTAGATGTGGTATAGGACGAAGAGGGGAGTCAAGGATAAATCCAAGGTTTTTGGCCTAAGCCACCAAAAAGGTGGAGTTGTCATCAACTGAGATGAGGAAGATTGCATAAAGACCAAGTTTTAGAGGAAAGATCAGGAATTTGTTTTGGGACACACTAAGTTTGAAAGGTCTTTTGGACATTTAAGTGAAAATGTCTAGCATACAGTTAAATATACATCAGCAGATCAGTAGAGAGGTCAGGCTTGGAGATAAACATTTGCAAGTAAACATATAGATCACAGTTAAAAGTCATATAACTAGATCACATCACAAAGGGAGTGGCTGAGATAGAGAAGTATATAGGCTCTGAGTCCTGGTTACTCCAAATTTAAAAAGCCCAAAAAATGAGGAGAGTCTAAAAAAGCAGCAGCCCATGAGACAGAAGGGAAACCAAAAACCAGGATCTATGATGTCATGAAAGCCAATTAAGGAAAGTGATCGGAGGAGGAGGAAGCAAACAACGGAGTTAAACAGAGCCAGGTGTGGTGGCCCATGCCTGTAATCCCAGTACTTTGGGAGGCTAAGGCAAGAGGATCGTTTGAGTCTAGCAGTTTGAGACCAGTTTGTTGTCCCTGAGCAACATAGAGAGACCCCATCTCTACACCTGTGGTACCAGCTACCTGGGAGGATGAGGTGGGAGGAGTGGTTGAGGCTGCAGTGAGCCATGAGTGTGCCACTGCACTCCAGCTTTGGCAACAGAGCGAGACCCTGTTTCAATCAATCAATCAATCAATGCTAGTAATAGGTCCAGTAAGATGAGGACTAAGAATTGACCATTGAATTTAGCATCTTGTGGATCACTGGTGACCTTGACAAGAACAGTTCTGGTGGAATAGTGGGTACAGAGCCTGATTAGAGTGTGTTCAAAACACAGTGAGAGGAGAAGGATAAGAGACAGAGAAGATAGAAAAATTTTGAGGAGGTTTTGCATGAAAGGCAACAGAAAAACCACATTCTATTTGAGAAAATGAAAGACAATTGTTCTTCTGATTTTGATTTTCTGTTATCGTTGATGCTGTACGCTCCCTTCCCCTTGGCTTCCAAGGCTTCCACCTGCCAATATCTGCATCTTTGTGCCTAAGGACTTCTGAATCCTGCATGCACCAAAGGAAATGCTCAGAAATTAACACCCATAGGAGCAGCCCTCCACCAATGGGTGACAGGAGTTGGTGGATAAATATCACAGCTCCTGTGGGGATAATTCTGAGGCTCGTGGTTTTATATCACACCAAGCCAGTGGTAGCTAGGCTCAAGGACACACCCTCTATTAGTTGCCTTCACTTCCTTGCCCCATTTCTTCACTTCCCAGATGGTTTCCTTGTACATCCCAAATAAATTACTTGCACTTGAATTCTTGTTTCAAAATCTGCTTCTTGGGGAAGCAGATTTAAATTAATTTAAATCTTAATTTAATTTAAATTAAATTAAGACACTGTGTATTTAGATTTAATCTAAAACTTAATAAAGCTCAAATGCACCATGCTACACAATAAATACTAACTTTCAGTCTATAATTAGCATATTTGCAATTAAAGGCCCCTTCTTAAATAATTTTGGGCAAATGCAACAAGGTCTTTAGAAAATGGAAAGACTCAGAAAGCTTCCTTTTGCAAGTAATTCCTAGGCTTCTTTTCTTTTTCTACCTGTGATAAATAAGAAATATGTGTTTGATCTTTGTCCCCAGTTCCTGACATGGAACTTCTAAAACCCTTGGAATTTCCTGAATGATAGGGGCGATAGTGTTACTATAGGTAGGCAGACATGAGCAGGGCACGAGAGGCCTCCCTACCCACTGCCCAACCAGGAACATCAGGTGACCATCAGATGATGGTCATGCAGTTGATAACTTTCTCTCTAAATAATCATTGATTGTAGCCAGTGCCAGGGAAAGCAGTCTCCCAATAGATAGGAAACACCTGAAACTAGTGATTAGCCGCTTCCAGGTAAGATCTCAGAAGTTGGGTGGGTGGGCTCAAGCATGCACTTTAAGAGGGAAAATGGTGGAGTTTAAGCCCTCGACTGCTAAGGGAAAAATGCTTCAAATGAGCATGTGCACAATGTCAGTAAACACTTTATGCATGCGGCCCCTCCCTACTGCTGGCAGGCCATTGTGCATGCGGCCAGCCCACCCCAAGGGAAGAATCAGGGGAGAAGGACGCAACCCTTGGAAGCATGTCATCGTATAATACCCCAAGCCAAGCGTCAAACAGGGCTTGGTGTTTGACTCTCTCACGTCACCCACTTGGCCCTCTTCCAAATGTACTTTACTTTCTTTCATTCCTGCCTAAAACTTTTTAATAAACTTTCACTCCTACTCTAAAACTTGTCTTGGTCTCTCACTCTGCCTTATGCCCCCTTGGTCAAATTCTTTCTTCTGAGAAGGCAAGAATTGAGATTGCTATCTACCTGTATGAATTTGCCACCAGTAACATGCTTTGTTCTCGTAAGACTTAGATATGCTCCCTAGTGGTAAAAATAGGAGCATCTTTTGTTATTCATAATAAGCCTCTTCCAACCATACTAAGGTGACTTTTGGGGGACCCCTCAACAGCTTCAGGATAGGGGCTGGTTGCCAGAGCAACTAACTTTGTGAAACTTTCAGACCCACCTCAGGACTTCCGGGGAGGAGAGAGAGAGGAGCTGGAGACAGAGTTCTATCACCGATGACCAGTGATTTATCAACCATGCCTACATAGTGGAACTGCCATAAAATCCCCTAAATGACAAAGTTTGAAGAGCTTCTGAGTTGGTGAACACATGAAGGTGCTGAGAGGGTGGTGTGCACACAGGGCATGGAAGCTTTGTGCCCCTTCCTCCATACCTTTCCCTATGCCTCTTCCATTTGGCTGTTCCTGATTTGAGTTCTTCATAATAAATTGGTAATTGTAAGTAAAATACTTTCCTGAGTTTGGTGGCCATTCTAGCAAATTACTGAATCTGAGGAAGGGGTTGTGGAAGACTCTGACTTATGGGTGATAGGTAATGGTGATGAAAAGAGTAAAATTCTGGAAAATATTTGAAGAGATTTATTCTGAGCCAAATCTGAGGACCAGGACCCATGACATAGCCCCAGGGAGGTCCTGAGAACACGTGCTTGAGGTGGTCAGACTATAGCTTGGTTTTATATGTTTTAGGGAGATGTAAAACATCAATCAATACATGTAAGATGTACATTGGTTTGGTCTGGAAACGCGGGGCAACTTGTAGGGAGAGGGATGTTCTAGGTCATAGGCAGATTCAAAGATTTCCTGATTGGCAACTGGTCGAAAAAGCTAAGTTATTATCTAAAGACTTGGAATCAGGATGGGCGCAGTGACTCATGCCTGTAATCCCAGCACTTTGGAAAGCCGAGGTGGGTAGATCACCTGAGATCGGAACGAGACCAGCCTGACCAACATGGAGAAACCCCATCTCTACTAACAATACAAAATTAGCTGGGTGTGGTGGCACATGACTGTAATCCTAGCTACTGGGGAGACTGAGGCAGGAGAATCGCTTCAACCCAGGAGGCGGAGGTTGCGGTGAGCCAAGATCGTGCCATTGCACTCCAGCCCGGGCAACAAGAGTGACACTCCACCTCAAAAAAAAAAAAAAAAAAAAAAAAAATAGGACCTGGAATTAATAGAAAGGAGTGAAGGAGTGTCTGGGTGGGTTAAGATAAGGGGTTGTGGAGAACAAGGTTTTTGTCATGTAGAGGAAGCCTCCAGGTAGCAGGCTTCAGAGAGATTAGATTGTAAATGTTTTCTATCAGACTTAAAAAAGGTGCCAGACTCTTAGTTAATTCTCTCCTGGGTCAGGGAAAGGACCTGGAAAGGGGGAGAGGATTCTCTACAGAAAGTAGATTTTCCCCACAAGAGACAGCTTTGCAGGGCCATTTCAAAATATGTCAAAGAAATATATTTGGGGGTAAAATACTTTGATTCCTTTCAAGGTTAGCTATCTGTCATGTTGGTATCTTATTGCTACAAAGAGCCTATCTGGTCAGTCTTTAGGTCTCTGTTTCAATGTTAATACTGGTCAGTTGTTCCTGAATTCTAAAGGGAGGAGGGTATAATGAGGCATGTTTGGACCCCTCCTTTTCCATCACAGCCTGATCTAGTTTTTCAGGTTAACTATGGAATGACTTTGGGTGACAGGATGGGTCCATTCAGTTTGTTGGGGGGCTTAGAATTTTATTTTTGGTAACCTGGGAACTTGCAACTGGCATCTGAAGTGACACAGTCTTGTGGTACTGAACTTTTAACTTGTGAGATCTGATGCTAACTCCATGTAAATAGTGTCAGGTAACTCCAGGTAGCTTCTTTGCTCACGCCAACTGGGTGTCCTACAATTAAATTGAACTATAGGAAACCCAATTGTTGTGGGCAGAGAATTGCAGAATTGTTTGGTATGGAAAATTCCTACACATTTGATGTTGGAAATGTGAGTAGAAACAGTAGAGAACTACCAAAAACTAAATTATTTTTAAAAGTACATTTTTTTCCTGCATTTTGATGGCATTAGCACACTCTGAGCATTGCTGAATATGAGGATGAGAGCGAAAGTCTGATTTCATGCCAGGTATGTTAAATTTTGCATCTGTAATCTCTAATCAAATAAAGTCTAGGAAATTATTAATTACACAGTAATGCTTAGGGCTCATAAGTGATTTTCCTTTTAAAATACTTTATGAATGCTAATTATGCAACCTAGAATCTGTAAGGTAGACAGATTATTTTATGGTCAGAGTAGTTATTTAACTTCTCTTGAGAGACTGATTTCTCCCAATACAACACACTCAATTACTATTAAAATATGAAACTTCTTTATAAGTAGATAAGGATTACTAAATATTCCCTCTTTAATGTAGCTAAAGATATACTTTCCTTTTTCTACTCCTATAGAACCTAAAAATGTTACACTGTACTTCCAAAATTACTTGAGAGGCTGAGAATGGTGGCTCAAGCCTGTAATCCCAGCACTGTCCAGGTGGGAGGATTGCTTGAGCCCAGGAGTTTGAGACCATTCTGGGCAAGACCAGCCAGGGCAACATAGCAAGACCCTGTCTCTACAAAAAATTAAAAAAAAAATCAGCTGCGTGCAGTGGCATGTGCCTGTAGTTCCAGGTACTTGGGGGGCTGAGGTGGGAGCATCACTTGATCCCAGGAAGTGGAGGTTGCAATGAGCCGAGATTGCGCCACTGCACTCCAACCTGGGTGGCAGAGCAAGACTCCATCTCAAGAAAATAAAAATAAATAAAATAAATAAAAATTACTTGAGAGACAGCCCATTAAAGTTGCAGAAAATCTTGCACCAGGAGTTAGGTCTTGATATTTTATCACCTCTGTGTCTCAGTGTCTCAGTTTTGGTGTCTTTTGAGAAAAGAAAGCTCGTTTGGAGCTGCTGCTTATCATTTTCTTTTAAGAATACCTCTTTCTTGTCCTTGCGATAGTTTGCTGAGAATGATGGTTTCCAGCTTCATCCATGTCCCTACAAAGGACATGAACTCATCATTTTTTGTGGCTGCATAGTATTCCATGGTGGGTGTGTGCCACATTTTTTTAATCCAGTCTATCATTGTTGGACATTTGGCTTGGTTCCAAGTCTTTGCTATTGTGAATAGTGCTGCAATAAACATATGTGTGCATGTGTCAAACAAAACACTGCATGTTCTCACTCATAGGTGGGAACTGAACAATGAGAACACATGGACACAGGAAGGGGAACATCACACACCGGGGCCTGTTGTTGGGTGGGGGGAGGGGGGAGGGATAGCATTAGGAGATATACCTAATGTTAAATGACGAGTTAATGGGAGCAGCACACCAACATGGCACATGTGTACATATGTAACTAACCTGCACGTTGTGCACATGTACCCTAAAACTTAAAGTATAATAATAATAATAAAAAAGAATACCTCTTTCTTTACCCACATCAAAAATACCTTTTTCTTTACTTACATCTTAAGATGTTGATATTCTTCATGGCTAATTCCAGTTTTCTTCATCTCTCATTTCATACTCTCTTCCTTGGAGAAAATTTTTATTCGGAAGAGATAGACATAATGTTTACTAGGTTCTGAATACTGACCTAAACACTTGACAAACAAACTGGTTTCATTTTTATGATGTTATGAGGTAGATACTCTTATTATCCTCATTTTATAGACTAGGAAAATGAGGCACAGAGAGGTTAGTCATTTGTCCAAGTTCTCATAAGCAGTAAGTGGAGGGATCAGGACTTGGACTCAGTCTGTCTCTAGAGGACATGCTCTTCATCACCTCACTATGCTTATCTTGTCTTTTCCGCAATGTAGATTTTGCCTAATCTTTGGAGAATCTGAAACCTGCCAGTCAAACCCATCTGCCTCTCCTGAGCATGGAATCTATATATTAAAGTGCTTAACATGTATTTTCATCTCATTGTCCAGCAGATACTTCAAATTCTAGATAGCACAACTGAGTTCATTTTTCCTCCCATGAATAGCCTGCACTTCTGTTTTAGAAAATGGCATCACCAGCCGGTCAGTGAAAGAGTTACAATTCTGGGAGTTATCTTTGGCTCTTCATTTCCCCCTCAACTTTTACCTACATCTGTTTTGCCTATCCTGTCTATTGTATTTCCTACAGATGTCTTGAATTTGGCCTTCTATGCCTATTGTCATCTACCCTTATCATTTTTTTCCTGAATGACCAAGTAGCAGAGGTTCCAGTTTGTGCATAAACCATGCCCACCATTGTGATTCATACATAGTTGGTTACATCTGATGAACTGGCAAAGAAGGCCCTCTGTTTTAGTCTATTTTGTGTTGCTATAGTAGAATACTTGGCACTGGGTAATTTATAAAGAACAGAGATTTATTTCTTACGGTCCTGAAGGCTGGGAAGTCCAAGGGCAAGGGCCTTCTTGCTGCATCAACCCATGGTGAAAAGAGAGCATGAAAAAGAGAGAGAGAGAAGACCTAAGTCATCTTTTCATCAAGAACTGTAGTAGTCCGTCCTCACACTGCCATAAAGACTGGATAATTTATGAAGAAACGAGGTTTAATCGACTCACAGTTCCACAGGCTTAACAGGAATAATGACTGGGAGGCCTCAGGAAACTTACAATCATGGTGGAAAGGAGAGGAAGCAAGTACGTTCTTCACATGACAGCATGTGTGTCTGGGTTCACAAGGCCCCAGCATTTAGAGTTGGGGATGTGTAAGGCAAGGCAGGAGAGGCAGCTAGACTTGGCAATGACTTCATATCACAGACCAACCATAGGCAGTGGACACCTAGGTAACTCTTCCCAGGATACCTTCTTGAAATTATGAAGGGAAGAACTGACTAAAATAAATAACCCCTCCCCACTGACCTTTAAAGGACCTAACAGTGGAAGAATTCCAATTGGACCACAGTTCTTGAGACCTACCTACAGATCAAAACACAAATGAAAGTTTTGCAGCTCTTCGCTATTGCAGAGGTTCAGGGGAAGGGATGATGTTTGCCAAGGAGATAAAATTAGAAGAATTCAGGATACAATATGAAGGCAGAGAGGCAAGTCATGTGGATTGACTGGATGTGGCGGTTAGATTAAAGGTGACTTTTTTTTTTTTTTGAGATGGAATCTCGCTCTGTCACCCAGGCTGGAGTGTACTGCTTGTGATCTCAGCTCACTGCAACCTCTGCCTCCTAGATTCAAATGATTCTTCTGCCTTAGCCTCCAAGTATCTGGGATTACAAGCACGCACCACCATGCCTGGCTAATTTTTGTACTTTTAATAGAGACGGGGTTTCGCCATGTTGGCCAGGCTGGTCTCGAACTCCTGACCTCCAGTGATCCACCCAGCTCAGCTTCCCAAAGTGCTGGGATTATAGGCGGAGCCACTGTGCCCGGCCAAAGGTGACTTTTAACTTGGAGTTGGCTTAAGCAATTGGATGAATGATGGTAGTATGTACTGACCTGGCGAAGTCTGGAGGAGGAAGAGGTTTAGGGACAGAAATCAAAGTTCTGATCAGGAACAGTTAAAGTGATAGGAAAGAGTTAGCTTGGAAAATCAGTGGTTTTCTTGTCAAATTTTATGTGTGTGTGTGTCTTCCTGCCAGCAAGCAGGTAATATTTGGTTAATGATGCTCCATGAACTAAAGTCACTTTCAGAGAAATGCGTTAAATGGCAGTGGTGAGCTAAAGTCCATCAGGAAAACCTGACTAAGCAAACTGTCCCAGAGCACCAGGAAAGGCACCATGATACATAGACAGATAGAGCATGTTAGATAGGAATTATATCTCCACACTGGTGAATGGTTTTTCACTTAAGAGGAGATGAGCAAGGCTGGGATTGGCTGCCCCTCTGGGGACCCAGGACACATGTCATGTAGTGCTGGTCTGATTTTTTTCTTTTTATTCCATAAACCTTAAGGACAACTAACTTGCCCTCTACAATGTGAAATAATCAAATCATTCACATGAGTTTATTATTTCTAAAAGTTTTTAAAGAAGGTTTTTAGAAATCAAGTTCTTACACATGCCAAATTACTTTTGTTAGTTAATTAGAATATATTTTTAAAGTGTAATTCTTTTTCTTTCTTTTTCTTTTGAGACGGAGTTTCACTCTTGTTGCCCAGGCTGGAGTGCAGTGGTGCAGTCTTGGCTCACTGCAACCTCTGCCTCCCGGGTTCAAGTGATTCTCCTGCCTCAGCCTCCCTAGTAGCTGGGATTACAGGTGCCTCTCACCACGCCCGGCTAATTTTTGTATTTTTAGTAGGGACAGTGTTTCGCCATTTTGGCCAGGCTGGTCTCCAACTCCTGACATCAGGTGATCTACCTGCCTCGGCCTCCCAAAGTGTTGGGATTACAGGCATGAGCCACCATGCCCGGCCTAAAGTGTAATTCTTATATATTCTATTTTTTACATTTGCTTAGGGTCCTTTTACTCAAAATAGTTACAATTTAGAAGTTATCTATATTATCTTATCTACATTCATCACCAACATAGGCAAATTAAATTTCAGGAATCTAAGACAATTCTTCCCATTAAGTACTTAATCATGATCTGCAAAAACCAGGCAAGTTGTATTTTGTCTTTTTAATGGTGAGAGGTAAAAAGAAAGAATGAAACATGCTATTGTGGAAGTTTGTCTACATTCGCATTATAATTCTGATTTTGGGGGTATTCATGGAGTAAAGTGCAATCTATTTACAATTAGTTAAACAATTTTGCAGACTCTTTCTGTCAATTTTTAAAATCCCAGCCTGGGGATTTTAGGCTTCCCCTCATTAATATACAGTTGACCCTTGAGCAACATTGATTTGAACTTGTACATGGATTATTTTCAGTAAATACGGGAAAATCTTTGGAGACTTGTGATAATTTGGAAAAATCTTGCTTTTTCTCTCGCCTACTTTATCGTAAGAATACAACATATATATAACATACAGCATACAAAATCTGTGTTAATCACCTGTTTATGTTATGGACAAGGCTTCTGGTAAACAGTAGGCTGTTAACTTTTAGTTGTATGTGGATATGCAACTGTGCTCCCAACCCCTGTGTTGTTTAAGGGTCAACTGTATTTCATTTTGGTGCCCCATTGCCCTCTGGATAAAGTCCAAATTTTTGGACTAACTTACCAAGATCCTTCTTCCTCTTCTCTTTTATACTCTGGGCTGGAGCCAAATGGAGCTGCTTCAAATCCTGAACTGGCCTTTCTCTCTACTGTTTCCTGGCCTGTGTATAGACTGTTCCCTCCGCCTGGGGTTCTGTTGTGTGCCTTCCTCCTTCCACATACCCTCCCACCTTGCTCTCTCTAGTATTTGGCTACCTCCCACTAGCTAACTCCTATTCAACCTTCAAGTCTATACAAGGATTCTGCAGGGAACCCTTTCCTCATGCCTC
Organism: Pongo pygmaeus; assembly: GCF_028885625.2. Classification (NCBI taxonomy): domain Eukaryota; kingdom Metazoa; phylum Chordata; class Mammalia; order Primates; family Hominidae; genus Pongo; species Pongo pygmaeus. The sequence goes on along the minus strand of NC_072373.2, from coordinate 129,663,936 downwards.
AGGTCTGATGCAGCCCACACAGGCCTCTGCTCTGTGCTTACTTCAGCCTAGCATGTATCTTGCTTATGGAACCTGATTGCTCATCCATAACCCTTTCTAGAATGTAACTTCCTTAAGAATAGAACTCTGCCTTATTTTCAGTTGCAATCCTAGCACCTAGCACAGAGCCAGGCAAATAGTAGACAGTAAATTTTTACTGAATGAATGAATACACAAATATAAAGAAAATGTATATTTGATGTTATGGAAATAAAACAGGTATGAAGAGAAATATTTTACCTAAAATACATATATTTTAGGGTAAGTAGACATTATTTTTGTGTGTGTGTTACATTATTCATATCACTGTTATCCTACATTAACAAATACAGGTATACTACTTTAGATGTCATTTGAAGAAAACATAGACTCCATGTAGGAAGGCTTGGTATGTGGAAGACATGAAGTGTGATTTTTTTTCTTCCATGGGAATCAATACAATTATTGATGTTAATAACAACAAGAACAACCATTAATAATATGTTCAATACATATGTAGTATTTTTGGTTGGAAAAATGGAAACCAAAGGTCTCCTGTTTATTGAAATTATAATTTTCTTCTACAGTTTCTACACAGGACTAGGCATCAGAAAACATATGTTCTAAAAGTGTGTCAAGGGTCACCATGGAAACCACAGGGCACAACACTTGTGTCCTAGGCTTCTGGAACACTAAGGACCGAAAGAATGTGAGTGAGAGCAGGGGAATTTAGGAATCCGTTGAGGATGCCTGAATGGGGTTGTTGGCCCTGATCACACTCTAGAGACAGGCATATCGTCACAGGCAATCAGAAATGAAAAAGGACCTTAACTTGTACCCTGTAGAATTGTCTTCAGTTGATAAAAAGGACTTCTCTGTGAGTGTATATTTTAATTATGCTGTTAGCTAGGAGTCAATTAAATTACAATACCTAGATCCAAATAGTTGTATTCATTTGAGACTTGTGAAAATTAGATTTTGGAAACAAGTTAGTATTTCTTAATCTATGCTTAATATTAATAAATATTTGTATTTATTATTATTATAATAAATACAAATATTTGTATTTATTAATATTTATATTTATTAATATAAATGCTAGGCTGTATTTGTACAGCATCACATTTGTACACAGTGTCTAGCATCACGGCATGACACTCTCATTTAATTTTACTGTTATTCTTGTGAGTTAGAAATCATTATAATTTCTATTTACTATCAGAGGAAACTGAGTCCAAAATAATGCATACAGTTGGTGGGAGAGAGATGCCTGAAAACCATGCTTCTGATTACAAATCCAGCATTTTTTCCACTACTCCAGGCTACAAAGTAACTGATTTATGAATCCAGATGATTCACATGAGTTCATCTCCTCACATTTTAATTACTCATTTATTTATCCATTCTCCAAATACATACTGAGCATGTATTTTGTGTGTTTCCTCATTTATAAAATGGAAATAATAATATACCTACCTGATAGGCAACCAGTGTGAGAACTGACATATACACTGCTGTGCTTGGTTTTAAATGAAACCGAACTATTAACTACTATTATTTTCCTGCTAGAAATGTGTATAGTAGAAACATTATTAAATTTGCACATGGAAGTGAACATTCAAAACTTTAGATTACGGCTGGGCGTGGTGGCTCACGCCTGTAATCTCAGCACTTTGGGAGGCCGAGGCGGGCAGATCATGAGGTCAGGAGTTCGAGACCAGCCTGGCCAACATAGTGAAACCCTGTCTCTACTAAAAATACAAAAATTCACCAGGTGTGGGGGTGGGCACCTGTAATCCCAGCTACTCAGGAGGCTGAGGCAGGAGAATTGCTTGAGCCCAGGAGGCAGAGGTTGCAGTGAGCTGAGATTGTGCCATTGTACTCCAGCCTGGGTGACAGAGCAAGACTCCATCTCAAAAACAAAACAAAACAAAACAAAACAAAAAAAACCTTTAGATTACAATGTGTAGCTCACTAATATTTCTCAGCATGGCTATGGTGGTGATGGTTGGAGAAGAGTGGTGTGGGGAATATTATCTATTTTTGGAGTAAAAATGTTCACTTATTTTTTCTGTAAAAAGAGTATGAATGGTGTGGGTGCGGCGGCTCCCACCTGCAATCCCAGCACTTTGGGAGGTCGAGGCAGGAGAAACTGGCTCTAGCCCAGGACTTCAAGACCAGCCTGGGCATCATAGTGGGACCCTGTCTCTACAAAAAAATTAAACAATTAGCCAAGTGCAGTGGCTCATGTCTGTAGTCCCAGCTACTCTGGAGCCTGAGATGGGGGAATCACTCAAGCTTAGGAGGTTGAGGTTGCAGTGACCTGTGATAGTGTCACTGCACTCCAGCCTGGGTGACACAGCGAGACTCTGTCTCAAAAAAAAAAAAAAATTAGTAATGACAAATAAATATAGACGGATAAATTCTGTAAAATTTAAAAAATGTATTGAGTTGTTAACTTGTTTTTAAGTATAGCAAACTGGACAATAAATGGACTACTCTGAAGTATATTGACCTCATGGAACTTTCTTTTATCTTCTAAAACTGCACCATTCTTTATTGACTGCATTAGTCAAGAAGGAGATGAATATTGAATTGACTTGTTTTATTTAACGTTCACTATACCAGTATTTCTTAAACTGTATTTTGCAGAATGCTGGTATACCATTCCATTAATAAATCACAGGGTTGGAAACAATTCAAATTTTTATAGAAGCCACACAAGAACAATAGCAATGGCAGATAATGCAACATCTTATATTGTTTCATTCGGAGATTATTTCGAATATTTCCTCTAAATATCTTGAAGAAAATAGTTGTAGATATTATGCATACATTATTATTGACACTTTATGGCTAACGTGTAATAATCTATAAGTTAAACATTGTAATTTAAGCTCACTACGGAAAAATTAGGAAAAGGTTGTTGATATTACAGCAAATAATGAATACTGGTCTTACTTCCACCAGCTATGTGAGTTTGGGAAATCAGTTACCTGCTGTGGACCTCCTTCTCTTTTTTTCTCTTTTATTTTGCCATATAACCTTTTATAAAGGAACTATTGTGTAGAAGCCTTGAGTGCTCATCCACTGCCTTCCACTCCCACCCCCATATTGGGCCTGTGCTAAATCCCTTGAGTTTGATGGAGTCTGTTTGAAAACTGGAACTAGCTGATCTCCCAGGTCCCTTCTGGTTTTTACTTCTTTGATTCTGGTTTGGAATTCTTAAACAGGCATTAGTGATTTGTCAGATACAGAATGTGGCTGGGTTAGGCTAAGGTCTTATCATTTGTGGGCAGGCTTCTGGAACAGAACCGTTTATGAGTCACACTATCTATTTTTGGTATTCTGGTTCTACTGTAATAACTTTTTTATTACATGTATTTTACTAAAAGCTGTTTTAAATTATTTTTGGGATCAAAAATTGTCAAAATATTTATATGAATAAATAATTCAAATTACGTTGAATTACTCAGAGGCACAGGTTTTTACTACATGTTTCATACTTAATCTGAAAATTAATTTCCAGAAAAAATTCAAAGTATGTATTCTATATTTTCTTTACGTTCTTTGGTAGCTTTGTATCACTACTGAACAAACAACTAAAAGAGTATGTTCTCATGATACATTCTAATAAGAAATGATGATAATTTTAAAAGAATACAATATGTAAACCACACAGCTGTCAGGCCTTTGACAATCTTGAGCTCATTTTTCCTTGCCCTCTTCCAGCAAGAAAGAATATTTTCTGCCAGGTGCAGTGGCTCATGCCTGTAATCCCAGCACTTTGGGAGGGCGAGGTGGGCGGATCACGAGGTCAAGAGATCGAGACCATCCTGGCCAACATGGCAAAACCCCGTCTGTACTAAAAATACAAAAATTAGTTGGGCATGGTGGTGCACGCCTGTAGTCCCAGCTACTCGGGAGGCTGAGGCAGGCAAATCGCTTGAACCTGGGAGGCAGAGGTTGCAGTGAGCCGAGATTGTGCCACTGAACTCCAGCCTGGTCAACAGAGCAAGACTCTGTCTCAAAGAAAAAAAAAAAAAAAAAAAAAAAGAATATTTTCCTTTTCTTTTTCTTGAAGCTAAATGATAAAATTTAATTCTTTTGTTTTTCATTTCTTTTGCTCACATCTGAATCCTCCATCCATTCTTTTTTCTTTTTTTCAGAACTGGTTACACCAGTTTAAATGATAAAATTTAATTCTTTTATGTTTTTCATTTCTTTTGCTGTCATCTGAATCTTCCATCTATTCTTTTTTCTTTTTTTAGAACTGGCCACACCAGTTTATCACTAGTCTACATTCAGTTCTGGGACCCACTTGGTAAGCAACTGGACAAATGGGCAGAGACTGGACTGGAAAGTGAGGGGCTTGAAGCCATGTAATCTAAGACAATGTTGAAGAAAATGGAGATATTTATCTGGGGAAGACTAAGGAGAAAAGGAAGGTGTTCAAGGAAACTGCCTTTGCATTTTTGAAGAGCTGTCATGAATAAGGGTGATCATAGGTCCTGCAGCCTCCAGGAAGAATTAGAACTAGTGGCTTTTGACATAATTTAGAGCTGCCTCCAGCAGTGAGTTTTCTAGAACTGCAGGTGCACAAGCATGGGTTGCAGGGTAGTTGAAGCAGTTTTCAAGCAATGGTTGAGGAGTTAGATTTAAATTTTGTCATTTTCAGGGCGAGCGCAGCGGCACACATCTGTAATTCCAGCACTTTGGGATCCTGAGGCGGGCGGATTACTTGAGGTCAGCAGTTTGAGACCAGCCTGGCCAACATAGTGAAATCCTGTCTTTACCAAAAATATGAAAATTAGCTGGGTGTGGTGGCGCACGCGCCTGTAGTCCCAGCTACTCTGGAGGCTGTGGCAGTAGAATTGCTTGAACCTGGGAGGTGGAGGTTGCAATGAGCCCAGATGGTGCCACTGCATTCCAGCTTGGGCTACAGAGCAAGACTCCGTCTAGAGAAAAAAAAAAAGGTGTTGTTTTCAAACTCGACACTTTTTACACTTACCTGCTGAATTTCTGTGTGTAATATTACCTTCCTTTTGTGCAGTTGAGCGATATTTAAAATCTCTTAGTATTTCCTTTATATGTGAAATGCATTTATTGTTTCTTAAAAGTCCATTCTTTAAGTTTATATCAGGTTGGGTGGTTGGAAAATTTTCTTCCATTATCTTCCCTCGTAGACTGTAAAAGTATGCCTTTATTGTGAAACTACAACCAACAGGAACTTTGACCTCATGATAATTGAGAGAATAAAGTGTTTTATGATCTCATTAGAACCTTGTTATGTATTATACGTGTGCTGTGTGTGCATTATCTAGTTCATATTTTTCTTGTAGAATTTTCTATACCATTTAGAATGGCTTAGAGAGATTTGATTATACTGACACTTCCTTCCATGCAATTTTCTTGTTTGTTTGAGACAGGGTCTCACTCTGTCGCCCAGAGACACTGCGCTGCTGGAGTGCAGTGGCATAATCACGTAATCACAGCTCACTGAAACCTCTGCCTCCCGGTTCAAGCCATTCTCCTGCCTCAGCCTCATGAGTAGTAGCTGGGATTGCAGGTGCCCGCCACCACATCTGGCTAATTTTTTTTTGAGACGGAGTCTCTCTCTGTTGCCCAGGCTGGAGTGCAGTGGCGTGATCTCGGCTCACTGCAACCTCCCGAGTAGCTGGGATTACAGGTGCATGCCACCACACCCGGCTAAGTTTTGTATTTTTTTTTTGAAACAGAGTTTTGCTCTTGTCACCCAGGCTGTAGCACAATGACGCGATCTCGGCTCACTGCAACCTCCGCCTCCCAGGTTCAAGCCATTCTTCTGCCTCAGCCTCCCTAGTAGCTGGGATTACAGGTGTGTGCCACCACGCCTGGCTAATTTTTTTGTATTATTAGTAGAGTTGGGGTTTCACCATGTTGGCCAGGCTGGTCTTGAACTCCTGCCCTCAGGTGATCCACCTGCCTCGGCTTCCCAAAGTGCTGGGATTACAGGAATGAGCCACTGTGCCCAGACAAGTTTTGTATTTTTTTAAGTAGAGGCAAGGTTTTGCCATGTTGGCCAGGATGGTCTTGAACTCCTGACCTCAGGCGATCTGCAGGCCTTGGCCTCCCAAAGTGCTGTAATTATAGGTGTGAGCCACCATGCCCAGCCCCATGCAATATTTTAAAAAACATTAATTACTTACAGAGTTTTATTATCTTTGTAAAAATGCTAAGGAAAAATAAACATTTTCATTTGAATTTAAGGACTTGTATTTGTTAGGTCATAATTCATTCCTCATGATCAAAATTTTAAGCAGGACAGTTATATAAAAGATTTTTGTAAATTCATTTTGGAAAATAACAAGAGGGTGTTCAACTATATCTGGCTTCTCTGAAAGTGTAGATTGGAGATCTTTTCATTAGACTATTTACTTTGTGAAATTAAAAGTTTATGAATTGAATGAGAACTCTGACTTCTATTTCTAATGCACTTTTTCTAACACAAAACTCATGAAAAATTGTTAGGGAATTTGAATTTAGATTATGCAAGAACTTTAAATCAGCATCTTCGGAAATACAACAACATCTTTGGATTTATTTAGCCTTTTAAACAAAGTGGGCAAGTTTATTGAGAGATTCATATACTTTGTTTTTCCCTCTCTTTCATATAAGAAATACTAGATTTTTTTTTTTCAATAAAATAATTTGAGGCCTGGCGCGGTGGCTCAGCCTGTAATTCCAGCGCTGCGGAAGGCCAAGGCAGGGCGGATTGCTTGTGCTCAGGAGCTGGAGACCAGCCTGGCCAGCATGGCAAAACCCGGTCTGTACAAAAAATACAAAAATTAGCCGGGCGTAGTGGTGCACGCCTGTAGATCCAACTATTTGGGAGACTGAGGCACGAGAATCGCTTGAACCCGGGAGGCGGAGGTTGCAGTGAGCAGAGACTGAGCCACCGCATTCCAGCCTGGGTGACAGAGCGAGACCCTGTCTCAAACAAACAAAACACACATTAAAAAGAAAAAAACCCACAAACAAAACTGGAATTGGCCCTCGAAGGGCTCGTTCCCTCAGTTAGCTCTGCACAGGTGCGCCCCCTTTCTCCCTAGAGGTCAACAAGCGACTGCGAAGGAAAAGGCCGCCACAAGTTTCTTGCTGTTTCTGGAGAGACCTCTCAGAGCGCATGCTCTTCGGATAGTGGGTTGTAGCGCCATTTTCGTGTGGAAGGGACTGCACACTGATTAGGCACATCCTTGGGACGCCCAGCGTTCAAGTTGTTCAAACAGTACGTAGAGCCTCGCAGAGACAAGTCAAGGGCCTCTTTTAGCGGGACTTCTGCCTGGAGCGCTTCAGCAGAGACTATGTAAAGAAATTCCTTTGTGTTAACCTTCTCCTTGGACCAGTGGACTCTCCTCTCTCTCCTGTTCCCTCCGCCCCCGCCCAGGCTGGCTCAGCGGTCTCGCCCCGCCCCTCCGGGACGCGAGCACTGTAAAGATTAGGCATTTGTGATGCTTTTGCGCTCACAGTGGCGGCCCAGATGAGAGGGCGTGGAGAACCAGATGGGAAACTTTTTGTCCCGTGAGAACAAAGTACAAGTTATATCAGAGTCTGGTATGTGTAGAAGAAACCAATACAAGTACTGTGAGCTAGGAGCTGGTGCTTCTTTTTCAATTGTATTTTTTATAAAGATGCAGACCCCCTCAATGTTGGGCGCGGGGGGTGGTTGAAATGTTAGCTTGAGGCGAGGCAGGGCACGGAGATCTGAGGTTTTTACGAGTGTGTGTGTGTGTGTGTGTGCGCGCGCGCGCGCTGCAAGAGTTTAGAAGGGCATGGGTGAGTGGGCGAGAAAGAAAGAATGAGAGAGAGAGAGAAAAGAAACCTGGAGTGGGACAAGACTTAGAGAGTGCAGAAAAAAAAGGGGGCGCCGGCACATCCTAGCCTCCGAGGCCGCGACAGCGCCCTTGGCGATGTTCACTCCCAACCCCGCCGTTTCATTCATAAGTTTCTGGCCTAGAGGCCCCGCCCGCTCCCCTGGGCCGAGGGCTCCGTTTCCTGAACAGCAATTGGTGGACGGCAACAAAGCCTTAGCAACCGGCTCCTAGTGACCCGCGGGGCGCCTGGTAACTGGGGCTGCTGCGGAGAAAGGAGCGGGGCTGTCCCTTTAAGGGATGGCCGCGGAGTCGTGAAAGTGGAGGGGGCCGAGGGAGGGCGGGGAGGAAGGTCTGGGGGCGGACCCAGGGGGAGGAGGAGGAGGAAGAGTAACTGCTGAAAGGAGGTGGCGAAGGAGGATCCGGAGCAGCTGCTGCCAGCCCGCGGGCACTGAAGTCCTGCCGGCTGCCGCTCGAGTAGCCACGGGCGCGATCGGGACCAGACGTCTCCTACTCCATGATCACTTTGGAAGCCGGGGGAAGACTTTGCCCTGCCGTGAGAGGTGGTCTGCGTTTCCCAGGCGCGGCGGCGGCGGAGCAGCAGCTGCAGCAGCCGAGTCCAAATAGGAGCGGCCACAGCCAGGGGCGTGTGCGCCCCGCGCGGAGCGGGCTCGGGTTCCCCTCGGAATGTCCCCGGGGTGCCCGGCGCGCTGACTCCGAAGCCGCCTCCGCCGTCGGCGCCTGCTGCCTCCCTGGGCCAGGCTTGTTGTTCGGGACTGTGAGCTTCCTGGCTCCTGGGCAGTAGGGAAGCCCCCGGGGGCGAGTGACCTCAGCTGGCCACGACCCAGCCCTCCCCCGTGCGTATCTCGCTTAAGATGGCAGCGGAGTCAGGGGAACTAATCGGGGCTTGTGAGTTCATGAAAGGTGAGGAGCAGCCGCCCCGTATCTTCCAACGCTTTCTTGCCCCCAACTCTTCACTTCCCGCGCCACTGTCCCCACCTTCTCCTGAGGCTGCCAGTGTCCTGCAGCCGCTGCGCGCGCTCTCGTCCCCTCTCGGGACTCTCCTTTCTCCGAGGACCCCCTGCTTCCGGCTTCTCTTCCTTGTGTCCCTTGCTCTCTCTGCTGCTCCCTCTGCAGCTCCCTCGGATGGCCTCTCGGCCTCGTAATGGGACAGCACCGGCTTCTGCCCGGACTCTGGCACTCAGCAGCTCATGGAGAGCCTGCTCCGGATGCTCACCGGTCACCTTTACCTCCACCATCGCAGGCTTCGATTTTCGGGACACCCCCAACCACACCCCCCAAGTCTCTCTCCCTTCCTCTTTTTCAAATCTCCGAAGCTGCGTGGGGGAGGCTCACCTCTTTCTTCCCCTTCTCGCAGCTGCTGAGGTCTGGAGATTTGGGAACCAAACTTGCACCTCCAGTTCTGCGGGTACCCCCAGCTCCTGGCTACTCTGCTGGCCTGAAACAAGGGAAATGTGGGTGCTCTGCGCCCCGCTGAGTTCCTCGGTCTGGTCCTCCTCTTGCCTAACTGTTGTGCTCTTGAGTCTCTAGCTTTCTGGGAGAGATGAGGTTTCTGCAAGAATTCCACGTGTTAATGGGGTCTTTAAATTGTGATCCTTCGTATGTTATCACCCACCTTCACTTCCACTTCCCTACTTCTCATATATTTTTTCTGTCTTTTAAACTTGTCTTTCAGATCGGTTATATTTTGCTACTTTAAGGAATAGACCAAAAAGCACAGTAAATACCCACTATTTCTCCATCGATGAGGAGCTGGTCTATGAAAAGTAAGTTTCTGTTTTGTTTTTTTTCTCTTGGCTATTCAGCTTGTTCTTTGACGAGGAAACACTATGCACTTTTATGGCAGTTTTATTCATTTCCCCCCAGTGATACGAGTAACAGTATCAATTTTTTAAGGCTCAGGTGCCTGGGGAGAAGTTCAGGGAAAATTGACAGAATTTGAACCTTTCAACACTTCAGTTCTTTTAGACATCTATCTGTTTTAGTTCTTCCTACCACCACAACAAACAGCAACTGGAGATTCCTAACACTCCCCAGAGTAGGACCAGGGAGACACACTGTCATTGCCAGACTCTGTAATTGGCCTGTGAATCAGTCACTGAGTATTTATGGAGTGGCCATAGGGTACAGGGCAGTGCATGTATTACAGGTGCTTGAGCTTTATAGTTTACAAGACTTCTGTTCTATCTCAGGATGTTTTTGTTTGTGCAGCTCTTTTTCAGAAAGTGGGACACATTAACTGCAGGGAGCTGTATCAGAGTCACATTTATGACTAACATTTTATCTGACATATTATTGATTCTTTTATTTGGGTACCCCAAACTTTTTGATATTATTTTCTTTGCTTCTGAGGAAATGATATAGCAGTGCTGATTTATTTTCTTTGATTACTTTGCTTCTGTGGGATTAGGATTTGAGAGTGTAAAATAAAAGTAGGGAACTGTTTTCTGTGAAAGACCACTGACCTACAGGAAAAAGATATCTTAATACTTTAGGCATAGTAAAACATTAATTGAAGAGAGATAAATCTTTATTCAGTAAAAGTATCAGATAATAAGAAATAAGAAGGCTGAATTGACCTGGTTATGTACTTTTATGAAAAGAGCTGGTGTTTCAGAGGAGTCTAATATATTCTATTCTAAACGTTTAAATTTACTTGTTATCTTTACCAAATGTGCAGATAAATGAACATAGTTAAATGAATCATAATTAGCTTCCTTGGAGTTGTCTTGTTAGAAAGGTTATTGGCAGTTCTGCCTAAGGATTTGTGGGTACTACCAGGTCTTCGAAGAGTGAGCGTTCTGGACCTTCAAGAGCATATCTTTTATTTGGGGGAAAACAATCTTTGTCACTTCATCACAGAGGTTCTTGAAACTGAGGTCTGTGACATTTCTCTTAGTGGTGCTGGGAGGAGGATGCTTCTTGAATGGCAAAAGTAAGAGTGGGAATGAAAGAGCCCTTTGCTGCTGCTCATGAATGCCCAGAGTTGCTGAGGCAAAGAGGTCTGAGTCCCTGGTGTCAGATTACAGCTCTGCTTCTAGACAGAGTGGAGTTATGTGCGGCTGTGTACCTGGATGATGTCACTGCCAGCAGTGTTTATTGAGTGTTCACTCTGTTGTTGGGAATGTGCATTGTTGTGCCTCTGTTTTTGTGATTTTAGGTTTTGGGGGTCTCTCATGAGTCTGAGAGTGGGGATGGTGTATATGTCATTATGTTCAATTCTACAGTAACTTACATGCCAGTGGTTGTTAATATGTCATTGAATGAGCTTTAGCCATGGAGATCTGAGTCACTTCTCTTGGGATTGCTAGGTGATAGATCTAGCAGAAAATTAAGCCAACTAAACACTGTGCATGATAGCTTTTTGATTTTAATATTGATAGATGAGGAAAATTTTTAACGTGATTTTCATGTTGATATTTTGGGATAGGCCTACAAATCACATTCCTCTTATAGTCTACTGTTTTTCTGGTATCTTATAAGGAAAGACTTGCTGGAGAAACCATCCAATTTATATTGTGAGTTTGGATTGACATTTGAAATATGATGAGGACTTCAGCCTGGGCAGAGTGTGTACTTTTCTTAGTTTGAACTTACCCTACTGTGCCACAGTAATGGCTGTGGCTCTGACACCTCCAACTCCATCTTTTTTGTTACCCCAACATATTACATGGTGCTAGGTGATGCAGAGAATAAAAACAATGTTGAATGCATATGTTACCTTCAAAGAGCTCCAAGCCTGTAGGGAAAATAACAGGACTGCAGTTTGAGGTATAGGAAAGATACCTGCCCAAAGAGAAATACATCCTCTATGCCAGGAGAGGCATTCACAGGCAGGTAGGGGCACATCTGGTGGAAGCGTTCAGCAAAGGCTTCGTGGAAGAGTTAGGATTGGCTTGAAGGATGGACAAGGTCTTATCAGGTAGAGACATGAGAGGAGGGATCTTAGAAAACAGCAAGTGTGAGGAGGGGAGAGGCTTGGGATATGTGTTCAGGGAACAGTAAGTCCTCCAGTTTGCCTGGTGTGTATTCAGGGAACATGTAGGGGATGGAGAATGTGAAACTGAGAGGTTGGCTGGGGACAGAATGAATGCCAGGGTGAGAAACCTGCAGTTTCTTTGGTACACCATGGGACTCTTGAGGGATTTGGGGCAGCCATGGTATGACTTGATTTGTGCTAATTGCAAATAATGGGAAACATTTATTGAGCATTTAAATGTGTGCCAGATGCTGTTCTAGGTGCTCCATAACTATTAATTCATTTTGTTTTCACAACAATTCTGTGAGACAGGCACTATTATCCTTATTGTACAAAAAGGCATAGAGAAGCTGGGTCACTTGCCTAGGGTCACAGAAGTAAAAGTAGCAGAGCTGGAGTTTGAAACCAAGTCATCTAGTTGCACAGGACATATATCCTTCTCAAAAAATTCATACAGTAGCATCACTTAAGATGGGTTGTTAAGGAGATAAGAGGCTACTTAAAAAAATTCAGAGGGGACCGGGCATGGTGGCTCACGCCTGTAATCACAGCACTTTGGGAGGCCGAGGCAGGTGGATCACAAGGCCAGGAGTTCAAGACCGGCCTGGCCAACATGGTGAAACCCTGTCTCTGCTAAAAATACAAAACTTAGCTGGGCATGGTGGCGTGTTCCTATAATCCCAGCTACTTGGGAGGCTGAGGCAGGAGATTGCTTGAACCAGGACCTGGTAGGTGGAGGTTGCAGTGAGCTGAGATTGCGCCACTGCACTCTAGCCTGGGCTACAGAGCAAGACTCTGTCTAAAAAAAAAAAAAAAAAAAAAAAAAATTTCAGGGGAAAGAAACAAGTACCTGGCTTAGGATGGTGACAATGGTGATGGAAAGAAGGGATCTGAAGCCATGTGACCTGGCAAGACAGGAGGGTGGGGTGGAGGGGTGCTGAGGAAAAAGAGGGGTCAAAGAAGTCCTTAAGACAGCTTAGGTTGTGGTGAGCCTACTGGAGCTCTTAACTGAAATAAGGAAGGAGGGTGGAATAATTGGCTTTGGTGGGAAGATCAGGCATTCTATTTTGGCCAGATTGAATTTAAGAAATTTAAGGGATATTTACATCACTGTTAGATATCACATACATTTGAGGTTCTTAAATTTGGGAATTTTCCCAAAGAGACTAATAAAGCTGTGAGAATGATGCGATTTCTGGGAAGATAGAGAAGATCTCAAGGTCTGTATTTCACAAGTAGAGCCAGGATGAGAGGAGCAAGGGAAGGTGGAAGTACGCAACAAAGAGGTGGACAAACACTGAAGGGGAGAGGAGAAAGGGAGAAGGACTGACTCCATCTCGTCAGCTCCACTTTGGGGAAGTATAGAATGAGAGAGACTGCAAAGCCCCTAGAAGGATGTCTAGTAACCTGGGCTCTGTCTGGAGGATGTCCTATGGCGAGAAAGATTTTGACTATCACATCATAATGTGCATGTCTCTGAGGAGAGGAACATATTTATATTCATTATCACACAGGACTTTGTACTGTGTAATTATTTACTGAATGTTTAAATTAAATGCTGCTTTTCTAGCTGAGTGTGCTTGTAGTCCCAGCTACTCCTGAGGCTGAGGTGACAGGATTGCTTGAGGCCCGCAGTTGAACTGAAAAGCCAGCCTGCCAGCCTGAGCAACATAGTGAGACCCCATCTCTTAATAAAAAAAAAGGAAATGCTGCTTTTCTGGCTAAATTATCACCTTAGAAGCGATTGTTTTTGAATCAGGAAGTAGACTCTTTAAATATTAGGCTGTGGATATTCTGGACACAGCTGTGTTTTGCACAGATATTTCTTTAGTTATGAAAGGAGGACAGCATTCCATGATTGAAATGTCAACCTTCTGAGATGCTGGTGGAGAAAATTTAATGAGGTGGCCTCATGAGGTAAGGCTATTAAGAGTGAACGTTTGAATTATCTGTGTGATTTTTTAAAACAGAACTTATTACTATAAAGGCCTGGGCAGATTTAATAAAATGAGGATGATAAGAAATCATCCTTTGTCCTTGGGTTATGATTTCACAGGTCAGAGTTAAAATCAAAGTATAGGCTAACACACTAGTGTTACAAAAATAGCTCCACAAAAAGGGAGCCTTTCAAAGAAGATTTATCTGCATTTGATTAAGCTACAAATAACACACCACTCCCTGGAAAGGCTTGTTCTTTGGTATTGGAATTGGGCCCCGTAATCCAAACAGGCGCTTACTTTTAATAACTTGGCTCACTTTTGTGTGGCTAAAAAGTTAGTGAAATGAAATATATTAATTGTTATGACATCTGTGTGCCCCTTCTAGTGGTGGTCATGGGTGTAGGGTTGGATGTTCATGGCATAGAAAGCCAGTTTGCTGGGAAGGATAGTGTATAGGGTCTTCATTTTCAGCCTGTGCATTGTCACTTCTTCTCTTTTTGAGTTGTGAAGAAAGGTATTGAAAGTGCAGGAAAGAGCTCTTTAGGGAGAAACTCCAGGGACTGAATTTTAAGCAGTTTCTGAAGTGACTTGAAGAATTTCACCAAATGTTTTAGCATGTTAAGAATGTTCAGCCTCTAATGAGAACTAATTAGCTAAATGGAAGATTTAAATAATTTAAAACATTCAGTTTTTGTTTAAACTTAATCAAAGCAGCCTGATATTAATGCATCCAGGAAGTTTTGGATAAATAATTTATAGAAAAATGATTTCTTTTATCTTGTCTATAGTATAGTTTTGAGTCAAAATGTGAACATAGAACATTTATGAGAGAAGAATGGAAAAACTACTCTTGCCTAGAAATATTTGTGGGAATGCATATTTAGGTTAGAGGTAGGTCAGGAGAAACCCTTTTGGTTTTTAAATTTTTATTTCAAATTAAATGTGTAGCAAGTAGGATAATTTAATGGAAAGTTGAATGCCACTTAAGCATATACACACATACACATATATATGATCTTATAGAGCCTTACGGTCATCATTTAGAACCTCAATTCTCATTATAAATTGCTATGATATAGACAGAAGAGGAGATTTGGTTGAACCTTGAGACAAATTTCATTGTGGGAATAATAATAAAGCCATAGCAATAATGACAGCAGCAGCAGCAGCAGCAGCAGCTAACATGTATATGTGCCAGGCAGTGTTCTAAGTGGTTTACACACACACATTAACTCAATTAATCCTCAGAACAAGCCTAGGAGTTAGATGCTGTTATTATCACTACTTAACAACCAGAGGAAGTAGAGGCCCAGAGAGGGAAGTGTATTGCCTAAGGTCACTGAGCTGGTAAGGCAGAGCAGGGATGCAAGCCAGAGGCAGTCCGCCCTGGAGTCCAGGCATTTCCCAGTTGGCCTGAGACTGATGCCAATGGGGAGGGTATGGGACAACTTTGCCCCTTCCTGACAGACTTGATCCCTCTAACTTGAGTGGTGACGGCTCTTGGGGGAAATGTGCCACTGACAGTATATGCAAACTATGACCAGCTCCTATTTGGGAATGTGTGGTGGTAATTTAAACATTTTTCTTTGTAATTTCACTTTTGGGGGGTATAATTTTGCCTTTTTTTTCCTATCAGTGCACTACCAAAAAGAAAGAGAGGAAAGAAATTGAGTTAATTGTAGGACACGTGAAAACAAAAGAAGCCCAGTTTTTATAAGCCTATGATAACTGCTTTTGTAGGCTGTCTGGTGAAATGTTCTGGCTGCTTACCTGGTGTAACTTAATGTGATTTTTTTTATGGTATTCTCCAAAAAAAACCCTCAGAAAACTGTTTACTTTCTAAAAGATGGTAGTTTATAGTTTCTTCCCCCCTTTTTCTTCTCTTCATCCAAACCTTGGAAAAGTAATATTGTTCAGGGCTGCTTTTTTTCACCTTTTTTTTTTTTTTGAGTTGGAGTTTCCTTCTGTTGCCAGGCTCGAGTGCAGTGGTGCGATCTCGGCTCACTGCAACCTCCGCCTCCTGGGTTCAACCGATTCTCGTGCCTCAGCCTCCTAAGTAGCTGGGATTACAGGCGCGCACCACCACACCCAGCTATTTTTTTTTTTTTTTTTTTTTTGTATTTTTAGTAGAGACAGGGTTTCACCATGTTGGCCGGGATGGTCTTGATCTCCTGACCTCGTGATCTGCCTGCCTTGGCCTCCCAAAGTGCTAGGATTACAGGCGTGAGCCACTGTGCCTAGCCTTTTTCATCTTCTGTTTTGAACACATGGCAGCCAGTGTTATGATGTAGTATATGTTAAGAGGAAGTAGATATATCTGTGTACATTCATAGTTCTTTTTTTTTTTGAAACAAGGTCTTGCTCTGTCACCCAGACTGGAGTGCAGTGGGGCAATCTCGGCTCACTGCAACCTCTACCTCCTGGGTTCAAGCAATTCTCCCACCTCAGCCTCCCGAATAGCTGGGATTACGAGTGCATGCCACCATGCCTCGCTAATTTTTGTATTTTTTTGTAGAGACAGGGTTTCACCATGTTGGCCAGGCTGGTCTCGAACTCCTGGCCTTAAGTGATCTGCCCGTCTCGGCCTCCCAAAGTGCTGGGATTACAGGCGTGAGCCACCGTGACTGGCCCACAGTTCTTAATTCTGTAATCCAGGGGAATCAAATTTACCTTCTAGATACTGATTTATTTAAATATCTGCTGTTTTGACCTCTTAGGCATTCGGTGTAGAGTTGATCTCTAATCTTCATAATGATAAATTATTACTCTGTTCTTTCAGTTTGCTTGAGATAAGGCTGTGAAAACAAAAAATTTAGCCAAGGTGCTAAGGAGAGTTATCTTAACAGGGCTAGTCATAATCATGCAGCCTGAGAGAGAGCTCCAAGTGGGCTGCAGGAGATCCCAGTGGGGAGCTGTCAGCCTTCCAAGTTCTTTCTGTGCCAGGTCACCACAGGGCGGCTTCATTATTTTGTTTGAAGTAGATTCCTAAGACATCAGATGTTCTCATTTGTAAGTTCATAAACACATTCCCAAGCCAGAAGTAAATGACTTTTACTTAGCCACAGCTCAATACCCCTTTGCGCTTAAAAAAAAAACCACAAAAATCAAAAAACGAAAAAACTAAAAACAAAAACACAAGCCTTACAAAACTCTTGACACATTTTTATGGGAAGTGAAAAGCATAACTTAAAACTTTCATAAGTAGTTGAAAATTGCTATACAAGAAACTTAGTATTTAGATGGGATAGATTTTGATGCAGAACACTGACTAATGCTTTGGAGATATGTATATGTAAAGAAGGAAGTAGAAACACATGCAGTACAGGATAATACATGACCAAAGCTGCAAATGTATGTGTTAGGAGTTCAAGAAAGGAAGATTATTGCTACCCAGGGTGATAAGCACTGAGCTGGTTTTTGAAGGGTGTATAATAGCAAAGAATGCATTTTATGATCTCTGTGAGGACCAGTACTACCTGTTTTTGCTCACCATTATGTCCCAACACCTAGCACTGTGCCCGGCAGAGATATGGGGCTCAAGAAATTTTAGTTGAATGAATGAATGAATGAGTGAGTGAATGAGGAAGAAAGGAAAGAAAAAGATTTCAGGCAGAGTCCTGAGAAAAGGCACAAGAAGTGTTTGGGAATAGCAAGATTCTGTTAGAGGAGGTGTAATAATATTTGAATGGAGAGGAGTCACAGGTCACAGCAGCAGTCACTTAATTGGGGACTGGATTGTGGAAAACTGTTTGGATGTCAGTAAATTGTGCTTGCTTGTAAATGGCAGAGAGTGACCAGGGCTCTGCTTTAGGACTAGTGCTGCCATCGCTTGAAGGTGGGGTCAGTTAGGCTATGGAAGAATTGGATTAGGGTTGTAGCAGTGGGGAAAGAAAGGCCAGATGGGGAGAGGCTAGAAAGAATTGGTTGACTGGATTTGGGACTGAAGAGATGAGGGTAGGGAAGAGGAAGCAAAGGTGAATTCAGAGTTTCTGGCTTGGGTGACTGGGAGAGAGTGACACCTTTAAGTAGGTGAGGTACGTAAATCAGAAGGAAACTGCTTTTTTGCTATTCTGTTTTGTTTTGAGGATTGGAGATAGGAAGTAAAAAGGGGCTTATTATAATGGAGTCTTTGTCTTTTGTGATCTTAAGCAGAAAGATCAGACCGTGTCTGTCCTGGATATTTAAAATGTGGGGAGGTAAGTGGCACAACTGATCTCAAGTTCCTTTCTGGCTTTGTGATTTGAGCTGAATTTTTTATACTGAATTGTGAAATTCATTATGTCTTAGAAATATTTTTTTTAATTTTTCAAAGAATATTGCTTTTCTACAATGAAGAAATTCAAACCTACAGTGCTATAAATTTTTAATTGGCATAATTTTGTATATGCAGTTTTAAATGCTGATATTTTTTAATCATACATGAGCATTGTAAACCAATGCCATTTTTCAAAATCACCATAAATGTCTCTATATTAATAATATTTCAGGGAAAGGATATAGAATACTGTATTGAACATTTTTCTCTCTTTGGTCATTTTGGTTGTTTCCTATGTCTTGTCATTTTAAGTTGTTCCAATTCACATTACTGAAGCAAAGTAGAGCTGTGAATAATTCTTTTTAAAGCTTTAGTTTCAATTTACTTAAAAAAAATATTGTTTTGTTTTAATCAATGAAATACTTCTAGGAGCACCAAAGAATTTTATGTGGATTGAGAGTCATCAAAAATATTGCTCTATTTATTAAAAATATGTAACATCCCCAGTTTTTGACAACTTGAAAATGAAGCAGCATTGTTGCCTGGGGTAAATACCCGGAGTTCTTCATCTCATCGAAGAAGATTAACAATAGGGACACGTGAGTGGGTTAAGGAGCAGAGAGTTTAATAGGCAGAAGAAAGGAGAGAGAGCAGCTCTCCCTCTCTTGTGAGACAGAGGAGTCCAAAAGGGAAAGGCAGGCCTACCGCTGACCGCAACAGGTTTTATAGTCTGGCTTGAGGAAGCTGTGTCTGATTTACATAGGGCCCACAGATTGGTTCAACCAGGTGTGACGTTTACGTAGTGGGCGGGGAAGGCCGATCACCCCACCCTAATCTTATTATGCAAATGGACTTTCCACTTGGCCAGTGCCGTCTTTTTTGCTCCTCACTGTACATGTGTCTGGCAAAAAGAGAAGATGGAGCTGCCATTTTGAACATGCCTAGTCCCAGGTAGTAGTATTCCTACTGGCACAACTGCCGACATTCACCTGTGCAAGTTTCCAGCTTGCTTGTTTACGTGTGCTGCTCTCTTTTACAGGCTGCTGTTTGTTAAAAGAGAAAATGATTTTAGGGCTGCTTTTCATTAAAAGGAAACCCTTCCCGAGGACTCCCGTACCCTCAGTACCTGCCTAAGTAATTTCTTTTTAACTCGTATATCAAAAACATCTGGTAAATGATCACAATTATTTGTTGTTGACAGTGAATTCCTTTATAAGAAATAATTTGTGTAAACTATAAATTTCAATACGATATTTCCTTTATTGTTAATTTAATTTTTTGGTCTTAAATATGTTCACATCCTAGTGACAGATTGAAGAATTTGCCCGTTTAGACTTCTTTTTTTTTTTTTTAATAAAATTTAATTTTCTTTTGAGAACCGGAAAAGGTAGTTTATTTCAATTGGTCCCCATGATTGATGTACTTTAGTAATACATTTATTCAGTTTTGTATATCTGGAAATGTGGCATTTCAGTGAGACAACTTCTACAGAAAATTGGAAAATTGCATTCTGAAATATCAAAGTTTTATAATTTGAATAATTTATGGAAACCTTTCTAAAATGAATATACATTTCTGCCTTCTTAAAGAATTTACTGGCCAGGCATAGTGGCTCACGCTTCTAATTCCACGCTTTGGGAGGCCAAGGTGGGCAGATCGCTCGAGCAACATGCTGAAACCCTGTCTCTACAAAAAATACAAAAATTAGCCAGGCATGTTCCACATGCCTGTAGTCCCAGCTACTCTGGAGGCTGAGGTGGGAGGATCACTTGAGCTCAGGAGGTCAAGGCTTCAGTGAACCATGAGCGTGCCACTGCACTCAGCCTAGGTGGCAGATCAAGACCCTGTCACAAAAAAAAAATTTACTGATCACAATTTACTTTTTTTCTGTCATACACAGACTTCATCATTATGGATGATCATCTTTTTTTAAAAAAATTTTTCTATTTTTGAGATGGAGTCTTGCTCTGTTGCCAGGCTGGAGTGCAGTGGCGCGATGTCGGCTCACTGCAACCTCTGCCTCCCAGGTTCAAGTGATTCTCTTGCCTCAGACTCCCGAGTAGCTGGGACTACAGGTGCATGCCACCACACCCAGCTAATTTTTGTATTTTTTTTTTAGTAGAAACAGGGTTTCACCATGTTGGCCAGGATGGTCTCAATCTCTTGACCTCGTGATCCGCCCGCCTCGGCCTCCCAAAGTGCTGGGATTACAGGCGTGAGCCGTCGTCCCCGGCCCTGTGATCGTCACCACAAATTTTAGAGTAATTATTTTCCTTTTGAGAGCCTCAGCCACTTTATGAAATCTGAGGGTTAGCCTTTTATGTATGGGGGAATCGCTCATCATTCTGTTTTCTAACAAAGCTTTGCATATACTGTCTGTATAGCTCTCCTGCCTTCAGTACTAGCCATTGAATAATGGAGTTAATTTACACTGCTTGAGAATATTTCTGTGGGAGTGAATTTTAATTTTCCCAGTGCATTCCTGAAGAAGTCTCCTTTTGTTTTCATTAATCTGAGTCTCTAAGGGAGTTTTTATTAATTGACTTTCTCTAATGAGGGATGTTAGAATTACAGACCCTGATACTGGAAAGTGTCTTGATACCATCTGGTCTGTTGTTTGGCTTTAAGGCAAAGTGAAAGCACTTACCCATTTCACAGAAACAGCAGCTGACACCTGACCTGACCGGTATTTACCTCGGGTTAAGAATGTAATAAGTGGAGAATGGTTCCTCACCCTCTGGTGTTGTAAACCTGAACTTTCTTAGAAATCTAGACAACGCATCAAGGGACAGGATTGATAGTTGATATTGGGGTTCTCGCCTTCCTTTATGATCTCAACAAATGTCAAACTTTTTGCAGATGAGTAAGTAATAAAGATGTCAAGTTTCCTAATACATGTAGCTGCTTTGTAGTCTGTGGGTTTGCTTTCTGGCTGTGCAGAAAACAGTGAATTTCATGGAAAAAGTTGTGTTCTTTTCCTTCCCCAAAGAGGAGACACTCTGAGGGAAATGTTTTCTGTACCCAGACCCAATGCACTGAGAGGACAGATAGAACAGAGAACATGAACTAGGGCAAGCAGACCTTGAGAAACATTTGAACAGTTGAATGGGTTTGTCCAATAAGGATAACTAGAGTCATAGACTCTGTAGACTCTATATAATGGCTAGAACTGTGATAGATGATATTACATAAGAGCTGGAAAGAACTTTAGGAGCCATCTAATTCAGTGGCTTCATTTGATAGATGAGGATGTGGAGTCCCAAAGAGGCTACGACACCAGATTAGGGACATTGAGTGACCAAATTGGGACTGGAACCTTTTGGCACCCAGTGATCTTTAGTTCTACATCGGACTGCAGTGTGTGTGGGAAGCTTGTTAGATGTGCAGCCACTCTTCCCCAAGAAGTTGGCTTCAGTGTGTCTGTGGGTGGTTATGCTAAAGGGCTTGAGCAAAAACTCAGACTAGTGCCCTCATCTGAGGTTGGTATTTGTTATGCAGTTAGGACCTTTTTAAAATGTGATCATTATGAGTTCAGCCATAATAATCACATCTCATACAGAAACTTTATCATCTGACTGGAGGGGTGCGGATAGTATTCTAGTGATAGGGAAACTATTAGGTAATGTGTGGCCCAGCTGCATAGCTGATCAATTTCAACAAAATTTTACACACACACACACACACACACACACGGTCTCATTGTGTTTTGGAGGATACTGCTGTTTTAGCATTTATCACATTGTAATGATATCTTTACCTGTCTTCTCAGTAGACAGTGAGCTCCTTGTGGGTAGGGACTGGTGACCAATAGGCTTTTAGTAACTATTTGAGTGAGCAAGTGAATGAAGAGACAAAAAATGTCAGCAGTGCTGGTAAAACATTGAAAGGTTGGCATGCCTTATAACGATCTTATAGAATTTATTCATCCTATTTTTAAAGCAGTTAATTTTTTTTTGTATTGCAAGTACTCTGTGATGAATATGCTAACTTGTAATGCCTTGCTTAGAATAGGTAGTCATAAATTTTGTTGAATAAATGGATACTTGGAATGTAGCTTATCTTTTTGCTGAGGCGTTGGGAATTTTCACATGAAGCTTCTAATGTGTAGAATAAGGTATAACAATACTTCAAACAACAATTCCTCTGGGAATTGACTCACTTAAATTATAGTTTATTAGAAAAACCACAGACAAAATAATGGTACATCATAAACTTCATAAATCTGTGAGAAGAGATGCATATGTTGAGTATGACAGCAAGGCTTCTAGGCCCAGCTTCTATGTCCCTTCAAATTTGTAGGACCTGCACCTGTGGGGTGGTGGGTGATCCTACCCTTGTGAACGTTTGCTCTGATCCTTGGGCTCCCATTTCTTTGTTTTCCTGGTAAGGAGATGAACCTCCGTCCTCCTCCACTTGCAGGACTCCAAATGCTCCAATTCTTTTAGTTTCTTTCCTGTCAAAACAGAAAAGGGTTTGATTTTAGCTATTTACACTTACTGAATAAAAAGATGGATGGACCGATTTTCCCTTAATAGTTCATGAGTTTCATTGTAGGCATTGACCCATAATTTGCCAACCTTCTTAGAAGAAATCTGCAAATAGGTGGAGAGAATCATTCGTTCATTTGTTCATTCATTTGGAGATGAACCCATGGGTACTCTGAAATAATAAAATGTCCATGTTTTTCTCTGGCCACATGAGATCAAAAGACTTCTCCCCTCTGCCAAGACAAAGTGGGGACCCTTGTTTGGCTGTGGCTCTGGAAGCCTTTTCCTAGGAAATGCCAGAGTGGAGAAGACTCTGTCCATTGTCATTAACTTCAAGTTTAGGAGCGCACTCAAGCCTCAGATTTCTGCATAGTCTCTGAAGCGCTTATTTCTACTGTCTCCTCCCTTATCACTGTCCCCAGGTTGATGACCTTCCATTTCTCCTCTTCCACCCTGCTTTTGTTCCAAGCTGCCCAAATAAATATTTTTTACTTTCTAGCACATTTGATTATTTTAATTGATTATCAATTAATTTTTATTTTGAATTTCCCTCTAGCTAATAGTATGTATTATGTTTTCATTTTTCCCTCAACTCTGGTGAAGAAGGTTCTTACAAAGGAGCATGTTGTTGGAAGATGTCTTATTTATTCACAGTATTTCATTGTACCAAAGTTGGTGATAACCCAGCATGGTGTGAACAACTATCAGCAATTTTTCAATGATCTTGACATTTAAAAATGTATTTATTAATAGTAAGCTAGAAAACTATATGTGTAAGACTATATTATTTTAAATACATAAATAGTCTTACAAGTGTAAGTATTGTATCAAATGACCTTAAGATAGAGCTTGTTGGCTTCATATTTGTGACAATTCTGACTTTTGAAGACTTGTTCAAAATTGCTCTTGGTTGTGCAAAACTTTTGACTGAATTTTTTTAGTGTAACTTGAAGCTCATCCGTCTTTTTGTGGGATATAAAGGCTGGCCTACTGAGCTTCAACATACTGTGGGGTGGGAAGTCCTCTGGGTTAGGATTGCTTATTTTTTTTTCTACCTTTAACCTGAGGCTCTTGCCAAAAAAGAGGCATAACTTCTTCATTGTTGCTATCTTTGGATAGCAGCCTACTCTTAAAACAGCCTGTCTTTTTGAGAGACAGTGAAGGAGAGTGGGAACTAGATCCTCACCTATTTTTCCATTCTCTCATGTTCCATGTCCCAACTGGCTTTTTGGAACTATGGCCCTCTTCAACAAAACAGGATAAAAATTACCAGGGCCTAATCTCACTGTTGGGAAATAATTGGGCCTTTGTAGGGAAAGGATATTGTCTTCAAACATTTTATCTATACTTCGTTTATGGTACTTGGTAATTTCTTTTATCTTTTATAGTTATTTTGATATGTCTTTTCATCTTGATCAGTATTGTCCACCAGTGCAGAACATTGTTGAATTCTGTAGCCATTAGCTACATGTGGCTTTTGAACACATTTGAAATAATTGAAGAATTTTTAATTTGTTTCACCTTAGTTAATTTAAATTTAAATAGCCATGACTAGTGGCTACCATGTTGGAGAGTACAGATCAACTTAAGGATAATGTTTGTATTTGATTTACTTTCTCCTGTATTATTGTAGTATACCAATTTTATTTCCTGGTGTTTGGTGAAATAGGTTCATATGTGAACC
This sequence comes from Pongo pygmaeus, assembly GCF_028885625.2. Lineage (NCBI taxonomy): Eukaryota > Metazoa > Chordata > Mammalia > Primates > Hominidae > Pongo > Pongo pygmaeus. The sequence continues at coordinate 129,639,702 of NC_072373.2, read as the reverse complement.
ATATTGCTTTCAAAAGTACACGTGGCTAAGCTGATCTGATTTTTAGAAATTGTACATCTTTGAATTTGAGTTTGAAGTTGGCTTGTAATGGTTAGTATAAAACTGGAATTTGATGACTTGAATTCTTTTTTAAAAAATTTCAACTTTTATTTTAGATTCAGGGGTATATGTGCAGGTTTGTATACAAGCATATTTTGTGATGCTAAGGTTTGGGGTGTAAATGATCCTGTCACCCAGGTAGTGAGCATAGTTTCCAATAGTTAGTTTTTCAACACTTTACTCCCTTCTTCCCTCCCCACTTCAGTAGTCCTTCATATCTATTGTTGCCATCTTTTTGTCCGTGAGTACTCAATTGTGTAGTTCCCACTTATAAATGAGAACATGCGGTATTTGGTTTTCTATTCCTGCATTAATTCTTTTAGGATAATAGTCTCCAGCTTCATCCGTGTTGCTGTGAAGATAGAACGATTTATTTTCTTTTGGATATATACCCAGTAATGGGATTGCTGGGTTGAATGGTAGTTCTGTTTTAAGTTTTTTTGAGAAATCTCCAAACTGCTTTTCACAGTGGCTGGACTAATTTAGATTCCCGCCGCCAACAGTGTGAATCTGTTGTTTTTTGACTTTTTTTTTTTTTTTTTGAGACGGAGTCTTGCTCTGTCGCCAGGCTGGAATGCAGTGGCGCAATCTTGGCTCACTGCAACCTCCGCCTCCTGGGTTCAAGCAATTCTCCTGCCTCCGCCTCCTGGGTTCAAGCGATTCTCCTGCCTCAGCCTCCAAGGTAGCTGTGACTACAGGCGTGTGCCACCACGCCCAGCTAATTTTTATATTTTTAGTAGAGATGGGGTTTCACCATGTTGGCCAGGATGGTCTTGATCTCTTGACCTCGTGATCCGCCCACCTCGGCCTCCCAAAGTGCTGGGATTACAGGCGTGAGCCACTGTGCGTAGCCTTGACTTTTTAGTAGTAGCCATTCTGACTGGTGTGAGATGGTGTCTCATTATGGTTTTGATTGGTGTTTCTCTGATGATTAGTGATGTTGATCATTTTTTCATATGTTAGGTGCTTGTATTTCTTCTTTTGAGAAGTGTCTGTTCATGTCTTTTGCTCATTTTTTAATGGGGTTATTTTTCTCTTCTTCAAATGTTGAATTCCTATGGATTCTAGATATTAGACCTTTGTCAGATACATAGTTTGCGAATATTTTTCCCCTTCTGTATGTCGTCTGTTTACTCTGTTGATAGTTTATTTTGCTGTTCAGAAGCTCTTTAGTTTAATTAGGTCCCACTTGTCAATGTTTGCTTTTTGAGGACTTAGTCATAAATTCTTTCCTGAGGCTGATATTTAGAATGGTGTTTCCTAGGTTTTCTTCTAAAATTTTCCTTTTTTTTTTTTTTTTTTGGAGACACCTAAGTTGGAGTGCTGTGACATAATCATGGCTCACTGCAGCCTTGACCTTCTGGGCTCAAGTGATCCTCCTGCCTCAGCCTCCCAAGTAGCTAGGACTGTAGATATATGCCACCACACCTGGCTAATAAAAAAAAAATTTTTTTTTTGGAGACAGGGTCTCATTTTGTCACCCAGGCTGGAGTGCAGTGGCACCATCAGAAATCACTGCAGCCTTGACCTGCCGGGTTCAAGCAATTCTCCTGCCTCAGCCTCCCAAGTACCTGGGACTACAGGCATGTACTACCACACCCAGCTAGTTTTTGTAATTTTTAGGAGATGGGGTTTTGCTATGTTGCCCAGGCCGGTCTTGAACTCCTGGGGTCAAGGGATCGGCCTGCCCTAGCCTCTCAAAGTGTTGGGATTACAGGCGTGAGCCACTGCACCCAGCCTAAAGTTTTTTTTTTTTTTGTAGAGATGGAGTCTCCCTTTGTTGCTCAGGCTAGTCTCAAACTCCTGAGCTCAAGCAATCCTCCTGCTTTGGCCTCCCAAAGTGCTATTTCATAAGCATGAGCCACGGCTCCTGGCCTCTTCTGGGATATTTAGTTTGAGATCTTACATTTAAATCTTTAATCTATCTTGAGTTAATTTTTGTATACGGTGATAGATAGGAGACCAGTTTCATTCTTTTGCATTTGGCTAGCCAGCTATCCCAGCACCATTTATTGAATAGGAAGTCCTTTCCCTAATGCTTATTTCTGTTGATTTTGTTGAAGATCAGATGGCTGTAGGTGTGCAGGTTTATTTCAGGGTTCTCTATAATGTTCCATTGTCCTATGTGTCTGTTTTTGTACCAGTACCATGCTGTTTTGGTTATTATAGCCTTAGAGTAGAGTTTTAATTTGGGTAATGTGATACCTCTGGCTTTGTTCTTTTTGCTTATTGCTTTGGCTATTTGGCCTTATTTTGGTTCCATATGAATTTTAGAATAGTTTTTTTTCTAATTCTGTGAAAAATGATATTGGTAGTGTAATAGGAATAGTGTTGAAACTGTAGATTGCTTTGGGCAATATAGTGATTTTATCAATATTGTTTCTTCCAATCCATGAGCATGTAATGTTTTTTCATTTGTGTTGTCTGTGATTTCTTTTAGCAGTGTTTTGTAGTTCTCCTTGTAGAGATCTTTCATCTTGGTTAGATGTATTCCTAGGTATTTTAGTTCTTTTGAGGCTATTGTAACTGGGATTACATTTTTGATTTGGCTCTTAGCTTGAATATTATTGGTGTATGGAAATGCTACTGATTTTTGTACATGAATTTTGTATCCTGAAACCTTATTGAAGTTGTTTATCAGTTCCAGGAGCCTTTTGGCAGAGTCATTAGGATTTTCTAGGTATATCATTATATCTTCAGTGAAAAGAGATAGTTTGACTTATTTTCCTATTTGAATGCCTTTTATTTTTTCTTTGGTTGCTTTCTCTGGCTAGGACTTCTAGTACTGTGTTAAATAGGAGTGGTAAGAGTGGGCATCCTTGTCTTGTTTCAGTTCTTAAAGGGAATGCTTTCAGCTTTTGTTCATTCAGTATGATGTTGGTTGTGGGTTTGTCATAGATGGCTCTTATTATTTTGGGGTATGTTCCTTTGATGCCCAGTTTGTTAAGGATTTTTACCATGAACGGATGTTGGATTTTATCAGAAGCTTTTTTTGTGTCTTTGAGATGATCACATTTAAAAAAAATGTTTAATTTTGTTAATGTGGTGTGTTGCATTTATTGGTTTGCATATGCTGACCCAACCTTGCATTCCAGGAATGAAGCCCACTTCGTCGTGATGCATAAACTTTTTGAGGTGCTGCTGGATTTGGTTTGTTGAGGATTTTTATGGATAACTTGAATTATTTTTGCTTTCCCAAAATTTATTCAAAGTGAGTTTAAAAAGCTGAAATAACCATAGCTAAAAATTCCAAATTTAACTTCAAATTCTACCAGTGTCAATATTCATATTCAAGTAGAAAAAAATAAGGTATATTAGTCAAAAGTGTTGCTTCCATTAATCCAAGGATAAGAAAATCTCTTATTTAGAAAAAAGGTTACCTTAATCAATACTGGTAGGTGCATATTTATACACAGGCATACTGTGGAGATATTGCAGGTTTGGTTCTAGACCACCACAATAAAGTGAATACTGCAATAAAGCAAGTCACACAAGTTTTTTTGGTTTCTCAGTACATATAAAAGCTATGTTTATACTATACTGTGGTCTATTAAGTGTGTAATAGCATCGTGTCTAAGAAAGCAATGTATACCTTAACTAAAAATACTTTATTGCTAAAAAATGCTAATGATCATCTGAGCCTTTAGCAAGTTGTAATCTTCTTGCTGGTGGAGGGCCCTGCCCCAGTGTGATGGCTGCTGACTGATCAGGGTGGTGGTTGCTGAAGGTTGGGGTGGCTGTGGCAATTTCTTAAAATAAGACAGCAGTGAAATTTGCCATATTGATTCACTCTTCCTTTCATGAAAGATTTCTCTGTAGCATGAGATGCTATTTGATAGCATTTTACTTAGAGTTTTCAAAATAGGAGTTAATTCTCTCAAACCCTGGGGCTACTTTATCAACTAAGTATGTGTAACATTCTAATTTTTTTGTTGTCATTTCAATAATATTCACAGCATCTTCAAAAGGAGTAAATTCCATCTGAAGAAACCAGTTTCTTTGCTCATTCATGAGCAAAAGGTGTGAGCATGATAAAGTTGAATGAGAAGCAACTCCTCATTCAAGTTTTATCATGAGAATTTAGCATTTAGGCACTACTTCTAATTTTAGTTCTCTTGCCATTTCCACCACATCTGCAGTTACTTCCATCACTGACATCTTAAACCCCTCAATATTATTCATGAGGGTTGGAATCAACATCTTCCAAACTCCTGTGAATGTTAATATGTTGACGTCCTCCCATAAATCTTAAACCTTATGAACCAACCTCTGCTAACTTCATACTTTTATTCTGCAGCTTCCTCACCTCTCTTAGCCTTCATAGAATTGAAGAGAATTAGGGCCTTGCTTTGGATGAGGCTTTGGCTTAAGGGAATGTTGTGGCTGGTTTCATCTTCTATCCAGATCACTAAAACTTTCTCCATATCAGCAATAAAGCTATTTTGTTTTTGTATCATTCATATGTTCACTGGGGTAGCGCTATTAATTTCCTTCAAGAACTTTTCTTTTGCATTCACAGTTGGCTGTTTGGAGCAAGAGGCCTACCTAGCTTTTTGGCCTGTCTTGGCTTTTGATACACCTTCTTCACTAAGCTTAATTGTTTCTACCTTTTGATTTAAAGTGAACCATGTGTGACTTTTGCTTTTACTTGAACACTGAGAGGCCATGATAGGGTTATTAATTGGCCTGATTTCAATATTGTTGTGTCTCAGGGAATAGGGAGGTCCAAGGAGAGGGAGAGAGATGGGGGAATGGCTAGTTGGTGAAGCAGTCAGAACACATATGACATTTATCAATTAAGTTTGCCATCTTATTTGGGTACAGTTTGTGGAGACCCAAAACAATTACAGTAGTAATATCAAAGATCAATGACCATCATAACAGATACAATAATAATGAAAATTTAAAATATTGTGAGAGTTACCAAAATGTGAAACAGAGACATGAAGTGAGCACATGCTGTTGGAGAAATGGAACTGATAGACTTGCCTGATGCAGGGTTGCCACGGTTCTTCAATTTGTAAAAAAATGCACTAACTGTGAGCATGATAAAGTGAAGTGCAATAAAATAAGGTATGCCTATACTCTTCATTTTGGTTCTTTTGAGTTAGTTTTTGTTGACTTGTCTTGGACTGGTCAGTAAGGGGATTATAGGTATAGTTCATTTTGGATTCATGGGTATTTTGTTTACATTTACAATACAACACCACACTGGGAAGTTAAGAAATGAGTCTAGAACTTTTATTTCAAATCACTGCTGCTTTCTTTCTTTGGCATCTCTGTGTTCTTCTCATGAAGCCTGTGTAAAGAGACAGCTAAATTTGGTGCCACCTGTAATATAAATTTCAAAGTATTACCAACTTGCCTAATAGGGATAAAATATACAAATTCAGCATTCTTTATTTATCTAAGGCAAGTGACTATTGGCAGATTTTATGTAATGTAATGACATAGTTATGATAGTGTCATTTGAGTGGCAGCAAAAAAATTAAATGACTAATTCAAACATCTTTTGGGGATGGATTTTGGAAATATGTTGATATTTAGTAAATTAATGGTCTAGACTAAATTGAACTTAAAGCATTACTGAACAAACTATTTCATAATGAATACTCATTTCTGGTTTTGTATTACGTGTAGGACATTCTTCTAATCATAAGTATATGATACAGTCCCTGACAGAGAGACTTACATTGTAGTTGATTAAGTAGAATCAATACTTAAAATAATTTGCAATATTTGGTAGTATATGTAGTAGACTAAAAGAATGACTCAGACGGTAAGTTTTGAAAACTTTGAGAGAAAGGTGTTCCCTAGGATGATTGGAAAGGCTTCATGGAGAAGGTAGGATTTGCACTGGACTTTGAGCAAGGTAGAGTGTAGCAGAAAGAAAAGGAGAACACTCTAGACAAGGAAACCGATGTGAGTGGAGGCTTAGATTAAGAATACATATAGAATATTTGGGAATAAGGAATGGACATGTTTGTTGGAATGCAGATTTCCTATGGGACCTCTCAGTAGATATCAGCCTGGAAGCCAGGGGAATGTTGTGTAAGGCTTTGATTGCTGGGCCAAGGAATTATTCTAAAGGCAGTAAGAAACCATTAAACATTTTTGAATAGTGGGAGGATATGTGAGAACTGAGACTTTATGAAGACTAATATCTTTCTTGGAATACAGGATGATTGGGAAGGGGAGAGAGATTTTAAAAAGTACAGGCATTTCTCAAAAGAAGACATTTATGCAGCCAACGGACACATGAAAAAATGCTCATCATCACTGGCCATCAGAGAAATGCAAATCAAAACCACAATCAGATACCATTTCACACCAGTTGGAATGGCGATCATTAAAAAGTCAGGAAACAACAGGTGCTGGAGAGGATGTGGAGAAATAGGAACACTTTTACACTGTTGGTAGGACTGTAAACTAGTTCAACCATTGTGGAAGACAGTGTGGCGATTCCTCAAGGATCTAGAACTAGAAATACCATTTGACCCAGCCATCCCATTACTGGGTATATACCCAAAGAATTATAAATCATCCTGCTATAAAGACACATTCACACGTACGTTTATTGCGGCACTATTCACAATAGCAAAGACTTGGAACCAACCCAAATGCCCATCAATGATAGACTGGATTAAGAAAATGTGGCACATATACACCATGGAATACTATGCAGCCATAAAAAAGGATGAGCTCATGTCCTTTGTAGGGACATGGATAAAGCTTAAAACCATCATTCTGAGCAAACTATCGCAAGGACAAAAAAACCAAACACCGCATGTTCTCACTCATAGGTGGGAATTGAACAATGAGAACACTTGGACATGGGAAGGGGAACATCACATACCAGGGCCTGTCATGGGGTGGGGGGATGGGGGAGGGATAGCATTGGGAGATATACCTGATGTAAATGATGAGTTAATAGGTTCAACACACCAACATGGCACATGTATACATATGTAACAAATGTGCACGTTGTGCACATGTACCCTAGAACTTAAAGTACATATATAAAAAAAAAGTACAGGTGTGAGATGAAAAGGATCTGGACTTCTGTTGGCAAAATAGGAAGAGAAAGGGAAGGGATGAATTATAGTAGTAGCTTGTTTGACATATCAGAATTAAATATTTATTTGTTGGCCTATTGTGATTGAGAGATTTAATGCCTGAGTGACTGGGAGAAGCAAAGTGTTTTTTTGTCTGGAGGGCTGATGTGAAGGAAAGATGGGTTGAGTTTTAGATATTCTGAGTTCCAGGTGACGGAAGGGGCTCTAGATGGTGGACCCAGCAGGTAGCCGAGATGGAGAAGACTGACACTGGCTCTCAAGTGGAAGAGACATCACTTTTCCATAGGGTCGTCAGTTAAATTCATGACGTTGGCTAAGAGAGAAGATCTACAGATTGATGACTGTATCCTGGAGATGTTAGGGGATGAAGAGAGGGGGAGGAGCCAGTGTGTCTTATAATACAGAAAGTTCATGGAGAACGAAAACTGAAAAAAGACCACTGGATTTAAGATACTTGAGAATTGTGAGCTATGTTTGAGAGGAATAGTTGGAATCCAAAGTACACAAGTAAGTTTATGACTAAAATATATGATAAAGAAATAAAAGCAAGTAGTACAGGCCATGTACTTGTTATATTCCTGTTGGTTCTTTCTTTGCCTGCTCTTTAGTGTGTTCACTTAAATGGTCTGGCAGGCAGATAAAAGGAGGTGGAACTTAAAACTGTCCAATTAGTTCTGTTTTTTTTTTTTTTTTTTGAGATGGAGTTTCACTCTTGTTGCCCAGGCTGGAGTGCAGTGGTGCGATCTCTGGCTCACCGCAAACTCCACCTCCCGGGTTCAAGTGATTCTCCTGCCTCAGCCTCCTGAGTAGCTGGGATTATAGGCAAGCACCACACTGCCTGGCTAATTTTGTATTTTTAGTAGAGACGGGGTTTCTCCATGTTGGTCAGGCTGGTCTCGAACAGCTGACCTCAGGCAGGCTGCCCACCCCGGCCTCCCAAAGTGCTGGGATTATAGGCGTGAGCCACCGCGCCTGGCCACTAGTTCCCTATTAAGAGACTAGTTAGAGTAACTAGAGGGCATTAGGATGAAACCATTAGTTATTTGGATTATACCATGGATCAGATTAGTTATAAGATAATTGAAATTTGATTGTAAATTTCATGAAATTAAAGATGAACATTGATGTTACTGAAAATTATACTTTGACTAAATACTACGTTTTTTGTTTTTCTTGTATCTTAGTTTCTATGCAGATTTTGGACCGCTGAACTTGGCAATGGTGTACAGATATTGCTGCAAACTAAACAAGAAACTAAAAGTGAGTATTGTAGTGATATTTATAATTTGGAATTAAAACATTTGAACCATAGGATCTGCTCAGTGGGGTTGGTGTGCACACAACATTTAGTCAGGTAATCTTGATCTCTGGAAATTTATGTGAGTAGTTCACCTAGAATTTGAAAGTGATCCTCCTGATTATGCCACAAAGGACATGTTAACCTCTTTCAGTTTTCAGAATGAATTGCAATATGAGCTGAATGAAGTCACTGGAATAGTGATCTAAGAAAGAAAGCACAAATCCTTTTAGGTTGTTGTTAATGAGTCTCTATCAAATTCCCTCCTAGGATAATTTTTCTGAAACCTTCAGATGTGCCTGTAGACCCTGTTTCCAAGTGATGAACAGGGCTTATCATGGCTGGAGCTGTGTGCATAACATTTTCTGTTTGGTCAAGATTGAAATTTTTTGCATGTTTCTTAAATGTTCTGTGTAGTTAACAGCCAAGTGAGATTGATGAACCAGCAGCGACAGAGAGTGGAATTTACCTGAGATGATAGAATTCAGGTCATACATTTAGTATTCATCTATAGTTTTGATTTCACATGGGTATCTGGTTTCATTTTCTGTACTTCTATGTGGATTTTGGCATGTGGCTTTTTTTTTCTTCTTCAAGCATATGAGGAAACTCATCTATATACCTAGTTTTAGTAAACTTATCACACAGAAAGCAATATTTATCTCCTTGTCTTCCAATTTCTAAATGAAGATCTTAACTATTTCACTTTGAAAGACAAAATGCTATACAGAGGACTCTTAAGGATAAATACTAAATTATAGTGCTCAGGTATTTTACTCTTTCTGCTGGGTAAAATGTTACTGGTGTTACATAGTACAATGCCTTGGACATATTAACTCTTCTGTGATTATCTTTTGATTTGATTGGTTTTTAATGAACTTAGGTATAAAAAACAGTCTGATAGAGAATTTCCTGTAGAATATGTTGTATCCTTATGACTTTACAAATTTTTGCCATTGATTTCAAAGTGAGAGGTGGACATGGAATTACACCAAAAAGAATCAATAATCATATAACATATTAGGTTGGTGCAAAAGCAATTGTGGTTTTTACAATTACTTTTAATGTTAAAAACCACAATTACTTTTGAACCAACATAATAAAATCTGTTTTACTTAACTTTTGTAGGAATTAACTTACAAAGTTGTCTGACTTGAAAAGATACATGTAAATTCCTTTAATTAAGCCAGATCTGTTTTTTCAGAAAAGAAGCAGTGTTTTAGAAAGTAAAATAGAGGCTTTTGCAGTCATCTAGGAAGTAAATAATATCCTTTTTATATAAAATGAACTTTTAATGGCTGAGTAAACAAGAAAAGGATAATTAATAAATAATGGAAGTCTATTTTTTTCTTTTGAAAACCAAGGAATTTCTTTGCTGTCTTGATTAGTCATTAGTATGTAGTTGGTATGAATTGGGTATTATAATTAATCTGGGAACTGAGTACTATCTAGGGTAGCCAAAGAGAAAGGAGTCATTATCAGGAAAGTAAAATCACTGGTCTGACTCAGTGTTCTACTTATAGCAGTTGCACAAGAGTAGATGGGTTGAGTTGAGACTATTTTTTCTACCATTTTCTACACTGAACAGTATGGTAAGTATACGTATGTAAACTTGTTTCTATTTGCTTTCATTTATAATGCTTTGTTTCAGCATTATTAATAAAGTTTAAATACTCTCCTTGGTTCGTTTTAGTGGTAAGGTTATCTGTTGGTTGTCTGGAATGACATATGTAGCTTTACGACAATTAATGGGCACTGCATTACTTGCTGAATGATTGAATTTTAAAAACCCAATTGTTGATAAGTCATGAGTTATCTCAATGAAGCATACTACATAGAATCTCTAATTAGGAGAAAAAGATTTACTGTACCAATCCAAAGTTGGAATTGCCTCAGTTTTGTGGAATCTTAGTTTCTTCATCTGTAAAACAGGAATTATAGAACTGTCACAGGGTGGTGGTTAGTATTATATTAGAAAATATATGTGTCTTAGTCTGTTTTGCATTGCTATAAAGGAATACCAGAGGCTAGGTAATTTATAAAGAGAAGTGTTTTATTTGGCTCACGGTTCCACAGGCTGTACATGAAGTGTGGCACCAACATCTGCTTCTGGAGAGTCCCTCAGGAAGCTTTCACTCAAGGCAGAAGGTGAAGGGGAACAGTCATGTCATATGGCGAGAGAGGGAGCAAGGGAGAGGGGAGGGAGGTGCCACACTCTTTTTAACAACCAAATCTTGGGGGAACTAAGAGTGAGAACTCACTCAATCCCCTCAGAATGGCACCGAGCCGTTCATGAGGGATCTGCCCCCATGACCGAAGGCCCCACCTCTTAACACTGGGGATCACGTGAGATTTGGAGAGGACAAATATCCAAACTATATCAATATGTAAAAGCTTTGTACATTTTAAAGTCCTATACATAATGAAGTTACCAATGTAACATTTGTGAATTTTGATAGGGAATATAATAAAGACAGTTCTACAAAATCGATGAACACCTGTTTCTCAGCCTTAAAGCTATTGTTTCCGTATGGGAAAGCTGTCCAATATAATTTTAGGAATCTAAATGACCATTTATTCAAGACTCAGAAAGGGAGGCCTGGGAAAGGTGTGTGACTTGCCCAGTGCAGCAGGCAAAGTCAGGGCTAGATTTCATGGCTCTTGACCACATTTTTCCTGTTCTTCTTTCCACCTTCAGTAGGAACCATAGCCTCTGGTTTACAATTATCCTTTGTTCACTCTTAGCATTGCCCCAGCTGCCTGACCTTGTTGTCCCACGCTGACTTTGAGGCTCCTCTGCCTCTTTCATTGCAGTAAGTGTTAGGGCCATTCTGTCTGCTTCACTTCCAGGAACCCAGACTCCAGATTCTCCCGCTTGGAAAATGCCTTTGTTACTCACTTTGCACATTCTGTCCCTCTCACACTACTGGGATTGCTAGACCTTCAGTTTCCCTGTTCTCTCAGTCCACTGGCACCCTGCTGATGTCTCTTGCCTGCAGCCCATGGTCACTTACTTCAGTAAGGTCTTGGGTACTTTGCTTTCTTGTCTTTCTGCCTTGCCAGCTCTCACCCTTGTTGTCTTCCCAGTGGATGATTTCATGCACTAATTTACTGGGAAGCAGCAGTACCCTTGCCACTCCCAGCCTTTACTCTACCATACCAGCTGTTCCATGCATTTGCTCATGAAGACCAGTCTGACTGGGATGCCCTTACCCTCTGGCTTGATAGCTCTTCATTCTTTAATACCTTGTCCAGCCACCACCCTTTAGGAAGCATCTTCTTGTCCTTTTGGACTGGATTGAGGGTGCCTCCCTTGTTTTCCCATCATTCTCTGTGCAGATCTGTATCGTTGATGAATTGTAATTACCTGTTTGCACCTGTCATTCTCACTAGACTATGACCTTCTAGAGGGTGGAAAGTGGAGGATGTCATATATCTTTGTGTTCTCAGTGCCTAGTGCAGGGACAACAGACACACAGAGACTTCTTTTGACTTTGTCATGATCCCCTTAATTTGCAGATCCCCCTTTCTCCTTTTGCTTCCAGAGGTTTCAGAAGAGCCTGCCTCCATCCTTCCTGTGTGCTGATTTCTTAACCCTTTGTTATCTAACTTTTGCCTTCCCTACTCTACTGAAACTGCTCTAATAATGTCTTAAATGTTGAATCTGATGGCACTTGCTGGATCCTCAAACTCCTTTACTTCTCTGAGTAATTTCGCACTGTGTTAACCAGTAACTTCGTCTTAGGATTCTTCTCTTGTGTGATTTCCCAGTTCTTTTAGGCACATTTCATTTTTCAGTTTGGAAATTTTTATTCCTTCCAAGAAAGCTTGTATGATTTTTCTTCCTCATTCTGTGCTTTATATAGATAGGTAATATTTTGCTGTACATTATTCCAATCCCAAATTTCTGATTTTTGAAATGAGAAGGTGTTTTTTTCCAGTTGATGATTTGAGATGGTGATTTATCGCTATTTTTGTGTTTATGTGTCCATATGCATTCTATTCCCAATGTCCTTATTTTAATTATGTCAATTAGAATGGAAAATTATCCCATCAAACATATGCTTAGATTAAAAATCCAAACATAAAAGGCATCATCACCAATAAAAAACCTGCTGCTTATTTAAACTGTACTTTAAAAAATTGTCAGTACTAGGAATTAGGCAGTAATAGGTTGCTGTTTGGTCTTTCCCCTAGGATAGGGGAAGCAGTCAAAAGAGGGAAGATGCATTGAAGTGAGAACAATTTGTTAAACTGTGTATGTTATTTAGTGTTAAATGTCATCAATGATTGATAGCCTTGAGCCGGAATTATTATTCTGGTAATTCAAGGGATCCATAAACCCTTGAAATTATATGTACAATTTTGTATGTATTTACATTTTTCTTCTGGGAGGATTCATGGCTTTTTTTCAGGTTCTCAGAGGGATCCTTGACACAGACATGCTAAGAACACTGGGCTAAAGTCTTCTGAAAAAGAAGACTTTACTAACAAAAGACAAAGTTGTGGTATTTTGAAAAAACTGAATACCTTCCTCAATCTATTTTTTTGAGATGGGGTCTCACTGCGTCACCTGGGCTGGAGTGCCATGGTGTGGTCATAGCTCACTGCAGCCTCAAACTCCTGGGCTTTGATGATTCTCCCACTTCAGTCAACTGACTAACTGGAAATATAGGTGCACCCCACCCAGCTAACTATTTTTTTTTTTTTTTTTTTAGTTTTTGTAGAGTCAGGGACACACTATGTTGATCAGGCTAGTCTTGAACTTCTGGGCTTAAGCTATCCTCCCGCCTCAGCCTCCCAAAGTGGTGGGATTACAGGCATGAGCCACTGTGCTTGGCCATCAATACAGTTTTAACTATTGATTTCATTTTCCTCTGAGAAAAATAAAACCTGAGCATGGAGAAAAAAAAATCTCTGAAAAAAGGGGACATTTTCTAGGGCAGTGCTTTTTCTTTTTTTTAATACCTGCTGTTATGAATCAACAGGATAATTACAGTAATCTTGAGGACTATTTTAAAAAAGGATTAAAGGAATATTCACAGAAATGTAATTTTAAATTTACAAAACATCCCACATAGCCCTTTCAGGGTAAAAGGGGAAGGGGGTGGGTATCATGGAACCAACCATTATATTGAAGCATTGGAAGTACCTGGCAGATGGTGGGGCTTAGGGAATGTCCTTGTTGCTGAATGAATCAGTGCCATAATCCTATCCTGGAAACCAGACACCTGCCACCCTATCAGGGGGTTATATACACCAGAACTCTTTTGATATAATGACTAGACCACCCTATTATAACTACAAAAACATGTTGAGATTTCTTCGTGTGATTCTCTCCTGTTTCTGGCTCACGGGTTTGTGGGGAAGAAAAGCAAGCTACATTCTGGAGATAGTTCATGTAGTTTAAAGAGGTTCTAGGGGCTCCAAAGCAATGTCAACTCCCATAGGAGAGAGCATATACAGAGTTTGCAAGGCAAGAACCCCTTATGCCTGTTAGGAATCCTCAGGCAGGAAGAACCCCGTTTATAGAGAATCCCATGTGCCTTCAATTATTGATTATTAACACGATAAAATCATCTTCATGAGCAACTTTTCTCTGACATTTTGACTTCTGCTCTAATCAAATGTGCCATTTCATTAATGAAATGTATTCGGTTTGAAACAAAATGGGCCACACAGACACCTTTTTCGTTTTAAAGAAATGATTCAATCTATTTCATCTTGGCACTAGATAAAAACATAAACCATATTTTGTTTTGTACAGCCAAAGAACATTTTCCAGAGTATTCCTTTCCTGAGAAAGTTGGAGGTAAAACTTGTAAAGGTCATGGCTGCTCACAGGAAGACCTGCTCATTTTATCGCTTTTGCAGTGAGATGACCACTGATTGCTATGGAGATGCTGATTGCTGCGGCCATTACTGGGCTAGCCTAGCCACCTGTAAGAGAATGATGCCTTGGTCATTGTGGTCCCTGTGCTGTGATCTCCTTAATATGACCATGATCATTGACAGAACTTGCATGTTTACGAGGTGCATGGGCTCTATTTTTATTAAAGAGCATATTATCCAGGCTGCATTAATGTCTTCCTTAGCTCAGTCAGACTGATTCATACAGCTTAATTAAATACAGCATTCTAACCAAATAACTTGAAGATTTTACTTTTCTGTGTTTCTTTAAATTGACCATTAACTCTTTTTTTTTTTGGCTTTGGCTTTGAGCCTAATTGCATCACCTTTTGTTACTGAATGGTTAAGTAGTTTGTGCTCTCCTGACTGAAGCTGAACAAGTGCATGATTTGTGTTTGTTGCCATAATCCAAGCGTAGCCTGAGCTATTTGTTATTTGTGCAGCTTGTCATTATTTTTTTCTCTCTCCAAGTTGCTGTGGCTTGTGTTTTACAAGGAGTGATCCCACTAGAATATAACCTTTCACATAGCTTTTCTTTCCAAGATAGAAAATGTCTGGGGTCAATACCCTTATCTTAATTTGTGTTGTTCTATCATAGCAGTCATTGTACTTTGGTTTATAAGTACCATTAAGTATTTATGATATACACCTATGATTTACATAACGGGCAAAACTTTGACTCTCAGGTAAGCAATACAGAAATTTCTGTAGGTTTGATTATGTTAATTGATAGATAGTCAATACTAAATTCCACCTTTTATCTACTTTTTTTTGCCTTGTTAAATGAACACTTACTGTACCTGTAATTAGTATCATTTTATTGGTCCTTGTGTGCTGTAAATGCATCCCTATACAGTTATTCTCCTCTGTTTGTAATAAGCCTTGGCCAATATTTTGCATTAAATATTCATTAGCCTTTGAGGTTAGAGAGTGGGTTTCTTCTCCCGTTGTCACTGCATTGCTCAGCAAAGTGTTTGACACACAACAGCTACTCAGTTCATGCTGATGGAACCCATAGAACCTTCTGCAGCCGCAGTATCCTGGCACCCAGATTTAGCAAATTGGTTACTTGTGGCCTGCATTCTGTCCACAGACATGTTTTCTTGAGCATAAACACTGTTTAAAAAATTTTAATTCACAGTCAACATCTGCAGTTTATGAAAGCTTCAATTTTGGCTTCTTTTAAATAGTGCAATATCTGACCGTTCTGCACCCAGATTCCCTCACAAGAGCAGTAGGTTGGAGCTTACTGCGCTTTGGATAGGGAATGCTTTTCTTATTTACCAGCTGCCCCACTTCAGATTCTTGGCACCTGAGAACATCTGAATTTGGAACTTCTGGAATAATGACATTTAAGGCAGCTTAATTACGGAATCATTAAAGGGACTTGTTCCTAAGGTGTTATCACCTGGAATGCATGAACTTACAAATTGTAATAAGGTTTGCTGAGGAATCTGGGGAAATGTGTTTTTTGTAAAATGCTTTTAAAAGGCTTATTGCCTGACTTAGAATTCCTTTTTAAGAGAATGTAGAGTTCTTTGGGGACTACTTGACCAGATGGACAGTGTTTTAGCTTCATATAAAAGATTCCCAGGAGTGGGACCAGTTAGATGTTTATGTAGTGCTTCTCCAAAATTTAGCCATATCTTAGAGTAGTGGATTTCAATGTGTGGTGTCTGGACCAACAGTGTCAGCATTACTAGAAAACCTGTTAGAAATCTAAATTCTCCGGCCCTACTGAATCAGAAATTCTGGAGGTGAGACCCAGCAATCTGTGTTTTAATAAGCCCTGCAGGTGATTCTGAACCAATCTGTTAAGAGAATGAAATATAATACAATAATAATATAATATGGTTTAGAGTTAGATTTAGTTATTTCTGAAAAGTCTTAGTACTATTGACCAATTCAACCTGAGAATTATTTAAATTCTGAAGCATGAAACTTGTTATGGCCTCATAATTAATATTTACACAAATTATCAGGCTCAGTGAGAAAGTTTTGGATTGATCCTGCTTACTACTCTTGCTGTGTAAATGTTCATCAAAGGCCCTCTCTGACTCTGGGCTTATGTTCTCCTTGTAAAACACAGTATGCTCATTATATTTTAGCCTTGCCCAGGACCCCTAGTCTGGGAGACATTATGTGTCTGATTAAACTGGACCCCTCTGGTGCCATTCCTATTGCTTTGGAAAATGGTGGAATGTCATAAGTGAGCAATAAATGTGAGCTGTTGTTGCGGTTATTATAGAGGGCTGGCTATGTCCATTTCAGTTTAGAAAGTTCAGAAGGGTATTTGCTTTGTAATCCCCGCACTTTGAGAGGTCGGGGTGAGCAGATCACTTGAGGTCAGGAGTTCAAGACCAGCCTGGCCAACATGGTGAAACCCCATCTCTACTAAAAATACAAAAATTAGCCAGGTGTGGTGACACCTGCCTGTAGTCCCAGCTATTCAGGAGGCTGAGGCATAAGAATTGCTTGAACCTGGGAAGTGGAGGTTGCAGTGAGCCAAGATCATGCCACTGTATTCCAGCCTGGGTGACAGAGTGAGACAGTATTAAAAAAAAAAAAAAAAAAGAAGAGTATTTGTTCCAGTTTCAAGATAGAAATCTAAAACATAAGGTGGATGGTGGCTGGCTGCAGATTGTGATTTGTAATGGGTCATGTGCTGTGCTGCTACAGAGCCGGCAAATAGTCCAGAGGTCTTAGTATTCTTTCTGTGACCCTCTCTATTTTATATTTACACTGTATTTATTGGAATTGACCAATTTTAAACTTCACTTTGCTATGGCATACAGTGTTTTTGTAACCTGTGAGCTTCTTGTGTAAAGCAGAAAGTAATCTGTAATAGAGCAGGTAGCTCATTGAAAGCCTGTGGCTATGGCGTAACCTTGCAAGTGTTCTCCTTGAAGGGCCCACTCATCATATTTGCTTTGTAATCCCTGCACTTTGAGAGGTTGGGGTGAGCAGACCACTTGAGGTCAGGAGTTCAAGACCAGCCTAGCCAACATAGTGAAACCCCATCTCTACTAAAAATACAAAAATTAGCCAGGCGTGGTGACACCTTCCTGTGGTCCCAGCTACAGAGGAGACAGACCAGAGTAAGGAAGAGGCCACTGTCCAATTTAGAGGCATGATATTCTCCTGATATTAGGGCAGAATCTGAGAAAACATTGACTAGGCTCATACATAGATTCCTGTCCTGTTGTCTCCAAACTGTGACTTTGTCTGCATGGTAAAGTTCTTCCATGAAAGATCTCAAAAGAGAAGTTAATGTTCCATAGAAGGTACTTCAGTCATCAATGTCTCCACTGGGTGTTAGTATTGCTTCTTCTAGGGTGCTTTGATTATGTAATAGTATTTTTTAAGTGGGGGACTTGCTTACAATTTGAGAGGAAAAAACATTAAAGATTTTTTTTTTTAAATCAGCCCTCTCATATAAAACATCAACTAAACAATTGACAAAATATTTTGTTATCTCTCAAATTTTTATTCCAATGCCAAAGTATCTTCTCTGTTGAACAGCATCACTGGTATAAAACTGTGGGCCAGGATGACCATAAGAGGGAGGCCCAGTTGTGAAAAGGAAGGACATTAGCACAAGGCCTAATTTTGAGATTAGCAAATTTGAGATTAACTAGGAAATTAATTAGGAAATTAGGACAAGGTCTAATTTTGAGATTAGTAGATTTTTCTCTGCTCTCATTGACTTTGAATTCGTTTTGATTCCTCGAGTGAGAGAACTCACCTCTCAGTGATTTGACCTCGGAGATGCTGGCCAAGCTTCGCTAAGCAGGAAATCATTTCTTGGCTGGTGTGCTTTTGAAACTTAACCAAGGAAACTGAATTCCAAAAATATCTAAGCAAAGTAAATGCTAGCAGCTTTAAACATTTTCCTAAAAATCAGGCAGAAAGCTCTAAAAAAAAAAGTCAGTTATGTTTGCTTCCTGTGGGGAGTTTCTCATAGGAAATATTTTTAAATAAAATTTCTAGGAAGATTTTGTGAAGACCATTCTCTATCTGATGTAATTTATGAAAGCTTATAAAGTTTAAGCATTCTTCTAAAATCTTTAAAGTGTTAATTTGCATTATATTTACTTAAAGAATATTTATAGCTATACAGTGAAAAGAAAGTCTTCCTCAGAGTTCTGTCCTTTAGTTTTATGGTTCATGTTCCAGGATAAGTCTCTGTATTCTATATACTTTAGAATGAGAGACAGAGAAAACAAAACCAAGTAAACACAAAAGATTCTACTCCCCCCAACCCCCTCCAAAAAAACCCAAGGAAGAAATAAGCATCAGTGATGAAAGAACAGCACTATGACTTGTCCCTTTCAGCAAGTAGATTTGTAAAATAAATACAGTTTCACATTATTAAACAATAGCAGTAGTTTGTCATAAAACCTAAATTCTTAGTAGAAAAGAGCATCAAAAATGATAATGCAGACTTGAAGATAGACTGTTGATATTTTCTTCCCCACAGGTATTTTAGGGAATTAGGAAATGTAAATAGGGAGAGGCTGGGAGCCATGAGAGCATCGAGTCCCTATGCTCAGTCTGACTCATGTTTATTGAGAGCCTGGCCTGTGTAAGGCAGTATTTAGATATTTGCAATTCAGAGATGATAGGAGATGCTTAGGTCTGAAGAGCCTTTATTTCCTTTTTGGTAAATCAAACATAACTTATTGATGGGGAACAAATAAGTGGCAAAACCAACCAACCATCCAACAGACAATGAGACAATGAAATAAAACAGAAAAAGGAAATGTTCAGGCAGTCAGTAGTTCCAAATTGAGAAAGCAAGGAATCAAGTGTCAGCACCATTGGTTGTAACCTTTACATCCCTAGGTAACTTCAATGCATCAACTCAACTGAGCTGAATTAAATGCTGTGCCTTTGTTCTCTCTTTATTTCATAGGAGTATTTGTATAAACCTGTCAGGAAATAAGAGCGTTGGCAATAAGATACTTTCTTTGAGTCAAATACTAATTTTTTTTGTTTGATTTTTGTTTGTTTGTTTTTGAGACAAATTCTTGTTCTGTCGCCCAGGCTGTACTGGTGTGGTGTGATCATGGCTCACTGCAGCCTCCATCTCCTGGGCTTAAGTGATACTCCTATCCAGTCTTTTTGTAGAGATGAGGTCTTACTATGTTGCCTGGGCTAGTCTCAAATTCCTAGCCCTAAGTGATTCTCCTGCTTTGGCCTCTCAAAGTGTTGGAATTACAGGCATAAGCCACCACACCTGGCTTCACATACTAATTTTTAAAAGTTTAACAAAAAGGGCACTACTGGCCGGGTGTCGTGGCTCATGCCTGTAATCTCAGCACTTTGGGAGGCCATGGCAGGTAGATCACTTAAGCCCAGAAGTTTGAGACCAGCCTGGACAACATGGTAAGACCTCACCTCTACAAAAAATACAAATACTAGCCAGGCATGGTGGCATGTGCCTGTGGTCCCAGCTACTCAGGAGGCCGAGGTGAGAGGATCGATTGAGGCCGGGAGGTCAAGGCTGCAGTGAGCCAAGATCATGCCACTGCACTCCAGCCTGGGTGCTGGGTGACAGAGCAAGACCCTGTCTCAAAAAAAAAAAAAAAAAAAAAAAAGGTGAAAGATAAAAGGGTACAACCATTTTCAGATAATGTGATTCTAGGAATTCGAGACCAGCCTGGCCAACATGGTGAAACTCTGTCTCCACTAAAAATACAAAAATTAGCCAGGCATGGTGGTGGGTGCCTGTAGTCCCAGCTGCATGGGAGACTGAGGCAGGAGAATGGCTTGAACCTGGGAGGCGGAGGTTGCAGTGAGCTGAGGTTGCACCACTGCACTCCAGCCTGGGTGACAAAGCGAGAATCTGTCTCAAAAAAAAAAAAAAATACACACACACACACACACACACACACACACACACATATATATATATATATATATATATGATTTTTGGTTATAAAAGAAATGCCTGACTTGGAGTGATGAAGATTTCCTGGCTCATTGGAGGGATACACTTTCTGTGGTTACATGGTAAAGCCAGAGTGTTGCAGTTTCATCTTAGAATGGGCTTCAGAGAAGGTAGAGTTTTTTTTTTTTCTTTGTAGACAATAGCAGGATCAAGAAAAGTACATAGTTGAGCTCTATTTACCTTTTTTAAAGAGGTTCTAAAAGCAGAGATTTTCTGTGTTGTAGTCAATGTATAAGATAGAAAAAGCTGCTTTTATAGTCAATGTGAATTTATAGACAAATACTGAAATGTACTTTTGTGCCTGTGTTTTTTTTGCTAGCTCATTAAAGACAGTTTATGTGCCTATATTTAGAAAATCAATTGTCAAAATACATAAATTTTGAAAAGTGAGAAAATCAAGCAGACTTCATTGAGTTACATTGTGTTCTCGTTGTCTTATACTTATTTGAGTTTTGATTAATAATTTGATTTCATTTTACCAGATCTTTTTGTCATTTCTTTTCATGTTTAGCATGTGTACAACATACCATGTTGATTATTTTGAACTTAGTTAAATACTTGAGCATGCAGCGTATTGCCTGGCATATAACAGGTGCTTAATAACTGTCTGAATTCATGAATTTAATAGATGGCTATTGTAATGTGTTGTATGAAGATGTTTGCTGATATAATTTTTAATGGTATTTTTCCACTAACCAAGTATTTTCAGATATTAAAAGGGGGTTGTTATAGAACATCCCAGAAAGAAAATATTAATATTAGTCTTTAAAAATACGATTTTTTAGAGATCATAGTAGACTCGTTGACATCTAAAAAAATTGTGTTATATGAAAACTATAGATAATATTCCTGGGAGTTGGAGTGGCATGTAGGGGTAAGGTTAAGAGAGATGATGTTTGCCTTCTGTATATGTTAACTTTGTCTCTATGGTTACACTAACTCTTTTTATCTCCTCTTTCTAGTCATACAGTTTGTCAAGAAAGAAAATAGTGCACTACACCTGTTTTGACCAACGGAAAAGAGCAAATGCAGCATTTTTGATAGGTGCCTATGCGGTAAGCACCTTCTTCATGATTATTTTGTATAATCAGGCCAGTGAAATGCTAACACTGTCAAAGAAAATCCAGACCAGTTTTTCAGTGGGATTGAGAGATGGTGGAGATTATTAGCAGTTTGGGAATTGATCTGTAGTGAGAAACATGGACTAGCAGTGGTGGAATGTTTACTCTTTAGATTTTATTTTCTACCAGTTAATGAGAGAATCTTGGGACTGCAATATGTAGCTTGAATTCCACAGTTATATAGGTATTTTAATAAAAAGAATACCTACCAAGGACACTGCTAGGAAAAAAAAATGTGTGTGTGCATGTGTGTATGTTTAAATGCATGAAATGTGGTATTATGGAAGATTTTAAAAGACTGTTGAAGTGTTCGTTTTTTGGGAGAAGAGGAAATCCTAGATTGCACAGGGGAGGATTGTTATTATTTTTATCAATCCATTCATTCATTTATACAATTGTTTGCAGTAGGCAAACTGAATATAAATCCTGCATATATTATAGCTTCCCTAATAACTACAAGAGACTTTTCCAAAACTAATTTCAATTAGAAATTTTGTTCTCTGCAGACACTAACATGTCAGTATGAATTCCGCATGACCATGCTATGGAGTTTTAGAGTGGTGATTCTGGAATTTTCTATATATGCTGTGATTGGGCAAAAGCTTAGAAAGCAGAAACCATCAGAGCTAAAACATACTTGCAGAGATATGTGTGATACCAGTTGGGAATATGCTGGTTTAAAGGCAGGGAGCAGAGAGGTATCATTTCCCCTCATCCTTGGGGAGGGCTCGTGCTCCTCTGAAGCCATGGAAGCAACCCTGCTGAGTGACTTTTCAAGGGCCTCATTCTAAGGACCTTGAGGGAAGAGGGCACCAGCTACTAGACCTCAAACTGCTCCATCAACCCAAAAGCTCTAGGGGAAAAAGCCCAGCAGTGTTGCTGGAAAAGCTGTCAGCTGTTGCAGGGTGCAGGCTGAGAAGAGTGGCAGACTGTCAGCCAGGCTGTGGGCTGGGGCCTTGCTTGTAACACTGAGGTGCCCAGCCCTGCCCACCTTTTGTCCCTTGATGTAGCTGCAGTAAACCCTCGGCCTACCCCTTGTGGCAGCATTCTTTCTTGCTCTGTAGATAGCATGGAATAGTACAAGGAATAGTAGGTAAGAGTCAGAAAACATGTTTTTCATCTTGAAGAGCTCTGTGATGATGCACTTTATCTCTCTCAGCTTTATTTAGTTTCCTTATCCACAAGATGAGAGGGTTGGATGTAATGACCCCTACATTTCCTTTCAGTTCTTAGGATACTAAGATTATTTGTAGTGCCAGCCAGGCTATTGGTTTTATTTTAAGTGCATACATGAAAAGCTGGCAGTTAGCATGAAGGTTCAGTGAAGTTCTGGTAAGCTGAATATTTTTTACCTTACACTGATAATGACTACTCATTTGAAATTGATGATTGACACTGTAATTGAAATATGGAAAAAGACTGTACTAATTTCTGGATTCAAGCCCTGTAAACAAATGTGTTTTTCCTGCAGGGTTTTGTGATGCTTTGTAAGCGTGTTATTTGTGGATTCTTTCTCATAAAGGATTGCCATCAAGAAGAGGTCATTTGCCACTCTTCACACATCTTTCTTTTTTTTTTGTGAGGACCAAATGATTTTTATTCATATTTGTCTGGTTTATCTACCCAAAGTGTTCAGGACAGTGTTCAGCACATATTAAGCTTGATATAACAGTTATCTATGATGATGATGGTAACGATGACTCTGTATAGTCACTGTGTTTCTGAAGTCTTGTTTGGTAATCAAGAATGTGTTTAGAACTATCTGTTTATTAGACAAGGTAATAAACCAAAAGTTTCCAACTTCCTGTACATGTTGAAAGCTTTGAATAAAGATCCTTGGATACAAAATATGACCCACATGGCTCAAAATTAATTCTATGACATAATATTATTCTAAAGTCATACTTATTTTGAAAGCCTAAAGGTTTTTCTTTTTTATGGCTATAAAAATATCACCAAGCTAGACATTTTAATTCTGTTGAGATATACAAATAGAATTACCGCAGCAGCCCACACATTCTGTGATTTCTAAACATTTAAACATCAATGGTTTTGGGAAGTTGCTGTTGTCCTTCACAGTTCATTAAAAGTTCAGATGCCTTTTGTGAGAGCCCAACTTTTCTACCCGCGAAATTGTCTTTTCAGAAGTCTTGCCGGATGTTTTCTTTGTTTGCCTCTCCATGTTGCTGTTTAATTTGATAGATTTTATTTTTTCGCTGAAAAATAGTCCGTTCAGTCTCATAATTCTTACCACGGATATCCAATTTGACTCTATTTCTCTCAATTTAGATCCAGCTGTGAGTTGCATGTTCTTTCTCTGCCAGTTTAAATCTTGAATATGTTTTCTTAACTTCTGAAGTTCTTTCTGTGCATGTTCAATCACATGAACTAGATTTTCATTGTATACTTTCCAGGCATTACATCCATGCTGTGACATTAGTTTCAGATTCTCAATTGTAACTGCTTGATGCTCTAACTAGGCCATAGAATTGTTTACACATTCTTGCCATGCAGTAATCCCATTTTTTTGACCAGAGGAAGGGGCTGGAAGTTCATATCGTTTCATACTGAGCAATTCAGTTGGTTGTTGTCAAGCAGCCAGTCTCTCAAATTCATTTCTCATTATGTCAGTTTCAAAAGCAGAATAATCCGAGACTGTCAGGTATCTCAGGTAGTTCATAGTAGGTTGGTATCTGCGAGTTTCCTCCTCCACCAGCACTGCAGCTGCTTCCTGCACACCAGGGGCTTCATAACCTTGATCAAAATATGGATCAATTGGTCAATATCAATCAAGCGGTGGCACATGACTGTAATCCCAGCACTTTGGGAGCCTGAGGCGGGTGGATCACGAGGTCAAGAGGTGGAGACCATCCTGCCCAACATGTCTCTACTAAAAAATACAAAAATTTAGCTGGGCGTGGTGATGCGAGCCTGTAGTCCCAGCTATTCGGGAGGCTGAGGCAGGAGAATCGCTTGAATCCAGGAGTGGGAGGTTGCAGTGAGCCGAGATTGCACCACTGCACTCCAGCCTGGCTAACCAGTGAGACTCTGTCCCCCGCTCCCCTCTGCAAAAAAAAGAAAATATAGCAGCGCATCCACCTCAACCTCTACAGCCACCAAACCTGTGCCTGCCATTCTGGGGACCTCAGGTTTGCCCTACTCTTCTCATTTCTTTACCCCTTTTTCCTTCCCTTGCATCTTCTCTCTCTTCTTTCCTTATTTATTTATTTATTTATTTATTGAGACTGAGTCTTGCTCTGTCCCCCAGGCTGCAGTGCACTGGTGCAATCGTAGACCAGTGTATCCTCAGACTCCTGTGCTCAAGCGATCCTCCTGCCTCAGCCCTCCCTAGAAGGTGGGACTGCAGGTGTGTGCCACTACAGCCAGCTAATTTCATTTTATTTTTGTAGAAACAGTGCCTTGCTTTGTTGCCCACCCTGGCTTCAGGACTCCTGGCCTCAAGTGATCCCCCTGCTCTGGACTCCCAAAGTGCTGGGATTACAGATGTGAGACACCACACCCAACCTCTTCTTTCCTTTTTAACACCTATTCTTCCTGTTTTGTTTAGTGTGGTTCTTCATTTCAGCAGGGTGCCTCTAGAACTTTGAAAGGATTATAACAGATGTGTTGAGCTTGTGACAAAATACTCTGTGACAAAATATGTCTTCTAATGCAGAAGTTTCCACCACTTTAAAGCAACCAAAAGGGGAAAAAGCAGTCCTAGCATGGTGGAAGAAGTGCTGAGTACAGCATGAGCTTGTCTTACACACTAGTTACAGTCTTGAGAAGCAGTGTGAAGTGATTATTCTTGAACTGGTCGTGTCCCAATTGATTTTTCTAATTTTGGAACTGTATTTCCTAGAAGGCTTTTTGACACAAACCCTTAATACAAATGGAACTAAAAATTGGCAGTGGATCCTTAAAGAGAATTTTATGCCTTTCTTCCTATTGTCTGTATGTATTTACTTGTTGACAGTCTTGTAAGATAGTCAATAATATCCATTATACATATATCTCAGTTAAATTTTACATATATTAAATGTTGCTAGTTGGATAAGTGTCCCTTTTCTGGGGGAATCTTCTCTGGATACAAAAGACCTTTACCTTCAGAGCAGCCATGTAACTTACATGAGGCAAGCTAGGTAGGTAGGTATATTTTATCAAACAGAAGTCTTTAACAGTGAAGGTGTTCTTGTTCTTAAAATGTGGAATCAGCCCTCTGTTAAGGGTCATTGACTGACTAATAAAAGTATTTTGTACTAAGACAAACCTTTTTCTCAAAGCCTTAGTTTTCTCATTTGTAAAATTTGGATAATACCTGAGTTTCCTTATCTACTTCACAGGATTATTGTACAGATCAAATATCCAACTGCCTGTTTGATAGCTCCATATTATACATCTAAATGATACCTCAAATTTATTGTGACAAAACAGAAGTTTTTATTCCTTCTCTCCCTAAATGTATTTATTTCCCAAGTCATTCCCTTTTTAGTAAGTGGACTACCATCAGTGACTTGGTAAATCGAAAGAGTAGTCATTTTGATTTCTTTTGTTCACTCATCCCACATTCTACTTATTCATAAGTTTGGTCAGCTCTACCTCTAAAACATATTGAATCAGAATGTATCTTTCCATCTCTGTTGCTATCACCTAGCCCAAGCCACTGTCATTGTTCACCTGGATTATGACCACAGCTTTATATGTTGTCTCCTTTTTGTATTCTTGCTTCCCATTAATTTAGTTGCCACACAACTGTCAGAGTAATCTTTTAAAATTGTAAATTAGATCATGTCATTACCCTGTTTCAAATCTGTGATTGCTCACTGATCTTGGCATAAAATTTATCCTTACCAATGCCATTAAGATCCTTTCTGATCTGACCCTCTCTACCTCTGTGGTCTCCTTGCTCAAGATGCTCCCCTCATGCTGGCCTTCTAACTGAAATTCCATGCTTGTTCCTACCAAAGAGCCTTGATGTTTCTGTTCTATCTGGAATGTTCTTACTTCAGACCTCTGTGTGCCTGGCTCTGAGATGTTACCTTCTCAGAGAGATTTTCTTTTAATTTCTACCCTGTTACCTCCACCGCTAGTCATCCTTTAGACCTTTGTTGCTTTATTTTCTTTACAGCATGCTACTATTTGAAATTACTTTGTTTGTTTATGCATTTACTTGCTTATTATCTCTTTCCCAGACTAGAGGGTAAGCACTTTATCTGTTTTGTTCGTTGCTGTGTGTGGAGGGTGATAAAATATTTAACAAGGGGTTAGGCCGGGTATTCACCCGTTGAGTTGGAAGTTGGGACAGGGTCCTGGAGGCTTCTTGCTTTGCTGAATCATGGGGAAGTCTAGGGCTTAGGGGGTGGGGGTGGGTCCCAAGGAAGAGACTAGGATGGCCAGTGTGGAGTGGAGTGGTGTGCTGTGGGCTGCAGCTATTTACCAACTGGTATAGAACTATTTCAGTATTTGAACACTATCAATTTAGAGCTGTGCCTGGTACATAATGGGTGCTCTGTAAGTATCTTTTGAGTGAATGAATAAGGGGATGAAAAAACATGAAAGAAAGAGGTAATATATGGGAAACTCCTGAAAATAATGAAGTTGGGCGTAAAGTGTAAAGTGGTGTCTTCCCCTTTATCAGAATATTTGTAGTCATGACAGCCAACTTTGGTCTTTGAAGATACAGAATCAAAGTAAAGATCATAGACCAAGGGTAGTAACCGGTATACAAAATTACATCACTACCTAGCCTTTTTTAAAAAAATAAACTTGTATTTTCCCAATTTTTTTTGTGGTAAAATATACGTAACATGAAACTTCCTGTCTTAACTATTTTAAAATGTATAGCCCAGTGGTATTAACTACTTTCCAATTGTTGTGCCACCAACACCATGGCTTACTTTTGAGTGTGCCATCTTGTGGCACTTTTGTTTCTCTGTTAGATAATGACTTCAAGTATTTCACAGCTTTTGTGTTTCTATTTCCTTATATCTAAGTGGGGGGAGACTTTTTATGCTTTCTCTCATAGAGCTGTCATAAGGATCAAAAAGGAGATAAAATATAGACCAAGCTTGTTCAACCTGCGGCTGGCTTTGAATGTGGCCTAACACAAATTCATAAACGTTCTTAAAACATTATGAGATTTTTTTTTTTAAAGCTCATCAGCTATCCTTAGTGTTAGTGTATTTTATGTGTGGCCCAAGACAATTCTTCTTCTTCCAATGTGGCCCAGGGAAGCTAAATGATTAGACACCCTGATATAGACCATCATGTTCAGTGATCTTAAAGCCAGGGTTGCTGGAATGATGTGGGCACTGGAGACCACAGTGACACTTAGCAGATGATAGGCACCCATTTTAGGGATGCCTCTACTAGTAGAGCATCTCTTCACCCCCTACATTGTGACATTGTGCTCCTTGAGATGGAAGGCTCAGATTTAAGAAGAAACCAGCTTTGTCAGAAAGGTGTTTCCGTTCCAGGGCAACACTCAGTGCAATTTTGAAGTTACGATGTTTAGATCATTGTAGCATCTAAAACACTCTGATATGAGTTTGAAAAAGATGGCTTTTAAAAATTATAAGTATGAATTAATTAGGTTCTTGCCATGTGCTTAAAGACCAAGTCTTTACTAGTACCTGTGTTACTATATTGTTTTCAGTTTTGCAGGCCTATGGCAAGAAGGTCAAGGAGAATTTGGATCAGGTCACTGTGACTGAAGAATTGGAAAATAATATGTATGAGAAGACGTTAAAATGAGTGTGACTGTTTAGCTTAGAAAATTAAGTTCAGAGTTAAAGAAATACAATTTTTTTTCTGTTATGTGGAGGATGCTTAAACAGAGGTGGTAGCCACATTGTATACTTTCCTTACCCACTTGTTAAGTCTTTGCATTGCTAAATTAGAGGTCTACATTGTGGATTAACTGAGACTAGCCTGAACCAGATGTCATGTCTGAATTGGGGATAACAAGCCTGAGGTTTTTAGACTGTCTAACCATGTCTGTGTTGGCTATTTATTTTGTAGACTACACTTAAGACCTAAGTAGTTATACTCTACTCCTAAGTCTGTGACTAATTGCAAAGAAGCCATTCTCCATTTGGCTTAGTGGTTGTGAGCAATGACTTTAACATAGCCACAGGCTCACTGGGCTTTGAATCCAATTGTTAGTTGTATGCCCTGAGAAAGTTAACTTATCCAAACTCCTGTTTTTTTAATCTTTAAAATAGGCATAATAATACCCTATTTTACTTGCGGTGAGGACTGAAGGAGGTCATTTATATAAAGGTGTCATCGGTGCAGTGTCTGACGTTGTATGCACTTAGGAATGTCTGGTGGCCCTGGCAGGGAAGCTGTGTGGCCTTCCACAAAGTTTTCTGACCCAATCTCCTACTTCCTATCACTCACTTTTGTGCGTAGACCCTTTAGGCTACCTCCCTGAAGATCGGACAGCTACTTCCCCTCTTTCTGTCTGCCCATCTTCCTCTTGTCCATCATATTTTTCACTTAAATACTTCTTGGCTCAGTAACAACACTCATATGGTTGTTAATCTGATTATTGCTTAGTATAATTCACTGGAAGGTATGAGTATATTTCTCTCCAAGGATGTTATTTTAAGGGAATATTCTGTTTAAACCAAATGAATTTGTGAGATCTGTAGTCAGGTATTCATTAGTTCAGTAAATCTTTGTTTAACTACTGTGAGCCCTGCCTAGCACTATGGTAGGCTCTAGGGAATAAAATATATATATATAAAAACAATGCCTAGCTTAAAATGTGGGACAGATGAGCAATAAACAATTGTTTAAAGTGGGCAATAGGTACAATTGGGTAAATATGAATTTATCTAACAAATGTTTTTTTGAGGTATTTTCATGTAACGGGCCTTGTTCCTGGAGTTGAGGATACTAAGGTGCATGACTCCCTGCCTGTTGGTGTGGGTGTGGAGGGCTGGGTTCAGACCTGGCGAGAGAGGAGGTTCCAAGATGGTCCATCCCAGCAGGCCAGGTTGCTGAGGAACTGTCAGACAGGGAGAATAGCATGAAGGTGATGATGTTTTTCTGGTGGTAGGGGAGTGAAGGGAGGCTGGAAGAAAACTAGTTATTTTTAATTTTTAATTTAATTTTATTTTAAATGTCCATTTTGAAAAGGGGATAATCTAATGAGAAGATGGGGGTGTTTTTTTCCCTTACAATTAAAAAAACTTTAAAAAGTGGAGTAACCACATTGTAGAAGAAATGTGGAAAAATTCTCCTGCAGTTCTAAACCTGAACTATTTGTTAGGTGTGATTGCAGTGTAGTTTTTTGAGCCTTTTAAAATTTAGCCTATGTATGTTTTGCCATTTTGCTATTCAGGTGACCAAATAATATTTCATTTAGAGAGAATACCATTGTTTAACATTTTAGATTTCTTTCAAAATTTTTTATAATGTAACAGATCTCTTTCTATATTATAAGTGTTTCTTTTCGTGGATTTTTGTCTTTAGATTGCCAGAAGTGGGGTAAATAATTTTAAATTTCAGAGTTTTTAAGACTCTTGGAGCATATTGCTATACTTAAGCCAGTTTATACTAAATTTGGTATTATATGAAATCTCCAATTTCATGTAATCTTTGCATATTGGGTATGAACATTACAGTTTTAGAAATTTAATTGGTGAAAAATGCTACCTCATTGTTTTAGTAATCATTTTTTTGATTAATGAGGTTGATTATTCTCATAGTTTTATTTATAGATTTATTAACTGTTTGAAAACTTTGTGTTTTTATATTTGTTTCCTATATTTAGACCATTTTAGAGTGGATAAGTGCTGTTAGCCTCCATTAAAAAAGTAAGTTAGCCAGGTACAGTGGTGGGAGCCTATAGACCCAGCTACCTGGAGACTGAGGCTGGAGGATTGCTTGAGGCCAGGAGTTTGAGGTTGCAGTGAGCTATGATTACACCACTGCACTCCAGCCCAGACCCTGACTCAAAAAAAAAAAAAAAAAAAAAGATGAAGTCATTTTTTCTATGTCTATTTGTTTCAATAGATACAGACTACTAGAAATCATGCCCATCAGTCCAAGTTTCTGTAAAAAATTAGGAAGTCCATAGACCTTTCCTGCTGTTACTCATTAGAATGTCAGAATGCTCTATTAAGTACTTCTGTATACCTGAATATAAATGTGCTTAATTGGAACTGCTGATAATGGACCCATTGATTTTTGAACATTAAGCTGTCTGCTGAATATACAGAAATTTTAACAGAACAGTATTATTTAAAAGTGGTTAGAGTGTGTGTGTTTAAATCATTGGACACTGATATACCCAGACAATTAACTGTGATTTTTTGTTTTTATTGTTTGGACCAAGTATATTATTTTGCTTATCTTTTGACTCACAATTCTGTAAATTCTGATTTCAGAACTACTTTACATTGACATTAAAAAACTGTAGATTAAACAAATGTCATTTAAAATATAGGTAAAATTATCAAAATTTGGTTCAAAATAATAAAGGCATTTACTTTAAATATTTATTAAACCAATAATATATTAGATGTCAGCTACTAGTGTTCTGTCATCCTTCTCTGTGGCTTGTTGGTAAATCTAACGGTAGTGTTTGTTTCTGCTTATAGAAGTTAGTGGAGAGGAAGGGAGGGGAGGCACATGGCTGGGGCTGGGCAATTTCCTGTTTGCAGTTCCTTCCTTTTATAGTTTGATAGGCAACTCTTTTGTGATATTGCCTGTAAATGGGCCAGTCTTTTATCTTTGTAGGCTTGTATTTTTGGTGGCTTTGAAACAGATCAGGCTCCTTAAACTCATACAGCATTTTCAATTTCAGACTCTTTGAGGTTGGACATTCTGTTAGCCTTCTGCATATGGGTAGAGCAGTGTCACCTCTTACTCAACTTTTCTTGCCTGTTTCATTTAGCTGTGGGCGAGGAAAATTAGCTGTTTGCTTTTCATTAGTGGAAGATTTGTCAAGTTAAGGTGCATCAGTCTTTTCAGTTTTTTTTTTCTTTTTTTCTTTTGGCATCCTGATAATAAACTTCCTTTGTGTTGTAAATAAGCTCTCAAATTTATATACACATACGCAGCTGCACACACAGGCATACATACTCACTGCATTTAGTACTATATATTTAGTAGTGATGCACTCTGTATGCTTACAGTAATTTACTCACAAATTTCTGAATCTTATCAGTAGCCTTGGAATAACATATACTTTCTATGTGAGGAAGCTAACATCCATTTGTTTCATTTTAGGTTGGTGCAAAAGTAATTGCGGTTTTTGCTACTTCAAACTATATATATTGAATTAAGGGGATGTACTTTTTTTAAGCACTTGAAATTATTTATTTACCAGTTTATTATCTCTCCCTTTAAGGGAAAGGACTTTGTCTTATTTTCCACAATAGCCGCAGCATCTAGAACAATGTCTGACACATCCTAAGTGTTCAATAAGTGTTTGTGAAATGAATGACTGTTTAATTGATAAATAAGTCTTAGTTGGTTGACTTCCACGTTTTGTGGAAGTTTAATATGGAGTAATTTAAAACCTGTGATGTGCTTAAAGATAAATTATGAAGTCGGTACTAATTGTAAAAATAACAGCAAGAATCAGTGTTGCAAAGCATTAACTAATTTTCTTAAAATTACTGAGTAAAACAGTGTGTTATATAGAACTGAAATGGGTTTTGTTAATACTGTACCTACAGACATTTGAAATTAATATTGTGGATGATAATGTTAATTTTACTCTCAGCATTATTTCTATTTTTCTCAATAGGTGAAACTACTTATTTATACATACAAGTATTTGCTGCTAACTGTCAACGATTTTTTTTAACAGCCATCCTTGCAGTCTCAGGATAATTTCCAGTTAAGAATTAATTCATGGGGCCAGGCGCGGTGTCTCATGCCTGTAATCCCAGCACTTTGGGAGGCCAAGGTGGGCGGATCACCTGAGGTTGGGAGTTCGAGACCAGCCTGACCAACATGGAGAAACCCTGTCTGTACTAAAAATACAAAATTAGCCAGGCATGGTGGCACATGCCTTTAATCTCAGCTACTCGGGAGGCTGAGGCAGGAGAATCACTTGAACCTGGGAGGCAGAGGTTGTGGTGAGCCGAGATTGCGCCATTGCACTCCAGCCTGGTCAACAAGAGCAAAACTCCATTAAAAAAAAAAAAGAAGTAATTCATATGCTTGAAAGAGGAATACTAGAAAATTTTCAATTAGAGTTGGATCTTGAAAATTTTTAGCTGCATGCGTTCATTATGAAAAAAAAAATCAGAAAGGAGGTACTCAAAGCCCTGAAGACATTATCCATTATCAGAGTGTGACTTGAAATTGTTTGCCATGCCTGATATGAGAGCATGTTCTGTACACGTCTACCTAGGCTTCACCTGGCATTTACCCGAGTGAGGACTATCAGTGTTCCATTTTATACAAATATCTGAACAGAGCAGACTCACATTTAGACGTATTCCCCATGCAGAGCTACAGGCTTCCAATCAATGAGATGTTTACTAGAATATATACAGAAACTGAAGGTAATTCTTTAAATTTTATGAAAAATGAGGTTATTTGGCTGCCTGGTAATTGCAGCATGGTAAAATTTGATATTGAATGTATTTGATTGTGTTTACTGTTTTCTTTTAGTTTTAAAAATAAACATCTTAATTAACAAAAAAAAGACCCACTTTTGCAAGACTGGTGAAGTATCTCCACAGAACACTCACTAGGAAGAACCCTTCTGCAGTCCTGCTTTGTCATATTTCAGTTGGAGAATCTGAACCCAGCGAGGTCGAGTACCTTGTCCAAGATCAAACCCAGCTAATGGAGAAGGACTAGAACCCTGATCCCTAAGTTTCTAGCTGGGAGCTTTATCCAGTCATATAGCATGTCACCGAGCACTGCTGGTCTTGGTATATTATACTACCTCTAAACCATAATAGTCTGCAAAAAGATTAGAAACAGCATGCAGTGTGGAAGAGTAGAATTTTCTATTTAGAAAGCAGTGTTGTAGTGTTTCAAATACACTAGTCATACAGTTTCTTCTCCAGGTAGCTTCTGGGCTTTGATTCTGGCTAATGGGGCTAACACCCCCAAAACTTTCGTGTACCAACCAGGTATAATGGCGGTTGTTCTCATGTTTACTTTGGTGATGTCCATGGATGTGTTGGGGTAGGTCTAAGTGCAAGGAGTGATAGGGGAATAAGAGAAGCAAGGAATGATATAAAGTAGGTTGGGCTGGTATTTTAGGACAGAGTTTTCCAAGCTTTATTCACTGTAATTCACCATAAGAAACACATTTTACATTGCAGCCTAGTACACACACACACGCGCGCGCACGCACCATTCACATGTATAATTGAAACAAGAGGTTTATGAAACAATTCTTACAAGGTGTAAAGCGTACTGATATTTTATATTCTGTTCTATTTTATTAAAAATATGTCTTTACCATCAAATTGACTTCACTGCTCACTAATGGGTTGTAACCTGCAGACAGCAAAACATAGCCATTGGAGAATCTACTTACTGTGCTTAGATCCAGAAGGTTCTTGAATGTTCTTAGGGCATTGATTTTGGCATTGAATGAGCAGGTGATTGTTTGGTTGCTCTGCATCTAGGCTAGTTTGCAATTAACATGAATGGCTTAAGGAAAACTGAAAGTATTCTGAATTCCTCAAAGACTGCTCTCTCTAAACATCAAGATGCATACCTGTCTCTGGATGGTTTTTATTCAGTTGGTACTTGACTTTTTGGGAAAATCTGAGTTTGTTTTAAGCCTTCAAATAATATGATTTATCTTTTCTTATCTCACTTTCATTTGAATCGCTGTGTTACCCTTAAAGCCCTCTCATACTCCTCCCTTCTTCCTGGCAACCAAAATGTGCATTGATTCAGTTTGGGAGAACCTTGATTGAGAAGCCTGTAGCTAGGTCAATGTTGTGGGCCCTGAGGAGCCAGCGCTGAGCCTGCCTTACTGGGTCTGTCATTTTAGTATCTCATTGGGCTTAGTTTCTAAGTGTGGGCTGAAAAGTTATATAATGTCCCATTCACCTCAAGACATCGAATCTAAAACCTTAGGTTTATAAGGGTTTTCTTGATTGAATAATTTTGATTTATGTAAATTTTTATTTCAAGAAATGTTTTCTATTTGATAGAGTGAGTAAAATTGTGGCCTTTCCCCTATTTTGGAAAGTGAATTAATTCATTAAACCCCTCTTCATGAGCACTTTCTGAAATTTTAAATAAAAGAAGAGCTAACCGCTTGCAGTGAGCTGAGATAGCACCACTGCACTCCAGCCTGGGCAATAGAGCTAGACTCTGTCTCAAAAAAAAAAGAGCTAACTGCAACTGCTGTTGAGTTTGCTGTGTGTTCAGTTATTTCTAAGATTTTTAGTGCTCAAAATAGGGTTGCCATGCTAAAAAACAGACTGTGGCCATGTAAACTACTAGGTTCTCATGTCAGCAACACTCTGTCTCTGTGTCTTTCTTAGTTTTCTTCCTTGTTGCTCTGCTGCCTTAGCTTTGCTTTTCCTGGGCCTATCTTCCCAAACTCCCATAACAAATGCTTGTAGGGGCTTTGAATTTTCATTATGGAAATTCAAACTTTTAATTGATGAGGACTTAAAGCCAGGGATGTAGTTAGACAGCAAGTTTATGGGTAATAAAACTAAATAGTGGGACGGCCGGCAAGGTGGCTCACGCCTGTAATCCCAGCACTTTGGGAGGCCAAGGTGGGCAGATCACGAGGTCAGGAGATAGAGACCATCCTGGCTAACACGGTGAAACCCCGTCTCTACTAAAAATACAAAAAATTAGCCGGGCATGGTGGCGGGCGCCTGTAGTCCCAGCTACTCGGGAGGCTGAGGCAGGAGAATCCCTTGAACCCAGGAGGCAGAGCTTGCAGTGAGCCGAGATTGCGCCACTGCACTCCAGCCTGGCCGACAGAGCGAGACTCCATCTCAACAAAACAAAACAAAACAAAACAAAAACAAAAACAAAAACTAAATAGTAGGACTGGGAAAGTGTAACCTCAGCCTCAAAGAAATATTTTAGAAGGGCTGCAGTACCTCATAGAATTATTTAATAGGAAATAATATTTGTGGTTCATAGTTTCAAATTAATGAGTAGACAGACAAGCCTTTCCATGTGAATATACATACTGTAGGATGAATCAGACAATTCTTTCAAGAGTGGGTGTACGAGTCATTTAGTGGGCCTGCTTTGGGAAATTTCTTAATTTAAGAAGCCATAATTCCCTTCTCTGATAAACCTTTCCTGATGTTTTCTCCCTAGTTTTTCTGCCTACCCCTCACTCACTGCCTCCCAGCTCTTCACTGTCATTTTCTTACTATCTGACTTAGAACATGGCTCATTTATAGCTTTTCTCACTTCATTTTGCAATTAATTGCACATAATATGATCTACTAGGATGAGCTCCTTGTAATTACTTGCTTTGCACACTTGCCTTTGAAGAATGAGCTTTTCGAGTGAAGGGATAACTCTTACTCACATATTTTTTTTTCTTCAACTTTTATTTTAAGTTCTGGGGTATATGTGCAGTATGTGCAGGTTTGTTACATAGGTAAATGTGTCCCATGGTGGTTTGCTGCACAGATCAACCCATCACCCAGGTATTAAACCCATCATTCATTAGCTATTCTTCCTGATGCTCTTCCTCCTCTGAGGCACAGTGTGTGTTATTCTTCACTATGTGTTCATGTGTGTTCTCATCGTTTAGCTCCCACTTATGAGTGAGAACATGCAGTGTTTGGTTTTTTGCTCCTGTGTTACTTTGCTGTGGATAATAGCTTCTAACTCCATTTATGTCCCTGCAAAGGACATGATCTCATTTCTTTTTATTGCTGCATAGTATTCCATGGTGTATATGTACCACATTTTCTTTATCCAGTCTATCATTGATGGGCATTTAGGTTGATTCCATGTCTTTGCTATTGTGAATAGTGCTGCAGTGAACATACACGTGCATGCATCTTTATAATAGAATGATTTATATTCCTTTGGGTATATACCCAGTAATGGGATTCTGGGTCAAACGGTATTTCTGCCTCTAGGTCTTTGAGGAATTGCCACACTGTCTTCCACAATGGTTGAACTAATTTACACTCTTGCCAACAGCGTAAACATGTCCATTTTTCTATGCAGTCTCACCAGCATCTGTTGTTTTTTGACTTTTTAGTAATAGCCTTTCCGACTGGCATGAGATGGTATCTCATTGTGATTTTGATTTGCATTTCTCTAACGATCAGTGATGCTGAGCTTTTTTTCATGTTTGTTGGCCGCAAATATATCTTCTTTTGAGAAGTGTCTGTTCATGTCCCCTGCTCACTTTTCAATGGGGTTGTTTGTTTTTTTTCTTGTAAATTTGTTTAAGTTCCTTACAGACTCTGGATATTAGACCTTTGTCAGATAGATAGATTGCAAAAATTTTCTCCCATTCTGTAGGTTGTCTGTTCACTCTGATGATAGTTTCTTTTGCTGTACAGAAGCTCTTTAGTTCAATTAGATCCCATTTGTCAATTTTTGCTTTTGTTGCAATTGTTTTTGGCATTTTCATCATGAAGTCTTTGCCCCCTGCCTATGTCCTGAATGGTATTACATAGATTTTCTTCTGGGTTTTTGTAGTTTTGGGTTTTACATCCGAGTATTTCATCCATCATTAGTTGATTTTTGTGTAAGGTGTAAGGAAGGGGTCCAGTTTCAATTTTCTGCCTATGGCTAGCCAGCTCTCCCAGCACCATTTATTAAAAAGGCAGTTCTGGCCAGGCACGTTTGCTTATGCCTGTAATCCCAGCATTTTGAGAGGCCGAGGCGGATGGATCACCTGAGGTCGGGAGTTTAAGACTAGCCTGGCCAACATGGTAAAACCCCGTCTCTACTAAAAATACAAAAAAATTAGCCGGGCTTGGTGGTGGGCGCCTGTAATCCCAGCTACTCAGGAGGCTGAGGCAGGAGAATCGCCTGAACCCGGGAGGCGGAGGCTGCAGTGAGCCAAGATTGCGCCATTGGACTCCAGCCTGGGCCACAAGAGCGAAACTCTGTCTCAAAAAAAAAAAAAAAAAAGGGAGTCCTTTCTCCATTGCTTGTTTTTTTCAGGTTTGTTGAAGATCCGATGTTTGTAGGTGGGTGGTCTTATTTCTGAGTTCTCTATTCTCTCCATTGGTCTTTGTGTCTGTTCTTGTACCAGTACCATGTTGTTTGGTTACTGTAGCCTTATAGTACAGTTTGAAGTCAGGTAGAGTGATGCCTCCAGCTTTGTTCTTTCTGCTTAGGATCATCTTGGCTATTCAGGCTCTTTTTTGATTCCATATGAATTTTAAAACAGTTTTTTTTTTTTCTAATTCTGTGAAGAATGTCAATGGCAGTTTAATGGGAATAGCAATGACTCTATAAATGACTTTGGGCAGTATGGCCATTTTCACGATATTGATTCTTCCTGTGCATGAACATGGAATGTTTCTCTGTTTGTTTGTGTCCTCTTTGATTTATTTGAGCAGTGGTTTGTAGTTCTCCTTGAAAAGATCCTTCACTTCCCTTGTTAGCTGTATTGCTAGGTATTTTATTCTTTGTGTGCTAATTGTGAATTGGAGTTTATTCACTATTTGTTTCTCTGCTTGCCTGTTGTTGGTGTATAGGAATGCTAGTGATTTTTGCACATTGATTTTGTATCCTGAGACTTTGTGGAAGTTGCTTATCAGCTTAAAAAGCTTCTGGGCTGAGACGATGGTGTTTTCTAGATATAGGATCATGTCATCTGCAAACAAAGATAATTTGACTTCTTCTCTTCCTATTTGAATACACTTTATTTCTTTCTCTTGTCTGATTGCATTGGTGAGAACTTCCAATACTATGTTGAATAGGAGTGGTGTCTCACTCATATTTGTATCTCCAGTACTTAACATAGTGTCTGTCTGTGCTATTTAAAAAATTTATATTTATTTTGATTTTTAAAATTTACTTCATAATTGTACATATTCATGGGACACATACTCATGTTTTTAAAAAATTACATGTAATGCTTTTACTTAAAAAAATCTTTTAGGTTCAGGGGTACATGTGCAGGTTTGTTGTAGAGGTAAATTTGTGTCATAGAGGTATGTTGTACAGAATATTTAGTCACCCAGGTACTAAGCCTAGTACCCAATAGTTATATTTTCCTCTCCCTCTGCCAGCCTCCATCCCCAAGTTGGCCTAAGTGTTTGTTGTTCCCCTCTTTGTGTCCATGTATTCTCATCATTTAGCTCCAGCTTATAAGTGAGAACATGCAGTATTTGGTTTTCTGTTCCTGCAATAGTTTGCTAAGGATTATGGCCTCCAGCTCCATCCATGTTCCTGCAGAGGACATGATCTTATTCTTTTTAATGACTGCATAGTATTCCATGGTATATATGTACCACATTTTAAATATCCATTCTACCATTGATGGATATTTAGGTTGATTCTGTGTCTTTGCTATTGTGAATAGTGCTGCAGTGAATGCACATGTGCATGTGTCTTTATGACAGAATGATTTACATTCCTTTAGGTATATACTCAGTAATAGGATTGCTGGGTTGAATGGTATTTCTGTTTTTAGGTCTTTGAGGAATCACCACACTGCTTTCCACAAAGGTTGAACTAATTTACACTGCCACTAACAGTGTATAAGTGTTCCCTTTTCTCTGCAACTCACCAGCATCTGTTATGTTTTTTGACTTTTTAATAAAAACCACTCTGACTGGTGTGAGATGGTGTCTCATTGTGGTTTTGATTTGCATTTCTCTAATGATCAGTGATACTGAGCTTTTTTTCTTATGCTTGTTGGCTGCATGTATGTCGTCTTTTGAAAGGTGTCTGCTCATGTCCTTTGCCCATATAATGAGGTTTTGCTACATGTAATATATAGTGATCAGAATGGATCCAGGCAATCAGCATATCAATCATCTGACACATTTATAATTTCTTTATGTTTGGGACATTCAATATCCTCCTTCTAGCTATTTGAAACCATATATTACTGTTAACTGTAGTCATCCTACAGTGGTATGGAACACTAGAACTTATCCTATCTATTAATAGCTGTAATTTTATATCCTTTAACAAATATCTCCTTATCCCCTGTATTAGTCCTTTTTCACACTGTTGATAAAGACATACCTGAGACTGGGCAATTTACAAAAGAAAGAGGCTTAATGGACTTACAGTTTCACATGACTGGGGAGGCCTCACAATCATGGCAGAAGGTGAAAGGCATGTCTCACATGGCGGCAGATAAGAGAAGAGAACTTGTGCAGGGAAACTCTCCTTTTTAAAACCGTGAGATCTCATGAGACTCATTCACTATCACAAAAACAGCACGGGAAAGACCTGCCCTCATGATTCAGACACCTCCCATTGTGTCCCTCCCATAACATTGGGAATTCAAGATGAGATTTGGGTGGGGACACAGCCAAACCATATCATTCTACTCCTGGTCCCTCCCAAATTTCATGTCCTCCCATTTCAAAACCAATCATGCCTTCCCAACAGTCCCTCAAAGTCTTAACTCATTTCAGCATTAACTCAAAAGTCCACAGTCCAAAGTCTCATCTGAGACAAGGCAAGTCCCTTCCACCTATGAGCCTATAAAGTCAATAGCAAGTTAGTTACTTCCTAGATACAATGGGGGTACAGGCATTGGGTAAGTACAGCCATTCCAAGTGGAATAAATTGGCCAAAACAAAGGGGCTACAGGCCCCATGCAAGTTCAAAATACGGCAGGGCTGTCAAATCTTAAAGCTCCAAAGTGATCTCCTTTGATTCCATATCTCACATCCAGTCCTGCTCTTGACTCCTGTCACCAAGGTTGCAGTTGCAAGGCTTTCAATTTGAAATCAACTGCTTGTTAAAACATAGGAATGGACCCATCATGTTCAAAGAATGTAGGAATATGTGATAACTCGCCTAATAGTTATCAGTTCCTAATAGGAACTGGAGAATCCTTGAATCTCATTGGTTTGAATATGGTAAAGTATTTATATTCCCTTCAAAAATGTCTGAAATTTTGAGAAATTCGTCAGTACTTGCAAGTGAGTTGGAGTTTTAGCAGCAAGCTATGTATTTTATCCAGAGTCAAATTTTAAGTTTTTAGCCTGGGACCTGGGAAACATAGTGAAACCTTGTCTGTATAAAAAATAAAAAAGAATTAACCAGGTGTGGTGGTGCATATCTGTAGTCTCAGCTACTTGGGAGGCTGAGGCAAGAGGATTGCTTGATCCCAAAACTTTGAGGCTGCAATGAGCTGTGATTGTGCTACTGCACTCCAGCCTGGGTGACTGAGTAAGACTCTGGCTAAAAAAAAAAAAAAGAAAAAAAATTTTTAATTTTAGTTTTTTTTTTTCCCAAGGAACATATATTTGAAATGTAATGAAAATAGTGACAAAATGGGGATAACCTTTTAAAAGTTTCTAAAATCATTTTGTTTTACTGCCTCCAAGTCAGATATATGAATTTTTTTTTTTTTTTCCAAGATGGAGTCTTGCTCTGTTGCCCAGGCTGGAGTGCAGTGGCACAATCTCAGCTCACTGAAACCTCTGCCTCCCAGGTTCAAGCGATTCTCCTGCCTCAGCCTCCCAGGTAGCTGGATTACCGGTGTATGCCACCACGCCCAGCTAATTTTTGTATTTTTAGTAGAGACAGGGTTTCACCATGTTGGTCAGGCTGGTCTCACACTTCTGACCTCGTGATCGCCTGCCTCGGACTCCCAAAGTGCTGGGATTACAGGCGTAAGCCACTGTGCCCGGCCAGATATATAAATTTTTAACAAAACCCAAAAACATTTAGAATATCCTGGCATTGGGTTGTGTTTAAAAACTATATTAGATTTTACACATGTGTACTGATGAAAATATTTTACTTCTGAATTAATAGAGGAAATTAAAGTTGTTAAGATCCTTTTATTACAATTAAAGTTTGGGGGATTTAACCATGATGGTGATCACCAAATTCTCGCTATTAATTCAATTTAAAAAATTTTTGTCTCCCTCCTGCTCCTTTTTATTAAGGAACATTGGTTGATCTAGACCTCAGGTTAAGTACAAGAACTTCAGGATGAGATTGGAGGTCTCTGACTTTTACCGTGTTACCCTAGCAATGCAGAGAATAATTTCCACTCTGAAGAACTGCTCTGGTAGAGCTGTATAGTGATTTTTTTTTCTGTTCAGTTATAGGAACAGATACATCTTAGAGAAGATCTCTCCCTGACCTACCTAACCACCCCACCCCTCTCCACTCCACATCCTCACCATACTGGTAAACCTGGATAAATTAACTTGTCACAGGAGGCAGAACTGACAGGCCCAAGAGCCTCCTATATTATTGGCATTCCAGTCCTTTGCCTCTACCTTTGCAGCCCTCAGCTTACTTCGACACCCATAGTGCAAGGGAACACTGTTGTGTGAATAACCGCTTACCTCTT
This sequence comes from Pongo pygmaeus, assembly GCF_028885625.2. Classification (NCBI taxonomy): domain Eukaryota; kingdom Metazoa; phylum Chordata; class Mammalia; order Primates; family Hominidae; genus Pongo; species Pongo pygmaeus. The sequence goes on along the minus strand of NC_072373.2, from coordinate 129,597,797 downwards.
TTCTCCTCTATCACTCTTTCTTGTTGTATCTGTGTACCTTTCTCTCTCCATTTTTGTTTTTGTTTTTCCTACTGGTTCCATCTCTTTCTCCTTCCTGTGTTCTGACCACTTCTCTCCTATTGCTTTAAAAAGTTTTTTTTCTTCAGACAAGAATGAAAGGAATCTCCTATTGGTTTGTTTTTCCTTCCTTTTCCTCTTTTCTTAGTTGGCTGTCGGAGTTTTTTGGGTGTGTGTAACAGAAATTGACTCTGACTTACTGAAGTCCAAAATTTACTAATGAATTTCCTGGAAGTTTAGTCAAAAGAGGGTAGTAGAGGGCTGCTGTGGCCTTCCCTTCTAATAAAAACTCTTTTTTCATTTTAGTGGGAAATAGTATTTTCCTCTCTCCTTTTGTGTGATTCATTTGTTCATTCTTTCATTGAACAAACAGTCATTGAGCACCTGGGCCAGACACCCCTTCTGAGCTCTAAGGATATGGTAATGGACAAGAGAGAGAAAATCCCTGTCCTGACAGAGCTTAGATTTTGCTGGGAGAAACAAACAAATAAGAGGTCAGTGATAATGGCAAATTGGTGATGTGCTGGTGACTGGCTGGCTACTTCAGATTGGAAGTTCAGAGATGCCCTCTTTGGGGTGGTGATGCTGATAAAGAGGAAGAACATCCTAGGCAGAGAACAACACATACAAAAGCTTTAGAGTGGGAATGAACTAGGAAAGGCTGAGGAACCAAGACAAAGCTGCTGTGGCTAAAAAGGCTATAATGCAGGCGATGAGGCCAAAGTCTCTGCCGGGCTTGTATGTGAGAGCAAGTTCGAATTTTATTCTTCGTGACCTGTGGGTCTCTTAGGGAGCTGAAATGACCTAATGTACACTTAAAAACACTTTAAAAACTCACCTTTTAGAATGTCACTTGAAGCTCTCCATGGTACAGTTATCTGTATCGTTCCCATTTCTCTTATGCTACTCTGCCATAATGCTCTGATTACTTAACCTTTAAAGATTTTTGTGAGGAGTACTTAAAGTGGGGATCTCCTGGGATTAGATCTGAAATGATATACAAGGGATATGCCATGAGGTCAGGAACATACTTGCTTTGTTCTTGGTATTATCCATGGTGACTGGTACTGGTAAGTCTTTGCTGAATGAAGAAATGAATTACCTGGTGTGTAGAACTGTGGAAAGCTCTCTGCTTTTCTCCTTTTCCTTCGTCTTTCCTCATTTTCCTTACTACCAGGAAACCTGCCATGCAAGTCTTGTTGCTCATAGGAAGATGGGGGTGAGAAATTGCTGGCCAGGGTGAAGGGGGGCTGTTTTCTGGAAGTAGTGAGGTCTGCCTACAGTAGTGAGCCAGAATAGGAGGGAAGTTCCCGGTTACTGCAGGGAAGGTGGGTGAACTTCCTGTATGTTTTTTATATATATATATATATATATGTTATATATACTGTATATAATATATATGTTGTACTATATATATGTTATATATACTATATATATAGTGTGTATATATATAGTATGTATGCAATAGATCTGTTGGTTGGGTTTAAGTTACTTTTATTTAATCTGTAATTGTTTCAGTTCTGCTGTTTGTGGAAGTTAGTAAGCTAAAGTATGTAGGGAACATGTTTACTTAAAAAAATCTGTGCACATTTAAGAATGACTAATTCTGCAGCTACTCGGGAGGCTGAGGCAGGAGAATCGCTTAAACCCGGGAGATGGAGGTTGCAGTGAGCCTAGATCACGCCACTGCGCTCCAGCCTGGGTGACAAGAGCGAAACTCTGTCAAAAAAAAAAAAAAAAAAAGAGAAAAAAGGATGATTAATTCTGTTATCTTCTTGAAGGACAATACTGTTGTGTGGCACATGTTTGAATAGTTGGGGCTAATGCACAGAAAAATTGCCACGGAATCTTTTCTGCAAACACCTGACTGATGGGCAAAATTCTTGTTTCTCCTGCTCTCTCTAAGCAACAACTCTTGTAAATACTGGAAGAGAACAACCAGTTCCTTGTTTGTGTGCATTGTTAGTTTTCTATTCTTGAGTGAGTTCAAAGAACAGTAGCTTACAAGTTACCATGATTCTAGACCTGAGATTTAGTTCACATGCTTTGTGGCTTTTGTGTTAGAAGTTTGGATAACATCTCACCTGCAAACTTCCTGAAATTTGAAAAAGAATAAGATGACTATATTTGAAAAGTCTTCTTAAAATTTTAATTTTAAAAACAATTCTATGTACAGCTCCTTAAGTATATACCCTAGTTACTAAAATAAATACATTGGGTTGCTGGTCTACCACCTTCTCTCTTGGAGGAGATCACAGACTGCCTAAAGTTGCCATAAGTACATGGGAAGCAGCTCCCCCAAGTTGGGTTCCATCCCTGGCAAGTTTGGTAGGCTTCCTCCTGTGTATTCCCAGAAAGTTTATGATCTTTCTTGTTCACTTTTCTCCCCAATTACTTTCCTTCCAGTGACAGCAAGAAAATTTCCTCTCATATTTGCCCTGCTTTCCACTACCTCAGATTTGAAATCAGCTGTAATCATAATGCCAAATACTGAGGAAAGTTATGCATTTTGAAGCAGAATTGTATATAATTAAGTACCAATCAAAACATTAGAAATAATTCAGGGTTCACTTTAAAGCCATTATAGATGTATTCCTTGATTTCTTCAAGTTTTTCTAATTTAGCTTTCCCTTAAGTATTAGCATTGAGGGAAGATAATTAACTTAAAAAACTAACACACTTACTTAATTATTTTAGTTTTAATTTTGAACATAGTGTCTTCTACTACATTTTATTTTAGATATATGATTTTAATGATAATAGTGAATATATTATCATTTTTGGACTAGCTTAGGAAACTTAAAATCTTAAGATTTTGTCTTTGGGAAAATATTTCCAGAAGTCAAAATATTATCCTTGGCAAGGCACAATGGCTCACGCCTGTAATCCTAGCACTTTGGAAGGCCAAGGCCGTAGGATTACCTGAGCCCAGGAGTTGGAGACCAGCGTGGGCAACATAGTAAGACCCCGTCTCTACTTTAAACAACAACAACAAAAAACAAAACAAAACAAAACAAAAACACCATATTATCTTTTACAAATAAATGTTTGGAGTATAATGTATTTGCAATTTAAAGACTGTCTATAATTGCTAACAGGTGTTAACAGGATTTAAACATCCAGTCCTGGTCTGTTACAGTGGATCTGCATCACCATCTTCATTACAAAGTTATGGTTCTTTGCCTTGTTAACTTGATCCAATTCAGTCCTGGGTTTAAATAACATACTTTTTTTCATTTTCTTTCTTCATTTGGAAAGTTTTATGAAATGAAGCTCATGCTATACCCAGAAGTTAGCAGTGAAACTCAGCACCAGGAGTTTTTAACATGAAACCATTCAGTTTGGGAGTATGTATTATTCAAGTGATATTCTGGAGTGAGTCTGTTTTTGCGTTTTATATAAGGACTACCTCTTGATGATGAATGATAAATGTTCTACAGGGTTATATTTAGCTGCATGTTGTAACATAACAGTATTTTGCTCAGCTTGTGTGAGACTAAGGGACTGAGGTTATTTTGGGGCCACACATTTTCTTCTTTCCCCCTTTAACGTGTCCTTTTAGGTTTCTGTGTATTAAGAACATTGGCTGGTGTTTCCTTTATTTGCTTTATAAGGGGTTGGGCTAGTTTACTGTTACACAACCAGCTCAGTGAGGTCTATGCTGGTACATGAACTCACCTCAGGCAGAAGAGAAGCGTTGTGTCACTAAGACAATGCTAGCAAGAGATGTGCATTTGTGCTGGCTGTAGCTGTCAGTTCTGGAAGGATATCTTTTTAGGCTGATTATGAAAATTCTGGTTGTAATCAAATTAGATGGGAAGACACACATGGCTACTATTGTCTGCAATTCTCCCTAAATTGCCCATCAAAAAGCTCCCACTGGTTTCACTCTAATTATACCCATGAGAGGGGTGAAAGAGTATTTCTATTTTAAACGAATTGTCAAATAAATAAAGTCTGCTCTTTGTTGACTGTATGTTAAATACCAGCTTCAAATTAAACTGTAAAGAGATGTCACATGAGGGTATTTCAGAGCAAACAGCACCTCAATCAAAAAACATAGTCATTTCTAGACCTCATTCTCATAAGGATTCAAATACTGAAAATTGTTAAGTATTTTTAGGGTAGAAATAAGCGATGTCTATAGAGAGCTGATGTCAGGTTCTGCTTAACTTCTATGATTAGCCTTGCCTCCATATTTGTTAAGCAGATATATTGTCTTATGCTTTGCTGACTTCATAATCTGTGATTTATAATGGACTCAAAACTTGAAGAACAGGAAGAATGACTTTCTTTTACAACGTGTTCAACCAAAGACCGTAGGAAACAAAAGACATTCATTCTTACTCTGTTTTAATTAGACTGTTTAGCATGATAGATTTAAAATAGACTGAATATAATACAAGTTTTAAATACAGTTGTGTTTCTGATTTGTAATCGGACTGACTTATCTAATTCATATGTGATTAACACTGAATATTTCTATTTCAACAAGCAATTAGAACAAAGTGGAATTGTTTATGCATTTGAGAAATGTATAACTTTTTCCTATTTTAAAAAAATTATAAAGTTGAATGTAGATATTGTTTTCTGAGTCACTAGATATAATGGGAGGACATGATTAAGAAAATAATGTTGCTAAAAATAACAAAATTAAACAATTTGTTTGTGTTTGTGTATCACAATTAATGCTGTCTTTAGGAAAAAACAGTTTATGAATTAAGTGCCCTGACATTTAAGAAGTCTGAGAACCAAGTTTTGGGAGCCAAGGAAGAGACTGTAAAAGTTTTCTGTTTCAGCTTTTTGCAGAGTTTTTTGCCTTGCAGTGCATTTTTATGATGGACTTCTGTTTTTATGCTGGACTTCTTTTCATGGACTTGTGTGGTTCATTCTTTGCAGGTAACTGGTGAGTGCTTTCCTTTCCTAAAAACAAATCCAGCTTGGGAATCTAATTCTTTTGTTCATGAGACATTCAAATAGAAAAAATGAATACAGTGCTAGTAACAGTAACTTACTTCTTATTTCGCTTACTTTGTTGCAGAAAGACATGGCCCACCTCAGGGATCTTCTGATATTTTGATAATGGGTTTGGTAAAGCAGGGGCCAGTGGCATTTATTTTATGGATGTTGATACTAAGGCATCAGGAGACTAGGGAGGCTGTTTAAAGAGGCAGAACTGAGAGTAGAATCAATGTCTGTACTCTATAATTAGAGGGTTGAACTAAATCATGGTCTTATTCGGAACATTTACAACCTCATGTTCCGATGTTTGTATACATAGACGGGCTTTAGGGTGAAGGTGTGAGAAATAATAACAGTGTGGATCCAGATTCACCCAGAGACAGATGGTGGAAAGGAAAAAAAACATTTTGGGATCAAAGTTTATCTCCTTTTTGTTGTCCCTTGCTGTAGAAGAGCTATGTGCTAGATATTATTTTGAGCACTTTACATACATTATTAATTCATTTATTCTTCCCAACAAACAACCTTATGTGATAGTTATAATTATTATCCTCAGTTTATACCTAAGGCAATGGAAGCATAGAGGGTTAGTTTCATGCCACTCATGGGGAAAGAACCTGTGTCTATGTCATGCTTCCCCTCATATAAAACGCCCGCTATTTGTGCAATCGTCCATCATTTTTTGAGTGTGTGCTACATGCCAGGCATAGTGTTGAGTCCTGCAGATAAAAAAGAGATGGAAACCTTGCTGTCATTAGCCTTACAGCCTACTTGGGGAGACAGGCTCAATCAAATAACCACAGAAACAAACTGGTTTACGAATTTGAAGGAGAAGGGCAGAGAGCTTTGAGAACATAAGGCAGGGGCCTAATCTTATTGGATTGCCAAAAAGTCTGTCTCACTTTAGAGCTGTGATCCCAAGGAAACGGAGGAGGTGGCATCTGAACACTGCGATGATGCAAGGTAGGCTGAGGTTGAGTCTGGTCACTTCATAGGCCATTCCCAGCCCCCTTTAGAGTCCTTGAAGTCAGTGTCTTTAAGCTCCATAATGGAGATTTCAGACTCTCCCTGTGCCCTCGTATATGTGCAGGTTCCTGTGCAGATTGTAAGTGTTAAGTAAATATATATGCTGATTGAATTACAGTCATTTGTGGTGATTTGTGCTCTCTTTTACCTCCTGCTGGCTGCGTTTTATCCCATGTTGGAAGTGGCTGAGTGTGGCTTCAGAATAGACACACAGGAAGTGGGAGAGTGAATATTTGGATCAGGGAGTATGCCTTGACTAAATACTTTCTATAAGCAAATACAAATCATATGAGCTAGAGCTTTTATTTTTAAAAATCAGTCTGTTACTTTCTCTTGAAGCACATCATTGGTGAATTGACTCTATTTGGCTTGATGCTTTCATACAACTGGGCTGAGAAAGTTAATTTTACTCCTCTTTTGGGCATTCCCACTATAGTTGTAGTGATATAGTCTTTTAAAATCTCATTCACCAATTATTAATTAAGCTGAATTAACCCTTTGGGGTAGATGCACTCTTATCCTTATATGTTTAAAGTAGCTGTTCATTAAACATAGGTTTTTTTGCTGAGCATCTATCTGACAGGAGGCATCTGAAGGTTTATAAAGGTATGGGAAGCTTGATTACTTGAGCTCCAGAAGCTTTCCACTTTAGTCTAAAGGAAACTAATTACAAAAGAGCTGGGAGGGGCCCATCAGGATGTGCTTATGAGTTTCTATGAGGGAGCCAGACTGACTGTGTGACCTTGAGCAACTAATTCTCAGTGCTTTTCCTGTAAAATGAAAATGGGAATAATAATGGAACCTAACTTGGGGTGATGTGAGGATTAATGAACCAAGTTATGTACAGTGCCTAGAAGAGTGCCTGGCACATGGTATATACTGTTAACTTTTTGTTTTTATTGTTGTCATTATTGTGATCATTATCACCTATAGTTGAGTGTCATATTCTGGAATCTAAAGGGTAAGGGAAAAGATTCTGAGTTGGAGAAGAAAGGCATCGTGGGACATAGTATTTGAGTTTAGGTCTAATGAAATATAGGTCTAATAGGTAGAAATGGTGAGGAAAGTATTCCAGAAAAACAACAACAACAACCTCAAATACCAGAGATATCAGGTATGTTTAGGGAAGGGTGAGGAGTCCAGGCTAGCGGGTAGGGTTCATTTGAGGAAAAATGACAAATTTACCTGAAAAGGCAGGCTGGCACGATATCTTGGTGAAGGGTTGGCAGTCTGGGCTGGGCTTTTTGAGCAGGGTTGAGACTTTCTGAGCCCTGCTCTGGAACTACTGGAGTAGGCAGGAGGTGGAGGCAGAGAGAAATGGTGTTAGTCCTAGAGTACGGTGATAAGGGTTTGAAATAACGTGATGATGATTGTCATGGAAGAAAGGTCCAGGTAGTTCACTGGGGAGCTAATGAAATTTAAGACTCAGGGCCTTTTCTTGCTTAGTTCCCTCTCTCAAGCTGTTGGAGGGAAAAATTTTTGTAAAATTTGAAAAGATGTTTGTATCCTCCATCTTCGCTCCCCAAATGATGTGTTTCAGGCTCCCAAACCTGGATCTACCCCATAACTGAAAGAGACTGTGGATGGCCAGGAGTGGTAGCTCACGCCTGTAATCCCAGCACTTTGGGAGGCTGAGGCGGGTGGATCACTTGAGGCCAGGAGTTTGAGACCAGCCTGGCCAACGTGGCGCAGGCCTGTCTCTACTAAAAATACAAAAAAATAGCTGGATGTGGTGGTGTGTACCTGTAGTCCTAGCTACTTGGGAGGCTGAGGTGGGAGGATGGCCTGAGCCTTGGGGGTGGAGGTTGTAGTGAGCTGAGATTGTGCCACTGCACTCCAGCCTGGGCGACAGAGCCAGACCCTGTCTAAAATACAATAAAATAAAATAAATAAAAAGAGAGAGACTGACTGTGACTGTGACTGTGAAGAGATAATGAGTCTGGGTATTAACTTGATGTGGGTATCACATGATGGAGAGGCTACGGTCAAAGATGACTTTTGAGATTCTGGGTCGGCTGACTGGGAGGAACCCCTCATGAGAAAGGGGGATGTTGGGAGCAGCCAGTTAGGGTGCGGTAGTTTCAAGCCAAGTGAGTGCTCTGTACTGGTTAGCTTCACCAGTAAAAGAAACATTTTCGTCTTACATCTGCCCACCCCCCATCCTCAATTGCAGTTTTGCAAGCATGATAATTGTAAGTTACATGGTGCTAAGGAAAGGACTCAGCATTTCTGCTGATTAATGGGCTTCAGCCCAAAGCACACATCATAGTGATGTCTTTGTAATGTCCACAGTTAGTATTCTGTGTATGCTAAACCTAGTTGTCTGAAACTTGTAAATGGAGTCTCTCCTTTTTTGGCATAAGTCTTCCATATTTGGTAAATCATAGTGCTTCAAGACTATTTTAAAGTTGTAACATCAGTTTTCTGGAAATTGTATTTTGAAGGAATTTAATTGACTCAGACATGGTTGGAATGCTAATTTCAAAGCTATCGTGCCAATGTTCCAGTGGCAGCACCTACCTGGGAAAGGCTATTGTCAGCATTTGTTTCCTCTTTTTCACACAAGTGAAATATTAAACAAATAAAATTAAAGAATACTCTTTCAGATGGCCAAATTGAATCCTCAAGAGTATTTTCACTTTCCAAGTCACAAAATAGAAATATAATTAATGAAAGGGCACAGATTTCACTTTTAAATATATATATATATATGTTGTGTGTATGTGTGTGTGTGTTGTGCTTTGCTGAAAAGGTTTTTTTTTTTTTTTGGAGGAAAAATAGCACCTAAAAACAAAGCTAAAAACATAGTAAAGTTTGAGGCAAATGTCCCCAGAGAAAGATCATTAGCAAATTCATGACCCAGAGTCTGGTTGAGACTTCTCTATGAAGCCATTTGTTGTTTTAAGAATCTCCCCTTGTGTATCAGAGAGATTGAATTGTCTGAGTAGAGAAATATAGTTGTAAATTCCAAAATGCTTCAGAAATTCACATATTATTTTGGAGCAGGTATTAAGGATTTGATGACTGCAGGATTTAGTTTAAAAAATGATTTAGAAGTATTTGCAGATGAATTCTAAGAGGATTCTATATAACTTCTCATGTTAGTCTGGTGTTCTTCTATAAAACTAGTACAAACTTGATATTTGTTACATTGTTTCTCACGGTGTAGTAAACACAAATATTTAAAATTATAAGAGTTATTAAAATATGCATTTTAATATTCATTTATGTATAGACTCAGTGGCGGGTTTTCCCATTTATAGCAATGATATAAAACATTTTACATCAAATTGATTTAAGTCAAAAGTAAATGTGTGTTTAAAAAGAATGAATGGTAGTACATGGTGGTACCTATGGCAGAAGTTGGGAAAGTGCATGATTAACTGATGGGCAACATTGGCTTACTGGTAAACAATATAAATTGTGCCGGTTTGTAGTAGGGTAAATTTTATTATGCTGTTTAATAAAACCTCATAGCTGTTGATAACATATATGTTAAGATAATGGCTCTTTAAGAACGTTTTATTAAAGAAACTAAAAGTTATTTAAGTTCTTGGTACCTGGAAGTTAATTAAACAGAAAAAGTCACTTTAATGGGGTGACTCCTGCTCAGTTAAAAATAAAAGTATATGTTAAATGCTATATTATTAATATGATTTCTAGGACTTCTTGGTAAAAGTAGGGCAATTTTATCAAAGTCGTGCATGTACCACCCACTAAACTGATGTGGTACACCAAAGATTATCTGTGCAAATGCTTTTGTTAAGTTGTATTTGCCAAAAGTTTGGGGAAATTTCTGGTTTGGGTTTATATATGTTAATACCTAGCGAGAAAAGTAGACAGCATATTATTTCTTTCCCCTTAGGAGCACAAGAGAAAAAATCAAGATATTTAGAAGATGCTTTGAAATTAATTTCATTCAGAAAATATTTTTATGATTCTACTGAGAGAAGGCAAAAATATTTTTAGAAATATTAGAATATCTGGCAACAAATTTTCGAGCATTAAATATGGATTTTGTTTTTAGAAAGAGTACACATTTAACATTGCATAACTAATTTACTTACTTCACATTTAAAAAACAGATTTGTGTATGTCTGTGAAAAAGACAATGTGTTGATAGTAGAAATATAAGGTAGAAAGTTCCTCTTTCTCCTTCTGATCCTTCCCCTGCCCTTTTCCTCAAATATGACTACAAACTGTTAACAGTTTGAAGTCACCTAAGTTTTAAAATCAAATGGAATGAAATGGCATTTAGGAACTTGGAAGAGTGGAAACCTTTTTTCCAGACCTATGCTACCAACTGAGTTTATATTTTCAGGCAGATATGATGAAATTGCTGTGGGCTTTGGAGTCAGCCCACTGTTCGAATTCTGTTTTCATCCTAGAGGCACAATGAGAGTTTGGAAAGTTCCTTACCTTTCTTATTAAATGTCACTTTTCTTCTGAGCTTTAATCTAGCCTAGTCTGTCTCTCTCCTCTCTCTCTTTTTAATAAGGAGACATGTCTAAGAAGATCTGGCATAAGAATATGTGACACATTTTATCCTGGAAAAAGCGAATTTGGTATTTTAATGACCCAGCATGCATTCATGCAGTAATGCACTCACTCATCAGGAGAACATTTCCCCACTTTGCCCAAATACCTACCTTCAGGTTGTGAAAGGTCAACCTGTAAAAGATGCCCCAGGAATCTTCCTGGAATTTAGATGGCCTCTGTTGGGTTTCACTTTGCACTTATTAATAATTGAGCACTGGGATAAAAATAAAAACAAAGGGTCTCATCTTGCAGTTTGAGAACATGGGCCATGGTGCTAAGTCATGCAGGTAAGATGAGGAGCAAAGCCCTGTGGGGTAGCCAATCTAAAGAAGCATTCCATGTGGGCTGGTGCCTCCCTCTTGCAGAATGACTCCCTCAAAATTAAAGGGAATTAACGTAATTGCTCCTGGGGAGGAAAATGCATTTTTGCTTTTCAAAGGTTGTTGTCTAAGCTTTAATTATCTAACCCACACACAGAAGCTTTCTACAAGCAGCCCTCCCTTTTAGCAACCAGTCACCTTTCAAATACTGCAGCATCTTTAGGCTTAAGAAATCACTGCATTATAACCAATTCTGTTATATAACCTACCACTTAGGTTACGGTAAAACCTGTTGTAATGTTGGTTACTGAAAATGGTCTTTAGAGCTAGTGTTGGTTTAAATGGAGTTTTGTAATTATTTGAGCTGCAACTAGAGTGACAATTCTCCACTTTTAGAATCTGTGCCTCTTGTCTGGCAGCACTTTTAGTTATTTCCTTTCTATTGCTTTTTGTTTCACACTCAATAAGCTTTGGTTGGTGTGTGCTTTATCAGACCTTCATGTTTACTTGCCAAATGAATATGGGGTTTTGTTACTAAAGTTAGTATTTTTAATCTATTTATTTTTCTTTCTTTAGAAAACTCAGAATGGACTCGTTTTCTAGTCCTGAAATATTAATAAGTAAACACATAATATATTCCTAGTGAAATAGCTTAAAGCTCAAAGAAGGTTTGTAAGTAGAGGAAAACCCTACTGTTAAGAACCAAGACTCTGCCATTCTTGTCATTGAAATGCATAGGGTTTTGATGTTGAGACATATTAAGGAAATAGTGCCACTAATTTTAGGTAGAGAAGATTGTAGGAATTAAGCTCGTTTCTGACTACAGAGGAAAAGGACCAATGCCATCGGCTCAGAATTAAAAAACTAAATTGCTCTTGGAATAAAATCGAGCTCTCCCAGTGGTTTGTATTGCTCTTCACATTCTGGCCACTGCCTGGCTTTCTCCCGCCCCCTGTCCTCTTCTCTCAGTCCTAACCACACTGACCTCCTTTTCCTCCAACTTACCAAGCTCTTTCCCACCTCAGGGAACTTGTCTTTGTCATTCTCACGCCTGGATAGCCATTCCTCCTTCCCCTTAGCTCTTCCTGTGGTTCTCCCCGTCTAGAGTCTAGATCTTACCCTGAACATCACCCAGAGACCCCTCCCTGACTACCTTGACTCAGGTAGCTGCTTTCCAGGCCCCTGTTTATTTCCTTTTCAGCCTTTACCTTAGACTGTATTTATTTTTGTTGATTATTGTCTTTGCCCCACAAGCATAAATTCTATTAAGGGAGGTGCCAGTACCTGATACAGTGCCTGGCATATACTATATACTCAGTATCTATGTATATTACCTGGGATTTGTTCACTGGTTTTAAGGACTCCTTTTTTGTTTTTATCTTTAAGATTAGTTCATCTTGTTGGACCAGAGGGATTTAAGTAGCTTTGGTATCAAAATCCAAGATAATATGTTTTCCAATACTCTTACCTATACACATTTTCACCCATTTTATTGTGATTTTATTGAGTGTCTAGAGAGCAACACTGGCTTTCCTCAGAGTAGGCAGAAAATTCAGTAGATACCCCATGGATATTGTGCTCACTGTGAGAAGTCTTTCAAAATTTACCAGGCACTGAAATAATTCACCTCAGTTCTTCGATGAAGGTCAAGGAGGTGTGCATTGGTCTTTGGTGAGCACACGGTATATTATGAGGGTATGACTGTCCCTGCAATTGTGTCTGTTCAGTGTGCCTTTGTAAAGAGCCTGGGATGGCTTCTTCATGGATCTGCCCTCTGTCTCTAAGTTTACCCATGGAGAAGACAAAGGCTGCTGCACAGCTTCATGCTGAAAAGGAAATGTTGGCAAGTTGTTGCTTTGTAAAGATCAACACTATCACCGTAACAGTTGTCACTCAAAGTGGAGGAAGTGAAATGCAAATTTGGTGAGTAATTAGTTTTGTGTCATTCTTGGGTGTTCTAAATGTTGCTATTTATCTGTCTTAGGTAATCTATTTAAAGAAGACACCAGAAGAAGCCTACAGAGCACTCCTGTCTGGCTCAAACGCCCCCTATCTTCCATTCAGGTATAACTCCTGGTGAGACTTGGGTTAAACTTTTGCTACAGAGCTGGATACTTTAGACTTGGGTTGTAGTGTTTTTTAATTGTCTTAAGATAATAACCATTATGTTATATGGAATGAAATGAGATGGTAGTTTTTATTATTTCATTTTGTAGAGTTTTATCCCCCTAGCTAGCAAGAATAAAAGAGCTTTCTTCTTGTAGGAATTTATTTTTTTCCTTGAATCCTTTCTATATCTTTATAGTTTATGTCAAGCACAAAGAGTGCCTCATTTATAAGCTAATAACCATGTCAAGACTTGTTGGATTTCAGTAATCTACATCATTGATTCATCCATTCATTCTTTCATTTCATGAGCAGTGATTGAGCTCTGGTCACATGTCAGAGGCTGGGGATATAGAATAAGACCGTCTAAGATTCTTCAGGAGCACCTGTTTAGTGGGGACCCTAAATCACCAGTTTGGCACACAAATCTGACTGGCATCCCCAGGAAGCCTTTCTCTCATTACTGTGTTTTCTAAGTATCATCAAAAGAAGATCTTTTAAAAATTTGGGGTGAACTTGAGCTCATTTAAAAAGTAGAAGGGGACTAGGTGCAGTAGCTCATGCCTGTAATCCCAGCACTTTGGGAGGCTGAGGCCGGTGGATAGCTTGAGCCTAGCAGTTCGAGACCAGCCTGGGCAACATGGTGAAACCCCGTCTCTACTAAAAATACAAAAGTTAGCCAGGCATAGTGGTACGTGCTTCTAGTCCCAGCTACTCGAGAGGCTGAAGTGGGAGGATCGCTTGAGCCTGGGAGGTCAAGGCTGCAGTAAGCTGAGATCGCCCCACTACACTCCAACGTGGGTGACAGAGTGATACCGTTTCTCAAATAAATACATACATACATACATACATACATACATACAGTAGAAGGGACCATACATCAAAACTCCCATAACACTTACCTCTGCTAGAATTGTGAATGATTCTAATATTTTTGCCTTTTTTGCTTGTGTGTCCAAATCTGCAAGCATGTGTATTGCTTATGGCTTATTATTGTTATATTACCATAATTAACCAGCACAATGAGCGAAAGGAATGGGAGTGACTGAGAAGACTCTGCTTGTCTGTCTTCCTCATTCTGCTGTAAACTCTCAGAGGGCAGGCCCCAGTGCCTTATACTTAAAAGCACTTTTAGTAAATATTTGAATGAATACATTAAGACTAAATCCCTTAAGAGTCAAGGGATTCTCATTCTGCTTCTGAGATTACAGGAGGTAGCTGTTAGGGTAAGACATGGGGAGGGAAGAAGCAACACCTATTGTGCTTAATTAAAGAGAAGTCAAAGAGTAAGGCATTGGGATTTGGACCCTGAGAGGAAAATATTCTGAAGCAACCTAGAGTCTGAGGTAATCAGCCATGGAAGGGCAGATAAAAAATGACAGATAATGTAGATGAAAGTTTTAATGGTGAAGACAAAGCTTATTTTTCCTTCCACTTCTAATGGCTCCTATACTTTGAAAGTCCCCTGTAAAATATAATCCTATTTTTTCAGAAAGGGGTAATAATGCTGATAATTCTAAGTTCTAAACAAAGTGGTAAGGAGTATATACTTTGGAGGCAGAGAAACTTCAAGCAGTTTGAAGCCTCATTCTGCTTCTTGCTGTCTGTAATAAACAAGTATCTTGGACAAATTACTTATCCTCTCTCAGCCACAGTTTCCTTATCTGTAAAATGGCTTCAGGTCTAAACTAAGGATCAGATGAAGTGATAAATTTATCCTTCTGCCTAGTGCAATGTTTGGTTTTTGTTTTTCTTGTTGTTAGCATTATACCGTTATTACTGTTAGTAACATAATTAATAGTAATAGTAATTATTATTACAGAGTCTCACTCTGTAGCCCAGGCTGGAGTGCAGTGGCACACTGCAACCTCTGCCTCCTGGGTTCAAGAGAATCTCCTGCTTCAGCCTCCTGAATAGCTGGAATTGGAGGCCCCCACCACCATGCCTGGCTAATTTTTGTATTTTTAGTAGAGATGGAGTTTTGTCATGTTGGCCAAGCTGCTCTTGAACCCCTGGCTTCAAGTGATCCGCTTGCATCAGCCTCCCAAAGTGCTGGGATAAAGGTGTGAGCCACTGCACCCAGTCAAGAACTAGAATTTTTAAATAATAATACCAGAATAGAAGAAAAGGTAGTAAGACTGTTGTAGGGTGGGGGGAGGGGGGAGGGATAGCATTGGGAGATATACCTAATGCTAGATGATGAGTTAGTGGGTGCAGCGCACCAGCATGGCACATGTATACATATGTAACTAACCTGCACATTGCGCACATGTACCCTAAAACCTAAAGTATAATAATAATAAATAAATAAATAAATAAATAAATAAATAAAAAAGAAAAGGTAGTAAGATAATTAATACTACTTAACACAGAATTGATTTCAATTCTACATAAATACTAAATTTATAGCCTATTTTTCAAATATTTTTCACTCAAATACTTTTATGTAAATATTTGAAAACATAAATACATTAACATAGTTCAGAAATTTAAAAAATCTATAGGAAGGTTTAAGTGAAAATTATCCCTCCCATTCTTGGTCCTTATGTGTCTAGTCCTTTCCAGGTAACTTCTGGTATTAGTTGATTTGATATCAGTCTAGAATTTCTTTATGCACGTATAAGTAAATGAAGATATGCACCCATTTCCTACTGAAAGTATGCCTTTGAATGTAACTCTAAGTTCTATCTTTTTGATATCTTAGGATACCAAGAGTTGTATTTACATTAAGCTTCATTTCTAAATCTAGAATCTTCATAAACCATCCATTTGAAACAGAAAATACCACAAAGTAGTGCATTTATAATTTAGTGAAGAATTTAGTTGAAAAAATACTACTAGTTTTCTGGAAACTTAATTTTTTTATTATGCTAAGATAAGATGTGAGTTGTTTTTAGTCTACAGTTCAGGCCAACTAAGACTAATGGACCTCTATCAAGAATCATCCTCATACTAAATTCTGGGCAGCCATCATTGCATTGGCCTTCATTATAATCTGGGTTTTATTATCACCAGGTTTAAAAAAAAAATCTCATTTCTTATGAAATTACACTTTTGTCTTCATTGTCTAGATTTTTTCAACTGCTGATATATTAACACTTTTAATTAAAAATGAGAAGCCTTAAAGAAATTTCTATTTGGATGTAATTGTTTTATTATTTAAAATTTTTTAAAAATGAAGATGATTTTGAAGGCTTGTTGAAGGTGTGGTTTTTATGTTCATATACACTTTTCACTGAAATGTCTGTGTTCCCATTTGTGCTATATATTTTAGTTTCTTTCTAATAAAAAGAGTTTTATGGCTACTGTGAATTTAAATAATGCTGTTTTTCAAATTTTTTCACTTTGCAAACATTTGTCTGAGCAGTCACTTCCGTAAAGCCTTCCTCATTTTTCTGGAGAGGCTTGGCAGGTCCTTTGCCTGTGATTCCCTATTACATTTTATGTATCACAAGGCTGCATACAACATTAAAGCAAACACCTTGTATTATAATTATTTGTTTGCATGGCTGACTCTTCTCTTGAGGGCTGTGGTTGGTTCTTTTCCTATTGTGTCCTGAGGGAGCAAGTGTACTAAAATATATTTATTGCTTTTTCAGTGCCAGTCACTGTGATAGTCCTATGGATCAAAAGATGTTTAGGACAACTTGGTACCTGCTGCAGGAGAGCTCAGTGTATAGTCTGTATACATGTATAGGTGTGTAAAACAGTTACAGTGCTTTGTTAGGGTTAGGAGAGAGGTGTTATGGGAATACTGAGGAAGGAGGTTTAACTCTGAAATGGGGGGGTAGGAGAAGATGTTAGGAATAGGCCCCATGGAATGCCTTTCATGTTAGGATGAAAACTGGAGAACAGCAATTCAGGCACTGATTTTAGGTGCTATGTTTATTTATTCGTATGGCATAGGTTGTATAATGGTATGTTAGGTAGTATATATAATACGAAGTTCACAGTATGGGTACATTATTATAACCAAAAGGATGATCTGATTTTATTCCTACTTAGATTCTATTCACCTAGTTAAAATTAACAAAAAAATGAGAATTGTGTAGCTTTACTGCCTATTCTTGATTAAATTAAGTATAGTTGACTTTAGAGATAGTTGAATTTCTGGCTTATGTGACAGCAACGAGTGTTGTGATGTCACCTGTGAGTCAGTCGTAGGATGTTCTGTTGAATTGGAGGGTAGTTGTGTCAAAAACTGTATTCACTTTTACTGAGAATAGCCAATGTGTTGATTAAGAGTGACTTTAGGTGAAAATCAGGGGAAAGGGGTGTTTTTCATCTACCTTAATTCTTTGAGTCGTCCATTTTCAGTGTTGGCTTGGCAGTTAGCCTTCAAGGGAACAAGAGGCCTTTCCGTTCTGGGGTCAGACTCAGCAGAGTTTGAATTGACAAACCGGGTATGAATCTTTTTAGGTTCTCTTCCTTTCAGTGTACTACTAAATTATAGTGTATACTATTGAGCAAACAAAGTCATATTAATCTCAACTTGTCTAAAGCCCCAGGAGACCAGTGACCCTTAGTGGAATGTCCAGATTGTTTTCATGGCAGTCAGTGGCAGTGGTTTTTAAATCTACATTATTGGTGCTCACAAAACAGTATTTGTGAAAATTTAAAGTCTCACAAAACAGTATTTGTGAAAATTTAAAGTCCCACAAAACATTGAAAAGGTAACCAATCTACATTGTACAATTCTTATTTAAGATGTCTCTTGTGCTTTTAAATTCATTTTATACTTATTTCTTTGTTTATTGGTCCATATGTATCAGGTTGGTAAGTTTTTTAGTATTGGTGATAATTCCTAAATCTCCTAAAAGCCAGTTTTTAAAATGACATATAGGCTGGGCGTGGTGGCTCACGCCTGTAATCCCAGTACTTTGGGAGGTGGGCGATCACTTGAGGTCAGGAGTTCAAGACCAGCCTGGCCAACAAAGTGAAACCCCGTCTCTACTAAAAATACAAAAAAAAGTAGCCAGGCATGGTGGCACGTGCCTGTAGTCCCAGCTACTCGGGAGGCTGAGGCAGGAGAATTGATTGAACCTGGGAGGCGGAGGTTGTGGTGAGCCAAGATCACGCCACTGCACTCCAGCCTGGGCAACAGAGCAAGACTCCATCTCAAAAAATAAATAAATAAGTAAATAAATAAATGAATAAATAAATAAATAAAAATAAATAAAATAAAATGACATATACAATTAAACAGGGAATAAAATTATGCTGACAATAAATAACATCCAGGGATCTAGTTTTGAAGACATATCCAGACAGCATGGCATGAAAAATAATGACTAAGTCTGGAGGTAAGGTTAGGTAGGGTAATGTGCTGACATTAATGGAATAAAGCTGGTTGAACATTCGATGTCCTATCCCTTTAGTTTTTTCCTAAAGCTTGGAGAAGAGGCTAGAATTTACAGGTGTTTCTCAAAGTTCCATTGATCCTCAAACTTATCTGCATACCTGGGGAGCTTTAAAAAACTATTGATCCCTAGATTCTGTGCCCAGAATTTTGCTGTAATTGGTCAAGGGTGAAGTCAGAGTATTGGGATTTTGAAAAACTGTGTATATGATGCCAATATGTGTGGTCAAGGTTGAGAACTCCTGCTCTGTAAGATGTACCATGGCAAAATATATATATATATATCAAGTATATATCAAATATATATATATTATATATATAATATATATCAAGCATATTTATATATAATATATATCAAGTATATTTATTTTTTTTTATATATATATCTCAAGTAAATTTAAAACTCTCCATCTTGGAGATTTACAAAGCAAATTTCCGTTTTAAAGATTCTGAATGGTTCTGAGTAATGAAGTAACCTGTTTAGCTCTGTATAACCCAGAATTTTCTTTTTTCTTTTTGTTTTTTTGAGATGGAGGTTTCACTTTGTTGCCCAGGGTGGGCTTGAATTCTTGGGCTCAAATCCTGTGTAGTTGGGATTACAGGCATGCACCACTGCATCTGGCCCAGAATTTTACAAAGTACTGATTTTCTTCCTTCTGCCCCATACTTTCCATTAATATCCAGCAGAACTCCTGTTCTGAAACACTCTGAGGCATATTTCCTGATCCACACCTGTGTGGAACAAAAAACATCTCTTGGGATTAAAATAATATGCTAGCATTTTGTGGAACATTTTTTTTGTGCTGTTTCCTGAGAGTCTTGGAAATAGATGGCTTATCAAATAATGGTATTTTATTTAATGTGAACAGGAATATCCAAGTTTTCTTGCTGTTGTGCGGGCAGACAATCTTCTCTAACAGAGGATTCACACCCCTCCCAATGGCAATCCTTTTATGACATCTGTCATTAAAATGGATGCATAATGTTTGTGTTGAGGGAGGTGTTTGTTGTGTTTTGGGGGATGACCCTTAGTGATATCCCAGTTGCTGAGCTCTGTGGCTGAGTCTTAATGGGAAATCTCAAAAGTAATTATTTTAGATCTTCTGGGCATGCCAGAACTTGTAGGTCTTTAAACAAAGGCTCAAAAGGGTCAACCACTGTAGGTCTTTAAACAAAGGCTCAAAAAGTTGGTCAACCACTTAGGACTTGGCATCAGGCTGCCTTCTTTTTCATAAAGTAAACATGTGCTGGTAGACGTTAGATGTAATCATAAAATATATTTCCTTACATAAAACATTGAACCAGACTTTTATTAGCTTAAATATGATATTGTGATTTTTGTCGAAGTTTGTTTAACAATTAACTGTACTTCAAAGGAAAAGTTCTCTTTACCATGCTTTCCTCTTGAGTATCAAAACTGTGGAAACAATATTTTATTCTCTTTTAAGATGTTCCTTTCATTCTCAACTTTTCCTCGCTGTTTCTCAGTCTTGATCTTTGGGGTCATTTCTGCCCCATGGATCTTTAGTAAACTTTTGCTTTTGGTGCTTGGTATAATGGAAGCTAATCGCATTAGTTTTGACTAGTGAGGATGTGCCAATTTCCTGAGTGTTAAAAATAGATGGCTTTTCCAGTCCAAACCGTTGAATCCATTCTTAACAGCTGGGGCATATTTTGAATAAGTTGTACCCCCATGAAAAAAGATTCTTTGTCAGAGTTTTCTTGTTAAAGTGCTAAGTAAGCTCCGCTATACAGGATCTGAGAAGAGAAACAAGTGTAAGTGTCTCCATGACCCATTAGGTACTCAAATGGAGGTGAGTTATATTATTCTATTTTTTATCTGCTGGAACAAGAAGGTGCTTTGGTGATTTGTGTTGTGAAAATTCTCTCAGACTACTTTTTTTTTTTTTTTATTCCTACCTTTAGGGTTCCAGATCAGTTTTACCAAACTTAGTGAAGTAGGGTAGGTGCCAAAGTTTTTGTACTCTTTATGGTATATTTCCAGAAGCCTTAGTTGATAAAGATGGTTTTGAATAAGATTGCAGTCATTTACCTTAATGAACATAGTAATAGTTATTATTTTGTTGAATGTTACGAAAAGCTCTTAAATACCTGAGTTAAAACCAATTTGCCTGTATTTTTATTTTTAAAGAAAAATTACTGGCCGTGTGGGTGGCTCATTCCTGTAATCCCAGTGCTTTAGGAGGCCGAGGCAAGAGGATCACTTGAATCCGTGAGTTAGAGACCAGTCTGAGTAACATAGTAAGACCTGGTCTCTACAAAAGAAATAAAATAAAAATTAGTCAGGGATAGTGGCACCCGTCTGTAGTCCTAGCTGCTTGGGAGGTTTAGGTGGGAGGATTGCTTGAGCCCAGCAGTTTGAGGCTGCAGTGAGTTATGATCGTGCTGCTGTGACAGAATGAGTCCCTGTCTCTGAAATTAAAAAAAAAAAAAAAAAAAAGAATAGAAAAATTAGTGGTTAAATGGGTGTCAGTCAGATGTTGATAAAATGCCCAGAGTACAGGTCTTGGTCTGTTTTTCTGGTGTTATTGCTAGTTCTAGACAGATTTTATTCTGCTGATTTCAGGTGACCTTTTAAGCCATGACTTAGAATTGAATTTTCACGTATCTCTGTTTCTTTAGATGAATAAAATGATTCATGTATAGCCTTATGTTAAATCTGAAAAGCTGAGACTCTGTTTTTTTTGTTGTTGTTGTTAGGTACAGGTCACGTTCAACTTTGGGCGCTGCCTCCTGAGGCATGCGGTTTTGCTCTTTCATGAATGGGAGATGGTTTTGTCCTCCCTACTAATTCTCAATACAGTTTCGTCTTGTAGGTCTCAATGATATAAGCTCTTTCTTTTATTGTAGCTGGTACATATATGTCATAGATTTGTTCAGAGGCTGGAAACTAGGATATACTTTGGACAATTGTGTAAAGTATTTTGGGCATTGTCTAGCTCTGAAGTATACATACAATATAGTCTGCAGCTGAACTGTCCAGTATGTTAGCTGGTAGCTACATGTGTTGTTGAACACTTGAAATCAGTCTAGTCCAAATTGAGATAGATTGTACATTTAAAGTACATATTGGATTTCAAAGATGTAGTATAAAAGGCAGGGCGTGGTGACTCACAGCTGTAATCCCAGGCTGAGACCAGGAGTTTGAGATCAGCCTGGACAACATAGTGAGACCCTGTCTCTCAAAATAAAAAGATTTAATATAAAAGAAAAATGTAAGATATCTTATTTATAATTATGTTGATTAATGCTGAAATGAGAATATTCTAGATATATTGGATGAGCAAAATACACTACTAAAATTTACTTTTTTCTTGTTTATTTTAATATGGTTATAAAAAATTAAAATTATACATGTGGCTCTCTTTTGAGGATGGCATTATATTTCCATTGGACAGTGATGATCTAGAGTGTTTTTGCTATTGTACATAGCTCATAATTAAAGATTGTTTTATATACTTTCTGCTTTATTTATTTGTTTTTAGAATAGAGTCTCACTCTGTTAGCAGGCTGGGGTGCGGTGGCCAAATTGTAGCTCACTGCAGTCTTGAACTCCTGAATTCAAACAATTCTCCTGCCTCAGCCTTCTAGGTAGCTTGCCACCACTCCTGTCTAATTAAATTTTTTTTTTTTTTTTTTTTTTAATAGAGAAGGGGTCTCCCTCTATTGTCCAGGCTAGTCTCAAACTACTGGGCTCAAGCAATCCTCCTGCCTTGGCCTCCCAAAGGGATCACAGGTGTGAGCCATCATCCCTGGACACATTTTTGCTTCAAAAGGTCAATAGTTCTTAGCCCCCAGAGGTGTTCAGGCATAAGTTGAATGAACTCTTGGTAATGATCATTTATTCATTCCTGTATTAATTCATTCAGCAGCAGCTATAACATACTAATTTTCCCAACACTGTGCTATACTCTGGGCCAACAGACATAAAAGACACGTTTCCTGTCCTTAAGAAGCTCATCTTCTTGTGGAGGTTGTGAAGATGGGGTTCAGTTCACTGCTTATAAGGGTTCTTAGATGACCTTTATGATCCTTTCCAACCCATTGCTCTGCAATTTTTGCATACCTCCTAACTGCTTGTTACCCAGAGAATGTAGAGAATCAAGGACTTAAGATAATTGTAGATCATAGTCATTTCCAATTTCTTAGTCTCTTTTCTATCAGCTCTTTTTGTATTTTTTAATGTAGTCTCCACATTGTAGACACTGTGCTTCTGTTCTCCATTCTTTCTTCTTTGAGTAACTTCATCAGTCATAATAAGAAATGCTTTCTTATTTTGTGTAAATATGTTCTTTCATCTCTGGTTTCATTTCCCATTATTAATATTTATAAGGTTGCTTCATTCTGAGTGATTTCTTAGATTCTCATGTTGCAAGCAGTGGTATATTGGTAAACTGGCTCTATAAGTAAAAAGTATTTGCTGATTTCCATGGTACAAATACATTTACCACTGCTGATTTGGGCTCTCAAAATTTCTGAATATTTAACAGTTGACTCTTGAGAGCCTATATAAGACAGTGCTGGGACACCAGTGAAACAAGCTCTTTCTTTTAACATTTAATTGTGGATGTTGATTCTAGTTTTCTTAAACTTAATTTTTTTCCTGCTGTTTTTCTGCAAAATAAACACTAAACACAAAATAACAACAAGTCCCAATTGCTCCTTCTATTTAAATATTATTCATTTAGTTTTTCATTCAAGAACTATTTATTGACTGCAAATTCTTCCTACGGTCATAGTTGTGGATGTTTATAATCACTGTATAATAGCTGTATGGTTCAGTCGACTAGTATGCCAGAAGTCACATTTAGAAAGATAGAACTGTGGCCAGGCGTGGTGGTTTGAAGGTTGAGGAGGGTAACCTAAGATGAGGGTGAGTGGGAAGAACATGTGACTTGCAGATGCGCAGGTTCTGTAGGAAGAGCCCAGTGGCTACTGGGGAGCTCAGGGAAGATGGGGCCAGATACCCCCAGGCCTTATGGCTACAGTGAAGATTTGAACTTTCCCTTGAGAGCAATGGGAAGTCAGTGAGGGGTTATAGCTGAAGAGCGATCAGATTAGATTTGCCTTTTAAAAATATCACTCTGGCTTCAGTGAAGAAAACCATTAAAAAGTTTAAGAGTGGGTGTAGGAAGTCAGTGGCAATGGAATTGGCAAGTGATGCATTCAAGAGATATTTAAGAGGCAAAACCAATGGTGCGTAGTGAGGGATAGGATAAGGGGAAAGAAAGGTGAGACTTCTGGCTGTAGCTTGAGTGACTGTGGGAGCTTTTACCCAGACAGGGAGCGCTGGAAGACTGGATTATCGTTGCAGTTGTTTTTTTTTGTAGTGGGAGCAGATTCAAGAGATTCTTCTTACATAGTGAGTTTGAGGCATCTTTAAGACACCCGAATGGAAATGCCATGTAGGTGGTTGGCTGTACTATTTTTGAAGCTTTAAGGAGTTTGTGCTAGAGAGATTTGAGGGTCATTGGTAGATAGATGGTAATTTATGCAGATGTCTAGGGCAATGATTCTCAAAATATGTGCCTTTCTAGTGGCAGCCTCAGCTCCACCTGGAAACTTGTTAGAAATGCAAATTCTCAGGCCCTGCCTTTGGCCTATTGAATTAGAAACCTGAGGTGGGGCCCAGCAGCCTGTGTCTGTGGAACTATCTGGGTGATGCCAATAACACACTAAAGTTTTAGAGGCCCTGGTCTAGAGAGAGAGAGTATGGAGTGAGAAGAATTTTGGTCTAGAGTTGAACCTTGAGAAGGTTTGACTTTTAAAGACTGCGAAGTGAAGGATGACTTTGCAAAGGAGGTTGGAAGTAGTGTTTAGAGGGTAGAAGGAAAATCCAGGAACCAAGAGAAGAGAGCAAAGTAGGGAGTTACTTGTTGCTGACATATTAGGTGAGATGATGCATGCACAATGTTCTCTGGGTTTAAAATAAGTAAATCCAGACAGACAGAAAATAAATTAGTGGATTGCCAGGGGCTGGAGGAAGGAGAATGGGGAGTGACTGCAAATGAGTCCAGAGTTTCTTTTTGGGGTAGTAAAAATATTTTGGAATTACTGGTGATGGTTGTACAACATTATGAATACACCAAACCCCACTGAATTGTACACTTTAAAAAGGAAGATGAGACTGGGCATGGTGGCTCACGCCTGTAATCCCAGCACTTTGGGAGGCCGAGGTGGGTGGATCGCCTGAGGTCAGGAGTTCGAGACCAGCCTGGCCAACATGGTAAAACCCCGTCTCTACTAAAAATACAAAAATTAGCCAGGCATGGTAGCAGGCGCCTGTAATCCCAGCTACCCGGGAGGGTGAGGCAATCGCTTGAACCTGGGAGGCAGAGGTTGCAGTGAGCCAAGATAGCACCAGTGCACTCCAGCCTGGGCTACAAGAGTGAGACTTCGTCTAAAAAAAAAAAAAAAAAGGAAAAGGAGTAATTCTTTAGAGAAATCTTGTTTTAAAGATGAGTCCAAACCGGGTGGAAGCTGAAGGAAGATGTGGAGCTTGGAAAATTTTGGTTGGCTTGTTCTTTTTGGAGCTAGTAGGGACCTGAAAATGTTTAAATTCTGTTGGAAAGGATCCAGAAGAGAGATAAAGAGATGATCAATGGTATTGAATAGTGGTATAACCTCAGAGTAGGAGGGGACTTTTGGGGCCAATAGTCTGCTGTTTTCCTAACTCCTGACCTCCATTTCATGTTATAATGCAGGTGAAAAAAATTCCTTAGACGGGATCTTCCAATTCCAAGTTTGAACATCATGTGGGGCGGGTATCTTTCTGCCTCCTAGGGCTAACCATTCTATTTTGAGATGGTCCTGACTATATTGGTGAGTTGAGGAAAATCAACAGGGAAAATTGACTTACAAAATGGGAGGGAATGTTGCCTCTTAAATGGACTTTCAATTTTATTTTAGTCATTTCCTTTATCCTCACTTCCAGGAGAACACAGTGCTGCCAATTCCTAAGCCTTTTGAGACTTACCTGGTATTGTGCTGGTTATCAGTTTTTTTTTTTTTTTTTTTTTTTTTTTTTTTTTTTTTTTTTTTTTTTTTGGAGACGGAGTCTCACTGTGTTGCCTAGGCTGGAGTGTAGTGGCACAATCTTGGCTCACTGCAACCTCTGCCTCCCAGGTTCAAGCGATTCTCCTGCCTCAGCCTCCCGAGTAGCTGGGATTACAGGTGCCTGCCACCATGCCTGGCTAATTTTTATATTTTTAGAAGAGGTAGGGTTTCACTATGTTGGACCAGGCTGGTCTCGAACTCCTGACCTCAGGTGATCCACCTGCTTTGGCCTCCCAAAGTGCTG
This sequence comes from Pongo pygmaeus, assembly GCF_028885625.2. Taxonomy (NCBI): domain Eukaryota; kingdom Metazoa; phylum Chordata; class Mammalia; order Primates; family Hominidae; genus Pongo; species Pongo pygmaeus. The sequence continues at coordinate 129,572,107 of NC_072373.2, read as the reverse complement.
AGATTACAGGCATGAGCCACTGTGCCCAACTGGTTCTCAGTTTTTTCATTGTCAGTTTAGTATTCAGTTTTCTTGGTCTTCTAACTTATTTACCACTCATCTAAATGATTTCTAGCTTTCAAAATTGTATTGTTTTGTCTCTTCTCTTATTCTCCTAGTCTTTGTTGGTTTCCATTTAAAAAACAAAAGCCTTTAAAAATTCACCTTTTGGTCAGGTGCAGTGGCTTACACCTGTAATCCTAGCACTTTGGGAGGCAGAGGTGGGTGTATCGCTTGAGCTCAGGAGTTCCAGACCAGTCTGGGCAACATGGTGAAACCCTGGCTCTACGAAAAATACAAAAATTAGCTGGGCATGGTGGCTTGTGCCTGTAGTCCCAGCTAATTCAGGGGCTGAGGCTGGAGGATCACTTGAGCCCAGGAGGTGGAGGCTGCAGTGAGCCAAGATCGTACCACTGCACTCCAGCCTGGGTGACAGAGTGAGACCCTGTTTCAAAGAAAAAAAATATCTCCTTTTAGTGGGGTTCGGTAAATGCATGGGTTCAATCTTCCATCTTTATCTTCTCTTTTTCTCCCCCAGAGAATATGTAACATGTTTTTGTGTCCCTTCACTGTTAGTATTCTCCTGTGACTACGTATGAGCCACATGCCACTAATAAGCCATTTCTTTCTTGTCCAGTCTTTGGTGCAGATTTTGGGAACCTGTTGGCGCTATGTGGCTGTCATGAGGATTAAATGCGCTAATGCATCTAAATTACCTGACACAGTAGCTGCTCAAAAAAGGCATGCCGTTTCCTTTTCTCAATCTGGAGGATATGACTAAATTCTATTGCATTCCTTATTAGATTTCAATTTGTAAACTTCTCTTTGCCTTTTCAGCCATGGTGACTGACTTGCCTAGTTCTGTCAGATGGCATGTTAACTTTCCCTCCCAACTTTGGAGGCCTGCAGATTTGACCACCCGGTCACCAGAGCTCTCCTTTTAGTCACTGATAACAATTGTGGCTGTGATGGGGTAGGAGGTATCATGAAAGCCTCACCATACTTTGCAGACATTCAGAAAGAATAGGCCTGGAACTTTTTCTGGTAGCTTACATTAGTGACATTGTTTGGTTGAGTCTAGGAGTGGGAAGACATACCTGAAAGAATAAGGGATACCTCTACTTCTCGTAATTTTTTTTTGTTTTACTCTTTTTAAATATAAAGAAAATTTTACCCCCTTTTAAAAAACGTAAAACAGTGGTTTTTAATCTAGGGTCTGTGGAGAGAATTCGGGGAGTCAGTGAACTTAGATGCGAAAAAAATTATATCTTTATTTTTACTGACCTTACCTTATCAATTATAAAGTTACATCCGACTATAAATGTTGTAAATAAACTGTAGTAGCATTAGCAATATAAATGACAATTTAGTATCACTTACAGTTATTATTTCTTAAAATATTTATGCTCATTCCTTCCTCAAAATTATAGTAGCAGTTATCAGATTTGCCACTAGATCTTGTTATATAATATATTAATTTAAAAAGTGCATTTTGGGGTATTGCAAATTTGTATTTCAGTATATTTAAAATACATATTTAAACTTTATTTAAATGTAATTGAAAGTTTTCTGTTAATCCTAGTTTATGCATTAAAAACATTATTCTGAGGAAATGGGTTCGCAGGCTTCCTCAGGTCGCTGAGAGTCCATGGCACAGAGACTCCGAACCCCAAAGACAAGTGTCTGCAAAGGAATTTATGGTTGTTTATATAAACTAATATTTTTCTTAGATCCCTAGTCACTCTTTTCTCTGGCATAGCCCATTAAAATTTGCTTTCTAACATACAGTTTACATTTTTACAAGATATTTGAAAAGGGGGCTATTTTATTTTTTGCTGACATTTGAGTTCAGACGATATTTAAAAACACAAAAACGAAGATCCCTCCTTTTGAAATGAGACTTAAATATTTGGAATAATTGAAGTTTCAGGACTTCAGCATTCTGTTAAGTTGCTTTGCTAACTTGCTAGTTTTATGTTAGGCTTTTGGGATGCTGAAACTCAGGGATGATGAAGTTACATTTTACTTCATGGCTTAGCAGCCATAGGTTCAAGTGACCTTGGATGGTTGTAAAAGTTGGTTTTATGTTAATTATACCTTAAAGCCCTTAAAGGTCTATTCTCCCCTTGGAACGTCTTCTGGCCCCTTCCTGATGGCTGCCGTATGTGCCTTTGACTTTGTCTAGATAGGTGTCTGCCTGCCCTGTTTCTTGGGTCAGCAGTGGAGGCTGGGCAGAGAGCCTGGAGCCTTGAGGTCAAGTTTCCTACCTTGGACACCTTGGAACACTGTAGTGTTAAAGCTCTGGTGCCAGTTCTTGCTTAACTGACCTGAACTTGATACTTTAGTTTTATGTTGCCTAAAGCAGGTCTGCTAAATTGCTCTAAAAACTTAAATAAAGTATGAAGCACTCAATTTTCACCACGGTAGGTTCCCATTCCTTTTGAAGGAGTACTTCGTGGTGCATTAGAAGCTCTCGTGGCTCCCAGTGACTCAGAGGAGATTGTTTGGAAGCCTGACTACATTTTCCTGTTTTCTTTCTTTTCTTTTCTTTTTTGTTGGGGAAGGATGGCATTTAATCCATGAAAACACCTGCTAGGTTCTGTTGGCCTACATTCGTTGTCTCTCCTATCTTTTAAGCTTGTTTTTATCATATTCCTGACAGGAGGTTATTCCTCTGCCAGAATACCTCTTGCAATGATGAATGTTTTACTTAATCAAACAGTCCAATTCACTGTTAATAATAAGAATAGTCATAATATTTATGAAGTGCTTCCTATGTACCAGCCACTATATGAAGGACTTTACATATATATATATATATATTTTTTTTTTTTTTTGAGACGGAGTCTCGCTCTTTCGCCCAGGCTGGAGTGCAGTGGCGCTATCTCGGTTCACTGCAAGCTCTGTCTTCCGGGTTCACGCCATTCTCCTGCCTCAGCCTCCCGAGTAGCTGGGACTACAGGCGCCCGCCACCACGCCCGGCTAATTTTTTTGTATTTTTAGTAGAGACGGGGTTTCACCGTGTTAGCCAGGATGGTCTTGATCTCCTGACCTCGTGATCCGCCCGCCTCGGCCTCCCAAAGTGCTGGGATTACAGGCGTGAACCACCGCGCCCGGCCTGGACTTTACATATTTTAAAAAACATAATCTGATAACAGTCCTATGAGTGATAGCTACTATCATTAACTTCATTTCACAGATGAGGAGACCAAGATTCAGCATAGAGGTAAAATAACTTGCTTAAGTTCCTGTTCAGTACCTAGTCGAATTGGAAGTGGAACCAAGGCAGTCGGACTCAGGAACGCAGGGTCTTAAATCAGCCTCTTGGATTAAAGCAATTTCAGAAGTGCTTCAGTTAAGTGCTTCAGTTAAGTGTGGTAGTTAATTAGTAGGATCTAATGTATTATATAAATTTACCATGTTGATAGCTGGGAAGCCAAACAAGCACATCTCCAGCTGACTTTGGTGTTTTATTATTTGAATGTTCTAAATGCAAGTTTTTAATGTTGAGTTTATTTATGTTTATAGGGATGCTTCCTTTGGAAATTGCACTTACAATCTCACCATTCTCGACTGTTTGCAGGGAATCAGAAAGGTAATAACAATTCTCCTTGCTGTAGTTGACACAGTAGTTTAAAAAAATATGAGAAAGGAATCATCTCAACATCCTTATTTGTTATTGGAGGGAAGAAAGGGGAGCCAGTAAGTAGAAGCCTTTTCACTTCTTGAAGGATGATTGATTTGTAAAATGCAAACACCAGGAAAAACTGGGAGGAGGGAGTGGAAGGGGCCTTTCTTTGTCGTTTAAACTATTTGTGTTCCAGGGCAGATTTATCACCACTATCAGCTGCAGTGCCTGTGACATTGCTTTGTCACATGCTTAGCTTCATTATCAGGCTTGATCTTGGTGTGGGAGAGTCAGGAAGTTATCTAAGCCACTCTGCTCCTCTGCTGCTTGGTCCCACCCCAGACCCACTAAAACAAAAACTCTGGGGGTGGAGCCCTGCGGTCTGTATTTGAACAACCTCTCCAGGTGATTTGATGCACTCCGAAGTTTGAGAACCAAGTCATAGTTATTTAATTATTTCTGTATATAATGGAGAAGTTAAACTAGAAGATTACTGAGAGCTCTCGGAACATGTTTTAGAAACATAAATTGACAATCTGAGAAGTTATACAAGCTATACTGTAAATTCTAATGAAGGCTCAAAGTACATAATTCCATCTCAAACATATAACCATGGTTTATTATCAGTCAGGAATTACATATTACATGATCTATGGATCATAGGACATACATAATAATGTCACATGGACTATAAATATATCATCAGTAGCAATTCTAGTTCATTTCTCAGATGTAATATAAAACTGATTTTTGCTGTGTTTTGAGTTGAGAAAATTGGTGTGATAAATGTGCTACCTGTTTTATACATGGTTGTTTCTATTTCATTTAAAATGAATTTAAACCCTATCAAACTTTAAAATAGTTTTCAAATATGTTTCTTTCCCCTTAAACAACTACAGAGATACTCTAGCCCACTCTTGCAACAATATTGCCAAGATGCGCTTCCAGGAATGCCAGTTAAGAACTTCTATGGAGACATTACCCAACATATAACCATCGATTATAGCATTTGGAAAATATGCCTGAGGGAAAAAATAATTTATTTATCATCACTATTATTATTTTGCCTTTCCTACCATCTGGTACAGGCCATTTGTTTTATAACACTTAAAAAATTTAGAAAGAGTTCACACTGGAATATCGCTGCCTGTAATTATGGTAATTAGTAACTCAGTATAGAAAGTTGTGCCATCCTTACTGTTGTAGAGGAAAGTTGTGTAAACTTGTTTCATCAAATGTTGGGGTTAACTTAAAGACAAATGAGATTTTGGAGGATCTGATAGATTGTGCAGCATGTCTTTAAGCACCTGAGACATTTCCTGTAAGTTCATTCTCTTACATAAGGCACCATGTTCTGGGCTATTTTTGTGTGGCAACGAGTAGTACCATTCCAAGAACCTATATAGAGTATGGCCACATTTTTGCCTTTTTAGGGAGCACATTTCTCTGATTTTAATGTATTGGCATTGTCATAAGTATAGTTTATATTCCATGTTATGTGAATTACTATACATGGATATAAGCAAACCCTTTGAAAATACAGAGGAAAAAAAAGTGAATCCTTCAGAGTGTATATATTTTTCTCACTTTTTTTGTCTGGAAAGGTGCATATGGATGAACTCAGTTTTTTTTTTTTGTTTTTTTTGTTTTTAGAATGGACTAATTTAAATAATTTGTTCTGCTTATTCTGTAGGGGTTGTTTAAACCAGTGTTATCAGAATTTTGCATTTATAAGAATCACCTGGGAAGCTATGCTGAAAATGGTGATCCTGGGCCCCAACCACGGAGAATATGATTTGATAGTTCTGGGGTGGGGCCCAGGAGTCTGCTTCTTTCATATGAATTACCCTAAGTGTTTCTGATGCTGATGGCCCATGTTCTGTGTTTTGAAAAAACACTGATAGATGTACTGGAGCTTGGCTTGCTAGTTTCTTTTTCTATTTTTAATGACTTGATCATGTAACTTTTAAATGTACCTGTGGTTTTGTATTCTGTTGTAATCTGTATAGCTTCATGATTTATAAAATAAAAGACTCTGTTCTCTTTAAAATATTAGATCTGAGCTAGCTGGATAGTTTTTAAAAGTTCTAAGTCATTGGTTACAAAACTGAGTATGAGTTTTACTTTGTGATAAAAATATCAGTTTTTTTTTTTTAAATTGTAAGAGCAGTCAAGTATAATTCTACTTTGTCAGAAACTATCATCATGAAACAGATTCTCCCAAGGTAGAGTTTTAGGAACAAATAAGGGCCTATTAAGTAGAAATATTAAGAAATATTATATATATTATGTATTGTATATATAAATATTATATATATTATATATTGTATATGTAAATATTATATATACTATATAATATATAAATATATATATTCTCTCATCAAATATTAATAAGGGCCTATTAAGTAGAAATATTAAGGAAGAAAAAAACAGTAAAAGATGCAGGGTTTTTTTGGGGGGCTAAATATCTCCCTATGATAAAAGGAAGACAAAAACTCATAAGAATAATTGATTTTTCTTCTCCTAACAAAGAAATTAATCACTATGATATATTCTGTCATAGTTAGGTCTAGTTCCTAACAGGTTCTAACTATAAATTTATTTTATTTCATTTTGTATACATATAATTTTACATACAAAACTGATGTAAATTAGAAATCAAGGCATCTTTTGTGGGGCTTTTTTCATGTTATTCTAAGTGTTTTTTTTAGTTCCACTAAGACAGTCTTAATGCAGTATAACCAGTGTTATAAAAAGATTTCTAGATATGCATTCAACATCAAAGGTTTCAAGCTGTCTCTTCAGATTAGTGAGGATCATTTCTGTGAGTAGGAGTTCCAGAAATGATGAGTAGAGTTTATCAATTTAGCATGGAAAAACTAATTCAAATTCTGCTTTTAGGGATTGCAACATGGATTTTTTGACTTTGAGACATTTGATGTGGATGAATATGAACATTATGAGGTTTGTACATTTAATTTTTTTTATAAAACATAATTTCATGTTGATTAATTTTTCCCCGTCACACTCATGTATTGCAAATCGAGTGGGTGCTAAATAAAAGCATTCTGGAGTTTTCCTTAGTGGTCAGTTTTGTCCTTTCAGGCTTGGTTATTTCCTTTGAATCAGGAGTCACCAAAATTTTATTTTGGGAAAATAACATATCTATATATATTCTCTCATCTATATACAATCACTTTGCACCTATAGTTTATAAGAAAAATCTAAGTAGGGTAGTAAAATTATGTTACTTTTATTTTAGAAATCAGGTTTTATTTAAAATAAAACTGAATTTGTACCTTTTATTTATTTATTTTTGAGGCGGTGTCTAGCTCTTTTGTCCAGGCTGACATGCAGTGGCACAATCTCGGATCACTGCAACCTCTGCCTCCCCAGGTTCAAACTATCCTCCCACCTCAGCTTCCCAAGCAGCTGGAATTACAGGTGCATGCCACCATGCCTGGCTAATTTTTTTTTTTTTTTTTTTTAAAGACAGGATTTCACCATGTTGCCCAGGCTGGTCTTGAACTCCTGAGCTCAAGTGATCCTCCTGCCTCGGTCTCCCAAAGTGCTGGGATTACAGGCATGAGCCACCATGCCAAGCCCCGTTATAATATTTTTGATTGTATAAATTTTATTTTGAAATATGGCTGAATTTACTTAGTTCTAAAAGTTGGCTGAATTTTTTTTCCCCATGACATCATTACAAGACTTTTGATTAATGTCTTGACTGCTCAAAATGCAGGCAAAGGCTATCTCTAAGCTGGGTTGCGCTGTAAGGAGATGTTGAAGAAGAATAGGATAAGGAGGAGTCTAGAGGTCATTAACTTTTTCTGAAAGATGAGAAGTCTGTACAATGTGAGTAGGTTCAACATTCTCGGAAGGTGAACTCATCCATTGGGTTTCCCCAGAGGAGTAATACAATTGATCTCTATCCTTAGTAAGATAAGGGCAGCCCTCACATTTGGGGCCCTAGTCTAGAATAGCGCTGTTTGGATATTCTGTTTCCATGTTAAATGCAACTATCTGAAAAGAAACTGATCATCTTTTACCCAAACATGGTCCTCTGCTTTGTGTGTGTTACCGCATTGCCATCCTACTGAGAACCCAGGCTCAAGGCTAGAAACATTGCTTTGTTTTCCTCCCTAACCTAGTGAGTATTCGAATCACTTCTACTGGTGCCACAGGATGTATTAATTATGTCTGTCTTTCCTCTCTGTTCTCACTTCCTTCCCTTTGACTCAGGTCTCACGTCTTTTCTTGTGGATCTTTCATTTTAATAGTTCTCTAACTGAGCCCGGCCCTTCTCCTCCCAGGGTTCCTTGCACACACCTGAGTGATCCTAAAATAGAGTTCTCATCTTGCTTGTCTTGTTCTTGGCCCCAAACTGGCCATTTCTCCCATTGCCCTGCTGAAATGTGGATAAACTCTCCTGTCCTGGCAGTCTTAGCTGTGATGAGCTCCAGCCTACCCTCCTAGCTGCATCTCCTGTTTCTTCACTGTACGTACTCTGTGTTCCAGCTCCTCAAACTGCTTAGTTACTGATTCTTGAATATCCCTGTTGCTTGGCTCAGGTTGCTTTTTCCCAGATTCCCATCCCTTTAACCTCCCCCTCCTCCATTTCGTTTGTGTTAAAATCCTGCACAGATTAGATCTCACCTCTGGAGTACTCTTCCTCCCTGCCTTCAATTTCATGTGTTACAATTTGTACTTTCCATTTTTCTTATATCATGGCTATTTGCATACAAGCCTTATTTTCCTTATTAGGTTGCAAATTCCCCATGGATGGAATTATGACCAAATAGAAAAACATATAGTTTGTTCTTGGATAGAAAAACTTAACATCATAAAGCTGCTACTTTTCCCAAAATTAATACATTTAATGCAATTTATGAAAAAAACCCAAAGAGAGTTTTTTTAATACCATAAAAGCATTTTTAGTAGTGACAAAAAAACTATTCCCCTCTAAAATCCCAAAATTAGAAACAAAGGGAATATGTACTTATAAGAAAGAAGGTCAGATAACTTGTAGTACATCTAAATCATTGAATGTTATGCAGTCATTTTAAAAAATGAATTGAGCTATACCACTTATCTTGGAATGATTTCTATAATGTTTGTTGAAGAGAAAGGATGTGGAAGAGTGCTTTAATAAAATCCATCTTTGTAATAAAACAAACAATAGTAAGACACTCCCTAGCCCACACATATAGGTATCTACATTATATGACCAGAGGTGACTTACTTTGAAGCTAATGAAGCTTAAATTTTAGAGAGCCTCACCCCCCAACTTGTATGGGCACCTTTTACAGTCCTATACCCAATTTTGTGTTAATACTTTTTTACTCTAAGATGGACCCTCAAATTAGGTAAGTTTCAGACCCCCCCAAAACCTGGATCTCTGCCCCATGTATATGAGCATGAAGAATGCAAATGGCCCATTGTATTAATTATTAAATATACAGCCAAACACTAAAGCCGTTTCAATTAAAGGAGAGGTGGAGGCAGGAGGGGGTTGGAAGCGGTGAGAGAGAAGAAGGAACAACTCAAGGAGAAAACTAGTGGTTATTTTATTTATTCCTTCCTTCCTCTCTAAGTTTAATGGTGATGCTGAGGGTTAGTTGAAAAAAATCTTGAAAAACCTGAAGCAGCCAGTACAATTTTATTCTTGCAAACCAACCAGCCAAGCAGACAAAAATCTGACAAGAAGGTAGTCATGCTTTCACCTTGACAACAACCATCTAGGTGATGGGAGGGGAGCAGTCAGTTTTGGTGAACACTTAATGTTGTCAAACAACTTCTTTTTTTGAGAATGATTTATCTATTCTATTATAAAGCCTATAAAATAGAAAGCCACTATTGTGATTGGCAGTTGGTAGGTATTTCTTAATTTTTAGTTTCTTAATTTCTTAAATGTTTAAGGAATAAATGAATAAAGGAACTCTTTTCTGACAATCTGTGGGCCCAGTCATTTCCTGTCAGATTTCTCTTGCTGTTTGCCTTGTTCTAGTGAGTATGATATTTGGTGAACTTGTGGAATAGCTGAATTCATACATTTTATTAGCTCCAGTAAAGTCAGTATTCCAGTGAAGACAGTGTAGTTTTCAAAGCAAAATTTTATTGTTGACAGCAATTTGTGAGACTGTAAGCCTTAGATGATTAGGGGATGTTCAAGATGCAACTTTTCTTTACTAAAAGTACATTTAGTAAATGATACGGCTCAAAAAAACAAAAAACAACAAAAAAAAAACCCCAAAAAAAGCCTAAACCAATAAGACCATATCTCTATGTGAGATTAAAGGGGAATCTTATAGAAAGAGTGCTACTTATAAATGCTTCTAGTGATGAGGTCAACTGAATGTGGGAAATACTTTGTTGTGTAAAGTCTACAGATAAACCTCTGCCCATCCTGCAAAAGGTTATATCCATCTTCCTTCTGTAATTCCAGGGTCTAAAGCAGTGCTGTCCAATAGAAATATGAAAGTCATATCATGAAATTAGTTTTAACAATACATTTTACTTGTTGTAAATATGTTGTTTACATATTTACTAATATACCTAAAATAGCATTTAACATGTAAGCAATATAAAAATTATTAATGATGTATTTTAGGTTTTTTTGAATTAAGCCTCAGAAGCCCAGTGTGTAGTTTATTTATTTTATTTATTGTGTTTTTTTAAGACAGGGTCTTGCTCTGTCACCCAGGCTGGAGTGCAGTGGTGCAACCTAGGCTCACTATAGCCTTGACCCCCTGGGCTCAAGCCATCCTCCCACCTCAGCCTCCAGAGTAGCTGGGACCACAGGTGTGTGCCACCTTGCCCTGCTAATTTTTGTATTTTTTGTAGAGATGGGGTTTCGCCATGTTGCCCAGGCTGGTCTCAAACTCCTGGACTCAAGCAATCCACCTACCTTGTCTTTCCAAAGTCCTGGGATTGCAAGTGTGAGCCACTACGCATGGCCTCCAGTGTGCAGTTTATACTATAGCATATCTTAATTTAGACTAGCCATATTTCAAGTGCATAGTAGCCACATGGAGCTAGAGTATGGATTCTGCAAGGACAGGTTAGCCAATGTATTGTCATAGTCCATCAGTGTGACATGAAGCCTAGGTTATATCTCCTTGCTTCATGTGATCTGTTGTTCACATGAGAATTAATTTCAAAGCCCTGTTCTATTTAGAAAGCTCGAGGTGAGATACCTCAGGCTCTTGCTTTATTTTCGTGTGACTTAAAAATGGCCCATTGTATTAAGTATTGATAAACACCAGGTGTTGGCTTCCATCTTGCAAAAGTATCTTCCAAAATGTGGTCTTTCCAGGTCCTTTACCAGGCTGTTGTGGAACTGTGCAGTTCTTACATTTGCCCCGATCAGACATGAAATTTGGGCAGCAATGCTGGGAAGGTCCAGAAAAGTAACTGTGAGACGGTGGTCCAAAACCTTCCTCTAGGAATCAGTGTCAAAACATTTGTACTTCTCCAACAGCTTCTTAAGATATTCTCAAAGAATACGTACCTTGAGAACCTTGAGAACTTTTACTCCTTTGAAATCTAGCCATTTCCAATCTAGTTCAGAAAAATGAAAGTTGACCTTTTGTCCTAGGGAAAAATAATGAAGATGATAGAGCTTGAACATTCAATTAAATTATGTAGCTGTAGGTATGTGAGGAACTATGCTCTTCAGTAGTAAAGTTAGTGGTTAATGCTAGTGTAGGCTAATACTCTGCTCGTAAGACCTGGAAGTGGCACCCGTATACAGAGTCTACCTTCAGTCAGCTTTCTTCTATTTTTTTGGGGGGTAGCTGTCCTTACCAAACAAGATGTTGCCCAAACACCAGTGATCATTCATGATGCTACTGTTAAGCAGTTGTTATTTATCAGACAGAATTTGAAGTTATGTCTCTAGTTTGTTATTTTGCTTGTCCCCAAGGGCTTTCCACTATTTACCAAAAGGCTTGCCATGGTTTGATGATGGAAGTGTGATGCGGTAGCAGTGTCCTGTTATTAGTTGAGTTTGGGGGAAGAAATGCAGAGAAATGGTGCTTCAGTGGCAACATTGGAGGTTCCTCATCACTGTGGCTTACATTTGTTACCCCATTCAAAATTCAGCCCATGCAGTTTCAAGGAGTCTCCTTAAATATCTATTTGGGGATTAGGTGGAGCTAAAAGTTGAAAAATGACTTCAAAACTGAGAAAGCACTTTGACTTTTTTTCTTTGAGCTGTTTTCTAGCTGCCATTATCTGCCCCCCTGCCATAACTCATTCCTTTTTTGGGTGTGAAAAACAAAATTACGAGAATATTTTCCAGAATATCAAGCTATTGTGGCCTTGAACCTGTACTTTTAAATGTGAACAAACCCAGGCCACCTCTTTACCATTGTCTTCACAGAAGTTAGAGCCATACTTGGCCTGCAGGCCTGATGACAGAGGCACCTGTTACTGCCTTGACAACAGTCACCGCACAGGGCTTCCTTTTGTTTTTTCATCATGGCACATGGAGAAAATGATAATATTTGCTCAACACCCTGTGATTATAGCTCATAGCTGTTGGCAACTGGCCTGGGGACTCTGGCTGCTCCAGTCTGCCCAGGCAGCTCCATTCTGGTCACACTGGCTAGGAAGCTTTGTTTTACAGAAATAATGGTGTACAGATGAACATTTCTTATTTGAGAGTCAAGTAGCCACACCATGCTCCTTATGGCCTCGTTCTCATAGCTTTTCAGTTCATTTGTTGAACAGATATTAAATGCCTCATGTTTGCTCCATATATTTGTTAGGCCCAATGTTTCTTTTTCTTTTTTGTTTTTTAGAAGGCTACCAGTAATATCATCTCTCCATGTGTAGGGTTAAAGCCTTTGCTCTTGTCACCTGGTACCATAGAATCCATGTATTCTTGTGCCTCATTCTGCAGAAGTTGCCATATTTGAGTCTTGCTCCAAGCCCCCACTTTTATGCTTATCAATTTAGTTGTGATACAGAATTTCTCACTGATCCATGACAGGCTGAAATGTGGACTATTTTGTTCCTGAGACATTCAAGCAATTCACAGGTTATCATTATTGCCATCTTCACCTAAAGGGTGCTCTTTTGGGGAAAGACCATTTCTATTCTAGAAAGTGATTTCACATTATTTTAGCCACATTACAATGTAGCCCGTCTGGGAACTGTTTGTGAAAAAGCATGGGTTCATTCTGGATGCCTGGGATTGGTTCTTTCTTGGATCTTGGGCCTTTTCGATCAAGACTTCACATTACTATCAGGGTGTAGGTTTTAAAAATTAAGTCTGATTATATCATTCCCCTGTTTATCATTTCCCCTTAATGGGCTCCACACTGACTAAAGGTGTGGAGGAAATGCAGACTCCTTACTACAGCACAGAAGGCCCTTCTTGACATGGGCTTGTCCTTCCTCTCCACCCTTGTCCTTTTCCACTCCCTCCCCATACCCAAATCCACGCAGCTTACCAGGTGGCGGCTTCTGAGCTTTTGCACATGCTCTTGCTCCCTCCTCCTGCCCGTCAGCTCTTCTTTCTGGTCCACTGTATTTACATGGCTGACTGTTAAGTCTTAACCCCATGGAAGCTCTTCTTATGTAGCCTTGTGTGATACTCTGTTTACACATCTGTGTCTTTCCTGTATTTGCAGGTACTTTTGGGCAGGAACTGTGTCTTATTATTCTTTGTTTGAGTAACTAACCTAGTAGCACAGTACACTCATAGTGGGCAGTCATTATTTGTGGAATGAAAGAACTAATGAATAAGTCTGTGAATAATACTAAAAACAGGAGTATAGCACATTTCAAGATATTTTATATGATCTGTTTTCAGTGGAAAGTGCCTAAAACATGTTGATTAAGAATCCATTCTGATTTTGCAGTAATATTCCAAGGGACAAATTTACCATGGTAGACAACTTCTTCAAATGATGTTTCTTTTATCAGCAGCCAATCTATGCTGCAAGAGTGAGGTTTTTTTTTTTTTTTGTTTCTAAGTCAGTTATTTACAACACAGATTGATAGATATTTTAATCTAAGACCAGTTCTGTATGGAACATCAATTTAGTTTAATATGTGACTGGGGACCTGTCTCCAGGTTGACTGTGTCACCCTTCACTGCATAAGTAAATTTTCAGATTGACCAGGTGGTGTAGAGTCCTAACAATTGCTCTTTAGCACCTACCTTGAGAAACAGTAAAGTTTGTTAGGCTTCCTCTCTCTCAGTAAGTCACATTGGGTCAACAGCAGGAGTCAATGTTGTTGAACACTGAAGTTATGATGCTTCAAGACTTTGTTTGGATTAGAATTTGTACAGCAAACTAAAATGTAATCTGGATGCTGCTTGGCCTGCCTTCTTTACATGTTAGTGGATTATGGAACTGGAAATATGGGACTGCCATAGGGCTGGGGTCAAGCAGTCCCCAGAATGCAAGTATGTGGGCATGTCCTCATCACCTGGAGCAGTTATGGAAGTACGCCTCCTGTGGCGATTTGAATATTGGAAGAACTATTAGAAGAAGCATTCTCCTGGAGCCGTCTGGTAGTGTTCATTATACCACTCTAAAGCCTCAAGTTTAAGGAAGCAAAATTACTTCCTGGCCACCGCAACTTCAAAAGTGAGGGGACCCAGTGTTTCCGTATCTGTTACACCCATTGCTGGTTCAAAGGTCACGTTGGTTAAGTCTATAAAATGTTTTGAGACTTACCCTGACCTGAACAATTCCCCATGGCTTTTTTTCTTCCTCTTTAATTATTGTTTGGTATCTTTTCCTTCTTTTATCTCCAAACTTCTTAAGAGAGCAGTCTCGACTCTAACTAATTATGGTCTGGCCTCTACTGAAACTGTTCCTGCTAACACAAGGGTTAGTAAAACCAAGTGGCTATGCTTGTTCTTCTTCCTGCTGGGTTTGTTCTGTGGTTGCTCTCTAATTCGCATTCCTTCCCTGATTTATAATGTGCTGTCTTTTGGGTTTCTCCTCCCTCTATGGCTAGCCGTCTTTCTCAGCCTCCCTCTCAAGTCCTTTCTCTTCCTTTGCCCACCCTGATTTGCTGGGGTTCTCTAGGACCTCATGATTTCTGGTTATACACACTTTGTATGATTGAGTGCATCCAGTTCCAAGTTTCAACAACTATGTATGTGCTGCTGACTCCAAATCATCTTTGCGTCTTGAACATTGGAGTAGCATCTGCAAATGTGCACTGGATTTTTGCACCCTGCTGTTGTACCAGCAGAGGTGTTCACTGATCTGGACTTTTGGAATAGGCCTCTACATGTTTTCCAACTCTACTTTCTCCCTGCTGTAGCTGATGCTAGCAGAGGTGAAGCAGTCATCCACGTGGGACACTCCTCTTTCCCTCCACCGCACCGTCTCCCTCAAAAGCAAGTCTAAATTAATAATCTAGAGTTTGATTATTATTTAAAGCCAGATGGCATGTCAACTTAAACCAAATAATTCAAATATTTACTTTGCCTTAAGCTCATAAAGTGCCTGTCCTTACAGCATATTTGCGTTTATGTAATACAACTATACTGTCAACACTGTTTTGTTGTTTTAGAAGTTAGGGAAATATAAAGAAGGCACTTTTAAATGAATTTTAAAATGCCATTGTGGTTCTACCTTATTAAATTTCAAAATAGTCTTTGTGCCACTGTCATTCCTCTTACGTACTTTTAGCATCACATGTTCAAAGTGTAATGTGACTTTTTCTTTAATGGATAAAACGAAGATGAAAATAACACCTACCTCTCAGGGTTGCTATGAGAAGTAAGTTGTATAGAATACACTAGTGCTTAACACAGAGTCAGTGGTATGCACATATTTGCTGCCATTTTTGTTACTGTTATTTGTCATTCCCACTTGCCTTTGGACTCCATAAAAGCATAGAGAATGCTTTTTATGTTCAACACCAAGTTACAGTCCTTGATATATAATAAAGGCTCAGCAAATGTCTAAATGAATGTTGAATTGCGCTTCAAAACTGTTTCTGCATGTTTTCCTAGAAAACACATCTGTTGATAAAGGAAATCAATCTTGTAATAGTCAACCTCAAAGACTATCTTTTCTATCTTATTGTAGGTTTATTACAGTAGTAAAAAGTTCAAATAGTTTTCAGTGTTTGGACTGAAAAATGTATTTGTGACTATTACTGTAGAGTCACAGATGCATTTCTTAGAAATCATAAAAATTGGCCAGGTGCAGTGGCTCATGCCTGTAATCCCAGCGCTTTGGGAGGCTGAGGTGGGTGGATCATGAGGTCAGGAGTTTGAGACCAGCCTGGCCAGCATGGTGAAACCCGGTCTCTACTAAAAATACAAAAAAATTAGTCGGGCCTGGTGGCGTGTGCCTGTAATCCCAGCTACTTGGGAGGCTAAAGCAGGAGAATTGCTTGAACCCGGAGGCAGAGGTTGCAGTGAGCTGAGATTGCAACATTGCACTCCAGCCTGGGCAACAGAGTGCAACTCCATCTCCAAAAAAAAGGAATTGTTTTTTTTACAAAAGTAATTGTAAAAATTCATGTTTTTTAGTCAAATTATATTTTGAGTGCACCAGGAGAGTGAGTTATTCAAAAGAAAGCTGTGAATCTTTTGTAGATTGGAGAATCCTATAGCACAGTGAATAACAACACCTAAATGTATCACTTTCAGGAATTCAGATTTTTTTATTTTGGATTTTTCTTACAGTGAAGAACATCTATAGTTTTTTTGCATAGTATTTGGTAGGTAGTAGGCTTTAGATCAGAAGTGGTGATATCATACTCTTGCCTCATCCTTGCTTAGATATTTGTTTACAAAATGTGGTAGGATTGGAAAGTACCTTAAGTTCCTGCCTGATCTAGGTTTCTTTGAAGTGTATGTGTGTGTTTAATTAGAAAAAACAACTTGTGTCATATAAAGTATTTTATTATTGATAAACATTGACATTTGTATAATTCACTATGAATAAAGGCACAAATATTAACTTTGGAAGACTACCAAAGTAAGCGTATATTATATTAGGTCAGTTAAAAGCTGTAACTTCCTTATTAATTTTTTTCTCAGATTTAGGTCTAAGACCTAAATCTTTTTGTTTATTCCATCAACCTTATCCTGGCTGCTGAATATAACCCAATATTATCTACTATTTATCTTTTTGGGTAGGAGGATTTGCAAACATATTCTTTTGGTTCTGTGAATGAATGTATCTTAGGGAGCCCCTTGCCTCTCTCTTTATGATTAATTATAAAAGGTTGCTATTTAACCAAATGGATTTCTGTAATCCAAATAAGCAGATATTGCAGAGCCTATTTATCTAACCTACTTGGTTGGTGGTCAAGGATACAGAAATAATGACCGTAGGAACCTATTTTCTTTTATTGTTCATAAAGAATTGGTTTTAGTCTCTTGATGATTAGTGCATACCTTTATTCTTGGATTTTCAAATACTGTTTTAAGCTTAATAATTACTTGAGAGATATTGAATAATTAATTTGAGACTTTTATTTAAAGAAGCAAATTTTAATTGCCATAATTAGATTCTTTATTTAAGTTGTTATAAATAGAAGCTGTGCTTGAGGTTTAATTTCACATGTGCATTCATAACACTCAGGGTTTCTTAGATTTTACTTAGGGCATTTTGGAGATTTTTTTTTTTTTTCCTTTGAGATGGAGTCTCACTCTGTGGCCCAAGCTGGAGTGCAATGGTGCAAACTCGGCTCACTGCAACCTTCATCTCTGGGGCTCAAGCAATTCTCCTGCCTCAGCCTCCCAAGTAGCTGGGACTACAGGTGCACACCACCACACCTGGTTAATTTTTTTGTATTTTTAGTAGAGACGGGGTTTCACCATGTTGTCCTGGGTGGTCTTGAACTCCTGAGCTCAGGTGATTCACCTGCATTGGCCTCCCAAAGTGCTGGGATTACAGGCGTGAGCCACCACGCCCAGCTGGAGATATTATGTTTATTACAACTAGATTAAATGCAGTTCAGATGTTTATAAAATGGTATGCACAGTTTCACATATAACTTTTTATAACTGGGAAAAAACATCTGCATTTAAAAAATGACAATTATATTTTATAGCCAAGTTTTGATTTTCATGGAAATGATAATGGGTAATATAAGTAATTAAAGTAATGGCTCCAGTTTTTTTTTGATGGCCATATTCCAATTTGTTTAACAAGTATTTATTGTGTTCTTATGGTAGAGTACAGAGTCTATATTTTGGTCAGTTTTCTACTATTGAGGTCCTTGCCATATAATGGGGGGAGAAAGCTTTTTATATGGATGGTAATGGATGGCTCAGTGAAGAGAAAAACATTGCTTCCCTGCCTGAGGATGGAGACGAGGAGGGCAAGGGTAGGGGTAGGTGGGGAGGGGGTGGTGGTGGTAAAGACAGCGTAAGTGAAGAGGTGATACATATATTTTGTGATGCATTGCACAAATGCCTTCTAATGACTGCAAAATTTGGGGTAACCTTACCCAAATTTCGTGCCCCAGTGTCCCATGGTTCGGAGGCACATGGGGAAGGGAAGAAAATGAGGGAGATGATGGAGGCATGGGAAGGTGCTTGGCTACTTTCTTGGTCCTTTTAAGCCTTTTCTGAGGATCTCTTAGTGTGTTTAGACTAGAGGCTGATAACTGGTGCTCAAAGTCAGCTAACGGGCATGTTTTATTTGGTTTCATAGGAGTTAAAAACTTAATTTAAAAAGTCAACATTTTAAAAAGAGAGATTTCACATGAAAATTCAGTTGGAAGATCAGCTGTGTTCAGTTGGCTTTCCTACAAGGTGTCTCATTAGCTGGAGTGGAGGAGCACCTGACTCTATGTATGTCACTTGCCTGAATCTTGTTATCCCCCAGAGTACAGCTTGGCTGACTCTGGTTTGTGGAATGGATGCGCCAATATCACTCACTCCTGCCTTTTGCCATTTCCCCCTCTAAAAATCGGCATTGACAAGAGATAACAGCCCTATAAAAAGAGAAAAAAAATTGGAAGTGTATTCATCATGAGCTTGATATTTACAGATGTTTTTTCATTGTTTAAAATATGTTTACTACATTCATGGAAAGTTTTCATATTTCCCATTTTCTCTTATTTATTGCCAGGACAAGCAATGTTTGTTTCCATTTCATTTCTTTGCAGAGTGGCCAGGAAACAAACATTTTATGCAAAATACCTCTGCCGTAAATAAAAGTTTCTAAACATTTCATACAGTCTAGACACAAGTTTCTCTAAAGCGGATTGAATTCCTAAATAGCATTTTGAGAATCAGGTGCATGTTTTTATTTTAAGCTATATTTGTCTACATGTATATCTAATTAGTACTAAGAGTGAAAAGCAGTTTTATTTGTAAGGGTTTCCTAAATTGTATAAGAATTATAAAATATTTTTCTTCTCTTTTCTTACAAAATTCTGCCAGCGAGTTGAAAATGGTGACTTCAACTGGATTGTTCCAGGAAAATTTTTAGCATTTAGTGGACCACATCCTAAAAGCAAAATTGAGAATGGTAGGTTTTTTTTTCCTTTACCATCCAAACATTTATTTTGATTTATCTTTTTAAGTTTCTTAACTTCCTCAGATAATTATTTTCTTTGGTAATATTCTCCAAAGAATATTTATTCATAATTTAAAAAATTGAACAGTAGTAACTAGTGTGTTAAATATTGTATTTCCAGTAGGTGGAGCTATAATCACTGTTTTAGAACTTAACAAATTTTTAGCTTGCCATAAATAGGATGTTCACTTTACCTGACCCCCAATTATTAGAGAAGAATCTGAGAAACAAACTGGTCAGACTCATAAGCAGATTGCTGTATTCTTTCAGTGGTTCTCAGATTTATTTGTTGGTAGAGAGCTACACATCAAGATGTTCTTTGGGTAACACCATGTTGAATAATGATGATGAAGACAATCTGTCATTTACTGAATACTTAGGTGCTAGTTACACAGATCACAGCATTATCTCTTTTAACATTCAACACAACTCTATGAGATATAGATATTGTTATCTGCATTTTAGGGGGGAGTAAATTGAGCCTTATTAGTAGGGAATTTGCCCAAGGTCACAAAGTAATAGGCAGAACTGGTACTCCAAACCAGAGGAGGGCTCCTAAACATTGCCACTACACTGATACACTTAGTTCCATTGTGACAACTAGGTACAATTTTCTAGCTGACAGTGGTTAAACTACTTATTTGCAGCATAATTTATTGCCATGGGCATACATATTTAAGAAAAAAATAAAAACAAAACTAAAAATAAACCTTTTGAATGAAACATGATCAGCTATGCAAGTCCCATTAATACTTATTTTGTACTTACTAATTTTTTCTATCTACTAACATTCCCTAGAAAACAAGTAATGATAGACAACAGAGGTTCAAGAATAATTTACAAGAGAAGTACATAAAATTGAAAAAATATCCGTGAACAAAATAGCACCCCCCACCTCTTTTTTTTTCTATCTGATCATAGAGGTGGAATACCAGTGTTCTGAGGGAACCTAACTTGAAACCTCTGGTCTAGATTTATTCTTCAGCTGGGCATGGTGGCTTGTGCCTGCGATCCCAGCACTTTGGAAGGCTGAGGTGGGAGGATTGCTTAAGGCCAGGAGTTCAAGACCAGCCTCGGCAACATAGCAAAACCCTGTCTCTTAAAAAAAAAAAAAAGATTTATTTTTCTTTAATCATCATATTCTAGAATCTAGTTTCATTGTATATTGTTATTCATGCATTTAGGTTTTATAATTTGAGCTTTCATAAATATGCTTATCATTTCATACCTGTGACATATTTAATAGGGAACTCTGCTTGAATCGTGATTTTACTGTGTGGATGGGCAATCCAGGTCTAGAGAGTTAAGCTCACAAACAGGATACCTCTATGGTGAAGCCAGAGTTTGATCTTCTCACTTATAAGCTTGCTAAATAATCTTTTTTGGTCTGGACATTCAGTAATTAACCTCTGTCATTTTGGGTTGTTAGGAATTACATGTTGACAGCCTGAGGAAACTGCTTTCTGACAATTGGCCTTTCAAGATAAGACTGATTAAACCTGCTTTCTGTGCAAATTATCTGACTCAGGCCCAGGAAATGTTAGTAGGGATATTGTTTCAGTAGTAGTTTTGTTGTTGGGTATTTGGCAAAGTCGAAAGACTTTCACCATTTGTGATTCATGTGTTTGACTATGTTTTCTTAATGAGAAATTGAGAGATATAATTGTAAAAGCCATTTAAAATGTTTTTATATATATAGACATTGTATATTCTATGGATACATGCATTTTGAAAATATTATTTTTTTTTTAACAAAAGTGGGATCATAACATAGTTACTATCTTACAGCCAGGTTTCCTCACTTAACATATCACAACTTCTTTCCATAGCAGTAAATGAAGATCCATGTAATCATTTTCCACGACTGCATTGCATTTTGTTCTACCATATGACTGTGCCATATTGTGTTAATTTATTTTTGGTTTTTGCTTTTGTTTATTTAGAGACAGGCTCTTGCTTTGTTGCCCAAGCTGGATTGCAATGGTGTGATCATAGCTCATTGCAACCTTGAACCCCTGTCCTCAAATGATCTTCCTGCCTCAGCCTCCCAAGTAGCTGGGACTACAAGGCACGTTCCACCACACCTGGCTGATTTTTTTTTTTTTTTTTTAATTTTTAGTAGAGATGAGATCTCTATGTTGTCTGGGCTGGTCTTGAACTGCTGGGCTCATGCGATCCTCCTGCCTCCCAAAGCACTAGGATTACAGATTTAAGCCACTGAGCCCAGCCTGTTAATTTATTTTTGAATGAGATCTAAGTTGTTTTTCTCTTATTCTTATTCTTTTATTTCTTTTTAAATTTCATCATCTATTTAACCAGATGAACAGTTTTTCACTTTTTAAAAACTGCTGTGGTTGGCATAGATGTTCATACATCTTTTTGCAGCTGTAGTTTCTTCTCTAAATTGTTAGAAATAGAATCACTAGATAAAAGGATATGCATATTTTATATAATAAGTTATAAGTGTCAAAAATATTTAAAACATTTTTTAGTCCTATATTTAATATGGGAAAAATTATAGCCACCATTCGCTTTCCTGCCAGGAAGGGTGCTAAGCCTCTTGCACACACATCATCTATTTAATGATCAGAACAACCCTCTGGAGCAGGTGGTATTTATTTTATGGAAGAGAAGCTGGAGGCTTACAGGAATTACCTAACTTGTCCAGGTTCATAGGCCAGTAATTGTTGGTGTGTGGATTCAAATATTGGTCTGTTTAATTCTGAATTTTGTGTTGTTTTAAATTTTATTATAGAGGATGTACATGCTCACTCTAGAAAATTTAAGCAATATAAAGAGTAAAACTCTTAAAAACATTATATAATCAAGAAATAATCACTTTAAGATATCGCTGTATATGCATATTTTATTCTATGCATATATTGTGCCCTCTCATATTGACACAAAAAAATCTGAAAGTACATTTATCTCACCTTTGTCAGCTTTTATGATGCCTAGAACAATTTCATTTAAGGCGGCCATTGGTAAAATATGGCTATTTTACTGGAATTTCCATTTTAAGATCTAATATTCACTAGAAGCTTCACTATACTTTTTTGTAAAGGACTTTAACTTTGTAAATGCTTTTTGAAGTTGAGAAAATAATTTTGTGATGGAATTAATAAACTTGATCCAATTACAGTGACATCGTGGTAATTTTTTTTTTTTTGAATTGAGAAACCTGTGTTTTTCTGAGGAGGCTGAAAGTCATTTTAGAGGCTCGTTAGAAAAGCTGAGGTTTTGAAGAAGTGATCAAATAGCTGTTGCTAGGAGGTAGCTAAAGGAAGCTCTAAAATCTTGGGATCTGGGCAGAATGTATTATAAGAGCCTTAAGTGTGTGTTTGTGTCAACGGGGAACACTAGGAGTTTCTTTTAGCCATTTTGATTCACATTATTTTGACAGTGGGGAAGAGAAGAGCCCTACTTTTTTTTTGTTAAACATTTTTGAATTGATAAATGATGGATAACAGCAGAATGAAACAGATATTTTGGATTTCAGATTTTCTGTAAAAATGTCTCTTAAGTGTCACTGTCATTCTCACTTCTATTTAAACACACACACACACACACACACACAGACACACACACAGAGAAAGATAGCTTCAGACTGAGAATCCCGACCATTTGAGGCATCAGCCTGCTCCTTTAATGAGAGAAGCCCAGTGTCCCATTTAGTAAAGAGCCTGGGCAGGTTGAAGCCTGGCTCCATTCCTTTTTGGCTGCGTGAACTTCAGTGAGTTCCACAGCTTCTCTGAGCATCGGTTTTCCTGTATATCACAGTGAGAGAAATATGATGCTCACTGCAGGCACCTAGTGAGGATTAGAGATGTTATATGAAGTGCCTTGCAGAGTACTGGGCACACATAATAGGCGTTTATTAGATAGCAGGTATTATGGTAACATTTTTATCATTAGCTGGCCTAATCAACAGATTTTATGTCTTTCTACATTTGCCTGCTCAGTTTGCATTTTTTACTTTTAATAATGACTGAGTGAACTAGTCATTTGACTCTGCTGTTCTTCAGTTTTCGAACTTTAAAATGAGGGCCTGGGAAGAGATGAATAAAAAAATCTCTTTTGACTCTGATACCCTTAATGTATTATTTGGTCAGCTCAACTCCAGGACTTTGTTGTGGTTCAGTGATGCCAGCGCACCATCTTGTGGCCAGATGGAGTAAGGGTCGGATGAAGGCTCCATCAGCTCTGGGTCTGCACATCATACACATTGGTAAAACCAGTCTCTTGCAAAAAGCACCCACGTACATCCGTAAAAGCCACAAACAGTCGTTCACAGGTCATAGGACATTTCCATTGTTCGTTATAATTTATTCTAAACAGTTTTAAGGATTTTTATAAAACCTACTCACCAATTCTAACCGCTCATGTTCATATCATGTTCTCTTATTTGGAGTCTTAACAGATGGAATCAAGTTGAATCTTACTTGAAATTAGCCCCAGCATGGGTGTTGGAATCTGACTGCCAGGATTGAAATACTGGCTCTACCTCTTACTAGCTGTATGTGTATGGGCCAACTTTTCCAGGCACCAGAAATTGAGTAATTGCAGGTTTTAATGAGATAATCCACATAAAGCACTTAGCATAGTGGTTAGCACATAGTAAGTGCTTGATAAACGTTAGGTGCAATTATTGTTGTTATTGTTATTACAGTGCCCTGTTGCCATATTTGGAAAATTTCTGTCCAGTGTTTTCTTCTCAAAAGATATATACATCGTTTCTCTTAATAGTCTATTTAGGCATATTAGCTATGCTGCCATTTACTCATGATGGAAATTCATATATGAAAAGAGAGATTCTTGCAGCCTTTGTTGCAGGGAGGAAGGGGATAGGCACCGAACCAATTGCCAACACAACGTGTGACAGGTGCTGTCATGGAGGTCCCAGGCATGCTAGCAACCCAGAGGCAGAAGCTCTCACCAGCCTGCCACACTCAGGGCAGGCTTCCCAGGTGTTTATGAGCCCTTCTCCTCCCCATTCCTCACGTGATAGAAAAACTGTTATTTCTTAATGCCAACTACAGTTCTTTTTTTGCTTTAGGCTATAAATCTGTTGCAGGGAAATAATTGGAGCAAGTAAATCAACTAGGAAAACAGACTTGATTTTTGCAGTTAGAAAAGCGTGTATTCTCCATGTTTGTATAAGTTCTTGTTTCTACACAGAAGATTTTAAATAAGCTCTGTTTTACCTGTTTGCTCAAAAGCAACATGGCCTGTGAAAATCACATATCTCAGCTGTGGATTAATTGGTCCTACCTTCCAATTCTGTCTTCATCCTTTGTGTGACCTGGCTAAGTGTACCAGTTATGGCTGTCCAACTCTGGTAAAAGGCAGTTTTTGGAATATGTTGGGTAGCTCACAGACTTTAGGAGAAGACTGGAGAACTAGGCTTAAAAGATGAACAGGACCCAAGTGGGAAAATGGGAACCACACTAGGCATTTCAAACATAAAGAATTTAATACAAGGAGTTTATTTCAAAAAAGACTAAAAAGTAAAAAGGCAACACTGAAGAAACCAGAATATGTTGGAGAAAACAGCTAGTACCTTTAAGGCTGGGGGGACAAAAGGGACAAAAGTGGAGTTAGCAGAACCTGGGAGCTCTGAGGAGGAGCCAGAAGGCTGGTGCTCTGACCTCTGAAGGGAATGCCACACAGCTGGTGTTTGGATTTGGGGGTTGAGGAGTGGAGACCATGAGGGCTCCAGCCTCAGAGATGAGTGCAGCAGGATGGTGGCATGAGAGCCAAAGTAAGCTGAGAGCTCTGGCTGCTTCTGTTTTCTGCTGCTAAAGTGATAGTGCCAGGAGGACAGGAAGAATTCCCTTCCTCCTCCTCAGGTTGAGCTTTAGTGCCTCCCATTTTTACAACTAATAGGAAGCCAGATAGAAAGGTAGTCTGGGAAATGTAGGACGTAGTATATGGACTCCAGCCCCAGTGTCACAGAGCATAAGAGTTGGCTTGGAGCTGAGAGCTGACTAGCATAACAGGGATCCAAGGCAGCAAGAAATACAGCCAAGCACACAGCGTAGAAACAGTCTGGTTCACTTTGCTGGCTGCCGCAGCCCCTGTAACCTACCATCATGAATGGGTTCCAACTGAGATAATTTCACTCAGCTGGTATGTTAGGGATCAGTGAATCCTGAATGGGTTACAGATGTGGCCATCAGTGTGCTGGGAACTTAGTCCCCTGAACTTTTGGAGCTGCTATTGCAAGGCCTGCAATGGCCAAAGCCCCCAGTGGTCGCCTTGGCTGATTAGCTAAGGCTAGGTCTGTAACCCAGCTGACAGTGTAGCTCCCAGGAATACTCACATGATGGTGGAGCCGCTCAAAAATAAAAGGGGATTTAAAGGTGGAACATCTTCCTCCCTCAAAAAAAGGAAGTGTCCACAAAAGTTATTCTTTTTATTTTTAACTAAAAAATTTATATTTTAATTGATAAATAAAAATTATATATTTATGGTGTACAACAAGTTTTGAAATATGTATACATCGTAGAATGGTTAAGTCAAGTCTTACTTAAGTATTCACATATTTATCATTTTTTGTGGTGAGAAGACTTAAATTTTACTTTCTAAATGACTTTAAAGTATATAATACATTGTTATTATAGTCACCATGTTGTACAGTAGATCTCCGGGACATACTCCTTTCTAACTGAAATTTTGTTTTCTTTGACCAATATCTCCCCAACACCCCCTCTTTTAGTTTCTTAATCTGTTAAATGGAGTTAGCCATTCTTAAGAGATGGTTTTGAATTTGAAATGATACGCAATTGTGACTTGTACATAGTAGGTGCTTAATAATAATTGCTTTTGGGGAGCATTGTACTGCAAATTAAAACTATGCATATGGCAAAAGAGCTTTAGCTGTAGTTGAAAACTATTCGTCAAGTGGAGAATAAAGCTCAAGGGAGAATAAAGTCACCAAGAACCATTCTAGGTCTGTTATGCACATTTGATTACTTCAAGAATGCTTTTGTTTTGGGAGTGGGAAGAGTATGCTCCCAGGATTCGAATCTAGAGGTTGAGATTTTGAACTTTAATGATGTATTTCCAGTACTTACAGAAGTTTTCTTTTTAACCTCCTATGGTGCTTGCAGTTATGCAGATTGATGCTTTTAGGAGCTTGCTGTGACCTTTTCTCTCACACAACACACTTTTCTCCCAAGCTTTGTTGAGATTTATACACTTCATTGTTGAGAGTTTTGTATTTCTGGGTTATGGAAGATGAAATGCATGCCTTTTGCTTACTGCTCCTTTCTTCCTTTAGGTTATCCTCTTCACGCCCCTGAAGCCTACTTTCCTTATTTCAAAAAGCATAATGTGACTGCAGTTGTGAGGCTAAACAAAAAGATTTATGAGGCAAAGCGCTTCACAGACGCTGGCTTCGAGCACTATGACCTCTTCTTCATAGATGGCAGCACACCCAGTGACAACATCGTGCGAAGGTTCCTGAACATCTGTGAGAACACCAAAGGGGCCATCGCCGTTCACTGCAAAGGTGTGTGCAAGGCCTCGGTGGTGGTGGCTGTGCTTATCGAAGGGGCGGGTCAAGGAAGAGCAAATAACATAAAACAAAACCTGTTTAGTGTCTTAGAAAACGATGAGGTTTTAAATTTCAGACAACTGGGACACAAACTCATTTTAGTAACCCCTTAAAGAAACGATTGCTTGGGTGTGGACAATTGGTGGTGGTGTGGCTTTCTTGATATGCCACTTTTTCAGACCTTACCTTTCCAGGCCCACGTGCCACAATGAGGGGAAATACAGTAGCAGTGTCTTTAGGCTGCAGGAACACCTTTAAACAGGTAAAATTCTCAAGAGACAAGGGTTATTAGTTTTCCTCTCTCCTTTTTTTTTTTTGAGAATTGCTCATCTCTTCTCCATCCTCTTGCACTGTCGTGGTTCTGTTTTATGACCCAGTTATCTGGACCCCCATTCCAGTCTCTGCTTTTCCCTCCCCTGCTAGTCTTTGGCTTCATGGAGCAGAGTGTCTTCCATGCCTTTTGCTAGGGGCAGTTGGCTAGCTTACAATGCTGCTGATGTGATGCTGCCTCATGGAATAAACTTAAAGAGTTGGTTTTGCAAATCTCTGATCTCTGGGAGTGGATACTTTAGGGCAGGAACTGTTCAGAGTATAGAAGGTTTAAGATTGGCAGATTTAGCAAATAAAAATACAGGCTGCCTAATTAAATTTGAATGTTAGATAAACAATGAATACTTTTAAAACAAAAAGTATAAATATGTCCCAAATATTGCAGGGAACATGCATTCTGTATTTTATCTGGCAACCCCATGTCAGCTACTCAGAAAATATGACATGCCATTTGCTCTAAGCTTGGTTGTTAGACTTCGAGGAGGCTCAAAATCCATTCCATTCCAGATCTTTCAGTATAGATAATACTGGAAATATTCCAGATATTTTACTGGGTCTTTGATTTCAGTGAGGAGAAATCACTAGGGCCGCCCTGGGCTGGAGCCTCGAGTTCCTCACACGCAGCTCCTCCTAGTGTCTCTGGGTGGCGCTGTGCTCGTGGTTTTGGGTCTAGACCTGGTTTCCCTCTCATTTTATGCTAATCATCTAGTAGGTGTTGGGGAGGGTGCTGTTCTTTTCATGTGCCTAGTGCTGCTGTAACTGACTTATTCAGACGAGTATGGCTTTGGTTCTGACAGAAATTAAAATGCCGTTTTGTAGGCCCTTGTTTCTATGTTTAAGATTTGAGTAGGTGGAGGTACTTTGTGAACATGTGAGCAGAAATGGGAAGCTGCGGTTTCCCAGAGACCCAGAGAGATGGAAATGAGCAGCACGTTGCCCGGGTTTGGAGGAGGGCCCCCCATGCCAGGCTCCCTCCTCCTGGGTGGACAGAGCTCTCCCTCCCCACCCTCCCTATTAGCTAGCAGGATGGGCCCTGGCTTTGTGGAATATCTTGTCTCTGGCGTGGAGTCTGTTAGGAAGGTGTCACTTGCTGGCTCATTTGTGGGTGCTGCTTTCAGGCCACAGTGGGGTGCCAGTGTGTTGGCTTGTCCCCATGTGATTCATTTGCACCCTGTTTGCTTTTCTATTGCATTTTGTTCAATATTGCCCAGGTCCAAGAAAAAGCCCACATGTCACGTATTTTAAACAGCAGTAGAACTTGAGAGCTAATGGGAACGTTTATATCAACGTTTAGGAGGAGATAATCCTATCTTCTCTTTCAAAGTTTAGTTTTGTGCCATAAAAATTGTATTTTTTCCTGAGATTAATTTGGCCTTATTTCTTAGTTCAAGTAGTTTTATTATTACTACGTCATAGAGTTTATCTGTGGATTAGCCATCCATATCTTGGATTGACAAATTCAAAGGAGAAGAACTGCAAAGCTTTCATTAAAACTCAGTGTGTTTCTTGATAGTATTTCTCATCTGAGAGACCTTGTGCAAAGAAAACTCTCTGGTCTTAAACATTCTTATTACAGATATTTTCTCTATATCCTTGACCTGTGAATGTTTGCCTTTTAAAAAATATATGTATTTATTTTATATTGCAGATTTCTTTTCTTTCCTTTTTTTTTTTTTGAGACAAAGAGTCTCGCTCCGTCACCCAGACTGGAGTGCAATGGCGCGATCTCGGCTCACTGCAGCCTCCGCCTCCCAGGTTCAATCAATTCTCCTGCCTCAGCCTCCCAAGTATCTGGGATTACAGGTGCCTGCCACCACTCCTGGCTAATTTTTTATATTTTTAGTAGAGATGGGGTTCTGCCATGTTGGCCAGGCTGGTCTTGAACTCCTGACCTAGGTGATCCACCTGCCTTGGCCTCCCAAAGTGCTGGGATTACAGGTGTGACCCACTGTACTCAGTCTGTATTGTAGATGTTTTTATATTAAATCAGAACCTTTAACATTGAAGTCAGTTCTTGTATAGGATGGTCACATTTACATGTGGTAATGTCTTTTTGAGATTGCTATTTCATTTTCTTCCACTTGCACACACATATAGGATTCTTTTATAAGGATTACACCTTTGGTTTAATTACAGCTGTATTGCTTTTCACAGCATACTTATCTACTATAGGCTTGTTAATTATTTTGACATCTGCCCTAATTAAGTCAGCTTAATTTTCTGGGAATTCAAGCAGCACTTAGTCTTTTAATTGAACTAAAAGAAGGAAGGAGAAAGAATCTTATCCTATGTCAAATGAACTTTGGTAGCTACTGAAAAGGGAATGAATATGTCATGCCTCAACATAAAGTATTTTATGCGCGATAAACTCGAAACCAATTTGCTGGGGATTACATTTCAATATCTGCATTTCACTTTGTGGTTGATAAAAGAGATGGCTATGAATTCTTGAAATTCTCTACCACAAATAATAATCTAAAATACAGCAACATTGTGATATTCCAGTATGTGATTATTGATGTTCTATAGGGCTTTCAGAAAATGCCTGGAACTATAAAGCAATTGGTGTTTGACTTGGTATAAATAGAACACTTTTCAACATCTTGTCATGCTGTGCCAGGGAGCCCTTTAATTACAAATGCTTAAAAAATTTTGTTAAAGTTTTTATAGAAACTTAGTGAAATGTTCCTATTCAGTTCAGTTGTGGTAAGAGCTCCTAACTATTGAGTGCTAAGTACGTTCTTTTTATAGATCAAAATTATAGACTCTTTTTTAAAAGGGGGAAGCTGCTTTAGTTTCAGAGAAATTGGAAAATTTCCTGCACCTCCTTTTTGGTTGTGAGTGTGAACAGGAGCCTAAGTGAGGGAGCCATCCGGGTCTTTGCACAGTGGGGAGCAGTGAGAGAGAGTGTTGTCTCCATAAGGAAGGCCCTTTTCTCTCCAGATAGACACCCAAATTGGTGACTTGAAGGAAGAACTCTGGAAACTCACTGGGCTCTGGCTTCTGCTCCAGGATGTCACCTGTGTTTTATCTATATGGTTGCCTATAGTCTTGCCAGGCATCTAGGGAATTAACAATGATAGGCACTGGGTGAAATAGAAGGCAAATTACTCAGAAATCTTAATCACAAAGGGAGAGCCCCACTGAGACCAAAATTAAACCTCACTCTTCTAAAGAACATTGATGTTTGATCTGGGGCAAGAGTTCCTTCAGATTAAAACAGAACACACACACACACCTCATCTAATGAAACAGAGTATGAATACTTCTTAAAAAGGAAGGGTTAGCTGGGAATGATGGCTCACACCTGTAATCCTAGCACTGTGGGAGGCCGAGGAGGGCAGATCACCTGCGGTCAGGAGTTCGAGACCAGACTGACCAACATGGAGAAACCCTGTCTCTGCTAAAAATACAAAATTAGCCGGGCGTGGTGGTGCATACCTGTAATCCCAGCTACTCGGGAGGCTGAGGCAGGAGAATCGCTTGAACCTGGGAGGCGGAGGTTGTGATGAGCCAAGATCGCACCATTGCATTCCAGCCTGGGCAACAGCAGCGAAACTCGGTCTCAAAAAAAAAAAAGGAGGGGTTAATGGGAAGGAAATGTCAGACATCTGTAGACACAAAATTGTTGTTTTGGTGGGAGGAAAAACTTTTTTTTTTTTTGTATAAAGCACAGATTTACATAAACAGATATGCAGTCTATCTGTGACAGTGAAATTTCATGGGGACTGATTAGGAATAAAATATCTAAAGAGGCTCCTGGAAGGAACAATAATGTAAAAAAGGTTGAGGAACACTGATTTAAAGACATACATTTTTCATATTTTAACATTTCTGAAATTAGAATGGATCTTAAAATTGATGGCATGTCATAGTTTAATTTTTTCTTTGTTAGTGGAACTTACATACTACAGGACTGTAGTTTTAGATTTGCTGAAATGCTGTGTGCTCCCAAGTACTGGGAGATAAGAGAAGACTACCTTTATTGTTTGATCAGGGAAAGCTGACAAAAGGTCCCCTCAAAAGCAGAAGATTCTTGAACATTTAAAAAATGAAACTATCAATGTTCCCCTACTTTGTTTTGTTTTACACACGCACACACACACACACACACGCACATGCACACAATTTTTTTTCTTTCTTTTTCTAACTAAATGTTTTCATGGATGAAGTCAACATTGTACCAGTTTTCTAGGTCAGAAATGTCACTTACCTATAACTTTCCCTGTGACCCAGTCCTAATGGATTTCTAATTCAGCTTTACCTCTTTGTTGAAGTTGCTCACCCTCATCCCTTTCCACCCTCATCCCAACCCCCCAGCCACCCTTGCTTCCCTGCCCCAGCCTTCCATCTCATCTCTCTTGCGTCCATCTCTGGCTTTTCCACTCCAGCCAGTAATGCTGCTGCCAGAGCCATTTGCTTTTTATCACATCACCTTCTCGCCCCCAAATCTATGGCAGCTTCATTTTGCCCTTTTCATTGTTTAAAGAAAAATTGAGTTTTATGTGATAGCAGTTATGTTTATTAGCTGTTGATAATATCACAATTGAATGCAGAGCAGTTTCTGGGCAAGGTTTGATTTCAGTGTTTTTGTGGGAGCATTTGCTAGACTTTATATTTCTTATTCTGTTTCATTCTCTTACAGCTGGTCTTGGAAGAACAGGGACATTGATAGCCTGTTATGTAATGAAACACTACAGGTTTACACACGCTGAAATAATTGCTTGGATTAGAATATGCCGGCCAGGCTCTATTATAGGACCCCAGCAGCACTTCCTGGAAGAGTAAGTATATTGTCCCCATTGTCACATTATATCCTGTTCTTGATCCTTTCGCCCTCTTGTTCCCCTGGTTGTGGACCATGTCAGCTTGTGGTTATAAAATGGCTGCATTGTTAAGAGAAGTGTGTGCCTCTAATAGAATATTGTTGATTTGACAGCTAATGCAGTCTAACTTTGTACCTTTTATATCTCTTAGATCAGGTGAGAGTGAGAAGAAAATCACAGAGCCATCTCTGCCTACCCTTTTTCTGTCATTTTCTATGTGTGATCTGGCTACAGTGCAATTTTCTTATGACATCCCACTTGGCACTTTTCATTCTTTTCTTTTGTTTGCATGTCTTAAAGCATAATGGGAAAAAAAACCACAATTAAGGTCACTCAGTGATTTTGGTAAGATTGCTGGTCTCCTGACAACTAACTAAACTGCTGATGTAGATACAACTTATGAATATACCCAAGAAGTTACCACAGAATAAAAAAGGAGGAGAACTGAGTTTTAGTTCTGGCTCTGCCACTAACTAGCTTTATGACCATTATTTAGAAGAATACTTATGTATTCACTCATTCATTTATTCCCATAGCCATTCATTCATTAACTTTTTGTCCAGCCTCAGCCCAAGAGAGAGAGATTTAACCTGTAGGACACAATCCTTTCTTCTTAGAATGTTAGAACGTATCTTAATGTACTCATTAATAAAACGAGAAGATGAAGTTAGTACTGGTTGATCTAGGTCCAGCTCTAAAATACTATCTATTAGTGATATCTTTTACTGAAATTTCATTTTTTTTTCTTTTTATGCTGGGTTGACTCTATTTTATTTTAATTTTATTTTTTTATTTTTTGTAGAGACGGGGGCCTCACTATGTTGCCCAGGCTGGTTTTGAACTCCTGGGCTCAAGCAATCCTCCCACCTTGACTTCCCAAAGTGCAGGGATTACGGGTGTGAGCCACTGTGCCCGGCTGATGGCTCTCTTTTGAATAGCATTCTTTTCCATATAATTATTTCTTTCCAATTTAAATATAATTATTCCTTTCCAGTTTTAATGATCATGATCTTGTGTGAATTCGTAAAGAAATGATCATGAATTTCATAGGAAGATGCCATAAGTAAACTCTTAGCATCTGAAATGATTAAGAGGATTTGAGCCTGCTGAGGAATTACTTACTTTAGTTGCCAATCCTAGAGGTAATAACTGATTAAGAAGTGCTGAAAAATGAGCGGTTATACTTTAGCTTAAAAGAATGATGCAGATGTATAATGATTGCATTAGAAAAAATATGCAAGGACAGGATCATTACAAAGACAGGGATTTCTCTCTTTTTACCTGTGAGGTACAAATAAGATAATTCTGTTATTTTGGAGCTTTATTCTTGATCAGATTCTCATTGTCTTCCTCTATTTCTCTGTTTTGTATTTTATGTGCCTGTAGCCTGGAGCTTTGTGCCATGTATCTGCCAGGTTCTCATTATACTAATTACTGAAGTTGAAGAAATGGTCTTAGGGTTAAAAAACCAAATACTCCTAAGCCTAGTTCTTCAAGCCATTTAATCAATGTCTTAAAATTATTGCTTGTCATTTAATAGATATCGCTATACCTATTGCCCCAGGCATTCTGCTAAGTACAGCTCGCAAGGTGAGAATATAGCAGAGAATTCTACCAGTCAAGGTCACCTAGCTTTCTCAGGGTGTCAGATAACACAGCCCTCATGTTTCATGGCTGCATACTCCTTCCAACCTCTCTATTATACTCTTTCTCTCTGCCATATCTCAAAATAGTAAGAGAAGAAATTAGAGTTATGAGGCAAAGGCACTCTAGGCTGAAGAAAGGCTTTTAAATTTATAGATACTTAAGCTGTATATAAAGAACTCTCAAAACTCAAGAAAACAACTTAATATAAAATGAGCAAATGATTTGAACAGAAAGTCCTCCAAAATGATATACAGGTGGTGAATATTCCTCATGATCATAAACACAGAGTTCCTAAAGAAACATTGCATATCAAATCCAGCTGTATAAAAAAGATAGTACGTCATGACCATCATGGCTCAATATTAGAAAATCAATATAATTCACCAAATTAACACAAAAAGTAGAAAAAATTATATGATTATCCCAATAGATGTACAAAAATTTGACAAAGTTTAGTACTCATTTTTAATAGAAACTTTCAATAAACTAGAAATAGAAGGAAATTTCCTCATTCAGATAAAAATAATCTGTGAAAACTCTATAGCTAAAATTATATTTAATGGTGATGCTTTTCCTGTAAGATCAGGAACAAAACAAGGGTGTCTACTCTCACTACTTCTAATATTATACTGGAAATCTTAACCAGTGCAATGAAAAAAAAAGAAAAAAAAAACTTAGAACTAAAGAGTGAAATCAGTAAGATTGCAGGATACAGAGTCAATTTTCAAAAATTTTAGCAAAATTTTAAAATTCTGCTAATTAAAAGACACACAGTATATGTATCTGACAAAAGACTTGTACACATATATTAACAAGTATAAATAAGCAATTTTAAAAATTAATTTTTGAATGGGCAAAAGCCTTGGCCAGATATCTCACAGAAGGTAATATATGTATATGAAAAGATGTCCAACATCATTAGCCATCAGGAAAATAGAAATTGAAACCACAATGAGATACTATTTTATGTCAACCAAAATGGCAAACAAAAAAGAAGTTTTACTACAAAATGCTGGCAAAGATATGGAGCAACTGGAACTCTCATGTGTTAACCAATTGGTGTATAATTGTTTGGCCGTTTCATATAACGTTAATCTATATTTAACTCTATGACCTAATGATTTCATTCCTAGGTATTTAAATAAGGGAAATGAAAACATTTGTCCACAAAGACTCGTACAAGAATATTCACAGTTGCTTTATTCATAATGGCCCAAAATTAGAAATCATCCAAATGTCTATCAACAATTTATGAGTGAATATATCATAATATGTTCATAAAATGAAATACTAACCGGCAATAAAAAAGAATGAATTACTGATATACTCAACATAGATGAATATCATATTATTGTAAGAGGAAAAAAAAAGCCAGACGCAAAATAATACATGCTGTATAGATAAAGCTCAAGAACAAGCAAAACCATTCTGTGGTGATAGAAATCAGAAAGCAATTGCTTCTGAGCTGTGTCAGGGAAAACTGACCCCCAAAAAAAGCATGATGGAACTTTCTAGAGTGTTGGAAATGTTCTGTATCTTATCTTGGGTTGTGTTTACACAGGAGCACAATCAGTTGTAATTCCATATACTAGACTTAAACAATAAGAAAATAAAACCTAAAAAATTATACCATTTACAATGTATCTGGTAACTTCAGGTTAGAGATATGCAATATCTCTACACAGAAAACCAGAGAAATTTTTTTATTGAGAGAAATTAAAGAAGATATAAATAAGTGAAAAGATAAAGATTATCTTGAATAAAATCAAAGCTGGAGGATTTACACTCCCAGATATGGATTCATTTTAAAATTGCAACAATTATGATGTTGAGGTATTGGTGTCAAGACAGACAAATTAACCAATAGAATAGAATATAAAGTGCAGAAACAAATTCAAAAATATACAGACACTTGATTTATGGTAAAGGTGACATGTTAGAGCAACAGGAAAAGGTCTTTTTAGTAAATTCTGCTGGGTCAACTGGATATCTGTATGGGGAAAAAAAAGAACCTTGGCTTCTGTCTCACAACCTATTTTTTAAAGGAACTCCTGATGAGTTGTTGATTCAAATGTGACAGAAAAATCAGTGAAGCTTCTGGAAGATAACATAAAATAATGTATTCATACTTTGAAGTTAACAAAGATATCTTGAGTGGTACACAGAAAGCATTACCTATAACTGAGTTGAAATTGTAAATTTCTCTTCATCAAAGACACTATTAAGAGAGTGAAAATGAAAACCACGAGAGTAGGAGAATATTTTTGCATCACATAATAATGGGCACTGTACTTGTACCCAGAATACTTAGACTCCTACACATTAACAATAAAAAGACAATCTGATAAAAAATGTGTAAGAAACACGAAAAGATATTTCATAGAAGAGAATGTACAAATGGCCAATAAACATACGAAAAGCGATTCAACCTCATTAGCTATTTCTTATCTTTTGGTACACCTGTCTGTTGGACATATACCTGTGAGTGGAACAGTTGGGTATGTGTGCATTCAGAGTTAGAATTATTAAACAGTTTCCAAAGTAGATATGCCTGTTTATGTTCTCATCAGCAGTGGTTTGTCAGTCTCTTAAATTTAAGCCATTAGATTTTTTAAAGTGGTAACTTGCTTTATAGTTTTAATTTGCTTTTTCTTGATGACTAAGGTCAATCTTTGTATATTCTAGATACTAGTCCTTTGTCTGGTAAATGTTTTTCAAGTTTTTTTTCAGTCTATAACTTGCCTTTTCATCCTCTTAATAGGGTCTTTTACAGAATAAAAGTTTTAAATTTTGGTGAAATCCCTTATATCACTTTTTTCTTTTTGATATTGTCTAAGACTCTTAGTTTAGCCCTAGACTCAATGATTTCTCATATTTTTTTTTCTAAAAAGTTTATAGTTTTACATTCACATTTAAGTCTGTGATGGATTTTGAGGTTTTTGTTTATTTCATAACGTGTGAGACTTAGGTCAAGCTTCTTTATTTTTGGCCTATGCATGCCCAGTTGCTTCAGTACCATTTTTGTTGAAAATTCAGTTTCTCCACTGAATTTTTTCTATAGCAGCATCAAAAATCATTTGGATATATTTGTGTTGATCTATTTCTTTGTTCTCTATTCTGTTCCATTGACCTATGTGTCTCCTTCTTCAATACCACACTCTCTTGATTACTGGACCTATATAGTGAGCTTTAACATTGGAAGAGTGATTCCTTCCACTTTCTCCTTCTTTAACAAAATATTCTTAGCAATTCCACTTTCTTTTCCTTTTCATATAAATTTTAGAGTAAGACTGTCTAAATCTACAGATAATGTTTCTGGGATTTTAATAAGAAGTATGTTAATCTTCTATATCGATTTGAGGAGAATTGACATCTTTACTATTGTTGAGTCTTCTAATCCATAAACATGATATGTCTTTTCATTTATTTAGATCTTCTTTGATTTCTTTCATCAGCATTGCATAGTTTTCTGGATGCAAGTCCTTTTTTGTTAAATTTACACCTAAGTACTTTTTTTTTTTTTTTAGCAATTATAAATGGTATTTATGTCCATGTGTTCATTGCTAGTATGTAGAAATACAATTGATTTTTCTTTTTCTTTCTTTCTTTCTTTTTTTTTTTTTTGAGATGGCGTTTCACTCTTTTTGCCCAAGCTGGAGTCCAATGGCACGTTCTCGGCTTACTGCAACCTCTGCCTCCAGGGTTCAAGTGATTCTCCTGCCTCAGCCTCCCAAATAGCTGGGATTACAGGCACGTGCCACCACGCCCGGCTAATTTTTTGTATTTTTAGTAGAGATGGGGTTTTACCATGTTGGCCAGGCTGGTCTTGAACTCCTGACCTCAGGTGATCCTCCCATCTCGGCCTCCCAAAGTGCTGGGATTACAGGTGTGAGCCATCCTGCCTGGCCACAATTGATTTTTCTGTTTATTTTGTATCCTGAAACCTAGGAGTTTTGTGTGGGAGTGTGTGTGTGTGTATATATATGTGCAAATTCTTGGGGATTGCTTTTTCATCCACAAATAGGACAGTTTTATTTTCTTTCTAATCTATATACCTTGTGTTTCCTTTTCTTCCCTTGTTGGACAGGCTAAAATTTCCAGCGCTGTGATGAGTAAGAGTGATAAGAGCAGACATCCTTGTTGTGCTCCCAGTCTTGGAAGGAAAGCATCCAGGCATTCACCTGGATTAAGTATGTTAATTGAGGTTTTCTATAGATGTTCTTTATCAGGTCGAGGCGGTTCCCCTCTATTTCTGTGTTTCTGAGAGTTCTTATCATG
This sequence comes from Pongo pygmaeus, assembly GCF_028885625.2. Lineage (NCBI taxonomy): Eukaryota > Metazoa > Chordata > Mammalia > Primates > Hominidae > Pongo > Pongo pygmaeus. Next base: position 129,534,277 of record NC_072373.2, on the reverse strand, counting down.
AATGAGTGTTGAATCTTGTCAAATAGTTTTTTGGCATTGATTGATATGATCACACGATTTTCTTCTTAAGACTGTTAATATGGTAGATTACATTGATTGTTTTTTGTATATTGAAGAAGGCTTATGTCCCTGGAATAAACACCATTTGGTCATGGTGTGTAATTCTTTTTATATATTGCTGAACTCTGTTAGTTAAAAATTTTTATGTCCATATTTATAAGTAACATTGGTTTGTAGTTTTCTTTTTTTTGTTCTGTTTTGTCTGGGTTTTGTGTCAGGATAATACTAGTTTCATGAAATGAATTGGGAATTGTTCTTCTCTGTTTCCTGGAAGAGGTTGTGAGAACTGGTGTGAATTCTTAAAATGCTTGGTAGAATTCTCCAGTGAAATTATCTGGGCCTGGGGTTTTCTTTTTAAAATTATGAATTCAATTTCCTTAATAGATTTAAGGCTATTTAAATAATCCATTTCATATTGGGTGAATTATGGTAGTTTGTTTTTTGAGGAATTAGTCCGTTTCATCTAAACTGTCAAATTTACGTTTGTAGAGTGTTTTTTTTTTTTTTTAAAGTATTCCTTTGTGTTTGCAGAGCCTGTAGTGATTTTCTTAGCTTCATTTCTGATGTTAGTAATTTGTGTATTTTTTTTCCCTTTGTCAGTCTCGCTAGAAGTTGGACAATTTTATTGATCTTTTCAAAGAATCAGCTCTTTGTTTCATTAATTTTCTCCTTATATTTTTGTTTTTAATTTCATTGGTTCATGTTTTTATATTTATTATTTCCTTCTGCTTGCTTGTAGTTTTCAGTATTTTGGCAATGTGTCTAGGTGTGGATTTCATTGGAATTATCCTTTTTTGAGGTTTACTCAGCTTCTTGAATGTTTAGGTTTATGTCTTGTCAAATTTGGAAGGTTTTCAGCTATTATTTACTTAAGTGCTTTCTCAACCCTGTCCTCTTTTTCCTTTCCTTCTGGAACTCTGTTGACATGAGTGTTAGGTTTTTTGTTGTAGTCCCAGGTTTTTTGTTGTAGTCCCACAGCTCTCTGGGACTCTCTTCATCATTTTATGTTTAGTTTATTTTCTCTTAGTTATTCAGATTGGATAGTTTCTACTATTCTATATTCCCCTTTAGAAATTCTCTCATCTCTCCATTCTGCCATTTAACCCACTCACTGAATTTTACATGTTGGCTATATGCTATTCTAAACTTCTGTTTGGTTTTCTTTATATCTGTTTGTTTGCTGAAACTTTCTATTTTGTCAGTTGTTTCATGTATCTTTGTAATTGTTTGTTGAGGCATTTTTATCATGGCTACTTTTAAATCTTTGTCAAATTCTTCTAACATCTCTGTCATCTTGGTGTTGGCATTTAGCGATCATCTCTTTTCATTCAGTCATTGTCAATGTGAGAAAATGTTAACCTGGACATTTTCCTAGTATGTTGTGAGACTCTGGATCTTACTAAAACATTCTGTTGTATCTGGCTTCTTACACTGCTTCAGCAGGGGAAGGTGGTGGCAGTTGGGTTGGGGGGCAGGGGGTTGCCACATTGCTACTACCAGGTGGAGGCAGGAATCTGGATTCTGTACTCAGCCTCTGTTGATGTCCAAGGTTGAGGGGCTTCTTGTTGCTGGTGGGTGGAGGTGGGAGTTCTAGTTTCCCATCTGGTCTGCACTGACACTGTGATAGGGGTCACCTTGTTACTGAAGGGTGTTGGTGAAAGTCTTCACTCTCCACTAGGCCTCCTGTGACACCACTCCAGCTGACAGGGGAGGGTTGCTGGTCACTGCCTGGTTGAGGTAGACTTCCAGGTTCCACCATTACTACCTTAGTGAGGAGTGGGGTTGAAATTGGGGGATCTCATTATCTGACTCCCAATTTAGCCTTCTTTGACACTTCTGTGGTGAGTGATTGACAAAGGGTATAGGGGTGCCTACCTGTAGCCTGGCAGCATGGAAATCCAGGATCCCCTCTCAGTCTTTGCTGGCTGGCAGGGTTAGGGCCACAGTTTATTTCCTGTGGAGTTTGGCTGGAGAAGAGCAGTTGTTGAAATGTTTTGTTGTCTACTAGGATACCCTTTTCGTGTTCCTTTGACTAGACAGAGCAGGCTTTTCTTTGGGCTTTAAAAATATCAGCTCTGGGCTGGGCACGGTGGCTCATGCCTGTAATCCCAGCATTTTAGGAGGCTGAGGCTGGCAGATCGCATGAGGTCAAGAGTTTGAGACCAGCCTGATCAATGTGGTGAAACCCCGTCTCTGCTAAAAATACAAAAATTAACTGGGCATGGTGGCATGTGCCTGTAATCCCAGCTACTTTGGAGGCTGACGCAATCAATTGAACCTTGGAGGTGGAGGCTGCAGTGAGCCGAGATTGCGCCACTGCACTCCAGCCTGGGCAACACGGTGGGACTCTGTTGGAAAAAAAAAATCAGCTCTGTTGGCATTTTTGAATCATTATCTTCTTCAGCCCTAAGACTAGGCTATGTAAGGCAAAAGGAAAACTCGAGGAACTCACCACCATTTTGTTACTTAAGTCTCAAGGTTCCAACCAATCTGCCTTTTTCTTTTCTATTTTTCAGAGTGTTGTTATTTTTTTTTTAAATATATATAGGATTTTAAATTTTACTTATGGGAAGAATAGGGAAAAGTACATCTACTTCATTTTCCAGAAATGGTGTTATTGCCTTATATTTTAAGGTAATTAGTCTGCCTATAATTTTTGGCATGAAATCTGCTGTGGCAATCTGAATAATGTCTCCCCAAATACAGGCATATTTTAATCCCTGTGAACCAGCTGTGAATGTTACTGTATATGGAAAAAGGGACTTTGCAGAAGTGATTAAGTTAAGGATGTTGATGCGGGGAGATTATCCTGGATTATTTGGGTAGGCCCAATATAATCACAGTATCCTTAGAAGAGGGACCCAGGAGGAGCCATTTAGAGGAGAAGCCGATATGATGACTGAAACAGAGATTAGACTGATGCACTTTAAAGATGGAGTGAGGAGCCATAAGCCAAGGAATATGGGCAGCCACTGTAAATTGAAAAAGGCAAGGAAACAAATTATCTCCTCAAAGCCTCCATATGGAACCAGCTCTGCCTACTGTCACTGCTTTAGCTCAGTGAAACTGATTTCAGACTTCCGACTCCAGATCTGTAAGAAAGTAAATTTGTGTTCTTTTAAACCACCACATTTACGGTAATGCTTTACAATACCCATAGGAAATTAATACATCTGTTTTGTATAGACAGCAAATATGTACAGTAGGAGGTGCAGATTCTAGTGATGAACATGCATATTCTGAACTTCTCTTATTCATCATACTTTCTAATTTGGAGTATTTAATTCCAAATACTCCAAATTAGAAAGTATGATGAATAAGAGCATATAGAGGAGTCGTGTGACTTAAGTGTTATTTAAAGAAGCTTGGGTTGCAACAATATGTAAGGTGAATTGGGTGGATGGAGATTGGAATCAGAGAGGCTAAAAAAGAGACTATTATCATCCATCTCAGAGAGACAAGGACTTATCAAAAGTGGATAGAATTTGGACTGAAGATTTAGAGATGGGTACCAGGGACATTTCAAGAAAAAAAAAAAAAAAAACCGGGGCTTTGAAGACTAACTAATGATCGGAGAGACGAAGAGTATGAAGTCAATGATGACGCAAAAGCATGAATAAGTAACGTGTTCATTAAGCAAGAAATAAGAGGGTAAAAACGTTTTCTGTTAGGTTTTCACCTGTCAAAAATGACTGAACAAGTTAAAGTGATTGTATTCTTTTAAAGGTGAAAAGTCAATCAGTGCTTTTTAGAGAATGTTAATTCCAAATCTCTGACTTTAGAAAGGCTGGTTTGTCACATCCTCCTAGTCCTTGAGGACCAAAATATGTCCAGGTGCTTGATTGCCATGTCTTAAACAAGCAGCCCTCTTATTCACTGGCAGTAAGAGAGATGTTTATTAGCATCCTTTTGAGTTGTTGATAAATTTATGTATTGGCTGACCTCTCCTTTGTTACAGTCTGAAATTTTATATTTAAACTTTTAAAGGATATAAAGCTCTCTATTTGCAAAACAACCATCAGGTGTTTTTCTTCTATTTAAAACTGAAGTTCTTAAACCAAAAATACCATTCTGAATCCCAAATGTGTCTTCTATCAAACATCCTCAGGGTTCTTAAAATGATGTAAAAATACATCTTTTTGTTTTTGAGCCAACTCTGGACTCAACGTCCTCAGAGACAACCTTTAGAAGTATAAAGGTGGAGTCAGGCTGCTTTTACAATTTGGTTGATTCTATTTATTGAACATTTACTGTGTGAATGTTCCCCTGACCTTGGGTATCGTTATCTATCTGTGATAGGTAACCTATATCACAGATAGATAGATCTATCTGTGATAGGTAACCTATATCACAGATAGATCTATCTGTGACCTTGGGGATCATGATCTGTTAAAGCTTTCATTCATTATAAAGGGATCATTGAGGGACTAGTGTTGGGCTCCCACAGGGATTTTCAGCTCACAGAGATCCTTTACTTATGGGGCTCAATATGGCATTGTTTTTGTTTTACATTTCCTTCTGAGACAGAGAGAGCTCACATAAAGCCTAAATCTGGCTCTTGCAGGAAGTTTTGTCTCTGTAAAGCAGAACTTCCATTTTGAATGAGGTTATCTTTACGAAGCACAATATTATGGTTGAACTCTTTTTCATTCTTAAATCCATAAATCAAAAATTCCCCTGTTCTACTTTATTACAATAGATGTTTTCATCAGCTTCTACTGAGTTGGATATTTCCAGAATTCTAACTTTGTTGCAAGCCTTCCATTGTCTTCAGTGTTTCTCAAACATGAAAATGCCTAGGAATCGTTGGGGGATCTTGTTCAGTGCAGTCTCTGATTCGGCAGGTCTGAGGTGAGACCTGAGAGTCTGCATTTCTAACAGGCTCCCAGGTGATGTGCTGCTGCTGGTCCCTGAACCACATTCAATAACAAGGGTGTTTGGCTCATCCTTACTCTGTAAATAGCAACTTAGGCTACATCTTAATTTGGTGCCAATAGTATTGGTAAGTTTCACAATTGGACTGAGCTAGATCAGAAATTAATAGTTAAACCATTGCTTTTTTATTTCAGGAATTAGCAAAAATAAGATGAAAAACATCTGTTTAGAAAATGGAAAATGCTTGAAAAAGTCTAACAATAATGGTTTGAGTTTTAGTTGAGATTGACTTCTATCATTTCCTTTTTTAAAAAAAATTATTATTATTTTTTAAATTTCAGTAGCTTTTGGGATACAAGTGGTTATTGGTTACATGGATGAATTGTATAGCAGGAACTCCGAGATTTTAGTGCACCCATCACCTGAGTAGTGTACATTGTACCCAATATGTAGTTTTTTAATCTCTCTTGTCCCCGACCCCACCTTCTGTGAGTCTCCATAGTCCATTATATTCACTCTGTGTGCCTTTGCATACCTGTACCATTTCCTTTTATGGTTTTCTTTTAGATACATGCAGTAGGTCAAGGAATATAGGCTAAAAAATTTTAATTATTTATTTTAAGGATTTAAAATTTTGTGTTTCCTAAAATACAGAAATTATAATCCGAAATACTATAAAAATCAGAATTTAACAAAACAAGATACTGTGTTTTATTAGAATTACAAGCATACTGCATAGGTTTGAGTTTACACTATTTACTGAAAATGACATTTTCGTAGTAACACTCAATTATAGAATTTTCTGATTTTCTTTTCAACAGTTACTGCTGCATTGTCTGATCCATTTGTTGACTGCCAGTTGACACTGGAACTACTGACTAAGCAAAAATAAAATCCTAATATGGGTTCAAGTATTAAGGATAATTAAGTATGTATCAGAATCTTTGGCAGTGGTTGCATCAGAAATTTATTATTAAATACTCATGCCAGTTATTACTCTAGATAGAAGACTGACTTTTTAAATTAATGTTTTATTATGGTAAAATATGTATAACATAAACCTTACAATTTTAACCATTATTATATGTATAATTCAGTGACTTTATATATGTTCACAATGTTGTGCAGTCATCACCACTATTTCCAGACTGTTTCATCATTCCAAACGAAACTTTGTACCCATTGAACAATAAATCCCCATTATCTCCACCCCCTACCCAAGTCCCTGGAAACCTCTATTCTACTTTCTCACATTATGAATTTGCCTGTTGCAGATTCCTCATGTAAATGGAATCATTCAATATTTGTCCTTTTGTTTCTGGCTTATTTTACTTAGCATATTTTCAATGTTCATCCATGTTGTAACATGTATCAGAATTTCTTTTTGATAGCTGAATAATATTCCATTGTATGTATATATCCCATTTTATTTATCCATTCATTTGTTGATGGACATTTGAGTTATTTCTACCTCTTGGTTATTGCGAATAATGCAACTATTATGAACATTGGTACACAAGTATCTATTTGAATCCCTAGTTTCAATGATTTTGGGTATATACCTAAAAGCAGAGTTACTGGATCATGTGGTAATTCTATGTTTAACTTTCTGAGGAACTGTAAAACTGTTTTCCTCAACAGCTGTGCCATTTTTCATTCCCACCAACAATGCACGAGGGGTCCAGTTTCTCTGTATCCTTACCATGAATGGTTTTTGTTTGTTTTGTTTCGTGTGCTCTGAATAAAACTACATGAAAAGGGTTAGAGATGGGGGAAAAAGTATTGTAAGCAGTAAAAAAGTAAGCAGTAATATATTAGGCTTAGTTATGAAGTTTGCATTTTGGCATGACACTTCAATGATCTAGCTTCTGATTGTAGGGTTCTATACCTAAGCTAGATTTAGTTAGTTGAATCTTTTGGAGAATTCCCTTCCTCAGTTTTTTCCTTCTAGCTTCATTTTCTAGTATGTTTCACAATTAACTGCCTTCCCTTATACTTTCAGAAATTCTCTAAACATCTTCCTAGTGAATCTTCCACTTGTACCGCAGCATTTGAAGAACTCCTTGAATACCTATTGCCTTCCCACCCCCTGCATCTTGGTTACTGCTTCCCTTCTGTTTTCCTTTGATAGCAAGGTAGACCATTTTGTTAGCCCACTTCTTTAGGCCAGGAACTGTCTCTGTTTCCATAATAGCTCTGGGCTGGTGGAATAGAAGGTACACAAAACAGATTGGTACTCAAGTCATGGCTAAAGTAGGCCTAGGCCAAGCTAGAGAGTGGGTTATGTTTCTATTTGAAGTGACCAAATAGTGGCTTTGGATGGACTTTGGGGTCAGGGTTGGGTTTTTTGGGAAAATTGTCCAGGATGGAAGAAGGATAAAGATAAAGAGTTCAGTTGGTGTGGAGATGGGATTAGGCTGGGCTTAGGGAAGTGAAGGAGGACAGGTCAGCCACACACAGAAGCCTGCACAACAGCTTCCATTGTGTTCTGGACTCAGAACTAGGAATATTCACTATAACAGTGTGACTGACTTGAATTTCATTAGAGGAATATTAAAAGCAGATGTAAAAAAAGACCTGCGAAGGCTCTAGATCAGAATCAACTGTAACTTGGCTCATAATAAGCCAAGTTATTTAGTTATTTTCTTATGTCTCATGCCTGGCTAGCCTAAACCCAACTAACCCGGGGCAAGCACATGGCTGGAAACAAGGACCCCAGCACTGGCTGTACTTCTTAAGCCTCTATTCAAACCAAGACACATCTCTTCCTGTCATTTTAAAGCACATGCCCTATTAGCAGAGGGTCAGTAAATTTCATGCTGTCTTAGAAAATGCACTATATTCTTGGAGAATGTGCTTTGAGCTGGTGTGTTAGCTTCATAAGATTTGATTTTTAAATACTAAATGCTTAAAAATACATGTTTTACTTCTTTTGTTTGAGATGAGGCTTTTAGGGAGTAATAGACACCACAATAAAAACTAGCATGGTTTGCATTTTCAATAAAAAGGAATTTGCGTGAAGTGCTGCTTTTTCTCAAGAAGCTCTTGCATACAGCATTGCTTAGCAACACACAAATCAGCTCTGACACCTTATTCATCTTTAATATTCAGGTTCAAATCAAGCCTTTCCAGAGATGGGACAGATTGCGTCTTTCAAACCAAGCAAGTGAAAGTTGTCACTTTGTAATTTTCATCTTTAAGTTGGCAGCAGCATCAGAATTTTCATTTTATAACTTCTTTTGGAATTGGAATTTTTTTCAACTAGCCTCTTATGTCCTTCTCCTCTGTTCTCACTTTGTTTTTTATTCCTAAAGACCCTTAAAAGGTCTTTCCTGTATTTTTGGGATCAAATTTAAATTCCTTAGGATGACATGCAGGGCCCATCTCTCATAGCCTCTGCTTCAGCCAAATTAAACAATTCATGTTCATAAACATGCTGTTTTCTTTGATATCACTATTTTTCCAGCCCAGATTGTTTTCTTTGCTTGGCAATACTCTTAGCTGGGTAAGTCCTGCTCATCTTTCCAGATACTTCTGGAATGTTGGGGAACTTCTTTTTGATTTCTTCAGATTGTGCAAGGGGCCTCTTTTCGTGAGGTCCTGTGCAAATCCTGATCATAGGGTTTATAATATTGGACTTCATTTGTTTGCTTTTCTCATCCTAAACTAGAAATCCCTTCTTGAGAGACAGGGATTCAGTCTTTCATCCTTATATCCTGTCCTTCCTGTGTGTTTCATTTATCTGAATTTCTCACTATTTATGACAGAGCTGAATCTTCTCTTTTTTTTATCATGATTTTTATTCTTTTCAACCTAACTCTCTCTCTCTCTCTGTATATATGTGTATATACAGAGAGAGCTATCAAAAGATATAGAGATCTATATATATATTTTATTATACTTTAAGTTCTAGAGTACATGTGCACAATGTGCAGGCTTGGGAGGCTCCATCCGTGTTCCATAAATGACATGGTCTCATTCTTTTTTATGGCGGCATAGTAGTATTCCATGGTGTATATGTACCACATTTTCTTTATCCAATCTATCATTGATGGACATTTAGGTTGATTCCTTGTCTTTGCTATTGTGAATAGTGCTACATGAACATTTGTGTGTATGTGTCTTTATGGTAGAATGATTTATATTCCTCAAGATACATACTCAGTAATGGGATTGCTGGGACGAATGGTAATTCTGTGTCTCACTCTTTGAGGAATTGCCACACTGCTTTCCACAATGGTTGAACTAATTTACATTCCCACCAACAGTGTATAAGTGTTCCTTTCTCTCCGCAACCTCACCAGCATCTGTTATTTTTTAACTTTTTGATAATAGCCATTCTTACTGGTGTGTGGTGGTATCTCATTGTGGTTTTGATTTGCATTTCTCTAATGATCAGTGTTTTAACCTGAATTTTATGTGATATGTGAAATCTTTGTGAGAAAGTATTACTCAATCCTGTTGCTTTAAAAAAAACCTATGTTCTTACTCATGGCATCTCCTTGATAATGCTATTATTTCATTGGATGTTGATATTTTTTATGACAAACCACAGTGTTTTTAGTTTAATTCTATTCTGTACAGTATATTATAGGATAGAAATAAAGTGATTTTATGGGATAGTTTATCTTATAGGAAATGTATGAAGGTGATCCCATCAATAAAAATAAAATCCTCAGAATGTCATTTTGCTTACATATTTTAAATTATCTTCGTATAACTTTGAAAACAGTTGTGATTGTGACTTAATGAATGAAAGTTTATACATGAACTTCAAACACATTTTCTTTTCTAAGGACAATCTAATTGAGGATATAAGCCTTGCTTTTGGATTCTAAGAGCAGGTTTTTAAAGTTATGTGTGAGGGCCTTTCATGGTATCACCCAAAAGTAGGTATGTAATACTTTTTTGGGTAATATCTCCATTTAACTCAAGTTCTTTCATGTACAGTTTTGAGTCCAGTTATTCTCTCTGTTTTTATAAATAGGCATATCAAATTGCTATTTGAGAAATTGAAGATTTCAAATTTATATTTAAAAGACAAATAGGCTCATAATCTTTATTGCTGTAGCATTTGTTCTAAACATCTGAGGACTTCAGCAGTCAACTATATAGACAAATATTGGAGGATGACATTTGTGTTTAATATAGAACCTTATTTTGGCTTTTTGAAAGTGACTTCATTGTTCTTTATTCTAAGATATCATAATCTTTCTAGTTTGATTTGTAAATGCTTATTTGCTAAATCTTTTCCTTTATAAGACATCATACCTTTGAGATGAGAGTAGATTGTTTTAAAGATAACTTTTTCTTGTCATTTTGTTTTGTTTTGTTTTGTTTTTTATACAGAAAACAAGCATCGTTGTGGGTCCAAGGAGACATTTTCCGATCCAAACTGAAAAATCGACCATCCAGTGAAGGAAGTATTAATAAAATTCTTTCTAGCCTAGATGATATGTCTATTGGTGGAAATCTTTCAAAAACACAAAACATGGAACGATTTGGAGAGGTAAGTTTTCCCTAGGAAGATTCTATCTTCTTAAAACTGATGTCCTGCATTTGTTTCTCAGTTGGACCTATATAACATAGCAGTGTCTTTTCTCTGGATGCCGCGAGTACCAAGTTTTTAGTTGTAGAGTCATCCATCTATATAGCAAGAAGCAGAGGAAAGAAACCAATTGCCCTTAAAAAAAAAAGCTATAATTTAAGGAGTAAATTATAAAGGAGGCTACTCTGGTAAGGGATAATATTTATAGAAAGGAAACAGAAAAGCAAACTTTCTATTTGAAAATTAAAATAAATATCAAAATTAAAATAGATATCAAGAAGAAAAATTTTAATGTGACAATTGAGGAAATAATACATACCACAAGTGGTGCTTTGAAAGCCTCAAATTCATGCTGATTTCTAAAGTAAGTGCCAACTTGAAAACATGATTAGGGCACTTTTTTAAAAAAAACTAAGGCTCTACTGTAAACAAACCATCGTAAATAGTTGATATATATAGTCTGATTAATATATATATACCTGGTGAGTTAGGTAATACTATCTCTATCTTATAGGAAGGAAATTGCATATCAGAGATGTTCTAACCTCAGTGTCAAACATGGTTCAATCCATGTCTGTCTGACTCCAAGCTTGTGTTTTTTTATATCACACCCTGTTACCTCTGAATAAAAATAGAAGTGATTTACTAAGAATTAGGATTATGAGCATTTTTGGAACTAGAAACAACATTGAAACACTGTTTGTTTGGTTCCACTATTGTAGAGACAAGAAACTGGGGTCTCAGAAAATTTGTGATTTGTGCAAAGTTCCAGAGTTGTTCAGTAGTGGGGCCAGTTTGAGAACTGGGCGTTCAATTCCTAGTTTAGGTCTTTCTACCATGTTATGCCTGAGGTGAAGCTAAGTATCTGGTTTATATTTTTATATCTCTAAAGGAGAAAAGAAAAAAAGGACCTGTTCAAAATAGTGGAACAAGCTGGGCAGGGTGATGTGTGCCTGTGTGGTCCCAGTTACTTGGGAGACTGAGGTGGGAGGATGTTTGAGCCCAGGAGTCAAAGCTGTAGTGAGCTATGATGGCATCACTGCACTCTATCCTGGGTGACAGAGCAAGCACCCCTGTCTAAAAAAGTAAAAAAGAAAAAAAGAGAAAGAAAAAATATAGACGCAACAAGTGTAGATTTACATTGTATTAGACAGTCACCTATTAGACCCGGACAAAGGCCTTAAACCAAATACTGTGGCTCAAGCTTAGCCCACAAGGAACCCAGAATGGAAGGAACACATCATAGCTCTCTTAGGTTAATGATTGGCATCCCAAACAGATTTCTTTTTAGCAAAAAAGATAGCCAGAGTGCTTGGAGATTGGGAGCATGAATTTTCTTTCAAGGACAAAGGATGGAGGTCGTTGGAAGAAATGATTTTTAAGCCCAGTGCTCTGTTCTCCAGGATGGCCACTGATGAGGTGACTAAGTTTACCCATTCGAGTCATCTGTCCTGATGAAATGTACACCTTATCCAAGGTCATGTTGATGTTAGAGCCTTTGTTGACTTTTTCTTGTCTCTGTGTTCCAGTCTCACCTCTTAAGAGCAAATAAAAAGAAAGGCTCTGACCTAAGATTTTAACGTGATAATATAGCTAAGCGAGAATACCTTTTTCTTGCTCTAGTCAGCATTTCCTCCCCAGGTTGAGTTCAAGTAAATAGGGCTTTGAGTTATGAACTCTGAAAAGACAAACATAAAGTTAATCCCATTATCTGAGAAACATATTTACCTTGTAGGAACATAGTACTTTCTATATCATAATCTTAATTAAGTTAACATCTGGTAGTTAGAACATTTTATTCTCATACTCTTTTATTCCCCAATTTGTTAAACTTAAGAATACTTAACATTTATGTATCACTGTGAGGGTAAGGAATGCAATATGATTGGAATTTTAAATAAGTCAGTTTTAAATATGAGTGTATATAAGTCTACTCCCCCCGTCTTAGTCCATTTGGGCTGCTGTAACAAAACACTACAGGCTAGGCAGCTTATAAACAACAGAAATTTATTTCTCACAGTTCTGCAGGTTGGGAAATTCAAGATCAAGGCATCAACAAATTTGGTGTCTGGTGAGGGCCTGCCTAGTGGTTCATAGACAGCACCTTCTGCATCTTCACATGGCAAAAAGGGCAAACAAACTCTTAATGCCATCACCTTGGGGGGTTGGGATTTCAACATATGAATTTTGGGGGCTACAAATATTCAGACCATAGCACCCTCCATCATTATTTTAGTTTTAGCCATTGAAATGCTATTGTTTCTGAAATTCAAGAGCAGAAATGAAAGAATTCAGAGATGCCAGAGAATGATGGTATGGTGAATATTTTGCACAGCATCATGTATAAGGCTCTTGGACTACTTTATTAGCTAGTTAATGGCTTTTTGCAAGTAACTCTTACAAGCACTTTTCTTGCCATGCTTATCTGGTGCCAGCTCTGGAATATCACATGAATGTGGAAAATTCGCTTACTCAAAATTGGACTTAACAGAGTTAGTGATGTCTTTATTGTTCTTATAAATTGCACATGGGAAAATAGATTGAGAATGCTGTAAGAATTTAACGTGTTTCAAGTTGCATGCAGGGTAAAAGTCCTTGGAATTTCTGGATTTACTTAGTTTGTATATATAGAAAGTGCAAAAAGGCAGTATTCTTCTTGAGATTGCCTTAAAAAAACATTAAAAGCAGAGATTCTAAATTATTTTTTTCTTTCTAGGCCTACAGTAATTTTCTTGTGATTAGTTACTAGGAAGCTCTGTATTACCAGATTTGGAAAATTCGAATAGAGTTTTTTAGGCCGGGCATGGTGGCTTATGCCTGTAATCCTGGCACTTTGGAAGGCTGAGGCAGATGGATCACTTGAGGTCAGGAGTTTGAGACCAGGCTGGCCAGCATAATGAAACCCTATCTCTACTAAAAATAGAAAAAAAAAAAACAAATTAGCCAGGTGTGATGGCACATGCCTATAGTCCCAGCTTCTTGGGAGGCTGAGGCATGAGAATCACTTGAACCCGAGAGGCGGAGGTTGCAGAGCTGAGATCATGCCACTGCACTCCAGCCTGGGCAACAGAGCGAGACTCCGTCTCAAAAAAAAAAACAAAAAAAAAAAAACGAAAAAACCAAAAATACAGTTTTTTAGTGCTTAGGATGTAGGTGAAAGGAAAACAACCAGAATGATGCAGGTCATAGTGATGGACTAAGTTGTGGTTTTACTGAATGTTCTTTGCCAACTTAGAGTTATGAGAAATAAAATAGAGGCTTCACCTTTATTGAGCCTGGACTTCAGTGCTGGGCTGGGCACTACGAAATATACACAGCCCATCCTGTGGGTCTAGGTTAGGCTCCCTGCTCCCTGCTCCTGCCGTGCACTATACTTTTCCCCCACGATCCTCATGCCTCCTTCCTTGCTTGGTGATACTCTCTAGGAAGGTAGAGACTTTTATTTGTCTTCATCATGATTCTATTTTTGGCAAAAGGCCTTAATAAGTATTATGTGAATGGATGAAGAAGGCTTATAGTTTCAGAGAAAAAAAAAAGGACAGAGACATGAAATTGGTAATAATCTAAGCTACACAACTGCATTATGTGCTCAAATACAAAATAGTACTAGGAATAAGTGCTCACTTTAACATTTAGGGGCCCATGGGTCCATTATGGCTTGGAGTTATTTTAAAAGATAGAATTTAAAGTACTTTATTTAAAGTGCAAATATTAAATCAGGATCTTAGCATGAAGTTACTGTATGCCAGGAACTGTTTTAGGCACTTGACATTAATGAACTCTACTAATCCTTGCAGTCACCATATGAAATAGGCACTGTTACTAGGCCCACTTACAGGAGACATACCTGAGGTAGAGGTCAAACCATCTGCCCAAGATCCTGAGTAATGGTGAGGTAGTCATTCGAACTTCTGTGCTCTGGCTCCAAAGTTTGTGCCCTCAGCCACCCTCCCGGGAGGCCTCTAACTACACTCTGCTAAGTCTCTATGAGGTCTTCAGTGTGGCTTTAGTAAATTATATACAGTAATTTTGAGCAAAACTGTAACCATTCCCTGCTAATAAACTTCTTCTGGAATTACAATGGTTTTTACATTTTGTCTTTCTATTCTAGGGCTATAGTCCAATATTAGCATACCAATCAGTAGATGCTCTTGACTCAGTGATATTAATTAGATACAGGTGCTGCTAATATTCAGCCAAGTTCATACAAATTGACAATCAAGTAGACAAGAATGTAGTGTTTTAATTACATCTTTGAGATATTGTGATTTATAAAATCCATCAAGTACTCATAAGCAGGGTACATCTTAGAAAAATCTATGAAGTAAAAAATCTCTAATGTCCTGCTTTTTAAGCACCTTTCTTTCCCCCATTATGACAGAGAAGACCAGTTCTAATCTGAATGCCACTGGGATCCACCAGAGGTTATTAAGCAGGGGAGTGACAGCACACAGAATCATGGTGTTGGGAGATCACTCTGGCAATGGTGTCATATAGGGCTGAGGGCGGAAGGCCAGGGAGTTGGTGATGGGGAGGTCCAGGTTTTAAAGGTCCCAACCAGTGGCAGTGAATGGGGCAGCCAGAAGAGAGATGTGGGTAGCTCTGATAAATTCAAACTTTTTATTGATCAGAAGCAGCTTATTATAAAGATGACATCTTTGCCTTTCCCCAGCACTTACATCTCATAGGTTCAACATCTGAGAGCTGAAAAGAACTTTGGAGATGACCCAGCCACCCTTCCTAGCCAATTTATTAAAATCTGCTAAAAATTCCATTCTCATCTTTATCTTCCAGTTCTTGGACTTCTATTTTTACTCATTTCTATTTAAACTGTCTATTTATGTCATTTTTCTATTATGACTCTTCCATCTTTATTCCCTAGTGTGCTATATTCTATCTCATAGATCTTTTCTTAATGAGACTTTCCACAGCCTTTCCTATAGCTTACTGTGCCACGATTTTGTTTAGGTTTTGGTCAGCAATTAGTTTATCCAGCTGAAATCTGTAGACATGATTGTGTATAGAGAAAACAACTGGTGGAATAAAATATTTATTCTTCATGTTGTTATTTGTTCTTTCACTAGGTCATCACTCATTTTTTTTTAAATTGTACTTCTTTTGGTACAATATTTTAGTTTACTAAATGATATTACTAAAATATCATTTTCTTGCCTTCATGTAGGGCAGTCCAGTATCCAAAAGGAAGAGTGTTGCTGCTTAGATCCTCCAAAGGGCAGTGGGGCATCTGAGAGCAGACCCCTTTCCTGTGGGGGACAAAGATAGGAGGGTCTTCCCTGGACTAGGTAGGGTTCTTCATTGTTGCCAGCATCAGCCAAATGGTTTTGTTTCTTTTCAGCAGATTCCAGGGAATCTGCCTCTCCTGGACCAGCTTAGGACAAGAGAGAGTCTGCCCTGGCATTTTGTAGGGAGAGGGGCTGGATCCTAAGGGCAGAATGGAGGCCCAGGTTGGGTTCTCCTCATTTGTCATTTGTGAATGTGTTCTTTAGTCATCATGAAGAATGAATCTGGTATAAGGAAGGAGGCCTAACAGCACCTGATGAGAAAAGTCTTCAAACTCTCCCCTGGCTACCAACTCATGAGATTGATTTGTGCCACACAATATATTGTACTGCATTTGCTAATAAACATTTTCCTCCCACAAGCTCTTATGACCTGGTACATCTTATAGGATCAATCCCCTAATAAATATAAGGCTTGTTATATTTATGTCTGTGTGTCTTACTCAGTATTCCAGGAGGCCAAAGTCCTTTTCCATATAGCTTTTTAGTTTCTTAATTCTGTAATTTAATGTAAATATATTTTGAATAATGTTACTATTTTTCTTGAGTTTGAAGGCTATTTATTAATCACTGAGAATTTTATAGTTTATATGTTCTATTTCTCATAGTCCTAAAAATGCCCCACACTTTGTACAATGGCCACAGAGAAAAAATAAAAGAAGATTAGTTTAGACAAAAAATAATACGGTTTACCTTTTAGTAGATTTTTTCAGACCCATATTGCCTGTCTGGATCTTTCCCCCTTCTTCCCTCTCCCCAAGTCTGGACTCCCATGTGGTTTCCTGTACCCTAATCCAGTCCATCATCTCTCATCAGACCACTGCATAGCCACTTAAATGTGTCCCTCTCCCGAGTCTTGACCTCCAATTCATTCTCACAGTGATCAATGGGAGGAAATATATGCAACATATGCAAATGAGGGGGTTGTGTGGGTGTAAAGAACTCTTACGAATCACCAAAATACTATGTGCACAAATAAAACAATATGGGAACCCTCCTGGCTGGTAAACATAAAAAATATTCTACTTCCCTAGAAATGGAAGAAACACAAATTTAAATGATGAGATGCTATTTATGCCTATCAAATGTATTAAAAATATGCAGTATTGACAAATGTTTAGGGAATAAAAAGCTCTTAAACATTGCTAGTTGGAATTTACAATGGTACAGCCTTTTTGGAGGGCAATTTGATCATATGTGGAAGATGACTTTTAAAGGAATTCCACTTCTATGAATTTGTCTTAAGGCAATAATAAGTCTTCATAAACCGTGTATATATAAGAGTATGTTTGTTGAGGCTGTTTATAGTGATGAAAGACAGAGAACAGCCTAACCTAGGCTATTGGTTAAATAATAAAATTAGGCATATCTAGACAATGGAATTTTATGGAGCCATAAAACGACAGAGATTTTAAAAAATTTGCCCTGAAAAACTTCCACTATATGTTTTTTAAGTTAAAAAAGTTACAAAGCAGCATATGTATATAATACAACCTCTTTTTATAAGGAAGAAGTAGGTTGGGGGTTTTATATAGCACAGGGAAAATTCTGGAAGACTATGTGCTAGAATGTTAATGTGTGTTGCTTTTGATGGTAAATATATAGGTGGTTTAATATTTTTTCCTGTTTACCTATACTTTATTACTAATGACAAACATATGGTAAACATATCTCCATATATATGGTAAATGCATATATATTTAAATACATAAAAATATATCATAAATATATCTGCATCTCTCTCTCTATATGTATGTATATACATATATACGTGTATATATATACGTATATATGTATATACGTATATATGTATATACGTGTGTGTGTATACATATATATATATTTATTTATTTATTTATTTTTTTTGAGACGGTCTCTATGGCCCAGGCTGGAGTGCAGTGGTGTGATCTCAGCTCACTGCAACCTCTGCCTCCCGGGTTCAAGTGATTCTCGTGCCTCAGTCTCCCAAGTAGCTGGGATTACAGGCACGCGCCACCACACCCAGCTAATTTTTATATTTTTAGTAGAGATGGGGTTTCACCATGTGGGCCAGGCTGGTCTTGAACTCCTGGCCTCATGTTATCCACCTGCCTTGGCCTCCCAAAGTGCTGGGATTACAGGTGTGAGCCACCATGCCTAGCCAGATACTTTTTTTCTTTTAAAGAAAAAACACCTCTGCCCTCGTGGTCATCACCACCACAGCCACCCGAGAGGAGCTGGGGGAGAACGGTGGCCCGCGAAGCTCGTCACAGACAATGCGGTGGCTCCTGTGAGGGTGTTTAAGTAAACTTGAGGGGAGGAAGTAAAAGTATGTTAAATTTGGGTAGTTAAGTGCATGGCTGTGTATTGTAGTATTTTTGTTGTTTTCTGATTTTGAGATGTATCATAATTTACAGAAATATTTGACCTTTAAGATTCACAATAGAATGAGAGAAAAATACATGTAATTATAATTTAAAATGTACTGTTATTTAATTTTCTGTTTAACTGTATATCTTTTAAAATGCTTTTATTCTTTTCAAGCAATATATGATCACAGCTTAAAAAATATCAAGAAGTGTTGAATTCTAGCAACAAAAAATATCAGTCTCCTTTCTCACCTTTCTGTATCTCTGGACCCACTTCCAAAGGGGGAAACCTCTAGGAAAATTATACTATTATTTTTAGTGCCATATTTCTATTATAAATACTTTGCCTATGTTGCTGTTTTTTAATTGATCAATTTTGGACATTTTTCTATTGTCTCCTGGTTGTTGTAGACAGGATGCAGCTCTTCTAGCTCACTGTCACCACCACTTCCCAATATAACTATATTCGTTAAATCAAATAATGTGCACATTATTACTATGTAAATATTGTTCACGGTTGAGCTTAGTAGTACACTATAACTGTTTTCTTTTTTGACGCTCTCTTTGTTTGTCCTAGACTTAATTGCCTTTTTAAATTTGCATAGTTTTCTATGCATTTAGGAAAAGATAATGCTTTAAAAAGTTGTGCCAAACAATTTTAAATTTTTTCAAAATTTCAACACAGCAAAATTCCATTCTAATTCCATTCTTTTCCTGAAGACATTTTTCCCTTCTAACTTGGACTGATTGTTCTTAGCCCTGCTGTGTGTGTGTGTGTGTGTGTGTGTGTGTGTGTATGTGTGTGTGTGTGTATGTGTGTGTGTGTGTATGTGTGTGTGTGTGTGTGTGTGAAGTCCTAGGATCAGAACTATATAGTCTGATTTTATAACTCTTCTTCATATTCTTTGGTTAGATCCCTAATTTTCTTGGATCTCATGTCATCTTTCCTTTTTTCCTGAAGAGCATATCCTGTAATAGTTTTCTCAGAAAGATTGTATGGGAGGTAAATTTTTATATCTGTTTTACCTTTATACTTACCTGAAAGGTTGAACTTTAGAATTACAGGTTGAGAATCATTTTATATTTAGAATTTTGAAGGTGTTTCTAGTGGGAAACATAAAGATCCTCCTAGATGGAGGAACAAATAAGCTTTCCTGGTACAAAAGCACCCAGTTGACAATGAAACTGATTGTGGCATGGATTCTGTCAGGTCCTCCTAGAAACTTTCTTGGCCATTCTCATGAGGGCCTATGTATTTTTTGGCCTCACCTCATATTCAGGAAACTCTGGCTCTGTGCTAAGTAACTGCTAACATCCCAGCACGTTGAGTGCTTACTGCAGCCTAGTGAAGCTAAGCTCACCTTCTCAGGTGCACCATCCCACTGGCAAGCCTAGCTGTCAGACTTTCCTGATTTCTGTTCTTGCAGGCTTCTTCTGATGGTAACAAGTTCCTCCCCCATTGGGGTTGTATGGATAGAATTGAATGGTAAAACTGATTCCTGGAGATTTTTTAGAAGTGCAACTTGAGACTCTAAGAAAACCGTCTGTCATGAAGACTCCATGATCCTGTGACTGTTGAGCTGGTATTCTTCTTGGGCAGGACGACCTTTCCTGGGATCTTGGGCTGTGTCACTTGTACCCATTCTTTAAGGGATTGCCTCTAGGAAGCTTTTGTCCTTATTCTTTCTTTCCCACTGGCCTTATGCTTTGCATTTCTTTATTTCTTTTTTAAACTCGGAGATGTGATGGTGAGGTTTGGTCTTTTTACTGAGTCTGAGGGTTACCTGTGGAACCCAACATAGGTGGCAGGGATTGAGGAGGTATTGCGATGAGAAATGACTCAAATGTGACTGATGGAAGTACATTTTTCATCAAACAAGAGTTCTAGTTTTAAATAGGGGAGGGGACTATTATGGCTGGGAGGGATTTTAGCAAATCCCAGCACTTTGATTTTTCAACTGAGGAAAAAAGGCAAAATACAGTCTTCACTGGTGCAATGACAGTGTGCTATGGCATATATTTTAGAAAGAACATTGCGTCTTGGGACAAGAAATCTAATTTTGAAGTCATACGAAGGTCATTAAGAGTTTATGGGAGCTTGGGCAATATTCCTAACTTCCATGAGTATGTCCTTTTTTCATTGATAAATTAAGGGTACCAGTGCCTCCCCCTGCATCAGGGCTATTGAAGAGACTAGCATTTGAAGAGACTAGCATGGTACTTCTGTTTTTCAAACTATAAAGAGTTATTTCAGAAGGAAAGATCTGGTGAACATGGTCCTTTAAATCCTTCTGAAAAGGGCTTGTGTGCTTTTACTAGTGTTACATGATTACTGTGTTAATAACTTACTGTATAGATATCCTAAAGTAATCTTGTATTTTTGTAAACAAGTTATGGAATTTGCAGTGATGGCTCCTGGTAGTATCTAAAAACATATTTGTACTGCATCTGTGGGCCCTTCTGTATCTAGGCTATATTCCAACGTATGATCGTGTCTGCAGGAGAGTCTCCTCTGTTGCTGTCCAGTGTAACAAACAGCTCCCTGTATATTCTACTACATCTATTCCCATGCTTCTTTGATTTGGAATTTGACTTGTTGCCTGTTGAACTGGCAAATAGTCGAGTGTTCTTTTGTGTAAACTTTGACAATGCTGATTCATAGTGCCTTTAGTGACTTAATCTATATTAAGATAATCTGTATAAAATGTATCTATACATGTAATCTGTTAAGAAACCTATATAAAGCCAAATTTTGACCTTTCTATGGAACGTGTATTTTTTTCCAGAATAACTTAGAAGATGATGATGTGGAAATGAAAAATGGTATAACCCAGGGAGACAAACTACGTGCCTTAAAAAGTCAGAGACAGCCACGTACCTCACCATCCTGTGCATTTAGGTAGATCTGTTTTAAACACTTCAATTCATAGTGCATTTCCTTTTGTGAATAGAACATTTCATCTTCTCTTTAGTCTGTAATCTTCTCTTTTGAATTTTGTTCTACAAATACTAAGTTTACTATTTTGTGTTGTTTATTAATTATTTTATCACTGTTGGGAGTAGCTAAAGTTTAGAAGTTTATTGAAAGCAACTGCTACATCTCAGTCTCTGGAGTTCTACTTTAAGATGCAAAGCAGTTATCTCTGGGACTCTGTTTCAAATTCCGTTTGGATTTCTCCCCTTCTGCTGTGAATGAGTTTCTTGTCCTGTGTTGGATCCTCACAGGTGTGCTGAGGCTTTTGTATTGACTCATAGTGTATATAAAAGTACTGTATGCCAGTCTCTGGCAATCTAAGCTAGTTCCTCAGCTTTACCTTCTATTTTTGAAAATTGAATAAGTAATTCTTACCTGTGCCTGTAAAGTTATAAGCCATCTTGGCTTTGAAGTCTCAAACTACTCACCAGAATCAATGATGGGACTTGACTTCTGATCACAACATTTGAAACCTGCTGATAGTTCAGATTGGGTTTAAAAAAAGGGGAATCAAAAGGCGCAAACATTTGTAAATATCATCATTTTTAAAAATTACAATATACTGGGTGGCAAGGCCACAAATTAACATAATGGGAAGCAGCAACATTTTTTTGACTTATAAATAAGAGACACACATAGCAGAAGGATGTTTTTTCGGTATGGTAAACACCAAACAGATTCACAGGGAATTTAGTTTTCATGTGTAATCTGGGAGAAACTATAACACTGTAGTCAGATTGGGTCTTTACTGAGTTCCTGATCTAAAGAATAAAGGTTCATATTGCTCAAAGATGAGGATATCATTTTCTGCAGTATTATGAGAAAAGGGAATAGCAAGCCTGGTTCTGGGTAATCTAATATCCATTTGCAAGGTTTCTCCCTTTTGCTAATTTAATATTTTTACCAGTTTGATACCATTTGATGTGCCTTGTGGTCTTTGTGAAAACGTGTGGCCCGGTGATATGTGAGCATCTGTCTTTGATTTCTGCAGATCGGATGATACAAAAGGACACCCGAGAGCAGTGTCCCAGCCTTTCAGGTACTGCCAATGAGGTTGAATGTCTAGTAGCTTGTAAATATATGCCTCCTTTTAGCCATGTTTCCCAAGCCTCAAACACGAAAATCAACTGTACACAGCTTTTTGCTTTTTAAATTGCTTCCTTTCTGTTCCATATTGTTTATGCCTTATTTTTAATGCTCACCATGAAAAGGATTTTTTTTTTGCTGGCATGCCCACAGAGCTGTGTGGTGGTGGTAGGGACATCAATGTATTTTGTGCTCTTAGCACATTGTGGGGGTCTCTAAGAAACTACAGGTGCTCTGCATCTCTCCTTTCGATCTAGTGATAGATCTAGCTTAAATTGTTCTCATTTTTATTGGTCCTCTTTCCCTTTAAAATCAGCGTGCATTTGTTCCCCTCCTTTATTTTCTAGTCTTATTTTCTTTTCTACCTTCCTTTTCAAGAGGGAACACTAGTTTTGTTCTGTGGAAAAATGTCCCCTGAAACCTCCTGGAGTGGTACCACGATCCGGTATGGCACTTGGTGAGAGCAGTAGAGATGTTTGCCCAAGAGTGTTGATGAAATAGGGGAAAGAAGCTCTTCATCTGCTGGTTCTTATTCATTCTTAGGTTTAGGACTGTTTAGTGAGGGCAGTTCTAAGAGGGCTTAAGCTTCTGGAGCTTCTGGAGAAGCTTGAATCGCTTCTTTGTAGAACTTTTTCCATTTTTAGTTTGGAGGCAAAACATGAGCTTAAGCTGCTGTTTGGAGGGTGGATAATGAAGGAAAGAGTACAAGTAAATAAGCTTTTCTCTAGCAGAGAGGAAAACAGAGTTCAGCTATATTAAATGATTTATCTAGGATCAAACAGATTTGGTATTAAGATTATGACTGGGCCCTGGCTCTCCAGATTTGAGTCAGTTTTTCCTTTTTGTCCACTTGGCAAATATTTATTGAGCACCTGCTCAGAATCCAGCATTGTGCTAGCCACTGGGAATTGAAATGAGAGAGAAGTCTTTGCCCTCAAGGAGCTTATATCAAGTAACGGAGATAGACAAATATCAGATGATGCAATATGGTATAAGAGCTGTGATTTACTATGAGAATATATGATGAAACATATATTGCTTGGGAACTCAGAGAAGGCTTGCTTGATGAGGTAACAGCTGATTGGACCATTAAAGGCTAAGTGTGATAGAAGTGGGTCAAATGGAGATGGAAGATAAGAGTTAGAGGATGGGAAGGAGATGAGAAAATGCCCTGGCAGGGAAAATAGTCTGTGCAAACTGGACAAATGTGTGGATGCTACCCATTCAGAGAACTCAAGGCATTTTTATGTGGCTGGAATAGAGATGTCCAGTGGGAAAGTGTGGAAGGAAGGACCTGTCCAGATTTTGGAGGGGTTGTGTAAGCCAAGCCAAAGAGTTTCTATAGGCTTATGGGCACAGAGGAAAGATGAAATGATTTAAACAGTGAAGTGACATGATTCACTGAAGGCTATTCACAATTTGAATTGTTTAGGAATAAGATTAAAAGATGCCACTCATAGTCAAGGATAAGAAATAAAGATGGCCTTGCCTAGGGTAGTTTGCAGGGTGAAAAGGAGAGGATGGATTTGAAATATAAGAAGTGGAATCTAAGGTTGTGCTGAGGAATGAATACCAGTGGCAAAGAAGGGCAGTGACCCAGGAAGAAGGATCATGGCTAAGAGCAGGACTTTGACTCCTGGGTTTGAATCCCAGGTCTGCTATTCACTAACTGAGTGACTGGATGAGGAACTTTTACTCTGTGTTTTTGTTTCCTCACTTGTAAAATAAGGACAGCGATATTAGCTACTTCATAGGGTTGTTGTGAGGGCAAGCTGAGCTGACGTATTTAAGGTTCTCAGAACAGTGCCTGGCGGAGTTAGCGCTGTGTTGGCTGCCACTGCTGTCATCACTATTAGGACCTGTCATGATATCTTTAAGATTGATTAATTTATCTTGTCCTAGTTAGTTGCTGAATGTTTAAGATAAGACTACTTTATTGTGACACTTTGCCATTTTTCTCCACAAAGATTAAGTTCATCCCTGCAAGGATCTGCACCTACTTTGAAGACATCAAAAATGGCACTGTCCCCTTCAGCAACGGCCAAGAGGATCAACAGAACCTCTTTGTCTTCAGGCGCCACTGTAAGAAGGTAATTTTTCTCTCCCTCTTCTAAGATGCTGGTTTGAGGTAAAGGAAGCTTACAGCAAGCGATGAGTTTAGCTGCAGTTTCGTCAGAGGAGGGGACAAGGGAGAAGAGGAGAAACCACGGAAGACCCTGTGATGTTCTGGGGCTTCCGTTCCTGACTTGGGAAGGCAGGAGACAAGGTTGTGGAGGGAATGGTGCAGAGTGTGTTCTTCTTCTAGAGAGTGAGCAGCTGGCTTAGTGTGATCCAGAAAATGGAGTTCAGTTGTATATACAAATGATATTGTCATTTCTCAGCTGACACATATAGGCAAGGGAGAACTAACCAAAATGGGTAGGGATGTTTGATGTAGTCATATGATTGAATATGTACTTAAGTCTGCTTTTAACGCTCCCCTTACATGGCCCTTTTCCTTTACTTCCCACCCCAGGGTAAATAAAACTTCGTGATGTTCTATTTCAAGATCTGTAGTCAAAGTGTTTTAGCCAGTTTCTTGGGTCCTAGTTAACTGCTTTTGACAAAGCAACTTCATATGTATAACTCAAGGCTACATATTATCATAACAGCAAGGGTGATGAAGAAGCCATTCTGACATCATTCACATTGATCAGATTCATCTTCATCACGTTCCCCTAATGTCATGAGTATGTGTTTCAGAAACATGAGCTCTGTGTGATTGTACATTGTTGTCTGTTTTTTCCCTCCTCACTTGTGTTTTCCATTCAGCTTTTCCATAAACTCTCGGCTAGCCAGTTCTCTAGGGAACTTGAATGCTGCAACAGATGATCCAGAGAACAAAAAGACCTCCTCATCTTCTAAGGCAGGCTTCACAGCCAGCCCGTTTACCAACCTCTTGAATGGCAGCTCCCAGCCAACTATCAGAAATTACCCTGAGCTCAACAACAATCAGTACAACAGCAGCAGCAACAGCAATGGGGGCAACCTGAACAGCCCCCCAGGCCCCCACAATGCCAAGACAGAGGAGCACACCACCATCCTCCGACCCTCCTACACCGGGCTTTCTTCTTCTTCAGCGAGATTCCTGAGTCGTTCTATCCCTGTAAGTTCACAGACACCACCTCCTGGTCCTGAATGCAACTTCTGTGTCTTGCCTTCCCAGCCGAGGCTGCCACCAAAGAAATTTAATAGCGCCAAGGAAGCCTTCTGAGCGATGCCTTCCCTCTGTGCTGTGAAACTGTCTATGCACTACATTCTGCTAGCTCCTCTTCAAGTAAACGCCAAGTTGCAACTGGGTTTTCTTCCTTCCTTCTTTTTCTTCCTACCCCCAACTAGTTTCTCTTAAAAGGGAAATAGCTTTCATTCTTTTGATTATGGGCATTGTTGACTTCAGTTACTTTTCAGTTATGTTTCCAATCACTCTGAATATCTGGTGCTAAGCCAGGAGCTGATTCATACAGTGGATAGCATTTGCTGGGGGTGTGCTGGTTTGGGGAATTATGGCTTTTTCTGCATCATATATCAGTGAATTAATTTTGGAGTATTGAAATGTGGAAGGTGCTGAATGAACAGTATCTTCCTAGAACTAAGCATTAGGTCCTTGAATATTTCACCTCCTGCAAGGAACTGACCCAGAATAAAATAAGTGGCAAGTGGAAGATGTTTCTAAGAAGGGCTTATGGGTAGGTACCTGGGATGCAAGGTGGGGAGCAAGCAGAGTATCAGGAAGGTGTTTAAAAGTAGCCAGCACTCTTCTAGAGAAAGGTGGGAAGACCTCCAAACACATCTTACCAATGAGATCTCTGTTTAGGTTACCAAGCTCTCTTTAACAATCAACAGTGCCTGGTAAGGTAAACTCTGTTGGTAAACTCCTATTATGAATTACTTTAATAACCTGTTTTGATTGCCTCTAGGGGTATTGAGATCTATAGGAATGTGAGTTTCGACTTGAGAGGAACGAGGACAATTAGGAAGGAGAAATCAATCCTATGTATTAAGGAAATATGAAGCATGGTACATATACATACAGTGTTGCAACACTGATTGTACTCAGGGCATGAACAAGCCCTGGGTGTCTTGGAAGGCTCTGGCCTGGTGTCCCTTCACACTTGCTATTCTTGAAACACTTCCTCAGCCACCATCTAGGTAGTGGCTGCTTCTGTAGAGAAGAGAGGAAGAGGAAAGGTGCTGGTGGCAGTGTGTTGCGTATGGCCCACTCAGCAAAACAGGAGCCCCATGGTTCATCCTTAATGACATCTACTTTCTTTAGTTGACAGTTTAGAAACCATGAGGATGGGCCAGGCACAGTCAGGCCTATAATCCCAGCACTTTGGGAGGCCAAGGCTGGTGGATCACCTGAGGTCAGGAGTTCGAGACCAGCCTAACCAACATGGTGGAACCCCGTCTCTACCAAAAATACAAAATTAGCTGGGTGTGGTGGTGTGCACCTGTAATCCCAGCTACTGTAAGGCAGGAGAATCCCTTAGAACCTGGGAGGTGGAAGCTGCAGTGAGCCAAGATCATGCCACGGCACACCAGCCTGGGTGACAGAGCGAGACTCTCAAAAAAAAAGAAAGAAACCATGAGGATGAGGATGTTTTCTAACATGAGAATGCAGTATGTGTGTGTGTTCATGTGTGGATGCATTAGATGATTCATTACTACTCCTGTCCCTACCTCAGACCTCTTTTAAAATGTTTTCCCTCTCTGTCCACTCTCAACCCATTCCCTAAGAGGAGCCAGGCATATCTGAGATTTTCCCTGTCCGATTTTACAGGCATGAGCTACCATGCTTGGCCTTGGCATTAGTTTAGATTCCTTTACAGGTTAGGGTCCCAGGAAATTGCCAGCCCATCTACCCCTTAATCTGATTCTGATCCCATGATCCCACTATATAAATTGGGTGTATAGGTATCATAAAAACTTAAATACGTGTAACTAAGGATTAGATGTAAAAAGATAATATATTTACATTTTCCCAACTATATTTATAAATCATATACTTTCCAGCAGGCATTGAGTTCAGTCAGCATTTTCACATACTGATTGTGGATCAGCCTCTTCTTTTGGATCAGAATGCAGATCTTTCCATTTTCAGAAAAAGTGCTAGAGATATATAGATAATCATACAGTCATGTGCTGCCTAATGATGTTTTGGTCAATAACAGACCACGTATACAATAGTGGTCCCATAAGATTATAATGGAGCTGAAAAATTCCTATAGCCTAGTGACGTCGTAGCCCTCGTAGGGTTATAACTGCAGTACTCATGTGTTGTGGTGATGCTGGTGTAGACAGACCTACTGTGCTGCAGCCATATAAATGTCTAGCAATACAATTATGTACAGTGCATAATACTTGATAATAAATACCTGTTACTGGCCTATGTATATACTGTACTGTACTTTATACCATTATTTTAGAGTATACACCTTCTCCTTATTAAAACAAAAGTTAACTGTAAGCTTCAGGCAGGTCCTTCAGGAGGTATTCCAGAAGAAGGCATTGTTGTTATAAGAAATGACAGCTCCATGTGTTACTGCTGCTGAAGACCTTCCAATGGGACAAGGTGTGGAGGTGGAAGACAGTGATATTGATTATCTTGACCAGGTGTAGGCCCAGGCTAATGTGTGTGTTTGTGTCTTCATTTTAAATAAAAAATTTAGAAAGTAAATACTAAAAATATTTAAAATAAAAAAATATAGGATAAGGATGTAAAGGAAGAAAATACTTGGTACAGTTACACATACAATGCTTATTTTAAGTGTTAATTTCAAGCGATTGGGAGTTGATAAAAAAATTAAAAAATAGTAAACTAAGTATTATTACAAAAGAGTCAAAAGTTAAAACAAGTTTATAAAATAAAAATGTTACAGTAAGCTAAGGTTAATTGATTATTGATGAAAGAAAAATTTTTAATATAGATTTAGTATAACCTAAGTGTACAGCGTTTATAAAGTCTACAGTAGTGTTCAGTAATGCCCTAGGCCTTCATGTTCACTCACTACTCACCCACTGACTCACCCAGAGCAACTTCCCATCCTGCAAGCTCTATCCATGGTAAGTACCCTTTACAGGTGTACAATTTTTAAATCTTTTATACCATATTTTTACTGTATATTTTCTATGCTTAGGTATGTTTAGACACACATACTTACCATTGTGTTATAGTTGCCTGCAATATTCAGTAGAGTAACATGCTGTACAGGTTTGCAGCCTAGAAGCAATAGGCTATACCATTTAGCTTAGGTGTGTAGCAGGTTCTACCATCTAGGTTTGTATAAGTGCACTCTATCGTGTACACAGCAATGAAATTGCCTAAGGATGCATTCTCAGAATGTATCTTTGTCATTAAGTGATGCATGACTATGTAAATACCTTGCAGATTACATACGTAAAGGTATTGTGTAATCCACATTTCTAGCTGAATGCCAGTAGCATTGGTAGCTTGACAAGAATAATGTTCTACTTTTTTGTTTTCCTCTTTGCTGGTAGAACCATGGGGGCATTCTTTAGACAATTATTAATCTCCCCTAATGATGTTTACATAACTTGATTTGGGTCTCGTTCCATATTTTGTTATTTCTTTTCACTTCTCCTCCTCCTCGTCCCTCTTCTGGCTAGAATAGAGTGATTTTTAAATAATTCAATTTAAGTAATAGTCTGTGTGGGCAGTTGCTGCCACTTCCCTTCTCCTCCCTCCTAAATTTATGATCTTATTGTAAAGAAAAGCATTTATAAATAGAATTATCAACACAACATTTTCCTCCCTCTCACCCTCCCTGGAAGTAAGAAGCAGCAGGTCTTTGTAGCAGACCTTCCCCCCTTTAACTTTGCTTAGAAAACCTCCTGTGAGAGGGAAAGCTCCAAGTCCTACTTCTGCTAACTTGTGGTCAAAAAGATAAATTATGATGAAAATTCCCACTTTGTGTGGAATAAGATAGATTATGAGTTATTTTTGTTTATGGTCCAGTGCAGCTTGTCTAATTATACTGGGTTTATTGTCTAAATAGGATCATACTTCTAGTTCTAGTACTTCTGAAGATGTGAGATTAGGAGACTTGAAGAACTAGGAAAATCACTCAATAAAAATGTTTTAAAATTCTTAGGTGGGAAAATGAAGTCTGCATGACAATATCCTCCCAGAACCTTTAAGAAAGACCCAGAAACTCTTAGGGGATGGGGGTGATGGGTATTTAGAGGGAATCTAATATTTCAAAAGCTACAATTAGCACCTCTTTTGAAAGCTGCAATTGCTCACTCACTTTTTGCAGCAGTTCAGCCCCCAGAAAAATGTAAAAATGATTTCCTTATTCTGTCATTAAATCGTTTAACACAGAAAACAAGAACAAATGTTAAGGATTCCTTATGGTTGTGACAGAATGCTGAGGAACAGTCAGATTTTATTTTTATTAATTTGTCCTCTTTTGCTAGTCTTGCAGTTTCTACTGCCCTGTGCAATGCACACACACAAGGTTAACATTTTTGTTGACCCACTTACTGTAAAAAATGAGTTTCACTCCCTGACACTCAGAGGAGTTTTCAAATGCTTAAGAAATGAGGGACATGTGATTATGGTGTAGGTGGGGTGGAAGTATTTTATTAAATTGAAATTACTTGTGGTATCTGTCTTGAATATTTGCTATGCTTTATTTTTATGACACTTAATCACTGGATTATTAGTCATCCACATTGACCTTACCTGACCCCCAACTCTGAGTTAGTTCATGTTGCTTCTCCCATAAGCCGCTCTACATCCCACCTTGGTCTAAATCAGAATACTCTTTTTCACTCAGAATTTGCATCATCCACTAGACTATATGCTTTGTGAGGGCAGGGATGGTGCCTCTGGTTTTTATAGTTATATGCCCTGTGCATGGCATATATTAGGCACTCATTAAGTATTTGTTGATTGGATAAAATGATGGATGGTTAAATGAATGAATGCTCTATAGCTTTAGTAATAAAACTATACAAATAAGTGAAACTTATTATAGCCTGTAATAAGCTTTGTTATGCACTCTTCTATCTTAATCATCAAACATTTGCAGGGATAGTCTTATAGTGAAGGTTGTAGGTAATATCAGTGGTGCCATTGTCTCTTGGAATTTTTCCTTTCTTCTCCATTCAGTTGCTTCCTCATCCCTGTTGTGTTTGAGTCTTTGATGATCTTCCCAACTTGTCTCTTTCCACCTTTAATTCCTACTTTAAAGTAGGGTTGGCAAACTTTTTCTGTAAAGGGCCAGATAGTAAAGATTTTTAGCTTTGTGTCCCAACTATTCAACTCAATACATAAACGAAAGTTGTGGCTATATTAAATAAAACTTTATTAACAGAAATAGGTAGTGGGTTGCATTTGGATAGTGAGCTGCAGTTTGCCAACCCCTGCTTTAAAGCATTGCCAGATAAGAGATATAGATTTCAACATCTTATTTCCCTGTTCAGAAATGACCAGTGGTCCCTTAGTGCTAGAACATAAATACTGACTTTCTCTGCTGAGCTTTCAGGCCCTCTGTACTGCATTTCTGTAGTATTGTATCTTTGCACCAGCATTTACCTTGCTTATTCTCTTGTCTTCTTCTCCCACAATGTTCATGCCTACTGCTAGTCTTTAGGAAGCCCTTTCTTGGAAGCCCCCTGCTCTCCTTACCAATTTCTCATCTTTAAATAAAGACATATATTACCTTCCATGTCTTCTGTGAAGCTCTCCCCAATAAGTGGAATCCACCCTATAATTAATACTTTATTTTATCGTGTATGCTATTACATACATGAACATCTATATTTGTTTACATATTGTCTGTGTATGTAAGAATTGTCTCCAAATTTAAACTTCCTTTTGCAGACATTTCAAAAAGTTCTTATATAGTTCATGGTTTCTAACACAGTACTGGTCACAGGAGGGAATTAAAAATTAACATACTCATTTGGTTGAAAGTTGAAAGCAAAATGGAAATGAAATATTGTGTGCTTCCTACTTTCCCTCAGCATTCTTATACGACAGTTGAAGTTGGCTTAAATGTAGTTCTCTTTTCTAGTGTTAGTAGCATTTTTATACTCAGTTGGTTAATGCTGCTCTTTGGTTATGAAAACTGTGTGGATGTTTTCCACCTCAAATTTGACCAATGTAAGAACAATCTTGGTAGCCTATGAACAGGTTAAGTCCTTCTGTGTTCTAACATCAGGCAGAATATGTATGTATTTTAAGGAATTATTGGTCCTTAAAGTAGGACCTGGAATGAGATCAAAATGTTAGAATCTAGCTTTATAAAATAACCAGTTTGATGAAAATCTGAGTGATTGGCAGTGCACTAAAGCATGGTTCATTTTTACTTTGGGATAATGTTAGTGCTGACAGTGATAAGCTACTTATTGATTGTTTGAATATCCATTCCCAGTAAAGTACTGATACTTTCCAGTGGTATGTAGTAGTGTTTCCCGACATCAACTTGTTGTCTTTTCCCTCTGCCTATTCTCCATTTTAAAAATTGGTCATCTTGTCCTGATTTTAAATAGGACATTTTTATTTGTCTGCTTTTGTTGCTATGAAGAAATACCTGAGGCTGGGTAATTTATAAAGAAAAATGGTTTATTTGGCTCACAATTCTGTGGGCTGTACGAGCATGGCACCAACAATCTGCTTGGCTTTGCGTGAATCCTCAGGAAGCTTACAATCATGGTGGAAGGCAAAAGGGGATCTTGTGTATCACATGGCAAGAGGGAACAAGAGAGAGGGAGGATGTGCGAGGCTCTTTTAAACCACCAGATCTCATGTGAACTCATAGAGTGGGAACTCACTCATTACTGGGAGGACAGCACCAAGCCATTCATGAAGGATCCACTCCCATGACCCAAGTACCTCCCGCTAGCCCCACCTCCAACACTGGAGTCACATTTCAACAGGACATTTGGAGGGGATAAAACATCCAAACCATATCAATATTAATTTATTAATTCATATTAATATTATTAAATATTAACTAGGTGTTAATATTTATTACAGTTAAAGATTAGTACTAGCTTTCTATCCTTTTGTTGTATATTTACATTGCTGTGGTTTTTTATCCTTCCTCTTTGTTGTGGCATTGCTTTAGATTTGATGTAATTTTTCAGCCAAGGGATACCAACTACATATCAAGAACATGAGCTGAATCTCAGTATTGAACCACATCTTTGGCATTCATTCAACATTGTGATTTTTTTTTTTCCCTTCCCAAGGGGACCTGAGAATGTTACTTGACAAAGCATCAAATTGTTATGAGGTCAGCATGGTTCAGATGATGCCTTTAAATATGCATATAAGCTGTTTATATGTTTGCAGTATTTGTAGATATATGTAACTATAATTTAAGTTTCCAGTGTTAAATAGTGGTTTATGTTAATTTTCTGTATAAAGCCTGTCAGCTGTTTTTGACTGTACATTTGAAAATACTTGAAAACATAAAACTTGCTGTAAGTGATAAGGTTGATCAGAAATATATAATAGGTAAGGATTAATTTATATTCTCAATGTATTAGAGTTATGAATCGCCTTGGTTGTTCAGCTTAATTTTATACTTTATGTAGTGTCAATAATACTACTAGGTCAATAGAAAAGAGTCTTATTTTAATCTTGCGTCTTATTTTTTTGGCTAGGAGTAAAAGAAAGCAAGTGCTTTTTATATACCTATAAAAGCTGGCTAGGTGCAATGGCTCACACTATAATCCTAGCACTTTAGGAGGCTAAGGTGGGAGGATCACTTGAGGTCAGGAGTTTGAGACCAGCCTAGGCAATACAGAGAGAACCCATATCTTAAAAACTGAAATTAAATGAAATGGAAACTTATCCAATTAATAAAGCTATAGCTAATATTTATGTAAGTGTCTAGCATGAGCCTAGTATTTTTTTGGTAGAGCAAGGTGAGACAAATATATACAAGTCATTGTCCTCCGCTAGATTAAAAACTTCATGCAGGCATCTTCTGGTGGAATTGATTTGCTCTCATTTTTCTGGTCCTTTCTATTTTTGCACTGCTGCCAGAATCCACTTAAAATACCAGTTTCCTAATGTAAGCCTTTGTTTAACAGCTTCTGTGGTTGAAGAATAAAACCAATTATTTTAAGATTTTTCCTCTTTTTCCTGAAATTCTGTAGTTTCACCATAATATAGGTATATACAGATTCATTATTATTTATCTTGCCTGGCGTCAGTGTGTACTTTCAATCTTAGGGCTGCTTTTTTAGTTATGGAAAATTCTCAACCATCATCCTTCTTTTTTTTTTTCTTTTTTTTTTTTTTTTGTAGAGAGAGTGTCTTGCTATTTTGCCCAGGTTGGTCTCAAATTCCTGGCCTCAAGTGATCCTCCTGCTTTGGCTTCCCAAATTGCTGGGATTACAGGCTGGAGCCACCACACCCGGCTCCACTATCTTTTTGGATATTGCTTTACTGCCTTTCCCCTTATTCCCCTTATTTTCTCCTTTTGCAATAGCCCCACAATTTTTTTTTTTAATAGAAGGAGTCTCACTCTGTTACCCAGGCTAGAGTGCAATCTCGGCTCACTGCAACCTCCACCTCCCAGATTCTCCACCTCCCAGGTTCAAGTGATTCTCCTGCCTCAGCTTCCTGAGTAGCTGGGACTACAGGTGTGCACCACCACGCCTGGCTAATTTTTGTATTTTTAGTAGAGATGGGGTTTTGCCATGTTGGCCAGGATGGTCTCAAACTCCTTACCTCAGGTGATCTGCCTGCCTCAGCTTCCCAAAGTGCTGGGATTACAGGCATAAGCCACTGCACCCAGCCAATAGCCCCCAAACTTATATTGGAGTCTTTCAATCTGTCCTCAGTATTTCTTACCTTCTGTTTTATATTTTTCAGTTCCTAAGCTCTAGCTGTATTCTGATTGAATTCCTCCTATTATTTTTCAGTTCGTGAATTTTCTTTAGTATGTCCATTCTGGAGTATATCCCCCAATCCACTGACCTTTGATTTCAGGGGCTGTATATTTCTTTTCCAGCATTTCTTTTTTTTTTTCTTTTATTTATTTATTTATTTTTTATTTTATTTTATTTTTTTTATTTATGAAGTATTTATTGATCGTTCTTGGGTGTTTCTCGGAGAGGGGGATACGGCAGGGTCATAGGATAATAGTGGAGAGAAGGTCAGGAGATAAACACATGAACAAAGGTCTCTGGTTTTCCTAGGCAGAGGACCCTGCGGCCTTCTGCAGTGTTTGTGCCCCTGGGTACTTGAGATTAGGGAGTGGTGATGACTCTTAAAGAGCACGCTGCCTTCAAGCACCTGTTTAACAAAGCACATCTCGCACCGCCCTTAATCCATTTAACCCTGAGTTGACACAGCATATGTTTCAGAGAGCACAGGGCTGGGGGAAAGGCCATAGATCAACAGCATCCCAAGGCAGAAGAATTTCTCCTAGTCAGAACAAAATGGAGTCTCCTATGCCCACCTCTTTCTACACAGACACAGCAACAATCTGATCTCTCTTTCCTTTCCCCACACTTCCCCCCATTCTTTTCAACAAAACCGCCATCGTCCTCATGGCCCGCTCCCGATGGTCGCTGTCTCTTCGGAGCTGTTGGGTACACCTCCCAGACAGGGCGGCTGGGCAGAGGCGCTCCTCACATCCCAGACGGGGCCGCCCGGGCAGAGGCGCTCCCCACATCCCAGACGGGGCCGCCCGGGCAGAGGCGCTCCCCACATCCCAGACGGGGCCGCCCGGGCAGAGGCGCTCCTCACTTCCTCCCAGACCGGGTGGCAGCCAGGCAGAGGCGCTCCTCACCTCCCAGACAGGGCGGCCGGGCAGAGGCGCTCCTCACTTCCCAGACTGGGCGGCCGGGCAGAGGCGCTCCTCACCTCCTAGACGGGGTGGCCAGGCAGAGGCGCTCCTCACTTCCCAGACGGTGTGGCGGCTTCTTTTCCAGCATTTCTAATTTGATCCTTATGATAGCCATCTGTTATAATTTGGGCCTGCCTGTTTTTGTTTTATGGCTTTTTATTCTTTTTATGTGTGTGTGTGTGTGTGTGTGTGTGTGTGTGTATATATATATATATATATTTTTTTTTTTTCACCTGGAGGATCTCAGGTGATAAGGCATTTTGATATTGCTTTGCTATTTGCATTTCACCCTGTGAGAGTTTGCCTTGTGGTTGCAGACTTTGTCAGTTCTCATAATGTTCATTTGCCTTGTGTGTTAGGGAATTTGGTTGGTAGGTTCAGATGGTATGGGAGTGTTTGTGTGTTTCTCTCCTCTTTCTCTCTCTGTTTTTCCCTCCTCATCTGCTGGCCTTCTTGTTGGCTCTACCTGATCATCTAGGCCTTTCAGTCTAGAAACAGACCTTAGTGACCCAGGCTTCCATCTCTTGGTGAGCTCCTCCCAGGCTTTCTTCTCAGGCAGGGATGTGGCTCCACCTCAGCCCTGGCCTGAGGGCAATGGTCCCAATTTCTCTCAGCCTCCTTCCCCATGTGGGAGAGCCTGACTCCACCCCTGATTTCAGGCCAGCGGCTTTTGACCTATGTACCCACATGAATGGAACACCTAGCCACCTCTGCAGGCTTCCAGCTGTGTAGCCAGAGTCCCACCACTGTCTTGATTGTTTCTGGGACACAAAGATGCTGATCTTGCTTTTAATTTCTGCTGTGCCCTTTCTTTCTTCTTCATCTTTAAAAAATATTTCATACATGCATACAGAGGGTAGTTTGGAGTATACCGTCTCGACATGAAGTAGGTCCAGTCTCTGCAGCTTGCCGTTCAGTGCCTTTTTCAGCTTTCCAAACTCATTTCCCTCCACTCCTGAGCATGAACCTTCTGCTTCTGCCAGGCAGTTTCTTATGTCCTTGAACGTGCGCGGCTCCTCCTACCTCTGTGCTTTTCTTACATGCTATGTCCCCAACTTGGTCTCCCTTCCTTCCTCCCTTTGCTTCTCACCTCCTTTCCATCAGGACTTGGCCTAAGTCCAACCTCCTCTTCTGTGAAGCCTTCCTTAATCTCACCAGACCATAGCAATCATGTTTTTTGAAGTTGTTCTGTTTGTATTGGTTATTGGCCTTCCTCATCCCTCTTTTGTATTGAGAGTCACCTATCTTGTGGATGTGGGCCTTGAATCCCCACTGAATTCCTTGACTGAGGTTAGAAAATGTCTTTTATTTTTGTTATCTCCAAAGCATCTGGCACTGAGCTATGCTTACCTGTTTGATTGTGGGCATACTCAGTCCATACTTGCATCTTTTCTAATATTGTGTAGGTCATTTGCTTCTTCCAAAAATTTGAATTTTACTGTGTGTGCACATGTGTGTCAGATCTTTAACTTAGAAAGGCATATTTTTATTGCACCTCCCTCTTACACACACATACACATACATGTGGCTGTGCATGCGTGTGCAAACAAGCACAGACACCACGTGCACATTGCTTGTAAAGTCATTGGATTTGCCCGTAACAGAAACCTTTGGTAAATAACGCAGGCTCTCCTTGATAGTGAATGTCTAAACAACTCAAAGGTTGATATATGTGGGAGAGAACTGTTTTTATCAGTTTAGAAGTAGATATTTTTCTCTCTTGGGCAGACTATTGTGAGTCCTTCAGCCTTCTGTTATGAAAAAGCAGTAGACTGTAAGAGAAAATCAAGAAGTCTCCATTTGAAAGTAAGCAAAATAAGGTTGACCCGTTCTATCTCATTTTCCCTTATTTACTCTTTAAGTACACATTACTTACTCTCTAGTAGCTCCTGAATCTTTATGGTTAAGAGGGGAAAGGCTGTGTTCCCACTTCCTATTAGGAACCTCATTTCCATGCTCTCCTGTCTTTTGAAAACAGCATCCAAGGATACTCAAATCTTTTTGTCCTCATCACTGTTATTACCTCCCTTCATCCCTGGAAGACTTTTACTTCTACTTTTTAGCTACCTGGGCACTGCCAACATTCTGGACAACTGTAACATTTTTCTAATCATTGTCATCATCCACTGTTTCTTGAATACCTTCTATGTGCCTGGCATGGTATTAGGTACTTTATATCCATTATCTTATTTATTTAACCTGCTATTTACAGATGGGGAAATCAAGACTCAGAGAGGCAATAACTTGCCTAAGGTGTCACAGTAATCTTATTTTAAACTTTCTTCAGTTATCTTTATTTTTGTTCACTTGAAAATTCATTGAATAAACCTTCTTATTGCTTAGCACATTGCTTCTGACATCTTGAATCCTGCCAGCCTCCTTTAAACATTTCCCCCTCCTCCTAACTCTGCTCCTTGACCTCTTTCTGACCCTGCCTGTTTCCCCAGCCATCTCAGTTCACCTCTTTCCTTCTATAGCCTGCATAGTCATTTTTGCTTTCTTTTTTCCAACATTCTCACTTCTACTTGGACATTCTGTAACCACTTGATTACCAGCCTCCAAAATTAGATCAATTCAACCATCTGTTGTATCTGTTCCTCATCTCTCTCCTGTGAGCACTGTTGGAGAAAATCCCATAACTTTGCCAATTGGCTCCATCTCAAATGTGTTTCTAATTTACCCAGCCCTTCAGTGCTCCTAATTAGTTGTTTTATCCCTTTTTGGCTCCTTTTCTCTTCCCCACCTGGCTGTTCCAAAACTTTTTAACATTTTTCACCAACACAACCCCTTCCTGATCTCCAGAGCCAGCTGACCCTGCTTTGAGATCTGCTAAGAACATAGAATTTATCAGAAGTAATTTCCTCTAACTTCCCTCTTCTCTATCTCAAAGTTTAACTGCATCTGGACTCATCCATTTCTTCCTTCCCTTTTAAACCCAAAGAAACCCTACTATTTTCCAATGATAACTCTACCTACCTATACTGTTCTTTCCAGAATCTTTCATGAAGTTGCCCTAACCACTTCCTTCTCCTTTTATATCTTTAGCCTCTTACCCTCCGTTTGCAGGTCTCCTCAACTGCAAATTTGCACATCCAAGTTGGTAAGCTGGTGGGGGCTGGGGAGGAGTCTTCCCTTGGCCCTGTCTTCCTCTCACAGTTTCTCCTTTATGGCCAAACTTGGGGAAAGAGAAGCCTGCACTGCCCTGTCCCTTGTCTCTTTGGTACTCCTCCGCTCTATAGCTGGGAGGTGGCCCCTCATTCTGGTGAAAGTCTCTCCCGCAGATTACTGCCGACTTCTTCAAGGCCAGATCTGATGGGCTCCTGTTAGTCCTTCTACTTCTAAGCCTGCCCCTTAATGATTGTCCTTACATTGGCTCTTTCTCTTTGGGTAACCTCCTGAGCATTGGACCTACACTCCCAGCTTCCTCTGGGTGTTACCTGGGATGGAGAGAATACAGGTTCCTTCCATTGCCAGCTCTTCTTTGGTTTCCTAGCCAAATCATCTCATCTTTATTCATCCAGTCATCCAAGTTAGATATTCGGAGCCAGCTTTGACACTACTTCTGCCTGCCTTTCCCTCTGTCACACCAGTCACTAAGTCCTATCAAGTCTTCCTCTAAAATGCCTCTGTCGCTCCATCCTTACCACTGCTGCCTTAATTGGGGTCTTCATGAACTATTGCATAGCCCTTTCTGTCTTCCTGTCTCTTGCCTTTAATCTGTCCTCTATACTGTTGCCAGTGTTAAATTTCTGAGACACAGAGCTAATCAAATCCTTCTCATGTTTGGCTTCGTTCAGTGGCTCCACTCCGCCTACTGGGTCAAGTCTGGCTCCCCTGGCTTGGCATTCAGGGTTCTTCCCTGTCGGGCTGGGTGCCTCCCTGCCAGCCTCCTCTCCAGCAGCTCTACCTGACACGACCTGCCTTGAGCCTGAACCCTAGCACTTGCAGTCCACTCTGCTTTCCCTTCTTTCTCTGTTGATTTTATATTTCTTGACCTGGCTCAATAGTTATCTTTTTTGATAAGCATTTGTGACCCATCTAAACAGAATGGCTCTTCCTTTCTCGACTCTCCTAGGAGCGCTGACGCTCTCATATTATAGTCAGTTATACATGATTCTCTCTCTCCTCTGCTTTCCTTTAAGCTTCTCAGAAACATCTCTGTTTCCTGAGGTTCCACAGTACAGTATAAGTGCCTAATAACTATTTGTTGAACTAAAAGTCAGATAATATATCTGGGTTCGTGAATGTTAAAGTGCTTAGGAGCCTGGGTCTCATTGTTAGCATATGAAGCACTAACAAAAAACAAACAAGTTTCCAGCTTTAGCTTTAATATACGGTAATCTGGGAGTTGTGTATTTTTTTTTTCTAGAAATGTGGCTTTACTAAAATAAGAGAAAATAAATTTTAACTGAGTTTGCATCAATATAATTTTGGTGTTCAGATGAACTGAAAACACTCATGTAATGGTTGGCTGAGTCAAGCTGGGTGTCAACAATCTGTCATCTAACAATCGAGCTCTTTGTGATTGTTGAAAAGCATATATTAAATTTCTCCAGAAAAAAGAATCTATTAATAATCATGTAGGAAGGTGAAAGACTATTTTATATAGCATTATAATGAGCCCAGATTGGCTTGTTAAGTCTTGAAGTCCCTGAAATGCACAGAGAACACTATGGAAAAATGTACACACACCTTTTGAACCTGATTTTAACACAGACCTTCATCGTTTTATCTTAATATGATGCCAATAAAACCATACCCAGCTACATTTCATCTAGTGTTATTGGGGGAAATATGTATCATATTAACAGAGGCAAATTCTTTCAGTATTGTACATATTGGGTACAATATACACTACTTGGGTGACAGGTGCACTAAAGTCACAGACTTCACCACTATACAATTCATCCATGTAGCCAAAAACCACTTGTACCTCAAAACCTATTGAAATAAAAAAATAAAAGATACTTTCAGTATTGCGAAACCACAGTTATGGAAATAAGTATCAATGCACACATTTTATGTGTTAATTTGTAAGCAATACAAAAACTGGAAACTCTATTACAAAGGCATAAAGAGACATAGGAGTACAGAGGCAGTTATGGGTGTGTTTATTTTTCCCCAGTGTTGTATTTGTTCATTAAAACTTAAAACACTATAGTTATGTATAAAATACCATGTTGCCAAGCATGTATTTTTTCCTTTAATTTCAATCACATTAAAACAAACCATTTTTATTTTAGGTGCTTTTTGCCTCTGTGGTTAGAACTTAAACCAGGGATAACTAGTACAGTATATTTTATTCCTTAAAGGACTTGGGAAAATGTAGGAAAGAAAATGTCAGTGTGGCAAAAAGTCCATGAACATTATGAATCAGGATTTTGACCTTAGTAGGATGCTAACATTCCAGGCCGTTGGATCCTTTGGTTCAAGTTATTTGAACATTAAGACATCGTTACATTCATTTGCTGTCAAGGACCTTAATCTTTCATTATTCTTTATAATTTGCTGTTTTTGATAGCTAACATGTTTTATTTATTAACCATCTGTACAATATTTATATCTATAATTATTAGACATTTTCCTGCCATGATTAGGTAACTGGGCTGTTTAAAAAAGAAACACCTCCAGAATAGCTAAAATTTTAAAGTTACTACCTACATCTGCCAAAACAGATTAGTAGCAGATTTCCAGAACAGAACAAATTGTCTTGATCTCCTTACCTAACACTTTGTTTTATGTCAAATCTTACTGCTTTCAGGGAACAAGACTTCTTGATGGAAGCTTATATTTTGACATAAAAATTTTGGGGGCTGCAAATGTAAGGCAATTTTATCCTTATTTTTCAGGTTGAATATTGCTACATTATTAATTTTATGGTATTCATACAATAAGAATACCACATATTCATAATAAACTTGATCTGGTCCTAACTCACTATAAATCTGTTGAGCTTACTAATTAAATGAGCTTGAATATTATATTTGAGAAATTAAAATCTCTTGGTTATATAAACAAGGGCTAACTTCTAAAATAATATTTGTACTTCAGGTATAAAAATTATTTTCACTTTCTTTATAACCATCGTCATTGTCATTGTTATAATTTATTTTGTATTTCAGATTCATTAATTCATTATGGTAACAACTAAAAGCATTGGCCAATCAGAATTAAAACTTTAATCAACTCATAATACTTAAGCATGGATGTTCTTATAATGAAAATTTCTTTTAAATTTAGAATATTCCTGAAAATTCTTTGAATTCAGGCCTGATGAAAATCATTCAAAAATGTATTTATCTTTTAATGCAACAAATATTTTTTAATAATTTTTTTTATTCACTCAGAATCATATCTTGCCTAAGGTCATTATTTGTCTATGTTAGGGTGATAGAGAATGTTGGATTGAATATGTAGTGATCACAAGACAAATGCTGGCTGTCTTGAGACATTAAACTATGGTAGCTAAGGGTTTGAGCTTTAGAGTCAGACTGCTGGGGTTCAAATTCCAGCTCCACCAATTCTTAATTACATGAATTGGGGCTAAGTACTGCTTTGTGCCTCAGTTTCCTCATCTGTAAAGTGGGTTGTCTGAAACATTTAATGCGTGAACATGTATAAGATGTTTAGAACTGTCCTTAGCATATAGAAAGTACTCAAATATCTAGCTCAGAATAATTGAGGTGTCAAGTAATATATCTAATTTGTTAAGAAGTTCAGATAGTTGTATTTAATCTATTTTTGAATAATAAAATCAATAGCAATAACATTGTTCATGGAATTCAAAATGCAAATGCAATTTTACTATAAAATGTAATTTTACTGTAAAAATTAAAAATGCTAGTAACTGGCTATTGTCTTTTCTGGGATATTAGTAATTTTACAATACATGGACATTTGGAAAACATTGTATATAGTTGGTAGTCCTACCTGTGACTACAAAAAAAAGCATGAAGTTATGCTTTGTTACGATGTGTGTTAGGTCAAACCAGGCACTCATGTGGCTTATCTATCTATCTATCCTATCTAATATTTCAAATGGAGAGTACTTGTGTTTTTCCTTGAGGTTTCCTCAACTGTGGCTGAGTACAAATGACCCAGAGACACCCTCAGCACAACCCCATAGGATAACCATGTGATATCTGAAGTTTAAATATTCCTGTCATCCAACACTGTTGCTCCCTGAATAGAAAGGTCTCACAGTGTTAGTTATGCTTTTGTTAAGTGAATAGATCTTGGAGACTTGAACAATTCTCTTCTCCCCTTAGTGCATTTCTTTCGTTCTTTTCTTTTTTTTTTTTTTGAGGTGGAGTTTTGCTCTGTCACCCAGGCTGGAGTGCAATGGCGTGATCTGAGCTCACTGCAATTTCCGCCTCCCGGGTTCAAGTGATTCTTCTGCCTCAGCCTCCCGAGTAGCTAGGATGACAGGAATGTGCCACCATGCCCTGCTAATCTTTTGTAGTTCTAGTGGAGACAGGGTTGGCTATGTTGGCCAGGCTGGCCTTGAACTCCTGACCTCAGATGATCCACCCGCCTCGGCCTCCCAAAGTGCTGGGATTACAGATGTGAGCCACTGCGCCCGGCCCCCTTAGTGCATTTCTATTAAGATTTTTATTTTAGATTGAAAATGAAAGGAAGTTAATTGGTTACAAATACTGATGTCAGAATGATTTGCTGAACCCTTTTGACTGATCTTTTATTTCCCTTTCCTTTATGCCATATAAAGAAACCATGGAACATGTTTTGTTTTGAGGACTTTAGTATTGTATTTTTATCCTCTAATGCTTAATAGATACAACTGATGTTCAGTAATTATTTGTTGAATGAATTGAACTGGTGGGACAGAAGGTCAATTCGTTGGTCAAATGGTGTCATCATTTGTTTGCAGAGGCCTGCAGGGCCAGTTAGGCAACATAAGAGAGCAAATTAGGGGGTTGGAAAAGGAAATAGTGGGGCTTGTGGTGAGCTGTCTCTGAGGCTAGATTAAACACCAGCCAGAGTTTGTGAGCTCTGTGTGAAAGTAAAGGCTAAAGGCTTTGGCCAGAAGACTAATGAATATATTCTCCATATGAATAATAAAAATCTTTAAAATGTTCTAGACTATTTCTGTTTTCCAGTTCACTGGGTACTGTGATTCATTAAATAAATATGTAAATAAATAAATGAATATATATGTGTGTGTTTATATATATAAATATATGCACACACACATATTTGCCCCTCTATATTGATGTACATATGAAATACTTTACCCTATAAAAAAGTTGGTTTAACAAAGGTTGCTTGTCTAATGTTTATTTGTTACATCTCTGTTTATTGATAATTGATGGAGCTTGCAAAAACAACTTTGTTCTAAGTTATATGCAATTTGAAGAGTGTCTAATTTCTGTTAGTGATAACATGCACAACTTTACTAATCGGAACAAAAGTAAAAGTTAAATATTCTCAAGAAAGCACTAGCTGAGCTACACACACACACATACACGCACAACGTACCTTTGTGGCATTCTTATAGCTGGGGGACTTAACTGGCTCTGCCCTCTGACTGCTTGCCAGACTTAGAAGAAACTGAGAAAAAGCAGGTAGAAAAATGTTTATGCTCTAATTGCGAGTGTGGTAGCCGGCATCCCTCAGGTGGAATGTATATGGGCTTCAAGGCTTTTGACCAACTTCACTGGACTTTCTTAGGGTCTTACCTCTTTTATTC
The DNA here is from genome assembly GCF_028885625.2 of Pongo pygmaeus. Classification (NCBI taxonomy): domain Eukaryota; kingdom Metazoa; phylum Chordata; class Mammalia; order Primates; family Hominidae; genus Pongo; species Pongo pygmaeus. Next base: position 129,490,504 of record NC_072373.2, on the reverse strand, counting down.
GCACTGTGGGTTCAGGTATATTTATAGTATAGTGCTGTGATTCTTGATCATCTCACACCTATTTTGAAGTATTAGCATGAACCACATACAAGAAAGTCAATAGCCAAACCTTTCCCATTCTTCCTACAGCTCTTGAAACTGGCAGCCTTGAGAACCACTCGTTTCCCTTACTACCTCTCACCTAAGCCTTTCTTGGTGCACGATGTTAACTTTACACTACGTATATTACTATTTAATGTTGACACCGCTGTCTTTTCATTTCACGTCTGTTATGACATTGTGGCTTTTGCCCTTTGCGGTCAGGGACCATAACTCTTTGACATACTGTGTTAATAGGGACTTACTCAGGAACAGCCATTTGGCTGTTCATAGGGTGTAAAATTCACTGCAGTTTTGAAGCTGAGAAAAGATAGCTTGAATCCTTTTGTAAGTTCTTTGGAAAACGGACAGATTCTTTTTTACTGATAACCTATATCATCACCAAAATGGACCTTATAATTGACTAGACCTGTTAATAAAATGTTACAGACTAATTTGAGAAATAATTATTGGGTGGGAGAAAAGGGCACTTACTAGAAAATCAAGTAAACTTTGTTATCCTCAGGCATTTAATTGGAAGAATTGAGCAAAATATTTGTTAATGTTTAGATTGATTTACGTTCCTTTTTCTAATCACTGTTTCCTGCTAAAAAAAAATAACCATTTGGCAAACTTTCTGTAACTCTCTTTATCTTTTCCTGGTTTATGTCTGTTGTCCCAGGCATTCTGATTACATATCCCAATCACACTCCTTTTATATGTTAGTATCTAATGTGATGTGGAAGAATTTGTATGGTTTACTTGAAAATTGCCTATTGTTTATTAAATTCCGACAGCAAGACTCTTCTGCATAAATGTTTTTGGGTCTTAAGATCAGATTTCAAGCTGGTAGTAGTACTTCATTTCCCCTTAAGGGAAAGGATGTGTAAGATATTTATAAATTCAAGCATTCTTAAGGAATTTATTTAAATGGCTGCTAATTCTACTGCATTAGAAGCATGCCATTGATATGTACTGAATTAAATTTAAGGATATATCATCTCAAAGTATATTCTGGTAATCTTTAATTAGTTAAAAGTATGTTTTAATATTTTTAAGTAAAACTCATTAATTGCAGAAATGCTTAGAGATGAGTTTAGGCTACCTACCGATTTTTAAATTAAAACTTAATTTTTAATCACTATAAATAAATTAGTAAACATTTTAAAATATAAAGTTTTCTGACAATCACTTTGCACAATTGAATATCTCATTCTTACTTAGCTAATGCTTTGTGTCTCCCATGTTTTTGTTTCTGTTTTGGCTTAGTTTATTTCATTGATCTTTTGTTTAATAGACCTAAGCTGTCTTGTGTGGAAGGGAGAAGCTGCATGACTTGCTAGAAGTTTTATATGTGATGGAATTTAACCTCGGTTTATGTCTCTCCCTGCACAGTCCCTTCAGTCTGAATATGTTCATTACTAAGGCCTTGCCACTCCAGTGAAAGCTGTTCCTTCCTTAGACACAATTTCTTCATCTGGACGAGCAGTGGAGAGGGAAAGCAACTTCTTGCTGGAAGAATATCTCTGCCTTCTTACCTTAAATTAAAGAGAGCACTAAGATAACACCTTCAAGAGACTTGAAAACAGAAAACTGGTCAATGACTACTATAAATGCACTGAAACTATGTTTATGGAGATTTCCATACTTTTAAAGACAGTTTTAATGTTGAATTTGGTATTTTGAAGGGTTATTTTTAATGTATTTTGGTAATACATTTATTATTATATTTACATGTACAGTGTTACATTATGTATGTATTGTGAACTTTAAAAGACTATTTTGATAAATTTATAAATATATAAAATTATGTAAAAACTAGACTATATTTTGATTTAGATTTTCCTGCTGTTTGCTACCAAAAATTTGTATTTTAAATCTATTTAGTTTTAGTATGGTTTTGTCTCTAATGAATAAATAATTCCTTCTTATTAAGAAGAAGTAAGGGAGAACGTTTTTAGAAAGTGATTTTTATGCTCCCACTATAAATATGGCAGGTCAGTTCATTCTTTTGGGAAGTCAGTTTAGTTACACTGAGTTTATCCAAGTTTATCTCTACCAAGAGTATAATGGCATGGGATGACTTATTTAGGACAATTTCCTTTCCCATTGTTTTTGTTGCTGAGCCAATTTGAGTTAGTTTTGCATCCTGGGGGGCTTTAAAAAACAGCATGCAGTGGAAGATCAGAATTCACTGAATATTTCTTCTGAGAGCATGGTTTCATGGTTTTTCTCTATGAAATGACTCAATATTCCAAATGTTTTTTTTTCCTTCATCCTTTCAAAAGAGTTCTTAACCCAATTAGGATATCCTGCTTTGGGTATGAGGTTGTTGTTGCCTGTAATCACACATGGTTTGACATCAGTTTTAAATCAGTGGAGAGAAAAAACTGAAAAAGATGCTGCTATGTAGTTCTCTGTATTAAAGGAGATATTTTTAAAACAGGGTACAACCCCCTGCTGCACACGCTAGCATATCTGGAACCTAATATGAAAATGAAAAGACCCTTATAGGTACTCACAGCCCTTTCATGTAAGTATGATCTGATATTTAGGTCTTCAGAAGCCTGTAGGTTTCATTTCTATGAGGAATCAAGGAGCCTTACATCCTGATATGCTTCCAGGCTGCTTAAGAATGGACTGCTTCAACACTGAAAGTGCTAGTTAAATGGATTCATACGAAGTGCTTTACTCCCAACCATTGAGTTATTTATAATGTATTTATTAGGGGAGGGTACCTTGAGTCCATTATATATGCTTCATCAAAACATCTTGTTGATGTTTTATGTTTTTAAAAAAGGCATTTGAATGAATGTTTGACTCAGGTTTGTTAAATTAACCTTCAGTAACTGCAGTACCAAAAATTATACTCAAACGATGAAAAAAATTAATTGTATGATTTAGGAATCAAAAACTAAAATAAGTGGAGTTATGTATCTTTTCTAAAGTTAAAAAAGTAAAATATTTTATTATGAGTTATTATAAAAAATTAGTTAATAGTATAGGAAGATGACAGTATTTTTTTCAAGTTATCATAAAAAGTAATTCAGATGACATTTGAGAAGTAGGGGAAAGGGAATCATGTTGACAGTTTTAGTTCTGTGAACACTAATTTGTGTGCAGCTATTAAAATGATTGTAAAGTTGACTACTGTAAATTTCCCATAATTATGTGTGTATATGTGTCATATGTATGTACATGTATATGTCTAAAAATTACTTTACACATGTGCATACATAGACACACCAAGAAGTGGATGTATATAATATAGAAAGTATATAGCAAAGTAATTTTACTCTGATAATAAAAATTGTTTGACATGTATTTTGTTATGAATAGTTTACCTTCCAAAAGATATTTTGCTCTATTTTAAAGTGTAGAAGAATACACTGCTAATAAATAATAAAAGTTTTATGCAATTTACTTATTTTTTGGTGTTTATAATTTGAATTTTTGAGTTATCAATGTACTGAAGTCTCTTTATAATTTTATTTTTGGTTCAGTGTGGTCAGTACCCTGAGTGTTTCAAGATCTCTATTCTGGATTTTAGTTTATCTTTTATTGACTTTCTAGGTTGTGGCCATTGCCTGAAATACATGACAGTGAGCTCACAGAAACCTTACACTTTGAATTTCACAAAAATCATATAATGTTAGGTTCTTGCTTGCTTTCTCTTTATTTTTTTTACTGTCAATAAAATGCTGATCCTGATCAGTGTTTTGGGTCCTGCTTAGTCATTTATGACTACTGATGACTATTGTGTGATTGATCATCAGTTCCTTTTGAAGAAGAATGCCATTTTTCTTAAACGAGAAATTATAGAAATAAATCAGTTGGAAGAAACCTCACACCTGTTGGATCTATGCCCTGAAAAGTCAGCTTGGGAGGAAGAAGCTACAGTATTTATTGGAGATATTTTATGTAGTAAACTGAATCTCTTTGGGTTATGATGTTTCTGAGGTTTTTTTTTTTTTTTTTTTTTTTTAGAATGCAAAGGAAAGGTTGTGGGTGAGAAGGTAGTTTTACATTTGGAATTGGGAATCTGCAAATAGCTGTCCTAACAACACTGCATGAAACAATTGGGGTACCAAGGTTTTCATAGGACAACATCTTAAAGAAGGAGATTTCTTATGAATTAATGAACCTGTTTCACAGGGCAGAAGGAAATCTCTTTTTGTACAGATTGGGTTTTTATGAAAAAGAAAGTAAAAAAACAAATCAATTAGCTGGTTTCAATAGATTTCTCACCTATTGAGTTTACCTGTTTCTTTATTTATCCTTAGATGTAAAATGATTTATAAATCTCAAAACACACCTGGGAAAACTATGTGGTTCAAATATAGCAGGAACATGAATTTACCAACTATACACAAATGTATTTTGAAAATTGTTTTTACTTCTATGCTTTCTTGAGTGACATATTAAACCATTAATATATTGAGTCTAATTAAACCAGTTGTTAGTATATAAGCTGAACAGGACTCCGTGGGCTTCATGTCATATAAGAAGTCTGTACTCGTTCCAAAAGTCATAAGGCAGAGTCCCCTTTGTAACACTTAGCAAAGCAAGAATTTGGTCACTGTATGTCTCCTCAGAAGATTAATTAGGGACAATTCCAATTACAGAAGGATATAATTTACAGCAGAAACCTCCTTTATTTACACATAGGTTGCATAGGGTTGACAACTATAGCATATAATGGGAAGTAGAAAATAATTGTATTAAGTTATTTTGAGCTGAATTGAAATGTTAATATATTCCCACCCAGTTCCCTCTCTATGGATTGAATTATGATAATCATATCAAAAAGGAGAAAAATAGCTTTTCTCAAGAATTTTAAACTTTTTTTGCTAAGTACAAGTAGAAACATGAAAAGACTAGTTTTAATGTGAAACGTATTTGGAACAGGTTTTAAGTGGACAAACATAAATTAGCTGAACTTCTCACTCTCCATGTCTTGTTTTAACCTGCACGCCACCAAAATCAAAGTAAATCACATCACCACTTGCGGCGTCTCCTTTGGTTCAAATCAAGTTGACCACGCATTTTTGAGAAGTTGTACTCCAAGTGAAGAATGGGGCATGGTAATAACTGTAGAAATGACTCTACCTGCAAATATTTACATTAAAACTTCAGATTTGGGGGTAGTAATCTATCAAATATGTAGTCATCCCTCCATATCCATGGGGGATTAGTTCCAGGACCTCTGTGGATACCAAAATCAGAGGATGTTCATGTCCCTTATATATAATGGTGTGGTGTTTGCATATAACCTATGCACATCCTCCTGTATACTTTAAATCATCTCTAGATTACTTATAATATCTAATACAATGTAATACCATGTAAATTGTTATTATATTGTTTAAGGAATAATGACAAAAAACATCTGTACATGTTCGGTACAGTAGAGATGCAATTTTTTTCCCCCTGAATATTTTTTATCCCTGGTTGGTTGAATCTGTGGATGTGGAACCTATGGATATGGACGGCCAACTGTGTTTTCTTTATTTATATTATGGCTGTCTTCCAAAAGGATCTGAAGTGGCTTCATAGAACCAAGCAGGTGTACCATAGGGAGAGTAAATAGGGGCTTTGGACATCGAATTTCAAGACAACTGACACTGAGACTTGAAGCTGAGATAAAGAGGCCTCTCAGACATCACAGGAGATCTGTCCTTTCTTTCCAGACTGGACATATTTACGCCACACACACACTTTTAGTCAATTCCAGGACTCTTCATTGGCACTCACTTTACTCAATTTTTAAGAAAAGATTATCTCCAAGTGAGATTGCCAGTCTTGATATTCAGATCCCCAAAAATAATTATGTCAAGTACGTGGAAGGACAAAATTGGAACCAGAGATCAGATTACTATAAGAATCCATCTATCTATCTACCTACTATTCTCCTACCAACCTACCATATAACTGGGCTTTACTAGAGCTAATGTAAGTATAACATATGCCTTTTTGTATTGGGAAGGGGTCCCACAGACTTGAGAAGAAAGGAGCTGCTCTTTGTGAAAAACAAAACCAAAAATGAATAAAACAATGGAGGAGAGGGAGCCATTTTTTAAAATCTAGGTTCCTTACAGGCAAAGAGATATTTTGTTTTAAATGGAAAAACATAAATTGGATACCATACTTCAAGAAGCATGTTCCAGGCAGTTTTATCAACTCTGGAAAGAGGTAACCAGTTAGCTTTTCAAGCAGCTTGGGGTTGTAAAGTAATGTAGCATCTGCTGAGTGTGACCAGCAGGATTGGAAAGGTAGGCCTAGCTTTTTCTGATTTGAGTTTTTGTGTAATATTCACTTCCTCTTTCTCCCTTCTCCACTTTTCATACCAATGTGTATCACAAGCATAGCCGCCAATCCTAGACTTTTCCTGCTGCTTGAGGCCCAGCTGGTAGCTTACTTTACCATTTTGGTGCCTTCAATGACCAACAACTAAATGGCCAGGCACCACGTCAAATGGCAACATTGCAGGAACTATACAGCTAACATCTGTTGGCAGAGACACTGGTGGAAAAATCCCTGGTCTCAGTCTCGTATCACATCCCCATAGAGCACCAGCCCCGGAGTTCTCTTTCTCTCATATTGCTCTGGAGGGTGAATCAGAGATGCTGGCCCTGAGATGGCTGCCCTGTCATGACAAGAAGTGGGACTGCTGAGTGCAACCTTGAAAATCTACTAAGCTGACAAACTGTGACTTTAGTTTGATCTATTTTAAAGTCAAATCTGTTGGGGCAAATTATTCTTAATTAAGGATTTCTGTTTAAGTGACAAGTACTTAGGATTGTTAATTTTTAAGGTAAACCAAAAGAGGAAAAGTTCACTCATCTGGTCTGGAGGAGAGATGAAAGTCAGTTACTAAGTCAGGATCTAATTATTTATCAATTAGGAAAGCCCTGTGTATTGGGGGCCCCCAAGAACATTCCCAGTTTTGATAATTTGCTAAGAAGGACTCACAGGACCCAACGTATAGTTATACCCAAGATTTATTTAAATGGAAAGATGTATTACAGTCAAAAAAATACAAAGCAAAATCAGCAAAGGGAAAAGGCACATGGGGTGCAATCTGGAGGAAGCCAAGTACCAGCTTCCACGAGTCCTCTCCCAGTGGAGTCGCACAGGACACACTTAATTCCCCCATTAGGGAGATGTGACAAGTGTGAAGCATTTTCTACCGGAGAAGTTCATTAGAGACTCAGCATCCTAGGTTTCTATTGGGGGCTGGTCACATGGGCAGCCTTGGAAGAGCACGATCAAAATTCCAGGTGCCCAGAAGGAAAGCAGGTATTCCACATAAACCATATTGTTTACACAGTCTAGGTGCAATGAACCACACTTATCATTCAGAAGAAGTTTTATATCAGTGTAGGGGAACCGTTTACCAGTCAAGTTCTCAGGCACAAGTCAAAGACAACCTTGCAAGCAAGCCATTCACAAGACAGTCTCAGGCCTGATTTTTAAATACTTTTCTTGTATACCCTAGATCACAGCCAACTAATTTTGTAGTAACTAAAGCCCATGTAAATTAATGTGCAGTTTTCCCTCAGGCTGTTGACGCAAAACCTGTGTTTTTAGAAAACTTGTTTGTGGAGGGAAGAGTTGTGATCTAGGAGACGCGAACTCTATGTTTTGGGACTCCAGTGTTCCAGATGGGCCAGAGTTCTGGTTTCTGTTTTGTTTTCAAATGGATAAATTTGGACGTGGTGCAGCTTCCCCTTATAAAACACTCTACTGGCCACAGTAAACCTGCTACTCCCCGATGTCTACAATATTCCAACCTCTTTCAGGCCACACGAGTAGGAGAAACGCACCAACTCATATTTGCTTTAAGAGATAAAGTAGTCTCAAAATTTTGCTCTCAATATCTATGCCACCTCCCTGTTATTTGTAAGTAAAAGAAATAAAAATGTAAGTTAATGCAGTTTTTAAAATACTGCAATTTAAAGAAAATTAAAGAAAAGAATAGTAAAAATTAAAGCTAAAAAAAGATTGCAAAAAAGCAGGCAACAGAGGCTTTTAAAATGATGCACTTAAAACAATAAAAATATAGATTAAAATGATACAACATTTATAGAAATGGATACATCTTAGGGCTATGAGAAGATAGCATATAGATTACTTACAGATTTGTAGCACTTAGTACCTTGTTTGGCCTACAGTAATTGAATAATTAAAGTTACCCCCAAGGCTTAACAGCTTTTGCAAGTCTACAGACGCCAAGCCGTCAATCTAAGTGGGATCATTTTGAGCTGACAAAATGTCTTGCTCATAGGTCATGTCCTTAGACTCTTCTGCCTGGGGATTTTGATTCACAAGAGGAGGCCAGGGTAGTTCACTCTTGGGATTAGGCTAAATGGAAGGTCTGTGGACATCTGTAACTTTCTCTGCACAAGTATCCCTCTTGCTTAGGAATGTTTTAAACTTTTAATTATTTTTTATGTTTTGTTTTTTAAAAACCAGGTTTTAAAAAATTTGTTCTTACCTTTTAAGTCACCTTCTTACATATTTGCACATGCCACGTAAAGTCAATCCTTTCAGTAGTCAGCTTGCTTTCCACCTTCTTCAGGAAGCCTTTCTCACTCTGGGTTTGGCAAAGTACAATTTTTTTTTTCTCTCACTAAGCTGTGACATCCTTAATTAGGGTTGTATGCCTTTTATTGCTGTAACCCACGTAACTGAAACATAATAAGCATAGGTTAGGCCTCTTTAAAAATTCCACTTTGTATTTCTTTTCACATTTTATCTGAGTTCTTCAGAAATGGTTACATAGATTCATTTTCTTGAGTGGAGCTCTGGCCATTACGTCTAGAGTTCTGACTGAAATCTGGTTTGGGAAAGCTTCCTATGGGGAGCAGAACTTTGAACAAGCTGTATTGGAAAAGATTTGGGGAGGTTTAATGGGCTACTGCCTCTGGTGGGGCACATTGCTGGTTCAGAAAAAATGGACACAGTGGGAAGGGAATAAAATATAAGAACTCATATTTACCCACACAGATTGGAAAGTTGACTGTGGATTGATATTCAGTCCCTCATTCAGCAACGTTTATTGAAAGGCCACTGTGGAGCAACAGATACAAAGTTAAAACCGTTGTGCTGAAGTTCACAGTTTTCTGAGGAACACAGATGGGAAAACAAACAAGGAAATAGAGAGTTGTTCACCTGGTATAAAGTTACAGTTATCCATAAGACAGATACATTCTGGATATCTGCTGTACAACCTAGCACCTATAGTTAACGATACAGTGCTGTGAGCTTAAAAATTTGTTAAGAAGGTAGCTTTCACATGACGTATTCTTTCCAAAATAAAAGTGTGTTTCCTCCACAAGGAAACATTTGGAGATAATGGATATGTTGATCACCTTGATTGTGGTGATAGTATCACAGGTATATGCATCTGTCCAAACTAATTGAATCTTATACATTAAATATATGTAGTTTTATTATACATCAATCATTCCTCAATAAGGCTGTAGAAATCTACACAAATAGAAAAGGGTAACATATTTATGGTAATTCCAATGAAACTCGAGATGTCAGTATTCTCCATTTACATCTATAAATTCACTGTAGTCGCAATAAAAATTCCAGAGTTTTCTGGAAAAAAAATGGTGCCCAGGCTCTATTCCAGACCAATTAAATCAGAACTTGGGCCATGGGACCTAAGACTTATTTTTAATCTTTTTTTAGAGCTTCCAAAGTAATTCCTGATGCACAGTAGGAATAAGAACCACTACACAGAGAAAAGGAGATTCAAATTATTTGTTTCTCTTCTTCTTCTTCTTTTTCTTCTTCCACTTCTTCTTCTTCTTCCTCTTCTTCTTCCTCTTCCTCTTCCTCTTCTTCCTCTTCCTCTTCCTTTTCCTCTTCCTCTTCTTCTTCTTCTTCTTCCTCTTCTTCCTCTTCTTCCTCTTCTTCTTCTTCTTCTTCTTCCTCCTCCTCCTCCTCCTCCTCCTCCTCCTCTTTTCTTTTACAACCTTAAATACTTTCATGTCATTTAAGGGAAGGGGGAGTCAAACTTTCCAACCATTTAACATTGTCTCTTTAGGATTCCTCCCTGCACCCCTATCCCTGGGGAACTTTTAGACAATAAGATTTTTAATTCTTCAGAACAGCTTTTAAAAATTGAGATTTAGGTTGAGAAATAATAGGCTAAATAGTCGTCCCTCGTCTATCAGTTAATATCCTGCTCAAGGGATAGTAGGAACTGTGGGGAATGCAAATAAATGGGACAAGGATGAGAAGGTATCTTCCCCATGCCTTTATCCATATCTTCAAGGAGCTCACAACCCGCTTGGGGAAATGGCATAATCATGTATTCGCTGGTGTTTTTCGATTGTGAGAGAAACCCAACATTAACTGGTTTAGGCCACAAGTGTATGGAACCCAATAAATGGTAAGTGCCTGGGCCTGAGGTACAGCTGGAACCAAGAGCTCCAAATTAGCAGGAACATCCTATCTCATGACAACATGGATGCCAACAGAGGCCACATCTTTGCAACTTAGGGTTCAGTCACCAGGGACACTGGCCTGACTGTCAGTCCTGAACCCACACCACTGGGAAGTGACTCATAATCACCTCTGGACCTACAAATTGTGGCTGGGGTGGGGTGGGGAGTTTGAATGGCTGAGCTCACAAGAAAACAGGGAACTCCCTTTGAAATCAAGTGAAAGATAATAGTTTTCTGACCCATAGGGGTTCTAACTCAAAAAAAGTATGTGATGAAGGGGTTTGCTGGGCAGACAAGACAAGTATCTGCCATACATGTAGCATAGCAAGACAGAGATATTCCAGGACAGCACTGGCAAACAGTGTGGTTACAGAGTAAAGGCCAAATGAATGGTGCAAAATATTGCATTTTCCCACCTGAGAAAGAACCCTAAACCTTAGGAGCAACTTCTACTCAGAGTTGGGTCTGTGTACGCACACTCTGACTTCCCACCACATGAGGGGTGTGGAGGTGATTAGGATGAAATGAAGGGTGTTTAGCACACAGAGAATCACTGCTACTCCACACCCCAACAAGCTGCAAGCACAAGGAGTTTAGTTTGGTTTATGCTGTTTGAGGGATATCTAAGAGATGTCTGATAAGCAGCAGAAATGGGGTGATGACTGTAGCTCTGAAATTCCACAGCAGAGGCTTCTAACACATATTTGGCCATTGCTTTCACTGAGGCTCAGAAGGTTGTGCCCAGTATCCAGAGAAGGATTTCAAAATTTTCAAGGACTATAGCTGAGGAAGGGTTTTCTGGAAATTGAGAGTGCCAATTTGCTGTGAAGCAGGGAGAAGACAGGCTATTTCTGAGATACAGCAAATAGAAGTAGTTTTTTTTCACCATCAATGATGACCTCAGTGACGTAGAAACAGGGTGGTAGCTCCTGGTTTTCTTGTTTCTTAATCAATATAATTTAGACTTTAAAATTTCATGAACAATATCTTAGATATTTCTTAGTTATGTTGTGATTTTGTCAATGCTGCTTAACTCTAATGCAGGATGATAATTGTGGCTAATTGCCTAAAAGTGTATGATCTTTTTTTCCCATCAGTGTTATATGTGAGAGAACACACACACACACACACACCCCTCTTTAATATGAATTTGATGTCCTCACTTAAATTACATGAAATAATTCCTAAATGCTTGAAAACACAAAACCCTCCTCATCTAGTTCCTATCTCAATCAGACAAATATTTTAAAGCAGATTCAAAAAATAAACTATACTAAACTTCTTACTGGGAAAAAAAGTCACTTCTGGACATAGACCAAGCCAGAGTAATTTTAGCTCAAATTGGTTTTCCTGGAAAAACTGGAAACGTAGTCCTGAAAAGAAATGTCTTGGCAGCTTTACAAATCAACACTCAAAAATGAACAAGAGCAGCCTAAATATCCTTCACTTCAATGATTCTCAGATATTAGCATGGAAAGAATCTTGTTTAACAAAAAAGCTTGTTAAAATTCAGATTCTGGAACCCAGCCTGCAGAGCTAAACAAAACCCGAGTTGTTTAAGTAGAGAAGATTTGAAGATCACAGCTTAATTAACTCAGAAAAGATCAATGTAGAAATTTATAAATTAATAGGATAGAATGAGGAATTGTGTTTGGGAAACTATGTCCTAGCCCACTCCAATAGAGCCATCTGTCTTAGTGTTGTGGGACCACCTGGTACAGGCCTAACTCCATCATTTTGTGTGTGACTTTCAGTAAATAGTTCACTGTCTTTGGGTTTCAATTTTCTTTCCAATAAAATGAGATCAGATAATGCATTGGTCTGTTTGGCTTGCTATAGCAAAATACCGTAAACTGGGTAGCTTATAAGCAACAGATTTTTTTTTTTCTCACAGTCCCAGAGGCTGAGAAGTTCAAAATTAAGGCACCAGCAGATTTGGTGTCTAGTGAGGGTTTTGTGGTTCATAGACAGTACCTTCTAGCTATGACCTCACATGGAAGAAGGGGCTATCTAGCTCTCTGGAGTTTCTTTTATAAAGCCGCTAGTCCATTAATGAGGGCTCTGCCCTCATGACTTAATCACCCCTCAAAGGTTCCCATCTCCTAATACCATCACCTTAGGGGGTAGGATTTTAACATATGAATTTTTGAGGGACACAAGTATTTAGGTACAATATCAATCATTCTTAATGTTTTTGAGATTACAAACTCCTTCGAGAAACCAATAAAACTATTCAATCTTTTCTCCAGAAAAATGCACAAATACACACTTTTGCACCCAAATTTGGGAGGGTCACAGCTCCCTTAAAACGCTTTTGTGAACTTCATATGACAGACAGTGGCTCTTGGAAGGGAAAAATGGGGTTTACATGAAAACCTGTGTTTCATACGCCCCCTGCCCAATTCAGATTTGTCCTTGTTGAGGAGTCATGTCACTTTTTATCCTCCACTCCTTGCCCCATGTTAGGAATCACCATTGTCACTAATATGTGCAACACACTTAGAGTGCAACACACTTAGAGTAAGCACTGGCCACTTTGGGGAGCCAAAGACTCCTCCAAGGTAGGTGACATTATCACCATTTTACAAATGAGAAAACTGAGGTCTGTAAAAGTGAAATAGCTTGCCCAGGTCACGTGACTAATAACAAGCAGGGCCCGGATTTGACCCTGATCCTTTAACTTCCACGGCAGGGTTTCTCAGTCTTGGCACTGTTGCCATTTTGACCTGGATAATTCTTTATTGTGAGGGTGCTGTCCTGTGTGGGCATTGTGAGATGCTTAGCAACATCTTTGGCTTCTACCCACTAGATGCCAATAGCACTCCTCACCCAAATTTTGAAAACAAAAAATGTCTCTAGAAATTGCCAAATGTATGCTTGGGGGAAAATCACCCCCATTTGAGAACCACTGCTGTATAGTGTAGTCCCCTGATATCACTACCATAGTGAGCTGCTGCTGCTGAAGTGAAGCTATCGAACCTCTGAAGCCTGGTAGGGCAGGAGAAGGCTGAAAACCATCATTACAAGGTTTCATATATATCCGGCAAAGAATTTCAGGATGAAATACACTATGTTATTGCAGCTTCATGATTCTATAAATTCATAATTTCAAAAAGCTCTACCACTAGGGTTTCTTGTGATGGTGAATGCTCACGTGCAGCTGAATTACTCTCAAATCTGGCTATAAAACAGCATAAAGATGTTGTTCCTTTGGAAAACATAGAGTTGAAACAGGCCCATACCAACACAATTCTCAGTTGTGTAATATCTGAGAGACCAAGATCTGAAGAAATACAGCTGGGGTTAGAAATGGGATTTTAGACAGTCTCAGTGTTGTGCTTAGTGAGGTTGTTCTGTGGCTTGGCTAACAGCACAGAGGGGAGGAAGGCAACAGGAAATGAGCACTTTTTCACTGTTGCTACATACCCTTCGGTTTCGCAAAGTATGTGAGACAGCTGCTACATCATGTTTTGGTGGATCATGAAATTCAGTACCAGGAAAGTCCACACTGGATCCTGTCAGGATCAGGCGTGGGGTTCTGTGATGTGTTTTCAACAAACACTCTGTTTAAAAATAATATGGTAGCATAAACCAGGAGGATGTGGTTACATGAAGGTTTTAAAGTACTTTAGAAAAATAAATACAATGCTCTGCGGCATGACTCTACTAATGTGAGTTGTGTCTCTCGAGAAAGATAATTGAGGTTGAAATCTTGATCCCACATATAAAGGTTCCCAAGGGACATATTCAGTCAGCACATGATTAAATATTTACAACATGTCATGTACTCTAATCAAAAAGAGAGCCTTACCCTTGACTAGCTTACCGCTTGGAGAGGGGATACTCAATGCCGGAGAAGTCAGACCATGGCAGTGATACACTCAGGGGCTTTGGGGGCACACAGGCTAGGCAATCTGGTCATCAACTTTAGTCTGTTTTCTGTTGTTCCCAACAGAATACCTAAGACTGGATAATGTATAAAGAAAAGAAATTTATTTCTTACAGTTATGGAGACTAAGTCCAAAGTCAAGGAGGGGCTACATCTGGCAAGGGCCTTCTGCTGGTGGGGACCCTCTGCAGAGTCCTAAGGTGGTGCAGGCCATCACATGATGAAGGGGTTGAGTATGTTAGCTTAGGTCTGTCTTCCTCTTCTTATAAAGCCACTGATCCCCCTCCCATGATAACTCATTCATCCATTAACCCATTAATCCATGAATCCACGAATGGACTAATTCATTCACGAGGGCAGAGCCTTCGTAACCCAATCACCTCTTAAAGGCCGCACCTCTCAATATTGCTGCATTGGGGATTAAGCTTCAACATGAGTTTTGGAGAGGACAAATATTCAAACCGTAGCACTGGGATAAAGAAAGACTCCCTTTGTAGGTGAAGTCTAAGCTCAGGCGTGGAAGATGAGTAGGACCTGGCTGGGCAAAAAATGGGAGCACATGTGTAGGGGCAGAGAGGCAGCCAAGGGGTGAGCATGCTGTCAAGAAAGATGCTTGGATGGGAAAGAGGAGAGGCTGGGGCACACTCAGGGATGGCAAGTGGCTGCAGCAGAGTGACAGGAGGGAGCGATGGGGCAGAGAGGTCATGTGGGAACGTATGCAGGGCTGTTTCAAGGCTTCTGCAGACCTGGATACTTTTGGAGACTCCATTATACAATATATTAAACATATTAAAACGCACCCCAATTCCACATAAGTAATTTATACATAATGATGACTTTAATTGCAGGTGACTATTTAATAACATATTACTTTTTTAAAAGTTTTCCTTTTGTATTTCAGAGCCAGTAATTTTTTTCCAGATAGCAGTCATTTTAAAGGGGTCTTGCAAAGCTGGTAGGCTCTAGGCACTGTGCTTAAAACAAATGATAAAATGGACTTGGCTTTTGTTTCATAAGCCTGCAAATTGCATCTCTCTGCCCCAGTATCCAGTCTCATTTTCCCTGTTCTCTGGAGTTTTAGCAGGGCATGTGGCCTTTTGGCTAGACAATCTGTTCCTAGTTTCTTTTGCAGCAAGGAGCAGCCATGAGACCAAAGTTTTGGCTGTGGAGATATGTGCAGAAGTGATGTTTGAAATTTTCAGGTCACATTCTTAAAAAGGAAGCTGGCTGCCCTCCCTTTGCCTTTCTCCTTTCCTGTGGGCTGGAATGTGGGTGTAGTAGTGGTGAAATAACTTCAGCCGTGTAGACAGGGGAAACCTCAGTGTGCATCAAAGTCACCTGGAGGGCTTGTTAAAACACCGATCTCTGGATACCATCTCCAGAATTTCTGATTCAGGGGGTGGGGACCACTTCTAACAAATTCCCGTGATGCTGCTGCTGATCAGGGACCACACTTTGAATACTAGCGCCCTAGGGGATGATGGAGTGGCAACAGAGGAGACACCTGGGTTTCTAGATTATCTTGTAGAGTAGATCTGCTTTCTTCATGGACTGCTCAGTTACCCCCATGGGAGATAAATAAACTGTTATTTATTTTTTTGAACCACTGTAGTTTTGGATCAGTTTGTTACAGATTATAGCAGTGTAATCTATAGCAGCTAAGTCATGTTCAGGAAATTGAACTTTACCAAGGGAGGCAGTATTGTACAGTGGATGTATATGGGGCCAAATAGCATGCATTTGAATCCCAGTTCTGCTACTTCTGAGCTGTGTGATCTTGGGCATGTTATTTAACCTTGTTGTGACTCAGTTTTCTCATCTATTAAATAGATCCTGAGGGACAAGTTCACCTAGAGCTCATTCCCTTTCTAGACTATATCCAGTACCAGGGCCTAGAATTCCCTGCCCAGTAGCCATGAGCAGGTCCCAAAGTCTGCATGTACTTTTCTGGCTTTGTCCTGATGGCTGACTATACCTACCAGGTACCCTTGGTCTGAGATGTTGCCAAGGGGTGGCTGTGGGACAGTGGTGTGGGTAGAACTCAGACGGGCGGGCTAGAGTGTTCTACATTAGACATGAGGCCTCTCTGGCGTGTGATGACAGAGCAGAGGGTGGGGAGAGATAGAGATGAATTGCAGACCAGTGGCACACTCTCCAAAGAAGTCACATTCAGGTAGCACAGAACAACCCATGAGTGTGATGAGAATTCTATTTTTTTTTTTTTTAAGACACAGGGTCACGTTATGTAGCCCAGGCTGGAGTACAGTAATGCAATCATAGTTCACTGCAGCCTTGAACACCTGGGTTCAAGCAATCCTCTCAAGTAGCTGGGACTAAAGGTGCATACCACCACAATGGCTAAGTTTTAATTTTTGTAGAGATGAGGGTCTGGCTATGTTGCCCAGGCTGGCCTCAAACTTCTGGCCTCAAACAATCTGCCCACCTCTGCCTTGCAAATTGCTGGGATTACAGGTGTGAGCTATTGTGTCTGGCCAGAATTCTAAATTTGAGTCTGGCTCTCCAGTTGTCATGAAAGTATATTTGTTAAGTTAGGAGAATAGAACATATTTAATAGTTTGATAGCTGGATTTATGATTTTAAAATATTTAGACATTGGCAGGCAAACTTCCTTTTGAACACCTGCTCTGCCCTGCAAATTTAGGTGACGGGGGGTGGGGGGCTGGGTAGCTTGTCACCCTGGCATGAGGAATAAATGTAACAACAGATAAAAAATACTCAAAGCATGGCTTGGCACATATGGTATGTACTCGACGGCATTGAAAACGATGATGTTTATGATTCTCCTGAAATCTTAAAAAGGAAGCTGGTTGCCCTCCCTTCATCCTTCTCCATCTCTGTGGGCTGGAATGTGGGTGTAGTAGTAGTGAAATAACTCTTGGGGGAAATTTTATCATAACCTTGACACTAAGAAAGGACAAGATGGCACAAGAAAAATAAACCAAGTGGGCTTTACTTATGATGCAAAAATCTTAAATAAAATATTACCAAATAGAATCCTACAGTCTATCTTTAAAAGGATAATATATTGTGACCAAATAGGGTTTATCAGAGGAATACAAAGATGATTCAACTTTTAAAAATATATCAAATGTAACCTACTACATCAACAGTTAAAAAAACATTCACTTCATATAAAAGTCTTACTAGAAATAGATAGAAATGTCTCTAACTTATAAACAATATATCAGAAAACTATCACAAACACCATATTTGACGGTGAATTATTAGAAACGCTAGGGTAACAATGGGGACTATTAACCAAATCAGTGACCATAGGAGAATGAGTGGGATGAGGAGGGAGAGAGGCCAGCCGAATGGAGAGTTCCAACACGTCTGCAACTCTGGAAAGGAGTAAGCTTGGTGGGAAAGAATCTGTGGGTGACCCATAGGTGAGAGTGGAAGGCACGGAATCAGATGAGATCAATTAGGGAGAGAGAGTAGGGTGAGAAGAGAACCAAGAAGAGAAGCCAGGAACACTATATTAAAGGAACCATGACATTGGGGAGCCAGAGACTGAGTCTGGAAGGGAGCAGACAGAGGAACAGAAGCAAAGGGAAACCTGGAGGGAAATGGCACTGAGGAGGAGGGTGTTCTTCACAGAATCAAAGTAAAAAGGGCAAGGATTTAGGAGTCACGATTTGCTACTAAGAGGTTACTGTTGACCTTAGCCAAAGCTGTTTCTGTGGAGCGGGGAGAGCTAAGGGCCGTGTGGGTGGGTATTCAATGGTAAAATCAGAAGTAGAAGGAGAAAATGAGCACTTCCACCAGGAAGGGGAAGTGGGTTGTGTGTAGGCACCATGAGAAGGAGGTGAAGTTCCAGGGCAGTTTTATGAGGTTGTGGTGAAATCAGCATTTTTGTAAGTTTGAAGGGGAGCAAGCAGTGGAGAGCAGAGAGACTGACAAGAGACAGCAGAAAGCAGATGACTGACAGGGCAAATTCCTGCTGAAGGTGGGAGGAAAGAGACGCTCATAAAAGTGAATTACTGTTTCACCATGGAGAAAACATAAATGAAATCACTTACACTGCCATTCATTTATTAATTCAATAAGTATTGATTAAGTATCTACTATGAGCCAGGCACTGACCTGGTGCTGGAAATAAGATAGAAAAAATTCCCACCCTATATTATGTAAGTTCATTAACTTAAAAGCAAAACCAAATCCAGAAACAAACAAAAATTTGGCCCCTGTCAGGCCAGCGCTAAAGGAGGCATGGTCTTGGAAGAAGTGTGTGTGACTGCCAGGCACTGGAGTCCCTCAGCAGGAATGCTGCTCATCTCAAAGCCAACACAGAAAGTGGCAGCTGGGACCAAGGATCCAGAATTTGGATACCCTCCTACCATATTCTATCAGAGAGTCCTTTAGGACTATGTTAATATGAGAGAAAAAACTTTACTTCAATGACAAGTTTTAACTATGAATGATTAGGAGAGTCTCCTTTCTCCTGAAACATTGCTCTTAGGGACAGAGTGGAAAAGACTTCTGGACATATGGCCCAGAACTGCAATGCATGTTAGATAGAAGAGGTATACGCCATGTATCATAACTAGAAAGGAGAAATGCAGGCTTGCTGTGCTTAATGCACTCAAAACCTCAATAAAGACAAATGACAATAGGCAAAAAGATGATCACAAATACTCATTTACATCAGTAAACTTGATATCGAAACCTTCAACCCTCTGAATAGCAAGTCACTGGTTCTTTTCTTTCACTTTCCCCTCCGGCCCCTGCCCCAACCAATTTCATTCAGATACAGCTTAGCTGGACCAAATCTGTCAAGTCATGCTTATCCTTAATCCTCATCAGAGTTCTTAAAGTCATCAACTAACCACATTGATTTTGAAATAGAAAAAGAAAAGCAGAGAAGCTGTGTTTTGACCTTTCTCCTGAAACATTGCTCTTAGGGACATATGACCCAGAATTATAACTACAATCCATGTTAGATAGAAGAGGTATACGCCACGTGTCATAACTAGAGAGGAGAAATGCTAAATTCATGAATAGGGATTCACAGAAAGTTTTAACAGAAAGGGCCTTTGAAGTAACTGACTGTGAACTTATTTGACAAGATGAAAATAATCCATCACAAGGTTACCTGATGGATGCTCGGCTTAGTATCTGGGTGTGCTGCAACCTCACCTAACATTTTTTTCTATTATGCCATGTTACCATAGTCCCATACTGAGTTACATTTTCAAATACATGACTTTTCCAGTGAATAACTGAGAGAACTCCTTTTCTGAAAAAATTCCCACATGGAATGGGTAAATGAACTCTTGCACCAAAGAAGATGCCAACATCAGACTGCAAATCTCTAAGACAGACTTAAGACAAAAAGTTCTGAAGTAAAAAGTCATCTTTGTTCACACTGTGGATTATTCAGTTTTCTTGCTTTCCCCCGACACACGTTTTTTAAAATTGACTTGATTTTTTAGAGTAATTTTAGATTCATGGCAAATTTGAGTGAAAGATACAGAGATTTCCCATATACTCCCTGCCCCTTGCATACATAGCCTCTCCCATTATCAAAATCCCCCACCAGAGTGGTTCGTCTGTTCCAATTGAATGTACGTTGACACATCATTCCCCAAGGTCCATGGCTTACACTGGTGTTTCACATTCTGCAACTTTGGACAAATTTATAAGTACACAGATCCACTATTATGGCATCATATAGAGTAGTTCCACTGTCCTAAGAATCTTCCGTGTTCATCTATTCATTCTTCCCTTCCCCCTAACTCGGGCAACCACTGGTCTTTTTACCTGTCTCCATAGTTTTGCCTTCTCAAGAATGTCATAGTTGGTAGCATACAGTATGTAGTCCTTTCCGGTTGGCTTCTGTCACTTAGTGATACACACTTAAGATTCCTTCATGTCTTTTCATGGCTGGACAGCTCATTTCTTTTTAGCATTGAATAATATTCCATTGTCTAGATGTACCACTGACATCTGCTTTAAATCTTTTGCCCATTTCATTTTTACCCCCTAACCATTTCATTACTAAAACACAAGACAAACTCTGGAAAGGAGTTTGTTGATGAGAAAACACTGAAAGTGCGATTTAAATTGAGGAATGGAGATTTTCTGTGGATAATTATCTATGTTCCACTTTACCAAAGAAAAATGAATTTCAAGTAGTGCATAAAGTAATTCTCGTTAAAAAATGTGGGAATAAAGAGATCCGTCCTGGGTACTGGGAATATATTTATCTCACAGAAAAATCTTGCCCACAAAATGCATCAGACTGAGATGAAATACTCTAGGGTATATTAAATTTTATTCTAATATTGAAGGGAAGAAAAAAAAAGGACAGAAAGAAAAATGAAACAGGATGAAAAATAAGGTGATTGAGAGAGAGAAAAGACAGAGAGACTTGTTAACTACAGGACTTTCTGAGCAAGATATTTTTCTTCCTTTTACAAGTTGGAAGCTATTGAATAATTCATGCCAAGCGTGGAAAGGCTGTCTTTTCCCTGGGTGATGTATAACTAAGCAGGAGAGAGCTTCGAGTGGGTTCACCACATCAGCCACCACTCTTGCTTCGGAGCACAGGGTGCTCTCCTCTTGAGCTCAGCTTCTGCTTTTGCAGCCAAGCATTCTTGCTGCTGCTGCCTGCCTGCCCACCCCCCTGGGCTTGCAGCCCGCCACTTTACTTTCTCCAGCCCTGATACCAGCTGAGAAGTCTCCCTGCAGCTGCTAGTTCCTGCCCAGGACCATGTGTGTGGATGCTGCTTGGGAGAAGCGGGCACTTGCTCCTGGCACTGATCCCAGCTGAGTTTCTCCTGTTGATTTCTGGACCACTGATACTGTTGCTGAGGAGGTATTTCCTGGCATCCCTCCCTCTGAGACACGGGCTAAGGACCAGCCTAAACGCAAGGTACCCTTCACCTCTTTCCCATGGGATTTTCCCCAGCTGGGATATCTCTGCTTTCTCCTGGAACTAGGTCCTCCAGCTGGCAACATTTCTCTCTCTCTCTCTCTCTCTCTCTCTCTCTCTCTCTCTGTGTGTGTGTGTGTGTGTTGGGGGAAAAGAGGAGACTGTTTTGGGTATTGCTCTGTCCCAAGGCTTCCCCGATGCCTGCTGAATGCAATGCAAAGTGGCCTTTCCCCTGGCTCTGGAGACATTTCCGAGGCAGGCACCTGTCATCTGCCACCCCCGTCCTCCTCGAGCTCCCTTTCTCCCCCTCCCCCAGCCCATTATTCTGCTTCAGCCTTTTGTGTCGGTAGCAGAGGGCTGAAGGGATGTCTTTGCCCTTCTGGCAGGCAGGAAAGTGTCAGGATGGACCGCGCTGCCAGAAGCCGACGCTAGCGAGGGAGGTGTGAAGAGTTGGCCAGAATGACCAACTCCTCCTCCACATCCACCTCCTCCACCACCGGTGGCTCGCTGCTGCTGCTCTGCGAGGAAGAGGAGTCGTGGGCGGGCCGGCGCATCCCGGTGTCACTCCTGTATTCGGGCCTGGCCATCGGGGGCACGCTGGCCAACGGCATGGTCATCTATCTCGTGTCGTCCTTCCGAAAGCTGCAGACCACCAGCAACGCCTTCATCGTGAACGGCTGCGCCGCAGACCTCAGCGTCTGCGCCCTCTGGATGCCGCAGGAGGCGGTGCTCGGGCTCCTGCCCACCGGCTCTGCGGAGCCCCCTGCTGACTGGGACGGCGCTGGCGGCAGCTACCGCCTGCTACGGGGTGGGCTGCTGGGCCTCGGACTCACGGTGTCCCTCCTATCCCATTGCCTCGTGGCCCTGAACCGCTACCTGCTCATTACCCGGGCGCCCGCCACCTACCAGGCGCTGTACCAGAGGCGCCACACGGCGGGCATGCTGGCGCTGTCCTGGGCGCTCGCCCTGGGCCTCGTGCTGCTGCTGCCGCCCTGGGCACCGCGGCCCGGCGCCGCGCCACCGCGAGTCCACTACCCGGCGCTGCTGGCCGCCGCGGCGCTGCTGGCGCAGACGGCGCTGCTGCTGCACTGCTACCTGGGCATCGTGCGCCGCGTGCGTGTCAGCGTCAAGCGGGTCAGCGTGCTCAACTTCCACCTGCTGCACCAGTTGCCCGGCTGCGCCGCCGCCGCCGCCGCCTTCCCGGGCGCCCAGCACGCGCCGGGCCCCGGTGGCGCCGCGCACCCGGCGCAGGCCCAGCCCCTGCCGCCCGCGCTGCACCCGCGGCGGGCACAGCGGCGTCTCAGCGGCCTGTCAGTGCTGCTGCTCTGCTGCGTCTTCCTGCTGGCCACGCAGCCACTGGTGTGGGTGAGCCTGGCCAGCGGTTTCTCGCTGCCGGTGCCCTGGGGAGTGCAGGCGGCCAGCTGGCTCCTGTGCTGCGCCCTGTCCGCGCTCAACCCGCTGCTCTACACGTGGAGGAACGAGGAGTTCCGCCGCTCCGTGCGCTCAGTCCTGCCGGGTGTCGGCGACGCGGCGGCCGCTGCCGTTGCCGCCACAGCCGTGCCCGCAGTGTCCCAGGCGCAACTGGGCACCCGCGCCGCGGGCCAGCACTGGTAACCTAGCCGGGGCCCGAGGGAAGCGGAGATCCCCGGCTTCCAACGTCCTTGGTCACCGTCGCCTCCTTCCCTCCTAAGGCATCCCCTGCCTGAACGCAGACTCCCGCCGCGAAGCCCAATAGATCGGGGGAAAATGAGGCCTTCGACCCCAGCGGGCTACCTGCTACCTGAACCAAGGCGTCTCTCTAAGTAGAGCGCCCGAAGTCATTTTGGACGGCCACCTGATTTTTACCCTTTGTTTCTGTGTTTTAGAGAAATCCTAAAGTCAAAACACCAGAGACTTGAAGAACTTGCAAACTGGCATTTTAAAATAACCGGTTAATTTATTTCGACACAGTTTGTTTTTGAAAAAGAGCTTTCATAATGTATAACCCTTCCCACTTTCATCGTCTTATATATGAAGCGCCTTGAGTGTGCATGAGCCAAAGGAAATAACATCGAAGAAGGAAAACAATATGTAGAAAGTATTTTAGAAAGTAACCTGTCTTTGATGATGCTTCTCTTACCATTTAGTTTTTGTATATCACCCTGGAGCAGTGAAGCCCTAGGTGTGCCCACCAGTATGAGTTGCCATTAAGACCTCAAGCCCTTTATTCTTAAAAGGGTTTTTAATAAAGTCTTTCTCAAATGAGGTAGAATCTTAGCCAGTGAGAAAAAAAATTATTTTATGCTCCTTTTTTTTGCACTCTGAAGACTGAAAATTGGCGTTGCGTGTTAAAGTGAAAATTTTCCAGTTTGATAATTGATGGTCAGAGCCAGCACTGGAATTTTGAAAACAAATAAGGTGATTATCTATTTTAGGTACCGTTTCACATTTTCTATAGCATGCACACTTGTTGCTACCCTCATTTTGTAACCAATTTATTTGCCTTATGAATGTGATTGCAGCTTTGAACATTCTGTACTATAATGGTTGCTAAGAAGAATAAGTCCTTCTGTTTTCTCTTTAACATTTAAAATATCTCAATGCACATGATATAATTAAACACTAATAATACCATGACTGCATAGCTAATATTAGCTGCTATTGCATGCTCCTAGATGCTAGAACTTATTGGGCATGTGGTATACTAAAGCAATACCCGTTAGACAAGGATATTTTACTTCTTCCAGACACCAGAAGAAATGGCCTTCAATTATTTGAAAAGAGACACAGAGACACCTCTGGCTACCTAGAGTTCTTCCTGTCTTGACCCAATTTATGAGAAAGCTCCCAGTTGGGACTTTATCTCACAAGTGGAATCACAGTCAAGATGGATCAATAATATGGTTTGGCTCAGCAAAGCCATCTGTGCTCTTTTAGGGTTTAAACAAGCCACACGTTAGAAAGCAACACTGCTTTTATGTAGTTCATATATATTACCATGACATTTAACATTAATATCGTATATGTTGAAGGAGGTATAATAAACTCAGTCATATATAGTGAAGAGTTCAAATGGGAAAGTGTTCTAAAACATATTATTTGAGATTTGTCATATTCATCTTTGGTTTACTAAATTTACTTAGAAATATTTGAAATGCAAAATTGTGTGAAATCACCTTATCAAATTAAAATGGGAAGAAAGTAATTTTAATAATTTTTAATGATCATATGTCAGCATTCTGACTACTTACCACATCAAATCTGGGCCCAAACAGCCTCAGTTAACTGCATAATTCAGGAACAAAACCAGCTTGCTTTGTTGCATGCCTGGGCAATTTCAGCCAGGACATTAGGACCACTTGTTGTACATTTGAATAATTATGGAAGTTGGGACATGTTAAGGAAAACAAATATGTTCATCACCAACAATCAACTGTCATTTTATTAATCTATCCCTTTTGTGCATGCACCATTTCTCTCTTACTAACAGTTTCATCTGTTCACATTTTCCTTGATTCAAATATTAAAGTTCAGACAACTATTCTGAGTTTTTTTTCTTCTGTCTCTGGTTTCCTTGCATACCTCCTTGAGAACATTGTAACAGAGGATATGGTATTCCAAAGCACTAGTGATGAAAGTAACTTCTTCTTGCTGGCTTTATCTAATTTTAGTTTGTACAATTATTTCTACTTTATATAATTAAATAAGGCCCACATACCAGCATTAAAGAGAAATAGGTAAAATTTCCTTTCTGTAAGTGTTGGGGAATAGGTTACAACAACAGAGAGCTGAGAATTTTCCTTTTGGGGTGGGGCTGGAGAGGGGATGCTTTTCTAAGTCTCTGTCAAAAAGGTCTTCTTTTAATTAGACCTTTATCTCTGTTTCTCACTGTAAATGGCTGTGAACGACTTCCCCCGCTATTCCTATAAACATCTGCCATGCATATGAAGTCAGCTTTCCAAGTGGTATCTTGGTATCTTGCAATGTTTCTGGCTAGCACTGAGAATCATCTTATACTGGCTCCATGCCATATGGGAGACCTACTTTAGCTTAATTTACGGTAATTAACTCCACAGGACTGATTCACTTTTAATTTCAAGGTAGTAATGATGTGTCTAAAAATGGCTTACCAGGGCACTAGCTGTGAGTGTTGGAGTTTTTGGTTTTACAAATTAAGTTAACAGAGATCGTGTTTTTATTTAAATGAAACCACGTATTATCCACTCAGGAATAAAAAAATCCTAATTGCTGTCGTGGGCTGCCCTATTTTGCCTTTTCTACTTTTTTCTCCCTTTAGATATATGCCTGTTAAGACATATAGCACCTGCGTCTCTTCCCCTTGCATTTTAAATGCCTAAATTCTAGGATGTAATAGGTATTACCCCTAGCACTTCCCTTCTTCCAAATTGTAGTATGTGAATAAACAAGAATTGTTTTCCACAAAAACATCCACAGGTGATCTTTGTTTTAAACAGGACAGGGAGTGTTCCAAGATCAGACAAGTTTTCCTGTGTCTCAGAATTAGAGAGAAAGATTTCTACAATGGGGGTATTATTGTTTTTTTTTCAGGAGGACCCAGTTGGAGGATAGAGTGGGGCTGAGGAAGGGGGAAGGGGCTTATTTGAATCCTCACATAGAGAAAGTCCTTGAAAAGACCTGCTTACCAATGGAATGTCAGCTTGCTTTAAACTCATGGGCAGTGCAAGCTTGTTTTTCTGACAATAACCACATTGGTCAACTTCACTGTCTCATGTGTGAACTTTGTTCTGTCTCCTGGCATTCAGACAATGCTCATCTGTCTCTTTAGTAGTCCTGGGAGCTGACTTGACAAAAGACATCAGTGGCATAAGTTACATTCAAGAACACTGAGAAAAATTGTAGATATCCCTTACTTTTGAGGCCTGTACTTAAAGTTTGTGGGTTGCTGGGCAAGAGTGGAGCTCCAGATGGAGCTCTCAGTCTTCAGGAACAAGGTGGGGGGACCCTTTCTTACCCCCTCCCTTTTAACATCTCAAGGGTCCTCATGCATAGGTGTATGACTCAGCCCACAATTCCAAGTTCTGCCTACAACCATTCCCTCACTAGCCACCTTGCCCACTACTGGGACCTAATGGTGGAACAAAGCAGGGGCCAGAGCATCCCCTGGGAGTGGCCTCGAGCCATTTGGGCATGGAATTCCTGGGTTCCAAGTACCAGCTCCTGTTGCGGGAGGCACAGGCTCTGAGTGGGCACATTTCATTGGGACTTCTTTCCCTTTGGGAAGGGTAGCCAGAAAAGGGCAGAAGCAGAGCTTTTAAGGCCTGAGATCCAGGCTGGGTTCCCACATTCTCTAAGGGCAATACTGCTTTCAATACAGCTTGCACATAGGCCCTCTCGAGGCATCCTTTCCTAGCCCCTCCCATCTTCAGGGACTCTTTAAACAGGTGCCACACACAGAGTTTGCCCAGATACTTAATCATATCCTGCCTAATGCAATAGGTGAGGAGGATAGTGAGAAGGGAGTAGGATGGATTGATATAAAACAAGAGGTTGGATACTGATGATTGTGGAAGGGGAGTGATGGGTTCATGGGGATGCATTGCATAGTTTTCTCTACTTTTGTGGTGGAGCTTTGAAATTTTTCATAATGACAAGTTAAAAAAAGTGAAACTAAACTAAAAAAAATAAAGAAAAAAGGAGAAAAGTAAAGAAAGAAAAGTAACTAAC
Source organism: Pongo pygmaeus (assembly GCF_028885625.2). Classification (NCBI taxonomy): domain Eukaryota; kingdom Metazoa; phylum Chordata; class Mammalia; order Primates; family Hominidae; genus Pongo; species Pongo pygmaeus. Next base: position 129,463,491 of record NC_072373.2, on the reverse strand, counting down.
ATTCCTACGGTCACAGAATGATTAAATGGAGGGGCTGGGATTCAAATCTTTGACTCCAGAGCATGAGGTTGTAAATACTGGGCTGTAGGATAAAATAAGAATTTTAAAGTCAAGAGTAAAATTCTCTCCATGATGTGGCCATTCCCTAACTTCCCAAACCTATCTCTCCCATACTTGCATCCTTGGCTGTTGCCTGGTTGATGTATACACTACCTTTGAAACGTGGCCCATGTTCTGTATCTGAGCCTTGGTGTATCAAAAGACATTTTTGGGATGTCCTAACTTTTCATCGCTTATCCAGCCTCCATCCTGCCTTCCAGGAAGACTCATTTAGTTTCTGTCTCCTCATTAGAGCTCCCCCCACAGCCATAAGCTCTGCCTCCAAAGAACCACCTGTACCACTTTGTTCTGACCACATATCCCCTTCTCCTATTATCTCTTTCTCAATGTGCATGTCTTGTCTTCAAAAACAGACAGGAAAAGGTTTTTGGTTTTGTTTTTATTTTTCAATTCATTTGACTTTTAAGGGCAAATACTGTCTTCTCTCTTTTTGTAACCAGTTCTCTGAAATATACCATATATTTAATATACGTTTATAGTTGAAGACAGTAATTTTAAAAGAAAAAAAGTTTGGTCCTTTCCCTTGAATGTTTATTGTTCTCTTAATGAACTAGACCTGAGAATAAATCCTAGGTCCCACCTTGTATCATACCAAAGGATATTCCAGAGTAATACCGTGTGGGATTATCAGCTAGGTGTGAAGTCACAAGCTGTTGGTGCTGTCAGCGAGGGTGATTTATACACCTGTCATATCCAAGCGCTGTTCACACTGACTAAAGCAACAGTAAAAAGTTTTGGTCCTAATTACTACTTTAAATTCAAAGCCAAATTACTTAAGATGTGCAATTATTTCTCAGGGCCTTGCATAGGAAAACTGTGTATTTTTTTTTGTTTGTAAAAGCCTTAAACATTGCTATTCAATAGCCATGCAATTTTGCCAGAATGCTGGGAGAAATAACTATGGGAATGTCTTTACGATTCCTTGTCACTTCAAAGCCTAAGAGGCCTGAAAAAAGTACTAGACATCATCTAGGATGGCTTCTCGCTATTTTTATTAGATAGAAAGTGCTTTAATTTTTAATCTTTCCTGGTATAAATTAGGCTCCTTTACCATTTTTCTATTTTCAGGGAGTATAAAAGTATGTAGCATCCTTCATATAGTAATGCTGTAACAGATACTCTGCTTTTAGCCAAATGAAAGTTCTGTGAAATATTAGCATGATTGAATCTGCAATTGCTACAAAAATTTTTATTTTTAAAGTGACATTAGTTTTTCTACCTGAAGATTAATGTCTGTTTTCCTAGAAAAGTTTTATTTTTAAAGTGACAGTATTTTTTCTACCTGAAGACTAATGTCTGTTTTCCTAGAAAAGTTGTAAGGTACAGAAACATTAAAAGATATCATCCAAAGTTCCACTTCCCAAAGATAATCACCTTTGACATTTTGCTGTATTCATCTACTGTTTTTACTCTTTCCTATATAAACTTAATTGTACATAATTATAATCAGAAAGTATATACTGACACACATATTTTTATTTGTGTATGTATACTCACCTATGTAAAAACAGCGAAAGCTAATGAAAGATGTTACAAAGTGGGGCCTAGGGACAGATAGTATTTGCCACTAGTGCTTATAAAAATTAGAATATGTTCAACTACAAGTAACAAACTACCTAACTGAAAATGCTTTAAACACCGATGACATTTAAGTATAACACAAGAGAAGTCTGGAGGTAGATGCTTTCAGAATTTGATTAGTAGCATAATGACTAGCAACAAGTGGCCTAACAGTTGTAGGTTGACTAGCTGTCACTAGTCCAAGTGGAGAGGGGAGGAGGGAAAGACCACATCTCTTGCCTTTAAAACCTTGTTAAATTAGCTCCACCCTGTTGAAAGACTTGGACTAGTAGCTACTGCCTAATTACCAGGTAACTCACTTTACCTCCAAGGGGTAAACATGGGGCAAGGCTGGGCGCTGTAGCTCACGCCTGTAATCCTAGCACTTTCGGAGGCCGAGGTGGGTGGATCTGTTGAGGTCAGGAGTTCAAAACCAGCGTGGCCAACATGGTGAAGTCCTATCTGTACTAAAAATACAAAAAATTAGTGGAGTGGTGGTGCATGCCTGTAATCCCAGCTACTCAGAATGCTGAGGCAGGTGAATCGCTTGAACCCGGGTGGTGGAGGTTGCAGTGAGCTGAGATCCTGCCCCTGCACTCCAGCGTGGGAAACAGAGTGAGACACTGTCTCAAAAACAAAAACAAAAATAAACAATCAAAAACAAAAACAAAAACCATGGGGCAAGAAGCCAGGGGTGTGAAGCAAAAATTCCTCTTCGTGGAGACCAGAGAAGTGAGGAAATGTCATTTTCGTCTCAAAGGACAGACCGTGTGATTTTGAACCAGGATGCAGTCAGGAGTGGCAGGCTGACTTATGGGGAAGGGACTCAAATGAGCCATGGACCTGCTTTTCTATCCAGTTTTATCAGAGGAAATTCCTCTCAGTTTTTGGCCATAGGTAAACTGCCAGTTGTATCAGGGAGCTTTACCCAGGTATCATTTAAAATAGACCCTAAGTGCAAACTTAAGCTGTAAACAAGTGTAGTCTCCAGATCTGGGAAAGAATAATTTTGGTCATATTTAAAGTGTAATTGAAGAAGGAGATGATTAGTTTGGAGAAGAGAAGACTAAAGGGAAAAATGAAGTTATTTTCAAATATCTGAAAGACTGGCAAGTGGAATAATAATGCTGGCTTCCATTTATTGATAACATACTATGTGTCAGACACTGGGCTGTGCACTTTATGTACATTACCTCATCAAATTGTACAACAACCCTATAAGAGAGATATCATGATTTCAGTTTCATAGTCAAAAATCTGTTTTTTTGAAGCTAGACTTGCCCAATGTCACTGGCAAGGGAAAGAGATGATAGTTGATCTCAAGTCCAGCTGACTCAAAAGCCCAGGCTTGTGAACACATCAGAATACAGAAGAGGGGGGAACGGTGTGGTATGAGGTTCAAAAAGCAAAATTTGGCCAGGCGCAGTGGTTCATGCCTATAATTCCAGCACTTTGGGAGGTCTAGGTGGAAGGATTATTTGAGGCCAGGGGTTCAAGACCAGCCTGAGCAACATAGTGAGACCCCATCTTTACAAAAAAAAAAAAAATACAAAACTTAGCTAAGCTTGGTGGCGTACCCTGTATTCCTAGCTATCAGGAGGCTGAGGTGGGAGGGTTGCTTGAGCCCATGAGTTCGAAGTTGCTGTGAGCTATAATCACCTCATTGCACTCCAGCCTGAGTGACGGAGTAAGATGCAGTCGCTTAAAATAATAATAATAATAAAAGCAATTTTTAACTCAGTGGGCAGGAGACAGATTTCAGCTTAATTTGAGAAATAACTTTATAGATGCTGAAAATACTACGGGCTGTCTCAGGAGATTGTGACTTCCTCAATGTTTAAGAAATTTAAGTAGGATGTGGAGGATTAATTCTGGAAAGGACGTCTATATTATGTGGAAGTTTCACCAGATTAATTCTGAGATGTCTTTCAAGTCTAATTTCTATGACTGTAAAATATTTCTTCTTCTGCTTGGAGGTGACAAAATCTTTCTTGCCCAGGGGCTATAACACTTCAAATGATTAGCCAGAATTATGCTTGGCAAAAACCTTACCGATACCAAGCAATAGGAAAGCAAGCCTAGGTGACTAGGAATGTCCCTCCTTGGGCATGGGAATATAAATGTACCATATTCTTAGTGCTGTTTCCTCCTTTCTACTTATCCCTGTTAATATCCCTTCTGTTCCTACCTCATCCTCAAACCTTTAATGGAATATAGGCTGAAAGGAGTCCATTTTGCTTAGATTTTCTCAGGCTAAATACTGAGGACTGCAGTGCTACCTGATTAACTTAAAACTTTTTATAAGTACAATGCTTTTGATGACTTTGATGGAGTTGAACAGATTTCAGAGAACACTGCTTAGATGAGAAATAAGCTCTGGCTGGCTTCCATGTGAATGTTACCCTTTATGAAAATTGTTCCTGGCTAAGTTTTTCTGGTGCAATAAAGTCCCAAGCAGATCTAAGCCAAAGCCTACTTATTTGTACTTTCAGAAATGGTAGAGCACAGTGACAATCTGGCTCTTCCCAGTGTTTTGACACATGAGAGATAGATTGATATACTACAAGTTACCAATATAAAAGCTTAGCGCAGAGATATTTTGGATTTGTTGAAGACCTATAATTGAGTCTAGTGTATATAAACCTAAAATCTTTAGTCTGCATTTTCCAATTTACTTGAACAAAAATTTTGAAACCCGTCAATTTATAAGAACAAAAATATCCTGGCATTAGGATATGGAAATGATGCCACTGACCTTGTTTTACTAGGAGTGAGTACAGCCTTCTTTATTATCTTTATCATTGTTATTGTCATTGTCATTATCATCATCGTCGTCATCAAAAGTGTTCACCAACAGCTCAGTGCAGAGCACTGTTATATATAAGTTGGCTTTTGCTGCTTAACAAAGTATCCCAAAACATTGACTTAAAATAACAAAATTGATTAGCTCATGGTTGTATGGGTTAGCAATTTGAATGGGGTCATATGGGTGATTCTTCCACTGGTCTCATCTGAACCCACTCATGATTCTGCACTCAGCCGATGGTCCATGGTCCACATACCTGCCTGGCATTTCACTGGCTGTTGACTGGACTAGCACTTGAATGGCTGTGCTAGCTCAGGCTTACTTACATGATGGTGGTCTCATAGTCAAGTTTCTCCTTCTGCTGCATGTGCTAATGTGAATTGGCCAAAGCAAGTCACAGGGCCAACCCAGATTTGAGGGATAGAAAAATATACTCCACCTTTTGGTAAGAATATCTTCAAAGTCACATTGCAAGAGCGGATTCAGGGAGGGAAAGGATTTTTGGCTGTTTTTACATCCTTGTCCTTACAGGTCTTACAATGTCATTATGGAGATAGAACAGAGGTATGAACAGATAACCAGCTGCCCTAAGTATTTGTGCCTAAGGTAGAACGTAGGAAGAGATCAGTGAAGTCTGAATTGCTTCACAGAGAATGTGGGATTTAATGTAGAAGAGGGAAGAGCATTGTAAACACAGAGAAAGGAGCAGAGATACTGTATCAATTTTCTACTGCTGGCATAACAAATTGCCAGGAACTTGGTGGCTTAAAATAACACCAATTTATTATTTTACAGTTCAGTAGATCAGAAAGCTAAAATAAAAATTTTGGAAGGCTAGGTTCCTCTCTGGAGGCTAAAGTGGTGAATCCATTGCTTCTTCATTTGAGTTGAGAATTTATCCCCTTGCAACTGTAGGACTCAGGTCTATGTTGTTTTTTTTTAAAATTTATTTATTTATTTATTTATTTTTTATTATTTATTCTTATTATACTTTAGGTTTTAGGGTACATGTGCACAATGTGCAGGTTAGTTACATATGTATACATGTGCCATGCTGGTGCACTGCACCCACTAACTCGTCATCCAGCATTAGGTATATCTCCCAATGCTATCCCTCCCCCCTCCCCCCACCCCTCAACAGTCCCCAGAGTGTGATGTTCCCCTTCCTGTGTCCATGTGTTCTCATCGTTCAATTCCCACCTATGAGTGAGAATATGCAGTGTTTGGTTTTCTGTTCTTGCGATAGTTTACTGAGAATGATGATTTCCAATTTCATCCATGTCCCTACAAAGGACATGAACTCATCATTTTTTATGGCTGCATAGTATTCCATGGTGTATACGTGCCACATTTTCTTAATCCAGTCTATCATTGTTGGACATTTGGGTTGGTTCCAAGTCTTTGCTATTGTGACTAATGCCGCAATAAACATACGTGTGCATGTGTCTTTATAGCAGCATGATTTATAGTCCTTTGGGTATATACCCAGTAATGGGATGGCTGGGTCAAATGGAATTTCTAGTTCTAGATCCCTGAGGAATCGCCACACTGACTTCCACAAGGGTTGAACTAGTTTACAGTCCCACCAGCAGTGTAAAAGTATTCCTATTTCTCCACATCCTCTCCAGCACCTGTTGTTTCCTGACTTTTTTATGATTGCCATTCTAACCGATGTGAGATGGTATCTCATTGTGGTTTTGATTTGCATTTCTCTGATGGCCAGTGATGGTGAGCATTTTTTCATGTGTTTTTTGGCCGCATAAATGTCTTCTTTTGAGAAGTGTCTGTTCATGTCCTTTGCCCACTTTTTGATGGGGTTGCTTGTTTTTTTCTTGCAAATTTGTTTGAGTTCATTGTGATTCTGGATATTAGCCCTTTGTCAGATGAGTAGGTTGTGAAAATTTTCTCCCATTTTGTAGGTTGCGTGTTCACTCTGATGGTAGTTTCTTTTGCTGTGCAGAAGCTCTTTAGTTTAATTAGATCCCATTTCTCAATTTTGGCTTTTGTTGCCGTTGCTTTTGGTGTTTTAGACATGAATGGTAATGCCTAGGTTTTCTTCTAGGGTTTTTATGGTTTTAGGTCTAACATTTAAGTCTTTAATCCATCTTGAATTGATTTTTGTATAAGGTGTAAGGAAGGGATCCAGTTTCAGCTTTCTACATATGGCTAGCCAGTTTTCCCAGCACCATTTATTAAATAGGGAATCCTTTCCCCATTGCTTGTTTTTTTCAGCTATGTCAAAGATCAGATAGTTGTAGATATGCGGCGTTATTTCTGAGGGCTCTGTTCTGTTCCTTTGATCTATATCTCTGTTTTAGTACCAGTACCATGCTGTTTTGGTTACTGTAGCCTTGTAGTATAGTTTGAAGTCAGGTAGTGTGATGCCTCCAGCTTTGTTCTTTTGGCTTAGGATTGACTTGGCGATGCGGGCTCTTTTTTGGCTCCATATGAAGTTTGAAGTAGTTTTTTCCAATTCTGTGAATAAAGTCATTGGTAGCTTGATGGGGATGGCATTGAATCTGTAAATTACCTTGGGCAGTATGGCCATTTTCACAATATTGATTCTTCCTACCCATGAGCATGGAATGTTCTTCCATTTGTTTGTATCCTCTTTTATTTCATTGAGCAGTGGTTTGTAGTTCTCCTTGAAGAGGTCCTTCACATCCCTTGTAAGTTGGATTCCTAGGTATTTTATTCTCTTTGAAGCAATTATGAATGGGAGTTCACTCATGATTTGGCTCTCTGTTTGTCTGTTATTGGTGTATAAGAATGCTTGTGATTTTTGCACATTGATTTTGTATCTTGAGACTTTGCTGAAGTTGCTTATCAGCTTAAGGAGATTTTGGGCTGAGACGATGGGGTTTTCTAGATATACAATCATGTCATCTGCAAACAGGGACAATTTGACTTCCTCTTTTCCTAATTGAATACCCTTTATTTCCTTCTCCTGTCTAATTGCCCTGGCCAGAACTTCCAACACTATGTTGAATAGGAGTGGTGAGAGAGGGCATCCCTGTCTTGTGCCAGTTTTCAAAGGGAATGCTTCCAGTTTTTGCCCATTCAGTATGATATTGGCTGTGGGTTTGTCATAGATAGCTCTTATTATTTTGAGATACGTCCCATCAATACCTAATTTATTGAGAGTTTTTAGCATGAAGCGTTGTTGAATTTTGTCAAAGGCCTTTTCTGCATCTATTGAGATAATCATGTGGTTTTTTTCTTTGGTTCTGTTTATATGCTGGATTACATTTATTGATTTGCGTATATTGAACCAGCCTTGCATCCCTGGGATGAAGCCCACTTGATCATGGTGGATAAGCTTTTTGATGTGCTGCTGGATTTGGTTTGCCAGTATTTTATTGAGGATTTTTGCATCAATGTTCATCAAGGATATTGGTCTAAAATTCTCTTTTTTGGTTGTGTCTCTGCCCAGCTTTGGTATCAGGATGATGCTGGACTCATAAAATGAGTTAGGGAGGATTCCCTCTTTTTCTATTGATTGGAATAGTTTCAGAAGGAATGGTACCAGTTCCTCCTTGTACCTCTGGTAGAATTCGGCTGTGAATCCATCTGGTCCTGGACTTTTTTTGGTTGGTAAGCTATTGATTATTGCCACAATTTCAGCTCCTGTTATTGGTCTATTCAGAGATTCAACTTCTTCCTGGTTTAGTCTTGGCAGAGTGTATGTGTCGAGGAATTTATCCATTTCTTCTAGATTTTCTAGTTTATTTGCGTAGGGTGTTTGTAGTATTCTCTGATGGTAGTTTGTATTTCTGTGGGATTGGTGGTGATATCCCCTTTATCATTTTTTATTGCATCTATTTGATTCTTCTCTCTTTTTTTCTTTATTAATCTTGCTAGCGGTCTATCAATTTTGTTGATCCTTTCAAAAAACCAGCTCCTGGATTCATTAATTTTTTGAAGGGTTTTTTTGTGTCTCTATTTCCTTCAGTTCTGCTCTGATTTTAGTTATTTCTTGCCTTCTGCTAGCTTTTGAATATGTTTGCTCTTGCTTTTCTAGTTCTTTTAATTGTGATGTTAGGGTGTCAATTTTGGATGTTTCCTGCTTTCTCTTGTGGGCATTCAGTGCTATAAATTTCCCTCTACACACTGCTTTGAATGCATCCCAGAGATTCTGGTATGTTGTGTCTTGGTTCTCGTTGGTTTCAAAGAACATCTTTATTTCTGCCTTCATTTCGTTATGTACCCAGTAGTCATTCAGGAGCAGGTTGTTCAGTTTCCATGTAGTTGAGTGGTTTTGAGTGAGATTCTTAATCCTGAGTTCTAGCTTGATTGCACTGTGATCTGAGAGATAGTTTGTTATAATTTCTGTTCTTTTACATTTACTGAGGAGAGCTTTACTTCCAACTATGTGGTCAATTTTGGAATAGGTGTGGTGTGGTGCTGAAAAGAATGTATATTCTGTTGATTTGGGGTTGAGAGTTCTGTAGATGTCTATTAGGTCTGCTTGGTGCAGAGCTGAGTTCAATTCCTGGGTATCCTTGTTGACTTTCTGTCTTGTTGATCTGTCTAATGTTGACAGTGGGGTGTTAAAGTCTCCCATTATTAATGTGTGGGAGTCTAAGTCTCTTTGTAGGTCACTCAGGAATTGCTTTATGAATCTGGGTGCTCCTGTATTGGGTGCATATATATTTAGGATAGTCAGCTCTTCTTGTTGAATTAATCCCTTTACCATTATGTAATGGCCTTCTTTGTCTCTTTTGATCTTTGTTGGTTTAAAGTCCATTTTATCAGAGACTAGGATTGCAACCCCTGCCTTTTTTTGTTCTCCATTTGCTTGGTAGATCTTCCTCCATCCTTTTATTTTGAGCCTATGTGTGTCTCTGCACATGAGATGGGTTTCCTGAATACAGCATACTGATGGGTCTTGACTCTTTATCCAATTTGCCAGTCTGTGTCTTTTAATTGGAGCATTTAGTCCATTTACATTTAAAGTTAATATTGTTATGTGTGAATTTGATCCTGTCATTATGATGTTAGCTGGTTATTTTGCTTGTTAGTTGATGCAGTCTCTTCCTAGTCTCGATGGTCTTTACATTTTGGCATGATTTTGCAGCGGCTGGTAGCGGTTGTGCCTTTCCATGTTTAGGGCTTCCTTCAGGAGCTCTCTTAGGGCAGGCCTGGTGGTGACAAAATCTCTCAGCATTTGCTTGTCTGTAAAGTATTTTATTTCTCCTTCACTTATGAAGCTTAGTTTGGCTGGATATGAAATTCTGGGTTGAAAATTCTTTTGTTTAAGAATGTTGAATATTGGCCCCCACTCTCTTCTGGCTTGTAGAGTTTCTGCCGAGAGATCCGCTGTTAGTCTGATGGGCTTCCCTTTGAGGGTAACCCGACGTTTCTCTCTGGCTGCCCTTAACATTTTTTCCTTCATTTCAACTTTGGTGAATCTGACAATTATGTGTCTTGGAGTTGCTCTTCTCGAGGAGTATCTTTGTGGAGTTCTCTGTATTTCCTGAATCTGAATGTTGGCCTGCCTTGCTAGATTGGGGAAGTTCTCCTGGATAATATCCTGCAGAGTGTTTCCATTCTCCCCGTCACTTTCAGGTCCACCAATCAGACATAGATTTGGTCTTTTCACATAGTCCCATATTTCTTGGAGGCTTTGCTCATTTCTTTTTATTCTTTTTTCTCTAAACTTCCCTTCTCGCTTCATTTCATTCATTTCATCTTCCATCACTGATACCCTTTCTTCCATTTGATCGCATAGGCTCCTGAGGCTTCTGCATTCTTCACGTAGTTCTTGAGCCTTGGTTTTCAGCTCCATCAGCTCCCTTAAGCACTTCTCTGTATTGGTTATTCTAGTTATACATTCTTCTAAATTTTTTTCAAAGTTTTCAACTTCTTTGCCTTTGGTTTGAATATCCTCCCGTAGCTTGGAGTAATTTGATCGTCTGAAGCTTTCTTCTCTCAGCTCATCAAAGTCATTCTCCATCCAGCTTTGATCCATTGCTGGTGAGGAACTGCGTTCCTTTGGAGGAGGAGAGGCGCTCTGCTTTTTAGAGTTTCTAGTTTTTCTGCTCTGTTTTTTCCCCATCTTTGTGGTTTTATCTACTTTTGGTCTTTGATGATGGTGATGTACAGATGGGTTTTTGGTGTGGATGTCTTTTCTGTTAGTTTTCCTTCTAACAGACAGGACCCTCAGCTGCAGGTCTGTTGGAGTACCTGGCCAGCCGTGTGAGGAGTCAGTCAGCCCCCGCTGGTGGGTGCCTCCCAGTTAGGCTGCTCGGGGGTCAGGGGTCAGGGACCCACTTGAGGAGGCAGTCAGCCCATTCTCAGATCTCCAGCTGCTTGCTGGGAAAACCACTGCTCTCCTCAAAGCTGTCAGACAGGGACATTTAAGTCTGCAGAGGTTACTGCTGTCTTTTTGTTTGTCTGTGCCCTGCCCCCAAAGGTGGAGCCTACAGAGGCAGGCAGGCCTCCTTGAGCTGTGGTGGGCTCCACCCAGTTCGAGCTTCCAGGCTGCTTTGTTTACCTAAGTGAGCCTGGGCAATGGCGGGCGCCCCTCCCCCAGCCTCGCTGCCGCCTTGCAGTTTGATCTCAGACTGCTGTGCTAGCAATCAGCGAGACTCCGTGGGCATAGGACCCTCTGAGCCAGGTGCGGGATACAATCTCCTGGTGTGCTGTTTTTTAAGACCATCGGAAAAGCGCAGTATTCGGGTGGGAGTGACCCGATTTTCCAGGTGCCGTCTGTCACACCTTTCTTTGACTGGGAAAGGGAACTCCCTGACCCCTTGCACTTCCCGAGTGAGGCAATGCCTCGCCCTTCTTTGGCTCGGGCACGGTGCGCGCACCCACTGACCTGCGCCCACTGTCTGGCACTCCCTAGTGAGATGAACCAGGTATCTCAGATGAAAATGCAGAAATCACCCATCTTCTGCATTGCTCACGCTGGGAGCTGTAGACCGGAGCTGTTCCTATTCAGCCATCTTGGCTCCTCCCCCCAGGTCTATGGTTTTTTTGCTATTAACTAAGAACCATTCCGAGCTCTAGTGGTGCTTTAATTGCTGTGCTTTTGAGATCTTACTAAAAAAAATCTTTGCTCAGACCAATGTCCTAGAGTGTTTTACCAATGTTTTCTTCTAGTAGTTTCATAGTTTGAGGTCTTAGATTTGATCATTTAATCCATTTTGATGTGATTGTTACATGCAGCAAGAGATGGGGTCTAGTTTTATCCTTCTGCATATGGATATCCAGTTTCCCCAGCACCATATGATACTGCCCTTGGCCAGTCACTGTGGCTCACGCCTGTAATCCCAGCACTTTGGGAGGCTGAGGCAGGCGATCACAAGGTCAAGAGATTGAGACCATCCTGGCCAACATGGTGAAATGCCATCTCTATTAAAAATACAAAAATTAACTGGGCATGGTGGCACATACCTGTAATCCCAGCTACTTGGGAAGATGAGTTAGGAGAATCACTTGAATCCAGGAGGCAGAGGTTGCAGTGAGCCAAGATCGTGCCATTGCACTCCAACCTGGTTGACAAGAGTGAAACTCCTTCTCAAAAAAAAAAGACTGTCCTTTTCCCAATGTATGTTTTTGATGCCTTTGTCAAAAATGAGTTGGCTGTAAATGCATAAATTTATTTCTGGATTCTCTATCCTGATCCATTGGTGTATGTGTCTGTTTTCATGCCAGTACCAAACTGTTTTGGTTACTATAGCTTTGTAGTATAATTTGAAGTCAGGTAATGTGATCAGTTTTGTTTTTTGGTTAGGACTGCTTTGGCTGTTCTAGGTCTTTTGTGGTTCCATAAAAATTTTAGAATAATTTTTTCTACTTCTGTGAAGAATGTCATTGGCATTTGATAGGGATTGCATTAAGTCTGTAGATTGCTTTGGGTAGTATGAACATGTTAACAATATTGATTCATCCAATCCATGAACATGGGATATCTTTCCATTGATTTGTGTCCTCTTCAGTCTTTCTCTCTTTCTTTCTTTCTCTTTCTCTTTCTTTCTTTTCTCTTTCTTTCTTTCCTTTCCTTTCCTTCCTTCTTTCTTTCTCTCTCTCTTTCCCTCCTTCCTTCCTTCCTTCCTCTTTTCTTTTCTCTCTTTTTCTTAGATAGGGTCTCACTCTGTCACCCAGGCTGGAGTGCAATGGCAGGATCATGGCTCACTGCAGCCTAGACCTCCTGGGCTCAAGCAATCCCCCCACTTCAACATGCTGAGTAGCTGGGACTAAAGGTGCATGCCACTACACTTGCTTAATTTTAAATTTTTTGTAGAGATGGAGTTTCACTGTATTGCCTAGGCTGGTCTTGAACTTCTGGGCTCAGTTGATCTTCCTGACTTGGCCTACTAAAGTGTTGAGATTATAGGCATGAGCCACTGCACCCAGCCTCTTCAATTTCTTTAATCAATGTCTTATAGTTTTTCTTATAGAGATCTTTCACTCTTTAACTCTTTTCTGTTTAGAAAAAAAGTGCAGCTTGCTGCCAGCACTCTCTTAATTTTACATAAACACTCTCTTTGAGGCTGAAGCAAATTGGACTGATTTTCAATGTGAAAATAAAATATAAAAACTGTTCTTGGAGTTATTTCTAAACATAACTAACATCAGAATTGTCTATTTTGAAAAAATCAGATTCATCAGGTGAATCTTCAACCAACAACTGTTCGAGAATAGTGTTAACATCATGTGTAGGAATGCTAGTTTTTCTAGGATTTGACATTTGCAGTAATTGAGAATTACTATCTTTTGTAAATGGATATACTACTACCAAAACCAGAATGCTATAAATAGAACGATATCTTTTGTTTCCAAATTTGATATGCTAGAGTGATGCAAAATAATAATAAAAGAGACATTTTGTGGCAAAGTTATCTCAGGGTAAACACTGCAGCCACATACACCACCAGCAAGTATTCTCAGGGTAAATGAAAAAAAGTTAAATACGTTTATTTATAAATAGTTTATTTGTTGATATTATAAATGGGATTAATTTCTGGGTTTCTTTTCCAGATTGTTTGCTCTTGGCATACGGAAGTGCTACTGATTTCTGTATGTTGATTTTGTATCTTGCAACTTTACTGACTTTATCAATTCTCACAGTTTTTTGGTAGAGTCTTGAGGTTTTTCTAAATATAAGGTCATGTCGTCTGTAAACAAGGATAATTTTATATCTTACTTTCCAATTTGGATGCCCTTTATTTCTTTCTCTTGTCTAAATGGTCTGGCTAGGACTTCAAGTACTATGTTGAATAAAAGCAGTGAATGTGGGCATCATTGTCTTGCTCCAGATCTTAGAGGAAAAGCTTTCAGTTTTTCCCCATTCAGTATGGTGCCAGCTGTGAATTTGCTGTATATGGCTTTTATTATGTTGAGGTATATTCCTTTTATACCCAGTTTGATGAGAGTTTTTATTACGAAGGGATGTTGAATTTTATCAAATGCTTTTTCAGCATCTATTAAAACAATAATATGGTTTATGTTCTTCATTCTATTGATGTGATGTATCACGTTTATGATTTGCATATGTTGAACCACCCTTGCATGCGTGGAATAAATCTCACTTGGTCATGATGAATGGTCTTTAAAATATGTTGTTGAATTTGGTTTGCTAGTATTTTTGTGGATGATTTTTGAAGCTAAGTTCATTAGAGATATTGGTCTGTGGTTTTCTTTTTTTGTTGTGTCTGTCTTATTTTGGTATCAAGGTAATACTGGCCTTGTAGACTGGGTCTGGAAGCATCCTCTCCTCCTTGATTTGTTGGATTGGTTTGAGTTGGGATTGGTATTAGTTTTTCTTTAAATGTTTGATAGAATTCAGCAGTGAGGCCATCATGTCCCGGGCTTTTCTTTAATTGGAGGCTTTTTATTATTGCTTCTATCTTGTTACTTGTTATTGGTCTATTAAGGGTTTGGATTACTTCATGATTCAGTCATGTTATGTTATATGTATCTAGGAATTTATCAATTTCTTCTAGGTTTTCCAATTTATTGGCATAGAATTGCTCATAATATTCTCTAATGAGCCTTTAAATTTCTGTGGTATCAGTTGTAATGTCTCCTTTTTCATCTCTTATTTTATTTTTTTGGGTTCTCTCTCTCTCTCTTTTTTTTCTTAGTTAGCCTGGCTAAAGTTGTCAATTTTGTTTATCTTTTCAAAAAAACAACTTTTGTTTCATTAATCTTTTGTCATGTTTTTGTAGTCTCAGTTCATTTATATATGACTGATCTTTATTATTTCTTTTCTACTAATGTTGGGTTTCATTTGCTCTTGCTTTTCAAATTCTTTAAGATGTATCATTAAGTTGTTTATTTGAAGTTTTTCTACTTTTTTGATGTAGGTGATTATTGCTATAAACTTCCCTGTTAGTGCTACTTTAGCTGTATCCCATAGATTTTGGTATGTTTTGTTATCATTTTCTTTTGTTTCAAGAAATTCTTACATTTCCTTCTTAATTACTTCATTGACTTTTTGGCCATTCAAGAGCATATTATTTAATTCTCCATGTGTTTGTATAGTTTCCAAAGTTCATCTTGTTTTTGATTTCCACTATATGTTATTCCACTTGTTTCCAGTTGTTTTTGTCCCACTATAAAAACAAGTTTCCACTTGTTTTTATTCCACTATGGTCAGAAAAGATACTTGATACAATTTCAATTTTTTTTTTGTTTTTTGAGACTTGTTTTGTGGCCTAGCATATGGTCTATTCTTGGGAATATTTCATGTACTGAGCAGAAGAATGTGTATTTTGCAGCTGTTGAATGTTCTGTAAATGTCTGTTTGGTCCCTTTGGTCTATAGAGCAGATTAAGTCTGATGTTTCTTTGTTGATTTATTCTATCTAGTTGAACTGTCCAATGATAAACGTGGGGTATCGAAGTCCCTAGCTATTGTTATTGGCATCTATCTCTCTCATTAGCTCTAAATGTATTTGGGTGCTCCATTGTTGGGTGCATATATATTTACAATTGTCATATATTTGTGCTAAATTAACCACTTTTCATTTTATAATTATAAAATAGCCTTCTTTGTCTCTTTTTATAGTTTTTTTATCAAAATCTGTTTTATATGATATAAATACAGCTACTCCTGCTTGTTTTGCATGAAATACATTTTTCCATTTCTTCTTTTTCAGTCTATGTGTGTCTTTACAGATGAAGTGTTTCTTGTAAGCAACACATAGTTAGGTCTTTTTTTTTTTTAATTTTTTTATTTCCATAGGTTTTTGAGGAACAGGTGGTATTTGGTTACATGAGTAAGTTCTTTAGTGGTGATTTCTGAAATTTTGGTGCACCCATCACCCAAGCAGTATACACTGAACTCAATCTGTAGTCTTGTATCCCTCACCCCACTCCCACCCTTTCCCCAGAGTCCACAAAGTCCATTGTATCATTCTTATGCCTTTGCATCCTTATAACTTAGCTCCCACTTATGAGTGAGAACATAAGATGTTTGGTTTTCCATTCCTGAGTTACTTCACTTAGAATAATAGTCTCTAGTTCCATGCAAGTTGCTGCAAATGCCATTAATTTGTTCCTTTTTATGGATGAGTAGTATGCTATCATTCATCTATCTATCTATCTATCTATCTATCCATCCGTCTATCAATCTATCTATCATCTATCTATATCTATATCTATCTATCTATCTATCTATAACAATTTCTTTATCCACTCATTGAAATGGGCATTTGGATTGGTTCCATATTTTTGCAATTGCTAATTGTGCTGCTATAAACATGCATATGCAGGTATCTTTTTTGTATAATGACTTCTTTTCCTCTGGGTAGACACCCGGTAGAGGGATTACTGGATCAGATGGTAGTTCTACTTTTAGATCTTTAAGGAAACTCCACACTGTTTTTCATGGTGGTTGTACTAGTTTACATTCCCATCAGCACTGTAGAAGTGTTCCCTTTTTACTGCATCCGTGCCAATATCTATTATTTTTTGATTTTTGATTATGGCCATCCTTGCAGGAGTAAGGTGGTATCACATTGTGGTTTTGATCTGCATTTCTCTGATCATTAGTGTTGCTGAGCATCATATATTTGTTGGCCATTTGTATATCTTCTTTTGAGAATTGCTTATTCATGTCATTAGCCCACTTTTTGATGGGATTGTTTGTTTTTTTTCTTGCTAATTTGTTTGAGTTCCTTGCAGATTCTGGATATTAGCCCTTTGTTGGATGTATTGATTGCAAAGATTATCTCCCACTGGGTCCTCATCTCTCACTTTATAAAAAAATCAACTCAAGATGGATCAAGGGCTTAAATCTAAGACCTGAAACTATAAAAATTCTGGAAGATAACATTGGAAAACCCCTTCTAGACATTGGCTTAGGCAAAGACTTCATGACTAAGAACCCAAAAGCAAATGCAACAAAAACTGAGATAAATAGGTGGGACTTAATTAAACTAAGAGCTTCTGTCCAGCAAAAGGAATAGTCAGCAGAGTAAACAGGTCTTATTTTTTATCCATTTAGCCACTCTGTTTTTTGATTGAAGGATTCAGCCCTTTTACATTCAATACTATTATTGATAGGTAAGGACTTATTACTGCTGTTTTATTATTTGTTTTCCAGTTGTTTTGTTGGTCCCCTTTTCCTTGATTCTTTTCTTCCTGTCTTCCTTTGTGTTAAAGTGATTGTGTCTGGTAGTATGTTTAATTTCTTGTTTTTCAGTCTTTGTGTATCTATTACAGCCTTCTATTTTGTGATTATCATGAGATTTATAATAATATCTTATAGTAAATGAATTTAAACAGATGACAACTCTACTGTTATCAAAAAAAGAAGGAAAACATCTCAAACTAGTAAAGATAAAACTAAAAAACGACATAAACTACATTTTAACTTCATCCCCTCAACATTTGGACATTATGTTGTCTCTCTTTATAACTTTTTATATTGCCAGTTTCTTTAAAAAGTATTGTAGTTATTTTTGATAGGTTTGTCTATAGTTTTCCTACTAAGATATGAATGATTTATACATCATAATCACAGTGTTGGATTAGTCTGTATTTGTCTATGTACTCACTTTTCCCAGTGAGTTTTGTACCTTCAGATGATTTCTTGTTGCTTGTTAACATATTTTTCTTTCAGATTGAATAACTTTCATTAGCATTTCTTGTAAGACAGGTCTGGTGTTGATGAAATTCTCAGCTTTTGTTCATCTGGGAAAGTCTTTATTCTTCTTTTATTTTTTAGGGATAATTTTGCTGGACATAATATTCCATGTTGGACATTTTTGTCCTTCAGCACTTTGAATATGTCATCACATTCCCTCCTGGCCTGTAAGATTTCCACTGGGAGGTCCACTGCCACACATATCAGAGATCCTTTGTGTGTTATCTTTCTTTTCTCTTGCTGCTTTTAGAATGCTGTATTTATCCTTGACTTTCAAGAGTAGCCCTCCTTGGGTTGAATCTTCTTGGTGTTCTTTGACCTTCTTGTACCCGAATATTCATATCTTTCTCTAGGTTTGAAAAACTCTCTGTTATTATTTCTTTGAATAAACTTTCTACTCCAATCTCTCTGCATCTTCTTTAAGGCAATAACTCTTATATTTGTCTTGCTGAGGCTAATTTTAGATCTTGTAGGAGTTCTTCATTCTCCTTTGACTGTGTATTTTCACATAGCCTGTCTTTGACTTCACTAGTTCTTTCTTCTGCTTGGTCACTTCTGCTATTGAGAGACTCTGGTGAACTTTTCAGTTTGCCAATTGAGTTTTTTAGCTCCAGAATTTCTGCTTGATTTTTAAAAAATTATTTCAGTCTCTTTGTTAAATTTCTCTGATGAAATTCTGAATTCCTTCTCTTATCTTCCTTATGTTAAAATTTGTTACATTTCCTCAAGACATCTTTTTTGAATTCTCTGCCTGAGGGTTCACATATCTCTGGCACTAACTTTGCTTTGTGTGGACATATTTTCCTGGATGTTCTTGATGGTTATGGACATTTTTCAATGTCTAGGAATTGAAGAGTTAGTATTTATTCCAATCTTTGCAGTCTGGGCTTGTTTATACCCCTCCTTTTTAAAAGGATTTTCCAAGAATTCAAATGGGATTGAGTATTGTGACCTAAACCTATGGTCACTTTAATCATTGTAGTAACAGGAAGTGCCCTAAGCCCAAGAATGCTGTGATTCTTGCAGATTCCTAGATACACAGCCTTTGTGGACTTGGTGAAGATAACAAATAATTCCCTGGGCTACCTGGCAAAGTCTCTTGCTCTTTTTCCTCTTTTCCCCAATCTGAAGGGATTTTTCTCAGCACTGGACTGCCTGGAGTTGAGGATAGGTGACTTGGGCACTTCCATGGCTACCACAGCTGGCACATTGCTGGGTCACAGCTGATGCCCATAGCCTTCCAGATCAGCACAGTACTGGGGGTTGTCCAAAGCCTGTGGTCATTACTGTCTGGCTGCTGCTGATGTTTATTCAAGGCCCAAGGCCATTTTAGTCAGCAGGTGGTGAATCCTTCCAGGACTGGGTCTGTCCCACCAGAGCTGTGGATTCCTTTCCAGCTCAGGGTGGGTCCAGAAATGCCATCCAGGAGCAAAGGCCTGGAATAGGTGGCTTCAGGAATCTGCCTGGTACTTTATTTTACTGAGGCTTAGCTGGTATCCAAGTTTCAAGACACAGTTCTCTGTATTCTTTCCTCTCCTTCTCCCAAGTGGAATGAGTCTCTCCCTGAGCTGTACTGCTTGGAGTTGGGGAAAGTGTGATGCACACAGGCATTCCTATGGCCACTGGAGCTGGTATCACACTGGGTTGCATCCCAAGCTTCCTGCATCTAAGACCAGTGCAGCACCATGGCTTGCCCAAGGACAGCAGTCCTTATTTCCTGACTTCCATTCAAATGTATCTGGGGGCTCAGACCACTTTAGTCAGCCAGTGGTGAAGCTGACCAGGATGTGGGTTTCTCCCACTGGAGTGGAGAATTCCCGTTGGGTCCAGGGCTGGTATAAATATTCCCTTTGTGGACACTGGCAGAATTCTGCCCTATGTTATGTTTTGTTGTGACAGGGCAGTACTTAGTTCCAATGCAAAGTTCAGCACTCACTTTGCTCTCCCTTCCCTAACCATGTAGATTCTCTCTGGGCTGCACTGCCTGCAGTTGGGGAAGGGACAATGTAGACAATGTGAAGCTATCTTTCCTATCCACTCAATATCTCTTTCTTTGTTATTATGTTAAAACTAGGTACTGTGATTGCTACCCTGTTTTTTTGTTCCTATGAATGTGCTTTAATTAGTTGTTTAATTTGATGTTCCTGCAAGGGATCATTCACTGCAGAGTTCTATTTGGCCATGTTGCTCTACCTCCACAATCCTTAACCTTAATCTTAATACAAGGTCCCTTTTGTCATGTAAAGTAACATTAATACAAGGTCCTTTTTGTCATGTAAAGTAACATTCATAGGTTCTGGGTATAGGGATGAGATTTTTTTTTGGGAGCCAATATTCTGCCTACCACAGACATGGAAGCAAAATGGTAAATGTTGTGTTTGACTGGAAATTAAAATAATTATATGGAAAAAAGGGGTAGAAGGTAAGATTGCACTGATCCAACCACATTCCTTATACTTATTCCATTCTCAGGCCAATTTTATGACTGGGATTTTTAGACCTATGCTTTCTTTGATTAACCATAAAAATCTTAGAATTTCTTAGAGATTCTGAAACTTTTTCATCATATCACTATTAGTTAAGAAATGTATACCAAGTTTTACTCTTTAGTGTTTGTATTACCAAACAATATTTTTAAATAATATAAAATATGTATTGAAAAAGCTACATATTCCATCTCCAATCCCAGTCTGCCTGCATCCTGGAGAAGCTAGAATATAAACCTCCTATTATCTTTTTTAACTCCCCACTCCTGGAAGTCTCCCCACCACCAAGAAATAGAGATTCTTTCTGTGAAGTATTTCATCTGTGCTAACATCACATTTCAGCTCTTTTGTTGACACCATTTGTTAACCCAGAAAGCTCTCTAATTTGGCTTTGAACCTTTATCATCTTCAGGCCGTTACATAAATTGCATTGATTTGTGGGAGCCTATAACTCATTTTTATAGAATGCAACCATATTTACAAATATATTAAAAAAATCCTATAACTGTACAATGCCAGTTTCTTATTAACCAATTTTATTATTGAAAAACATCATATCCTTGACTAATCTCACAGTCAAATTCTGTTTTGTTCTTTTTGGACTGAGTTTCCCCTACACAAGTTCGAGTCCAGAGTGTTGTTACAAAAAACACAGAGGACCATCCTTATTCTGAGGGGAAAAAAAAAGCCTCCCAACAAAGGCTTTTTGAATCTCTGAGCTGTGGTGAAGATTGAAGGATAAATACTCTTTTTCTTAAAGTCTATCTTCCTTCCTTGTTAGGAAAAATCAGTTTTAATTTACTCTGAAATATGTAAGAACCAGAGAATTCATCTGCAGAGATGAAAATCTGAAAGCATAAAGGAATGATAATTTGCTGTAGCTAAAAGTATACCCTATCCTGATGCATTTCCATCACATGTGTTGTTAACAGTGTGTCCAGGCTTCATCTGCAAATAAAGATATCTCATCAGAGTCTGCGGTCAAGATTCAGATACAGTTGGTTTTAATGAGCTTTCCTTGTAAGTCAAATACATTTTAATGATTTCTCCATTAGACTTTCCCACAGAGACAGGAGGAGGCGTAATATATTTTTGTTATAGTTGTTTATAACAAGCCTACTATGTACCTATGTATACTGCACAATCACTGTCGCTGTCTTCAGGGACTTAGGTCTAGTAGGAGAGAGAAACATGTAACAAATAATTACACAGTTCTTTCATTACAATTCAGATAAATGACAAAATGCAAAAGTGTGATGTGCTGTGAAAATTTACAAAATGGACAACTAAATTAGTTTGAAGTGTCAGAAAAACCTTTCTGTCAAAAATAAAATCAAATAAAATTAGGAAAATTTAAACGTTTTATTGTCATAAAATAAAATAAAATATAAATCACTATCTGGGCATGTTAGTTTGTTTTGCATTGCTATAAAGGAATACCTGATACTGGGTATTTATAAAGAAAAGAGGTTTATTTGGCTCACAGTTCTATAGGCTGTACAAGCATGACACCAGCATCTACTTCTGGTAAGGCATCAGGAAGCTTACAACTGTGGAAGAAGGCAAAGGGGGAGTCAGTGTGTCACACGGCAGGAGGGGAAGCAGGAGAGGAGGGAGGTCCCAGTCTCTAATTTTAAACAACCAGATCTCACAGTAACTCATTACCACTGGGAGGGTGCCATGCCATTCATGGGGGATCCATCCCCATGACCCAAACACTTCCCACTAGGCCCCACTACCAACACTGGGAATCACATTTCAACATGATATTTTGAGGGAACAAATATCAACTAATAGAGACACCAATAGTGCAGAAAGAAAATTAGCAACTCGATCTTTTTTATGGGCATGCCATTAGATGTAAGAAATCCCATTTCCATACCATACAAAAATAATACATACAAAAATAATGGACTACTCCAAAAGCACATGAGTTTATATATTTACAGTTTCTCTTTGGTTAATTCACAGTCTTGAGTGAGGGCAATTAATTCCACAGGTTCAGCTGAACTAAATTTAGGAAGTACTCTTCTTTCTAATAATTTATGTCAGATTGTAACAGCATATCCAATTCAGTAGTTTCCTTTAGAATTTATGGCATAGTAGCCATCAACATAGATTATCAACTCTAGATTATTCAATAGTGGGTCTTGTAAACCTAATTCAGGAGTAAAATTTTGGAAAACCAATTCAACACAATAGTGAATCTCTTATTTGTCAGGTAAAAGTAATAGGGTGGGAGAGTTCAGAGAGTTACATCAAATAATATGTAGGTGTTAAGGAGCTAGAAGCAGAATCTTATACGATATTAGACTGCTAGCTGAAAAATCATGAGTATATTTAGTATTTAATAAACTTTTTATAGCATGAGGAACTTGCATACATAGTAATTTCCTTGAACAACTCTGAAGAGGATTTTATAATTCTAGTGGCTGCAGCTATTGCTATTCAACAATTTGGATATGCCTGAGCTATTGGGTCCAACTGTAGGCTGTAATAAGCCAAAGGTCTACTTTTTCCTCCATGTTCCTAAGCAAGGACACTTAAAGCCTGATTGTTTCATTCATGGACAAACAATGTGAAGAGTAACCGGGAAATCTTAAGGTGGGAGGATTTTGTAAAACCTATGTAAGTTCAGTGAAAACCTTTTAATGTTTTGTTTCACAAAGAATAGGTCTCTGAGCACTGTTTTTGGTCAACTCATAGGGTGAAGAGGCCAAGAAAGAAAAATTGGGAACCTATGACTTGCAAGATATTGAAAGTTCAGGAATACTCCGAGTTTGTTTTTAGCCACTGGTTTAGGATAATTTTGGATAGTTTTTTAAATTATTTCTTGAGATAGAAAAATTCCTTTTGCAGATAAATCATGACTGAGGGAAAGTACTACTCCTTGTAAGAGTTGGAAGTTATTTTGGGAGGCTTTATAACCCTTACAAGCTAATTGTTTCAGCTAATACAGTCGGCTCTTGGTATCCTTGGGTTCCACATCCATGGATTTAACCAACCACAGATAAAAAATGTACAGAAAAATTTGCATCTGTAGTAAACATGTACAAACTTCTTAATTGTTATTTTTCTCTAAATAATACAATATAACAACTATTTACATAGCATTTACATTGCATTAGGTATTATAAGTAATCTAGAGATGATTTAAAGTATATAGGAGGATGTGTGTAGATTATATGGCAATACTATGCCATTTTATATAAGAGACTTAAGCCTCCGATTTTGGTGCCAGAGGGAGGTCTTGGAACCACTTTTTCAGGAATACTGGGGACAACTGTACATTACATGAATTTCTGAGTCCTCTTTGAATGAAGCAAAGAAGGAAATCATCTACATATTAAACCAAGGTGGAATTTCTGGGAAATTGCAGGGTTGGTTTTTAAATCCTGATGTAAAACTGGTAAGAAGTATGAAGAGGCAGGACCTTTAATAGGTGATTGGGTTATGTGGGTTCTGCCCTCATGAATTGATTAAAGGTAAATTTCATCAATTGGTAAATCACTGAGGCATTACTGTCAAAGTATATTGTTGATTTTTCCAACAATACAATAAAGGTAAACAAATACTAATTCTCTTTGTCTATTCCATTTCTGTGAACCATTTGGATTCAGTGAGTACATTTGCCAGTAGGGAGTTTGGGTTAGATACTACAGGAAATCTTGGAATAACAATTTTATTTATATCTCTAAGATCTTATACAAGTCTTCATTCTTATCTGTGCAGTTTTTTGACAGATAACATGGGAGTAGTGCAAGGATTGGTACAAGGAATAACAAACATGTTTTATTAACTCTTCTATTATAGGAGTAAGCCCTTGTATGGCTTTAGGTTTTAAACAGTATTGAGGCAACTTAGGAAGCAATTTTGGAGGATTAATCTGAATTTTAATAGGTTTAGCACTTTTGATTTTTCTCACATCTGTAGAAGAAGATATCCAGAGTGTCAGGAATTTCAGAGACATCTATAATATCCATATTTTAATGAAATTGAGTAGTTTCCTCAGCACAATTTGGGTTTAGAAAACACATAATGTTTCAGTGTCTAATAAATCTTGACTTTCTAAGGTTGTTTCTCCTAAGGAAAATGGAATTTGACCTCTCAGTTTAGAAAGCAGGTCTCTACCTAGGGCAGTATTACCTAATAGAAAAGCATAATTTTCAGAGAAAGGGCAGAGGGTGATAGTTATGAGTTTCAGTAAAAAAACCTTTGAATTTGAGAGAGTTTCCACCATTGAGTTTTTTTTTTTATTACTCTGAAGAAGTTCTTGATTTATCATGGTGGAGTTCAAAGTGGAGAGAGTTGCTTCAGTGTCTACCTACACAGAACAAATTTCTCTATTTTTAAAATTTAGTTTCCCTTTGTTGATTTAAAGAAATTATTGGAAGTGGTTTACCTTGCAATTCCTTGGAGCCCCATTAGTATTGACAGTTATCACAGGAGTCAGAAAGTTCAGAATCTCCCTTTTGTTTCCAGTCTGATAGTCTAGATTGCTGTGTTAAGGGGTTTAATGCGTAATTCTTCCAATGTCCTATTTGCTTACAATAATGAAAAATGTCTTTATTGAAACAGTTGTTGGATAAAGGTATTTTAAAGTTAGGCTGAGGCCCCTGCAATGACTGTAATTACAAAATCATCAGTTTACTTGTCTGGTGGTTACTTTATTTGTTCTGTTTTTCCCAAAATATTTTGCTAAATATTGTAACACTGTCATGGGAGTCACTTCGCTTTCTACTTTATGTTTCTTTCATACGTCACTTATCTGTATGTGCAGCCCATTAACAAAATGGGCTGACATAGCTACTTCATCATTTTGGCCACTATGGCCAAAATGTTTAAATATTTTGTACTGTTGAAGTATTTTTTTCTAAGCAGAAACAATAATCCACAGCAGATTCATCTTTTTTTCTGTTTGCAAGATTGGTTTATGGCCTTGCTATGGTTTGAATATGGTTTGTCCCCTCTGAAACTTATGTTTCATTTTAACCCACTATTAAAGAGTACTGAGAGGCAGGAGCTTTAATAGGTGATTGGGTTATGCGGGCTCTGCCCTCATGAATTGATTAATGGGTTAATGGATTAATAGGTTATTATCGAAGTGGGTTAGTTACTATAAGAGTGGGTTTGTTATAAAAGCCAGTTTGGCCATCTCTAATGAACTCCTCACCATGTAATGCCTTGTGCCACCTCCTGACACTGCAGAAAGTTTCCACCAGCAAGAAGACTCTCTCAAGGTACACTCCCTAGACCTTGGACTTCCAAGCTTCTAGAACTGTTAGGAATATTTATTTTTTATAAATTACTCAGTCTAAGATATTCAGTTACAGCAGCAGAAAATGGACTAAGACATGGACCAATCTATTCTCATAGAAAAAGCCTCAGACATGGTTTCCTTTTAGTCTACTCTTAGAAGCATGCTTAACAGAATCTTCAAAATCTTTAATGGGATTCTTCCAATCCATTTCTTGAAGCCATTTTTGAATACCTTCAGGGCTGACTACCATGTAAACAAATTGATATAAATCAGGGATTACTGGATCATAAGCACCCAAAGGAATTTAAAATTCTTCTTTAAATTTAGTTTAGTCCCTTTTAGGGTCTGGAAAATTATGTGGCTTGGAGTTCAGCTAGAGATAAAGGTTTAAATTCTGCAGAGATTGGTACCCCAGGTTCATTAGAAAGTCTTATTTTAAAGGGCATTTTATGCTGAAACGGTTTGGAGGAAACAGCAAAGGATCAACAGTTAGTAGATTCAGAATAATTAGGTAATAGATGATATAGAGAAGCAGAGAGATTTAACAGGTGGTTCTGTTGCATCAGTAGAGTCAATCTGAATTTTGATCTTTACTTTCTCATTAGCATGCTGTAAGGATTTTTTAGAGAGGTGATTCTAGGGTCATTTTTTCTTTCAGAAGCCTCTTTATACCAATTGAAGAATGTATTACATTGTTTTGAGGAGGTTTCATATTCTCCTTTTTTCAAGGTGCCTCTAAGATAAGCTTATTTTATCTAAGTTAAAGGTTCTCCAAGTGGCTTCAGCAATTCTAAATTACCCTTAGAAAAGTTCACCCATTTTTCTGAAAAGACACAAAATCTCAGCCTATAGTTCTTAAACATGTAAGTAGCTGGAAGATTTCCAGATGCTGTGGACTGAGAGGAACTCATCCTAACCTTTGTAGTCTTTAAGATGTCAAGTAAACCCTGGAGGGTCTAGCCAAAGGAGCTACTGTTCTAGGACCCAGGGAAACAAAAATCCCTGACCTCACTTTTTGAACAGAAGAGAGCAACTTACCCGGGTTCAGACAAACCAACAGAAACAAACAAAATAACCCTTTTATGTACAACAGAAAGCTCAAATGCAGAGAGTGGTGGCATTTTGCTTTAGCAAAGAGACTGGTGTCATTTTGCCCCTGCCCTAGAGATCTGTGGAACTTTAAACTTGAGAGAGATGATTTAGGGTATCCGGCAAAGAAATTTCTAAGCAGCAAAGCATTCAAGATGTGACCTGGATTATTCTGAATGTATTCAGTTTTATGTGCTCACAAAGAGATGGTTTGAAATTGGAACTTATATTTAAAAGGGAAGCAGAGCATAAGGGTTTGGAAAATTTGCAGCCTAACCATGTGGTAGAAAAGAAAAACCCATTTTTTTTCTGTAGAGAAATTCAAGCTGGCTTCAGAAATTTGTATAAATAATAAGGAGCTGAATGTTGATAGCCAAAACAATGGGGAAAATGTCTCCAGGGCATGTCAGAGATCTTTGCAGCAGTTCTTCCTATCACAGGCTGAGAGGCCTAGGAGGGAAAAATGGTTTTATGGGCCAGGCCTAGGACCCAGCTATTCTATGCAGCCTTGGGACTTGGGGCCCTGTGTCCCAGAGGCTTCAGCTCCAGCTGTGGCTAAAAGGGGACAAGGTACAGCTCATCCATTGCTTCAGAGGATGCAAGCCCCAAGCCTTGTTGGCTACCATGTGGCGTTGGGTCTGTGGGTGTGCAGAAAATGAGTTGAGTTTTGGGAACCTCTGCCTAGATTTTAGAGGATGTATGGAAATGCCTGGATGTCCAGGGAGATGTCTGCTGCGGGGGTAGAGCCTCATGCAGAACCTATGTTAGGGCACTGTGGAAAGGAAATGCAGGGCTGGAGTCCCCTCACAGAGTCCCCAATGAGGTATTGCCTAGTTGAGCTGTGAGAAGAAAGCCACTGTCCTCCAGACCCCAGAAAGATAAATGGGAGGTGATTGGATCATGGAGGAGGTTTCCCCCATGCTGTTCTCATGAGGGAGTTTTCATGAGAGCTGATGGTTTTCAAGTGTTGCAGTTCCTGGTTCTTGGTCTCTCTCTCACCTGCCACCATGTAAGAAGATAAGACGTGCCTTGCTTCCTCTTCAGCTTGTGTCATGATTGTAAGTTTCGTGAGGCTTCCCCAGTCATGCAGAACTGTGAGTCAATTAAACCTCCTTTGTTTATATATTACCCAGTCTCAGGTAGTATCTTTATAGCAGTGTGAGAATGGACTAATACACCATTTTTACCACTTTTAGTGCTTCCATCCTAGACCAAGCCACTCTCATTTACCACCACAAAAGCCTCTTAATTGGGTTTCCTGCTATTTCCCTTAATCCCTTTACAATCCATTATCAATGTAGCACATAAAATGCTTCTTTTAACCTACAAGTTAGATCATGTCATGCCTTAGCTTAAAATTCTCTAATGGAGTTTCATCTTACTTTAAAAGCTAATTTCCTCTTTAGGACCTACATGACACCATGTGATGTGGCCACTGTTAATCTTGCTGATCTCATCTCTTATTCTCCTCCTTTGTTTCTCCACTCCACACTGGCTTCCTTACTGCTTGTCTTTGAGGTGCACTCTCACCACTCCCCTGATGTGTACAAGTAAGTACTTTTATTAGTGTCTGTATATCTTTTCTGTGTTTCTTTTATAAATATGAGCTTATATAATTCTTATTTTCTTCTCTTTCTCAAACAAAAATATATACCATATAGACTTCTCTGCACCTTGGTCTTAATTAGTCTGGTAGATCTTTTCATATCAGTATACAAAGAACTTCTTTCTTTTACAGCTGCCTGGTATTTCATTGAACAAGTAAATGTACCATAATTTATTTTATAAGTCCCCTGTTGGTGAACTCTTGAACTGTTTTCTAATAAGTTTTAATACAAACATTGATGCAATAACTTTGTACAGATACCTTTTAATATGTGTGAAGGTATACCTGTAAGACAGTTATGGGAATTGTTTGGTCAAAGGGTAAATGCATTTGTAATTTAGATAAATATTGCCAAATTGTTCTTCTCATCTGCAATGTGTGAGGCAATATATGTTTTTCCACATTCATCAACAACAAAGTGTACAGTCACTCTTGAATTGTGTCTGCCTAAATTATAACATGAATTCACAATGTAAATTTATTTGTATTTCCATCATTATAAGTGATAATACATTATGCTTAGGTGGTTAGGGGCCATATTTTTTCTCAATGTCTATACCTTTTACCCATTTTAACTTTGGATTATTGTTCAATTCCTCTCAATTTCTAGGAACTCTTTTTATATCAAGGTAATAAACCCTTGTCTGTGATATGGTCTGAAACTATATTTTCCTGAATTTGTCCTTTGTTTTTGTCTAACAGAGTTTTTTTTGTCTTGCACAGTTAAATTTATTAATTGTACATGGTGCTGTCTTATATTAATGCTGTCCGAAAGAAAAGTAATGCAAGTCACAAATGTGAGCCACATAGGAATTTAAAATATTTAAAACACCACCTTAAAAAAGTAAAAAGAAAAAGAAAAAGTAAAAAGTAAAAAGAAAAAGAAAAAGAAAAAAGTAAAAAAAAATCATTACAAGTTTTTCAGGAAAGAGTTATATGAACAATAAATGCTGAGTTTTGAAAATTCAAAACTATTTGTTTATAGCCTTTATGGCTGAAGGACAACATGGCTGGATATACAATTTTGATGTACAGTTTGTTTCTTTTGAGAGTCTTATAGGTTTTTTACTCTGTATTCTGGTGACGGATGAGAGATACAATGTCAAATGGATTTCTGTTTCTTATAAGTGACTTGACTTTTGTTTTCTTTGCCTGACTTCCAAAGGATGCTTTTTCTATATTCTTTTAAATCTTTAAAGTGTAATAATTTTATTGGAATATCTTATTGTTGACTATTCTGGATCAGTTTTCCCTTTTATGCAATTGTGATGGTTAATACTGAGTGTCAACTTGATTGGATTGAAGGATACAAAGTATTGACCCTGGGTGTGTCTGTGAGGGTGTTGCCAAAGGAGATTAACATTTGATTCAGTGGGTTGGGAAAGGCAGACCCACCCTTAATCTGGGTGGGCACAGTCTAATCAGCTGCCAGTGTGGCTAGAATATAAGCAGGCAGGAAAATATGAAAAGAGAGACTGGCCTAGCCACCCAGGCTACATCTTTCTCCTGTGCTGGATGCTTCCTGCCCTCGAACGTAGGACTCCAAATTCTTCAGTTTTGGAACTCAGACTGGCTCTCCTTGCTCCTCAGCCTGCAGAAGGCCTATTGTGGGACCTTGTGATCATGTGAGTTAATACTTAATAAAGTCCCCTATATCTATGTGTATGTGTATGTGTATGTCTATGTCTATCTCTATCTCTATCTCCATCTATCTATCTCTCTCTATCTCTATCTCTATCTCTATCTCTGTCTCATCTATTCCATTAGTTCTGTCCCTCTAGAGAACCCTGACTAATACAGACTTTGGTACCAGGAGTGGGGTTCTAGGGGAACAGAATATTAAGGATGGAGTTCTTTAATTGGTTTTGGGGTTTCTGGAGTTGGTTGCTTAATATGATTAGACCCCAAAATGCTAAGGACTCTACTAAAAGTATGGAGAACACTGATAGTCCTCGGCATGAACTGTTTAGAGAGTTACACAAAATAAATGCATTTGACACTACTGATTCATTGCTTGTGAGAGGCAAGAAGTTTAGTGACTCTAGACATTATACCTTTGACCATATGTGGAGAACCAAGGAACATAATGAAGCTGGTTGGTTACTCCTAAGTTCAGTGGACAAAGTGATGAAGGAACATGATGAACTCAGGGATTGTATCTCCTAGCTTCAGAAGCAGATATTGAGCCTCAAACCTGCTAAGATTGCACTGAGTGAGAGTCTTATCTCCTGTAGAGTAAGAGCTGAAACTGTGGAAAAACAGACAGAAGCTCTTATCTTGTGAGGAAATGATCTGCAATGAAAGGAGCATGCACAGCCTCACCAGGTGTCTATTGTTAAAAGTCAGGAAACAACAGATGCTGGAGAGGATGTGGAGAAATGGAAATGCTTTTACAATGTTGGTGGGAGCGTAAATTCATTCGACCATTGTGGAAGACAGTGCAGCGATTCCTCAAGGATCTAGAACCAGAAATACCATTTGACCCAGCAATCCCATTACTGGGTTTACACCCAAAGGATTATAAATCATTCTTTTGTAAAGACACATGTACACATATGTTTATTATTCACAGTAGCACAGACTTGGAACCAACCCAAATGCCCATCAATGATAGATTGGATAAAGAAAATGTGGCACATATACACCATGGAATACTATGCAGCCATAAAAAGGGTGAGTTCATATCGTTTGCAGAGACATGGATGAAGCTGGAAACCATCATTCTCAGCAAACTAACACAGGAACAGAAAACCAAAGACCCATGTTTGCACTCATAAGCGGGAGCTGAACAATGAGAACACATGGATACAGTGAGGGGAACATCACACACCAGGGCCTATCAGGCGGTGGGGGGCTAGGGGAGGGATAGCATTAGGAGAAATACCTAATGTAGATGACAGGTTGATGGGTGCAGCAAAAAACCACGGCACATGTATACCTATGTAGCAAACCTGCACGTTCTGCACATGCATCCCAGAACTTAAAGTATCTATATCTATATCTATATCTATATCTATATCTATATCTATATCTATATCTATAGTTTTCTACTTTATATGTATCACCATAGCAGCTGGTGCAGAGCTCAGGTGTTTAGAATATTCGTTATTTGCTAGATGACCATTATTTCTATTATCTCTACACCAGTCTTTTCAAGATGGTTTTAAAACACAAAGAAAGGTCTTTGTCTAATAGCTTTATTCAAGTGTAATTGAAATACAATAAACTGTGCACATTTAAAGTATATAAGTAGATGCATCTTGACATATTTATACACCAGTGAACCTATTACTACATCAAGATAGTGAATATTTCCATCACCTGTAAAAGATTCCCTATGCCCTTTACCTTCCTGCTTATCCCTAGGAAAACACTAATCTCCCTTTTTTCCCACCATATGTTAGATTTTTTTTTAATTTTTAGAATTTTATATAAATGGAATTATATAGTACTCTTAAAAATAATCTTCTGGTGATGAGACACATTTGGAAACTGCTAAAGAATTAACTGTAAATTTGTCTGTATTTCTAAATAGTTTTCTTTATAAAGTAACAGAAGCATTGTAAAAGGGTAAATAAATGACCCTCATAATGACTTAAAAAAAAATCTGGCTTCCTACACTCAGCATAATTATTCTGAAATTCATCTATGTTGTTGCACATATCAATAGTTTGTATTTTTTCATTTTTTTCTCTGTCTTTTTTATATTATCCATTCTATTGTAAGGATATACCACAGTTTGTTTCACCATTTACCTGTTGATAAACATTTGTGTTGTTTTCAGTTTGAGGCTTTACAAATAAAGATGCTATAGATATTAAAAAAAATGAAAAAAGATAATTGCTCAAAATCATGCAATTACATGGAAATTAAATAACCAGCTTTTGAATGACTTTTGGGTAAATAATGAAATTACAGCAGAAATAAAAAAGTTTTTTGAAACTAATGAGAACAAAGGTAACATACCAGAACCTGTGGAACACAGCTAAGGCAGTGTTAAGAGGGAAACTTATAGCACTAAACATCCACACTGAATAGTTGGAAAGATATCAGTTTAACAACCTAACATCAAAACTAAAAGAACTAGAGAACCAAGTGCAAATGAACCCCAATGCTAGCAGAAGACAAGACATAACCAAAATCAGAGCTGAATGGAAGGAAATTTAGACAAGAAAAACCAATCAAAAGATCAGCAAATATAGGAGTTGTTTTTTTTTGAAAAAATTAATAAAATAGATTGACATCTAGCTGGACTAATAAAGAAGAAAATAGAGAAGATCTAAATAAACACAATTATAAACGACAAAGAGGATATTACCAGTGACTCTACAGAAATACAAATAACCATCGGAGAATATTATGAACACTTCTATGCACACAAACTAGAAGTTCTAGAAGAAATAGATACATTTCTGGACACATACCCTCCCCAGACTGAACCAAGAAGAAATTGAATCCCTGAACAGACTAGTAATGAGCTCCAAAATTGAATCAGTAACAAATAGTCTACTAACCAAAAATGGACCAGGATCAAATGGATTCACACATAAATTCCACTACATGTATTAAGAAGAACTAGCACAGTTCCTGCTAAAACTATTCCAAAAAATTGAGGAGAAGGGACTCCTCCCCAATTCATTCTATAAGGCCAGTATCATCCTGGTAATAAAAGTTGGCAGAGACACAACAACAACAACAACAACAAAAACTTTAGGCCAATATTCTTGATGAACATTGATGCAAAAATCCTCAACAAAATACTGGAAAACCAAATCCAGCACATTAAAAAGCTTATCCATCACAATCAAGTAGGCTTTAACCCTGGGATGCAAGGTTGGTTCAACACACACAAATCAATAAATGTGACTGATCACAGAAACAGAGCTAAAAACAAAAACCACATATTATCTCAAATAGATGCAGAAAAGGCCTTTGATAAAAATTAAACCCCCCAGTCCCATTACTGGTTATATACCCAGATGAATATAAATCATTGTACCATAAAGACACATGCACACAAATGTTCACTGCAGTACCATTCACAATAGCAAAGACATAGAATCCACCTATATGCCCATCAATGACAGATTGGATAAAGAAAATGTGGTACATACACACTGTGGAATACCATGCACCCATAAAAAATGAGATAACGTCTTTTGCAGGAACATGGATGGAGCTGGAGGCTGTTATCCTTACCGAACTAATGCAGGAACAGAAAACCAAATACTGCATGTTCTCACTTATAAGTAGGAGCAAAATGATAAGAACTTATGAACACAAAAAAGGAAAAAAACAGACATTGGGGGCTACTTCAGGGAGGATGATGGAAAGAGGGAGAGGAACAGAAAAGATAACTATTGTGTTTACCTATGTAACAAACCTTCACATGTACCCCTAAACTTAAACTAAAAGCTAAAAAGTATTCAACACCCCTTCATGTTAAAAAATCTCAATAAACCAGGTATTGAAGGAACATACCTCAAAGTAATAAGAACCATCTATGATAAACCCACAGCCAACATCATACTGAATGGGCAAAAGCTGGAAGCATTTCCCTGGAAAAATGGCACAAGACAAAGATGCCCTCTCTCACCACTCCTACTCAACATAGTTATTAAAAGTCCTGGCCAGAGCAATCAGGCAAGAGAAAGAGATAAAGGGCAAATAGGAAGAGAGGAAGTCAAACTATCTGTGTTTGCATACGACATGGAATCAACCTAAATGCCCATCAATGACAGATTGAATAAAGAAAATGTGGGCCGGGCGCAGTGGCTCATGTCTGTAATCCCAGCACTTTGGGAGGCCCAGGTGGGCAGATCATGAGGTCAGGAGATGAGACCATCCTAGCTAACGTGGTGAAACCCCATCTCTACTAAAAATGCAAAAAATTAGCTGGGCATAGTGGCGGGCGCCTGGAGTCCCAGCTATTTGGAAGGCTGAGGCAGGAGAACGGCGTGAACCCGGGAGCTTGCAGTGAGCCAAGATTGAGCCATTACACTCCAGCCTGGGTGACAGAGCGAGACTCCGTCTCAAAAAAAAAAAAAAAAAAAAAAGAAAAAAAGAAAATGTGGTACATATACACCATGAAATACTATGCAGTCATAAAAAATTTATTGATTTTTGTATATCTAGAAAACTCCATAGTCTTAGCCCAAAAGCTCCTTCAAATGACTTCAGCAAAGTTTCAGGATATAAAATCAATGTACAAAAATCACTAGCATTCCTATACACCAAGAACAGTCAAGCCAAGAGGCAAATCAGGAATGCAAACCCATTCACAATTGCCACACAAAGAATTAAATATCTAGGAATACAGCTAACCAGGGAGGTGAATGATCTCTACAATGAGAATCACAAAACACTGTTCAAATAAATCAAAGAAGATACAAACAAATGGGAAAACATCTCATGCTCATGGATAGGAGGAATCAATATCACTAAAATGGCCATATGGCCCAAAGCAATTTATAGATTCAATGCTCTTCCTATCAAACTACCAATGACACTCTTCACAGAACTAGGAAAAACTACTTTAAAATTCATATGGAACCAAAAAAGAGCATGAATAGCTAAGGCAATCCTCAGTAAAAAGAACAAGGCTGGAGGCATCATGGTATCTGACTTCAAACCAGACCACAGGGCTACAATAATCAAAGCAGCATGGTACTGGTGCAAAAATAGACACATAGACCAATGGAACAGAATAAAGAGCCCAGAAATAAGGCTGCATATCTACAATCACCTTATCTTTAACAAAGCTGACAAAAACAAGCAATGGGGAAAGGACTCCCTATTCAATAAAAGATGCTGGGATAACTGGCTAGCCATACACAGAAGATTAAAACTGGACCTCTTCCTCATCCCATGTGCAAAAATCAACTCAAGATGGAATAAATACTTAAATGCAAAACCCAAAACTATAAAAATCCTGGAAGACAACCTAGGCAATACTATTCGGGACGTAGGAATGGGCAAAGATTTCATGACAAAGACACCAGAAGCAATTGCAACAAAAACAAAAATTGACAAATGGGATCTAATTAAACTAAAGAGCTTCTTCACAGCAAAAGAAACTATTAACAGTATTAACAGCGTGAGCAGACAACCTACAGAATGGGAGAAAATATTTGCAAACTGTGCATCTGACAAAGGTCTAATATCCAGCATCTGTAAGGACCTTAAATTTACAAGAGAAAAACAAACAATCCCATTAAAAAGTGGGCAAAAGATATGAACAGAGACTTCTCAAAAGAAGACATACACGCAGCCTACAAACAT
Source organism: Pongo pygmaeus (assembly GCF_028885625.2). NCBI lineage: Eukaryota > Metazoa > Chordata > Mammalia > Primates > Hominidae > Pongo > Pongo pygmaeus. Next base: position 129,428,182 of record NC_072373.2, on the reverse strand, counting down.
ATTTTTAAGAAGCTCAACATCATTGATTATTAGAGAAATGCAAATCAAAACCACAATGAGATACCATCTCACACCAAGCAGAATGGCTATTATCAAAAAGTCAAAAAATAACAGATGCTGGTGGGGTTGTGGAGTAAAAGAAATGCTTATACACTGTGGTGAAAATATAAATTAGTTCAACCATTTGGAAAGCAATGTGACGATTCCTCAGAGTTGAAAACAGAACTACCATTTGACCCAGCAATCTTATTACTGGGTATACACCCAAAGGAATATAAATTGTTCCATTATAAATACACATGCCCATGTATGTTCATTGCAGCACTATTTGTAATATCAAAGACATGGAGTCAACCTAAATGCCCATCAATGATAGACAGGATAAAGAAAATGTACATATACACCATGGAATACTATGCAGCCTGAATAGCCAAGGCAATCTGCAGTTAAAAAAAAAAGCAGAAGGCATCATGATACCTGACTTCAGGCACCATGTCTTAAAAAAGAATGAGATCATGTCTTTTGTGGAACATGGATGGAGCTAGAGGCCATTATCCTTAGCAAACTAATGGAGGAACAGAAAATTAAATACTACATGTTATCTCTTATAAGTGGGATCTAAATGATAAGAACACAGACATAAAGAGGGAAAGAACAGACACTGGGGTCTACCTGAGAGTGGAGGGTGGGAAGAGGGAATCAAGAAGTAGAGCATCAGGAAAAATAACTAATGAGTACTAGGCTTAATACCTGGGTGATAAAATAATCCATACAACAAAACCCTGTGACACAAGTTTAACTATATAACAAACCTGCACAAGGACCCCTGAACTTAAAATAAAAGGTTAAAAAAAAAAAAAAAAGGACTGAGAAAAAAGGGGAAAAAAACTCTAAAGTTAAAAAAAATATATATTTATTTACTTTTTGCTTTATTTTTTGTTTTCTTTGGGAACTCCAATTATGAGCAGGTTGAATCTTTTTGTTTGCCTTTTATAATTTTTTGTTAATATCTTTTATCTCCTTATTTCTGCATTATTCTGTATGCTTTTCCTATTTCTATCACCTGTGGCCCTTAATGTTGTGTTTATTCTCCATTGTGCTCCTTGTATTTTAGCTTTTATTTCTGTAATTATCTTTTGTTTTTTCCTTCCATTTCCTTCTTGAGTCCTGCCAATTTCTGTGTATATTCTTGTCATATTTGGTCCTTTTATCCTTGAGTTCTTATATTTCTTCTTTGTGGTATACCCTCAGACTTGTGATTGCTTCATTAAGTTTTTAAAACTTATGTTGGAATGCCAGATTATAATTTTCAATTTGTTTTATGGTAACATTTTTCTGGTAAGTTCTAATTTTCTGTAGGAAAGTTGTACTGGTATTTTCTACTTGGTTTTCTTGGTGTATGGTGATCATAATTCTTTTCTTTTTTCTCCTATTGGAACAAATTCAGTTTTCTTGGACCGTTTTAGGAGATTCCTGTGGATGGGGGTAGAGGGTGGGTTACCTTTCCAGGCTTCACTGCTCAGGGACTTCCTCTTTTGTTTCTTTATCAGGCCCAGAATGCTTCCTTTTCCTCTCAGATTTTAACCCATTTGGAGGGTGGTTCTATATTTAGTCCTGGGCTTCTCCAATTTTTTATAAACCACTGTTACCTAGGGGCAACCTTTGTCTACCCAGGTGATGCACTCACTTTTAGAAAGTGTATTTTGTTGATGTTTTTGAAACTGCCCTTTTCTGGGCTCCCACTGCCTCCAAAATTAAATCCCTGAATTACCCCGATCATGCTCCACTGCCATGTATAGCAATAGAAAAGAGAAATTTTCAGTGACTTGAATCGTGTTTAGTACACTCTCACTTGTTTATTTATATGTCCCCTTGAAATGCCATTGCATAATTCCTTCAGGTCAGAAATCATGCCCCCTTGAGGAACATGGTGGCAGCTTAATAAGTCTATTCACTTCTCTTGTTAGAAAACACACAAAGCAATAAGAACAGAGGCAAAAAAAAAAAAAAAAAAAACAAACCCTACATGCTATTTTTCAGTGAAATTAAGAGATAGAGAAAAGCTGCAAACTTCAAATTGCCTGTAAGCAGTGGGTGAGAAATTGTTGTGGGGAAGGACAAGGAATGTGGAAAGGGTGTAGCAGTAGCAGAGCTAAGAAGAACTTTGCAGCAAATTAGTTGGTGGAGTACAGGGGGTTTTGAGGATAGTGAAACTATTCTGTATAATACGGTAATGATGGACACATGTCTTTATATATTTGTCAAAACCCATAGCATGTACCAAAAAAAGGGATGAACTCTAATGTAAACTATAGACTTCAGTTAATAATAATGTATCAATATTTGTTTATCCATTGTACCAAATTTACCTTACTAGTGCAAGATGTTAATAACAGGGGAAAGTATCTGTGAGGGTAGGATGCAGGGGTATGTGAAAGCTCTGTGCACTTCGATCACTTTTTCTGTAAACTCAAACTGCCAGAATAATTGAGTATTGATTTTAAACCTCCTTATATTGTCAGTTCTGTCATCTTAGGAGTTTGAGGTAGGAAATACATATTAGTGGGAAAATAAATCTCTATACTATTTCCTTCTACTTATAGAAACTGAAGGAAAGATTAATATCGCACATCCTCTGCTAGTTCCTTTGAGACGCCACGTGAATGGCTGTCTGCTCAGCATAGCACATCGGTGTGTCTCTGGATATGCCAAAGAAGGCTCAATGCCAGTTAGGGAGTAGAGGGAGAAACTTCTGCAAGTAAAGTGAGGAGACTCCTCAAATTAGTTTACAACAGAAGCATGGACTTGAAGCTAGAAGTAACCATGAAAGCATAAGCCCTGGAATTGTGTAGAAATTTTAGGCAGAGCACTGAACTTCCATTGAATGATGGGTGGGGCTCAGCATAGTTTAAATCAATCTCAGAGGGCAGGATGATTTCACCTTACATCTGCATTACAGATTTCAAAGATATTTGGTTTCCAAATTAAACTCGTCCCTCTCTTCAGTCAATGTCTTATCTTCATGTGTCTGTGGGTCAGTGGGAAGCAGCTTTGTTCAGCTACATTGTAAGTAAATAACCATTGAGAGAACTTACACATGACCCAAAGCAGTAGTATGAACAGTGGGAAGAAAGCAATTAATGAACTGACCCTTTGCCAGGCAGTATATAGTATAGTGCGTCTATGCCATCTGTCTGTCTATCTGTTTATCTATCTATCTATCTATCTATCTATCTATCTATCTATCTATCTGTCTGTCTGTCTGTCTGTCTATCTATCTATCCATCCATCCATCTATCTATATCTACATATATATATATTTCATGTCATTTATTCCTCACAATCTGTTTCAAAGGTTAAGAGACTGATGCTCAGAGAGGTCATTATGAAGCTAGTTAAGTTCCAATTCAGTTTCAATTAACACCACACTCTGTAATTTTAACCTTGAATACAATGAAAGATTTGTCAAGTTGTTTTCACTTCTGGCTTCATTTTGTGATTTAAGAACATATTCGTCCATTTGCACGGACAAGACTATCTTCTCAGTGCAACAACTAAAGGTTTCATGGCAGTTCTGATAGGCCTAAGCTGGGAAATAAAAATAATTCTGAGATTTGAACTGCAGATGAACTTCACATATTTTTAGCAGGCCTTCCTAGGTATTTAGCAGAGCCTATTACCGTTTTTGATTAAGAATTGAAATTTCAATTGCATTTTGAATCTTCAAAAAAGGATTTCCATAATTTTCTCCTATCCTTCTCCTCCTCCCAGCATCACCCATCCCCAGCTCCCTGCCTTCTGCACAATAATTCTTTGAGGTAGAGGCCATGAGCTTCTTGACCATTGTCGTATACCCATTAGAGGCTGCAGCATCAGTAGCCTTGGATTTGTTTTGGAAGTAACAGTGTAAGTACAGGCTCTGGTTGAAAGGAGGTTGTAAATAAAAGTGATAGTCTGTAATTTCCTTATATCTTTTGTTTTGTAATTTACAAGTAGATTATTTGAGCTGGCAGTAGAGCTCTCCAGATCTATCCCTTTGAGAAAGAATCACAGTTTATTTCCTTTTTTTTTTAAACTTCAAGGATAGCTGTACCCTTCTTAATGATTACATGAAGTTTTTCAACTGTGCTGTTTATGGCAAATCCTATCTGGCATATTACCTTAGCAATAATAATCATGTGACTTAATTAGTCTTTACACTTAAAAAAGAGATAATTTGTGTATTTCATTGGCATATAAAAATAGGCATTAGCTTGTAGTGTTGAAGGATGCAGAAGTTTAATCAAATTATCTGTATAGAGGAAGAGCCCTATTCTGAAAATTATAAAATGGCTATACACATGCACGCACAGGTGCACACACACACACGTCAGTCCTAGGTTAAAACAAATTAAGCAATTTTCTATATCAGATCTTGCTAGATGTGAGAACACTCTCTTCTAATATGGAAATGCTGAATTTTTTAATTGTTGCCTGTGGACATGTGATATTTCATTCACATGAACACAATTTTGGTAAGCTTTACCATATAAGTGAAAGTGAATTTTTCAATTGTTTTTAAAGGAGAGATATTGTGTTTTAGGATTTTCACCTGCATGATCCACAAAATGGACATTATCAAGTGTCTATTTAGAATAAATAAACAAACAACTATTTATCTAGATAAAGTATAAATGCTTTTCACAGAGCTGGATCTCCCTTACAAATATGCCTCCTCAGCCATTGTTTGGGCCAATCATACACCACAGGAATGCAGGGATTTCAGTTTGTCATTTCCCTGACACATCACTCGCCCCTAGAGATGCTGGTTTACCACACCTGTTGGAACTTTGTAACTAAAGTATAAGAGGGGCTTTATAGGCATGTTAAATCAAGTGAAAGAAAATTGTCCATAGTTAGTAGCTAATGATCAACAATGGCCATTAGAAAAAAATGTTCAGAAGGAAGCAAACATGAGAAGAGCATAAAATGCAATAGGACAAGTAAAGGAAATAAAAGATATATAGATTGGAAAGGAAGAAATTAAACTATCTTTGCAGATGACATAATTTTTTGTATACAAAATCTCAAATAATTGATAAAAAACCCCCAGAATGAATTAGCAATTATAACAAAGCTGCAGGATACAAGGTTAATCTACAAAAATCAATTGCTTTCCTACATACCAACAATGAACAATTATAATTTGAAATTAAAAACACAACACGATTATACCAAAAAATAAAATGCTTAGGAAGTTACTTAAATACTTGGGTATAAACCTAACAAATATGAATATTTATAAAGAAAACAATAAAACTTTGATGAAAGAAATCAAAGAAGCTCTAAATAAATAAAGAAATATTCCATGTTCATGGGTAGAAAGACAGTATTATTAAGATGTCATTCTTCACAACACAGCAAGTTGTTTTGTGAATATTGGCAAATGGATTCCAAAGCTTATATGAAGAGTCAAAAGACCCAGAATAGCCAACACATGATTGAAAAAGAAGAACAAAGTTGGAGCATTGACACTACTCAACTTCAAGACTTACTATAAAGCTACAGTAATCAAGACAGTGTGGTACTGGAAAAACAACAGGCAAATAGATCAATAAAACGGAATAGAGAGCACAGGAATAGATCTACAGAAATATAGTCAACTGATCTTTGACAAAATAGCAAAGGCAATTCAATGGAGAAGGGGTGATCTTTTCAATGAATAGTGGTGAAATAACTGGATATCCACATGTAAAAAAAAAGTCTAGACACAGACCTTACACCCTGCACAAAAATTAACTGAAAATGGATCATAGACCTAAATGTAAAACGCAAAACTATAACATTTCTAGAAGATAACATCAGAGAACTCCTAGGTTATACCTTAGGTTTGTCAATAAGTTTTTAGATACAAAACCAAAAGTATAATCCATGAAAGAAAAAATTAGTGAGTAGAACTTTATTAAAATTAGAAACATTTGTCTATGAAAGACACTGTTAAAAAATGGAAAAACATGCCACAAAATTTGCAAAATGCATATCTGATAAAGGACATATCCAAAATATACAAAGAATGCTTAAAACTCAATAAGAAAATAAACAACTGAATTTAAAAATGGGGAAAAAATGTGCAGAATTCACGTTACCAACATAACATTGGCCAAGGGGCCCAGCAATCTCCACGTGTACTCATTGCAGTCATATTTAACCACTGACATTGTGACTTTGCTTTGTGACTTTTCCTCTTCTGGGTACCGAGATGCTATAAAGCCAAATGATAAAGATGCATCACATGTCGTAGGCTGATGCCACTACCTGATATGTTTACCTTCAGTTTGAGCCATTTAAAGACCAATAAACTTCCTTTAAAAAAATGAGCAAGAGATCTTCTAAACAGACACCTCAGCAAAGAGGATAAACCAAATAAACATATGAAACAATGCTCAACATCATATGTCATATGTCATTAAGGAATTATAAATTAAAACAACAAGGAGATACCACTACACACATATTAGAATGAGGAAAGTCCAAAACACCAACAACACCAAATGCTAGTGAGGATGTGGAGCTATAGGAACTCTCATTCATGCAAAATGAAACAGTGATTTTAGAAGACAGTTTGGCAGTTTCTTACAAAACTAATATACTCTTACCATACAATGCAGAATGGAATACTTCCTTGGCATTTTTCCAAATGAATTGAAAACTTATGTGCACACAAAAACCAGCAAATGGATGTTTATAGCAGCCATATTCATAATCGCCAACACTTGGAAGCAAACAAGATGCTTTTAATAGGCTAATGGATAAACAATCTGTGATCCCTTCATACAATAGAATATTATTCAGTGCTAAAAAGAAGCCAGGAAAAGAAATGGATGAATCTTAATTGCATGTTGCTAGCGTTAAAAGCCAATCTGAAAAATGCTGCACATTGTATGACTCCAACTATATAACATTCTGGAAAAGGCAAAACTATAGAGAATATAAAAAGATTAGTGGTTGCCAGCATTTGGGTTTGGGATACAGAGGGAGGAATGAATAAAAACAGAGGATTTTTAGGGCAGTGAAACTATTCTGTGTAATACAGTAATGATGAACACATGTCATATATTTGTCAAAATTCATAGAATTGTATAATACAACAGTGAACCCTAATATTAACTATGGACTTCAGTTAATAATAATGTATCAATATTGGTTCATCAATTGTAATAAATTTACCACACTAATGCAAAATGTAGTAATAGGGAAACTGTGTGTGGGTAGGAGGGTAGACGGAGTAAATGAGAACTCTTTGTATTTTCTGCTCAATTTTTCTGTAAACCTAAAACTTCTCAAAAAAGAAAGTCTATCAATTAAAAAAATTGAATCAAGGGTTGTGCATGACAATAGCAGGTAATTTAGGGATGAATACAATTTTCTTGACTTAGAGCCCAACTAGCTCTGAAACTGTCTTAGAAACCAAAACACACTGGGTTTCCAAAGCTTACTGCAAATGAGAACTTTGCATACGTGGAGAAAGTTTGACCAGAAAAGTCTTACTGGGGAAGATAGAGTGTCTGAGGAAGTGATCAAATTGGCTGACAGTAGCTCCTCTTTCCTCATGGCCTTAATTGGTTGAGGTGGCTACCACTTGTGAAAGGAAGCTGACTGGCTGCCACCCACAGCCACCTCATCCTTAGTGGTTGATATAGTTTCTTTCATTAAGTCTAGAGAGAATCTTTCTTCCACAGGTGTCACGATGCTTTGGGATTCCTTTGAAGTTGCTCTTGGTCTTTCAGTTTTTTTTAAATCCGGTACAAGTTTCCCCAGAACTAGGTCAGAGAATATCAAGATGACTCAAGCCAAAGTTGCTCCCAAGAGTCTGCATCTCCTCTGAAAATCAACCACAGTCCCAGCAAGCTGTTGGTTCTCTATCCACTCCTCCCATCACCCATTCTCAGGTTGAGTGTGTGCCTCCCATCCCTCTCTCCTTCAAGTTTATCCCACAGTTTTAATTCCTGGGTCCCAAATACTGGTTAAAAATATCATTCATCTTTTACAAAGAGAGAAAGAAAAAGTATTTTAGAATGTGTCCTCTTTACTGTTTCTTGCAAAAAGCCCTAATGTTTCTCAGTGACTGTGGTCACTCCTGTGGAGATAGATTGGTCTCTTCCTTGGACCATTTCATCTCATATGAAATAAGCAATGCCACATTTATCTCTTTAGCCTTACATTCTTCTATGAAAAGAGGTCTTTTTTAGCAGTAGCAAGGGATATTTTGGTGAAATTGCTTTTGGCCACTGAACATAATGATTCAGGATGCTTCTGGGGTTTTTTTTTTTTTAATACCCTGTTATGGATTTATTATCCATTAATTAACTTACACTGAACTTAACCATGGTGTGGCTTCCTTCATGCAATTATAAAACTAATTTCAACAATGCAAATGGAAGTGTGTTGGCCTCTCCTCATCTTGATGGACTCGGTAGGCTCCCCCAGGTGTATCAAGCTAGAGCTGTTTTTCTATTTTTCTATTTTCTGATCTCTAAACCCTGCCCATTGGTCCAGAGGTTAAATTCAGAGTGATCTACAGAAACATGGCCCAGTTTCCCAAAAACATAGTTGAGATTTGGGACAGATTTCCCATGGACTGGGAACCAAGGTGTAAAATCTTGTGTTTGTAAAATCAAATTTTGCAATTTGAAATTCAAATAGGCATACAAAATCATGAAAATATAAGGATGTAGGATGACTTTCATGTGGCTCACAGGTGGAAACAAATGGTGAAGTGAAGCAGAACCCTCAAATAAACATTTTTTTTAAAGAGAGAAAGAAAATGTTATGAGATAAAACATAAATGTGGTGTTGAATGAAATCCCCAAATGGAAAAGGGAGGAGAGGAGCAGAGAGGTTCTGAGGAGACAAGCCAAGATTGTGAGGCTGTGAGGGGCTGGGAACCAGCCACAAGTTCAGGCCACAGAAGAGAACGGAAGGGGTAGTAAGTATTCCACAACTTGGGCCAGGTTCTACATCAACCACTCGGCTTCAACTCTGTGTAAAAAAACCTAGACACCATGACTATATAACCTGAGAAAATCTCCATATCTAGGTATGTGGATTCTAGATTTTTATTGCAAATTAATCTTGGGCACTTACTCCCTGATACAGGGCTCCTTCTCTTACCTCACCCCACCGACCCCTGAGCCCAGGCTACTACAGCTGCCTCATGTCACATACAATCTGTGTTTGCCTCTGTTTAGGAGGATGCCAAAGACCATTAGGACCTAAATAAGGTTTTCTTATCAAGTAAGTAAAAAATTTGAAATAAAGAAACATTGGAGGGAAATCTGAAGCTTTCGTGTTGGGGAAGGACTGCTTCATTTCTGTGCTTCTCTGGACCCTCTCCTCTGAGATGGGGGACGTGATCCTGAGCCTCATGTTTGTTTGGATTGTGAAGCCCCAGGGGCTTCTGTTGAACAGACTGTTCTTGATTCTAAGGCAGGACAGCTGAGAGTGCGAAGTTCAGCCTTAAAAATAACATCTCTATCTCTCAACTGGGCAAAGGGCCTTGCACTTTGGAATGAGACAAAAGGTAACCATGGGATTTTGAACTTGAGCAAAGAGAGGCAGATTGTGGGTTCTGGGAAGCTACTTTTTTGGGGCTCTTTTTTAAAGGAGAAAAATTGACAGTTTATAAATTGGCCAACTTGCTAGCAGATAATCAGTTATTATTGTCACTTGTAGATAGTGTCTGGCAAAATAGAGAGCTGGTAAGAACTAATGATTGCTAGGGACTCTGGAACCAACCTGGTGTCTCTCCCTCAATTTCTTTTCATTTTTCACAGAGCCCATTTCAATTAAGGTAATTAAAATGCTATTATAATTTGTGAAAGCTTGGACAAATTATTTATATTTCTTAGTCAGTTTCCTTTCTGTAAATCGGGACTAAAGGAGGCTTGATGTGAGAAATAAATAAGATCTGACTGTAAAAACCCTAACACATAGTAGGCATGCCATAAGTGCTACTGCCTTCCTCTCTTCAGCTCATTTATTGGCTGACATCTTTATTCCTTTCTCTTGGTAAAGACTGACAGGTGGAAAGTAAGTAAGAATGATGTGAGGAAGGTCTACCTACTGATTTGTCCTGATAAAAGAGAAAGATTTATTTAATAAATGTTCACCGAGCGCTTTTCATGTGAATGTGCACGCTGGGCAGTAGGGAAATGATGAAATTGTACATTATACATTTGATACCCTCAAGGAGTTTTTAGAGTAGTAGAGAGGCTGAGACAAGATTAGATAAGGGTTCTATAAACTGGTAAATAAGAAATACTCTGGGAATGGGTAGGAAATGTAAAATCATTTCTGGTTGGATTCATTGTGGTGTTGGGGACAGAATGGAAGCAGCACTAACGGTGCTTCTCAAGTGCCGACAGTGTGATGATGAGCATGCATGTATGATCTTATGCAATACTCACAGCAATTCTGTGTGGTACACATTCTTAGATTCATTATACAGGTTAGGAAATCGAGGCTCAGAAAAGTTAAGGAACTTATCTGAGATCAAGTAATTAGTAAATGGTAGAGTTGGGGCTCTAAACCTGTTATCTGACTTCTTAACTCTTTTTCCCTATCCCACATTGCTTCAAAGTATTAGGGACAGAAGATAATTCTAGTCAAAATGACCATTGTTCATAGGTGGAGACGGAAGGGGGTTCTTTCTTTTGCAGGTGAGGGAAGAACATGAAGAAAGTCCTGAAGCAGTACAATTTATTCTCACTTTTGGCTATGTGATCTTTTCAAAGCACTATTTCCATGAGGCAGATCCATCAAACAATTGGATGTATTATACCATGTGGACAATTTAGGAGCAATGTAGGGCTTAAATAGAAACACCACTGATTAATTACAAAAATGGAGAGGACTTCTGCTTGGTATAGTCACCTGAAAGCCAAATCCCAATTCTGGCTCTGCCATTGACTTCCTGCAGTTCCAAGGCTCTAGGAACAGCAACCGTCCTCACGTGTCTCAGCTACCTTCCTCTTTGTAGCCATCTAGGCACCAAATGAAAGGCTTTTTTTTTTTTTTTTTTTTTTTTTAAAGAAATCTTGTTGAATTGTCTCCATATTGTTGCTCTGTTCAGACTCCAGGGACACAGAGTTTCTGGGCAGTCTGGAGCTTCTCCAGGAATGCTAACCTTCTCTGAAGGGGGTTGTTCTGAAGAGGCGAAATGCTTGCCTTTCAAAAATACATCCTTAGGGAGGCTATCAGCTGCCTCATTTTTGCACAGTCAGGGAAATGTTATCCTCTGGTAAGGGATTTGAGAACAGTTGGCTGTGGTTACCTTAAAGACTCCACAAGGACAAATGTCCAGAGCACAGTCACCCCCAATACCCAGAGGCCAAGGTCTCTTTGTTTATACCCCTTGTAGCTTTTCCTGCATTCCTATCCTGTCCGTCCCAATCTTATACCCTGTTCTGAGTCTGGAGAGAGTCACAGTCATTGGAAGTGACTCCTATAAGAAGCCAAAATGTGGTGTAACTTCTGCCTTCATTCATTAATTTGTTAGTTTGTTCATTCATTCATTTTAGTAGAATTTTCTATTGTTAAGAAACACTTGTTACACAACATCAATGTTTTCCTAACTATGAGTCATAAAGAGGATGCTGGCTTCCTTTGTTTTGTTCCTATAAAGATATATGAAAATAGGGTTTCTAAAAAATTAAGTACTTTGACAAATGGCATTTTTTACCCCCTTACCCCAATCAAGTGGTTGGAACCCATTTACTGTGGAAATTTTTGACACTAAAGGTGAACCAGTTTTAATCTTAACTCTTCCCTCGAGACCAGTGAAAGATCAAAGAAGAATTTAGAGAATTTAAACGAGTAGACAACCAATGGTTCAGGTCGATGTGTGCAGCTGGAATCCACCTCTATCCAGTATCCACTAGGAATGGAGTCTCCTTCTGGCAAATTCACTCTTCTGAAGGCTGTAGATTGGTCTAGTTTGGGTTGTGGGTGGGTCTGAAGATACAAGTCATCTGGGAGGTCTTTCTCAGGTCTCTATGTCTCCATCAATCAAATGATAGCATCACATAGTGTTTATATATTAATAAAAGTTTTGTTCCTTATTATGTCCCTAATCCTACCTCAAATAGATTAGGATATATAATATCCTAGGTGTAATAAAGACTGTGAAGAGGGTTTATCAAGAACATCATTACCAATGGTGTATCATGTAGAAAGAGAACATCCGCTGAAGGGCATAAGGGAGATTTTATACTCATGTATCAAACCAAATGTCAGCCAGAATACCAGCATGAAACAGGAATGACTCAGTGCAGTGAGTAGGCCCCAGACAAATGCGTAAAATAGCTGCGGTTGCCTTTTGATATCTCCCATGCTCCTTGTTTCTGCCTTTTTCTCGTTCCAACTTTAACAGTACTGTCACTAGCCCATACTCATCTCTCTCTCTCTCTGTGTCTTTCTTTTTCTTTATCAAATCTCCAGTATCCAGATATGATCTGAAATGTATTCCCTCTAGGGGGTAGAAGTGACTTAATTTGATATTTCACTCATGAGACATTGAATGTAATAAAAAAAGGATGAAGGTCTAAATATGGACTTTCATACATCTGGGAGCTGAGTGGAAGTGCCTTAAGGGATGAGAGCTTTTTGGAGACACTGGAGTCAAGTGATATAGGTGATTTAATTTACCCTGTTTGACTTCTGAGCAGGATATGACATGTTGACAACTGCCCTGTTTTTGAAGGCAAATTTTTATTATTATTATTATTTTTTTTGTTTTGTTTTTTTTTTTTGTTTTTTTTTTTTTATTTATTTTTTATTTTTTTATTTTTTTATTTTTTTTTATTTTTTATTATTATTACTATTATTATTATTATACTTTAGGCTCTATGGTACATGTGCACAACGTGCAGGTAAGTTACATCGAAATGTAATTTTTATTATTTTTAAAAATTATATTTATTTATGTATTTATGTATTTATGTATTTATTTATTTATATGTTGCCCAGGCTGGAGTGCAGTGGCTTGATCATGGCTCACTGCAGCCTTGACCTCCCGGGCTCAAGTGATTCTCCTACCTCAGCCTCCAGAGTAGCTGGGGCTACAGGCACACACCACCATGCCTGGCTAATTTATTTCTTTTATAGAGATGGATCTCATTATGTTGCCTGGGAGAATTATTCTTATTTTTGTGTACAGAAAACTCAGCAGTGTATGGTTAATCAAGTTTAGCAGCAAGTGTTCCAGCTCTTGCCTTTTCCTGCTTGGCAATGTAAGCCACAGGTTTAGGACCCAGGATATTGCCTTCCCAGTGGTGGCAGATCTCATCATATCTGTCGTTGTCATTGGTCGTGATAGCTTCAACAGCTTCATCAAAACTCCTCTGTCTTCCCAGTTAAACTGTGTGAAGGCGACAGTGGTGCAGGTCTTCCCATGGACTAGATGTCCCAGTCTTGCCTTCCCCTTGATAAGGCAGTGAGGGACCCATATTTTACAACACTGGGCAGGCAGAAAGACCAGCTTGATGGGATCCTCATCGTGTTCAATCACCACCATTTGAGACTTCTTGTTCTTTACCACGGTGGTGATAGTGTTGAAACTGCTTGAAGGACAGGTGGTCTCTTAATGGGGAGAGCCCCTTTGCTGTCAGCTCTTTTCTCAGCCCAGGCCAACAGTTTCTGCTTCTTCGCTTGCTTTGTCTCTGGATTGCACTTGTGGGCCAGCTTAAGCAGTTGAGTAACTGGCAGTCCGAGGCCTGAGTGAACTGGTTAATGGCAGGAGGAACTTTTGGCCGCTCATGGAGGATAGCCCTTTGCCACTGCAACTGCATGTAGCGGGGCCATTTGACAAAGCAGGTGAGGTCCCTTTTGGGCGGGATATCCTGTCCAGTGCCAAAAGTCTTAGGCCTTTTCTCAAACAGGGACTTCCCACCTTCTTGGCCTCCTGCTTCTTCATGACAGCAGGGGTCGTTGCCACTTTCTTCCCCTTGGCCTCCTTTCCTTTCAGCACCTTAGGCGGTTGGAGGACAGGGTGACAACTGCCTTTTTTAAGAAGCCCTCTCGTGTCTTGGATTTTCTGTCATCATCCTTTCCTGCTCCCTTCATTTCACTGTCCAAAGCGTCTCATATCTCTTTGTTCTTCTCTAAACAGCTTTAAATATTGCTGTTCCTAAGGGATTATTCTCAGGCCCTCTTTATTTCTTTCTCTAAACTCTTTCCCTAGGTTGCCTTGTCTATTATCAAGGCTTTAAACACCATCTTTATGCAGATGTCTTCCAAATTTTTATATCCATCCCTCTGAGCTCCAGACTTACCTAAAAGTTTACTTGACATGTCCAAGTTAAAGCAGCTAAGTCAAAACCCTTGATTTTTTTTTACCCCTACAACTAATTTCTCATCTCTACCAGCCTTCCTTAGCTTAATAAATGTCAGTGCCATCCACCTGGTTTGTTATTAAGAGCCATCTTTCATTCCTCTCTTTTCCTCACCAGCTATATCTGCTGCATCATTGATATGGTTTGGTTGTGTCCCCACCCAAACCTCATCTAGAAATGTAGCTTCCATAATTCCCACGTGTTGTGGGAGGGACTGAGTAGAGGATAATTGAATCATAGGGGAGATTTCCCCCATACTGTTCTTGTGGTAGCGAATGAGTCTCATGAGATTTGATGGTTTTTATAAGGGGTTTCCCCTTCCACTTGGCTCTCATTCTCTCTTGCCTGCTACCATGTAAGATGTGCCTTTGCTCCTCCTTTGCCTTCTGCCATGATTGTGAGGCCTCCCCAGCCATGTTGAACTATGAGTCCATTAAACCTCTTTTTCTTTATAAAATACCCAGTCTCAGGTATTTTTTCACAGCAGTATGAAAATGGACTAATACGATCATCAAGTCCTAAATTCTACTAGCAAAGTACATCTGAAATCCAGCAGCTTTTCTCTGTCTCCATTGCCACCATCCTAATTTATGCCACTGTTTTTTCTCCCCTAGACCTCTGCAATAGCCGCCTTCCTTATTACACCAAATAGGATTATATAAAAAGCAAACATGTAGTGGTTTAGAGTGAATACGCTGGAGAGATACAACCTAGGTTTGAATCCTGGCTCTGCCTATTACTAAATATGTGAATTTAAGTAATTTACTTAAGTTTTCTGTGCTGCAATTGCTTCAGTTACAAAATGATGAGAATAATAGCACCTGCCTTAATATTAAGTGTATTTTTTCCATTTGGTTAAATTAGTTTTTTAAATGAGAAGAATTGTGCCTAACATAGAAAACTCTTATTAATATGTAAATAAAATCATGTTATTCAGTGCTTAAAACCCTTTTGTGGCTTCTCATGTACTTGATATAAAATTCAAGCTTCAAATCAGAGCCTCTAGGTCCCATGTGACCTGGCCCTGCCTCCACCCTGACCTGAGCTCTGTTCACTCTCCCTCTCTCATTGTACTCCAGACACACAGGGCTTCTCTCAGCTTCCCAGACATGCTAAGCTCTTTGCTGTCTCAAAGGCTTCTCTCTTCCTATTCCATCTGCCTAGAACCTCCTCCAATTCCTGATCCCTTTGACTATTTCAGATTCAGCCTAAATAACACATCTTGTTAGCAACTTTCTCCGGCCATGTTATTTAAGGTAGGTTGCCTTCTTTTGTACTAGAGCTATTTTGTTTTGTTCATATCACTTACTATGTTATTTAGTAATTTCATTTGTTGTTGTTTTCTGCCATCCTCACCAAGTTCTGTGAATCCAGTGGCATGAATATTGTGCTCATTGTTGGATCACTGGTACCTAACACAGTGCCTTGCACATAAGTGCTCATAAATATTTACTGAATGAATGAAATGAACAATTGCTAGGCCAGTCTTGACTTTCAGAAGAAACTCAAGTATAAGCCAGAATTCAAGCTCTGCAGGATGTACCAAATAATACACCAACAAGTACTGGCCACCTGACTTGCTTTGCTATTCAGTAAAACAAGCAATATGGTGGATAGTTGTCAGCCTAGTAGAGGAGAAGGTTCTGAATATGGAGACAGAAGTCCTGGGCTCTTTGTCCAGGATCAGATACTAACCATCTTTGTGACCTTGAACAGGCTCAACACATCTCAGAAACTCACTCTCTCATTGGAGAACGAAAGTGGTTGAAATAAGCAACCCCTAAGGTTCCCTCCAGCATAACATTTGTTCTGGATGCAACATTTCTCCATAGAGAAGATAAAATCAGCACATAATTTGGTTCTCATGTTGGAGATAAATGAATTTTAGGAGAATTAAGAAATCATCCACAGATGCTAGGATAGATTCTCCTTAGAGTATTTTAAATACGTGAAAATTATCCATTCGATAATTATTGATCCCTCCATGCTCTCTGGAGTCATGCCCACTGTTACCTTGCCTAAAAGCAGCTCCTCTACTTTTTCTTTGTTTTCACAGCTCACAGTTTAAGCAATATTTCACTACACACACACACACAGACACACAAAGACAGATATACACACGTGTATGCAGTCATACAAACACACATTTTCTTTAACTCTAAGCTTTTATTTTTGCCTTGTTTCCTAGAAAATCCTCTCTTCTATCAATTTATTAAGAAAAATATCCACAGTCCTGTTAGATAAGGATTATTGGGTTATAATTTTACCAAGAATGGGAAGGCACATTTTCCAAAGGCACATTTTCCACAACTTCTGTCCCACTCATCTCCAAAGCACTTGAGTGTGCCCAGGGCCCTGCTAACAACTTCTATAAAAGTCTCTATCCACTTCTTCCTCTCTCATGCATTCAAACACTTTTTCACATTTTAAAAACAATTTTAAAATAAGTTTGACTTAGCTAGTAATTCACATTATTATTATGATATTAAAGTTAATATTCAAATGATATAATTTTTATATATTTTATAATGTGATTATACAGTGTTTTAGTTACATTTGGGGATAATGGGCTCTCTTAGGTTTGGTAAGCCTCCATCCACCATTTCTTATTGTCCAAATTCTACCCGTTCTTCCAGAACCAACTCACGTGCTGCCTCCACCATAAACCTTGCTTTATTTCTTTGTCAGGAAGTAATCTACCCTTCCTTTGAACTCCTGTAGCACTTTATTCATTCATTTGTTTATCTATCCATTTATTCATTCACTCATTCACTATTCATTACTATCTCATTACATAGTAGATAGTAAATATCTACTATGTGTAAATAAAAATCTGTTCTCTTGTGGAGTTTATAATTTAATGGAGGAGACAGACAAAAATGTGTACATATTATGTTAGATAGTGATATGTTAGATGGTGATATGTTTCATGAAAACATAAGGCAGGATTATTATTTTCATGGAAAATAAGGCAGGATAAGGTTATAGACAGTTTTGACATAAGGGGGTAGCCTCAAGGAGACATGTTCTTTAATCAGAGACCTGTCAGGAGTGAGGGAGTAGGCTGGAAGATGGGTACAGGGGAAGAAAATTTTAAGTGGAAGGCCAGTATTTTAGTCTATTGGGGCTACTATAACAAAATACTTTAGACTAGGTAACTTAAAAGCAACAGAAATTTCTCACAGTTCTAGATGCTGGGAAGTTCAAGAAAACATCGGCAGATTCAATGTCCAGTGAGGGCCTCCTTTCTCGTTCATAGGTGACTCCTTTTCTCTGTGCCCTCACACGGTAGAAAGGATGAGGTAGTTCTCTGAGGCCTCTTTCATAAAGGCACTAATCCCATTCATGGGGACTCAACCCTCATGACCTAACCACTTCATAAAGGCCCCACCTCTTTTTTAATTAAAAAAAAATTTTTTTATTATACTTTCAGTTCTGGGGTACATGTGCAGAATGTGCAGTTTTGTTACATAGGTCTACACATGCCATGGTGGTTTGCTGCACCCATCGACCCGTCACCTACATTAGGTATTTCTCCTAATGCTATCCCTTCCCTAGACCCCCACCCCACAACAGGCTCTGGTGTGTGATGTTCCCCTCCCTGTGTCCATGTGTTCTCATTGTTCAACTCCTACTTATGAGTGAGAACATGCAGTGTTTGGTTTTCTATTCTTGTGTTAGCTTGCTGAGAACGATGGTTTCCAGCCTCATCCATGTTCCTGCAAAGCATATAAACTCACCTTTTTTTATGAAGGCCTCACCTCTTAATACTATTGCATTGGGGATTCAGTTTGACCATATGAATTTTGGGGGAATATAAACACACAGACCATAGCATCTCATCTGTAGGCCCCTAAAATTTTATCATTTTCCCATAAAAAATACATTCATTCCATCCCAATATCTCCCCAAATCTTAATTCATTCCAGCATCAACAGTTCAAGTCCAAAGTCTCATTCAAATATCATTTAAATCAGATATGGGTGAGACTCAAATGTGTGATTCATCCTAAGGCAAATCTCCTCCAGCTATGAGCTTTAGAATCAAACAAGTTAGGTGCTTTCAAAATATAATGGTATGACAGGCCTAGGACAGACATTCCCATTGCAAAAGGAAAAAATAGGAAATAAAATCGATAATAGGTCCTGAGCAAGTCTAAAACTGAAGAGGGCAAATGTTATATCTTAAGACTTCAAAATAATCTTCTTTGACTGGAATTCCCATCTTCCAGACACACTGGCTGGGGTTGGGTCCTCAAATCTCCAGTAGCACCCATAGCTTTGCTGGGTACAGGCCATGCTGCAGTTGTCATGGGTAGAAGTCTGGTGCCTTTGGTTCTCTTAGGCTGGAGTTTCATGCTGGTGGCTTTAACAGTCTATGGTGTTGGAGGTTGTCCTGCCCCCAGTAGGCATTGCCCTAATAGGGGCTATCAGTAATGACCCACTCCTGTGGCAGGCCATTCTGTGCCTGGGCCTTGCTGCTCTCTGGGACAACCTTCCAAACCTAGGGAGGCAGCCATATCACCACAGCTCGTGTACTTTGCACACTGCACTTTGTGCTGGGGTTGGCACAGCATGGATGCTACCAAGGTTTATCACCTGCCCTCCAGAAAGGTGGCTATTGTAACCTGCACTACAGCTGGGCCACTGGAGCCATATCTGGGGCAGCTGAGGAGCACTGCACCAGAATGCAGGGAGCAGAGACTTGAGTGATGTCTTGCAGGCACCCAAGGCCACACTTGGCATTATTGTGTCCTCCAGGCCTTCACACTCTGAAGTGTGATGGAAGGGACAAATGAATAGTTTCTAAAATGCCTTTGGGGTTATTCTTCCATTGTCTTGTAGAATAGCACCTGGCTTCCACTGACAATTACTCATCTCCTTTTCAAAGGGTCACTTGACCATACCCTTGACATCCTCCTTTTTCTTTCTTTACAATATGCCTAGGCTGAGAATTTTCCAAATCTTTAAGACCTGCTTCTTATTTTATTATAAATTCTGTCTTTAAATAATTTTTCTTTTCATGCCCTTTACTGTAAGCCATGTCAAGAGAAACTGTGCAGGTTCTTCAACATTTTGCTTAGATATTTCTTTAGCCAAATATCCAATTTCCTTTTTTGCAAGTTTTATCTTCCATAAAACACTAGAACATGAACACAATTCAGCCAAGTTCTTTGCCACTTTATAACAAGGATGGCCTTTCCTACCATTTCCAATAGCATGTTCTTCATTTACATCTGAAATGTCGTCAGAGTGGCCTTTACTGAATCTCCATGTTTCTAACAACATTCTGTTTATGACCACTTATTTACTATTTAAGAAGACTGAGGCTTTCTCTACAGAACTTTTCTTTTTCTGAGTCCTCACCTGAATCACCCTTAATGTTTAGTTCACGGCAATGTAGGCTTTTTCTACCATGCACCTCCGAACTTTTCATCCTCTACCCTATTCTAAATCTACTTTGACATTTTTAGGTATTTGTTATAGCAACACCCTGCTCTTAGTACCAATTTCTGTCTTAGTCCATTTGGGCTGCTGTAATGAAATATCTTACACTGGGTAACAAATAAAAGAAATTTATTTTGCACAGTTCTGGAGGTGGAAAAGTTCAAGATCAAGGCACTAGCAGATTCTGTGTCTGGGCCTGCTTTCTGGTTTGTATATGGTATTTTCTCATTTCATTCTCACAAGGTGGAGGGGTTCAAACAAGTTCTTTTGGGCTTTTTTCATCAGGACACTAATCCCTCTAAAGGCCTCACCTCATAATACTATTGCAACAAGGATCGGGTTTCAACATACGAATTTTTGTGGGACACAAACATTCAGACCATAGCAGCTTGTGTGTTTGGAGAGGAGTGTCTGAGAGGGAGTCTGATAGGAGATGAAAGCAAATATGTAATGTAATGGTGGGATGGGGATAGGGTGCCAATTCTATAGTTAATTAAGGATTTTGATTTTTACTCTGAGTGAGATGGGAGACCATTACAAGGTTTTGAGCAGAGAAATAACACTATCTGAATTATGCTTCAAAAGAATTGTTCTGGCTGCTGGGTGGCAAATAGGCTATAGTGGGTGAGGGATGGAAGCAAATAATTGTCCATAGGCTAAGGCCATGGTAGTTATGGTGGAAATGATGAGACATAGTTTTATTTTGCAAATGTTTTGAAGGTAGAGCTGGCAGGAGATCATGCTAAGATGTGGGGGATGAAAGAAAGATCAGGAAGATGGGAGAGGGAGCAAGTTTGGAGAAGATTAGAAGTTCAGATTTGGATGTGTTATGTTTGAAAGATCTATATGACTTTTGGGAATAATTGTGGAATGAACGGTTGTATTTATGAGACTGGAGTTCACTGGAGAGATCCACGTTTAAGATGTAAATTTGGAAGTCATCTGCATATAGGTGGTGTTTAAAGGCCTGAAAAATGTAAGAGCTTACAAAGGAATGGTGCGTTTACCTGTGCCTCTTTTAAACATGTTTTCTATAATTTATTATTAGTTCTAAGTTTTCTCTTACCCATTACTGGGTTAATTTCCTTGAAGGTAGACTCTGTGCCTTAACTCTCACAGGGCCTAGCCCAGAACCTAGCTGTAAGTAGGATCTTAAGAAATTATTTTAGCTTGAGTCAATAAAACAACTTACTAACAGTGCAAGACACTGTGATTATGAGTTAAAATTGTGGTACAGTTAATGCTAGAAGATTTCAGCAAATGATGTGCTCAGTGTGGTTTGGAAGGCATTTTCCAGAACATTGATACTAAGAGGGGAAATAAGGAAAGGGAATGATCAGAATAGGGGAAGAAGAGGAGAAAAGCCTATGGAATTGGGAGAGCTGGATAATAGGAGTTGTTTTGGTTCTATGAAGGCTATTACAATTGAAAAAGACATGCCAAACCCTGGTTTTCTTTTCTTTTCTTTCTTTCTTTTTTTTTTGAGACGCAGTCTCGCTCTGTTGCCCAGGCTGGAGTGCAGTGGCATGATCTTGGCTCACTGCAAGCTCCGCCTCCCGGTTTCATGCCATTCTCCTGCCTCAGCCTCCTGAGTAGCTGGGACTACAGGTGCCCGCCACCACGTCTGGCTATTTTTTTTGTATTTTTTAGTAGAGACGGGGTTTCACCATGTTAGCCAGGATGATCTCAATCTCCTGACCTCGTGATCTGCCTGTCTCGGCCTCCCAACATGCTGGGATTACAGGCTTGAGCCACCATGCCTGGCCCAAACCCTGGTTTTCTATACTTTATTATTAGTTATAAGTTTCCTTTTAGAACTGAAAAAGATGCCAAACCATTGACTGGATAGGGTATAAATAATTAGAGGATGGTTGAAGAAGAGGGTGACTTACAACAGCAATTCTCAAACTTGAGCCTGCCTGGAGGGCTTGTTAATACACAGATTCCTGGGCCTTCACTTCTGAAATTCCTGATTTGATTGGTCTGGGGCAGGGTCAAGATTCTGCATTCCTAAAAAAATTTGTAGGTGCTGTTGTTTCTGCTACTTCCAGATCTATACTTTCAGAACCACAGGCTTAGAAAGGGGACAACCTTTATAAAATAAATTTGTAAAATGTACTTTGTATGAATATATGTCACAAAATCATGCTCTGATTTGTTAAACTCTTTTCTAGAAATTTTGGAGTTTCAAGTTCTTATTCCAATCTTGCAGACTGAAACATTTTTTCAACAACTCAACCTTCTTGCCAGCCTTACTCAGAACCACCATCAACTCCCACCAGACTTTTCCTCAGGTATCTGGAACAAAACATGGCATACCTGATGGCAATATGCACCATGTGACTTGAGCGTTCACTGAATTACAGGGCTTGAAGAGAGGGCAGATATTATTTAGTTGTTTTCCTTTACATAACGTTTTAAAATCTACTAACCACTTATTGAGGTCATGGTATATTTCCATTGCTAAACTAGATGCCCATGACATAATAATTATAATATTAATGATGTCATTTAATATTTATTGAGAGCTTCCTATGTTCTATCCACTGATCCTAGTGCTTCCCATGTGTTAACCATATCACCAGCTATAACACCACTATGTGGTATTGTAGTACTCTTATTTCTATTTTATAGATTAGGGGTTGGCAAACCATGGCCTTTGGCTTGTGTTTTTAAGATTCATGAGCTAAGAATGGTTTTACATTTTCAAAAGTTTAGAGAAAGAGAGAGAGAAAGAGAGCAAGAAAGAGAAAGCAGAATATGCTATAGAAACTAGAGTTTGCAAAACCTAAAATATTATCTGGCCCTGTACAAGAACAATTTGCTGACACCTGTTATAGATGATGCAACTCAGCCAAAAGGAGGCTCAAATGGTGGAGCCATTAGAACCCAGGTACTCTGTATCTGGGAAAGACAAACTCTGCTTTTGAGTTGGTGATTAAGGCAGTGCTGGGACTTCATGCCAAGACTTTCAGTTCAGAGTTACTTCTGATACACCCCAGGATGTTCTTGATACTCTTTCCCACTCCCTCCAGAATAGACCTTAGAAATAATCAGTTTTGAACATGTTAAATGCTTGATTTTCTTCTCCTACTTGCCCAGTGTAAAGTTATCTGGTGAGAAGAACTACAAGACAGCTCAATTCAGTTTTGGATACGTTCAATGGTTAGACATTTGTCATCAAACATCTGGATAGTGATGTCTTTCATCTCTACCTCATCTTATCTTCTTGCAAATTTGGGGCTAGTACAAATAAGAAATCTAGCTCTGTCACCTGAGTAGTCTGAAAGCTATTTCCATAATGATACATTGTGTTTTCTTTTACCTTTTTTAGTTCTTATACTGTGCTACCAGGTGACTCCGTAATGGTTGTAGTTTTCATTTCATAGGTTAAAATTATTTTTTACAATAGGCTGAAAACTTTTAATAGAATGGATGATATGCCTTGGGGAGTTCCAAAGCAGGTATTGGGGGTACAGAGATAATTAAGATAGTGCCCCAGGCATTATCAAGCTGACATAAGGAAAAAAGAGTTCCTGCACCAAAAAGGCAAGCTCCTCATGCACCCCGAAGATAATCCAACTAAGCTGTATGTCCCAGCCCATTCCTCACATCTAGGATTACATTAATCAGTATCCTTACTCATTGCTCAGGGCAATGTCATTTCACTTAAGCTGAGAAAACAATGCAGCCACCAATGACTAATTAGTCTAGATACTTATTTTAGATATGGATAGCCAAAAAGAGAAGAAACCAGCAGCATGCAAACCAAGTCCTAAAATGAAAAAAAAAATTCTGAAGAAACAGAGTTATACAGGAAATTGAAGAGAATTTTATTAAATTTCTAATCAAGTACTTCCAGAAAGATTTGAGAAGATTTTAAACACATAAAATAAGAATAGGTTGCTATGAAAAAGAAGCAATTATGGAACTCTAAAGTGCTTTAGAAAATTTAAAACTTGATTTTCAAAATATTCACACTCCTCAATGAAACGTTGAATGAGATAGCTGACAATTGAGTTAGCAATGGAGAACAAGTCTGTCCAGGAGGAAGACAATGCAAGTCACATATGTAAAAATTTTTAAGTTTTCTGGTAGCTACATTAAAAAATGAGTAAAAAGGGGGACCTGGGCAAGATGGCCAAACAGGAACAGCTCCAGTCTGCAGCTCCCAGTAAGATCAATGCAGAAGGAGGGTGATTTCTGCATTTCTAACTGAGGTACCTGGCTCATCTCACTGGGACTGGTTAGACATTGGGTGCAGCCCACAGACAGTGAGCAGAAGCAGGGTGGGGAGTTTTCTCACCCAGGAAGCACAAGAGGTCAGGGAACTATCCCCCCAGGCAAGGGAAGCCGTGAGGGACTGTGTGATAAGGAATGTTGCATTCCGGCCCAGATACTATGCTGTTCCCATGGTCTTCACAACCTGCAGACCAGAAGATTCCCTTGGGTGCCTACACCACCAGGGCCCTGGGTTTCAAGCACAAAACTGGGGGACCATTTGGGTAGACACTGAGCTAGCTGCAGGAGTTTTATTTCATACCCAGGTGGTGCCTGGAATGCCAGCGAGACAGGACCATTTACTTCCCTGAAAAGAGGGCTGAAGCCAGGGAGTCAAGTGGTCTAGCTCAGCAGATCCCACCCCCATGGAGCCCAGCAAGCTAAGATCCATTGGCTTGAAATTCTTGCTGCCACCACAGCAGTCTGAAGTTCACCTGGGATGCTTGAGCTTGGTGGGAGGAGGGGTGTCTGCCATTACTGAGGCTTGAGTAAGCAGTTTTGCCCCTCACAGTGTAAACAAAGCTGCCTGGAAGTTCGAACAGGGTAGAGCCCATCACAGCTCAGCAAAGCCGCTGTAGACAGACTGCCTGTCTAGATTCCTCCTCTCTGGGAAGGGGAAGTCAGCAGCCCAAGTCAGGGGCTTATAGATAAGACTCCCATCTCCCTGGGACAGAGCACTTGGGGGAAGGAGCAGCTATGGGCCCAGTTTTAGCAGACTTAAACATTCCTGCCTGTTGGCTCTGAAGAGAGCAGCAGATCTCCCAGCACAGTGCTTGAGCTCTGCTAAGGGACAGACTGCCTCCTCAAGTGGATTCCTGACCCCCATGCCTACTGACTGGGAGACACCCCCAGCAGGGGTCAACAGACACCTCATACAGAAGAGCTACAGCTGGCATCCAGAAGGTGCCCCTCTGAGACAAAGCTTCCAGAGGAAGGAACAGGTGTCCATTTTTGCTGTTCTGCAGCCTCTGCTGCTGATACCCAGGCAAACAGGGTCTGGAGTGGACCTCCAGCAAACTCCAGAAGACCTGCAGCAGAGGGACCTGACTGTTAGAAGGAAAACTAACAAACAGAAAGGAATAGCATCAACATCAACAAAAAGGACATCACTCAAAAACCCCATCTGAAGGTCACCAACATCAAAGACCAAAGGCAGATAAATCCATGAAGTTGACAAAAGTCAGCGCAAAAAGGCTGAAAATTCCAAAAACCAGAATGCCTCTTCTCCTCCAAAGGATCACAACCCCGGGGGAGGAGCCAAGATGGCCGAATAGGAACAGCTCTGGTCTACAGCTCCCAGCGTGAGCGTGGCAGAAGACGGGTGATTTCTGCATTTCCATCTGAGGTACCGTGTTCATCTCACTAGGGAGTGCCAGACAGTGGGCGCAGGTCAGTGGGTGAGTGCACCATGCGCCAGCCAGAGCAGGGGCGAGGCATTGCCTCACTCAGGAAGCTCAAGGGGTCAGGGAGTTCCCTTTCCAGGGGTGACAGACGGCACCTGGAAAATTGGGCCACTCCCACCCGAATACTGTGCTTTTGCGACGGGCTTAGGAAATGGTGCCCCAGGAGAGTATAGCCCGCACCTGGCTCAGAGGGTCCTACGCCCACGGAGTCTCGCTGATTGCTAGCACAGCAGTCTGAGATCAAACAGCAAGGCGGCAGCGAGGCTGGGGGAGGGGCGCCCGCCATTGCCCAGGCTCGCTTAGGTAAACAAAGCAGCTGGAAGCTCGAACTGGGTGGAGCCCACCACAGCTCAAGGTGGCCTGCCTGCCTTTGTAGGCTCCACCTCTCGGGGGCAGGGCACAGACAAACAAAAAGACAGCAGTAACCTCTGCAGACTTAAATGTCCCTGTCTGACAGCTTTGAGGAGAGCAGTGGTTTTCCCAGCACGCAGCTGGAGATCTGAGAATGGGCTGACCGCCTCCTCAAGTGGGTCCCTGACCCCTGACCCGCGAGCAGCCTAACTGGGAGGCACCCCCCAGCAGGGGCAGACTGACACCTCACACGGCCGGCCAGGTACTCCAACAGACCTGCAGCTGAGGGTCCTGTCTGTTAGAAGGAAAACTAACAGAAAGGACATCCACACCAAAAACCCATCTGTACATCACCATCATCAAAGACCAAAAGTAGATAAAACCACAAAGATGGGGAAAAAACAGAGCAGAAAAACTGGAAACTCTAAAAAGCAGAGTACCTCTCCTCCTCCAAAGGAATGCAGTTCCTCACAAGCAATGGAACAAAGCTGGACGGAGAATGACTTTGACGAGCTGAGAGAAGAGGGCTTCAGACGATCAAATTACTCCGAGCTACGGGAGGATATTCAAACCAAAGGCAAAGAAGTTGAAAACTTTGAAAAAAATTTAGAAGAATGTATAACTAGAATAACCAATACAGAGAAGTGCTTAAAGGAGCTGATGGAGCTGAAAACCAAGGCTCGAGAACTACGTGAAGAATGCAGAAGCCTCAGGAGCCGATGCGATCAAATGGAAGAAAGGGTATCAGCCCTGGAAGATGAAGTGAATGAAATGAAGCGAGAAGGGAAGTTTAGAGAAAAAAGAATAAAAAGAAATGAGCAAAGCCTCCAAGAAATGTGGGACTATGTGAAAAGACCAAATCTACGTCTGATTGGTGGACCTGAAAGTGACGGGGAGAATGGAAACAAGTTGGAAAACACTCTGCAGGATATTATCTAGGAGAACTTCCCCAATCTAGCAAGGCAGGCCAACATTCAGATTCAGGAAATACAGAGAACGCCACAAAGATACTCCTCGAGAAGAGCAACTCCAAGACACATAATTGTCAGATTCACCAAAGTTGAAATGAAGGAAAAAATGTTAAGGGCAGCCAGAGAGAAAGGTCGGGTTACCATCAAAGGGAAGCCCATCAGACTAACAGCGGATCTCTTGGCAGAAACCCTACAAGCCAGAAGAGAGTGGGGGCCAATATTCAACATTCTTAAAGAAAAGAATTTTCAACCCAGAATTTCATAGCCAGCCAAACTAAGCTTCATAAGTGAAGGAGAAATAAAATACTTTACAGACAAGCAAATGCTGAGAGATTTTGTCACCACCAGGCCTGCCCTAAAAGAGCTCCTGAAGGAAGCGCTAAACATGGAAAGGCACAACCGGTACCAGCCACTGCAAAATCATACCGAAATGTAAAGACCATCGAGACTAGGAAGAGACTGCATCAACTAATGAGCAAAATAACCAGCTAACATCATAATGACAGGATCAGATTCACACATAACAATATTAACTTTAAATGTAAATGGACTAAATGCTCCAATTAAAAGACACAGACTGGCAAATTGGATAAAGCCTCAAGACCCATCAGTGTGCTGTATTCAGGAAACCCATCTCACGTGCAGAGACACACATAGGCTCAAAATAAAAGGATGGAGGAAGATCTACCAAGCAAATGGAAAACAAAAAAAGGCAGGGGTTGCAATCCTAGTCTCTGATAAAACAGACTTTAAACCAACAAAGATCAAAAGAGACAAAGAAGGCCATTACATAATGGTAAAGGGATTAATTCAACAAGAAGAGCTAACTATCCTAAATATATATGCACCCAATACAGGAGCACCCAGATTCATAAAGCAAGTCCTGAGTGACCTACAAAGAGACTTAGACTCCCACACATTAATAATGGGAGACTTTAACACTCCACTGTCAACATTAGACAGATCAATGAAACAGAAAATCAACAAGGATACCCAGGAATTGAACTCAGCTCTGCACCAAGCAGACCTAATAGACATCTACAGAATTCTCCACCCCAAATCAACAGAATATACATTTTTTTCAGCACCACACCACACCTATTCCAAAATTGACCATATCCTTGGAAGTAAAGCTCTCCTCAATAAATGTAAAAGAACAGAAATTATAACAAACTATCTCTCAGATCACAGTGCAATCAAGCTAGAACTCAGGATTAAGAATCTCACTCAGAATTGCTCAACTACATGGAAACTGAACAACCTGCTCCTGAATGACTACTGGGTACATAACGAAATGAAGGCAGAAATAAAGATGTTCTTTGAAACCAACGAGAACCAAGACACAACATACCAGAATCTCTGGGATGCATTCAAAACAGTGTGTAGAGGGAAATTTATAGCACTAAATGCCCACAAGAGAAAGCAGGAAAGATCCAAAATTGACACCCTAACATCACAATTAAAAGAACTAGAAAAGCAAGAGCAAACACATTCAAAAGCTAGCAGAAGGCAAGAAATAACTAAAATCAGAGCAGAACTGAAGGAAATAGAGACACAAAAAACCCTTCAAAAAATAAATGAATCCAGGAGCTGGTTTTTTGAAAGGATCAACAAAATTGATAGACTGCTAGCAAGATTAATAAAGAAAAAAAGAGAGAAGAATCAACTAGATGCAATAAACAATGATAAAGGGGATATCACCACCGATCCCACAGAAATACAAACTACCATCAGAGAATATTACAAACACCTCTACGCAAATAAACTAGAAAATCTAGAAGAAATGGATAAATTCCTCAACACATACACCCTCCCAAGACTAAACCAGGAAGAAGTTGAATCTCTGAATAGACCAATAACAGGAGCTGAAATTGTGGCAATAATCAATAGCTTACCAACCAAAAAAAGTCCAGGACCAGATGGGTTCACAGCCGAATTCTACCAGAGGTACAAGGAGGAGCTGGTACCATTCCTTCTGAAACTATTCCAATCAATAGAAAAAGAGGGAATCCTCCCTAACTCATTTTATGAGGCCAGCATCATCCTGATACCAAAGCCTGGCAGAGACACAACAAAAAAGAGAATTTTAGACCAATATCCTTGATGAACATTGATGCAAAAATCCTCAATAAAATACTGGCAAACAGAATCCAGCAGCACATCAAAAAGCTTATCCACCATGATCAAGTGGGCTTCATCCCTGGGATGCAAGGCTGGTTCAATATACGCAAATCAATAAATGTAATCCAGCATATAAACAGAACCAAAGTCCAAAACCACATGATTATCTCAATAGATGCAGAAAAGGCCTTTGACAAAATTCAACAACCCTTCATGCTAAAAACTCTCAATAAATTAGGTGTTGATGGGACGTATCCCAAAATAATAAGAGCTATTTATGACAAACCCACAGCCAATATCATACTGAATGGGCAAAAACTGGAAGCATTCCCTTTGAAAACTGGCACAAGACAGGGATGCCCTCTCTCACCACTCCTATTCAACATAGTGTTGGAAGTTCTGGCCAGGGCAATTAGGCAAGAGAAGGAAATAAAGGGTATTCAATTAGGAAAAGAGGAAGTCAAATTGTCCCTGTTTGCAGATGACATGATAGTATATCTAGAAAACCCCATTGTCTCAGCCCAAAATCTCCTTAAGCTGATAAGCAACTTCAACAAAGTCTCAGGATACAAAATCAATGTACAAAAATCACAAGCATTCTTATACATCAATAACAGACAAACAGAGAGCCAAATCATGAGTGAACTCCCATTCACAATTGCTTCAAAGAGAATAAAATACCTAGGAATCCAACTTACAAGGGATGTGAAGGACCTCTTTAAGGAGAACTACAAACCACTGCTCAAGGAAATAAAAGAGGATACAAACAAATGGAAGAACATTCCATGCTCATGGGTAGGAAGAATCAATATCATGAAAATGGCCAGCCTTCCCAAGGTAATTTACAGATTCAATGCCATCCCCATCAAGTTACCAATGACTTTCTTCACAGAATTGGAAAAAACTACTTTAAAGTTCATATGGAACCAAAAAAGAGCCCGCATCACCAAGTCAATCCTAAGCCAAAAGAACAAAGCTGGAGGCATCACACTACCTGACTTCAAACTATACTACAAGGCTACAGTAACCAAAACAGCATGGTACTGGTACCAAAACAGAGATATAGATCAATGGAACAGAACAGAGCCATCAGAAATAATGCCACATATCTACAACTATCTGATCTTTGACAAACCTGACAAAACAAGCAATGGGGAAAGGATTCCCTATTTAATAAATGGTGCTGGGAAAACTGGCTAGCCATATGTAGAAAGCTGAAACTGGATCCCTTCCTTACACCTTATACAAAAATCAATTCAAGATGGATTAAAGACTTAAATGTTAGACCTAAAACCATAAAAACCCTAGAAGAAAACCTAGGCAATACCATTCAGGACATAGGCATGGGCAAGGACTTCATGTCTAAAACACCAAAAGCAATGGCAACAAAAACCAAAATTGACAAATGGGATCTAATTAAACTAAAGAGCTTCTGCACAACAAAGGAAACTACCATCAGAGTGAACAGGCAACCTACAAAATGGGAGAAAATTTTCGCAACCTACTCGTCTGACAAAGGGCTAATATCCAGAATCTACAATGAACTCAAACAAATTTACAAGAAAAAAACAAACAACCCCATCAAAAAGTGGGTGAAGGACATGAACAGACACTTCTCAAAAGAAGACATTTATGCAGCCAAAAAACACATGAAAAAATGCTCACCATCACTGGCCATCAGAGAAATGCAAATCAAAACCACAATGAGATACCATCTCACACCAGTTAGAATGGCAATCATTAAAAAGTCAGGAAACAACAGGTGCTGGAGAGGATGTGGAGAAATAGGAACACTTTTACACTGTTGGTGGGACTGTAAACTAGTTCAACCCTTGTGGAAGTCAGTGTGGCAATTCCTCAGGGATCTAGATCTAGAAATTCCATTTGACCCAGCCATCCCATTACTGGGTATATACCCAAAGGAGTATAAATCATGCTGCTATAAAGACACATGCACATGTATGTTTATTGCGGCATTAGTCACAATAGCAAAGACTTGGAACCAACCCAAATGTCCAACAATGATAGACTGGATTAAGAAAATGTGGCACATATACACCATGGAATACTATGCAGCCATAAAAAATGATGAGTTCACGTCCTTTGTAGGGACATGGATGAAATTGGAAATCATCATTCTCAGTAAACTATCGCAATAACAAAAAACCAAACACCGCATATTCTCACTCATAGGTGGGAACTGAACAATGAGAACACATGGACACAGGAAGGGGAACATCACACTTCGGGGACTGTTGTGGGGTGGGGGGAGGGGGGGAGGGATAGCATTGGGAGATATACCTAATGCTAGATGACGAGTTGGTGGGTGCAGCACACCAGCATGGCACATGTATACATATGTAACTTACCTGCACATTGCGCACATGTACCATAGAGCCTAAAGTATAATAATAATAATAATAATAATAATAATAATAATAAAAAGAAAAAAAAGAAAGATAAAAAAAAAAAAAAGGATCACAACCCCTTGCCAGCAAGTGAACAAAACTGGACGGAGAATGAGTTTGACAAATTGACAGAAGTAGGCTTCAGAAGGTGGGCAATAACAAACCCCACTGAGCTAAAGGAGTATGTTCTAACCCAATGTAAGGAAGCTAAGAACCTTGAAAAAAGGTTAGAGGAATTGCTAACTAGAATAACCAGTTTAGAGAAGAACATAAATGGCATGTGGAGCTGAAAAACACAGCACGAGAACTTCATGAAGCATACACAAGTATTAATAGCCAAACCGATCAAGCAGAAGAAAGAATATCACAGATTGAAGATCAACTTAATGAAATAAAGCGTGAAGACAAGATTAGAGAAAAAAGAATGAAAAGGAATGAACAAAGCCGCCAAAAAATATAGGACTATGTGAAAAGACCAAATGTACGTTTGATTGGTGTACCACCAGCACTAGGACTGGGCTGGGTCAGATCTGAAGCCAGCACAGCAAAGGCCCGTCCCTTCAGGGTGGTGAGTTCTCCCAGGCCCCAGGTGTGTCCAGAGATACTATCTGGTGGCCAGGGATTAGAATTAAAAAAAAATAGCATTTTACCCGATATTCTGTTTTACCGTGGCTAAGTTGACATTCAAACCACAATGCGATGTCCTTTCTGCTTTTGCCTTTCCTTTCCACAGGCAGAGTAGCCTGTCCCTGCGGCACCCATCACCACTGGTCCATGGAAGGTTCTGTCGGACCAGTGCTGATGTTTGTTTAAAGTCCATTGTCTCTTCTGTCAGCTTGTAGTACATGGTGCCAGGCCTGGGACTCACCCTTCTGGTCCAAGGCAGGTCTAGAAATGCTGACCAAGAGCCTAGGTCTCAACTTGGGGGCCCCAAGTGCCTGCTTGTTTGCTCTACCTTACTGTGGCCGAGATGGTACTCTATTTTTGGTTCTTGTGATAGTGCTTTTCTATGTGCAGATAGTTGTTAAAATTTGGTGTTCCAGTGGGGGATGAATGGTGTAGGCTTCTATTCCATCATCTTTCTTTGCCCCCCTTATTTTCTTTTTTATTTCTTCTTTGACCCCAGTGGTGTTCAAGATGTGTGTTTGTTTGATTTCCACATATTTGTGAAATTTTCAGGTTTTCTTTCCACTATTAATACCTAGTTTCACTCTATTGTGGTTAATAAAGATACTTGGTATTATTTCAGTCTTCTTAACAATTTTAAGATCTAATTTGTGACCTAACATGTGATCTATGCTGGAGAAAGTTCCATGTGACTTGGGAAGAATGTGACTTGGGAAGAATGCTGTTAGGTGGTATGAACTGTATATATCTGTTAGGTACATTTAGCCTATAGTGTTGTTCAAATCTTTTGTTTCCTTACTGATCTTCTATCTAGATGTTTTATCCATTATTGAAAGTGGGATTTCTGAAGTATCCTATTATTTTATTGCTATTTCTCCTTTCAGCTCAGTCAATGTTAGCTTTATATATTTAGGTTCTCTGAAGTTGGGTGCATGTACATTTATAATTGTTATATATTCCTGGTAGATTGACCCTTTTATCATTATGTAATGTCCTTTTTTCTCTCCTGATAGTTTTTGGCTTAATGGCTATTTTTTTTTTTCTGATATGACAATGCTTGCTCTCTTTGGTTACCATTTATAAAAAATATCTTTTTTCTTCCTTTCACTTTCAGCCTATGTAGGTCCTTAAATCTAAAGTGAGTTTCTTCTAGACCGCATATAGTTGTGTTTTGATTTTTAATCTACTCAGCCACTGTATGCCTCCCTCAACTCACTAGACCATGCCAGTCCTGTCATAAATCCAAGACTAGAAAGACACAAACTAGGCCTCTTGGAAGCCCCCTCAGAAAGTTAGGGGTACTGGATATGTATTAACTCATTCCTTCCCTTGGAAGAAGCTGGGAGCTAGGGGGAATCTTCCTGATTATGTTTTGTTGTGCTAGGAGCAGGGATCTGGTGACAGGGTGTCTTGACTCTCCCTACTAGCTTCAATGAGTCTGGTTTCATGTTTGCCCAGGTTGCAAGAGACTTTCAATTAGTTTCTTAATTTCTCATGAAAGGAATTTGTGAGTTCTTGCCAAATTAGTTGCTAGTGGGAGGGGAAATATTCAGGGCTTCCTACTCTGCCATCTTACTAAAGTTACCTCCTATCATTTTTTTAAAATAGGTTAAGAAAAATATTTTGAAATAATCAATAACATGAGATTATATATATAATCTGCTTAATAGAATGACTAGCACATAATATGTGCTGAATTCTATCTACTAATACTACTAGTAACGATAGTAATTGAAATATTCAATAACATGAAATAATATATATTACATTCTTAATCAAATGACTGGTACATAATATGTGCTGAGTGCTATCTAATAATACTACTGGTAATGATAGTAATAATGATAATAATGATATTAACTTGCACAATGTCACAAAAGCAGTGATGCTAAAATTTAATCCAGGAATCCTCTTAATTTTGAAAATCAGTTTGTCAAAGTGATTCTGTATTTATTTTATATATTATACAAAACTGTTCTTACACAGGAAGCTTGATAAGGAAAAACAAGTCAATCACCCATAATTCTACCATTTCAATATAATAGGTATCATCGTTCAATGTGATTTTAGATTTATAAAGTTTGCTTTAAAAAGTATTGCTGGTCAGGTGTGGTGTCTCACACCTGTAATCCCAGCACTTTGGGAGGCCAAGGAGGGTGGATCACCTGAGGTCAGGACTTCAAGACCAGCCTGAACAACATGGCAAAACCCCGTCTCTAATAAAAATACAAAAAATTAGCCGGGTGTGGTGGTGGGGACCTGTAATCCCAGTTACTCAGAGGCTGAGGCAGGAGAATTGCTTGAACCTGGGAGGCGGAGATTGCAGTGAGCCAAAATCACGCCATTGCACTCCAGCCTGGGTGACAGTGTGAGATTCCATCTCAAAAAAAAAAAAAAAAGAAAGTGTTGCTGATGCTTTAATTTGTCCTCTACATTCTAGGAAACTTCTGTTTTTGTTTTTGCTTTTGTTTTTTCAGGGCAGAAAATAAACAAGCAAACTGTTTTTTCTTGCTCCTTTTTTTCCATAGCCTTAAAATATCTAGACTGTACATCCAGTTATTGTAAATTAAAATTATGATAGATCAGCAATGATTCAGGTAAAAGAAAAGTTTATAACTATAAAGGGAAAAATTGGAAAATGTTGATAGTTGTGGCTATGGAAATACCTAATGATTTATTTAATTGAAACATAATATTAATTTATCTGATGGAGTTAAATACAGTGTTATGATGAGCAATCTATCCCTTCTCATCTGTCCTCTGACTAAAGTTATATTATCACAAAGGATATTGAAGGGGTATTCATCATTTTCTCATTTTCTTCTCTTTTACACACACTATCAATGTGAGAATTCACATATACCCCTTATTCTGTTCCCCCTGCCCACTACACCCCCAGTAATCTTTTAGCAGTGATTAAAAAATAGCTTTATTCATTTATATCAACTTGTATTTTTTAAATAAATAATAGAAATCCAATTAGAAATTTAATTAAAATGTGACTTTGCTAACCTCTCTATGAGATGGATTTCTGACCCCAGTAGTATTAGAGTCTTCAGCTCATCAAAGACAGTAAGTATGCTCATGATACTCTTCAGAGAGAAGAAAGAACTTAAGCACAATATAACTACTACCTTAGTCTTGGCTTCCATTTGTCAACATTTTTTCTTGTACTTCGGCAGTGGTTACCTATCTAATTATCTTGTCTCCATTTTCTGTATAAATTTACCCCCTGTATAACCATAAGAATTATATTCTTTTAATAACAGACATTTGATCATATTGTCCTTCAATCTTTTCCCTTAATATCTTTCAGTGCCTCCGCAATACCTTTAGGATGAGTCTAAACTTTTTGTTATGGTATACAGGGTCTTTCATGATCCAGATTCTTCTTATCTTCCCAACCTTATGCCTTTTTATTTCACATTAAACATTCAGCCATATCTACAACGGAAGTTCCTTACATATGTTATTATTTTTTGTGCCTTTTTGCTTTTGTATCTGCCTTTTCCTTCCCTTAGAACACACTTACCCTCCTTTTATAAGTCAGCTTTTGCATCATCTAATGGTCATGTTTCATGACAGACACTGTATGCTATGTGTCCACCAAGCCCCACTTCCTCTTTCCCCTGGAATTACAATTAGACTGCTTTCCTAGGCTCCCTCAAAGTTAGATATGGCCTAGTGACTCAGTTCTGGTGAATGTGAGTAAAAGTGGTTTATATCACTTCCAGACCTGACTCTGAAAACATTCCATATAATACTCTATGTCCTCTCCAGTTCCTCATCTTCAGGGCAGATGTAATGGATCCTGGAGGACTTTAAGATCCTAGTGAGTGGTAAAGCCACTAGACTGAAAAGCCTGGTAACCCCTTGGGCCCTCTGACTAGGCACACGCACACTGGACTACAGCATGAGCAAGGAGTAAACTTACATTGTGTTTAGTCTCCTTACATAGTGTTTAGAGTTTGTTGTAGCAGTTAGCCCACAATGACTAATACACTTCCTTTGGTGTCCCTTTTCCTCCAAAGTCCCTACCACTCTGACAAAGTTATATGTGAATAAACACCCTTATTCTTAGGCCCAGATCTAGGACTGGTTTATTTATCGAAATGAAAAAGTGAAAGTTTTCTTCGTCCTAAAATTCACATTCTGGTGGTCAAGACAGCTAATATGTAATAAAACCATAAAATGTAACTTTAATCAATGATAAGTGCTGTCAAGTGAGGTAAGGCTGGATAAGGGGATGGAGGATGGAGGGTGAGGGGTTTTTTTTTTATAACATATCAGAGAAGGCTCTTCTGATGATGTTACATTGAACAGGCTCTGAATGTGAAGTGAAAGATAAGCTATATGTAGTTTGAGAACTAGGCAGGGAATAAAAAGAGTTAAGAAACAGATGCAGAAAATAGTGTCGCTGTTTTATAATAGGACTATTAATAGCATGAAGAAGAGCAAGAACACTGATATGGCAGGAGCGCAGTGAATGAGAAGGAAAGAGGCAAGAGGGAATTCAGGGAAGTAGTCTCAGGTTACAGAAAAACTTGAAGGGCCTAGGGTTTTACTCTTTCGGAAGTTGGGGGAGGGGCACTGGAAGATTGTGAGCAGTTGAGTGACTTTTTTTTGTTTGTAAATTTCCTTGTCTCAGGTATATCTTTTTTATTTTTTATTTTTTTTTATACTTTAAGTTCTAGGGTACATGTGCACAATGTGCAGGTTTGTTACATGTCTATACATGTGCCATGTTGGTGTGCTGCACCCGTTAACTCATCATTTACATTAGGTATATCTCCTAATGCTATCCCTCCCCTCTCCTCCCACCCAACAACAGGCCGCTGTGTGTGATGTTCCCCACCCTGTGTCCAAGTGTTCTTGTTGTTCAATTCCCACCTATGACTGAGAACATGTGGTGTTTGGTTTTCTGCCCTTGCAATAGTTTGCTCAGAATGATGGTTTCCAGCTTCATCTATGTCCCTACAAAGGACATGAACTCATCTTTTTTAATGGCTGCATAGTATTCCATGGTGTATATGTGCCACATTTTCTTAATCCAGTCTATCATTGATGGACATTTGGGTTGGCTCCAAGTCTTTGCTATTGTGAATAGTGCCCCAATAAACATACGTGTGCATGTGTCTTTATAGCAGCATGATTTATAATCCTTTGGGTATATACCCAGTAATAGGATGGCTGTGTCAAATGGTATTTCTAGTTCTAGATCCTTGAGGAATCACCACACTGTCTTCCACAATGGTTGAACTAGTTTACAGTTCCACCAACAGTGTAAAAGTGTCCTATTTCTCCACATCCTCTCCAGCACCTGTTGTTTCCTGACTTTTTAAAGATCACCATTCTACCTGGTGTGAGATGGTATCTCATTGTGGTTTTGATTTGCATTTCTCTGATGGTCAGTGATGATGAGCATTTTTTCATGTGTCTGTTGGCTGCATAAATGTCTTCTTTTGAGAAGTATCTGTTCATATCCTTTGCCCACTTTTTGATGGGGTTGTCTGATTTTTTCTTGTACATTTAAGTTCTTTGTAGATTCTGGATTTTAGCCCTTTGTCAGATGGGTAGATTGCAAAAATTTTCTCCCATTCTATAGGTTGCCTGTTCACTCTGATGGTAGTTTCTTTTGCTGTGCAGAAGCTCTTTAGTTTAATTAGATCCCATTTGTCTATTTTGGCTTTTGTTGCCATTGCTTTTGGTGTTTTAGTCATGAAGTCCTTGCCCATGCCTATGTCCTGAATGGTATTGTGTAGGTTTTCTTCTAGGGTTTTTCTGGTTTTAGGTCTAACATTTAAGTCTTTAATCCATCTTGAATTAATTTTTCTATAAGGTGTAAGGAAGGGATATAGTTTCAGCTTTCTATGGTTAGCCAGTTTTCCCAGCACCATTTATTAAATAGGGAATCTTTTCCCCATTTCTTGTTTTTGTCAGGTTTGTCAAAAATCAGATGGCTGTAGATGTGTGATATTATTCTGAGGCCTCCGTTCTGTTCCATTGGTCTATATATCTGTTTTGGTACCAGTACCATGCTGTTTTGGTTACTGTAGCCTTGTAGTATAGTTTGAAGTCAGGTAGTGTGATGTCTCCAGCTTTGTTCTTTTGGTGTAGGATTGTCTTGGCAATGCAGGCTCTTTTTTCATTCCATATTAACTTTAAAATAGTTTTTTCCAATTCTGTGAAGAAAGTCATTGGTAGCTTGATGGGGATGGCATTGAATCTATAAATTACCTTGGGCAGTATGGCCATTTTCACAATATTGATTCTTCCTACCCATGAGCATGGAATGTTCTTCCATTTGTTTGTATCCTCTTTTATTTCATTGAGCAGTGGTTTGTAGTTCTCCTTAAAGAGGTCCTTCACATCCCTTGTAAGTTGGATTCCTAGGTATTTTATTCTCTTTGTAGCAATTGTGAATGGGAGTTCACTCATGATTTGGCTCTCTGTTTGTCTGTTATTGGTGTACAGGAATGCTTGTGATTTTTGTACATTGATTTTGTACCCTGAGACTTTGCTGAAGTTGCTTATCAGTTTAAGGAGATTTTGGGCTGAGACAATGGGGTTTTCTAAATATACAGTCATGTCATCTGCAAACAGGGACAATTTGACTTCCTCTTTTCCTAATTGAATACCCTTTATTTCTTTCTTCTGCCTGATTGCCCTGGCCAGAACTTCCAACACTATGTTGAATAGGAGTGGTGAGAGAGGGCATCCCTGTCTTGTGCCAGTTTTCAAAGGGAATGCTTCCAGTTTTTGCCCATTCAGTATGATATTGGCTGTGGGTTTGTCATAGATAGCTCTTATTTTGAGATACATCCCATCAATACCTAGTTTATTGAGAGTTTTTAGCATGAAGGCTGTTGAATTTTGTCAAAGGCCTTTTCTGCATCTATTGAGATAGTCATGTGGTTTTTGTCTTTGGTTCTGTTTATATGATGAATTATGTTTATTGATTTGTGTATGTTGAACCAGCCTTGCATCCCAGGGATGAAGCTGACTTGATCATGGTGGATAAGCTTTCTGATGTGCTGCTGGATTTGGTTTGCCAGTATTTTATTGAGGATTTTTGCATCGATGTTCATCAGGGATATTGGTCTAAAATTCTCTTTTTTTGTTGTGTCTCTGCCAGGCTTTGGTATCAGGATGATGCTGGCCTCATAAAATGAGTTAGGGAGGATTCCCTCTTTTTCTATTGATTGGAATAGTTTCAGAAGGAATGGTACCAGCTCCTCTTTGTACCTCTGGTAGAATTCGGGTGTGAATCCATCCGGTCCTGGACTGTTTTTGGTTGGTAGGCTATTAAGTATTGCCTCAATTTCAGAGCCTGTTATTGGTCTATTCAGGGATTCACCTTCTTCCTGGTTTAGTCTTGGGAGGATGTATGTGTCGAGAAATTTATCCATTTCTTCTAGATTTTCTAGTTTATTTGTGTGGAGGTGTTTATAGTATTCTCTGATGGTAGTTTATATTTCTGTGGAATCGGTGGTGATAACTACTTTATCATTTTTTATTGTGACTATTCGATTCTTCTCTCTTTTCTTCTTTATTAATCTTGCTATTGGTCTATCAATTTTGTTGACCTTTTCAAAAAACCACCTCCTGGATTCATTGATTTTTTTGAAGCATTTTTCATGTCTCTATCTCCTTCAGTTCTGCTCTGATCTTAGTTATTTCTTGCCTTCTCTAGCTTTTGAACATGTTTGCTCTTGCTTCTCTAGTTCTTTTAATTGTGATGTTAGGGTGTCAATTTTAGCTCTATCCTGCTTTCTCTTGTGGGCATTTAGTGCTATAAATTTCCCTCTACACACTGCTTTAAATGTGTCCCAGAGATTCTGGTATGTTTTGTCTTTGTTCTCATTGGTTTCAAAGAACGGCTTTATTTTTGCCTTCATTTTGTTATGTACCCAGTAGTCATTCAGGAGCAGGTTGTTCAGTTTCCATGTAGTTGAGTGGTTTTGAATGGGTTTCTTAATCCTGAATTCTAGTTTGACTGCACTGTGGTCTGAGAGACAGTTTGTTATAATTTCTGTTCTTTTACATTTGCTGAGGAGTGCTTTACTTCCAACTATGTGGTCAATTTTGGAGTAAGTGTGATGTGGTGCTGAGAAGAATGTATATTCTGTTGATTTGGGGGGAGAGTTCTATAGATGTCTATTAGGTTCGCTTGGTGCAAAGCTGAGTTCAATTCCTGGATATCCTTGTTAACTTTCTGTCTCATGGATCTGTCTAATGTTGACAGTGGGGTATTACAGTCTCCCATTATTATTGTGTGGGAGTCTAAGTCTCTTTGTAGGTCTCTCAGGACTTGCTTTATGAATCTGGGTGCTCCTGTATTGGATGCATATATATTTAGGATAGTTAGCTCTTCTTGTTGAATTGATCCCTTTACCATTATGTGATGGCCTTCTTTGTCTCTTTTGATCTTTGTTGGTTTAAAGTCTGTTTTATCAGAGATAGGATTGCAACCCCTGCTTTCTTTTGTTTTCTATTTGCTTGGTAGATCTTCCTCCATCCCTTT
Source organism: Pongo pygmaeus (assembly GCF_028885625.2). Classification (NCBI taxonomy): domain Eukaryota; kingdom Metazoa; phylum Chordata; class Mammalia; order Primates; family Hominidae; genus Pongo; species Pongo pygmaeus. The sequence goes on along the minus strand of NC_072373.2, from coordinate 129,387,680 downwards.
ATTTTGAGCCTATGTGTGTCTCTGCATGTGAGATGGGTTTCCTGAATACAGCACACCGATGGGTCTTGACTCTTTATCCAATTTGCCAGTCTGTGTCTTTTAATTGGAGCATTTAGCCCATTTACATTTAAGGTTAATATTGTTATGTGTGAATTTGATCCTGTCATTATGATGTTAGCTGCTTATTTTGCTCGTTAGTTGATGCAGTTTCTTCCTAGCCTCAATGGTCTTTACAATTTGGCATGTTTTTGCAGTGGCTGGTACCAGTTGTTCCTTTCCATATTTAGTGCTTCCTTTAGGAGCTCTTGTAAGGCAGGCCTGGTGGTGACAAAATCTCTCAGCATTTGCTGGTCTGTAAAGGATTTTATTTCTCCTTCACTTATGAAGCTTAGTTTGGCTGGATGTGAAATTCTGGGTTGAAAATTCTTTTCTTTGAGAATGTTGAATATTGGCCCCCACTCTCTTCTGGCCTGTAGAGTTTCTGCTGAGAGATCTGCTGTTAGTCTGACGGGCTTCCCTTTGTGGGTAACCCAACCTTTTTCTCTGGCTGCCCTTAACATTTTTTCCTTCATTTCAACTTTGGTGACTCTGACAATTATGTGTCTTGGAGTTGCTCTTCTGGAGGAGTATCTTTGTGGTGTTCTCTGTATTTCCTGAATCTGAATGTTGGCCTGCCTTGCTAGGTTGGGGAAGTTCTCCTGGATAATATCCTGAAGAGTGTTTTCCAGCTTGGTTCCCTTCTCCTCGTCATGTTCAGGTATACCAATTAAATGTAGATTTCGTCTTTTTACATAGTCCCGTATTTCTTGGTGGCTTTGTTCGTTTCTTTTCACTCTTTTTCCTCTAAACTTCTCTTCTCGCTTCATTTCATTCATTTGATCTTCAATCACTGATACCCTTTCTTCCACTTGATCGAATTGGCTGCTGAAGCTTGTGCATGCGTCACGTAGTTCTCGTGCCATGGTTTTCAGCTCCATCAGGTCATTTAAGGTCTTCTCTGCACTGTTTATTCCAGTTAGCCATTCATCTAATCTTTTTTCAAGGTTTTTAGCTTCTTTACAATGGGTTTGAACATCCTCCTTTAGCTCGGAGAAGTTTGTTATTACCGACCATCTGAAGCCTTCTTCTCTCAACTCGTCAAAGTCATTCTCCATCCAGCTTTGTTCCATTGCTGGTGAGGAGGTGCGTTCCTTTGGAGAAGAAGAGGCACTCTGATTTTTAGAATTTTCAGTTTTTCTGCTGTGGTTTCTCCCCATCTTTTTGGTTTTTATCTACCTTTGGTCTTTGATGATGGTGACGTACATACAGATGGGGTTTTGGTGTGGATGTCCTTTCTGTTTGTTAGTTTTCCTTCTAACAGTCAGGACCCTCAGCTGCAGGTCTGTTGGAGTTTGCTGGAGGTCCACTCCAGACCCTGTTTGCCTGGTTATCACCAGCGGAGGCTGCAGAACAGCAAATATTGCAGTACAGCAAATGTTGCTGCCTGATCCTTCCTCTGGAAGCTTCATTTCAGAGGGGCACCTGGCTGTATGAGGTGTCAGTCGGCCCCTACTGGGAGGTGTCTCCCAGTTAGGCTACTCTGGTGTCAGGGACCCACTTGAGTAGGCAGTCTGTCCGTTCTCAGATCTCAGACTTCATGCTGGGAGAACCACTGCTCTCTTCAAAGCTGTCAGATGGGGACATTTAAGTCTGCAGAAGTTTCTGCTGCCTTTTGTTCAGCTATGCCCTGCCCCCAGAGGTGGAGTCTACAGAGGCAGGCAGGCCTCCTGGAGCTGCGGTGGGCTCCACCCAGTTCGAGCTTCCCAGCCTCTTTGTTTACCTACTCAAGCCTCAGCAATGGTGGACCCCCCTCCCCCAGGCTTACTGCCTCCTTGCAGTTCAATCTCAGACTGCTGTTCTAGCAGTGAGTGAGGCTCCGTGGGCATAGGACCCACTGAGCCAGGCGCAGGATATAATCTCCTGGTGTGCCATTTGCTAAGACTATTGGAAAAGCGCAGTATTAGGGTGGGAGTGTCCCAATTTTCCAGGTACTGTCTGTGATGGCTTCCCTTGGCTAGGAAAGGGAATTCCCCAACCCCTTGTGCTTCCCGGGTGAGGTGATGCCCCACCCTGCTGCGTGGGCTGCAGCCACTGTCCAACAAGCCCCAGTGAGAAGAACCTGGGTCCTCAGTTGGAAATGCAGAAATCACCTGTCTTCTGCATCACTCACGCTAGGAGCTGTAGACTGGAGCTGTTCCTATTCGGCCATCTTCGACATTTTGAAATAATTGCTCTGGCTGAGTAGAGAATAGTCTGGGTCGTGGATTTATGTAGGCAGACTCTCACCTGTCTGCAATACCTTTGGCCCACCAAAGGCTTTATCTCCAGTTCCTCCTAATCTAGGAAGTCAAAGCTATGTGCTTCAGCACATTTATCTGTTGGTCTCATGTCTGACCTCAGGTGATTTCCCTAATTTTCATCTCTCAATTGTGTTGCCAGAAACTCTGGTTGCTTCTGTTTTTCAGTGAAATAAGAAGTAAGCCTTTAGTTAGATAAGAATGGGAGTGTTGATGGGAAGAAAGAGGAGACTGGTTGGCTTTGAGAGTGGGAGAGTAAATTCACTAGGGAAATGTAGGTTTTAAAATTTTTGCTTTTTTATGAAGTAAAAAGGGATTAGGCAGGGATCAGCCGTTGTGTCCAAGATGAGCAAGAGAAAGATTAAAATATATAGTCTTTTCCCAAGAAATGTCAACTAATTGGAGAAACAATGAGTACCACTGGAAATAATTACATGGCTATATGTCATTCATTCAACCACTATTAATTCAACAATAATTTATTAATGCTTATTCCAAAGCAGAAGACTAAAACACAGGTCCTACTCTAAGTTTAACAGAGAAAAAAATAAAAACAAGTTCTTTAAAATGCAAATCAAAACTACAATGACATATCATTTCACCCTAGTTAAAATGGCATATATCCAAAAGACAAGCAATTACAAATGCTGGTGCAGATATGGTGAAAAGGAAACCCTCATACACTATTGGTTGGAATGTAAATTTATGCAACCACTATGGAGAACAGTTTGGAGGTTCCTCAAAACACAAAAAATAGAGCTACCATATGATCTAGCAAGTCCATGGCTACGTATATACCCAAAAGAAAGGAAATCAGTGTATTGAAGAGATATCTACATTCCCATGTTTGTTCAGTTCTGTTCACAACAGCAAAGGTTTGGAAGCAACCTAAGCATCCATCAACAAATGAATTGATAAAGAAAATGTAGTACATATGCACAATGGAGTACTATTCAGCCATAAAAAATGATTAGACCCAGTCATTTGCGACAACATGGATGGAACTGGAGGTCATTATGTTGAATGAAATAAGCCAGGAACAGAAAGACAAAGTTTGCATATTCTTACTTATTTATGAGATCTAAAAATTAAAACAATTTAATCTATGAACATAGAGCATAGAGGAATCGGCACTAGAGTCTGGGTAGGGTAGTGACAGAGGGGCTGAAGAGGTAGAGATGGTTAATGGGTACAAAAAATAGGATGAATGAATAAGACCTAGTATTTGATAGCACAACAGGGTGAGTATAGTCAATAATAATTTAATTCTACATTTTAAAATAACTAAAATAATGTATAACTGGATTGCAACACAAAGGATAAATGCTTGAGGAGATAGCCCATTTTACATGATGTGATTATTAGACATTGCATGCCTGCATCAAAACATCTAATGTACGCCATTAATATATTAATATGTACCTACTATGTACCTACAAAAGTTAAAATAAAAATTTATTTAAAAATTAAAGATAAAAATGAGTTCTCTAATAGAGGTGTGTACACAATACTATGAGAGCACCAAACAGGCAACTACACAGTTTGTTTGATGGAGGGAATATGTGTGATCAAGAACAGCTGTAGATAGGTGAGCTGAGTCTTGAAGGATAAATAGGAGCGTCTAAATACATGGGTGGAATAGACAGAGTAGTAAAGACTCAGTAGAGAATTGAAAATACAATGTAATTCAAAGATGAGATTATCACTGGGGTTTGATGTAGTCAGGGAAGGCTGCATAAAGGAATTGGGACTTGAAAAGACTTGAAAGAGAACAAATGGGTGTAGATTTTAGGCTGGGAAAAGTGTGTATAACAGAGGCAGGAATATTCATGGCATATGCTGGGGATGATTAGGGGAAATAAGTGATATGAGCAGTCTTAATCATAAGTACTGTACGTGTACAAGTTGCCTTTTCTGCAGAGTTGTAGGGGTGATGGGGTAGAGAGAGGCTAGATGGAGTGATCGGACTAGATTGTAGAGGATTGTGCCTCACTCCAGGGTATATATGTGACATTTAATTGTCTTCGGATGAATATGAAAGAAGATATTTTCCCCTTTGTCTATTTCTGCCTCAGATAGCCCTAGCACATTATTGTCTGTACTCTGGTTCCTTCAATTATGGAGAACATCTGGTGATGGACTACCATCCTGCAGGAGGGAAGCTAGGTGGCACTGCATTACTGCCCAGCAACTGCTCCTTCAGGACCCTTTGGTTTTAAATCAATGTTGATGAATATAAAACCATGCAGCGAGAAAAATGGCCTGGAAACCTTCTAGAGAATGGAATTTTGTTTCTTTTGTAAATTTTAATGTAATGAACTATCGTTATTTGGCCCAAAATTAGTTAGCTGATCTGCCTGAATTCTGCTATCAAGGACATAACTCTATCAGCAGATGAAGATCACATTGTATTTTGCTATTTGGGAAATTCTTGATTATATTCTGTAAGGAAAGTGTTGAAGTTATTAAAGATGTGTCACTGTCTCTTTCTAAGCTTCCATAAGAGGAAAACTGTCCTTTTTTGTTTTTCAGCTAGAATTCAGAAGACAGAAATAAAGCTGCCTTTTCCCCCAAGTCACTTAGTGATAGAATTAGGAATCCCACTGAGGGCTAATGATAGCTAAATAGGTGTTTGCCTGGATAAGCTGCTGCCGTTTTGATTTTCTTGAAGTTTTTTTTTTTTTTTTCCTGAGGAAAGTAGCATGAGGAACTCAGGTAATTTAATAGTACCCTATACCTGTTGTAAAAATAAGGTGCTTGCCTCTACAGGAGAATGAGCCAGGGGAAAGTGTCTAGACACTCTCTACTGATAGAACATGTTGGTCTAGACATAAATTTGCCTCTTGAGAAGTCAAATACAATGGAGAAGATAAAGCAGACTTATCTAACAGTAAACCTATTTTAGAGAGGCATTTGGTAGACTAAAATCTTCCCCTCCTCATTTTTCTCCTGACTTCTAGTTATTATGGTGTGAAATTACATTACCTAAATTAATAAAGTTGTACAAAGCATCTAACCACAATTTTACTTAAAACATCAATTTCAAATAATAATAATAATAATAATAATAATAATAAGGGGCTATATGGGCCACTGACCATGGATGAGAGCTTATTTGGGGTCAGTAAGAGTCAGCTGAGGAGAGATGTAAACTCTGCAGGATTGTACAATGTACAGAGAGTGGGAATGTGACTCTACGCTAATCTTTGAAGTGAAGCAGAGAGTAGAGAAGCTTGAGAGATCAGCTGCAACCCCAGTCCGTAAAGCAGGATAAGGCTGTAATAGATCAACAGAGTCAAGAGCCTGATTGTAATAAATGGAAGTAGAAGCAGGGGCGGGGCCAGAAAGGAGAGCCTGCAGGGGACTAGCTTAATGGTACCAGACTGACTACAGGAAACCATTTTGTTTTCTAGGGTCCTTCCTAGTTGCATGCTGACATATTTTTTACACAGCTGAAATGATCACTCATGTTTAATGAGCCTTAATTCTCTTCTCCGTGAAGGTGAAAGAATGATTGGAATCAACATGTTTTTGGACTTGCCCTGAATCACATTTTTACTACTCTCATGCATAGTTGCACAGTTTTATATTTCCAGCATTGTGTTGCAACACATACCCTTGGGTCCTAGTACTATAAATAAGATGGAACTGTCTTGTCCAAAAGTAACAGTAAAAGGGGCCATTCAAAACTCAATAAGATGTCAGGACACACTGAAAAATTACAGTTAGTGAAATAAGCATTGTAGACAAATATTCTGCAAGATAACCAGGTTTTTAAGAACCTGATTTTGATTAACTGAAAAGTCAGGGGAAAAAAAGACATAGAATGTTTCCTGCTGTGACTTTGTTTGCATGTTCTGCTTATCTTAGTTTGGAATCAATCAATTGTGGTTTTAAAAAGTCCTGAATATTTCTCCACAGAACATGTAGACCAATTTGAAAAACAATAATCCAAGCAAACAAAAAACAAACTCAGTTCTTGGTAAAAAGTCTGATTTTCTGTTTAGTAAAACTTTTATTGTCAAAATCTTTCTTTTCCCCTCAATCACAATCTTTCTGTATTTTATACAATTTGGGAAACATATTTCTTTACTTCAGAAAGTCATGAAAGGTACAGATATCTGAACCAGCTTGTAAACCCTGTGGCTTTAACATAGGACCAAATCATTATAATTATTCATACTAATAATAGCAAACACTTATGAAGCAGTTATTATATGCTACAGTCTATATTATGCTGTTTGTATATATTAATCAATTTAATTATAATAATAATTCTATAATGTAAGTTGTTGATTTAGTAAAATTAAAAGGAGTTTTCTGATATCTTGTAATTATTCCTGGAATCTTCTGAATGTTGTGAAGTTTTTCTTAACCTAAAGTATTCCTTTCAGATTTGCCTTGAAGAAAATGTTCTAAGGATCCTTGTTCCTCCCTAACCTCCCAATTTTCCAAAGCAGAAAGCTGATTGGGGACTTGAGAAGAGCATCTAATTTCTTGATTTCCAGCTTAGACATATTATTTCGGCAAAACTAGAATTTATTATCCTTCTCAGCAACTTTACTGAAAAACACATCACATTCCACTGGCTAGAAAAAGATGGTTTGTTCTGTTCTCTTAAAAAATGCATAATTGTGCATTTCATTGCAGCAAAAGTTAAGACATTTTCTCTTTCTCAGCAGGCCAAAGGTAGGCAATGCTCTGGCTATAACTTTCTGTTGTCCCAAGTGTCTCATTGGAAGCGTGGATTGTGACTGGGAATTTTGCCCCTGACAGGCTTCTGGGAGTCAAGGGAGGTGTCTAATGCTAACCAGTCTCTTCATCTTCAAAAACAGGGGCAATGCAAAAATCTCATTTATTTGGTTTTCAAAAATGTCCTCATTCAGCATGTGCCTGGTTTCCATTTTGATAACTCATGACAGTATGCTGCTTTCAATTTGGCATAAGTGCTACAAGGTTAATGTCAGTCAGCTTTGTTGGATGCCTACATCCTTTTGAGGCTTGTTTTTGTATTTACTTTCTACATGAAGATCATGAGTTTGAGACTGGCTGAAAATGTTCAATCTCTGTAAATGTCTCAGGGCACACTCAGTCTGGTGTCAGGAGAAAGCCTGGAAGCACTGGGTCTAGGGTCTATATCCCAGTTTCATTGATCATTAGCTCTGGCATCATGGGACAGTGACAATCTCTTGGAGCCTCAGTTTCTTTAACTGTAAATCCGGTGGGTTAGATAAAACAATAGATTATAACAATATTAATATTATTAATAATAACAAATTTTTGGGTGTTTTGACAGGAACTTTACGTGGCTTCTCTCAATCATCAAAGCAGCATTATGAGGCAGGAACTGTTATTACCCCACTTCACAGAGGAGTTAAACATTTACTTGTTTAACATAATGTAAGTGGTGAAGACAATACTGAGGCCAGGGCACCTGACTTTATCTATTCGCAAAGAGTGAACTGCAGACCAGTAGCATAAACAATACCTGGGAGCTTGTTCAAAAGGCAAATTCTTGGGTGCACTCTAGACTGACTCAAAACCTTTTGAGTGATGTTCAGAACTCTGTGTTTTAACAAGCTCTGTGGGTGATTTAACACTGAAAGTGGAAGCTCTGTTCTAGGACCTGTGTTCTCAATCCCAGATTGTGGTTTTCCATGTTCGATGAATTTTTCGGTGTCAAGAACGTAGTCCAATTGACTCTCGATTCTGTAGTGGTTTCCTTCTTCCATCACTGCTTTGAGTCTGCTGATCCCTCCTGCAGCTGTGTGCTTGACCCAGATAATGGCCTCTGCGTAGAGAAGCAGCACAGGGCATGTGAAGATTGTATTCCTGCTGGGACTGCCAGTGTTCTTTCCTTGGCTCATACATCATCAAAGTCAATGCATATTATAGTTTTGCAGCCAGAAACCCTCCTATTTAACAATTCAAAAAAAAAAAAAAAAGCTCAAACCATTGGAAACTCTTGAATATGAGAACTTATAACTTACGTCTGCTAAATGCATAAACTTCTCCTCATTCCTACCAAAGGAACTTTGATAGACTTTATCTGTTCCAGGAGATTTTGAGGGTTTTAGCTTTGTGAATTAACCAAGAAACACTGCACACTTCTCTTTCTCTTGGAAAAACATTAAGCTGTGTTTGTTACCATCAGTGATAACAGGTGCTATAAATACAACAATTTGGTGTATACCCAGAGTGTTATATAAACCTTCAGGGGCCTTTAAAATTTTTTCTAGGAAAAAAACACCAATGGAATTTTCCTTTTTTTTTTTCTGTGGCCTCTAGTCGATCCTGGTAATTATCAGATATCATATCATCAATATATCTTGTCAATGAATTTGAATTTCTTCCACTAGGTTACACCTAGGGAAGGGTGTGATAGTAAGTGTCACATTTGTAGAGTGTTAAGAGAAGTATGAATACAAAATGGAAAGAAAATCCCAGCAGGAAAGAGAAAAAATATGTTGATTTATACATTTAAAAAATGTTTTAAAAAATTGTTATTATAGAAATTCATGAAGTATAATAAAGTACAAGAAGAAACTAAAAGTAATTCACACTCCCACTATTCAGCACTAACCAGTAACATTTAGTGTATAAATATTTTCAGACTTTTTTACTGGCATACAGAGACATTTATACTTTAGATTTCTATTTTGCCAAAAACTAAATCCTACTTTGCATGCTGTTTTTCAAATGTAATGGTTGTGGTTCTCACTTCATATCAACATGCATGGACATGTATAGCTTTCAAGAGTGACTCTTCTTGCAGAAAGAATGGATAAGTAGTCACTCGTGTACTTTGGTGTTGTTGGCTCAACATGTCAGACATGTGTCTGCCTGAGTTATCTTCCAGTGTCACCTGTGTACATGTGGGGAAACAATCAGCCAGACATGATCTACCTCTCCCACATGGTCACTTCAAAACCAAATAAAATGACTAATGTGAAGCTCAGTCTATTTCCTATGGCTTTTGTATTTTTAATTTACTAAGTACTATGCAATTCTGCTTTAGAAAGTTCAACTTTAAGGCACATTTTCATTGATTAATAGTTCCTTTTCCTTACCAATACACACATTCCAAAATAAAGTCTGAGTTCATTTCTTTTGTTCTTTTTTTTCCCTTAGGGAAATTCTACCCCAGGGAAAGCACTTTTAGGGGGATTCCAGGGATCAAATTCAGGTCATTTGAGCTATGTCCAAGCTGTTTAATTATTAGGAGAACTTAGAGATAAAAAGTTTACTATAAATTTAAAAGGATATAAATTTAGGCTGTATCTACACATAAATTAGCTTGGGAAAAAAGACAGTTGAATTCAGTGGAACGACTAGTGATGAACTAGTTACCAACTGAGTGTGATTTGCTGCATTTTTTAAAGCTGATTTCTGTTGGGGACTAAAACAAGACACTTTTCTTTGTGATGGCTTTTTCTGCGTTTCAAACAGAAAGGTCTTACAAACACAGCATGCTTTGCCAAGATATGTTTAAGCTAAAGACTTGCCAATTCAAGAATAGAATAATTTGCCTGAATCTGACAACAGGCAATGACAAATTCTTTATTTGGTAAAGCATAGTAACTGGAGAACATGCATTGCAGGCACTCACAGAAGAAAGCCACCTCTTTCTGCTCAGATCATGATTCTCTGGTAATAACATACTGGAAAGCAACTTGAGGAATACAAGAATAAATTCTTGAAAGTGCACTGAATTGTGGTCTAATGGTCAGAAAGCATTTGTACAACTTTAAGAATAAATTCTTTTTTCTAACAGATCAGAATTCCTCTACCTTTTCTTTTTAGACAGATATATGTAAAGCAAAAGTAGTATGGCTTGTCAGTTTTCATTTTCTGCTAAACTGAATCATTAACATTTCAAGACTTTTGTTTCTCTTATTTCTAAAGAATTGATACTATTTTGTATTATCTGTAAAGTTTATAAAGAAATATTAGGAAGAAATAAATAAAAATTATAAGTTATATATTTAAAATGTAGCAAGTAACTCTGGTTTATAGGATAAGCTCTAGAAAAGAAATTAAAAAACTGAATGATATATCTACCTTTTACCCTAATTATGACTACCCAAAGTCAAAACAACCCACTGATAATAAGACAAATGTGATATTAAGAATAAGTGAGTAAAAACAGGTATTTGAGAGAACCAAATGTTTTAAAAATCTCATTTGATAATCTATACGGATGCTCACTCTTTAAGGAGGTGGAACATATTTTTCATCCCTTAGGTATGAGTTGGAATAGTGTTCTCCTTCCAAAGAGTACAGTGTGGAAGCTTGGGGGAGGAGAATAACTTTACCGTGGAGAAAACTAGCACATGCAATCTCAGCCAGGTGATGAAGGTTAATATGAACAGTGATAAGACAGGTTGATATCATTTATCCTTGATATTAGGCAAAAGGAATGGCACTTTACCTCTAAGGTCTTCCTCCCCTAAACCCATACCCCCGTGTAATCATTATAAAAATACCAGATGAATTCCAATAGCAGGGCGACATAGTTTAGTTATTTATCCCCTCCAAATCTCATATTGAAATTTGATCCCCAGTGTTGGAGGTGGGGCCTGGTGGGTGGGAGGTGTTTGGGTCATGGGGACGGATCCTTCATGAATGGCTTGGTGTCCTCCCCATGGGGATGAGTTCTGCTCTATTAGTTCCCGGGAGAGCTGGTTATTAAAAAGAGCCTAGCATCTCCCCACTCCAACCCTTGTGCTGTCTTACTTCTGCTCTTGCCACATGTTCTCCACACACCCTCTCCCCTTCCCTTCTGCCACAAGTGGAAGCAGGGTGAGGCTCTCACCAGAAGCCAAGCAGATGTTGGCACCATGCTTCTTGTACAGCCTGTGGAACTGTGAGCTAAACAAACTTCTTTTCTTTATAAATCACCCAGCCTCAGGTAATTTATAGCAACATAAATGGACTAAGACAAGGAGCATCCCACACAACTCTGACCGTTATCCATGGCGGAAGGAATAGAATGTGCAGAGGCACCAAGTGAGAAAGCACATAGTGAATATGACCCCTGGACATGGCTGTGCACAGAGCAGAAAGGAGGGAGCGGTTAGAGATGATGCTGTACAGGGCAATCTGGGGCCACTCACAGAGGGTCTCATTTTCGATGTTAAAGATTTTGTCCTTTCCACGGTCAGTGAGAAGCATCAGAGGCTTTCAAGAAAGGAAGTGGCACGGTCTGGTCCTGCCATAGAGAGATGACTCTTACTGGGTAAGGAGACTGGAGACAGAAAGAACACATCTGGCCCCTCAAGTTGAATTAAGAAGGCCAGAGACTACATTAAGGCAATGAAGTGCACGTAGGGAGAAAAGATTGTTGGGAAAAAGTTAATCTCCCTCTATCTATATGATGTTTACCCATTCAGTAGGTCAGTCAACAAATCTGGGGGGGCCGTGTGTACAACCCTTCATGAAGCACACCACCTATGAGGCTTATGAAGCAGCTGCAAATGGTACTCTCTGGAGCTGAGCAATGGCCTGCCTCTAGGGTGTGCATTTTGGCTGGGCACTGAGCTAGATGCTGAATGAGCAGTCATGAACAGAACAGGTACAGCCCTTGTCCACATGGAGCTCTTTCTCCACTCAGGGCCACACCAAGACTGGTGACTACCTTGTGCAGAGGAATAATTTGGCATTCCTTCAAACTGAGAGTGGAATCTGAGTCTTGGTTTGTGGGAGTTCTCTGTCCCTACTCTCCAGTACAGACCAATAGCTCTGGCCCTAAATCTGCAAATTTCACACAGCAAAGCTAAGAAGGCAATTTAACTGATCCCTTTGGATCAGTTAATATAGGAGATATTTCATTCTTTATTGCGTGACCATGTTCCTTCCATTCAGTCAGTATTCTAAAAGTGGTTACGTTCCTTTCATCTTATCACATCCTGGTGAAGTTTTAAGCAGTAGGTGATTTTTGGCTCCCCTTTTAGACTGATGTTTGGAGTAGCTGTCTGGCTGGGTTGTCCCTTAATCCAGCCCTAGTTTAACGTGGAAGATAGACATTAAATAAACCTTTATAAATATTTCATTGGAGTTAATTTGATTTTGTGACTCTAAATAAATGATAGAATTCTCCCATCCCCCCACTAGGCAAATCTCTTCATTTTTGTTTCCTTGTTTATTCTTGAAACCTCTCCTAAGAATAAATAGCTCACAGCCCTGTGGAGCTCGTTGGAGAAGGTCTGAGTGAGACAAGTGGGGCAAAGCAGCTCATCTGCACTTTCTGTTCTTTACGTCATGGGGGAGATTGTTGTTTCCTTGGTGCACCGCAGGGCAGCAAGAAGGACAAGGGGCAAAGTGGAAGCTTAGTTTTGGTTTTGGTTTTGATGCTACACTAGAAGTGCAAGGCTCCAAACTGGAAAGAATAGATTGGGGACTGGTGTATAACACCTTTAATACTTTTTGGAATGGGCTGAGTGGCAATCAAAAATTTGTTAGGTTGGCTGGGCGCAGTGGCTTATGCCTGTAATCCCAGAACTTTAGGAGGCCGAGGCGAGTGGATTACCTGAGGTCAGGAGTTCAAGACCAACCTGGCCAACATGGTGAAACCCAATCACTACTAAAAAAATACCAAAAATTAGCCTGGCGTAGTGGTGGGCACCTGTAATCCCAGCTACTCAGGAGGCTCAGACAGGAGAATTGCTTGAACCCGGGGGGCAGAGGTTGCAGTGATCCGAGATCGAGCCATTGCACTCCAGCCTGGGCAACAAGAGTGAAACTCCGTCTCAAAAAAAAAAAAAAAATTGTTAGGTTAAGTTTGATTTCATGGCTTACATACTTATTTCTGAATATCTTCCTGATTCCCCCCGCACCCCTATATAACTAGCTGCTTTTTCTCCTTTTCTCTCCAATCTCTGCTGCTAGCTAAATCTAATCTAGATGGATCACAATAAATGTTATGTACAGCTTAGTGTGAATTTAAGCTTTAAGCCACTTTCACTTTTTTTTTTTTCTTTAGACCGAGTCTCGCTCCGTTGCCCAGGCTGGAGTGCACTGGCGCGGTCTCGGCTCACTGCAAGCTTCGCCACCCGGGTTCATGCCATTCTGCTGCCTCAGCCTCCCCAGTAGCTGGGACCACAGGCACCTGCCACCATACCCGGCTAATTTTTTTTTGTATTTTTAGTAGAGACGGGGTTTCACCGTGTTAGCCAGGATAGTCTCGATCTCCTGACCTCGTGATCCACCCGCCTCGGCCTCCCAGAGTGCTGGGATTACAGGCTTGAGCCACCGCGCCTGGCCCACTTTCACTTTTTAAAAGGAGTACTTGTGCTCAGTTTCATCTTCATTGAGAGATGCAAAGGTTTGTGCCCAGTAAAAGCACTAAGGCATAAACTGGGAGCTGGGAGGTTTTGAGGGACTGTGTAGGAGGCCTTGCAAGGGAAGCCTCTGAATTCATACAAAGCCGGAGCTGCTGATTCAGCTGTGCACTGAGAGGCAGAACAGAAGCCATATGTAGCTTCATGGCTATTGCTGAAGGCTCAGGAGAATCAGTCAACCCTCTTCACTGTCCGGGCTCCTGATGTTCCATTAGTGATGCTGAGGACAAGGTGGTTGGGAGATTTTCCTCTGCTAATCATCTGACTTCATTTTGAACTCCGGTTCCCTAACTTGCTAGTTGGGCAGATTACTTAACCTTGGAGCCTCAGACACTTCAGCTGTAAAATGTAGATAATAATAGATGCCACCTCATAGAACCGTTGCTATGAAGGCTGATCAAAATGATGCTGCATGGTGCTTAGCCTGGCACCTAGCACTTCGCCAAGCAGCCAAGTAAGCTATTAACTGTTAGCAGTAAAAAGAGAAGCCAAACAGAGAGTGTGCTTGCTGCTATTTTCCACTGAGTTTGAACAAACACTGGCCCCGCTTCCACTGAAAGGATAGGGGTGCATAGATGGGGGAGAAAAGGTGAGAGTTTCAGCAAGCTCTAAGTGAGCGTATCATGCAACTGGTGACACTCGTGCAGCTCAGGCAATTGCAGAGATGTTCTGAGTGACACTTCTCCTACTCCCTGAAGGCTTAGTGCTGAAATAATGACATAGATGACAGGTTTTCATTTTCCCCCCAATTTTCCTGCCTACATGGTTAATCTAGGGGTTCTATCTGTGTGCTACACCTGATGGGAAACATAAAATTCTAACAAAGGTGTCTAAAGTATACCAAATTTTTTATCTGGGAATATTGTATTGCAGATCCGTCATGGACTCTACTATATCAGATAAACATAAACATGATCATACCATACATTAGGACTTTAAGAAGCTCCATTCTGGGCCAGTAATCTGAGCTCTCACTATATTTAGACAATTTCAGATTGAAGAAAACAAGAGACTGCAGCAGTTATTAAACATTAGAATGAGTTATTTAATAGAGAAGAAATTCTCATTTCTCTGAGGTGATTTGGAAGTGACGTTGCCGAGGGAAGGATGAGATAACAGGATTTACTGAGCTCTCTCTAAGCCCGAATTATTCAGGGAAGGCTCTAGTTCAAAGGCTTTGTATTAATTGTTTCTCACAGCATCTCCAACATAAATATAGAATCAGGTCATTTCTTTTTAAATCCATTCTCAACATCATAATTACTAATGTCATTCTTTGTACTGACTTTACCTTTCACTCTGGCCAATGCAATAGCCTCCTCTCACCTTCCAACGTTCTTAGTTGCCCCCTAAATCCATTATGCTCAGAGACATCAGAGTAATCTTTTCCACCAACATTTCACTAAGAAAATCTTCAAATATAAAGCAAAATTGTAATAATTTCACTATAAACATTCATGTACCTACCAGCTAGTTTCTGCCATTAGCATTTTACTTACACTTGCTTTCTCACATTTCTGTCCATCCATATTTCTACTCCTTGATTCATTCACTAATCCATCTTAATTTTGGTGTATTTGAAAGGAATTGAACATATCAGTAGTATTCCCCATAAACACTCTGGCATGCATATAACTAATTAAAGTTCAATATTTGTGTGTTTTTTAGTGTAAAATTTGAATACCAAATTTACACATTTTTTGAGTTTTCACCACTGTGTAACCCTAACTCTTTTTTTTTTTTTTTTGAGATGGAGTTTTGTTCTTGTTGCCCAGGCTGGAGTGCAATGGCTCAGT
The DNA here is from genome assembly GCF_028885625.2 of Pongo pygmaeus. Lineage (NCBI taxonomy): Eukaryota > Metazoa > Chordata > Mammalia > Primates > Hominidae > Pongo > Pongo pygmaeus. The sequence continues at coordinate 129,372,209 of NC_072373.2, read as the reverse complement.
CTCAGCTCACTGCAACCTCCATCTCCCGGGTTCAAGCGATTTTCCTGCCTCAGCCTCCCAAGTAGCTGGGATTACAGGCATGTGCCACCACATCCAGCTAATTTTTTGTATTTAGTAGAGATGGGGGTTTCACTATGTTGGTCAGGCTGGTCTCGAACTCCTGACTTCAGGTGATCCACCTGCCTTGGCCTCTCAAAGTGCCAGAATTACAGGTGTGGGCCACTGCACCAGGCCATTAACCTTAACTCTTATCAAGGATAGATTACTATCACTCCAAAAAGTTCCCAGAGGACATCAGTGTTCTAAGTTTTTCCCACTGTGTATTAATTTCTCCTGTTCTAGAATATCGTATAAATGGAATCATATAAAATTTTCCTTCCTGTAGCAGCAAATTAATTCTTTTTTATTGCTGAGTAATAGTCCATTTATGAATATTCCACAGTATGTTTACTATTCTTTCATTAGTAGATTTTGGGGATGTTTCCTGTTTGGGGCTGTAATGAATAAATCCACTGTGAAATTCTTGCACGAGTCTTTTTGTGAACATATATTTCCATTTGTTTTGAGTAAATACTTAGGAGTAGAATTGCTGGGGAGGTGTGTTTATTTTTAAAACAGAGTGGCCTTTTAGAAATATGTTAAATAATATCTCTCCTCTATTTTCAATTCTCCAGTGACTTCCATTGTAATTAGGATGACATCTCACCATAGTAAAAGCTCAGAAAGATCAGGCTTCTCTCTCCCTTCTAGCTCAATCTCATATTGCTCCCATGACCATATCTTCCACTCCATCCTACCTGCCAACTTGTCACCATTTCCAGTCTATTCCTTAACAAGCCAAACGTGTCCCCAACTTGCCCATACCCTTGTTACCCCAGCCAAGACCATTATTCTTCCAATCCACGGCATGGCTGATTCATTATTCAGGCATCGGCTTAAATGTTACCTCTTCAGAGAACATCTAGGTTAAGAGAGGTTAAATCACTTAAGCAATGTCACACAGCTGGTAGAGCCAACAAGTAAATCCATGCAAACAGACAATCTGTGCCCAAAGCCCTTCCCCAAGCATCTTAAAACAAAAACCTTCCTTCAACACTATGTCTTGTGATAGTTTTTTTTCCTTCTCTCTCTTAGTTACCATTCACTGCCCTTTTTGTTTGTTTTATTTTTTTCCTTTGCTTTTTCCCATTCCTTGGAATTGTTCCTTCTAAGGTTATCCATGATTAACTAATTGTTAAATTTGGTGAAAATACTTTGTGGACCCTACATAACTTTGCCTCTCTTCAGCATTTGACTCTATTGACTATTTTCTTTTCTTGAAATGTTGCATTTGGCTTGTATAAGCATAGTCATTCATGGTTTTCTCTGCCTCTATGGTCCCACTTTCTTGGTATCTCTACTCAGTGTTCCATTGCTTTCTCTTCAGATACTGGTGCTTCAGAAGTCTTCCCCTCATCTTATTCTTGTAGCACTTCACACATTCTCCCTGGGAGATCTCATCTATGTCTATAGCATCAATCATGACCTACATATTGATTGTCTCTTGAGCTAAATCCCCAATCTAAATCCATATTGAACCACTTTAATTGCATGTCCCAAAGGCATCATGTTAGCCTCCAAAGATGGGACCCAATGAGCCATGTCTCCCAGTCTTTATGCCCCCTGGAGTCCCCTGCCCTTGAATCTGGGCTGACCCTGTGACTCTCTCTTTACCAGTAAAATGCTGCAAAAGTGGCAGTGAGTCCCAAGGCTAGGTCACTAGAAGCCTTATAGCCTCTGCCCAGGTCTCTTGAAATGTGAGTTGTTGGGATACTGTCTTTTGCAATCCAGCTATCCTGCTGCGAGAAACTCAAGCCACTTGGAGAGGCCATGTGCAGGTGGACAAGCCCAGCAGAGCTTTTATCCAATAGCCAGCATCAACTGCCACCTATGTGAGTGAACTGTCCTAGATAACCAGCCCACTTGAGCCTTCAGATGACTGTAGCCTAGCTGACGCCTGACAGAAACTACATGAGAGACCCCAAGTAAGAATGTCCAGCTGACCTTGGTCCACTCACAGAACCATGATAAATAATCATGAATTATTCTTCCAAGCTACTAAATTTTGGGGTAGTATATTATGCAACAATGGATAACTGGAACAGGCATCTCAAATGCAATATTTTCAAGCTGAACAAACTGTCTTTCTCTTATCCCAGGTCCTCCTCTAACCTTTGTCATTCTGGTTAATGGCATGGCTAAATACCTGATCCTAAACCTGGAAGTCATTCTTCTTTTATTTATTTTGAGACAGGGTTTCACTCTGTCGCCAAGGCTGGAGTGCAGTAGTGCAATCAGAGCTCACTGCAGCCACCCTGTAGGCTCAAGGGATTCTCCTGCCTCAGTCCCCCAAGTAGCTGGGACTACAGATGCGTGCCACCAAGCCTGGCTAATTTTTGGTATGTTTAGCAGAGACGGGGTTTTGCCATGTTGCCCATGCTCATCTCAAACTCCTGAGCTCAAGTGATCCGCCTGCCTCAACCTTGCTATTTTGCCCAGGCTGGTCCCAAACTCCTGAGCTCAAGTGATTCTTCTACTCTTACTGAATCAACTTTCACCTCCAGTCAGCTTCCCTTTTAGTTCTATAAATTCTACTACCTAAACAGATCCTGTAGTGTCCCTTTCTCTCAGCCCTGGTCCTGCTCCCTTAGTTGTGCTTTTCTATGGCTTGAAAGTGACCACCCCAAAAGTATATGTTACAAACATAACCACCATTGTAACAGTATTAAGAGGAGGGACGTTTAAGAGGTAATTAGGCCATGAGGGCTCTGTCCTTATCAGCGGATTAATGCCATTATTACAGGAATGGATTCCTTATAAAAGGATGAGTTCAGCCCCCTCCTGCTCCCTCTCTCTCATCCCTATTTGCCCTTCTGCCATGGGATGATGTAGCAAGAAGGCACTCATCAGATGCTGACCCCTTGATCTTGGACTTCCCAGTCTCCAAAATTGTGAGAAGTAAATTTTTATACTTTATAAATTATCCAGTCTCAGGTATTCTTTCACAGCAGCACAAAATAGACCGAGAGAGACCCTTTATCATTTCTCATGTATATAGTTAACATTACTGTCTTAACTGATCTCCTGACCATTGGCCCTCTCAAAACCATTCTTTACACTTCTGTGAGTTATCTTCCTAAAACATGGGCCTGATCTTGGTTATAAAGCTGCTCATAGTTCCCAACTGCCCTCAGAATTAAGTGCAAACTTTAGTAGGGTACACGGGTTCTTCATAATCTGGCCCATTAGCTCTTCATTGTCATTTACGTCTGCTGCTCTCCCATGACTATTTGGTCTCATTCATATCCACTCCCATTTTTTCCCCAGAAAGCTCTGTTTGCCTTTCATCCCTGGACCTTTGCATATATCTTTCTGTACTTGTATCCTGTAGTGGTTAAGAGCTCTGGATCTTATTGTGGCTTTGCCACTTTCTAGCTATATGACTTTGGCCAACTTACTTAGTCTCTCTGTGAATCAGTTGCCACTGTGGAAATAATAGTAGAGACTACCTCATGTTGTTCTTGTATGGATTTAAAAAATTAACACAGGCAGGGTGCAGTGGATCAAGCCTGTAATCCCAGCACTTTGGGGGGCCAAAGCGGGTGGATCACCTGAGACCAGGAGTTTGAGACCAGCCTGGCCAACATGGTGAAGCCCTGTTTCTACTAAAAATATGAAAAATTAGCCTGGCATGGTGGTGGGCACCTGTAATTCCAGCTACTCAGGAGGCTGAGGCAGGAGAATCACTTGAACCCGGGAGGCAGAGGTTGCAGTGGGCCGAGATCACGTCATTGCACCCCAGCCTGGACAACAAGAGGGAAACTCTGTCTCAAAAAAAAAAAAAAAAAATTAACACAGGTAAAAATCTTAGATCAGTGCTGAGCACAATATAAACACATTAGTGGCTAAACCATCAACAAGTCTTGGGAGCTGCTGCTATTTTTTCTTTCCCTAGAATTCTATCTCTTACCCTCCACTCCTCTCACTGCCCTTATTTACCCAGAAATCCCTTTATGTCCTGCAAAACTCAACTCTCATATTTTACTTTTAGGAAATTATCAGTGACTGCTCTAACACAGTTCTTGATGTATGCTCTTCACTCCCTGACCTTTTGCTTTGTTGATACTTTATTATTGTACTTACTACTCCATACTTAAAAAATATAATTGGTAAAAAAAAATGTAACTAGTAATAGGCAGAAAAACTGGAACTGATTCCCAGTGCCTGTTACATGACAGGGGCTCATTATATACTTGCTGAGTGAATGATGGAAGGTCAAGTGAACAAAGAAATCGGGCAGAAAATATTTCCAGGTATCTTGGGGAGTTGAGAATTAGAGAAGAAAAGAATGAAGGAGGTTGGGATTTGATGAAGAACATATTTGTGACAGTGAATCTCAGTCGTGGGATTTGCTGTTTATATTGTTTTCTTTCCTTCTCAAATCAACATGAGTTGTACAGACCATAATAAAAGCTTCATCTTGAGCCTGTTATTGCATCACCATTTGGCTAATGTTTCACTGCTCCATCACTGTGGGAGGTTAACACTCACTGAGGGGTGGCAGTACCCTCTGCATTTCTCTGGGAAACTCCAATGATTCATCCAAAAGTGTGAGAAGCCAAGCAGCTTTTATCACCCAGGAGACAGCTGTAACCTGACCTCAATTCATGCAAAAGAAGCCTGAGGAAAGTGCCCTGGAAGTGAACAGCCTGCTCATGACTCAAGGAACTCAAAAGCCAGAGTTCTGACCAGTATTATTGGGGTGGGTAAAAGAACTTCACTCCCTCAGATCTGAGACTGTCCTTGCCTGAGGCGAGGGAGAACTTATTTCAAGTATGTTTGAATAAACATGGTATACATAAACTTGATTTTCCAGGTTTTGGAGAAAGCATACATTTGTCCTCTGCATCATGAAATAATGTCCCTGGTGGCTCCTTTCAGGGCCTGTGCTGCACTCTCCTTGGTGACTATTAGCATTGGAGTTGGACAATTTAAGGGCAGGAGTGGAGACCTGCTACTTATAAAGGATGACTACACTTATTTAGGGATACTGCTCACGCTGACTCTCAGAGCAATTCTTTTGTTCCAACAGCTGTTCCCAGGGTAGGGTAATATTGGAACAGAGGCTTATGCTGCAGTATCCATTGAGTGGGACTGAGGCCCCTTCAGTAGCTGAAAATCCCCACTTCAGTGCTACTGCTTCAGCTACTGCAGCTCTTACTGTCTTCAAAAACAATGGTAAGGATTCCTTTAACCTCAGAGGAGGAATTAGTTTTTTGCAGAGACTACAAAGAATCCATAAGATGCAAACATTTCTACAGTCCAGGAAGGAATACCACATATAAAAACAAAACTATAATATATTTTATAAGTGCTTTGCCTAAATATGTGAGGCTGTATTTACTCAGTTTCTCAAGAAACATTTCTTGAGAAGCTACTGTGTGTCAGAGCCTCCTTAGGGGGTAGGAACTGCTTATTTATCTTCATGTCAACATCCCTAGGTAAGTGCCTAGCCCATCGTATGGGCTACAGACTATGCAATGCTATTTTCCTTAGCCCCACCAGAGTTCAGGGTCAGACTGATGGACAGGACTATGAACAGATCTTCTTTCTCTCCTTGAAGGTAACTAACTAACCTTCCATGGGACTTGAGGCTTCAGATTTTGGCCTTAACCAAGTCAACTAACTCAAGTTAGAGGGGCAGTGATTATTTGAATTGCCAAGGTACTACCTAATGAGAATCTTTGTGACTAAGCTCTTAAAGTTGAAACTTAAGAAAGTAACATTGGCTGAAAAACTTGTTGGATAAACATTGCTACTCCCTTGAAAATTCTGGGAGTTCCAGTTTGGTTGCTGACCATTTTTTTTTACCATTTATCTATTTGTTTAGCACTAACATTTCTTAAGCTTCCAATGTATATAGAATGCTATTCTGGGTTCTGGGAAATACAATGGGCTGTACTCCCTGTCTGCAAGTCAGTCACATTTTAAGTTTTAAGCTGAAAAACTTGTTGGATAAACATTGCTACTCCCTTGAAAATTCTGGGAGTTCCAGTTTGGTTGCTGACCATTTTTTTTTACCATTTATCTATTTGTTTAGCACTAACATTTCTTAAGCTTCCAATGTATATAGAATGCTATTCTGGGTTCTGGGAAATACAATGGGCTGTACTCCCTGTCTGCAAGTCGGTCACATTTTAAGTGGGGGGTGCAATAAATGACAGATTCAAACTGCTGAACAATTATTAACAGAGAAAAACAACTTTTATGGGAAAAGGCTTCCAGCAACTCCAGGCACAGTTTCACCCAAGGCCTTGGCTGTGACACTGCTTCTGTCACAGAGGATAAGAGTGAAATGTTAGAAGACTGTTGAAACACTGTGGAGTTAATGTTATGTTCCTTTTCATCTTTGGGTCTTTGTACATGCTGGTTCCTTGTCTTCCCACCACTACCCCTATATCATTTATCTAATTAAAACGCATAAACATGAATGAGAAGCCCTTTCTGACCACCAGCCTATACACACACACACACACACACACACACACACACACAAACACACTGCATTGTCCTTCCTTTGAGGTACCAAGAGCACACTATAATTCCTCCATTATGAGAGCATTTATTACAAGGTATTATGATTTCTGCTTAACTTCTCTGTATCCCTCCTGCCTGCTACATTGTAACTTCTGTGACAGCAGGGATATATCTGTTTTGTTCACCATTATATTGGCTGGCATGTAGCAGCCATTCAATAAATACTTGCTGAATGCATGAATGAACGGCTGAATGGCAGAACCAACATTTGAGTAAAATTTTCATGTATTGTCTACTTTGTGCGATAACTTCCTAGGTATTTTATGGATCTTGTTTCTGTGGGGTTATAGATAGCATAAATTTGTTGCAATATTATATTCTTTATTAAATGCCTCAGTCACTCGTTAAATTTAGTGCTCGTTGCAGAAGGGTATAATGTTACTGATAGGAAAGCCATAGTCTTGATCCCTATATTGAGACCAAATGGCTTCTTATCTGGAAATCTCTGCCTTAAATTGAGCAGTATCTAGATTAGATGTTTTGAAACTATGTACCACTCACTATGGTGGGCAAATAGTTCAGACAGACTAGGAGATGGGATATGAGCAACTCAGAATAAGCTACAAAAAGAATTCTAAAGACACACATGACCCATTCAATTCCTTTTTCATTGAAAATCAGACCAAAATCTGTGGCAAAAACAGAAAATGTATTCCGGAAATATGGCTGTAGAAGTGAAGACTAAATAGCAAGCAGTGTTTAATCTGAAGTAAATGAATGTTATTTCAAGGAGCAAGGTAGCTAACACTTGCAATAAATCTTTGTTTTGAAGTATCTTTCTCAAACATCATCAAAATAAGTTTTAATTTAGATTCCTAAATCCAGTTTCTGCTCTGTTAGTTATTGGGGATTTTTTGAATAAATAATCTACGCAGAACTGTGGACTCTGCTCTGCTTTTTCAACCCCATGGTGTGGTCATCCAGAAAGGATTTATTCTCCGCACTGAAGGCAAGAGGCTAAGAAATGATGTATCCTATGCTTTCTAGAACCTTAAAGATTAAGATGAGTCATTATAAGTGAAATGACCCTAGACAGAGAACAAAGAGGGCTGGCACATGTTTGCTGTAACATTCCGGGAGAGCTCTTCATCCCGTTTACATGTTCTTGAGAGGGTGACTTCCGTGCTGTGATGAATGAGCCACCCGGACCTCCTGCTACCACACAGCAATTGTTTAGTCAGAGATCCTATGCATCTGGGTCTTTTTTTAATCAGCAGGTTCCAAATAAAAAACAAAAAACAAAAACAAGCCCACCCTTTCTGAATGTGACCCTCTGACTCTCTTGTGTTTCTTGTTTCCATTTTATTGTGTGAATGTGATTCTGCTTCTTAGCCTAGTGTATTTGGATTGGTTGTTCACACTGAGCATAAATTGCCAAACACTCAACTTTAATCTAATTGTACATACTATAAACAGAAAATGTTGAAGTTAAAAACATTTCCATAATCACAGATTGGGTGTATGGATGAGCAAGTGGATGAGTTAGGCCTTTTGTCATCTCAGTCCATAGCTCGATCCTTCAGGTATTCAAAAGGAAACTGGGACTGTCTTCCACTGATGACCTGATGATGAGGTTCATCTGCCACTATCTATAGTGAGTGAAACTTTATGGTGTAGTTGTTAAGTCCCAAATTCAGAGAGACTTAGGATCAAATCTCACTCTGCTACTTTCTAGCTATGTGACCTTGGGAAAGCCACATGGTGCCTTTAAGACTCAGTCTCCTTACCTATATTATAAGAATAATAATATTCCTTATGCCAAAGGGATCCTGTGAGATAATAACATCTTAATTGAGTTAAATTATTTAAGAGTTAAATGAGATAATGGATAAAAATCATGGCACATTTTGAGCACTTCATAAATATTAATGATGACAATCCTTATTTAAACGTGCCCTGCATTCTAAAAATGAGAAGTAACTTTCTGGCTGAAACCAACCCCTGAATGGCAACAGAGAAACCTGTTTCAACAGGGTTGAAAAAAAAGCTGGAGGATAAAGTAATATTTCTAATCTTAGCGTTTAAGAGAAAATACATTTTTAAATTCACTTGGTAAATTAGAGATCTTTTAGGGACACCAGAAGAAGGCACTTTCTGAAAGAGTTAAAATGATTTCCTTAAAGTAAACAAATCTCCCTCATAGAATTTTTGCTTAGACTAAGTTGATGGGGCATTTATTAAGAAATAAACTTTTCATCCTCGCTTGGGTAATGCAACCAGGGAACGAGTAAATATTCCGGGAAAGCCAGCTTGCTAAATGCAGCTACTATTTCTTAAAAATGTTATTTTTATCTATCAAAACAATATTACTGTTATTAAGTATCATTGAGGTTCAATCCTGTGACAGAAACTGTACTTAGCTATAGGGAATCAAATATGAATGTGACATAGTTCTACCCTCAGGGGTTTTAAGTGGGAAGATAGAATATGCCATTAAAAAAAAAGTAATCCTTGGCATGGAAGGTTAAATGCCTTATAACCAACTGATGATTGATAGCAGAAGAGTGACTAATTCTCATCTAGAAAGAGAAGGCCTGGGCTCTAGTTTTGGTTCCACCACTTGTCAAGTTTGTAACCTGGGGAAATTCACTTCAATCCTTTGAACTTTCAGTTTTTCAAAGGAAATGGAGATGACGATATTTGCCTTACCATTCCCATAAGGTTGCTGTGAGGTTCAAATGAGCTAAGGTTTATGAAAACACATAATAAATTACAGCACTTCAGTACTATTCCTTGGCGTGATCATTTTCCTTCCTCTGCCTCCTCATAGACTGAGACTCTCACAAATTTTTCTTTTTTATTTTCTGTCTCAGCTTATGAAATATCTGCAAGTTGTATCATTGTGTGTGTGTGTGTGTGTGTGTATTGTGTGCACATTATCAAGTCTAATCAAGCCAAAGCAGCAGAACTAAACACAGACATCTGGACTCCTAAAAGTCCACCACTTAATCCTGAAGACAACATTGTTAGAGAAGAAAAGATATTCTCTAAGGTTGGACCTATTTCAGAAATGAGTAGTGTCACCCTTGCTTTACAGTGGAGAAAACTGAGTATTGATTTATTGAACACTTATTCAATAAAGGTTTATGAAGAACCCATCCTGCACCAGGGGCCCAGGTACCAACTTAAAGAATGTGAGTGAGAAAAACAGGGAACTCAGTCCTGGCATTGACCTTTGCTGTAACTTCTGCCCATTGTAGGAATCAGCCAACTTCCTGTCCTTTAGTTTCCTCTTCTGTAAACTGAAGGTTAGTTAGTTGTAGAGCATACAGTCACTGTTATGTCTGAAAATATTGAAATACAGAGACAAAGTGAAAAAGAAGGGTATGAAACCCCTTTCCATTCAACTGTAAGAGGGATGATGATTGTTACTTTTGGGAGTTATGAGAGTGGGCAGTGGAGAGAGTGGTTTGTTTGAGGATGCCACGCTGAGCATTGGGTGGATATGGAATTTGTGTGGGCTGGGAAGTAGAGAAGAGAGTTGGGGCAAGCTAAGACTGCCAGCTTCCAGACTGGGAGCTTCTGTGGTCGTTATGGGGAATGAGTCAGGAAATAGTTCTGTGTAAATAGTTAGGAAATTTTAAAGCTAATTTTGTCATGGGCCAAAGGAATTTTTTGGGGATGTTGAGAGATATCAAATTTTGTGGATGAGCCTACAAGTAGGTGATGGTTCTACACTGAAAGATTTGTCACTTTTCTTCACCCTAGAATGTTCATATTGTGAGTATATGTGTGTGTGCGTGTATGGTTTCTTAGTGGACTGTGAGATATATTAAACATAGATAAAAGGAATATTTAACTAAAAGATGAAGCAACAGAAAGTTAATCAAATAGTATCCAACACAGGACGGAAATGGGCTTTAGGGGAGTCCTGAGAGAAAGAGAACTCACATTCATTGAGTTCGTGTGAATTTTTTCTGGGCCCTGGGCAGTGTCATATCCATGAAATAACCTTATTATTGTCTTGAAAAGCTGTTCTCATACAGATCTGAAAACTAAGGCCCAGAGACAATAAGCAGCTTCTGGGAATGACTATGTTGTTGAGCTCAGGTTTGAGCTGTGGAGGGTATGAGGTTATTTCCTCTTAGAAACTCCATCACAGACTCAACATGCTGGGCAAACTCACTTTATCTTTAAAGAACAGTCTCTATTTGCAAAGGAGAGAACCTGCTTCCATACACTTGGGACTGTTAGAATTGTTAGACGATGTTACCAAAGCAAAGTCACTTGAACTTAGGCCAAGGTATATGTTTCTGTAGTCACCCTGTGGTAACTACTGGGGTCAGCATTTCACAAAACCTACTTACTCTGTTTAGTTAGGAAAATCCTAGAGGTGGGGGAGTGGGAGTGAGAGTCCCCAGTCCCACTGCCATTTGGAAAAATGTCCAGATGAGAGTAGGCTATCCACTTCCTAGAGGCAAATCTTTCTGAATCTACATAGTTTCACAGACTCACAGAACTTCAGAGCTGAAGAGCCCTTCGCATAGATATTTTTCAGATAGATCTTCAGATAGACATTTTGCCCCACTGCTCAGTCTAGGTTAGCGGGAAGCTAGGGCAAGAATTCACTTATGGCCCTCCCTTCTTCCTGTATTCAGTATTTTCCTGTCTGTAACATTGGGTGCATGATTAAGCTATTTAACCAGTTTCTGAATTTGTGATTTATGAAGCCAGGAAAAGGGCATTTATCACTTGAATCATCCCAGCAGCCTGTGTCAGAGTTAAGGAGGGAATTATTTTTTTTCTAAAAATTCTGTTCTAGACTATTTAAGGTCACTCTACTTGCCTGCTCTGGAGAGACTTGTACATGCATTGCTGATCCCTGGACTGAGTTCTCCCAGCCCTAGTGAACTCGGAAGTACAGGTCGAGAAGGTTCTGATTGATGGTTCCCATCAGGGTAAAACTGAAAATAGGAAGCCGTTGGTTGCTGATTGTAAGATAAATTTGTTTAAGTAGTGTGCCAAAAGCAGTGGGTCATATGAAAAGCCACATGACTAACCAGAAATAATTGGAGCTTAAAAGATGCTAGGGTCTATGAGTAAGATTTCTTTCACCATGGGATCTAGGTAAGGCAAACTCACCCACTCACTAGTTCTTAATTCCCATTTTCTTTTTGTCCTGGAACATTTCACCTGCCCTGATGTGGCAAATTAAGTGATTGAATTAATACAGAAATGTCAGCCTTTATTGATGATAATTAGGTGTTCATATTATTTCTGTTTTATTAATAATTTATTTACCTATTCAACAAATCTTTAAAGCCTACTGTGTGCTAGATGTGGAGGAAGAAACAAGTAACACTTCCTCCATGACACTTTTTCTAATCCCTCCAGTGTAAATTCTCTCTCCCTTTCCTGAAAGGGAGTAGTTCTTTGTTTATAGTTCTCCAATAGATTTATGCCATGTTGCCTTGTATTGTAGCCGCTTGAGAACATGTCTTACTATTTAGAACTAAGACAATTGCTTTACAAATATTCATCTGTACCATGATATTTAAAGTAGTGCTGGCACAGAGTATGTTGTCAGTGTTGTGGAATAAATGACTAAATGAATATTTGTTGAATTAGGTAAGAAGTTGCTTCAGCTTTGGCTGTTATGCTGCTGTAACAAACAACTCCCAAATTTCAGTAGCTCAGAACACAATGATTTATTTCTCATCTATGTTAATGTCCATTGTGAGTTAGGCGCAGCTCTGCTCCCCATCTTCTGGATTTGGGGATCTGGGTAGAAATAGCCATTAGTTGGGATTTTTTTGTGTTGGGGGACAAGAGAGATGGCAGAAACACATGATAGATCAGAAGTGGCATTCATTGGCTGGGCACGGTGGCTCACGCCTGTAATCCCAGCACTTTGGGAGGCATAGGCAGGTGGATCACCTGAGATCAGGAGCCCAAGATCAGCCTGGCCAACAATGGTGAAACCCCATCTCTACTAAAAATACAAAAATTAGCCAGGCACGGTGGCAGGCGCCTGTATCTCAGCTACTTGGAAGGCTGAGGCAAGAGAATTGCTTGAACCTGGGAGGTGGAGGTTGCAGTGAGCTAAGATTGCACTACCACCCTCCACCTGAGTGACAGGGCGAGACTCTGTCAAAAAACAAACAAACAAGCAACATCACTTCTGCTCAAATTTCGTTGGCCCAAACTAGTCATGTAGCCACGCCTGCCATGGAGGGCAGACAAGGATAATTCTCCTATGAGGAAGCCCATGAATCTTTGGGAATAATAAAATAATTTACCAGAGAAGTCATCCTTATTTTTTAAAGAACTTAAAATTTAGTTGAGGAAGTAAGCTGTACACAAAGAAATACAATAAAAAAAAGGTACAAGCAACATGTTATAGAGGTGAGAGGAGGACAGATTTCTTTGGACTAAGATTAGTCACAGAAGGCTTAATAAAAGATGTGTTATTTAAATTGGACATAAAAAGTAAGATTTTGCCAGGTGGAACTGGACAAAAGGTGAATAGAAGAGTATTTAAAAAGATATGAAGGTACTCAAACAAAAGATGAAAAAAAGAGTGAAAAGTCCACTTTTGGTGGATAATTAGGTTCCACAATTCAAAGTTGGGAATTTAGAGTCTATTAAGCAGGAAATTATAAGCCACTAGAGTTTTGGAAAGCTAACTAAAGGATGGATTGGAGAGAAGCTGAAAATATTTTTGAGGCTACACAAAGAGTTCAGGAAGGAGGTACTAAAGACAGAACCAGAACAGTGAGAAGTATGAACAGGAGAACATACAGAGGCAAGATGCAAAGGAAATGTACAAAGGTTGAAAACAGATTGGTTTGGAAAGCAAAAGAGAGAGACAGTGAAAGAAGTTGCAGAGATTCCATTAATGGTGGTGCCATTAATGGAATTAAAAAATAAGAAGAGGATTGACTCGTAGGAAGAGAAAATAAGTTTTGTTTGAGGTATTCTGATTTCGAGGAATTTCAGATAGAAATGTTTAGTAGGCGTATGGAACTCTGGGAATAGAGTTTGTGGGATTGTGGTTGTGATTGAAGATGTAGTCCTGAGGGACCCCTGAAGAGGTGACAGTTGAAGCCATGAGTGCAGATGAGAATCCCAAAGGAAACTAGTGGCCAAAAGGCAGAGTCTTGGAGGGCTGCCACCATGTAGGATGTGGGAAGATGAAGACAAACTAGGGAGGGAGGCTGAAGAACCTTGACAAGGCAGAGAGGAGAACACTATAGTGTGGGACCAAGTGAGCTGAGGCAGGAGAGAGGCCGAGGAGCAGGGAGAGGTCAGCAGTGTCAAATGCTTTAGAAAGTGCTAAGAAGATGAGAATGTAGGAAGTGGTATTGAGGTTAGAGTAGGAGATCATTGGCGATGAGTAAGGAAACAACTTCAGTGAGGACTGGAGATGTTCTTGTGAGATATTTGATAACAAAAATTACAGAGATTGCGTAATGGAGGATTAGTTGGAACTGGTGGAACTGAGAGTATGCTTAGTGTGGTAACCTTTGAAAAGAAGAGGAACCTATTCCATTTGGGGAAGGCAGGAGAAAACTATGCACTAAGAGAGAACTTGTCCATGAGAAGGAGTGATTTTTAAGGTGCTTCTTAACAAAGTAGAGTTTAGGGAATGTATTCACTCCTTGAAATTAAAAAGGAATTGCTTATTATTGAAAACCCAGGTTAGTTATTAAAAAAAAAAAAAGAGAAAAAGAAGACAAAAAAAGAAAAAAAAACATGCACATACAACCAGTCAAGGGAAGCTGAGGAGACCTTCCAAACTGTACTGTATTCATTTGCATATATTCCACCTCTGGCACTGGGCAGTCAAATATTCACAGGTAATAAATAGATATTAAAGAATGTATTATTGGGCCTTAGGACTCATAATTTTAGAAAAATGTTTTTGTGGCTGGGTGTGGTGGCTCACTCCTGTAATCCCAGCACTTTGGGAGGCCAAGGCGGGTAGATCAGAAGGTCAAGAGATCGATACCATCCTGGCCAACATGGTGAAACCCCGTCTCTACTAAAAATACAAAAATTAGCCGGGCTTGGTGGCGTGTGCCTGTAGTCTCAGCTACTAGGGAGGCTGAGGCAGGAGAATCTCTTGAACCCGGGAGTTGGAGGTTGCAGTGAGCCGAGATCGCGCCACTGCACTTTAGACTGGCAACAGTGTGAGACTCCGTCTCAAAAAAAAAAAAAAAAAGAAAAAGAAAAAGAAAAATGTTTTTGTGACCTGGAGGTTGTTAATCAAAGTGTCACTTCAGTGAGAGGAGGGCAGTTTAGGCCTTTTTTGGGGTGTAGTCAAGACCTTTTCTTTCCATCAGACTGAGGTTGCTGGAGTCTCTTCAAAGTGACTAGGATATGTGCAACCCACAGAACTCTGCGGGGAAATAAGACCCAACCATAGCGTAATTATGTTATGTTAGGTTGCTGTCTGTGATATGAGGAGAGTGTCCTTGGGCAGGAAGAACTGGTGAACTTAGCAAAAAGGTGATGTTTACTGATATTTATTCATTTATTTCTTCATTAATCATTCACATTCATTCAACATTCTGCATATTTACTGAGCACATGCCAGCTACTATTCTAAGCACTGGAGACAGATGAGCCTCTCCACTCATGGAGATCACATTGAGATGAACAAATAAGAATGGGAGGTCATATAGCGATGAGTGCTATAAAGAAAAAAGAAAGCAGGTTAAAGGAATCAAGAACAAATGGGGGGTGGGGCAGACTTCTCTTTCATATAGACTGGCCTTGAAAGGTCTCTGATGAAAAAAACACTAAACAGAGGTCTGAATGATCTGGAGGAAGCATGGCCCAGACAGAGAGCACAGCCAATGCTAAGTCTATTCATTACCAAGGAAGGAATGAACTTGACACATTTTACGAAGTGCAAGAAGGTCAGTGTGGTGGAATAAAAGGAGCAAATGGAGAGATATGGAGGTAGATATGAACTCAGAAAGAGAGGCCAGGTCATTTGGGACCTTGAAGGCTTTTATTTTCACTGTGGTGGAAACTCCTTGGGTGGGTTTTGAGCAAGAGAAGAACATACTAGGGATTATGTTTTTAGAAGATCACTCTGACTACTACATGGAAATAGACTATAATTGGAAAGGACCTGAGGCAGGGAGACCAGTTAGGAAGCTGGTGCAGTAATCCAGGCAAGAGAAGAACAGAAGTTTGAATGAGGATGCAGCAATGGTGATGAGGAGAGGTGGAAAGATTCTAGATATATTTAAAAGTTTTTACTAACAGTTTTATTGAGATATAATTTACATAGAATAACATTTTATTTAATTGCATTCATTAAAAGTACACAATTAAGTGGCTTTAGGAATATGACAGGACTCCATGATAGGGTAGACACAAAGTGTGAGAGGAAGAGAGAGGCATCAAGGATGTCACTTGGATTATGGACTAAGAAACTGAGTGGCATTTGCTGAGCCGTGGAGTACTGGGGAGAAGAAAAGCACCTCTATCACTTGACTAGGAGATGACCTGTAAGCACACAGGAAGACGTCTTGTAAATGTAAAATGTATTTTTGGCTATTCTTTTCCCTACATTACACTTCCTGTCTATTTTTAAACACAATGAGTAAGTCAAAGGTACAGTTATTGAAATCAGGATATAGAGTCAGAGAGGTTAATATCTGGATTTGATTTGATGTTGAGAAACCATGCTATGGATCGAGGAAGTTTTCTATTTCTCCTTCCTTGGTGCTGACTCTCTCTCAGTTACGGCCAAAGATAAATTTCTCCTGTAAGCCATATAGCAAATTATCATGCAAGATATTTTCTCTAGGAAGCCAGAGAACAGATTATCATGTTGAATATTTTTAGAGGGTCATAGAATGACCTCTGTTAGTGCCCTCTTATGGAAGAAGAATAAGAGTATATACCAGATGGTGATCCTTCTTGCCCAATAAATCATTGATATGTAAAATTTGGTGATCTCCATTGGGATTCCCCAACATTAATTCCACAAGCCTGATGTTATGTGCCAATTGCTTTTCTGAATTGTGTGTATTTGTATAGTAAACTTACAAACAAACTTTAAGATTTATATATAAAGACACACACACATATATAAGACTCAGGCTTAACAGTAATATTTCACATTCATTACTAAAGTTACAGATAAAACAACTGGAGAAAAGCCAAGTAAGTTGAATATGGACAGGGAAATCTGGAGACAATATTTACTAACGGGAAGTACTTGGTCTGGATTCTTGCCTTATTCTGAACCTTGGGACTCATTTGTCTGAGTTATCTACTGCTGTGTAACTGACCATACCAATCCTTAGTGGCTTGAGGCAACGCTTCATTAGTATTATCCCTCTTAGTTTTGCAGGGTAAATGAACTCATCTGGGCAGTCCTCATTTGGGGTCTCTCATGCAGTTGTGGTCATATAGCTGCTGAGGCTGGAGCCATGTGAAGTCTCAACCGGGCTGAGTATCCACAATGGCTTCTTCATCACACCTGACAACATGCTTCTTCACATGGTCTTTCTTCCAAGAAAAGTAGCCTGGACTTCTGACATTGCAGCAGGGACTTCCTATACTCACAAATGCAAGGCCTGGAACTGACACAATGTAACATTCACCATATTCTATTGGTTGAAGTGGTCAGAGGTCAGCCTAGATTCACAGTTGGTGGAGGAATAAAATCCATCTCCAGATGGGGGTGTGGCATGCATATAGAAGGAGGGAAGGAATTAATCACAGTCATTTGAAGGATGAGCTACATTTAATAAGCAGGTAATCATTCTCATCTCGCACAGAAATTACCATGCCTTTTACGAAAATCTATTTTTTAAACATGAATCCTCTGATCACCTTTTAGGATGGTTATTGTCAAAAAGAAAGAAAGAAACAACAGAAAATAACAACTGTTCATGAGGACATGGAGTAATTGGAACCTTTGTTGTGCATGGTTGGTGGGAATGTTCAACAGGCAGTCACTGTGGGAAACACTACAGTGGCTCTCAAAAAAATTAAAAATTGCCATATGATTCAACAATTCTGCTACTGAGTATATGCCCAAAAGAATTGAATGCAGAGTTTCAAAGAGATATTTGTATACCCGTGTTCATAGCAGCATTACTCAATTATGCATAATTGTTAAAATGTGAAAGCAACTCAAGTGTCCATTGATGGATGAATAATATGCAAAATGTGGTATATAAATATGGAATATTATTCAGCTCTGAAAAGGAAGAAGAATCTAACAAATGTTATAACATGGATGAACCATGAAGATATTATGCTAAGTGAAATAAGCGAGGCACAAAAAGACTCATACTGTATGATTTCACTTATACGACTGCTTAGAGTAGCCAAATTCATAGAGACAGAAAGTAGAATGGTAATTGCCAGGGGCTTGGTGGATGAATGGGGAGTTATTTTTTAGCAGGTATAGAGTTTTACTTGGGGAAGATGAAAAGAGTTATGAATATGGATCTTGGTGATGGTTGTACACACTATGAATGTATTTAACAACTGAACTGGACACTTAAAAATGGTTAAGATGGTGAATTTTGTGCTATGTGTGCCTTATTTCATCTTTCAAGTAAATCAGTAAATAAATATAAACTAAATATCTGATAACCGGCACTATATTAAGTCCATTCTATATTATAACATCAGAGGCTTATAATTGTTTTGCATCTTACAAAACTTATCCAACATCCGAAAAAGATGTTGACATATAGATCCTTACTTCATAGATGTTAGCAAATCACTAGATGCTGTTCTTCCAAAAATAGATAAGCAGATCTGGATTCTCCTGTAACTTTTTGTTGGTTTTCAGGATGAGCTATTTGAATACTATTTGATTTTATTTTTAAGCCTAGATCTATATGCTAATGGAAAGAATAGTTGCAGCATCATTCTGCTGATAACTTTTGGTCAACGTGACCTGTTTCATTTAACTGCACAGAAGTGTAGTAGGTAGGTATGGACAATCCTATGAGCCCTAATCGATCATGTCCTATGTATTGGACATGGCGTGAGGTTACACAAGAGTGGAAGCCAAATAAGGTGGTACAAGTCCAGAACTGACTGGGAGTCGAGGTGATATATGGGAGGGATCAGCGAAGAAGTTAGCAGGTATAAAATCAGGAGCTATCCAAGCCTATTGCTAAGAGTTTCTTGAAAAGTGGGAAGGTCAGGCAGCCCAAGCAGGACATAAGAACTGATCAGTAACCCAGGAGAAACCCTATCCAGAGAACAGCAAATAAACAGCAATATGAAAGCAGATAAGCACATTATTAATAAGTGGCTTTAGGCTGGGTGCAGTGGCTCACGCCTGTAATCCCAGCACTTTGGCAGGCCAAGGCGGGCGGATCACGGGGTCAGGAGATCAAGACCAGCCTGGCTAACACGGTGAAACCCTGTCTCTACTAAAAATACAAAAAAATTAGCCGGGTGTGGTGGTGGGCGCCTGTAGTCCCAGCTACTTGGGAGACTGAGCAGGAGAATGGCGTGAACCGGGGAGGCGGAGCTTGCAGTGAGCCAAGATCGCGCCACTGCACTCCAGCCTGGGCGACAGAGCGAGACTCCGTCACAAAAAAAAAAAAAAAAAAAAAAGAAAAGACTTTAAATACGTAATGAGCCAGAGCTATGCAAGGCCAAAGTGTGCAGAAAGCAGCAATTGAGAAAATACATTAATGAGATAAGCCAATAATTATTCAAGACAGGAAAGTCTTTAAACTTAACTGCTCAGCTCCTTCTAGTCATCCCTAAAGAAAGCTCCAGCTTGGACAAGGATCTGTCAAATTCATAACACCCATGGGTTAAGGAATTCCCAATTCTTGGTAGGAAAAGTTATATCACTACTCTCCTGTGGTCATAAATATTCAGTTAACCCATGTAATGTGTCTGCAGAGTGTTTGGCATGTGGCATTCTCAGTGAACATTAGCTCCTTCCCTTCTAGTTTCAAGGTATGCAAAAGGCCATTTAGCAAGAAGCGACTCCTGCCCCCATCTCGTGAAGGTGGAGCTGACCTGGCTTTGTCATCAACATGTTGATGACTCTACTCATTTGGGTCCCTCGTGTAGCCACATGCTACTAATTAATTTGAAGAAAATGAATAGTCATCACTGTTTTCTAAATTGTGTATGTAAATTCCAACTTAGGAACAAAGTTGATAGTCACTGAAGAGTATTTGCCTACATAGTGTATAAAATAGTCTTCTCTGATCCAAGTTCCTTTGAAACAAAGTTAAATTGGTGCAACAGAAGTTAAGTTCATCAGAAAGGAAAAGATTAGAGGGCTACACTAGTCATTATGCTAAGGACTTGATAGAGTTTTGCAGAAAAAGTCTAACAATTGACTCATTTATGAGAATTCTAAATAAAGATATATAAACGAAGGTAAAATGACCTCAGAATGAACAATGTCATGAGAATCCAAGCTGTTACATCCGGTATTAGCAGAAACTTTCAGCAGCACACCCTAGTATGAAGGGCCAATAACAAATACTGTAATTCAAGTGAAGAACAGCCTTACTTTCCAGAACTGCCCAGTTAATCAAAAAGTCTGGAACTATTCCCGGGATTTTTTTTTTTAGATCTAGAAAAAAAACCTCAAGATAACCCTTGTAAAACTGATCTAACATCAACGGGATGTGAGAAGGTAGTTACAGGTTTGCATTATCAAAGGGGTTTTACAAAAGATAAAGTGATTTGCAAAACGAGCCTAAGGTAGAAAAGGTAAACACATATCATTTGTGTGTGGTGATTGGAGGAGAGTTGGGGAGGGCAGGGGAGCATTCAAGGGAACGAAGAAACAATTCTACAATGTAGAGGAAGTTGGTCAGACTTCAGCTTCCCCAGAGGATAAGCAAAATTTAATTATTAACTTGTTCTTGGCACCAGATTTATTCCCCACAGAAAAACTTTAAATCAAACCTAGAAATAAGTCTAAGAGAGAAGAGGAGACATTTGTTTTGAAGGTGTGTGCTGTAGATGAAATGGTAAGTGGAAATCTGTTTACTCTCACTGATTATTTCCATGTGGAAGTTGCAAATCCTACAGTGGCCAATGGAAAAGGTAAAGTTAGATGAGAGCATCATTTACTTCTTTGTGAAAAAGTATCCCTTAGTAATTACACGGGATCCATAGGTAGCTTTGTATTGTAGCACGGGTCTTGAAGTTGACTCTAATTAAAGCCCTCCCATCTTTCCAAGAATTCTTAATGACCACAATCTTTGGAACTTTAGCATTGATGTAGTTCAAGTGCCCTCTGACCTTATTCACTCACTCCTTGAGATTTTACCTAGAAACATTTCTGTTCAACTTGACCAACTTCAGCTATAACTACTCTCTCAGAATATGAAGTATACAATAGACACCAGTAGAAAATAATTTTCCTTCCTCCCACCACTACTTTAAAAAAAATTAGCTATAGATAAAGATTCTGAACATAGCCTCCTCTATAATCCATAAATCCCACTTTTGGGTATATACTCAGGAGAAATATGTCATCCTCAAACATGAATAGGAATGTTCATAGTTGCTTTATTCATAATAACCAAAGACTAAAATCAATCTGAATATTCATCAAAAACAGTAGAATATTTCAAAACAGTGAAAAAGAGCAAGCTGTTGCTATGTGCAACAAGAAGATAAACCTCACAGACATAATGTTGAGTGAAAAGAAGCTAGACACAAAAGAATAGCACTATGAATCCATTTATATGAAGTTCAAGGATAATTAAAACTAATCTACAGTGATAGAAGAATAGTGGCTATCTTCAGAGGATACTAACTCAGGGTGGTCATCAGGAAGCCTTCTGGGAGGCTAGAAATAGTCACTGTTTTATCTGTGTGGTAGTTCTATGGGTGTATATACATGTAAAGAGTGATTAAGCTGTGCACTTAAGATTTGAGCACTTTACTGAATGTATATTATATCTCAAATTTTTAAAACAAGAAGAGAAAATCCTGTTCAGAAGTTTATATTTGGAGATTCTAAATTTAAGCTTATGCCCAAGATGCCAGCTCTTCATTGGTAGTACATTAGTGATTTGATGATGCTGTAGCCAATAATTCCCTGCAAATATAGTTTTTGGCACACAATTTTAGAAAAATGAGCATAACAGGAAATTGTAATCAAAATAACTTTTCCATACTTATTGGTATCAATAGTAATAATATAAGCTACTGTTCATTACACATATGATATACAGTATACAATATGGTTTCATTTACTTTCAACAAATATTTTTGTCTTTTCTTATTGTCCTGAGTTAAAGAATCTTCTTCAAGTACAGTAACCTGAACAAGGCAAACAGCTCATTATGAGATTGTCATAACAAAGTTTATTTCAGTCTGGATGTTCCAAGTGCATTACCAAGGGAGACTAAAGAAAAGGGGGAATAAGCCTTTCTACTATAATGGTTTTACTTCAATTTTTAAAAAATATAGTGCTTTCCCATTATTGCTTCCTTGCTTCTGGTAACCAGTCTTCAGGAGTAATTAGTTTGATAATTAGTTTGAGATGTCATTTAAAAAGAAGCAATTTTTAATGGACTAACTTGAAAACAATCTTTTATCTTATACTGGCTGATTTTTCTCAATGAATTAAATAAACCATTTCTATGCTTACAAAAAGTAAACAGACCCATTCCCAAAAGGATAAACTCTCTTGCCGTCTAGGGAGTTTCAGATCTGTTTAGGGAACTAAGATAGTGAAACAATAGCACTGAGGAGGCTATTGATAGGAGATGTGTCACTGGGGTGTTGTAGACATTAATCATGAATGCTGAAGAAATTCAAGAGGTATAGCCTATTGGGGGCAATTTCATTTTCAAATGAATATCATTTTGTTGGGGAACATTCTTCATGGGATAAAACTCGACTTCTTTAAAGCTGTACCCTATTAATCCACAGTGCAACCCAAAGACTGGAACAGCAAATTGAAAGGCCTCTGGTTCATAACCCTTGTACCTGATTTAGTTTCAAAACCATTTCTGCTGTTTGGAACTATGAGAAAACATCAACTGAGTCTCAGCAGTAGTCATGGAGAAATCACAACTTAACCCAAAACACTGAAAAAGAGCTTCAGTATCTTATGGAGCCTCAAGAAGCCAAAGCTTTTAGAAGTCCCAGCCCCTAAGGCTTGATGGGGGTGGATGGAAGTCATCAAGGGAGATCTGTCTAACAGCTATTTAGAGTGTACTCTTGATTGCTGTTTCCTGAAAAAGGAGTCTTGTACCAGCTACTTACAGAGATTAGTGGGTAAATTTTCTAGTCAGCATTATTTATAAGCTTCTAGAGAATTTATGAATATTAATATGATGTTGGGAAAAAAGTTGTGAATGTTATAATGTAAAATTGGGGGTGGGGAGGGGTCCAGGATGGCTGAGTAGAAGCAGCTGTGGTGTGTGGCTCTCAAGGAGAGGAATGAAAGGGCTGAGTGAATACAGCACCTTCTATTGAAATATCCAGGTTCTCGCATTGGTACTGATGAGGAAAACAACTCAACTTACTGAGAAGAAAGAAAAGCAGGGCAGGATGGTGGCCCACCTGGGAGTGACATAGAGCCAAGGGAATCCCTACCCCTAGCTGAGAGAAGCAGTGAGTAAATGTGTGACCCCGGGGAACCACGCTCCTCCCACGGATCTTTGCAACCCTCCAATCACAATCCCCTCGTGAGTCCGCACCACCAGGGCCTTGGGTCCAACACAGAGAACTGTGTGAAATTTTAGCAGAGTAGCTGCTCAGGCGCACACAGAAACCCAGGAGCTTTACATACTTTGGCTCAGGATCCTCAGCAAGACGGGAGGTCCGTACATACCCCTAGGAAGGGGGCTGAATCCAGGGGGCTGACAAGCATTGGTCTGTGGGCCCCATTTCCATGGTACCTCACAAGATAAGACCCACTGGCTTGGAATTCCAGCTAGCCACCGGCAACAGGGTGGAGCTTGCCTGAGGCAGAATGGAGGCCCGGGGGGTAGAGGTGGGCCACCATCTCTGCTGTTTGGTAGACTCAGCCATTCCAGCCTGTAGGCTTTAGAGAGTCCAAATGGTCTTGACGAGGAAGGGTCCCAGCACAGCACAGAATGTGACAAGATTGCTTCTTTGATCAGAACCCTGATTTGTTCCTCCTCACTGGGCAGGACCTTCCAGTTGGGACCTTCAGCTACCCCTGCCTGCCCTTATTCTATGGACAGAGCTCTGCTCTCTCCCTGGGATGGAGTGCCAGGGTGGGGAGTTGCAACCTTGTTTGTTTGGATGACTCAGTCATTCCAGTTTATGGGCTTAGTTCAAGCCAACAACGGGGCAGAGGCAGTTCCCCAGCACAACATGGCTATGTTGCCGAGGCATGGCCAAACTGTATCTATAAACAGGATCTGGATTCACTCCTTCTCACTGGGTGGGTCCTCCCAGTCAGCAGACCCCCAGCAACTCCACCCATGTTCTACCACTGACAGAGTTCTAAATTCCCCCTGGGATGGAGGTTCTTGGGGGTGGGGCAGGCCACCACCTTGGCTGTTTGGGCATCTCAGCCAGTCCAGCCTGCAGGCCTTGGAGAGCCCAAACCAGTCAGGGGCTGAAGAGATCCTCAACACAGCATAGCTGCTCTACCAAAATGCAGCCAGACAGAGACTGCTCTTTTTAAGTAGGTTCCTGGTCCTGTTCCTCCTGATGGGGTGAGATCTTCCATATGGGGTCTCCAGCCACTTCCTACAGGTGCATTCAGGCAGGCAACAAGTCAGTACCCTCCTGGGACGGAGCATTCAGAGGAAGGGGCAAGCCACCATATTTACTGTTTCACAGCCTTCAATGGTGATACCTCCAGGTACTGGAAAAATTGAGACAATTAGGGTCTGAAGCAGACCCTTAGCAAAATCGCAGCAGTCCTACAGAAGAGTGGCCAGACTGTTAAAAGAAAAAAGCCAAAACAACAACAAACCCCACAAAAACCCCATCCAAAGTCAGCAACCTCAAAGATCGAAGGTAGAGAAACCCACAAAGATGAGAAAAAGTCAGCACAATACCGCTGAAAACTCAAAAAACCAGAGTTTCTCCTTTCCTCCAAATGATCACAACACTTCTCCAGCAGGGGCTCAGAACTGGGCTGAGGCTGAGCTGGCTGAAATGACAGAGGTAGGCTTCAGAATGTGGATAAAAACAAATTTTGTTGAGCCAAAGGAGCATGTTGTAACCCAATGCAAAGAAGCTAAGAAACATGATAAAACAATGCAGGAGCTGACAGTCAAAATAGCTAGTATAGTAAGGAACATAACTGACATGATAGAGCTGAAAAACACACTGCAAGAACTTCACAATGCAATCACGAGTATTAATAGCAGAACAGACCAAGCAGAGGAAAGAATCTCAGAGCTTGAAGACTGTCTTTCTGAAATAAGACAGACAGATAAGAATAGAGAGAAAAGAATAAAAAGGAATGAATGAAACTTCCAAGAAATATGGGATTATGTAAAGAGACCAAATCTATGCCTGACTGGGCTATGTGAAAGAGATAGGGAGAATGGAACCAATTTGGAAAACATATTTCAGGATATCATCCGGGAGAACCTCCCCAACTTAGCTAGACAGGCCAATATCCAAACTCAGGAAATGCAGAGAACCCCAGTAAGATACTCCACAGGATCATCCCCAAGACACTTAATCTTTAGACTCTCCAAGATCAAAATTAAAAAAAAAAATGTTAAAGGCAGCCAGAGAGAAAGGCAAGGTCACCTACAAAGGGAAGCCTATCAGACTAATAGTGGAAACCCTACAAGCTTGAAGAGATTGGGGACCAATATTCAAAATTCTTAAAGAAAAAGAATTTCCAATCCAGAACTTCATATCTGGCCAAACTAATTCATAAGCCATGGAGAAATAAGACCCTTTTCAGACAAGCAAATGCTGTGGGAATTTGTTACCACCAGACCTGCCTTACAAGAGCTCCTGAAGGAAGCACTAAATATGGAAAGGAAAAACCATTAGCAGCCACAACAAAAACACACAGACCAGTGACAATATGCACCCTGGTCTGTACAAAAAGTACACAGACCAGTGACAATATGAAGCAACCACATAAGTAAATCTGTAAAATAACCAGCTAATATCATGATGACAGAATCAAATTGACACATAAAAATACTAACCTTAAATATAAATGGGCTAAATGCACCAATTAAAAGACACAAAAATGGGAAGCTGGATTAAGAACCAAGACCCACTGATATGCTGTCTTTAAGAGAGCATCTCATGTGCAAAGACACACATAGGCTCAAGATAAAGGGATGGAGGAAAATTTACCTAGCAAATGGAAAACAGAAAAAAGTGGGGGTTGCAATCTTAGTTTCTGACAAAACAGACTTTAAACTAAAAAGAATAGAAAAAGACAAAAAAGGGCATTACATAATGGTAAAGAGTTCAGTTCAATAAGAAGAGCTAACTATCCTAGATATACCTAAATATAAGCACTTAATACAGAGGCACCCAGATTTATAAAGCAAGTTCTTAGAGACCTTCAAAGAGAGAGACTCCCACACAATAATAGTAGAAGACTTTAACACCCCACTGACAATAGTAGACAGATCATAAAGACAGAAAATTGACAAAATATTTAGGACCTGAACTCCGCTCTGGATCATGTGGACCTGATAGATATCTACAGAACTCTCCACCCAATAACAACAGAATATACATTCTCATTGTCATGTGACCCTTACTCTAGAATTGATCACATAATCAGAAGTAAAATACTTCTTAGCAAATGCAAAATAACTGAAATCATAACAAACAGTCTCTTGGACCACAGCACAATCAAATTAGAACTCAATATTAAGAAATTCACTCAAAACCACACAAGTACATGGAAATTGAACAACCTGCTCCTGAGTGACTTTTGGGTAAATAATGAAATTAAGGCAGAAATCAAGAAGTTCTTTGAAATGAATGAGGACAAAGACACAACATATGAGAATCTCTGGGATGCAGCTAAAGCAGTGTTAAGAGGGAAATTTATAGCACTAAATACCCATAGCATAAAGCTAGAAAGATGTCAAGTTAGCAACCTAATATCACAACTAAGAGAACTGGAGAATCAAGAGCAAACAAACCACAAAGCTAGCAGAAGGCAAGAAATAACCAAGATCAGAAGTAAACTGAAGGAGATACAGACATGAAAAATCTGTCCAAAGATCAATGAATACAGGAGGTGGTTTTTTGAAAAAAATTAATAAAATAAATAGACCGCTAGGTAGAAAAATAAAGAAGAAAAGAGAGAAAATTCAAGTAAACACAATCAGAAATGATAAAGGGGATATTACCACTGACTCTGCAGACATACAAACAACCATCAGAGAATACTATAAACACCTTTATGCACATAAACTAGAAAATCTAGAAAAAAATGAATAAATTCCTGGACACATACAACCTTCCAAGACTGAACTAGGAAGAAATTGAATCCCTGAATGGACCAATAATGAGTTTTGAAACTGAGGCAGTAACAAATAGCCTATCAATGAAAAAAACCAAGGACCAGATAGATTCACAACTGAATTCTACTAGAGGTAAAAAGGAGACCTGGCACCTTTCTACTAAACCTATTCCAAAAGATTGAAAAGGAAGGACTCCTCCCTAACTCATTCTATGAGGCCAGCATCACCCTGATACCAAAACCTGGCAGAGATACAACAACAACAAAATTTCAGGCCAATATCCTTGATTAACATCAATGCAACAATGCTGAACAAAATATTGGCAAACTGAATTCAGCAGCATATCAAAAAGCTTATCTACCAGAATCAAGTGGCCTTCATCCCGAGGATGCAAGACAGGTTTAATATGTGCAACTCAATCAATGTGATTCCTCACATAAACAGTGCTAAATACAAAAACTACATGATTATCTCAATAGATGCAGCAAAGGCTTTCAATAAAATTCAACATCCTTCGTCTTAAAAACTCTCAATAAAGTAGGTATTTAAGGAACGTACCCCAAATTAATAATAGCCATCTATGACAAACCCACAGCCAATATCATACCAAATGGGCAAAAGCTGGAGGCATTCACCTTGAAAACCGGCACAAGATAAGTTTGCCCTCTCTCACCGATTCAACATAGTATTGGAAGTTCTGGTCAGGGAAATCAGGCAAGAGAAATAAATAAAGGATATTAAAATAGGAATAGACGAAGTCAAACTATCTTTGTTTGCAGATGACATCCTGTATCTAGAAAACCCCATCATCTCAGCCTAAAAGCTTCTTAAGCTGATAAGCAACTTCAGCAGTCTCCAAATATAAAATCAATGTACAAAAATTGTTAGCATTCCTATACACCAACAATAGGCAAGCCAAGAGCCAAATCATGAATGAACTCCCATTCACAATTGCCACAAAAAAGAATAAAATACCCAGAAATACAGCTAACAAAGGAAGTGATGGACCTCTATAAGGATAACTACAAACCAGTGCTCAAAGAAATCAGAGGACACACACACACACAAATAGAAAACAGTCCATGCTCATGGATAGGAAGAATCAGTATTGTGAAAATGGCCATACTGCCCAAAGCAATTTATAGATTCAATGCTATCCCCATGAAACTACCATTGATATTCTTCACAGAATTAAAAAAAAACTGTTTCAAAATTCATATGGAACCAAAAAAGAGCCTGAATAGCCAAGGCAATCCTAAGTAAAAGACCAAGGCTGAAGGCATTACACTACCCGACTTCAAACTATACTACACCTATATACTTCCATTTCTGGCCCATCCTCTTTCTTTCTGTGGTGATAGTGCTCATGCAAACATGGCGAACATTTCTAAGACCCACCGGACTTCCTGTAAAAAGTGTGGCAGGCACCAATCTCACAAAGTAATGCAGTGCAAGAAGGGCAAGGATTCTCTGTATGCCCAGGAAAAGTGGTATTATGACAGGAAGCGGAGTGGCTATGGTGGGCAGACTAAGCTGATTTTCCAGAAAAAGGCTAAAACTACAAAGAAGATTGTGCTAAGGCTTGAGTGTGTTCAGCCCAACTGCAGATCTAAGAGAATACTGGCTACTAAAAGATGCAAACATTTTGAACTATGAGGAGATAAAAAGAGAAAGGACCAAGTGATCCAGTTCTAAGTATCACTTTTTGTTTTATTATGAAGGTGATAAAATCTTGAGTTTATGTTAAAAAGAAAAAAAAAAAAACCTATACTGCTGGGCTACAGTAACCAAAACAGCAGAATACTGGTACAAGAACAGACACATAGACCAATGGAACAGAATAGAGAACTTAAATATAGGACTACACACTTATAACTATCTGATCTTTGACAAACCTGACAAAACAAGCAATGGGGAAAAGATTCCCTATTTAATAAATGCTGCTGGAAGAACTGGCTAGCCATGTGTAGAAAATTTGAGCTGGACCCCTTCCTTACAACATCCTTGACAAAAATCAAGTCAAGATGAATTAAAGACTTACGTGTAAAACCTCAAACTATAACAATCCTAGAAGAAAACCTAGGCAATACCATTCAGGACTTAGGCATGGGCAAAGATTCCATGACAAAGATGCCAAAAGCAATTGCAACAAAAGTAAACATTGACAAATGGAATCTAATTAAACTAAAGAGGCCACATGTGGTGGCTCACACCTGTAATCCCAGCACTTTGGGAGACCAAGGCAGGCAGATCATCTGAGGTCTGAGTTCAAGATTATGTGAGTTCAAGATCAGCCCGGCCAACATGGTGAAACCCCATCGGTACCAAAAATATAAAAATTAGACAGGCATGTTGGCATGCGCCTGTAGTCCCAGATACTTGGGAGGCTCAGGCACAAGAATCACTTGAACAGAGGAGGCAGAGGATGCAATGAGCCAAGATCGTGCCACTGCACTCCAGCCTGGGTGACAGAGCAAGACTTCATCTAAATAAATAAATGAATGAATAAATAAACAAACAAACTAAAGAGCTTCTGCACAGCAAAATAAACTATCAACAAAGTAAACAGACAACCTATAGAATGGGAGAAAGTTTTTGCAATCTATCTGTCTGACAAATGTCTAATATCTAGCATCTATAAGGAACTTAAATTTACAAGAAAAAAACAAACAACCCCATTAGCAAGTGGGCAAAGGACATGAACAGATACTTCTCCAAAGAAGACACACATGTGGCCAAAAAACATATGAGAAAAAGCTCAACATCACTGATCATTAAATAAATGCAAATCAAAACCACAATGAGATAGTATTTTACACCAGTCAGAATGACTACTGTTAAAAAGTCAAAAAACAACAGGTGCTGGTGAAGTTGGGAGAAAAAGGAATGTTTTTACACTGCTGATGAGGGTGCAAACTAGTTCAGCCATCATGGAAGACAGTGTGGCAATTCCTCAAAGACCTAGAGGCAGAAATACCATTTGACCAAGCAATCCCATTACTGGGTATATACCCAAAGGAATATAAATCATTCTACTATAAAGATGCATGCACATGTATGTTCATTGCAGCATTATTCGTAACAGCAAAGACATGGAATCAACCTGAATGTCCATCAATGATAGGCTAGACACAGAAAATGTGGTACATATACACACGGAATACTATGCAGCCATAAAAAGGAACAAGATCATGTCCTTTGCAGGGACATGGATGGAGCTGGAGGCCATTATCCTTAGCAAACTAACACAGGAAGAGAAAACCAAATATGACATGTTCTCACTTATAAGTGGGAGCTAAATGATGAGAACACATGGACACATGGCAGAGAACAACACACACTGGGGCCTACTGGAGGGCGTTGCGGGGGCGACAGGGGGGAGGATCAGGAAGAATAGTTAATGGATGCTGGGCTTAATAATTGGGTGATGGGATGATCTGTGCAGCAAACCATCATGGCACATGTTTACCTATGTAACAAACCTGCACATCCCGCACATGTACTCATAACCTTAAAATAAAAGTTGGAAATAAAAATAAGAATATAGCAAGCAGTTATTTTGATATTTTACAGTTAATTTGTTTAATATCTACATATGTTGAACATCTACCAAGTGCCAGTATTGGGTATAAAAGGCAGACCCTACCCTCATGGAGCTTACAGGCTAGTGAGTGATTCAGACAAATGAATGCGTAAGTATTATGTACTCAGATAAGTACCAGGCGTTTGATAAATGGTGTGTTACTGTGTACAAATGACAACTGATCTTAGCCCGTGTCTTCATCTAAGATAGTAACCATCTCATATGATTGCTGTGAGGATTAAATAAGGTTATGAATTTCAACTCTTTTTACATTGTGTAGAAAGTAGCAAGCCCTCAATGTGTAAGTAGTCACAGATGTAGACAGTGGCTAATGTAGCACAGGATGTTGTGAGAGTACATAGAAGGGTTGCATTGGTCAACCTGAGGGCAGAGCCTCCAAAAAGTCCTCTTTGAGGAGGTGGCTGCTAATGTAAGACCTAAATGATGACTGGGAAACAGCCAGGAGAGAGCGCAGAAGATTCCCTCGAGAGAAAGTGGTGGTATAAGGGTGCAGAAGTGAGAGACAATTGACAGTAGTTCAGTCTGGCTGAACAGCAGAATTCCAGCAGGGGAGTGTTAACAGATGAGGCTGGGTAGATGAAGTATGTTAATTAACTAGCACTGGGGACATCTGCTGATTTCCATGGTATGAATTTCAGCTACCAACAATTTAACAATCGGGTCACAAAATTCCTCCTCTTAAAAATCACCTCTGTGGCAGGTGCAAGTGACCTCCAAGATACCCTAGTTACTGGGTTAAGAATTTGGATTGACTCCTCATGCCTGTAATCCCAGCACTTTGGGAGGCCAAGGCAGGCGGATCACGAGTCAGGAGATCGAGACCATCCTGGCTAACACGGTGAAACCCCGTCTCTACTAAAAATACAAAAAAATTAGCCAGGTGTGGTGGTGGGCACCTGTAGTCCCAGCTACTTGGGAGGCTGAGGCAGGAGAATGGCGTGAACCTGGGAGGCGGAGCTTGCAGTGAGCCGAGATCGCGCCACTGCACTCCAGCCTGGGCGACAGAGCGAGACTCTGTCTCAAAACTCTAGGGCAATGGATAGTCATGCTTTTAGCCAGGGAGACAGGGAATCCAATCAGTTTTGGAAGGATCACTCTGGCTTTAGTGAGGAGGAGACAGGGCAAGTCTGGAGACAGTAATCTAGGCCAGAAATTAAAATAAACTTAGTGAAGGTAGTGGCAGTTGTTGGAGAAGAAATTCGACTTAGAAGATATTAGAGCCAATAGATGATTTGTAAGATGTGAAGACTTAGGTAGGGGGCACATCCAAGAAGTGAGTCTGGGTTTCAAACTTGGGCAACAGGGTGGATGATGGCACCATTCTCTAAGAGCAAGAACTCAGATAGTAGGAAATGTTTGGAAGGAGGCACACTAATTTACACATTTGAACTTACTGAGTTTAGTGCCTCATCCAAGTGCTGATCTCCAAGAGGCAGCTGGCTGGATAGATACAGAGATTTGAAAATCAACTGCATATAGATGGTAAGCCTGAGATCACAGGAAGAACCTAGAAGAGAAGCCTAAGTACACCCCTGTTTAGGGGATTTTGCCAACAAAAGGAGCATAAAAAGGAGGAAGAGGAGTGGCTGCATTGCTGGGTTGAGAAACAGAAGAGATGGTGGCATGGAGCTAGTCTTCTAGCTCTAGCGAGCCTTTTAAGGAAGGAATAATTGGTGACACTAAACATCTATGACAAGTGAATGAAGACTAAAAAGTGACTATGGATTCAAGTAGGAGGTTGCAAGTTGTGCCCTTGGTAAGACCAGATTTAGTGAATTCCAATTGCAGGAGGTCAATTGGAAGTTGGGTTATAAACATAAAGTGACAAAGTGGTGAAATAAATGTAGGAGATGCAAAAAGTACAGCTGGCTGATCCAGGGAAGGAAAGACAATAGGGTGTTGAGTGCAGAAGACATGGGGAACTAGGAAGAGCATATTGTTTGTGTGTTAGATTCATGTGGAAAGGCAGAGACGTCTTAAAATGCTGAATTACTTAACAAATGCTTATGTAATACCTGCAAATGGGCTGGCACTGTTCTAAATGCTTTACACATGTTCACTGATTTAATCCTCATAAAGAGAGATATTCTTATTGTCTCCATTTTACAGATAAAAAAAGTACCGTATAGCCATGCAGCTAGGAAAGAGTGGTGTCAGCATCTGTCTCTAGGCTACCTGGCTCCAGAGTCTGTGCTGTTAACCATTACCCACTGGGTCCACTCATGTTGTTCCACCAACTATGCTGATGGGAAGGGGTCTTCCGTGGAGAAGAGGATGAAGGTACAAGAGGGGGAGAAAAACCAGTAGGATAAGTGGTGGGAGGGGAATAAGATCAAGAGAACAAGTGGAGAGGTTAACCCTAGACAGGGAGGAATATTGAAATGGGAGGAAAAGAGGATTGAAAGAAAAGGTCGAACCATAGGTAAATGTGTAAGTTTAGTGGCAAGAAATAGAAAAAATTTCACAAATGGTAAGGGAGAAATGGCCTGGAAGCAGAAGTAGGGAGTAAAGAAGATAGTGATCTAACCTTTTGATCCAAAGGTTTTATATGGAATGTGGGGAAAAGAGCAGCTTTCCCTTGAGACAGGGCTGCTGAGTGTTTCTGGGGGAGGCAGGATTCAATCAAGTCAAGGAGGGAAGGCTCAATGAAGAGGTCCAGGCTGTAGGGGGCTGGATCATGGGATGAGAGTTACAGAGGGCTCAGAGGGAAGATCTGGAAGGGAGGAGAGGAATGGGGATTGGGTTGAGAAGGAAGAGAATGGGATACCAGTCGGGCTTATGTCTTGGGTGGGGATCAAGGATAACAAGGTTTTTTCTACGGTGTTTGGTGAGTTTCCCTGGCTGAGAGAACACCAAGAAGTTGATCTCCTTGTTGGGGGCGTAGGTAAGTAAGTGGGTGAGGAGAGAAGAGAAGGAAGTGGTGGGGGGCAGAGATGGTTCAGTAGTCAGGGACTCCTGGAGGGGTTGCACTTCCAAATGAGCCATCAGTCTGCAAAATGGGAAGCCTTCAGCCTCTGACAGCAGTCACTGTGTTCTGGATCCATCTGTGAAAGCTCTTGGGAAAGGCTTGTAGGAAGGTTTATAATTCTTTGTGTGCTGAGAAAAGATTTTCCCCTCTGGCGTTCTTGGTCTCAATTGTGACAAGTCTTATAACATTATCTACCAATAGTATATTTCAATGGAGTAGGATGACCATATTGTCGCAATTGAGACCAAGACAAAGTTACAAGTGTTCAGGTAGCTGGTCATCTGGCTCCAGAGGGTCACTCTCAACCACACCACTATACTGCGCCCCACATATCTGCAGCACACATCAGAAAAAAGAAACATTGCCTTGTTATTAGAGAGAGATTACAAAAAAAGGAAAAATATCCCCCAAAAATCCATCCCTAAAACAGAAATGAGCAAAAGACCCAAATGGGCAATTAACAGAAAAAGAAATTTCAATGACCAATAAACATATGAAAAAAAGACTGAACCTCACTTAGAATTAATGAAATACTTCTTCATCTATTATATTTGCAAAGATGTAAATAAAAGTTAATACTACAGACTGTTAGCTACTTCTGATGGAATACTAAACAGCCATTAAAAGTATGAAGTAGAACTACATATTCTGCCGTGGAAAATCTCATTATATTGTAAGGAAGAAAAAACTGAAGGTACAGAACAATATACTTTGTAAAATACTGTTTACAAAAAGTATAGGCTCTGTATATGCATAAGTGAGCTTGTAAAGGGTCATAAAATTTGGGGAAGAATATAGACGAAATCATTATCATATCTAACTGGAGAGTGGGATAGGGAGTCTAAGGGAATACAGACCATGAGGAGGAATGGTAACTCTTTTATAATGTTTTATTATGGAAAATTACAAACATACACAAGGTGGAAAGATTGATATATTGACCTTTCTCCCATTTACTTATCACTTAAGTTCAACAGTAACTAATATTACTTGATTATGCTATCCTTTTCTTCTGTTTGAAAAAACATTTACCACTTACATGTCTTATTTTTATACTTAAAAAAACCCGACATAATGAAAGTAACATTTCCCTGTGCCCTTACAACCACAGTTTGCTAGCTTAACCTTTAGTGCCTGCAAGAAAGTTCAGGGATGAGGGGTCTACAGAGTGTTAGCCACTTTGCTCTTGAACTCATGTCACCTGTGTAGCCAGAGGGACAGCAAACCTTATCCAGCTACAATCAACAATACTTAATTTAGAGAGTAACTTCAAAGGAAGATTGCTCACTCTGTAAGGGAGAGTTTAATATGCTTACCACTCACACCCTCACCCCCCAGTCCATGTTTTTATAAAGGGACAACTTGATTTATCCTGCAGGAATGTTTTCATCTCTGTATTAAGGTTTACTCCATTTCCCAGCAGAGCTCAAAGCTAAGAAAACAGTGCCTTCCTCCGCTTCAAACTGATGAGTCTTGGGCAGCTGCAGTTGTTGCCAAATGTTACCCTTGGTCACAGAGGCATGACGGATGCCTCATGCTAGAAGTTCAGGGGAGTTTGGAAAAATATGGAAATTCCCAGGCACTATTTGGGGGCACAGTGCCAAAGTCTGAAGACTGAAAATGAGAATATCTGCCTCCCAGGTGCATTCATTGATTTACTCACCCATCATTCATTCCAATATCGTACCCTTGGCCAGACTTTGTGCTAGAGTCAGGATTACCAAGTTGAGCAGCACAAGGCCCCTGACCTTCTGGAGCTTATGAAATCTGTAATGAAGCTTAGCAGTTTGCTTTGCTTCCTCTGCCAGAATTATTCTTTCCTATCTTGTCCACCTAGTCTTACTCATCCTTCAGAATTTAGCTCATGAGGCGCCATCTCCTATGAAAGACATTTACAATTTACTGTTTCCTCTGCTAAGAACACCCCTTCTGTCTTGTCCACCTGTGATTACTCACCCTGCAAAGCCAGTCTTCATCCCTATAACCCTGCCTGACCCCTCAGATCCAAGTTAGTTACTGTGCTTAGCAGATTGCATTACTTACTCTGACATGCTTGCCTCCCTTTAAAGCCCAGCCTTTGCTTCACCATTTCCCATGCAGCATGTGGCACATATTTATATTTGTTGAGTTAATGTGTAAAGTAGTGTAACAGCATAATTTCTCTTGATTTTGTGCCACTTAGACTCTCGTAAGTGCCTCCAAAGATAATCTTTTTGGCCATTAGCCCTTCTACAGCTGCTCCTCCTTCTTTCTGCATTCTACAAAAGCACGGATCATTTTATTTGAGGCTCTAAATAACAAGAGCAGATGAATGTCTCAGTCCCAGCCCTAAGCAGCTAAAATTTATTGCTTGTCCTTTTGAATAGATATTGGTATTAATTTTGAAACCCTTGCTTGATCCCTTCCACTTTAAATATTTTAAGTATAAGAAGAATTATAACTTACAACTATGAAGATGATATCAATATCCTGCTGCAAAGTCTGGGTGGCATGAAGGTCATTGGAAGGCTTTTGTATAACTGCAGAACTTCAAAAACAGCTGACTAACATACCAGGCAAAAAATCATATCATAATGAATAAACATTAGACAAGAACCAGGGGACCTGGCTTCTACTTCCTTTTGAGGCCTTCATTTTTGCAACAACAAAAAAGGAATAAATTAATGTTCGAGTGATTTTGTGATTTCTAGGGTCCCTCTTGGCTTTAAGCTTCTATGAGTCTATAATCCAGGAAGCAAATATTTTCTGTAAATTGAAACGAAATTCTGTTATCTAGTCTCATCTTCTCTCATCAGCCAAAGGAGTATCTTTCCTATAAATAGTCATTAAAACATTGGAGAATGTTGTAACATTTTTCTTTGTGTTAGTAATCCTTTCTGTGAATTGAGACACTTACAGGTAACGAGCAAGGAAAAAAAGTTCCCACTGGGAAATTGACTTCCAAAGAAAATTCCAACATCCATTGTTTCTCTTGATATCTTTTTGGCAAAGATATCTTAATTCTCACTGCCAGAAATAAAGATGTTCTTTGAAACCAATGAGAACCAAGACACAACATACCAGAATCTCTGGGATGCATTCAAAGCAGTGTGTAGAGGGAAATTTATAGCACTAAATGCCCACAAGAGAAAGCAGGAAAGATCCAAAATTGACACCCTAACATCACAATTAAAAGAACTAGAAAAGCAAGAGCAAACAAATTCAAAAGCTAGCAGAAGGCAAGAAATAACTAAAATCAGAGCAGAACTGAAGGAAATAGAGACACAAAAAACCCTTCAAAAAATAAATGAATCCAGGAGCTGGTTTTTTGAAAGGATCAACAAAATTGATAGACCGCTAGCAAGATTAATAAAGAAAAAAAGAGAGAAGAATCAAATAGAAGCAATAAAAAATGATAAAGGGGATATCACCACTGATCCCACAGAAATACAAACTACCATCAGAGAATACTACAAACACCTCTATGCAAATAAACTAGAAAATCTAGAAGAAATGGATAAATTCCTCAACACATACACCCTCCCAAGACTAAACCAGGAAGAAGTTGAATCTCTGAATAGACCAATAACAGGAGCTGAAATTGTGGCAATAATCAATAGCTTACCAACCAAAAAAAGTCCAGGTCCAGATGGATTCACAGCCGAATTCTACCAGAGGTACAAGGAGGAGCTGGTACCATTCCTTCTGAAACTATTCCAATCAATAGAAAAAGAGGGAATCCTCCCTAACTCATTTTATGAGGCCAGCATCATCCTGATACCAAAGCCTGGCAGAGACACAACAAAAAAAGAGAATTTTAGACCAATATCCTTAATGAACATTGATGCAAAAATCCTCAATAAAATACTGGCAAACAGAATCCAGCAGCACATCAAAAAGCTTATCCACCATGATCAAGTGGGCTTCATCCCTGGGATGCAAGGCTGGTTCAATATACGCAAATCAATAAATGTAATCCAGCATATAAACAGAACCAAAGACAAAAACCACATGATTATCTCAATAGATGCAGAAAAGACCTTTGACAAAATTCAACAACCCTTCATGCTAAAAACTCTCAATAAATTAGGAATTGATGGGACGTATCTCAAAATAATAAGAGCTATTTATGACAAACCCACAGCCAATATCATACTGAATGGGCAAAAACTGGAAGCATTCCCTTTGAAAACTGGCACAAGACAGGGATGCCCTCTCTCACCACTTCTATTCAACATAGTGTTGGAAGTTCTGGCCAGGGCAATTAGGCAGGAGAAGGAAATCAAGGGTATTCAATTAGGAAAAGAGGAAGTCAAATTGTCCCTGTTTGCAGATGACATGATAGTATATCTAGAAAACCCCATTGTCTCAGCCCAAAATCTCCTTAAGCTGATAAGCAACTTCAGCAAAGTCTCAGGATACAAAATCAATGTGCAAAAATCACAAGCATTCTTATACATCAATAACAGACAAACAGAGAGCCAAATCATGAGTGAACTCCCATTCACAATTGCTTCAAAGAGAATAAAATACCTAGGAATCCAACTTACAAGGGATGTGAAAGACCTCTTCAAGGAGAACTACAAACCACTGCTCAAGGAAATAAAAGAGGATACAAACAAATGGAAGAACATTCCATGCTCATGGGTAGGAAGAATCAATATCCTGAAAATGGCCATCCTTCCCAAGGTAATTTACAGATTCAATGCCATCCCCATCAAGCTACCAATGACTTTCTTCACAGAATTGGAAAAAACTACTTTAAAGTTCATATGGAACCAAAAAAGAGCCCGCATCGCCAAGTCAATCCTAAGCCAAAAGAACAAAGCTGGAGGCATCACACTACCTGACTTCAAACTATACTACAAGGCTACAGTAACCAAAACAGCATGGTACTGGTACCAAAACAGAGATATAGATCAATGGAACAGAACAGAGCCGTCAGAAATAATGCCACATATCTACAACTATCTGATCTTTGACAAACCTGACAAAAACAAGAAATGGGGAAAGGATTCCCTATTTAATAAATGGTGATGGGAAAACTGGTTAGCCATATGTAGAAAGCTGAAACTGGATCCCTTCCTTACACCTTATACAAAAATCAATTCAAGATGGATTAAAGACTTAAATGTTAGACCTAAAACCATAAAAACCCTAGAAGAAAACCTAGGCATTACCATTCAGGACATAGGCATGGGCAAGGACTTCATGTCTAAAACACCAAAAGCAATGGCAACAAAAGCCAAAATTGACAAATGGGATCTAATTAAACTCAAGAGCTTCTGCACAGCAAAAGAAACTACCATCAGAGTGAACAGGCAACCTACAAAATGGGAGAAAATTTTCGCAACCTACTCATCTGACAAAGGGCTAATATCCAGAATCTACAATGAACTCAAACAAATTTACAAGAAAAAAACAAACAACCCCATCAAAAAGTGGGTGAAGGACATGAACAGACACTTCTCAAAAGAAGACATTTATGCAGCCAAAAAACACATGAAAAAATGCTCATCGTCACTGGCCATCAGAGAAATGCAAATCAAAACCACAATGAGATACCATCTCACACCAGTTAGAATGGCAATCATTAAAAAGTCAGGAAACAACAGGTGCTGGAGAGGATGTGGAGAAATAGGAACACTTTTACACTGTTGGTGGGACTGTAAACTAGTTCAACCCGTGTGGAAGTCAGTGTGGTGATTCCTCAGGGATCTAGAACTAGAAATTCCATTCGACCCAGCCATCCCATTACTGGGTATATACCCAAAGGACTATAAATCATGCTGCTATAAAGACACATGCACACGTATGTTTATTGCCGCATTATTCACAATAGCAAAGACTTGGAACCAACCCAAATGTCCAACAATGATAGACTGGATTAAGAAAATGTGGCACATATACACCATGGAATACTATGCAGCCATAAAAAATGATGAGTTCACGTCCTTTGTAGGGACATGGATGAAATTGGAAATCATCATTCTCAGTAAACTATCGCAAGAACAAAAAACCAAACACCGCATATTCTCACTCATAGGTGGGAATTGAACAATGAGAACACATGGACACAGGAAGGGGAACATCACACTCTGGGGACTGTTGTGGGGTGGGGGGAGGGGGGAGGGATAGAATTGGGAGATATACCTAATGCTAGATGACGAGTTGGTGGGTGCAGCGCACCAGCATGGCACATGTATACATATGTAACTTACCTGCACATTGCACACATGTACCATAAAACCTAAAGTATAATAATAATAATAATAATAATAATAATAATAATAAAATAAAAAAAAAATTCTCACTGCCATTGCAAATTTTGAATTTAATTCAATGGGTGAGGAGACTCCATCCTTATTTACAATTCCCTTGCTGATGGATCCCTTATGGGTGGGAGACCAGGCTCTCTGGAGCCAGCCTTGGCACCTGAGTCTCTGGATGTGGCAGTCCAAAAGGCTCCTGTCACCTTTCCTGTCAGTATTACTTTCTTCTGCAGCTACAGGACTGCCACAGGACTTCTCCATAGTACAGCTTGTTTAATATGCAGTTCAAATTTCCATTTAACATCAATGATTCTGCAAAAAGAAATCAAGTAATTTTGATTGATAATTATCCTCCCAATTCAAATTTCCATCAAATAACAAAGGCAGAGAGGTAAGAAGTGGCTCCAACCAAAAGAAAATTAGAACAGTAACTGCTAATAATTATCATGTGCTTACTCTATACTAAGTTTTATCTCATTTATTCCTCACGTAACAGTAGGTATTATTATGTGCCCCATTTTATAGAAGTAATTGAGGTTTATGGAAGTTAGTATCTAGTCTAAGATTTCACATTCTACCAAACTGAAATTCAGATGTGGAATATCTGACTCCACAGTCTACACATATAATCCCTCTGAGATCCTGCTTCTCAAGAATTGTATATGTATGCTATTAGAATGAGAGATATATAAGGTCTTTAATGGATTCCAAAATGGTAATAGAAGCTAATTGTTGACTTTCCTCCTGAGTTATCCACAAAAGAAGTTTTGGATAATACAGCAATCTAAGTCTTTACAAAATAAAGGAAAAGCTTAAGAAATATCCACTGAGTAAGATTTCAGGAACGACTAATGAGTTGTATTCATTAGGGTAAGTGACATCAGCTGCTATAACAAGTGCACTCATATCTCGTGGCTTAGCACAACAAACATGTATTTCTCACAGTTCAATGTGGTCAGTTGGTGGGCTCTGCTTTAACGTCATTCAAGACAGGGTTGGGACTAGTGTGACATAAGTCAGACAAAATTTTAGGGGGTGCCAAAGATCTTAGTTGTCAAGACAAATAATATTTTAATACAATATTTTGAGACTCAAAGTTAATGCAAAAAATCCATACTGAACAAAGTATCAAAATTTTAAATAAAGACAAGATCCAGCAGGGCTGGATTAAGAGTGAGGTAAGTGAGATTGAGTTGTGCTGGCTAATTACAGCCTAATTTAAAAAATCTAACTAAAAGTAGAATGACCTGTATTCAGAAAATGTGCAAAACAAAAGCATGGATTATTGTCCTCTCCTACCATGCCTAGACCCATGGTAAAGGGGAAGAAAAGGAGGGTTCCTAGACCAGCAGGGGAACAAATGTTACATTTTCCCATCATTCCAAGAGATGGAGCACAAGGATGTAGGGACCGAATTAGCTTTGCTTTGGCAACCATAGGATCCTAAAGAACTGGGTTTGCTCATTCAGACACAGAGAAACAGTTATTCCATTAGCAGTCCTAGGTCAGCAGCTGCCCTGGAAAAATAACCACAAACAGTCTTTTGTTTAAGGGGCTACCTGAGATAGTTGTTCTCATGGAAGTCAGCCAGACTGCTTGTGTATGAGGTATCTTGTAACTATTTTAAATTATATTGCCCAAAACTAACTGTTATCTTACATTTCAAATCATATTTATGCCTAATTATAAACTCTTACATTACAGATGAGTTGCATCAAGCTACTTTTAATACAAGACCAACAGACTTCAATTAATTTAAACCATTGTCTTGTAGTCATAGAGAGAAAATTTTATTATATAGTGGCAGGTGCAGTTGAGCTCTGGACTCAAGAGAGAATCATCCTGGGCACCCCATCAGTACACATTTACTTAGACAGATCTTGCCTGGCAATCTTGACTAAAGTAGCACCCCACCAGTCACTACCACATATTTTTATTTTTTTATATTTTTATTTTCTTCATGGCACTTATTCACATTCTGACATTTTCTTATTTGTTCACTTGTTTATTGCCTGTTCCTCACCCTAAACCCATTGCATTGTAAATACCATGAAATCAGAGACCTTGTCTTTCTTGTTTGCCCCAGTACACAGAACAGTCCTGGCACACAGAAGGTGCTCAAAAAATGTTGGAATGAATACATAAATAAGTTGTAGTCAATTTATTGGTTCCATGTGGACTATTCTTTCTTCACAAAATTTCTGAAGTGATCAGCACATTAATACCCTCAGTTGATAGCTGTGTTTATTGTTATTGTGAGGGGTTACAAAATATCCCTGGACCAGTGAGTAGTAAGGAGCAATAATTACAGTACCATGTTCAGGATTTAGATACAAGAAATACTTTTTTATCCAATAAGGGAAACCCAATTTAGATTATTCCACTGTAATAAGTTACATATCTATAACTCCAGGTCAATAAACCTCATGTTTCAAAATGACCACATTTTCTAGGCCTTTCTATGATTCTTGATAGACAATGAACATGAAAAGGGTTCTGGAAAAGTGGCCCTGTGGTGGCAGCTTTTGTAGATGTTAAACATTCAATGTTAATGACTCATTTCATACACAAAAACACACACACTTAGGATAGATAGATAGATAGACATATACACGTATAGATATATGGGTATAGGTATAGACAGATAGATCTGTGTAAATTTCCTGACAATAACTAGAATGAACTAGCACATCATAACTCAACAGATGGCATTAACATTCACAACAGAATTCTTGCCCATCAGTTACTACATCATCAAGCATAAGCATCAACTAAAGGCTTAGAGTAATTTATGATCCAAGGTCAAGTAACTGCCACTGATTCAACATTTTATGAGCTATATTAAAATTTGTGCATTTTTTCAAACTGGGTATACTTTTAGATATTGGGTCATATTACTCTCTAGTAACAATGCTCATCATATGATATAATCAATTACAAGAATCCACAATAAAATCATGCTGTACCTATTCAGAGCCAACTCTACATTTTAATATTCTCTATATTTTAATATTGTAGCATTATATGCATTTTAACATAGCTAGTATCGATGTCTTATAATCAACATCTTATGAATATTTCTTTTTTAAATTTTCTTTATTTTATTTTATTTTTATTTATTTATTTTTTTGTTATACTTTAAGTTTTAGGGTACATGTGCACAACGTGCAGGTTCGTTACTTATGTATACATGTGCCATGTTGGTGTGCTGCACTCATTAACTCGTCATTTAACATTAAGTATATCTCCTAATGCTATCCCTCCCCCGCTCCCCCCACCCCACAACAGGCCCCGGTGTGTGATGTTCCCCTTCCTGTGTCCATGTGTTCTCATTGTTCAATTCCCACCTATGAGTGAGAACATGCGGTGTTTGGTTTTTTGTCCTTGCGATAGTTTGCTGAGAATGATGGTTTCCAGCTTCATCCATGTCTCTACAAAGGACATGAACTCATCATTTTTATGGCTGCATAGTATTCCATGGTGTATATGTGCCATGTTTTCTTAATCCAGTCTATCATTGTTGGACATTTGGGTTGGTCCCAAGTCTTTGCTATTGTGAATAGTGCCGCAATAAACATACATGTGCATGTGTCTTTATAGCAGCATGTTTTATAATCCTTTGGGTGTATACCCAGTAATGGGATGGCTGGGTCAAATGGTATTTTTAGTTCTAGATCCCTGAGGAATCACCACACTGACTTCCACAATGGTTGAACTACAGTCCCACCAACAGTGTAAAAGTGTTCCTATTTCTCCACATCCTCTCCAGCACTTGTTGTTTCCTGACTTTTTAATGATCATCATTCTAACTGGTGTGAGATGGTATCTCATTGTGGTTTTGATTTGCATTTCTCTGATGGCCAGTGATGATGACCATTTTTTCTTGTGTCTTTTGGCTGCATAAATGTCTTCTTTTGAGAAATGTCTGTTCATATCCTTCACTCACTTGTTGATGGGTTTTTTTTTTTTCTTGTAAATTTGTTTGAGTTCATTGTAGATTCTGGATATTAGCCCTTTGTCAGATGAGTAGATTGCAAAAATTTTCTCCCATTCTGTAGGTTGCCTGTTCACTCTGATGGTAGTTTCTTTTGCTGTGCAGAAGCTCTTTAGTTGATTAGATCCCATTTGTCTATTTTGGCTTTTGCTGCCATTGCTTTTGGTATTTTAGACATGAAGTCCTTGCCCATGCCTATGTCCTGAATGGTAACGCCTAGGTTTTCTTCTAGGGTTTTTGTGGTTTCAGGTCTAACATTTAAGTCTTTAATCCATCTTGAATTGATTTTTGTATAAGGTGTAAG
The DNA here is from genome assembly GCF_028885625.2 of Pongo pygmaeus. Taxonomy (NCBI): domain Eukaryota; kingdom Metazoa; phylum Chordata; class Mammalia; order Primates; family Hominidae; genus Pongo; species Pongo pygmaeus. The sequence goes on along the minus strand of NC_072373.2, from coordinate 129,328,080 downwards.
GAAGGGATCCAGTTTCAGCTTTCTACATATGGCTAGCCAATTTTCCCAGCACCATTTATTAAATAGGGAATCCTTTCCTCATTTCTTGTTTTTGTCAGGTTTGTCAAAGATCAGATAGTTGTAGATATGCGGCATCATTTCTGAGGGCTCTGTTCTGTTCCATTGGTCTATATCACTGTTTTGGTACCAGTACCATGCTGTTTTGGTTACTGTAGCCTTGTGGTATAGTTTGAAGTCAGGTAACATGATGCCTCCAGCTTTGTTCTTTTGGCTTAGGATTGACTTGGCAATGCAGGCTCTTTTTTGGTTCCATATGAACTTTAAAGTAGTTTTTTCCAATTCTGTGAAGAAAGTCATTGTTAGCTTGATGGGGATGGCATTGAATCTATAAATTACCTTGGACAGTATGGCCATTTTCACAATATTGATTCTTCCTACCCATGAGCATGGAATGTTCTTCCATTTGTTTGTATCCTCTTTTATTTCAGTGAGCAGTAGTTTGTAGTTCTCCTTGAAGAGGTCCTTCACGTCCCTTGTAAGTTGAATTCCTAGGTATTTTATTCTCTTTGAAGCAATTGTGAATGGGAGTTCACTCATGATTTGGCTCTCTGTTTGTCTGTTATTGGTGTATAGGAATGTTTGTGATTTTTGCACATTGATTTTGTATCCTGAGCCTTTGCTGAAGTTGCTTATCAGCTTAAGGAGATTTAGGGCTGAGACAATGGGGTTTTCTAGATATAAAATCATGTCATCTGCAAACAGGAACAATTTGACTTTCTCTTTTCCTAATTGAATATCATTTATTTCCTTCTCCTGCCTGATTGTCCTGGCCAGAACTTCCAACACTATGTTGAATAGGAGTGGTGAGAAAGGGCATCCCTGTCTTGTGCCAGTTTTCAAAGGGAATGCTTCCAGTTTTTGCCCATTCAGTATGATATTGGCTGTGGATTTGTCATAAATAGCTCTTATTATTTTGAGATACGTCCCATCAATACCTAATTTATTGAGAGTTTTTAGCATGAAGGGTTGTTGAATTTTGTCAAAGGCCTTTTCTGCATCTATTGAGATAATCATGTGGTTTTTGTCTTTCGTTCTGTTTATATGCTGGATTACATTTATTGATTTGCGAATGTTGAACCAGCCTTGTATCCCAGGGATGAAGCTGACTTGATCATGGTGGATAAGCTTTCTGATGTGCTGCTGGATTCGGTTTGCCAGTATTTTATTGAAGATTTTTGCATTGATGTTCATCAGGGATATTGGTCTAAAATTCTCTTTTTTCATTGTGTCTCTGCCAGGCTTTGGTATCAGGATGATGCTGGCCTCATAAAATTAGTTAGAGAGGATTCCCTCTTTTTATATTGATTGGAATAGTTTCAGAAGGAATGGTACCAGCTCCTCCTTGTACATCTGGTAGAATTCGGCTGTGAATCTGTCTGGTCCTGGACTTTTTTTGGTTGGTAAGCTATTAAGTATTGCCTCAATTTCAGAGCCTGTTATTGGTCTATTCAGAGATTCAACTTCTTCCTGGTTTAATCTTGGAAGGGTGTATGTGTCGAGGAATTTATCCATTTCTTTTAGATTTTCTAGTTTATTTGTGTAGAGGTGTTTATAGTATTCTCTGATGGTAGTTTGTATTCCTGTGGGAGCGTTGGCGATATCCCCTTTATCATTTTTTATTGCGTCTATTTGATTCTTCTCTCTTTTCTTCTTTATTAGTCTTGCTAGTGGTCTGTCAATTTTGTTGATCTTTTCAAAAAACCAGCTCCTGGATTCATTTATTTTTTGAAGGGTTTTTTGTGTCTCTATTTCCTTCAATTCTGCTCTGATCTTAGTTATTTCTTGCCTTCTGCTAGCTTTTGAATGTGTTTGCTCTTGCTTCTCTAGTTCTTTTAATTGTGATGTTAGGGTGTCAATTTTAGCTCTTTCCTGCTTTCTTTTGTGGGCCTTTAGTGCTATAAATTTCCCTCTACACATTGCTTTGAATGTGTCCCAGAGATTCTGGTGTGTTCTGTCTTTGTTCTCGCTGGTTTCAAAGAACATCTTTATTTCTGCCTTCATTTCATTATGTACCCAGTAGTCAGTCATTCAGGAGCAGGTTGCTCAGTTTCCATGTAGTTGAGTGGTTTTGAGTGAGTTTCTTAATCCTGAGTCCTAGTTTGATTACATTGTGGTCTGAGAGACAGTTTTTTATTATTTCCATTCCTTTATATTTGCTGAGGAGTGCTTTACTTCCAACTATGTGGTCAATTTTGGAATTGGTGCGGTGTGGTGCTGAAAAGAATGTATATTCTGTTGATTTGGGGTGGAGAGTTCTGTAGATGTCTATTAGGTCTGCTTGGTGCAGAGCTGAGTTCAATTCCTGGATATCCTTGTTAACTTTCTGTCTCATGCATCTGTTTAATGTTGACAGTGGGGTGTTACAGTCTCCCATTATTATTATATGGGAGTTTAAGTCTCTTTGTAAGTCTCTAAGGACTTGCTTTATGAATCTGGGTGCTCCTGTATTGGGTGCATATATATTTAGGATAGTTAGCTCTTCTTGTTGAATTAATCCCTTTACCATTATGTGATGGCCTTCTTTGTCTCTTTTGATCTTTGTTGGTTTAAAGTCTGTTTTATCAGAGATAGGATTGCAACCCCTGCCTTTTTTTTTCCATTTTCTTGGTAGATCTTCCTCCATCCTTTTATTTTGAGCCTTTGTGTGTCTCTGCACATGAGATGGGTTTCCTGAATACAGCACACTGATGGGTCTTGACTCTTTATCCAATTTGCCAGTCTGCATCTTTTAATTGGAGGACTTAGCCCATTTACATTTAAGGTTAATATTGTTATGTGTGAATTTGATCCTGTCATTATGATGTTAGCCGCTTATTTTGCTCTTTAGTTGATGCAGTTTCTTCGTAGCATCAATGGTCTTTACAATTTGGCATGTTTTTGCAGTGGCTGGTAGTGGTTTTTCCTTTCCATATTTAGTGCTTCCTTCAGGAGCTCTTTTAGGGCAGGCCTGGTGGTGACAAAATCTCTCAGCATTTGCTTGTCTGTAAATGATTTTATTTCTCCTTCACTTATGAAGCTTAGTTTGGCTGGATATGAAATTCTGGGTTGAAAATTCTTTTCTTTAAGAATGTTGAATATTGGCTCCCACTCTCTTCTGGCTTGTAGAGTTTCTGCCAAGAGATCCGCTGTTAGTCTGATGGGCTTCCCTTTGTGGATAACCCGACCTTTCTCTCTGGCTGCCCTTAACATTTTTTCCTTCATTTCAACTTTGGTGAATCTGACAATTATGTGTCTTGGAGTTGCTCTTCTCAAGGAGTATCTTAGTGGCATTCTCTGTATTTCCTAAATTTGAATGTTGACCTGCCTTGCTAGATTGGGGAAGTTCTCCTGGATAATATACTGCAGAGTGTTTTCCAACTTGGTTCCATTCTCCCCGTCACTTTCAGGTACACCCGTCAGATGTAGGTTTGGTCTTTTCACATAGTCCCATATTTCTTGGATGCTTTGTTTGTTTCTTTTCATTCTTTTTTCTCTAAACTTCTCTTCTTGCTTCATTTCATTCATTTGATCTTCCATCACTGATACCCTTTCTTCCAGTTGATCGAATCGGCTACTGAGGCTTGTGCATTTGTCACACAGTGCTCATGCCGTGGTTTTCAGCTCCATCAGGTCCTTTAAGGACTTCTCTGCATTGGTTATTCTAGTTAGCCATTTGTTTAATTTTTTTGCAAGGTTTTTAACTTCTTTGCCATGGGTTTGAACTTCCTCCTTTAGCTCGGAGTAGTTTGATCATCTGAAGCCTTCTTCTCTCAACTTGTCAAAATCATTCTCTGTCCAGCTTTGTTCTGTTGCTGGTGAGGAGCTGTGTTCCTTTGGAGGAGGAGAGGTACTCTGATTGTTAGAGTTTTTAGTTTTTCTGCTCTGTTTTTTCCTCATCTTTGTGGTTTTATTTACCTTTGGTCTTTGATGATGGTGACGTACAGATGGGGTTTTGGTGTGGATGTCCTTTCTGTTTGTTAGTTTTCCTTCTAACATTCTGAACCCTCAGCTGCAGGTCTGCTGGAATTTGCTGGAGCTCCACTCCAGACCCTGTTTGCCTGGGTATCACCAGCGGAGGCTGCAGAACAGTGGATATTGGTGAGCAGCAAATGTTGCTGCCTGATCGTTCCTCTGGAATTTTTGTCTCAGAGGAGTACCCGGCAGTGTGAGGTGTCAGTCTGCACCTTCTGGGGGGTGCCTCCCAGTTAGGCTACTTGGGGGTCAGGGACCCACTTGAGGAGGCAGTCTGTCCGTTCTCAGATCTCCAGCTGTGTGCTGGGAGAACCACTACTCTCTTCAAAGCTGTCAGACAGGGACATTTAAGTCTGCAGCGGTTTCTGCTGCCTTTTGTTTGGCTATGCCCTGCCTCCACAAGTGGAGTCTACACAGGCAGGCAGGCCTCCTTGAGCTGCTGTGGGCTCCACCCAGTTTGGGCTTCCTGGCCACTTTGTTTACCTACTCAAGCCTTGGCAATGGCAGGCACCCCTCCCCCAGCCTTGTGGCCACCTTGCAGTTTGATTTCAGACGGCTGTGCTAGCAATGAGTGAGGCTCTGTGGGCATAGGACCCTCTGAGCCAGGCGCGGGATATAGTCTCCTGGTGTGCCCTTTGCTAAGACCATTGGAAAAGTGCAGTATTAGGGTGGGAGTGATCCGATTTTCCAGGTGCAGTCTGTCACCCCTTTCTTTGACTAGGAAAGGGAATTCCCTGACCCCTTGCGCTTTCCGGGTGGGGTGATGCCTCGCCCTGCTTCGGCTCACACACGGTGCGCTGCACCCACTGTCCTGCACCCACTGTATGACACTCCCCAGTGAGATGAACCGGGTACCTCAGTTGGAAATGCAGAAATCACCCATCTTCTGCATCGCTCATGCTGGGAGCTGTAGACTGGAGCTGTTCCTATTCAGCCATCTTGGCTCCCTTCTTTATTTTTTTAAAAGCTGTTATAAAAGTAATGTTTTCTCATCAGTTCAACTTCCCATCAGTGTAACTTAGAATGAAGAAAGTGGTTTTTGCAAGAAGTATGATAGACAGATGTATAACTTTAATTTATTAATAACTCATACAAAATGATTTTTTTAAAGCAGCAAGACCTTGGGAGGTAAATGGGCAAAGGATGTGAATCTTCCATTCACATAATAAAAATATAACAATCCAGTAAATGTAAATGATCTCACTAGGACTCAAAGAAGTGCAAATTAAAACAAAAAGAAAACTACATTTTTGTCTTTTAGATTAGCAAAGAACAGTTTTCTTTAAATCAAGTGCTAAGCAGAGTGAGACAGAATGAGCATCCTTATCAAATGGGTACAAAATTTCTGGAAAGCAATTTGGCAGTATACTTTAAAGTCTTTCAAATGTTTACACCCTATTTATTCTTCTAGGGATGTATAATGAGAAAGCAATCAGAAACAGGTCTAAATATATTCACAAAGATGGTAAGTGGAAAAAAGTCAAGATACTAAATTTATATACTAGATTTCAGTTATGTAAAAAATTAAAAAAGATAAAATATGGCAAGATATTAATGGGTAATTTTATTCCTGTTCTTTTACACTTGTATGTACTTTATGAATAAACATATTATTTTAGTAATCAGAAAAAAATTTATAAACTGAAAGGAAAAAAAGACCATAGGCTATTTTGACAATTTCCATTTCCTTCCCAAAGAAATAGATGAAAAATTACTTACCACAAAAATCTGCCTTCATATGAGAGTTACACACTAAAAATTATGTGTGTGGGAACTTTTATATATTTGCATAGCAAGATACACAAGATAAAATATTTCATTTTGTTAGACCTTCATATGAGAGTTACACACTAAAAATTATGTGTGTGGGAACTTTTATATATTTGCATAGCAAGATACACAAGATAAAATATTTCATTTTGTTAGACGTAGGAAATTTAACATTCTTGAATTTTAGTTCTTGAATTTTACATTTTGGGGAAAGTTGCTTTGAAGCTTGTTATTAATTATTATTATCATTTGACTCTTTTTTTAAAAAACATGGCACCTCATTGGTTAAATTTGCCCTGTTAAGCATTGTCTTCCTGTATGAGGAAGTTTTCAATGTCCTTGCTAAAGATGGCATTAGTCAGCTCTTTATTATCTCTTGCACATAATAGTTGGATACAGTTCACATCATATAAACATTTATTTATTCAAAAATCCAACAGAGACTATATGCTGCTAAGGAACAGTTGTATAATAAAAACATTGCAAAATCTCCTTTTAACAGGACTCTTCCTCTGTCCGATGCAATAGTGCTTCAGCATGGAGCAGTTTTCTGGAAGTCTTTGACTGATTCTTTCTCCTGACCTCTCAATCTTATTTCCAGTCTTGACATTTTATTTTCTCTTACATTTTCTTAAAACAAACAAACAAACAAAAACATAACAGGCCTTGGCTTATGGCTTTGATATCAGAAAGAAAGCTAGTTAAAATTGATAGTAAGTTTATATACTATATTTCTTATATATTTCAATAACTTCCTTATTATATTTATTGCTTCCATGTATTTACACTTTTTGTATTTTACTTTGGTGTGCTAATATAAAGGATATCGTTCAGGACCTTAAGCATCTTGCAGGCTCGTTAGGGATGGCAGGATGTGGGAGCAGATATATAACCAGCATTTACAGTTTAAGGTGAAGAGTGTCAACCCTTCTTTAATTTAGCATAAGTTTATTGAGTGTGTGCCTTTGGCCAGAGAGAGTTCTGGGCATTGGATACAGTGCTGTACAAGGCATAGCCTCTGCCCCTGAATAACCTATTCAGGGTTGCTGGACTCTGAGACTGTGCAAGACAGGTGAGCTTCCATTCACTGGCAATCCCACAAACATCTCAGATCCTTTCCCACTTATCCCCCATTCCTACTCCCAAACTCTAGCCAAATGAGCTTCTCAGTCTGTAGATCTGGAGTAAGGACTGGAACCTGATTTTTTTTTCTTTTTTTTTTTTAAAGCTTCCCCTGGTAATTCTGATGCTCAGTCAAGTTTGGAAACTACCATATGACCTAACAGCCTCAATGACCTCACATAGATATTATAGGAGAAATTGCTAGAAGGCAGCAGGAAAATGTGTCTGTGAATTATTTTTCCTCGCAGCATCTTTCTGCTGTTAGAATTTTAAAATATAGAATATAAAATCATTGATGATATTGTCTGTAACTCAATGCAGCTATGTAGATAAGACAACCCTGTGCTCTTCTAGAGGATCCTTAGGTTTTGTAATTTATTGAATTAATATTTAAGCAAAGTTATTTCTTTTGCTCTCATTTTTAAATAGCCTTCTTATGAAAATAATGGTGCAGTCCACTTTCTTATTGTTTGTTTGGTTGACACAAGCCTGTTATTCTTCTCTTTCACCATTCCACAAATGTGCAATGCTTTCTTTCCTCTGGGCCTTTACACATGCTATGTCCATTTCCATTCATTGGTTCATTCATACTCAGGTATCAAGTGTGGAAAAACAATCCATTTTTGCACATACAAGAGCTCAAAAAAATGTAACTCCCATGCATCCTGTCACAGAAAGCTTTTGGGGAATATGTAAAACAAGGAAGAGAAAGACAAGGCTTGGGAAATGGCTAGCTAAGGAACAGTAGCCAAGGGAAGGAAGTACCAGAATGAAAACTGTGCTGCAGCATGCAAAAGCCCAGAAGGGAGAACTCTAGGGGAAAGAAAGAAAAAGGCTTTTGAAAAATAATATAGACAAACACATCACAGATGTGATGGAATAATTAATCATGGAGAAAACTTTGAAAATGAAAAAAAAAAGCAAAACAGGTTGTTGATAAAGGAAAGTATAATTCTTATATACTGTTTGGCTCAGCAGTGAATAACACTTACATCATTATTGTAGTACAACTATTGATTATTTACTTTACCATAAATCATGATATGACTTTATTGGGATAAGGGGACAGGGGAACTGAGTGTGTGAGCCATGATGGTGTAAGGGCATTAAATGCAAAAAAAATCAATAGAGAAGATGTATATTTAATAAATCAAGAAATAACACACATATTGGAAAGTAATATAGAAAGAAATACTAGAAGAAATGGCTGTAAGAACTCAAAGTAGTTGCCTCAGTCAAGGGTAGGTAGGGAATAGGGGATGTTCAAAAGGAACTGTGTTATTTTTCTACAAAAGTCTTTTAGGCTTTAAAAATATTTTTGTTGTCTTTTACAAGCACATTTATTTCTTTGATTAAAAAATGAATTGATATGTATGTATAAAGCAACTACCAGTACCTGGAAAATTGCTTAACTCTGACCATGATATAAGAAAAGTGATAAAACATGATTCTGCTATGCCAGGACTATAAGTCATTTTGGAGTATATAAGCTACAATGCTTATGTAAGAAACAATTAAAGAAAAAGGTATGATTAAATCTGACAAGAACCCAAAGAAGTTTTGTATTCCAATTATATGAACTTTAGTGTTTAAAAAAATGTGTAAAACAAAGAGCCTTATTAAATTTATAATTTTCTTCCCTTACTCAAAGGATGATAATAAAAATGAATTACTCTGTTTCAGCTCCTCCTTAAGGTTCTACAAATTTGGTCCCATTGAAGTCTCTCTGAAAGAGGAGTCTACTGAACAGCTAATCTCTACATTGTTACTGTAATGGCTGCCTTTGTAGTCTTCAGTCTTGGCTCTGTTTTTGTTTTTGTTTTTTGTGTTTTTTTGAGTTATTAAGTGCTTACTTAATACCAGGCCCTTTTGTTTTTAGGAGAGGAGCATTGAGTTCATGTTCCCTTTTGCCCAGTGACTGTCTGAAAAGATGCTGCAGAGATGGCTAAAGAAGAACAGACAAAGAAAGAAATCAAAACAAAAGAGTCAGAGGAATGAAGAGAAAAAAAGTTGAAGAATACAAATACTGTGTTTGTCAGGACTTTGGGGACAGTTTCATAAATGTATTTCTTGCCATCATTGCATATTTTACTTGGACATCCTGTCACTTCCTCTGTCCCCTCTATAACAGAAATATTTGTTAGGAAGGTTAAAATCACTAAAAAAGTTGTTTATGTGGCATGTTTCTTAGCAAGAGATCTTCTATTCCTCTGAAAAATGTTAAATTACAGCGGTCAACTAAGCCTATAGAAGGATTAAGCAGGCTCAGGTTAGAAGGCATCAAATATACTTAAATTTTTTTTTAGATAGAAAATCTCTGGAGGAAAGATGTATCTCAGAGATCAACCCTTATGTATATGCTAAAAGTTTTTCCCCAGCGTTAACAATACCAACAGTCTCAAAGCCTGAGCACTATATATTAGGTTGGTACAAAAGTAATTGTGATTTTTGCTATTACTTTTATTGGCAAAACCCGTAATTACTTTTGCACCAACCTAACAGCTTTTTAGACTAGTGGATTGGAAAGGTAATATATACATATGAACTACATTTTGGAAATAGAAGGCAAATATACAGAATAAAGCAACCAGCTCTTGTAATCACAATGCTTACAGTAGATTACAGTTAACTTTTTAAGTGATATATGTATTAATAAGTGAATATATATCATATATATGAGAAAAAGAAGTGTCATATTGTGTATATATGATCTGCTCCCATGCTTTTCTTCCACTGACATTCTGATCTATTTTTTTTGTGCTGGACCAACTTGTCAAGAATTTGGGGTATTTAATCCAGGCATGAAGGAACAAGGCAAAGCTTTAAAGAAATCCAGTTGTCTTTTACATTTAGACCTGAAAACCTGTGGTATTTAGTCTCCACAAGAGTTGAAAATCAAGTTGGAGACAAATTATTCTGTGACTATTCATTTAGTAAAAGCAGATAACATATGAAAAAATTAAAAAGTTAGGTGTTATCTATTTAGGTATGACCTTATCCTGGAAGGATTTTGGCCAATAAGTATTAGATAGTAGATATTGTAACACAGGGCTAAATATCTTCATAAAAAGTTTTTAAAAATTTATTATGATAAATATACATGTGAAGTTTACAATTTTTACCATCTTATGTACAGTTCTGTGACATTAAGTGCGTTCACTCGGTTGTGCAACCATCCCCACCATCCATCTCCAGAACTTTTTCATCTTCCTCAACTGAAACTCTGTACTCATTAAACAATAACTCCCTATTCCCTCACCCCCTTTCCCCTGTTGACCACCATTCTACTTTCTGTCTCCCTAAATTTGACTACTCTAGGTACCTTATATAAGTGAAATCATACAATGTTTGTCTTTTTGTGACTAGCTTGTTTCATTTAGCACAATTCTTCAAGATTCATCCATGTTTTAGTATGTGTCAGAATTTCCTTCCTTTGTAAGGCTGAATAATATTGCATATTGTGTGTATACTGCATTTTGTTTATCCATTCATTTGTTGAATTATAAAATTTTAAATGTAATAGTCACTCATGTGTTAAAACTTTCTCTTCCCTTGACTCTGTGACAGAGTCGGCTGGGTGATGACCAAATTTGTCATCCCCTCCAAGGTGTAGAGTTGTTGGACAGCAGTGCCCAGACAGGGACTAACTTTCTGACTCCCTCGCATGTCTAGGTGGGTTTCATGACGAGTAGCTGCCCATGGAATGTGAGAGGAAGTGTGTGCATTGTATCTGAGTATGCATGATACTCTAAACATCTGCTGACAGGCTGGTATCTGGACAACTTCGAAACCATGAGATGGCAGAGCCACATGGTGGAAGGAGTCTGGGTCTATGAGTCATCACTTTGAGGGGAGCCTCTCAAGAAGCCCTTCCTACTAGGAATTACATTGGATTTTGCATAAGTGAGAATTTTGTATGTTAAGCCACTGAGATTTGGGAGCGATTAATCAACCTTGTCTAATGCAACTTTCAAGTCCATCTGTTTCAAGTTTCTTCTCCTATTTTCCAATTCTTCTTTCTCAGTGTCCATTGCTGACTTCCTCTGCCTTATCTCCTGCTTTATAGTCACTAGGTCATACAGATCATACTTTTTAAAATAGTGCCTGTATCAATTCTCTCCTACCTAAATGTTCTTTTTTTTTTTTTTTTTTGAGACGGAGTCTCACTCTGTCCCCAGGCTGGAGTGCACTGGCATGATCTCGTCTTACTGCAACCTCCACCTCCTGGGTTCAAGCGATTCTCCTGCTTCAGCCTCCCAAGTAGCTGGGACTATAGACATGCACCACCACGCCCAGCTAATTTTTGTATTTTTAGTAGAGATGGGGTTTCACCATGTTGGCCAGGATGGCCTCAATCTCCTGACCTTGTGATCCGCTTGCCTTGGCCTCCCAAAGTGCTGGGATTACAGGCGTGAGCCACCGCGCCTGACCAAATGTTCTTTATGCTTTAATTCAAGCAAAGGCAGTCCAAGGGGTAAGGTCATGCCAGCTAGGAGCTTGTGATGCTAATCTATAAGTGGTGCTTACAGACCATTGTACATCTTGTATATACCAATAGCCTTCAAAGGAGAATACTGCATTGATTGAAAGAAGTACACTGAAAAGCCTTTGGGTGAGGGCTGAAACCTTCATGGGGCCTGCCTCAGTTGCAGCCAATAGTTACTAAAGTGCATTAGGAAGCAAATGGGTTCTGGATAATGCAGGGCTCTGATTTTGTGAGTGGGGACTAGCAACCAGCTCCTTCTATGAACAAATATTGAGTAAATATTTTAAAAACATCAGTTTGCAGGAAAGAGGAATAATCAGCCTATTCAAGTTCCCCACATAATCTTAGTTCGGGCCACCAACTTTTCTTGTGATTTTTGGGCTATTTCATTTCACTTCAAATTGTCTTTCTCCCCTTCATCTTCCTCATTGCTGCCCGAGTGATCTTTCTAAAGCACAACTCTGATCATGTTATCTCTTCCACTAAAACTCTGAGGCTGCTCTTTACGGAGGGTGGATATTCTTAGAATGGATCTGTCTGACCAGCCACTGGGAAGCAAGTAGGTGAGAAAAACCATTTAAATAGAGCAGGCTATAATGCCTTCATCCCAAATTATAAGCTTATGCCAGAGAATGAGAATAATGTGGAAGATGTGAATCTTATATGTCTGGCTGTTTCTCACCTCTGAGTCTTTGCTCAGATTGTCCTTTCTTCCAAAATTCCAGAAGAATATTTACTCACCTTGCAAGTCTCAGCTCAAGGGTTATCCCTTCTATGAAATCTTTCCTGACAAGTTTCCTACTCCTCATTATCTGTTTCTTTTTGTTTTTTCTTCCTCTCCAAATCTAGAAAGTGGTTGAGAGGCAGAAAAGTTTACGGTTTTCTAGCATTTAACAAAGGCTCCATGACTGTGTGAGAATGGTTTTTATAGCACCATCGTTTTAAAGGAAGGTGTATATGCCTGTTACACTGAAAGTGTTTGGCAGCTTCACAGTGCTTCATGTCTAATGCATATGGAGATCATTGGCAATTGCTCCCTACTGGACTCCAAGACTGCAGTGTGTGTATAGAGGATGGGAAACAGGCCCATCCTGTGGGCTAAACTCAAGAGTTTAAATATCTCCTTTGGGCAGAGGAAGGCTCATTTATCGTTTCCTCTTCCTGAATTCCCTTGTTCATTTGGGTGCTATCAATCATCCTTTTGTTAGGAAAAAGAAATTAAATGTCTAACAGTGAGTTTACTTTGTAACTGGAGTGATCTTAGAGGAAGAATAAACCAAGTTGTTCTTGTCTCGGAAATCTCTTTGCCATTCAAAATTTTTGGTCTGCACACTTGACGTGCACCATTATCTGCTGCCATTGCTATTGTTTAATTGACAGCCTTCAGGTGTCAGGCCCTTTTGATTGAAGGTGAATGCAATTTATAACATAATTTTGAGATGCCCAAGTTTAATTCCACTAAACTTTCATTATAACACTATGGTCTTATTGAGGATTTATAACCAAAAGAAGATAGCTATGTATAAAACCTTTCTGTGGTCTTTATTCACTTCAGGTCCCACTACTAGCTCTGGTCTTCCAGCCGTACTCCCTGGTTATCAAACAAACACCTGTGCAGATGACACTTAGCTTTGGTCCTGTGGCTCACTAATGAACAGAAATGTTGACTCCCCTGCCTGAGGTTTTTCTTTTTGGAGGTGGGGAGAAGAAGTGGTCAGACACTGAGATAGCATTGCCAGATGATTATTTATTTCTGCAGAGAAGGCCCCTAAACATAAATTCTTACATTGCTAAAATTTTCTTCACATCCTTCCCTACCAAAGCAAATTTATTCACTCTTCACTAAAGGGATGGTAAATTCTGCAGCCCCATCTTCCACCCTCTGCCCCCCGTTCCATGGAAGACAGCACTAATAGATTGCAGCATTCTTTTCCTCTGAGCCTTGGAATCCTCAACACAGAACACCCCATAGTAACTATGAATAGACTGTAGTTGACAACCAAGTTAAAACATTTGCAATATCCATGAGCCCCTATATGCCAAACACTGATTATACGAAGGTGAATAATACACAATCTTTGCATTCATGGCCACTGCATGCTAGTAGGTAAAAGAAAGAGTCCCTTATCTCCCTCCCTACCCCTACTGCACTTTCTGTTCTTGAGGAATCCATTAACGAAATAATTTCTACTTTTATGGTTAAAAGTTTAAAAAAAGGGCTCAGACTGCTTTTATTCTCAAGTCTTACCTTCTGCAGAAAGGTCTAAGGTTGAAATATTTTATTTAATTATAAAATCTAATAATTTGTGTTGGTTTTTCTTCTGCTTTCATTACTTCTGGCCTAAAAATAGCACAGCTTCATGTTTCAGTGGCAACAGATTTTAATTTCCTCTTGTGGCTAGTAAAACAACCCACCTACTTCAATGGGACTTTTTTCCCCCGCTGACCAGGTAGCCACAAAATTTCCTTCCTCAAAATCCTCAGCTAGTAAATGGTGTAATTTGGAGCTGACAGCTGATGAGCTAAAGGGGAATTGCCCACTTTGTCCTGCAGCTCGGGAGTAAGTGGCCTCAGCCCTGAGACTTCATAGACCTGGGAAAGACCTTTAGCTTCTTCTGCACAAATCTCCTCCTCTGTCTTCCCACAGTTGCCTTGAGGAGGTGACTGTGTCTCTCAGTCACCAATTAGAGATGAAGCTTCAAAAGCAAGTGTACCCCAGAACAAAGCCTTTTGTTTTTACCTGAGGTGTAAATGATTAAAAAGATATATGCAGCCGGAGCAAAGAGGAAGCTGGAGAAAGCTGGCCAGCAAGGGGAAGGGGAAGTGGGACTTTCCCAGCAAGAAGAATCTGAAACATGGGATGAGGAGCACACGGAGGATCTACAGTGGCTTCCTCACAATTTTAACTAAGTCTTGCCTTTTGCTGACACTGAGTGAAAGTGCTTGACTGATGTCTTGGGTTATCTTTAAAGCAAGGGGACCACTGAGACTCTTCTATTCATCTTGTCTCCATTGCACATGGATTGATTGTTCTTCCCTGCTGAGAAAGGCACAGGCTCCTGGATGCTCTTGATGAACCCAGTGAACAGAGCCCAGGGCCCAGGAGATTCAGCTGGTTCCAATCTTGCTGAGAAAGGCTGTTCCTTCATTTCAGCATCTGGCTTCATTTTGTGCTTTCTTAGAAATCTCCATGTGAGGAAGAAAAAGTTATCTGCATACATTTCTTCTGAAATAGATCATTGTATGGGATGGCTGACGGTACATGGGCTTTCTGTGCCATGCTTAGTGACCACTGGCTGAGGACTTGGAACCAGACTCCTCATTACTGTTTAAGACTGCAATTTCTCTCAGGCTCTGAGGTGCAATGAAAGCTGACTGCTTCTCTAATTACTTCCTTACACCCTACACTCCTCCTTAAGGACTAAGGGGCCATTTCCTTTGCTAGTTTTAACTCTTTTCGGTGTGTTTACTCACTATTTGGTTAGAATATTTATTACATATATTTCACTTAGTGAATATAGTATATTACATATATTTCACTTAGTGAATATAGTGTATTTTAGTATCAGTGTCAGGAATATATGAGTTCAACACTAGATCTAATTTTCAAACTGGGCACTCCTGGTGAAGTTCTGTGGTCTCTATGAACCACAGCATCATTATCTTTAAACTGGAAATATTAATACCTAACTTTTCACGTGGTGAAAAATAATGGGAAAATATACGTATTCAATATATGTATATGATAGTTTTATTATATTAAAGTGTTCTTTTTTTGTCATTATACTTTAAGTTCTGGAATACATGTGCAGAACATGCAGGTTTGTTACATAGGTATACATGTGCCATGGTGGTTTGCTGCACCCATCAACCAGTAATCTGCATTAGGTATTTCTCCTAATGCTATCCTCCCCTAGCCCCCCCAGTCCAACAGACCCCGGTGTGTGATGTTCCCCTCCCTGCGTCCATGTGTTCTCATTGTTCAACTCCCACTTATGAGTGAGAATGTGTGGTGATTGTTTTTCTGTTCCTGTGTTAGTTTGCTGAGAATGATGGCTTCCAGCTTCATCCATGTCCCTGCAAAGGACATGAACTCATCATTTTTTATGGCTGCATAGTATTCCATGGTGTATATGTGCCACATTTTCTTTTTTTTTTTTTTTTTTCTTTTATTATTATTATTATTATTATTATTATTATACTTTAGGTTTTATGGTACATGTGTGCAATGTGCAGGTAAGTTACATATGTATACATGTGCCATGCTGGTGCGCTGCACCCACCAAATCGTCATCTAGCATTAGGTATATCTCCCAATTCTATCCCTCCCCCCTCCCCCCACCCCACAACAGTCCCCAGAGTGTGATGTTCCCCTTCCTGTGTCCATGTGTTCTCATTGTTCAATTCCCACCTATGAGTGAGAATATGCGGTGTTTGGTTTTTTGTTCTTGCGATAGTTTACTGAGAATGATGATTTCCAATTTCATCCATGTCCCTACAAAGGACGTGAACTCATCATTTTTTATGGCTGCATAGTATTCCATGGTGTATATGTGCCACATTTTCTTAATCCAGTCTATCATTGTTGGACATTTGGGTTGGTTCCAAGTCTTTGCTATTGTGAATAATGCTGCAATAAACATACGTGTGCATGTGTCTTTATAGCAGCATGATTTATAGTCCTTTGGGTATATACCCAGTAATGGGATGGCTGGGTCGAATGGAATTTCTAGTTCTAGATCCCTGAGGAATCGCCACACTGACTTCCACAAGGGTTCAACTAGTTTACAGTCCCACCAACAGTGTAAAAGTGTTCCTATTTGTCCACATCCTCTCCAGCACCTGTTGTTTCCTGACTTTTTAATGATTGCCATTCTAACTGGTGTGAGATGGTATCTCATTGTGGTTTTGATTTGCATTTCTCTGATGGCCAGTGATGGTGAGCATTTTTTCATGTGTTTTTTGGCTGCATAAATGTCTTCTTTTGAGAAGTGTCTGTTCATGTCCTTCGCCCACTTTTTGATGGGGTTGTTTGTTTTTTTCTTGTAAATTTGTTGGAGTTCATTGTAGATTCTGGATATTAGCCCTTTGTCAGATGAGTAGGTTGCGAAAATTTTCTCCCATTTTGTAGGTTGCCTGTTCACTCTGATGGTAGTTTCTTTTGCTGTGCAGAAGCTCTTTAGTTTAATTAGATCCCATTTGTCAATTTTGGCTTTTGTTGCCATTGCTTTTGGTGTTTTAGACATGAAGTCCTTGCCCATGCCTATGTCCTGAATGGTAATGCCTAGGTTTTCTTCTAGGGTTTTTATGGTTTTAGGTCTAACATTTAAATCTTTAATCCATCTTGAATTGATTTTTGTATAAGGTGTAAGGAAGGGATCCAGTTTCAGCTTTCTACATATGGCTAGCCAGTTTTCCCAGCACCATTTATTAAATAGGGAATCCTTTCCCCATTTCTTGTTTTTGTCAGGTTTGTCAAAGATCAGATACTTGTAGATACGTGGCATTATTTCTGATGGCTCTGTTGTGTTCCATTGGTCTATATCTCTGTTTTGGTACCAGTACCATGCTGTTTTGGTTACTGTAGCCTTGTAGTATAGTTTGAAGTCAGGTAGTGTGATGCCTCCAGCTTTGTTCTTTTGGCTTAGGATTGACTTGGCGATGCGGGCTCTTTTTTGGTTCCATATGAACTTTAAAGTAGTTTTTTCCAATTCTGTGAAGAAAGTCATTGGTAGCTTGATGGGGATGGCATTGAATCTGTAAATTACCTTGGGAAGGATGGCCATTTTCATGATATTGATTCTTCCTACCCATGAGCATGGAATGTTCTTCCATTTGTTTGTATCCTCTTTTATTTCCTTGAGCAGTGGTTTGTAGTTCTCCTTGAAGAGGTCTTTCACATCCCTTGTAAGTTGGATTCCTAGGTATTTTATTCTCTTTGAAGCAATTGTGAATGGGAGTTCACTCATGATTTGGCTCTCTGTTTGTCTGTTATTGATGTATAAGAATGCTTGTGATTTTTGCACATTGATTTTGTATCCTGAGACTTTGCTGAAGTTGCTTATCAGCTTAAGGAGATTTTGGGCTGAGACAATGGGGTTTTCTAGATATACTATCATGTCATCTGCAAACAGGGACAATTTGACTTCCTCTTTTCCTAATTGAATACCCTTGATTTCCTTCTCCTGCCTAATTGCCCTGGCCAGAACTTCCAACACTATGTTGAATAGAAGTGGTGAGAGAGGGCATCCCTGTCTTGTGCCAGTTTTCAAAGGGAATGCTTCCAGTTTTTGCCCATTCAGTATGATATTGGCTGTGGGTTTGTCATAAATAGCTCTTATTATTTTGAGATACGTCCCATCAATTCCTAATTTATTGAGAGTTTTTAGCATGAAGGGTTGTTGAATTTTGTCAAAGGCCTTTTCTGCATCTATTGAGATAATCATGTGGTTTTTGTCTTTGGTTCTGTTTATATGCTGGATTACATTTATTGATTTGCATATATTGAACCAGCCTTGCATCCCAGGGATGAAGCCTACTTGATCATGGTGGATAAGCTTTTTGATGTGCTGCTGGATTCTGTTTGCCAGTATTTTATTGAGGATTTTTGCATCAATGTTCATCAAGGATATTGGTCTAAAATTCTCTTTTTTTGTTGTGTCTCTGCCAGGCTTTGGTATCAGGATGATGCTGGCCTCATAAAATGAGTTAGGGAGGATTCCCTCTTTTTCTATTGATTGGAATAGTTTCAGAAGGAATGGTACCAGCTCCTCCTTGTACCTCTGGTAGAATTCGGCTGTGAATCCATCTGGACCTGGACTTTTTTTGGTTGGTAAGCTATTGATTATTGCCACAATTTCAGCTCCTGTTATTGGTCTATTCAGAGATTCAACTTCTTCCTGGTTTAGTCTTGGGAGGGTGTATGTGTTGAGGAATTTATCCATTTCTTCTAGATTTTCTAGTTTATTTGCATAGAGGTGTTTGTAATATTCTCTGATGGTAGTTTGTATTTCTGTGGGATCGGTGGTGATATCCCCTTTATCATTTTTTATTGCATCTATTTGATTCTTCTCTCTTTTTTCTTTATTAATCTTGCTAGCGGTCTATCAATTTTGTTGATCCTTTCAAAAAACCAGCTCCTGGATTCATTTATTTTTTGAAGGGTTTTTTGTGTCTCTATTTCCTTCAGTTCTGCTCTGATTTTAGTTATTTCTTGCCTTCTGCTAGCTTTTGAATGTGTTTGCTCTTGCTTTTCTAGTTCTTTTAATTGTGATGTTAGGGTGTCAATTTTGGATCTTTCCTGCTTTCTCTTGTGGGCATTTAGTGCTATAAATTTCCCTCTACACACTGCTTTGAATGCATCCCAGAGATTCTGGTATGTTGTGTCTTGGTTCTCGTTGGTTTCAAAGAACATCTTTATTTCTGCCTTCATTTCATTATGTACCCAGTAGTCATTCAGGAGCAGGTTGTTCAGTTTCCACGTAGTTGAGCGGTTTTGAGTGAGATTCTTAATCCTGAGTTCTAGCTTGATTGCACTGTGATCTGAGAGACAGTTTGTTACAATTTCTGTTCTTTTACATTTATTGAGGAGAGCTTTACTTCCAAGTATATGGTCAATTTTGGAATAGGTGTGGTGTGGTGCTGAAAAAAATGTATATTCTGTTGATTTGGGGTGGAGAGTTCTGTAGATGTCTATTAGGTCCGCTTGGTGCAGAGCTAAGTTCAATTCCTGGGTATCCTTGTTGACTTTCTGTCTCGTTGATCTGTCTAATGTTGATAGTGGGGTGTTAAAGTCTCCCATTATTAATGTGTGGGAGTCTAAGTCTCTTTGTAGGTCACTCAGGACTTGCTTTATGAATCTGGGTGCTCCTGTATTGGGTGCATATATATTTAGGATAGTTAGCTCTTCTTGTTGAATTAATCCCTTTACCATTATGTAATGGCCTTCTTTGTCTCTTTTGATCTTTGTTGGTTTAAAGTCTGTTTTATCAGAGACTAGGATTGCAACCCCTGCCTTTTTTTGTTTTCCATTTGCTTGGTAGATCTTCCTCCATCCTTTTATTTTGAGCCTATGTGTGTCTCTGCACGTGAGATGGGTTTCCTGAATACAGCACACTGATGGGTCTTGAGTCTTTATCCAGTTTGCCAGTCTGTGTCTTTTAATTGGAGCATTTAGTCCATTTACATTTAAAGTTAATATTGTTATGTGTGAATTTGATCCTGTCATTATGATGTTAGCTGGATATTTTGCTCGTTAGTTGATGCAGTCTCTTCCTAGTCTCGATGTTCTTTACATTTCGGTATGATTTTGCAGTGGCTGGTACCAGTTGTGCCTTTCCATGTTTAGCGCTTCCTTCAGGAGCTCTTTTAGGGCAGGCCTGGTGGTGACAAAATCTCTCAGCATTTGCTTGTCTGTAAAGTATTTTATTTCTCCTTCACTTATGAAGCTTAGTTTGGCAGGATATGAAATTCTGGGTTGAAAATTCTTTTCTTTAAGAATGTTGAATATTGGCCCCCACTCTCTTCTGGCTTGTAGGGTTTCTGCTGAGAGATCCGCTGTTAGTCTGATGGGCTTCCCTTTGATGGTAACCCGACCTTTCTCTCTGGCTGCCCTTAACATTTTTTCCTTCATTTCAACTTTGGTGAATCTGACAATTATGTGTCTTGGAGTTGCTCTTCTCGAGGAGTATCTTTGTGGCGTTCTCTGTATTTCCTGAATCTGAATGTTGGCCTGCCTTGCTAGATTGGGGAAGTTCTCCTGGATAATATCCTGCAGTGTTTTCCAACTTGTTTCCATTCTCCCCATCACTTTCAGGTACACCAATCAGACGTAGATTTGGTCTTTTCACATAGTCCCACATTTCTTGAAGGCTTTGCTCGTTTCTTTTTATTCTTTTTTCTCTAAACTTCCCTTCTCGCTTCATTTCATTCATTTCATCTTCCAGGGCTGATACCCTTTCTTCCATTTGATCGCATCGGCTCCTGAGGCTTCTGCATTCTTCACGTAGTTCTCGAGCCTTGGTTTTCAGCTCCATCAGCTCCTTTAAGCACTTCTCTGTATTGGTTATTCTAGTTATACATTCTTCTAAATTTTTTTCAAAGTTTTCAACTTCTTTGCCTT
Source organism: Pongo pygmaeus (assembly GCF_028885625.2). Lineage (NCBI taxonomy): Eukaryota > Metazoa > Chordata > Mammalia > Primates > Hominidae > Pongo > Pongo pygmaeus. Next base: position 129,307,570 of record NC_072373.2, on the reverse strand, counting down.
TGGTTTGAATATCCTCCCGTAGCTCGGAGTAATTTGATCGTCTGAAGCCTTCTTCTCTCAGCTCGTCAAAGTCATTCTCCGTCCAGCTTTGTTCCGTTGCTGGTGAGGAACTGCGTTCCTTTGGAGGAGGAGAGGTACTCTGGTTTTTAGAGTTTCCAGTTTTTCTGCTCTGTTTTTTCCCCATCTTTGTGGTTTTATCTACTTTTGGTCTTTGATGATGGTGATGTACAGATGGGTTTTTGGTGTGGATGTCCTTTCTGTTAGTTTTCCTTCTAACAGACAGAACCCTCAGCTGCAGGTCTGTTGGAGTACCTGGCCGGCCGTGTGAGGTGTCAGTCTGCCCCTGCTGGGGGGTGCCTCCCAGTTAGGCTGCTCGGGGGTCAGGGGTCAGGGACCCACTTGAGGAGGCAGTCAGCCCGTTCTCAGATCTCCAGCTGCGTGCTGGGAGAACCACTGCTCTCCTCACAGCTGTCAGACAGGGACATTTAAGTCTGCAGAGGTTACTGCTGTCTTTTTGTTTGTCTGTGTCCTGCCCCCAGAGGTGGAGCCTACAGAGGCAGGCAGGCCTCCTTGAGCTGTGGTGGGCTCCACCCAGTTCAAGCTTCCAGGCTGCTTTGTTTACCTAAGCGAGCCTGGGCAATGGCGGGCGCCCCTCCCCCAGCCTCGCCGCGGACTTGCTGTTTGATCTCAGACTGCTGTGCTAGCAATCAGCGAGACTCCGTGGGCGTAGGACCCTCTGAGTCAGGTGCGGGCTATACTCTCCTGGTGCCCCGTTTCCTAAGCCCGTCGGAAAAGCACAGTATTCGGGTGGGAGTGGCCCGATTTTCCAGGTGCCGTCTGTCACCCCTGGAAGGGGAACTCCCTGACCCCTTGCGCTTCCCGAGTGAGGCAATGCCTCGCCCCTGCTTCGGCTGGCGCACGGTGCGCTCACCCACTGACCTGCACCCACTGTCTGGCACTCCCTAGTGAGATGAACACGGTACCTCTGATGGAAATGCAGAAATCACCCGTCTTCTGCGAAGCTCGCGCTGGGAGCTGTAGACCGGAGCTGTTCCTATTCGGCCATCTTGGCTCCTCCCCCACATTTTCTTTATCCAGTCTATCATTGATGGACATTTGGGTTGGTTCCAAGTCTTTGCTATTGTGAATAGTGCTGCACAACTACATGGAAACTGAACAACCTGCTCCTGAATGACTACTGAGTAAATAATGAAAGTGTTCTTTTCTAAAAAGACTCTCTTTAGAGCAGTTTTAGGTTCACAGCAAAATTGAGAGGAAGGTATAGAGATATCCTATATACCCCACATATGCATAATCTTTCCCATTATCAATATCCACTATCAAAGTGGCCCCTTTGTTACAATTGATGAACCTACATTGATACTTCATTATTACCCCAAATTCATAGTTTACATTAAGATTCACTTAGTGAAAGCTGCCCTGAAAGTTCTCTGTGTTCTGCTTTTTCATTGTCCCTGCCCACTAACCCCTGGTAACTGCTGATCTTTTTCTTGCCTCCATAGTTGTGCCATTTCCAGAATGTCATACATTTAGAATCAGACAGTACATAGCCCTTTCAGATTGGCTTCTTTCACTTAGTAATATGCATTTATGTTGCTTCCAGGTCTTTTCATGGCTTGATAACTCATTTATTTTTAGTGTTGAGTAATATTTCATTGTCTAGATATACCACAGTTACCCATTCACCTACTAAAGGACATCTTTGTGTTGCAATTTTTAGAGAAGTACAGCTAAACAGTGAGCAAATTGCTGATATAATGATAAGAACAACAATAATATTTTAAACACCTTTTATCAAACACTTTTACATACATTTTCTTATTTGAGAGTTACCAATCTGGTGAAATTGACACAGCAGGTATTTTTAAATATTTATTTCAAAAATTGGGAAATGAGAATCAGAGAACAAATTTATTAATCTCACTAATGGTCTATCAATTTTGTTTATCTTTTCAAAGAACCAGCTTTTTGTTTCATTTATCTTTTGATTTTTTGTTTCAATTTCATTTAGTTCTGCTCTGATCTTTTTCAAATTTTTTTTAAAAAAATGTTTCCATAGGATATTGGGGTACGGGTGGTATTTGGTTACATGAGTAAGTTATTTAGTGGTGATTTGTGAGATTTTGGTGCACTCATCACAAAGCAGTATACATGGAACCTTATTTGCGGTCTTTTATCCCTTGTCCCCCTCCCACCCTTCCCCCCAAGTCCCCAAAGTCCATTGTATCATTCTTATGCCTTTGAATCCTCATAGCTTAGCTCCCACATATCAGTGAGAACATATGATGTTTGGTTTTCCATTCCTAAGTTACTTCACTTAGAATAGTAGTCTCCAATCTCTTCCAGGTCGCTGCGAATGCTGTTAATTCGTTACTTTTTATGGCTGAGTAGTATTCCATCATATATATATAATATATACATTGTATACACACACATATATATATATATACACATATATTTATGGTTTCAGGTCTTCGATTTAAATCCTTAGTTCATCTTGAGTTGATTTTTGTATAAGGTGAAAGATGAGAATCCAGTTTTATTCTGCCACATGTGGCTAGCCAAATATTTCAGCACCATTTGTTGAAAAGAGCATCCTTTTCCCACTTTACGTTTTTGTTTGCTTTGTCAAAGATCAGTTGGCTTTAAGTATTTGGGTTTATTTCTGGGTTCTCTATTCTGTTCCATTGGTCTATGTGTCTATTTTTATACCAGTACCAAGCTGTTTTTGTGACTATGGCCTTATAGTATAGTTTGAAATCAGGTGGTGTGAAGCCTCCAGATTTGTTCTTTTTGCTTAGTCTTGCTTTGGCTATGCAGGCTCCTTTTTGGTTCCATATACATTTTAGAATTGTTTTTTCTAGTTCTGTAAAGAATGATGGTGATATTTTGATGGCGATTGCGTTAAATTCGTAGATGGCTTTTGTCAGTATGTTCGCAATATTGATTCTCTCCATCTGTCAGCATGAGATGTGTGGGATGTGTTTCCATTTCTTTGTGTCGTCTATGATTTCTTTTGGCAGTGTTTTGTAGTTTTCCTTGTAGAACTTTTTCACCTCCTTGGTTAGGTGTATTACTACTTTTCTTTTCTTTTCTTTTCTTTTTTTTTTTTGCAGCTTTGTAAAAGTGGTTGAGTTCTTGATTTGATTCTCCATTTGGTCACTGTTGGTGTATAGAAGGGCTACTAATTTGTGTACATTAATCTTGTATCCAGAAACTTTGCTGAATTCTTTTATCAGTTCTAGGAGCTTTCTGGAGTAGTCTTTAGGGTTTTCTAGGTAAACAATCATATCATCAGCCAACAGTGACAGTTTGACTTCCTCTTTACCAATGTGGATGCTCTTTATTTCTTTCTCTTGTCTGATTGCTTTAGCTAGGACATCCAGCACTATGTCAAAAAGGAGTGGTGAGAGTAGGTATCCTTGTCTTGTTCCAGTTCTCAGAGGGAATGCTTTCAACTTTTCCCCATTCAGTATTATGTTGGCTGTGGATTTGTCATAGGTGGCTTTTATTATATTGAGGTATGTCCCTTGCATGCTGATTTTTCTGAGAGTTGTAATCATGAAGTGTTGCTGGATTTTGTCGAATGCTTTCTCTGCATCTATTGAGATGATCATGTGATTTTTGCTTTTTAATTCTGCTTCTGTGGTGTATCACATTTATTGACTTGCATGTGTTAAAAGATCCCTGCATCCCTGGTATGAAACCTACTTGATCATGGTGGATTATTTTTTTGATATGTTGTTGGATTTGGTTAGCTAGTATTTTTTTAAGGATTTTAGCATCTGTGTTCATCATGGATATTGGTCTGTAGTTTTCTTTTTTGGTTATGTCCTTTCCTGGTTTTGGTATTAGGGTGATGCTGGCTTCATAGAATAAATTAGGGAGGGTTTCCTCTTTCTCTATCTTGTGAAATAGTGTCAAAAGGATTGGTACCAATTCTTCTTTGAATGTCTGGTAGAATTCTATATCTGTTAAGTCCAATTTTTCCAAGGTATAGTTTAAATCCATTGTTTCTTTGTTGACTTTCTGTCTTGATGACTTGTCTAGTGTTGTCAGTGGAGTATTGAAGTCCCCCACTATTATTGTGTTGTTGTCTACCTCATTTCTTAGATCTATTAGTAATAGTTTTATAAATTTGGGAGCTCCAGTGTTAGGTACATACATGTTTAGGATTGTGATATTTTCCTGTTGGACAAGGCCTTTTACCATTATATAATGTTCTTGTCTCTTTTAACCACTGTTGCTTTAGAGTTTGTTTTGTCTGATGTAAGAATAGCTACCCCTGCTCGCTTTTGGTGTCCATTTGCATGAAATGCCTTTTTCCACCTTTTTACTTTAAGTTTATGTGAGTCCTTATAAGTTAGGTGGGTCTCCTGAAGGCAGCAGATAGTTGGTGATTTCTTATCCATTCTGCAGTTCTGTATCTTTTAAGTGGAGCATTTAGGCCATTTACATTCAATGTTAGTATTGAGATGTGAACTACCATTGCATTCATCATGTTATTTGTTGCCTGTGTACCTTGTTTTTTTCATTTTAGTTTTTCCTTTTTAAATTGTATTTTTGTTTTATAGGTCATGTGTGATTTATGCTTCGAAGAGGTTCTGGTCTGATGTGTTTCCAGGATTTATTTCAAGATTTAGAGCTCCTTTTAGCAGATCTTGTAGTGGTGGATTGGTAGTGGTGAATTCTCTCAGCATTTGTTTGTCTGAAAATGACTGTATCTTTCCTTCATATATGATGCTCAGTTTTGCTGGTTACAAAATTCTTAGCTGATAATTATTTTGTTTCAGGAGGCTCAAGATAGGGCCCAATCCCTTCTGTCTTACGTGGTTTCTGCTGAGAAATCTGCTGTTAACCTGAGGTTTTCCTTTGTAGGTTACCTGGTGCTTTTGTCTCACAGCTCTTGAGATTCTTTCCTTCATCTTAACTTTAGATAACCTGATGACAATGTGCCTATTGCAACCTTTTTGTGATGCATTTCCCAGGTGTTCTTTATGCTTCTTGTATTTGGATGTCTAGGTGTCTAGCAAGGCCAGGGAAGTTTTCTTTGATTATTCTCCCAAATATGTTCTCCAAACTTTTAGATTTCTCTTCTTCCTCAGGAACACTGATTATTCTTATGTTTGGTCATTTAACATAATCCCAGACTTCTTGGAGGCTTTGTTCATATTTTCTTATTCTTTTTTCTTTGTCTTTGTTGGATTGGGCTACTTCGAAGACCTTGTCTTTGAGCTCTGAATTTCTTTCTTCTACTTGTTCAATTCTATTGCTGAGACTTTCCAGAGAATTTTGCATTTCTATAAGTATGTCCAATATTTCCTGAAGTTTTGATTGTTTTTCTTTATGCTATTTCCTTGAATATTTCTCCTTCACTTCTTATATTGTTTTTTGGATTTCTTTGCTTTGGGCTTTGCCTTTCTTTGGTGCCTCCCTGATTAGCTTAATAACTCCCTGAATTTTCTTTCTGGTAAACCAGGGATTTCTTCTTGGTTAGAATCCATTGCTGGTGAACTAGTGTGATTTTTTGGGGTGTTAAGGAGCCTTGTTTTTTCATATTACCAGAGTTGGTTTTCCAGTTTCTTCTCATTTGGGTAGGCTCTGTCAGAGGGAAGGTCTAGGGCTGAAGGCTGTTGTTCAGATTCTTTTGTCTCATGGGATGTTCCCTTGATGTAGTACTCTCCTCCTTGTCCTACGGTTGTGGCTTCCTGTGAGCTGAGCTGCAGTGATTGTCATCTCTCCTGGGTCTAGCCACCTAGCAAGGCTACCTGGCTGCAGGCTGGTACTGGGGATTGTCTGCACAGAGTCCTGTGATGTGAACTGTCTATGGGTCTCTTAGCCATGGATACCAGCACCTGTTCCAGTGGAGGTGGCAGTGGGGTGAAATGGAGACTCTGTGAGGGTTCTTAGCTTTGGTGGTTTAATGCTCTATTTTTGTGCTGGTTGGCCTCTTGCCAGTAGCTGATGCTTAACAGAGAGCATCAGCTGTGGTAGTATGGAGAGGAACCAGTGGTGGGTGGAGCCCTAGAACTCCCAAGATTATATGCCCTTTGTCTTCAACTACCAGGGTGGATAGGAAAGGCCCATCAGGTGGCAGCAGGGCTAGGCCTGTCTGAGCTCAGACTCTTCTTGGGCAAGGCTTGCTGCAGCTGCTTTGGGGGATAGAGGTGAGGTTCTCAGGTCAACGGAGTTGTGTACCTAGGAGAATTATGGATGCATCTGCTGAGTCATGCAGGTTGTCAGGGAAGTGGGGGAAAGCCAACAGTCACTGGCCTCACCCAGCTCCCACACGAACCGAAGAGCCAGTCTCACTCATACCATGTCCCCTATAACAGTATCAAGTTTGTTTCCAGGCTGTGGGTGAACAGGGCTTGAGAACTTGCCCCAGGCTACCTGCCTCCCAGCTGCTAAAGAAAAGGGCTTGGTTCTTCCCCCACTTGTGGAGTCTGCCCACTGGATTCATGCTCTTCCCTGAATTCTGGCCAAGAGGCTTCTTGCCTGGTTCAAATTGTTACAAAGTTCAGCTGGAGACTTCCTTCTCTCTGTGACATTTTCCCCTGCTCCTCTGACCACCCTCCCAATGCATCCCTGTGGTGCCAGGCAGGAATGGCCAGCTTGGGGACCCAGTGAGCTCCCAGGGCCTTTCCTGCTGCTTCCTCTATCCCTGTATTTCACTCAGCTCTCTAAATTGACTCAGTTCCAGGTAAGGTCAGAAACTTGTCCTGCAAACAGACTTTCAGTTTCCCCAGTGAGGGTGTGTGTTCGGGAGAGGAGGATCTTCCTTTTCCACTTCCGCAGGTGGGGTACTCATAGTATTTGGGATATCTCCCAGTTCCTGCAGGAGCAGTCCACTTCCTTAAGAGGGTCTGTGGGTCCTCTCAGGGTTCCTGGTTTGTTCTTGCAGTTGATCTGGAGCTAAAATTCATGATGCAAACCTTCACATGCTGCTCTGTCCATCCGAGTCAGAGCTAGAAGCTGGTTCTGTCTCTTATCCTCCATAATCCCAATTCTCTTTACTGGTCTGATCTTTGTTATGTCTTTTCTTCTGCTGGATTTTGTTTGCTTTGTTCTTCTTTCTCTAGTTCCTTGAGGTGTGACATTAGGTTTTCTATTTGTGTTCTTTCAGACTTTTTGATGTATGCATTTAATGCTATGAACTTTCCTCTTAACACTGCTTTTGCTGTATCCCAGAGGCTTTGATTAGTTGGTGTCACCATCATTGTTCCATTCAAAGAATTTTAAAATTTCCATCTTGATTTCACTGTTTTTTATTTATTATTATTATACTTTAAGTTTTAGGGTACATGTGCACAATGTGCAGGTTAGTTACATATGTATACATGTGCAATGCTGGTGTGCTGCACCCATTAACTCGCCATTTAGCATTAGGTATATCTCCTAATGCTATCCCTCCCCCCTCCCCCCACCCCACAACAGTCCCCAGAGTGTGATGTTCCCCTTTGTGTGTCCATGTGTTCTCATTGTTCAATTCCCGTTAATCCAAAAGATCATCCAAGAGCAGATTATTTAATTTCCATGTATTTGTATAGTTTTGAGGGTTCCCTTTGGAGTTCATTTCTAGTTTTATTCTACTGTGGTTTGAGAAGATAACTGATATGATTTTGATTTTCTTAAATGTATTGAGACTTGTCTTGTGACCTATTATATTGTCTATCTGGGAGAAGAATGTTCCATGTGCTGACGAGAAGAATGTGTATTCTAGAGTTGTTGGCTGGAATGTTCTGTAAATATCTGTGGAGTCCATTTGTTCTAGGGTATAGTTTAAGTCCATTGTTTCTTTGTTGACTTTCTGTCTTGATGACCTATCTAGTGCTGTCAGTGGGATATTGAAGTCTCCCACTATTATTGTATTGGCGTCTATCTAATTTCTTAGGTCTAGTTTTATAAATTTGGGAGCTCCAGTGTTAGAGGCATATATATTTAGGCTTGTGATATCTTCCTGTGGGACTACTCCTTTTATCATTGTATAATGTCCTTCTTTGTCTTTTTTTTTTTTTTTTTTGCTGCTGTTGCTTTGAAGTCTGTTTTGTTTGGTATAATAGAATAGCTACTCCTACTTGCTTTTGGTTTCCATTTGCATGGAGTATTTGTCCACTCCTTTACCTTAAGTTTATGTGAGCCATATATTAGGTGAGTTTTTTGAAGACAGCAAATACTTGGTTGGTGGATTTTTATTCATTCTACCATTCTGTATCTTTTAAGTGGAGCATTTAGGTTAGTATTGAGATTTGAAGTATTGTTCTATTCATCATGTTAGTTGTTGACTAAATACCTCATTTTTTTCATTGTATTATTGTTTTATAGGCCTGTGAGATTTGTGCTTAAGGAGGTTCTATTTTGGTGTGTTTTGAGGTTTTGCTCCAAGATTTAGAACTTATTGTAGGATTTCTTGTAGCGTTGGTTTTGTAGTGGCAAATTTTCTCAGCATTTGTTTATCTAACAAAGACTTTATCCCTCCTTCATTTATGAAGCTTAGTTTTGCTGAATATAAAATTCTTATAGCTGACAAATATTTTGTTCAAGGAGGCTAAAGATAGGACTCTGATTCCTCTGGTTGGTAAAGTTTCTGCTGAGAAATCAGCTGTTAATCTGATAGGTTTTCTTTTATAGGTTACTTGATGCTTTTGTCTCACAGCTCTTAAGATTATTGTCTTCATCTTGTCTTCAGTTAACCTGATAACTATGTGCCTAGGTAATAACCATTTTTATGATGGATTTATCAGGAGTTTTTTGAGCTTCTTGTATTTGGATGTCTAGATCTCTAGCAAGGCCAGGAAATTTTATCTCAGTCATCCTCTCAAATAAATTTTCCAAACTTTTCAATTTCTCTTCTTCCTCAGGAACACTAGGTTTGGCCATTTAACATAATCCCTAATTTTTTGGATACTTTGTTCATTTTTAAAAATTCTTTGTTCTTTGTCTTTCTCTGTTTGGGTTAATTCAAAAGCCTTGTCTTTGAGCTCTGAGGTTATTTCTTCTACTTGTTCTAGTCTATTGTTGAAATTTTTCACTGTATTTTTATTTCCTTAGTGTGCATTTCATTTCCAGAAGTTGTTTTTTTTTATAATATCTATTTCTCTGGAAATTTTTCATCCATATCCTGTATTGTTTTGTAATTTCTTTAAGTTGGTTTTCATCTTTTTCTGGTGTCTTCTTGAGTAGCTTAATGATCAACCTTCTGAATTCTTTATCTGGCAATTCAGAGACTTCTCCTTTGGTTGGATCCATTGCTGGAGAGTTAGTGTGGTATTTTACAGGCGTTATAGAATCCTGTTTTGTCATATTAGCAGAATTACTTTTCTGGTTCCTTGTCATTTGGGTAGACTATTTCTTCAGATTGTTCTTGAATTTACTTTTGATTTGACAGTGCTTTTTTAAATTTAAGTTTCTTCCCCCCCGCCTTAAGGACTGGACTTTAATGTTTATTTTAGCCTAATTTGATTCTTGGTGCTTATAGGGGTTAAGACTTTGTATGAGTTTCTTAGTTATAGACAGTCTTTGTGCACTGGCTTTCCCTGATGCTGGTTGTAGTAGTTATGTTCTTGATATGTGGGTGAGCTCATTTTCTCCTATGGAGTTGGAATGGCAGAGATCTCTTGAAGCTTATCTCATTCTCTTGTGGTGTACACTTTATTTGTGTAATTCTCTCCCAGTATTTTATTTACAAAGTTGGTGATTCAGGCTTCAGGCCAATAGGGGAAGTATCCCTGGATAGGCATTGGTTGTGGCTAAGGCAGGTGGGTAGATGTAATATCCAATGGTGGGCCGAGGTCCCAGCCTTGATGAGGGTAGCTGGGGGAGCTCTCAATTACAGAGATTCTTCCTGCTGCTGCTTTTACTTTTATATTTCACACAACCCCCTAAATCCATTCAAGCTCTAGGCAAGGCTAAAGCCTTCTCCAGTGAACTGGATTTTCACATTCCTTAGTGGGGATGTGTGTTCTGAGGCAGGTTCTCCCCCACCTCACACTCTGAACTCACAGTTTTTCATCTGTCTCATGGAGTTTGCAGTGGCATGCCACTTCTTTCAAAGGATCTGTGAATTCTTTTGTTTTCCTGGTACATTTCTGCAGTGGTTCTTGGAGCAAAAGTTCACAGTGTGAATCTCCTCATGCTGTTCTGTCTGTCTAAGTGGAAGATGCATGGTAGCCCTGTCTCCTACCTGCCATCTTGGAAGGGACTCCTTCTTCTCCTTTTTTGTTGCCAAACTTAGTATCTAAGATCTTCAACACACCAACAATGTAACAGGGTTCTCCTTTCCTCTCATCCTCTTCAGCATTTGTTACTGCCTGTCTTTTGGATAAAAGCCATTTTAACGGAGGTGAATTGATATCTCACTGTAGTTTTGATTTGCATTTATCTGATTATCAATGACATTGAGCACCTTTTCATATGCCTGTTTGCCATTTGTATGTCTTCTTTCGAGAAACATCTATTCAGATATTTTGTCTATTTTTAAATCAGATTATTAGATTTCTTTCCCTATAGAGTTGTTTGAGCTCCTTATATATTGTGGTTATTAGTCTCTTGTCAGATGGGTAGTTTGCAAATATTTTCTCCTATTCTGTGGGTTGTCCCTTCACTTTGTTAATTGTTTCCTTTCCTATACAGAAGCTTTTTAACTTGATGTGATTCCATTTGTTCATTTTTGCTTTCATTGTCTGTGCTTGTGGGGTATTACTCAGGAAATCTTTGCCCATCCAGTGTCCTAAAGAGTTTCCCTAGTGTTTTCTTTTAGCAGTTTCATAGTTTGAGGTCTTAGATTTAAGACTTCATCTATTTTTATTTGATTTTTATATATGGTGAAAGATAAGGGTATAATTTCATTCTTCTGCATATGGATATACATACAGTTTTCCCAGCACCATTTATTGAAGACACTGTCCTTTCCCCAAAATATGTTTTTGGCACCTTTGTCAAAAATGAGTTCATTGTGGATGTATGGATTTTTTTCTAGGTTGTCTATTCTGTTCCATTGGTGTATTTGTCTGTTTTTATGCCACTACCATGCTATTTTGGTTGCTATAGCTTTGTAGTATAATTTGAAGTCAGGTAATGTGATGTCTCCAGTTTTGTTATTTGTGCTTGGGACAGATTTGGCTATTGTGAGCCTTTTTTGCTTCCATATAAATTTTAGGATTTTTTTTCTACTTCTGTGAAGAATGTCTTTGGTATTTTGATAGGGATTGAACTGAATCTGTAGATTGCTTTAGGTAGTATGAACATTTTAACAATATTTATTCTTCCAATTCCTGAACATGGAATATCTTTCCATTTTTTTGTGTCCTCTTCAATTTCTTGCAGCAGTGTATTATAGTTTTCACTGTAGAGATATTTCACTACTTTGGTTAAGTTGATTCCTAGGTATTTTATTATAGTTCTAACTATTGTAAATAAGATTACTTTCTTAATTTCTTTTTCAGATTGTTTACTTTTGGCATATAGACATGCTACTGATTTTTATATGTTGATTTTGTATGCTGCAACTTTACCGAATTCATCAGTTCTCATAGTTTTTTTTGGTGGAGCCTTTAGGTTTAGGTTTTTCCAAATATAAGATCGTATCATCTTCAAACAAGGATAACTTTTTTCCTTTCCAATTTGGATGCCCTTTATTTTTTTTCTCTTGTCTAATTGCTTTCGCTAGAACTTCTAGTACTATGTTGAATAACAGTGGTGAAAGTGGGTATTCCTGTCATGTTCCAGATCTCAGAGGGAAGGCTATCAGTTGTTCCCCATTCAGTATGATACTAGCTGTGGGTCTGATGTATATGGCATTTATTGTGTTGAGGTGTGTTCCTTGTATACCAAGTTTTTTGAGGGTTTTTTTTTAATCACGAAGGGATATTGAATATTATCAAATGCTTGGATATAGTTTCTCCCTTGCAGTTCTTACAGATTTTGCTACATGTAATTTTGAAGCTCTGTTATTACGTGCATAGACATTTAGGAATGTTATGCTCTTTTCATGAATTGCTCTTTTATCATTATGGAATGAATTTCTTTACTCATTGTAATATTCTTTTCTCTGAAACCTATTTTGACCAATTTAGTATAACTACTCTTAATTTCTATTTATGTTAACATAGTATTGTTTCTGTATCCTTTTATAAAATAATTTCAACTTTTATTTTAGATTCAGGGGTTACATGTGCAGCAAATTCCATGATGTAGAGGTTTGAGATACAAATGATTCCATCAATCAGACAGTAAGCATAGTACCCAACAGTTAGTTTTTCAACCCTTACCACCCTCCTTCCCTCCTCACTCTAGTAGTCCTCAGTGTCTACGGTTGCCATCTTTATGTTCACAAGTACCCATTGGATACTTATGCTTATATGTGAGAACATGTGCTGTTTGGTTTTCTGTTCCTTCATTAATTTAGGATAATGGCCTCCAGCAGTATCCATGTTGTTGCAAAGGACATGATTTCATTCTTTTTTATGGCTGTGTAATATTCCTTGGTGTCTATGTATCACATTTTAAAAAAATCAATCCACCATTGACGGGTACCTAGGTTGGTTCCATGTCTTTGTTATGGTGTAAGGATGAACATACAAGTGCATGTGTCTTTATGGTAGAATGATTTTCTTTTGGATATATACCCAGTAATGGGATTGCTGGGTCAAATGGTAGTTCTTTTTTCAGTTCCTTGAGAAATCTCCAAACTGCTTTCCATAATAGCTGAACTAATTTACCTTTCCATCAACAGTGTACAAGCATTCTTTTTTCTCCACAGCCTCATCAGCATCAGTTATTTTTTGACTTTTTAATAATAGCCATTCTGACTGGTGTAAGATGATATTTCACTGTGCTTTTGATATGCATTTCTCTGATAATCAGTGATGATGGGCATTTTTTCATGTTTTTTGGTCACTTGTGTGTCTTCTTTTGAGGTGTCTGTTCATGTCCTTTGCCCACTTTTAATGGAATTTTTTGTTTTTTGCTCGTTGAATTAAGTTTCTTGTAGATTCTGGATATTAGACTTTGTTGGATATATAGTTTGTGAATATTTTCTCCCATCCTATAGGCTGTTTGTTTCATCTATTGATAGTTTATTTCACTGCACAAAATATCTTTAATTTAATTATGCTGGGTGTGGTGGCTCATGTCTGTAATTCCAGCCCTTTGGGAGGTGGAGGCAGAGGCAGGGGATCATTTGACCCCAGGAGTTTGAGACCAGCCTGGACAACATGGTGAAAGCCCATCTTAAAAAACAAAAAACAAACAAAAAAGATCTTTAGTTTAATTAAGTCCCACTCGTCAATTTTTATTTTTGTTGCAATTGCTTTTTTTGTATTATTTTACTCTTCACTTATTTTTGGGTTTATACTTAAAATAGATTCCTCAATGGTGGCATATGTTTCGGTCTTTTTTCTATATTCTACAGCAATTTTTCTTTTTTTTCTATAGCAATTCTACAAAAGACTTGCAAAAATAATACAGAGTTTTAATATACCCTTCACCAGTTTCCCATATGCTAACATATTATATAACTGTACATCATTTATTAAAATTAAAAAATTAACTTTGGATCTATGATTTTTACAGTTTTAATCAAATTTGGAATAAATTAGCTATTTTTTCCAAATATTTTTTATGTTGCATCCTTCTCTCTCCTTTTCCAAAGGAGAGGTATTCCATTAACATGTGTACTAGGCTGCTTGAAGTTATCCTTACTACCTACTAGTTCTTCATTCTCATTTTTTAGTCCTCTCTGTCCCCTGTTTCTCTTTGGAAAGCTTCTACTTATTTGTCTTCAAATCTACTAACCTTTTCTTCTGCATTGTCTAATCTGTCATTAATTCCATCCAGTGCATTTTGCATCCCACACATTATAATTTTTCTCTCTAGAAGTTTCTTTTGGTTCATTTTTATCCCTTCCAAGTCTTTACTTAACAGGTCCACTATTTTTCCTAACTTTTAAACATACAGAATATGATTATAACAATTTTTTTAACATTTGCTAGGCAGGACCAGAGCATCTTTTCTAGAGTAATTACTCATCACTACTAAGGGAAGACATGTCTGAATACTCTTCCTAATGTCCCATTAAGTAAAAAACTTTTCAGCATGGCAGCACTCATCCCATACTTGTGTAATCTCTGGTTATTGGTCTCTTTAATTTTTTCAGGTGCTTCCTTTCTCACCTCAGGTAACTTACTCACACACATGTACTGATCAGTACTGTGATGAATACTCAATAGGGTCCCTCTTCAGACATCTAGGTTCTTTCTTTGGACAGAGCTCTCTCCTCTGGTACTCTGCTATAGGAACTCTAAACACCTTGCTCTCCCAGGACTCTAACCTCTGTCTAGGAAATTTTCTGAGCTCTGCTTGGGTTCCCTTTCCCTGTGCCAAGGCCTGAAAACTCTTTCAACTCAGCAGCTGGGGCAATCTCAGGGTTTACCAGATTTGTTTCCCATATCTTAGGGATCACTGTCACTCATTTATCTGATTCCAATGTCCTGAAAACCATTGTTTCATACATTTTTTTTTCCAGATTTTGGTTTCAAGGCAGGAAGGTAAATCTGGCCCTTGTTACTTCATCTTGGTTAGAAATAGAAGTCCAATGACTCAACCTTTCTAAAAGAATAAGTATTTATACTTCTGACAGAATGCAGTAGAAATGAGACTCTTGAGAGTTAATTATCCGTGGATTTTATTGCATTTCAGTATGTCTTTCAAGCAGAGAAACTGAACACCCTTGTTTTGGACTGTCTTTTGAAGAATATTTGTGTAACCAATGACTTAAAAGATACAATAGTGTTTCCCTCTGTAACAAAGGGCAGGCTCACTTAAAGACTGGAAAATATAGTGTCTCTCTCCAGAGCAAAGGACAAACATGCTTACTTTCCAGTATCATATATTTGGGCTTCCTAAGCTCAACGCACCTCTCCTATAATGCAACCCAGTGTGTCGGAAGTTATCACTTGGTCCTGTTTGCATCACCCTGTCAGAATTGGGGCTCAAGGAATTGATGGAATAAAATAATGATTTCTCATCTATGGCTATTTCTGTGAATCATAAACTATCCTTTGTCTCTGACCCAGGAACCTTGAGTTTTCTGCTAACATACATGAACCTGTGACAGGCTAACATGTTAGCTTGCAAGCAGGGTAAAATCTCATATCCTTCATAGTTCTTAACAGTCAAGACAGAATAAGATAGATTAAAAAGCAGTACAACGTATGCCTGGCTTTCTGCCTTGAAGCATGTGCCTTGGCACTACTAAGTCAATATGTTACACGTTCGGCTAGCTTAAAGTTGCTGGGTTGTAGAGATCCTATGGAGAATATATTTGGGATACTTAGGGAACCCTGGCTCTTCCAATCACCAGCTGATGGAGTCTTCTCAGCCCATGAGGAAATGGGCTTTCAGTTCATTCTAAATACAAGCCTTTGAGCCACACTGCGAAGGGGAGCAGAGATGAGTCGTCCTCTTAACTCTGCCTCATTTGCAGATTAGTGGGCAAAATAAATGCTGTGGTTGTTTTAAGCCACCATATTTTGGGGTGATTTATTATACAGTCCTAGATATCTGAAACACCATGTATTTAATAGCATCCTCTGGATTTCTTGCTCTTCTTGGTAGAGCACTTTCTCCAAGAGTTTTTTAAAGAGATTCTTGTGAAGCTAACTTCTGAGATATTTTACACCTAAAATGCATTTATTTTTCTATCACATTTAAATTATAGCTTAGTTGGCAATAAAATATCTTTTCCTTCAAATCAATATCTATTGTTTCCTTGTGTCCAAGTTGCTGTTGTAAAATTTGATATTGGTTTAATACCTGTTTCTTTAGAGGTGATCTGTTGTTTATCCTGATAACATTAAATGCTTTTTTTTTTGCATTTTAGTTTTAAAAGTATTTTATCATAGGATATATAAGTAAAGGATTTTTCTTATTTGTACTATTTTGTACTTTATGAGCCCTTTAATTCCAAGGTCTTACATCTTTCTCTAATTCTTGGAACTTCTTGGTCTTTTATTCCTCCAAAATTTTCTTTACTTTTATTTTTTATTGTGACTCCCATATGAATGATTTTCTTCTGATTTTATCCTTCACATCTCTTACATTTTACATTTTCCACAACTTTATCTTTCTGGTGCCTTCACAGAGAGATTTTACTCTCATCTTCCAGTTCACTAATTGTTCTTTAGCTGTATCTATTCTTCTGTCATAGAATGTACTGGGTTCTTTATTTCAAATTTTATGTTTCCACTACAGTATTTCTACTTGGTTATGCTACGGAATTGCTTGTTCTCCCTTTATGTCACCAATATCTCCCTCATCTTTTTGATGATTATAAATCTCAGGGTTTACTATGTTTGCATTCCATATCTCAGTAGTCACTGCCACTAATTGTCTGATTCCAAAGTCTTGAAAATCATTGTTCATTATATTTTGCCCAGTGTTAATCATTTTAAATCACTTTGTCTCTGGTTTATTTGGCCATATTTTCCAGGTATAGCTTTTCCAGTTTGTTTTTTAACGCTGGTGTGGAAGTCAGATGTCTTTAGTTTGCCTATGAGCTCATATTCACCTGCATGTATCAGTTAACTTTTAGGAAGGGGTTAAATTCCAGGCTGTAACTGTGAACTTTTTGGTAAGTTTAAGGAATAGGCGGAGGGTCGGAAAGTCAGCACAAGAGGGGAATTGAGATAATTCTATTCCTTCTTTGCTATTCCTCTTTCCCCCAAAACAGTTTATCTTGTTCTCCAGCAAATGTTGTCCTGTCTTCCTCTAGGGGACTGTGCTCTCTAAAAGCTTTTTCTTTCGCTTAGTAAAATGTTAGATCTCTGTGTCAGTTTAAGAAGAATCACTAGAAGAAAAGTCCATCTATTTCTTTATATTAAGAGATTTGTTAGGGGATTCAAACCTACACATTGAATGAGCTGGTTAAACAGTCTCTGTAGGGCAGCTGTTTTCCTGTCTGATGCCAGAGTTTGAAGTTTGCAGGGAAGGCAATCAGAAAGGAAAAATGGATATAAAGTTAGGGAGAGCGAGGAAAAACTAGAACACATGAGCATGAGTTGTAACCCACAGTGATGGACTGGAACTCACACCAGTTCTCACTGCCTTCAACCTCGAAGTAGGAAGAAGCTGAAACCCTTCATCATGGAGCTAAATGCATTTGGACCATGAGTCAGAGAAGGTGAAGGAGGGTGCAGGTCAAGTTGGACCTTTTTCATCTCCATGAAATAAGCCAGCAAAATGACAATGTGCTTGAGTTTCAGAAGTTCCTGGTTATCATGCCCTGTGTTACTGGGGATAAAATACAAACACACACACACAGAACAAAAAGAAACCGGGCACGGTGGCTCACACCTTTAATCCCAGCACTTTGGGAGGCTGAGGAAGGCGGATCACGAGGAGGTCAGGAGTTCTAGATAAGCCTGGCCAACATGATGAAACCCTGTCTCTACTAAAAACACAAAAATTAGCTGGGTGTGGTGGTGCACGCCTGTAATCCCAGCTACTCAGGAGGCTGAGGCAAGAGAATTGCATGAACCCAGGAGGCAGAGGTTGCAGTGAGCCGAGATCATGCCACTGCACTCCAGCCTGGGTGACAGAGAGAGACTCTGTCTCAAAAAGCAAGCAAGCAAGCAAACAAACAAACAAACAAAACCAGCCTGAGTGCTGCTTCACTTTCACTCTCCAATATTGTACAAAAAATGTCTTTAACCCTAACTAGAAATATAAGGAAAGGAATCCTTGAAAATTTAGTTCGGCCTAGCCAAGTTCACACATTACAAAGCTGCCACAACCTCAGCATATAAAAGGAGAGGAGGGGGAAGAGGAAGAAGGAACTCTTAGGGGGCTGCTATTCTGCCTGCATCTGTTGTTACCTGCTTCTCCCCCAGCTGGGTTCTGGCACTAGCACATTGTTATCCTGTTGTTTCTGGCTAGCACTGCCTTGGCCTGGTTTTTCTGCCCTGCAGTGGCAACACGGCAAATAGGGAAAGCTCTTCTAATGCAATACAGAGGAAAAGAAAATAACTGCAAATTTCTTCCTCTGCTTATTTCTCAGCCATATTTTCCAGCTTACTTCAACTCTTTATTTGTGCTTTCCCACTCTTACCCGACCCCAGTCATCTTCATTAGCTGCTACACAACTGCCTTTCAACTGGGGCCTCTAATTCTTAAGCTGATGTTTCGGCTCCATCTTCTTCCCCATCACATGTGTGGTGACATTAAGGTTGGTGGGAAAAAGCTAGCAGCCCACATACTTGCTGTCACGTCAGTTGTAATAACATCGTAAACGTAGATTTTGTATTTCATTGTAAGAAATTATTAAAGTGATATAAAGAAAATAATGAAAGAAATGAATGACATTTTCGATTATGTTGCTTAGCTTTTCTGGAGATTTGTTTGGCACAGTTATTTTCTGACAAATCTCCCTGAGGGGTAAGGGTCAAACAAGATTATACTTTGAAACACAGGACTCTGAAGAATTGTATATTTTTGGCCCATATACCAGAATAGGAATGCATTTAAGGAAACCTGGTTGTCTCAATTGTTCCTAAAAGTGACAAGGGAAGGCTATTCCATGACTAACAGCTGCTCTTATTATTTTGGAATGTAATTTGTCTGCCCAATTCTTCTGTTTGACTCTATAAATTGCAGTAATATTTCCTTAGAAACTCAGAGGAAAAAACATCCTTCTTGTAATGCTGACTTGTGGCTGGTTAGAGCAACTGGTAGCATCCAGCCTGGCCAACACTTTTCTGTGTGTCTCCGAGATAAATTTTCCAGGGCCCTGCAATACTAAGACACAGGAAATCCAGGCAAATGATATAGACTAAATTTTATTCTTATTTGGACATCACAATAGAACTTAAACTCATACAAATAACTGCAATGAAGTTCAATCACTAATTCAGTATACAAGAAATAATGATGTTTTGAAATTATTTATTTTTTCAGCACCTGACAATTCAATATGTGGATCCTTCTTGGAAGTAACAGAGCATGCTGGCCAAAGAGTTACTGCAAAAATGCTCCTAAATCAAGTAAACAAGAAAAAGGACAGGAGCTGATAATGCTGTTGTTTGTTAATACTCTTATTGTAAACTACTTTTTGGAAGATAAACCTCTTGTGGGAAGGCCAGGTACTATGCTCCTTCATTGCCTTAGATGATCCAAGAGACTGAGTAATCAAGATGGAGCAAAGAACAAGAAGAGTGTCTGCAACACTTTTAACTTCACAAAGAAGTTACCAGGCAGAAGGGGACGATTGCAGTGACTGATTTTCCTGACAAAATGACAGTGTCTTGACAATGGCTATGAAGTCTTGATGACCCTTAACATCTCATAGAACAAAGAAGTCAGTAGAGCAAGGTGAAAATGTTAAAGGAGGAATACAAGAAACACAAAAGAAAGATGACAGGGTGACAAGTTAAACATAATCCACAGAATAAGAAACGTCAGAAGCCTCCTCCGCAGTACACCTACAAACACCTGCCCTTTTGTTAATAGATAAAAGAGAGCCTCTCACTGTAACTCCTTAACTTCCTTGGTGGAGGGAAATCAGATGGCTAGAAAGTGTGGTGATGCCTGGTGTGAAAGACTTAACTGGGCAACGCATCCAGCAAGCTGTATTCCACCTTCATCAGTCTTTTATTTGTACCCCCTAAATCCTGGTTATTGAAGTCTTCCAACTCCACCTCATCTCTCCTTTTATTGTACCACTCACAAAATCTCATAGGAGTTAATAGATTAGACATATTTACTGATTAGGGCAGACATATTCCTCATATGTACTGAGGAAGAGCGACAGGTGGATCACCTTGGCCTGAAACCGTCTATCGGGAGCCAATTTTCAAGAAGAAAAGAAAATAATCAGCCACTTGTGATCTTCTTTCCTTAATTATATGAGATCCTATCCAAATTTTCAATCCACTGTCACTGACCTCTGAGGACCTTTGATGCTTTTGACCTGGCTCTAGTGGAGTACCTTACATTCTTTCAAATAGTCCCCCCATTTGCCTTGGCCTTAAATTCCACCATGAAGGGGGAGTCTTTTATTTTAGGCATTTCTTTTTATCTAATAATAAAAGATAGAGGAAATAAGATAGTTGGATTCAAAATAACATAACACAAATTAATTATTCATATCAGTTTCTCTACTAGAGGAAATGCAATAGTTGATTAAGGATCAGAGGAAGGAAAATCCTTCAATGAAACATTGAAAGAAAGCTGAAGATTTTGGAGTGAGAGACAACAATTATCTTAACAAACATTTTTATATTATAATTCTTTTTCCCTTCTGGACATCAGATGCAGATAATTGAGTTCATGATTCAATTCATGGGTCATTATCATCACTGGCCGCAGCAAGGCTTTATTTTTAAAAATTTTTTCCATTTTATTTCCATTCCTCATTCCCATTGCACCTCCCCACAGGTACCCCTTCTAATATATTAAATGTGTACCTTTTTGTTTGCATGTATTCTTGCAAAATGCATATTTTTGTATACATCAAATTTACATAAATAATATCACATCATAAAATTCAATCCATTTTAGATTTTATTTTCCTTGGACCATATATATTTTAAGAGCCATCCATGTTGCTTGTGTGTACATATAATCCCTTGCCTCTAACCATTACACAATGTGCACATTTTCCCTACATACTCTCCCAGTGATGTTGACCAATATTACCTCTAGTTATCACACCCCAAATGATGCTGAAACCACTATACATGTACATGACCCTTATGGTACTGTGTGAGAATTACTTTGAACTCTACGTGCAAGAGCAAAATTGCTGGTAATAAGGTTAAAATACACTTAAACTATTCTAGTTATTGTTCCACTTTTTCTTATAGATGAAATATATGTGAGGCTGGCATTATTATTATTATCACATTTTGCAAGTGAATAAATGGAAGGGTCACACATTAAGTGAGATACTACAGTCACTCAGTGAATACAGAGTGGACCCTAGGTATATACTTTACTTTTCTGACTACAGCATTCTTCACTGTTTGTACTACATCACATTGTCTCCACAAACTTGTCTTACCTGAAATTGAGAAATGTTGAGATTAGATTAATTGTATTGTTTTTCCTGGGGGCTAACATTCGCCTTGGGAGATATGGTATAAGTAGCTACTCACAGAGCTAAGCTAATGATGTGGGAGATGCAAGTTCCCTGTTGGCTGACAGCAACTCTGGTGGCCTCATTTAACTGTTTTCTGGTGAACCAGAAATAGCACTTCTGCATTGAAATCAAGGGCAAGCAAATGCCTGCAACCTATTGGCACAGGACATAGAGGTAAACTTCCAAGATGACTGGTTCCTGCAGGTCCATTAAAGCAAGGGCAATACAGCTTTTTAATTCATATCTCTTGTATGTCTGACATATGGAGGCCTGAAAAAATGACTATGGGCTTGTGAAAGGGGAGACTAGGTTTCAGTATTCTGGGAAAAGAAAATGAGGTAAAGACACATTATAATGATTCCTCAAAAATATTTGATAAACACTCAATGATAACCAATATGAGAACTAAAACAATCATATTTTGTAGTTCACATAATCATCATATAAGCTTTGTTTTGTTTGTTTTTAATGTTATTCCAGATAAAGCCCCTACATTCTTCTGATACTGTCACATAGCAGCCTCAGGGCCACATTGTGATATCTTTCTTATCAACACGAGGGTCTCAGTCCTTGAGAAAACCTGATACAGTCATTCCTGACATTCTCATACAGACATTTCTGTCTTTTACAAGGGCCTTGAACTTTGATGCTGAATCAAAGAATCTGCTTACAAGGGAGAATGCATCCTGTTAATCAGGATGGAAACTAGTTTTATAAAGAGCAATGATTGATCTTAACTTAGGAAAAGGGAAAGAAAACTCTTCTTAAAGTATGTGTGTTTGGGAAGTGAGAGATTTTCAAAACCGTAAGCTTTTACCTAAAAGATACTGATCCCCTCCCCCAGCGATTTTTGTTACATCTGCCCTCCAACTCATCCTGTGACTTTTAGGACAATCAGCCTTACAGACAATGGCAATGTCACCAGCTACTTGAGCAAATGTCTTTACAGACTTTGTAAAATAAGTATTAAGAAACTGACTTAACTGAGAGGACAGATTAGGATTTTAGAAAAAAAAATTCTTGTAGGTTCCCTCAATTGCCATGATATTCTTATTTTTCAAAAAGTAGGAGAGTATATTAGTTTACTGGAAAAACAGTGAGCTAATTGTAGGCCAGAGGCCTGGGCTCAAGCTGCCCTCTCTGCTGTAAATAGCCTTACACATTTGGGAACATGATAACTACTCTGGGCTTTAGATGGATAGACAAAGGCCAAGATATTGCCCAGTTCAAAAACTATTAGCCTATTAAACCTAGAGGAAATAAACAAACTACAATGAGACCCTAGAACATGACACCCCCAATTGCCCTCATTTTCTATTCTCTGGATCAAGAACATTTCCAAAAGGCAGCACACTATTATCAACAAAAAGTTATTGATGATAGTACTCACACCTGATTACCACTCTGTGGTTGGAATTACGAGACAGTGATTTTTCAGATCCCTTCCTACACAAACATCTCATTTACAGCCTTGGACTTTTACCCAGCAGACCTCATGATAGTCTTTCCGGATTCACTGCTTGGAAGATGAGTTACATGGTGCAATTATTTCTCAGTTTTTGTCCAGTTTGCTAATCTGAAAACAAGGTGCAGTGGTTATATTTGAAAACACTTGAGAGCAACACTGAGAAGAAAACAAAATGACTAGACTCCGTCATTTCTCCTGCAGAATCTCAAGAGACATGGAAAATGTCAGGCTGTGTGGTACCTGCTGGCTTGTGAAGATCATTGTCATCTCAAACAAAGATGACCTCAGCCCTGGGATGGAGAAGACAATAGAACCCCCTGAATGGTAGATGCCTGAATCCGTCAAATGGGGAAATCTTTTAAGTTAAACTGTTTACTTACATGTTAACATTCAGCACTTCTCCTTATTTATTTTTTTCTTTCTGATTTTAAAAAGCCTGCCTGGGGAAATTTTAGAAAATATTTGGAATGTCCATAAGTACAATGCAATACTTGTGTTACAATTTCCTTTTTGAGCATTTTAATCACTTAGTATTTATCCTATTTATCCTGGCACAAAGACTTCAAAAACAGGATATTTTCCTTAAGTCCCATTTTAACTGTAATGTGGCAAATTGCAAGCAAGCTTTTAGAATTTTTTATATGGAAGTCTTGGAATTTCCACAGCTTATGTTCTGAGCCAACAAAAATATACAGAGATAGAAAGCAGGGAATTTTTGAATCTAGTTGGCTTACTTCACAACATTACTTTTTTTGCAGATATATTTGCTTAACAGGGCGATGAATTTTAAGTATGATTTGGGAATGGAAAGTTGGTTTTTATAAATTCAGAGGAAAAAATGGTAAAAATAGTTTGCATGGATGATACCATATCAAAGGAAATGACGATGCCTAAGTTAAGTACAAAGCTTTCCTGGACAACCACCAGTACAGGAAGACTCAAAAAGGTCTGGGATTGAGCTGAGTTGAGACTGTTTTGAAAGAAGTCAGTGCGCTAGAATGGAAAGAGCACTCAATGTAGAATCAGGAAACTTAACCTCTAGTCCTAGTTTTCTTATTACCTAGCTGTGTGGCTTCGAGTAGGTCAATTAACCTTTCTGACCCTCAGCTTCCTCATTCTTTTAATGACAATTAAAAAAAAATACTCACCTGGCATATTTCCTAGGATTGTTAAAAGGTGCACATAAGATAAACTATATTAAATAATTTTTAAAATTACGAAGCACATTACTAATGTGAGATATCTTTATAACATCTTTCTATAATTCAGTTAATCTTTGAACACCCAATGTCTAAATTGGATATAATGGCAAGATTAACTGGGACATTTTTCTTTGTCAGGACATGGTGGTGCTTATATCCTAACAATTTATTTATACTCTAATAAGTCTATCTTACTAGATTTTTGGAGCAGGTTCTGCTATAGGATGTGAGAGGAGCTTACTGAATTCCTGTTATTTCTGTTAAGACTACCCTCCCCTCTTCTGCTCTTCTTCCAAAGCTCAGTGAGCTCCTGGAAAGATCACCCCTCCACTGCTGGTCTTACCACTGCAAATTGCCTGTGAATTTGCCTATGAAGCCATACCCAGAAGATGGTGATCTTGTCTCAGATCATTCTCTAACAGATGATCAGGACTAATCCCATCTTTCTTCACATCTCTCTCAATAAGTCCAAACTTCTGGACTCATTATCAATATATCTCTGTACATTCCTTATTCTGAGCCAATTCTGGGTCTCTCAATACTTTCATTGTGCCCTCTAGAATCGTCTGCAAAATCCCTGATATTGTCTACCTTCATTAAGCCTTTATCTTTTTATCCTAATGGAAGCCTGTGTTGGTAAATAACACTATATCTGAGACTTGTCAGATGGTGACCCTACATGCCACAGAGCCTGGAAGTCAGATTAGGAATCCTTCTTCATGTGGCCACTTCCAAAACATTTTCCCGCTCCACTGCTGTCCAATTCTTATCTCCGTTAGCCTCCTGGTATCTTCTGGTGACACTACATCATTCTTTAATGACTATTTATTTCACATCTTCCATACTGTTTATTGTAGGCTAGTAACTACACCCTGTCTCTCTTTTATTTAATTTTATTTTTTTAAATTTTTTTTTTACTGGATTTCTTTTTTTTATTTATTATTATTATACTTTAGGTTTTAGGGTACATGTGTGCATTGTGCACGTTAGTTACATATGTATACATGTGCCATGCTGGTGCGCTGCACCCATTAACTCGTCATCTAGCATTAGGTATATCTCCCAATGCTATCCCTCCCCCCTCCCCCCACCCCACAACAGTCTCCAGAGTGTGATGTTCCCCTTCTTGTGTCCACGTGTTCTCATTGTTCAATTCCCACCTATGAGTGAGAATATGCGGTGTTTGGTTTTTTGTTCTTGCGATAGTTTACTGAGAATGATGATTTCCAATTTCATCCATGTCCCTACAAAGGACATGAACTCATCATTTTTTATGGCTGCATAGTATTCCATGGTGTATATGTGCCACATTTTCTTAATCCAGTCTATCATTGTTGGACATTTGGGTTGGTTCCAAGTCTTTGCTATTGTGAATAATGCCACAATAAACATACGTGTGCATGTGTCTTTATAGCAGCATGATTTATAGTCCTTTGGGAATATACCCAGTAATGGAATGGCTGGGTCAAATGGAATTTCTAGTTCTAGATCCCTGAGGAATCGCCACACTGACTTCCACAAGGGTTGAACTAGTTTACAGTCCCACCAACAGTGTAAAAGTGTTCCTATTTCTCCACATCCTCTCCAGCACCTGTTGTTTCCTGACTTTTTTATGATTGCCATTCTAACTGGTGTGAGATGGTATCAAGAACTACAAACCACTGCTCAAGGAAATAAAAGAGGATAGAAACAAATGGAAGAACATTCCATGCTCATGGGTAGGAAGAATCAATATCGTGAAAATGGCCATACTGCCCAAGGTAATTTACAGATTCAATGCCATCCCCATCAAGCTACCAATGACCTTCCTCACAGAATTGGAAAAAACTACTTTAAAGTTCATATGGAACCAAAAAAGAGCCCGCATTGCCAAGTCAATCCTAAGCCAAAAGAACAAAGCTGGAGGCATCACACTACCTGACTTCAAACTATACTACAAGGCTACAGTAACCAAAACAGCATGGTACTGGTACCAAAACAGAGATATAGATCAATGGAACAGAACAGAGCCCTCAGAAATAACGCCGCATATCTACAACTATCTGATCTTTGACAAAGCTGAGAAAAACAAGCAATGGGGAAAGGATTCCCTATCTAATAAATGGTGCTGGGAAAACTGGCCTCTTTCTTTTAATAGACTGAGGAGGGGGAGGTTCTGAAAGAGGCTTGTTGTCTTCTTGTTCAACCATTTTGTACTTCCACCTGGGGTTTGTCTCCCTCTCCTTTCCAATTTACCTTCCCTCTGCTAGTTCCTTTGCTCCCAATGTTTCTTTGTTCATTTTCACTAGAATGTGAACTCCATGAAAGCTGGAATATTGTTTGCTTTGTCATCATTGTATTCCTGAGCACCTAGCAGTGGTTGGCACACAGGAGGTACTAAAAAAATATTCATTTTGTCACCAACATTAACATAGAGGGAAATAGACATGTCCATGTCCAGGGACTCAGATAGAAACACTGAACATACAAGGTAAACTCAAGAGGCTAGATCCTGCAGCCAACAGCAGAAAGTCTGTCTAAAGCATAAAAAAGCAAATAGCAATGACCTGAAGACATGAAATAAGATTTCCATGAAGCTCCAACTAAGAACAGGTGCTTTATTAGAAGACCTGTGTTCATTTTCTTGGAGTCATAATACCTGGATTCACAGATATTTGGCCAATTTGTCTATGGTTCTTCAGTTACTCATTATTAGCCCAGAAATCATACTGATGCAAGGGAAGGACTTTAGTGACCATCTAGCCTGCCTTCTTCTGCTTTGCAGGTGAGAAAACATAGACCCTAAAAGTAAAGAGTTTTACCTCAGATTACCCTTTTATTTACAGAATAAAGATAAGAACCTAGGTTTCTTTACTTCTGACTACTTCTGTTTTCTTTTTCTTTTCATTTTTTTTGAGACAGAGCCTCCTTACTCTGTCACTCAGGCTGGAGTGTAGTGGCATGATTTCAGCTCACTGCAACCTCCGCCTCTTGGGTTCCAGTGAATATCATGACTCAGCCACCTGAGTAGCTGGTACTACAGGTGCACACCACCATGCCCAGCAAATTTTGTGTGTGTGTGTGTGTGTGTGTCTGTGTGTATACAAGAGACAGGGTTTCACCAGGCTGGTCTTGAATTCCTGACCTCAAGTGATCTGCCTGCTTCAGCCTCCCAAAGTACTAGGATTACAGGCATGAGCCACCATGTCTGGCCTGCTTCTGCTTTCTTAATGGTACCCTGCAAATGTCAAAATGTCTTAAACAGTTTAACAGTACAATGCTGACCTACAATTCTTGAAAGGCTTCTAGGTTCCAAAAGGAAATCTTATGTGTTGCTTATGAAAATTGTAATTTTAATTTAAATATAACTAAAAAGTCATCATGTTTATGTTATAGTCAAATGGGAAAAGTATTTATTTTACTTGTTTGACATACCAAACTCTGAGCATTGTACATTATGAGATAATTCCCAAATTACATGAGTCATTTATAAATAAATATAATACATTTGTTTAGAGTAATTTTCTATCATGTTATTTGCTCCTTTTCTTCCTCATGTATTTACTTGTTCCCTATCTACCAAAAGCTCATGAAATGTCCAAGTCTCCCTCAAAAATGTAAACAGATGTTTTGCAATCATTTTAGAATGGGAGGGGCCTGAATACTTTTTACCTCCTCAGCTCTTTGTGTTGCAAATGAGTTATAGAGTTGAATCCATGTGGGGCCAGAAAATATGGTGGGATGGGCATATAGGGCTGTTTTCCAAGGATATTTCACTTGGACTGACCGAAGGCAGCCACAAGAACATGAAGAGGAGGAATGTTTTGGTACTCAGGGCTCTGTATTGGTCCATTTTCACACCGCTATGAAGAAATACCTGAAACTGGGTAATTTATAAAGAAAAGGGGTTTAATTGACTCACAGTTTTACAGGGCTGGAGAGGCCTCAGGAAACTTACAATCATGGCAGAAGGGGAAGCAAACATGTCTTCTTCGCATGGTGGCAGGAAGGAGAAGTGCAGTGTGAAGGGGGTAAAAGTTCCTTATAAAACCGTCAGATCTTGTAAGAACTCAGTATCATGAGAACAGCATGGGGGGACCACCCCCATGATCTAATCACCTCTCACAAGGTCCCTCCCCCAACATGTGGGGATTACAATTACGATTACAATTTAAGATGAGATTTGAGTGGGGACACAAAGCCAGACCATATCAGGCTCCATTAATGTTCCTTCTAAGCACCAACAAGTGGCACAGGGAATTCCCTTTTTGGAGTTACAGTCTTAGGCCCCTAGAGTGAATTTGGACAAGGTGTTTCCATATTGTCTACTCATCCCTTTCCTTCTTGGACTCCTAAAGCAGATTCTGAATGCTCATTGTAAGATGTCCCAGTATTTAATATTCAAAAATGGCCCTGAAAGTTGTGATAAGAAGCTTAAAGCTTATAGTCATCAAGTTGAGGAGAAGTGGATGCAGTCTCCTGGGTCATTGTCATATTCAAAGTGTCAGATTGGAATGAGACCTTATGGGCATCTGGGTTCTCTAAGTGACAGCATTAATACTTGAAGGGAAGGTGGATCTCTCCCACAAACACTGAGGTGACTTGGCATAGTGCACCAAGTAGAGAAGTGAGAATGAGATGAGCTGGGGTAAAGATCCAATTCTTGCCACTATCTGTGTGAGCTTGCTCAAGTAACCAAACAAGGCCTCTGTTTCCTGATCAACACTGTGAAGATAAAAGCATCCATATTACCTCTCACACAGGGTTGCTGTGAGGCTCACAGGCCATAATCCTGAGGCACTTTGTAAGAGGTGAAGCCGGCTGGGCTTCTGGGTTGGGTGCGGACTTGGAGAACTTTTCTGTCTAGCTAAAGGATTGTAAACACACCAATCAGTGCTCCATGTCTAGCTAAAGGTTTGCAAACACACTAATCAGCGCTCTGTAAAAACGTACCAATCAGCGCTCTCTGTCTAGCTAAAGGTTTTTGAATGCACCAAACAGCACTCTGTTAAAATGGACCAATCAGCACTCTGTAAGATGGACCAATCAGCAGGATGTGGGCGGGGCCAAATAAGGTAATAAAAGCTGACCACGGGAGCCAGCAGCAGCAACCTACTCAGGTCCCCTTCCACCGCGGAAGCTTTGTTGTTTTGCTCTTTGCAATAAATCTTGCTGCTGCTCACTCTTTGGGTCTGCACTACCTTTAACACTCACCGTGAAGGTCTGCAGCTTCACTCCTGAAGCCAGAAAAGCCACGAACCCACAGGGAGGAACAAACAACTCCAGACGCGCCACCTTTAAGATCTGTAACACTCACTGCAAAGGTATGTGGCATCATCCCTGAAGTCAGCAAGATGATGTCAGTGAGACCATAAACCCACTGGGAGAAATGAACAACTCTGGACACACCACCTTTGAGAGCTGTAACACTCACTGCAAAGGTCTGCAGCTTCACTCCTGAAGTCAGCAAGACCATGAACACACCAGAAGAAAGAAACTCCGGACACACCATCTTTAAGAACTGTAACACTCGCTGTGAGGGTCCGTGGCTTCAGTCTTGAAGTCAGTGAGACCAAGAACCCACCAGAAGGAAACAATTCCGGACACATTTGGACAACTCTTTAGATCAAGGGTGTCCAATCTTTTGGCTTCCCTGGGCCACATTGGAAGAAGAAGAATTGTCTTGAGCCACACATAAAAGACACTAACACTAATGATAGCTGATGAGCTTAAAAAATTGCCAAAACATGTCATAATGTTTTAAGAAAGTTTACAAATTTATGTTGGGCCACATTCCAAGCTGTTCTGGGCCACAGATTGGACAAGCTTACTTTAGATAAAGAGTTACACAAATGTGAGGCTGGGCACAGTGTCTCATGCCTGTAATCCCAGTGCTTTTGAGAGGAGACAGCACACTGGCAGTCCTCACAGCCCTCGCTCACTCTTGGCGCCTCCTCTGCCTGGACTCCCACTTTGGCGGCACTTGAGGAGCCCTTCAGCCCACGACTGCACTGTGGGAGCCCCTTTCTGGGCTGGCCAAGGCTGGAGCCAGCTCCCTCAGCTTGCAGGGAGGTGTGGAGGGAGAGGTGCAAGCAGGAACCGGGGCTGCGCACTGCACTTGCGGGCCAGTTGGAGTTCCGGGTGTGCGTGGGCTTGGCAGGCCTGGCACTCGGAGCAGCCTGCCGGCCCTGCCAGCCCCGGGCAATGAGGGGCTTAGCACCCGGGTCAGCGGCTGCGGAGGGTGTACTTGGTCCCCCAGCAGTGCCGGCCCACCGGTGCTGCGCTCAATTTCTCACTGGGCCTTAGCTGCCTTCCCATGTGGCAGGGCTCGGGACCTGCAGCCCGCCATGCCTGAGCCCTCCACCCACTCTGTGGGCTCCTGTGCAGTCCGAGCCTCCCCAACGAGCGCCGCCCCCTGCTCCATGGTGCCCAGTCCCATCGATCACCCAAGGGCTGAAGAGTGCAGGCGCATGGCGCAGGACTGGCAGGCAGCTCCACCTGCAGCCCTGGTGCGGGATCCACTGGGTGAAGCCAGCTGGGCTCCTGAGTCTGGTGGGGACGTGGAGAACCTTTATGTCTAGCTCAGGGATTGTAAATACACCAATCGGCACTCTGTATCTAGCTCAAGGTTTGTAAACACACCAATCAGCACCCTGTGTCTAGCTCAGGGTTTGTGAATGCATCAATTGACACTCTGTATCTAGCTACTCTGGTGGGGCCTTGGAGAACCTTTGTGTCGACACTCTGTATCTAGCTAATCTGGTGGGGATGTGGAGAACCTTTGTGTCTAGCTCAGGGATTGTAAACACACCAATCAGTGCTCTGTCAAAACAGACCACTCAGCTCTACCAATCAGCAGGATGTGGGTGGGGCCAGATAAGAGAATAAAAGCAGGCTGCCCCAGCCAGCAGTGGCAACCCGCTCAGGTCCCCTTCCACACTGTGGAAGCTTTGTTCTTTCTGTCTTTGCAATAAATCTTGCTGCTGCTCACTCTTTGGGTCCACACTGCCTTTATGAGCTGTAACACTCACCGCGAAGGTCTGCAGCTTCACTCCTGAAGCCAGCAAGACGACGAACCCACCGGGAGGAACAAACAACTCCAGATGCGCTGCTTTAAGAGCTGTAACACTCACCGCGAAGGTCCGCAGCTTCACTCCTGAGCCAGTGAGACCACGAACCCACCAGAAGGAAGAAACTCTGAACACATCCGAACATCAGAAGGAACAAACTCCGGACACGCTGCCTTTAAGAGCTGTAACACTTACCGTGAGGGTCGCCGGCTTCATTCTTGAAGTCAGTGAGACCAAGAACCCACCAATTCCGGGCACATTTTGAGAGGCTGATGTGGGAGGATCTCTTGGGATGGGAGTTTGAGACCAGTCTGGGGACATGGCAAGACTCTGTCTTTACACGCATACATAAAAATTAGCTGGGCATGGTGGCCTGCGCCTGTAGTCCTAAAGCTGCAGTGAGTCATGATCGTGCCACCACATTCCAGCCTGGGTGAAAGGGCAAGACTTTGTCTCAAAACAAAAGGCAAGCAAACAAAAAACAACAGAGAGTTTCACAAATGTGAAGTGTTATTAGTAACTGAAAGAAATGTACTGAATTATTGCCTCAAAAACACGTTTATTTATTTCATATAAATTCACAGGCACTTGGGGCGGACAGAGCATCAGATCAGGTAATATGTAAAAATGAGTAAGACTTCTCTACTTAAAGAAGTTAAATATGTCAAGAAAATAAAGCCCCAGCTGGACATAGTAAGTAATAAAACAAATACAAGGCAAAATGCTTTTTAAGAAGGCCAGAGACAGATTTGCAAAGAGGGAAGTTCATCCCAAACAGGAGAACTGGAATATACAAAGGATCCTCTGTCCACCTGAAATGCCAAATTTAAACACATGGGATAGTAAAAGCATAAATAATCAAATTCTGAATTCCATTAAGTAAATTTAGAAAAGGGAAGGGAGTAATAATTTTCATATTGGCAGTCTTCTTCCCATTATTATTTTATGTAATCATTTAGTGTGATATTAAAATTCAATAAAGCTCTCACATCTTGTGTGTACGTTTTATTAAATAGAAGTTTTACTCTTAATAATAAATAACTTTTTTTCAAAATTACAAAAGGTCACAATAAATTCATGGTTAAGCAAGATTCTTACCAGATAATGATCTTTCCTGTAGTTTACTTTCCAGAAAAATCTCACACTTCTACCAGCTTACTCAAATATATTTTATTTCCTCATTGCAGATAAATAAATGGCACCCCTAGGTGCCATTTATTTATCTGCAATCAGGAAATAAAGTGACACTTCTGAGTTGAACTATGTGAAAGTTCTTTACTAATACCACACAGATCTTTTCCATTCTGATATAGGAACTGTGTCCATGTCCTCATCTGTATATTTCAGTGCTAGAAAGGTGTCAGCATAGTAGTCTCTTAATAAACATTCTATGAATTGAACTGAATTAGGAAATTCAGATGTGACAGATGCTGCTAATTGCCTGCCTACTCATCATCCACTCTTCCTTTTTTCTTATAAACAGAATCCTAATTTATTTGGAGGCCACCATGTATTCAGCTAAAATATTTAATCTCCTACTTTTTCAGTGAGATATGAGTGGAAATCACTGCCTGTGACTTCTTAGAAAGTTATTTAAAAGGAGACAAACTCCACTGGCTTTGAGTTCTTGCCCTTCACTTTTTTCCTTGCTTTGCTGACTGAAATGCAGATGTACTGTTTGATGACAAAGCCATCTTAGAATTATGAGGGTTTGTTACACGTAAAAGATGATAAAACTGGATCTGAAATCAATCTTGGTCCTTGATGTTTCTCTCTGGTAGTTGGTCCAGCCTTGAACTGTGTACTCTTAGACCTCTATTTAATTAAGCCACTGTGAAAGTTTTCTGTTACATAAAGGCAAATGGAGTCATAGACATAGAACCTTTGACTCTGTCTAGCTTAGTGGGGAAGTAGTTGACATTATAGAATCCACTGAGATGGTTTTTCACTTTTTCTACCCCATTCTGATAATGCCTTGCAAAAAAAAAATACTCCTCTCATCTGGGTAAGAATTGCTGCCATATTCTTGCAAGTATAAAAATAAAAAATAAAAAAATGAAAGAATTGCTTCCATAGTGAGCCACAGTTACTGCTAAGAATGTCACTTCCCTAAGATGTGTTAGGACACCCAAGAAAAAAGGTTAAGAATCATCTCTGCTTCAGGGAGGCTCATAATATATTGACTAATTGGAAGTCCTGAAAGTGTTGGAGTTGCAATGCATTCAGTAGTTATTAAATAAGTGGAAAGAAGTATGCCTGAAGTATCTCAGAGCCCGACTGAAATACCAACTGATACAGCAGCATCAGAAGATGATTATAATTTTGATGTGGACAATGAAGGGATTGGTGAAGCTAGACTAGAAACAATGGAGAGCGCTGACCCTGATAACAGAATCTTAGCATTGGAGGGCACCTTAATGGCCATCCAGTTCTATGTCTCAAATAAGGCAAAACTGGACTTCTACCATATTGTTCACAGATGTCATCCAACCTTTGCTTGAATGCTCCAGTGATTAATAGCTAGTGAATTCAGAAGGTGATCTATTGCATTATTGAAAAGATTTAACTGGAAAGTCCTTTTTACAATCAACTTAATATGGTTGTATCTTTTTAAATTATTATACTTTAAGTTCTAGGGTACATGTGCACAATGTGCAGGTTTGTTACATAGGTATACATGTGCCATGTTAGTTTGCTACACCCATCAACTTGTCATTTACATTAGGTATTTCTCCTAATGCTATCCCTCCCCCAGCCCCCTACTCTAATTATTACTATATACCATTTATATAGCATTTTACTATATTTATTTTAAGAGATTTCATATGATCAGTGTTGACTGATAGTCATAAAATGATGTGAATCACTTGAAATAATACTATGTGAGCATTTGTAAACCTGCTCTGAGAGGCTACGTATAGTTGTACAAGGTTTCACAATTCCTAGGTAGAATACCTGGACTTGAACGCAAGACTATTAGACTCTGAATCAAGATCTCCTTTAAACTGTTATATATTCAATCAGTATGGGTTTACTGAGCCCCTAGTATCTACTGGTCACTATGTTAAAAGTGCTGAAGCACTAATGGTGAACAAGACATAGACATTCTTGGTTCTTCTAGAGCTAATAATCTGGTAACTGCCTACATATGAGTCGTACTTTTAGCTTTTGGTATAGCACAGAGTAACAAGTAAATTCCTTCCCCTGTGCATTAGTCATTCAATTATCACATTGCTTCATAGGTGCCTCTTCTCCAGACAAAATATGTCCTTTTCCTTCAACAGCTCCTAATAGGAGCTATTACTTTTCTCTGGACACACTCAATTTTGTCAGCATCTTTCTTAAGGAGTGGCATTCTGAATTAGACACCCAGGCTCCCAGTATGATCTGGTGGGTGTGTAGTGCTCAGAGACTGTGGCCTCAGAAGACTTGAAGTTTGAATTACTAGGAGTGCAACCTGGGCTCATCACAGCTATTTTGATTTCTCATGGCAGTGTTCATTTTTATGGTTCGTAAAATCACAAGGCCTTCTTTCTATGAATTGTGACCAAGTCAGATCTCTCCCATACTGTACTCAAACATTGGAAACATTTAAATGCTGACCTTTAATGCATTCCTATTAAATTTTACTTCATCATCTGGAATATTATTACATACCTTGAGATCTTCTTTATCTTGCTTCCGTCATCTCGGAGATTGTCTTTCCCAGTTTTGCATTATTAATAGGTTAGATAATCATGTGCTGTATTAGTTTATTTTCACACTGCTGATAAAGACACACCCAAAACCAGGAAGAAAAAGAGGTTTAATGGACTTATAGTTCCACCTGGCGGGAGAAGCCTCACAATCATGGTGGAAGGCAAGGAGGAGCAAGTCACGTCTTACATGGATGGTGGCAGGCAAAGAGAGAGAGCTTCTGCATGGGGAACTCCTCTTTTTAAAACCATCAGCTCTTGTGAGACTTACTCACTATCACGAGAACAGCACGGGAAAGACTTGCCCCCATGATTCAGTTACCTCCCACAGGGTCCCTCCCACAACACATGGGAATTCAAAATTATATTTCAGTGGGGACATGGCCAAACCATATTATGTGCTCTATGCTACTAATAAAAAGGTTAAACCGAACAAGTTCAAAGACAAAACTCAGTAATACTTTATTCAGACAGGTTAGTCTCAATCTGTTAACCTTACACTTGCAACTCTGATCATTCATTAATTCCACAAATTTTAATAAATGCCTTATTTTAAGCTAAATGCTAAGATGAAAAAATGAAACCATATGAGTTAGCAAAGTAGGAAATATAGGCATATTAACCAGCAAATGCAGAATGATAAATGCTCCATCAATATGCACTTGTTGTAGTGAGGCCACCGAGGAGGGTGCAATCCACTCAACCTGGGAGGAGCAGCTAGGACTTCAGATGTCATCCAACTCAAACATATAGTGAGGGACTTGATCAAACATTTGCCAAGACCACTATGAGTTAAATGAATAGATTAGGCATTTCTCCAATGTTGCAAGCTTCAAATCATATCCAAACTCAGAACAACATAGCTTGGTCATAATGATCCCAAGGATTCTATTGGCCATTTGTCTTTGAGCCTCAAAGGAACATACTAAAACGCCATAATACCCTTTTGATCTATTCTGAAGTTAAGTAGTGAACTTACATGATGATGACACAAACACTGTAAAGGACCTCTGGGTTACTTGTTTATAAGCTAATATTTCCTGAATCAATTTTTCTGATCCCTAGATGTTTGGTAGGTGAAGTCATAACTATATATCCCCACACCCTAGAACAGCATCTCCAACTTATTTTTCCCTCCTTGTCTTTTAGTGGGAGCCACATCAGTATCCAAGAGGAGGTCCGGAAGGCTCTCCAACCAGGTACGGACAGTTATAGATTCCAGACCTCAGCTATGGCCTTTGTTACAGAGTACAAATGTTATATAGTACAAGTTTATTGTACACATCCCAGTGAGCCTCTGAGCTTTAGAATTTTCTTGTAGAATTTAACAGTTTTTTCATGCCATATTTACATATTATTGTTAGTATTTAGAATTTTTTTCTCCAAATGTATAACATTTATTACTGCATTTTTTGTATCCACTAAGTGGAAAATCATTCATTAGATATTGTAGAAGTAGATACAACAATGAACAAGAACTGGTCCTGACCATGAGAGGAACTGATGATCCAATGGGGGAGATAGACCTGCACGTGTTTAATATAAGGAAGTGGCTATTCCGGTTTCTTTTTGATGGGCAAGCATTTTGCAAGGCCTTGGGCTATGTGTGTGCAAGGCTAAGCCGGTTAGTTAATTGGGATTTTTTTAAAAAGGCACTTTAC
Source organism: Pongo pygmaeus (assembly GCF_028885625.2). Classification (NCBI taxonomy): domain Eukaryota; kingdom Metazoa; phylum Chordata; class Mammalia; order Primates; family Hominidae; genus Pongo; species Pongo pygmaeus. Next base: position 129,271,341 of record NC_072373.2, on the reverse strand, counting down.
TGGGGGAAAAGGAACATAAAGTTGGTTATTGTCCCCTTCCCTATAATAAAAACCTATTATTTTTAATTTTTTAACTGGGTCTGTGGTTAAATCTCACAGCCCAAGAGATTTTGCCACTTCAGATGGATTCCATACACTTGCATTTAAGTATGCAAAAAAATTCCAATTATCCAGCAATTTAACCAAATTATTGGTAAATTTTCTAAAACAAAAAAAAATTATTTCCCTTGTTTTGGCAGCAATTTCAGTTACATTCCTTTACTTTCTACTCAAGAAAATAGTTTCAAAAAGTTGATGTTTGCTGCCAAAAGAACTATTTTTATGAATAAATATAAAACTAAGAAGTTATGGTGTCTCCTTTTTAAAAAATGACTCATCAAAAGAAATAACTTTTTCCTTTCTCTTGTAAGAGAAAAAGATTAATCTCTTTTAGAATTGCAAACATATTTCCTTGATGGAGAAAATCAATTCACATGACATAGTCGTTATTTATCCAGTTCGAAAACCAGAGTAGAATTTACTACTCTGTTTCCTTTTTTCCTCTCCCCACCCCCTTAACCCACATTGGATTCAGAAAGCTTCATTCTGCAATCAGCATTGTCCTTTATCTTCCAGTAAAGATAGCCTTTTGGAGTCGAAGATGAGGAAAAGCCTGTATTTTATAGTCTTGGAAGTGTCTTCTTTTGCCAGGACAGAGAAAGGAGCTTCAGCAGTGAGAGCAACTGAAGGGGTTAATAGTGGAACTTGGCTGGGTGTTAAACTTTTTTCCCTGGCTCTGCCCTGGGTTTCCCCTTGAAGGGATTTCCCTCCGCCTCTGCAACAAGACCCTTTATAAAGCACAGACTTTCTATTTCACTCCGCGGCATCGGGCCTCACTGGCTTCAGGAGCTGAATACCCTCCCAGGCACATACAGGTGGGACACAAATAAGGGTTTTGGAACCACTATTTTCTCATCACAACAGCAACTTAAAATGCCTGGGAAGATGATCGTGATCTTTGGAGCCTCAAATATACTTTGGATAATGTTTGCAGCTTGTAAGTTATTTTCCTTCATCTGTTTCAAATGTTAGCATTAAATTTTAGCCCTGGTTTTGGCTTCAGTCAGTTTTGCGATAGTAGTGAAGTAAAGACACTAGGATTTTAAACAGTAGGAAAAGTTAATTTAGCCTAACTTTTAATATGCAATTGAGTTTTGCTATATACCATTGTACTGTCATAGTTAGAGCTGAAAATTGATGTTTTTGGGATCATTTTTTCCAAAGGCAATTGAGTAATTTGGATTCTGTCTCCAGTTGGTCTGTCTCCTTAGTTTCGTATACTTGACAATGAGGTCAAACTTAGCAAATAACAAAACAGCTTTGATAAATGGGCATCAAGGTTGGAACTGAGAATTCTCTTTAGTGAAGATGATTCCATAAACTTTTTTGGCAGTGACTTCGGTGCTTTTTGGCTACCTTGCAGTTAGTTTGAAGCAGCTTAGGAAAGAGATCAGTCTGATCATATTTTAGACGTTATACAGAGAAGAAGGAGGAGAATACTAGACAAACTAGTGGTAAATTTGCTTCTGTCTTTTTTTGCTTTTGCAGCTCAAGCTTTTAAAATCGAGACCACCCCAGAATCTAGGTATCTTGCTCAGATTGGTGACTCCGTCTCATTGACTTGCAGCACCACAGGCTGTGAGTCCCCATTTTTCTCTTGGAGAACCCAGATAGATAGTCCACTGAATGGGAAGGTGACGAATGAGGGGACCACGTCTACGCTGACAATGAATCCTGTTAGTTTTGGGAACGAACACTCTTACCTGTGCACAGCAACTTGTAAATCTAGGAAATTGGAAAAAGGAATCCAGGTGGAGATCTACTGTGAGTGCTTTAGAAAATCTTTGTTTTTCTCTCAATTTTACTTTAAAATCACTTTTTAAAAATGATATTTTAAAAAAAGTTTTAAAATGGTTATTCATGTACAGATTCTTGGCAAAAGAACATACAATATCAGGAAAGCTAGGGACAGCTAAGGCCAACATGAGAGAGAGCAGGAATCCAAATCTTGGCTTCTATTTCTACCTCTGCCACAAACACAGTGACCTCTGGTTTCCTTAGCTGTAAAATGATCATTTCTAAGGTTCTTTTTGTTTTATTAAAAAATATTTCCATTTGATTACATCCTTACGTATTTACTTGCTTATGTGTCTGATTGATTTATGAATTCCATCCTTCAGGGATTTTCTATTCATTTATTCTTATGCAATTTGATGCTTAAAATTAGTTTAAACATTAAGTAGATCTATAATTAGTAATAGGTATTAGTATAAAAGTGTTCTCCTTAGACATAATTGTTAATATCTGCAAACGTTTCACTCATTTGACTTTGGTGTTGACACATTTAGGATTTTTTTTGTTTTTTGTTTTTTTGGTGCCATGAAGCCTTGGTGCTCAACCGCTCAACCTCAAAGATATTTATATAATGAATTAGATTTGCCTCATGAAAGTGAGTGGATGTCCCTAGTTTACCAGCCTGCCAAAATGCATCCCACTCCATTCTCCATTCAGCAAACAAAGTTAGCAAAAGGAGTAAAAAACTAACCAGACATAAATCATTTGCCTTTTGTTACTGTTGGCCTCTCTTTCTAAAAAACTGAACCCATTTATGGTCATGTCTTCATGAAGACCTCATTTGATTATAATTACTTTGGTTCCGTTCTATTGTACCAGAGCCCAACTTTTCCCAGTAACCTTAATTGATTCTGCAACAAGCCGCATGTGTTGCTCAAGCTTCCCAAGGAACTGTGCTTGGCCGGCTGCTTTCAATTATGCTGGTTGTACGTGCATAGTTTATGTCTGTGCAGCCTCCCGAGCTCCTTGAAAGCTTCCCTTATGTAAATACAGGGAAAAGTAGCAAGTTCTTATGTTACCTGACATCAAATTGTGTGGATTAGAGGAACATTTCTTACAGAATATGAGGGACAGAAATTATTGCTGGAAAAATGAAAAATACCATGTTTCTTCACATAGCAAAGAATTTCCAGCTCCTTTGTCTTTTGCCCACTAGTACCAAATAGTTGAAGATTTAGGAAAGAGAAATGAAGACGCTTCTGGTTTTAATTATCTTGCCTGAGGTTTTTCTCCAAGAGTGTCTGGTCTGTTTCTGATTATGTATAACAGTTCTGTCTCCTTTCCACATTTGATTGTAATAGTGGTTAGAGTTGAGACCTTTGTATTCTTTTTGCTACACAGAGTTTTGAATCCACCAATATATTACTTCATGATAATGCGTAATGAAAAAGGTAACTCTTGCCAAGGGGGCAATGGCCACGTGAAGTAGTGTATTTCCTTGTACTAGAAGCTTCAATGGAACACTTGTTGGGATAGTGAGTTAGGCATTTCAGGAGGCAAATATGTGTTCCAGAACGTAAAGATTGCACAAATGTATCTTTCTGGTGGATGAATTCCTGTCAGAGGCACCATTTTCAGAAGCTAATTACTTAAAGTTGGTCTTTTCATTTCTTAGAATATCTTGACAATAACTATTCTTTGCAATGACATTCCAAGCCTTACAGTCATTATCTGTAAAATGGAAATATATCTGCCCTGACCATAATAAGAAAATGTGATGTAACATAATGTAAATCTGTAGTAGCAAAACAGAGTAATAGAAATCCTGAGTTTAAATCCCAGCTTTACCATTTACTAGGTGTGTGACCTTAGACAAGTTATGTAAATGTACTAAGTCCAAGTCTTCTTTTCTGTGAAATGTGATCTCTATCTCCTAGAGTTATTGTGAGGATGAAATGAAATCATTCATGTTAAATCTATAGCACAGTGACAGCCACATGTAAAGTTCAATATAAACATTATTTTTTCTTCTTTCTTTTACTGTAATAACATGCAACTCAATATATATAAGATCAGAATTGAATAATGTTGTAAAAAATGTTTGCTTCCAATTCTTGTGCCTTGAACTCACCCCAAATCATGAAAGGCTATTTAAACAATTCTGTTGTATTAAGACTGTATTAACAAAAACACTAGACTTGATTTGTATTGTGTTAAAGCTGTAAGAGACCTTATATCACATGAGCAAAAAGCCCATCCATGTATTTGTTTGGCCTTTTCAGCTTTTCCTAAGGATCCAGAGATTCATTTGAGTGGCCCTCTGGAGGCTGGGAAGCCGATCACAGTCAAGTGTTCGGTTGCTGATGTATACCCATTTGACAGGCTGGAGATAGACTTACTGAAAGGAGATCATCTCATGAAGAGTCAGGAATTTCTGGAGGATGCAGACAGGAAGTCCCTGGAAACCAAGAGTTTGGAAGTAACCTTTACTCCTGTCATTGAGGATATTGGAAAAGTTCTTGTTTGCCGAGCTAAATTACGTATTGATGAAATGGATTCTGTGCCCACAGAAAGGCAGGCTGTAAAAGAATTGCAAGTCTACAGTAAGTACTTGTGCGATGAGTTCCAGTCTTTGTGGGAATCCCACCTTGGTTGTGTATAGCAATAAACTTAGCAGAAAAGTAAAAACAAAACAAAACAAAACAAAACAAAACTTGTATATAGTTTGTATTCCATCTGTATTCATTCAGAACATAATGTTTACCAATAGTATAATTCAGTGAAAAGAACACTGGATTTGGACTGAGAAGGCTTGAGCTTAATTTCTGGCTCTATTAACTGTGTGAGTTTGGGTTACTTAATTTCTCTATTTCCCAGTGTATAAAAGGGGAATAGTAATACCACCTGATTGGGTAGTGGGAAATAGGCTCAAATGATAAAACACTTTAATATTGTTTTGTAAACTCTTATAGTATGCCTTGAACTATTGGTTGCACAGGTACAGAAACTTGACAAGGTGATCATTTATTCTCTGTGTGTATGTGTGTGTGTGTGTGTGTATGCATATGCACATACATACATATGTGCATTGGACAGGGGAAAAATGACGGAGTTTGATTGCCTCCAATCTCCCTGATACTGCCAGGGGATTTGTGGGAGTCTTGTAGTCCCAGCGTTGTGTAGGAGTGGGCTCACTGTGCTCTGTTCTAGACTAAAATGCTATGTTCTGCACTGGGCACCACATTTAAAGGGAGTATTGCCAGCTACGGCATGTTTAGCTGAAAGAGAATGAGCTGGGAAGGCTTTTAACAATATTTTGAGAAGAATAGTCAAGATAGAGGATATTTTCCTGAAGAGAATACAAAACCTGGCTGGAAAAGAGAGCTCTAATTAAGCATTTGAAAGACAGTTATATGAAAGAGTGATTTACCTTATTCTGTAACAGCACAGGGCTGAATTATGGCCAATATGTTTAAAATAGTATAGAGAGAAGATTTCAGCTCAATAGGGAGAAATGTGCTAATATGTAGAGCTGTCCAAAAATAAAATTGACTCTTTTGGAAAGCAGTGGGTTGATTCTCTCAGTAAATGTTGAAGCTGACTTGAATGGGCACTTGGCAAGAATGCTTAAATGGGACTCCTACCCTTAAGTGGAAGGTTAAGCCACATGGTTCTTCTTAATTTCTGAGTATCTATAACCATCTGAAAAATATGAGATGTCAATTAAACTTGATCAGTTTAGTCAGAAACTGGATAGATTATTTTGAATGATTCAGCAGTTCTTTATACTAATTTGGCAGAGTAATTTCATCAAATTGGTGGAAGCACATAAATACTGTCTAAGAGAAATACATTACCTCTGTTGCACTGGGATGATGCTTAGCAACTGCTAATATTATTTTTTGCCTTTTCAGTATCACCCAAGAATACAGTTATTTCTGTGAATCCATCCACAAAGTTGCAAGAAGGTAGCTCTGTGACCATGACTTGTTCCAGTGAGGGTCTACCACCTCCAGAGATTTTCTGGAGTAAGAAATTAGATAATGGGAATCTACAGCACCTTTCTGGGAATGCAACTCTCACCTTAATTGCTATGAGGATGGAAGATTCTGGAATTTATGTGTGTGAAGGAGTTAATTTGGTTGGGAAAAACAGAAAAGAGGTGGAATTAATTGTTCAAGGTGAGTAGAATGTGAAAAAGGAATGATAAAGGTGCTGTCAGTGGGATTTGAGCAATAGTCACACAGCTTCAATGCTGAAATTGCTTCCCTTAGTTTCACTGATGACCTATCTGATTGCCATATCCTTTAGCACAAATATATGTTTATCTTACTAGTACTTCTTGGAAGTCTTCCCTCCCAGAGTTTCCGTGGCTCTGCTTTTCTGATTCTTTTTCATCTCATATCACTTTTTCTCTGCTTCATTCCCTCACTTTCTCTCTTCCTCCTGCCCCTCGGATATTGGTATTTTCAAGTTTACACCCCTGGGTCCTCTTCTGTTCTCATGCTAGATTCCCAAGACTTGGACTACAATATGTTGATTACTCCCAAATTCATGTTCCAATTCCATGCTGTTAAATCCTGTCAGTTCTACCTCAAAATGCTCCCCAGAATATGACCTCTTCTTCACCCCACTTGCCATTGCCTTAGTTTATCATCTCTCACTTGGGCTCCTGCAAGATATTCTTACATAACAGCATTCGCTAAACACCAGGTATGTTTCTGGCACTTTCCATACGCCATCCTCAAGAAATAACTAAAAGTAAGTATTTTGTATTCATTTTACAGATGAGAGAGTGGAATCTCCCAGAGATTAATAATGACACCACCTATTGATTGTACACCTAATATTTCCCAGGAATTCTGTATTCTGCTTTATACATTTTATCTCATTAATCTTTACCACAACACTATTAAAAACCCAGGCTCAGCATAGTTCATACTTTTCCTGGGGCTAAATAGCTCTTTAGTTGCATTTACTATGATTTTAATGCAGGTTCATTTTAATGAAAACCCCGTTGCCTTTTTAATTTTATAGCTAATTGTCTTTATTATTTCTTTTTAAAAATATTTTTAATTGATAAATCATGATTGTATACATTTATAGATTACAATGTGATGTGTGGTATAGGTATACAATGTAGAATGATACTGGGTTCCTCCCTTTTGTTGCAAATGACAGAATTTCCTCTTTTGTTTTTTAAGGCTGAATAATATTTCACATATTTTATGGCTAATTATCTTTAAATAGTCTCCCTGCTAACATTCTGTCCCTAAATATAATCAATCTTATGCACTGCTCCCAGGGTTTATTACCTTAAACAAAAAGGTGCTCATTTTCTATAACTTCCGTCACATTTCTTAAAACTGTCACACAGAACTCTTTATGGTCTGGTCAGAAACTACCTTTGCAGCTTTGTTGATGACTCAGTGCCTCTGCTTATGCTGTTCCTTCTGCCTGAAATGGCCTTTCTTCTTCCTTCATCTGGCAAAATCTTAGCCATTCTCCAATACAAAGCTCATGTCAGCCTCCCAGTTCCAGACTGTGTCAGACCAAACTACATATTCTTCCTTCATGTACACTCAACACTCCTTATAGTCATGTATGCAATTCTGTTCAGTTCAACGCATATTAAGAGCCCTTGTCCAATAATCCAAGAATTGTACTTGGTACTGGGGGTACAGATGTGAAAAAGATATGACAACTTCCCTAGGGGAGCATACAAACTAGGAAGGAAGGACAGGCATATAAATAGGTAACTAAAATATTCCTTAGTAAGAGCCAAAATAGTATATCTTTTTAAATGTGTCTTTCCACTAAACTGTAAATTCCTGCTCTGGGCACGATGGCTCAAGCCTATAATCCCAGCACTTTGGGAGGCTTAGGTGGAAGGATTGCTTGATGCCAGGAGTCCAAGACCAGCCTCGGCAACATAGTGAGACCTCCTGTTTCTATTTAATTTTTTAAAAATTTGTAAACTCCCTAAAATCAGGAATTCTGTGTGTGTGTGTGTGTGTGTGTGTGTGTGAATGTTTGGATTCTTAGCACAGTACCTAACACATAATAAATGTTCAGTAAATGTTTGCTGAATTAATGAATAGATTATAAACATGGGCAGCATAGTCTTTTGTTTGTTTGTTTTAGGAAATGAGATCTTGCTATGTTGCCCAGGCTGAAGTCAAACTCCTGGGCTCAAGTGATCTTCCCACTCTAGCTGCCTGAGTAGCTGGGATTATAGGCACGTGCCACTACACCCAGCTCAACACAAATTTTTAAAATGTGAAAATATGGTATTTAAACTTGGATGATTAAAATAAAAAATCAAACTCACCATAAGTAGATTATCTCAGTTGGATGTTAGGTTAGCATTCTCAAGTGACCAGGAAAGATGTTATACTAATAAAAGTGTGTAAAGCTAGTCTTTCACCCTGGAATAATGCCACTCCATAATAAACTGTATCCTATTTCGATGTACAAAGGGCATGTATTTTGGGGCTGGGAAGGGTTGTTTTGCACTTTGCATCACATGGGATACTACTGGCCTAAAGTACTGAAAGTACTTTCAGAGAAACTTTCAGCTACCTAAAAGAGTTACTCCTCCAATGGTTCCAAGTTCACATGGCAATACATGTGGCCACTGTAAAGAATGACTTGAGAAATGTTCACAGACAGGCAGTGGATCTGTTTTTTAAAGTTCCTCATTCTCACACTAGCATATAAGAAATTCAGAAGCTCTGGTCGTTTTTGTGAATGAGCTCTCTTTCAAAATCTAATAGCATATCGGTTTATTGAGGTAATTTGAGGAGAATCTTCTTCAGAAAATACTAAGATGTCACAATTAGTCAAACCTATTGAGAAAAATAACTTATGGCACAGATGAGAACCATGCAAAATATAATATGTTTGGATTATTTATATATTAAGATTTCTTGCTTTTACCTCAAGCCTGTAATTTACAAGTAAGATTTCAGAGATTTTTATGGGGGGTCTCATCTGTTGCTTTAAGAGTTGCCCAAACACTCCCAGTTTTTTCAGGGAAACAGAGCCAAGATATGGTGTTCCCTTTCTCCCTAAATAGCAGTCATCCAAAAGAAGCCCATGCACCCAGCAGGGATAGCACTGATGGCCAAAGAGCATTCCTGGATATTTGAGTCTTAGGAGTTTGCCCTCACATCTCAGCTTTCAGACGCTGAATTAATTGTAAAGTATTTTTGTATTGCATCAGGCAAATTTTGGAGGTGACTTATGTATCATTTTAATTCTCAGATTTTGACTTTGATTTCAGGGTGATGCTATGTGACTTTCAATGGTATAACTGTATTATTGGAACAGAAGCTCTAAATGCTTGTCCACTGTGGGTATTATATCTAATTAGAAGACATTTTTTGTAGCTTTTTCCAGTACCTCTTTTAGATCATTTTATCTCCATATGAGGATGACTTGATTTAGTTGTTGTAGCAACTGAAAAGCTGGGATCTTGAATCAGACCCACCTGGCATCAAGTCCTAATTTTGCTACTTGCAAACTGGGCAAAGTTATTTAGCATTTCTGAGCCTAAATTTCCTCAAGAAGAAAAAGGAGGGGGAAAAGGAGGAAGAGAAAGAGCAGAAGCAGAAAGAGAAGGCAAAGAAGAAAGAATAGTACTATTGTCAAAATTGTTGTGAGGATTAAATGAGTATATATATATATATAGTAATTTCGATAGTGCTTGACACACAAGAACCACTTAAATTATTTAAGTGATTGTCCACTCTTACAGTGATTTGATAAACTACAGTTGAGCAGATACTCTGTTATTGCTGTGAAGAGATAGCAACCTCTCTTGACAAATTTTTATCTATTCAATTTGTTAAATGAATGAATCGACAAACTACCATGGTTTCATTCTTAAAAGATGTGGTCTCATTTCTGATGGTCCCAAGGTGGAAAAGAGTAATTTCTTCTTCGCATAGATATTAGCTGAAAGGAGATAAAGATATTAGCTGAAAGGAGATAAAGATCATATGTCAGAATGTGATGAAAGAAGAAAATAATCTTATGTTCTTTTCATCTTGTTTTCCACCTCTGTCCCAGAGAAACCATTTATTGTTGAGATCTCCCCTGGACCCCGGATTGCTGCTCGGATTGGGGACTCAGTCATGTTGACATGTAGTGTCATAGGCTGTGAGTCCCCATCATTCTCCTGGAGAACCCAGATAGACAGCCCTCTGAGCGGGAAGGTGAGGAGTGAGGGGACCAATTCCACGCTGACCCTGAGCCCTGTGAGTTTTGAGAACGAACACTCTTATCTGTGCACAGTGACTTGTGGACATAAGAAACTGGAAAAGGGAATCCAGGTGGAGCTCTACTGTAAGTGGTTTTCAATATTGTTTACTGTTTTTTTTTTTCAGTTCTATTGGAAGAAAAAGAATGCAAGTCTGTGCAGTGCAATGAGATCCTTATGTTTAGAAAAGGAATTTTAGCATTGTGAATTTTGTTCCTAAATCTGAATCAGAATGGTTTGATGCAACATAATTAGCCTAAATCTTAAGTATATATTACATATGTACACAGCACCCACAGTCCTTGGTTTATGCCTTGTCAGTACTCTCTCATCATGCACTTGAACACACTCCATGCTGGAGGTGAGTGCAATGGGGTCAGTGCCCATTCAGAGGACTGGGTGGAGGTGACTACTGTTCAGCTACTCCAGTTGGGAATGAGTAGTTTTAAACTGTTTTAAGGCACTGTTTTAAAGGCACATTTGAAGAGCTGTCTGCAGGATGGGAAAAAAATAAGGGAATAGGAAGCAGAAGGAAGCCAAAATTAAAGATAAGAAATTAGATTGGAGATGGGGATGGTCAGTGGCAGTGGCTCAGGTGAAAAGCAGAATCAGGAAGCAGCGCTAGATCTTAATGTTGATTTATGCCACCTACATATACTACACTTTCTCTCTTAATAAACATTAAAAAAAATAAATAAACATTCTTTGCAACCTCAAATCTCTATGAACTTGACATTGCTGGAGTTCCTCAGTCCATATTGAATGAAGAACAAAATATGCAAAGTGACCATAAAGTTATTTTTTTCTGAGGGGGTCACTCTGCCTTGTTTTATTCAGTAGAACTCAAGAGAACATATTGTAGAGATTTTCTACCAGAAACCCTGCCCAAACTTGTGTTACCCTTCAGGATTTTGTTCAGAATGAGTTATAGTATGCCTGTAAAGGGATTTGGGTCTCTCCAAAGAAAGATGAATTTTATTTGCATTGTCATATTACCCAGAGTCCATGATCTGCTGAGATAGGCACATTCCCAGCAGAAATGAGAACCAGCAGTGTAGTCTTATTGCAACATAGAAATATTTGAGCATGTATCACTTTAACAACATTTTGGTTAAGGAAAAAAAATGTTTAAGCACTATTCTTGCCCTTGATAGCTATTTTAGTCTCATTTTATTGATTTGTACTGTATTATAAAGAATACAGTTAAGGCAGTTCTTTTCTTAATTACAAGTATTATCTGAGAAATATTTAAAACTTGCTGCCTAAATTTGGTCATTAAAATTTAAACTAAGTTGAGAGCTTCCTTGTTTGTCTTATTTGATACTGAGAGGCTGCACAGCTCTGTAAAACCAAAGCTGGGCTCTGAGGTCAGAGAAATATGGATTTGCAGCCCGTCTCAGTGACTTACTAGGTATAATGTGTGAAGAAAGTCTCTTAGCCTCTATATGTTTCAGTATTCCTGGCTGTAAAATAAGTAATACCCATTTTACATAGCTGCTTTGAAGACTGAGATAATGTATATTAGGGGATTAGTTTACAGTAAGTATTCAACATAACATAGCAAGTTTTAAAACGTGAAATATATACTTACTAAATAAGGTGGTGGAAACTGATGTGTACTTAGAAAAGATCAAGCCATGGCACACAGCAAGATTGCATATCAAGAAGAAAAAAAAATGAAAATTTGTTACTCAATGACTGGATATACTAAGTAGTTTTTGTTTCTAACATTATTCATATATAATATCATAAATATGTCATTTATAAATACTGTCATTACTTATATATTGACAGTCATTCTATCCCAGTTGACTTAAAGCTGTCATTTTTAGGCCTTTACATTTAATAAAGCTTAGCTCAATTTTTCCTTGAATATCAAGAATAAAAATCGTTTTTGCTTGCGATTTGCAGCATTCCCTAGAGATCCAGAAATCGAGATGAGTGGTGACCTCGTGAATGGGAGCTCTGTCACTGTAAGCTGCAAGGTTCCTAGTGTGTACCCCCTTGACCGGTTGGAGATTGAATTACTTAAGGGGGAGACTATTCTGAAGAATATAGAGTTTTTGGAGGATACGGATATGAAATCTCTAGAGAACAAAAGTTTGGAAATGACCTTCATCCCTACTATTGAAGATACTGGAAAAGCTCTTGTTTGTCAGGCTAAGTTACATATTGATGACATGGAATTCGAACCCAAACAAAGGCAGAGTACACAAACACTTTATGTCAATGGTAAGTACATATGTGAGGTATCTACAGTTTAATACCTGTCTCTTTATTGTGTTTGCCAGGCAATAGTTAACATAAGGTTAATCGTTAAAACCTCTGTGGAGAAAAAACATTACTGAAAAGAAATTTCAAAACAATGATGATTGTAACAAATCACCCTCCCTAAACTTAAAATAGTAACTATTTACTGGCTTATGATGCTTTGAGTAGGCAATTTAGGAAGGGGCCAGCTAGGCAGTTATTCTGTTCAATATGGTATTGGCTGAGCTCACTCGTGCATTATCAGTAAGGTTAGCAGGGCTGGCTGGTCTCAGATGACTTCACCCACATGTCTGGAGCCATATCTGGGATGACTTGGCCTCTCTTTCTTTATGTGGTGTCACCCTGAGGAACAGTAGCCTAGATTTACTCGCCAGAGCTCAGTGTTTCAAGAAGGTGTAAATGAAAGCAGCCTCTTGAAGGCCTGGGTTTGGAAGTCCTACAGTGTTACTTCTTCTTCCACCTTCTATTGGTCAAAGTGAGTCATGAGGCCAGCCTAGAGATTCAAGGGTGGAAAAATAGACCACATATTTTCACAGAAGGAGATTCAAATAATTCATAGTCATGTTGACTCTACCATAAATGGCAGTACACACTATCATTGACCCTTGTCATTCTTTGGTTGCAAGGAAATGTATGCTGAACTTACTTCCATTAGAAAACACCATGACGTGTCCACGTTCTACTCTATCATTTGGTATCAGCTAAAGTAAATGAGGACCAAAACCTCTTGTGGTAAATTGTCAAGGTTTATAAACTGTTTGAGTCTGCTGAATCCATAGCCCAGTTTTGCAACATTATTAAAACTCTTTGGAACTCAGGGCATAACAGGTCAAGCTAACAAGCGTCTCTGCCTTTTCAGTTGCCCCCAGAGATACAACCGTCTTGGTCAGCCCTTCCTCCATCCTGGAGGAAGGCAGTTCTGTGAATATGACATGCTTGAGCCAAGGCTTTCCTGCTCCGAAAATCCTGTGGAGCAGGCAGCTCCCTAACGGGGAGCTACAACCTCTTTCTGAGAATGCAACTCTCACCTTAATTTCTACAAAAATGGAAGATTCTGGGGTTTATTTATGTGAAGGAATTAACCAGGCTGGAAGAAGCAGAAAGGAAGTAGAATTAATTATCCAAGGTGAGCAGAGTGTGAGTAATGAGTTATCCTTGCTAGTAATGTTTTTGGTTATGTTACTGATTATGAGTAAAGTCTTCTTTGAAAACAAAATTTTTATTATAAAAGTGTGTTGAGGGTTTTGAAGAGTTTATGATGTTTCCAACGTATGGAGAAATCTCCCGAAATTGTCCTTTCTCATGAATTGTTACAAGTTTCTTATCCTGAGATTCTTTTAAATTCAAGTGAAATGCAAGCCTTCAGGACCTGTGTCAGAAGTTCCAGTTACACTTATGAGGCAATGGTTATGGTATTGAAATAAGAATAGGAAGAAGAATATCTGCATTTGGAATTATGTAGAATTAAAGCCACCATATCTGGCTGAATTGAACTCTGAGTGGCAATCTCACAAGACGGCCAGTAGTATTTGTTTAGAAGCCTAAGCTGGCACTTAAGTCTTTTGCAAATTCTGAGATTATGAGTAGCTGTGACTCTGTCCTCTGGTACATCAGCCTGAGAGCATGGAACCACTAAAGTAGATTAAGTCAACAGATCTAGGCCTCTTCTCTTTAGGATGGAGACCCAAGATTGAGAACAATTCCTAGTTCGCAGGTTGAAGCCATACGGGGTTATGAGCAAAATCATCAAGTGATCAATGTGGATTTCCTCCATCCCGTCCCTTTTGGGTATCAGGGTTCTTTTCTTTGCCAGGGCTGTCATTTCCTCTCTTACCTGTTGGCATTATTCCCACTAAGATATTAGTGACTTTCTTGTTATCTCAACTCAATAAGATTTGTATTTTAGAAGAAGAATATTGGAAAGGCAATACACATCCTTAAAAAACAGACAAACAAACAAACAAAAAAACCTTTTGGATGGTTGTCATGACCTTGGATGGGGAAAGAATTTCAAATCAACTTACAAAATAGAAGACCTTAATAGGGATTAAAAATTGGTGATATGGTACCTGCCTCCAGCGGTTGTTGCATTAATAGAGATGTTATATGTCAAGTACTTAGCTCAGTGCTTGGAACTTAATAAATGGCGGTAGTATTAAGGATAGTGAAAAAGCCACATCTGTACAGCTTAACTTCTTGATTGAAGGATCCAACTCAAAACTCAGAAACCTGTAAAGGCCTTTGTACTTCAAGGAAATTTTTGCAAAACAGTATTACAAAAAATTAAGTTTCTATTTCACATCTGAATTCTATAGCTCTTTATTAAACACTGTATTTGTCAATTTTCACACTGCTATAAAGATATTACTTGAGATTGGTAATTTATAAAAGAGGTTTAATACAGTTCCACATGGCTGGGAAGACCTCACAAAATGTGCAATCATGGCAGAGGAGAAAGGGAAGCAAGGCACACCTTAACGTGATGGCAGGCAAGAGAGAGTGAGGAAGTGCCACACTTTGAAACCAAAAGTTCTCATAAAAACTCATTCACTATCATGAGAACAGCATGGGGGAAACAGCCCCCATGATCCAGTCACCTCTCACCAGGTTCCTCCCTCAAAACCTGAGGATTACAATTCAAGTTGAGACCTGGATGGGGACACAGAGCCAAACCATATCAAACACCTATTCTTTGTGCTAGGCTGGGTAAATAATTATATTAAGGAACATGAAAGAAGCATAAGCCATGTATTATCTTAGTTAAAACATGATCATTTCCAACAATCCAGCAATGCTTGACTTCTTTACTTGCCCTTCTTAACATTTAATGCAAACACTAAACACAAATAGCTCCATGGAAGCTGTTGTTGATGTCACTAACTTAATATGGAATTGGTTTATATTTCACTCAATCAGAGATGCCTTTTAAATTCTCTTTACAGTTACTCCAAAAGACATAAAACTTACAGCTTTTCCTTCTGAGAGTGTCAAAGAAGGAGACACTGTCATCATCTCTTGTACATGTGGAAATGTTCCAGAAACATGGATAATCCTGAAGAAAAAAGCAGAGACAGGAGACACAGTACTAAAATCTATAGATGGCGCCTATACCATCCGAAAGGCCCAGTTGAAGGATGCGGGAGTATATGAATGTGAATCTAAAAACAAAGTTGGCTCACAATTAAGAAGTTTAACACTTGATGTTCAAGGTGAGTTTGTTTTGAGTTTTTGTTTTTGTTTTCTTGGTAATAGTTCAGAGGTTCCAAGGATTACTAAGAGTTTCCAATATTTGATGAATGAGTTGGCAAAATGGAGCTGTGGTTTATTTCTTAATGGTTCTTGGAGAAATCAAGCACAGCTGCTTTATCCTATAAAGTTTAGCCAGGAAGTTGACATTAATCATTTGTGACTGAGGAATTCCTGCTTGCCTTTTTCAGTTTACAATTTATCATTTATCTCTGAGGTCTTGCAGTTGCTAAATGTTTAACCATATTTTCAAACCTTTTCCCTGGAGGTTATAAGGAAACTAAAGGAGTAGGATTGGCACATTGAAAAAGAAGGGTTCTATCCAGACCCTATTCCTTTCTACCAGAAGGAAACACTATTTTCTGAACATGGAGTAACTGCAATTTTCTGGATTGACTCTTTTCAGGATAATGATTGGGAATAGTAAACTTGATCCTGAACAACATAAAAAAATCTCTAGACTATCGAAAAGCCTCATTAAAATTCCAACCCACTTGCCATCCTACTCTATTCTGGTGGACAGAGAAAGAGAGGAGCAGTATCCTCATTGGAGAAACTTCAGGGGCCCCTTAATCTCCTAAGCCCTCTTGTGAATGCACAGTAGGTAGGATCTGCTGATCTTACTGGTGTAAGCAAAATACATCAGCCTTGGCTGATCAGTATCACACCCCTTGCACACCAATTAGCTGCTATTGTGTAATGGAGGCCATACTTGGCGGTGGAGTGCAAACAGGACTGCAAACAAATGCCAAGTCTTAAGAGGTCTGGCACTTGGCTGTTGGAGTGAGCAATCACTTGTCAATGCAGAGAAAATTTGAATCTACATCAGAAACAGGTAAAATTTTTGTTCGTCTACCCAAATTTCTCAAAATGGCAAGCCTTACCGTATGTATGTTTTCCATCTTCACAGTACCTCCTCAAAACATGACAATAGCTATATAGTTACACATCCATCTAGAAATGTTAAAGGGGAAAACATCATGATTATATATAAAACTTCTAGTCATCCACCTGCAGTGATTATCCTGAAAAGAGTTGATCTAGCCAATGAAGTTACTATGTGTTCAAAGAAGGGAACATTTACTTTGTATCGTGTCACTCAAAATGGTTCAGGCGTATGTGTAATCAGTGCTTCCAACGAGGTTGGGGATGATTCTGGACAGATTGCAATCTCAGTTATGAGTAAGTTGAATTTATTCATCCCTATTTACTTTAATCCTTCATGCCTCTGGGCCACCTTTAATTAAGCCTAGCCCTGGGAAATTGGTCCCCTAACATTTCTGTAATTCTTTTGTTAATTAATTGTGGTCTTTTAAAGACACATCAAACCTGCTTCTCTACTTTTTAATTCTGTCTCACACACATTGCTTTATTTTCTAATTGCTTTTATCAAATTAGCCACTTACACAATTGCTACTTTTTACTCATTATTTAAATGAACAATCAAAGAATATTAAGTACTCAGCTAGAAACTCATGCCCCCAAACTGAATATAGTTTAAACTAGCTAAATTTTAATGAAGACCAAAAAATGGACATTTTTCTGGGTATTTTGAACTAGATTTCTTTTGCATTTGGCTGGATTTTTTATTTGTTTCATTTTGTCTTAGCTTGAACGTATTCCATTAATAGAAATCATCAGGATTTTTTAAAGATATTCAGTGTTTATACAACAAATAGAAAATTGTATTTGAAGGTTGCCCTGGCAACTACCTTGGCAGCAAATTTGTATTTTTCTGCCGATGCCTGCGGGGAAGACTGAAAGGCAAAAGATAATATATATTACATTGAAAAGAAGGAAAGAAAAGAAATAGAAATAGTATTTCTGTTTCTCAGCATGTCATCAATATTGATGCCTATCCATAATCATGTTGATGGACATCCCATTCAAATATTACCCTTATACTTTGACTAGCTCAGCTCTAGCAAGGGAAAGTAAAAAAGTGAGGCAATTATCATTATGCTTAGGGTGAACTGTTTTTCTTCAATAATTTGAAAAAATGACTTCACGTCATCTGATGCTCGTGATTCTTTTTACTTGGTTGACCTCTAGTGATTAGAAAGCTCTGGAAAGAATGTAGTAATCACCAAAGTCAGATCTCTAGTTTCTGCCAGGACTGAGACAATGTATATGCCACTTGGTGAAACTTAATACTTGTGTGGTCACATGATGCTGTGCAAAGTATACACAGAAGTGAGTCTTCAGCAAATGACACACTATCTTCTTCAGATGTTCTTATAAAGTTAAGATGTTAAGCGGTATAGCAGCTGTCAGATGATTTTTTAGCAGATTAGAAAGAATACTAATTTTAAAATTTTTGTATGCTGTTACCTACTGTACTCCATTTACAACTAAATGGCAAAAGCAAAATGTAGAGAGAAAAAAATGTTATTAGTGTTTAAAAAATGGTTTTTTTTGGTGCCAACTAGGCCAAGCAGTGAGTCAGGTGCTGGCTGTTCAGTGATGGACTAAAAAGAAAATAGATATACATGTCTTGATGTAATTTATAGCTTAGGGGAGGAAACTAAACTTAATAAGTAATTATATGGATAAATGTTTAATTAAAAGCTGTAATAAGGGTTTTGAAGGGAAAACGAGTGGGTTTTGAGAATATATTGAGGTTCTTAATTTAGAATGAGGGAGATGTAGATCGGAGAATGCTTCTAAGAAACATTTAAGCTGTAACGTAATACTGTCCAAAGAACTCCAGTTTATCGAAAGATGATATAAATGCTGAAGAGGAAAAACATATTAATATGCCCTATTTCTGACATAAAAACATAGAAACTTCTATATATCTCTGAAAAAGCCATTGGCAAGATTTTTTTTTCTCTTACAATCTTATTTGTGGCATTTAGCTATAATGGTCCCACTCTGAATATTATAAGGATTTTCTTAGAGAACTGGTTAGTCATTTCAATTCATGGTCATCAGAGTCCCAGTTCTTTAGTAGATATTTTTATTTCCCAAAGCAAGTGCCTCTCTCCAATTCCTGTTCTTGTTAAAAGAGCCCTAAAGACGTGTACCCTCCCTTCCATTTTACAATTGAACCTGAATCTATTTGAATCCAAGTTTGTGGAAGCCAACAACTATCATCTTTAGATCCATCATGACCGTAGCAACCACCAACTGATTATTTGGATAATTCAGAGAAACATGCATCTTGGTTCCTGATGGTCCTTATCACTGCTTTGATTCCCTTCTCTTTGGAGAACTAGTTGTACTGTTATAATAAAACATGTAACTGTTGTTATTAAATGCTATCTTTTTGTACTAGACATTAATTGCATCCATTTTGTTATTTTCCAGGAAGAGAAAACAACAAAGACTATTTTTCTCCTGAGCTTCTCGTGCTCTATTTTGCATCGTCCTTAATAATACCTGCCATTGGAATGATAATTTACTTTGCAAGAAAAGCCAACATGAAGGGTTCATATAGTCTTGTAGAAGCACAGAAATCAAAAGTGTAGCTAATGCTTGATATGTTCAACTGGAGACACTATTTATCTGTGTAAGTCCTTGATACTGCTCATCATTCCATGAGAAAAACAGTGAGCTGAGAGGCAGACTTCCCTGAATGTATTGAACTTGGAAAGAAATGCCCATCTATGTCCCTTGCTGTGAACAAGAAGTCAAAGTAAAACTTGCTGCCTGAAAAACAGTAACTGCCATCAAGATGAGAGAACTGGAGGAGTTCCTTGATCTGTATATACAATAACATAATTTGTATATATGTAAAATAAAATTATGCCATAGCAAGATTGCTTAAAATAGCAATGCTCTATATTTAGATTGTTAAAATAACTAGTATTGCTTGGACTATTATAATTTAATGCATATTGGGAAAATTTCACATTAATATTTGCTGACAGCTGACCTTTGTCATCTTCTATTTTATTCCCTTTAACAAAATTTTATTCCTATAAAGTTTATTGACAATAATTTCAGGTTTTGTAAAGATGCCGGGTTTTATATTTTTATAGACAAATAATAAGCCAAGAGAGCACTGGGTTGACTTTCAGGTACTAAATACCTCAACCTATGGTATAATGGTTGGCTGGGTTTCTCTGTATAGTACTGGCATGGTACGAAGCTGTTTCACGAAGTCTGTTCATCAGACTCCTGTGCAACTTTCCCAGTGTGGCCTAAAAATGCAACTTCTTCTTATTTTCTTTTGTGAATGTTTAGGTTTTTTTGTATAGTAAAGTGATAATTTCTGGAATTGGAATGGTTGTATGTTTATTTATTATAAACTGCCTCCTTTAGTCACATTGTAGCTCTTTCTGAAATGCCAAGTTATAAGAGTAAAATACTCAAACTATGGAAATAATACAGATACTCAAAATATGACCCTCAGACTACTATTATTAAAATTACTGTAGGAACTTGATAAAAATGTAGATTTCTTGGTGCCAGACTAAGATACTGAATAGAAATGTCTAGTTTTTGGTCCTTGGAATCTGCAATTTTTTAATTTAGAAAAATATACACGAAAAGATTTAATGCAGATGAACATGCACATGTTAATGGGCAACAAATGAACACCTGTGTACAGAACATTAAGAGCAAGAGATAGTATAACTATTCTTCAGAGCCTTTTCTATACCACATAATGATGGCAACACTCTTCCCTCACTGAGCAGTAACCCATAAATATCGTGAATCATACATTGATCATTTCCATGCTTCCTTTGGAGTTTTTTTTTTTTTTTTTTTTTTTTTTTTGAGACAGAGTCTCGCTCTGTAGCCCAGGCTGGAGTGCAGTGGCGCCATCTCTCATCTCGGCTCGCTGCAAGCTCCGCCTCCCAGGTTCATGCCATTCTCCTGCCTCAGTCTCCCGAGTAGCTGGGACTACAGGCGCCCGCCACCACGCCCGGCTAATTTTTTTGTATTTTTAGTAGAGACGGGGTTTCACTGTGTTAGCCAGGATGGTCTCGATCTCCTGACCTCGTGATCCGCCCCGCCTCGGCCTCCCAAAGTGCTGGAATTACAGGTGTGAGCTACCGTGCCTCGCCCCTTTGGAGGTTTTATACCAGTCTATGTATCCCTAAGTAGTACATTGCTTAGTTTTGCCAGATTTTGCATTTTATATAAATACAATCCAATTATACATTTGCCTTGTAACTATTCTTTCACTCAAAGTTATGTTTTTCATAATACATTTGTGTAGTTATAGGTCATTCATTTTTCTCCACTTGGAATGGATTTTTTTTAACTTTTAAGTTACGGGGTACAAGTTTAAGTTTGTTACATGGGTAAACTTGTGTCATGGGGGTCTGTGTTGTACAGATTATTTTATTACCCAGGTATGAACCCTAGTACCCATTAGCTGATTTTCTTGATCCTCTCCTTCTTCCCACCCTCCTTCCTCCAAAAGGCTCCAGTGTGTGTGTTCCCCTGTATGTGTCCATGTGTTTTCATCATTTAGCTCCCACTCATGAGTGAGAACATGTGGCATTTGGTTTTCTGTGTTAGTTGGCTAAGGATAATGGCCTCCAGCTTCATCCATGTCTCTGCAAAGAACATGATCTCATTCTTTTTTATGGCTGTATAGTTGGAATGGATTTTTTTCATACAATGCAGGGTGGGCATGAAACAAATGTCCCTATACCATTTATTGAAAAGCTCATTATATATATGAATATATATATTTATATTCACAAATTAATATATATTTCTTTTTATAAATGTCTCCTGATTATTCTAGTTTTTGAACTTCCATATAAATTTTAAAGTCATTTTGTTGAGATATAGAAGAAAAAATTAGGATTTTTAACTCAAATTGTATTGAATATATAGATCACTTTGAATAGAATTGGTATTTTTAAAGCATTGGGTCTTCTAATCCATGAACAAAGTAGAGTTATTATTTTTAGATTATCTTTGATGTCTTACAGAAATTTTTTTTAATTTCATAATTGCCTTATTGCTTTTAAAAATTTATTTCTATGGAGTTTGGATTTTTATACTATTATTCACGGTATCTTTAAAATTATATTTATTTGAGGTATAACTTTCATACAATAAAATTCATTAACTACCACCACAATCAAGAAATGCAACTTTTTAAAATCACTTTAAGATTTCCATCAGGCTCCATTGCAGTGAATCTCCCCACCCACCACCTCCTCTGGCCCTTGGCAAAAATCAATCTGTTTTCTGTCACTATACTCTTGCCTATACTAGAATTTTATATAAATGAGATTGTACAGTATATAGTCTTTTATGTCTGTCTTCCTTCACTTAGCTTGACTCTCCTGAGGTTTATTTATGTCATGATGTATATCAACGGTTTGTTATTTTTTATTGTTAGAGCATACCACTGAATGCTTATGGTAAAGCTTATTTATCTAGTCATCAGTAGACAATTGGGTTGTTTATGATTTTTGGCTATTGTTAATAAGTCTGGCATAAATATTTAAATACAGATATTTATGTGGATATGTGGACATATATGGAGAGAGGGCGAGAAAGAAAGAGAGAGACCTAGGATTTGGTCCCAGTTACTCTACATCTACATAAACACTTGGCATTTGTATTTTAAGTTTTTGCCATTCTAGTGTTGGGTCATGATATCTTACTGTAGTTTTAATTTCCCAATGACTAATTAGATTGAGCATCTTTTCATGTATTTATCTTTTTTATATATCTTATTTGGGTAAGCATCTATTAAAAACTATCACCCAAATTTTTATCAGGTTGTTTGTCTTCTTATTGAATTCTAAGAGTTCTCATATATTCTGAATAGAAATTCTTTATCAAATATACATTTAGCAAATGTTTTCTTTCAGTAATTGCAGTGGCTTGCATTTTCATTTTTTTTTTAACAGTGGCTTTGCCTATCCCAAGGCAACAAAGATTTTCTCATTCATTTTTTTCTAGAGGCATCATACTTTTACTTTTACATTTATGTCTATGACCCAATCCAAATTAATTTTGTGTATGATGTGAGGCCATGGTGAAAGTCATTTTGCATATGTGTATTCAACCATTATAGCACAATTTGTCGAAAGGACTTTTTCTCTCATGAGTTACCTTGACATTTTTGCAAAGAATCGATTGGCCATATTTATGTGGGGCTATTTTTTTTTTTTAATTGAGATGGAGTCTTGCTCTGTCACCAGGCTGGAGTGCAGTGGCATGATCTGGAGTGCAGTGGCATGATCTTGGCTCACTGCAACCTCTGCCTCCCGGGTTCAAGCAATTCTCCTGCCTTAGCCTCCTGAGTAGCTGGGACTACAGGCGCGTGTGTGTGCGGCTGTTTCTGAACTTTCTTTGGTGTTCCATAGATTGATATATCTCTTCATACGCAATATGACACTATCATGACTACCGTAGTGTTATTATAAGCCTTGAAATCAGATAGTGTGAGATCTCCAATTTTAAACTTCTTCAAACAGTTTTGGCTAGATTAGATCCTTTGCCTTTCCATATGAATTTTAGAATCTGCTTGTCAACTTCTGTAAAAAACCCTGCAAGTATTTTGATTAGGATTCATTGAATCTATACGTTAATTTTGGAAGAATTATCATCTTAAAAATATTGAGTCTTCCAACACATATATGTATAATTTCATCTCCTTAGGTCTTCTTTAGTTTTTTCACCAATGTTTTATTGTTTTCAGTGTGCAAGTCTTATACGTTCTTGGCTAAATTTATCTTTAAGTATATCATGGTTTTTGATGTGGTTATAAATGATATTAGTTTTTAAATTTCAATTTCCAGTTGTTTGTTCCTAATATATGAATATACAATCAATTTTGTATACTGATTGGGTAGTCTTCAACCTTGCTAAACTCTCTACTTCAGTTCTAGTAGCTTTTTTTGTAGATTCTTTAAGATTTTCTAATAGACGATCATATCTTCTGAGAATATAGACAGTTTTACTTCTTTCTTTTCAACTTATACTCTGTTACCTTTATTTATTGCACTGGATAGAACTTCCAGTAATATGTTGAATAAAGGTAGATAAAACAGATATTTGTGCTTTAGTCCTAATCTTAGGAAAAAAGGCATTAGGTCATTTACATGTATGATGTAAATGTTATGATGTAAAACGTATTTTAACTATGATGTTAACTGTGAATTATCTTAGATGGTATATCAGGTTGAAAATTCCCTTCTATTCTTTGTTGTTGAGAGATTTTTATAATAAATAGATATTGAATTTTGTCAAATACTTTGTATACATCTGTTGAGATGATCATGTGGTTTTTCTTGTTTCTTTTTGTATCTGTTAATATAGAAAACGGCATTAACTGTTAAATATTGAATGAACTTTTTTTCCTTACTGAGATTATCTCATTTGGTTGGGCCTGTGTTAATGAAGAAAATTGATCTGCAGTTTTTTTTTCTTGTAATATCTCTTGTCTAGTTTTGGTATAAATAATGCTAGCCTCATAGAATGAGTTGGAAAATATTTCCTCCTATTTCATTTTTAGGGACAGTTTCTGTAAAATTGGCCTTATTGCTTCCTTAAACATTTAATAGGATTCACCAGTGAAGCCATCTGGGCCTGGAATATTCTTCCTGGGAAAGATATTAGCTATAAATTCAATTTTTTGGCTAGGCGCGGTGGCTTACGCCCGCAATCCCAGCACTTTGGGAGGCTGAGGTGGCCAGATCACGATGTCAAGAGATCAAGACCATCCTGGCTAACGTGGTGAAACCTCATCTCTACTAAAAAAATTAGCCAGGCGTGGTGGCAGGTGCCTGCAGTCCCAGCTACTCGGGAGGCTGAGGCAGGAGCATGGCGTGAATCCAGGAGGCGGAGCTTGCAGTGAGCCAAGATTGTGCCACTGCACTCCAGCCTGGGCAACAGAGCAAGATTCCGTCTCAAAAAAAAAAAAAATTTAAAAATTTTTTCACTTGACCACTGACTATTTCAGCTTCCTATTCTTGTTGAGCAAGTTGTGGTAGTTGGTGTCTTTCAGGAAATTTATCCATTTCATTTCAGTTGGGTTTACTGCCATTAAGTTGTTTATAACATAAAACATTATTATGCCTTTAATAACTGAAAGATCTTTACAAAGCATTTTGATCTAAAGGAAAGAGGGAACACATCCCATTAAAAATCTGTGATATACAGCTAAAGCAATGCTTAGAGAGTAATATATAGCACTAAAGGTCTACATTGTAAACAAGGTCTCAAATCAATGATCTGTAGTTCTATATAGGAAACTAGAGAAAGGAGATAAAATAAAACTCAAAGTAATCAGGAAAAGGAAAATTTAAAGATAACATTAAAAATAATAAACAGGCAAACAGTAGTGATTCAATAAAACCCAAAACTGGTTATTTGAGAAAAATAGCAAAATTCATAAACCTCTAGCCAGACTAATATTGGGAATGAGGGAGAACATATCACTCCAGATCATATAGACATTTGAAGGAAAATAAGAAAATTATAAACAAGTTTATGCTAATAAATTTGACAACAATGGACAGATTTATTGAAAGAAACAAATTATCAAGGCTCGTTGAAATGGAATAGACAATGTGAATAGCTCTATATCTAATAAAGAAGTTAAATGTGTAGTCTCAAAAGAAAACCCCAGGCCCAGATGACTTCATTGGTGAATTCTACCAAACATTTAAAGAAGAAATATTGCCAGTCTTACATAAATTCTTCCTGAAAATGGAAAACGAGGGCTTTTTTTGATATCAGGACTTCAACTGATTAAATGAAGCCCACCTACAAACTAATCTGGAGTAACAAAAGGCAACAGATCAGTGGTTGCTTTGGGGCAGGATGGGAGGTAGGGAGGGATAAATTGCAAAAGAGCACAAAGAAAATGTTTGAATGATGAAATTTTGGGTTCTCTTTTTGTTCTGTTGCTTGATCTGGGTGGCGGAATTTTTAATAAAAATTTACATTTCATAGAGCAAATTCTTGAAAATCAAGGGCCTAGACGAATGGGAGGAATAGAGTGTATGCATTGGAAAGAGAGCAAAGAGAGAAGCAAATTACCTTGCCTACCTCCGTCCCACTTTTCATCTATCCTGGGTAATGAGAAGGAGAGTTATGTGATAAGACTTTATAGGAGACAGTATAACTTGTGTTCAAAGGGATAACATGGCATAGAGAGGCCTCAGATAAAGGAGGGATTTCAACACAGAGAGAATGGCAAACACGAGGAAGACTCCTGGAAGCTGAGCCAAGGCATTCAGAGAGACCATACTTGCCTTTCACTAGAAACCAACACATCTTTGCAGGGAAGCCAAGTCAGCTGTCCTCATCACTGCCTAGAGATGGATTTCTAGTAAACAGCTGCCTATAAACCCTTTTCATTTTCGAGTAAGATGCTGTACATGACCTGAAGTTTTGCTGAGCCCTAGCCCTTGTCAATAACCCAGGGCCCTATAAAGTCCCCTTAAGGACAGGGTTAGATTCTTTATTCTTGCTGATTTTGGTTAGGAGGGGCTTTAGGCTGGGAGCAGTGGCTCACACCTGTAATCTCAGCACTTTAGGAGGCCAAGGCAGGCAGATCACTTGAGCCCAGGAGTTCGAGACCAGCCTGGGCAACATGACGAAACCCCATGTCTACCAAAAAGTACCAAAAAATTAGCAAGGAGTGATGGCTCATACCTGTAGTCGCAGCTACCCAAGGGGCTGAGGTGGGAGAACCACATGAGCCCAGGAAGTCGAGGCTGTGGTAAGCTGTGATCACACCACTGCACTTCAGCCTGGGTGACAGAGTGAGACCCTGTCTAGAAAGAAAGAAAAAGGAAAGAAAGAAAGAAGGAAAGAAAGAAAGAAAGAAAGAAAGAAAGGGAAAGAAAGGAGGAAAGAAAGAAAGAAAGGAGGAAAGAAAGAAGGAAAGAAAGAGAAAGAAGGAAAGAAAGAGAAAGAAAGAGGAAGGAAGGAAGGAAGGGAGGGAGGGAGGGAAAGAAAGAAAGCAAGCCTTTAAAGGGATGTAGCAGAAATGAGACGGGTAAAGAAAGACAGGCAAGTCTTAGACCTGGATGGTAGCTGACAACTTTGGGGAAGAAGAAAACTTTTTTCCCTGACTCTCCTGGTCTCTGAAGTGGGAGTGATTGCTGTTGGATGCAATCACCTTCTCTGGCTGACTGCCATTAAAGTGAAGCATAGAAGATACCTGCCAGGGCTTTCCCTCTGCAGCAGATATCCTTGATATTGTCTATAAATCTGAATATGAAACTATCTCATTTATTTGTCCAATATTCTACTGGAAAGGAGTAAATTGTTGATTTCTGTGGAGATACACAAGCACTTTCATAATATTATATCAGTAAACTTTTAGTAACGTCATAGGTTTCGTTGTCTGGTTTTCTTAGAAATGGATTCAAATCTCACTATAGACTTTTGATAGTATTGGTTCTCAGCTGCTAGAATATTTTCTGAATTTATGGGAAACTTGCAATCTCTTATTCTGATTTTGTGGTAGTCAAACCATGACTAAATAACAGGTTGGAAAAATTCATGGCAGTCTACATCATGTAACCATCACCATCACCTTTTCTGCTCTGGATGAATGATGTAGGGAAATTATCAGATAGAAATCAAGATTGCTTACAAATATAGAAAAGTCTATACAGGCTCACAAACATTTCTTGAGGAAATGCGTGTTCAAATAATGATCTAACACAGAAATTTTTAGAAGTCTGATTCCCATATCGAATCCTCAGAAATGCCTCTTTTGTTCTGCTAATTGCAGATTTGGGGAATATGCTAGTACCAATCAAAGTGACCACTAAAATTACTGGGGAAGGCAAAAACTGGGGTCAATCATCTTATATATTAAGGAGCTTCAGTTTTCTTTTGGGTAAAATTAAGAGTTTTGGCCAGATAAACTTTAAGATCCCTTCCAATGGGTAACTTTTCCCCCCCACTTTATTTTAGATAAAGTTTTCTTACATTTAGCCAAACAGAGGCCTAGGGAATCTTTTTGGTATCCTTTGCTTAATCAACTTCAATGGAGTCTTGAGGAGAAAAATAAAATATTTAAACTAATCCTAACACTAACAAGTAATTTCTGCTATGGATTCATAATGGCCAGGCTTCCCTGCAGAGAGAAAAGGAACATTTGTAATGCTCTTGGGAAAAACTTTTGTTTTAGTCACAATGATAGTGAAAATTTCACTTCTGAAAAAAAAAAAAAAGAAAAAAAAAGTGTGTTGTGGCTTTTCAGGCTTTGCTGCTATTGAAGAGCATGGTTTCTCTCAAAAGGGGCTAATCTGCAAGGCTTGCTTGAGAAGAGTATAACAAATTGAATGGAACCAAATGTCTGGGATTTTTAGTGAAGAACAATGCTATTGGGAGAGAGCATTTTATTGTTTTTAGTTCTTTTCTCATTGAAAGGGACTCTGGGGGCATTGTGGAGCAGTAAAATATCGCAAAGGCAGTATTTCAGTCTTGAAAAGAAGAAGAATGAGGAGACGACATTGATTTTGTGGGTAAGGCGGGCATGGTGAATCACCACTAAATTGAATTGTATTGTGACGAATTTTAAATAACTTTCTCAAATGAAAGTTTTAGTCTATGTAAAAAGATTTTTAAAATCAGAATTTGTAATTAAGACTGTTATGACTACTTTTCTTCTTTTCTTTAATCCAGCCTGCATGCAATTACAATTCATTCAATTACCAGGACATTGAATATTATTATGCTAAATCTAACAAGAAGGACTATTAAATATAGAACCTTGAATGCATGATAAAAATGAACATTATTACTTTGGCTTGGGGTCATATCTGGTACTTAGAAATTTAGAAATATTCACATGAATCCTACTTAAAAAGCAGCAGACTCAAGGAGTTGCTTTTCACTGGGATTTCTGTTGTCTTGCCAAGTTTTATGGACACTCTACATTTTTGTGAAAATAATTTCATGCTCCCAGGCAGAAAACTGAAAAAGCCAGTTTGTTTTGCCTTGTGACAATCTCATAAAGCCTTGCTTCTTATTTGTTTGAGTTCCTCTTATTTAAATGGTCTAGTCATTTTTGAGTTAACTCTTAAGGTTACACACTTGCCATTTACTAGTGTCCTGGCAGTATTTCCCAAACTCTCCTCATCATGAGAATTTCATGGGGTACTCATTAAAAATACAGAGTTTTGTGCACTATTCCAAACCTACTGTTATAAACTCTGTTAGGTGGGGCCTGGAAATTAAATTTTTAAAAATATCTGCAGTGATTTTTATGCCTTTATTTGGGAAACACTGTTCTAATAAAAGTAAGTATTTACCCTAGAAGGTATTAATTGAACCTTGAGTTTTGAAAAGACCTTTCCTGTCTAAGGCTAAACTTTTTTTTTTTTTTTTTTTTTTTTTTGAGACAGAACCTCACTCTGTTGCCCAGGCTGGAGTACAGTGGTGCGATCTTGGCTCACTGCAACCTTCAACTCCCAGGTTCAAGCAATTCTTCTGCCTCAGCCTCCCTAGTAGCCTGGACTACAGGTGCCCACCACCACACCCAGTTATTTTTTGTATCTTTTGTAGAGATGGGGTTTCACTGTGTTGGCCAGGCTGGTCTCAAACTCCTGACCTCAGGTGATCCGCCCACCTCAGCCTCCCAAAGTGCTGTGATTACAGGCTTGAGCCACCACACCTGGCCTCTAAACTTTCTTTCAAATCTACAACTGCCTCTTCTTACATTTTCTGGAAACAGTCTCTCATTCAAACACTTTTTCCTGTCTTCAATCCCCTATCTCTACCAGCCCCTATAAGACTAGTTCACTAGTAATATTTTCTTAACTAATAAAATGGGGATAATTTTGAAATATAAAGCTATTTTCATTTCTGATAATCTCTAATTTCTACTTGTCCCACAGTTTCTCCACTCAGTCATTCGTTGTTTCATGGAGGCTGAGAGAAGCCAGGTGAAAAAGAATCATTGCTCAGTTTGAGATTTCAACCAGATTTGTTTACATCCACAGGAATACAATGGCTTTATAAGGAAGACTATATAGAAAGTAAAACACTTTTCTACATTCCAGAAATTCTTCTAATATAGTAAGAGCTTCAAGATATAGTGTAATAAACCAGAATATAGAGAAGATGAAAAATGTACAGTAGGCCCCTGATACACAGATGGGGAGAAAGCTCTTCTACTGCTGGGAAGAGAAGCCAAGAAAGAAAAAAGTGACAAGATATTAAACACAAATGTCCTTGCCGCTCTCTGTTTGGGATCAAATATGGGAGGGGCAATGGAGTAGAATCGTTTAAATATTTTTGAGGGAACTAAAGAAGCATTGGGATTAGTACTCCCCTTCCCCACAAGTGGAAGCTTCTCAAAGAAGACTTGCATTTTCTAATGCAGCATGGGAGCAATAGAGAAGCACGGGAAAAGAGGCCTGAGGAGGTTAGTGGACAAGAAGTGACCTGGAACTGGAATTAGAAAACTACAAAGTGTGGGAACATTACGACCAGACAAAATGGCAAGGTCTACAGTTCTCAGTAGTTAATAATGTGATGCCAAGATTAGGCGGGACCAGCTACACTGGCAACACTGCACAGGACAATGGTCATCCAGCAGAGGTCAGAATGTGCCAGCAACAGCTTGGGGAGCACAAGACTCCCACTGCCTCCATATGCCATATGGCACCCAGGAGCAGGAAAAGAGGGCAGGGAAGGAATGTTGAAAGGATCGGTAAATATGAAAAAATGCTTTTAAAGTGAAAGAAATGCTTTCAATTAATTGAAGTACTTTTTCTGGTATCAGCAGAAATGATGAATCATGACAAGAGCAAATCAATGCTAGATAATAAAGGTTTTTTTGTACATCTGAATTGTAGTGTGAAAATTTCAGCCTGTCATAGCACCAAATGCAATAGACAATTTTCTGTTCTTATTCATCCTCTTTTCAGCATTGATAGTTGACCACTCCTTAATCCTTAAATCTATTTTTATTACATCACATTATACTAGTTTTTCTCTTGCTTCTCTGGCTCTTACTTCCCTCACAACCTTCTTTCATGTATTCTTTGAATGTTGTACCATGGATTCCATACTCGGTTCTCCTCTCATTTTAGATACTCTCCCCTGATGACCTCATCTTTCTTACGGTTTCAATGGTCATAATTTCAAATATATATTCCAAGACTCAGCCTCTCTGATTCCTGAGACCTATTGGTCATCTCCATAGATATCTCATAAGCATCTCAATTTCCATCTGCCTCAAACTGTTCCCCTAGTTGTTCACAGAATGAGCTGGAAAGTGTTCTTTCTTGTTCAATTTTCTGTAACATTTGATGGAGAATTAGTAATATTTCTTCCTTAAATGCTTTGTAGAATTTATCAGTAAACAAGCTTGATCTAAAGTTTTTTGGTGGAAGATTATTAACCAAAAATTTAATTTTAAAAACATATATAGGGCTATTTAGGCTATCAATTTCTTTTTAAGTGAGCTTTGGTAGTTGTGACTTTCAGGACAATTGTCTATCCCATCTAAGTTTTAAAATTTATTGGCATTAAGTTGTTCCTGATATTCCCTTATTACTATTTTAATGTTTGTAATGTCTATGGTGATGTTTCTTCTTTTTGCCTGACCAAATTGGCTAGAGAGTTGCAAATATTACTAGTGCTCCCAAAGAATCAGCTTTGATTTCATTGATTTTCTCTTTTATTTATATGTTGACAAATTTATTGATTTCTGCTCTAATTTTTATTACCTTTCTGTTTTCTTTGGATTTGCTTTTTTTTTTTAAGTTTCTTAAATTTAATGTGGAGGCCATTTGTTTCAGACCTTTCTTTTCTCATGTAGGCTGTTAGTACTAAATAGTTCTCCCTGAACACTACTTTAGTTGTATTCCAGATATTTTGATATGATATTTCATTCAATTCAATGTACTTTCTAATTTCCATTTGAATTGCTTTTTTATTCATGGGTTATTTAGAAGTATTACTTCATAATTGTACATTCTGTGGTTTTCTATATATCTTTTTATTAGTGATATCCAGTTTAATTCAATTTTTGTCAGAGAACATATAATGTATGAATTTAATCATTTTACATTTATTAAGACTTGTTCTATGGCCAGAATATGACATATCTTAATAAATGTTCCATGTGCATGAAAAGAATGTGTAGTTTGCTGCTGTTGGGTGGATTGTCCCATAAATGTGTATTAAATTGGTTGATAGTATTGTTCAAGTCTGTACAGTTCTGTCCAATTTTTATATCAATTAATTAGAGAGGGATCTTGAAATCTCCAACTATATTTTTAGATTTATTTGTTTCTCCTCTCTGTTCTATCAATTTTGCTTCATGTACTTCTAAGTTCTCTTATTAGTTAAATAGTTGTTTATGATTTTTATATCCTCTTAATGAATTATGAAAATTAATGAATTTTCATAATTATGTAAAAACCTCTTATTTCCTTGTAAGAATTTTTGCTCTGAAACCTAATTTGTGTCATATGAATATAGTCACTCAAGCTGTCTTTTAGTTAGTATTAGCATGTTACAATTTTCTATCCAATGAGTGTCAATCTATTTGTGCATTTATATTTAGAGTGGATTTATTGCTGACATAATATAATTGGAACTTGCTTTTCTTGCTAACATGACAATCTTTCCCTTTTAATTGAAATCTTTAGACATTTGTATTTATTGTTATTGATATGGTTAGTTGAGTTTAAATCTATCATTATGTTATTTGTTTTATATGTGTCCATTTGTTGTTTTATTCTTACTTTATTGTGGCAAGAACACTTAATATGAATCTACCTTCTTAATAGATCTTTAAGTGTACAATACAACATTGTTAACCATAGGTTCAATTTTGTAAAGGAGATCTCTAGAGCTTATTTATTTTGCATTATTGAAGCATCATACTACTGATTAGCAACTCCCCATTTCTCCTTTACTCCAGCCCCTGAAAACCACCATTCTATTCTGCTTCTATCAGACTATTTTAGATACTTATATAGTGGAGTCATGTGGTATTTGTACTGGACTGATTTCTTTCACTTAGCATAATGTCCTCCATGCTGTCACATA
The DNA here is from genome assembly GCF_028885625.2 of Pongo pygmaeus. NCBI lineage: Eukaryota > Metazoa > Chordata > Mammalia > Primates > Hominidae > Pongo > Pongo pygmaeus. Next base: position 129,238,769 of record NC_072373.2, on the reverse strand, counting down.
TTGCAGGATTTCCTTCTTTTTTAAGGCTAATATTCCATTACATGTATAGGTCACATTTTCTTTATTCATTCATCCATCAATGGGCGTTTAGGTTGTTCCTACATCTTGGCTATTTTGAATAGTGCTGCAATTAACATGGGAATGCTAATTTTCCTTGAGATTCTGATTTCAATTCTTCTGAATAAATACCCAGAAGTAGAACTGCTGGATCATGTGGGAGTTCTATTTTTAATTTTTTGAGGAACCTCTATACTGTTTTCCACAATGACTGTACCATTTTACATTCTTATCAGCAGTATGCAAAGATTCCAGTTTCTCCACATCCTTGCCAACACTTACTGTCATATATATTCTAACGGGAGTGAGGCAATATCTCATTGTGATTTTGATTTGCATTTCCTTGATGATTAGTGCCATTGAGCATCTTTTTACATATGCGTTTTTCTATGCCTTCTTTGGAAAAATGTCTGCTCAAGTCCAGAGCTTAGTTTTTAAACCGGGTTGATAGTTTCCTTTGCTATTGAGTTGTGAGAGTTTCTAATATCTTTTGGAAATTAACCTCTTATCAGATATTTGGTTTGCAAATATTTTCTCCAATTCCATAGGTGCCTTTTCATTTTGTTGTTTGTGCCTTTTGCTGTGTGGAAACCTTTTAATGTGATATAGTCCCACTTGTCTATTTTCTATTTCTGCTTGTGTTTTTGGTGTTATAATAATAAATTCATTGCCAGGACCAATGACATGAATTTTTTCCCCAATCTTTTCTTCGAGGAGTTTTATACTTTCAAGGCTTACATTTAAGTCTTTAATCCATTTTGAGTTGATTTTTGTTTATGGTGTAGGATGAATCCCATCTGTTCTTTACTCCATATTTCCTATTTTTTCTACCTTCTTTTGGATAGATCGTGTATATTTTTTACAATTCTATTTTATCTTCTTTGTTAGCTTAATAGTTATTATTTTATGTTTTGGTTTTTAGTAATTGCTTTAGGGGTTATCGTACATGCCTTTAATTTATCACAATTTACTTTCAAATGATATTATGCCACTTCACATAGAAGAACTTTACAACAGAACTTCTTTACACTTCCTGTTCCCTTTCAGCCTTTGTGCTGTAGGACATTTTAATTCTAGAGATGTATTCAACCCAATAATATATTGTTTTCATTTTTATGATAGGCAATCAATTGTCTCTTAAAGGTATTTGAAAATTAAGAAAAACTTTACAGTTAACCACATATTTACCATTTTCAGTACTCATTATTCTTTTCTGTAGATTTAAATTTTCCTCTGATATCTCCTTCCATCTGAAGACCTTCCATTATCATTTCTCACAGTATATGTTTGCTTATCACTAATTCTTTCAGTGTTTTATGTATGAGAAAGTCTTTTGTGTGTGTGTTTCATTTTGAACGGTACTTTTATTGGTATCAAAATACATTCTAGGTTGACAGTTTTTTTTCCTTTCAGTCCTATGAAAACGTTCCACTGTTTTCTGAATTGCATTGATCACTGAAATATTGTTAGCCAAATTTAGAACTTAACTGTAGCATCCGTGTACTATTTTATGGTCTATTTTGTTCGTTCACTATTTCTCCCTTGTTTACATTTGTATACAAGTTTGAATTTGCATTTTTTGTCTCAATGTGTTTTTTTCTTTATATGTATATTTTATTAAAAACATTTTTATTAGTTACTTCAAACATTTTATGAAAAGGCCAGACTATAGAGAAGTAAACCAACAAATAAAATAATTGTACTTACATGGTACCTTGGAAGCATAAGCATAAATAAAATAGTATAGATGAAGTTTTTTTATTAGCTCACTGCTGTATCTTAGAAAAGGCCCACAGAGTTGGTGAATAAGATAAATGTGCTTGAAAAGGACAACAAGAAATCTCTAGAGCCTAAGTACTGTCCAAGGAATAGAGGCCTAGATAAAATGTCATAGTGTAGACCAAAAACATGTGTGCCAGTGGAAGGGTCTGGGCACTTCAGATTGGGGTTTGGAGGGAGCTGAGTATACTAAAAAAGAGCAATTGGACCTGAAGGCAAGCTTTGTCTAGTTCACAATGTTGCCAAGAAAAAACACTGATCTTTTGTGTGGGATCATACATGCTATGATGCCTCTATGTCTGACAGTCTAACTAGAATATGAGCATATATAAATGTGTATAGCTTAATACATAAGCTCCAAAGAGGGCCAGGAACATTCTTTTGCTTTGAACAGAACAGTACTAAAAATTTAAATAGGTTCTTTCTCTGAAATGTTAATAAGGGATAGGTCAAAGAAAATAGAGTAAACATCCATTTTTAGTTGTTTAGTACTATATCTTCCCTCATGCTACAAATCCCCAGAAATGTTAAAAACATTAAGTTTGCAAATATACACATACCTTCAATAAAAAACATAAAGGTTAATAATTAACAGGATAAGAATTCTGGGAGGCTTATAAAAGATGAAAAACACACAGACTCCGTAATCTATAATGTTTATAATGATGCTGCAGAAGATGGAAGGAAATACCAGAACCAATAAGGATAAACATTTATAAAATCCCAAATCTAGATATATTGCAGCAAAATTTTGAATATCTTAATAGAGAGGAAAATCTTCCACTATTACCAAAGACAAACCTAAAATTATCTATATGGGGAAAGAAAAACCATATAGACATCAGACTGACATCAAGTTTCTCATAAACAGTCATTCTGTAAATATAATGAATCAATATCTTCTGAGAATAACCAACATTTATTGAGGACTCTTCTAAGCATTTTCCAATTTAATTCTCCTAACATTATTGTGCGAATACCATTATTATTTCCATTTAACAGATAAGGAATTAAAGTACAGAGAAGCCAAGTAGCCTGCACAAGATCACATAGCTAGAAAATGACATGGCATAGAGTAGTTGAAAATACACCATACTAAGAGTAAGAGTCCTGGATTCAAGTTCTTGCTGATGACTGTTGACATCTTTTCTGGTGTTAATAATCTGTAATTATGCAATTCCTTTATATTTAAGGCACCTTTGTATAGGCAGAGAAGAATTACAAGTGCGATAGAATCTCGACTGATCTAGACTCAGGAAATTAAAAACACAGGTCAAGATCTCCAAACTGTCATTCAAAATGTGGACATAGGAAAAAAAATTTTAATGTCGATAGTTAGATATTTTATTTTACCTTATATTTTTGGTAGGTACACTGGCTTTCCATTTGGGAGAGAGATAAAGTGTTTCATTAGAATGAATTTATTTGAGTAAAAACAATGTAGATACTCATGCAGTGTGTGTGAAGATGTGCCCCGAGTCATGAGGGTGTATGTAAAGAAGTAAAGTTTGGAAAAGCTGAACTTGAGAGTGGTTCTCCTTCTTTGTTGGACTACTAAATTTTGATCAACACATAACATTTCTTTATTTTTATTTGTTATTATAACTTACTGTTACAGTGATGACTTTCAACCACTCTTTGCTGAGTGGGTTCTAAGACAAGAAGGTTATAACTTGCTTGGAATAAGATCTTAGAAGGATAGAGTAATATCAAGGCATTGTTTGTGTTAGGTGGAACTACATGAAATTGCCAGTCAGAAACTGTCCAATATCAGTAATTCACATGATTTGACTTGTATGTTAGTGTTAGGGTCACCTGCTGTGGAACAGACCACCCCAAAATTCAGTGGCTTAAACAACAGACGGTTTACCATGTCTAATGATTCTGAGTTTTGGGGGCTGAAGATAGCTCCACAACTTGATGTGTGTGGGAGCATGCATCTACAGATTGGAAAGGAATTACTGGGAACCATGTTTGTTGGCCAGGTACCGCAAAAACATTTCTTTGATGAATATCAGAGAGATGAGTCAGGGCAGTTCTATTCAAACAAAGACACAATGTGACAAGTGAGTAGTATCACTGTGGATGCTATTTATTCCTTAGGGTGTGCTAATAAAAATTATACTCAAAAGGGTACTGTGACACGAAAATGTCCAAAAACACTGATTCATAATCTAAGTGGAGTGATAAGATTGCCATAATTCAAGTAAAGACTGATTAATAGGTAGAGATAAAAACTGAAACGGGGAAACACTAGCTCTGGCCAGGAGGGACTGAAGTAATCAAGCATGGGTCCATGGAGGAGGTGTTATTTGATCTGTGTCATGAATCAAGGGATAAGATTTAGACAAGTTAATATGAGGAATGGCAGAGACATTCAAAGTAAAGGGGAAAGATTCAGCAAAGGTGTGAAGGTAGCAAAGTCTTGGATGTCTATGTAGAGAAGAGTATATTGGTCTATTTGGCAGAAACATGAGGGTGTGTAAAAGAGTACAGTGAGAACCAAGGTTGGAAAACTGAGTTGTAATGAATTGAAGAGGGCCTTGAATGGCAGGCTTCAGGGTTGGGCCTTGTTCAGCAGTGAAAGCCATTGAATGGGACTAACAAGATCAGAACAAGTCTTAAGGAGGCTGGCACCTCATGTTGGGCTTGTATTTTCTGTCCATACCTCTACTCCCTGACTGTTCCCACAGACTCTCCTCCCAGATTCCTCCCTCTACTGGTAATTACCTTTTTGTTATTTAATGCCAGGGCTGCCACATTACTGAGAAACAGGAGAACCAGTTTTCTTATGTTATACATATATGCAACAAGATATTATATAACTATTAAATGACATTCTCCAAAATTATTTATGGACATCAGGAAATGCCTATGTTAATAAATTAATAAAAGCAGAAAAGGCCTGGTGTGGTGGCTCATGCCTGTAATCCAAGCACTTTGGGAGACTGAGGCGCGCAGATCACCTGAGGTTGGGAGTTTGAGACCAGCCTAACCAACATGGAGAGACCCCGTCTCTACTAAAAATACAAAAAATTAGCCGGGCGTGGTGGTGCATGCCTGTAATCCCAGCTACTCAGGAGGCTGAGGCAGGTGAATCGCTTGAACCTGAGAGGCAGAGGTTGCCGGTGAGCCGAGATCACGCCATTGCACTCCAGCCTGGGCAACAAGAGTGAAACTCAGTCTCAGGAAAAAAAAAAAAAAAAAAAAAAAAGCAGAATAAAATTATATATATAATTTGAATGCATCATAAAAATCTGAAGCTGAGAAACTTCATGTACATATATATAGAGAAGAAGAAATCAAAGTGTTAAAATTGATAGTGGCATTAAGGGTATTAGAATATATTTACAGTTGTAGTCAGAAAAGATTTTTTTTTTTTGCATTAATCACAGCAAGTAGGTCTTCAAACAGAAACCAAGTAAAAATAGCATCATACCTGAACTAGGGAATTGGAAGCCCCATAAATATTCAGGGCTTTGAGATCCAGATATGGGGTGAGGCAGCTGCTTTGATGGAGTATTTGAATGTTTGCTCCAAAGAGAGTAGAAAGGAGAGGAAAGTACTTGAATAATCTTTCACCGCCAAGCTGCCTCTGAATTTCTAAATAAAGCCTTGAGTGGAGGGAAGATAACACGAGGAGCCTGCACACCATCACTCCACACTCTCATAAGGCTTGCAGTTGGGCAACCCAGCCATAACCATTTGGTAAAAATGTTACACTGAAGGGAAATATGGAGGTTGAAACTGCCAAGCACAATCATTTCACCAGCTATCCAGCCTCGAAATGGTAACTTATGCAGATTTTGATTTTTATCCCTCAAGCATCTTTTGTTCCCTCTTTTCCGGTCTTGAATAGTATATTATTATACTATGGGAATCTGCTTAGACAGAAGCAGATTAAGGAGGACTTGTGGAAATCCAGGGAAAGGAGAAAAAATGTCATATCTTTATTCTAAATAATCATATGTGAACAATGAGATTTATTAATTCATTGATTTGCTCAGAAATTTCAACCAAGTAGCTCTGAAATTTTGTCTATGTCTTTGACATGAGAAAATTGTCCTCCTATCTGTCTCTCCCAGATTTACTCTTCCTAACTGAGGTCTGCTTTTTGACCCCTCTTTCTGCCATGCCAAGGGAATATGGGCTCTTTGACGGCTTAGCTGAATAGCTGGAGTCCCAGTTTTTCAAATTCTCCAAACCAAGTCAAGAAACTTTAGAAGGCTTTTACAGGTATTTTTAGAGCTTTCCCAGAAAAAGAAAGGAGAAATGTGACTAACAGTAGCAAGGGAATTCTAGAGAACTAGATCTTTCTTTTTCCTATTTCCTCTTGAAGAAAGATATCGTCAGCATCTTAGGATAATGAAAACATAAGCCAACTTCTTTCTTTTCAATCAGTAGATGAGGTTGAGACCAACATAATGAAAGAGGTGGGGAGAATAAGGGCCTTGAAAATTTTCTTTCATTCAGTGATCCCATTGCTCCAGGGTTGTCTCTGTTGCAATAGTTCTTCAGGCTGACCAAAGCTGAGGAACAAAAATCTCTGTTTGATGTATCTGGAACATTTTTAATGGTTTTGACACAAATAACTGTTAGCTGGTATTTATTAAGAATCTACTACATAGTTATCCTGGATTAAGTGCTTTGCATGAATTATTTTCTTTATCTGACTGATAGGAAAACTAAACTCTGGTTCTTAAGTAATTTTTCCAAGTTTGGGACATGATAGAGCTATGACTGACCACAGTTGGTTTGATTTCAAAGCCTGCACTATTATTCTCTATGCCGTGCTATCTTTAATTCATATACATGAAATAGACTTCCACAGGCTTAGATATCTTTGAAGGACAGATGGTAAGTAGTCCTAAAAAAGAAATTTATCTTAAGTTCTCAGTTTGTTATGGGAAGGAAGAAGGGCTGATAATATTGCTCAGTTAAGTTTTTGCTGCGTATTTGCCTGAAGAGCATACGAATCCCAGAGTACTTTTGCTAAACATCCAGGACTGTGCACTGGAAACTTATCTTATATCTGTTGAATTAAAAGAAACGTATGAGTTACAATGTTTAAACAGCCATCTGCCATCATGAGCGAATTCTTGAGGAAATTGCTTGGGACCTAAAGTACAACACATGTTTGATCTTTGTGTATATTTGTACTTTTTCAATTTGGAAACTTTGAAAGAAAGAGGTAAAAAGGGGAGTGAAAAAGAAAATGGAAAAAAAAGGGGATTGTCTTAAAAGGCAAAACAAGTGTTTTGTGGTATTTTGTACCCGTGAGAGAAAGAGAAAAAATAAAGCTGCCCAAATAGACACAGCCTGACACCAAATCAGTGGTATTAACACCAAACAAAGAGAGAAGGCCATAGGATAGTAAAGAAAACTTAGCTGAAATTAATCACTTTAGAAAAGAGAAGGATCATTCAAATTTTATGCATGGTAAGCTGAATAATGGCCCCCGAAAGAATTATCCCCGGAACCTGGGGCTACGTTAATTTATGTGGTAAAACTGACTTTGCAAATGTGATCAAGTTAAGAATCTTAAGATGAGGAGATTCTATTGCATTACTAAAGTGGGTCCAATGTAATCAAAAGGGTCCTTATTAGAGGAAGTTGGGAGGGACAGTCAGAAAAGGAGATGTGAGAGCAGAAGCAAAGTGGCACATTTTAAAGATGGAGACAGGAGGCGAGTCAAGGAATGCAAGTGGCCTCTAGAAGCTGAAAATAGCAGGGAAATGAAATCTCCTTTGGAACCCCCAGAAGCAATGCAGCCATGCAGACACCTTGACTTAAGCCTCATAAAACTCATTTTATACTTCTTACCTCCAGAACGGAAAGATAATAGATATTTTTCAAGCCACTTAGTTTGTGATAATTTGCTAAAGCAAAAACAGGAAACTAATGTAATACATACAATTCAGAGAATTCTAAGGATTCAGAATGCAAAAAAATACCTCCTCTAGTTATTTTATTCCTCACTCTAATATCTAGTCTATCCCCCAGAACCAACTACTCTTCCTGCCTTCCTGAGCATCTTTGCTTCCCACTCGGTCTCTGCTGGTCCTCATCCTTCACATTTGAGTGACTTCGGACAGCTGTCTCCTGGTTATTGTCCCCATTCCTTCCATGCTAATTGGAGTGTGTCCTACACCCATTGCCTGGCTTCACATTTATAAGTGTTTCTACCAAAACCTTTGTTGGATACATGTCACTTAAAGATAAAAAGTCCCAGCTCTTCACAATAACATACCAAACCCTCTATCTTTCCAGTTTCTTATCATCTTCAACCATGACACAACTATAACCCTCCAATTCACTCCATCTGTCCTGCCTCCAGGCCTGTGCCACTATTACAACCTCTGCTAAACTAGAAATGCAAAATGAGCCGTATAAAAATACAATTACAGTGGAAAACATTAATATACCACTCTCAGAATTGGTTATCTGTAACATAATAGAGAAATTGAATAATTTTGTTGAAAAAGATAGAAGTAAGCTTAGAATACCTCAAATAGAGAGGACATATTTAGTAGAATATTTACTAAATTGACTGTATATTTTGCCACAAAGAAAATCTTAATTTCAGATTTATAGAGCACAATCACTGAACATAATTCAATAAATTAGAAATAAATATTAAAACATTAACAAAAATTTGGAATTATGCACAAATTAAGGATGCTGCTCTTAGCTAATTCTTGGATCAAATGGAAATCATAAATGAAAAGAATACCTACCTAGAGAGACATTCTACCAAAACCCATAGGGCATAGCAAACACTGTTGTCAGGGGTAAATGTCTTAAATGTCTTTATTATTACAGAAACCAGAGAGAAAATGAAGAATTTAATATACATGTTAAGAATGTAAAGGAAAAAAATTAAGAAGATGAAATTAATTTTTAAAAGCTTAAATTTATGCACGAGCAAACCAAAATGTAGAAAGCTATTTATTTATAAAGAACAATTAAAATAGAGAAGCCTCCTATGAGCCTGATTAAGGAGAAAAGAGATATTGCAAAAGTATAAAAGATTAAGAATGAAGATTTCAGCATAATAATAGAAAAGGTTAAAGTCACTTAAAAAGAATATTACAGGCAACAAATTCTCAAAACCTGAAGGAAATACATGATTTTGTATCAAAATATACATTATAAATTTGACTCAAGAAGACAAGATTGAAAATGTGATGCAAGATCTAAAATTGAAAGTCACTAGCATCAGATGGGTTCTTGGCTGAGTTCAAAGGACTTGTAAAAAACAGTTAATTTTGATGTTATTTGAATCAGTTGTTCTCAAGTTGGCTGCAAGTGAGAATCACCTGTGAAATTTTTAAGTGACTCAGTTCCCAAGCTCTAACCAAGGCTAAACTGTAACAGAAACTCAAATATGCATATGTTGTTAAATCTCTCCTGTCTTTCTAATATAAGGCCGAGTTCATGAACTACAATTTAAATTGTTCCAGGTTATAAAAAAACATATAGAAGGCTCCTCTAATTCATTTTATAAAGCTAATAAAGGTGGTTTTATACCAAAACTTAATAATTACTACAAAAACGAAAATTATAAGCTAATCTCATTTATTAAAATGTAAAATGTCTAAGTAAAATGGCATGTAGAATTCAGCAAAAAATGAAAAGAATACTTCATAACAAAATACGATGTATCCCCAAAATTTGAGAATTGATGGGTGGCTTAAAGTCAGGAAATCTATCAATATAATCTATTACACAAACATTTTGAATGAGAAAAAATTATGATCAAATAGTTGTGGAAAAGGCACTTTATAACATCCTTAAGTAACATTAAGTGACTAGGCAAGCATATGTATTGTCATCATTATTGGTAAATATTGTCTTAGAAGTTCTAGAGAATGCAAAACAATGAGAACATAGAACAGGACAAAACTTTTGAAAAAAGATGAATCAAGTTATCTCCTTTTGCTTTCATGGTATGACTGAAAACCTGTAAAACCAACAAATTTGAGTGACAACAACAAAAAGCAGTAATAGTAAAATAGTTCAATACAAGTAAAACCTTGAAACATCAATAGCTTTTCTTTATGATGGTAATAAGGGCCACGAAATGGAAATGAGAAAAGTATCTTTTTCCCAATAATGAGAAACACTACAAAATAATTAGAGATAAATTTGCCAATAAGATTTAAAAGGAAAATTATAAAATCTCACCGAAAGACAAAAAATTTTATCTTTTATGTAAATGTAATTTAAATTTTAACAATAATTTTATTTTATATGTAAAATTAGAAAGTATGCAATAAACAAAGTCAATGGACAAACTACATTTGGCAAGAGTATTTGCAATGCTAATGTCAGATAATAAACATAAATAATATACAAAAATCTTATAAACTGATAGGAAAAGATAAGCAACTGAACAGAAAAATGAGCAAGATGTGTGAAAATTCACATAAGCAAATTCACAGAAGTGAAAATTAAAAAGATTTTAAAATATATGAAAGTAAGGATAATGAATTATGAAATAGTGTGGTATTACTTTAAATATATGGACCGTCAAAGATTACAATGAGACACAAAATGCCTACTGCTAGAGGAGATGTGAGATAAGCAGTATTCTCATATTTGATTAGGAGAGATGTGTATTATAGCCTTTTGGGAAAGGAATCTAGCAACATCTATTATTTACAATACAATTAATTTCATTCCAGGGACTCTCTACCATAGAACTGAAGGCACCAGTATATAGGGCATATATGCTAAGATATTTGTTTGGTAGTATTCACAACAGAAAAAACTAAAATAAATTTAACGTGTTCTCATCCATTCATTAAGAAAATATGTCTTGGCCAGTGGCAGTGGCTCATGTCTGTAATCCCAGCACTTTGGGAGGCTGAGGCATGTGGATCACTTGAGGCCAGGAGTTCAAGACCAGCCTAGCCAACATGGTAAAACCCCATCTCAACTAAAAATAAAAAAATTAGCCAGTCATGGTGGTGCATGCCCATAATCCCAAGTACTGGGGAGGCCGAGGCAGGAGAACTGCTTGAACCCGGGAGGTGGAGGTTGCATTGAGCTGAGATCACACCACTGCACTCCAGCCTGGGCGACAGAGGGAGACTGTCTCAAAAAAAGAAAGCATGTCTTTACTGAACTTCCATGAGGTACTTTGTTCTGCAGTAGATACCATGAAGCATAATAATGAGCTCCCACCTTAGAGAACCCTGGTTATAGCTGAGAAGTCAAGGCATACACATGCAACAGTACCAAGCAGGATATTTCAGACAGAGGACCTGTAAGCAAAGGCAAAGGGGACAGAAAATATATGGTGTGTTCTGGGGATGGTGAGTGATCCCACCATAGAAAAGAATCACACAACGCGTATTAAGAAAAAAAAATTGCTAATTCTTGAGCAGTCCTAGTGAGTGGAGACAGATTGCCAAACAGCATAGAATAGGGAGCTTAGCATGGACCTTTGTTAAGATCCTAACACTTTTAAAATAAAAACGGATGCGTACTAACCAGGATGTGAAAGGTGAAAGAGTTCTAGCAAACTAAATAATTTTAATTTCTCATAAAGTCTCTAAATAAGGGGAATGTGGCAGACATGATGAAATCAGAATCTTTGGGGCAGATGTGGAACAGTTACAATGACTGAGTAAATGTCTGCACAATGTGCACTGGGTGAAGGGGTCAGTTGTTTAAGTTTCTTATGTGGGGGAATCTCAGCTAGAGTAGACAGGCGCACAGATGTGTGTTAATCAGTTGTCTGTAATAAGGAATCTGTTACTAATGTTGAAAAGTAAATTAACCTATATTAAAGGTTTTCCCTCTGATAAATGTCTCACTCATTGACATTCAGATGGTTTAGGTGAATAAGATACAAGGTATGGGAGTTGCAATCAGCAGGATAAAATGAAGACAACCCTCAAATACCCTTAAAGCATCTAGGTGTACCCACGGCAATGTGTTGTGTATCTGTGCGTTGCTACAGAGAAAGCTGCTGGCTTCATGGTTAGAAGCATGGCTTTCTGTGATCCCAGTGTCATGATCTGGATCTGAGATGAGGCAGAAATTGGAAATAGTTGAACAAGGATTTTTAAAGATCCCAACCAGCATCATGAAAAAGAATAGGAGAAAGTTAACTGCAAATAATATAAAATCCTATTCTAGTCCAAATTGGTCAGAGCATAATTGGAACATTGTTTTAAAATCCTGTTCATCAGCCATTGTAAAAGAGGTAGTAATTAAATGAAGCTAATCAAGAGGAAATCAATCAGGCTGGAGACAGTGATTAAGGAACTCGGATGTTTAGATTAGAAAGAGAAGACTTGGGGATATGAAATCTGCCTTCCAATATATGAACTACTATTATTAAAAATGGCAAAATAATAGGAAGAATATAGAACTTTTTACTGAGATAGGGGTTGTGCTGTTAAGGACTTTAGGATTCCTTTTAAACTTGAGATTCTGGGAAACCTAGAGTATGATTTTATAATAAATCAGGAAGGCTATGTTTGATACCCAGGGCCTTGGGTAGCAAAGCCAAAGAACAGAGTAGAGCGCAAATGGGTCCATTGCCAACAGGAGTTCCTGCAGTAGTAATTCTAAGGAGGGCATCCAGGGGACAAGCCAAAGGATTAGTTAACAAACAGGAAGGTTGGAGAAATGCCACAATGATAAGAAGACAGAACTCCAAAAAAGAATGTGGCACAGGCAACTGGAGAAGCAAAAAAATCAGGCTGTCACAACCAGAGGGACTGGAGCAGAAGGGAAGTAAAATAATAAAGCTGGTTGTTGGGATGGGATGACAGAGTGACACAGCAAGAGTCAGTTTAGGTCAAATCTGGTGGCCACCACGTTAAGGATGATTTGTGCTTGGCACAGAGTAATCACTCAAGAAACATAAGCTATTATTATTTGTAGCTTTTGCCCTGATCAGCTGAGTTAAAATCAGGTATTTAAAATGACTAGGGCATCCTCAGTCAGGACCAGATGATAAAGGGCCTTGAATGCCACCCTAAGGATTATGGATGTCATTCTACAGGTAAAAAGAAGCATATGAAGTTATTTGAATTGGGATATCTTTAGGAGCATTATTCATTCAGCATTGTGAAGAGTAGATAGGTATTATAGGAGAGGAAGAAAGCATTAGTTAAGGCTTCTTGAAAAAATAAAAAAGGAATTAATGTTGGCCTTAATGGGAGTGGTGGTAGGTTAGGAGTAGGGGACCTGAGTAACAACCCAGAGTGGGAACTTAAGGACATATTACCTAATCGAATCATGGAGCCGGCTGTGTACAGAGCCAAAATGGGAAATAAAAGATGGAACATCAGGTAGTTGTCCTTATTTAGGATATGACAGAACAGGCTGAGAACAACTAACCCCATTAAAGTCACCCCAGCTGATCTGAAACCAAGAGAAACTCCTTAATAACTATAAAATTTCAAGCACTTGAAATGTAAGGCTTTGGTTCTTTTCATAGTTTCTTTCTTCATTCAAGTTCATGATAGAAGAAAGTTAAATTTAAACTTCTACTTGAATCTGAGCTGATCAGGTTAGCTAACAAACAAGAAGGCCTAGAAGCAGTGGGGGAGAAAAACATTTTCTCACAGAAGATAAAGGAAGAGGGAGTGTCAAGGATGGAGTGTTCTACTGTTTCAGATGCTACAGAGTAGTAATGCAAGAATTGAAAAGTGGCCACGTATTTAGATTCAAGGCACATCCTACAGATTCATATATTAATACCAAGATTATAGGAAATGACGTAAACTTTTTAATATATGGTGGTAAATAAAGTCTTGTAATCATTACTGAGATTTGGAGAGAGAGAATTCAAAATTAGAATATAATAAAGGAAGGATATTTTTAAACACTGTAAAAGATTACTTAATAGGGAAGCAAAACTTCATTAATAGGGAAGAAGAGGGGAAACTTGCCAAGAAGATATATGGCTGAGTAGATATCTACGGACCTAAAGACAGAAGAGATTATGGAGAATATTTGGATGAGTACAAAGTGGATAGTAACTAATTTAATGAATGCAATGTTAGCTCCTGATGCATTCTTAATGATGTAAGGAGCTGGTATGAGACCAATTAATTCGTTACCTCTTGATACATTCAGCAAATTGTATCTGATGTTAAGGAACCACCAGGGATTTTAGACAAAGTGTTCCAGAGGTGGTGACATCTGAGTTGATTCCCGAAAGATGGCTGATTGTTATTCCAACTTCCTCTAATCAGGAGTTCTAACTTAAAAAAAAAGGATGGATGTCAAGAACACTCACTGGGAAAAGGACAATTTCTTCAATAAATGATGCTAGGAAAACTGGATATCCATATGCAGAAGAATGAAACTAGACCACCACCTCTCCCTCTATACAAAAGTCAACTAAAAATGGATCAAATACCTAAATGTAAGACCCCAAACTATAAAACTACTGGAAGAAAACATAGGGGAAGTACTTCAGGAACATTGGTCTGGGAAATGATTTTATGAATCATTTCCTCAAAAGCATAGGTAACACATGCAAAAGTAAACAAATGGGATTATGTCAAACTAAGAAGCTTCTGCATGGTAAAAGAAATAATCAACAGAGTGAAAAGACAACCTAAAAGATTGGAGAAAATATTTGTTTGCTATTCATGCAACAGTATATTAATATCTAGAATATATGAGGAACTGAACTATCTCAACAGCAAAAAAAAAAATCCAATTAAAAAATGTGCAAATGATCTAAACAGATGTTTCTCAAAAGAAGACATAAAAATGACTAACAAATATATGAGACTATGCTCAACATCATTAATCATCAGAGAAATGCAAATCAAAACCACAATGTGGTATCATCTCACCCCAGTTAAGATGGCTATTATCAAAAAGACAAAAAAATAAATACTGGTGAGGATGCAGAGTAAAAGGAACTCTGACATACTGTTGATGAGAATGTAAATTAGAACAGTATGGAGTTTCCTCAAAAAATATATAAATATATAAAGAACTACCACATGATCCAGCCATTTTACTACTGGGCATTTATCCAAAGGAAAGGAAATCATTATATCAAAGAGACATCTGCACATCTATGTTTATTGCAGCACTATTCACAATAGCCAAGATATGGAATCAACCTAGGTGTCCAAAAGTAGATGAATGGATAAAGAAAATGTGGTATATATACAAAATGGAATACTATTCAGTCATAAAAAGAATGAAATTCTGCCATTTGCAACAACATGGATGGAACTGGAAGACATATTAAATGAAATAAGCCACAAACAGAAAGTTGAACACCACATGTTCTCACTCACATGTGGAAGCTAAAAAAAAGTTGATCTCATTGAAGTAAAAAGTAGAACAGAGGATCCTAGAGACCGGGAAGGGTGGAGGGATAGGGGGGATAGGGACAGATTAGTTAAAGGATACAAAATTACAGCTAGATAGGAGAAGTAAGTTCTAGTGTTCAGTAGCACCAAAGGATGACTATGATTAACACTAATATATAGTTTCAGGTAACTAGAAGGAGGTTATTGAATGTCCTCAGCAAAAGAAATGACAAATGTTTGAGATGATGGATGTGCTAATTATCCTGATCTGATCATGATACATTATATGTATTGAAACATCACTACAAACCCCATAATTATGTACAATTATTATATGTCAAAAATAAAAAAGAAATGGATGGTTAAAAGTATGACTGTTATAGTTAGGCCTTTTTTTAATTGAAGATAAAAAACCAATTCAATCTGGTAAAAGAGGAATTCTATGAACCTACCTAGCTAAACCTTGGGAAAGGTAGGATAGATCATTGGAAGTGCAAACTCAGGACTCTTAATTTTTCCTTTTCTCATCTCTTCTCCTCTCTATGGGCCAAATTTCTACTCTTCAGATAAGATCATCCATAAGCTGGAAGAACAGGCATTGCTGAAGGAAGCTTTTCTGACCTGAGAGGAAAGATATTCTCTTTCTTTACCTTCAGTTTGAAAATGTCTATAGAAGGAATCTGATTATAATAATATAATTATAATCAATTATACAATTAATTATAATTAATTAACAATATAATTATAATTTATCAGATTCCTTCCATAATTAATCAGATTCCAATTAATAAGGGCAGGATTCTTGCCCTTATTAGTATCTTAAATCAGGGAGACAGGGTCAGCTCATCTGATGCATAACCATGATGGGAAATGTACCTTGTCCCTGAGGGAATTGTGAGCAGGCATCTCTGTTTATTCTAATCCAATGGCATACCTAGGGAATTATAAGTGATTTGATGTTACTGAATTTGAGGGAAGGCTAAAAGCAGGTATTCTAGTTAAGAAGTTATTTGAATACAAGTAGAAAATGGTGAAGGCTTGAACTAAGGCAATGGTAGTTCCCACAGAAAGGCATGGAGATGAGAAAATTTGAAAAGTAGAATTGATAGAACTTGGTGGTAGATTTCTGAGAAAAAAAAGGGAGAAGTCAAAATAAGGGAAAAACACAAGAATCCCAGATTTGGGAAAGAGAAGATAGGTATAATAGTCACGGAAATAGTAATTAAATTGGATTTAATGACAGAGATTAGGATTATACAAAGTGACCATTACAGAGATGAATACACAGATCAGAATCAAGAAAGAAACCAGAGATGGAGATACAGACTGGAAGTCATCAGAGAAAGATGGTGGGTGAAGTCAGAGAGATGCATGAGATCACCAAGATAACATATACAGTTATGTATCACTTAAGGATAGGATACATTCTGAGAAATGCATCGTTAGGTGATTTTGTAGTTGGATGAACATCATAGAGTGCACTTATGATGCACAAACATAGATGGTGTAGCCTACTACACACCGGGCCTAGATGGTATAGTCTACTGCTCCTAGGCTACGAACCTGTACAGCATGCTACTGTGCTGAATACTGTAAGCAGTTGTAACACAGTGGTCAGTATTTGTGTACCTAAACATATCTAAACATAGAAAAGCTACCGTAAAAATATGGTATTATAATCTTATGGAACTGTTGTCGTATATGCAGTCCATTGTTTACTGAAACGTCATTATGTGGCAGATGGCTGTATAAAGTAAGGAAAGAAAAAAACTAAAATCCTAAGGACACCAATATTTAATGAGAAAAGATAGTAGAGTAAATGAATTCAGCAAAGAACAATAAAAGGAAATAGTCAGGAAACCAAAGCGGTAAGAGTGTACTTAGTAAACAAGGGAAGGAAAATTTCAAGCAGGGAACGTGGTCAGTGATGATGTTTGCTGCAGTGAAATTGAGTAAAACAATGACTGCAGTGAAATTGAATAAAACAATGATTTCAGAGTGAACATTGCGTTTGGCACTTACTGAGGCTGCCGGTAAGTGTTGCCGAAGCAATTTCAGAGAATTCAAAAGAATGATATGTGATAATGATGATTTGAGGAGCAAATGAGAGGTAAAGAAATGGTGACAGCAATTATGGATTAATCCTTTAGAAAGTTTGCTTATGAAAATGTCATTTAAAGAAGTCAGAATCAATGCCAACAAGTGTGTTTTCATTTCCCTTGGATAAAAAAAAAACTAGGTGTGAAATTGCTGGGTCATGGGATTGTGTATATTTAGCTTTACAAGAAACTATAAACTTTTCCAAGTAGTCATGCCATTGCACACTGCCACCACCAAAGTATAAGAGTCCCTCTTGGGCCACATTCTTGTCAACGCTTGATATTAACTTTAACCATTCTAGTAGATAAACAGTGGCATATCATGGTGATTTTAATTTACATTTCCCTGAAGATGAGTGATGTTGAGAGCTTTTTCTGTGTTTATTGACCATTCATATATTCTGTTTTTAATTGTCTCAAAATTTTCTGCCCAAATTTTAAAAACTGGGTTGTTGATTTTTAAAATTATTATTACTTAGTACCATAATTCTCTATGTAACTTAGAAACAAGTCCTTCATCAGATATACATGTAGCAAGTGTTTCCACAGTCTTTAGCTCACATCATTGTTTTATTATCAGTGTTTCCTTGAAAGAAGTTCTTAATATTTATAAATTACACTGTATCAATTTTTCTTTATGCTTAATGCTTTTAGAATTCTAAGAAATCTCTGGATATCAGAAAGTCTTAAATGTGTTTTCCTGTTATTTTTCCTAGAAGCTTTACAGTTTAAGTTTTTTAGTTTAGTCCTGTCATTCATTTCACATTAATATTTATGTATTACATAACATAGCCGTTAAGATTCATATTTTTTCCTTACAAAAATCCTGTTTTTATAGCAACATTTGTTTAAAGACTTCCCCTTCTCTATTGAATTGTCTCGGTACCTTGTCAAAAGTCAATTGACTTTTAAAAGTGTACATGTTTATTTTTGGTCTGTCTATCCAGTTTTATTGACCTACTGATCTATATTTTATAAACATCTTACTATTATGATTATATAGCTTTTTAATAAGTTAATAAGTTACGGAGTCAGTGTAACTACTACAATTTTATTCTTATTTTTTAAGGTTATATTCCAGGTCCTTTGCATTTTCATATAAAGCTTAGGTTTAGCTATCAGTTTCTACTACATTAAAAAAAAAAAAAAAAAAAAAGCCTGGGTGTGGTGGCTCATGCCTGTAATCCCAGCACTTTGGGAGGCCGAGGCGGGCAGATCACCTGAGGTCAGGAGTTTAAGACCAGCCTGGCCAACATAGTGAAACCCCAACTCTACTAAAAATGCATAAATCAGCTGGACGTGGTGGCACACACCTGTAATCCCAGCTACTCAGGAGGCTGAGGCAGGAGAATAACTGGAACCCAGAAGGTGGAGGTTGCAGTGAGCTGAGATTGCACTCCAGCCTGGGCGACAGAGTGAGACTCTGTCTCACACACACACACACACAAAATTGCTTGGAATTTAAATGATATTGCCTCAGGTCTATACATCAATTTAGGGAAGACTGATGTCTTAACAATATTTAGTTTTCCAATCCATGTGTTCATAGACACAAAAATTCTTAGCAAATAGAATCTAGCAATATACAAAAATAAATCTATTTCTCCTTTTAGTTCTGCCAATATTTGCTTAATGTATTTTGAAACAGTATTATTAGGAGCATACATATTTAGTGTCATTAAACCTACTTGATGAATTGATTCTCTTATCGTTATGAAATAATTTTATCTCTGATGATATTCTTTGTCTTGAAGATTCATTTCTTTGACACTAACAGCAAACTGGTGTCACCGTATCAGTCAGTGTCTTTATTGCATATTTTTTCATCCTTTACTTTCAACCTGCCTGTGTCTTCATATTTCAAGCGCATCCCTTTTAAACTGTGTATAGTTATACCCTGCTTTTTTTGTTGAATTCAGTCTGCAATATTTGCCTTTTAACTATAGTTCATTTGCATTGGTTTAATTATTGACATGATGGAGTTCTAAACTGTCATCTTGCTTTTGTTTTCTACTTGCTTTGTTTTGTGGGTATCTTTTTCCTCTTTCTTCTCTGCCTTGAGTATTTTTTAGAATTTCGTTCTGTTTCCTCTATTTGTTTTTTGAACTACCTCCTTGTATTATTACATTTTGTAGTTTCTCTAGAGATTATATATAATATGCATTCTTAGTTTGTCACAGTCTAGAATTAATATTACATTATTTTATATATAACAACCTTACAGCAGTAAGGTACGTAATTTTCACTTATATCCCTTCCTGTCATTTGTGCTACTCTTGTCATACATTTTACTTCAACATCTATTTTGAACCCCAAATACATTTTTTACTATTTTTGCTTTAGTCAATTAACTGTTAAATAAATTAAGAAAGACAACCAAATGTTTATATTTACCCACATATTTATAATTTCTTCTCCCTTTCTTTCAATTCAGAATTGCATTTTTTATCATTTCCCTTCAGACTATAAAACTTTCTTTGGCATTTTTTGTAGTCCAGAGATACTAGCAACATATTCACTTTGTTTTTATCTAAAAATGTCTTTCGTTTGCTTTCACTTTTTTACACTTCTCTTTGAAACATTTTATTGTGATAAATATACGTGTCATAAAATTTGGCATTTTAACCATTTTTAAGTGTACGTTCAGTGGTATTAGCCACACTCATAATGTTGTACAACCACTGGCATTATCTATTTCTAAAACTTTTTTATCAACCCCCACCAAAAACTCTACAACCAACTATTAAGCTGTGAGTTCCCATTCCCTTCTTCCTTCAGCCCCTGGTAATGCCTAATCTGCTTCTGTCTCTATTCTAAAAATTTTCTATAAGTGAAACAATGTAATGTTTGCCCTTCTTGTATGGCTTATTTTGCTTAGCATAATGTTTTCATGGTTCATCCATTTTGTAACATGTTTTAGAATTTTATTCCTTTTGATGGCTAAATAATATTTTTTGTATGTGTATATATGCCACATTTTGCTTATCCACTTACCTGTTGATAAACACCTGGGTTGTTAATATTGGTCTACAAATATCTATTTGAGTCCCCATTTTTAGTTTTGGGGAGTATATGCCTAAGAATAGAATTGCTAGATCATATGATAATTCTATGTTTAGCTCTTCAAGGAAAGGCCAAGCTGTTTTCCACAGCAGCTGCACCATTTTACATTCCCACCAGCAATGTAGAAGGGTTGCGGTTTTCCCACAACTTTGCCAACACTTGCTGTTTTCCTTTGTTTTGATTTTTAATTTTTTTAAATTCTAGCAATCCTAAATAGATGTGAAGTGGTATCCCATTGTGGTTTTGATTGTGTTCCCCTAATGACTAATAGTGTTGCACAACTTTTCATGTGCTTACTGGCCATTTGTAATTATTTGGGAAAACATCTTTTTAAGTTCTTTGCCCATTTTCTTTTGTCTTTTTTATGAGATGGAGTCTCACTCTGTTGCCCAGGCTGGATTGCAGTGGCATGATCTCTGCTCACTGCAACCTCCACCCAATGGGTTCAAGCAATTCTCCTGCCTTAGCCTCCTGAGAAGCTGGGATTACAGGCATGTGCCCCACACCTGGCTAATTTTTGTATTTTTGGTAGAGACAGTGTTTCACCGTGTTGGCAAGGCTGGTCTCGAACCCCTGACCTCAAGTGATCCACCCGCCTTGGCGTTCCAAAGTGCTGGGATTACAGGCGTGAGCTTCTGCGCCTGGCCTCCTTGCCCATTTTAAAGTTGGGTTGTTTGTCTTCTTGTTGTTGCAATGTAGGAGTTTTTTAAATAATTCTTTGTTGCAATGTAGGAGTTTTTTAATAATTCTGGATAGTAAACCCTATCAGATATTTGATTTGTAAACATTTACTCCAATTCCATAGGTTGTGTTTTTACTTTCTTGATAAGATTCTTTAATGCACAAAAGTTTTCAATTTTGGTGAAGTGAAATTTATTTATTTTTTATTTTGTTGCTTTTGTCTTTTGGTGTCATAGCTAAGAACCCATTGCTAAATCCAGTTTATGAAGATTTACTTCTATGTTTTCTTTTAGGAGTTTCATAGTTTTAGCTCTTATGTTTGGGTTACTGATCCATTTTCAGTTAATTTTTAGATATGGTGTGAGACAGGGGTCCAGCTTCATTATTTTGCAAGTCCCATTTTCCCAGCACCATTTATGGAAAATGTTACTGTTTCTCTATTGAACAAAGTTGCTAGCCTTGTCAAAAATCAATTGCCCATACCAACAAGTGTACAGAAAATGCTCAATATCAATAATCATCAGGAAAATGCAAACCAAAACCACAATGAGATATCATCTCACCTCAGAATGACTATGATCAAGAAGACAGAAAATAAATGCTGGCAAGGATGCAGAGAAAAGGGGACTTATACATACAATGTTTTTGGGACTGTAAATTACTCACAGCCATTATGGAAAACAGTATAGAGATTTCACAAAATATTAAAAATAGAACTACGTTATGATCCAGCAATTCCACTACTGCTTATATGTATCCAAATGGAAAGCGGTGTGTCAAACAGATATCTGTACTCCCATGTTTATTGCATCATTAGTCACAATAGCCAAGATATGAAATCATCCTGTGTCCATCAATGGATAAATGGATAAAGAAAATATGGCATATATATACAAGGAGATACTATTTAGCCATAAAAAAGAATGAAATCCTGTCATTTGTGACAACATGGATCAGTCTAGAGGACATTATGTTAAGTGAAATAAGCCAGCACAAGAAAATAAATAACCATATGTTCTCAATCATATGTGGAAGCTAAATAAGTTGACATTGTAGAAGTAGAGAGAATGGTAGTAACTAGAGCCTGAGAAGGGTAGAGAGAGGGGAGAACTGGAACAGCTTGGCTAGAAGATACGAAATTGCAGTTAGATAGAAGGATTAAGCTCTAGTGTTCTATAGCACCACAGGGTGACTATAGTTAATAGTAATTTATTATATATTTTAAATATATAATATATAATATTATATTATACATAATATTATATATTATATATAGTTAATATATATATAATAAATATATAATATATAATATTATATATAGTTAATAGTAATTTATTATATATTTTAAAATAGTTTGAAGAGAGAATTTTGAATGCTCCCAACACAAAGAAATAATAAATGTTAGTGGCAAATGGATACAGATAATGAAATATCGCACTGTACTGCCTAAATATTGTGATGGTTAATATTAGGTGTTAACTTGATTGGATTGAAGGATGCCTAGATAGCTGATAAAGTATTGGCTGTGGGTGTGTATGTGAGGGTGTTGCCAGAGGAGTTAACATTTGAGTCAGTGGACTGGGAGAGGAAGACCCACCTTCAATGTGGGTGGGCACCATCCAATCGGCTGCCAGGGTGGCTAGAAAAAGAAGGCGGCAAAAGGTGGGATAAACTGGCTTGCTGAGTCTTCTGGTTCTCATCTTACTCCTGTGCTGGATGCTTCTGTCTGTTCCTCCTGCCCTCGAACATCAGACTCCAGGTTCTTTGACCTTTGGACTCACCAGTGGTTTGCCAGGGGCTTTGGCCACAGACTGAAGGCTGCACTCTAGGCTTTCCTACTTTTGAGGCTTTTGGACTTGGACTGAGCCACTACTGGCTTCTTTCTTCCTGAGCTTGCCGACAGCCTACTGTGGGACTTCACCTTGTGATCATGTGAGCCAATTCTCCTTAATAAACTCCCTTTCATGTATACATATATCCTATTAGTTCTGTCGGTCTGGAGAACCCTAATACAAATATACGCAATTATTATGT
This sequence comes from Pongo pygmaeus, assembly GCF_028885625.2. Classification (NCBI taxonomy): domain Eukaryota; kingdom Metazoa; phylum Chordata; class Mammalia; order Primates; family Hominidae; genus Pongo; species Pongo pygmaeus. The sequence continues at coordinate 129,215,752 of NC_072373.2, read as the reverse complement.
GTCAATTAAATTAAAAAAATCAATTGGCCATAGATATATTTTTGTATTTCTGGACTCTCAGTAATATTCCATTCACCTAAATCTACCTTTATGCCAGTACCACTCTGTGTTTGATTGCTGTACATTTGTACTAAGTTTTAAAATTAAAAAGTGAGTCATATGACTTTGTACTTAGTTTTCAAGATTGTTTTACCTATTCAAAAACCCTTGAAATTCCATGAGAATTTGAAAATGAGCTCTTTCATTTCTGAAAAAAAAAAACTGTTGGAATTTTAACAGGGATTGTGTTGAATCTGTTGTTTGTTTCATTTTCAATATTCAAGATAATTTCCTGAATACAGAATTCTAAGTTGACAGTTTACTTTTTCCTTTAGTATTTCAAAAATATAATTCCATTGTCTTGTAGCCTCCAATGTCTCAAACAATTTTCTTATTGTTGATCTTTTTCATTAAATGTGCATTTTGTTCTTTTCACTACTTTTAAGCTTGTTTTCATTTTTTAATCCCTAGTTTTCAGCAGTATGACTATGACACATTTAGGTGAGGTTTTCTTTGTTTCTATTCTGCTTGCGGTTTGCAGAGATTCTTGGATATGTGGGTTCCTCTGTTTGAGCAAATCTGGAAAATTCTTAGCTAATATTCTTTCTGTGTTTTGCTGGCAGTATACCTTCTCTTCAGTCCTCTGGGTCTCCCATTATACATAGTTTTTCACTGCTTGTTACTTCCAAAAATTGTTTTGTATTTGTTACTTTTTATTTTAATATTTTTCTCCTCTGTGTACTTCCACTTACATAATTTATTTTATCCTGTCTTCAAATTCATTGATTCTTTCTTCTGTTGTATCCAATATGTTGTTAATACCATCCACAGTTTATTATTTTAAATGTTGTATTTTTTATTCTTAGGATTTCTATTGTGCTCTTTTTGCAGAGTCTAAATGTCTTCTAAAATTCTGCATTCCTTCATCCACTATATCCACCTTTTCTTATATAGTAATAGATTTATTTTAGTTATTTTAAACAACTTTTCTACTAATCCAACATCTGGTCATTTCTATTGATTGATATATCTTTTTTTCTGATGTTTTTTGTATCCCTATTTATTTTGATCGTTTATTGGACATTGTGAATAATACAATGTAAAGAGCCAAAATTCTTTTATGTTCCTCTGAAGGGTGCTTGGTTTTGTTTTGGTGGATAGTTAATTACTTTAACTCATGGAAGATTGATTTTGGGGGGGAAATTTATTTTGGTTTTGCCTTTGATCTTAGAGTGAGTTCCTTTATCCCGGCATGCAATCTTATTCCTAAGGCATGGTTTTTCTGGAGTTTCAGTTGAGAGCTCAAAATTATTACCAAGGTCTTCTAATTTGTGGGACTTAAACTTCAAATGCTGTTTGGAGGGACAACAATTAAAACTTCTTGTTCAGCTGTTTCAGCTTTCAAGCTATTATCGGAGTATTGCCTATGCATGTGCAGTCAGAATTTAACCAATTGCTTGAGTTGATTTTATAAGCAAATTTTGAGGTTGTCCCCTCTATGAGTCCCCTTCTTTGGAGCTTTTCCCCTCAAATCTATTTTCTCTGGCAGTCTCAAACTCCTGCTGTGACTCCTCAGGCTAATAAGACTACAGCTTTCTGCTTGCAGGCTACTCCACATTTTAAGGCCTGGGGGATGACCAAAGAAGAAAGCTATAGAAATGTGCATATCACCCAGCATTGTTGCCTTCTTTTAAGGGTCAAATCAACTTTTGCCTGCTTTTGCTTGCTCTGCAATATCTTCATTCAGTTTTGTTTTTCTTCAAATTTTGTGCAGAGTGTAGAAGTGTTGTCTGCACAAGGGTTGATATTACACAGGCTACTCCGACATTACTGTAACCAGAACTCCATCAGAAGAGTTTGTGCTTTTATTACTGTTTTTGATATTAATGAAGAGCCTTCTTCTCAAAGAGGTGGAGGTCACTGATGAATATATTAAACCAAGATGTTTGTTTTTAAAGCATCTACCTCCTTTGTTAGTTAAAAATTGAGATTTTAGAATAAAACAAGCCTAGATTGAAATCTTTGATTTTTTTTCCCCTCTTACTTTGGACAAATTTCTTAACATGTTCCAGCTTAGTTGTCTTATTATAATGAAAATGATTACATTACTTCTTCAAGAAGTAGTTGAAGCAGTTTTTGTAAATCATTTAACCAATGTATCATCAATCCTTTTCATCAAGAATTCAAGTGCTCCATGTATGTTTATTGCGGCACTATTCACAATGGCAAAGACTTGGAACCACCCCAAATGTCCATCAATGATAGACTGGATTAAGAAAATGTGGCACATATACACCATGGAATACTATGCAGCCACAAAAAATGATGAGTTCATGTCCTTTGTAGGGACACGGATGAAGCTGGAAACTATCATTCTCAGCAACTATCGCAAGGACAAAAAACCAAACACTATGTGTTCTTGCTCATAGGTGAGAATTGAACAATGAGAACACACGGATACAGGAAGGGGAACATCACACACTGGGGCCTGTCATGGGGTGGGGGGAGGGGGGAGGGATAGCATTAGGAGATATACCTAATGTAAATGATGAGTTAATGGGTGCAGCACACCAACATGGCACATGTATACATATGTAACAAACCTGCACGTTGTGCACATGTACCCTAGAACTGAAAGTATAATAATAATAAAAAAAAAGAATTCAAGTTCTCAAATTTCCAGATTTCTGCCCCATAAAATATGGAACAAATAACTTTTCTCTGAATAAATATTAAATATATTTACAGGTTTTTAATTTTTAAAAACTTTAACTTTAGTATTGCTTATTTTTACATATGGAGAATCTTTACTGTCTATTGTTATCATCCCTACCACCAGCATGCACACATGCTCTAATATCTTTCAATATTAAAGTATATATGTATAAAATCACCCTAGTGGCACTTCCCCAAACAATTACAACTCCATTTCCCTACTTCCTTCACAGTGAGCTGCCACAGAAAGAATTGTCTATTTTGTCTACTTTTGCTATCTTCACTTCCTCAATTCCCATCATCTTTTAACCTACTCTAGTCATGCTTTTTCCCTCACCTTCTGCTTACTGCTGTCCTTGGGGACAACAGTGACCTCGAGGTAGCCAAAAACAATGGTCAATTCTCCTTTTACTGACCATTTACCACCCCTTTCTCCTGGAAATACTCCCTTCACTTCGATTTCCAAATACTACTATCTACCTGCTTTCCTCTTGCTTCACTGGAGACCCACTCCTGATGGCTCTGTATCACCTATCTAACTTCTAATTACTGAAGTAGTCCAGCACTCAGTCCTCAGCCAGCTTCTCTAGATACACTTACGTCCTAAGCAATCTCAATTAGATCCACGGATTTACAGCCGATATATACTCTGATGACCCCCAACTTTTCTGACCACCTCTTTTCCCTTTGCCCCCAAGCCTCTCTTCTCTTAGTAATCCACATCTAGGTAAATAGCACTATGAATGCTGGAAATCATTATTGACTTTTCTTCATACCTCATATGATAAATTCATTTCATTAGCACATCCTGTTGGCTCTATTCTCAATTTATATCCCAAGTCTTCATCGCCACCTCCATCTCTATCACTCTTTTTCAAGCCACCATTATTTCACGTCTGAACAACTGAAATAATCACTTTAATGTCTCTGTTTCCATAAAAAACTTTTCTTTTCATAGCATCCATAAATAAGTGTAAATCAGTGTAATCATCCATTTTCACACTGCTGATAAAGACACACCTGAGACTGGGAAATTTATAAGAGAAAGAGATTTAACAGACCTACAGTTACATGTGGCTGTGGAGGCCTCACAATCTTTGCAGAAGGTGAAAGGCATGTCTCACATGGTGGCAGACAAGAGAAGAGAGCTTGTGCAGGGAGACTCCCATTTTTAAAACCATCAGATCTCGTGAGACTTATTCACTATCATGAGAACAGCACGGGAAAACCTGCCCCCATGATTCAATTACCTCCCACTGGGTCCCTTCCACAACACATGGGAATTCAAGATGAGATTTGGGTTGGGACACAGCCAAACCATATCATTCCATCCCTGGCCCCTCTCAAATCTCATGTCATCACATTTCAAAACCAATCATGCCTTCCCAACTGTCCCCCAATGTCTTAACTCGTTTCAGCATTAACTCAAAAATCCACACTCCAAAGTCTCATCTGAGACAAGGCAAATCCCTTCTGCCTATGAGCCCATAAAATCAAAAGCATGTTAGTTACTTCCTAGATACAAATGAAGGTACAGGCATTGGGTAAATACAGATGTTCCAAATAGGAGAAATTGGCCAAAACAATGGGGCTACAGGCCCCATGCAAGTCCAAAATCCAGTGGGGCAGTCAAATCTTAAAGCTCCAAAATTATCTCCTTCGACTCCATGTCTTACGTCCAGGTCATGCTGATGCATGAGGTGGGCTCCTATGGCCTTGGACAGCTCTGCCCCTGTGGCTTTCCAGGGTATAGCCCTCATCCTGGGTGCTTTCAGAGGCTGGCATTAAGTGTCTGTAGCTTTTCCAGGCACATGGTGTAAGCTGTTGGTAGATCTACCATTCCAGGGTCTGGAGGATGGTGGCTCTCCTCTCACAGCTCCACTAGGTGATGCCCCAATAGGGACTCTGTATGGGGGCTCCAATCCTACATTTCCCTTCTGCACTGCCCTAGCAGAAGTTCTCCTATGAGGGCCCTGTCCCTGCAGCAAACTTCTGCCTGGGCATCCAGGTTTTTCCCTACATCCTCTGAAATCTAGGCAGAGGTTCCCAAATCTAAATTTTTGATGTCTGTGCACCTGCAGGCTCAACACCACATGGAAGCTGCCCAGGCTTGGGGCTGTCACCCTCTGAAGCCACAGCCTGAGCTCTGTGTTGCCTCCTTTCAGCCATGGCTGGAGTGGCTGGGTTGCAGAGCGCAAAGTCCCTAGGCTAAACACAGAACGAGGACCCTGGGCCTGGCCTATGAAACCATATTTTCCTCCTAGGACTCCCAGCCTGTGATGGGAGGGACTTCCATGAAGTCTTCTGACATGCCCTGGAGACATTTTCCCCATTGTCATGGTGAGGCTCCTGGTTACTTATGCAAATTTCTGCAGCTGGCTTGAATTTCTCCTCAGAAAATGGGATTTTCCTTTCTATTGCATTGTCAGGCTGCAAATTTTGTGCACTTTTATGCTGTTTCCCTTTTAAAACTGAATGCCTTTAACAGTATACAAGTCACCTCTTGAATGCTTTGCTACTTAGAAATTTCTTCTACCAGATACCTTAAATCATCTCTGTCAAGTTCAAAGTTCCACAAATCTCTGGGGCAGGGGAAAATGCTGCCAGTCTCTTTGCTAAAACATAACAAGAGTCACCCTTGTTCCAGTTCCCAACAAGTTCCTCATCTCCATCTGAGATCACCTCAGTCTGGACTTTATTGTCCATATCACTATCAGAATTTTGGGCAAAGCCATTCAACAAGTCTCTGGGAAGTTCCAAACTTTTTCACATTTTCCTGTCTTCTGCTGAGCCCTCCAAACTGTTGTAACACCTGCCTCTTTCCCAGTTCCAGTCACTTCCACATTTTTGGGTATCTACAGCAGCACTCCACCCTCCTGGTACCAGTTTACTGTATTGGTCCATTTTCATGCTGCTGATAAAGACATACCTGAGACTGGAAAATTTACAAAAGAAAGAGGTTTAATGGACTTACAGTTCCACGTAGCTGGGGAGGCCTCACAGTCATGGCAGAAAGTGAAAAGCACATCTCACATGGTGGCAGGCAAGAGAAGAGAGCTTGTGCAGGGAAACTCTCATTTTTAAAACCATCAGATCTCATGAGACCCATTGACTATCACGAGAACAGCACAGGAAAGACCTGCCCTCATGATTCAATTACCTCCCACTGAGTCCCTCCCACAACATGTGGGGATTCAAGATGAGATTTGGGTTGGGATACAGCCAAACCATATCAGTCAGATCACATCATTCTCCCTTTCAAAGCCTTCCAATAATTTCCCAATGCATTTTGAGTAAAATCCAAAATGTACATTTAAGGTCCCAAATGATCTAGCTCCTGCCTGACTCTCCCACCTCTCTTTCACTCTTTCCCTGATTACTCTACTTCAGCCATTCTTGCTCTGTTTCAAATGTGCCAAGCTCATTTCCACCTTGGATCTTTGCACTTACTCTTCCCTCTCCTTGGAACATCCTTCCTTTGGGTCATATCATGGTTTGTTTCCTCCCTGCCTTCTAAATTCTGCTGAAATTGAATCTCCTTGTGCAAGGCCTTTCTGATGCACTCCATCCTAAGCAGGTTCTCACACAACCATATATTGTTACCTTCATCCTTTATCCTGCCTTGTTTCTCTTCATAGCACATATTACTTCCTGAATTTACACTATGTATTTCTTATTTACTTATTATGTGCTCCCCCACTAGAACATCAGTGCCTTGAGAACAGGAGTGCTGTCTTATGTTATTACTGCATCTCCAGGCCCTAGGATAAAAGCTCAATAAAGATTTGTTCATTGTGAGACAATATTTAGATATAGTTTTCTCATTGTTTGGTCTAATTACCTACTAATTAACTAAAATAAGAAAATATCTCTACTTTTGCAAAATAGAGTTGTCAAAAGACAAAATTTCAAAAAATTGAGTTTAAAGATCTAATTGGCTTTTATTAGTGAGTTCATGAATTGGCCAGCATTCCATCTATAAAAATAGGCAGATGCTCTGCTGGGCATAACAGAACAATGAGTTTTTATAAGGTAGCTTGAACAGGAACAAGGAAAGAGCATAATACAAAAAAAGTGAATTGGTTAACATCGAGTTAGTTAGGTTTCTTTCCTAAGAAGGGTTAAAGCAAAAGGGACTTCCTTATCATGCTGGCTCAGGTTGATTGGGCCCTTTTCGACCAGCTACTGGAAATCTCCTGTTTTAGGAAAAACTGGTCAGTTTAGGGATTTTCCTGCTTCACTTTGATTATGTATCACTTAGCCTGAGTGACTGCATTTTGGTTCGGTCTGTTGGGGTCTAGTGGAGGAACTGAGTCCAAAACAATGACCTCCTATAAATTTTATTCAGCAAAGTTTTGTTGTATTTTATATTCTCAACTGCTAAACGATATTAGAAAACATCTTGAAGAGCAAACCTATTTAGCCTAAGAAATAAACATATGAATTTTTTTTGTTTCCTGTAAGGAATGCTAATGTCAAGTACAACTTCCATGAACTTCTTGTTTGGCTCTTTGCCCTTCAAATGAAAGGATATAGGGAATTTTCTACTTTTTTGGTTCACATTGTACTTCTTGTTTTTATAAATGCTGAATTCATTCTGCAACCTGCCCATGAAGCGTTAATACGTTAACTGCCTAATCAGTGGATTTGCCACAAGACTTCCAGGTTTAATTAAATAGGACTTATCCAGTCTACTTAATGTGAAAGCTTCACTTAAGAATCTGTAATCAACTTATCTAAATCTGAATTATTATAGGGCCCCTTCTTATATTTAACTTCATGTACATAGTTTTGGATTTAGCTTATCATTTAAAAATGATCTGAGGATGTGAATTGCTTTTTTATTGATGTACTTGATAATATACATATCAATGTTAATTAACATTAGAAAGGGAAGCACTAGATTATAGCTAACATTAGAAAGACAAGCACACTATTGTATCATAGTGAGATACTTTTCTAAATATAAGTTCCTAATTCATTGTAACTTTGATGGTATTAATATATTTTACTGAGTAAACTATAACAAAAGTATGGATGGATACTCTTTTTCTCCATGCAGGTAATTGAACTTAGAAACTCTTACTCCAGGATGTCTCAATGGGCATACAGGTGAAACTTACGTGGTTTATTCCAAGAGAGAATAAGATTTCAAATCATAGTTTCTATGTGTTGACAACACACTGGCTTTAGAGTTAGAAAGCTCTTAGATGAGATTCTAATTTCACCTTTTTCTGTGTGTCATTGATATATTGTCTATATCTAACATATTAACTCTGTTCACAGTTTTGAAATATAAATGTTTATTTTTCTGATGATAAAAGTAATTGTGATGGTTAACACTGAGTGTCAACTTGATTGGATTGAAAGATACAAAGTATTGATCCTGGATGTGTCCATGAGGGTGTTGCCAAAGGAGATTAACATTTGAGTCAGGGGGCTAGGAAAGGCAGACCCACCCTTAATCTGGGTTGGCACAATCCACTCAGCTACCAGCTCGGCTGGAATATAAGCAGGCAGAAAAATGTGAAAAGAGAGACTGGCCTAGCCTCCCAGCCTACATCTTTCTCCCATGCTGGATGCTTCCTGCCCTTGAACATCGGACTCCATGTTCTTCAGTTTTGGAACTTGGACTGGCTCTCCTTGATCCTCAACCTGCAGAGGGCCTACTGTGGGACCTTGTGATCATGTAAGTTAATACTTAATAATACTTTACTTAATAATGCTTAATAAACTCCCACATATATATCCATAACTAATGGAATATATATATGTATATATATATATATGTGTGTATATATATATATATATATATATATATATGCCATTAGTTCTGTCCCTCTAAAGAACCCTGACTAATACAGTAATATGTGGCCATTATAGAAAAATTTGGAAAAAACAACAAAGGGCAAAAATTGTATTGAGTCTAAAACCCCCAAGTAACTAGAATTAGCCACTGTTACTGCTTATTTATCAATCCATACATCTTTATCTTGTTAAAATATGCTAATATCTTAAATTTTCATTATGCATTATATCGTATTTCCTAACCTATGTTGGTAATAAGAAGTTCCACAAACATTTTTAGGACTACATAATTCTTCATGGCATGTATATGCCATAATATAACTGCATTATCCCCTAATATTTGACAGTTTGGCTCTAAATTTTAGATAGCCTAAATAATATTGAAATAAGTATTTTTATGAATAGATTTTATCAATAGTTTTGATTATTTGCTTAGAAGATACTAATAAATAAAAATACTGAAAGAAAGCATCTTGTTACATACTGCTAAGCTACATTTCAAATCAGCCCTCCTAAATTATACTTCAAACAAGATTGGATGAGAGGGCTCATCTCAACATATTGTCATCAGGACTATCACAAAATAAGTTGTGCAAATGTGCTGGATAGCAGCGATGTGTTACTTTATTTTGATATATATTTATAAAATAAAAATATTTCTATTTTATTTAGTTTTCTGTTTAATATAATATTGGTCTTTTGACCATTTAGCTATTAGAAACCCTTTTTCTTATAATTTTATAAGAGTTCTTTTTGTCAAGAATATTAACCCTGTTTCATTTTTTCCTCAAATACATATATCAACAATTTGTAGAATGTGTACTGTGTTAATCACTTAGCAAAATAGAACATTACTTATCAATGAGTGTAGCTGTAACTGGAAGAATAAAGTTAGTCCTTTTACCTTCCTCAAACAGAAAATTCTTAACTAAGAATTTAACTGAATGATTACACGCCAAATTAATTTTTAATTGCATAGAAAGGCACAGCCTTTAAGTGAGATTTTGCTCTTCACTGGCTCCCTTTCTTTTCCCCATAGGTATTGCTGGCTTAAAATCATGAGATCTACAAATTTGGAAGGGATAGCTTTTTTCTAACAAAGGATTGGAGCCTACAGTGTAGCCTTTAGTAGAAAATGAAAGCAGGCACTTCCAGGGAGAAAGGGTGAGACAACAATTTATGCTGAATGGTTTGTCTAAGCATACATATTCAACAGGTTAAGGGAGAAGCTATGAATATTCATGAAGGGGGCTCCTGCGTGATAGTAAGCAAGCATGCAAGTTATAAATATCTCATATTCACTTTGGAGTGGAGACTTAACATTTAAATGTGTTAAAATTAGGCTATGTCAAAGTGAAAAGAAAGACATAGGTTTCCTATGCACAGCTCCATGGATTGGCCAGAACCATTCTGTGGTTGGCGGTCTCTTATCAGGAAGGAATGCTGGTCAGTTATGTTAAAACTGCAAAAAGGGAGGAGAATATGGCTGCAGCATCAGGCAGTTGGTTGGAATCAGCAGTAAGAAAAGTCTTTTGAAAGGGTTGGTTTCTGTTGAATGCTGAGGAAAGAAAGTCTAATAGTGGTTAAAGAGGGAGAGGGTATAACAAGGGAGACTTGTCTGACCTGCTGGGAACTCAAGTTTTTAAGGTTTCTCTAGGGCCCCTTAGCCAAGAAGGAGTCCATTCAGTTTGGGGCTTAGAGTTTTATTTTTATTTCCTAGTTGAAGGAGCCCAATTTTGTAAGAGTTTGAGCATTAAGGGGATTTGAGAATTAAGGAAAGCAATGAAATTTGTTCTGTAAAATAATGTAAATTAGTAACCCCAAAGTGAAAAATACACTTTGCAAATTTTGAGACAGTTAAGACTATCCTTCTATTTCTCCTGGATGGTGCACACTGTACAGTCTCTGTGAATTCGTATTTTACTTGGAATGCATGTGTATGCCTCTGTGTGTGTGTGTGTGTGTGTGTGTGTGTGTCTGTTTGGCTAAATACTTAATGTGAAACTTTCCCTATTAGTCTGTAATCAACTTATCTAAACCTGAAACATGATATGACCCTTTATTAATGGGAATTCATAAAAATAAACAGACATCCTTGATTTACATATTGGTAAGAAAAATCTTGAAAGGGCTAAATTTGGAGTGCCCAGCTACTTTCTCTCCACCTGGCTTGTTGTGTGGGACTTTGGTGTTAACAACTATCCCTGATTGTCCTGCTGTGGCCTCCCAGAAAGAATTACCCTAAGATGAATAACTAAATTGTATGACTATGACGTTTCCCTTATTTAAAAAAAATGAGAATTCCATGGTGGAGGACAGAAGAAAGTATTTTCAAGGGAGTTAAAATATGAAGTTAAGGGGAGCAGATTAGGAGTTGAGTCTTGCAGGTGAACAGAGTTCCTCTGAAGGTTTTGACTACCTGGTTGCTGTTTTCCCTAAACCTTAGAAAAAGTTGTATTTAGTATATAGTATCACCACTTCAATACCATCTACAACCTTTGTGGTAGTACCGTGGAGGACAAGGCAACAGGGTAAGAGGGACATGTAGCCTACTCCACATGAATCCTTGTGCGGCTCGTGTATGGAGGGTAAAGAGCATCCTGTTGAAGGTTATCTAAGGGCTCCAGAGCGTGATCAGCAGTCACGTGAATGTGCTCCAAGGAGGAGCACAAGACATTAAGATACTCTGCTGACTAGATGTTTCTCTAAAAAAACCTTCATTAAGGAAAATCTTCTTCCTCTACATATGCTGGTAAGAGGTCAGCCTTTAGAGATGGGAGAGGGGTGTGGGGCTAGTAGAGAGACTTGAGATATGCATGTTTATACCTGCATAGAACTGTTGACAGTTCTGGTAGGGTATATCCTCTGTATCACTCAGATTTGTTTTTTACAATAAACATTTATTAATTTGACAATTTAGAAGTATATTATTCCTGTAATCCCAGCACTTTGGGAGACCAAGGCAGACAGATCACTTGAGGTCAGGAGTTTGAGATCAGCCTGGCCAAAACAGCAAAACCCCATGTCTACTAAAAATACAAAAATTAGCCAGGCATGGTGGTACATGCCTGTAATCCCAGCGACTCGGGAGGCGGAGACACAAGAATCGCTTGAACCCAGGAGGCAGAGGTTGATCCAAGATCGTGCCACTGCACTCCAGCCTGGGTGACAGAGCAAGACTCTGTTTCCAAACAAAAAAATAAAATAAAATAAAAATAAGATACATAGAAGTATATTGTAAAGTACATCATACATTTCTTCTAGCTTGTTGTCCTCTTTTGAAACTTGCTTTATAAGTACAATAGTCTTCTATATGGTATTTTTACTGTTTTTTGTGATTTCTTGTATTACATTTAAGTTTTCCATATGCACTGATCAAAATTTTAGTTCGTATTTATGGTTATGTGGCCTGCTCGGTGCCCTATGGAGAGTAAAACATTCAGTGAAGTACCATCTGGGATCTGTTAAATGATGTATTTAAAAGTCGTATTAGCAATGCAGGATGAAAGATTCTAAGAAGTAGAATTTTCTTAGATTCTTAGAAGATAGAAAGATTCTAAGAAGTAGACATTTGTGATTATAATTAATGGGTTTTTGTTGTACTCCAGTGACCCTATGGTCCCAAAGTGCAATGAAGGACCAGTGCTACCCAATGGAAGATATTTTAAAGGCAATCTTAGAAAGTTCTTTGTCACACAAATTGGGCTTCCCCTTAAGAAAAGTCCTCTGACTTGCAGAAGCTGAACTTAGAAAATTGAAACTCTGGGCATCCAAATCTATTATCAATTGCTTCTTAGTTGCCTACCAACTCAAAAGGTTTGTTATTGGGAATAGAAATCAAAGTAAAAGAGGCAGCGGAACTCAGAAGTTACCTTAGATTATGAGAAAAACAACATTTTAGAAGAAAAACTTTGTTCCAACTATACATTCTGCAGAGGGACCTCCTGTTTCTCCAACCATATGCATCGTTGCAAAATTTATGAGACTTCCCAGATCTGAGGTCAAACATTTTCCTGCTACCTTATAACTCTTCCTACCTTGTTCTTCTTGCCTTTTATTTTCCTTTCTTATGGCTTCCTTTCTATTTTTGTTTCTTTTTGTTTTCATTTTTGCTGTTACTGTTTTTCATGTTGCTATTCCTTTTCCTTTCCCCTCCTACAATCTATTTCTACACCATAACTAGCAGTGTTCCTCCCTTTCTGATACTCCCTCTTTTCCTGTTTTTATTCTGGTTCTTACCCATTGAGTTTTAATGTAAATTTCCTCCTCTAATGTTCAAATTTTATTGTCAGTGTTTTTATTGTTGAGCCATCACTAAAACCAAATCTTCCTGGTTATTTTTGGACTGTAGGTTTGACTGTGTCAGGCACTTTTTGCCATCAAATGAAAATATTTCTAGTCATCTGTCAACGAGAAAGCAACCTCAGGACCCACTACTATAAGTAGGGCTGTAATTTCTTGCATTCATTATCGGAAAGATTTGATGTTTATTTAGAACTTCTATTACAACTTCAGGTTTTTGATAAATAGGTCTATTTCTCTTTCCCATGGGAACTGATAGCCCTAGTAGATAATTAGTTTTATTCTGCTTGATAATATACAAAGTAGAATCATATTTGATATTCATAGAATAGATACAGTTTGTACCTAAATGTACAGATCAAGACTTTACTGATTAATCAAAATAGTAATTGCTCAAAAAGAGTAAAGTTTTTTCTTGAATGATATCATTATTTGACCAGTTTTCCCTTGCAAGCTACTCCAGTTTATGTGTGCATATATCTCTAAATCAAAGTCAACCCAATTCCTACCCTCTTTGCTTTGTCTACTTTAAGTGCTTCCATAGGTTGTCTGTAATGGATTTCTGCTCCTGGTCACATGAGCTCCTTTTAGCCTGAAGTATTAGTGACAGGCTTTATAAAGAAGGAGTCCCTCTATTCTCATCATCAATACTCTCTTCCTCAATACAATTTTGGTCTTATTTTTTTCATAAAAGCCAAATAAAATTCTATCTCCTTGTTACATGTTTTAAAATCTGTCTTATGACCTTGATGTAACCAAAAAGTCCCAAAGAATATCATTCTGAAAAACCTCTTGGCAGTATAATATTGAGATGCCAATCTAAGTTTTATTTTACCCTTATTTTCCTCTTTCCCTTCCCTCTGTTCAGTCAGATAAGACTCCAGACTTCTTTGCCCCAGAGGAGGTTTATGACTGGCCATTTCTTTCCAACTTCTTAAACCAGATCTCAAACCAGACACCTCAGAGCTAAATTAGGTCCACAGATATGTTTTATTGGGTTCATGTTGATTTTTTAAGAACTTGAACCAACATTTAATAATTTGGCACATTTCACATAGATATCTGGATTTCTGACTTATCTTAAAAATTAGAAGATGTAGCCACACTAGGCTGCTGTTTTCACCTGGGCACAAAAAGCCAGAGCTGAGTAGAGGCTGCAGCCTTAGGGGGGTTTCACATTCTCCAGTTCTCTTAGTTTCCACCACCATCCTTTCCTTCACTCACTTATGTTACTTGCCTTGGCCCCGTGGGCACCGCTTGACCCTTATTTAAACCCACTGAGGAGATACATTAAGTGCCTCAGAGGGAGACACCTTAAGAAAAGATAGTTTACATTCACAGGCAGAGACTGTTTTGAAGAAACATCATGTATTCAGCAAATATTCAACAAACAAGCACCTACTATGTGCCCAGTACACTTTTTGGTGCTGGAGATAAAAACAGTACACAAGACTGAAACTTTTCCTACTCTTATGAAGTTTATATTCTAATAGAGGTGTCAATAAACAAGTGAACCCATGAAAAAAGATAATTGCAAGATGATATATGATATCCTATGTACAATAGGATGTAGAATATTCTACATAGGATGGCATATACTTACCACTATGGTAGAGAGAGGAGTGGGTGGTGGGACCGGCAATGTTAGCATAAATCATATATTAAGGGAAGGCATCTGAGTGATGATAAACTGGGAGTCGAATATGACATTTGAGGTAGCACAAGCTTGTGAAGAGCTTAGAAGAAATATATACTAAGCAGAGGAGACAGCAAGTATTATACAACCTTGAAGTGGGCCTGAGTTTGATGTCTTCAAGGAATTTAAGGCGAGTGTGAGAGGGGCTTGGAGAACAAGGGGTGAGATATAGGAGAGAAGTTGGGGAGTTGGGTGGGCTCCAGATCTTATAAAGTTTTGGGGTCCACAGTGAGCAGGTTGGATCTGATTCTAACTGGGTTGGAAGATTATTAGAAACTGTTAAGCATGTGAGCATGTGAGCAGCATAATCTGACTTTTTGTTTGTTTGTTTGTTTTGAGACGGAGTCTCGCTCTGTCACCCACGCTGGAGTGCGATGGCATGATCTCGGCTCACTGCAACCTCTGCCTCCCGGGTTCAAGTGATTCTCCTGCCTCAGCCTCCCGAGTAGCTGGGATTACAGGCATGTGCCACCACGCCCAACTAATTTTTGTATTTTTAGTAGAGATGGGGTTTCACAATGTTGACCAAGGTGTTCTTGATCTCTTGACCTTGTGATCCGCCCACCTCAGCCTCCCAAAGTGCTGGGATTACATGTGTGAGCCACCACCCCCACCCCCGGCCAATCTGATTTATTTTAAGGAATAATTTCCTACAGTGTGCAGCTATTATTAATTTTTAAATCTTTTTTCAATTGTGAAATATAGCACATACAGGAAAAAATGTATAAAACACATATGAAGAGTTTAGCAAATAACCATAAAGCAAAGATCATGCCTTTCCCATCTAATCAAGAAATAGAACACTGTCAACTCCCAGAAGCACTCCTAGTTTGTGTTCCTTCTGGGGCACAACAGCTCCTTCCCACAAGAGTAACCACCATCCTAACATTGAGAGTATTCAATTCCCTGATTTTTTAATAGTACCGCTTAACAATGCATCCCCACACAATATAGTTTACTGTTGTCTATTATTAAATTTTGTGTAAATATCATTTGATGTCTGCATTAAGATGGTCAATAGAAACTTCCTCATGAACTTATCTTTCCCCCAAAAAAGTGAGAAAAAGCATTTTAAATATAGCATATTTTCCGCTTACAACAATCAAATAAGAGTATACCCTACTGAAATACACTTCAAAAAATGACAACCAAGAGAAAGAAAGATAAAATTCTCGAGCAAAATACAAAAGCACAGCAGTTTCTAACCTCACTCCCACCCCCAGAAACCTTTCAGTGAGTAGAAAAAGTTCTCAGAATACTTACTAACACATCCAAATATGTAGAGACATAAACTGAGTGGGTATCTTTATCTTTTTCCTTTTTGGATTGAGAAATAGTGAAACTCTCTGCTGGGGATAAATAAGTGAAATGGGGAAATGAACACTAGGAAACTGTTTTAACTTGTTCAGGTTGCTATAACAAAATACCATAAGCTGGGTAGGTTATAAACAACAGAAATTTATTCCTCACAGTTTTGAAGGTTGGGAAGTCCAAGATCAAGGAACTAGCAGATTGTCTGGTGAGGGCTCGCTTTCAGATTCATAGATGGTGTCTTCTCCCTGTATTCTTATGTGGTAGAAGAATCAAGGGTCTCTCTGGGTTCTCTTTATAAAGTCAACTAATCCCATTCATAAGGGCTCAGCCCTTAGGATTTACTCACCTCCCTAAGGGCTCATCTGCTAATACTACCACCCTGGGGGTTAAGATTTTAACATACGAATTTTGAGGGGATAAAAACATTCAGACCATAGCAGCAACTAACAGCTTCATGAGGAATTCCCTAGTCCCAGAGGATGAGTGTGAACAGATGTAAGCCAATTGTGTCAATTCCTTTCCCCTAGCCAGTGATATGTTTAAGCATAAACATTTGATATCACTGACCAGTAAGACGCAAAGGAGGAAATTTAAGAAGGAATTCATAGGAGAGTCAAAAGCTATAGAGGATGGAGAGATATCCTAGGGATTAGTAAAGCAGAAAGCCCCTACTCTTCTTATGGTGGAGGAATGAAGTGAGGGAGTGACATCATCAGAGCCTGGAAGCCAAGGACAACTGGCAGAAACTGGAACATGGAGACCTGGTCCACTGGGAGGCTGGAGAGGGAGCCACTACTGAGGCTCACTCAAGAAGCTTTTTGGAGCAAAGAAGGAAGGGGAAAATGCCCTGGATTCTCTTTTTTCCTGCCCTCCAATCTGTGCCAATGCCTCTGGGCTGGAATCTGGCTGCCAGGGGCCCCTGGAAAGTACAGCCTGCATCAATCAGCCTCAATGTAGTACAAAACAAAGCAGGGGAAAAGTAAGAACTGAATTTGAAGGTGAACACGTAGAGACTTGGCATAAAGAGGATGAAAAAAAGAAAGGAATCAAGGATGACTCCCACATTTTTGGCTTGTGAATGTGAGGAAGTGCCACTTCTGCGATGGGGAACATTGAAGAAGTAGCAGTTGGGGAACCAAACTCAGGATCCTTGTTTTGTATGTGTCAAGTTCAAGTGAAGCTATCAAATGAGTACAACCACACCAGAAGATTCCCTTGGACTGGAGAGAAAAGGGACGACAGAAGAGAAAGAGAGAGAAGCAGGAGAGAGGGAAAGAAGAGAAGGAGACAGCTTGAGAACTTTATGTGTCCTAGAGGCAGGATGGCCTAAATCCTGATTGCTAGCAGTGCTGCAGGGAAGGTGGCAAGCCTCCATGAAGGAAAATGGGTGCATATTTTGCTTAACACAATATTTTATTTTCTAGAAATGAGGCATGGAATCAGGAGAGACCGGAAGGGACCATGCTGTAAAGGATGGTGAATAATGTCCTCAGCAATCACTGTAGTGGACAAATGACCAGGCACCTTTTCTCACACACTCTATAGACATGATAGCACCCAACAAACCTAAGATTATGGATTTGAGATTATGGGATTTGGAGAGAAGGGACACAGAAAAGATTAAGGCTAAATTGCCTGCCACCTCAACTGTATGGAGATTCAGAGACAAAAGTTTTGTTGCTTCAGGTTTCATCTCCTTTCACCATAAGACAATTTGTGGGATATAAAATCCCCCAAAATGCAATTTCCAGAGATTGATTTATTTAGTTTGGCTTAACCCATTGGTGGAGCTTTAACAAGATGGTCCAGAGGGGCTCTGGTTCTCCAAGTGTAATTCCCTTTGAAATCTCCCCATAGTGGGAAATTCAGAAAGAAACAGTCCTTCCTGGTTGTCCAGTCTAAGTCAATGAACCAAACACACATGCAGGCACAAACATCTCCAAAACACACGTATTCCTAGAAATCGTGTAACCTAGTTCCATGTATTAAAGACGAAACAATTTTCCTACATGCAACAGAATCCATTAAGACCCCCGCCTATGAAACAAACAGCCTCTTACAGCAAAGCAAATTGTGAGTCATATCCACCTGCACCTCATTTTGTTTACCCTCTGGTTTCTAGGTAGTGCCCTGGGAAAAATCTGAAAAAGAAGTGGTGTTCATTTCAAATCCATCTACATTAAATGCATCTATTAAAGGCCTTACAGAAACTCTGAAATTTACCAGTTTCGAGCACTTTAGGCCAAGTAACATTTCTAGACAGAGCATATTCATACCCTTTTCTGTGAGTTGAAGGGAGAGAATATGCATGAGTGAGCCCTGTACATTCAGCACCCCCAGGTGCAGCTTAAGGGGAAAAATTCTGTTCTTCCACTTTATTGTGTATAAGTACAATTTCTCTAGCTCTCAGAGGGTTCAATGGAAAATAATAATAATAAATTAAACACCATTTGGGGTTCAATCCTCTTATTGGAAAGCTATGGAATTTTAGAAAGCTAAGGATTACAAAATCTCACAATCTAGCTTCCCTGGACCTGTAATGTAGGCATTCTGACTCTCCAGTCCTCTACTATTTTTCTTTTAGTATAAAATTTGTTTTCAACAATGGTAGCTTTGGTAATCCATATTACATAGTAAGGTCTGATATGAATTTTTATTAGACAACAAAAGAAACTAACCATGTCTTTCATCTTTTTCACTATTTAAAAGAGAACTCTTAAAAATGCACTATCTGGCTGGGCACGGTGGCTCACGCCTGTAATCCCAGCACTTTGGGAGGCCCAGGCAGGCAGATCACTTGAGGTCAGGAGTTCAAGACCATCCTGGCCAGCATGATGAAACCCCGTCTCTACTAAAAAAATATAAAAATTAGCCAGGCGTAGTGGCATATGCCTGTAATCCCAGCAACTGGAGATGCTGAGGCAGGAGAATTGCTTTAACCAGGGAGGTGGAGGTTGCAGTGAGCAGAAATCGTGCCACTGCACTCCAGCCTGGGTGACAGAGAGACTCCATCTGAGAAAAAAAGAAAAAGAAAAAGAAAAAAAAGCACAATCTAATCTTCCAATTTTGCTTAACAGGTTGCTCAAGCTGTTATTATGTGCATATATGTGTTGTCACATTAAAATGCTGATGAGTCAGAACAGTATGGGGGCATGTTTTTATTTGCTGAACTGATTAAATGACCTCCAAATCATGCTTGCTACGTAAAACTGTGAGTGCAGGAATCAAGAACCATAAACATAAAATAAACCATAATAGCTGTTAGGATTGTGATAATGCCTTGTTCCTAAATATTCTGGCTATGTGTGCAGAGAATATAATAAGCTATCTAATTTTAAGGTTTAATGAGGCAAACTGTTGATTCTGAACTGGCTACAGCAGAATGAGTCAACCCATATGTTCTTTGTCACTGGAATATGAGCTTATAAACAGACTTGTCTACAAGGGAGAAAACTCACAGATGACTGATAAATGAATTTTGGCAGTGGCTTATGATCATAATTGGCAATAACTGGGGAAAATATTGACAATGGTGAATTTTGAACTCTTGGAAACAGCGACTCTGAGTCTATCTCACACTCCAACTGTGGTTGAACAGCACAGAAACCCTCCTGGACTGGATAGATTTTAAATTGTGCCTTTACGGATGGGAAAATGATGATAAATGGAAGCAAAATTTTCTAGGAATATGTCCAAAGTAAATGACTGTCAATATGTGTGGTTGTCTTAGTCTGGCTGTATATTTCTGGTTCTAAGTGGAGATTGTGTGTGTGAGTATTGATGTTGATGAATATTCATGCACCAGGGAAGGAAAGTATTCTGTTAACCTGGAGCTATAAAACGTATCCATCAAGATCCTACATGAGGACTGTGCAATCTGTCTTGATTTGCTCTGAATCAGGATGCCTTACACAATGCGGAGGGCCTTCTCAGCGGGCTGTGGGTGACAAGAAGACAAACAGCAGTGGCAGCTCAGAACTTGAATTCCTAAGTCATCAGCGCCAGCACAGAGCTCACTCTACAATTGTTCTGGAGACAAGTGGGAGATGACAGGATGCCCAAAATAGCAAGCCTGCTTACCTAAGTATTTGTCTCAAAATCCTGCTGGAGAACTGCCTGCTTTGTTTCGATGGAACTCTTGAGAACGTTCAGTTATCAGAAGCACAAGTTATTGTGATGGGACCACTGTGTCTGTCTCTTATGATTGAGCTATCATTTTAGACTGGCAATTTGTATACTTACCCACTAAGGGTTGGGGGAAAAACCTTTCTCCTTTTATCCAGCAAACATTTCTGAGAATTTTCTATGTGCCGAGAACTATACAAGTCACAGGAAATACAAAGATGCATAAGATATTATAGGTCCTGCTCCCAATTTAGTAGAAAAGAGACATAAGAACAGATAAGTTATAACACAATTAAGTTCATGCTATAAATGGGAACAAGTGCTTTGCTGATCCCATAAAAAGACTGATGAACTTTGCCTGGGGCAGCTGGGAAAGGCTTTGTGGAAGAGCTGACATTTGAATTAGGTTTGAAGAATAAGTAAGAGTTTTCTAGATGGAGTAGTCAAGGGAATTGTAGATGATGGATATCTTTATGGCACTGATTGTGGTGATAGTTTTACAGTGTATACTTATCTTTAAACTCATCAAGTTGTATACACTAAATACATACAGATTTTTGTAAGTCAATCATTCCTCAATAAAGTGGTTTAAAAAAAAAAAAGTCAAAGGGAAGGCATTCTGGCCATGTTTCAAATCACATAGACCTGAAAACTCAGGAAATACTCTTCGAAGAGAGAGGCATTCGTGATTAACCAGCCAAAGGGGAGGTGGGGGAATGAAAGGGTTTTGGAATGAAGTGTTGGGAAAGGAGGATCAAGAAGAAAGCTGGGACTGAATCGCAAGGTGTCTTGTATGTCAGGCTATAATACTTGATTATTTTCCCCATTTCGGTAGCAGGGAGCTAACAAACATTTATAAGGATGAAAGAAACATGATTAGATTTATGTTTGAAGATGCAAATTCAGACTACTATGCAAAAATGAAGCAAGTGGGGAGATGCTGATGGATGTGATGGAAAGGGGGGAAATACTGATAGAAACTGTGAGGGCTGAAATTAAGCAAATGGTGATAAGAATAGAGAAACCACTAAACTTCAAAGATAGTTGGTACAGGTAGTTGCAGAACAGTATACTTGTAGGAAGAGATACATTTGAGAAACACACTACTGAAAACTCAGAAATGCTGAGAACAAAAAAAAAAAGGACAAGATTTTACCTATGTCAAGAATGCATTCTTCTGCCTTTATAGTTCCAGCATCTCTTGAGTCTATATTCTAAATTAATAATGACTGAGCCCCAGTTGCTTGTTTACATTTTATGGGCCTAATTAAATTAGGAAAAATAATCATCTGCAAGCAAAGATGTGATACACTTCTTGTACGACCAAAAAATACTCTCAGGTTACTACATTCTCAGTCTCAGGTACAAGTTAAGTAAATGAGATGAAAAGTTCTCAAGATGCTGGATTAAAAGAGAATCAAGAATAGATGCAAGAACAACGGAGATCCAGTGCACAGGAGGAGAGATGAAGGTAACTGGCCCTTCCCTTAGTTGATGGGTAATAATTGCTTGATAAATAAAGTAATGGCTACCCATACCACTGACAAGATGCTATGGATGGGGCTTGGCTCAGCGGCTCATGCCTGTAATTTCAGCACTTTGTGAGGCCAAGGCAGGGGGATCACCCAAAGTCAGGAGTTCGAGACCATCCTGGCCAACATGGTGAAACCCGGTCTCTACTAAAAATACAAAAATTAGCTGAGCATGGTGGCATGTGCCTGTAGTCCCAGCTACTTGGGAGGCTGTGGTAGGAGAATCACTTGGACCGGGGAGGCAGAGGTTGCAGTGAGCTGAGATTATGCCATTGCACTCCAGCCTGGGCGAGAAGAGCAACACTCTGTCTCAAACAAACAAACAAACAAACAAACAAAAAAACCGATGCTATAATTGGAACAGATGGAAAATGGTAACTCTCAGAGGAATAGTTTTTTACAAAAGGAACTTACTGGCTATGTTTACTTAGCTTTGCCAGAAGTTTTCTCACTTTCATATTAGGAAACGTCTACATTATTTAGTCATCTTCCCAATAGATGCTGCTGTGTTTTGAATGTGTCTCCCAAATTTCATGTGTTGGGAAGATAGTTCCCAATTTCCTATGTTGATTGGAGGTGGGGCCTTTCAGAGGTAATTAGGATTAAATAAGGTTATCAGGGTGGGGCCCCTATGACGAGACTGGTGGCTTTATAAGAAGAGGGAGAGAGACCTAAGCTGACATGCATGTCTTTGCCCACTTGCCATGTGATGCCCTCAACCATGTTATGACCAGCAAGGAAGACCCTCACCAGATGCCAGTGCCATGCTCCTGAACATCCCAGCCTCTGGAACTGTGAGCTACATAAACTTCTATTCTTCATAGATTACCCAGTCTCAGTTATTCTACTACAGTAACAGAAAATGGACTATGACAGATACTGAATTCCTAATGAGCAATCATTTCATAGCACCCACCACAATGATTAGCAATTGTAGACTTTGAAATTAGACCTGAGTATGAATCCTAGATCTGTCAGTAGTGTGTATCTTTAGAAAATTACTTAAACTCTCTGAGTCTCAGCTTCCTCTTCATGGACTTGCTGTAGTAAATGAATAAGTCAATGTATGTTAAGCACCTAACAAAATGCTTTACACATAAAAACCATAAATTGCCAACATCAGCAATTCAGACAGATCGTAGTGCTTGTCCCACAAAGTTTCAAAGATTCACTAGGGAAATATATATGTTCATAGAATAATATATTAGAAAAATAAGTGGAATTTTTTTACCCACAAGTTTGAGCTCCTGAGTATAAAGATGTCTCTTACATGATATTGCCTTTACCACTGTGCTAAATGTGACAAGTTGAATTGAATTTAGAAATTGCAGAAAGTTTATTCCAAGGCATCCACATACTTTAATCACATTATTTTTAGTCTTTTCTATGTTATCTTATGCACAGAGCCCTACTGGGAAGCTATCTGAGAAGCATGTTGTTAGTGGCACAATTAGTGCTGACATATACCACTATTAAAGGAATCTTAATGGGAGTTTAAGCCAAGTTACGATTGTAAAATTGGAGGCAAGATGTCCAACAATCTCTGTGGCAAGATATGCACCATTAGGTATTTTACTTCTCCAGTTACATCCAACTAGTAATTTACAACTTTACTTCTCCATGAACACAAATATCAGTCAAAGATGAGTTAGAATGACCTGGAAACTCAGTGGCTTAAAGCAACAAAGACATTTCTTTTTCATGCTTTATATCCATTTTGAGGCAGTGGGGTCAGAATAGGGGGACTCAATTCATCCTAGTCAATCAGGGACCCAGGCTGATGGAACAACCATTATCTTAAACTTATCAGTCACTATGCAAAGGAAAAGAGAAAGATCTGGGGGTCTCATCATGAAAAATTAAGTGTTTTAACCCAGAAGTGCACATGTTATCTTACTCATAGCTTATTGGACAGAACTTGTCACGTGATCCCCTTCCTAACAATAAGGGGCCATGGAAGTGTAAGCCCATAATGTGCCCAGAAAGAGACAGAAACAGAAATATCTGGCAAAGAGCACCAATGACTACCACCAACATTGAGTCTGAAATAGGATTAATTGTCTTGGAATGATGAACAACTAAGTTTGGCCATTTATGACATTCTGTCTCTTCAAGTATTTTGCATGCATCTATATGTTTCTTACATTGATAAGTAACCAGACTTCTGAAAGACTAGAATGTAAGACAGAGAGAAAAAAGGCCCACCTGAGATGAGCAGACCAGTAATTATTCAGTCATGTTCTTTCAATGTGCCATTAGTAGTGACATGTTGCAGGGAGCTGACAACATCTCCCTGGAAAACAATTCTGCTATTGTTTTCCAGGGAGAAAGAAAACAAGTCTGGGAATAAAATACTGCCTGCTGTGCATTCACTGAATATGATCCATTTAAAAAATCTCTGCTTACACTAAATATTTCCATTGTCAACAACATCTACTTATCAGTAATTTCCATAGCTTTCCATATTTCTAAATATTAAACCTATGCATATTAAGACTGTTCTAAGATACTCAGCGAACTGCCAGCTAGCCACAGTAAAACAGACAAACAAACAAAAAAAACACCTCCTGGTACCAGAAAATAAGAGCACAAGCAGTACCATAGAGGCAACTTGGTATTTCATGAGGAAGAGGAAGGCTACATCTGTAACCACTCCAGAAAAGGGGGGGAATGCTGAGGTAAGGACTTTGGTGTTTGCAGCTCAGTTATGTAAAGACAGATAAGCTGGTTTATATTTCCCCATTCCTTTGACATTCCAGGCTAGAAACAGGATATTTGCTATTGAAATGACTATTAGCTACAGTCACTTGAGAGATTTGTCAAATGCTGTGAAACAGCAATTTGTAAAGAGGCTTGATGGCCCTAGGAACACAGTGATTCACAATAAGCACCTTAGACCAATTTCCTAGATTCTCAGTTTAGTACTAAGGAGGAGAAAGGGTCTCTGGACTAGCATGCCAGGTAGTATAAGAGTCACTGTGTCATTTCACCCAGATGCCTGTAGTTCCCTTTATGGGTTCTGGGTATCTATCTCCCAGCTTCTGCATGCTTTACTCCTAAAGGCTGGCACATGCAGTCTTCCCCAGAGAACTGCCTGTGGGCTGATAGGATCCCCCTGCCCAGCTGCCTTGAGACCAGAAAGTGCCCAGAAGCCGATAGCCAAGGGCAGGAATATGAATGCTTAGCTGTTTTGCCTCAATGTGACCACATTAGTTCCAGCCCCTGGAAGATGGAAGGAGTGATAAGACCCAAAGCAAGTCCTGATAGGGTGAGGTAGTATGGACTTACTCCATACTACCCCAGAAGGTTTACCCCAGAAGGAAGGGAAATGTCTAACAAAATGCACATTGTTACCTCCCTTTCACAAATGACTTAAACCATTTGTGTGATTCATTAAAAATAAGGAATAAAGCTGGGTCCATGTGTTTTTAGAAACAGGTGTGGAGAATCAGATAACAAATTGAAGTTTTGCAGCTACCAGTGTATTCAGAAGATCAACTATCCAAAGAAATGATCCATGAAAAGGAGGTTCAGAAAGGCAGAACTGGCAGGATAATCCAAGTTAACACACACACACACTGTTACGGGAAGTCAGGGACCCCAAACGGAGGGACTGGCTGGAGCCGTGGCAGAGGAACATAAATTGTGAAGATTTCATGGACATTTATCACTTCCCTAATAATAGTCTTATAATTTCTTACGCCTGTCTTACTTTAATCTCTTAATCCTGTTATCTTCGTAAGCTGAGGATGTACATCACCTCAGGATCACTGTGTTAACTGTACAAATTGATTGTAAAACATTTGTGTTTGAACAATATGAAATCAGTGCACCTTGAAAAAGAACAGAATAACAGTGATTTTTAGGGAACAATGGAAGACAATCATAAGGTCTGACTGTCTGCGGGGTCAGGCAAAAAGAGCCATATTTTTCTTCTTGCAGAAAGTCTATAAATGGAAATGCAAGTAGGAGAGATATCACCAAATTCTTTTCCTAGCAAGGAATATTAAGACCCTAGGAAAAGAATTGCATTCTTGGGGGGAGGTCTATAAATGGCCGCACTAGGAGTGTCTGTCTTATGTGGTTGAGATAAAGACTGAAATATGCCCTGGTCCCCTGCAGTACCCTCAGGCTTATTAGGGTGGGGAAATAAACACTCCCTAGTAAATTTTAGGTCAGACTGGTTCTCTGCTCTTGAACCCTGTTTTCTATTTTTTTAACTTTTTTATTTTTAGGTTTTTTTTTTTATTATACTTTAAGTTTTCAGGTACATGTGCACAACGTGCAGGTTTGTTACATATGTATACATGTGCCATGCTGGTGTGCTGCACCCATTAGCTCGTCATTTAACATTAGGTATATCTCCTAATGCTATCCCTCCCTCCTCCCCACACCCCACAACATGCCCCGGTGTGTGATGTTTCCCTTCCTGTGTCCACGTGTTCTCATTGTTCAATTCCCACCTATGAGTGATAACATGCAGTGTTTGGTTTTTTGTCCTTGCGATAGTTTGCTGAGAATGATGTTTTCCAGCTTCATCCATGTCCCTACAAAGGACATGAACTCATCCTTTTTTATGGCTGCATAGTATTCCATGGGTATATGTGCCACATTTTCTTAATCCAGTCTATCATTGTTGGACATTTGGGTTGGTTCCAAGTCTTTGCTATTGTGAATAGTGCTGCAATAAACATATGTGTGCATGTGTCTTTATAGCAGCATGATTTATAATCCTTTGTGTATATACCCAGTAATGGGATGGCTGGGTCAAATGGTATTTCTAGTTCTAGATCCCTGAGGAATCACCACACTGAATTCCACAATGGTTGAACTACTTTACAGTCCCCCAACAGTGTAAAAGTGTCCTATTTCTCCACATCCTCTCCAGCACCTGTTGTTTCCTGACTTTTTAATGATTGCCATTCTAACTGGTGTGAGATGGTATCTCATTGTGGTTTTGATTTGCATTTCTCAATGGCCAGTGACGATGAGCATTTTTTCATGTGTCTTTTGCCAAATCATGAGTGAACTCCCATTCACAATTGCTTCAAAGAGAATAAAATACCTAGGAATCCAACTTACAACGGATGTGAAGGACCTCTTCAAGGAGAACTACAAATCACTGCTCAATGAAATAAAAGAGGTTACAAACAAATGGAAGAACATTCCATGCTCATGGGTAGGAAGAATCAATATCGTGAAAATGGCCATACTGCCCAAGGTAATTTATAGATTCAATGCCATCCCCATCAAGCTACCAATGACTTTCTTCACAGAATTGGAAAAAACTACTTTAAAGTTCATATGGAACCAAAAAAGAGCCTGCATTGCCAAGTCAATCCTAAGCCAAAAGAACAAAGCTGGAGGCATCATGCTACCTGACTTCAAACTATACTACAAGGCTACAGTAACCACGACAGCATGGTGGTGGTACCAAAACAGAGATATAGACCAATGGAACAGAACAGAGCCCTCAGAAATAATGCCATATATCTACAACTATCTGATCTTTGACAAACCTGACAAAAACAAGCAATGGGGAAAGGATTCCCTATTCAATAAATGGTGCTGGGAAAACAGGCTAGCCATATGTAGAAAGCTGAAACTGGATCCCTTCCTTACACCTTATACAAAAATTAATTCAAGATGGATTAAAGACTTAAATGTTAGGCCTAAAACCGTAAAAACCCTAGAAGAAAACCTAGGCAATACCATTCAGGACATAGGCATGGGCAAGGACTTCATGTCTAAAACACCAAAAGCAATGGCAACAAAAGCCAAAATTGACAAATGGGATTAATTAAACTAAAGAGCTTCTGCACAGCAAAAGAAACTACCATCAGAGTGAACAGGCAACCTAGAGAATGGGAGAAAATTTTTGCAATCTACTCATCTGACAAAGAGCTAATATCCAGAATCTACAATGAACTCCAACAAATTTACAAGAAAAAACAAACAACCCCATCAACAAGTGGGCAAAGCATATGAACAGACACTTCTCAAAAGAAGACATTTATGCAGCCGAACCCTGTTTTCTGTTGTTTAAGATGTTTATCAAGACAATACGTGCACAGCTGAACATAAACCCTTATCAGGAGCTTTTGATTTTGCCCTTTGCCTTGTGATCTTTACTGGCCTCAGAAGCATGTGATCTTTGTTCTCCTTTTTGCCCTTTAACGCGTGTGATCTTTATGACCTACCCCCTGTTCATACACCCCCTCCCCTTTTGAAGTCCTTAATAAAAACCTGCTGGTTTTGCAGCTCAGGTGGGCATCATGGTCCTACCGATATGTGATGTCACCCCCAGAGGTCCAGCTGTAAAATTCCTCTGTTTGTACTCTTTCTCTTTACTTCTCAGCTGGCCGACACTTGTGGAAAATAGAAAGAACCTACACTGAAATATTGGGGGCGGGTTCCCCTGATAACACCCCATGCAAAACACATATGCATAGAACCACACAAAGAACCCAGGTTGAGAATAGGCAGGAATTAGGAGTGTGGCTAGGTAAAAGCTCTGAAATTCAGGAAGACATGTTAGTCAAGCCAACAACAGTACAAAATTAACCCGATGGTGAAGCTAGGCCATGTTTATGTACCTGATTACCGCAGCAGGAGCACAAACAGGACAAGTGAGAAGACCTGTCCCACAGATCTTGGACTCTACTCCTGAGGGAGCACCTCAACAAGATGTTCCACAATCTCCCACCTTTTAACTAATGAAGATGTGAATGATCGCTGAATTGCTAGAGATATGAGAGAAACTATGGAGAGCCAGGATTGTTAAGGAATTTCAATATCTGATGATATCTGAAACTACAATTGTGTGCGACAAAGCATTACGGAGGAACTGATACAATATACTGTTTGTGGGTTGATTTGTATGACCATATTTTTATCTAAGCAATTTATAGTTACAGATTTCATTTATATATTTATTATTTCCAAGCAGGCACTTTAGTCCCTGAGTATTGTAAAGACCAAATTAGTCCTATATATTACTTGTGATAATGAGCTAATTCCTGTTTAAAATAATTTTATACTTGTCGCAGGCCTGAATACAAAGATACCAACATATGCAGTCTTCAGCCACTAGTGTTCTTTTGTGAATTGAAAGTACATGTAGGAAGGGTAAATATAGTCAAGTTCAAGGTCTGTAAATTTAACATCAACAAGAGAAAGCAAATAAAAATAGAACATACAGAAAGGTAAAGTGAAAGAAGGAAGGAAATGTGCTCAAGAAAGTAATTACCATTGTTATAGTGATGGCAACTGAATAGAAAAATAAGAAAATCTGACCCATTATATGTAAGATTGAAGTAATATGTAATTGTCATAAGGAAAACAACTCTAAGGAGCTTACAAATATGTATAGAAAATAAAGTTAGGCTACTTCTGCTTCTATTAATAGGTTTGGAATAAGTCGATAACTGATTTACTGAATAAATTTTTTAATGAATGGATGGGAATACATTTGTTAATAACCTAGCTTCTGTACAAAACAGAAGTGAAAAACAATATGGTTACTGATTTGTTTAGATGATATTCTGTTTTGTAACATGTTAAAAACTAGTTAAATAAGCAAAAAAAGGTGATATATTAAATTAGATCAATACAAAGTAAACTGAGAAATAGACCAAACAGAATACAAATAAGCAGTCCATTATGAAGGAAATTTAGAATACAAGGAGAAAATATTAAGACAACATTTTAGGCCACCAGGTTGATTTCAAATAAATAAAATTTCAGATTTGATATCTTCTAGCCATTTGATTACAAGTGAACAATATAATTTTATTTATTCATTTATTTATTTATTTGAGACAGAGTCTCACTCTGTCTCCCAGGCTGGAGTGCAGTGGCACGATCCTGTCTCACTGCAACCTCTGCCTCCCAGGTTCAAATGATTATCCTGCCTGAGCCTCCTAAGTAGCTGGGACTGCAGGCGTGTGCCACCACGCACAGCTGATTTTTGTGTTTTTAGTAGAGACAGGTTTCCCCATATTGGCCAGGCTGGTCTCGAACTCCTCAGATGATCCACCCACCTTGGCCTCCCAAAGTGCTGGGATTACAGGCATGAGCCACTGCACTCAGCCAATATAATTTTAAATGAAGAAATCCATATTTTTTTAATTTATGCTAGGCTTTATATT
Source organism: Pongo pygmaeus (assembly GCF_028885625.2). Classification (NCBI taxonomy): domain Eukaryota; kingdom Metazoa; phylum Chordata; class Mammalia; order Primates; family Hominidae; genus Pongo; species Pongo pygmaeus. The sequence continues at coordinate 129,186,071 of NC_072373.2, read as the reverse complement.
TTAATATTGTTTTCATCTTATTTCATCTTACTAGTTCTTCATGACACACACTTCTGTGGATGAGATGCAAAAATTGAGCTCTCATGGGTAGAAATAAAAAGGCAATAATTGTTGAGATTTTTGTCATGACTCACATCCTGCAGTCTCAAAATGCATTTATAGGATTATAATATTCACCTGTGAAATATACCAATCATACTGTGCATGACATCTATATTATCAAAGGGGATTTGGGACAAGATGCCAGAGCTCCCAACTTACACATGACACATAGACCATCTCTCCAAATTGAGAGTGTTTACTTCTCCTCTCACTTCTGATTGGATGCCACAGTATATTCTCCCTCTTAGAATCAGAACCCCACTTTTCTCTGGTGTCATATTGTTCAAATTAAGACTTACATAAAAGATCAACAATGTCATTGTTTATGCTCAAAACTGTGGATAAGGGTTCATTTTTATAATCATTTGTTGCTGTAGTGTGCAAAAATGGAGTCTATAGTGGGATAGGTCTTGGTTCTTCTAGAAGTGGTGATAAGGTCATATGGACCCAGTGCCACACGTTTACCTAGTTCACTGAGTTCAAGATAGCTGCCTGAGATCTGGGATGCAGCATAAATACAGAGCAGAGGGGAGTCTGCAGGGGCTTTAAGGGAAGCGAGGAGCTAACCCACAAGCACAGCTTCATGAACACTGTGCTTTAACCAACAGGAGACACTGAGAGTGACAACGATGATCATAAATGTGTCATTACTATATTGAGACTGTGGTATGTTTTAGAAATGGCAGTAGAAATATTAATAAAGGCAAAAAGCTCCCTAATCCTATCATCCACATTTTAAATTACTGAAATCTATGAGAAAGTGGTTTTGACCTATCAGTAAACTCTGTATGACAAATGCAGCTTTATTTCATATCTGTGTTCTTCATTCCTTTGTATTTCCTTATTCCTCCTCAGCTCTCACTTCCTTTCCTCTGTCCTCTTTCACACTTTGTCCTATTCTCCTCTCTTTCTTTTTCCCCTTTCTCTGAAATGCAAGAGTTTTTCCCCATTTGCTTTTGAGACTGTTGCACAGTGTCTTTGTAAGTGGCAACATATAGCAGCTGTCTGTTAGTCCCACTCAAATCACAGCCTCATGGTGCAGTCCTGGGGTTGGGGGCTTTCTTGGCACGGTGGGTGGGTGCAGACATCAGCATCTTTCACAGAGCTTGTCTTAGTCAATTCCGAAGTGCTAATTCTCAACCCCCTCAGCCATAACATATGCCCCATCCTTACTTTTGAAGTCCAGATGGCACTTGCCAAATTATCAGGACACATTTGAACATGTGCAACTTCACAAGATGTATATTCAGCTTAAAAGAATATTCTGCTTAGCATTGCCTGCCCATGAATTCTTACCACTGTCCTTGCCTTTTCATTTTACCTGCTAATTTTTTCTCTGCCTATTATAAGGGCATTTTCTGTCTGTTTTCTCAATTTTACTAGTGCATTTGGATTAGCCAGTTCCACTTAGAGGTAGTATAATATAGTAGTTGACAGTATGGGTTCTGGAGCTGAAGCACCTGCATTCAAGTCCTGGTTCCATCACTCATTACTGTGTGACCTCAGGCAAGTTATGGCTGTTGGGGATTCAGTGAGTTAACATGTTTAAAGCTGTAAAGTTTTGAAAGCAATGTTTGGCACACAGTAAACAAGCCCTCTGTTCATATTCAGAACTTAAGGACTGAATAAGCCTATGCCCTAGGAAAGTATTGTTCAAATGTAACTCTGTGTAATCTGGATTCGATGGACAAGTTTCAGACTCCAAAACCCAATACACTTGTCCCCCTTATCAGTGGGGAATATTTTCCAAAACCCCCATTGGATGCCTGAAACCATGAATAGTACCAAATCCTATATATGCTTTTTTTTTTTCCAATACATACATATCTATGATAAAGTTTAACTTATAAATTGGGCACAGTAAGAGAGTAACAACAATAATTAATAATCAAATAGATCAATTATAACAATATACTGTAGTAACAGTTATGTGCAAGTGATCTCTCTCTCTTTCTCTCTCAAAATGCCTCATTGTAATGTACTCACTTGTTTTTGGATTTCAGTTGACTGTGGGTAACTGAAATCACAGGAAGGGAAAGCGCAGATAAGGGGGGACTACTGTATAGAAAAAGCAGAGCCTGGGGTACTGTGCAAGGACTTGGTTCTGGAGCTGGGCATAGGTGTGAGAGGTGAGACAGGCTACTCCAAGAGTTACAGAATGTGTGACAAAGAACACAGAAAGACAGTGTGGGGCAAATCAAAGTATTTGAAACTAAACAAAAAAATCCAAGGAAAGAGTCATTCTGAAAGTGTCTGGTGGAGGGAGAGAGAATTAACCTCAGAGAAAGGAAAAACAATATAAAGACAAGCAAAAAGGAAGAGCTTGGATAAAACTTTGAGGAATTACTTGAGACTTCAGCCTTACTCATTGATAAGAGGGAACCTGGCAAAGACCTTGAGTTTGTTCAGACAGAATCGGAGTTCTTTGTAGCATTCCAGTTTTAATATCACTGTTAATTAACTACAAGACCATAAGCAACACAAGAAACTGTCCTATGACCCAATTTCATTATCATTAAGATCTCTTTTAAATGCAATGCAATTTATTCATTCAACAAACCATACATGGAGTGAAATAGTCACTGGACCGGGCACTAGGAATACCGCAGTGATGATGAACATTGCCCCTGCCTCCCCAAAGCTATGGTTTAATGCAGGGGTGTCCGATCTTTTGGCGTCCCTTGGCCGTGTTGGAAGAAGAGGAATTGTCTTGGGCCACACATAAAATATGTTAACACTAACAATAGCTGATGAGCTTTAAAAAAATCACATAAAAAAATCTCATAATGGTTTTAAGAAAGTTTACGGACTTGTGTTGTGCTGCATTCAAAGCTGTCTGGGCAACACGCAGCCCACGGGCCATGCTTTGGACAAACTTGGTCTAATGGGAGAGACCATGCTTTGCATTTGAAAAACAGAGCCTATGATGGAGGAGCCACCCTAGTCCAAGGTCAAGAAAATCTCCCCTGAGGAAATGACATGTAAGCTGAGAATTGAAGGATGAGTAGTATTTAGAACAATAAAATGGCTCCAGATAGAAAGAGCAGCAAATAGGCCCGGTGTGGTCACGGCTCACACCTGTAATCCTAGCACTTTGGGAGGCCGAGGTTAGTGGATCACCTGAGGTCAGGAGTTCGAGACCAACCTGGCCAACATGGTGAAACCCCATCTCTACTAAAAATACAAAAATTAGCCAGGTGTGGTGGCATGCATGTAACCTCAGCTACTTGCGAGGCTGAAGCAGGAGAATCACTTGAACCCGGGAGGTGGAGGTTGCAGTAAGCAGAGATCGCACCACTGCACTCCAGCCTGGGTGAGGGAGCACAACTCCATCTCAACGAAAAAAGAGCAGCGAATAAAAAGGCCCTGAGATGGAAGGAGCTTGGGACATTCTAAGACCGGAAAAAAAAAAAGCCAGCAATGAGGAAGCACAGTGGGGATGCAGAGCAGTGGGAAGAAGTGAGGCTGGAAAGCAGGGGTATTCCAAGGGGTGCCATTAGCTCCCAAGCTACACATAAACATAAATGCTTAGTAAAGGTAGACTGTTTTTGCTGCTTAAACATAGCCTTCAGAGAAGTCTCCTGGCCTCACTTTCTAGATTACTATCCCTAATAGAACTCTAGAAACAGTCCTGCCAGAGAGATGGGCAAAACTGGAGGCTGTCAAGGCTCTGTGAGCATTTCAGTTTTTATTCTTACAGCAATGAGCAGCCATTAAAATGTTTTCAGCAGTGATATGAAGTAATCGGGTTTTTACTTTAATATCATGTAAGCTGCCCTGTAGAGAATACATTGCAGGAGCATAAGACCCATTAGCAGTGTTGCAAGCAGTAGATGATAGTGATATAGACAAGGTTGGTGGCTGTGGAGCCAGAGAGAAGTGGATGGATTGAACATCTTCAGGAGGTAAAAGGATAACTGATAATTAATAGGGCATCGAGGCTAGGGGACATACATGATTCTTAAATATTTTCTGAAGTTCCTATAAAAAAACTTCTGTTTTATAAAATTATTCATTTATATTTATATTCATTCAACAAACACCTTTTCCATGTCCAATATATCTAAAATCTGGTTCTATCATTCCACACTGCTATTAGTTGGCTAAACTTAAGAACAACAGCGTCACTGACCTAGTTTGTGTTCAACATCAGATATATGGGTCCCCAAGGAATAATATCAAGGTGTTCCATAACTTGGGACTGGAAGAAGGAGGAAATACAAAAGCAATTTCTACCCACTTTACCAATTTGACTAGAAATTTGAACAGCAACCAGCAGTTGAATGGCCTGTACCAGATACTCTCCGCTACAGAAATATTCTAAAAATAAAATATGCCTTCTTAAAATAAAATTTTTAAAAAAGACTGGGTACTTTAACTTTTGTTTTATTAATACCCAGATCTAACCAAAATGAGTTATTCATGCTGAGGAATGATTGATGACTGATTTCATTCTGGAACCGTTTCCATTTTAGTGAGCAAGATTCAGCAACATTTTATTTGGTATAGACTGTCAAGCCAAAAATTAATTTTTAATAGGGAATATTAAAATAAATTTATCTAACATCTGTCTATCAAAATGGAAATTAAAACTTCTAAGTATAAACCCAGCATAATAACTTGGTCTGGAATGAGCTCCTAAAAGAGACTGTGATCACCTTCCAGTTGATCCCGTTACTTCCAAGTTGATTCCAAGGGCCTGGCTGGTCTCGTCAAGGAATTAAGCTGTATGTGGACCCAGCTCCTGGCAGATCTGATATCTGACAGCAGCAGTAGCAAAATTAGCTTTAGTGAATGGGATCCCACATAATCCCTTCATATCCTTTGGCGCTGTCAACATGCCTACTCCATTCATGAACCCATTGTGCTAGCACAGGAGTGGCTGATGACAGAGGCTGGATAATGTAATGGCTGAGTCATTCTGTCAAGTTGGAGGTTATTCATATGTTTCTTTTCCAGAATTTCTTATCCCTGATCTTTAAGTATTTCTCTTTCCAGCTTCTAAATATTCAGCTAAGCCATTCACCATTACCTATGAACATCAGTATATCCTTATTTTGAGGCACTTCTTCTACACAAAAAAACACACTCCATAAACCTCTGTCCATTGTGAGGATATCTCCTTACTGCTGAATTTTAGGGCCATACCTTAGTGGGACTGCAATGCAGCAGCAGTCTTCTTTGGCTTGCACCCACACATTGAGCTACTCTATCCATAAACTAAGGGTGGCTTTTTTCCTCTTCTACCAGGTGTCATAAAGGAATCCCCACCCCTGTGGCTATACATACAAGCTAAGGATGACAGCCCAGGCAGTGGTGTTCAGTGATATGTGAATCTGTGGCACTTGTTCATGCAGCTACTTTTGTCCTCTGGCCTACTCATGGCTGCTTCCAGATACAGCATTTCCATCTTAAATGAATACTGGTGCTAGACCCACCAAATCTTATGACTTTGTGAATCTGACAAAACTCAACTTATGATAAGCAGCTCTGGCCACATGGTTACTTGTTGCCTCCCAGTCAGGCCCTCTGTCTCTACCAGTGTGCCTGGTAGCATGCCTGGAGCTGTTTTCTGAATTGTTTATAATTCTTCTTGGCTGATGGCATGAACTTCCTCTAGAACCCTAGGGTTCTACATAATGATTCTCCTAGCTTTAGTGGAACAACCCACCAAAATAGGATTTTAAGGATATAATAATATTAAGGATATTTTATATATATGTCTTTCAATCCAAAAAATGCACATAGATGGTAAGCTTTTTTACTGGATAAGTAAATCACAGACCTCATATTTTATACTTTCATAGGAGCTGGCCACTTTATCGTTAGTATTTCAATGCATGGATAGTATAATAAACATTGCATTTGAACTTTTTCACACTTTTTAAAGCTTATTTTACATGTGTCTAATATTATTTTCTTTTTTCTTTTCTAATCCCCCTTATCTGATTCTATTACCCCTCACTACCACTACAACTATCACCATTATACATATATGTCAAATGGGATCTGAATGCATACTTCAATCCTGAATTTATGCTTCTGCAGTGAGAAATTGGTTTGTCATTTTGTATTTAACATAGCAAGTGTCATGACAATTGAATGTTATTGGTTAGGTGATGTTCCTTTCTTTCCATATACCTAAAGTATGATGGTTGCTATAACAACAGAACAAGGAGTAGAAAGCATGGCTTTTAAACAGATTTCTGATACAAAAGGGACTTTCAGGACAAACCTTCAGAAAAGAGCTCATAGATTTAACTACTTAAATTATTGGGTATTTGTAGGAATATAGGCTATGACTCTATTCCAGAAGTGTGCAGGCAGTAATCAGTCACTAAGGGTTGAACACTCATAGCTCTATTCTAGCCTTGTAATGTCAGAGATATTTTGTACAGTTTGATGGAATTTCAGTGATTCAGTATAGATGGATCTCCGTTCATGTATGGGAGTGAGAATTTCCCTAAGTGCTCTTTGGAGGCTTCTAACAGGATGAAATGAGAAGAGGGATTTTATTGCTAAATAGGCTTCAAAAAGAGGTGATTCTTCTAGTAAGGTAGAAATACAGAAGAGTTTATATTTACAGCATCAAAGAAGTTTCTTGTTCTGTGATGACTCTGAAACTGTGTTCTGTGCTGATTTTCCCATTCATAGTTTAGAACACGAAAATATATGTAGTATTTATGTATTTGAAGAAAACACAATTTATTCAAGGGAATAAGTAGACATTTGGCACTAAAATATAAACATGATCACTCATTTATAAAGCAGACCACTTGATTTCTGGAGATCACTTTATGTCCTTTTCATGTAACTTAGAGATCACAGCCATTACATTTTTTCTCTTCAATTACTGACAATAGAGGTGGATTTGCTAGATCTTTAAAGTTATTTATTTTATTACTTATCAGCTGCTCATGATTGACAATAGAAGATCAATCTTGCAGTCCAGTAGTGGATAAGAGATACTTATATAACTTATAAATAACAAGATAAGAAAAATTATTTAAAATTTGTATCATATTCTGAGATAAAATGGATATAATATCTAATACATAGCTGGGCACATAACAAATGCTCAATAGCTTTCAGTAAATTGATTGATAAAGTAATTTATCAAATAATGTTTCAAAATTTTTCAGCTCCAACTTTTTTTGTAAAGTTTTTTGTAAACTTTTTTGGAAAAAAAGTTTCCATTTTTGAGTAATGGAAAAAGCAGAATTTATTTCTTTAGAATCTCCAAATGCCTGTTCAGGAAGCGAATGCTATATATTTAGATAACAATGGAGTTTTAAGCAGGGGAATGGCATAATCAGATATATATTTGTAAAGAGAAGGCAGACAATTATTGGTATTGGAAGCAGGGAAGGCCAGCGGCAAAACAACCAGATAAGAGCCTAGTCAAGATGAAAGAAGCTCTAAACTAAAGGGTGGCAGTAATACTGCAGAGGAGCAAAAAGACATGGAGAAAATAAGGGGTAGAGGATGGGTAGAAAGACAAAGTGTTCATGGAAACTGCCAGAAAATGAAATCAGCAATGAGTCCCAGATATCTAGCTTAGGCACAAATGTGGAGAAAGGTATCATTGATCAAGGTGGAGAAAACAAAGCAAGATGTTTTAGGAAATACAAGTATGAGGCATTTTTGAGATATTAAAATAGAAAATCCAAAAAATAGCTGAAGAATGAAGGTCTAGTGCTCAGAAGGTATCAAAACCAGGAATATGGTGAATAAAGGAGCAGTGGAAATAAAGGTATGTGGAGTTGTAAGAGATAAGGCCCAAGAATAGGGAAGACTAACATTTTAAAGACATATAGAAGATGAAGAGTTTATTTAAAAAAAAAAGGACTAAAAATGTGTGAAGAGAGAGTTAAGAGCAAAATCAGAAGAAGATGGTGCTGTGGAAGCTGAAACAAGAGAGAATATCAGAAGGACATAGTCCATGGTGTCCTTGCTAGAGACCTAGACACCCAAATACAAGAACCATGAAGAACACCTGGGAAATTCATTGCAAAAAAATCGTTGCCTAGGCACATTGTCATCAGGTTATCTAAAGTTAAGACGAAGCAAAGAATCTTAAGAGCTGTGAGACAAATGCACCAGGTAACCTATAAAGGAAAACCTATCAGATTAAGAGCAGATTTCTCAGCAGAAACCCCACAAACTGAAAGGGATTGGGGCCGTATCTTCAGCCTCCTCAAACAAAACAATTATCAGCCAAGAATTCTGTATCCAGTGAAACTAAGCTTCATATATGAAGGAAAGATACAGTCTTTTTCAGACAAATGCTGACAGAATTCGCCACTACAAAGCTACCACCGCAAGAACTGCTAAAAGGAGCACTAAATTTTGAAACAAATCCTGGAAACACATCAAAACAGTAACTCTTTAAAGCATAAATCTTACAGGACCTATAAAACAAAAATACAGTTTAAAAAGCAAAAACAAAAAGCCAAGGTATACAGGCAACAAATAACACAATGAATGGAATAGTGCCTCATATCTCAATACTAACATTAAATGCAAACAGCCTAAATGTTCCAATTAAAAGATACAGAATTGCAGAGTGGATAAGAATTCACCGAGCAACTATCTGCTGCCTTCAAGAGACTCACCTAACACATAAGGACTCACATAAACTTAAGGTAAAGGGGTGGAAAAGACATTTTATGCAAATGGACACCAAAAGTGAGCAGGGGTAGCTATTCTTATAACAGACAAAACAAACCTTAAAGCAGTTAAATATATAGCAGTGATAAAAGACAAAGAGGGGCATTATGTAATGATAAAAGGCCTTGTCCAACAGGAGAATATCACAATCGTAAACACTGAATCTCCCAAATTTATAAAACAATTACTACTAGACTAAGAAATGAGAAAGACAGCAGCACAATAACAGTAGTGGACTTCAATACTGCACTGACAGCTCTGGACAGGTCATCAATACAGAAAGTTAACAAAGAAACAATAAACTTAAACTATACCCTGGAATAATGGACTTAATAGATATATACAGAAAATTCCATCCCACAACCTCAGAATATACAGTCTATTCAACAGTGCCTGGAACTTTCTCCAAGATAGACCATATGATAGGCCACAAAATGACCCTCAATACAGTTAAGAAAATTGAAATTATATAAAGCACTCTTTCAGAGCACAGTGGAATAAAACTGGAAATCAACTCCAAAAGGAACCTTCAAAATCCTGCAAATACATAGAAATTAAATAGCCTGCGCCTGAATGATCATTGGGTCAAAAATAAAATCAAGATGGTAATTAAAAAATTGTTTGAACTGAATGACAATAGTGACACAACCTATCAAAACCTCTGGGATACAGCAAAAGTGGTGCTAAAGTTCATAGCCCTAAATGCCTACATCAAAAAGTCTGAAAAAGCACAAAGAGACAATCTAAGGTCATACCTCAAGGAACTAGAGAAACAGGAACAAACCAAACCCAAACACAGCTGAAGAAAGGAAATAACCAAGATCAGAGCAGAACTAAATGAAAGTGAAACAAACAAACAAACAAAAAATACAAAAGATAAATGAAACAAAATTTGGATCTTTGAAAACATAAACAAAATTGATAGACCATTAGCAAGATTAACCAAGAAAAGGAGAGAAAATCCGAATAAGCTCAATAAGAAGTGAAGTGGAAGATATTCCAACTGACACCACAGAAATACAAAAGATCATTCGAGGGTACTATGAACACCTTTGTGCACATAAACTAGAAAGCCTAGAAGAGATGGATAAATTCCTGGAAAGACACAACCCTCCTAGCTTAAATCAGGAAGAATTAGATACTCTGAACAGGCCAATAACAAGCAGCAAGATTGAAATGGTAATTTAAAAATTACCAACAAAAAAAAGTCCAGGACCAGATGGATTCACAGCAGAATTCTACCAGACATTCAAAGAAGAATCAGTGCCAATCCTATTGACACTATTCCACAAGAGAGAGAAAGAGGGAACCCTCCCTAAATCATTCTATGAAGCCAGTATCACCATAATACCAAAACCAGGAAAGGATATAACCAAAAAAGAAAACTACAGACCAATAACCATGATGAACACAGATGCTAAAATCCTTAACAAAATATTAGCTAACCAAATTCAGCAATATATCAAAAAGAAAATCCACCATGATCAAGGGGGTTTCATACCAGGGATACAGGTATGGCTTAACATACACAAGTCAATAAATGTGATACGCCACATAAACAGAATTAAAAACAAAAATGACATGATCATCTCAATAGATGCAGAAAAAGCATTTGACAAAATCCAGCATCACTTTATGATTAAAACTCTCTGCAAAATCGGCTTACAAAGGACATACATCAATGTAATAAAAGCCATCTATGACAAACCCACAGCCAACATAATACTGATTAGGGAAAAGCTGAAAGTATTCCCTCTGAGAACTGGAACAAGACAGGGATACCCACTCTTACCACTCCTCTTCAACACAGTACTGGAAGTCCTAGCCAGAGCAATCAGAAAACAGAAAGAAAGAAACAGCATCCAAATCAGTAAAGATGAAGTCAAACTGTAACTTCCTGCTGAAGATATGATTGTTTACCTTGAAAACCCTAAGACTCCTCCAGAAAGCTACTAGAACTGACAAAAGAATTCAGCAAAGTTTCCAGATACAAAATTAACGTACACAAATTTGTAGCTCTTCTATACACCAACAACAACCAAGTTGAAAATCAAATCAAGAACTCAACCCCTTTTACAATAGCTGCAAAAATAAAAAAATAAATAAGTAAATACTTAGGAATATACCTAACCAAGGAGGTGAAAGATCTCTACAAGGAAAACTACAAAACACTGCTGAAAGAAATCACAGATGACACAAACAAACGGAAACACATCTCATGCTCATGGACGGGTAGAATCAATATTGTGAAAATGACCATATTGCCAAAAGCACTACACAAATTCAATGCAATTCCCATCAAAATACCAATTCCTATCATTCTTCACAGAATTAGAATAAAAACAATTTTAAAATTCATATGGAACCAAAACAAAGCCTGTGTAGCCAAAGCAAGACTAAGAAAAAAGAACAAATCTGGAGGCATCACATTACCTGATTTCAAACTATGCTATTAGGTCATAGTCACCAAAACTGCATGGTACTGGTATAAAAATAGACACGTAGACCAATGGAACAGAATAGAGAACCCAGAAATAAACCCAAATACTTACAGCCAACTGATCTTTGACAAAGCAAACATAAAGTAAGGAAAAGACACCCTTTTCAACAAATGGTGCTGGGATAATTGGCTAGCCACACATAGAAGAATGAAACTGGATCCTCATCTCTCACCTTATACAAAAATCAAGGACTTAAATCTAAGACCTGAAACTATACAAATTCTAGAAGATAACATTGGAAAAAGCCTTCTAGACATTGGCTTAGGCAAGGATTTCATGACCAATAACCCAAAAGCAAATGCAATAGAAACAAAGATAGATAGATGAGACTTAATTAAACTAAAGAGCTTTTGCATGGCAAAAGGAACAGTCAGCAGAGTAAACAGACAACCCACAGAGTGGGAGAAAATCTTCACAATCTATACATCTGACAAAGGACTAATATCCAGAATCTACAAGGAACTCAAACAAATCAGCAAGAAAAAAACAAACAATCCCACCAAAAAGGGATAAGGATATAAATAGACAATTCTCAAAAGAAGATATACAAATGGCCAAAAAACACATGAAAAAATGCTCAACATCACTAATGATCACGGAAATGCAAATCAAAACCACAGTGTGATAACTTTACTCCTGTAAGAATTGCCATAATCAAAAAATAGTACATGTTGGTATGGATATAGTTAGCAGGGAACACTTCCACACTGCTGATTGGATTGTAAACTGATACAACTACTATGAAAAACAATGTGGAGATTCTTTAAAGAACTAAAAGTAGAACTACCATTTGATCCAGCAATCTCAGTACTGGTTATCTACAAAGAGGAAGAATCCCAGGACTGGTTATCTACCCACAGGAAAAGAAGTCATTATATGAAAAAGATACTTGCACACGCATGTTTATAGCAGCACAATTCGCAATTGCAAAAAGGTGGAACCAACCCAAATGCCCATCAATCAATGAGTGGATAAAGAAACTGTGATATATATATATATATATATATATCACATATACATATATGTATGTATATATATCACATATACATATATGCAAGTATACATCTATATTACATATACATATATGTGTATATATACATATATATGTATATATGATGGAATACTACTCAGCCATAAAAAATGAATTAATGGCATTCACAGCCTCCTGGATGAAATTGGAGACTATTATGCTAAGTGAAGTAACTCAAGAATGGAAAACCAAACATCATATAGTCTCACTCATAAGTAGGAACTAATCTATGAGAATGCAAAGGCATAAGAATGACACAATGGACTTTGGGAACTCAGGGGGGAAGGGTGGGAAGGGGGTGAAGGATAAAAGACTACAAATAGGGTGCAGTGTGTACTGCTCGGGTGAAGGGTGCACCAAAATCTCACAAATCACCACTAAAGAACGTACTCATGTAACCAAACACTACCTTTCCCCAATAATCTATGGAAATAAAAATAAAATAAAATAAATAATTAAATACACAAATAAAAATTTTTTAAAAAGGAGGACATAGTCCATAGTGTCAAATGATGATAATAACTTACATAGGAAAAAAAAGCTGAAAAACATCGTTTGGATTGGCAGCTAAGTGTTCACTAGTAATCTTGATTCAAGCATATTCAGGTGGAGGGCTGAGGACAGAAATCAAATGGTATTTGGTTTGAGGAGTGAAAGGGAGGTAAGGAAATTATGTGCTACTTTTTTAAGAAGTCTGATGTGAAAAGAAGGAAGACATAGAATAATGTCTACAGCAGGGTTTGGCAAATATTTTTTTGGAGGTAAAACAGTAATTTTCAACAATTCATTGTTATAGAAATACAATCGCTTTTTATATTTCTCTTGTAATCTTGCTAAATTCACTTATTAACTTTAGTAGCTTTTTGGAAAGCCCTTAGAATTTTCTAGATAGGTGATCATATTACCTGAGAATAGTTTTACTTCTTTCCTACTAATATACATGGTTTTTATCCCTGTTTGTCCTTATTATATTGGCTAAGACATGCAGTACAATGTTAAATAAAAGTGGTGAGGGCAAACATCCTTGCCTTTTTCCTGAACTTATAGGGAAAGCAATTTCCTTTCACTATTAAGTATAATGTCAGCTGTAGCTTTTGCCTAGATAAATATTTTCAGGTGAAGAAAGTTTCCCTTTATTCCTATTTGAATACAAATTTTTAGAAAATTTCAGTGGGTGTCATATGCATTTTATTCATCTATTGAGATGATGTTTTTATGTGCTATTATGAAAAACTGCATTGATTTATTTAAATACAAATACAACTTTGCATTCTCAGAATATATCCCACTTGGTCACACAGTATTATCTTTTAAATATATTGCTGATTTTCATTTGGCAACATATTCTTAAGGACTTTTGCATCTATTTTCATGTACAGGTATTTTCCCAAAGTTTTCTCTTCTTGTAATATTTGTTTGGCTTTAGAATCAGGATACTTCTAGCCTCATAAAATAAGTTGGAAAATGCTTCTTCTCTTCTGTTTTCTGGAACAGTTTACATAGAATTAGTATTATCTCTTGCCTAAAGTTTTGGTAGAATTCACCTAAGATGCCATCTGAGACTAAAGTTTTATTTTGTTGAGAGGCTTTAAACTACAAATTGAATTTCTTTAGTAGAATATAGGTATATCCAGGTTATCTATTTATATTTGAATGAGCTTGGGAAGTTTTGTTCATCTATTTTACTTATGTTGTTGGATTTTATGGCATAAATTTGTTCATAATATTCCCTTATTTATCATTAATATCTGTAGGATCTGTTGTAATCTTTGTCCATTGTATCAGTAATTGTATTGTCAGGAGTCTGACTAGGGAAGTTTCTCAATAACAATCAATAATAATGACATTAGGGTTGGGGGGCAACTAGGGTACTAGTGACATTCTTGGCTGTGGGAGACTGCCCTGTGCATTGTAGGATGTTTGGCAACTTTCCTGACCTCTACATTCCAGTACCATCTCCCAATTGTGTCAACAAAAATGTCTCTAGACATCATTAAGTGTCCTCTGGGAGGCAAAATTACCTCTGGTTAAGAACAACTGACCTAGAGAATTAACAATTCTATTGTTCTTTACAAAGGTCTAGCTTTGGGTTTCATTACTTTTCCCTATTGTTACTCTGTTTTTTATTTCAGTGATTTCTGCTCTCACCTTTATGGATTCTTTTTTTCTTTATTTGCATTTAATGTACTTTTTTTGTAGGAGCAAAAAAGGTGGAAACTTTGGTCATTGATTTTTAAATCTTCTTTTCTAATATAAGCATTTAATGATATAAAATTTCTGCTACAAGCACTGATTTAGAAGAATTCTCTAGATTTTGTTTTTGTTTTCATTCACTTGAAAATATTTTCTAAATTCCCTTATGATTTCTTCTTTGATCCATGAGTTATTTAAAGTACATGTAAAGTTTATGGTTTAATAGCTAAATATTTAGGATACTTTTCGGATATATTATTAATTTATGGTTTAATTCTGTTGTGGTCAGAATATACTCTTGTTATTTAAATCCTCTTAAGCTCAAGACTTAATTATTGGGAAGACACTTCCAAGATGGCCAGATAGGAACATTTCCAATCTACAGCTTCCAGTGATATCAATGCAGAAGATGGGTGATTTCTGCATTTCCAACTGAGATACCTGGTTCATCTCATTGGGACTAGTTGGACATTGGTTGCAGCCCATGGAGGGTGAGCCAAAGCAGGGCAGGGGCATCACCTCACCCAGGAAGTGCAAGGGGTTGGGGGATTTCCCTTTCCTAGCCAAGGGAAGCCAAGAGTGACTGTACCTGGAGGAGCAGTACACTCCTGCCAAAATACAACTCTTTTCCCACAGTATTCACAACTGGCAGACCAGGAGATCCCCTCCTGTACCTGGCTCGGTGGGTCCCACACCCATGGAGCCTTGCCCACTGCTACAGCAGCAGTCTGAGATCAACCTGCAAAGCGGGAGCTTGGCGGGGGAAGGGGTGTCTGCCATTGCTGAGGCTTGAGTAGGCAGCTCTATGCTCGTAGTGTAAACAAAGCTGCAGGGAAGCTTTGGGTGGCGCTCCCTGCAGCTCAGCAAGGCCTACTGCCTCTCTAGATTCCACCTCTGGGGCAGGGCATATCTGAACAAAAGGCAGCAGAGAGCTTCTGCAGACTTAAACGTCCCTGCCTGACAGCTCTGAAGAGAGCAGTGGTTCTCTGAGCATGGCATTCAAGCTCTAATAACGGACAGACTGCCTCCTTAGGTGGGTCCCTGACACCTGTATAGCCTGACTGGGAGACATCTCCCAGTAGGGGCCAACAGACACCTCATACAGGCAGGTGCTCCTCTGGGCTGAAGCTTACAGAGGAAGGATCAGGCAGCAATATTTGCTGTTCTGCAGCCTCCACTGGTGATTCCCAGGCAAACAGGGTCTGGAGCGGATCTGAAGCTGAGGGGCCTGTCTGTTAGAAGAAAAAGTAACAAACAAAAAGGAATAGCATCAACATCAATAAAAAGGACATCCACACAAAAACCCCATCAGTAGGTCACCAACATCAAAGACCAAAGGTAGATAAAACCACAAAGATGGGGAGAAACCAGGGCAGAAAGGCTGAAAATTCCAAAAACCAGAATGCCTCTTCTCCTCCAAAGGAACACAACTCCTCACCAGCAGGGGAACACAACTGGATAGAGAAAGAGTCTGAGGAGTTGACAGAAGTAGGCTTCAGAAGGTCTGTAATAACAAACTTCTTCAAGCTAAAGGAGCATGTTCTAACCCATCGCAAGGAAGCTAAAAACCTTGAAAAATGTTAGACGAATGGCTAACTAGAAAAAGTAGCTTAGAGAAGAGCTTAAATGACTAGATGAAGCTGAAAACCACAGTACAAGAACTTTGTGAAGCATACACGAGCTTCAATAACCAATTCGATCAAGTGGTAGAAAGGATATCAGTGATTGAAGATCAAATTAATGAAATAAAGTGAGAAGACAAGATCAGAGAAAAAAGAGTGAAAAGAAACTAACAAAGCCTCCAAGAAATATGGGACTATGTGAAAAGACCAAATCTATCTTTGATTGGTGTACCTGAAAGTGACAGGGAGAATGGAAGCAAGTTGGAAAACACACTTCAGGATATTATCCAGGAGAACTTCCCTAACCTAGCAAGGCAGGCCAACATTCAAATTCAGGAAATACAGAGAATACCACAGACTCCTCGAGAAGAGCAACCCCAAGACATATAATCATCAGATTCACCAAGGTTGAAATGAAGGAAAAATGTTAAGGGCATCCAGAGAGAAAGATAAGGTTACCCACAAAAGGAAGCCCAACAGACTAACAGTGGATCTCTCTGCAGAAACCCTACAAGCCAGAAGAGAGTGGGGGCCAATATTCAACATTCTTAAAGAAAAGAATTTTCAACCCAGAATTTCATATCCAGCCAAACTAACCCTTTCCTTCATAAGTGAAGGAGAAATAAAATCCTTTACAGACAAGCAAATGCTGAGAGATTTTGTTAGCACCAGGCCTGCCTTACAAGAGCTCCTGAAGGAAGCACTAAACATGGATAGGAACAACCGCTACCAGCCACTGCAAAAACATGCCAAATTGTAAAAACCATTGACGCTATGAAGAAACTGCATCAATTAATGGGCAAAATAACCAGCTAGCATCATAATGACAGGATCAAATTCACACATAACACTATTAACCTTAAATGTAAATGGGCTAAATATCCCAATTAAAAGACACAGACTGGCAAATTGGATAAAGAGTCAAGACCCATCAGTGTGCTGTATTCAGGAGATCCATTTCATATGCAAAGACACACATAGGCTTAAAATAATGGGATGGAGGAAGATCTACCAAGCAAATGGAAGGCAAAAAAAAAGCAGGGGTTCCAATCCTGGTCTCTGATAAAACAGACTTTAAACCAACAAAGATCAAAAAAGACAAAGAAGGACAATACATAATGGTAAATGAATCAATGTAACTAGAAGAGCTAACTATCCTAAATATATATGCACCTAATACAAGAGAAACCAATTCATAAAGCAAGTTCTCAGATACCTACAAAGAGACATGGACTCCCACACAATAATAATGGGAGACTTTAACACCCCACTGTCAACATTAGACAGATCAATGAGACAGAAAGTTAACAAGGATATTCAGGACTTTGAACTCAGCTATGGATCAAGCGGACCTAATAGACATCTACAGAACTCTCCACCCCAAATCAACAGAATATACATTCTTCTCAGCACCATATTGCACTTATTCTAAAATTGACCACATAATTGGAAGTAAAACACTCCTCAGCAAATGTAAAAAACAGAAATCACAACAAACTGTCTTTCAGACCACAGTGCAATCAAATTAGAATTCAGGAATAAGAAACTCACTCAAAACCACAAAACTACATGGAAACTGAACAACCTGCTCCTAGATGACTACTGGGTAAATAATGAAATGAAGGTAGAAATAAACAGGTTCTTTGAAACCAATGATAACAAAGACACAACATACCAGAATCTCTGGGACACATTTAAAGCAACATGTAGAGGGAAATTTATAGCACTAAATGCCCACAAAAGAAAGCAGGAAAGATCTAAAATCAATACCCTAACATCACAATTAAAAGAACTAGAGAAGCAAGAGCAAACAAATTCAAAAGCCAGCAGAAGACAAGAAATAACTAAGATGAGAGCAGAACTGAAGGAGATAAAGACACCAAAAAAACTTCAAAAAATCAATGAATCCAGGAGCTGGTTTTTTGAAAAGATCAACAAAATAAATAGACCGCTAGCAAGACTAATAAAGAAGAAAAGAGAGAAGAATCAAATAGATACAATAAAAAATGATAAAGTGGATATCACCACTGATCCCACAGAAATACAAACTACCATCAGAGAGTACTATAAACACCTCTATGCAAATAAACGAGAAAATCTAGAAGAAATGGATAAATTTCTGGACACATACACCCTCCCAACACTAAACCAGGAAGAAGTTGAATCTCTGAATAGACAAATAACAGGTTCTGAAACTGAGGCAATAATTAATAGCCTCCCAATCAAAAAAAGCCCAGGACCAGGCGGATTCACAGCTGAATTCTGCCAGAGGTACAAAGAGGAGCTGGTACCATTCCTTCTGAAACTATTTCAATAATTAATAGCCTCCCAATAAAAAAAAGTCCAGGACCAGGTGGATTCACTGCTGAATTCTACCAGAGGTACAAAGAAGAGCTGGTACCATTCCTTCTGAAACTATTTCAATCAATAAAAAAAGAAGGCATCCTCCCTAACTCATTTTATGAAGCCAGCCTCATTCTGATACAAAAGCCTGGCAGAGACACAACAAAAAAAAGAGAATTTTAGGCCAATATCCCTGATGAACATCGACGTGAAAATCCTCAATAAAATACTAGCAAACCAAATCCAGCAGCACATCAAAAAGCTTATCCACCACGATCAAGTTGGCATCATCCCTGGATGCAAGGCTGGTTCAACATATGCAAATCAATAAATGTAATCCATCACATAAACAGAACCAATGACAAAAAGCACATGATTATCTCAATAGATGCAGAAAAGGCCTTCGACAAAATTCAACAGCCTTTCACGCTAAAAACTCTCAATAAACTAGGTATCGATGGAACATATCTCAACATAATAAGAGCTATTTATGACAAACCCACGGCGAATGTCATATTGAATGGGCAAAAACTTTCAAAGGGAAGCATTCCCTTTGAAAACCGGCACAAGATAAGGATGACCTCTCTCACCACTTCTATTCAACATAGTATTGGAAGTTCTGGCCAGAGCAATTGGGCAAGAGAAAGAAATCAATGGTATTCAGATAGGAAGAGAAGAAGTCTAATTGTCTCTGTTTGCGGATGACATGATTGTATATTTAGAAAATCCATTGTCTCAGCCCAGAATCTCCTTAAGCTGATAAGCAACTTCAGCAAAGTCTCAGGATACAAAATCAATGTGCAAAAATCACAAGCATTCCTATACACCAGTAATAGAAAGCCAAATCATGAGTGAACTCTCATTCACAGTTGCTTCAAAGAGAATAAAATACCTAGGAATCCAACTTACAAGGGATGTGAAGGACCTCTTCAAGGAGAACTACTAACCTCTGCGCAAGGAAATAAGAGAGGACACAAACAAATGGAAAAACATTCCATGCTCATGGATAGTAAGAATCAATATCATGAAAATGGCCTTACTGCCCAAAATAATTTATAGGTTCAATGCTATCCCCATCAAGCCACCACTGACTTTCTTCACTGAATTGGAAAAAAAACTACTTTAAACTTCATGTGGAACCAAAAAAGAGCCTGCATAGCCAAGACAATCCTGGGCAAGAAGAACAAAGCTGGAGGCATCATGCTACCTGACTTCAAACTATACTACAAGGCTACAGTAACCAAAACAGCATGGTACTGGTACCAAAACAGATATATAAACCAATGGAACAGAATGGAGGCCTCTGAAATAACACCATACATCTATGACAATCTGATCTTTGACAAAGCTGACACACACAAACAATGGGGAAATGATTCCCTATTTAACAAATGGTGTTGGGAAAACTGGCTAGCCATATGTGGAAAACTGAAACTGGACCCCTTCCTTACACCTTATACAAAAATCAAATCAAGATGGATCAAAGACTTAAACATAAGACCTAGGACCATAAAAATCCTAGAAGAAAACCTAGGCAATACCATTCAGGACATAGGCATGGGCAAAGACTTCATGTCTAAAACACCAAAAGCAATGGCAACAAAAGCAAACATTGACAAATGGGATCTAATTAAATGAAAGAGCTTCTGCGCAGCAAAAGAAACTATCATCAGAGCAAACAGGCAACATACAGAGTGGGAGAAAATTTTTGCAATCTATCCTTCTGACAAAGGGTGAATATCCGGAATCTACAAAGAACTTAAACAGATTTACAAGAAAAACGCAAACAACCCCATTAAAAAATGGGCAAAGGATATCAACAGACAATTCTCAAAAGAAGATATTTATGCAGCCAACAGACATATGAAAAAATGCTCATCATCACTGGTCATTAGAGAAATACAAATCAAAACCACAATAAGATGTCATCTCATGCCAATTAGAATGGCGTTCATTAAAAAGTTGGGAAACCACAGATGCTGGAGAGGTTGTGGAAAAATAGGAACACTTTTACACTGTTGGTAGGAGTGTAAATTAGTTCAACCATTGTGGAAGACAGCGTGGCAATTTCTCAAGGATCTAGAACCAGAAATATCATTTGACCCAGCAATCCCATTACTGGATATATACCCAAAGGATTAAAAATCATTCTACTATAAAGACACAGGCACACGTTATGTTTATTGCAGCACTATTCACAATAGCAAAGATTTGGAACGAACCCAAATGTCCATCAATGATAGACTGAATAAAGAAAATGTGGCACATATACACCATAGAATACTATGCAGCCATCAAAAAGGATGAGTTCATGTCCTTTGCAGAGACATGGATGAAGCTGGAAACCATCATTCTCAGCAAACTAACACAGGAACAGAAAACCAAACACCACATGTTCTCACTCATAAGTGGGAGTTGAACAATGAGAACACATGGACACAGGGAGGGGAACATCACACACTGGGGCCTGTTGGGGGTTGGGGGATAGAAGAGGGATAACATTAGGAGAAATACCTAATGTAGGTGATGGGTTGATGGGTGCAGCAAGCCACCATGGCACGTGTATACCTGTGTAACAAAACCGCACGCTCTGCACGTGTAACCCAGAACTTAAAGTATAATAAAAAAGTAAAATAAATAAATAAATTATAGAGTTTAAAAAAAGACTTGTTTATTGCCTTGAATATAGTCTATCTTTGTTAAACGTCCCATACTAACTTGAGAAAATATATATGTATCCTGTTGTTTGGTGCAACATTAAAAAAAATGTATTATTATTTTTATTTTTTTTTTTATACTTTAAGTTCTGGGATACATATGCAGAACGTGCAGGTTTGTTACATAAGTACACACGTGCCGTGGTGGTTTGCTTCACCTATCAACCCGTCATCTACATTAGGTATTTCTCCTAATGCTATCCCTCCCCTACAACATCACACACTGGGGCCTGTTGGAGGATGTGGGACTAGAGGAAAAATATGTATTACTAAGTCAAGTTGGTTGATAGTTTTGTTTAAGCCTTTTATATCCTCGCTGATATCTTATTTACTTGTTTATTAACTATTGAGGGAGAAGTGTTGAAATCTACAACTATCATTGTGGATTTATCTATTTATTCCATTGGCTGTATAAATACGACCTGGTTTTGGGTGCATACCATGTAAGATTGCTATAATTTCCTAAAGATTTGACTCTATGTCATTATGAAATAGTTTTCCTTATCCTTGCTATTACTTTTCATCTTAAAGTCCATTTTGATACAAATAAAACCACTGCAGTTTTCTTAAGTTTGCATGATCTTTTTTCAATTGTTTTAATTTTAATTTATGAATTGCTTTGTATTTAGGCGACTACTTTTACACAACATATAGTTGGCTGTTGCTTTTTCATCCAGTCTAATAATTTCTACCTTTTAATTTGAAGAATTTAAGCTACTTTTATTTAATATAATTATCTGTATAATTGCTTTTAGGTTTATCATCTTGCTATTCATTTTCTATAGTCTCATCTTCTTGTTGTTCTTTCTCTCTCTGTTACTGCCTTATTTTGGATTATCTTTAATGATTCCTTTTTATCTACACATTAGCTTATTAGCCCTACTCCCTCTTTTTCAATGATTGCTCAATGGTTTACAATATGTATCTTTAATTTGCCACATTCTACCCTCATATGTAGCATAAGAAACTTACAGTAGTCTATTTCCTTCTCCCATATTTTGTGCTATTGTTATCATATATTTTACTTCTTCATGTGTGCAAGTCTCACAAGAAGCTACTTGTGCTTCTTTAAGCAGTTATCTTACAAAAAAATTAAAAATTAGAAAAATACATTTTTAATATTTGCTCATATATTTATTATTTCTGATACTTTTTATTCCTTTATATAGATCAAAATTTCCATTGGGCATCATACTTCTACTCCCTAAATAACTTCCTTTAATATATATGCATCTTTATATTAAAATGGGTTTCTTGTAAACAACACAAAGTAGGGTCTTTAAAATTGTTGATTCATTCTAACAATTTCTCTTTTAATTGGTATATTTAAACCATTGATATTTAAAGTAATTATTGATATAGTTGGATTTATCTGCCATATTTGTTGTTTTTTACTTGTTGCCTTTATGCTTTGTTCTTATTTTTTCTTCCACTCTTTTATTTCTGCCTTTTGTGGTATTAACTGAGCATTTTATGGGATTCCATTTTCTCTCCTTTCGTAGCATATCAATTATACTTCTTCTCTTATTTTTTTTTTAGTAGTTGCCCTAGAGTTTGTAATATACACTTACAACTAATTCAAGTCCATTTTCAAATAACAGTGTTTCTCTTCATAGGTAATGCAAATAACTTGTAATAACAAAATAATACTAATATCACAATCCTGTCCCTTGTATCATTGCTGTCATTAATTTTAAACATTACATAAGTGTATATAATATATATGCATGTATAATACATATGATATATAAGGAAACATAATTAAAAACTTTGTTGCTATTATTGGATCAAACAGTTATCTGTTAAATTACTTAAAAATAAGAAAATAAAAGGTTTTTTTTACCCTTACTTACTCTTTTTCTAATGCTCTTCCTTTATGTAAAGCCAAGTTTTTGACTTGCATAATTTCCTTTCTCTCTAAAGAACTTCTTTTAACATTTCATTCAAGGCACGTCTACTGGAAACAAATTTCTTCAATTTTTATCTGAGAAAGTATTTCTTCTTTACTTTTGAAGGATAATTCCACAGGGTACAAGATTCTAGGTTAGTGGGGTTTTTTTTCTCTCAACACTTTAAATATTTCACTTCACTCTCTTCTTGCTTGCATGATTTCTGAGAAGTCAGATGTAATTCTTATCTTTGTTTCTCTATAGGTAAGATTTTTTTTTCTCTCTGGCTGCTTTCAAAATCTTTGATTTACTTGAATATTAGAAACACCTTTGAATATTAGAAAATATTCAAACTGTAGTTTGATATGCCTAAGTGCTGTTTTCTGGTATTTATCCTGTTTGGTGTTTTCTGAGTTTCCTGGATCTGTGATTTGTCCAAATTTCACAGTCATTATGATTCACAGTCATTATGGCTTCAAATATTTCTCCTCTTCCTTTCTTTTTTCTCCTAGTAATATTCCTGTTATGCACATGTAACACTTTTTGTTGTCCCACAGTTTTTGTATATTCTGTTCCATTTTTTTCAGCCATTTTTCTCTTTGCCTTTCCATTTTGCAAGTTTCTATTGACATCCTCAATCTCAGATATTCTTTCCTCAGCAGTTTCTAGTCTACTAATGAGCCCATTCTTTATTTCTGCTAGAGTGATTTTTATTCCTAGCATCTCTTTTCTTTGTTTTGCTTTTTTAGAATTTTTATCTCTTTGTTTACATTGCTCATCTATTTTTGCATACTGTCTACTTTATCCTTTAGAGCCCTTAGTATCTTAATCAAAGTTGTTTTAAATTGTAGATCTAATAATTCCAGGTCCTGGAGCCAAGATGGCCGAATAGGAACAGCTCCGGTCTACAGCTCCCAGCGCGAGCGACGCAGAAGACGGGTGATTTCTGCATTTCCATCTGAGGTACTGTGTTCATCTCACTAGGGAGTGCCAGACAGTGGGCGCAGGTCAGTGGGTGAGCGCACCGTGCGCCAGCCGAAGCAGGGGCGAGGCATTGCCTCACTCGGGAAGCACAAGGGGTCAGGGAGTTCTCCTTCCAGGGGTGACAGACGGCACCTGGAAAATCGGGCCACTCCCACCCGAATACTGTGCTTTTCCGACGGGCTTAGGAAATGGTGCCCCAGGAGAGTATAGCCCGCACCTGGCTCAGAGGGCCCTACGCCCATGGAGTCTCACTGATTGCTAGCACATCAGTCTGAGATCAAACAGCAAGTCGGCAGCGAGGCTGGGGGAGGGGCGCCCGCCATTGCCCAGGCTCGCTTAGGTAAACAAAGCAGCCTGGAAGCTTGAACTAGGTGGAGCCCACCACAGCTCAAGGAGGCCTGCCTGCCTCTGTAGGCTCCACCTCTGGGGGCAGGGCACAGACAAACAAAAAGACAGCAGTAACCTCTGCAGACTTAAATGTCCCTGTCTGACAGCTGTGAGGAGAGCAGTGGTTCTCCCAGCATGCAGCTAGAGATCTGAGAATGGGCTGACTGCCTCCTCAAGTGGGTCCCTGACCCCTGACCCCCGACCCCCGAGCAGCCTAACTGGGAGGCACCCCCCAGCAGGGGCAGACTGACACCTCACATGGCCGGCCAGGTACTCCAACAGACCTGCAGCTGAGGGTTCTGTCTGTTAGAAGGAAAACTAACAGAAAGGACATCCACACCAAAAACCCATCTGTACATCACCATCATCAAAGACCAAAAGTAGATAAAACCACAAAGATGGGGAAAAAACAGAGCAGAAAAACTGGAAACTCTAAAAACCAGAGTACCTCTCCTCCTCCAAAGGAATGCAGTTCCTCACCAGCAACGGAACAAAGCTGGATGGAGAATGACTTTGACGAGCTGAGAGAAGAAGGCTTCAGACGATCAAATTACTCCGAGCTATGGGAGGATATTCAAACCAAAGGCAAAGAAGTTGAAAACTTCGAAAAAATTTAGAAGAATGTGTAACTAGAATAACCAATACAGAGAAGTGCTTAAAGGAGCTGATGGAGCTGAAAACCAAGGCTCGAGAACTACGTGAAGAATGCAGAAGCCTCAGGAGCCGATGCGATCAAATGGAAGAAAGGGTATCAGCCCTGGAAGATGAAATGAATGAAATGAAGCGAGAAGGGAAGTTTAGAGAAAAAAGAATAAAAAGAAACGAGCAAAGCCTCCAAGAAATGTGGGACTATGTGAAAAGACCAAATCTACGTCTGATTGGTGTACCTGAAAGTGACGGGGAGAATGGAACCAAGTTGGAAAACACTCTGCAGGATATTATCCAGGAGAACTTCCCCAATCTAGCAAGACAGGCCAACATTCAGATTCAGGAAATACAGAGAACGCCACAAAGATACTCCTCGAGAAGAGCAACTCCAAGACACATAATTGTCAGATTCACCAAAGTTGAAATGAAGGAAAAAATGTTAAGGGCAGCCAGAGAGAAAGGTCGGGTTACCATCAAAGGGAAGCCCATCAGACTAACAGCGGATCTCTCGGCAGAAACCCTACAAGCCAGAAGAGAGTGGGGGCCAATATTCAACATTCTTAAAGAAAAGAATTTTCAACCCAGAATTTCATATCCTGCCAAACTAAGCTTCATAAGTGAAGGAGAAATAAAATCCTTTGCAGACAAGCAAATGCTGAGAGATTTTGTCACCACCAGGCCTGCCCTAAAAGAGCTCCTGAAGGAAGTGCTAAACATGGAAAGGCACAACCGGTACCAGCCACTGCAAAATCATACCGAAATGTAAAGACCATCGAGACTAGGAAGAGACTGCATCAACTAACGAGCAAAATAACCAGCTAACATCATAATGACAGGATCAGATTCACACATAACAATATTAACTTTAAACGTAAATGGACTAAATGCTCCAATTAAAAGACACAGACTGGCAAATTGGATAAAGACTCAAGACCCCTCAGTGTGCTGTATTCAGGAAACCCATCTCACGTGCAGAGACACACATAGGCTCAAAATAAAAGGATGGAGGAAGATCTACGAAGCAAATGGAAAACAAAAAAAGGCAGGGGTTGCAATCCTAGTCTCTGATAAAACAGACTTTAAACCAACAAAGATCAAAAGAGACAAAGAAGGCCATTACATAATGGTAAAGGGATTAATTCAACAAGAAGAGCTAACTATCCTAAATATATATGCACCCAATACAGGAGCACCCAGATTCATAAAGCAAGTCCTGAGTGACCTACAAAGAGACTTAGACTCCCACACATTAATAATAGGAGACTTTAACACCCCACTGTCAACATTAGACAGATCAACGAGACAGAAAGTCAACAAGGATACCCAGGAATTGAACTCAGCTCTCCACGAAGCGGACCTAATAGACATCTACAGAACTCTCCACCCCAAATCAACAGAATATACATTTTTTTCAGCACCACACCACACCTATTCCAAAATTGACCATATACTTGGAAGTAAAGCTCTCTTCAATAAATGTAAAAGAACAGAAATTGTAACAAACTGTCTCTCAGATCACAGTGCAATCAAGCTAGAACTCAGGATTAAGAATCTCACTCAAAACCGCTCAACTACGTGGAAACTGAACAACCTGCTCCTGAATGACTACTGGGTACATAACAAAATGAAGGCAGAAATAAAGATGTTCTTTGAAACCAACGAGAACCAAGACACAACATACCAGAATCTCTGGGATGCATTCAAAGCAGTGTGTAGAGGGAAATTTATAGCACTAAATGCCCACAAGAGAAAGCAGGAAAGATCCAAAATTGACACCCTAACATCACAATTACAAGAACTAGAAAAGCAAGAGCAAACACATTCAAAAGCTAGCAGAAGGCAAGAAATAACTAAAATCAGAGCAGAACTGAAGGAAATAGAGACACAAAAAACCCTTCAAAAAATAAATGAATCCAGGAGCTGGTTTTTTGAAAGGATCAACAAAATTGATAGACCGCTAGCAAGATTAATAAAGAAAAAAAGAGAGAAGAATCAAATAGATGCAATAAAAAATGATAAAGGGGATATCACCACCGATCCCACAGAAATACAAACTACCATCAGAGAATATTACAAACACCTCTATGCAAATAAACTAGAAAATCTAGAAGAAATGGATAAATTCCTCAACACATACACCCTCCCAAGACTAAACCAGGAAGAAGTTGAATCTCTGAATAGACCAATAACAGGAGCTGAAATTGTGGCAATAATCAATAGCTTACCAACCAAAAAAAGTCCAGGACCAGATGGGTTCACAGCCGAATTCTACCAGAGGTACAAGGAGGAGCTGGTACCATTCCTTCTGAAACTATTCCAATCAATAGAAAAAGAGGGAATCCTCCCTAACTCATTTTATGAGGCCAGCATCATCCTGATACCAAAGCCTGGCAGAGGCACAACAAAAAAAGAGAATTTTAGACCAATATCCTTGATGAACATTGATGCAAAAATCCTCAATAAAATACTGGCAAACAGAATCCAGCAGCACATCAAAAAGCTTATCCACCATGATCAAGTGGGCTTCATCCCTGGGATGCAAGGCTGGTTCAATATACGCAAATCAATAAATGTAATCCAGCATATAAACAGAACCAAAGACAAAAACCACATGATTATCTCAATAGATGCAGAAAAGGCCTTTGACAAAATTCAACAACCCTTCATGCTAAAAACTCTCAATAAATTAGGAATTGATGGGACATATCTCAAAATAATAAGAGCTATTTATGACAAACCCACAGCCAATATCATACTGAATGGGCAAAAACTGGAAGCATTCCCTTTGAAAACTGGCACAAGACAGGGATGCCCTCTCTCACCACTTCTATTCAACATAGGGTTGGAAGTTCTGGCCAGGGCAATTAGGCAGGAGAAGGAAATCAAGGGTATTCAATTAGGAAAAGAGGAAGTCAAATTGTCCCTGTTTGCAGATGACATGATAGTATATCTAGAAAACCCCATTGTCTCAGCCCAAAATCTCCTTAAGCTGATAAGCAACTTCAGCAAAGTCTCAGGATACAAAATCAATGTGCAAAAATCACAAGCATTCTTATACATCAATAACAGATAAACAGAGAGCCAAATCATGAGTGAACTCCCATTCACAATTGCTTCAAAGAGAATAAAATACCTAGGAATCCAACTTACAAGGGATGTGAAAGACCTCTTCAAGGAGAACTACAAACCACTGCTCAAGGAAATAAAAGAGGATACAAACAAATGGAAGAACATTCCATGCTCATGGGTAGGAAGAATCAATATCATGAAAATGACCATCCTTCCCAAGGTAATTTACAGATTCAATGCCATCCCCATCAAGCTACCAATGACTTTCTTCACAGAATTGGAAAAAACTACTTTAAAGTTCATATGGAACCAAAAAAGAGCCCGCATCGCCAAGTCAATCCTAAGCCAAAAGAACAAAGCTGGAGGCATCACACTACCTGACTTCAAACTATACTACAAGGCTACAGTAACCAAAACAGCATGGTACTGGTACCAAAACAGAGATATAGATCAATGGAACAGAACAGAGCCCTCAAAAATAATGCCACATATCTACAAGTATCTGATCTTTGACAAACCTGACAAAAACAAGCAATGGGGAAAGGATTCCCTATTTAATAAATGGTGCTGGGAAAACTGGCTAGCCATATGTAGAAAGCTGAAACTGGATCCCTTCCTTACACCTTATACAAAAATCAATTCGAGATGGATTAAAGACTTACATGTTAGACCTAAAACCATAAAAACCCTAGAAGAAAACCTAGGCATTACCATTCAGGACATAGGCATGGGCAAGGACTTCATGTCTAAAACACAAGAAGCAATGGCAACAAAAGCCAAAATTGACAAATGGGATCTAATTAAACTAAAGAGCTTCTGCACAGCAAAGGAAACTACCATCAGAGTGAACAGGCAACCTACAAAATGGGAGAAAATTTTCGCAACCTACTCATCTGACAAAGGGCTAATATCCAGAATCTACAATGAACTCCAACAAATTTACAAGAAAAAAGCAAACAACCCCATCAAAAAGTGGGCGAAGGACATGAACAGACACTTCTCAAAAGAAGACATTTATGCAGCCAAAAAACACATGAAAAAATGCTCACCATCACTGGCCATCAGAGAAATGCAAATCAAAACCACAATGAGATACCATCTCACACCAGTTAGAATGGCAATCATTAAAAAGTCAGGAAACAACAGGTGCTGGAGAGGATGTGGAGAAATAGGAACACTTTTACACTGTTGGTGGGACTGTAAACTAGTTCAACCCTTGTGGAAGTCAGTGTGGCGATTCCTCAGGGATCTAGAACTAGAAATTCCATTCGACCCAGCCATCCCATTACTGGGTATATACCCAAAGGACTATAAATCATGCTGCTATAAAGACACATGCACACGTATGTTTATTGCCGCATTATTCACAATAGCAAAGACTTGGAACCAACCCAAATGTCCAACAATGATAGACTGGATTAAGAAAATGTGGCACATATACACCATGGAATACTATGCAGCCATAAAAAATGATGAGTTCATGTCCTTTGTAGGGACATGGATGAAATTGGAAATCATCATTCTCAGTAAACTATCGCAAGAACAAAAAACCAAACACCGCATAGTCTCACTCATAGGTGGGAATTGAACAATGAGAACACATGGACACAGGAAGGGGAACATCACACTTTGGGGACTGTTGTGGGGTGGGGGGAGGGGGGAGGGATAGCATTGGGAGATATACCTAATGCTAGATGACGAGTTGGTGGGTGCAGCGCACCAGCATGGCACATGTATACATATGTAACTTACCTGCACATTGCGCACATGTACCATAAAACCTAAAGTATAATAATAATAATAATAATAATAATAATAATAATAAAAGAAAAATAGATAAATAAATAAATAAATAAAAATAATAATAATAATAATTCCAACATCCCAACCATATCTAAGTGTGATTCTGATGCTTGCTTTGTCTCTTCTGACCATGTTGTTGTTTTTTGTTTGTTTGTTTTTGCTTTTTAGTATGCCGTGTAATTTTTTCTTGAGTACTGGGTAAAAGGAGCTGCTGGATATAGGTCTTTAGTAATTTGGTGTGTGATGTGAGGGAAGGGAAATGTGTTACAGTCCTATGATTAGGTCTCAGCCTTTTAGTGACCAAACGCCTCTGGACTGTGCAGTTCACAGATATTTCTCTGTCTCCCCCACCCACATTCACACACTTAGGTGTGACAGGATGAATAAAGTGGCCTGGAATTGGGTATTTTCTTTCTCCACATTGAAAGATAGCAGAGGCTGGGGTTGAGGACTTTCTTTCCTCATGTCAGTGAGACTTTGAAAAAATCCAGTAGTTTAGGCACTGGTAAAATATTTTATCTGAAGGGCAGGCCTTGTTAAGAACAGAAAGCTCTGGCATATTTTACATGGTTACCTTTCCTCTCCCTTTGTCAGAAGCATGAGGGGACTTTTCTCCATTATTGGCTGTAAGAACCTGGTTGAGCTCCTGGAGACAAAACTTACAAAAGTGTGGGGACAACCGTCACCCCTGGAACAGGGCCCTCTGGCATTTGTAGCTCCCAGACTTGTCCACACTGAGCCTCCAGCAATTCGTCAATTATAGTTATCGTTTTCCAACCCCTGCAGTGATTCCCACAGAGATTTCTGCTCATGGGTTTCTGCTCTGGTGTTTGGGATTCTCTGTGTTTGTCTGCCTTTCTTGTTTTGGGGGCAGCAATTTTCCCCATGACCTCACTTCTGTGACAGACCCAAGAAGAGTTGAAGATTTTTTAGTCTATTCAGCTTTTAACTTGTGAGCATGTAGTGATCACTTACAAGCTCCTTACATGCCAGATTGAAAACTGGTCTCTCCCATTTTATCATTTTTTTAAAAAAACTACCAAGGTCTATTGCTTTGGTGTTTGCTGTCACATTGTATTATGCCAGAGGCCATAATTCCAGCCCATAGAGTCCCCTGGTTTGAGAAAATAAAGCCTGATCTTTACAGAGAAGCAGAGCCCAGAGTTAGAGAGAAAGGGTCCTTGGCCTGGATATTCCTGTCCTCTTTAGCAGTTTGATTAGATGACCCTCTCCTTTTGATTTAACTACTTACAACCACTCATATGGTCTCTATACTAAATGAGCTTGTTCTCTAAAATAAGTAACAAGGAAAAAATTTTACAGATACACATGAATACAATAGAAAAATAGCTTATTTCTAACATTCATACATTGAATTTTCAAGTTTATATATACTTTCTTATTATAAAACAATGTTGCTCCTCTGGCTAACATTTTTTGTGATACTTCTTAACTTAAAAAATAAATGGCATATAAGCCCTTTACAATATAATTCCAGCCAAACTTCCCAATGTGTCTCCAGCTATTCCCTTTTACATATTCTAAAATGATCCCCATCAGACTATTTCATGTTTCTAAAACATGCCATAAATTTTTTAAGTTTCAGGATACATGTGCGGGATGTGCAGGTTTGTAACACAGGTAAACCGTGTGCCATAGTGGTTTGCTGCACCTATCAACCCATCACCTAGATATTAAGCCTAGCAATCATTAGCTATTTAATCTGATGTTCTCCCCCCTACGCACCCCTCCCTGCTGCTGACAGGCCCTAGTGTGTGTTGTTACCCTCCCTGTATCCACGTGTTCTCATTGTTCAGCTCCCATTTATAAGTGAGAACATGTGGTATTTGGTTTTCTGTTCCTGTGCTAGTTTGCTGAGGATAATGGCCTCTTGCTCCATCCATGTTTCTGCAAAGGACATGATCTCATTCCTTTTTATGGCCACATAGTATTCCATGTGTATATGAACCACATTTCCTT
Organism: Pongo pygmaeus; assembly: GCF_028885625.2. NCBI lineage: Eukaryota > Metazoa > Chordata > Mammalia > Primates > Hominidae > Pongo > Pongo pygmaeus. The sequence continues at coordinate 129,154,133 of NC_072373.2, read as the reverse complement.
TATCCAGTCTATCATTGATGGGCATTTGGCTTGATTCCATGTCTTTGCTATTGTGAATAGTGCTGCAGTGAACATACACATGCAACATGCCATAAATGTTAATCATCAGTGTTAAAATAGAGTTACTCAAATGTAGACATGTAATATTTTCTAAACATTCACTGATATTAATAATTAAATAAATGAAGAATGATTAAACTTTAAAAATTTATCAAGCTATTACCTGAAGAAAAGTCACTGTAAATTTTGATGAGCAAATAAAGAATTATGGATATTCTGTAGAAAATATCTAGGTATTTTCAAGGTCTGTAGTAATAAAGATTTTGTTTGTTGTTTTTGATGTTGTCTAAGCTCACATCAAAACTTAGTACTTTCATTGTTCTTGCTATAAGTAAGTAATTTTAAATACCTATGAGTAATATATAACTATATTTCAAGGAGACAAACTCATAGTGACTATCATTTCTCCAACTCCGACTCTATGTACTTTGGATACTCTGGATTTTTCCAGAAACCATTGGAGTTAATATAGTTTAACATGGAGGACTTAGAGTCAGAAACAGATTTAAACTGTGTAAATCCCAACTCAATCACCTACTAGCTGTATGATCTTGTACGATTTATGTGATTACAATAAACCTTTGTTTTATGATATGTAAATAATCATTGGACCTGCCTAGGAGAATTGTTGTGGAGAGTAAATGAGATAATACAAGTTACATGCCTGATATGCAGTATGTTTCAATAACTATGAGCAATTATTATAAGCATGGATGATGGCATCAGGCTCCTAATGGAGTGGGGCTGAAGCCTACGGCATGCTTTAGATGTCAAGGTTCTCTGTGTAACCAGTCTGGCCTTGAGCACTGATTATTAGCAAAGAGCAAGATAGGCCCATTTCTACTGCTAGATTTGTCAGATTTTTTTAAATGCAATGCATTCTAACAGCACTGGAATGATCATGAGAGTAGAGCCATGGATGAATGCATAAACCTGACTCAAAGTTAAGAAAAAATGTTATGGGGACCCTCTCTTTTACCTCTCCCACTCTCTCAGGAGAGCTGAGATACTGTCTTTTCAGAGGATGCTAACCTATTCATCTGTACAGCAAGAGAGATAAGCATGGGTCTGAGTAACTGCTAAACCTCAGTAACACCCAGCTAGCTGGTCCACCTATCAGTCAAGCAAAAATTCAGAAGAAGATTAAAACAATGTTATGAGAGGTAGTATTAGCAGAAAAGGAAGAGAAGCCACAGCAGCTGCCATTCATGAAATTAAGACCCTGATGCTAGTGGCCTTCTGTACAGAAGAGGCAAGCCTGATTCCAATACTTGTATATTGACTAGGAATTATTGTAAGGACATACTGAAGAAATACACCAAGTATTATAGATTATTCCAGCAAAGAGCCCCTAAAAGATTAGTTGAAAAAGACTCAGTATTGGTTACTGCTAAGAAAGAGAAGATATGAAGAGATAGCTTTCCTTCATATCAATTTGTAGATACCTCACTCATAAGCCTTTGACAAAGGTAACAGGTATTACTCTCCTGAAAACTGCACATATACACACACATTATTTTGCTTGCTCTCTCGGCAGAGATATAAAACCCCAAAGATTCCCCCTCCACCAGTGGATCTGGGTTTGGATGCTGAACTTCTGCTCTTCCAGTACAGAAAATGACTTTAACTTATTGATAGCCCTCTGAAAACTCACTGTTTCTCATCTCAATATATTTTGCTTTTTTTTCCATCGCTACTCTCATTTATGCCTTAGAGATAAATTTTGCACATTGTTTCCCTACTCCTAATAATAAACCAATGGAGAACACAAGAAAAACCTTTTTTTCTGTGTTACTGTGCATGGTCTTCTAGTGACACATTAGCCAGCAGTAACAATAGCTCAGCACTCTCACAGTCGGGATTAGCTTTCATCTTAAAACTAATCACCATATTACAAAGGAATAGATGAATATAAGAACAAAGACAGTAGACATGACAAGCACCATCACATCACACACAAGAATGGGGCTCAGAAGTTTGAACAGAGAGAATTGGTAAAGATAAAGCTTTAGATTTCACAATAAAATGTGCACAAAATTTTTACTATGTTCATCAAGGTGAGAAGTTTAACACTAACTTGTAATGATAATTCATTAAAAATATGACTTCTTGTCACTGATGATATGCATTTGTTAAGAATACACTAATAATTAAACTATACCAAAGTAAAAATGTAACACTAATAACTAACATTGGTCATAGCATGACATGGCTAATCTTTCAAGAGTTAGGGTTTTTGCTTTGTGATCTTTTTTTTTAATGGGTTGACTGATTAGTCAAAGAGATGTACTTTCATACACTACTGATGGTGGAAGGCTACGGATCAGACATCAGACTATCCGGGAAGAATTTTAAAAATATAATTGCTTGTCACCAGCCCTTGTACTGCGCCCTCAATTCCCCTTCTTTAATTAGATTTTTTGTCCACAGGCCCAGGCAGCAATGTTTATTGACAGTTCCTCAGGCAATTCTAATGAGCAGTCAGAGTTCAGACCCTGTTGTAGACCCTCTGTATCAACGTTCAATTTAAATGTAGCCATTTTGATGCTTTCTCTGACTTGAGCCAGTGATTTGCCTTTTAAGGAAACTGGTGAAAACTAAATCTAACACCCCTTGTTTTCACAATAATTTGAAGACAGAGTAATTATTCTGAGCCATCTTGCAAATATGTCCTGTTATAAAGGTTATTTTTAACAAATTTATATAGTTTAAGGCCCATATAAAGAAATCAATCTATTTGCAGATAAACAATGTTTAATCTGTATGAGACAAGTCCCAAACCTTATCTGCAAATGGGCTAGATTTTGCATATGGCAGATAACTTGTAACTTAGTGGATATCCCAACAACTCTGTTGTCTTTCTTTAGCACAATACGCTCTTATCTTCCCTGGTTTGGTTCTGTCTACCTATGCCCTAATAAAGTCTTACTATATGGTTTGTTTTCCTATCATTTTTATGACATGCATTCCCCTTTACATTAAATAAAAATTGTTCTTAGTCTTCATTAATTTCCTTTAAACTTTTCTGACAGCATTTCACCTGCCTCTCTTCTCAACTATGTCAACTGACATTGTCTTTTTCTTTACAGATTCTGTTTCAAAAACATCCTAGGAGTTAGAGTTAAGCATCTCTCTTAAGTACTTGATGTGTATTTAGTAGAATTAATGTACCCATTGTCTTTGTTTTATTTGTGAAGGCCAAAGAAGTCTATGCTTTGGAAATGTTCAATGACTTACTCCAATGAAAAATAAAGGTTTCTGTTAGAAAGAAGCTATTTTCCTCCAGAGTAGCAGTTACTGAACTAACCATAGTTTATGGCCTATGATTTATGACACTGATAATAGGAATAATTAAAGTATCTTCATCACCAATTAAGGAGGTGGAAAAAGCATCAGGCTGGGAATAGACTGGGAATTGATTGGATTTCAAATTCCAGTCAGTTGAAGGGAGAAGATCTGGGCTCACATTATATCTTTTCTGCTTGCAGTAACTTTGATCAAGTTACTTAACCCTCTGTGATCCTGTTGAGGATAACAGCAATCTCATCTTACTGGGTTGTTGTGAAGAAAACTGAGATAATAACAGAGTAGGAACTCAGTGAATGTTTGAGGCTATTTTAAGGCATATATATATATATTTTTGCAAACATGGAATAATAAAAAGCAAATAGCTTTGGAGTCCAGGAGACCTGAACAGCTGTGTGACTTCTGGCAAGTTACTTAACTTCTCTGTTTTCTCTGACTGCCATGAGGATTAAATAAAAGACTCATGTATGTAATTGACTATCTTCCCTGGTATCATCAATGTGAGAGAATGAATGCAGTAAAATTAAGAATACATTTTATCAGCTCCTCCCCTTATCCCTTGCTTACAGCCTCCATACTTTTGGGGCTGAGACAGCAATGCTTAGCAAGAGTGCCATCTGCTCCTCCACATCCACTTGCCAAGTTGCAGTTCGGCAGGGCCATGAGGCTTCTGATTATTGAGTTTTAAGTAGAAGCAACGTGTTTTTTATGACAACCTAACTTCTCTTGACTAATACATTCATCTCACTGCCTAAAGACTTTCTAGAAGTAATAGTGAATTTGTGTAAGTGCCAATGAATATATTGTCAGTTAACAGGGGAAATCCAGGAGATCCCACTGCTACTTCTGAAGTATCTGCTACCTAACCACCAGGGGGCTATCATCACCTACTGGGCACTTCCATTTTCACTGTCTCCCTCAAGATGCCTGATATGGTTTGGCTTTGTGTCTCCTGATATGGTTTGGCTTTGTGTCTCCACTCAAATCTCATGTTGAATTATAATCCCCAATGTTCACCTAGTGGGAGGTGATTAAATCATGGGGGCAGATTTCCCCCTTGCTGTTCTTGTGATAGTGGGTTCTCACAAGATCTAGTTGTTTGGCAGTGTGTGGCACTTCCCCCTTTGCTCTCTCTCTTCCTCTTGCTCCAGCCATGTAGGACTTGCCAGCTTCCCCTCTGCCTTCTGCCATGATTGTAAGTTTCCTGAGCTACCCCCTACCACAGCCATGCTTCCTGTACAGCCTGTGGAACTGTGAGCCAATTAAACCTCTTCCCTTTATAAATTATCCAGGCTCAGATAGTTCTCTGTAGCAATGTGAGAGCGGATGAATACGTGCCAAAACTATTTGTTGGGTTGTGATAAAAAGGGAGCATGCCTCTTTTCCCTTTTTTATGTTACATTGAATTAGAAGACTACCAAAGTAGTGTTGCTGGTGCCAATACCTTACTGAGTTTTAGTGGAAATGCCCTTTTATTGCTTGCTCTCTCTCCCTGACTGAGACAGGGTCCATGAGCAGGACACAATTCCAAGTGACCCAGTATTACTGAAGACTGAGTAGACTCAGAAGTTGCCCTCTCTTCTGATGACTAAGGCTTTCATATTGGGTTAGGCACATGATGTCTTACTTTTTCTGCCCTTAAGGTGAGTTATTTTCCAGGAGGATCTCCTCAGCACCTTCATAAGAATGGATTTGCCCAAATCTGTTCAGACGTTCCTGAATTGCTTAGGTGGATGCGCTTAGCCTCAAACTGAGCTATACCTCATGTGTGTGTACAGCACCCAGCGGAGCACTGGGAAACATGTCCCACAACGAGTGGTGCTGCTGGTGGGAAAGGTAGTCACCGCAGCTTATATGGTAAGTTCTTTTTTCTTGTTTCTAAGATTTAAAAGAAGTTCCTTTCTCTCTTCTTCCAAACTTCTCTGTTTTTCACCCTTTGATTCATTATTATCAGAGAGTTTGATTAGCTTTCAGTTTTATGCAGAGCAGCGCAGTCTTCCTGGCCACTGGGTTGGATTTATTTTTATATCTAATAGGAATCAGGTCACAGAAGATGGTTTCAGAATGTCTCACATCCGGCCTCCCTCACTTACTAAAATGTTAAGCTTTGTTCTTTTAAAATATTGATAAACACAATTGTTAATGAATTTTCCTTCAGTTTTCAACAGATCTGAATCTTTAGACTTTTGGAATCTCATGAATCATGGGAAGTTCCCAAGGAAAATGGGACTTTTTGGTGCTACAAAGTTTTTTAAAAGGTTTTGATCTTTCTTTCAAGGTACTCTTCATGGGGAGTATGTGTGTCAAATTTTCACTTAGCTGATGTATTGCTATTAAAAGTGAATTGTTTCATTTCCTTTAGACAATACTAAAGGGAATGCTTTCTGTCGCTTTTAAGCGATAAAAATCTAAACACAATAGGTTTTAGTATAATAAGCATTTGGGTGTTACTTTTTCCTTAGTTAAGAGAAAACACAACCCCATTTATAATCTGTTATTAAATCAGATTATTAATCCCAGTGGGACTTGAAACTCAGTAACAAAAATAATTGATATAATGTTACTTTCTCTGATTTTCCTGGGCTTCTTTACTAATTGGAAATTTTATTGCAAAATGAAAGCCTAAATAATAATAATAATCCATTTTTTTTTTGAGACAGAATCTCACTCTGTCACCCACACTGGAGTGCAGTGGGATGATCTCAGCTCACTGCAACCTCCGCCTTCTGGGTTCACATGATTCTCATGCCTCAGCCACCCAAGTACCTGGAATTACAGATGTGCACCACCAAGCCCAGCTAATTTCTGTATTTTTAGTAGAGATGGGGTTTCACCATGTTGGCCAGGCTGGTCTCGAATGCCTAACGTCAAGTGATCCACCTGCCTCGGCCTCCGAAAGTGCTGGGATTATAGGCGTGAGCCACTGCGCCTGGCCAACGATTGAATTTTTGAACTGGGAGAAAACCTATTTAACTAAAACATTTATATTTATATAAATTTATATTTATGTCTCTGTCTCTTTCTATACACACACACACACACACACACACACACACACACACACACACACACACATATATATATGCTGAGGCCCAAAGAGTTTACATTATGTACCCAATGATACTGCCTTAGTCCGTTCATAGTACTATAAAAATACCACAGACAGAGCGACCTAAATGACAAACATTTATTTCTTACAATTCTGGAAGTTGGGAAGTCCAATATCAAGGCACGTGCAGATTCAATATCTAAGGGTTTACTTCCTGATCCACAGACTACTGTCTTCTTGATGTGTCTTCACAGGGCAAAAAGAGCAAGGGAGCTCCCTGAGGCCTCTTTTATATGGGTACTAATTCTATTCATGTGGCTCCACTCTCAGGACCTCATTACCTTCCAAAGGCCCCACCTTCCAATACCATCACCTTATGGATTTGGATTTCAACATATGAATTTGGGCAGGACACAAACATCTCATCTATGGCAGGCACAAAGCTAGTTAATGAAAGATCTGATTACATGGTAGTTTATTAGTATAAAAATAGCTCCTTATAATAGGCTTTGATTTATGTCAAAAATGTTTATATTTAGGCAAAATGTAAGCAAGAATTTTGCCAACATTGTGCACATACCATTAATATATACTACGCTCAGTCTACTATTTTCCTCATCATTTTGTTACAGCTACAAAAATCTCCTTCTGTTGCTAAATATAAGTTAAGAAAGAAAGGGAAGTTCTATAAAATAAAGTGTTGAAACCTACATTTATGAGAGAAATGCTAGTAATCTCCTATCTCCCTAAAGAAAAAAATCTTAGTTTTAAATACTTCAGAAGGTCTCATGATGAAATCTCCTTTGCCAAAATTATGACAATGAGAAAAATTTGACATAGGAAAATTATGACAGGGAAAGAAATCTGACCAAACTGACTCCATCTTGCTTCTAATCTCCAAGCTGCCCTTCATCCCTGGGTGAAGGCCATGCTAACTATGGGAGGAATTTACTTTATTGTTTAACTTTGAGAAAAGGATAACAAGAGCCCCTTCCCAAAACAAACTTCTTCCTTGTTTGGGGACAAGACCACCTTTGTAAAACTAACAAATTAGTCATAAGATTAGAAATTATGGCTCAGGAGTGATGTAGCCAGAGGCCACAAGATTCCTAACCTCTCCAATTGCTCCTGTAAATAACATCACTATTGTAAAACCTAAGGCTTGCGTTTGAGGTATTTTTTTCAGACCCTGCAATCAGATGGACCAGCTAGCACCATCCATACCAGTAAACTGGCTCATCTGGTCTTGTGGCCCCCACCCAGGAACAGACTCAGAACAAGAAGACAAGTTTTGACTTCCTGTGATTTCTCCCCAATCCAACCAATCAGCATTCCCCATTCCCTAGCCTCTGTCCCCCAAACTACCCTTAAAAAACCCTAGCTTCCAAATTTTCATGGAGGCTGATTTGAGTAATAATAAACTTCTGTCCTTTCACTTGGCTGATACTGCGATTATTAAATTTTTTTTCTATTGCAAAAACCTGCTGTTCTCAGTGCACTGGTTTTTCTTGGAAGCAGGCAAGATTAACCCTTCAGGGGAGTACGAGACTATAATTTTATGAACTTGGTGTTCCACACTACCAAAATAGGTACATTGAAATTCCAACTTCATGTGAATACACTGCATGTTTTTACAGCAACAAAAGCATCAGCCTCCTTACCAAATATGGATATTCAATTGAAATCTGAAATAATTAAATATTAAGGTAACGACCTTTAGTAACATAAAGAGAAGTTTACAATTACAGTAACAAGTGTGATGACATTTATTTGAGGACGCTATTCTGCTGGGTCACAGAACTGTGAATCTTTTCCATGAAATCCCTACCTTAATTGAATTAGGCATTTCCCTAGTACCCTATACATACTTTTATTATAGAATGCTTATTAGATATCTCTTGCACACTACTTAAAATCCTTTCAGCCTCACTTCTTATTCCAGCCACTGCTGCGGCTACCTAACTAATACCTGCTTTGGTCAGTTTCAGCCAGGAGCAAATTGACAGTCTCTCCCTCTGTGCCTCTCACTTTCTACCTTGCCTGGGGCTTTTCTGATGCCTTCAGGTATGGGACACCTACGAAAACTTGCCGAAAACTTGTACCTGTCTGAGTTCAATAAGAGAAGCAGAACCATTAGAGGCTCAATTTATATTTGTATTTGTTACCAGGATTTCACCTTAAATAATTGATGCTGGTTAGACTATCAGTGTAAGGCCACAGTATTGTTTTAATAATGTCTTTTTTTTTTTTACTGTAAATAATCATGTTTTATTTTCAATGGAAAGTTCAATGTCCTTTGTACCTGCAAAGGACACGCGTTCATTCTTTTTTTATGGCTGGTGGTTTGTTGCACTCATCAACCCATTATCTACATTAGGTATTTCTCCTAATGTTATCCCTCCCCTTGCTCTCCACCCCCTGACAGGCCCCAATGTGTGATGTTCTCCTCCTTGTGTCCATGTGTTCTCATTGTTCAACTCCCACTTATGAGTGAGAATATGTAGTCTTTGGTTTCACTTCCTGTGTTAGTTTACTGAGAAAGATGGTTTCCAGCTTCATCCATGTCCCTGCAAAGGACATGAACTCATTATTTTTCATGGCTGCATAGTATTCCATGGTGTATATATGCCACATTTTCTTTATCCAGTTTATTATTGATTGGCATTTGAGTTGGTTCCAAGTCCTTGCTATTGTGAATAGTGCTGCAATAAACATACATGTGCATGTGTCTTTATAGTAGAATGATTTATAATCCTTTGGGTATATACCCAGCAATGGGATTCCTGGGTCAAATGGTATTTCTGATTCTAGATCCTTGAGGAATAGCCAGACTCTCTTCCACAATGGTTGAACTAATATACACTCCCACCAACAGTGTAAAAGCATTCTTATTTCTCTGCATCTTCTCCAGTATCTGTTGTTTCCTGACCTTTTAATGATTGCCATTCTAACCGGTGTGAGATGGTATCTTATTGTGGTTTTGATTTGCATTTCTCTAATGACCCATGATGATGAGTGTTTTTTATATGTTTGTTCACCACATAAATGTCTTCTTTTGAGAAGTGTCTGTTCATATCCTTTGCTCACTCTTTGATGGGGTTGTTTTTTTCTTGTAAATTTGTTTAAGTTCCTTGTAGATTCTGGATATTAGCCCTTTGTCAGGATAGATTGCAAAATTTTTTCCGATTTGGTAGGTTGCCTGTTTACTCTGATGATAGTTTCTTTTGCCATGCAGAAGCTCTTTAGTTTAATTAGATACCATTTGTCAATTTTGGGTTTTGTTGCAATTGCTTTTGGTGTTTTAGTCTTTAAGTCTTTGCCCATGCCTATGTCCTGAATGGTATTGCCTAGGTTTTCTTCTAGGGTTTTTATGGTTTTAGGTCTTATGTTTAAGTCTTTAATCCATCTTGAGTTAATTTTTGTATAAGGTGTAAGGAAGGGGTCCAGTTTCAGTTTTCTGCATATGGCTAGCCAGTTTTCTCCACACCATTTATTAATAAGGAATCCTTTCCTTTCCCCATTGCTTGTTTTCATCAGGTTTGTCAATGATCAGATGGTTGTGGATACGTGGTGTTGTTTCTGAGGCCTCTGTTTTGTTCCATTGGTCTACATATCTATTTTGGTACCAGTACCGTGCTGTTTTGGTTACTGTAGCCTTGAGGTATAGTTTGAAGTCAGGTAATGTAATGCTTCCAGCTTGTTCTTTTTGCTTAGGATTGTCTTGGCTATATGAGCTCTTTTTTGGTTCCATATGAAATTTAAAGTAGTTTTTTCTAATTCTGTGAAGAAAGTCAATGGTAGCTTGATGGGAATAGCATTGAATCTATAAATTACTTTGGGCAGTATGGCCATTTTCATATTGATTCTTACTATCCATGAGCATGGAATGTTGTTCCATTTGTTTGTGTCCTCTCTCATTTCCTTGAGCAGAGGTTTGTAGTTCTCCTTGAAGAGGTCCTTCACATCCCTTGCAAGTTGTATTCCTAGGTATTTTATTCTCTTTGTAGCAATTGTGAATGGGAGTTCACTCATGATTTGGCTCTCTGTTTATTATTGGTGTATAGGAATGCTTGTGATTTTTGCACATTGATTTTGTATCCTAAGACTTTGCTGAAGTTGCTTATCAGCTTAAGGAGATTTTGGGCTGAGACAATGGGGTTTTCTAAATATACAATCATGTCATCCGCAAACAGAGACAATTTAACTTCCTCTTTTCCTATTTGAATACCCTTGATTTCTTTCTGTTGCCTGATTACCGTAGCCAGAACTTCCAATACTATGTTGAATAGGAGTGGTGAGAGAGGGCATCCTTATCTTGTGCCGGTTTTCAAAGGGAATGCTTCCAGTTTTTGCCCATTCAGTATGATATTGGCTGTGGGTTTGTCAAAAATAGCCCTTATTATTTTGAGATACGTTCCATCAATGCCTAGTTTATTGAGAGTTTTTAGCATGAATGGGTGTTGAATATTATTGAAGGCCTTTTCTGCATCTATTGAGATAATCTTGTGCTTTTTGTCATTGGTTCTCTTTATGTGATGGATTATGTTTATTGATTTGCATATGTTGAACCAGCCTTGCATCCCAGGGAGGAAGCCGACTTGATCATGGTGGATAAACTTTTTAATGTGCTGCTGGATATGGTTTGCCAGTATTTTATTGAGGATTTTTGCATCAATATTCATCAGGGATATTGGCCTGAAATTTTCTTTTTTTGTTGTGTCTCTGAAAGAGTTTGGTGTCAGGATGATGCTGGCCTCATAAAATGAGTTAGGGTGGAGTCCCTCTTTTTCTATTGTTTGGAATAGTTTCAGAAGGAATGGTACCAGCTCCTCTTTGTACCTCTAGTAGAATTCGGCTGTGAATCTGTCTGGTACTAGGCTTTTCTTGGTTGGTAGGCTTTTAATTACTGCCTCAATTTTATAACTTGTTCTTGGTCTGTTTGGGGATTCGACGTCTTCCTTGTTTAGTCTTGAGAAGGTATATGTGTCCAGGAATTTATCCATTTCTTCTAGATTTTCTAGTTTATATGTGAAGAGGTGTTTATAGTATTCTCTGACAGTAGTTTGTTTTTCTGTGGGATCAGTGGTGATATCCACTTTATCATTTTTTACAGTGTCTATTTGATTCTTCTGTCTTTTCTTCTTTAGTAGTCTGGCTATCAGACTATCTCTTTTGTTGATCTTTTCAAAAAACCAGATCCTGGATTCACAGATTTTTTCAAAGGGTTTTTTCTGTTTCTATCTCCTTCAGCTCTCCTCTGATCTTAGTTATTTCTTGTCTTCTGCTAGCTTTTGAATTTGTTTGCTCTTGCTTCTCTAGTTCTTTTCATTGTGATGTTAGGGTGTTGATTTTAGATCTTTCCTGCTTTCTCCTGTGGACATTTCGTGCTATAAATTTTCCTCTAAATACTGTTTTAGCTGTGTCCCAGAGATTCTGGTACATTGTGTCTTTGTTCTTATTGGTTTCAAATAACTTATTTATTTCTGCCTTAATTTTGTTATTTACCCAGTAGACATTCAGGAGCAGGTTGTTCAGTTTCCATGTAGTTGTGCAGTTTTGAGTGAGTTTGTTATTCCTGAATTCTAATTTGATTGCACTGTGGTCTGAGAAACTGTTTCTTATCATTTCCATTCTTTTGCATACGCTGAGGAGTGTTTTACTTTCAATTATGTGGTCAATTTTAGAATAAGTGCTATGTGGTGCTGAGAAGCATGCATATTCTGTTGATTTGGGGTGGAGAGTTCTGTAGATGTCTATTAGGTCCGCTTGGTCCAGAGCTGAGTTCAAAGTCCTGAATATCCTTGTTCATTTTCTGTCTCATTGATCTGTCTAATATTGACGGTGGGGTGTTGAAGTCTCCCAATATTATTGTGTGGGAGTCTAAGTCTCTTTGTAGGTCTCTAAAAACTTGCTTTATGAATCTGGGTGCCCCTGTATTGGGTGCATACATATTTGGGATAGTTAGCTCTTCAGGTTGCATTGATCCCTTTACCATTATGCAATGCCCTTCTTTGTCTTTTTTGATCTTTTTGGTTTAAAGTCTGTTTTATCAGAGACTAGGATTGCAACCCCTGCTTTTTTTTTTTTTTTTTTTTGCTTTCCCTTTCTTGATAAATATTCCTGCATCCCTTTATTTTGAGCCTATGTGTGTCTTTGCACATGAGATGTGTCTCCTGAATATAGCACACCAATGGGTCTTGACTCTTTATCCAATTTGCCAGTCTGTTTCTTTTAATTGGGGCATTTAGACCATTTACATTTAAGGTTAATATTTTTATGTGTGAATTTTATCTAGTCTTTATTATGCTAGCTGGTTATTTTGCCCATTAGTTGAAGCTGTTTCTTTGTAGTGTTGATGGCCTTTACAATTTGGTATGTTTTTGCCATGGCTGATACTGGTTGTTCCTTTCCATATGTAGTGCTTCCTCCAGCAACTCTTGTAAGGCAGGCCTGGTGGTGACAAAATCTCTCAGCATTTGCTTGTCTGTAAAGGATTTTATTTCTCCTTCGCTTATGAAGCTTAATTTGGCTGGATATGAAATTCTGGGTTGAAAATTCTTTTCTTTAAGAATGTTGAATATTGGCCCCCACTAGCCTCTGGCTTGTAGGGTTTCTGCAGAGAGATCCACTGTTAGTCTGATGGGCTTCCCTTTGTGGGTGTTCCAACCTTTCTCTCCGGCTGCCCTTAACATTTTTTCCTTCATTTCAACCTTGGTGAATCCGATGATTATGTGTCTTCAGTTTGCTCTTCTCAAGGAGTATATTTGTGGTGTTCTCTGTATTTTCTGAATTTGAATGTTGGCCTGTCTTGCTAGGTTGGGGAAGTTCTCCTGGATAATATCCTGAAGAGTGTTTTCCAACTTGGTTCCATTCTCCCTGTCACTTTCAGGTACACCAATCAAATGTAGGCTTGATCTTTTCACATAGTCCCATATTTCCTGGAGGCTTTGTTCATATCTTTTCATTCTTTCTTCTCTAATCTTGTCTTCATGCATTATTTCATTAAGTTGATCTTCAATCTCTGATATCCTTTATTCCACTTGATCAATTCAGCTATTGATAGTTGTGTATGCTTCACAAAGTTCTCGTGCTGTGTTTCTCAGCTCCATCAGGTAACTTATGTCCTTCTCTGAACTGGTTACCCTAGTTAGCAATTCCTTTAACCTTTTTTCAAGCTTCTTAGCTTCCTTGCATTGGGTTAGAACATGCTGCTTCAGCTCAGAGGAGTTTTTTATTACCCACCTTCTGAAGCCTACTTCTGTCAATTTGTCAAACTCATTCTCAATACAGTTTTGTTCTCTTGCTGGCGAGGAGTTGTGATACCTTGGAGGAGAAGAGGAGTTTTGGTTTTTGGCATTTTAAGCCTTTTTGCACCGGTTTTTCCTCATCTTCGTGGATTTATCTACCTTTGGTCTTTGATGTTGGTGCCTTTGAATGGGGTTTCTGTGTGGATGTCCTTTTTGTTCATGTTGATGCTATTCCTTTCTGTTAGTTGTCCTTCTAACAGTCAGGCCCTTCTGCTGCAGGTTTGCTCCAGTTTGCTGGAGGTTCACTCCAGACCCTGTTTGCTTGGGTGTCACCAGCAGAGGCTGCAGATCAGCAATGATTGCTGCCTGTTCCTTCTTCTGGAAGCTTCATCCCAGAGGGGCACCCGCCAGGTGACAGCCAGAGCTCTCCTGTATGAGGAGTCAGTCAACCCCTGCTGGGAGGTGTCTCCCAGTCAGGAGGCACGGAGGTCAGGGACCCACTTGAGGAGGCAGTCTGTCCTTTAGCAGAGCTTGAGTACTGTGCTGGCAGATCCGCTGCTCTCCTCAGAGTCAGCAAGCAGGAACATTTAAGTCTGCTGAAGCTGCGCCCACAGCTGCCCCTTCCTGCCAGGTGCTCTGGCCCAGGGAGATGGGAGTTTTATCTATAAGCCCCTGCTGGGCCTGTTGCCTTTCTTTCAGAGATGCCCTGCCCAGAGAGGAGGAATCTAGAGAGACAGTCTGGCTACAGCAGCTTTGCAGAGCTGTGGTGGGCGTCACCCAGTCCAAACTTCCCTGTGGCTTTGTTTACACTGTGAGGGGAAAACCGCCTACTCAAGCCTCAGTAATGGCTGACACCCCTCCACCCACCAACCTCCAACATCCCAGGTCGACTTCAGACTGCTGTGTTGGCAGCGAGAATTTCAAGCCAGTGGATCTCAACTTGCTGGGCTCCATGGGGGTGGGATCTGCTGAGCTAGATCACTTGGCTCCTTGGCTTCAGCCCCCTTTCCAGGGGAGTGAACGGTTCTGTCTCAGTGGCATTCCAGGTGCCACTGGGGTATGAAAAAAACTCCTGCAGCTAGCTCAGTGTCTGTCCAAATGGCCGCCCAGTTTTGTGCTTGAAACCCAGGGCCCTGGTGGCATAGGCACCCAAGGGAATCTCCTGGTCTGCGGGTTGCAAAGACCATGGGATAAGCATATTATCTGGGCTGGATAGCACCATCCCTCACAGCACAGTCCCTCATGGCTTCCCTTGGCTAGGGGAGGGAGTTTCCCAACCCCTTGCACTTCCTGGGTGAGGTGCCCCACCCTGCTTTGGCTGGCCCTCCTTGTGCTGCACCCACTGTCTAACCAGTCCCAGTGAGATGAGCCAGGTACCTCAGTTGAAAATGCAGAAATCACCCGCCTTCTGCGTTGATCTCACTGTGACCTGCAGATCAGAGCTTTTCCTATTCGGCCATCTTGCCAGCCACTTTCTTGGCCATTTTAAATTACATGGGCTGTCTCCCTTGTTCCATGCCCTGTCCACTTGCTCTTTTTAAAAACATTCATATTTTAATATAAAAATACTTTATGATGTAATATTTTATATGTGCAAAAGAAATTATATAACTTGTGCTAGCTTAAAAAGTAAAATAATAAAATAAACACCTGTTAATCCATTACCCAACCTCAGAAATTTACTATCACCAATATCGTTGAAGCTACCTGTTTGTTCCTCCCTGATCCTATTGCCCTCTTTCTCCCAGGCATTAACCACTATCTTGAGGCTTATGTTTACTTTTAGTCTTTCTATGGCTTCACCACAAAATCAGCAATGTATTTTTTTGGTTTTGAAATTCATAAAAACGGCATATCACACAACATGAAGGGCTATCAGCATATCCTCACTAGAATGTCAGCTCCATAAGAGCAAAGCCTTTTGTCTATTTTGTTCACAGATATATCCCAAGTAACTATAAAAGGATCTGGCACATGGTAGGCATTCAACAAATATTTGTTAACAAAATTAATAAAAATATAAGCCATCCGAATAGTTTTGTCCATTTCCTCATGTCTGAAGCTTGACAGTTAGGCTTAGTTACTTAACCGATTGAACACCATGATTGTCAGGTACCATTTTTGGTGGTTTACTACCTTACCTAATACAGCTATTTCACTTGTGGCCTTAGTTAATGCTCTGTGAATGAACTAAGCTCTTGTAAATATATCTATTTTGATAATGTAAGTTTTCTTTCTGCTTTTTTCCACTGTCTGATTATAATTAGCTCAAACAAGAAATGCTTCTTTAATACAATGAATTTTGCCTCAGTCATAGAAACTGTAAGACAGGACAAAAGAATAGATTTCCTTCTTTCTGCTGCTGAATCACAGATTCTCCTATGTAAGGAATACTTACTTAACCCAACATCTCAGGGATTCATAGGTCTGACCAAACGTTAGAGTTCTTTGTTGTCTTGTAATATGTATGCTGTTTTGCTGTATATCACTATCAGCATACTTTATACATTTTTAATGTAATTTACAATGCACAATTCCTTAAGTCAAATGTCCTGCACTGAGAACTCCTTCAGGGATTAGTTTTTTTTTCAAATGTGCCTTTCTTAGGTTTACTATTTCCTTAGTATATATATTAGAGTGTGTGTGTGTGCGTGTATGTATATATATATATATATATATATTTTTTTTTCTTCCTATTGCTGTCATGGAATCTTTGCTGGAGGTCCTGTGTGATAAAACCTCCAATATGTGAAATGTTATTAACATTTGCTAAAGACCTTTGGATGTAATGCAGAGTTTCTTTTCATGAGAGAATTGTGCAGTGGAAGAGAGAAGACTGCTTTGTGATTATAGCAGTTCTTTAACTGAATTAAGAGAGGCAATCATTGGTGTTTCTACTATGTTGCCAGGGACTTCTATTTATTATCAAGGCATTCCTTTATATTCTGCTTTGTAAAACTGGAAATTCCCTGAGAAATATCCAGGAAAGCTGAATGCCATATAAAGAAAAGAAAACTGAAACCAAGGAGGACAATATGTGGGAAAAAAGGAAGCTAAGACGTTAGAACTGTGCTATTTCCTAAAGAGTAACATGTGTTTGAAAGATACAACAATGCTAGTTTTTGGACATAAACATACATATTGTTTGTACTAAGTGTTGCTTTTTCCTAGTCTATAATCAATGAACAAGCATCTCTTGAATATATAGTATTTACTTAGCACAGTTTGAGACACTGTGGGATATTCTAAAGAATAATCTGTAGAGCCCTTGCCTTTCAATAGCCTACAATTGAGTAGGAGGAATACAATGACACATTTAAGCCATAAGACAAGGCAAGATGATACTTAATTACCATAAGTACTAAATTATGAGGTACAGACTATTAGTACTGTAAAATGTACTGGGTTCCCAGAATACTCTACTTCCTATCTGAGTGGTAGTTACATGGGTATTCTTTTCACAACCTGTTTTAAAACTGTACACATGTTTTATTTACCTGTTTTAAAATCATAATTCACAATAAAAATGTTAAGTGATAGAAAGAGAAGGAGATGAATAAGGCCTGGAATAACTGGAATAAAAACTTGTGGGGAAAATATAACTTAAGAATTGGCACAGAAGAGAGAGCAGATCAACACGAATGCAAATGTAGCACAACTGTGGATGAATTGAGGTGCAGATGGGTTGCAAGGAAAGAGGGTACCAACTGGAGTGGGCTTGGAGTTTGGGGTACCAACTGGAGTGGGCTTGGAGTTTGGGGTGGGTTGTATGGGGTGGTGCAGTAGCTAACATGAGCCTGGACAATTTGAGAGTCAAGGATTGTGGGGTTGAAGGAGGACCTTAAGATGGCAGTAGAGAAGCTTAGACTGATGTACCAGGTCATCCATATGTTTGGGATTTTAAATTAGGTGAAAGATTGATGACAATGGAATTAAAGAAAAAAATAATGTAGCTGTGCTATGTCTTCTGCATGAAAACAGGATAGGAGCAGGAGTGAGAAAGGGAAGCAGCAAATGAATCATGTAGCAATGAGAGCCTCCTCATCATTACTGGAGAGGAAGAAGTAAATGTGAGAAACACTACAGGTGAGAAATGCTCATGACTATGTAGCTGAGAGGATGTGGGGATGAGCAGGATAAATGAACCATGTATTTTATGCTCTTGGGAGAATAATAGTGCCAGTGATAGAGTAGTTGGTAGAAACAGTTGGTTAAGAGGAGGAGGTAATTCTGGTCTTTCAAATGCAGAATTTGGAGTGATAATGACAGTAGGGAGTAGCTATATGGGCATAGAACAAGGGCACATAGAGAAATTTTGATGAGCATTTTCAAATGTAAAATACCACAACCAGAAATGAATCCCTATATTGTGTTATATGACAGATATCATAAATGATGCTAAATGATGCTGCTCTCACATCAAAGGCTAAAAATCAAGGTAATTCTCCCTTCTTGAATGTGGTAGCCAAACCCACATATCCCTCTCCCTTTCCATTTCTGACAGTTCTATAAATACCTAAATTCAAAGCAAAGCCTGTTTACTTTATCGGGGAGAAAGCAGATGTTCCAGCTGTTGGTGATTTCTGTGCAAGATGAGCCATCCTTACTATATTTTAAATCTTTTTGAACTTGTGTCTTTTTGGCAAACTTGGAGAATTATACTATAGAAATGGAAATCTATAAAACTCCAAAGGGCAGACAGAATTAAGGAGGCAGATTTTGATTCAATAAAGAAAGAACTTTCTAAAAATGTGAATGATCCATAAATGGAAAAACCTAAGTATATTCCCTCTTCTGGAAATATTTCAGCAAAGCTTGACTCTGTAGAGATTCTATATATAGGATTCTTACTTTGAGTCAGTGATTGGACTAAAAGACTTCCATGACACTTTATATATTTATTTTCTCCCTCTCATGTATTGAGGCTCAGTGAGGAAAATTTTGAATAATACCAATAAATTTGTTCATTTATTCATCCAAGCAGATTTGTTTTTCCTATGAGCCAGGAACTGGGCTAGGCATTGGTGATGAAACAGTGAAAGAGACTCTGATCCTTGTCCTCAGTAATCTTGTAGTCTAATAAGGGATACAGTGAACAAAGTGTTAAATGCTAACATAGAAGTAAATACCTGGAAATCAAAGTGAGCATAGCTCACTCTTAAGGAGTCAAAGAAGACCTATCTGAAACATCAACTATTGCACCAAACTGGACTGTTGAAGACAGAAGAAGCTTAAGTCCTTTCTATCAGTCTACTTGCCCAGTATTCACTATCTGCACACAAAATTTCTATTAGCAAAGCCCATTTTCAGAAAACAGCCTTATAGAAGGACTTTCAATATGACAGAATGAACTACAGTTTCAGAAATGTAGTTTGGCTTTCTAAAAAACATAAATCTATTTGAGTCTAAAATATTTTAAAACCTAAATAAAATCCTTATCCCCATGAGATGATATTGACAAGTATTAATTGCTTTCTCCTATATTACCTTGACCCTGAACCTCCCCTATCCAGGCAACTAAACTGAATTGTTCCATTGGCCCAAGCAGAGATGTGATGAAGAAGGGAAGGGGAGGGAATTATAGCACAATCAGAAAATAAATATAACACATTCTTGGCTTTTCAGTTTAAAATGCCCACCTATGTGATACAAAGATTAAATCAAATATTTGCTGGAGCATTTTCCTCTCTCAGAAGGAAATAACTTAAACCTTTATCTGGACTAAGAGAAGAAAAGGGATATAGTGGAGATGGGAAACAAGATTGTTAAGACATTGATGAAACTGTCTTAGAAAAGATCACCAGACCCTACTTCCCCATACCTCTCCCTCAGTAATCAGCCCCTCGGGGAGATGACAGCAATAAAATCCTTAGATGAAGTCAAGGTTCTGAGGGTAAATTGCAACTCTATGCTGTATCTCCGATCAGTGCTTTGCAAATTTCAATGTGCATAAAAATTACCTGAGGATTTTATTAAAATGCACTTTTAATTGAGTAATTCTGAAATATGGCCCAGGATTCTGCACATTCCCAGGTGATCCTAATGCAGATAATCCATGGTCCACTCTTTGAATAGTAAGATCATGGGGAATTTTTGAAGACAACATTGTCTCTAGAAATTCCGTCTACCGTCATGGAACAGGCTTAGTAGCAGATGTGGTTGTGTATGTAGGTGTGGGCACTTAGAGCCCAAGGTCACCTTACTGAGCTTCCTAAGAGCCAATAGTGGTGTATGAGAGGAATTAATTTTCTTGTTTTTCAAAAGAGGTGCAGAAACTAGCCAGAGAGTTGGCAAGGGGCTCATGGTCATAATGAGGGGACTCCATGATGAGGGGGAAGCAGTAGGGACCACACCACTATGGTGCAGGTGGGAACAGGGACACCTCTGCAGATGCCATCAAGAAGGTTTGTGCAAGTCTCCATGGGCTAGAACATCTCCATGGGAGCCAATATGAAGGACAGATGACAAGCATGAGCCAGCTATCCTTCCACCATCCCCATCAAAAACCACAATGCCATAAGCTCCTGGAAATTAAATTTCACATCAGAGAGTAGAGAAGACCCTAACAACTGAGTTTACCCAGAACTGATCAAATTATTTTATCTGCTACTGGGGAAAAAAAAGATCTTAAAATCAAAACCAAGTTGTTACATAAAAATAAAATTATTTTCTTAAATGCTCATACTTATGACCCAAGAACTTCATACTCACTATAGAATATACATAAGAAATTTGATGGTTAATGCTCCCAAATAGTAATTTACATGAAAATTAAAACTACCAGTAAATTACAGGTTTATTTTGAGAGGAGAAACTGATGTTTTATAGAGTCTTGTATTCCACATAGGCCCTAGGACAGTACTTTAAAGAGGCTGGAGGATTCAAAACGATTTTAACTTCTTTTGGAAAATAAAAATTTGAAATGTTGTGAAAAAGATGGATTAAAAGTCAATTAAATTAAATTAAAATTTTATCTCAGTTTTTTAAAGAAATAATGCAGAAAGTAAAAAATGAGAAAAATCAGTTCATTGAGAGAAGGAATTGCTATGTTTTGATTATCCACTATGTGCCAGGCATTGTGATGGGCACCCACAATAACAGAAACTTGCCCTAATGCTGTCAACAACCCTGTAAATAGATTTAATTCTTCCCGTTTGTAGATGAGTAAATAAAGACTGAAGAGGTTATGTGGTAGAGCCAAGGTTTAAATTCAGGCTTATGTGGTTACAAAGAGTCGAGCTTTTGGGTTTTTTGTAAATGAAGATGAAAGATCCAAAGAATAATAAATGTTTTGAGATCAAAGATGTGGGATTAGCAATGCCAAAAACTTAGTCATAACACAGTAATAAGAATAACAACCATCAGACA
This sequence comes from Pongo pygmaeus, assembly GCF_028885625.2. NCBI lineage: Eukaryota > Metazoa > Chordata > Mammalia > Primates > Hominidae > Pongo > Pongo pygmaeus. The sequence goes on along the minus strand of NC_072373.2, from coordinate 129,133,103 downwards.
GAGACATGAGGTAAAGAATATGGTAAGGCACGGAAGAAAAGATAAGGAAAACTGGCATTTATTGATGTCTAGAACTGAACCAAAGCTTGAATGTTCATTAATGTTCGCAGCAGCAAGAAACTTCACTCCGCAACCATTCTGTGCAGATCACTTTGGAGCAATAGCTTTAGAAAAGATGTGTATTCAATGTATTAAAGAAAAGTGCTCCATCTTAGCACATCTATGCCAAATGATAATAGCTAATACAAATTGAATATTTATTATATGTTAGGTAATATTTTAAATACTTATATGTATCAATTCATTTAATGCTCACAAAAAATCCTATGAAGTAAATATAATTATTATTACACAGTGAACACCTGAGAAGCCGGAGCACAGAGAGTTTATGTCATTTGCTCAAAGTCACACAGCTCAGGAATAATGGAGCCAGGATGTGAACCCAAGCACCAGGCTGCAGTTTCTAGGTGTATTACTGATGGCCTCACTCACTTTCAGTCATTTATCCAAGCATGGAGCATCAACTATCTTCACGGACCTGCATTAGGCTCTCTGAGGCATACAGAAAAGCACAAGATATGTTTTCTGCCCCAGCTTATAAAATAATAAAATAAGCTGTATTGATTTGGTGTACCTTTAAAATGTCTGTGTGTGTGCGTGATCATTCCAATGCCTGAAAATTGACTGTTGTGATTACCTAAGGCCATTTTATGCTGTTCATGAGACAAGAGTATTGTAGGTCCCAACACAAGACTGAATAGATCAGTTCTAGCAATTGGCATTCACTGAGTAATTTATTTTGAACCCATTCGATATGATCTTATAATGAGAATTATGTTAATTATAATAAATAGTTAAATATATTTCCTTATACATATAACCAAACATATTAGGAAAAAAATACTTGAAAAATATTTTCCAAGTATTATAAAATAACAGTAAATAAAACAATAACAATTGGAACATAGCCAAATTCACTAGTCTAGCTTTAATTGTAACATATTCAAGGACTTTGCATACATATTCACTAATCCATTTAAAATGAGTTTTGAGGAATCACTGACAACGAGATAATCCAGATGACTAGAAACAATACTACAGCTTCTTAAGAAAGAGAATATCCTTGGTAATTGCTATCCTTCTATGTCCTTCTATATTGCTATCCTGTCTATATCCTTCTGTATATCCTTCTATATATATTGCTATATATATATATATTCAAATATGTATATATATATTTGAATGACGTATCTCAAATGCAATGTCATATATATATATGCAACAAACTGGTGATGGAAATATGAACAACATAAGCAAAGTATATCTTTTACAGGACAGGTCATACTACACAATTAACAATTTCTTTTCAAATTTTCAAATTAATAGGTAAAAGAATGAAGTGTGTGTTGATCACCAAACTTTAGTAATAAAATAGTGCCTCTCAAAAATCGTCTTGCAAAGTTTGTGTGAATCTGGATGGAAAATCTCACAAAAAAATAAAATAAATATATATCGAGTGGCAGGCCTAGCAAATATGTTCTGAGGATAAAACTCAGATATGAGAGATACATTTTCTTTAACTTTTAACTCAGTTTTGTTTTCTCCTTATTTCAAGTGATTAAAAAACTATTTTCATACACAAATCCAGGTAAACTTAAGAACTTTGTATTTAAATTCAAACAATTCATTGTTTTTACACCATCCCAAATATTCCTTGGGGTAACATCCAGTTTCCAAGAAAAAATTTTATAGGGTATACCTCGTTTAATCTATGCTTCTGATGAATGGCATTCTAGAATTTTTTAAAGTTACATAAACCTTACATTTTTGAGATAATTCAACTTGATCATGATGTTTCATAACCATTTTGTACATTGTACATTGACAGTTTCAATTTGCTAATTTTTTAAAGGATTCTTACATCTACACTCATTAGTAAAATTGGCCTGTTATTTTTCTTTCTCCTACATTGTTTGATTGTTATCAAGGTTATACTGAACTCACAGAATGTGGTAGAAAATGTTCCCTCTTTTTTTATTTTCTTTGGGAGTTTGCAAAAGATTAGAATAAACTTTTCCTTAAAAATTCGGTAGACAGGTCAACAAAACCATCTGGGACTTTTTTTTATGAGAAGATGTTCAATTACTTTATCAGTGTCTTTAATTGTGACTAAACATTTCTGAAGGTTTACACACACACACACACACACTTTTTTGGGGGGGACAGGGTCCTGCTCTGTTGCCCAAGCTTAAGTTCAGTGTCATGATCCTTCCACCTTAGTCTCTCAATTAGCTGGGGTCACAGGCACATGCTGTCATGCTCGGCTAATTTTTAAAAAAAAATTTGGTAGAGACAAGGTCTCCCTGTGTTGCCCAGGCCAGTATCAGACTCCTAGGCTCAAGCGATTCTCCCTCCTCGGGCTCCGAAAGTTTTGGGATTACAGGCATGAGCCATTGTGCCTAGCCTATATGTTTTTTTAAACTTTCAAATTTATTGGCATAAAATTAACCAAAGTATTATTTTAAATTTTTAAAATCTTGCTGGATATGAAGTTATTTTCCTTTGTCATTGCTAAAATTATTTATTTGTGCCATATCTCATTTTCTTTTTTAATATTGCTAGTGGTTTGTCTATTTTATTTTATTTTTCAGCTTTTATTTTAGATTCAGTGGATACATGTGCAGATTTGTTACCTGGGTAAATTGTGTGATGCTGTAGTGTGGGTATGAATGATCCCATCACCCAGCAACTGAGCATAGCATGCAATAGTTAGCTTTTCAACTCTTTCCTTTCTCCACCTCTCCCCCCTCTCTAATAGTCCCCAGTTTCTATTGTTGCCATCTTTATGTCCCTGAGTATCCCATGTTCAGCTCCCACTTATAAGTGATAACATGCGGTATTTGGTTTCTGTTCTTGCATTACTTTGCTAAGGATAATGGCCTCCAGCTTCATCCATGTGTCCTTTTCATTATTTCTTATGGCTGTGTAGTATTCCATGGTGTATATGTACCACATTTTCTTTATCCAATCCACCATTGACAGGCACCTAGGCTGATTCCACGTCTTTGGATGAACACACACATACATGTGTCTTTTTGGTAGATTCATTTTCCTTTGAGTATATACCCAGTAATGGGATTGCTGGATTGAATGGTAGTTCTGTCTTAAGTTCTTTGAGAAATCTCCAAACTGCTTTCCACAGTGGCTGAGCTAATTTACATTCCCACGAACAGTGTATAAGCATTCCCTTTTCTCCACAGCCTCACCAGAGTCTGTTATTTTTTGACTTGCTAAAATAGCCATTCTAACTGGTGTGAGATGGCATCTCATTGTGGTTTTGATTTGCATTTCTCTATTAGTAATGTGGAACGTTTTTTCATATGTTTGTTGGCCACTTGTATGTCTTCTTTTAAGAAGTGTCTGTTTGTGTCTTTTGCCCATTTTTAAATGGGATTATTTGTTTTTTGCTTGTTAAGTTCCTTATAGATTCTGGATATTAGCCCTTTTTTAGATGCACAGGCTGTAAATATTTTATCCCATTCTGTAGTTTGGTTGTTTACTCTTGTTAATGGTTTCTTTTGCTATGCAGAAGCTCTTTAGTTTAATTAGGTCCCATTTGTCAATTTTTTTCTTGCAATTGCTTTTGAGGATTTAGTCATAAATTATTTCCCAAAGCTGATGTCTAGAATGGTGTTTCTTAGGTTTTCTTCTAGGATTTTTTATTTCTTTTCTTTTCTTTTTTTTTTTTTTTTTTTTTGAGATAGGGTCTCACTCTGTTGCTCAGACTGGAGTACATGGCGTGATCATGGCTCACTGCAGCCTCAACTTCCTGGACTCAAGCAATCCTCCCACCTTAGTCTCTCTGGTAGCTGGGACTACAGGAGTGCAACACCATGTCTGGTTAATTTTTGTATTTTTTGTAGAGATAGGGTTTCACCATGTTGCTCAGGCTGGTCTTGAACTTCTGGACTCAAGTGATCCACCTTCCTTGGCCTCCCAAAGTTCCGGGATTCAAGCATGAGCCACCACAATCAGCCTCTTCTAAGAGTATTATGGCTTGAGGTCTTACATTTAAATCTTTTATCCATCTCAAATTTATTTTTGTATATGGTGACAGGTAGGGGTCCAGTTTCATTCTTCAGGATATGGCTAGCTAGCTACCCCAGCACCATTTACTGAATAAGGAGTCCTTTCCCCATTGCTTATTTCTGCCAACTTTGTCAAAGATCAGATGGCTGTAGGTGTGCAGCTTTATTTCTGGGTTCTCTGCTCTGTTTCCTTGGTCTATGTGTCTATTTTTGTACCAGTACCTTGCTGTTTTGGTTACTGTAGCCTTATGGTATAGTTTGAAGTCAGGTAAAGTGATGCCTTCCACTTTGTTCTTTTTGTTTAGGATTGCTTTGGCTATTTAGGCTCTTTTTTGGTTCCACAGGAATTTTAGAATAGTTTTTTCTAGTTCTGTGAAAAATAATGTTTGTAGTTTGATAGGAATAGCATTGAATCTGTAAATTGCTTTGGGTAGTATGTCCATTTTAATGATATTGATTCTTCCAATCCATAAGCATGAAATGTTTTTCCATTTGTGTCATGTATGATTTCTTCTAGCAGTATTTTGTAATTCTGATGTAGAGATCTTCTATCTCTTTGGTTGGATGTATTCCTAGGTATTTTATTTTTTTTCTGTCACTATTGTAACTGGGGATTGCATGCTCCATTTGGTTCTTAGCTTGAATGTTTTTGGTGTATAGAAATGCTACTGATTTTTGTACATTGATTTTATATACTGAAACTTTACTGAAAATGTTTATTATTTCCAGGAGTCTTTTGGTGGAGTCTTTAGGGTTTTCTAGATATAGAATCATATAGTCCTTGAAGAGATACAGTTTGACTTTTTCTTTTCCTACTTAGATGCCTTTTGTTTCTTTCTTTTGCCTGATTGTTCTGGCTGTCCATTCCAATACTGTGTGGAACAGGAGGGGTGAGAGTGGTCATCCTTGTCTTATTCCATTTCTTAAAAGGAAATCCTTTCAGTTTTTGCCCATTTGGTATGATGTTGGCTGTGGGTTGTCATAAATGGCTCTTATTATTTTGAGTTATATTCCTTCAATGCCTAGTTTGTTGAAGGTTTTCATCATGAAGAAATGTTGGATTTTGTCAAAAGTTTTTTCCATGTCTATTGAGATGATCATATGTTTGGGTTTAATTCTGTTTATGTGGTGAATCACATTTATTGATTTGCATTTGTTGAACCAACCTTGCATCTCAGGAATGAAGCCTACTTGATCATGGTGAATTAACTGTTTAACGAGCTGTTGGATTGGTTTGCTAGTATTTTGCTGAGGATTTTTGCATCTATGTTCATCAGGGATATTGGCTTGTAGTTTTCTTTTTTTGTTGTTTCTTTGCCAGGTTTTGGTATCAGATTGATGCTGGTTTGTAGAATGAATTATAGAGGAGTCCCTCCTCACTTTTTTGGAATAGTTTCAACTGAGTTAGTTGTGACTATCTTATTATTATTATTATTACTATTGAGATAGGGTCTCACTCTGTCACCAAAACTGGAGTGCAGTGGCAGAATCAAGGCCCACTGTAGCCTTGACTTCCTGAGCTCAAGTCATCCTTCCACCTCAGCCTCCTTAGTAGCTGGGACTACAGGCACACCCCACCATGTCTGGCTAATTTTTTTTTTATTTTTGGTAAAGATGGGGTCTCACTATGTTGCCCAGGCTGGTCTTGAACTCCTGGGCTCAATCAGTCCTCCTGACTTGGACTCCCAAAGGGCTGGATTATAGGTGTGAGCCACTGAACCCAACCTGTTCCGTCTATTTTAAGTCTTTTCAAAGAACCAACTTTTGACTTTATAGATTCTATTTATTGTACTTCTGTTTTTGAGACCATGAATTTTGTTCTTAACTTTATCATATTCTTCCTTATAATTTATTTTGTCTTGTTCCCTTTTTTTTTTTTTTGAGACAAAGTCTCGCTCTGTTGCCTAGATTGGAGTGCAGTGGTGTGATCTCAGCTCACTGCAAGCTCCACCTCCCAGGTTCACACCATTCTCCTGCCTCAGCCTCCTGACTAGCTGGGACTACAGGCACCCACCACCATGCCCGGCTAATCTTTTGTACTTTTAGTACAGATGGGGTTTCACCATGTTAGCCAGGATGGTCTCAATCTCCTGACCTTGTGGTCCACCTGCCTCAGCCTCCCAGAGTGCTGGGATTACAGGCGTAAGCCACCGCGCCTGGCCCTTTTGCAGACTTTTTAAGTTGCATGCACAACTTACTCATTCTTTCTTAACACAAACATTTAAGGCTATTTTTCTCTAAAAACTGCTTTTGCTAAGTCCTTTATGCTTTGATATGTAATCTGAGGGAAGATACGCATTCCAGGCAGAGAGAACAGCCAAGACTGGAGACAGGTGTATGTGTGAAATGTTTAAAGAACAGTCCAGAGCTGATGTGGCAGAGGAAGGTAAGTGAGGCACACAGTGGCAGGTCATGGGGTCAGGAGGGAGGGTGAAACCAGATCACTTAGGGACATGTAGGTCACCCTAAGAACTTTGGCTTTTGAGTGAACCAAAAAGCCATTGGAGAGCCATGAGAAGAATTGTGATATGTCCATCTTATCTTCTTAGAAGTGCCCTCTATTAAGGCCAGGGTCAGGAGTTTGGTGAGAGAAACTCAAGAATGCTAGATTCATTTAGTTTCATTTACTGCCTTTAGTAAGTGATTACTAGGTGTTAGACACTGTGCTAGCTACTTTTCAAACATTTTATTTTAATTTTCAACAGCTCTATGAGAAAGCTATAACAATAACAAACAATAATAACAGCAATAGGAATAGTTGGCATTTATTGACTAGTTACAATGTACCAGGCACTATTTTGTTCACTTTCATCACTTAATCCACCCCCAAACCAATGAAATAGATAAAACTATTGTCCCCATTTTATAAATGAGGAAACTGAGGAATAGAGAGACTAAATCACTTGTCCAAGGTCATCTGGCTAAACTCAGACAGTCTGGCTGCAGAGCTTTACCTCTTAACCAATATACAATACTGCCTCCCTTGCAGTAAGCTGTACTTTGAGGATGAAGAATGTTGGGCTTAGCAAAGTTAAAAAACTTGCCAAGGTCACATCCTAGTAAGTGATAGCTATGGATTTTGAACCCAAGTTCATCTGAGTCCTGATCCTGATTCCCTGGTGGCAGATGCTACAAGCTGATAGCCTCTCTGAAAATCCTGTTGGACATGAAAGGTCAGAGTGAGAGAGGGTAGGCAACATCATCTTAGAAGAGAATGGCCAAACTATTCTGTAGGCCATATATTTTCTCCTTTTGCTCCATTCTACCTTTCAGATAGAACTATTTTACTCTGTGTAACACTTGATGTGCTTGTTTCCTTCCATTCCTTGAGAACACTGGCCACTTCTTGTCCTTCTCTGTATCCTGAGCACTTAACACAGTGCTAGGAAGTAGGTGCTTAATAAGTGCTTGTGGAATGCTAAAAGATTATTTAACCTCTTTCCTAGAAAGGAAGACCCAGATTCATAGGAGCTTAACCTAATGCATGAAAAAGAGAGATCTCAACACATCCAGTGTCAAGTAGCGTACCCCATCCTAGTCAATATATTTTTCATCATTACAAATAAGGTGAGAAAATACATGGTTAAATTATATACATTGCTCAGAACAAAATACATAGATCTAAACTGCTGAGCTTTAATTGATTTTTGATAAGTATTGAAATAAATATATCAAGAAAGTTAAAAGTTGTTTTTTTAAAAAACAGCTTTTTAATAACACAGTGATTAATGGCAAGTGATAGGTAAATATTACTGAAACAAAGAGATGCAAACTAAATCTGACTTTTGATGTGATATACAACTATATCAATAATGCTATACGCAAATTCTTCAGAACTAGAAATTTTCTGGTTCTGGTTCTGTCCTCATCCCTTCTTCATCCACCATCCCTGCAAAAAAAAAAAAAAGAAAAAAAAAAAACCCGAGAAGTTTCTAAACTTTTAAAATTGTTGTGAAGAGGGAAGTAAAGACTATGGCTGACAACTATTTAAAATGAGGGAAACTCAGTGGAGCACAGAGAACTTTGTTTTAGACATTGTATTAGTTTCACTGGTATAAAGAACTACTGGAGACTAGGTAATTTATGAAGAAGAGGTTTAATTGACTCACAGTTCCACAGGTTTAACAGGAAGCATGACCAGGAGGTTCTCAAGAAACTTGCAATCGTGGCAGAAAGCAAAGGAGAAGCAAGTACCTTCCTCCCATGACGGTGTAGGGGGAGAGAGAAGAGGGAAGTGCCACACACTTTTAAACCATCAGATCTCATGAGAACTCACTTACTATCATGAGAGTAGTAAGGGGGAAATCTGTCCCCAAGAGCCAATCACCTCCCACCAGGCCCCTCCTCCAATTCGACATGAGATTTGGGTGGGGAAACAAATCCAAACCGTATCAGATGTTCTGACTAAAAGGACCTATTATGTTTTGCATTTAGTCTGTAACTCCGCATCATGTCATGAATCACATTGCTGCCAAGAATGTGTAGTGAGCTAAATGCATTGCAGGAGTCAAATTACAAAGGAAAATCGAAAATCTCCATTGTCTTCAGATACTCTCTTGAGGTCTTAGATAACCTCTTCTCAGCCCTCACATCTCCGTTTCAACTAAAGGGGATTGAAGGAGGAGCAGAATATTTTCTCAGTACAAGTAATTGTAATCCTTTATCAGAACTCAAGACTGTTCCACTGGGGGTTGGAGGCTAAGGGCAAATCACACTCTGTACCTTGTTCCTTTTCCAGTACCTTGTTCCAACTCCACTTGCCCTTCCCTAGCCCATTTCAGTAAACAGATAAAACTGGATTTAAGTAAGCCTCAAGGAGAATCTTGAAAGAGAAGAATCATAAAGCAGTAAATTGTAGCAATTAATTACATGCATTTTTAATGAAAGTTAGGTTTGTTTTTTTTTTTTCAGCACTATCTTCATTTATTCCCACCGCTACTCCTAGAGTTACTAGTATCTTTGGCTTTCTGAAGAGTAGGTAAATTACAAAGCCCCAGTCAGGGCAGTGGTTTTCATCAATGGTAGCCTGAGTAGGATATACTATTAATAGTTAAGAATATAAGCTTTATAACTGACTGACCCAGGTTTGAATCCTGACCTTTTACTTTGTGGCCTTGAACAAATTACTTAACCTCTCTAATTCTTAGTTTTTTAAATCACTTAAATAAGGTAATAATATCTATTTCATAAGATTTGTTTGAGAATATTAAATAAGAACATTGTATAAAGCATGATGCATGCTACATTGTAAATACTCAACATGGTAGATGTTAATATTACTATTATTATGATATTTTATTCATTCAATAAAGGTTATTGATAAATTATGAATCCAGAAATTGTGCTGACTGGACTCACTTTAAATTTGTAACTACAAATCTCAAATGACTCAAAACAGTCCCAGATTATTCTGTCTCATTGCCCTGGTAACTTCATTTTCCTCCTTTCCAAGAGAGCTATTTCACAATGTTCTCTTCTCTCAAATCCCCATACCTCCCACATACACACACACTCACACTCAACTGATAATCATACTCAGACTTTTGTCATAGACAATAAATGTCAACATGCAAAATGCCCTCTTTCTCATCACAAAATCCACTTGCCTGCCTACATGCCTGTTTATGAACTTTGTCTTCCCTCCTTTTCCAGGAAAATAGAGTTCCTGCCCCTTTGGCCACCCTCCCCTGCACCTGGAACACATCCTCTCGGGCCTTCCCAGGCACCTCACTTCTGTACTCATGTACGGGCTTCTTCTGCTCACTAGAACTTCAATTCTGGAGTGTCCCAGGCTCTGTCCAACTCTCTCTCCTTCTCTATTTATGCTATCCCCCTAAATGATTCGACCAACTCTGAGGGCTCTTAATATCGTCTATGCTTTAATGATTGATCTCCAGTCTTCCTCATTTCAGTAAATATTACCAACATCTACCTCATGTCTTCAGCAAAAATCCCAGGAGCCCGCATCTAATCTGTCAACAAGTCTTGTATGTCTTACTGGCTAACTCCAAACATACCTTAAGTCTAACTACTTCTGACAAACTTCATTACTACCACCGTGGTCCCAACTACCATCATTTCTCTCTAGATCAGGGTTTCTCAATCTTGGCATTATTGACATTTTGACCAAGTAATTCTTTGTTCTGAGGGCTGTCCTGTGCACTGCAGGCCGTTTAGCAGCATCCCTTCTCTCTACCCACCAGATGCTAGTCACACTCCCACTATACAGTTATGAACACCAAAAATCTCTCCAGACATGGCCAAATGTCCCTTATGGGGCTTGAGGGGGTCAAAATCACTCCCAGTTGAGAACCACTTCTCTGAATTAGTGCCAACAATCTCTTAATTTTTCCCCCTGTCCCACTCTTGCCCTTCTAAAATTTACATCCTATACAGCATCTAGAGTGATCAAATTAAGCACATGAATCGTCATATCCCACCCCCGGTGAAAACATTTCAGTGGCTTCCTTTGTACCTAGTCCACAGCTCAAGATTCTGACATTATTTCCTTCTACTCTCACCTTCAGTTACTGCTCTACAGTCCTCTGGCATTCTTGTCATCCCCCAAACTTGCCAAGCTTATTCCCATATTGGGGCCTTTGCCCCTGATGTTCTCTCTGCCTGAAGTTCTCTTCCCACAGAGCATGCCTTAACAACTCATCATTCAAACCACACCTCACATCCTCCTCCAGCTTTTCCCGAACCCCCAGTGAAAGAAGTCTCCTATAGCTACTCTCCATCACATTACTCTATTTTCTTTATCGGGGCCAGAGATTATATCACTTATTTTCACCAACTTATTGTCCTCCTGCGAAAATGTTTACTCCATGAGAGGAGGGGCTTTATTTGGTCTTGTTTTCTTCTTGCCACTTTATCATTAATTTCCTGAAAAGTGCCTAACCAAAATAAGGAACTGGAAAATATGAACCAATATATTTTTGTCTGATTAATTAGCTGATTAAACACCTATGTGATTCAGGTTTGGGGTTTGGGGGCTGTGGCTGGAAAAATAAATAATGAGACATGGTTCCTCCTGCCCTCAAGGAATTAGATCCAATGGAGGTTTTGAAGAAGTAAAAAGGAAATTACAATATAGAATACGAAATGCTATAATAGAGGGAAGCTTAACTCAGATCTAGGGCTTCAGAGACTTCCCAGAGAGGGTGACGTGAGCAAATGCATCCAGAGGGGTGAGTGAGAGTTAGCTGGGTTAGTGAGTGCTAGGGTCTGAATTGTGTCCCCTCCCAAGTTCATATGTTGAAGATCTAACCCCCAGTACCTCAGAATATTACTTTATTTGGAGATGGGGCCTTTAAAGAGGTAATTAACTTAAAATGAGGCTGTTAGGTTGGGCTCTAATCTAATCTGACTGATGTCTTTATTACAAGAAGAAGAAACGTGGATACTCAGAGAGACACCAGGGTTGTACACACAAATGAAAGACAATGGAAGGCACAGCAAGAAGGCAGCCATCTATAAGCCAAGGGGAGAGGACTGGAATGGATCTTCCCTCATGGCCCTCAGAAGAAACTGCCCCTGATGATGCCTAGATCTTAAGACTTAAGCCTCCAGAACTGTGAGAAAATAAATGTCTGTTGTTTAAGCCACCCAGTCTGTGGTCCTTCTTACGGCAGCCCTAGCAAATGAATACAGCGGGGTGGGAAACTGAGGTGTGTGGGCGGGGTGGGAAGCACCTGAGTGTGGAGCACAAGCTGTATGGTGGTTAGAGGGGAGGCTGGAGAGGTCGGCAGGGCTGAGCTCATTTGGCCTGACCAAATAAACGCCAGAAAAGGAGTGTGAGCACTATGGTGAAGATTCTCAAGAACACTGAAAAATCACAAGCAGCACAGTAAGGTGATCAGACTTGCCTCTGAGAAGAATTTTAGTGGTAATGTGATGAGTAGAGTGTAGGTGAGGAACACCAGAGATCCTGAGAGCAACAAGGAAGCATGTAGCTTTGCAGTCCAATAGACCGAGGTTCCCATCCAGGCTCTGCCATTTAGAATCCCTATGACTTTGGACAAGTTCTTACCCCTCTTTGGCTTCTGTTTCCTCATTTGTAATTATAGGTACGATTCTTACCTCAGGGGATAATATGAGAATTAAATAAGACAGCATGTGTAAAATACTTGGCATAATACCTGACAAATTAGAAACAATGATTGCCGGTAGCTATTGAATGTCCAAGACAGTAATAGTAGAGCTGGGAAAAAGGGACAAGCTTGAGATATCTTCAAGATGAATAATCTTTAAAACTTGGCCATTGATTTTATGTTTGGTGGTGTGAGAGAAGATGAAGTAAAAAATAACATCTAGACTTTTGAGTCGGGCAGGTTTTGGATTGTAATGTCATTCACCAAAGTAGGAAATGAAAACGAAGAAGCAGGGAGGGGAAGAGGATGAGTTTAATTTTGGATACGTTGAGTTTGAGGGATCCTTGGTACATATCAGAAGAATATCTCATAGAGAGTTGAATATAGAGATCTAGATTCAGGAAAGAGGCTTGGGCTAGAGATGTAGACTAGATTGATAAAGCATTTCATTGAAAGTGTGCAGAGTGAGAAGAGAAGCAAAATGGAGGTAGAACTCCAGGGACATATCCACCATCAAAAGAAGAGAAGACAGGATAGGAGGCTAAAAAGGAGCCTACAAAGAAAAAGGAGAAAAAGAAAAAGTTAAGTCAAAGGAGGAAAGACATTTTAAAAAGAGAGTAGTTAATAGTGAAAAAGCCAAAGAGAAATCAAATAAGGTAAGAACCAAGCCATACCCACCAGACTGTGTAATGCCTAGATATCAGGCAAGACTTGGAAAAGAATGATTTTAGGGAGTGATCGGGATATAATCCCTGTTGTAATGAGGTAAAGTAAAAATGAGAGGTGGGGAAGTGAATATTGTGAGCTTTGTTGTTCCATTTCTATTTTATTTTATTATTTTAGCGATAGGGTCTTACTATGTTGCCCAGGCTGGTCTTGAACTCCTGGGCTCAAGTGATCCTCCTGCCTCAGCCTCCCAAAGTGCTAGGATTGTAGGCATGAGCCACCACAGCTGGCCAATATTGTGAGTTTAAGAATGAGAGAGAGAGAGAGAGAGAGAGAGAGAGAGAGAGAGAGAGAGAGAGAGAGAGAAACTCTGTCTGTAGAAGAAAAATCCTTTTGTTCCCTCACCCTTCATCACTCCTTGTTTCCCACCATCCTAACCTCTATTCATATTCAGCCCAGGGGTTCTTAATCCTTAACCTTGGGTTCATAGATCCACCTCAAGTGGTTCACAAATAGAATTTAAGGGATCTATGTAATTTTAGAAAAAAATTACAACTTCAATTTCACTCGACTGAAATCTAGCATTTTCACCAATTGTGAATTTAGGCAAAAACTACAGAAGATCAGCAGTACCTGTGACTGTCAAAAATATTTTTTCATATCATGTTACAGTTGTCGCAGATTTCTCAAAATATCATTTACACTCTTCACTTTTATGAAATTATAATAGTTATTTTAAGCCTGCTGCTAGATCTTATAGTTTTAAATATTTTGATAACTATATTTAAATTCAATTAGTTTTCTTTGTAATCTTATGTGTTTTATGTTTTTAAAACATTATTTGGAGAAAGGGTTGATAGGCATCCTCAAATGTCTTTGGCACAAAAAGGTTAAGACTTCCTGCTAGTTCATTCCATAAGCCATGTTATCTGCCCCATTATCTCAAATTTTTGTATTCTGTATGCTGCTGCCCTTACTCTTCTTTCTATAAGTCACAATTATCCCATATGCTTTTCCAGGGAAAATAGGCATGTGTCTCTAATGTGTTTTTCAATTGATCTCACCACCCCTTAGTCCTTTTACTTTTCACCTGGTCATAGAAATACCACCTGTTTTGAGATGGTAAAATTGTTTCAAATATTCATTTACTTTTTTGTTCACCATGAACCAACATTTATTGAGCACAAGATGCTATGCTGCATGCTTGGTACACAGCACTGGTATAACCCAGGAATTTATGGTTTGAAGAGTAGTCAAAAGAGATGAGAAGTAGATTTATACATAAATAGTTATAAGACAGCGTGGAAGTTGCTTTACTTAGGATAATAAAGTTTTGTGGTATCGGAGATGCCAGGGGAAGGCTTCATGCAAGGAGTGACACAGAATGATGAGGATGCTGTTAAAGGACTGAGTGTGCCAAGACTGGGTAAGTAATGTTCATAAAGCCATTGCTTTGTTTCCTAAAAATCTTTGAAACATTAAATATCATGGAGTAAAATATGTTTTTTTCATCTTGATATATAGATTTAATTAGCATACCTGATGAGGACTAAGAAGAAAACGGAGGACCGGATTGAATTTTTAGGATATCTTCCTTCCTGTAAGCATTTACTGAGAGAAACAATGTCCATAATTGCTACAAATGAAAATATTAAGCCAACATTCATTTAAAAAAGCATTTGGATATGAGAATTATCAGTTTTTCATAAATGAGTGAATGACACCTGCTGGCCACATAGAATAATTACCCTCTCTGAAGGAATGGTGAGTGCTAATAGTGAATACTGTGAACCACATTTCTCTACCAAAGCAATTACATGTGATACTTGGACTTTTCTTTAATGATCAGCAAGGGGGAGAATTTTTGCAACAATGAACCTCATCCTTTTTGGGGTTTGTTTTTCTAGCTTGAAGAGTTCAAGAAGTTTAAAGAATTTAAATGTTTAATGCTATTTATTTAATAGTAAGTTAACTGAGACTTGGAGAGAAGTAATGCCTCACTCAAGGTCACACAAGTGGGTTGGCAAGCTAATACCAGAGCCCTGGTTTCTGTTCTCCTACATTCCCAGAGTAGGCAAAGATTCGGGTTGTTTGTTAACTTTTCTTCTATCTCTTATTGTCTGGCTCAACTGTTCAGAAATTTTATTAATGGTGATGTCACTAATACTTTCTATATGTCTAATGTCTTTCACTTTTTAAAAAAAGTCTGATTTGTTGAAGTAAAGTTTACATAAAGTAAAATTCACCAATTTTAAGTGTACAATTCTATGAGTTTTGATAAATGTACATAGTCTTATCACCATTCACCACAATCAGATCTAGAATATATCTATCATCCGTGGAGATTTCCTCATACCCTTTCATACCCAATCCCCCACTTCTACCTCCAGGCCCTGGCAATCACTGATCTGTTTTCTGTCCCTAGAGTATCGCCTTTTCCAGAATGTCATATACATGGAAGCATATGGTATATGGCTTTCTGTATCTGTCTCCCTTCACTTGGCTTAATGCTTTGGAGGTTCAGCTATGCTGTTGCATGTAAAGGTAGTTTGTTTCTTTTTATTGCTGAGCAGCATGCTACTGTATGGATAAACCACAATATGTTTATCCTCTAACTAGTTGATGGAAATTTGGGTTGTTTTCAAGTTTTGATGATTATGAACAAAGTTTTGATAAATATTTGAGTATAGGTCTTTGTGTGGATATATATTTAATACGTCTTAGGTAAATACCTAGGCATGGGATTGCTATTATATGGTGAGGGCATGTTTTACTTTATAAGAAATTATGGCTTTTGCTTTTCAAAAGTAATTGTACACATACTCCTTCATTTATTCTTAGTGTACTTCTCATTGTGTGCCATATCATTGTTGTAGAAATATTTCTTGTAAAATATAGTTTTAGCATTAAGTGTGATAAATGATGAGAGGCCTTTTCAATAAAAAGTCATAAAGTAGCATTTTTAAAGGAATGGAGTACTGCATAAAGGGAAGAGTACAGCC
This sequence comes from Pongo pygmaeus, assembly GCF_028885625.2. NCBI lineage: Eukaryota > Metazoa > Chordata > Mammalia > Primates > Hominidae > Pongo > Pongo pygmaeus. The sequence goes on along the minus strand of NC_072373.2, from coordinate 129,117,254 downwards.
TTGGAACTATCTGAAGTTTGTCATTTTGGCTGCTGTGTAACTTTTATTAGAAAAATTACCTAACTTCTTTGAATGTTAGTTACTTTATCCTCAAGATGTGGGTGACACAGGCCTCTACGTGGCAGGGTTGTTACAAAGATTATATGGGATAATATAAGCTGAATGTTCAGCACATAATAGGTGCCGCTGTTATTGTCATTACAGTTACAATTTTTGCTGAATGCAAAAGGCTGCATTGTAGAAAACAAATGATATCACATTACTAATGTTTAGTGTTCATTGGGAATTAATGGGTTCTTCCAAGGCTTTGTATATGTTACCCAGAGACAATTAAGTTACATTTGGCTCAAGTGTCTATGATATGTGAGTTTTTAAAATAACGTGCTAGTCTAACACTTCGCCACAGATTAGCATTTTGTATTTAATTAAGGTCATGTCTTCTATATGTCACTGAGAGATGCTATTGTCACATAAATTATGATAACAAGGTGTCATAACTTATGTAATATGATTTACCTAGGCAAGGACCCATTTAACTTAACTTTTGAAGGATTGATATTTTCTACAGCTCTACTTAGATATTCTTAATCAAAAACATTGACAGTAGGTTTTTAACTTTGCTATTTTAAGACTACTTCACTTAGTTTACTGGCAGGTATTTAAACTACTAAAAATGTAAGTTAATTAGGTTGCACTGACATCTGCTGGTCAGACAGTAAATTCCATAAAAATCGTGTTTCACCAGTGTAAATGAAATCAAATAATTTAATTGTTTTTACAACTCGTATTTGCATTCTGGGTTTAACAAATTAGCTGCTGTATATGATCATTTCTGATTCATAGCTCAATTTGAGTCAAGTGGTTTGTTAGCCTGCTGTAACTGTCTTCGAGTTCTTCATAATGGCCAGTGGTATCCATTAAATAGCTTTGTTAAGAAGTAAAATATCTGTGAAATCACAACCTCTTCCAGTCTGTGTTTACCACTGAGTGATGACGTCATCATCACGTATTTTGGCCCTAAAACACAGCAAACAACTAGTGATGTTTATTAAGTTAGAATTCACTTGGAGACAGTGTTCCTGGGGAGATAGGCTTAGGATGTAGGGGAGGTTCCAACAGAGCTAAAATCTATGGGATAATTTTTTCTTGCTGGGAAGTATAATATAGCTACTTTTAAAACCTACTAATTCAATACTCACATTTAGGGTTACGGAATTTTACAACGGGAAATAAATTTCCTGACCATTTAGTTCATCATTCTTTTTTGTAGATGGGGAAATTGAGACCCAGATAAATTTAATTAACTTAGTCACCTAGCTGATACTAGAAAGTAAGTTCCCTGATTCTCCCATTCCAAGATTCTTTTCTACATAAATTGTCTTCACTAACTGTATATTATTTATTGTTTAAACCAAAAATATTTGGACACACATACTCACACATAAGTATGCTTACTTGAGAATTTATATTTAGCTTATTTTAACTCAACCATGCCGACTTTCTCTAACTAGAGACATTGTTAAAACACACAACATATTATATAATATTTCTCTGTGGTGCTTCAGAAATATATATATTCATTCATATGTTCCCTCCCAGAAAATCAAGCTCCATTCTCTATTTCTTCAATATGTGAAAATAGAAAGAGGTATGTGGATCAGAAAAAGAAAATGAATCAAAAATAAACCTTAACCAGGGAAATTTCTGGCTCTTTGATCAGGTTGAGGGTCATAGCATCATGCATCAGATGTCTTATCAGAAATATAAGCACATTTTCCCTTAATGTTCTGTTCCAATAGGCATTGTTATACAGCATAAAACTTTAAAAATGCAACTTTCATTGTGATAAGTAGTGTGATATGATACAAGACTGATGAAATATTCCATAATATAATGCCAAATATATTTTTTCTCAACTTTAGCACTACTGACATTTTGGGATGCTTAGTTCTTTGTGGTGACGGCCTGTCTTGTGCATTGTAGGTTGCTTAGCAGCATCCCTGGCCTCGACTCACTAGACACCAGTAGCAAGCCCTCCATTGTAACAACCAAAAATGTCTCCAGACATTGCCAGATGTCCCCTCGGGGGCAAAATCAGTCCAGGTTAGGACCTACGGCTATAAAGTAAGACTGATTGCTTCAGATATATATATTTTTAAACTACTGAAAATATTCCAATCAAGAATTTGATTCTTTTTCTTTTTAGATAAAAGAAATATTGACATATGAAAAAGAAAAGAGACTTGAGGCATCTCTAGATTAAATAAGTACTTCATTTACATATTCCTTCTGAGCTAGAGCTAAAGTGGGCTCCTTAAATTGCTTTCAGTACTTGCGTATTTACTCTCGCTTCTTTTTATACTCTAAGGTATAATTTTGACACAGTTACTACTTCACAACCAAGCTTTCTTTTTAACTGTTGGCCAAGCTGCTGTTTATCAGTGATGGCTTTTACAATATTCTTTAATTTTCCTGCTATCGCAAAGTTCTCTTTACACATTATGGCCTGTGAATCTTAGGGCAGGTATTTTCATCCCTATTCTTCAGATGAAATTAAGTCAAGCCAGGTCTCAGTGCATGTTTCTAGGGTACTAAATGGTCTTTTTTTCATCTATGGTAGCTATATATTTGAGTTGTATATTAAGAAGGCTTTCAAGGAGTGGAGGAAAGAAGAATGAGGGAGGGGAAGAAGGAAGGAATGGAGAAAGTGAACAAAGTTGAAAGCACCTTAGTGGAACAATAAACAATAAAAGCTGGCATGGGATAGAGGATGATCTAATCTCACCATTTAAGTCATTGTGGCAACCTTTGAGATTCAGTACCTTCATACTCCTCCTCCATCACAGCAATATCCTCTACTCCCTCTCCCACATTCCGCTCCCTGTCCCTCCTACCCCCTCAAGTGCATGTATTCTAGCACACACAGATATCCCTTCCTGACCTCAGGTTCAAAGCCTTAGGTCTTCCCAGGGGAAAACAAATGTGGCCATTTCTGTTGCTTTCAAATGGTTTATTGCTGGTACCAGGAAATTTTCATTGTTTATACTCTAAACCTTGGAGTAAAGTTTTTAGAAGCTGTCAAATGCTTCCTGAAGCTTATATTGCCCTCCAGCTTTTTTGATAGTTGATTGCCTGCCTTTTCAGCCTTCTCAATACAGAGTTCTATGAACGAGCAGCCTTTCAAATCCAGCACCATTTGAGTATTCTATATATAGAGAAAATATATGAAAGAACCTGTTAAATAATATTCAATTTTGGGAAACTGACAGGAAACAGGTGCTCTAAGATGTGGTATGAATAGGCTAGCTATGTCAACACCTCTGGAAGCATTTAGCAGTATGTAGCAAAACCCTAAAAACACACACACTACTAGATAGACCCAGGTATTGAACTTTGTTGGACTTGATTTTAAAGAAATAATTATAGATATGCCCAAAGATATCTTTTCAAGGCAAAGATACTTATCCAAATGTTTTTATAATGGTAAAAAAGTATAAAATAAAATGGTAGTATGATTGAGTACATAAATTATGGTTTATTCATATAATACCAGATAAATCATGCTAGTAAAATATATGCCTAGAAAAGTCTGCAGGAATACATACAAAAATGCCATTGTTAATTGGGGTAGTGGGCTTTTAATTACTTCTTTATCCTTTTCTGAATATGCCAAAATTGCCAGAATGAATATATACTGCTTTAATCATAAGAAAAATAGTATTTGACAGAGACTCCGTCTCAAAAAAAAAAGAAAGGAAAAGCAGTATTTGAAATAAGTAATGAATAGGAGATGAAACTGCCATGGTTCCTTGCCCATAGCTAAATGTAAATAATTGCCTGAATGTCTCACCTGGTGGATGCAGGGGCTTCCTAACACCTAGGTGGTGAGTGGAAGGAATAATTCTGTCCTTATTATCAATAACACTGTCATCCCAACAGCTTTCATTTATTGAACATCTAAAATGGGCAAGGCACTGTGCTATATTTATGCAAGTTATCTCCTTTATTCCTTAAAACAAACTCCAGGCAGATATTATTCTTATTTTGCAGATAAAGAAACTGAGTAAAGTGAAAATGAGGTCTAGCAAGGATTTGAGCCCAAGTATTCTAATGGCAAAGTGTGTACAATTGACCCACTACACTGCATTGCTTCTCTTACAAAGTTTTAAGCCGAGCATGTCTTCTCCGGATCATTTGAGGCAAGAATAAGAGGTGTTCAGGGAAAGACAGCTTTAATAGGAGTCTGCCTACAATGCAAGAGTCTTTGTAATGTAGACTGAACTGCATTTTGGTTTCATATTATTTGCTCTATAATATCTGAAAACATGATATGATTAACTTATGTGATGCTTAAGACAAGTTTAAAGACACAAGATGGGAAATAAAATTTGGGAATATTCTTTCATGGGTAATGTGGCTAATGTCTCTACCTTATTCTCAGCAACATATTAGAGTATCATATCTAGAAATGTGTAAGAACACCAATCACAAAAACAGGATTCTGCTTAGTTAACAGAGAACACATGGATGGCAAAAGTTTATTTTATTTATCTGCTAGAAGAATCATAAGAGGCAAAAAAGTACTACCAATATTGGACGAAACAGATAACTGACATTATCGATTTTTAGTAAGGTTCTTAGTTTCTTTTTGCTTTTTACAATCTGACTGCATTAAGACACATACACTCTTTAATGTAAAAAAAACCCATCATATGCGGAACTAAATGCACAAAGACCTCATTATTGGAACATTAGCCATGATTATTTTAATATTCTCACAGCTTTGCAATTTTGAGAATATACTATCATTATATAAGAAGGAAGACGAGAAGGAGGAAGAGGGAAAGGAGGAGAAAGAGAAGATGGTAAACAGAGGCCTAGTTAAGAATTCCTTGTCCTAGTGGTGAACAAGTACTAAACACAGACAATGGGTGGAACACAGATGCTAATTCACATAACAGAGAGTAGGCAACCTTAACAATGAATTGATGCAGACTCCTATAGAATTCCTCTGTTATGACTGGGTTCTTATTTTCTCCTCTTTGTATGTAGTTGAAATTTCATCATTATGAATAGTACCTTGGATCTTCTTTTTTTAAAGTTGTGAATGCAAGTGTTTGGCTTTGTAATACAGCTTTTTAGTATCCAGAAGATAACCAGTACTCTACCAATAAAGATCTTTTGATACAAAGGGTTTTAACTTCTGCCAGTTCTTACTCATTTTTTTCAGGTTTTTTAATACATTTCTTAAACAACACATACATTACGTAAAATATAAGAATTAATGTACATTCTCAAGGTCAGATTCAGTGACAAAATGCACTACCTGAATCTAGTAACACATTTACTCTTTGCTGCATATAAGTTGCATATAAGAAATACAGGGTATATTGTTTTGTGATCCATGCAGTAAATGTTCACAAAAATCAAGCAAACAACTAGACGTTCTTCAGCTACTAAAATTAACTGTCCCAGTCACAAAAGACTTAACAAAAATAAAAGCACGGATGGTTACATCAAAACCATGCTGGACTGAGTTCGTCCTGGAAGAGCTGGTTGGCAGGGCCACAAGGAAAGCACTAGCAGCTGCAAATTTTCCTCTTCACATGTGACTGAGACTATTCTCTTCTTACATGGCTTTACCCCATACCACAGGCTTTTGCTAAAGAGGCATTTCAGGCTTCAAATTAAAACAATTGACCTTTAGGGAAAAGCAGAGAAATGCCTCTCTTGAGTTTCTGATCCTAGAAAACAGCTTGCTATAGGTCCTTAAGGCAAATGCCAGGAGTCAAAGAAACTGTAGAACAGTCTCAGGATGTAAACAATAAAATCACTGACCAAGGAGTTATATCCCTGGATAAAAACTCTTCATAAGAAGACCTAACTGGATAAGACCAACTTCTTGGCTTTCAAAAGTAATGTGAATTTTATATCCTAGAAGCACTGCACTTTTTTTTCTATCGTAGAGACTTCTGGAGTAGATAAAAGTTCATGATGTTGCTTAAAAAAATACATAGCATGGAGAAGCTACTCAAATGCCAAGCAGTTTTCGGGTTTGTTTTTGTTTGTTTTACTTTTATATTTTTCTTTTGTAGTTGGCATATGGAAAACCAAACTCGGAAATCATAATGTTGGAGTATTTTAAGGGCATGCTATCATAGATATTAACAAGCTTATTTATACAATAAGACCTCTGCAGAGCGTGCTCAGCTCGATGCCACATTCCAGAATAGCCACTGTTGGTTTCCTTTTCCAAATTGTCCATGTTTACAGGCTTCACAAATATCCCTGAAGTCTTGCCAATATGCTTGGCAATGATAAAATTCATGGCAATATCATCACAGTTTTGAGTATCATCTATCAAAGCATGGACAGCTGCAGGTTGCCTCTGAAATAATTCAAGATATTTGCTATTGAAGAATGAGGCTCCAATCAGTACCATAGAGTACTGGTCACCATTTCCAGACCCTGGTGCTTGCATTTCAAAACTTCCATAACTGTAGATACCTGATGAAGTAGAGACATGCTTTCTAGGAACAAATCCTACGATTTGATCAGGAAATTGCTGAAAAGAGGGAAAAAGAAAAATTAAATGTCACATATTTTTAGAGAAGACATAGTGAAAAAGGCAATGATTTATTACAGAGAGAATGAAACTGATTTGTCAACTCTTCCTTATTCCTGGTTCCTATATTTCAGTTTTATCTAGCTCCAGGTAACTTCATAAATCTGTGTTCTGATATGTTTACAGGTCAAATTGCATCACAACCCAAACATCTCTGAAAACAAATATTCTACCCTTACAGATGTTCTCCTAATTCAAACATTATCTGACATTAACAAATTCCAGTCACCAGAGTCCAATCCTTCAAAATCTGCTGCGAGAAAAGTTGACTGCCTGAATGCTATTTATTGTAGGAGATAAGAGATAATGGGATCGTTTTGAAAATGTGTTCTCTTAGGAATATATAAAATTATGGACATACATGTGTGATTATCTCTTTTTCATGTTGATTTCGATGTTCATAAAAGTTACTGTTGATTTTAAACAATGTTATATTTTATCCCATTTCAGCTTGGGTGTTTCCTTTTTAAAAAAATGAGATAATATAAATAAATGTTTATATTTATCTAACTAAAATAAATGTTTACATTATACATATGTGAGAGAGATGCATCAGAATCTTTGATGAAAGGATAGATGGTAGATGAACGTGACTAAAAATAAAACAACAATCAGCAAACAAAATAAAAACACTGAAGCATGGGAAAGAGGTAAGAATTTACAGGGTTGAAAGTTTCATTCACTCTCATAAATAATTTGAGTTTCATTCATTTATTGAACAGACGCAGAACTAGGGACACACACACATACACACACACGAGGCTGAGTTAAATGCTATTTCGAAGCACTTATAGTCTAGAGAGGGTAGAGGGGTATGATATGGATATGCAAACAAGGAAATACAATACTGTGAGAAAGTTGTTTTAAGTGCAGCTGGGTAAATCTGATGGGAACATTGAGGGTAGAATGACAACTGTGTTGCTGGGAAGCAAAGGGGAAGGTCAGGGGATGGGGGATAAAGGCTGGGAGGCTTCAGAGAAGATGCACTATTTACACAATCTAGGAGAATGAAAGAAATTTCACAGTTGGCTAGAGAGGGAAAAGGGAAAACACTAAAAGTGGAGGTAATGGGCAAATACAAAGACACAGATGAATGTCTACTCGAATCTTGCTTGCTTATACACAAACCTCAGATCATTATGCTATGCAGGGTTTGGGTTGGACTGAATTTAAGTTGGTCAATGGATTGAAATTGTTTTTGATATTTTTATAAATAAAACCTGAAATCATATTTATGTATCTTTAATTTATAGTTTACTCAGATGGTTCCAATTAACCACAGTCCCCATATTCTGCCTCCATTTTTACATTTTGGGCAAACGGATTTTTAAGCGTCAATAGAAATCTCACAGTTGAATTATCACATTAGAACTTTTTGTCCAAGAAGCTTTCATTTATTTCATTTCATTCCAAGGGCTGGAAAAAAAAATTGTTGATATGGAAAAATTTCGTTGATCAGCACACTAGGCATGAAATTAAAAACTGAAGTTTTAAAAATGCTGATATCTGCTGAGTATTGTGATCACTTACCATTAATATCTAATGCTGTTATATCCCAAGAAGCTAATTTTAAAAGTTACCATGGTATAAATTAGATCATTTACTGGGTAGCACAGTGTTTAATTATTTGACACGGCTTCCAAGTACTTCTATGCAGTTCTGGTTTCAGGTAATGGCAGTGCAACTTGTAAAAGTTAGCTATTACTAACACATATTCAATAGGAGAGAGCTGCTTTTATAGGATACTGACGAATTTATGCCTGCTTATTCAAGCTAGGATTTAGAAAAAAACAAAACAAAATAAAACAAAACCCTCCTACCACAATGGTACATGTAAAATCATTACTGCAAAATTTCTAAACAATGCTCTCAGAACCAGGATTAAATTTTGTGGAGGTAATAAATACTTCCTTTTACAAAAAGTTATATACAATATTAATATAGAAATACGCTTATCATTTGAGACACATGTCTGTGATCTAGGCAAAATATCTCCTCATTCTAGTTTTTGCTGGACCACATCATTTCCCCATTGTTCTCTGGAAGGCAGTTCTAGCTCTTTTCCCCAATACACCAAAATATAAATTAAATCTAGATAAAAGATACTATAACTTTCAGGTTGGCTGAACTAAGCTCAGAAAATCTTGATTAGCCTATAACAAATTCATCCACCTTTTAGATAAATATTATCTAAAATATTTTAGGTAACTTCTATATTAACCATGTTGCCCTGGTTAAGTACTAGTCAAGATCTTATAAAGACGGTTTCATAAAAGAGACAGCAACATTACCTGCCAAACTGAGAAAGCAAAAACAAGGTCTGGGGTGCTGATGAGTGTGTCATCATCTACCATCAACACTGCTAAAATGAAAGGACAAAAATTTAAGTTGAATAGTTTGGAAATGAAAACAAAAGTAGTAAAATACAATAGTGTCTACATAGATCATTCAAATGAAGTATTTTCTGACCCAATAAGTAAATAAGCAATGTATTCTCGGGGAGATTTGTCCAGTAGAAAAAAATTTTTTTGGTATCATAACTGATTGTATAACTGCCTGAAGGGAAAATAATCAAGTAGTTATTATCCATCATCCCAGAAACTATTGGGCCTATAAATAAATAAAGCCAAGATTCTTTTAAGCAAATTGCAACCTCATGAAACTGTCAGGAATGGCAGGAAAAGAGGAGTGGCAAAAAAATATATTAAGCATAAGCTAAATGGCATCTTACCATCAACTGTAATGCAATAATATGTAATTATAGCATATCCTTTATTACAATATTAACCTCTTTGCCAGGAAACCACTTCTTGACATCTTGGAAATTGTCCCTCAAGCTTTCCAAAGTGCTTTCTTAGGACTAACTTCCTTCATTTTTCTCCAGACAGTTAAGACAAGCAGAAGGCCAGAAATTCACGTCTGTCCCAGCTCTGGATAGCGGCAGCCTTTCCAGGCTGAGAACTCCACTGCAACTCACCACTGGTTTCCAGTTCAGGAAAGACCTGGAGTCGATTTCTCATCCTGTTTGCTGTCTGTTGTTTGAAGATCACAGGGACAGGGTGGGGCCCTAGAGAATTCCATAATTCATCTGGTGCCTTCTCTCCAATATTGTTCCATACCACAATCACTTTGTGCAGATTTGGTACAGCCTGATAATGATTTAAAAGTTTCAATAAGAGATCTGTTCTGTTGTACGTCTGCATTATGAGAGTAAAGGAGTCCATGGTGGACTTGCCCTGGGATTTTATTTCCCTACGCAACATGAGCATCTTGTCTTCTTTGACGCTGGGAAGTAAGGCAGTCAAAGCACCAGCTACCAGTAATAATACGAGGATGACCACCAAAGAGAATCGAAGCACTCGAATCCCCATTACTCTCCCAGGAAGTTTGCAGATGTGGCAACACCTAGAGTAGAAATGGAAACAACATACAAATGTTAGCATTCTTACTAGTCCCCGTGTTTTCATGTTTTTTTCCAATGAGGAAAGATACCAATCTTATTTTAGTTGATTCAAATTCAGTTCTCCCTTCCTCCTCAATAAGGTAATTTGGCCTAAGAGATTTTAAAAAACCAGTTTAATACTCCCACCTTTCTTGCCCTGCTTGTTACGCAGTTGCAGACAAAAGATGTTATACATACAAAATTGGAAAAATTAAGCATTTAAAAATTTGCCATCATTTTATCACTAAATCTCCAGAACTGAAATTGTTTTTCAACTGGGATTTTATTTCCCTTAGTACTATATTAATTTCAAATCTACACTTCTGTAGTAGCAGACTTTTTCCCAAACAAAATCATACAGAGCCATAATACATGAGGCAGCAAACAATTATGGTAGGTTTATTACTTATCAGGCCCTGTACTATGTGCTTCATATACCACAGTATGTACTTATTCACTCAACAGATAGTTACTGAGCACTTACTTTGTGCCACCACTGTTCCAGGTTCTGTGGATACAGCAATTAATGAGATAGAAAAGGTGTCTGCTGTTAGTAGCAGAGGAGATGATAGGGAGAAACAGATAACACGATAAACAAATTCAAAAGATAATCTGGGGTAGTGGGTATGAAGAGAATCTGTTTATAAAGAGAATAAATCAGAATAAGTAAGGGCCAGATTATGTAGGACCTCTGACCCTCATTAAAGAGTCTGGATTTTACTATAAGCCAGATGAGAAGCCATTGGAGGGTTCTTGGATCTAATTTATTATTTATTATTATTATTCCCATTTAATAGTTTAGATGCTTACAGAGATTACATGCCCTTCCCAAGATTACCAAGTAATTTCCAACAGGAAAATCTGCCCCTAGAGCCTAGGTTGTTCATGGGCTTGGGGGTGTATTGCCTGGCTTAAATCTAGGTTGAACTGAGGCACAGCCCTAGAACTTCCACAACTCCCTCTCTCACAGTACAAATTACAAGGTATTATTATCAGCTATGTACTCTCCCATCTTCCTTATTGTACCTAAAGGGTCTTCCAGAGATAGCCATAGAACAGTAGTGAACAAATTGATAAGTACAGTCTAGCTATCCACTGTCAACAAATTTCGTGTAATCAAATCCCTTGCTTATATGAGAAAAGGTTAAATCTCAGACAGATTTAAAACTTATTCCCTGGATTCCAATAACATTTCATTTCCATGCTTGCTGACTCCTGCTGTAGTACTGTTGGCTTTCAATTATTTCTGTTTTTCAGTCTTCTGCTATTCTGCTTCTGATCCCAGGCTACTTACTCTTCCACAGGCCACCAGAAGCATTTTAGGTATGGTCCTTGTTTTGTACTTTGGCAACTGAGTCTTCATAGCCATTTCAGCACATCATGGATCTATTTTACTACTCTATTCAAGTGCAAAGCCAGAAGTGAGGAAAATGAACTATTCAAAGAAATTTACTTACGAAAAGAAAGACTGGAAACAAAAACCAATCAGGAGTTTCTAAACAACATATTTAAAACACCTTTAAGAAAAAAATAGATCTCTGAGAAATAATAGATGAGATGTTATTCTTGGTGACCTTAATTAACCCATAGTCTATCCCTTCTCATCCCCACTTCTGGTACAATTTCTCTTCTTGGCTATATGATAAACAGTTACTCTCATCTATTGCTTACTACTGACACATGTAATACAGCTGGATAAGACTTTTCACTGCTAACCACGGCTGAAGTATACTAACTGCAAAGAGCTACTGTCACTCTTCTTCTTGGTATAACACTGCCTCTGTACATTTTATTTTTGGTACTCCCCCTCTTCTTGGAAAAGTGAACTGTATGTATACTTACATAGTAATATCTAAGCTCTTGACTTCATGTCTTGTGGCTAAAGTTAGGCAATTGAAGCTAGGCCATCATTCCATAGGCAATCCTAAGACTGTAGTCTAAATTTAGTTTGGAATAGAATAGAATAGTTTTGGAATATTCTGTTCCAAACTAAATCTCATTTTACTTTCCTAATGATATCTACTCAACATTTTGTTTTTCACTGAGGAGACTTGGCAGTGGTTGGGTTAGTAACCATCATATTCCTGTAAGCTTGTTTCATGTTGTGATGTGTGTTTTGTAATTGTAGAAAGTTTCCTCTCTATAGTTCAAGGACGTAGAGAGATCATATATACCACGTCTTTAACATTTTCCTTTGAAGTTTATGAGAGTTTAGAGAATTGCAAGAAGGACAAGGGCACACTCTCCATGACGGGACAGTATGCTCAGTCATGTGCAAGCAAAGGAAGAGTTTGTTCACAAAGACAAGGAGAAGATCATTGTCATTCAGCAGCTCTCACTTTTCAAGAGTCCAGATTTGAAAAGTAATGTCACCTTTAGAGTAAGCTTTTGAGAGTGCTTTCAAGGGTATCTCTCCTGGACTTTCTCTGCAGCTTGTTCTATTAAAAAGAGCAATTTTGTGTTTCTGCTTATATCACGGCCTCACTCTTAAGGTATAAATAAAATAAATTATTTTCAAGGTAACCTCAGCTTTTCCATGATTATTTTACAAGGACAGTAACTTAAAGCTTTAGTGTACCATGTTTTCATTTTATGTACCCTCTTACTAAAACAACATGTACCGTTAATGTGGTCAAAGACAAATCATTATGAATTAATAATCTTGGTTCAAAGTCCTTGAAAATCCTTTTAATACTGAATGAAAAGTAGGTCCCATAACACATATTTTCAGTTCTACATAAAAATGGCCGGTTATAAGTACTGAGTAAAGAATCACTTTGATTAACTGCATTATAGTATACCATGATTAAGATCTTTATATTCATTTTCTGCAGCTGAGTAGGAATAGCACATTTTAAAACTTACATAGAAGTGTTTCTGATCTCTAGACACTAATAACTTACTACCTAGCAGTTTTAATCTAGAAAAAGTAATAAGATTAATTACTTTAGCTTACTATAAATATACACTGTTGAAGACACTCATGAGTGACTGCTTCCTTCTCATGTATTTTTTTAAGTAGGAGTTTATCCCCTGTACCCATCATAGACATTTCCTTTCAGATAGCTCCTAATCCCCCAATTTTACCTGTATCAGAAAGACTTCAGGAGATATGAATAATTTATGTCTTTAGAAACATAGTGTAAATATTTCATGTGGTATTTATTAAATAATGCAGCCCAATAAAATTATGTAAATTTTAGTTTGCACAGTAAAGTACGAAGAGCAAGGACTTCATAGACTGTAGTGCAAGTGGCACACTGTACTTTGAGAATAGCTGAGGTCTAGAACTCCATTGTAGGCCCATTAGAAACAGCTTCAGTACAATTTGGAGAATAATGATGACTTTATGGCTATACGGATTTCACAGTTTTTGGTATTCTTCTGTTCTTCTTTTAAAGAAAGAACCTATCATCTAATTTGCAGCTTTAAGCTTTGAATGAGAGATATGAGAAAAAACACATCTGGATGACGTATGTCATACTTGGGAAGAACTAGAAGTAAACATAAGCACCTCAGTTCTCTTGCCCTAAATTCCTAAACTTTCCCTTTAGGTTTTGTTTTTTCCTTTTTTAAGTTATGTCTTTATATATTTGTTGACACCCTGCCTGATTCCAAAAAGGATCTGACAGCTCTTAGTCTATTCCCTTTCTGTCCTTCTCCCATCCCCACGACAGCAGTAAATATAACTTTGATAAATACAGTAAATGCCAACAAAACAAAAATCCTTCCTCTTCTCCTTATCAACTAAAAAAATCCAAGAGTTCCCCCAATGATATTTTCTACACGTTAATTCATTAGTTCTTTATAGGTAGAGAACATATCCTTTTAGTTATTTTGATACATTGTTACTTAGCATCTTCTACACCAGAGGTCCCCAATCCCCAGGCTACACACCAGTACTGGTGTGCAGCCTGTTAGGAACTCCGCTGCACAGCAGGAGGTGAGCAATGGGTAAGCAAGCATTACCACCTGAGCTCCACCTCCTGTCAGATCAGCTGCGGCATTAGATTCTCACAAGCGTGCAAACCCTATTGTGAACTGTGCATGTGAGGGATCTAGGCTGCACGCTCCTTATGAGAATTTAATGCTTGATGATCTGAGGTGGAACAGTTTTATCCCAAAACAATCCCCCACCACCCATCCATGGAAAAATTGTCTTCCACAAAACAGGTCCCTGGTGCCAGAAAGGTTGGTGACCACTGTTGGGGACACAAAGAGTTTTCAACTAGAGATGATTTTGTCTTCCAGGGGACATTTGGCAAAGTCTGGAGATATCTCTGATTGTCACAACTAGAGGGGAGATACTATTGCTGTCTAGTGGGTAGATGTTAGGGATGCTGCTAAATATCCTCCGATGCATAGGACAGCCCCCCATGGCAAAGAATTATCTGACCTAACATGGCAATAATGCCAAGGTTGAGAAACCCTGATCTGCATATAGGTTGCCTAATAAAACACACTTAAACATCATGATGAGGACTACTAGAGAGGTGGCTTCTGAAAATCCTACTGCCATTAGTTATACTCAAACAATAAAGGGCAAAGCCCTGTCTCTAAAACTGGCCCGGTAGGCCAAGCATAATGGCTCACATCTGTAATCCTAGCACTTACGGGGGCAAAAGCAGGATTCTGCCTGAGCCCCAGAGCTTGAGACCAGGCTGGGCAATGTCATGAGACCCCATTCCTACAAATAAATTAAAAAATCAGCCATCTGTAGTGGTGCATGCCTATAGTCCCAGCTACTCAGGAGGCTGAGGCAGGAGGATAGCTGGAGCCAAGAGGTTGAGGCTGCTGCAGTGAGCTGTGATTGCACCACTGCACTCCTGCCTGGGGAACAGAGTGAGACCCCCATCTCACAAAAAAACAAAAAACCAACTAAAAAATACTGCCCCAATAATTACATAATTACATGACTTATTGCACAAACACAGAAACTCAGAGAGCTGAAAGAGACTTCAGGGCACTCCTTAGCCAGTTTCCTTGTTTCACAGATAAACAACTCAAGGTCCGGGGATAAGGAATTTGCCTAAGGTCATGCAGCTGCATGTGGCTAATCAGCAGCAGAGCCAGGAGAAGACTCTAAACCTCCTGATGGCACAGTCCACAACTCTTTCCACTATGTTATGGTAAATTCTGCAAGGATGTATCAAAAACTTAAAAAGCAAGACTGTCACTAACCTGCAAGATAATATAAAAAATTATACTTGTCATGTTGGAGTTTTTTTTAGTAGCTTTAAGGAGAGATCACATACCATAAAATTTACCCATTTAAAGTATACAGTTCAGTAGCTTTTAGTATAATCACAGAGTTTTGCAACCATCACCACAATTTAATTTTAAAACATTTTCAACACCCCAGAAAGAAACCCCAGACCCATTAGCAGCCACTCCCCATTTTCACTTCTCTTAACCCGACCTGCATCCCAGCCCCAGGAAACTACTAATTTATTTTCTGTCTCAGTGGATTTGCCTATTCTGGATATTTCATATGAATGGAATCATACAATATATGACCATTGTATCTGGCTTTTTTCACTTAGCATAATGTTTTTGAGGTTCATCCATGCTGTATATATCATGAGGTATATATCAGTACCTCATTTTTTTTGTTGCCAAGTAACATTCCATTCTATGGATAGACCACATTTTCTTCATTCATCAGTTAATGGACGTTTGAATTGTTTCCACATATTGGCCATTATGAATAATGCTGCTATGAACATTTATGTGAACATATGGTTTCAGTCCTCTTAGGTGCTTACCTAAGAGTAGAATTGCTGGGTCATTATGTCAGTAATATTTAAATATCTGAGAACTGAAGTAGCTTTTGAAAGAGCGTTATTTGAAATTATAAGTAATTTTCTTAAATGTGGACCTAGAATAAGAAAGTAAATAATAAATAGTCTATTAAATAACAGTACAAATTCTGTCATGGATGTCTTTAAATGGACCAGGCAATTTGAATTTCCAAAGATCTGCTATAGAGTTACCTACTACATAATCTATCAAAGTTCCCTAGAAGAAACACCATTGAAGGATTCTTTCCTCAAGGCTAGTTCCTTCAGACTGGAAAGCAATAATTATCCAGAGAGAAGCTGAAAACAAATATGCCAGCGCACAGCATGAACAAAGATTATGTTCTCTGACTCATAAGGTAGAAAAGCAATGAGCAACGTGGTGTTGTACAATGAGAAGCTGTCATTTTTATTTTGATGCCACAGATGGTAGAAGAACGATAACTATTCTGCCATTTCACTATGAGATTTGCCTCATACTGTCCAGATTGTTTCTCCTCTGGCTCATCTTCCAGAATATTTACTTGCCTATAAACTGATGAATATAGAATATAGATGCTCAGAAAAGGGGCCTCAGCTGCCAAGAGATAAAATCATTCCAAGGTTGAATACAGAGGCCAATGCAGAACCTGAGCTGACGCATGTAAGAAGATGCAAGAAGAAAATTGGAAGAGACAGCTCTACAACCAATGACCAGTTTCTGACCAGGTTTATGGCATGCAGATAACCAACACTGTTTAAACTAAGGCAAAGGGGCATGTGGCACCAAATTCCAAAAAGACATTTCCCCTCAATGGCACCTACATACAGCGAGCTGATCCATGACACCGTATATTGGTACATGCTATTTTCTCTACTTACAAAGCCTTTCTCTCTCTCTATCTGACAAACTCCTACTCCCTGCCCCTCAAATCCCTTTCAAATATCACATCTCCTATAAATGTTTCCCTCACCACTCTCCACCCTGAGTATTCCAGTGAACTCTGATTACTGTGTTTCTAGTCCTTGTTTTCAGGTATTTCAACTATCGACTGTTCTTTGGCTGTTTTTTTCAGTCTTAATGTATCTTGAGGGAAGTTTCTGTCCTTCTTTACAATCCAGAACAGTGTCTGGCCCATTTTTTGACTCAGTGCTCACATCACTATAGTTGAATTAAGTGAAAGAATTTATGTCTAAATTGTCCTAAATGTCAATGAATTCCTGAAACATTAACAGAATAAACTCAGATTAAATGCAAATTAAGGCCCAATTAAGACTAGACAGTACCAAAGCAACTGTTCCCTACATAGAAGAGCTGGGTCATCACCCATCTGGTGACTAGAAGAGCATGTCATGAAATGTGACCTCAAACACAGACCACACAGGCCTCCTTTCTACATGCAGTTCTGTGGCCAAGCCACTTGATAAACAAAAGATATCTCAGATCTCTGATTTTTTTCACATCTTTTCAAAGATATTCTGCATTAAAATATATTTGAACATCCCTGTTTCTATGAAAGCTCTTGGTGAATGAGCTGATTTGCCTTGGGGGGAAAGCATCATTTGATGGATAATATCATCCTTGTGAATTTCCCCAAGGAAGTTTAGCAGGTCATGATAACCAGAAGCTATATTATTTAATTCGGCAGGCAGCGTACATGATTTAAACAGACAAAAAAAGTCTTACTTGGTTGAGAAAAGAAAATTTAGTTTGGGTTCAGAAAGTGAAAAAAACTACAGACTTCATAACAATTGGCATAAAAAGAAAACTAAGTCAGAACACTACACAACTCAATTCAGTATTGCCCATGGTAAGCTTCTTCCATTAAAATTATAAGCTGCATAAACTAGAATTTATTTCATTGCAAAATACAAAATGCCAGAAATGGTACATGAAAGGTCACTTTTCTTCACAAGTCTTTTCCAGGTGCTATACAAGATTCTGGGAAGAGTTTTTGATGTAAGGTTTTTACCCACATTCAGGAAGGTCATTCTTTTCATTGTTGTTTTAGAAATGCCATACAGCTTTTCTCATTTTCTACCAATTCTATGCTCTCCTTCCAAAATGATTTCCCCTCCCTTTTTCCTAAGGAGCTCTTCTATTCTTATGAGGTTCTTCTTAATTCCTGTTACTTTTTTCACAAATCTAAAACAAAATAATTTAAATTAGTTTGTGGTAATAATAAATATAGTAGTAAAGGCAGGAATAGGAATAGACTTATAATAATAAGAGTCAATGTAGTGTCACAGATTCATCTTGTGATCTTGTGTTTATGGCCAGTTACAGTGATGTGAATGGATCATTTAGATGACTACAATCTGGATCAACTGTGTTATGGACTAGTTATTAGGGTGGAAGTGATCCATCTTTTCTATTGACAATAGAATGGCTACGCATATATATGATCATTGATAGCCAATTTAAACCTTGTTATTTAGAAGGCCTAGTCCTGCCCTTATTACACTTTTTAGACTACAGTTCTGAAACAATTGCTAAAATATTGAGAAGTAGCTACAGAAACTTCAGTATCACATTTAAGTAGAATGATGTTGCTGCAATAGGTCATTTAGCACTGCAAGCTGTGAGGAAAGCATCTCTGTGCTGATTACATTAAATATCAAGTCTTCCTTCTGGCGGCCAGGTTGAATGAGCCATTTCTTAACAGGTAAATCAGGCTAGAATGAACAACAAGGGCAGCACTGAAAATGGGATATCAGGCATTAAGTACCTGTGTTTCTATTTCCCTCCTCAATCCTAAGCTCTTACGCATTGCAAAAGCTGCTCATCGGTCCTAGCATTTTCTAGTTTTCCTCTTCCCCTTTCCTATACAAAGGATCTTATTCCTTCTCAACAATGCTTCAGGCAGCTATTATCAATTAACTAGAGTTTGCTTTGTTATCACTTATTTACAGGGAAATAACATAAATATTATGCATAAAGTCGTTTTAAAGCACCACTTGCTTCCTTCAATCTAGCTATCTGCTACTGGGGTAGACAATGAGGTCCTTTCTACTTTCAAACTGCGCAGGTCTGAATTATGCTAGATAAAAGTTCTTTCTAGCTTTACACCTATCTCTTGGAATAGTCAATTAATTGTAGCTATTGATGATGATAATGATAATGATGATGATGTTTGGAGATGACCAATTCCATGGACATATATTAGGGCAGGAGTAAGAGAGGCCTTATTCCTAAGAGGAACATATCCATGACTCATAGGATCCAAGGAGTCAATGCATCCTAAGAGGAAAGCCTAGAAATAGAAAAGCATTTTTAGCTCAGTACAGTGCCATGCAAAATTAGTTCCAGAAATGGGTCAAAAAGAAACCAAGTACATCTGCAAATATTGTACTTTTACCATTCCAGGATACTGGAGATTTTCATTTGAATCTCTGTTTTGTCAGGCAACAGATCCCTGTTCTGTTCTATAGAACCCTTTCTCTTTTATCCAATATTGGTTTTCAGCCATTAACTCAATTTCCAAAATCACTTCTGTAAGAGAAATGGATTTCATACAGATGAATTATGGCTTATAAATATTTTTAGGTATTGAACCTAAGATGGAAGCAATCCTACTTCATGTGAGCTTTCTTACTTTATTAGGGGAAGGTCAAAATATCCAGCAAATATTTATAGGTATTTACCACGTGCCCAGCACTAAGTGCTAAGGGATGGTAGTGAGCAAGAAGAACCAATTCCTGCCCTCACAGAGCTGAGCATTACTAATGAAAGTTGTCAGAGCTCTCCTTGCTTCATATTATAGATTACCTCAAATTGATAATGTTTCAAATCTTTACAAAGAAAGGAAATAAAGTGTATCCATCCATTTTGCAGACAGGACATCTGAGATTGAGAATATAGTATTAAAAGATTTTTCCTGAGCCACAGAAAGAGTGGCAAGACTAAATCAAACTCTCGATTCTCTCACTTGAGCTACATTGTATTTTCTTTTTTTCTTTTTTTTTGAGACGGAGTCTCGCTCTGTCGCCCAGGCTGGAGTTAAGTGGCGCGCGCGATCCGGCTCACTGCAAGCTCCGCCTCCTCGGGTCATTCTCCTGCCTCAGCCTCCCGAGTAGTTGGGACTGCAGGCGCCCACCATCACACCCGGCTAATTTTCTTGTATTTTTTGTAGAGACGGGGTTTCACCGTATTAGCCGGGATGGTCTCGATCTCCTGACCTCGTGATCCGCCCACCTTGGCCTCCCAAAGTGCTGGAATTACAGGCGTGAGCCACTGCGCCCGGCCGGCCACATTGTGTTTTCTATGTCTTCTGAATAGTCTCTATGTTCAGCTTTGTTCTGGTCTACAAGAATATTCAACTCTATAGGTACTGACTTCATTCTGTAACCTGGACTACTATTTCAATGGACCTAAGAGAGGTCTCTCAGTATTTTCTAAGATTTTGGCTTAAGTAAGAACTAGTGTTTCCAAGGAAATAAAACCAACTCTACAGGAAATAATTTTTCTCAGACAAAAGTACTGGTACTTCACCCATGTTCATTGTGGCCTTATTTGCAAGAGCCAAAAGGCAGAAGCAACCTAAAGGTCAATTGACAGATGAATGGATAATACATTTAGAAAATGTGATACATAGGTACAAAAGAGTATTATTATTCTGTTTTTACAAATTAGGGAATTCTGATACATGCCATAACATAGATGAATCTTGAAGACATTATGTTAATTGAAATAAGCAGTCGCAAGAAGACAAATACTGTATGATTCCATTTATTATGAGGTACCTAGGAAAGTCAAATTTATAGAAACAGAAAGAAGAATGGCAGTTGCCAGGGGCTGGGAGTAGGAAGAAATGGACAGTTGTTGTTCAGTGGGTATAAAGTTTCAGTTTTGTAAGATGAAAAAGTTCCAGAGATCAGCCACACAACAATGTGAAAACAGTTAACACAACTGAACTGTATACTTAAAACCTGTTAAGGTGATAAATTTTGTGTTATATGTATTTTACAACAATTAAACAAAAGCCAAAAAATATTGGTACTTACCTCATTGTGTTGAAGTTTAATTTTTAAAAAACTTCCTTATGGTTTCAGTAATTGATAGAAACAGGCTCTCTTGTCACTATTAAGATAAATCAAAGAATTTTCTGTGATGTTTCTGTCAGTCAGCAGGAAATTAAAAAACAAAACAAAAAATGATGCTTTCAATGCCATTGTCCATAAGCCTTGAGTTAGTTTAGAAATTAAAATTTGTTATTCTGTCTTCTAAAAATTATATTTAGGCAATGAGGTAGACGATGAATGACTTCCAGTGAGGTTGGTGATACATTTTGGTTTTCATCTTTCTATTGAGGGTTGTATTAGTCTGTTTTCACACTGCTATAAAGAAATACCCCAGACTGGGTAATTTATAAAGGAAAGAGGTTTAATTGACTCATAGTTCCACATGGCTAGGGAGGCCTCTTATGACCATCATGGAAGATGAAGCAGGCACCTTCTTTACAAGGGGGCAGGAAAGAGTGAGTAAGCACAGGAAAAAACTGCCACTTTTATAACCATCAGATCTTGTGAGAACTCACTCACTATCACAAGAACAGCATGGGAGAAACTGCCCCCATGATCTAATCACCTCCCACTGAGTCCATCCCACAACAAGTGGGGATTATGGGGATTACAATTCAAACTGAGATTTGGGTGGGGACACAGCCAAACCATATCATTCTACCCCGGCCCCTCCTAAATTTCATTTCAAAACACAATCATGCCTTCCCAATAGTCCCCCAAAGTCTTAACTCATTCCAGCATTAACCCAAAAGTCCAAGTCCAAAGTCTCTTCTGAGGCAAAGCAAGTCCCTTCTGCTTAGGAGCCTGTAAATTCAAAAGCAAGTTAGTTCCTTCAAAGATACAGTGGGGATATAGGCATTGGAAAAATGCTCCCATTCCAAATGGGAGAAATAGGCCAAAAAAAAGGCGCCACAGGCCCCATGCAACTCCGAAATCCAGCGGGGCAGTGATTAAATCTTAAGGTTCTTAAATAATCTCCTTTGACTCTGTGTCTCACATCTAGAGCATGTTGATGCAAGAGGTGGGCTCTCAGGGTCTTGGGAAGCTCTACTCCTGTGGCTTTTTAGGGTACTGTCCCCCTCCTGGCTGCTTTCATGGGCTGGCATTTGAGTGTCTGTGGCTTTTCTAGGTGCACAGTACAAGTTGTCTGTGGATCTGCCATTCTGGGGTCTGGAAGATGGTGGCCCTGTTCTCACAGCTCCATTAGGCAATGCTCCAGTGGCGACTTTGTGTGGGGACTCCAACCCCACATCTCCCTTCCACACTGCCCTAGCAAAGGTTCTTCATGAGGGCTCTGCCCCTGCAGCAAACTTCTGCCTGGACATCCAGGCATTTCCATACATCCTCTGAAATGTAGGCAGAGGTTCTAAACCTTAATTCTTGACTTCTGTGCACCCACAGGCTCAACACCATGTATAAGCTGCCAAGGCTTGCGGCTTGCACCCTCTGAAGCAATGTCCTGAGCTGTACGTTGGCCCTTTTTAGCCATTGCTGAGATGCAGGGCACCAAGTCCTAAGGCTGCACAGAGTGGGAGTAGGGTCCTGGGCCCAGCCCATGAAACCATTTTTCCCTCCTACATCTCTGGGCCTGTGATGGGAGAAGCTGCTGTGAAGGTCTCTGACATGCCCTGGAGACATTTTCCCCATTGCCTTGGTGATTAACATTAGGCCCCTTGTTACTTATGCAAATTCCTGCAGCTGGTTTGAATTCCACCCCAGAAAATGGATTTTTCTTTTCTACCATATAGTCAGGCTGCAAATTTTCCTAACTTTTATGCTCTGCTTCCCTTTTAAACATAAGTTCCAAATTCAGATCATCTCTCTCAGGTTCAAAGTTCCACAGATCTCTAGGGCAGGAGCAAAATGCCACCAGCCTCTTTGCTAAAGTATAGCAAGAGTGACCTTTGCTCCAGTTCCCAATAAGTTCCTCATCTCCATCTGAGACCACATCAGCCTGGACTTCATTGTCCATATCACTATCAGCATTTTGGTCAAAACCATTCAACAAGTCTCTAGGAATTTCCAAACTTTCCCACATCTTCCTGTCTTCTGAGCTCTCCAAACTTTTCTATCCTTTACCCGTTACCCAGTTCCAAAGTCTCTTCCATATTTTTGGATATTTTTATACCAATGCCGTACTCTCTGCAGTACCAATTTACTTCACCAGGTAAAAAACTATGACCTGCTGAGGTGCTTGCTGAAAGCAAAGGGAATACAGAATGGGTAGTAGAAGAAGGTAGTGATCAATACCAGCTATGACCACATGACCAGTTGCAGAAACTAGGACTGTAATTGTCATGAGTTTTCCTCCTTATTTTGTTAAGAATATGTTTATGCATGTATACACTTGTACTAAGAATATATCTTTATTTCCCCTCTTTTTCCTGTATCATGTGACATTTATTGACATCATATCAGCATTTAAATGTTGTTAACTTTATGTAATAGCATTTAGGTTAAGGATTAGTATGCTTCTGGTTATATAAAGGATAGCTGTATTGTTAGGCACAATTATGACCGTATTATTGCTTTTATGTAAGCATGCAATGGGTTCACCTTGCCTGCTGCCTAGACAGAACGAATTTATCAAGACAGGGGAATTGCAAAAGAGAAAGAGTAATCTATGCAGAGCCAGTTGTGCAGGAAACCAGAGTTTTAGTGTTACTCAAATCAGCCTCCTGGAAAACTCAGGGATCAGAGTTTTTAAGGATAATCTGTTGGGTAAGGGGCCAGTGAGTTGGGAGTGCTGACTGGTTGGCTCGTGGATGAAATCTTAGGGAGTCGAAACTGTCCTTTTATGCTGAGTCAGCTCCAGGGTGGGGGCCACAGAACTGGTTGGCAGGTCCAGGTGGGGCCATCCAGTTATCAGAAATGCAAAAACCTGAAAAGACATCTCAAAAGGCCAATCTTAGTTTCACAATAGTGATGTTATCCTCAAGAGTAACTGGAAAAGTTGCAAATCTTATGACCTCTGGAATAATGGCTGGTAATATTTAGAATTCCAGCCCCTCTCATCCTAACTTGGTGCCTGGTGGCCTTTGAATCATTTTACAAGAACAGTTTAGCTTTTGGGAAGGGCTATTATTTAAACTATAAACTAAATTCCTTCCCAAGGCTAGTGTGGCTTACGTTCAGGAATGGACAAGGACAGTTTAGAGGTTAGAAGCAAGATGGAGTTGGTTAGGTCTGATATCTTTCACTGTCATAATTTCCTCAGTTATAATTTTTGCAAAGGCAGTTTCATTTATTTGGAGATTAGGTATGATTTCAAGAAATGTGTATGGGTTCAAGTTGACAAGGGATGGACTTGTGAAGGTTAATATTAAGTGTCAACTTGATTGAATTAAAAGATGCAAAGTATTGTTTCTAGGTGTATTTGGGTGTTTCCGGGTGTTGCCAGCAGAGATTAACATTCGAGTCAGTGGACTTAGGACAGGAAGACCCACTCTCAGGAAGACCCACTCACAATGTGGGTGGGCACCATCCAATTGGCTGCCAGCATGGCTAGGAAAAGCAGGCAGAAGGTGGGAGAAGCTGACTTGCTGAGTATTTGGGCTTCATCTTTCTCCTGTGCTGGATGCTTCTTGCCCTCGAACATCAGGCTCCAAGTTCTTTGACTGTTAGACTCTTAGACTTACACCAGTGGTTTGTCAGGGGCTCTCAGGCCTTTGGCTGCAGACTGAAGGCGGCAGTGTCAGCTTCCCTACCTTTGAGGTTTTGGGACTCTGATTGAGCCACTACTGGCTTTCTTGCTCCTCAACTTGCAGATGGCCTATTGTAGGACTTCACGTTGTGATTGTTTGAGTCAGTTCTTTTTAATAAACTCATTTTCATATACGCATCTATCCTACTAGTTCTGTCCCTCTAGAGAACCCTAATACAAGGATCCAGAAGCAAAATAAATGCACACGATCCCAACTATCTAATGTTACACATTTGAAACCAGAGGATGTATGCCATGGAGCAAAACATCTGAATATGTTAGCAATTTGCACTTGCATCCAATTTCTAGATTTATATGAATTTGTATTCTTATGTACCTTTACAAATCCTTTTTTAACCAGCAGTTCCCAGGGCACTCAATTTGAAGCATCTAAAAGGGTCAAATAGGGTTGCAGATAAATGCCAGGGTTGATTACTGAGGAATGACAGATAGCATCTTTCCTATTCCTTGCTGACCATTGCCTAAAAGGAGCTGAAACCATGACTGAGATGAGCTTCTGCCCCTTAATTATCTCTGCTTTCATTTCTCAGAATCCTCAATCACATGTCTGAGCAGCTGGGGTTTTTCCACCCATAGAGTCTGCATAGCTAACCTAATGCAATTAGTTGGTAGGAGAGATATAAAAACATATTTAAAAGTTCAGGGTAGAAATCCATTTTTTAGTTTAAAAATGTTCAATAATATATGTATTTTATGATCTTATAAACCTATTTAATCTTGTAACATACAAAGGAATTAAGAATTCTGATTGGTAATTTGCAAGATACCATTTGAACAGAGTTGAAGAATCACTTTTGATTTTCCAATACAACATATTGAAAGGGCAAAAGAAATGGCTTAGTATTTATAGAAAGACTTACTGAGTGACAGCTGTCCCTCCACACTGCTCCAAGGGCATCCCTTGTGTAAATTTGAAACATCACAGAGTTCTAAAATACTGGACTGATTTGCCTGTCACAACCCCCCCTTTCTTCATAACTACTCCTCTCCATAAAATTCCTCCAGGGAAGGAACTTTTGATTTATCTGGGTTTGTATCCCCAGCGCCCAGCATGGAGCCTGGCACATAGAAGACATTCATTAAATGACTGTTGAATGAAAGAAACAAATTTGATATGACAACAAAGATAGGTTAACATATATGGGACAAACATTATTTGACAATGACAAAAGTGAGGCACAGCCTGACGTTTTTCACTCATAGAACTTTTCCTGATTTAAATAGTGTCCACCTACACTTCTATATTGCAAATAAAATGTCTTTAGTTTTAAATTTGGTCATTATGCTCTTCAGGACTGAAAGATGTGAAGACATCACTGTCACTTTTTGAAAGGAGAAGGTCCTCATGGAAATACCTATCATATATCTTTGGGGATGGGGAGTGGGGGAATTTGGGAGTCTCTGGAAACTGATGTAACTGAAATTAAACTTCAATTTTTCATACTCATCTCAAAACTATTTGAAAAGGCGTAATGTAGGTTTCTCCATAAACCACTTAAGCAATTTCTGATTTGTAGCAATACAGTATAAAACATAGGACTTATTTTCAAAGGCAGAATACAAAAAAGTTCAAAATGCAGCTGACCTTGATGAGTTAGGATTATGCTGGAAATCAGTTGCTGAAATTTAATTATTTCTATTACTTCTCCCTCCTTCTCCCAAGTTAAATCATATTGAATAAGGGCGTTTTGGAGAAAAATCCAATTACCATAGAATTATTTATCTTTAAACTATCTAGTTTGCATCCAATTAATTTTTCCTCAGCAGTGCAGTAGAGTAAAATTCAAGGTCTACTTCTAATACAAAAAATTCCTTCCGAAAAAAGAGTAAATGCTACTAATTTTAAATATTTCTACATTTAAATTAAAAGAATGAAATATACACTAACAAAGGCAAATACAAAATACTCTTCCCAGAACTTACTTCTGAAACATAGCTGTTTTTACACAGCAGTTTTAATTAACATGAACATTTTTCAAAATTGTAGAATAAGTACATATTTTCAAAAATAAAACCACCGAATTACTACCCCATACACGCACACAAAGTTCCCAGAACGAGAGCAAAACATGCATATATCCTCACTGCAAAAAGAAAAATACTAACACTGGAGCATTTTGCTGTGTCTCCTTACCTCGAGTGCAGTGGATTGCAGTAGGGCCAGCCGATTTATTTCCTTGCAGCTTGGTTATCATAAAACGGAAGGGGCGTCTCGTTTGCTCATTTTTGTTTTTTTTCTAAACCAAGTAGCGTGCATCTATCTTTCCCCATTCGTTGGATTAACAACCTGGAAAAAGCGCCGCCCGCAAAGTGAGCGCCTGGAGCAGGGGACAGTCCCCGAGTGGCCGCCCCTCCCTTTCGGTGACGCTCCACTTCCTGTCAGCCTAAAAGGCATTCCCAGGAAGCTCGGTTTTGTAGTTTCCAGCCCACCTCCGAAAGCCAATCCTTTCCCCCATTTCTTCTCCAAGGTAACAACTTTTAATCATTCACGTGACGGACCACCTGCCCTCAGCCAAACAACTTCCCGGAAAGGCGCCCGAAGGAGCTTTCTCATCCACTGCGGGTGCCCAGGAAAGGCCTGTGGGGCTCTCCTCCCCGCGCTCCACACGCCCTCGCATCCCACCTAGGCGCCAGCTTCTGCCTGCACGTTGCTGAAACTGGCCTGGAGGTTCTGACAAGAATTAGAGCGGCGGCCGTTGCCCCGGGGATGACCTGGAAGCGAAAGAGACCTGAACGAATTCTAGAGTTTCGGGGTTTCCGCGGGTTGAGATTGTACGGGAAACAATGCATTAACCAAACCTAAAAATCAAACAAACACGTCTGGTAGGACCTACCATTAAAAAGCTTCTTTTCTATACTACGTTTAACAGCCTTTATTTTGAAAGGCATTGATTGATGCCAGGCATGGTGGCGCACGCCTGGGGTCTCAGCCACTCCGGAGGCTGAGGAGGATCACTTGCGCCCGGGAGTTCCAGGCTGTAGTGAGCCTCATTGTGCTCCAGCCTAGGGGACAGGGCGAGACCCTGTCTCTTAAAAAAATAAGTAAAGAAAGAAAAACATTGATCGCCTCCTGTGTGGCAGTCCAGAAGGGTCAAGCGCTGTTTTCGGGGTGGCGTGGAATGGATTCCTAAGATTTGGGCGCCCATAGAGTTAACGCAGCAAAACGATCACTTGCGTTTCCTGCGGACTGGCGGCAATAGAACACGTGGCTGCCTAGACTCTTAATCACTGATATCTACCACACCAGGATTTAATGCCAGTTGGGAGGAAATGGCGAAAGGGCAGACGCTGGAGCCCATGCATCCGGGAACACTGGTGGTAGGCGGTCGGGTGGGCGTGAGCGGGCTCTCCATCTCCCAGCCCAGTCTGCAGGTCGCCACCTCAGGATTTTCTTCCTGAGTCCGGGTGGCAGGATTCATCCCAGGTCAGCCCCTCACACCCCCTAGTAGTTGCCACCTCCTGGCGTCCCTCCAACAGCTCCAGCACCGTTCTCATCCCGCCCCCGCCGCAAGCCACGCCCTCCGCCGCGCAGGCCCCGCCCGCGACCGGCCTCCCTCCTTTCCCGTCCCAGGACGCGTTGCGCGGCCCGGGCCGGAAGTAAGCGAATTCCCGGGTGTGTGTCTGTGTCTGTCTGTGTCTCGCAGCGGCGCGCGGCCCCGGACAAGCGCTGGGGATTCCCGTTTGAGGCGTCACTACTGTCACTGCCATCACCCCACGGAGCCACTTCTAGAGGGGAGTAGACCCGGCCCTTCGCTGGGCAGAGAAGATGTTGCCCCTGTCCATCAAGGACGATGAATACAAACCACCCAAGTTCAATTTGTTCGGCAAGATCTCGGGCTGGTTTAGGTGCGGGGTGCTGTGTTTGCGGGGAGGGGGTGTCCGGCAGAAAGGGAGAAGGCCCAGACCTCAGGATGGCCCGAGGTCCAGGGAGGGAGAGTCAGAAACTCCCCGTCAACCCCTAGCTGTGAGGAAAGGAGCATGTGAACTGGGAGGGTCTTGAAGGGGGTACCCAGCCTTGGGGTCCCCGCACCTCCTTAACTCTCCCGGCTCTTTTCCACGTGTATCATTCCCAGGTCTATCCTGTCCGACAAGACGTCCCGGAACCTGTTTTTCTTCCTGTGCCTGAACCTCTCTTTCGCTTTTGTGGAACTACTCTATGGCATCTGGAGCAACTGGTAACCAAAGGGGAAAATGGTTTGGGCGGAAGCTGGGTGTGAGGGAGACGAAGCACTGTTTGCTTAATGCCACGTAGCTCCTCACCAGGAGGTTCAGGTCCTACCTTTGTTACCTACCTCTGCTGCTGAGTTGCTTTCTCATACCCACACCAATCTGGTAGGGCTACAGTTCTTGAGTAAGATCTGAGGCCTATCCCGTGTAACCTCTCTTGTCACCCTCCCCTCCAGTTCCATCAGACAAGACTGACAAGCCCCTCCTTATTTTAGCAGATGGACAGAATCCTTCATTTCTAATTGTAGGCCTTAGGTTTACCCACTTTGTTGGAATTGGGAGAAACTTGTTTGCTGCCTCTCTCGGGGGGGAGTGGCATTTGGATTTCACCCTTAAGGTTCTGAGAGAGTATATCTGAGATGTTCTACTTAGTTTGTTATTGGGGCTTGGAATGGGAGGTTTTATAAAGTGATATCGGGAGGAATATGTGTCATTCTCTTCTCTCTTTAATGCCGAACTGTCTCATGATTTTCCTGTAGTCTTAACTGCGATGTAAAAATCCCATATAGTTTTCTAGAAACAACATTTCTTGGGTTTTGGTGGCACCTTTGAGGGTTTTTGTTTTTTTGAAACATCCTTAGGAGGAGGAAAATCTAGTGTGTAACTCTATGGCAGTGAAGTTACTATTATTCAGGTATTTGCTGTTGAGTAACTTAAGGTCTTATGAAGTTGTTCTGCTAACAATAAGACTGTCACACTCCTAGGTGTACTAATTCTGTCTTTAGATCCCATACTCATTCAAAAATCTGATGAAAGCTAATACTCAGAATTGTACATAAAGCTTCAGGATGTTGTTGGGTTCCCTGTACTAAATCTTGGACTCTAGATTAAGAACCTGTTTTCTATTTATTAAATAGACTTAGTCTCTGTTCTTTAAGACCCATTTTCAGAGAAAATTGCTGTCCTTGATCTTCTGTTGAGATCAAACATTGACAGGTAATATCACCAGGTTTTGTGACATGTATACTTTTATATAATGTTTGGGCTTCTTTCAATTCAACCATCAATTCAGTTCTACAAAATACTCAATAACCAGCAGATCATGAAGGTTATTGGTTTAGTCAGCAGTTGGGTATAAAGGCATATTGGCACAATGAAATCTTAATATATGTAATAACCATTTTGAATCCTTTGGGAATCAGATGTGTTAATTTGAAGGATACCCCATCATAGATTAATTTTTTAATCCCGTAATATTAACACACTTTAATATACTGTAGATGTTGAAAGCACTTGTACTTGAATAATCACACTTTATCATAAATATATAATATTTACAGTATATTTTACATTTTTCTCTTCCTAAATTATGCCAAATTAATTTTGGGATATGTGCTGATTGTATCAGGAGTGTATCATAGCTTATATATGCATATTTTGTATCAAGAGTGTATCATAGCTTATATATGCATATTTTGTATCAAGAGTGTATCATAACTTATATATGCATATTTTGCTACAGATAGTTTCTATTGCAGTGCTTCACTATGGCTTTCCATTGTGTAAGTCACTGTGAAATATCTCATTCAAGAGATTCACACTTGAAGTTCCTAAACCACCTTTTGTGGAAAGTTAAGTATATTTCTGATCTGTAGAGATCTGTTGGGGAGATTACTAAAACCATTATTTTTTAAGTCAGTATGCATCAGTGCATAACAAAAACATCAGTTGTAGGTGACTTGTTCTTTTACCGTTAGGTGACTTGCTTTTCTTTACTGGTACAGCTTATATACTGTTTTTCACTGTGTTATGTCTTCTAGCTAGATTTGAAATCTAGCTCCAGTGCGTGTTGTACTTAGATCATTTAGCACGTGTCCATCATCTCATGCCCATTTATGTTAATCTCCATATCTACAACCAATTATTCTTAAATATTAATTTTTAATACAGATTTCTTCTCATTGATATTTGGGCAGATTTAGACATTTCTCTGGCCTTTTAATAATCTGGCTTTCTGTGTTTTATTTAGACACCAAAATTTTTAGTTCTTTTTGTTGACTGATCAATAATTTCTTTATATGACCAGAAGATTATCTGTGTTCCTGGAGGTTATATTAGCTTTTCAGTTCCTTGATTAAATTTCTTCCAAAACTCATTTTGTGTGTTAAAGTCAATTCTGTGTTGTATTTCATTCTGTAAAAATAAATTTCAACTTGTTGAGAACATGAAATAACCAAGAATTTTTTTCCTATAGAGGACTGAAATGTGAATAAAACACTCACTTCACAAATAAAGGTTCATAGAAACAGTTGATCTAATTTTAACAAATGTTAAATTGTTCTGGTTCTTGTTCAGAGCCTTCATTTTAAAGGAAGAACTTAATTATAGTTGATTTACATTTTTGATGATGAGTAGGTATCTTCAGTGGAAGAATAGGTAGTTGTTGTGTGTTTTTCCCCTCAATAAATATCTGCTACCTGTCACCTTCCCACTAGGATGTAAACTGTGTTAATGTAGGGATCTTTTCTATCTCATGCAGGCACTTCAGTACATAGCACATAGTGAATGCTTAATACATATTTGCTAAATGAAAGAATGAGGGAATAATTAATGTATGAAATTACACTACCTATACTAAAAATGGTAACTACCCCGTTAAGGAAAAACAGCAACGACAAAACATTAAATTCCATTCTCTCACTCTTAGAAATTGGGAGGAAAATGGTAGAAATTCTATATGTGATTTTTCACTTCCTTCTAGTATTTTATTTTTCATTTACTAATTTATTGTTGAGTAACTGACTAATCTCAAGGTAACATAGTGTAAAAATGTGGTTTTGTATCATCTAGGGTTAAGTTTGTTTTCAAGTTACAGAAAAACTCTGCACACCTGTAATCCCAGCTACATGGGAGGCTGAGACACCAGCATCCCTTGAACCTGGGAGGCAGAGGTTGCAG
Organism: Pongo pygmaeus; assembly: GCF_028885625.2. Classification (NCBI taxonomy): domain Eukaryota; kingdom Metazoa; phylum Chordata; class Mammalia; order Primates; family Hominidae; genus Pongo; species Pongo pygmaeus. The sequence goes on along the minus strand of NC_072373.2, from coordinate 129,085,539 downwards.
TGAGCCGAGATTGAGCCACCGCCCCACAGCCTGGGCAACAGAGTAATACTCTGTTTCAAAACAAAACAAAAACCTAAAATAATAGTTGCTTACACAAGATAAAACTTCATTTCCAAGATGGGTGCTAGTGTTTCAGCCATCCCTGGCAGCATAATGTCTGGAATGCAAAGAAAAAGAGGTAAAAGGTGTGCACATTGTTTTTTATTTTATTTAATTAATTAATTAATTAATTTATTTATTTTTTAAGATTTACCTGGATGCTAACACACAATGCTTTCACTAAAACTTTATCACGTGGTCATGCCTAGTTGCAAATGTAGTCTTTATTCCACTCAACCATGTATTCTGCGGAAAGTCAAGGATTTTTTACTAAGGAAGAAAGAGAATATTGAGAGAGAGAGAGAGAGAGACAAACTAACCTGTCATCTTCTATAGTTGGAAAATTGAGGCCTAGAGTTTTTTACTTCCCAAGTGAGCAGCAGAGCCTACAACCCCTATTGTCCAAGTTTGATGTCCAAAAAACATCACACTGTTTTTTTCTAGTATCTCAATGTAGTTTCTGTGTTTTTATGTTCTTAGAGTTTTACTTCATTATTAACAGATTTAATTTCAGCAGTATTTCTTACCAAAGCTGTTGCAACCATTTTTTCCCTTAGACATAGAAGACACTCAGGTAACTCTAAAGATTAATGTCTCTGTGTTAACAAAGTAAATATTTGTTGAAGAAATGTTTAAGACAATAACAGACATTTATTTGGTTCTACTTCAGTATAATATTTCACAGCAGATGTTTGTAAAGTAATTCCTTAGTGAAGAAAAATACTTCTATCAATCACATGTTTTTCTATTAAAATTTTCACATCTTAGTCTTTTAAAATCAACTTTTTCCTTCTCAAAAGGCAGCATTACTTACCAGCTTATGGTGATGCCTTTTGCTTTCCTATAATTTTATTTTCCACCTTAAAAACATAGATAAGTATTCCATTTTGCTTAGAATTTTTTTTAAAGTAAGGGACTATATAATGGAATGTAGTGGAGTTGTGGGTTATTTCACTGTAGCTCATTTAGTTTATTGACTTTGCTAATGTCAGGATTCTATGAATTTTCTAATTTCCTGATAATAAATTGATAGTGTTTTTCCCCGACTTTCCACATCATGGAAAGTACCTGGTAAGGGATTTCTGAATTATGATGATTCCTTATTTTCAATTTTGAACACGTTTAACAAACTATAAATATACCATTAGCTTAGTTACCAATAGACCTTTTAAACAATTTTTTATCATTGGGTATTTTAAACATATATAAAAGTAGAGCGTTTAATGGACCTCATGTAGCCATCACCCAGCCTTTACATTTATCAATACATGGTCTATCTTATTTCATCTGTTGTCCATGTCCCACCACTGGATTGTTTTAAAGCAGACACAAGATGTAATTTCTTCCATAACTATTTCATTATGCTTCTCTAAAAGATAAAATCCACCCCCACTTAACATAACCAAAAACCATTATCACCCATGAAAATTAATGACTCATTAATATCCAGCTAGCGAGTATTCAAGAGTCCCTCATTGTCTCATAAATTCTTTTTACATTCAGTTTTACAGATTAGAAATCAAACAAGATCCATACATAGTATTTAGCTTGTATGTCTCTTAAGTTGCTCTTAATTTATAGGTTCTCTTTCTCCCTTCCTTTGTTTTTGCCTCCAGTAGACCCTAAATAAAATTCTTTTCAAAAGTTTCTTTTGCCATATATTCTATTGACATTTGTGCTGTTTTTACTTCTGTATTCATGTATTCAGGTTTCTCCTTTATACACTTAGAAGTTTTCTTTTTCTATTTTTTTAAGATGGAGTCTTACTGTGTTGCCCAAGCTGGAGTGCAGTGGTCTGATCTTGGCTCACTGCAACCTCTGCCCCCTGGGTTCAAGCAATCCTCCTGCCTCAGCCTCCCAAGTAGCTGGGAGTACAGGCATGCACCACCACGCCTGGCTAATTTTTGTATTTTTAGTAGATGGGAGTTTCGCTATGTTGACCAGGCTGGTCTCGAACTCCTGACCTCAGGTGATCCACCTACCTCAGCCTCCCACAGTGCTGGAATTATAGGCATGAGCCACTGCGCCCAGCTGGTTTTCCATGTTAAAATGTCTCTAGAAGGTAGTCATTTAAAAAAGTTTACAAATACATTTTAGAGAAACTAGCAGTGCTTAAAGAGGAGTCTACGACAAGTATGTGGATTTTCACAACCAGCTTTACTTTATCATGTTTTACCGAAGTTACCTTTGGTGTTTCAGTCATATAGCCTTAGGTATTCTCTATGCTACCTTTATTTTTTAAGGAAATTTATGCCATACAGCTTAAATATAATTCATAATCAGAAACATTTGCTAAGATTGAATATGAGCAGTAAAATTGACCTTCCTCATAAGCAGTATTTTTACATGTGATAGGTGAGCAGAGAGCTAAAAGTAGACTGTTTTTCCCACCAGTTTGTGTATTTGCAACTAGGTAATTTTTAAATCATGATATCAAGTTTAAGGGAAAAGATCTCATATTGCACTGTTTTAAGAGAACATAATGTTCTTCCATCTCAGAAGAGGGAGTAGTTTTTCAGGTAGTCACATTTTATTAAGTACTAAAAATAACATTTTAATGCTAATTAAATTTACTTAAAATTTAAATAAAATTTCATTTTGATGAGTGTTAAAATTGCCATGCTATATCCACACCTCTTTAAAAGGAACCTGACTGCTATTCTGTGCAAAAGGAATTTACATTTTTATTTTTATTTTTATTTTTTGTATTATGGCAATGTTTGGTCTATTTTGGATGCATATAAAGTAAATTTGTTGAAAAAAAGGAGTGTGTGTTAGTTTGCTAGGCTGGTGTAATAAAACACCACAAACTAGGTGGCTTAAACCACAGAAATTTATTGTCTCACAGTTCTGGAGATTAGAAGTCTGAGATCAAGGTGTCATCAGGGTTGATTTCTTCTGAGGGCTCTGGGGAAGAATCTGTTCCATGATCTTTCTGTAGCTTCAGTTGGTTTTCTGGTAATCTTGGACAGTCTTTGGCTTGTAGGAGCATCACCTGATCTCTGCCTTATCTTCGCATGGTGATCTATGTATCTTCTTCCAAATTTCTCTTTTTTATAAGGACACTGGATGAGGGCTCATCTTAATGACCTAATATTAACTAATTGTATCTGCAATGAGCCTGTTTCTGATAAGGTCACATTCTCAGGTACTAGAGGTTGGGACTTCAACATATGAATTTGGAGGCAGGAACACAATTCAACCCATGACAGTGTTTTACTAAATATATAGTGAAATAGATAGTAAAATATAGATCAATAAGTCAGTAAATGTTTGTTTATATTTATTTACAATAAATGCCCTGCCTTCTAGAACTGATTACAGCAATTTAAAATAAAAGCTATATGTACTAATAAAACACTTACATTAAGAAATAAAAACATTTAGAAACCATACCTAGGGAGGAAAAAATAAATCTATTAAATATATAGTCTAATTTAGCTCCCAAAATTGACTTTTAAATTTAGTTATAAAATTCCATAAAGTGAACACAACTCTATCATTTTATCAGAGTAGAAAGATAGTTTTCTGAAATCAAATTTTAACAATATTTTGCCATATTAATCTTTTCTTGGGGGATTGAAAACAAAATCATAGACAATGTCTTTATTAATGGTTTTATCACAGTATAGAGAAATTCTTCACATGAGGCTTTCATACTTCAAAATAAAGTTAAATCATTATTTTCCATGTTACATAGATGTTATGGTTCAAGTGTGTAATTTTCGGTAATCTATACAAGGATAAATCTTAAAATATTAAATCTAAGAGAATTGCATGAATAATATGCCCCTTACCTTGTCCTCATGTATCAGTTTTATTATTCTGCTTTATCATTTATTCACCAATTTTCATTCTGCTTTGAGTTAGATGTCAGATGAGATGGTTAAAGTACTATCTGCACTTAAACTTTCTAATGTATCTATATTTCAGTGGAATAAATAAGGTTCATGATAAAAGTTTAAGACATTTTCTAAAATCTTTTGTAATGATTTGGCAGAGGTTTATAAATTATTGTGCTTTTTCTTGTTGGTAAATAATGTGCTTTGACTTAGTTTCTAATTATATAATTATTCCAAATTATAAGAAAAATTTAAAACCATGCTTTTTCTGTATGTGTGAAGAATGTTTTTGACTGTTACTTTGTAGCACTTCCAACTGATGACAGCTTTAGCATCTAGCCAAATATTAAGAGGTATGGGTTGTGCTTGGGAACACCAGGTATTATAAGCATTAATAATAGTTAATTAATAATGTAATTTATTAATAATTAGTAATAGGAATATTAATGTGGTTTTAATGTGACAAGCATTGTGGCAAATGTTTCACATATATTAACTCAATTATAACAATTATGACACTTTTATAGTATTACTCTATTTAAGTGATAGCTAAATTGAGGCACAAAGAAGTTAAGCAACTTACTGGTCATGGAACTAGTAAATTTGGAGCTGGGATTTGAACCCAGGTACTCTGACTTCAGAAGCTTGTGTTTAAAGACTGAACTGATGATTGCTTTCAGAAAATTTTTATTGACTTCTCTTCAAGTTCACGGATTTCTTTCCTCAGCTGTGTCCAGTCTGTGATAAGCCAATTGGAAGAATTCTTTATTGCTGATAACTTTTTTGTTTCTAGTATTTCCATTTGATTGTTTTTTATATTTCCCACTTCTCTACCAAATTCTCCGTTGGTTCATATTTTTTGTCCACTTTTTCCATAGATCCTTTAGCATATTAATTAGAGTTTATGATAGCTCCAGTATCTGGGTCAATATCTTGGTCTGGTTCTGTTAACTGCTTTCTCCACAGTGACTTCTTTTTTTTTTTTTTTTTTTTGGCTCTTTTTGTGTATTTTGAAATTTTTTATCAAATATTGGACATTATGAGTAAAAAACAGTAGATACTCAGGTAATAGTATTTATGATTGGAAATAGGTATGCCTTGTCTGTCAGACCACTAGTTGGTTGGACTTTGTGCTTTTAGTAGTCTCTGTATGGTGCCTGTGCCACAGAAGCTCTTTTCTTCATGCTCTTACCCCTACCCAAGCTATAGACTGCTGTTGCTTGTTACTCAGTACCCAGTTTATGGTGAAGGCAGAGGGGTATTTGTTAACTTTAACCCAAAGCCTCTGTCTTTGGTAGATTCTGTAAGCCTCAACCTCAGGGGTATGATTTTGTCAACATTTTTACTCCTTCTCCTGTGACAGCCAAACTCTACTGTGTGTATGTGTATGGTCCTGGATGGAGACAACTTTCCTGCTCCATTCTCAGTGGTAGCAGAACGTCTGCTTTGTGTTGGTAGAGGATTTCCTGACCTTCTTTTGGTGGCTTTCTTAGTGGGTGTTTTAGTATGTATAATATTAATCTTTAAATTATCACAAATAATATGTCATTTCATGTATCTGATAAGAACCTTACAATAATACACTTTGATTTTCTTATTCCATTCTGTGTGCTATTATTGTCATACCTTAGGTTGTTGACAGTATTTTTTTTCTCTTTCAATACTTTAAAGATGTTGCTCCATTGCATTCTGGCTTGAATAGTTTCTGAAGAAAAACATGCTATAAATTTTATCTTTATTTTTTTAATTTAATTTTTCTCTTTTTTCCCCTCTGGTTTTCAAAGATTTTTTTATTTCTCTTTGATGTTTAGTGGTTTGTGAAGTGTGCAGGGTTTTTTCCTCGCTTGGGTTCATTAAGCTTCTTGGATCTGTGATTTATTTTCTTTTGTGAATTTCAGAAAACTCTGAAACATTTTCTCTAAATACTTTTCCTATCCCTTTCTTTTTTTCTTTTCGGTTCCTGAGACTCTAAATACATGTATTTTAGTATGTTTGATACTTCCACACAGGTTTGGGATGCTCTGCTTTTTTTGTCTGTTTGTTTCCACTCCCTTTTCTCTTTGTGTTGCACTTTAACTTCTTTTGACCTAACTGATTCTTTCTCTCTCTGTCCAGTCTGCTCAGAAGCCCATGACTGTTATTCCTCCATATTGTAATTTTTAAAAAATTGTCATTTCCATTATATTCTTTTATAGTTTTTATCTTCAGAAATTCTTCATTTGTTAATGAATTTTCTCTGACTTTATACCACATCCTTTGACATATTAATTGTATTTGTTTTAAAGTCCTATCTAATAGTTCCAACATCTGGGCCGTTTCTGGTTCTGTTGACTGTTGTAGCTCTTAACAATGAGTCTCTCTTTTTTTCTTTCTTGATTTTGTCATTGAGTGCTGGACATTCTGTTTAAAAGAATAATAGAGACTGTATATGTCCAGAAATGGGCACACCTGTTTTTCTCTCTGGCCATTAGTATGGGAGTTTTGAAACTATCTGCTTAGTAGTTGAACTGGGGTTGAGCTGGGTTTTGTGTTTTGTTGTTGCTGATTTCAACAAATCACAGCCTTTAAATTTTTCGGTGGTTCCTACTACTTTGTGATTAGTATTGGATTTGGAGTACTGGAGGATTTTTTCAGGGTTCTTGTTCCACTCTCAGCTTTTAGCAAGTTCTACACATATCTCTTTGTGCTCTCACTGGTAGTTTGCTGTTCCTTATACTTTATTCAAGACTTGGTGGGGAGGGTGGGACTAGATTCTCTTGTTGTATCCCTAGTCAGGCAAGCCTGTGCACCTCAGTGTCAGGGTGAGTTTTAATGATCTTGCAGTTCTCCCTCTCTCCCAGCCTGTCCCCACTGTCCTCAGCCTGGTATCAAAAGGGAGGAGCAGGATACTCAACAATAGCAGACCTTTGTTTTGTAAGATCCTGGGTGCAAGTAGGTATCAGCCTCATCCCAGTAGTAGATGGCTTTTTTTTTCCTACCTCTCTTTCAGTGGCAACTGACCTTTGCAAGTGACCAAGGCGTGGTCACATTCCTACCCCTCACCCAGCAGCAGATGGTTTTTGTTTCTACCTCTCTCGCAGCGGCTGGGCTTTTCCTTGTGCAGGAGGTACGAGGGTTTACTTTTTAGATATTTAAAACTTATCCTCAAAGCTATCTATATAGCATATTTAAATTGTTGTTTTAGATGGTTAATTCCTGATGAACAAAGGCTGAATCTTAGACTTTCAGAGAAAGATGCCTACTATTTGGTGTTTATTATAATTTGTCAATGTGTTTGTTCTTTTCCAGCTTAGGCTTGATTTCCGACTCTTTTCACATGTTTTTCGATAGCACTGCCATTTTGGCTGGACTGGCAGCTTCTGTTATTTCAAAATGGAGAGATAATGATGCTTTCTCCTATGGGTAAGACTTTAAGAAAAAAAATCTTTTTATTGAAGTATAAGATATACACAAAAAAACACTAATCTTAAGCTCAGTGAGTTGTTACAAATTGAACACAGGTGTAACTTTTGAATCTTTAAGCCCCCACTCAGGCCTCTTCGAGTTCCTACTTCTCCAAGGGTAACCACTTTCATAACTTCGTGGGTGAGTTTTTGAATAGTATATAATTGGAATCTACAGTAATTTGTTGAGATTGTTACCATATAGAGGAATTTCTCAACTTTTTTTTGAAGAAGAAAGTTTTAGTATATGAAAATAGGATTTTTTTTTTGCTTTTGCTTTTTTCTTTTTGAATGGATACTTTGCTGTTGATTTATTTGAAATCATTTTCTAATATGGTTTTATATTAACCTCTTTAGCTCTGCTTTTATGTAACAGTTCTTATATGCTTGCTGAGTTGGACAATTAATCAAATATTTGTAGAGTATCTGTATGCTGAAGGGACTACACTGGATAATCTTAGAGGCATAATTTGATTTCTGCCACCTCTGATTAGAGGAAGCAGTGGATTTTTCATTATTTGATTACACTGCCTGAGTGTTTCCTTTTTTGAGTTCATAGAATATTTTGCAGTATAGCTATATATATATATATATATATATATAAGCAGAGCTCAGGATGCGTACTCTGCTTCTTTCTCTTCCCCACCCTTTGTCTTTCCTATTCCCTCGCTCTTCTGCTTTCTTACTAATTCTTCCCCTCTGTCCTTTTCCTCCTCTTCTCTTCCTTTCCCCTGTGAGTGCTCTTTTACATTCTCTTCCTTCTTCATCTGTCTGTCATATTTTCTGTCTCTCACTCTTGTTCCCGTCCTCAGCCTCTTACTCTCTCTTATCTTCTCCTGAACTCCCTTTTCCTTCTCTTGCTTTGCTTCTTGTCGCTTGGGCTTGTGCTCATGCTCTTTTTTTCTCTCTCTTCCTTCTTCAGTCCCCCTATACCTTTCCTGTCTTATTCTTTGTTTTTTCCTGGTCTTTTCTCTACCTTTTAACCCTTTATCTGTCAGGCTCAATCTCTCCTCCTCCTCTTCTCTTAACTTCTTTAGCTCTATTTCTTTTTTGTTTCCCTTTCCAAGTCTCTCTTTCCTTCCTTCGCTGATTCTCCTTCCCTGAGCTCTCCCTTTCCTGTGCAGTTTCTCTCACTCTCTTCCCTGTCCTTTTTACAACCATCTTCTTACATGTACTGTCTCTTAGGCCTCTTGTTGTCTTTTACTCTCGGTCCTTCACTGCTCCCTCTTTCTCCCTGGCTTGGCTTCTTTCCTTTAGCAAACACACACTCTTTCTTTCACATGCTCTTGTTCTCTTTAGGTATTTATTGAGGGTCCATATGAGTCAAATACTTTTCTAGTTCTAATGATGTAAAAATGATCTAATGATGTAAAGACATGCCTCCTGCCTTGCCGGAACTTGTCTCTTGGGGAAACAGTTCTGTAAAAATACAATAATAGCTATATATTGTGACAGTTGCCAAAAAGGAGTTGTGAAGTTCTGTGGCAGAACTTGCTGATTTTAGTTATAAGCAAGGGATATGGTTATTTTTGAAATTATAAAAAGTGAGCCAAAAAATACTAATTGTACATTTTATAGTATAGAGCAGTAGATCCTGTATATCCATAAATTCAAACAGCTTGACAGCTCAGATAAGAACACTTTTTATGGCATGATATTGGTGATATGCAAATAATTTAAACAGTAGCTACTAAAAGATTCTTAAGTATGTTTTAGATTATTAAAGAAAGATTATATCCAAAGTTATAATTTTTGTTGGAAAATTAGTAATTTATTTATATTATATATCAGAAATCTAATTAGAATAGCTTATTCAACAATCTTTCTGAATAAACAGTAGCTGACTACTAAAAATTCTCAGTTCTTTAATGCTTAGAGTTTCTATTGTTTCCAATTTAGAATGTATTGTCTCCTGCTCTAAAATGGTTTTTAGGAATAGCTTTGAATACCTTCAGTACCATAGCAGATTTTAATGTTCAGCTTTAGCTAGTTGATGTAAGAGAATAATATTCTTTCCACCTTTAATTTAATCCTCTCCTCTCCTTGTGTGTGTGTGTGTGTGTGTGTGTGTGTGTGTGTGTGTGTATGTGTTTTCTTTTGGGAAAGATTAAAGAATAAAAGCTGGTACAATATTTGACACTATGAATAATAGGTATAGTAATAAGTAGCATCATTTGTAAACTACTGGTGTCAGTGAATCAAAATAACACTGATTAATTCACGTTAAGCATAGGGTTGAATTCTCATAACCTCCCACCCCAATTTAGGATGACTGCAGTAGCTGACTGACTCTGCAATAGAAGAAAGAGTTGGGGCATATGAGAGCAAGCAAGGACTTTTAAGTATTTCTTTATATAAAAGTCATCTTTTGTGTCTTGCCATGCTCTTATTTTTTAAAGAGCAAAGCCAGCATAAAAGTAATATACATCCAGTAGATAGATAGATACATACATACATGCGTATATACGTATGTACCTATACTTAAATCTTTTCTATTTTTCTTCCTGACTTGAGAATCTAAACACTAGCCATATTTAATTAGGCAACAGCACATTCATGAATTACATGTTCTAATTCTAAGACCTACTCAATCTGTTAAGTAAACACAGATATTTGTAAAGGCAAGTATGTTTAGTTTTCATGTGTTTTTGTTTTGTACCCACAACGAAGTTTAACAAATATATCTTAAACTCAAGATAATTAAATCACTAATTAAATCACTCCAATATTTTATCTGAACTTAGGTAGCACACCTACTAAGCTAGGAATTAGAAACAAAAAGATGCCTGAAAAACATTCTTGCCTTTGATCTTGAAATCTGGTAGAACTCAAGCACAAAAGGCTTTTTTCAGTCAAGCATTAGTTATGGGACTACAAGGGTAGATTAAAAGAAAATACTTTTTACTTTTGGGTAGTAACCCTGCTGATTTATTAGATAAATTCCTAAGCGTAGGCTGTAGAATGCTGGCTGCAAATTATTTGAATTTAATGAACTTTTCTCCAGGAAAAAAAAATATGTTTTGACAAGTAATATGTTTTCTGGCATAGAAATACATACTATGTGGGAATGCACTTGACAGGACAAACTCCAACATAACTTGATAGAGTACATTTTCAAGAATTCTCTTTAAAAATATTTTTACAGTAAAAATCGAATTACCTAGAAGTTAACATAGAAACCTAGGAAAAGCACGAGTTTTGATACTCTCATTATATTGTTTAAGGACCAGAGTGGTTAATTGCTGTTAGCACCCTTTGAATGATGTTTGAACATGTAAAAATGCTAAGTTAAAGTTGTTTCTGATGACTTTAACTAAGCCAAATATACCATATAGAAAAATAAAATCTTTCCCCAATGCTTCACACAGGTAGGAAGCAGAAAGCTTCAGAACTCCATGGAACAAAAGACAGGTATTTTAAAAATAGTGTAATTAGAATTATGTGAAGCTAAAATTGATTCTAAAAATAGGTAATTGAAAGTTTATGCCAAATTTATTAATCTTAGAAAAAGTGTTAGAAATATAAATCTCAAGTTGTCTCTGGCGTAAGTCAGAAATAATTTTATTTTCCTTCAGATCGAAGCTCTGCTTTCCAAAGATTTGAAAGCTAAAAGGTACAAAGCAGAAAGCATAAGGAGTTCTTAGAAAAAGAGAAATTATTAAGTTTAAAAAAACCCCTTTTCCAGACCCTTTCTTCTACTTTTTAGCTGTTAATCCTTCTTTCTTTGTCCATTTGTCTGGTTCTGTTTTTCCTTCTCCACTAGCAACTTGAGATTTAAATTTCTGTGAAAGGTCTTTCTAAAACTACTTACTCTAAGAAGGTCTTTTGATTGGCTTGTAAAAATCTGTTTTGTGGCATTCTGCTTTTAAATAATTCATACTAGTTCATTTCCTCATTTCTACTATATGTAAAATAAAATGCACTGTAGTATAAACACTAGGGCTTCTCTGGCCACTTATAACCATATAATATGGTTTGGAATCTCTGAAGGTATGTAATTTTACGATTTAATTTTTAAGAAATAACATAATAATTCAGTTATTTACTTTGTTCCTCTTTAGGTATGTTAGAGCGGAAGTTCTGGCTGGCTTTGTCAATGGCCTATTTTTGATCTTCACTGCTTTTTTTATTTTCTCAGAAGGAGTTGAGGTATAGTAGATAATTATTAAAGTCAGTAAATTACATTTCTGTAATGAAAATGTTTATTAATTAAAGATATATGTAACAGTTTTTTTCAACTATTATTAAATATCGTGGACAATCTTGGATTAGATATGTGTGTACAAGAGGAGCTTAAAAAATAGTTGAAAAATTAAATATATATGAATCTTCTTGGAATTGAAAACAATTAAATGATAGTGCTTTACAAGTTATAGATGAAGTGTTAATACTATGAAATGTAGAGGCACAATCTGGATAGTGAGGTCAATAGGGAAGTATTTCTAAAGAAATTAGAACCAGTGAATCTTTTAACATTTGGCGTATTTTTTAAAAAGGAAGAAAACTTAAAAATTAGTGAACTTAAAATGAAATGCAGTATTTTTTTTTATTTTTTATTTATTTAGTTTTTGAGATGGAGTCTCACTCTGTTGCCCAGGCTGGAGTGCAGTGGCGCGATCTCGGCTCACTGCAACTTGCACCTCCTGGTTTAAGCGATTCTCCTGCCTCAGCCTCCTGAGTAGCTTGGGTTACAGGAGCCCACCACCATGCCCAGCTAATTTTTTTTTTTTTATTTTTAGTAGAGACGGGGTTTCACCATGTTGGTCAGGCTGGTCTTGAATTCCTGACCTCAAGTGATTGGCCTGCCTCAGCCTCCCAAAGTGCTGAGATTACAGGTGTGAGCCATGAAAGGCAGTATTTTAAGATACCACATAAGAACAAGTTTTGGACGAAATATTTATGCTTTTAAATATTTATATTTATTTTAAAATAGTAGTTGTTACTTTTTCTGCAGTATGTGAGCACTGGTTTTATTTCTATGAACTGTTTTGGGAGGTTTTTTTAGTGCTTTTAATTCCAAAAATAACTGAAAGTGTTTAATGTCTTATGATTTTGTTAGTTGATCAATCAGAAATAATATCAATGCTATTTGTTTGTATTATGTGTTTTCTAGAGAGCATTAGCCCCTCCAGATGTCCACCATGAGAGACTGCTACTTGTTTCCATTCTTGGGTTTGTGGTAAACCTAATAGGAATATTTGTTTTCAAACATGGAGGTCATGGACATTCTCATGGCTCTGGTATGATGGTTAGGACACTTTGTTTCTTCATTTACTACTAGGTTTCTGTCATAATTATTTACTTGAGAGAATTAAGTTAAACTATACTGATTTCTGATGTCAACAGACTATGTGAATATCTTCGTGAACTATCCCTTTCACTTCTTTATGCCCCTCCATCTCAGTGCCTTCTCAGAGCTGTGCTTGTTATCATGGATCCCACCAGACCTCAGTAGCTTATCTGTTTAGTGTGATATCATTTATATAAAATAGACAAATATCAGAAAACCACAAAACAAATCTACTTATCAGAAAGTTTTGTGTGGGCTGGGCACAGTGGCTTACACCTATAATCCCAGCACTTTGGGAGGCCAAGGCAGGTGGATCACTTGAATCCAGGAGGTTGAGACCAGCCTGGGCGATATGGCAAAACCCCATCTCTACAAAAAAATACAAAATTAGCCAGGCATGCTGGGTGACAGAGTGAGACTCCATCTCGAAACAGAAATAAAAACAAAACAAAACAAAAAAGCTAGGCATGGTGGTGCGTGCCTGTAGTCTTAGCCACTCAGGAGGTTGAGATGGGAGAGTCGCTTGAGCTCGGGAGGTGGAGGTTGCAGTGAGCCAAGATCATGCCACTGCACTCCAACCTGGGTGACACAGCAAGACTCCGTCTAAAAAAAAAACAAGTATGTGTGTTTATGAAATGTACTATGTAAATATGTCTTGGAGATCCTCACAGTCATGATTTTTTCATGTAGTGCGGTGCTGGATTTAATTTACTGGTATTTAGAATTTTAGTAAAAGTGATATTTTTGACTTGGATAGCATCCACTTTTTTTCTGTCCTTTAGAATAGGTTGTATAAGATGTTTCTCGGTGGTTTAGTCGTTTTTAGGTATGCTGTGGAGAAAGGATTCTGCATTCTTTTGCATTTAGCTTTTTCTACCTGCTTTAATGTAATTTTACTGATTCTGTTACCAAATGCAGCAGCTTTCTTGTGTCTGCCTTAATGTGAGCATTCGCATATGTCTTGTTAATCTTTGTTAGTGTGTGTAATAGTACTTTGAAAAATTTTGGCCATGAATTTTGTCTTTGTTGTTTACTGCCTCATCTCCCGTGCCTAGAATGATTCCTATAATAGAAAATGTTACCAATAAATATTTCTCAAATGAATGAATAACATTATCTGACCTCTTTGGAGATATCTGTATACTTCCAGTCAGTACTTATTTTCATTTCCAGTAAGGTCTATCACTTTCCTCTATGCTTTCATTACCTTCTGGTACTCCATAGCAGAAACTTAGGATTGTTTTAATAAATGTGTAACACTTTTTACAAGTAAATGTTTATTGAATTGATCTGAGTTTAGAGCTGATTCTTTGCGCTAGTGTCAGTATAATTGTAACCATTTATATAATATATTTTTACATACCTTCTGTCCTAACACTTTGTTTTGTAGGCCATGGACACAGTCATTCCCTCTTTAATGGTGCTCTAGATCAGGCACATGGCCATGTCGATCATTGCCATAGCCATGAAGTGAAACATGGTGCTGCACATAGCCATGATCATGCTCATGGACATGGACACTTTCATTCTTGTGGTGAGTACAGCCTAGAGACAAATGGACAGCCTCCAAATAAACAAGAGTTTTGTGGACTACTTTTCCTAGTTGAAATAGTTTATTAAAAAGATACCCAATCAACTTCTTTTCTAATGAATCAGTCTAAATGGTTCCCAGGGCTAGTTTGTTTTTTGTATAGCATGAAATTAACTCAGTATAAGGCAGTGGATGTTCGCTTTTTTCCAGGAGGTATATCATAATAAAATGCCACTTTTTTATGTATTTATTTTTAATTTTTAATTTTTGTGGGTACATAGTAGGTATATATATTTATGGGTTACAGGAGACATTTTGGTACAGGCATGTAATACATAGTAATCACATAAGAGTAAACGGGGTTTCCATTCCCTCAAGCATTTATCCTGTGTTATAAACAATCCAATTATACTCTTAGTTATTTTAAAATGTACAATGAAATTACAAATTGATGATAGTCACTCTGTTGTGCTAGCAAATACTAGGTCTTATTCATTCAACTATTTTTTTGTACTCATTAACCATCCCCCTTTCCCTCCCCCCAAATGCCACTATTTTAAATGAGTACTAGTGAATGAGGAACAATTGCATTTTAGGAAATGAAAATCATAATTTTTTAAGCATCACGAGGCCTTTTGTGCTATATTGGCTTATAAAAATATGGTAGAGGTTTTCAATTTTTCACATTTGTATTATAATTTTTGATGTCTGTCACCTGATGTTTACCTCTATGTTTTTTTTAGAAATCTTTGGATGCTAACTTATATAGCATTGGGTACTAAGTTACGAGGTGTTTATCAACTTAATATTTTATTTTGAATTATATTTTACATGGTTCATAAAGTATAGCTTAATAGAAGCTGCTTGGGTGACACAATTTGATTACTCTCAATAGAGTGTATGCTTAAGTATTATCTTGTATTTGCAACATAGAATCCTGAAGCTTTAGAATTGAAAATATGAAAGGGACCTTGGAGAGTGAGCCTTCTAAGCCCTTCATTTTTCAGTCTTTGAAATTTTTCCATGAGGCAAGAAAATAGCTTGAACCCAGGAGGCGGAGGTTGCAGTTAGCTGAGATCACGCTACTGCACTCCAGCCTGGACAACAGAGCTAGACTCTGTCTAAAAAAAAAAAAATTTCTAACTACTCTATTGAGATATGATTGACATATGAAAAGAGATAAATATTTAATGTATACAACTTGATGAGTTTGAGGTAAGTATGCACCCATGAAACCATCACCATGATTTCTCCAATAAACATATCCATTCCCGCTGAAAGTTTCCTCCTACTCTCAATTCTTTCTTTTCTTTTCTTTTATTCTTTCTTTCCCTCCCTCCCTCCCTCTCTTCCTCCCTTCTTTTCTTTTCTTTTCTTTTCTTCTCTTTCCCTCCCTCCCTCCCTTCTTCCCTTTTCTATTTTCTTTTCTTTTTCTTTCCTTCTCTCTCTTTCTCTTTCTTTCTTTCTTTCTTTCTTTCTTTCTTTCTTTCTTTCTACTTTTGCAGTAAGAGCACTTAACATAAGATCTACACTCTTGGCAGATTTTTAAGTATACAATACAGTATTAGCTATGGGCACCATGCCATACAAATCCCTAGGACCTATTTATTTTGCACAACTGAAACTTTGTACCCTTTGACTATTATTTCCCCTTTTCCAACTTCCTCCAACCACTGGCAACCACTATTCTATTCTCTATTTCTATGAGTTTGACTATTAGATTCCTTATATAAGTGATATAAATGTAGTATTTGTCCTTCTGTGTCTGGCTTATTTCACTTAGCATAATGTCCTTCAGGATCGTTCACATGTCAAAATTAGGATTTCTTTCTTTCTTTAAGGCTGAATGATATTCCATTGTATGTATATACCACATTGCTTTATCCATTCATCTGTTGATGGACATTTAGGTTGCTTCCATGTCTTGGCTATTGTGAATAATGCTGTAGTGAATATGGAAGTGCAGATATCTCTTTGAGCTCTTGATTTCAATTCTCATGGATATATACCCAGTTTGCTGATCATACGGTAGTTCCATTATTGTTTTTTTGAGGACCCTCCATATTGTTTTCCGTAGTGTCTGCACCAGTTTACATTGCCGCCAGTAGTATACAAGGGTTTCCTTTTCTCTACAGCTTTCCCAACACTTACTGTCTTTTGCTTTTTTGGTAATAGACATTCTAACAGGTATGATATGATATCTTATTGTGATTCTGATTTGCATTTCCCTGATGATTAGTGATGTTGAGCATCTTTTAATGTACCTGTTGGCCATTTGTATGTCTTCTTTGGAGAAATGTCTATTTTATTCCTTTGGCCATTTATTACTTTTTTATTTTTTTAATAAATTTTTTTATTTTTAATTTTTGTGGGTACATAGTAGGTGTATGTTCTTATTATTTATTGATTGATTGATTGATTTATTGATTTATTTATTTTTGAGACGGAGTCTCGCTCTGTCACACATGAGGGAGTTCAGTGGTCCGATCTCGGCTAACTGCAACCTCTGCCTCCCGGGTTCAAGTGAATCTCCTGCCTCAGCCTCCCGAGTAGCTGGATTACAGGCGTGTGCCACCACACCCAGCTAACTTTTTATATTTTTAGTAGAGACGCAGTTTCACTGTGTTAGCCAGGATGGTCTCAATCTCCTGACATCGTGATCCACCTGCCTTGGCCTCCCAAAGTGCTGGGATTACAGGTGTGAGCCACTGTGCCCAACCAGTAGGTGTATATTGTTGTGGGGTACATGAGATGTTTTGATACAGGCATGCAGTGTGAAATAATCACGTCATGGAGATGAGGTA
Source organism: Pongo pygmaeus (assembly GCF_028885625.2). NCBI lineage: Eukaryota > Metazoa > Chordata > Mammalia > Primates > Hominidae > Pongo > Pongo pygmaeus. The sequence continues at coordinate 129,068,530 of NC_072373.2, read as the reverse complement.
TCCTTCTCCTCAGGCATTTATCCTTTGTGTTACAAACAATCCAGTTACACTCTTTTAGTTATTTTGAAAGGTACAATTAATATTGACTGTAGTCACCCTGTTGTGCTATCAAATAGTAGATCTTATTCATTCTTTCTTTTTTTTTTTTTGGTACCCATTAACCATCCCCACTCCTTCCGCAGCACCACACTACCCTTCCCAGCCTCTGATAACCATCCTTCTACTCTCTGCTTCCATGAGTTTAATTGTTTTGAATTTTTATACTCCACAAATAAGTGAGAACATGCAATGTTTGTCTTTCTGTAACTCTTTGACCATTTTAAAATCAGGTTATTTATTTACCTTTGCTGTTGGTTGTGAGTTCTGTATATATTTTATCAGATACATAGTTTGCAAATATTTTCTGTCATTCTGTAAGTTGCCTTTTCATTTCGTTATTTGGTTCCTTTGCCTTGCAGAAGCTTTTTAATTTGATGTAATCCTTCTTGTCTATTTTTGCCTGTTGCCTGTGTCAGTCTCTAAAATATGCTGTATTTTTATAACAGTTACACTGGTATGCTTTAAAACCTTGCTTTTCCAACTTTTTTGCTCACATGCATCCCAAAATAATGTTGAAAAACTGCATATCTCTTACACTTTTGGCTATCAGCTGGATTTTTCAGGGTAGCTACTTCTTCATTCCCATACAGCAGTACAATATCTAGATAGGAAATATTATATGGTGTTATGCTTTTATATTTCTTTGTTACATTATTGCAGAACATTGTTATAATGCTCTATCAAAGCTGTGCTGATAAGGGTACCTTGACATTTTTAGTGCTGTGGGCCACGAACAAATGATGATAGCAGGTACATTGTTAGTTGTGATCAGAAAGCTTGTCAGTCTTCCTGATGATCTGTTTAAACAAATATTGCTCATCTTTTGCCTTGTTTTCCTATATTTTCTGTTTTAATGTTAAAGCTGAATGGTAATTTTCAAGATGTTTAGAGAGAAATTATAGCATTTTTTCATCGTAAAAACAAAATGAAAAAAATTATTTTTATCTCTTCTGTATCAAGAGTTTGCCACATTAATCTAGAAGCTGTTGAAAAACTACTGTTTACCATAGTCAAGTTATCTTTCTATCCTGGCTTCATTTCTTGGACCTCATAACTTCAAGCAGTACATTTGGGTTTCTCTGAATTTTCCAATTGTAAGAGTATTAAAAGATATTTTATGAATATTGGAAGATTTTCACAATGTCTTTAATTTCCTGTGCTTTTAATCTTTTTAATACAATAATTTCTGAAATACTCCATACTTTTGATGAATTTTAAAACTACTGCCACTAAATTTACCTCCACTCAATTATTTTATTAAATTTAAAAAATAAATTTATAAGTTTGATATGGCTATATAGCCGTGCATTCTTAATGATGCATTTGAATGAAAAGGACTCTGAATTGTAAAAATTTGAATGAGGAATTGAAAACATGTTTTAAAATAACTTAATTCTCTACAGATGGCCCCTCCTTAAAAGAAACAACAGGACCCAGCAGACAGATTTTACAAGGTATGACAAGCAATTTTTATGTTTCTTAGTTTTTTGAAACTGCTTTTATAGTTTTGAAGTTTTAGTTGTCTGAAGTTTACCTTTAAGAAAAATATAAAACACAGTGTTTGTGTTTAGTGTTAGCCTTTCTAGTGATTATTTTTTATATACTATTAGATATATTAGCAGACATTCTTTTAATTGTCACTTGACTGTTTTCTCTGATTTGATAATAAAAGCAAAATATAGAGCTGGGTGCACTTGGCATGTCCCCACAATCCCAGCTACTCAGGAGAATTGCTTGCTTGCGCCCAAGAGTTTGAGACCACCCTGGGGAACATGTGAGACTCGCATCTCAAAAAGATTCGGAAACTATTCTGCTTAAATATAAGTAATACCCACGCCTGTGACTATAAACATTGTATAGATGCTTCTTGATTTACTGTGGGGTTGTGTCCTAATAAACCTGTGGTAAATTGAAGATACCGTAGGTTGAAAATGCATTTAATACACCTAACCTACCGAACATCATAGTTTTGCCTTGCCTACCTTAAATGTGCTCAGAACACTTGCATTAGCCTACAGTTGGGCAAAATCATCTAACACAAAGCCTATTTTGTAATAAAGTGTTGAATATTTCATGTAATTTATTTAATATAGTCCACTGTAGAGTACAGTATCAGTTGTTTACCCTTGTGATTGCATGGCTGACTGGGAGCTGCCGCCTGCTGTTGCTGCCCAGCATCGTGAGAGATGATCATAGCACATTATTGCCAGCCCAGGAAAAGATCAAAATTCAAAATTTGAAGTATAGTTTCTACTGAATGCATACTGCTTTCACACCATCATGAAGCCAAAGTCATAAGTTGATCATTTTAAGTCGAGGACTGTCTGTAGGAGTATGTTTGCTTTTACAGGATTATTACATAGTTTTTCCGAGAATAATACTTAATATGTTTTTATGTTGTGGGAAAATTTAGAGCTAAAAATTTAATGCAAAGTGAGAACTCCATCATATTTATAGGCCATCAATAGTTAATACCTGTAGGAGCTTACATGTTTAAAATTGTATATTACAAAATTTTACAAGCCAGAGAAAATCAATCCTGTCTATGAATTATAGTAGTTTTTTTTGTTTTGTTTTGTTTTGTTTTTGTGGGTGGGGGGTAGGATATGAATCAATCTCTGGCTCTGAGTTTCCGTTTAGACTTTATTGTCAGGGTTTCCTAATTCCCAGCTATCTACTTGCCTTTATTAACTTTTGACTTCAGTCTGACTTTCTGAATGGCTTCTGATCCAATCTCAACTGCACCTATTTTTCTTCACTATTTCTTTATATAACTCTCGTTTTTTATTTTTTCACTGTGAATATATTCCTTCATACTGAGAAATTTATTTTCAGAAGGCTTAAATGTGTCTTCCAATCACAAGTTTTCCATTTACAAAAGATATGGAATTGTTTTAGAATAACATTTGCTGAAATAACATATAATCATGCATATATGATGCATCTATATCAAGTACTATAAATTAGCCTTGATAATAAGAATTTAATTTTGAAAGTCATCACAAGTTGGAGGAAAGGAAGTTAGATTTGCCTTTCTAATTCTCTTTTATGTAAGTTATTATGAAAATAAGTTTATATTTTCTGAATATTTATCAATTTATGGTGGCTGAAGAGCCCAGTAAATAGCTGAAGAACAGAGATAACTACCTGGCATTAAAAACTTCTTGTAAAATGACCAGGTAGATAGATATTCATACATGAAAAACTTGAATTAATTATGTTTTTCAATTATTTGCTACATCTTAACTCCTGGCTTACTAAGGTTTTGGGGGGTTAGGTTATCAGTATCCTACCACATCTTCTAAGGCTTTTAACTTTGTATAAGTTAAACATCCTAGTTTATGTTTCTTTCTTAGTGATTTTTTTTCTTAAACAGTTTATGTAGTAAGAAGGCTTTAGGTAGTTTTAATGACACTTACTAATAAAACCAGTTTTCAGGTTAGCAAATAAATGGTAGCCAGGGACTTTCCAGTCTAATGAAAATCAAGAACAAATAATTATTTTCTTTTTCCTTTCGTATTTAGAGTTATTTTCATTTTTTATTCTACCAAAACACTGATTAAAGAATATAAAGGCTTAAAAGCATATAGGAGTTTGTAGTTAGGGACCTTCAATCTGCTTTGATGTGGTTTTTTTTTTTTCCAGTTGTAGTTTTAAAAGTTAAAGTGGCCCCAACATTATTAACCTATTTAATTCACTGCTATTTGAAATACGTGATAGGAACCGAATATTTATTCTATAAGTATGTCTGACAAAATTTATTTCTTTTGGAAAAATTTTTAAGAAAGTTGTTCTTAAAGAACTGTTCTTTTTGAAGAACAGTTATAATAATAGAGTTAAACTGTATATAAACAAAAAGTTATATGTAGGTGTGAGGGATGATTTATATTTAATATAATATTTGATATAAATTTCTATCAGTGGCAGATAAAATGAAGTATAATTTCCCAGAACACAAGATTTGATTTGACTCATTAGCAGTCAATTTTTAAGTTATGAGAACATTTCTTGAGTTTCTTTGTATTTCTATACCTAAAAATAATTACAGTTTACCCTTTATTGTGCAGTGAATACTAAAAAAGAAAAATCAAGTATTTCTCAACTAGATACATGCTTTTTATGCATTAACTATTTCTTTTCAAATAGTGCAGATGATGGTATTGAATAATGTTCTATTTTTAGCAAGACATGGTTGAAGTTTAAAAGAATGTTTTGTGATATAGAAATTTTGTATTAAAGATCTAAACGTTGAATAATTTGTCTCAGTTGAGTTTTTTTAGAAAGCATTGTACAAAAATCTTACTTCTTGACGTTTTAAATGGTTTTCTGGGCAACTTTGACTTACTAAATGTTATTATGTCTAAGTTCTTAGAATATCAGTATAACATCAGTATCCTACCAATTTAATATTTAATTATTAAAAGTTCAACATGTATTTTATGTTTATTTAAAAATATTCAAATCAGTGCCTGCTTTCACATCACCTCTGAGTGTAGTATGTAACCAGTTTAGATAGAGCTTTTAGGATAATTAATAAGTGTAACAGGAAAAGTAAAATTATGGTTTATGGGAAATTGTAGTCCCAAATGGTAATAATTGTAATCACCAGCAGAGGGCTCTGTATGTACGTATATCTATGGTTAAAAATGTTTTCTTGACCAGTTCTTTTAGCCTAATGCAGTTTCCGTACTATAACAAATTATTGACTTTTGGACTCCTTTTAGCCAGAGGTGAATGTTCACAAACAATTTTTAAAATCAACTTGCTTCTCTACTTCATTTATATCATTAAGAAAAAGTATAATTTACCAGTCAGATATTTCAACCCCTGTTGATTTGAAACATAAGAAATGATTTTAATTCATAAATGTACTATTACATGGTTACTAAATGGTGAATATACATGCTTACTTATTTTTGAAGTTGATATCTAGTTTTTTATATATAAAATTAAGAGTATAGCTTTAGGATATATTCGTATTTTAAATTAACCAAAAGACTGTTTTGATTTTTATTATGGTTTATTTCTAGGTGTATTTTTACATATCCTAGCAGATACACTTGGAAGTATTGGTGTAATTGCTTCTGCCATCATGATGCAAAATTTTGGTCTGATGATAGCAGATCCTATCTGTTCAATTCTTATAGCCATTCTTATAGTTGTAAGGTAAGTGTTATTGTTACTTTCAAGTATTCAAGTGAGACGAAGAGAGAAATATGTTACTTAAATTATAGATCTAAAATACAAATAATTATGTTGGTTTTCCTTTGCTTGCTTTTTTTTTTTTTTTGAGACAGAGTCTCGCTCTGTCACCCAGGCTGGAGTGCAGTGGCACTGTCTCGGCTCATAGCCATCTCTGCCTCCTGGGTTCAAGCAATTCTCCTGCATCAGCCTCCCAAGTAGCTGGGATTATAGACACCTGCAACCAGCTGTATGTTAGTGCCCAGCTAATTTTTGTATTTTTAGTAGAGATGGGGTTTCACCATGTTGGCCAGGCTGGTCTCAAACTCTTGACCTCAGGTGATCCACCCGCCTCAGCCTCCCAAAGCGCTGGGATTACAGGCATGAGCCACCGCACCTGAGATACTCTTTTCATCTTCATATGTTTTCTGTGTTTGCCATGTATTTCTCACCTAGAGTTTGATGTTTCTTTTTGATATTTGGCAGTTAAACTTTTTGGTCATAATTCAAATCAGTAGTAATTTTCTTGAATCCAACATTACATCTATAGAGTAAAATAATGGAAATATAAAATATATTCACTATAGTTAGTGTATTAATCCTTTGACATCTGCATCTTACATTATTAAATGCAAAAGAATATAAAAGACTCCTCTGCTAGAACCATTTTTATTCATAAAGTCATGTTATCACTGTAGAAGTCTTGTAAAAATGCTACCTGAAATGAATTATGTCTGTCTTCCCATCTGGCTTACAAAATTCTTGAGGAAGCATCTGCCTCCTAGCTCTTTATCTTTCTATTTCCTACTATAGGGACAATGTATATGGAAAGATAAATGTGTGTAGGTGTATAAATTCTCAGTAAATATTTGCTGAATTAGATTGTATAGTTGTTATCTTTTAAGTTTAACTCATCCTGAGATACATTTTATTATTGGTCTAATTTTTATCATAATGATAAGACATTATGTTCCATTTTAAAGTCTTCAGTTATTTAAAAATTTACATATACACTGTATATGTCTTGACTGGACTGTTTTAATTTTTTCATTGTGATTTTACTGTCAGGAAAACTTTTTTGTAATGATAACAAAGATCTGCTAGAGGCCAGACTCAAGATTTTTATAGCTTGTAGTTTATTAGAATAGATTTAATAAAGTATGATGAAATCATAATGTAAGATGAGTCATAAATGGAGATTTTTTTAAAGTTTCTGCCTAAAAAAATAGGATATACATTTTAAACATACAGATTATTTTTTAATTTTTTCAAATTATTTGAACAGGGAAATAACTCTGCTATATAAAAGTCTGTTATAGGCTCAGCACAGTGGCTTACAACTATAATTCCAGCATTTTGGGAGGCTGAGACAGGAGGATTGTTTGAGGCCAGGAGTATAAGACCAGCCTGGGTAACATGGTGAAACCACGTTTCTACAAAAAATTTAAAAATTAGCTGGGCATGGTGGTTGTGTACCTATAGTTGCAGCTACTTGGGATGCTGAGGCAGGAGGATCTCTTGAGCCCAGGAGTTTGAGGCTGCAGATAGCTATGATGGTGCCACTACATTCCAGCCTGGGTGACAGAGTGAGATCCTGTCTCTATATAAAAAGGAAAATAAAAGGATTTCATAAAGTTTGAAATGCCTTTTCTTCTTCTTTGGAAATCTTACTGTACCTTGTTGAAATTTCAGCTTAGATGTCCCATATTCTGTGAAGTCTGACTTTTGGTAATTTATTCACTGTTACAACTATACCTCTTTATTTGTGCTTTTAGTGTTCACTTAACTGCTTCTAATTCTTCTTAGACTAGGATCTTAATATTCACTTTTGTCTCCACTCTTACTATTCTAATTCTGGCTATAATTATGTCTTACCTGGAAAACTGTAACAATCTCCAGGTTGACCTTTCTGTCTCCCTCTAAACACATCACATTGGCTAAAATTATCTTTTGTTAATAAGGATTATATTACATATAAAATTATTTAAATCTTTTAATGACTCTTACCCTTAGGATAGAGTCTGAACTCCTTAACAAGCTTCATGATATATTAACCTTGTTGACCTCTTTGGTCTCTCTCAGTACTTCTCAATTCATACTTTGCTCTTCAGCCACAGTAAGTTAGTTTTAGTTCCCTGAGTATGTTATCAGCTCTCTGGATTCTGGGCTTTGCTCATATTTCCTCTATTCAAAATACTCTTATACTTCATGTCTTTCTTGCCACACCACCAACCCCTTCCCACTAGCATATGTATATGTATCACAATTACTCATCCTTCAGATCAGATTCAGTTTAAATGGCATTTATTTGGGAAGCATTTCCTGATTCTCTACCTCCCAGGCTGGGTTGATTGCACGTATAGCACCTTCTACTGTAGTACCCTTTTCATGGCATTTACTTCCATAGCCTGTTTGTTATTGCCCTCGAGCTCCATTAGGGCAAATTGTTTTTTCATTGTTTTAAAGTCAGCACCTAATTCTCCCTGGCCAAAAAAAAAAAAAAAAAAAAAATTGGTACACTTTGAATTTGAATCAAAATAAATTTGTGGGTTTTTTTTCAATCTCAGAGAATTACTTTAATTCCAAATTGGGAATTCTTACTTAGTTCTGTTCTCATTCATTTATTCCTCTAGTATAAATAAATAAACATACACAGACGCACAAAGAAAACTTGTTTTACTGAATATAACACACGTTAAGAAAACTGCACAAATCATCTTCACCAAATATTTATTAAACAGGCCCTCTCACCTACTTAATCTTAGACAGGATCTTCACTGTCTTGATCCTATAATAGGAGAGTGAGACAACAAACAAATTAATAAATTAGATGGCTCAAATGCCAAATAGTTATTTGTATTGTGTAGATTTAAGATAGGATTATATGATAGTGACTGAGTTGCCACTTTAAATTGAGTAGATCTGGAAGACTTCTGAAGAAGAGGCCTTTAACCTGAGATCTTATTGTTGTAAGAAAATCTTGTCAGAGGAAGAACATTCTAGTCTAGGGATCAGTTGGTAGAAAAGCCTTGTGGTGACAGCAGCTTTGATACTGAAAGGAGGCCAGCATGGCTGAAGCATAGGGAGTAAGAGGAGAGTGGTTAGAGATACAGTTGGAGACATAGGCTGGGGAAGACTACCTAGGGTTAGGAGTTTGGATTTTATTCCAAGTGCAATGGGACACAATAAGGATATTTGTTTTAAAAAATGATTTTGGCTGCTGTGTGGATAATAGATTATAAGGGGGCACAAGTGAAAACAGGCAGACCAGCTAGAAGGCTATTATTTAAAGTGGACCAGGTGAGAGGCCATGGTGGCTTGGTCTTAGGTACTAACCTTAGAAATGGAGAGACACAGAAAAGTTAGAAAATGCTTTGGGGTACAGCTAACAAGATTTGCTTGAGAATATAAATGTTTGGGTCAGCGTTGAGTGAAAGAGGGGAATTAAGGATAGTTTCCAGAGTTTTTAATCTGGGCAACTGAGTGAATGAGGTGTCATTACTAAAAGAGAGGGGACTGGGAGAAAGGTAGTGTTTTTGTTTTTAAAGAGGACTGTAGATCAAAAGTTCTGTTGTGGATGTAAGTTTGAGATCTCTCAGACATTGATATGGAGAGTTCAAATAGACAAAGAGTATACAAATAGGCATTCTTGGGAGCAGCCAACTGAACAGAAAGGGTTGAAAATAGTCCACACCAGGATTTAAAGTCATGGAGTGGTATTCATCTGGCATTGGAATTCATCTAGCATGAATGCCACAATTCCCAACCCTTCTGTTTTCCTGGAAAATATCCCTCAGTATGGTACTCCTGCCTGCTAAAACTGATTTAGCTTCAGGGGCCCTTTCAATATAGTGCTTCAAGCAACCACAACCAGTCAACTACAGTTGGCTTCCAAGGTAAAACTTATTTGTCATCCTTGTCTAGGTCCTACTGACCTACTTACAAACTTCTCTGTAACTTACATAGATACATAGTTTCAGGTCATATGATTGGATTCCTTTTTGTTATTGTTAAGCTTTAATATTTTTATTATTTGCTCTTGTTTTTCTGATAACCAAAGTAATACTTTGCATTGCTATAAAGATATACCTGAGACTGGGTAGTCTATAAAGAAGAGAGGTTTTATTGGTTCACAGTTCCGTAGGCTTTACAGAAAGCATAGTGCTGGCATCTGCTTAGCTCCTGGGGAGGCCTCAGGAAGCTTACAGTCATGGTGGAAGGTGAAGGCAGAGCAGGCATGTAGCATGGTGAAAGAGAGAGAGTGAGAAAAAAATGACTAAATCTCGAAATAACTCACTAACTATTGTGAAGACAGCACCAAGCCATGAGGGATCTGTCCCCATGATCCAAACACCTCCCACCAGGCCCCACCTCCAGCATTGGGGATTACAATTCAGCATGAGTTTTGGGCAGGCACACATATCTAAACTATATTAACATTCTTATTGTTAAAATTTTAAACATTACTGAAATGTATAACTTACCTATTAAAAGGTTCTCATAATCCCACTCTTTGAAGGTAACAGAAAAGTTTCATGTATCTTAAACTTCAACAAATGTTTTAGTACCCACTCTGTGCCAGGCAGTGAACAACATGGGCAAATAGCCTACCCTCATGGAGCTTACATTTTAATAGGGAGACGGTCAGTAAAGCAAATGAACGTGCAAATAGATAATGGACTGTCAGTTGGTGACAAATGCCGTAGAGTAGGCTAAGATGCTATTTTAGAAGGGCTTGGAAAGTCTTCTGCATAGGGTAATATTGGAGCAGAGACTAAATGGTGGAGGAGAGGGACATGGGACTGTTCAGAGGAAGAATATCACTGGTGAGGGAACTTCAAGTATAAACACACTGAGGCAGGAGCATGCCAGATACAAGGATGACAAGAAGGGCAGTGTAACTGGAGCGCAATGAGCAGGGCAGAGAGTGGTAGATACATGTTTATATATCTGCATCTCTAGAGTTCAGGGAGCAGGTTGCGGTGGAAGATAGAAATTTGGGTGTCATCAGATTATATATGTTGTTTAAAGCCGTATTTAATAGACAGTTTGCTCTGAGACCGAATATTGATAAAGGAGGGGAGGCCTGAGAACTGAGCCCTGGGGGTAGTCAGGAGGCAGGTGCAACCAAGAAGAGTAAAGCGGAATGACCAGCGAGGTGGGAAGAAAGATACAACCCTATGTTGTTTTAGAAGCCTTATAAAGAAACCTGTTAAACAGGAAGGACTAATCAACTCTGCTAAATGCTGCTGGGACTAAGAAGAGTGATGAGAATGAAAGCCTGATCAGACAGAATAGCTTCAAGAGAGAATGGGAGGGGAGGAAATGGAGATAGCAACTAAGTCAACTCCTTTTCAAAGCCTTTTGCTGTAAAAGGGAGCAGTGTGATTGCCTGGCAGCACAGAGGGCCCACTTTGAGGTTTGTGGTCATGAATTTAAAGTGCAAACAACCAGAATAGTTGTATGTTTTTCTTCAGTCTTGTTCAGCTACTTGGTAAGAGGTATGGAATAGACAGAGAGTTGGATTTAACAGGTTTGGGGTTTTGTCAGGTGAGTACTGACAGTGAGAAAGGGGCAAGGCAGGGATTAGAATGGTGAGAAATTAAGATATAAAGGTAATTGATGCATGCTTTAAAAAAAAGTGTTAGGTTCAGTGGTCTAATCCACTTAGTGGCCTAAGATAGGGTCAGTCTAATCTACTGACCCTATCTTTCCTGTTTGGGAAGAAGTATTAAGAGTGGAGGTATTAGGGGAATTGATCCAGAAATAGGAAGGATTGTTCAGATTATGAGATGCTTGGAATTGAGATCTTAAGGCTTAAGGTGTGATTGATTATAGGGGCAGAAGATAAGCTTAGCATATAGAGACCCAATGTTGGGTGGATTGCCCACATGGATAATTTATATCAAGAATAATGAAAAGAGTAGAGGTGGAAAGATAATAAGCCCATTACCAAATTTTTCAGTGACTGAAGGGGGACAATCAGGAATTGTAACCCTGGTAATCAAGATGGGTAGAAGGTGGAATGATCTAATGGCACGGGCCTTAAGGAAACTGTGCTGTAGGGAAGAAGTAGTAGGAACTGTGATAAATAGTGGTAGTGACAAGCAAGGACATCTGCCTCACCACAAGCCCCAACAGTACTGGAGTGTAGGAGAGAAAACGGCACTTCTTAATAGTGCTCTAGGGAAGACAGTGCCCTTCATTGGTGGTCAGTTTTCAGGTAGAGCATGAACATGCTATGTGGCTATTTAGAGAAGAGGCTGAGGATTTAATGAAGTTGCATATTTAAAAGTAGTTTTTTTTAATTATGGAAATAATTATGTTGACAAAGAAACTTGGTAAAATATAGAAAAAGATAAGGAAAAATTACCAAAAGAGACCCATGTTAATATTTTTGTGGGTTTTGTTTTGGATTTTTTCTTTTATTCTGAGATTCTTTTATTTTATTTTGTTTTTCATAATATTTTTGTTTGTATTATGCATATGACATATTCTTTGTAAGAAAATTTTTAATAGTTTTCTGATTATAAAATATGATCAGGGTAGAAAATTTTGAAAATACTGGAAAGCATATGAAGTAAAGAAAAACTAGGATCACAACACGCAGAGGTCACATAACCACTGTTAGCAGTATTTCTTTACAATCATTTTTAGGCATATTTTTAAAAAATTATTGAACTTCTACTATATGTAGATTGTTAAGCTTGGTCAGCATCAGAGAGCATTCACAGGTTTCAGATGAAAGGTAATAGTATAGTCATTATTTTAGGTCAATATTAAGTTTTGGATGACTAAGGCTTAGATTCAATAGTAATAAATGACAACAAGATACAGAGCAACACATAAGAAAAATTCTTGTAAAAGGTCTGTGTCTAAACTACGCATTTATCTTTACATGTATGAGGGAGAAACTATATATATAGAGAGAGTGTGTGTGTGTGTGTGTGTGCGTGTGTGCGTGTACACACCAGATCCCAATTAGCATTCATATATATAGAGAATATATTTCCCAGAATGTTAATTGGCTCTCTCTGGGTAGTGTAATTTTAAAATTACATCTCTTGCCTAATTTCTCTATGGTAACATTTTTGACTTAGACCTTAAAAAAGCATAAGTTTTTTAATGGAAGTCAGTTAAAAAGTAGCTCCAAAGTACAAAATAAAGAAATTCTAGTTCAGCCTTTTTTTCATTTAAAAAAGAAAACAAACTGAATTTATTTAAATGTACAGCTGATAATGAACTATTTGCAAGGAGATCACTCTGAGATGTTTTTCAAATTGGTAAAAATTTGCCTGATTTTAGGAAATAGTGAAAACTCTTAAAAAATCAACTGAGTATAAAGAAGTATTTTTCCCTACCATTAATTTTTATATATTCAGTATTTGCAGTTCATCACTAGCAAGAGAAATAGTGGCACTTCTTATAAATTCTCTGGGTCTACTGCTGCTCAGTTGAAAACCTGCCATGGAAATATACGTCTATCCCTTCTAGGTTGCCCAGTGTTCCATTTTCACTTCCACAGTGAAAGTGATTTCTTAGAAAAAGACAGGTTTGTTTTTTTTTTTCAACATTTTCTACACAGACAAAGGGTGATAATAAATTTTGGGGTAAAACTGAGTTGTATTGTGATGAATTTTGTTTTGCAATGAAAAACAGAATGAATATAATGTAAGAGTGTGATTTTTTATTTTCTGAAAATATGGTTCCTATAAGAGCTTTCAGAGTAGTTCTGCTCCTTTTTTCCCTAAGGTGAGTTGGGATAGAAGATGAATTCATAACTTAGAATGCAGAAATCTGAACAATTAGTTGTAGCTTTGAATCTCACTGCAGTTTAGAAATGAGGCAATTTACATACATCTGTAGCTTGATTTTTTTTTTTATTCACTTAAATGAAAGGGTTACCTATGCATGATGGATAATTATAAAACTAAGCAGGATATAGAAATACACTTTGTTACTGGTGTGGTATTTCTGAAGCCTTGCTAGATTTTTTTTAAAAATCAATTTTTTGCCACTCACCAGTTACCATCTTGTGATACTTTGTACTTTTATATATATATATATATACACTATAAACTCATTTGTAAGTACAAAGAAAAGCTTTTTAACCAAAAGAAAGTCTTTTTGTTAGGTCTGAAAGGTTTTAAAATAGCAGCTGAATTTTAGAGGAAACAAATTTTTAAAGGCAAACTGAGGTACAGACTTTAGAAATGATAAATAATGGTCTGTATGAAATAGAATATATATTAATGGAAACAAAATTATAAACTTGAAATTCTAAATTATAAGAGATCATCATTGATCATGAACATAGGATTTAGACCCTGTACTGATTGTGATAAATCTTGTTGATTTCATATTTAAATAGAAAGAGTTGAATAGAATAAATTTGTGGTCTGTATTAAGTAAAAAGTAAGCATTTTTTTTTTTTTAATATGTAGAAAGTTACCATATGACAAATTCTGGAGATTTTACTTTTTTCAGAATTGTTTTTGGGTGTTCCCTAACAATTTCCTTTGTGGTTTGCCTTTCAAGTGGTTATAATTTGTGAACTGTTACTTTTGGGGACTAAGATAAAGGTAAACAGTTTGCCAAGATTTTAACTTGCTGCTCATATATGTGCCCATATTGTAAAATTGAACATATAGGAACATTATTGCATAGTTATTGTATTCTTTAATCATACATAAAACCATAATAGTAAGAACATTTATAAAAACTGATTAGTCTAACAGCCTTTCTCAATTGGGAAAGAACACCCTAATACTATAAAGCCTCAATTTGTATGGAATTTTTAACTTCTTACCTATGTATCTAGATAAGTACAGTTATGTATTATCCTTGGGGGAATCGAGAAATAGTCGCTAAGATCATTTTCTGCGTTCATTGGTTCAGATGAGAAACCCTAGTTAAGAAACGCTGGTAGAGGGTTTTATAATACTAGAAAGAACACAATGAGCATAGTGATGGTAAACAGCATTTTGAACTTAAGAACCTAATTATGTAAGAATATCATTTAGCAAAAATTCAGTAGTTTTTATTGAAACATCTGCTTTGTCCTCAACACTTTCTTAGGATCTGAGCATACAGTATCAGGTATTAATTCAGTACAACTACCAATAAACCACCATTAAGTATATTAAAAAAAATTCCTGACTTAAGCAAAATCTCCACTCATTTCCTCTCTTTGCCATTACATTACTACACACATAAACACACACATGCACAATTCGTAAATATGCCTTAACTATCAATGCCTCCAAAAGGTTGTAACTGCTAGTATTAGAGATAAGGTTATCTCCTGGCCAGTGACGAGGGAGCAGGGTTTTTGGTTACTAGGATTGCATACTGGATTTTATTTTCCATGCTCTTATTTGAAACTCACTGAGTATTTTTTTTTAATTTAAAGTTACCAGAGTTTAGTACAGTGCTCTTACTAAAATATTCACTGTAGAACCTAACTGCTTTTTGCATTGTTTCTTGTGGGAAATTGGTGATTTTTAAACAGCCAACTTAAAAATACCTTAAAATACAACCAATTTGTAAATTAGGAGTCTATTTGTAAACTGGATTTGTAAATTTGGAGTTAAAGTGTTCTAAGATACCATCTTCCAATCAGAGTTATTCAGGAATTCGTTGTTGAAATGTATTTGGTTTCTTTTTAAGCATCAAGCATACTGTATTATTTTTTCCTTTACCCTAAAGCCAAAAACTCCTCAAAATGTCAAATAAGAAGAGCTGTGTACAAACACCAGAGTGTGCTATTTCTGCTTTTAATCTAACCCTACCATTTTTGTTGTTGCTATATTTGAACTGTATAGTTTTTCTAAGAAATGCTGTATGTTTCATCATTGACTTTATTGGAGTATAAAAGCTAAAATGAAGGAAGAAATTTAAAAATCAGAGTGTTATTCCTTTTCCACAAAAGTTTTAGAATGGTTAGTCCCATAAGAAACTGCTTAATGGCCGGGCGCAATTGCTCACGCCTGTAATCCCAGCACTTTGGGAGGCCGAGGCGGGCAGATCACCTGAGGTCAGGAGTTTGAGACTAACCTGGCCAACATGGTGAAACCCCGTCTCTACTAAAAATACAAAAATTAGCCAGGTGTGGTGGCACACATCTGTAATCCCAGCTACTTGGGAGGCTGAGGCAGGAGAATCACTTAAACCCGGGAGGTGGGGGTTGCAGTGAGCCGAGATTGTGCCACTGCACTTCAGCCTGGGCGAGAGAGCAAGACTCTGTCTCAAAAATAAATAAATAAATAATAAATAAATAAATAAGAAACTGCTTAATATGGCCTTTTTGTGGTTTGCAACTGATATTTCTGTTACAAAGCATGAAAAATAGAAATGCCAGTCGTATAACTAGATATATATGTTAGTAGTAATTTAAAATCTAATGATGGTATATATGTGTAGGTCTGTGATTAAAAATCAAGTCAACACTTTTTCCTTTTTATTTATGCCTTATCATTGTTTGATACGGGATTGCTTGGTTTGTGTAGGTTTATTTAAGGAAACTTACTGGGAGTGTGTTAGAGTGTTCTAAAGAAGTGGAATACAAAGATCTCACCAAGTAATATGAGAGAGAGAAACCTATACACAAATAAAAACAATACAGAGCTAGACTATAAAAATGAAGAAGGTACAGCATAGATGGTAATTTAATCAAGGGCCCCCTGTTCTAAAATTGTTGGTGTCTTATCTCTGTTTACAGAATAAATCTTATGGTTAAAGAGCTCTGTTATCTGCCCCAACCTCCCCTTTCAGCCAGTTATTTTCCATAGCAGTTTTTATATATTATACCACTCTTTTTCTTTTCTTTTTTTTTTTTTTTTTTGAGATGGAGTCTTGCTCTGTTGCCAGGCTAGAGTGCTGTGGCGCAATCTTGGCTCACTGCAAGCTCCGCCTCCCTGGTTCAGGGGATTCTTCTGCGTCAGCCTCCCGAGTAGCTGGGATTACAGGCATGCACCACCACACCCAGCTAATTTTTGTAGTTTTAGTAGAGATGGGGTTTCACCATGTTGGCCAGGATGGTCTTGATCTCCTGACCTCGTGATCTGCCTGCCTCGGCCTCCTAAAGTGCTGGAATTACAGGTGTGAGCCACCGCACCTGGCCACCACAATTTTTTTTAGCTTTGTCACTTGTTATTTATAGAGGATACTCTCTATACTTTGCTGCCCCTGTACCTTTGCTCATAGTATTCTTATCTTGAATGCCTTTCTTCCTTATGATTCCCATCATTGTCCTAACAATTCTTTTTTTTTAATATATATTTTTATTATACTTTAAGTTCTAGGGTACATGTGCACAATGTGCAGGTTTGTTACATATGTATACATGTGCCATGTTGGTGTGCTGCACCCATTAACTCGGACCCCTCTGTTTTTTCAAGTGTGGATTTTTGACCTTATTCTAATTTTCATGGTTGTACAAATAAGTACCACTTCATGGAGTGTTTACATGTTTTAGCATGTTAAAAGCCAAGACTAATAATGGAAAGTAAGAATTCTCAGAATATGACCTACTTCAAGGATATAGAGACAGGACGTTATCAGGACCTGAGAACAGAGATTACTAGAAAGTAGAAATTAAATATTGCACACTTAGAGAAGGCAATAAGGGGCCGTTTAGATTATGAACTATAAGAATATAGGACTCTCATCTTTTCTTTGCTCTGTTATCCAGATAAACCGTTTAGATATTTTCATATTATGGTAAAAAGAATAAGGAAGTCACAGGTTACATCTTCTTAAGGTGTGGAGATATAATATTTTCCCAAGAAACTATTTAAGCTATCTCTTTGTGTAAATGGAAGAAGCAGAACACATCTAGTGAGGATACACATAGATTATCTGTATCTATGTCAATATCTATATATATATCAACGTATGTAGGAATGCTTGTGTAGCTCTTCATTTTTGCTTAGCATTTTACATGTTCTTGTAATTTATTTACCTTCTCAATATTGCTGAGAAATAAATCAATGTTAAAAGCAAATAAAAATCTGCTGTTACTACCTACAGACATACTGTGTACCCATGTAAGAAACTGCTCAATTGCAAGTTTGTGTCAATAATTCAGAACATCTGTGGGAGGATCCTTGAGCTTGGGAAGTTGAGGCTGCAGTGAATTGTGATCACGCCACTGCCACTGCACTGCAGCCTGGGTGACAGACCAAGACTCTGTCCCACAAAAAGAAAAAAAAATTCAATGCCATGATTTTCTATTTTTAGCTCATATTTGAAGCTTCAAACTATTTGTGTTTAATATATGCTAATCAAAGCCTTCCCACTACAAATTTAGCTCATTTATTTTTAGAAATACCCTCTATATAACCTAATTGTCAAAACTAGCCTTCATTGTCAACCCAGTCAGTCAAATCATACTTTCAGAGAAAGTTCTTTCTGTCAGAGAAAGTCTTGCTTCATTTTTCAGTTACACAAATGACAACCGTCTTTTGACTGCATCAAAACCTGGGTTCCTCACATAGTACTTTTTATAGGCATGAATTCTAGTATCTTTCTAATAGTTACATCCAGTGCTTTATGCAAGTCAGTTTAAACTTTTCAGAAACCAAAACTAGTTCTTTTTACGATTTTTGCTACAATCTGGTGAAGTGTGTCTTCTGCCATTTTATGCATTTTATGAAGCAGAGTGGTGTTGGAATAGGGAATGGAGCTATAGTGATAGACTTGGTGTCTAACTTATTTTTGGCTATCACCTATACACTGGAATAATCACTATCAGATGTGATTTCTTAACTATCATAGTGAGCAACAATACTTTATATGAGGTTTTTAAAGCCAACTTTGATGATGGCTTGGAATTGTTCAAGCTGTTTTCTGGTTTTTAACCAATTCTCCCAGCTTTCCTCTAAAAAAAATTAATAGCTTTATTTTAGGGTCTGTATATTTTGTAAATAAATGACATTAAAGAGATACAGGTTTTTACTGTTGTTTGACAAAGGTTTCTTGGGACTTCTCTCAGGAGTGATATATTCTTTGTCAGTATCTGGGGGACAATAGAAGAGGGATTATTACTAAACCTATCATTACTTTAGTCATCCTACTTTACAATATGTCTGAACTCAAAATGTTCCTAATATGGGCCAGAATACCTTGTTCCTAATACAACTCTTTGCTCTTAATAGGAATTACATAAAACAGGGAAGCCATAAAACTATACCTCAGGTTTATTAGCAGAGACAAAGGCTTTTATTAAAGGCTTACCAGATACCAATATTTCAAATTGTCTTCTTTTCGTTTTTCTTTTTTTTTTTTTTCTACTCCAGTGATTTTCAAACGCTGGCGCAGTTTACCATAGTAGTATTTTCTATGGGTGAATTACATGCTTTTCTTTTGTCAAGTGGCTGAAGTGGTAATTGTGAAATGGGAGGGGAGCAATAGAGAACTTACTAATTTACTAGACCAATTGTCTCAGTCTGGTGTCTGGTCAGTTTTGGAGTGAGTACCTATGGAAGTGGAGGATCTGATATTTTATTCTCTTATAACTATTCTAAACATCTTTCAGAAAGTATATGGGTATCCCCAAGGGTATTTTTTTGTGATTAGTGTCACCAGAATTGTGAAATGTAGTACACACTCCTATATGTACTCTAATTTGAAGACTCCCGCCCTAAGTATCAGTAGTACCAAATTGTTTGCACTTTTTAGAGCATGTAAAGTTAGTTTATACCACTGTATCTCTGCTCATCAAGTATCTTTTCCTTAGAAAATCTTGCCTACTAATGTCTACCTTTTCAAAATAATTGTGATAAACATAACATAAAATTTACCATCTTAATCACTGTTAAGTATACAGTTCAGTGGCATTAAGTACAGTCACATTGTTGTGCTGCCGCCGTCACTGCCGTCCATCCACAGAACTCTTTTCATGTTGCAGAACTGAAATTCTGTAACCATTAAGCAATAACTCCCAATTCACCCTGCACCTCAGCCCCTAGCAACCACTATTTTTTCTGTCCCTATGAAGTTGTGACACATATAAGTGGTACCTTATAAAAGTAGAGTCATACAATGTTTGGCCTTTTGTGACTAGTTTATTTCACTTACAATAATGTCCTCAAGTTTCATTCATTTTGTAGTATATGTCAGAATACCCTTTCTTTTTAAGACTGAATAATTCCACTTCTGAGTATTTACTTATACACATAGATTTAGTATATTTACTCATACTCATACACATAGATTATCTGTATCTGTATCTGTATCTATGTATGTAGGAATGCCTGTGTAGCTCTTCATTTTTGCTTAGCATTTTACATGTTCTTATTATTTATTTACCTTCTCAGTATTCCTAAGAAATAAATCAATGTTATAAGTAAATAAAAATCTGCTATTACTACCTACAGACATACTATGTACCCATGTAAGAAACTGCTCAATTGCAAATTTGTGTCAATAATTCAAAACATCTGTGGGAGGTTTTGAATTATTTATTTAAACATCTGAGTATGTACTCAGAAGTGGAATTGCTGGATCATATGGTAATTTTGTTTTTAATTTTTTGAGAAACTGCCATGCTCTTTTCCATAGCTGCCACACCATTTTACATTTTCACCTACAATGCAGAAGGGTTGTAATTTTTCTACATGCTTGCCAAAACTTGTTATTTCCTGTTTTGTTTTGTTTTGTTTTTATTTTTGATTTTTGTTTCTGTTTTTATCTACCAGAAAACCCATTAACGTAACACGTGTCAAGTGGTCTTATTGTTTTGATTTGCACTTCCCTAATGATTACTGATGTTGAACATTTTTCCTTGTACTTATTGGCCATTTTGTATATCTTTGTAAAAATGTCTATTCAAGTACTTTGTCCATTTTTAAATTGTTTGTTGTTGTTGAATTGTGGGTGTTCTTTATATATTCTGGGTATTAACTCTTTATCAGATGTATAATATGCAGATATTTTCTCTTTTTCCATGATTTGCCTTAATTTTAATGTTTTTTCTTTTGTTTCCTAAGCTTTTGGTGTCATATCTGAGAAATCAACCAAACCAATGTCATGAAGCTTTCTCCTATGTTTTCTTCTAAGAGTTTTATAGTTTTAGGTCTTACATTTTATTCTGAGTTAATTTTTATATATAGTGTGAGGTAAGGGTCCAGCTTCCTTCTTTTGCATGTGAAAATCCAGTTTTCCCATCACCAGTTATTGAGAAGACTGTCCTTTCCCCATTGAATTGCCTTGGCATCTGTGTTGAAAACTGTTTAACCATGTATGTCAGGGTTTATTTCTGGGCTGTCTATTCTATCCCAGTGGTCTATATGTCTGTTTTTATGTCAGTGCCACACTGTTTTTGTTACTATTGCTTTGTAGTAACTTGAAATTAGGAAGTGTGAGACCTGCAACCTTGTTCTTTTTCAAGATTGTTTTGACTATTTTGGGTTTCTTGAGATCCCACAGGAATTTTAAGATAGATTTTTCTATTTCTAGAAAAAAATGTCACTGGGATTTTGATAGGTAGCTAATGTCTACCTTTTGAATACCTCTTATAAAATTCAGCTCAAGGGACATCTCCTTTATGAAGCCTGTTTTAAACTACTATATAGAATTAATTGTTTTTTTATTTTGTGCCCTAAGCATTTCTAACACCTATCACACTTCGTTAAACTTACTTAAGTGTTTCTTTTTACTAGACTGAAGAATTGCCATATGTATTAGTTTTCTGTTGCTGCATAACACATTGCCACAATTTTTCCAGCTTAAAACAATGCTCATTTATTATCTCACAGTTTCTGTGATCAAGACTGTAGGCACAGCTTAGTTGGCTCCTCTGTTCAGGGTCTTACAAGACTGCAACTAAGGTGTTGGTTGGGGCCATAGTTTCATCTGAGGCTCAGGGTCATCTTGCAAGCTTATATGGCTGTTGGCAGAATTTGTTTCATTACAGCTGTGTAACACACAGCAGCTTACCTTTCCAAGGTCAGCAAGAGAGCATCTGATCTCAGGGAGAGCTCCAGTCCATCTGTTAAGGGCTTTGCATCTGATTAAATCAGGCTTACCTGGAATAATGTCTCTCAATTTCAGCTTTTATTTTAGATAGAAGGGGTACATGTTCAGGATTGTTACATGGGTATATTGCACCCAGGTAGAGAGTATAGTACCCAATAGGTAGTTTTTTAACCCATCCCCCACTCCCTCCTCTCTCTAGTAGTCTGCAGAGTCTATCGTTCCCATGTTTATGGCCATGTGTAAATCAATAGATAATTCCTTAACATGATAAATTATATGCATCACAGCCCTAAAGCCTAAATCCCTTTCTTAAGGTGTAACACTAGAGGCATTACTACCAAAATAGGGAACTAGACAAGGATTCTCTCTGTTGCCTCTGCTATTTAACATAGTATTAGTGACCATTAGCCAGTAACATTAGACAACAGAAAGTATTTGAGACTTAGAAATTGGAGCAATGGTTTTTTTAATGCCAAGTATATAATTATATGTCTGTAAAGCCTGTGAAAACTATGACAGACAATTTAGCAAAGTTACAGATATAAGATTGATATACAAAAATCAATGTTCTTTATATATATAAACAAATTCCAATTGAATGATGTAATTAAAGAGAAGACACCTCTTCAGTAGCAACAACAAAGATAATGTAGAGGTTAAATGAGTAAAATTTACACAAGGAATTTAAATCCTTCAAAAAACACAGAAGTAGACTTGAACAGAGCCTTTTTTGTCAACTATGACATTTTTAAGGAATCAGCTGGCCGGGCGCAGTGGCTCTCGCCTGTGATCCCAGCACTTTGGGAGGCCAGGGTGGGTGGATCACGAGGTCAGGAGATCGAGACCAACCTGGCTAACACAGTGAAACCCTGTCTCTACTAAAAAAAAAAAAAAAAAAAATACAAAAAATTAGCTGGGCGTGGTGGTGGGTGCCTATAGTCCCAGCTACTTGAGAGTCTGAGGCAGGAGAATAGCATGAACCCAGGAGGCGGAGCTTGCAGTGAGCTGAGATCGTGCCACTGCACTCCAGCCTGGGCAACAGAGCAAGACTCCATCTAAAAAAAAAAAAAAAAAAACAAACCAGCAACATGTCAATGCTTTTTATGTTTATTTATAAAAATTTTAAAATATTCTAGTAAAAATACCAGTAGATCCTTTTATTCTGAGGAGGAAATAGTAAAAATTGATTTTAAAGTTTATAAGGAAAAAACAAACAGGAGGAATAGCCAAGTAAATCCTGGAAAAGAAGATGTAAAATATAAAGCCTTTATTAATGAAAATAGTGAGATACCTGAAATAGCAAGAAGACTAATGGAGCAGATAAGGAGGTCCAGAGATGGGTTTATGTATATATAGTGGCTTACTAATGATGAAGACAGCACCTCAAATCAGTGGAAAAAAGATGGCTTCCCTAAATACTGGATAGCCATTTGGAAAAAGATAAATTTAGAGCTCTATCTTATACTATAGACCTGGAAACATTTCAAATGGGTTAGTGTTTTAAAAGTAAAACATGAAACCATGCTAGTATTAAAAGAAGGCATGGCTGAATTATTTACGGTAGCATGAGAATATTAAGGGGTAGCTGTGGCTCAAAACTAGAAGATCAGTAAAAGAAAAGATTAACGAATTAAGCTACATTTTTAAAAAGAAGAATTTTGGCATAAGAAAAAAGCATCATAAGGAAAGTCACAAGACACAATAAACTAGAGTAAGTATTGGCCACTTAGATCATGAAGGGCTAACATTTCTAATATAAAGAGAGCTTCTAAAAATAAAAATGTAATTTAATTAAGAGACCAACTTCCTGATAGAAAACTGGGCAAAAGTATAAGTTCATTTAAGTTACAGGAAAAGAAATACAAATTTAATGTAATTAATTAATTTATTTTTAAAGACACATTCAGTGTCATGATCGGACTATAACATTTAGCAATCAACAGCATGGATGCAAAAAAAAAATCTTACATTAAAACCCTTCGGTAGACTGCTTTACACTTTCCACAGAACATAAACTAAGATAACCTGTTATTAATTGTTATATAATTAATCACAAATATAATCTTCATGTTTTTTGCCCATATACACAAATACTGTGTAAAACATGTCTTCTTTGTAGCAGCTAGGCCCTGCCACCACTGTGCTTGGCTGAATTCACAAATCCGTTGTAACCTGTAGCTTCCCTGTCACTTCTCTGGCTCTTCTCTCCTGCTAAGCTTTCTTTCCTAGCAGTAATTAAAATCTTCTGCTACTGCCATAGCTTCTGCAGCTATTGGAACTGCCACAGCCACCTTGGTTTCATAGTTTAGCAAAGAATTTGCCTCCACCACCTTAGGGGCCAGATCTTCCGCCACCAAAGTTTCCTTCCTTCATGGGTCCAGAATTGAAGACTGTTGTAATTGCCAAGATCATTGTAGCTTTCAGCACCTCCAAATTTGCTTCCATTATTACAAAATCCATTTTAACCATCCCACTGCCACCATATCCACCACCACCAGGGCTACCACCAAAGCCACCATGACCACTAAAGTTTCCACCACAACCAAAATTGCCATTCCCACCAAAACCACCTCCACAACCACCACCAAAGTTTCCAGAAGCACTTCACCCTTTTTGGCTAGCTGAAGCACTAGCCATCTCTTGATTTGACAGAGCTTTCCTAATTTCACAATTGTGGCCATTCACAGTATGGTATTTCAGAATGACAATCTTATCCACAGTCATGCTTACAAAGGCAAAGCCTTTTTTCTTGCCATTGCCTTGGTCAGTCATGATTTCAATCACTTCAGTTTTTCCATACTGTTCAAAATAATCTCTTAGGTGATGTTCTTCAGTATACTCTTTAATGCCAGCAACAAATATCTTTTTCACAGTTAAGTGGGCACTGGTCTTTGAGAGTCTTCTCTTGAGACAGCTCTCTTTGGTTCCACAACTCTTCCATCCACCTTATGTAGCTTTGCATTCATGACTGCATCTGCCTCCTCCACAGTGGCATACGTGACAAACCCAAAGTCCCTGGAGTGGCATACGTGACAAACCCAAGGCCCCTGGAGTGCTTGGTGTTTGGATCTCCCATTACCACACACTCTGTGAGTGTTCCCCATTGCTCGGAATGGCTCCTCAGATCTTCCTCAGCTTTGTTTCAAAGCTCAACCCTCCAATGACAATGAAGAGCTTCCACAGCTGTTCGGGCTCTTTAGAAAACTGACTGTGACATGACGGCAGTGGGAAGAGAGATTTTATTTTATTTATTTATTTATTTTTATTATTATTATACTTTAAGTTTTAGGGTACATGTGCACAATGTGCCGGTTAGTTACATATGTATACATGTGCCATGCTGGTGTGCTGCACCCATTAACTCGTCATTTAGCATTAGGTATATGTCCTAATGCTATCCCTCCCCCCTCCCCCCACCCCACAACAGGCCCCAGAGTGTGATGTTCCCCTTCCTGTGTCCATGTGTTCTCATTGTTCAATTCCCATCTATGAGTGAGAACATGCGGTGTTTGGTTTTAACAATGCCTCCTTGATGGCATCCTCTGGCAGGAAGCACAGACAACTTTTAGAAGAGTAGTTCAGCTCAACGTATAAGGAAGAAATAGAAATTAAAACTGCATTGAGACACCACTTCTTACCCATCAGTAGATAAATGTCCAAAGGTTTGCAGAATCTTTTGGCAATGCTATGGGTAAAATAGGTACTCTCATACTTTGCTGATAGGAATGAGAATAGTATTAACTCAGAGAAATTTGGCAATGTCTAGCAAAATTAAATATGCATATACCTTTAATTAAGCAATGACACTTTTGGGAATATATCCCAAAGGCAAATTTGCAAAAAATATAAAAGAACATATCTGTAAAGTCATTCTTTGTGCCTTTATTTGTAATAGCAAAAGATTGGAAAGAACACAAATGGCCATCTCTGTGGAAAAAACACACTCAAAGTACTTTTTCTGTTCTCTCACCCAGCAACAATCAACATGGTAGACTTCTGTGAAATGTGTGGGGTTTTTTCCCCAGACACCAAGCAAGTGTTAACCTGAAATAATCGAAAGAATCAGAGTCTAGCTTTATTCAAGTGAAAAGCTGAGAATGGCCATCTGGGAAACACAAACTCCAGAGAAATGGAGTCTGTGCTCCCAAAGTAAAAGTTAAGTTCTTGCTTATGTAGGCAGAAAACAAATGTATTAGGATTATAGCATTTTCTATGCAAGGCTGGTTTATGAGTTATAACAATCTAATGAGTTACAGCTTGCTTTCATTTCCTTTTCAATTTAAAAGAGTGTTTTTAACATTTCATCTTAGATATGATAGTCTGTGTATGAAAAAAGTAAAAGGGCAGTTAATCTACAGTGAAGATAGAATGGGGCTGCCTAGGTGCCCTTTAACCATATGCAACATTTTATAAAACTATGTGGGTAAGAGAGAAGGCAAATCTAATCAGAGAAACAATGGTTACAGTGCCCTGTTATGTGACTGAGGTCCTATAATCACATTCCTTTAAGGCTCAAAATATTTTGAAGTTCCAACAGCTTAGCTTTTGAATTACTTATTTTCACACAATCAATTCTCCAGCAGACAGTAGCTGAGTATCCTCTAATTCAGTTCAATTCTGATACTACCTGGAGACAGTGTGAGATCTCACAGGTTGAGGGATCCCACTTCTGATGCCATTTGCAAGCCCCAGGTTAGTTTGCCTGTGCTTCTGACTGACCGTCTATAAACTGGGGATCCCACAATCCCCTCCTTGGATTCGATTAATTTGCTAAACAGCTCACAGAACTCAGGGAAGCATGTTTACTAGCTTATTATAAAGGATATAACAAAGGATACAGATGAAGAGATGCATGGGGTGAGGTATGGGGGAAGGACAGAGCTTCCATGTCGTTTCTAGGTGAGCCACACTCCAGGAAACTTCATGTCTTCAGCTATCTGGAAGCTTCCCAAACCCTGTCCTTTTGGATTTTTATGGAGGCTTCATTACACAGGCATGATTGATTAATTGGCCATTGGTGATCAACTTAACCTTCAGCCGCTCTCCCTATCTGGATCTTTCTAATCATGCCTTGATCTTTCTGCATGACCAGCCCACATCCTGAAGCTACCTGCAGGCTGCCAGCCATCAGTCAACTCATTAGAAAGACATCACTTTAAAGATTCCAAGGATTTTAAGAGCTGTATGTCAGGAAATGGGGTCAAAGACCAAATATATATTTTCTAATATTACATCATCAGTAAAGCAGTTCTGTGCAACCTTAAAAAGGAGAATAAAGATGATCTTTATGTGGTCATGTGGTATGATTTTCAAGAATGTTATTAAGAAAACAAGATAGCACTTAATATGTAGCACATGATATATAGGTTTATAGCATAAGCTATGTAAAAGCACTGCTACCTTTTATATAAGAAGAAGAGACATGCATATAATCTATATGTTTTCATATAATTTTGAAAAGAAACACTGGAAGAATAAACCAAAAGCAAATATAGTTACCTTTTAGGCAGAGGAAAGGGATTAGAAGTGAGACTTTGAATTTTCATTTTATTTTATTTATATATTTTTTTGAGACATGGTCTGGCTCTGTCGCCCAGGCTAGAGTGAGGGCAGTGGCACAGTCTCTGCAGCCTCTGCCTCCTGGCCTCAAGCCATCCTCCTGCTTCAGCCTCCCAAGTAGCTAGGACTACAGGTGCACACCACCACACCTGGCTAATTTTTGTAGAGATGGGGTTTTGCCATGTTGTCCAGGCTGGTCTCAAACTCCTGGACTCAAGCGATCCACCCTCCTCAGCCTCCCAAAGTGCTGGGATTATAGGTGTGAGACACCGTACCCAGACAGAATATGTTTTTAAAATATTTTTGACTTTGGAATCATCCACATATTTAGCCCTTCAAAGAAAAGTAAGTCAAAAAAGTGAAAAGCATATTAAGATTTTTTAACGTAACTTACTAGCTGCAAAAAGAAAAAAAATTGGCTCCTTTTGGTTCTTTAGTTTATTTATTTATTTATTTATTTATTTATTTATTTTGTTATACTTTAAGTTCTAGGGTACATGTGCACAATGTGCAGGTTTGTTAAATAGGTATGCATGTGCCATGTTGGTTTGCTGCACCCATCAACTCCTCATTTACATTAGGTATTTCTCCTAATGCTATCCCTCCCCCCGCCCCCTACTCCCCAGTGTATATGTGCCACATTTTGTTAATACAGTCTATCATTGATGGACATTTGGGTTGGTTCCAAGTCTGCTATTGTGAATAGTGCTGCAATAAACATACGTGTGCATGTGTCTTTATAGTAGCATGATTTATAATCCTTTGTGGGATCACTGGGTCAAATGGTATTTCTAGTTCTAGATCCTTGAGGAATCGCCACACTGTCTTCCACAATGGTTGAACTAATTTACAGTCCCACCAACAGTGTAAAAGCGTTCATATTTCTCCACAACCTCTCCAACATCTGTTGTTTCCTGACTTTTTAATGATTGCCATTCTAACTGGCATGAATTGGTATCTCATTGTGGTTGTGATTTGCATTTCTCTGATGGCCAGTGATGATGAGCATTTTTTCATGTGTCCATTGGCTGCATAAATGTCTTCTTTTGAGAAATGTCTGTTCATGTCCTCCCACTTTTTGATGGGGTTGTTTTTTTCTTGTACATTTGTTTTAAGTTCTTTGTAGATTCTGGATATTAGCCCTTTGTCAGATGGGTAGATTGCAAAAATTTTCTCCCATTCTGTAGGTTGCCTGTTCACTCTGATGGTAGTTTCTTTTGCTGTGCAGAAGCTCTTTAGTTTAATTAGATCTCATTTGTCTGTTTTGGCTTTTGTTGCCATTGCTTTTGGTGTTTTAGTCATGAAGTCCTTGCCCATGCTTATGTCCTGAATGGTATTGCCTAGGTTTTCTTCTAGGGGTTTTATGGTTTTAGGTCTAACATTTAAGTCTTTAATCCATCGTGAATTAATTTTTGTATAAGGTGTAAGGAAAGGATCCAGTTTCAGCTTTCTCCATATGGCTAGCCAGTTTTCCCAGCACCATTTATTAAATAGGGAATCCTGTCCCCATTTCTTGTTTTTGTCAGTTTGTCAAAGATCAGATGGTTGTAGATGTGTGGTGTTATTTCTGAGGGCTCTGTTCTGTTCCGTTAGTCTATATCTCTGTTTTGGTACCAGTACCATGCTGTTTTGGTTGCTGTAGCCTCGTAGTATAGTTTGAAGTCAGGTAGCGTGATGCCTCCAGCTTTGTTCTTTTTGCTTATGATTGTCTTCACAATGTGGGCTCTTTTTTGGTTCCATATGGACTTTCAAGTAGTTTTTTCCAATTCTGTGAAGAAAGTCATTGGTAGCTTGATGGGAATGGTGTTGAACCTATAAATTACCTTGGGCAGTATGGCCATTTTCATGATGTTGATTCTTCCTATCCACAAGCATGAAATGTTCTTCTATTTGTTTGTGTCCTCTTTTATTTCATTGAGCAGTGGTTTGTAGTTCTCCTTGAAGAGGTCCTTCACATCCCTTGTAAGTTGGATTCCTAGGTATTTTATTCTCTTTGAAGCAATTGTGAATGGGAGTTCACTCATGATTTGGCTCTCTGTTTGTCTGTTATTGGTATATAGGAATGCTTATGATTTTTGCACATTGACTTTGTATCCTGAGACTTTGCTGAAGTTGCTTATCAGCTTAAGGAGATTTTGGGCTGAGATGATGGAGTTTTCTAAATATACAATCATGTCATCTGCAAACAGGGACAATTTGACTTCCTCTTTTCCTAATTGAATACCATTTCTTTCTTTCTCTTGCCTGATTGCCCTGGCCAGAACTTCCAACACTATGTTGAATAGGAGTGGTGAGAGGGGGTATCCTTGTCTTGTGCCAGTTTTCAAAGGAAATGCTTCCAGTTTTTGCCCATTTAGTATGATATTGGCTGTGGGTTTGTGATAAATAGCTTTTATTATTTTGAAATAGAGTCCATCAATCCCTAGTTTATTGAGAGTTTTTAGCATGAAGGCCTGTTGAATTTTGTCAAAGGCCTTTTCTGCATCTTTTGAGATAATCATGTGGTTTTTGTTGTTGGTTCTGTTTATGTGATGGATTACATTTATTGATTTGCATATGTTGAACCAGCCTTGCATCCCAGGGATGAAGCCCACTTGATCATGGTGGATAAGCTTTTTGATGTGCTGCTGGATTCCATTTGCCAGTATTTTATTGAGGATTTTTGCATCGATGTTCATTAAGGATATTGTTCTAAAATTTTCTTTTTTTGTTGTGTCTCTGCCTGGCTTTGGTATCAGGATGATGCTGGCCTCATAAAATGAATTAGGGAGGATTCCCTCTTTTTCTATTGATTGGAATAGTTTCAGAAGGAATGGTACCAGCTCTTCTTTGTACCTCTGGTAGAATTCAGCTGTGAATCTGTCTGGTGCTGGACTTTTTTTGGTTGGTAGGCTATTAATTATTGCCTCAATTTCAGAGCTTGTTACTGGTCTGTTCAGAGATTCAACTTCTTCCTGGTTTAGTCTTGGGAGGGTGTATGTGTCAAGGAATGTATCCATTTCTTCTAGATTTTCTAGTTTATTTGCTTAGAGGAATTTCTTGCCTTCTGCTAGCTTTTGAATTTGTTTGCTCTTGGTTCTCTAGTTATTTTAATTGTGATATTAGGGTATCGATTTTAGATCTTTCCAGATTTCTCTTGTGGGCATTTAGTGCTATAAATTTCCCACTACACACTGCTTTAAATGTGTCCCAGAGATTGTGGTACATTGTGTCTTTGTTTTCATTGGTTTCTAAGAACATCTTTATTTCTGCCTTCATTTCATTATTTACCCAGTAGTCATTCAGGAGCAGGTTGTTCAGTTTCCATGTACTTGTGCGGTTTTGAGTGAGTTTCTTAATCCTGAGTTCTAATTTGATTGCACTGTTGTCTGAGAGACAGTTTGTTGTGATTTCCGTTCCTTTACATTTGCTGAGGAGTGCTTTACTTCCAATTATGTGGTCAATTTTAGAATAAGTGTGATGTGGTGCTGAGAAGAATGTATATTCTGTTGATTTGGGGTGGAGAGTTCTGTAGATGTCTGTTAATTTCGCCTGGTGCAGAGTTGAGTTCAAGTCCTGGACATCCTTGTTAACCCTCTGTCTCGTTCTGATATTGACAGTGGGGTGTTAATGTCTCCCATTATTATTGTGTGGGAGTCTAAGTCTCTTTGTAGGTCTCTAAGGACTTGCTTTATGAATCTGGGTGCTCCTGTGTTGGGTCCATATATATTTAGGATAGTTAGCTCTTCTTGTTGAATTGATCCCTTTACCATTATGTAATGGCCTTCTTTTGTCTCTTTTGATCTTTGTTGTTTTAAAGTCTGTTTTATCAGAGACTAGGATTGCAACCCCTGCTTTTTTTTTGCTTTCCATTTGCTTGGTAGATCTTCCTCTGTCCCTTTATTTTGAGCCGATATGTGTCTCTACATGTGAGATGGGTCTCCTGAATACAGCACACTGATGGGTCTTGACTCTTTATCCAGTTTGCCAGTCTGTGTCTTTTAATTGGGGCATTTAACCCATTTACATTTAAGGTTAATATTGTTATGTGTGAATTCGATCCTGTTATTATGATGTTAGCTGGTTATTTTGCCCATTAATTGATGCAGTTTCTTCATAGCATCGATGGTCTTTACAATTTGGCATGTTTTTGCAGTGGCTGTTGCTGGTTGTTCCTTTCCATGTTTAGTGTTTCCTTCAGGAACTCTTGTAAGGCAGGCCTAGTGGTGACAGAATCTCTCAGCATTTGCTTGTCTGTAAAGGATTTTATTTCTCCTTCGGTTATGAAGCTTAGTTTGGCTGGATATGAAATTCTGGGTTGAAAATTCTTTTCTTTAAGAAATTTAAATATTGGCCCCCACTCTCTTCTGGCTTTTAGGGTTTCTCCAGAGAGATCCACTGTTGTCTGATGGGCTTCCCTTTGTGGGTAACCCGACCTTTCTCTCTGGCTGCCCTTAACATTTTTTTCCTGCATTTCAACCTTGGTGAATCTGACAATTGTGTGTCTTGGGGTTGGTCTTGTCAAGGAGTATCTTTGTGGTGTTCTTTGTATTTCCTGAATTTGAATGTTGGCCTGCCTTGCTGGGTTGGGGAGGTTCTCCTGGATAATATCCTGAAGAGTGTTTTCCAACTTTGTTCCATTCTCCCTGTCACTTTCAGGTATACTAGTCAAACGTAGATTTAGTCTTTTCACATAGTACTGTATTTCTTGGAGGCTTTGTTACTTTTTACTCTTTTTTCTCTAAACTTGTCTTCTTGCTTTATTTCATTAATTTGATCTTCAATCACTGATACCCTTTCTTCCTCTTGATCAAATTGGCTATTGAAGCTTGTACATGCGTCATGAAGTTCTCATGCCATGGTTTTCAGCTCCCTTAGGTCATTTAAGGTCTTCTCTACACTGTTTAGTCATTCATCTAACCTTTTTTCAAGGTTTTTAGCTTCCTTGTGATGGGTTAGAACATGCTCCTTTAGCTCGGAGAAGTTTGTTATTACTGATCTTCTGAAGCCTACTTCTATCAACTCGTCTAAGTCCAGCTTTGTTCTGTTGCTGGTGAGGAGCTGTGATCCTTTGGAGGAGAAGAGGCGCTCTGGTTTTTAGAATTTTCAGCTTTTCTGCTCTGGTTTCTCCCCATTTTTGTGGTTTTATCTACCTTTGATCTATGATGTTAGTGACCTACCGATGGAGTTTTGGTGTAGATGTCCTTTTTGTTGAGGTTAATGCTATTCCTTTCTGTTTGTTAGCTTTCCTTCTAACAGTCAGGCCCCTCAGCTTCAGGTCTGTTGGAGTTTGCTGTAGGTCCACTCCAGACCCTGTTTGTCTGGGTATCACCAGCGGAGGCTGCAGAACAGCAAATATTGCTACCTGATCCTTCCTCTGGAAGCTTCATCCCAGAGGGGCACCCGCCTGTATGAGGTGTCTGTCAGCCCCTACTGGGAGGTGTCTTCCAGTTAGGCTTCATGGGGGTCAGGGACCCACTTGAGGAGGCAGTCTGTCCGTTCTCAGAGCTCAAACACCATGCTTGGAGAACCACTGCTCTCTTCAGAGCTATCGGACAGGGACGTTTAAGTCTGCAGAAGTTTCTGCTGCCTTTTGTTCAGCTATGCCTTGCCCACAGAGGTGGAGTCTATAGAGACAGTAGGCCTTATTGAGCTGCGGTGGGCCCCTCCCAGTTCGAGCTTCCTGGCTGCTTTGTTTACCTACTGAAGCCTCAGCAATGCAGATGCCCCTCCCCCAGTCAGGCTGCAGCCTTGCAGGTGGATCTCAGACTGCTGCGCTAGCAGTGAGCAAGGCTCTGTGGGTATGGTACCCACTGAGCCAGGCATGGGAGAGAATCTTCTGGTCTGCCGGTTGCTAAGACTGTGGGAAAAGTGCAGTATGTAGGTGGGAGTGTCCCCTTTTCACAGGTACAGTCTGTCACGACTTCCCTTGGCTAGGAAAGGGAAATCCCACGACCCTTTGCACTTCCTGGGTGAGGTGATGCCCCACCCTGCTTCGGCTTGCCCTCTGTGGGGTGCACCCACTGTCCAGCCAGGCCCTGTGAGATGAACCAGGTACTTCAGTTGGAAATGCAGAAATCACCCATCTTCTGCGTCGATCACGCTGGGAGCCGCAGCGGTTCTTTAGTTTTAATGGTCACTCTTAATCTGTGTGTAATTTCAAACTCTCCACCACTAGGTATAGCCTGCCCTTAAATTAATCTGTTGTTTTGCTTAATTAATCCTTTGGAAACATGAATTCCAGTCATACCTCAGCAACTAAATATTTTAATATAGTTAGCATCCAATGTAAGTAGCAATTAACTTACTTTGAGATATTCAATAAAAAATATATTCTCACAGTGATATTTAAAATTTTGTATTTTAGGTAATCAGTTAAATAAGAGTTCTTTTTCTTTGTTTTTATTTCACAATTTAGGTTTACTTAAACATGTAACTTTGGAAGTCAGCATGGAGTTTGGGCCGAGAATGGAAATTAGGTGTCAGAGATTTGTTTTTGGTCATGTCATTTGACTGTACCAGTCAGCTCTATGATGGCAGAAAACTTTCACATTGTTTTCTATCACTGCCTCTTGCCAAGGTCCACTGAGGTTATTTTTACTGTTCATGTTTTCCTGATCTTTTGCATTTTTTTCTGTGGGCTGGTCCTTTTATACACTTTAAAAATCAGCTTCTCCTAAAATCAGGAGTTTACTGTAGGCAAAGGTTCTCTGAAAGAGCCCACAACACTTTTATAACTTTAACCCCAACTAGTTAAAAGCACTCACTATGTTGATGAAATCCTATTTTAGTTTGGGTTGCCCTAGAGACATGATTCATGTTCCCCTGTGACATGGATTCAAGTGCAAGTAGTTTGTCTGGGAGGTGATCCTAACAAACACCTGTAGAGGAGTGGAGAAGTGAGACAGGGAAGGGAAGGAGCCAGCATCGGGTTCAGTGTCAATTAAGTTACCACTATAGGCAGCTGGAGCTTAAGTTGCTGAGTAACTCGGGGAGCCAGTGTAGGAGTCATGTTTCAGAGTTATCCCACTGGAGGGGAAGAAGGGAAATGGGATTTATAGACCAACTCCTCAGTCATTAGAAGACAGCTGCTGGAAAGTGAGGGAGTGGTGAATCAGATTTTTTCCACTTGGCAGATATGCAAAGCAAGCTTTGGGGTTAGAGAAAGATGTTAGGCGAAATGCTGGCAGTTAGAAGGAAAAGGGGTGCGAAGCAGGGGAGGGGTAGGTCAGGGTACTGACACAAAGTACCCCTTTGTCTACTACAAAGCTAGAACTCATTTAGAAAAAGCAAAGCAATAACAACAAATAACAACGAAAAAGGGAATCAGGTTAAAGGAATCAGGAAAGACAGAAAAATGCTAATCAGAAAAAAAAGCTTTGTTATAGAATCTTAGTTAATCCATTCCTAATTTTCAGCAAAGAACATCCCCCAAGTCTCATAGTTGAAGAAGAATGGAACCCAACTTTTCCACAGCATTACTTCCTATAATGCTCCAAGGTGCACCTCTTTTCTTCAGTTAGAGCTTTCTCCCTACTGCCCAGTGTGCTCATGCCAGGCTCGCAGTAACTGCTGTGCCTTTGTTTGTGCTGCTCAGCCTGCCTGGAATCCTCTCCATGTTGTGAAAAGTCTTCCCACCTGGAAGACCTAACTCAGACCCTCCTCTAGCCAGTGAGGTCCTGCCAACAACCTCCTGATTTCTCCCTCCCTAACCACCTGGCTAGGGTAAGAAGAATGGCTGGGCAGAAGAATGGCCCCAAAGATGGCCAAGTCCTAATCCCTGAAACCTGTGAATATATTACCTTAATTCACAAAACAGACTTTTCAGATGTAATTAAGTTAAAGATTTTGAGATGGGAGATTATTCTGTATTATCCAAGTGGGCCCAATATAATAAAAAAGGGGTCTTAAAAGATGGAAGTGGAAGGCAGAAGAGTCAGAGTCAAAGAGAAATCTGAAGACACTATGCTGCTGGCTTTGAAGATGGAGGAAGAGGCTGGGGCCAAGGAATGCAGGTGACCTCTAGATGTCAGAAAAGTCAAGGAAACAGATTCTTTCTAGAGCCTGTGACACCTTGATTTTAGCCCAGTGGGACATATTTTGGACTTCTGACCTCCAGAACTGCAAGATAATTAATTTGTGCTATTTTAAGTCACACACATACATACACACACACACGCACAAATTCAGTATATAGCCAGAGTGCCTGGGTTCAAATCCTGTTTTAACTTTTTAGCTGTGTGAACTGGTACAAGTCACTTAGCTTCTCTGTGACTCAATTTTTCATCTTTAAAATGGGGACGATGATAATACCTACCTCATAATTTGTTGTGTGTGACTTAAATGGGTTAAGATGTGTATATAAAGTCTTGAACAGCGCCTGCCACACTTCCAGTAAAAGTGTTAATTCTTGCCTGCCTTTCTTAAAAGAAGGCTATTGGGAAGCAGACACCATCCACTTAAAGGTAGTCTTCTCTTACAACCGTGACATGTTGTTTCATGTAATTGACTTTTACTCATTCATCACCAAATGGGGAAAGACAGAGAGAAAAAAGGCAAGAAAAAAAACAGAGATATAGTTCATCTATGTCTTCCCTAGTTATTTTGGAATGACTAGTTCTTGGCTACCTGATGGGCCAAGTCCTAAACCAAATCCTAGATAGGTTCTACCTGCATCATTTAAGAGGACAAAAGATTAACTGTACTTTCAAAGATGCCCTTTTCTCCTTTTCTGCAGTGTCCTTCCTGGATGCTGAATTTCTTCACAGCAACATACTCGGCCATTAAGAGTCAATGCTCTCTTACCATATTGTGAGGAAATGATAGGGTTTGAACACTATGTAGGTTGGATCAAATATAAGTATACCATTTTTAACTTGTACTAGTGATATGGTTTGGATTTGTGTCCCTACTCAAACCGCATGTCGCATTGGAGGAAGGACCTGGTGGAAGGTGATTGGATCATGGGGGTAGATTTCCCCCTTGCTGTTCTTGTGATAGTGAGTTCTCATGAGATCTGATGATTTAAAAGTGTGTGGCGCTTCCCGCTTCACTGTCTCTTTCTCTCCTGCCACCATGTGAAGAAAGTCCTGTCTTCCCCTTCACCTTCTGCCATGATTGTAAGTTTCCTGAGGCCTCTTACTCATGCTTCCTGTTAAGCCTGTGGAACTGTGAGTCAATTAAACCTCTTCTTTTCATAAATTACCTAGTCCCAGGTAGTTTTTTATAGCAGTATGAAAGCAGACAAATACAACTAGGTAGACATAGTTTAACTCAGATTCCTGATAGCTAGTTGAAACCAGAGATTAATTAGCATTTTGGTCCTATTCCTTTTGGATTTTTCTTGCTGACCTTTTTGTTCTGGGCTAATATAATACTTGTCATTTCTGAAGCTACCTAAATGGTAATTCATTCAATTTTGATAGTCTTAAAAGGTACTTCTTGTTGTCTCATCTGGGTTTTCTAAACAAGGTCCTGTTTCTTGACTTCTATTCTTTTTAAAATTCAGATTTGCCTAAAGAGCTTCTTCTCCTGCCTGTGTCCATCCTTACCTAACCGCTGCTTTCAGATGGAGTGGGGCGGTTCCTCCAGGTCTCATTAGCATTTCAATACAAATGTTACCATATTTAATATGAATAATATGAATTTATTCCTGCCTGATCTTCTCTCAAAGCCGTGTATATTTTCTGGAGCTTTTTGCCCAATACTGTATTGACTTTAGTCTCTTCCCATTTTAAGATTTAATTTTTACTCATATTGCTGGTGTGATTTTAGTTTCTTATTCATAAAAATGAAGAGAAGAGCTTTTATTAAGATAAATTGCACATTGAGAATTGAGAATGCTGATTGTTCCTAAGTATAATTCTTTCTAATGTATGTTTGAATGGAGGATAAGATACTTTGCTTTCTGTTTATTAGAGGTTCTTTTTTAGATACGACTGAGTTCGGAGGCTCTTCACTGTTATGCTATTTAGCTGTTATTGTGAAGGGTTGAAAGTCACGTCAAACAAGGGCTAGTTTAGATGTCAGTAATCTGCCATTTGAAATTTCTAAGTATATAATACATTCTTCAGCAGACGTGTTAAGTGGTTATTATGTTCTAAGCATTGTGCTGGGCACTAGGAATAAAATGAATATGGCATTTCATTCTTATTCTGTTAACTCTAGGGAACATAACTGTGATGAGATACTGCAGTGTGCAGAGCTTTTGTCTTGGCAGTGTCACACCCGACTCTGCCACTAACTCTTACCTATGTATAACAAAGAACAAGTTATTTTAACCTCTCCGAGTCAGTTTTCTCATCAGTAAAATGAGGGAGTGATTTTAACATTTTCTTAAAGGTTACTTAAGGTTGTTGTGAGGATTAAATTTAAAAAAATTTATGAAAGCATTTTAAAAACTATTAAGTGCTATCTAAACAATGACATTACTAATTATTTACAAATTTGACATTATACACTGGTGTTTTTGGTCCAAAGACCAGATGCATTAGGTGTTATAACTAAGTTCCAGAAGCTTATGGAAAAGGATGACTTTTTCATGACTTTGCCTCTAAGTTCTAGGAGTCCCTTAGGGCATCTTAATATCCCCATTATTGGTAAAGTAGGTTCTCTGTAAATATGCATTGATTTGAGCCAGAGGTTTCAGAAACACAGTATAATTATAAAGTAAACCACAATCCCAGGTGATAAGATTTTGGGTTATCTATTCTATAGAAGGCTTATGAAATTCTGGATTAATAGGTAATTATCCATCACTATGAATTAATTATATTTATGCAAATGTGACTGAATATTTAATTTAAATGTGAATCGCATTACCATTATGGGCCAGTTTTCTTTGGCTTTTTTGTCCCCTGAAAATATGGTATACAACATATGCCAAATTTATTTTTAAAATTTATTTTTAAAAGTATAATTTTCTTTCTTTATGTTTGTAGATTGTAAGAACCCCTACAATATATAGGAAAACTTAGCTCATAAGCTGATTCACCAAGATGAATCTGTAATCATGTTTTAATTAATATTACTTGACATTTATTCTCAGATCTAAGTAATAATTTTAACTGAAATTTTTTATTGTTAAACATTATGATCGTCAGTAGACTGTTCTTCAGAAGTTTTCGTAATGCATACCCTTTTTTGTTTGGTTTGTTTATGATTACTGGTTTATTATTTACTGTTGAAGTAGTGAGGCTCTTTCACTAAAAGCTGCTTCTGAAGTAAGATTTGAATATATTTTTACTTGTAAAATTACTGGCAGTAAAGAGTAATATGTAACTACTGCTTATTTAATCTGTTAGCATTTAAGGGTAAAGCTTTCAAATTAATATTATGTTTATGATTGTATGATTATAAATTTGATTTACCTTCAGCTTTTGAAGAATAAAATAATTGCCCTGTTTTACTGGTAAACTCATACCTAATGACTCATCTCTTTTTATTTATGATAGGGAAATGGTGCTTCATTGTGAATGCTAGAATTGGGTTAGTCAACCAGAAGTGAACCTCTAATTGTTTCCAAATGCTTACTTTTTGGGTTTGGATGCAGCTCTAAGTCTTAGCTCAGTCAGGAATTTGCTAAGCTTGTCTTTTTCTACATATCCTTTCATTATGGCTAGATAGATCCAAGCTAAAATCTGGTTTATGCTTCTCCATTACAATAGTTAATCAGAAAAATATGGACACAAACTCCTGAGCTAAACACAATTTTAAAAGGCAAAAACTAGAGTTTCTAAAGGTTTCTTTTACATTTTTATGACTCTTTAAATTATTATAGAAATTGGCCTTGTTCTAAATTGCATATCACCGTGTGATTTAGCAAGTACCTTTATTCTCTACCATAGTTTTATGAGCTAGTTATTGCTCCTATAGCTGAAATTCTTGCATTATTTTTAAATTGCTATTGGAGAAAGTTACTGTGACATATCCATTTGCTTTGGTGAAATGCTTGCTGCTGTTGAGTGTAAAGATTTTATTAAAATTCTACCTAAAAAGGCAACCATTCCAAATTTCAGTATAAGCAAATCAATGAAAACCACAATTGATCCTAATGAAAAAAAGAGATAAAAATGCACTATAATTTTATTTCCTTATATCAGTTATGATGTCTTATAAATTAGTTAATTTTAAAATGTATGTTTATTTCTAACATTTTATTAGAATGTTTATCTACGTATGGTTCTTGAATGGTGTTAAAATGAGTGATCTCTAAATTTCCTTTTAATTCTAATATGATATTATCCGTGATCATGTAACTTCTTTACTAATTCTAGAGTCCTCAAACTAAGGGCCTCATGTGAAAGCGAATTTTAGGAGGAAAAAAGGAAGTACTAGGTTATTTTTTAAAAAGGTGGTGGCAGGGAGTAGCAGACTTTGGAAGGCAACACACATGGAATACACACATAAAAATTTGAACAAAGATTTTGATAAATATGTAGATGTTTTTTCTAGGTGACTTATTAAGAGACTGTTGGACTGTCTAAAGGGAATGTCTTTAATGCTTTAAGGCTGATCTCCTCAAGGATTATTATAGATGGGATTCACAATCTGTTACTGTGTTTTAGCTCCTTGGGGGAAACAAACTAGACTAAACCTGAATATTCTAAAACAATAAATTTTTAAAAGTTGTTTGCAAAAGTTATTTCACACCTATTGCTTAAGTAATGTTATTTCTCATACTGTATGCCTTCTGTTGCAGTTGAGTCAATGCTTCTTCTATTCCTTTTCTCTTCCCCTTTACTTTTAAAGGTATGTTTAAAAAGGAGTTATCAACATACCAATTAAGAAAACCATTTACCAAAAGTTCATGGAAAGTGAAAATGGATACAAGCGTAATATGTAGTTGCTTTAAATTCATATGTGCCTTCTTCTAAATGGTTGGCCCTAAATAAGTTTGATGCCTGATTTCCATTGCCTTCTCTGCAGGCTTATTAAAAATAAAGTCATGAATTTCTCTGAAATGAAATATTCTATATTATTTATTTCTGTATTTCCAGTGTCTAGCACATGCTTGCTACATGGTTGGCATATAACAGATGTTTGTTGACTTGAACTTTTCAAAACTGATCTTGGAGACTAACGACCTGATCTGTTCTAGTTCTCCTGCTTAATAGCTGTGTCCTTAAACAAGTTACTTTGGTGCTCTAGGCCACCATTTCCACAACTCAAGAGTAAGGTCCCACCTGGTTCCAGAAAATCTGATGCCAGATATATAGTAGTAGATCCTTAATAATTGCTTAATATTGATTGCTTAATAAAATTCATTTGCTGGATTATCTATCATGATAGAATAAATCATTTTGCCAAGTATATCTATGTGTCATTTGGTGACACTGCTTTTTTCCCCTTAGTATGTAAAAACAATTTATATTTTCTTTCATTTCCAAATATATTCTCTCTCTAGTATTCTTTATAGTTTAACCACTTTTTCTTATTGAATGGAAAATATATAAAAGATGAAAGAAATTGCCTGGATGTTTAGTCTACTCCTTCGTTTTATAGATGAGAAAACTGATGCTCTGGAAGACTATGTGATTTGCTTAAAGCTATTTAATGGCAGAATCAGAACCCAAGTGTCAGGTTTCCATAAGTGTAATTTTCACGTCAGATATCTAAACATTGTTAGTAGTTCCCTAGATTAAGATTGGAGAAGAAATTATTAAAATAACTAAACTTACGAGGTAGGTAGGAAAAAAATCTTTTTTCTTATTCTCAAACATAATTCAAGGAGAACTATTTTTGTGCTCATTTTCTGAGTACAGTTAGGAAAAGATAAAAATTTTAAGTTAAATATATGAAAACATTTTGCGATGGATTCTTTTTTTTTCCTGAGAAATGAGGATGGAGAGACTCAAGAAAAATGATGGTTGAATTGTACCTAATTAATATGCCATCATTTTTTTCTTTGCCTTTTTTGTAAACACAGGAAGTCTTCACCTATTTAACAGCAACACAGTAGGTAGAAACAGATCCCACTCTTTAGATGAATGAATAACCAATATTCTTCACTGTCAAAATCCTTAAGTCCATTTGCAGTTGTTTTCTACTCATTTTTTTTCTCTTTCTCCAACCTGGCTTTTACTGTTCCTGAAATGTTACAGTGGATGGCCTCAAACAATATTTGCGTTGTTGTTGTTGTTGTTGTTGTTGTTTTTGAGACGGAGCCTCGCTCTGTGGCCCAGGCTGGAGTGCAGTGGCTCTATCTCAGCTCACTGCAAGCTCCGCCTCCCAGGTTCACGCCATTCTCCTCCCTCAGCCTCCCGAGTAGCTGGGACTACAGGCGCCGGCCACCACGCCCGGCTAATTTTTTATATTTTTAGTGGAGACGGGGTTTCACCGTGTTAGCCAGGATGGTCTCGATCCCCTGACCTTGTGATCCGCCCGCCTCGGCCTCCCAAAGTGCTGGGATTACAGGCGTGAGCCACTGCGCCCGGCCAGTATTTGCATTGTTTAATCTAATGGCCTTTTTCTGTTTCTGTTTTTCTTCATTGAGGCATTTACTGTTGCTGGAAATATGTTTCCCCTTTTTCCAGATGTTTTACTTATTGTGACTTTAGTTTCTTTACCTAGTGCCTTTTCTTAACTGCTAATGATTCCATATGTTATTTAAGATTTAGTATTGATCCCTAGCCTTAGATATACTTTTAAAATTTATGAATTAATTATGTTTAACGGATTCAGCTACAAATTCTGTTCCATAAACATTTATTTGCCAAACACCATCTGAGATGCTGGGTTTACAAACATAAATAAGATAATTCCTACCTTAAAGCAGCTTTCTGTTTAGAGGGAGGGGGAAACACAATCTGGTAATTATCATGCAATCTAGTAATAGTGTAGGTAGCACAGATTTTTTTCATAGGAACACAGAGAAGACACTTCATACAGTGTAAAAGACAGTTTGGGATCAGAAAATATACCCTAAAAGAGGGTGACACTTGAGATTTTAAAGAAGGAATGTAAGACTGTAGGGCAGCTTAGGGACATTCTAAGCAGAGGTTATAGTTTGAGCAAAACCATGAAAGTAAGAAACAGCATAAGGTAAAGTACAAGTATGTTATATTTGGAGAGCTTAAAATATGAAGCAAGGATTAATAGGAGGTGAAGGTAGTGGAGCCAGATCCAAAAATATGCCATGTTAAAGAGCCAGCACTTAAT
Organism: Pongo pygmaeus; assembly: GCF_028885625.2. Classification (NCBI taxonomy): domain Eukaryota; kingdom Metazoa; phylum Chordata; class Mammalia; order Primates; family Hominidae; genus Pongo; species Pongo pygmaeus. The sequence goes on along the minus strand of NC_072373.2, from coordinate 129,026,575 downwards.
TCCCTAGGCAGTGGGGAGCTTTTGACACATTTCTTAGTGGCAAAGGGATAGGGCCACATACCTATTTTATGTAGATTAGTCTAACGTCTCTATAAAATATGGTTGTATTAGTTATCTGTGGATACGTAATAAAGTACCCAAAAACCTAGTAGCTAAAATAATATACATTATTATCTTATACTTTCTGTGGTTCAGGAACCTGGGCATAGCTAACTATGTTGCCTGGCTCAGGATCTCTCACAAGGCAGTAATCAAGGTAGCAGCCGGGCTGCAGTTATTCCAAGGTTCATTTGGGGGAGAATCTACTTCCTGAGCTCGCTTAAGTGGTTACTGACAGGATTATCTTCCTTTTGGGCTGTTGAACTGAGGGTCTGTCTAGTATTTCTCAAGAAGTATCCCTCAGTTTCTTGCCACATGGTCCTCGCTATAGCACAGCTCACAACACAGTAGCTATGAGAGAGCAAGTGAAAGCAAACGAGGAGGGTATACAAGACAGAAGCCAGTCTTTTTACTTAATCTTGGCAGTGACGTCTCATCACTTTGCCATACTCTGTTCATTAGCAGCAAGTCACTAAGTCCTGAAACTTTACATAGGGCATGAGTACTACATAGGGCAGGGTCATTGGGAGCCATCATTGAAGCTGCCTGTTACATGGACTTGAGGAAATAAGACTAGAGCTGAAGGGACCACTTAGGAAGCTATTATAATAATCCACGTGAAAGATATGGAGATTATTGTGGACATGCGTAGTACAATGCAGGGGAAGGAACTGAGTCAAGAAATGTTTAGGATATTAAATCACGAGAACTTGGTGATTTAAGGGAGAAAAAGGAATTAAGGGTGACATCTAATTTTTCTTGGTTCTTAAATAACTATTGACTAAATAATATTTTTACTTGAATGTGACTGAAACTCCTGTCCACATTTAGCTTTCTGTCCTCATCACTGCCATCTTCTCCATATTTTTTAGTAATCTGTTTGTCTTTAACATTGCTCTCACTATGTCTTTCATTAGATCCAGTTAGACACCAGTTATTTCTATTTGCTTAATTTTCCTATTTGTCTTTGTTCCTATGGTTACCCTCCTTGTCCAAGTACTTATCACTATACTCTTAAAGTATGAAAACAGTCTCCTCATTTCTTTCCTGTGCCCTATGCCCTTCTTCAGGGCAGAGTCTGAAACGTTTGATTATCTGTATTTCTGTCATTCGTTTAACCAATAATTGGGCCCACTTTATGACCAGTGCTTTGCTAGACCTTGAGAATGTAATAGTGAGCCAGATAAGCATTGTCTCTACTCTTTTGGGTCTTTCTTGGTACCTCTCTTTCCTTTCCATCTGTCAAAATATCACCAGTCCTGAAAGTACACTTGCTTCTACTCTTCTTATGAGATCTTCCTTGAAAGATGGATGTTCTTTTTATCTTCATCACCTACAGCTATTAACAGAAGTTTTACTTTGAAAATTTTAAAATTCTGTAAGTTTAAAAGTGAGCACTGATTTAAGCTATTAAGTGTAGTGAAGCCATTTCTGACCTCCCCTCTCAATCTACTTCAAGCAGTAGAATAGTACATTACCAGTCTGAATCATTGGAATCACATGGAGAGCTTTTTGGACATTCCCTCAAAGATTCTGATTCAATATATCAGAAGTGTAAACAAAATAAGACTCTAAGGTGAATTGGATATGTGCTAGATTAGAAAGCCATTGCATTAGAGTCACCCTCACCATTCTACTATTAATTGTTTTGTGTTTTTTTTTTTTTTTAGACGGAGAGTCTTGCTCTGTCACCCAGGCTGGAGTGCAGTGGCGCGATCTCGGCTCACTGCAAGCTCCGCCTCCCGGGTTCATGCCATTCTCCTGCCTCAGCCTCCCCAGTAGCTGGACTACAGGCGCCCGCCACCACGCCCGGCTAATGTGGTTTTTTTTGTATTTTTAGTAGAGACAGGATTTCACTGTGTTAGCCAGGATGGTCTCGGTATCCTGACCTCCTGATCCTCCCGCCTTGGCTTCCCAAAGTGCTGGGATTACAGGTGTGAGCCACCACGCCCGGCCTGTTTTGTGTGCATTTAATCATCCAAATAGCCTAAAGCAGTAGTTTCAAATACTAATTGAGGACTAGTTACATCAACACATGCAGACTTTTGGGCACCATCCCTAGAGTAGTTGAGTTCATTTCACTGCATCTGTGGTTATCGCCAGGCTTCTATATTTTTTAAGTAATGAAATATGACTGATATTGGACAAATAGGCTGATGTATTCATTTTTTTGTATTTTCCTTATCAGTGCTACTATGATTACTTTGGAAGGTTCTGACCATGTGGAGTCATATTTTAACTAACAGTTGAAAATGTGCTGGGTTTAGATGATATGATATTATTTCAATTTTATAGCTTTACTCTTTCATGCATTAATACATTTTCTCTAGGTCTTTTATTTTACTTCAGATAATTTACTGATCACATGGAAAATCTAAAACAATGACTGGTTGATTGTTTTTTCTCATATTATTCCAATAAGTCCTATTATAGTCTACCGTAGGGAGGCATATTATTACTTTCTTGCTGGATGGGATTGTCAGAATGTGACTTTAATAAATTGTTGTCTTCCTTTTCCTTAGTGTTATTCCTCTTTTAAGAGAATCTGTTGGAATATTAATGCAGAGAACTCCTCCCCTATTAGAAAATACTCTGCCTCAGTGCTATCAGAGGGTGAGTTTCAAATATTCCAAAACATTGGATTTTATGCTGTTTTCAATCTCTTGATTTTCAGCTTTCACAAATATGGGTAACATATGTATATAATTGACTATTTCTTCCAAGATTGAATGCTGACCATAAAATGTCATTTATACAAACCAGAATAAAATTGTTGGAAAATATTGAACTTTACTAAAGAAAATGTGGTAGAAATTGTTCTGATCTAGAAATTGAGCAGTTTTTAAAAATATAGAATATCCATAGCAGAGATATTCATTCAACATAGAGTTTTTGAGCTCCCACTCTACCAGATACTCTTCTAAAGTACTGGGGAGGTAATGGTAAACAAGACAGACAGTGCCTCTGTTTCATGGAACTTACAGTCCAGTGGGGAAATACAGTAACTAAACAGTAAGTAGATAACTAAGAAAATATTAAGGAGAATTACTATAGTAGAAATAAAACAAAGTGATGTGATAGTCATGAATGGCTACCTTAGATTCACTAAGGAAGTTATATTCAAGGAAATTGAAACTTTGAAGACAAGAAAGAGCTAGCCATATGAAAATACTGGAAAAGAATGTTCCAGGCAAGGGAAATTGCTAATGTAAAAGTGCTATGGCTGGATTTAATTTGTGTTTGAAGAACAGAATAAAAAAGGCCATTGTGGCTGAAGCATATTAAATAAAGGGAAGAATGGCTTGAAAGCCTGGAGAGAATGACAGGAGCAAGATCATTTAGGGTTTTGGGTCATAGATTTAGATTTAATTCTAACTCAGTGGGAAGCATTGGAAAGCTTTTAGGCAATAGAAGTGTCATAAATCCTATGTTTTTAAGAGATTATTGTGTTTTCTATGAAGAGAACATATTCTAGGGAGGATGAAAGCAAAGAAAACCAGTTATGAAGTTATTGTCCTCTAAGTGAAAAACAATGGTGGTTTAGATTACAGTTGTAGCAGTGAAGATAAATATACATTTGGGATATGTTTTTGGAAGTGGATTATATTAGCAGAGGGGAGAGAAAGTGTTGGTTTATTACTTGGTAGATGGTAATGCCACTTACTGAGACTGAGGCCTTGTTGGTACAGGTTTGAGGATGGAAAATCTCCCCAAATGAAGAGTTCTATTCTGGATATGTTAAAATGGAAATGGCTACTATACTTCTAGGAGAAATGTTACTTAAGTAGTTGGATATGAAAATCTTGAGTTTTGGGGACAGATTAGGACCAGAAAGAGTTATAAGTCATCAATATATGAATAACATCTAAAACATCTAGATTGTATTGATTACCTCCGGAGAAGTTCTAGTTCTACTCTTTTAGCTCTGCTTTCAACTCTAAATTTGGAGCATAGGTGAGAAAGCCAGGAAAGGTAGTGGTGAGTGGTGTGCTGGAAAACCAGAAGAGTGTAGGATCACAGTGTTGAAGAGGGAGGAAGTAATTAACTGTGTTGAATATTTCTGTGGGGTCAAGGAGGGTAAAAACAAGAAGTGATCATTGACTGGCATTCTGGATGCCATTACTGACCTTGTTAAGAACAATTTCATTGGAGTGTTGGAGAGGGGAGCATGATTTGAGTGGATTAAGGAGAAAATGAACGGGGAACTGACAACTCCTTTAAGAAGTGTTGTTAAAGGGAGCAGAGAAATGAGTTGATAGCAGATATGGATGTACTATCAGGAGACAGGGTATTTTTTTGTTTTTAAAGTAGGATGTTTAGAACAGCATTATCCCACAGAACTTTCCCCAATAATGGAAATGTTCTATAATCTGCCCTGTCCAATATGGAAGCCAGAAACCACATGTGGCTAGTGTAACTGATTCTTTTTAACTTAATTTCCATTCATTTAAATAGTCACATATGTCTAGTGACTTTTGAATTGCACAGCACAGTTCTAGAACATGTGCATTAACTGATGGTAACAGTCTGAGAGGAAGAAATTGTTACAGTACTGAAGGACATTATTAAAGGAATGACATCATGAGAAGATGAGAAAGGATAGAACCCAAAGCACAATGGAAGGATTAACTGTTGATAGTAGCAGGGGTACTAGATCCTCTGAGGGAATGCAGAAATGCTGACATAGATGAGACGTCACTGGTAGCTTTAATGGTAAAGGATAAGGGATTTTCTTTGTACTTCTGTTTTCTCTATAATGTACTAGGCAGCGTAATCATGCAGAGAGATCAGAAGGCTAGAGGAAAAAGGAGAAGGTATAAAATAATCTTTTGATACAGGGAAAGTACATATTGCCCATGCAAGATTTGTGGTTATTATTTTAAGGTAGCATCAATCAGCATAATTGTTACTAATTGTTTTATATATATATGTGTATATATGTATATATATACACATATATATGTTTTTTATATATATATGTGTATATATGTATATATATACACATATATATGTTTTTTATAAATATATATATAGTTTCTCTTCTTCACAATAAACTACAGGGTGAGTATCGTCTTCCTTTCCCTAGGTAAAATTGAGGCTCACCTTAGGTGCAAATGGTAGTGGCTGAATCAGGATTCTAATCCATGTCACTCTGACTCTAAAGGTCATGTTCTTTCTACTGTACCACACTGCCCTTTTCATCTGTAACTACACTTTCCTCCCATTTTTTAATTTGTAAAATTAAGCCAGTTTCTACAGGAATTATTCTTTAGTTTGTGTTTTAAGATAACTGCAGTCATATACTTGTACTGCCACATATGGAAGTAGGAGAAATCTTTTCAACCAGGTCATTTCATTAACAGTGGAACTCACCTTAAGGCCTCAGTCATGAGGATGCCATGTAGAAAAATGTGGAGGGATATCTGGCTAAAACAGCTATATTGTTAGAGTCCAAAAAGAGGAAGAAAAAGTACACCTTGATCTTTTTCCCCAATAAAAGCAGTTTTTAAAGAAGGCACGGTACATACTATCTCAGTTTCCCATCAACTGTCTTGGAGTTTATAGAAAATAATGACTGCATTCATCAAATTCTGACAAAAAATAAATATTTTTGATAGATATAAGATCGACATTTTCTTAACTTCCCAAGTAGATTATGTAAAAATCAGAATCTCAGAACTGAAAAAGATCTTATTGTGCATTTGGCCCAGCCTTCTGTCTGTTGCAAAATCTCCTCTATGACATCAAGTTAGTATTACAGCTTCTTGACCATTTCTGGAGATAGGTAGTTAACACACAGAGAAGCTCCCTCTTTCTTTGTAAACTGCTGTAATTGTTATAAAGATCTTTTCACATTGAGCTTTTTTCTTTTAACTTCTGATTGTTGATCTTAGTTCAGCTCCTCCAGATCAATATGGAGATGCAGAACAATAGCAGTGATTTGGGTATCTGTCTTTTTCCTGACCTTCAGGGAATACATTTAATGTTTCATTCTTATTTTCTGTACATTTTCGGTAGTTAGCCTATATTAAGTTAAGGAAGTGTCCTTCTAATAGTTTTTTTTCCAAATTATAAATAAGTGTTGGACTTTATAAAGTGATTGTTACTGTAAATTTCCCTGTGGGGCACACTCTCGGGTGTGTCCTACAAATTTTGATACGTGTTTGTTTATATTTCCCAAATACTTGTCATGGTACCTGGCACATAATTAGTACTCAAGAGTATTTATTTATTTATTTATTTATTTATTTATTCAAACATCCTCCTTTTCTTTTTTTAAGCTGGAGGATAGAATCCATGTTTACTGATATGTTGCATAATAACTTAAGTAGAAGGGAGTGCTTAACTTGATTATGATGTTAATATCTCTCCTTTATATTTCAGGTACAGCAGTTGCAAGGAGTTTACAGTTTACAGGAACAGCACTTCTGGACTTTATGTTCTGACGTTTATGTTGGGACCTTGAAATTAATAGTAGCACCTGATGCTGATGCTAGGTGGATTTTAAGCCAAACACATAATATTTTTACTCAGGTATGTCTTTTTTACTAACTTCTTTTAAGGGTCTTAACATTTTTTTTTTATTTTTTATTATACTTTAGGTTTTAGGGTACATGTGCGCAATGTGCAGGTTAGTTACATATGTATACGTGTGCCATGCTGGTGCGCTGCACCCACTAACTCGTCATCTAGCATTAGGTATATCTCCCAATGCTATCCCTCCCCGCTCCCCTCACCCCACAACAGTCCCCAGAGTGTGATGTTCCCCTTCCTGTGTCCATGTGTTCTCATTGTTCAATTCCCACCTATGAGTGAGAATATGCGGTGTTTGGTTTTTTGTTCTTGCGATAGTTTACTGAGAATGATGATTTCCAATTTCATCCATGTCCCTACAAAGGACATGAACTCATCATTTTTTATGGCTGCATAGTATTCCATGGTGTATGTGTGCCACATTTTCTTAATCCAGTCTATCATTGTTGGACATTTGGGTTGGTTCCAAGTCTTTGCTATTGTGAATAATGCCACAATAAACATACGTGTGCATGTGTCTTTATAGCAGCATGATTTACAGTCCTTTGGATATATACCCAGTAATGGGATGGCTGGGTCAAATAGTATTTCTAGTTCTAGATCCCTGAGGAATCGCCACACTGACTTCCACAATGGTTGAACTAGTTTACAGTCCCACCAACAGTGTAAAAGTGTTCCTATTTCTCCACATCCTCTCCAGCACCTGTTGTTTCCTGACTTTTTAATGATTGCCATTCTAACTGGTGTGAGATGGTATCTCATTGTGGTTTTGATTTGCATTTCTCTGATGGCCAGTGATGGTGAGCATTTTTTCATGTGTTTTTTGTCTGCATAAATGTCTTCTTTTGAGATATGTCTGTTCATGTCCTTTGCCCACTTTTTGATGGGTTTTTTTTGTGGTTTTTGTTGTTTTTTTCTTGTAAATTTGTTTGAGTTCATTGTAGATTCTGGATATTAGCCCTTTGTCCGATTAGTAGGTTGCAAAAATTTTCTCCCATTTTGTAGGTTGCCTGTTCACTCTGATGGTAGTTTCTTTTGCTGTGCAGAAGCTCTTTAGTTTAGTTAGATCCCATTTGTCAATTTTGGCTTTTGTTGCCATTGCTTTTGGTGTTTTAGACATGAAGTCCTTGCCCATGCCTGTGTCCTGAATGGTAATGCCTAGGTTTTTCTTCTAGGGTTTTTAATGGTTGTAGGTCTAACGTTTAAGTCTTTAATCCATCTTGAATTGATTTTTGTATAAGGTGTAAGGAAGGGATCCAGTTTCAGCTTTCTACATATGGCTAGCCAGTTTTCCCAGCACCATTTATTAAATAGGGAATCCTTTCCCCATTGCTTGTTTTTCTCAGGTTTGTCAAAGATCAGATAGTTGCAGATATGCGGCATTATTTCTGAGGGCTCTGTTCTGTTCCATTGATCTATGTCTCTGTTTTGGTACCAGTACCATGCTGTTTTGGTTACTGTAGCCTCGTAGTATAGTTTGAAGGCAGGTAGTGTGATGTCTCCAGCTTTGTTCTTTTGGCTTAGGATTGACTTGGCGATGCGGGCTCTTTTTTGGTTCCATATGAACTTTAAAGTAGTTTTTTCCAATTCTGTGAAGAAAGTCATTGGTAGCTTGATGGGGATGGCATTGAATCTGTAAATTACCTTGGGTAGTATGGCCATTTTCACGATATTGGTTCTTCCTACCCATGAGCATGGAATGTTCTTCCATTTGTTTGTATCCTCTTTTATTTCCTTGAGCAGTGGTTTGTAGTTCTCCTTGAAGAGGTCCTTCACGTCCCTTGTAAGTTGGATTCCTAGGTATTTTATTCTCTTTGAAGCAATTGTGAATGGGAGTTCACTCATGATTTGGCTCTCTGTTTGTCTGTTGTTGGTGTATAAGAATGCTTGTGATTTTTGTACATTGATTTTGTATCCTGAGACTTTGCTGAAGTTGCTTATCAGCTTAAGGAGATTTTGGGCTGAGACAATGGGGTTTTCTAGATATACCATCATGTTGTCTGCAAACAGGGACAATTTGACTTCCTCTTTTCCTAATTGAATACCCTTTATTTCCTTCTCCTGCCTAATTGCCCTGGCCAGAACTTCCAACACTATGTTGAATAGGAGTGGTGAGAGAGGGCATCCCTGTCTTGTGGGGTCTTAACATTTTTTATAACTAGTAGTTTTAAAAATATTTACAAGGCCAATGTGAGAGGATGGCTTGAGGCTAGGATTTCTAGATCAGCGTGGGCAACATAGTGAGACCCCATCTCTACAAAACATCAAATCAGCTGGGCATGGTGGCATGCACCTATAGTCCCAGCTGCTTGGGAGGCTGAGGCAGGAGGGTTGCTGGAGCCCAAGAGTTTGAGGCTGCAGTGGATTATGATCCAGTTGCACTCCAGCCTGGGCCACAGAGCAAGACCCTGTCTGAAAAAAAAAAAAAAAAAAATTGCTGTTTAACATAATAAATATATATATACTACTAAACTATAAGGTAAGCATAAAACCACATTTTTGGCTGGGCGCGGTGGCTCACACCTGTAATCCCAGCGCTTTGGGAGGCTGAGGCAGGCAGATCACGAGGTCAGGAGATCGAGACCATCCTGGCTAACACAGTGAAACCCCGTCTCTCTACTAAAAATACAAAAAATTAGCCGGGCATGGTGACGGGCGACTGTGGTCCCAGCTACTCGAGAGGCTGAGGCAGGAGAATGGCATGAACCCAGGAGGTGGAGCTTGCAGTGAGCCGAGATCATGGCCACTGCACTCCAGCCTGGGCGACAGAGCAAGACTCGGTCTCAAAGAAAAGAGAAAACCACATTTTTTTTTCCAACCACAGAGTCAAGTTTGGGAAATACCTATTTTAGTTAATATTCTTCAGGAATAGAAAGATAGTTCCTATATGCTCATCATTGTACTTATTTCAGTTGCTTCGAGAAAAAGTATATTATCCTTTACTGCACATTTCTTATAAGATATGTTAGGTACTATTTGAAGCCAAGAATTCTAAAACAGTGTTTGTAATAAGAATAAGTGGCTTTAGCTAAAAGCAGATTGTTAACTTTTTTGTGTGACAACAAAACTATGGTCACCTACTGAGTGATTTAATAACTTTATATGCTGTTGAGTTTTTCTTAATAGTGCATTTGGAATCATGAATTAGTCAGTGCATGGTCTACAACCAGATTATTTCAGTTAAGGTTCATGCCATCATGAGTTAACATAGCTATGTAACTGACAATTAAAGACTGATTACTGTGGTATGTATTGTGTATATATTGGGAGAATAAGAAGGTCATGTCAGTAACATCTAAGAAAGAGGTAGAGAGAATATAAATTCTGTTCTCAGTCTAGTTTGTTAGAAACATTTGGCAAAAAACCCTAGACATCGATACCACTGTCAGAATCATCTAACAGCAGTCCCCAACCGTTTTGGCACCAGGGACCGGCTTTGTGGAAGACAATTTTTCCATGAACAGGGGTTGGAGGTGGTGGTGGGAGGAATGGTTTTGGGATGAAACTGTTCCACCTCAGATCATTAGGCATTAGATTCTCATAAAGAGCACACAGCCTAGATCCCTCGCATGTGCAGTTCCTATGAGAATCTAATGCCACAGTTCACCTGCCACTCACCACTGTGAGTGGCCTTGTTCCTAACAGACCATGGACCAGTACTGGCCCGTGGCCCAGGGGTTAGGGACCCCTGATCTAACACATAGATCTAATGAAGAAACAGGTTCCATGTGTTAAAAATCTGTGGTTGAAACTGACATTATATTCCTCCTGATTTGATACCAGGGGGAATACAGAACATGACCTATGTGGTACTCCTAGCAAAAATGTTTCACTTGAATCTAACCATGAGCAAACATCCAGACAAATACAGCTTGTGAGAGCCTCCACAAGGCTGTTAACTTGGATTCTTTTAAAAAGTGTCAATGTCATGAAAGGAGAAAAAGGTACAGGATAATTCTAGATTAGAGGAAACTTCACAATTAAATGCAATATGTGGTACTTGGTTGAATCTTGGACTGGGGAAAAAAAGCAACCACAAAGGAAAGTATTGGATAATCAAAGAAATTTGATTATAGACTGTAGTAGTTCATTTAATTGTATGGGTGGTTAAATTTCTTGGATGTGATAATGGTATTGTGGTATAGAAGACTGTTCTTAATTCTTAGGAGATTCATGTTGAAGGATTTAATGGCAAAGTATCCAGCTGTTTAATTTTCAAATGTTTTGGCAAAAATAAAAAAATTGCATATAAATATATATGTAGAGAGATGAAGCAAACATGGTAAAATATTAACAATTGGTAAATATAGCTGAAGGGTTCACAGGTATTTATTGTACTATTATTTTGACTTCAAATTTTTTCAAAATAGGCCAGGCATGGTGGCTCACACCTGTAATCCCAGTGCTTTGGGAGGCCAAGGCAGGCAGATCACCTGAGGTCAGGAGTTTAAGATCAGCCTCACCAACGTGGTAAAACCCCGTCTCTACTAAAAATACAAAAATAAGCTGGGTATGGTGGTGCATGCCTGTAATCCCAGTCACTCAGGAGGTTGAAGCAGGAGAATCGCTTGAACCCAGGAGGCAGAGGTTGCAGTAAGCTGAGAGCATGCCATTGCGCCCCAGCCTGGGTGACAGAGTGAGACTCCGTCTCAAAAAAAAAAAAGTTTTTTTCCAAAGTAAAAAGTTGAAAAATAAAAACTTTGGTGGTGCCTCATTGCCATCCAGGTAAAGCCCAGACTTTTTAGCGTGAACCAGCAGACTTTTAAAGTCTGTCTCCTGCTTTTCATTGCCATGTACTTTATACTCCAAACCCACCAGACTGTTTACTTTTCTGTGAGGGACAAAAATCCTCCTCTAACTTAAAGATCCAATGCAATTGTTACTTTCTCTCTGAAGCCTTAAGTGTCCCACGAAGCAGAATTACTTTATCCTATGTCATACATATCACATTGTACAACTTGTGTGCAAGTTCCTACCAGCTGTCATGATTTTGCATTCCCAGTGCTTAGAAGAGTATATGTGTATAATGAATTTGTTATATAAACAGATTTTAAAAACTGTCTTTGATTAAAGCCATCTTTATATATACTAAGTATGGAAAAATATTGTTGGGTTCCCATTGGTCTTTTTTAACCACAAGCTCAAAAAGATCTTAATGAGATCTAAAATCTATCTTTCTGATAAAGAGAAATGTGTCATTAGGTCCCTTTGGGAATAAATTAATGAAATAATCTTATGTATAATTAGGATTTACTCCAGTGCTAATCTTATGTGTAATCAAGGCATACACTACTACAAAACAATATGCTGGTACCACTTATTTATTTCAGAATTTTAACAACTAGGTGTCTTTCTTAACAGACACTGTAAGTCTATATCATGACATTCATGATGAAGCATGCAAGACCTTCACAGTGTGTCTGAATCCTTCTTACACCTTCTACATATTACAGGGACAACAAGATAACCAGGCTAGCAGCAATGTTTTTTTTCGCTGACATTTCCAGATTATTTTTCCCTCCTTTACCTTGAATTTTCTCCTAGATATGCAATGTCCTTTCACCCTCATAGTGTGAACTTCTGTTGAATTCTAGGACACCCCATATTCTCCTAAGACTTTGGCACTTACTCACAATTTGCCCTCTGAAAAGGAATGCAATTTCTAGTTTTAGAAATGTGCAAGCAGCTGTGTCCGGGCTTAGGAACTGCTGAAGTTGTCATTCAAGTAAGTGGAAGGAGGTTCTTCCGGTAACTTTAGAAATTTTGGCTTTTAAAATGGCTGAAATTGAAAGTTTATTCAGCTGCTTCTTTGGTTTTGGAAACTGCATTTGAGCTTTGAATATTTTAAGCCCTGAAAAAATATTTTAAGCCTTTTTATCACCTAAGGTCAAGTCCACTTTATTTCATTCCTTGCAGAGACCAGGGATTCTTTGAGACTTGCAGTGAAGGTGGCTCAACACATTTTTCCTAGGGGAGAGGGGAGTCACCCTACTAATGACTTTCGTTCCTACATTTAATGATTTTAAAACTGTTTTATGATCACTGCTTTAGTTCTGACTTATGCAAATTGAAATTTTCATGAATTTATTTTCCTTTTCTGCATATACCCTAGTAATGCATGGTCCTTATGCAATTAGTATATGCCAAGGCTTGCAGGAGCATTTTTATTTTATGAAATGAAATTTTAAAAAAATTTTGATCTTAAATTACATCTTATAAATTTTACTTATCAAAAATAAGAAAACTCAAATTGCTCCCTTTTTGATCACATAGATGCTTCAGGTGTATTTCTTATAGACAGAGTCAAAATACTGGTGGCCTTGGTTCCAAAATACCAAAAGAAGGATTTTTTTCAATAATAAGTTATAGCTTTTGGTTTATTGCATTTTTAGGTATCTTTCTTATAGCCAGTCTTAAATTAGAATGTAAGTGATAGTTTTTGGTTAAAAATTGTTTTGTCAAAACTTTTATGAGGATAACTTTAAACTGAGAAGACCAATATCTAAAAGTTGGAGAATTATAATTTTCTATTTTGTTAATAAAACTATAGTTTTGTGACTATATCTTAGGCAATATCCTTTTTAATTTCATTTTCCAGAGTTACCAATTAATCTTTAACTGCTAAAGAAGTTGGCTTGCTGTACGTGAATATAAACTATTGCAAGTGGATTGCTAAAAGCCACTTCAGTACTTAGATTGCTTTGGGATTAAGAGACAATACAGTTTTTAAAGTACCAGGTTTTCTGTTGACGTATAAAAAGTCCTCTCCTTCTTTTTCCCCTTGCACTAATTTTTTTTTAATGAGTTATCATTTGGGAATTGATAAAATGGAGAGTTTACCTTTTGTGTTTAGTGTACAAACAGCAAAAAAAAAAAAAAAAAAAAAATGAGATACTAGATTAGGAAGGCAATTAACATCTTATGTTTTAAATTGGCCAATAGTATATGTTAATTTTTTTAAATAGCACACTTCACAATCATAACTGTAATCCTAAAAATTTTAATATACCTTTTTTGTTAGAAATAATGTTTGAAGAAAACATATTAAAGAAACATGTAGAAATATGTTTGAAGAAAAGTCTATAATATACGCTTGGGGTTTATTACCATTATCATTTCCACAAAACACAAAAGATGGTCTCGCCTAATACATATTTACTCCTTGATAGAACTTCTACCTTTATTTCTTCCATCTTTTCTACTCTTTTGCCTTTCTCACTTGTGCCTGATAATTCCTAAGCCCCCAACTTCCTGCTTCAGCTTTTTGTGCTCTATTGTGTGTCCTCAAAATAGAAATTAACACTGATACTCAGGAAGGAACCAAAAAGCCTCCTCACAAGCCCAAGTAAGAGTGCCCCAAGTTTCAGAAACTTTCTGCCTCTGTAAACTCTCCTAGGATCATAATCCCTTCCTGTGGCTTTATCTAACTTTGCTCTGTCTGCTTGAGGGAGGGGGTACGGAGTAGGAGAAAGTGGATTACTATTTTTCCACCTTTCCTTTTCTTTTTTTTTCTTTTAAGCTTTTGGTCAAGGGCTTTAATGTTTCCTAAGTATTGATTTTGGTTGCCTGCTCTGCAGTTTTTCCTTATCCATCTTCCCATTATCTTTCTTCATCATTTGTACTTGAAGTCTGCCAGAATCTGACCTCCTTTGGAGGTTGGAGAGAACAACCACAGGTTGTGAGGCCAACAGATCCCTAGGTTTATTGTTTTTAAGTAATCCATATGATTTAAGTGTTCACTGGTTGATGAATAGTGGTGGAAATAATAACAGCACCAGCAGCTAGTATTTATTGAGAGCTCATCGTGTGCCAAGTACTGTGATCAGTACCTAACGTATTAAATGAGCCTCAAAAGACAATTTACAGAAAAAAAAAACCCACACTCAAGTTACTGTTATTGACTTGTAATTTAGTCACAGTTACTCATTATTGCTAACTCTGAAATGATTTAGGTTTCACAAGGAAGAGTAAGGCAATTTTTCAAGACTTCATTTTAAAGGGATAAGGATGAATATATGTTCAGTCGAAATAATTTTCTATAGTCATATTCCCGTTTATTTCTCTAAATTTTTTACTTCTGATTTGTTATCCTTTCTACAACAATAAATATGTATTGAAGATATTCTAAGCCTATGGCACCAGGTTAACATTTATTTTCTTAGGAGCATAAAAGTGTTCAAAATAGGTGCCTTTCCCATTTATAAAAATGTTGACTGGAGTATGGTTTGTACATTATTCTCAGGATATGCAATGAGTACTATATGGTTTTCACATTTTAAGGACCTGTCAGCCAGCCTCTGGCTCCTAGTCCCATTCTAGGAGTAGAATTTATGAGGGATCTGAGGAGTGTTTTCATTTGTTGGAGTGTCTGTCATGTCTTTGTGATGTGAATAAACTATAGAAAACTTAGTTTGCATTCAGGGAGTAGGTGACTTACCATAGGATTCTTCTACTTTTCTCTTTACTTTAAAGGAAACTGGAAGAGGAAAATGAGAATCTGTAAAACTTGAAGCTGTCCTCATTGGGCCAGATGGATAAAGCAAAATGACTTTTTTTTTCTTTGTTAGACTAAGCTTTCGTGGAAAGCTGTAAGCCCTCAGGGGAAGGATATCAGCTTGAGTAATTAACTCATGATTACGCAAAGATAATTTACCTAGCCTCTTTGTTTTTCCTTTCTTTTTTATTGCCTTGGGCTACTTCATTTTTTATTACCATCTTCTCTGTTTAGGGCTAGGAGTAAGGAAAATGACAGAGACAATAAAAAGAGCCCAAGTTTTGCCCATTTCGCTTTCACTAACAATGTTGTTGAAAAATAAAAGAAATTAAGACAATTTATTTGAAGAATATTTGTTTCCTCTAATGGTTTGATATATAAGAATTTTTAAAGAATTCCTAAGTACAGTCATTTCAGGTGTCATCTGGATAATGTCAGATCATATAATTGTAATCAATCATAATAATTTGTTTGTAATAGCCTTTTATAAGTGCCTGGTATATAGTAAGGATTTATTGAATATCTGTCAAATATTGGATGAATATGTAACAATTGTGTGAGATTAGTAGGGTTGGTGTTTATCAATACTTTTAAAATGAGAAAAAATGAAGTTTGATTTTAATTTGTAACTCAAGAACATACAGATACTAAATTCTGTCTTTTTTCCTGCCACATCATCTTAACTGAGGAGAGGATGCTATTAAATATATTTTTCTTAAATTTGAATAACAGAGGCTTTAACTTTCCACAGGAAGGCCTTTTATTAAAAAAAAAAAAAAAAGGAGAAGCACCAGCAAAATTAAAATACGTTTCTTTTGCTGACAAGCTTCTAGAGCCTGCAAGCCTTTTATCCATTCGAGTAGTTCCTGAATGCTTTCAAGCACTCAGTATTGTACAGAGCCCTCCTACCTGAATTCTAGAAAAAAAGCCAAGCTAGAAAACAGTGCTTTGAGGAGTCCAGAAATTACTATAAGAAGGTAGTGCTAATAGATTTTTTTCCCCACTCTGGTTTTTTCCTATTAAATATTCCAATTTACCTTTTATTCTGTGGTACTGAGAAGAAAGGGCTTATTGTGACTGATTGGTTCCTTTAATTAAAAATAGATCATTTTGGGTTGAAAGCAGGAAATTAGTAGAATTTCAGTTAATTCAACAAATACTTATTGATCACTTACTGTGTGCTGGCTCCCACTTGAGGTTCTAGGAGTCAGCAATGTAAAAAAGAAGACCAAATCCTTTATCTCGGAGACATTATATTATAGTGAGAGGTCAACAATAAACAATAAACACCGTGAATAAGTTGTATAGTACATCACAAGGTGATAAGTGTACTGGGAGTGCTGAGGTATTTACCAGCTCTTGTACCAAGCTTTATTTTTTTCTTTAGCCTTTGGGGATTTCAGTTTTCAGAGAGGATAAAGAACTAGCAGAGAAGACTGAGAAAGACTGATAAGTGAAGTAAAAAGGCAGCCAGTGAATATTCTCTGGAAGCCAAAAGGGAAAAAAAAAAAAAATATATATATATATATATGGGAGTGACCATCTGTATTATTGCTGATAGGTGAAGTAGGAAGAAGAGGCCTGAGAATTGGATATTAATGTGAGCAATGTGAAAGTGACTTGGACAAACAGTTTTGGGGAAGTGTTGGGAAGCAAAAGATTGGTTGAAATGAGTTCAAGAGAGAAGTGAGAAAAAGGATTTTAGACAGCAAATATGGATAACTCTTTTGAGGCTTTTTGCTGTAAAGAAGAGCGGAGATGGGGAGCCCAAAAGGGGATGTAGGGCTAAGTAAAGATTTTTGTTGTTTTTTTTTGTTTGTTTAAAATAGCTTTAGGGGGTACAAGTGCAGTTTTGTTACTAGGATATATTGTGTAGTAGTGAAGTTTGGGCTTTTAGTGCAACTGTCGCCTGAATAGTGTACATTGTACCCAAAAGATAGTTTCTCATGAGGTTTTTTCAAAGATAGAAACAGCTACAGTGTGTTTGTATGCTAATAGAAGTGATCCAGTTGAGAGGGAGTAAATTGATAATACAGAAGATATTGGGGAGAATTTAGAGAGCAGTATCCTTGAGTAGCAAGTTCATATCCAAAACAGAAGCGAGAACTTGGAGTGCAAAATAATTCCAATAGATGGTAATACTTGCTAAATTGTTTACTAATCATTTATCACAGGAGGATTTAGACAGGGTTGATGTATCAATTTCAAGTAGGAGCCAACCAGTCAAGCATCATGGTGTCCTCTAACAGAGTAATTGTAGAAGGGGAACTGCATTTTTCTAAGTATCACCTGGGTATCTGGATAGGGTGTGTGACTGCTATGGCTCTTTTTTTTTTTTTTTTTTTTTTGTAGTGGTAAATGGAGATTCTTTTTTGTAGCTTATGAATATATTTGTTTCTGAAATAATTCTTTTCAGTGAGATTTGTAAAAGAAAAGAATTACTTTCCTGAAATGTATAGGGTGTTATTAGCTTGTTAGATTTTCTAACTTTTTTTTTCTTACTTCTCAGGCTGGAGTGAGACAGCTCTACGTACAGATTGACTTTGCAGCCATGTAGTGAAGGGAAAGAAATTACGCACCTTTTATGGACCAAATTTTTCTGGTACTGTACGATCCAAAACATTGTACCCAGCTTTTTAAAAGAGAAATTATCACTACAACTCCAGAGCACTAAGTAGACTGGGTAGAGTCAGCCGTTTATGCTTTGTGGGGAGTTCACAGCTAAGGGATCAGATTTAAGAGGATATCTCCTGGACTTTTGGTCTTTTCTTTTGTGCTCTTTCCTCCAAATCTTTTTGACTTCTGAAGTTTTTGGCTTAGGATGTTGATTTGTCCTTTTGTCTTTCTTTTTTTGTTTTTGTTTTCTGTTTGTTTGTTTGTTTGTTTTCATGTTGAATGCCCACACCACCATCCTCTCATCCCAGCCAGTAAGAATTTCAGATTGTGGGCCTCCAGTCTTCTGGAATGTCTTCACTGAAGCTGCTGGAAATCACTGCTTTCATTCCCACAAAACCAGTATTACTTTTTTTAAAAAAAGAAAGAAATTGGAAATCTGTGCTATACGTGATGTCACAATTGTTGACGTTCTTCAGTATAATCATGTTTGTTAAATTGTTTGTACCTTGCAAACTTATGAACCAAACCATATTGGGTTTTCAAAGTGCCTTTGTATCCAAAAATGTATTTGCCAGCATAGAAATGTACCGTCAAGAGTCATGTATGTTTTATTTTTATTTTTATTTTTTATTTTTTGAGACGGAGTCTCGCTCTGTCGCCAGGCTGGAGTGCAGTGGCATAATCTCAGCTCCCTGCAACCTCTGCCTCCCGGGTTCAAGCTATTCTCCTGCCTCAGCCTCCTGAGTAGCTGGGACTACGGGCGTGCGCCACCATGCCTAGCTAATTTTTGCATTTTTAGTAGAGATGGGATTTCACCATGTTGGCCAGGATGGTCTTGATCTCTTGACCTCGTGATCCGCCCGCCTCAGCTTCCCAAAGTGCTGGGATTACAGGTGTGAGCCACCATGCCCGGCTATGTATTTTTTTTTTTTAATGGATATTCTGTAATCTGTACAAAACAAGACTATTGCTAGTAATGTATACAAATTGTCTTTTTGTGTACTTCCAGCATAGGTTTGGATATATATTTTATTGTTTTATCTTTACAGAAAATAAAAGGTGTTAATTTGCTTTTTAAAACAAATTTAATTATCACATTTTAAATTACTTTGTGGACTGTGTTTTCAAAACTTTGGAAATTCATCTGTTACACAGAAAATTTTGACTTAAAACATCTGCTGAATTCCAAATTTCTGTAAAAGCTACTGTATCTGTGATAAACTTTCCTATATCTTTCCTTGCCATTTCTATGGATTTTATAATGAAAGAAAAAGGCATTGGAGACTGAAGGCAGAAATGGTTGTGACAGCGCTGTTTGGCTTTTTCATTCTTCAAATGCCAAGTCATCCACTTTGTTTTCCTGTTTAGGCTTTGCACAAATACAATTGTTTCAGGAATCCTAAAGCAGCATTTTATTGAGTTTGAATTATTAAAGGTACAGAGGAAATGTGGTGATGCAGAACTTTTCCTAACACAGGTATCTAGGAAGTAAGTGCTAAGTTGATTTTCTAGGTTCTTTCGTATTTGAAAAATAAAATTGCAATTTGAGATAAGTGCTTGAGCACTCTACTTAAGTATTCTCTGTGTTTTATGAAGAGAAAATGATCTGATTTTCCTTCATACTTCATTTTACAATACATATTCCCTTTTAACTTAAAAAATTGTAAATGTGGGAGAAAAAACCCTGCAGGATGGAAATGATGATTAAGAATGTAGATCAATAATAAGTACTTTTTAGTGGTGTGGCAGAAATCCCTGTTGATTCTAAGTTTTAGAGTGTCTTTTCCCCTATTTCTGACCTGCAACTATAAACTACTCTCTATTAGGAGAACTAGAGCACTTTCTTCATTTTTTCTAAATTGCTGCAGATTGCCATGAACTCTATCAATAGTCTCTTTTCTGCAGGCAAAGTAGTATTTTCTAAACATGTTTGCTTACTGCCAGGTGGTTCGAAATCTATGATTTACTGCAGTAGTATGTGCTTAAAACAACGGTTGAGGTCTTTTAAGCGGGAAAGTTCAAAAGGAAGTGTCCTGATAATGGTACTGGTTTTTCCACAAATATAAGTAGTCATTTAGAAGTTTGCAACCATCACCAAGTCTGAGAGAACTCTGGGATATTCTGTGGGTTTTGGCATATTAGATAGAGAAAATGACAGATCTAGATGAAGGGAGATTTTGGATGTGTGCCTTTGAAAACTGATTATGTATAACTACTGATATTTCACATATGGAGATATTTGAAGACCCAAGTCTGCCTTTCACAGAGCCCTCCATTCCAAGTTTAGTTTTTGTCAAAATATGAATCATTTTATTTGACTGTACTATCAGTACACAAATGCATGAGTATGTTTATATAGTGTTAGACTGATGTGAATTTGCATTTGTTACATGACACTGCCAGCTCATATCATTTAGCAAGTTGGCATTAACATTTATGCTTTAATTAAATGCCAGTATACCTATGTGTGCAGCACTAAAAAATTAGTAAGAAAAAGCAACTTTTTGTCACTCTTAGGAAATATTTTGTCTTATTAGTGTTCTTGGCACATGTGTATTACTAAAGTAGATAATTCCAGTGAGAAATACTACCTGATTATTGTTATAAAATTAATTTACAATGTCCCTGATATTGGGCTAACTCTTACAAAAAACAAACAAACAAAACTCGTATCTGAGTGTAACTTTGCCAATATTTTAAAAGCCAAAATATTCTCTGAACAACAAATTTGTATTGCTCAGGGACAGTTTACCTTGCCTGGTAAACCCTCCCAAACAGAAATATAGCTATACTATCTTTGGTTTTGTTTTTTTGTTTTTTTTGTTTGTTTGTTTTAGATGGAATTTCACTCTTGTCACCCAGGCTGGAGTGCAGTGGTGCAGTCTCAGCTCACTGCAACCTACGCCTCCCGGGTTCAAGTGATTCTCCTGTCTCAGCTCCCTGAGTAACTGGGATTACAGGTGCACGCTACCACGCCCGGCTAATTTTTGTATTTTTAGCAGAGACAGGGTTTCACCACATTGGCCAGGGTGGTCTTGGACTCCTGACCTCAGGTCATCCTCCTGCCTCGGCCTCCCAAAGTGCTGAGATTGCAGGCATGAGCCACCGCGCTCAGCCACTAGCTTTGGTTTTTTAAACATAGATTATATTCCTCAAGATGAAGGGCTTAACATATCCACAGCTTCCTCAGTTTGCTAACTCCCCATGCGTCTTTGTGAAGGACAGTATCTAGTTTATCTGTAGGTCAGTGTTCCTTGTGCTGTCATTTCCCTTATATCTGGAATTTGTCAGCATTCCTGAAAACCTACACGTGTATATCAGTAACCAAAATGCTATGACTTTTTTGCACCTTTGTACAGCAGCCAAATCATGAACTCAAAATGTATTTGATCACAGTTCTATAATGTTTTTACCTACCTATTACGGAATAATCAGTTTTTACAGAGATTATTAATATGGTAGAACCCTGTTATGTAATGCCAAAACTTAAGAACCATATTTACATTGCTTAACACAGAATTTTACATCTAAGCAAGGACTGGCTTTAGAAGCAGTCTAGTTCTACCTCTCATTTTACAGATGAGAAAACCGAAGCCCAGAAAAGCTCTCATTTGCTCAAAGTCACAGAGATAATTAGTGGCAAGGCCAAAAAGATTCAGATCTTCTGACTCAAAGTTGAGAGTTCTTTATACTCTATTATGCTGCCTCTCCAGTGTAATATTTGCCTTTCTGTAAATGAGATTAAATATGATTTGTAAATAAAGGACATCTGACCTCCTTCTTTGGTACATTAAGGCACTTTATAAATGGACTTTTATTGTCTAATTTTTTGTATTATAATTATTTCCATTATATTCTTTATGGAAGATGTAATTAATTTTAACTTTTTTACTCTTATAAAACCAGTTCCTGACATTTTAAAAAACGATGTCTGTAAAATGGATCCTTTTATGCATGAATTTTTCTATTAATTGCCCAAGGCTAAATCAAATTTAAGGATTGCTTAGTTTCTTTATTTTGTTTATGGTCTCTGAACTGGTATTTTTTTATAAACCAGGCTAATTCACAGGTCATACCATTTCAGTCTTGTCGTGTTGGCTTCCAGTCACTGGAAAAGCTTTTGCATTTTAAAGATTTTTAGAGCCATGCAAAACTGGGCATTAAATGTTGCATAAAACAAATCTTTTAAGTAAGGTAAAATGTTGAAGTCTTAACCAGAATTCCTAAAACTAATTACTAAAACTTCTATTTCTAACTCTTCATGAAAGCATTACCTTTGGAAAGTTAAACTTTTTTTTTCCTTTCATCACCATCTTTGAAACAAATTATTTTCCAATTCATAAGAACTTTGGTTAAAAAAAAAATAAAAGGAAATTATATGTTTTTCTTTGGACATTCATTGGAAGGCTTGTTGAAGACATGATCCCCCAGAAGCCTTAGTGACCCAGATCTCAACCAGAGACTCAAGATAGCCTCAAATACAGTGAAAGATTATGTATCCAAAAAAAAAAAGAGAAAAGGAGCAGAGAAGGACAGTTCTAGTTAAAGCCAAATGGATGTGAGTCTGACAAGGGTGTCTTTGGTTTATATTTCCTAACTGCAAATTACACAGAAAGCGAGAATGGGGAATAACTTTTATTAAGTATTTATGTGCCAGGCGGTTAGTGTGGCCTTCATGTTATTACATTTAATCTTCAAATTTCTACAAAGGAATAATTTTGCATGATTTTATGATTGACGGAGCATTTTCAAATCTCCTCTAATTCTCATAACATCTCTGTGAGGAAGGAATTTTTATCCTTATTTTACAGATGAGGAAGCTGTTTGGAGATAATTTAAGTGACTTGCCTGGGGAATCTAGCCAGTAGTAGAGCACTGATTAATCAGGTGCTGACATCTGCTCTGCTTTGTGTATGTAATTCAGCAGTGCTTCAAAGATCCAAGAAGTTGTAGCAGATCTCAATACACTCTCCTATAAAATTAGTGAACAATCACCATGACAAAATTGGTATGGGGGAACAGTCATTATACATTATTTAGACTCATTCCTTTTTCCAGTGCCCTTATGCTTATTTCCTACCTTTACCATTGATCTTAAACTGTGCAGGCTAAAAAGAGGAACCAGAACTCCTTTAAGCACTTTTAAGACTATTTATAAAATACAGTTTTGTTGGCATTGAAGAGTAAGCTGCTTAAGGGACTGAATGAAAAGATAGTACCCTCTGTGGCTGTATGAAGAAAGAAACTGAATTTCTACCCAAGAGACCTTAATTTAGTTTATTAGGGAATTATCTTCCCCAAAAGTACAAGTAATTTTGCACTGCAGGAGAAGGATAAGTAGATTTGATTTACATTACATTTTATACACACCTTTCAAAAGGAAGAAATCTGTTTCATAAATAGTAGTAATCTATGCTTAAACTTAACATTTAATGTTGACTTCTTACAACAGCCTTGAAAATTATTTGTAATTTTGATCATGATGTTGGAAAGCTTGTAATAAAGAATATCTTTCTCTTCTGCATCCTTTTATCCTCAAACTTAGCATGGATTCACATGCTAAGTAAATGTTTGGTTAACTAGTGAACATTTTAGATAGTTGTGTCAAAAGTAAGGGTTAGGGATAGGTAAAACCAGTAATTTACTGTTTTTTACAGAAGACATCTCAGCATTTCTTTGGCATTTTTGCACGAATAAATGACTATATATTCACCTTGGCCATTTTTTTTTAAGTAGCCCTGTGAGCTGCTCATTCTTTTTCATATACAGTGGAAGTATACAGATGTTATCCATTTTACAAATTGTTGGATTGGAATTTGACAGAATCGGGACTGTGGAACCTGGGTCACTTGAATTTTCTATATTTTGTATGGCCAAATCAGGAACCAGACAGTCTCCATAGTCTCCTTTGTTTTTATGGAAAATTGCCATATTCACATATTTCATTTGTCCTAATGTATTGTCATCCAAAACGAAAGAGGTCTTTCTTGAAGGTGCTTTAAAGACATCACTACATGTATTCAATTACTGATTTAAATATTCCCAGAATTATTTTTTACCTTTCTCTTTTTCCTCTCAAACACAAAATTTTAGTAGTACCTCCCTCTATTTCTTCACTGATTTTTCATCTGTTTTCATTGTTATTTCCACTATAGAACTTCTACTTTATACTAGTGGGGAAAATTTTTTTATTTAGAATTTTAATATTTGAATTTTGTCTATGTATCACATACTGTGCTACAGTTAGCCTCAATGAAGATTCTATTTTGAACTAGACATCCTGTCAATAGTTTGTCAAGTAACTTCATTGCTTCCTTTAATAGCAATTCAGTGAAATTTTTTCCCAAGTGATATTTTCCCCCAACTTTTGTGAGTTTGATAAACAAGATAGTCTTTTATATTGGAAATACTGTGAATGGAAAATTGCCAAATCCCTTCTTAATATATTTTAAACACCCCTACAACACTTTACCTCCCTGTCTTTAGTGGTATTTAAACATATGGCCAAGTTAGTATTTGGGTTTGATTCCTTTGGTGAAGATTAAGGCATCAAAACATTTCTTAAAATGTTTGAGTACAAGGCTAAGTTATAATGTCAACTTTCAAAGACTATGTTGTGATTTGGTTTGAATATGCTGAAGTGAGCAATTTTGATTTGCCCAAGTGCAATACAACAAATCTATAATGTATATTTCACATTTTCTACTTGAACACATTCATGTATATATTTTGTTAAACTTCATATGTATTTAAAAAGAATCATGAACTGTATCAAAATTCTTTCAATAAAATTTCTGTTTAAAAATCTCTACCTAAATTGTGTCTATCAGTTTGACGAACTGAAACAAAAACTGTGAATCTTACAGGTATTGGAATAGATTCTAGAGGACTTAAGGAATGAAAGGCAAAGAATGATTCTCAGAGCCAAGGAACGGCAGAACTTACTAGGAGAGAAGAGATGCTAGGAGGTTGGAAGTATCTTTACATTGTGAACAGCCTCATTGTGGCTCTTAGCCTCTGACCTCATAAACATGTCTCGAAGTATTTACTTCCAGATATTTCCATCACCCCCAAATTGTTCTCTCATCTCAGTTTCTATGGATGACTTCGTCTTATATGACGTGAAGACCAAAACATCTGATGTGAGCCTCCATTATCCTTCCAAGTTTTTCCCTCTGATTAGAAGCAATTCTTTTTTAAAATAACTTCTTCCACAATATCCCAGGCACCACTCATGTCACCTTCCTTCTCAAAGGTATTCTTATCAAAGCAGCTTCTTTACTATCAATCTCTGCCATACTTCAAGGCTTTATCCTCAGCATGTCTGCTGTCAGATTCCTTGTATGTGGTCTACATTTGCTGCTTCTACCTCCTTTCTAACCATTTCCATAGCTCCTAGTAGTATAGCTTCACTCCTCCCTATTTTGTAGAAGTTGCTTCAAGGCCATCAGTGGCTTCTTGTCACATTCATGGCAGAACTACCAACATATCAAATTCAAAATTGAAGAAAACAAATCTTTCGCATTCAATTCTCAACTACCAATTTGTCGGAATTCTACATAGAATTCTTACAAAACTAAGCAATGCCTTTATCACCTCCATTTCCTGAATGCCTTATCATAAAATGTCTTTCTTCCTTTGAAATCTTTTACATTCTTTTCCATTCCCACTGCCCTATTCCAGGATTTCACTGATGACTGCAAGCAGAATCACTTTCCTTGCCCAACTCTAGCCACCTCCATTTCAGCCCCCACCCAAACAATTTTGGCTTTGGCAGGGAGAACAAGGAATTTTTGTTGAATCCAACTTTTGTCCAGGCGCTTTTGAAGCATTTGTCCTGTCCTGGCTTCCTGAATGCCGGGAGCTGGCCCCTCTGCATACCTGCTAGATTGAGACTCCCTACCTATCCTGTCTTCTCTGTAATTAGCCTCTGGCCTAATTCTACAGTGGCCTGTCAACACTCCTACGGAGCAGCCTCTTCTGTTTACACACTGGGTTAGGAAGTTGTTTGGTACAATACTGCACCGGCCAATCTTATGTAGAGTTTTGGCTTTCCTAACCGCAGAAGCCACCCCATGTTACACTGGTCTTGCTTTCCCAGTTTCCACTTGCAGTCCTCTAGCTCAGGAATCTTGAGTGGCTCCCTAATGCTTATCAAGTATAACCTCTTCTGAACAACTTTCGAAACTTAAATGCATTTCTTTCCCTCCTTATTAAATCAAACCCTTGATATGGCACCAAACTTTTCATTAGTCTAGAGCAAAAAAACAGCAGAGACAAGGAGGAGCAAACAGGTTCAATAGATGTAGACAGAATGACAGCAATTTACTACTTTTTTTCATTCTTTCCAAAAAAAAGAAACAGCATTTTAATGGGATTCTAGTTCATTAAAACATTATCAGGTCATCCAGTTCTACTTTGAGGCAAAAAAAAAAAAAAAAAAAAAAAAACTACCATGAAATTCAGGCTTAGCACATGCTACCAACATTTAAATTCACAATTCAAATTTATCTGCTAATGTTGACAGGAAGAAATGCATAGTCTGGCACAGTGTAGGCAAGGCAATCAATTTATTGAAAAAATGGATGAATTTTGCTTTTTCATGTAAACTTTAACTCCTCTTTGAAAAGTGATTCTGTATGAATTGTTAAAGTGAATAGTACTCTTTGTGAAAGAGCAACTGCTAAAACTAAAGAATAAAGCAAAATAATACAAAGACATTATAAAAATTATTTCCTGAATGTAGCCACCAAATGTCATTGTTTAAATGTGGTATTTTTTAAGTAAACAAGATATTCAGATTCACATATAAGCAGGAGCACTTTGATAGCAATTAAGGCTTGGCTTGGCCATTTGGCTTAGACTTTTGAGTATGTCATTGTGACTTGTAAAATTACAAATAAAATAAGGTCCATCTGATTAGCCGTTGCTGTCTTCCACCCTAGACAGTAAGTTAGATCATAATGTTCAGCTTTACAGGGTTTATTGTCCTGTATGTGCATCATACTACTTTCCCCATGAGCAATAATTTGTACACAGGTCATATTGGTTTCTACAGACTTCAGAAGAAGGCAAAGTTACTACATTTGTAGTTACATTAGTTGGAGGGAAGACTTCCCACTGGCTTCCAAAAGCTTCCGCCAGGCAATCCTGTGGTGGTGGCCAACAGCTATGTAAGCCCATAGGAACTAAAACTTTGACGGAGGGGAATATTTCTGTTTGGTAGAGTTATGGTTTTAAAAGGGTACTTGCTTTTTTCTGTCTGTACCCCCTCCACATGGAGCAGAATGCAGGCCCAGCCATGAAAGTATGAAATAGTAGCAGAGTAGAGTAACTAGATGCCCAAGTTTCTGGCCAGAGGATCAACCAAGAAAGGGAGCCCAGGGAACCAGGAAGTAGTGGAGAGATTATGGAGTGGGAGGAAACCAGGAAAACAATCTCATAAAGTTGTTTATGAACCCCAAGGATCATCCTCAAATCACTAATGCTTGGATCTGATTCTATTTAGCCTTGAGAATCTTGAGAACTAAACTATCCAACAGACTACTTCATAAGTCCCAAATTGCGTGCCACAAACTTGAGATAGATCCAAAGAGAATTGCAGTCTTTGAAAACCGAACTTGCACTGGAACTGTAGCCTGTAAAGAGCAATCTGATAATTGCATCCTGAAGCTAACAGGTTGGTTGCCTGCTGAAACAAAAAGATTGATATTCTCCATTAAATCTAAACAAGACCCAGCAACTTACAACATAATATTCAAAATGTCCAAGCTATAATCCAAAATTACTTGATAAAGTGCTGCAAAAAATTTCAACTTACAGAAAATCAATAGATGGTAAAACTGAGATATCAATCTTAGAATTATCTAACAAAGACCTTAAAGCAGATATTTAAAATGCTCAAACAAGCAATACAAAAATGCTATATGAAATGCTCAAACACCTACAGAAAAACACATGACAAAGAAATCATAAATAATCTTGAAACAAATGTTAAAATAAAAAACAGAAGATATAAAAAGAACCAAATGGAAATTTTAGAACAGTAACCAAAATTTTAAAAACATACAGAATGGACTCAACAGCAGAATGGAGAAGACAGAGAAAGGAGTGAATGAATTCATAGATGGATAAAAATTATCAGCTCTAGGCAACAGAGAAAACAGACTGAAAGAAAACAACAATGAACAGAGCTCGGGAACCTGTTGGACAGTAAGAAATGTCTAACATTTGTATTTATCAGAATTTCTCAAGGAGAGGATAAAGTATATAGTGCTGAAGGAAGATCTAAAGAAATAATGGCTGTAAACTTCCCAAGTTTGGTGATGCACACCTAGAGTCAAGAAGCTGGGCAAACCCAAAACAGAATAAACCCCAAAATATCCACACCGTCTCAAACAATTCCAATCCAAATCTCACAAGCTCTTTTGTATATGTCAACAAGCTCATTCTAACATTTATATGGAAAGGCAAAGGAACTAGAATAGCTAAAACAACTTTGAAAAAAGAATGTTAAAGGAACCACACCACCTGTTTTTAAGATTTGCCATAAAGCTAAAGTAATTAAGACAGCATAGTATCATAGAAGGGAGAGACGCACAAATCAATAGAACAGCAAGAGTTCAGAAAGAGACCTACATAAATAGGGCTGAATGATTTTTACAGTGGTGCAGAAACAATTCAATGGAAGAACAGTCTTCTTATCAAGATGTTATAACTAAACATTTAGATGCAAAAAAAAATGAGTGTAGATCTAAAACTCACACTTCATAGAAATATTGTCTGTTGAATTTGGTGATGGGATCTTAGACATGGCAACAGAAGCATAATCCATGTAAGAAACATAAACTGGATTTAATCAAAATTTAAAACGTTTGCTTTATCAAAAATGGTTAAGGGAATGAAAGGACAAGCTACAAATGGAGAGAAAATATTTGCAAGTCATATATCTTACAAAAGCTTTTATCCAGAATATGTAATAAATGCTCAAAATTTAACCATATGGAAACAATCCAATTTAAAAGTAGGCAAAAGACATGAACAGATGCTTCATCAAATCAGATATAAGAATGGTGAATAAGCACATGAAAAGATGATCCACATCATTAGACACTGGGAAATACAAATTAAAACCACAACAAAGACACCACTGCAGCCGGGCATGGTGGCTCACGCCTATAATCCCAGCACTTTGGGAGGCCAAGGCAGGCGGATCACCTGAGGTCGGGGGTTCGGGACCAGCCTGACCAACACGGAGAAACCCCGCCTCTACTAAAAATATAAAATTGGCTGGGCGTGGTGGCACATGCCTGTAATCCCAGCTACTTGGGAGGCTGAGGCATGAGAATAGCTTGAACCCAGGAGGCAGAGGTTGTGGTGAGCTGAGATCATGCCATTGCACTCCTGCCTGGGCAACAAAAGCAAAACTCTGTCTAAAAAAAAAAAAAGACACCACTACACACCTATCAGAATAGTTCAAAATACTGCCAACGTGAAGTGGTGGCAAAGATACAGAGCAAAGGGAACCCATACAATGCTGGTGAGAACGCAAAATGTACAGGCACTTTGGAAATCATTTTGGCAGTTTCTTATAAACTTAGGTGCACACTTAACCATGTGATCCAGCAATCCCTCCGGATAAAATATCAGGCAAAAACCTGTTATGTTAATGTTTTAAGAACTTTATACATAATCGCTAAAAAGTGGAAACAAACCAATTATCTCTCAAATAGTGAATGGATAAACTGTAGTCTATTCATATGAGAGAATACTACTTAGCAATAAAGAGGAATGAACTAGAGGGATGACTATAAAGGGACAGTGGGAGATCTTGTGGGTGATGAAACTGTTCTGTATCTAGATTATGGAATGGTGTTTCACTACATGATAATTTTAAAGAACTTTATAGTATTAAAGAGCTAAACACTATTAAATAATCAAACAAATGTATGCAGCCTTCAGGTATTTCTATTTTAATTAACACTGGGATTTCAGAGAACAGACTGAAAACACTATTGTTCATCCTTTCCCTGCTGAGTAGTGCAGTGTTCATTTTATAATTTCATTTAAATTGCGGTTAAGTTACATACAGAACACAATTGCCAGATTTAGCAGACAGAGGAACCTGGTTAAGTTTAATTTCAAATAAAAATTTGGTAGGTTCCCTACTACCACCCTTGGCAGCTTTTTTCTTTTATCCTTGGTTTTCGTCAGTTTTACCTGTTATGTTAGGTATGATTTTATTTATTCCACTTGGGGTTCACTCAGTTTATTGGATCTGAGTTGATAGCTTTACCAAATTTGGGGTTATTCTGGCCTGTAAGTTATCTATATTTTCTTCTGCCCTATTTTCCTTCTATTCTTCTGGAAATCCAGTTACATATGTTAAATTGCTTGATATTTTCCCAAATGGCATTGAGGCTTTTGTTGTTTTCCTTCTAATCTTTTCTTCTCTTTTCCTCAGATTGGACAATTTCTTTCATGTGTCATCTGTATGCCACGGTTAAACCCAACCATTTTTTTTTATGTTACCACATTTTGGGTGAGAATATATATCTATATTCATTCATTACAACCACCCTACCCTTTTGTCCATGAACATAGTTCTAAAAACTGCTTTAAAAATCCTTGTCTGCCAATTCCACTATCATCTAGTTTATGTTCGGATTTTTTTTTCTGTTGTCTGCTCTTTTTTTTTTTAAACCATAAGCTATAAACTGTATTTCCTTATTTCTTTGGATACCCTA
This sequence comes from Pongo pygmaeus, assembly GCF_028885625.2. NCBI lineage: Eukaryota > Metazoa > Chordata > Mammalia > Primates > Hominidae > Pongo > Pongo pygmaeus. The sequence continues at coordinate 128,996,086 of NC_072373.2, read as the reverse complement.
TAGCATTTTATTGTATTCCGGTCATTGTTTATGTATTATACAGATTCATTTTATTATACTCTTAAGAGTGCTAAGCTTTGATCTCATTTAAATTATTGGCTAATCACCTTGATTTTATATTATGCTAAAGGTTTCATCCTTAGTTTTAGCATAAATCTTTAGTCTTGTGCACAGCCTTTACTAATACATGGCCATTCTGGGGTTTGGGAAGCTCCAGGTTCTATCAAGCCCTTCTAACTTGTCAGAATTCAAACTTGAAACTCTGTCTTCTATTGCAACAGAAAACAGCCATCTCTGTTCAGCTTCTTGAGCCTTCCAACTGTGGCTTTCCACCAAAGTCCTTGGAGTCTTCCCGGGGCATGCACGGTTCGAGAGTTAGCTAAGGATTTAAGGAGAGATCATATGCAGACAGGAAGCCTCCTCCATTTCTGACACCTTCATTTCTAGGATCTGCTGCTTTAATTTTCAGTTCTTCTAGCAGCCTTTAATTCCATCCTAACACCTCAAGCCAGTAAGATTGCAACTTTCTCTTGAGTTCTAGCCACGCCTTACCACACAGTCTGGGAATGACTGAAGGGGAAAAACCATACGTTCACAGCTGGTTTCAGTGACTCCCTAGAGTTTTTAGACCATTGTTTATTATATTTTGTCCACAGTTTATAATTGGGAGGGTTTGTACATTACAAGCTATTACACCATTACCAAAACCAGAAGTCCTTCATTATATAGTTCTTAAATGTTTAGTTTAACATATGAGAAGAAAATAATATACAACTGGTATTTAAATGTACTTGGCTCTCTCCCCTTCTGTGTCTAACAGATTGAAAATGAGGCCAGGCATAGTGGCTCATGCCTGTAATCCCAGCACTTTGGGAGGCCAAGGTGGGCGGATCACTTGAGGTCAGGAGTTCAAGACCAGCCTGGCCAACATGGCGAAACCCCATCTCTACTAAAAATACACACACACACACACAAAAATAGCCAGGTGTGGTGCCGCCACATGACTGTAATCCCAGCTACTTGGGAGGCTGAGGCAAGATAATCAATCACTTGAACCTGGGAGGCAGAGGTTGCAGTGAGCCAAGATTGCACCACTGCACTCTAGCCTGGGCCACAGAGTGAGACTCTGTCTCAAAAAAAAATAAAAATAAAAATAAAGAAAAAAGATGTTTCGTTTACATATATAAATATCTTTTATCTCAAATGAAGTAAAATAAGTCAAATAATCTTTAGCTAATTGATGATCCCAGGGAGTAGGGAAATCTTTATTCAAATTCCAATGAATTTACTAAGTAAAGAGCTCAGAAAAATTGGTTAGGCCATGGAAATACTTAGAGTTGAACCAACTGAACTAGCATGTAAGAAACCTATTTCTATTCAGAACTGAAACTCTTTGGTCATGAAATATACTAAATGGAGTGTTATTTAAAACTAGTAAGAAGAGTGTGACTACTCGCACATATACAATGGCATATTAACTGAATTAAGTGATATGGCATATCTTGACTAATCCATTGTTGCCTTAAAACTTACATTTTTAAAAATTTTATTTTGTAGTCAGCAAGTTTTCCATTTGTCTGCTTGGATGTGAAAGATGCGATTTAAAACCAAACAGCAACTGTACAAGGCTGGCTGAACATTTATAATTAAACAATTTTATAACCTCCAAAATACAGCAGAATATGAGCCACATAATTAGGATGTCAGCTAACCAAGACAGTGAATTCAGAAGAATGTCATTTTGTGGCGTGTGCTCAGCTGAGCTTTAAGTCAGACTGCTGGATGGAAATGTAATCTTTCTACTTTTGTTTATATACACTAATACCAGCTGCTGTCGGGACAACTCCTCATGCAGTAGGGACAGCTAACTTTTTTAAAAAGAAGAAAATTATAAACATATTTTGTGAACATTTACTAATCTTTTATTTGCTTTTCTTGGCACTCATAACATTTTCTACCCTTTAAAACTGAGATTCAAGTGATTCAAATTCCAGTTACCTCTAAATTATATTCTGTTAACAACCACCTGTATAAATTGGTTTCATAAATAAAAACTGCTCTTAAATGATTCTGTCAGTGGATGTCTATCCACAAGCTTTCCAGCCTGGTCTGCTTTATGTGCGTACATCCTGAAAAGTTGCCAAAACAGTAGCAACAACTGATGATATCATAGGGAAAAAACTCACTGCCACAAGAAACCAAGCATTGTTGAGTCAACTTGTTTTTGGTCACTTGTTTTATACTTACTAGATAAGCCAAAAGACCTGTCTGTTACACAAACATGCATGCATCCATGTATTAGTCCATCCTCACACTGCTATGAAGAAATACCCGAGACTGGGTAATTATAAAAGAGGTTTAATTTTCGACTCACAGTTCCACACGGCTGGGAAGGCCTCAGGAAACTTAACAATCATGGTGGAAGGCACTTCTTTACAGCGCGGCAAGAGTGAGAATGAGAGCCAGTAGGGGAAATGCCAGGCGCTTATAAAACCATCAGATCTCATGAAAGCTCACTATCATGAGAATAGCATGAGGAAAACTGCCCCCATGATTCAATTACCTACCACAACACCTGGGAATTATGAGGATTAAAATTCAAGATGAGACTTGGGTGGGGATACAGCCAAACCATATCAATCTATATAATGGCTGAAATTTACATCAGACAATAGTAAATATCTATGTTCAAAGTCCATTGATGCTTTGAGATTCTGAGCTATTTTCTGGTATGGAAAACAGACTTAGCATCTCCATCTCCATTGGATGTATGCTGCCTCCTGTGATGATCAAGGAATGCAATGGTTCTCCCAAGTCCACAGTACACATTTGCTGTAAAGTGCCTGCTGCAATTTTCTGGTCGTCGGCTCCAACCCTGGCTAAGCCAACGCAAAGTGTCTCCTCGGTAATTGCTATTAAAAAAAAAAAGATACTGCTATTCAATTCAGCAAATGCATCATCCGTCCAACAGTCAAACAAACATTAGTACCACAAGTACATTTCAAGAAGCCCCAAATATCTTAAATCTCTTTTGCCACTTATGGACCAGTTATCCATTAATTCATCCAAGGGATTTTCTAAATCATTTGTATTACCTAATATAAAAGAGTACTTCCAAACTTTACCCTTTCAGAATTACAAAGGCTTACACTAAACTTTTAGGACTTGACAAGCTATACTTACACTCTACAATTGCACGGCATTTGTTTTTAAATAAGTTCTGAGTAAACAATGTTTACTATACACTTATGTTTTTAATAACTTGCTTAAGGTTCATATTGACCTAGATATACTGAAGAAACCATGAGATTATGAAATAAATTCACAGATTTGAGTTTCTGCCTTGCCATCCAATTAGCTATGTGATAAACTTCAGTTTTCTCATTTTTTAAAATGTAATACTCTCTCTTTTAAATCATGGTAATGAGAGCTAAGATAGTAGATATGAGACTAGTAGACTATAGATTCCTTAATAAATAATGAGCATTTGGCACTATTTATGTTTTTAAGTTAAAAACAGCCAGCCTTAATGAGCTTTAGTATTATTCACTCTGGTGCTACAGCTAAAGAGCTGACCCTTTAATGGTTGTATTGTTTAGTTGGGAAAGGGGTCTTGATTGAACAATGATCAAAAGGGGGCAAATGGTTTATCCAAGGACAAACAGAAATGCAAGAAACTTCTGTACAAAGTTATGGATATAGAACATCCTTGCAGACTATTTGTTTCACAACTTTAACATGGCCTACTAATGAGAATAAAATAAGCAACAATCACTCAAGAATCTCTTGACCGGGTGCGGTGATTCGCACCTGTAATCCCAGCATTTTGGGAGGCTGAGGCGGGTGGGTCACTTGAGCTCAGGAGTTCGAGACCAGCTGGGCAACATGGTGAAATCCCATCTCCACCAAAACTACAAAAAAATTAGCTGGGTGTGGTGGCATGCACCTGTAGTCCCAGCTACTCAAGTGGCTACGGTGGGAGGGTGGCTTGAGCCCGGAAGGCAGAGGTTGCAGTGAGCCATGATTGCACCACTGCACTCTAACTTGGGCAACAAAGCAAGACCCCATCTCAAAAAGAAAAAAAAAAGTCTCACAGTGGGCAAGGCGTGGTGGTTCACACCTGTAATCCCAACACTTTGGGAGGCTTTGGGAGGCCGAGGTGGGAGGATTGCTTGAGCCAAGGAATTTGAGAAAAGCCTGGGCAACATGGTGAAACTCTGTCTCTACCAAAAACACACAAAGAAATTAGCTGGGCCTGGTGGCATGCACTTGTAGTCCAGCTAAGGTGGGAGGATCACTTGAGCCCAAGAGGTGGAGGCTGCAATGAGCTGAGATAGCGCCTCTGCACTCCAGCCTGCGTGACAAAGTGAGACCCTGTCTCAAAAAAAAAAAAAAAAAAAAAGAACCTCCCATAAAGATTTATTGACAATAAACATTTCTATTATATACCACACACTGTGTCTACATATTAGGACTATAAGAACAAATTTTCTCTTATATTTACCCTGAAGAAAACTATTCCTAGTCTCAATGTTAAGAATGAAAGGAGGGAGAATAAAAGAAGGATAAGTATATTTGTGCAGGATAGATCTCACCATTGATTAGGGATGATAGATATTTTACAAAAATATTTATATACTAATATATTTATATCAAATGTGACTTATGTTTAATTTGTGAAAAATCCTCACTTTCTGGAATGGTGTTAATTATACTATAAAAGAATGCCAATTTTTTTTCTTTCACTACAACTTGAAGCCTATGGGATTTAAGTTAAAGTTGGACAAAAATGACAAGAAATAGTACAATACAAAAATACTTACTCTTGCTTCCATAGTGGTATGAGATATTAAGTCATATACACATCTAAATGTAGTAACAGAGGAATAATATGAGAGCACTTCTAGGGTCTTGAGTACCTGGTTCTTCTCCTCGTATTCTTTGATTTTGAACAATCTCCAGAAGCTGCTGGGCTGCCTGGTTTACATTCATATACCGTGGAGGTTCATAGATCTTCCTTCCCCTATAGGCAGAAAACTAGATGCCACTGTTCTTAGCCGTGAAACTACATAATATGTTATTAATGCAATTACTCTCCCAGGTATACTCAAGTACCACAGTCTACATTCTGTTTGATGTTTTTTACATGTACTCACTTTAAGCATATACAAAAGCATGATGATTGTTCATTTCTTAAGCTTTTTCATTGTTCTAATTCAACTTTCCCTGATCTCACTGAAATGATGGCAGGAACACATAAAGATAGATGTCTAAATGAAAGTTATCTTTATTCAAAGTGATACCTTTGGTAAAAACAATTCAAAGTAAGTGGCAATTTGGTCTATACTCTAGCTTAATCAGGTTATTTAGTGTCCTTTTTATGACCATTTTTAAACCACATATTCTTTTCACTGTTTCCTCTAAGAAAAGTAAACTAAAGCATCTTGGATGCTTAAAAATCTCAGGTGATGGCATATGTTTATTTCTGTATGCCTCAAAAGCCTATCAGGCTTTCCGAACTATCATATTAACAAAAATACAGCTACTGCAGGCCAGGCGTGGTGGCTCATGCCTGTAATCCCAGCACTTTGGGAGGCCAAGGCGGGTGGATCACAAGGTCAGGAGTTCGAGACCAGCCTGACCAACATGGTGAAACTCCGTCTCTACTAAAAATAAAAAAATTAGCGTGGCTTGGTGGTGCACGCCTGTAATCCCAGCTACTCAGAAGACTGAGGCAGGAGAATCAATTGAACCCGGGAGACGGAGGTTGCAGCAAGCTGAGATCACACCACTGCACTCCAGCCTGGGCGACAGAGCAAGACTCCATCAAAAAAAAAATATATATATATATATATATATTTTATATATATATAGCTATTGTGGCTTACAACACAGTTCAAATAGATTATTTTACTGACTCTCAAAAAAATTCTCTAAGTCAGTGCTATCCAATAGAAATATAAATGAAGCCATATATAGAATAAAGTTTTCTAGTAGCCATATTAACAAAAAAGTTTGTAAAAAGGCAATTTTTTTTTTTTTTTTAGACAGTCTCACTCTGTTGCCCAGGCTGCAGTACAGTGGCGTGATATTGGTTCACTGCAACCTCTGCCTCCTGGGTTCAAGCAATTCTCTGCCTCAGCCTCCCGAGTAGCTGGGATTACAGGTGCCTGCCACCATGCCTGGCTAATTTTTTTTGTATTTTTAGTAGAGACGGGGTTTCACCATCTTGGCCAGGCTGGTCTTGAACTACTGACCTCGTGATCCACCTGCCTCAGCCTCCCAAAGTACTGGGATTACAGGCGTGAGCCACCACGCCCAGCCAAAAAAGGCAAAAATTTTAATAATATATTTTATTTAATCCAAAATGTTGTAATTTAATACCTACTCATATAAAAATTATTAAAGAGATTGTTTTTATATTAAGTCTTTGAAATCTGGTATGTACTTACAGCACACCTTAATTTGGATATTAAATTTTCATTGGAAATAGTTGATCTGTATTTAAATTTCATAAAATTTATGGTTGTAAAGTTGATTTATATACTAAAGCTGTTTCAAACATACTTAAGTTTTCCAATAACAAAATTGAGTATCGTTTTTTAATTAATTAAAATTAAATGAAAAATTCAGTTCCTCAGTCACATTAGCCACATTTCAAATGCTCCTTAGTCACAAGTGGGTAGGGGGTGCTGTATTAGACACTGCCTCTCTAAGTAAAAAAGGATTAGTACTATCATTATACATCTGAAGAAAATAAGGCTCAGAGATGGAAGTAACTTGCCCAAGAGCACTCAACTAGAGGCAGACTCAGGACTCAAACCCATGTCTTTTTTTTTTTTTTCTCACTCTGTTACCCAGGCTGGAGTGCAGTGGCGTGATCTCAGCTCACTGCAACCTCTGCCTCCCAGATTCAAGCAATTCTCATGCCTCAACCTCCCAAGTAGCTGAGATTAAAGGCACGTGCCACCACGCCCAGCAAATTTTTCCATTTTTAGTAGAGATGTGGTTTCACCATGTTGGCCAGGCTGGTCTCGAACTCCTGACCTCAAACAATCCACCTGCCTCAGCCTCCCAAAGTGCTGGGACTACAGGCGTGAACCACCGCACCCAGCCTCACACCCAGGTTTTCAGAATCCCAATGCATTAATTCATTCCACAAACACTGAGTGTCTGTTAGATGCCAACCACTGTTCTCAGTGTTGAATCTACAAAATATATTGCTATTTCTACTCTATTATACTGCTTATCATTTCGTAAGAATAAAAATGTTAATGTTCACACTGTTAATGAGAGCTCATTTTCAACTATCTTTAGAACTCAGGTCATTTAAGTAGAATTTATTGAATTGTTCAAGGAAATAAAACAGATGTATGCATTCTCAGAATAATAACTTACTTGATTAGATTTTCCAAAGACTGCTCCTTTACTTTGATGTCTGTAGGAAGTAAAAATAGTTCTTTTAATTTAATTAAAAACTTTATCCAAAACCCTATGTGTAAACCTCAGTTAAGAGTCACCTAAATTTTGGGGAAACACTCTTCCCTCACATTTTAATTAGCCACTTTCTTACAGTAACATAGAGAAGAATGGAAGCCTGTGGTTGTGCCACTAGTTAGAAAACAAACATGAATTTGGCTCTGAGACCATCCTGCTAACATCTAATTTCCTTTTGGAAAAGAAGACAAGGGAAAGAATTAGATAAACATTGGCATATACGCTACTAACAGCTAATCACGATCTTTGTTTTCATTTCTACCAGCTAGTAACTGCACAGACCCACCTGAAAGCCCTTTGATAGATGTAATGTAAGTAGAAAAAAAATCTTTTCCACATTTAAAAAAGTATTTTGCTTTCTGACGAATGTTAACACATGCCATAATTTTGAATAAATACTTTAATTCTAAGTATTCATGCTTTTAACAGGGATTTGAGCACGGACTGTGTCAGACACTGCGCCAGAGACTGGGATACCACAGGGACCTGCCAGATATAACCTCTGCTCTCAAGAAGCTTGACAGTCCAAGCATCACGAATATTTGATTCGGTATACTTTTTAATCACTCATGCTCAAATGAACTATCTGGTAAAAGGTAAAAAAGCAGAATCACTCTACATCCTCAGAGGAACTCAGTATACAACAGCAATAGCAACAGCTGCTTCCTGCTTTACATGCTGAAAACAAATGGTTCAGCCAAAGTTTGTTTTTGCAAAAATAAACATAGTGCAACTGAGGAGTCTTTAATAGACTTATGCAGATTTCCTAAGTGATTATAGAAGTGTTTCTTATAAAGGATATCAAAGAGTTTGCTTGGAAATTATAGCAGAGTTAATATTAAATACATATTTTTAAATGTTCTTGGAACCAGCATTGAAAGCCTTTTTCAGGTTTGAAATATCATTATTTATTTAATATTTCTACTTGTCTGTCACATTATGGAGAAAAAAATGAATGTCTGTTATTAAGAATGTGGCCTCCCTATAATCAATGGTGTTAGTCAACTTTTAGATTTCCTTTAAATTATGTTTCTAAGATTTTAAAAATTTTAACCCATTTATTAATTCATTCACTCTGAGCTTCTGAAATGTTGTGATGAAATTTTTCATATTTTCAGTTTCTTTACTTTTCAAATATGCTCTATAGAATCTGATTTTTAAAAGGAAGAGGGTTGAGGAGAATTTTTACAAGCAAATCCTTTTTAATCAAGGAGTGCATTCATGACTTCATCTCAAGCCAGACGCCGCATTACTTTTCCCTTGTCTTCACACAGTCCATAATTATTCCTCTCTATTTCTACTTGCTAGAATGTAAGGTTCTCTGATTCATCTTAGTACCAGGACCTAGCATAATGTGAAGTACCCAGAAGACACTCCATAAATGTTTACTGAATAAATTTACTCATGCGGCTCTCATACAACTCAGTCACCAGCCCATATTAAACTATCCACCCTCTGGGCAATGTAAGTCCTAACTCCTTCATAAAGTCTTTGTTGACTTCTCCTCAAATGCTTTTTGTTCTTGGAAACATCTACACAATTAATGCTATCTTTTATTAACCTCTAATTATATCATATATATTGGTCTTGTGTTTCTAAGTAAATTTTAAATTCTCTGTGTTTTCCTGCCATGGTTTATCCTCACTAATCCCTCTGGAACTTAACCCACAGCAGGCATTCAATAAATACATACTAATTTAAATAATGAGAATGCCAGATGATAAAACGATGAGAACTATGGTTTGAGGATTTGAAATCATGAAATCCTATACTTCACACCCTGTTCCTGCTTTTGTTAATAGAGCAAGGAAGATATATTGTTTAACCTTGTTTGTCTTTTCCCAGAAAAGCTAAGAAAAGGGGCAGCTCTTAGAAAGACAACTCAAGAGCCAAATTTCTGGTTTGTCCTTCCTGCCTCTCCATACAACAGAACTTAATTGTTCTTTAAACTTTCACATGCACAACACATTAGTTCCAAACGAGATTTCAAAGCTTTGAGAGCACAACCCACGTCTACACTTCCTTAGTATTACAAAAGAAACTAACTCTACATGGGGCATAGGGTAAACACTCAATAAATACCTGTACACTGATCTTCTATCTGCCTTTCCAAAGCTTCTGAAAAGATAAGTGCCGCTTCCTCTCCTTCCTGTCTTTTTTTTTTTTTTTTGAGAAGGAGTCTCGCTCTGTCGTCCAGGCTGGAGTGCAGTGGTGCAATCTCAGCTTACTGCAAGCTCCGCCTCTTGGGTTCACGCCATTCTCTTGTCTCAGCCTCCCAAGTAGCTGAGACTAAAGGCACCCGCCACCATGCTCGGCTAATTTTCTGTATTTTTAGTAGAGATGGGGTTTCACCGTGTTAGTCAGGATGGTCTCGATCTTCTGACCTCGTGATCCGCCTGCCTCAGCCTCCCAAAGTGCTGGGATTACAGGCGTGAGGCACCGCACCTGGCCTTTCCTGTCATTTTTAATGGATATATAGGGAGGTTATCAGGTAGCCTGCCTCTCAGATTCTTCCTTCCCTGTTCTGTTTTAGAACCTTTCAGTACTGTTGTAAAACATACATTCTAGTATCTGAGCTTCAATGAATCCCCATTTTTCATCCCTCAGATACATCTACTTCTTCAGCAAAAGTCCTTTTAAAAATTATCCTTCGCCCGTCATCTACTTTGACCTTCTACCCACAGCTGGCTTTAACTGGATCTAACTTTGGGATAACAAGATGGATATATCTGATGGCACAGTCCACACCAACTCACAAGTCTTACAGTGTCCTTGTTAGTAAGGACTATAAAAAAGTAAGACCAGTCTCTTTTTACATGGAAATTTCAAAGACAAAATTATAAAGCTAATTAATGATGAATGAAGCACTAAATCACACTGGCAATAAACTAAAATAAGAAAACATCATACTAGCTGATTGCAAATATTGGCATAAGACAAAAGAAAATGTGTTAGAGAAGCGTTTATGGCCTAATCTAGATCTATAATTAATTAGATGTCAAGAATAAAAGGGGGCCCGGGTGCAGTGGCTCAAGCCCGTCATCCCAGCACTTTGAGAGGTTGAGACGGGCAGATCACTTGAGGCCAGGGGTTTGAGACCAGCCTGGTTAACATGGCAAAACCCCATCTCTACTAAAAACAAAAATTAAACAAGCATGGTAGCAGACTTCTGTAATCCCAGCCTCAGGAGGCTGAGGCAAGAGAATCGCTTGAACCTGGTAGGCAGAGGTTGCAGTGAGCCAAGACTGCACCACTGCACTCCAGCCTGGATGACAGGGTAAACCTTATCTTAAAAAAAAAAAAAAAAAGCAAGAATAAAATGGAATTAAAAGGAGTGTATTCTGGCTGCAACTGACTGAACTAGCAAGAGTTAAAGATTTTCTGTGCCAATGGGTCATAAGACCAAGTCTGAGAATATAGACTAAATAAAACTTCAATTAACTTCCATAAATATTTATTTAGTGCCTACACTGTGCTAGACTTCTAGACATTAGGAGGAGAATAAAAAGCAAGATAAAGTCTCTGCTCTTATGAAGCAGTGAAGAAATCAAGTTAATAAGGTAATTCATATGGCTGGTAAGACTATGAAAAAAGTAGTGTCAGGTTATAACACATCACTGAAGGGATTCAGGGTGCAGCACATGAGATTAGATAAAATTTCACTCAAGATCAGGAGCCAGCAAACTTCTGAAAAGGGGCAGGCAGCAAATATTTTAGGTTTTGAGGACCATATGGTCTCTGTCACAACTACTCATCACTGCTGTTGTGGCATGAAAGTAGCCATAGATAATATATAAATGAAGGTGCATGGCCATGTTCCAATAAAGCCTTATTTACAAAACAGCAGGCCAGATGTGATCCATGGGTACTTGTTTGCTAATCCCTGCTCTAGATATTAATTTCTATCCTAAGAAATGCCAATCATTAATAAAAATGTATTATAATCTTTTCTATTAAGACATACAGCCAGGCACCGTGGTTCACTCCTCTAAGCCCAGCACTTTGGGGGGCCAAGGTGGGTGGATTGCTTGAGCTCAGAAATTTGAGACCAGCCTGGGCAACATGGCGAAACCCCATCTTTACAAAACATACAAAAATTAGCTAGGTGTGGTGGCATATGCCTGTGGTCCTAGCTACCTAGAAGGCTGAGGTGGTAGGATCACTTGGGCATGGGAGGTTGAGACTGCAGTATGCTGAGATTGTGACACTGCACTCCAGCCTGGGAGACAGAGAGAGACCTTGTCTCTTAAAAAAACAAACAAAAAATTTATTTTGTTGCTTAAAATTAAATATTGTTAAATAACAGAGATTGGCTATATTATGCAAATAGCTTAAAAATTTTTGGCAAATAGGCCAGGTGCAGTGGCTCATACCTGTAATCCCAGCACTTTGTGGGGCAGAGGTGGGAAGATCTTAAGGTCAGGAGTTCAAGACCAGCCTGGCCAATATGGTGAAATCCCGTCTTTACTAAAAATACAAAAATTAGCCGGGTGTGGTGGCAGGTACCTGTAATCCCAGTTACTCGGAAGGCTGAGGCAGGAGAATCGCTTGAACCCGGGACACGGAGGTTGCAGTGAGCCAAGATCACGCCACTGCAATCCAGCCTGGGCAACAAGAGCAAGGTTCCATCTCAAAAAAATAAAAATAAAATAAAAGGCCGAGTGCAGTGGCTCACGCCTGTAATCCCAGCACTTTGGGAGGCCGAGGCAGGCGGATCATGAGGTCTGGAGATGGAGACCACCCTGGCTAACATGGTGAAACCCCATCTCTACTAAAAAAAATACAAAAAATTAGCCGGGTATGGTGGCATGCACCTGTAGTCCTCACTACCCAGGGAGCCAAGACAGGAGAGTTGCTTGAATCCAGGAGGCAGAGGTTGCAGTAAGCCGAGATTGTGCCACTGCACTCCAGCCTGGGCAACAGAGTAAGACTCTGTCTTAAAAAAAAAAAAATGTGGCAAACAGAAATCTTGTCTAATATTCTGAATATCTGTATTTAATATACAGAGGCCAAAATTATGGGCTTATTCTCTGCCCTGATCTTGTGCTATGTGATAGACATTTTGGTGAGTGACTTCACACACAGTTTCACTAACACAGTACAATTCAAAGTATGATCTCAGGACCAATGCCAGTATGTGAGCTTTGTGTTACCAGTAAATGATGAAGTAACTACAGGAGTAAGAATATGTACAAAATTTATAGTAACTTGACACTGACATAAAAGATTGAAAATTTAAAAATCAAACATATGTTTTAAACAACCCAACCATGGTTCTTTACCACAAATAGTTTGAGAAGTACTGCTCTTATACAACTCCATGACGTAGGAGGAATTATTCCTATTTGATAAATATGAAGGCTAAGGAATGTTTACAGTATTCTCTAGCTAGTAAGTAGTAGCACTGGGATTTTGTCTTCTGATTCCAAGTAGAAGTATCATTTCAAAGTCATCAAAAATGTCAGTTAGCTGTGTTCTGTTTAGTCACATTATTAAGTCTTTGATACCAGTATTTCTTTCTACAATGTATGCTGCTAGAATAGGGGCTGATTAGCAAATGTGAATCGGTAAAATTTCAGTGCCTCTGCTAGAAAGAAAACACCATGGCTTTCTGAAACTCAGTACTATTATCTTGGTAAACAAAGATAGTGATCCCAGCTCTTTCCACACTAAACAGGAAATAGGATTTGGGGAAGAAGGTACAATGAAATGAGCTATTATTAAAAGGCTATCTGATTCTACCAGTTCTGCTAACAATTGACTAGGTGACAGTGGGGAAATAATTCAATATTCTGGGCCTCAACTTCATCTGTAAAACAGGCCTCAATAAGATGATCTCCAGAGTCTCTTTTAGATCTATCATTGTGAATCTGATAGCATCAATACTGCAGTATTCAAAGAACCTCCCTAGGAAGAGGCAGGATGGTCCTTGCTAAGACTTGCTCAGTGCATGTCTATTGGATTGCAGTAAATCCTTGATGGACAAATGAGTAAGATATGGAATACTGGAGAGGATCTACTAGGGCAGGGCATAAGAGGGAGCAGCATAACCATGGTGTGTATGCAGAAATAGCCACATGGGACTTGAAGCAGAAGATGCATGTCTCTCTAAGAGTATGGGAAAGAGTGTGGTCTGCATAGAATGGCTAGACTGTGTCTTTTCTTACCTCTAGCTAATTATCCACAGACCTTAACACAAAATCAAAATGAGAACAATATGATAGTTCCATATTGTTACTTCAAGTAAATTCCAAAACCCTTACCTAGTAAACATAATGTGTGCATGCCATTTTGTCTGTTCTTCTTCACTTTGTCAAAGAAGCTTTCTGGTCTCCAAGTGTCTGTCCAAAAAACAATAGAAACGGTCTCTCCAAACTTATATAACTAGAAAAAGAAAACATTAATTAATGATGGAACAATTAATTAACTACTATTTCATAGATAAGGAGAGAATTTAATCATTTTACAACCAAAATAAAAAGTGAAAACCCAACTTGAAATGGGGTGGGGATCAAATCTGTCACCAAAAAAGGTAACAGGAACTTCTCTTTGGTTCATGGTAGCTAGTGTCTTTCTGATGCCAGTAGTAAGTAAGTTGCAGTAATAAGTTTCTAGTATTTCTGCATTCTGTATAGGAACATGTGTAACAATTTCATAATTTAGCTATATAGTTGCTAAAAATACTGAAATGCAAAGAACCCAGGAGAAAAAAAAAAAGAGTTCTGAGCAATCAGAGCAGGGTTCACAAGGTTAATATTGTTCTCATTTTACAGATGAGACCATCAAGGCTTAGAAAGAGCAACTGACTTAGCTAGTCACATAGCTAACTAATATAAAAATAAACACTTAAATCTAGCCTGAGGGAATGCTCTCTTCCATCACACTATCTCAAGAAAACAAAGCATATACTCACTCCTGCCATTGTTCCAAACCTATAGTCCCTTAATTTGGCAAGATTCTATTTGTTCCCTCACTATAGAATTCAGGGATGAGGGCCTTTTTCCAAACCTTCTCTTTAACCCGCAAGTGGCTCACCCGGGTTCACCATCACTACAACCAAGAAGCTGGCTTCTCTGATCCAGACTGGCTGAACTAGCTCGCTTAAGTGAGTCCAATTTCAAATCTTATGTGAGAAAATCTACTTTTGAATTCTGGCTCTGCAACTTGTTGGCTGTGTGATATTACTGAAAGATTTTATCTCTAAAATAGGAATAGTGATAAAATTCTGTTCTTCCTACTCCTAGGGTTGTGAGGATCATATTACATGTAAAAAGTTATTCAAACTGTGAAACAATAGGTTAATATTAGTTCTTATCTCAGCACTGAGCAAAGGACATTTATTTTCAAAGACAATATAAAACAGAATACTAAAGTTGTATAAAGATTTAATTATTCAATTTAAATAGTACTTAAAATAATTTATAATAGAACTGGTAAGCACTAGACTCTGAAAGTCACATCTAGTCCTCTGCCACAAATTAACCGTGTGCCTGAAATAGCCATGTGACTTCAGGAAGTCACTTTTCTCAGCCTTGGGTTCTTCAATTAAAAATGCAGAAACTGGTCTGGAGCAAGGATTAGTCATCCTCTGCTTTCAGTAGCCTAAGGCTTTTCAAATCAGTTTCAGAGGCTCAGCAAGGTATGAGGGGAAGACAAGCAGGAAGGAAACAGAGAAGGTTGTGCATTCAGGTGCTTCATCCCTAATTCCCTAGAGCAACAGCTCAACGTTTCTCAGTTTTTACATAATGAGGTCCTATAAACTATAATCAATACTCATAATGGTGACTTTGAGTTCTAAAGGGAAGGCTCATCATGTTCCTCATAGGCCACAGCCTACATCTTACCTACCAACAAGGTTTACTCCCAAAGTCCATTTGAAAGCTGCCTAAAAACATATTATCTCATAGAAGTTATGCTATTCAGTAGCAATGAAATTCACAGGTCAGTGTACAAAGACCCATGTAACTCCAAGTATTCAGTCATGAAACTTCCTGCCACATGTGACAAGGTTTCCCTGTGACAATGTATTTCTAGTTCCAATGTGGAATGCCAGGAATATGTTCACTCTGTGCCAAGCTACCAAGATCGGTCCTGGCCCTGCTGAGGGGTTTTGTTATTATTATTGGGTGATGAGAGGCAAACTTAGCCAACAAATACTTATTACAGATCATCTACTATGTACCAGGTATTATGCTAGTCACGGGTTTAAAATGACAGGCAAAACACAGCTCTGGCTCTCACGGATTGTGCAGTCTTGCTCATGTCTCATACGGCAGAGAAAGGCTCTGCAGTCATGGCAGTGGTTCTTACTATGATTAATCACGGACAAGTCAAGTAACGTTCCCAATCCTTGGGAGGAACCCTTCTACAAAATGGGTATAATAACTGTAAACATAAAAATGTGGTTTTAAGGGTTAAATGACACAAAGTATGCAGAGTGCCTAGTAGTGCCTTACACATGGAAAAGTCTCAGTGTTAGGAATTTGATGATATAATAATGATAATGTTTTAATAATGAAGATGTTCTAAAATGCTGTGTCCTGCTTTAATCCAACTGCTTTCCTTATTGGAGTAAGCTCAAAAATATTACTAAATACTTGAAACTACATTTATGATTTCATTCTGACAAGTTCAACTGTTTACATTCTAAAAAGGATTTTTCACATCTCAGATCAAACTATGAAATATTAGTATTATTCCATAAAAAAACTTCAAGGTAAAACTGTTAAAAAAAATTATATATGCAATAATACATACTTTAAATGGGTCTTAAATACCTTAAGAGTCATGGGAATACAGTCATGGAAGGAAATAAGTTCTTCATTCAAAAAGAAAGTGACAGATCACTTAAGAAAGAATTGAGATGAAAGTCACATATAAACACTAAAGCATTTTGTGTAGCAGTGTCTTTGGATTGTCTAATTTGAGAGATTAAAGAAAACCTCACACAAGCACTGCTCTCCAGGACCTTGATTTATAAACTGTAACCACTCCTGTAGCTGTGGTGCAAACTTCTTCAGTGAATCCTGGAACATTATGCAAACAATTTCACCATATGTCAATACCTCAAAGAACAAAAGAACCAGTTCTTTGTGTTTCACAATCCAAGGGCTTACCAGTGAATTATACTAGAGCAAAATCACACAGTGATGAGAACTGAGATTGCAGAAGCCTAAGTATTGAACCATCCTATAATATTCATATAAGCCTTTGTGCTGTGATCATTTTTCCTCCAAAACATTATTGCTGCAAATCTAAATTTAAAGACTATAAAAACAGCTGTTTTGTAAGAGACAGTAGGTAAACACAGGCCTTTTTAAATTTTAACCTGGAGTAACCTATAGAGAAAGCAGTTTACCTAACTTATATTGGATTATGTTTTATCTAGGACAAAAACCAAAAAAACTCAAAACATCCACTCATTAGGCATAAGGCACAATCTAGTTAGAAGATGCACAAGAAAGACAATAGTAGGTAGTAATAATTATTATTAAATATGCTATAGACTCTAAGCATTATAAGAATTCAGCATTTCCCCCACTAAGAGGGCATCTGAAGGCATCTTCTGAAAATACAAGGTGTAAGCTAGACCTTGAAAGACAGTTAAGATTTAAGACTGGAGAAACTGAACATGGGGAAAGAATGAGATACTATGAACAAAGTAACAGAGGCAGGAAGTCTTGGGCAATATTTAAAATGGCATTAAGCCATTACCCAGAAATAGCTAACTGTGCCTGACTTCTCTCTAAACATATATCTAATTCCTGACATCTTATTTAGTGCCAATTCCTGTAAATTCTGCTGTATAATTTATGTAGCTGACTATTCATTTCTTTCCCTACAACCATGGTTTGAGCCCTCAATATCACTTGCCTGAATAACCTTAACAGTCTCCTAACTCATCTCATAGCCATCAATATTTCTTTCCTTTTAGAAGCACAGATGCTTTGTAAAACTCCATTTTAGATTTCAATGCTTTTGTTATTTTGTATAATAAATAAAAATATTTTCTGTGGTATTAAAGCTAAAAAAATCTGTTAAGAAAAATTAAACTTGCTAAGAACTCTATTAAGCCCTGCAAGTATCATATATTTATATCCTAAATTAAATCAGTTAAATCTGTGAAGTGAAAGAAAGCCAAGCCAGCAAAACTGTCAAAAAATGTACCACAAAACCACATAATCAAGAGTGACTAGTTTTCTCTTCTATACAGAATACTGTTCTTGGGGTTGGGTTTTGTTTGTTGTTGTTTTTATCCCCACATACAATTTGCATACCATTGATGTAACACTGAGTTTTGATGACACTAAGGAAGAGTATGCACATGGCCGCACACTAGGTACATAAAGTTGAATGACTACGTAGACAGAAGAGCTACAAGATTTATTCTCACACATAAATGAGAGCCACTTGTAAATTAAATTTTAAAATGACAATTTTAAAATTTCAAAGACAAGATCGAACTCCAGGGTGGAAGGCAGGGATTGGGGGAAAAAAATAAATAAGAAATTCAACTCAGCAAGTACTTGTTACATATTGATTATATGCATGGCACTGTGATAGAATGCAACGGCAGATAGGAAAATGAGTAAATCAGAGTTGATAATATGATAAAGTCATAAACATACATAACATGGCTTGGCTGTGTCCCCACGCAAATCTCATCTTGAATTGTAGTTCCTATAATCCCCACATGTTGTGGGAGGGACCCGGTAGTGGGGGAGGTGAGGGCGGGGTGCAGTTACCTCCATGCTGTTCTCGTGATAGTGAGTTCTCACGAGATCTGATGGTTTCATAAGGGGCTTTCCCCCCTCTTTACTCTGCACATCTCTTTGCTGATGTCATGTGAAGAAGGATGTGTTTGCTTCCCCTACAGCCATAAATGTAAGTGTTCTGAGGCCTCCCCAGCCATGCTGAACTGTGACTCAATTAAACTCCACAGTTTATTGACCTCAAAGTCAATTTGACCTCAAAATTGAGTCACAATTGACCTCAAAGTCAATTTTCCAGTCTTGGGTATGTCTTTATTAGAAGCATGAGAATAGACTAATACAACATACAAGTAACTGAACATTCTATATAGGATGGGGATTAATTTACCAAAATTGTTTTAATGGAAGAATGGCACAATTATATTTACAATTTAAAAAGAAAACTATGAAGTAGGAAAAAAATGATGGTAAGGTGGCGATTAAAAAAAAATAATGATTAGAACCAGTAATAAGTGGAAACAGAAAGGAAGAAAAAAAATTAAATATGCTCATGACTTAGCAAGTAGTCAAAAACTGTTCCTAAGTGACTAAAAGAATAGAAAGAGCTTAGATTATTTTCTTCTAAGACCATAGAAGGATACAGAACTCTAGGTGATAAAATCTAGCTTAATACAAAGAACACTAAAACTAGGTGTTCTTTGTATTAAGCTAGGGTTTTTCATTACTACATTAGTCCCTGGACAACAATGAAACCAACTAATGCTTCTGAAAAGTAACAATAAGAATCACTACAAGGTCGACAATGCTGACTATCACAATGAATGTTGTGGTATTAAAAAAAAGAGAGGAAATGAGTTGTTACTTTCTGAAAGTAATATACATTTTTCCAAACTAGAAATGCATTATATAAACAGATGAACATATGGCAATACTCAAGGTCACTCATGCAATAGCAAGAGAAAGTGGAAACATTTCACAATGATAGGAAATTATACAACCTTTTCTCTGAAGTCAGCCACAACTGATAATGCAGTTTTTATCTAAAAACATTGCTACCTGGTTTCATGGAACTGTCTCATTTATCTGCCTTTTAAAATGTTTCAAAACCATTTCAGTCACCAAATTTCTACAAGAGAACTAATATATTCTATCACACAAATGATTAAGAAAGATAATAAAATTCTATACAAAGAAGTATTTCAGAATTTGTAATTTCTTCTAATATTTGTTTGGCCTATAAGATCAAGTAAATATACACATACTAAGTGTTGAATAAAAAGACTGAAATGTGCCTAAATTGGTAACTGTGGATATCTCTAGGTGGTGGTACTATGGATGCTTTTTTATTTTCTTTTTATACTCAATATATCTTCCTAATTTTCTGTGAGCATAGAAATCATTCATTATCAAGGAAAATGGTTCTTCTAAAGCAGGAACAATGCTAAATGGAAGCAATTCTGATTCTGTATGTCTAAGCTAACTGCTTCTGCAGAAATGTTAAACTCAATAATTCAAGAAAAGGACTTTGGCCGGGCACGGTGGCTCACGCCTGTAATCCCAGCACTTTGGGAGGCCGAGGCAGGCGGATCACGAGGTCAGGAGATCGAGACCATCCTGGCTAACACAGTAAAACCCCGTCTCTACTAAAAATATAAAAGAAATTAGCCGGGCGTGGTGGTGGGCACCTGTAGTCCCAGCTACTCGGGAGGCTGAAGCAGGAGAATGGCGTGAACCCGGGAGGCGGAGCTTGCAGTGAGCTGAGATCGCGCCATTGCACTCCAGCCTGGGCGACAGAGCAAGATTCCGTCCCAAAACAAACAAACAAACAAACAAAAAAAAAAAACAAAGAAAAGGGCTTTATTCTCCTATCTTCTGTGTATTGAGAAAAATCTCTGATTTATTAAGATTGATCCTCAATTTATTAAGCAAATTTTCATTACCAGGACATCTAAACACAACCAACATGCCTGGCTTTAGACATACAAATAGGCTTTTCTTTCATTAGAAAAATCTGCAAAATGTTAAACAAATACAAGTGTTAGAAATATCTGTTAGGAATTTAAAAACATGATTTTAAAGTATATGTGTTTATAACTATTATTTTAATGTGAAAAATCCTAAAATTTATTGAATGAAAATTTGAGTACCTAATGCATCTCAGTCAAGATAATCTTTGCTAAATGTTGGAAAAGAGGCTGGCTTTTTGGCTTCCAAATCTATATTAGACCTTATCTAGTTCAGTAATTTTCATACATTTTACTGGCACTTAGTGTACATTTAGTTCTGTTTTTCTAAATGAACTACTCTTAAGTAAAACATCAATAGAGTTAAAGATAATGATTGGGCTCCTTGAGGATCTAAATCTTTGTTATTTAGTGTTAAGTCATTACTTCATTGTCTGCAGAATCCCTAAAGCATCTTCATACACCATGGTGTGGTTTGAAAACCAACACTCTCATCCAATCTCCCTCCCAATCCTCACCACATACCCTTACAGTAAAGGAATCTGAGATCCAGAGAAGATGACGCCTTAGTTACTGCCTAGGCAAGAAGTAAAACAAGGCCTTTTAATTTGAAGTTCAATTCTAAATCTTTTCCATTATATTTTTCCTCTACCAATTCTACCCAATATGTAGTCAATTTTTATTCAACATATATATTCTAAGCCTCGTGTTAACTGACTCCCTAGATAGCCAAGGTTTCTTTGGTATTTATGTATGCACATATTTGTATGTGTGTGTGTGTTACTGCAATACCTTACAGATTCCCTAAAGTGGTTCCAAGACTCTTTCTTTTAACTACACTTCTCTCTCTGTTGGGAATGCCTTCTGCCCTCTTGCCTATCTAGCTAACTTCTTATAATTCATTTTTTTAACCACTTTACTGCCTTATCATTCACATAACAATGACTCTTCCAAGCGTATGATTCAATGCTTTTTAGTAAATTACCGAGCTGTGCAACCATTGCCATACTAGTTTTAGAACATTTTTCATCACCCGACTAAGACCCCTTATGTCCATTCACAGTTAATCCCTGTAATGCCCAGCCCCAAACAACCATTAATTACTTTCTGTCTCTACAGATTTGCCTTTTGGGGACACTTCATGTAAATAGAATCAAATAATACATGATCTTCTATGTCTGGCTTCTTTGATTGAACATACATGTATTTAATATCTACCCCATGACTTTAACTCTTCCCAAGACATTAGTAGAGACTTCAAGGCAACATCCATACCCTCAAGAGTCTAGGAGTAAGATAAACCTAATCATACTCTTCTACATAATCAATTCTATGATTAATCTATGGTCCTGAAAGCACAGAAAGACTGGCACAGGGCTCTTAGTGACAGGAGGCAACTGCTCTAGCAATAACAAGTTTAACAGAACCAACCAAAGTAGGAAGCCAATCGAGCAATAGTAATAGAAGAATCCAGGCCTATAGACAAGTCTTTGGGGGTACAAACCATAATAACTGTGGTAGTGGAGATGGTAGAAAAGGACCCATTAGCATAAAGACCCCAATTCCTTTCCTAGGACTATCAGTAAGGCAGAAATGGCTCTCTACATCTCCCCAAATCTCAATTCTCTTAATAGAAAATGCTCTTCAAAGTTCACTTTCTAAATCTTCTCTTATGCCCTACTCCATACAGTAAAAGCCACCATCATCTTTCCTCTAAATGACTGTAATTTAGAGGATTTCCTCAATTCCAATCTTGCCTGGCAATAATTCAATCTCCACATATTGGCCAAAGCTTATGTTTTAAAAAATTTATCAGATCAAGTATTTATACTGCTTAAAATGCTTCAATGTCAATCTGTGTCACTTAGGATAACACCTAAACTCCTAATGTTGGATGAGAGCCTAGTGATCCAGCCCTATCCACCTATCCAACCTCAGGTCACTCTTCCCCTTGCCTGCTATGATCCAACAAGCCTTTCCTTGGTTCCTTTAACAAGCCAAGCTCATTCTCACTTCAGGGCCTTTGTACTGACTGTTTCCTCTGTATGGAATATGCTAGTTCCTTCTTAATTTGTATCGAATCTCAAATGTCACCTTCTTAGAGATACCTCCCCGACCTCAGTAGTGACTTAGTCACTCTCTAAATACCAGTCTACTTGAATTTCTTATGCTTACCATTATCTAATATTTATCATTTTATTGACGTTGTCTCTTCTGCCCACTAAAATAGAATCTCTTTGAGAGCAAGGACCCTATTGGTCAAGTTTATTACTGTATCCAAAGGCACTTAGAAAAATAAGTAGGTTAACAGTATTTGTTGAATGAATGGATCACTATTCTCTTTAAAGAAGTCTAACTTGGAAGCCTCTAATACACTTTTTATTTTACAAGGAAAATTTTCATCAGGAATATGGAGTTTGTGGTAGAGAATTTTATTTTATGACAAGCCTGCAAGATAGTGCGTATCAACTGGCTGTGTGTGTGAATGTCTGTGTGTATGAAGGAGTGTTAGATAGTTATACAACGATTTTTACCATCATAGTGATAACAAAAATTTTCTGTTGGCTAATAAACTACAAAGGTAATGAACAATACTCAGTGGTTGATTCTGAACTCTGCATGTTGTTTCTTTAGAAAACAACAAAAACAACAGAATAGTTCAAAGGGGGTTGATAAATTGATAGCTGAAAAGTCTGTCTATTTCTAGGTTAGAAATTTCATACCGCTACTCTGTAATCTACTCTGTTCAATAACTTGATGGCTGTTTTTGAACTCATGGAGAGCTCTTTCACGGAGATGACAGAAGGCCTTTTCACAGTGGTTCTCATCTCCCTTTTAAAAAACTGATCAAGAGGGCATGGCAAGATAACCTCTCAACATCCTACATTTAACAAGTGTATACTGGGAATTAAAAATGTACTCTTCCAATCCTGCCATGCCAAACAAAAGATAACACAGTTCTTTCACTTTCTAAGTTTTTAATTTGTCTAGGTTGGTAATTCTCAAAGTATGATACCTGTAGCAATAGCTTCAGCATCACCTGAGAATTTGTTAGAAATACAAATTCTCAGACCCCATCCCAGATCTACTGTATCAGAAAGTTTGAATATGAAGCCCAGCAACCTGTCCTACAAGCCCTCTAGGTGATTCTAATAAATACTAAGTCTGAGAACCACAGATTTAGGTTACTGTTTCTTCCATAAGCGCTAGTCCAAATAGTAAAGAGAAAAAGGCCAGCTATTATAAGGAAGAAGACTTTGTCAAAGTACTTGCAATATGCAGAATATCTATACATTTATGTTAAAATTTAAGTGTGTTATGCATATGATTTTTAATGCTTTTTATATTAGAAAACTGTACAAAATGAATCAATAATTACCTCTTCTGATATGAATAATTTCAGTGGTACAGTAAGTATATCTTCATAGAAATGTGACCACTATATAAGACAGAACCTAAAAAGGCACCTCCTGTTTTTCATACAAATAGTCATTTCATATCCAGACTAGATAATAAAACTAGGCTAGGGGAAAAATGGTGTGTGGCTGTTTAGAGAAATCCCACACACAATTGTGAGAAAGTTTTTTGAAAAATAATATATGTGAATATGACTGTAGGTACTTACATGAAGACTGCTAATTCTCACCGTAAATTCCCACTCAAATACCTTCACCCAATTTAGACACGAGAACAATTACACTTTACCTAACTATCAGTGTGGAGGATCAGAAGGACAGGGTCACCCAGGTTTAGTTTTAACCAGTCTATAAAACAGATTTATATGGGATGTGTTCTATTTTTATGCTTAAAAAAGAAGCAAAAAAATTAATTAAAAATAGCTATAATTTAGAGCAAAATATGATGGAGAAAGGGCTAGTTAACTTTCTTTACAAGACACAAAATTATATGAAATATGGTAAAAATGTATGTCCTATTAGCTTAAGGTTTACATATCTTTATTTATCAAATGATAATTTCTCTCCTTTTTTTCTTTCTTCTAGCAGTTATCAATTCTTTTTTTTTTTGAGATGGAGTTTTTACTCTCGTCACCCAGGCTGGAGTGCAGTGGCGCGATCTCGGCTCACTGCAACCTCCCCGCCTTGCGGATTAGGGTGATTCTCCTGCTTCAGCCTCCCTAGTAGCTGGGATTACAGGTCCCTGCCACCACGCCCAGCTAATTTTTGTATTTTTAGTAGAGATGGGGTTTCACCATGTTGGCCAGGCTGTTCTTGAATTTCTGACTTCAGGTGAACCACCTGCCTCGGCCTCCCAAAGTGCTGGGATTACAGGTGTGAGCCACCACGCCCAGCCATCCGTCATGAATTCTTAAAAGGCAGTATTGTCACAAGCTTGTCCAATCTGCCTTATTTTGTTGTTGTTTTTCTGTTTTGTTTTGTTTTGTTTTAGGCTTTTAGCAGCCTGAAGCCATGGTTTTTAGTTTCTGTCTCTAGTGATAAGCAGAAAAGAGGGATGCGGAAGGGCCCAATCAGCAACAGAAACTAAGAACCCATGACTGTACTCTCTCCCTTGGACACCCCCAGAAGGGAAGAATACTGGACTAGGGATCAAGAGTTTTAGCTCCATCTACCTACCTGAATGACCTTGGGAACATATTTTGGCATCATTTTCTCCATCCCTATAGCATTCTTTGTAGCGCTAACATTTTATAGTTCTATGAAAAGCATTCAACTTACTCCAACACAGAAATGTTCAAAAGGGTTTCAAAATGGGAAAAAAAGACTTGAATGGGCAAGGTTTTTTAAAAAGTATGCATTTTGGACCAAAAAAATAGCAAAATTCCATGCTAATTTAACATAACAACTAAGAGCAAGTGGTGAATACTGTCAGGTCAGGTCAATCATTTATACTTTTTCTCTAGTTCTTCACAAACACAGGCAACATTTTGACATAAAAAGCCAGTATTAGTCAATTAAATTGAACTATTCTCTCCAAGTCATACAGAAAATATAGTCCTCTAAAGCTACAGACATAGCATTGGTGCCTGATGCTAACGTATCTTCTTGAAAATATCTATTTTTAAATTATGTGTTTCAGGAAGACACACTGGGAAATACTTTATTTCACAGCTTCTAAGATGCACGTTGTTTTCCTATTATGATACATCTGAAAATAGGAATGTGTCTTAATAATTGATGTTGTCTTAAAACCACTGTTAGCCAAGCAGCAGTCATAGTTGTCATGGATTATCCATGTGTGAACATCAGAATACAAACACCAAGCTTGGAAAATGAGTATCAGTAGCTAAGAAGTAAATCTTGGAAACAATTGTGGGGCACTCTAACCCCTCAGAACCGAGACTGTTGGACACAAAAATAACTAACTTTACACATCAATAACTGCAAACCTGGTTTAAAAGCCTATATCACTGGCTTTTAGCTTTTATACTGATTCTATTAAGAAATGCAGCATCACAATGCTCTTGACAGCACACAAAACAATACTATATGAAAAATCATGGGCCTTGACAATGCTGAGTACGTCATTTGGATTAGTTTATATTTTCCTTTTTATGTAAGTACAAGTTGGATATAAGGTTAAAATCATTTTCTAGCTAAATCTAAACGCTCGATTCCAATAAGGGGGAAAACCTAGCATAAAAAAATTAGTGTTAAAAAATTCAGTCTATGTATATACTAAGTAGTCTAGTATCAAATAGTAGTATGTTTTATGATTCATAAAATACATGTATTTTCAATTTGTGGAAAAATAAAACATTTTTGTTTAATTCCACTGAAAAACCTCCTTTGTTGCATTACCTGTAAACCACAGCAGCCTACAGCATTCATTATGGAGGCATTGTGAATAACTCTATAAGGAATTCCCAGCTTTGTTGCTCTTAGAACAAGATCACTGTGTGTTGTAGCCCTGTAGTGAGAAAAGATTAGATTGGATTAAAGCAAACAACACTTTTAAGACAGTAAAGCTATAATATTTCCTGAGTTCATGTCAATTAAAGAGGCAGGAGCACTGCCTTTCTTCAAATTCTTCCACACACCTGCATAAGGCTTTCATCTGAGCTTTTTAGCAAGAAAATGCAAGACTAAACATGCCCTTCAAAATGTTGAGTTGCTACTATAACACTCCTAAAGCAGCCTTGGCAGCTACTTAAGAAAGGGACCTTTACTTGCCCTTTGTCCTGTAAATACCTGAAAAAGACATCTATGAAATATAAGCTCAGCGACTTAACTCTTGAGCAGCGATTCTTAAGCTCTTTGGTCTCAGAGCCCTTTTAAATTCTTAAAATTACTGCTCTAAAATTCTAAATTAGGGCACAACTAGAATCATTGCTCTATTTTGAAGGCTTTGTCTTTGTATTTAAAATATAAGGCAGAATATACAGGTATACCATGAAGATATTGCAAGTTTGGATCAAGATAACCACAATAAAGTGAATATCAAAATATAGCCAGCCACGTTAATTTTTTTGGTTTCTTAGTGCATATAAAAGTTATGTTTATACTATACTGTAGTCTGTTAAGTGTGTAATAGCATTATGTCTAGAAAATGTGCATACCTTAGTTTAAAAACACTTTATTGCTACAAAATGCCAACAATCATCTGAGCCTTCAGTGAGTTGTAATCTTTTTGCTAGTGGATGGTCTTGCCTCCATGTTGATGGCTGCTAACTGATCAGGGTGGTGGTTGCTGAAGATAGGGGTGGCTGTGGCAATTTCTTAAAATAAAACAGTGAAATCTGCTGCATTGATTGACTTTTCCTTTCATGAAAGACTTCTCTGTAGCATGCAACATTGTGTGATACCATTTTACCCACAGTGGAACCTCTTTCAAAATTGGAGCCAATCTTCTCAAACCCTGCTAGTAATCTATCAACTAAGTTTATGTGATATTCTAAATCCTTTGTTGTCATCTCAACAATGTTCACAGCACCTTCATCAAGAATAGATTTCATCTCATGAAACCACTTTCTTTGCCTGTCCATAAAAAGCCACTCTTCATCTGTTCAAGTTTTATCCTAAGATTGAAGTAATTCCATCATATCTTCAGGCTCCACTTCTAATTCTAGTTCTCTTGGTATTTCTACCATATCTACAGTTACTTCCTGCAATGAAGTCTTGAAGCCCTCAAAGTCATTCATGAGGGTTGGAATTGACCCCTCCCAAACTCCTATTAATGTGGGTATTTTTACCTCTTCTCATGAATCATGAATATTTTAAATGACATCTAGAATGGTGAAGCCTTTCCAGAAGGTTTTCAATTTACTTTGCCCAGACTCATCAGAGAAATCACTATCTAGGGCAGCTACAGCCTCACAAAATGTATTTCTTAGATAGAAAGACTTGAAAGTCAAAATTACTCCTTGATCCATGAGCTGTAGAATAGATGTTGGGTTAGCAGGCATAAAAACAATAGTAATCTTCTTGTACACTGCCTGAGCTCTTGGGTGACCAAGTGCATTGTCAATGAGCAATAATGTTTTGAAAGAAATCTATTTTTTTGAGCAGTAGGTCTCAAGGGTGGGTTTAAAATATTCAGTGAACCATGCTGTAAACAGATGTGCTGTCATTCAGGTTTTCTTGTTCCACTTACAATGCAAAGGAAGAATAGATTTAGCATAATTCTTACAGGACCTAGGATTTTCATAAGGCTGTATATATGAGCACTGGCTTCAATCTAGAGTCACCAGCTGCATTAGCCCTACCAAGAGTTAGCCAGTCCTTTTAAGTCCGGCATTCGCTTCTCCTCTCTAGCAATTAAAGTCCTACAAGGCATCCTCTTCCAATAGAAGGCTGTTTCATCCACATTGAAAATCTACTGTGTAGTGATTCATCAGTTATTTTAGCTAGACCTTCTGGATAACTTGTTTCCACAGCTCATACATTTATGTTATAGAGACAACTTTTTTCCTTAAACCTCATGAACCAACCTCGGCTAGCTTGGAACTATTTTTCTGCAGCTTCCTCACCCGTCAGCCTTCATAGACTTGAAGAGAGTTTGGGCCTTGCCTTGGATTAGACTTTAGCTTAAGGGAATATTGTGGCAGGTTTGATCTTCTATACAGAACACTAAAACTTTCTCCCTATCAGCAATAAGTCTGTTTTACTTCCTTATCATTAGAGCATTCGTAAGAGTAGCACTTTTAATTTCCTTTAAGAACTTTTCCGGCCAGGTGCGGTGGCTCACACCTGTAATCCCAGCCGTTTGGGAGGCTGAGGCAGACAGATCACGAGGTCAGGAGATTGAGACCATCCTGGCCAACACGGTGAAACCCCATCTCTACTAAAAATACAAAAAGTTAGCTGGGCATGGTGGCAGGTGCCTGTAGTCCCAGCTACTCGGGAGGCTGAGGCAGGAGAATGGCGTGAACCTGGGAGGCGGAGCTTGCAGTGAGCTGAGATTGTGCCACTGCACTCCAGCCTGGGCGACAGAATGAGATTCCTTCTCAAAACAAAGAACTTTTCCTTTGCATACATAACTTGGCTGTTTGATGAAAAAGGCCTAGTTTTCAGCCTATCTTGGCTTTCCTTTTTCTTTTTTTTTTTTTTTGACACGGAATCCCACTATGTCACCCAGGCTGGAGTGCAGTAGCGTGATCTCGGCTCACTGCAACCTCCACCTCCTGGGTTCAAGCAATTGTCCCTGCCTCAGCCTCCCAGGTAGCTGGGATTACAGGCACCCACCACCATGCCCAGCTAATTTTTGTATTTTTTGGTAGAGACGGGGTTTCGTCATGTTGGCCAGGCTGGTCTTGAACTCCTGACTTGAGGTGATCCGCCCACCTCAGCCTCCCAAAGTGCTGGGATTACAGGTGTGAGCCACCACACCCAGCCTCTTGGCTTTCTATATGCCTTCCTCATTTCTAGCTTTTGATTCAAAGTGAGAGACACTTGACTCTTTCACTTGAACACTTTGAGGCCATCGTAGGGTTATTAATTGACCTAACTTCAGTATTGTTGGGTCTCTGGTAAAAGGGAGGCCCAAGAAGAGAGAGAGAGAGTTGGGGGAATGGCTGGTTGGTGGGGAGCAGTCAGAACACACACAACATTTATCAATTAAGTTCGCCATTTTATATGCGCTTGGTTTATGGCAACCCAAAGTACAACAGTAACATCAAAGATCACTGATCACAAATCATCATTAACAGATGTAGTAATGAAAAAGCTTGAAATATCACAATAATTACCAAAATGTAACACAGAGACAGGAAGTGAGAACATGCTGTCAGAAAAAAATGGCACCAATAGGATTGCTCAATGCAAAGTTGCCACAAACCTTCAATTTTTAAAAAATGCAATGTATGTGAAATGAAATAAAGCAAAACACAATAAAACAAGGTATGCCTGTACATAAATTTTCACAGCTTGTCACTCAGTCTTTATATGAGAGTCCTATCTCATATGATATTGGATTTTATATCTGTCCAGAAGTCATTTTATTTATAACTGTTTTCATTTGGTTACTGTGTATAATTAGGACGTGTGTATGCGTATGTACATATGTGTGCATATTTGACCTGTTGCCTTTCCTTTTTTAAGATAAAATCTCAAGATTCTAAGTAGGTAGACTGGAGTAAAGAGAGACTATAGATAAATATAAACATGGACACAGTGAAATGTAACCCCTTATCAATTTAGAACTGCATTTTAAAGGCCTTTTTCCCTCCTGATAAAAATTCCAGGCCCTACTGGGTAAAGCAACATTAGCATGTCTGAGAAACCACATGCAAACAAGCAGAACCTGTGGACTGGTCAATGCATACCAAGTAGGAAGATAAAGGGCTTTTACTCCATGGAGCAGTCAGATATATATTAACAAATGCCCACCAGGGAAGCCTGTTTTTAATCACATACATAAAATAAAACTGATATGAAAAATATCATTAATTTGATTTCAAATAAGCTTTTAAAAAATAACATGAATGTCAATTATAAAGAATTGTTTTTAATATCACCTTCAACAGAATCTCACTACTTAACATTAAGAGTAAAGAAAACTAAATCAGTTTTCTTTGAAAACTGGTTCAAAATTACATCTCTATCACAAGTTTATTTAAAATGAGTAGACACATACATATACACACAAACAAATTTACTATTTCTAGGTATATGGCTCTATCTAAAATCATGTATGTGTATATGTATGTATGCTCAGAAATAGTAATAAATCTGTAATAACATACTTGTTACTTGAAATTGTTCCAAAGGCAATTTCAAAAAAGGAGATCCAAAAATGTTTTGATTAATGGAATCAATAAAATAAAGTACACAAAGGTGACCAATTTGAATATACAAAATTTGATTTTTTTTTTTTTTTTTTTTTTTTTTTTGAGACAGAGTCTTGCTCCATTGCCCAGGCTGGAGTGCAGTGGCACGATCTTGGCTCACGCAACCTCCGCCTCCCGGGTTCAATCAATTCTCCTGCCTCAGCCTCCTGAGTAGCTGGGATTACAGGCGTCTGCCACTACGCCTGGCTAATTTTTTGTATTTTTAGTAGAGATGGGGTTTCGCCACGTTGCCCAGGCTGGTTTCGAACTCCTGGGCTCGGGCAATCCACCCGCCTCAGCCTCCCAAAGTGCTGGGATTACAGGCGTGAGCCACTGCGCCGGCTCATATGTTTGTTTTAAATTTTATAATGTCTCCCTTTTTGACATAAGTGTGGCTGGTGGGCCAGAAATTCAGTAATGTTTGCAATGATATAGTGAAAATGACGTTTTCATGAACTATGGAAGCACTAACACTTGGCACTATCCTTTTGAAAAATAATTGACGATATGCTTTATTCTAGAAAATGTCCATGTCCACACCTTTTGATATTTTATTCCTAAAAACCTATTTTGGAGGATCTACCATAAGGAAACAATCTAAAATATGGGGATAAAGAAGTGGGAGGGAAGAAGGTATCATATACGTAAATTTATATGTGACAGCTTTATTTATATTGAAGAAAAATAGACTAATAATAATAATGCTGCCATTGATTTTATAGTTATTAGGTGCCAAGCACTGTTCACATTCATTACGTGGAATGGAAGCAGTCAAACAGCCTACATCAGGACATATTATCTGTATATGTATGCCACTAAGGAAAAGGCATACAACATAGGGATAAAAATTTTGTATTCATTATAATATTATAGTTACAGAGCATATTGAAATACAGAATGGAATAATAAAACAGAACCATCATTAGAAACAGTGTGTTTAATAAAGACTTCTTATGCAGAGATTTAGGGATAGAATGTTTGAGATTGTCAACTCTCACAGTGATTAAGTTCTATTGATTTAGTATATTTTTTTAGACTCATTTACTTTCTTTGTGTGATCTATTTCCATATTCCTTTCAATAACCTGGGTAAAAGAACAAAGATGAGACTACATGAACTTACTTAACTATGACTTTAAACTGTCTTCAAGAACTTCATATTGTTGGAGATGGACAGTGGTGATAGTTGCACAACAATGTGAATGTACTTAGTATGCCACTGAACTGTACACTAAAATGGTTAAAATGACACATTTTGTCATGTGTCATTTTACCATTTTAAAAGTACTGAAAAAAAGAATTTAAGATTCAGCATCTTAAACAATCTTCTTTTTATATATTTTATTTAAATAAGAAGGGGTCTTAAAATTAAATAAGGGATATTTTTTGCTCATATCTAAGAATTTCAGTGCCTGGCTGCATTCTATATTCCTTACCTGATTTCTCCTCCATTTAATCCACTCAAATTCCAATTAAAATTACACATTCCCTACCATGCCATTTCCAACTATCATATCCTAACTATAATCTGCTGGTAAATAAAAAATAACTGCAGTACAGTAAATATTCCTTAAATCTGAATTTAAATACAAGGCTATATATGATGAATCACTAAGAAAGGGCAAATTAAAGGAGTCTAAAATGGAAAAAAAAAAAAAAAAAGGCACTCTGGAATAAAACAGGAATGAAAGAGGTAGCATCTGAGCTGTATACTAATTTTATAGTACAATTAGATATAATCAGGAACTGAGAAGAACTGTTTTAAGGAAAAAGCTTGAGCAAAGAAATAGGGGAAGAATATTATAAAACACTTATGAAATGGAAAGTTGTACCATTTGGTTCTAGCATAGCAGTTAAAGAGTAGCTAGAGAAAAAAGAAAGACTTCAAGATTTAAGGCCATGAGAAGTCACTGAAGGTTTTTGAGCATGGGAGCAATTAATTACATCAAGGTACTTTCTCTGTGCCTCAGTTTTTTCACTTATATGAGCATTCTTCCTTCTACCTTTCTCCTGGCCCACCCCATAATCTCCATCTGTTGAACCCTATCCAGCCCAGCTCAGGTTCCAACTCCTCCATAAAACCACCACTAATCAACTCCAAACATCATGTCTTTAAATTCAGACACATATTTCTGTCCTCATCTTACAGTCAAACTTTCAGTATTATATTGAAGCTATTCAGTCTTTCCTTTTTGAATAGTCTCTTTTCCTGGCTTCTGTGACAACATACTCTCTTGCTTTTTCTCCCTCCTCCTCTGGCTCCAGGTACACGATGAAATTCCAAGGTTTCCCAGGGCTATCCTAGGTCCTCTTTTCCCACTCTTCTCTCCTAAGCTGATTCTATCCATTCCTCCAGCTTTAAACACCATAAACATACTGATGACTTCAAAAGCCATTTATCTAGGATGACCTCCCATCCCAAGCTCTAGCAGCAGCTAACTGCCTACTTGACATCTCAAAGTTAACATATTTCCATAACCAATTCCTGTTTCTCCAAATTCTGTTCTCTACCAGTTTTCAAGTGACACTACCAACCACTCATTTATAAAGCTAGAATCCTGGGAATCAGATTTACTCCTTTCCTTTTCCTTATCCACCACATTCATCTTGGCATTCTTCTTCTAAATATGTTCCCATCTTTTTCTCTTTTCCACCAAAAATGTTCTTGCCTCCCTAAAATCCATTTACCTAAGCATTTAAAGTGACCTTTTAATGCTAATCAGATTTTGACTTTTCCTGGTTTGAATCCTGCAAAAGTTTACCACTGTATTTAAATTAAATTCCTAGTCCCCTCCAAGGTCTTACATGGTCCTTATGTTCCTTAAATCTGTGATATAAATCTTAGGTAACTAGCTGTAGACAAAGAACTCTTCTGTTTGGCTTGACATTAGAGATTGATGATGCTTGACTAGGCAGTAGATGCCCATCTTTGTGGTAATGACAAAGAACAGGGTTCCCAATGGATATAAGAAATTGAAATCAGAGACTTGATAAACGATAAATTCAAGGCAAGCAAAGTGACGGCAGTATTGCCAAATAGTAGATGATTACAAAAGGAAAAAAAAAACCTAGGACAAAAGAAGTCGAAGATGCTTGAAATTATCAGCAGCAAATGGCAGGCATGACTTTTGATAATGTAATGAACTATTTAAAAATGATATACCAGTTAAGGCATTTGTTGCCCTACATGACCTTCTAAAACAGCAGAAGCAATGATACAAACTTTAGAGTTGACACTTGATAATGTAGTGATACATATGATGATATATTTACCAACTAGCTTTTCTTCATTAATCTCAAAGATCATGAAAGTTTAAACTATGACATTTTAGATAGACCTTAAGTAAACAGAGTTCCTTATCAGGACCTGGCAGGTAAAAGTTTTAAGTGCAATAGAATAATTCTTACTGATTAAAAAAAAGTAAATGAGTTAAAAACTCAAAATATCTGCCTTGACTTACCCAAATGGATCACCAACCACAAGGAATGCAACATCACTGATATCAGCATCCTTTAAAATATTATCTGCTTCTTGTTCCACTTCTTCTCTATCAGCAAGAATCAATTTTCTTCCATAAAACTCTTCCTACAGATACAAGTCCAATATCAAGATAAAGAGACAGCAGGTGACCATTCTAACACACATACACACACACACACTCTTTGTTTGGGAATGGTGCATATCTTGGCAACCACCCAAACACAGATCATTCAGTACAACTCATCAGTAAGCCAGTATTTTATATCATGTTGGAATTAAACTCTGTATTTGGGGCTGTCTTAATATCTCAAAGGAGGCGGACCTCTTAACATCTGAGGCTTTTTGCATTTTAAATTTATTTCTAAATTTGGCTCTAAAGGCCAAGTAGAACACTGTAGGATGAATACGGAATATGTACACATGAGCCCTACTTCAGAAACATGATGTAATACAGAATAAATATATTAAACAATAAGTTTAAACAAACATGGTGGTTTAGCTTTTATTAAATTTTCAATGGTTAAACATATGGCAACTCAGCTAGAAAAAAAAGGCAGCACCAATGAGAAACAATAGAAAATTAGCTGTTTACAGAACCAGTGAACATTCCTACATAAATGCAGAAGATACTAATTTAAAACTATATTCCTTAGTTTCTGCTAAAAAGGCAGAGTTGCAGGAGCAATAACTGAATTCTAAATATGTAGGAAGTTTGCAAATAAACTGCTTTGTGATTTAATTCCCTGCAGCTCAACTCTAGAGAACAAATCCAGTAGAGAGTGAGCTAGTAAGCTAGTAGTCATCTGATAGTGGTTACAGACTATTATGCAAGATCATGAATCCTTTTCTTTTTTTTCATCTCGTCAGCCAGTACAGAATGAAGGATCATGAATCTTAAAACTGATTTCCTGAGAAATAATAAGTAATTCAAATGGAGTAAAACTGGATGCATAGATAAATAATACGGTTTCTTACATACTGAGAACTTTGAGTGAGTTATTAAAAGTTACAAGGATTGCTGTAGTACAACGGTATCTGGTACGCAATAACATCTGTCAAACAAATGAGTACATGAACAAATTATTAAGCAGGGCATGATCCAGCATTGACCATTTTGCTTGAATCCTACCTTCTCTGTAGGTGTTCTGTGAAGTTACACTTTGTATAGCTATTATCTATCCTTAAGAATACAGAGACATAGTACAGTGTAGAGGTCAAGAGTGGTAGACCTCGGCCGAGCGCAGTGGCTCTCACCTATAATCACAGCACTTTGGAGGACGAGGCAGGTGGATCACCTGAGGTCAGGAGTTCGAGACCAGCCTGGCCAACATGGTGAAATCTCATCTCTACTAAAAATACAAAAATTAGCCGGGCACAATGGCACACTACTACTGCGTAATCCCAGCTACTTCTGAGTAATCCCAGCTACTCAGAAGGCTGTGACAGAAGAATTGCTTGAACCCAAGAGGCAGAGGTTGCAGGGGGCCGAGATCACACCACTGCATTCCAGCCTGGGCAACAGAGCGAGACTCCGTCTCAAAATAAAAACAAAAAATAAGAAATAATAATAATAATAAAAAGAGTGGCAGACTTCAACTCAGGACTGCTTTAGTTCATCTCCTGGCTCTATCATTCACTATCTGCATGAACTTGGGCAAGTTTGTTAACTTCTCTATCCCTGCAAAATGAACAGTTATTAGAATAATAATCCTAATCTACATGTAAAGCATTTAAAACAGTGCACAGTAACTGTTCTGTAACTGTTCTATAAATGTCAGTACTTATTACTGTGGAGAAACAGATATTCCAGCACCTTAACAAAGTACACATAATTTACTGTAGGTAAGGCTGGGTCCAGCTTCAGGTCTTGACTCTGTAAGTAATAACTCCAGAAGTTTTGTCTTTGGAAAAAAATACTTTACAAAATAACAGCAGCCAAAATTAACATTTAGCTAGCACTGAAAATTTACAAAGCACTTTCATATACATCATCTCAATAAAACACTACATAACCCTCCAACTGGTAATTGCCACTTGACAAATGAAGAAACTGAAGTTCAGAGAAGTTTGGAAATGTGAACATTGACAATTTCTATTTCTGAACACTTTTGTGTCACATACCATAGTTAAGAACCTATGCTAAGAACTATGCTGAACACCTAAAGTAGGTGTTTTTTACCCCATTTAAAAAAGACACTAAAGTTAAAGGACTTGTTCAAGGTCATATTAACATGTAACAAAGCAAAGATAAAACTATATCCAAACTTTCCTCTATGCCATCCCCTGATATCTCATTCTATCAAACTGCTGTTTTGTTATTTGTCTCTCTTTTCTTGAAGGTGTTAAGTTCCTTTTACTTTTCCTTAATCACTGATTAGAGATGCACATTTCCATCATTTTGAGCTTAGATATTTTGGTTCTATCCTAAGAGTGAAAAAATGAGAAAAAAAAATGTTTTTTAAATCAAAGCTGGCCTTAGGCTGGGTGTGGTTGCTCGTGCCTATACAATCCCAGCACTTTAGGAGGCTGAGGCGGGCAGATCGCTAGAGTCCAGGAACCTGTGACCAGCCCGGGAAATGTGGCAAAACCCTGTCTCTACAAAAAATACCAAAAAGTTAGCTGGGCATGATGGCACCCACCTGTAGTCCCAGCTACTCCAGAGGTTGAGGTGGGAGGATACTTGAGCCCAGGAGGTTGAGGCTGCAGTGAGCCATGATCGTACCATTGCACCCCAGCCTGGGCAACAGAGCAAGACATTTTCTCTCTCTCTCCACGTATATGTTTATATCAAAGTTGGTCTTTACACACAACTTTTATTTAAATGCATGGCCAATTCAAGTAGCAGTTCTTAATTCCTTCTATAAGATTTTTAAGTAATCTGAGGCCTAAAAATTTTAAGTCTATTTTTTGTTTGGAAGACATGACAATTCTAAAAATCTGCTCCCTCCTCCCATAACATATGTATTAATCTTTTGATTTACATTCTACTTAGAGTTTGACAATGAACCTGAAGTTGACCCTTCCCCCAAATTTACTGGGCCCTTATGAGGGCCAACTAAATGTATAATATACTAACAAATACTTTGGTTACTTAGTGTATACTCATGTAAGTGTATACTCATACATTTGTATATATTAAGTCCAGGCTCACTCAATATATACAAGTATATCAGTATAAGCCTTATTGGGAGACAGTCTATTTAAGATAAGATCTCTCTGGATATGATAACAAAAAGGCAATCACCATTCCCTATGGACATACTTCAAAGGGGGAAGCTTTCAGCTTGGTTTTTGAATATATATAACCAACTCATTAAGGCTGTGTGAGCACCTCATTAACACTCAACTCAGAAAGGATTTCTTGACTACCTCATGAAATAAGGGGTTTTGATAACTAGCCCCCAAGAGTATAAAACAGCTTTCCTATTTACTGGAGAAAGCCACAAAATTAGACTTGTAAAATAGGACAAAGCACCCTTTCATTTTCCAAGTCACTTGGTTGGTGTATAATTTCCATTCTTCTGCTCCTCAGATCATTAATGAACAAGGGATGCGTTTCAAAGGGTTTAAACAAGCAGACCTGAAAATTCTGTTCAGCTTAGTGTATGAAAATCAGATGTTAGATAGCTTTCTTCCCAGGAGGCTGGGGAACGCTCAGCACCTACCAAAGCTTCCTGCCCTACAGTCAGGACTGAGGTGTAGGCTTCCAGATACACGCGACTGCAGCGTCTAACAACTTCCAGGCCCTTGACTGTGATGTCCTTGGCATCTCCCAGGCCCAAGCCGATGAGATAAAGCATTTCAAACTTCAGGAGAAGAGAGACTGCAAGACGAAGTGGACAGAAAAACCGTCAGTTACACCGAGGACATCTAAAATCTAGTGATGAACACGAAGATGACAACCAAAGTAGTACAAGAGAAGCGGCAAGTCACAAGGAGGGGTTTGGGAACCTTATGTCACGCTTAAGGACTGAGATAAGAGGTTTTAAATAACTCTACCAGTTTTGCCGCTTGTTACACAAACCTAGGAGCAGCCAATTACCCGCTGAGAGAATCGTAGCTAGTTCCCTGGCCTTTACAAAGTCTTAACTACCACCTTTCCTTAAAAGGAACTGCCAAAGCGCCGGCTCCGTGCAGAGCAAGGGCCCACGCCGCCGGCCTCACCTACGGTGCCGCAAAATACTGGTGCCTTTACTGCACTTTACGACTAGCGGGAGGGGGCCGGGCTAGCGGGCTACTGGGCTGTGGAGACCAGACCCCGGCTCCACTGGTAGAAACACCCCTGCTGCTGGGGCAGGGCGGCGAAAGGTCAGTCGGCCGAGAGGAGTCCGTGGAGCCACCGTTTCATAGCCTCAGGGAAAGGACCGGGCGTGCTTACGAGCCCTCTAACCCATGGCTTAAACACCCGCTTCCTAAGCCTGGGTAAGTGCAGTAGCTCTTCGCCCGAGAGGAGCCACGTGGGAGAGAGTCGGGAGGGAGCCCTGCGCCCTACTCCTCCTCTCCAGAAACTGGGAGGGCTGGAAAGGATCTTCCTGATTTGTCCCCGGATTTGGCCGAGTGCGAAGATTTTAATTCCAGCCTTCTCATCCTCCTGCAGTTCAACTAGGTGTCTTCCTTGTGAAGCGTCAGGTTGGCAAACCCAGCAGTGAGTGTGCTTCTGATTTCCCAACGAGGCAGTGACTCCTCGGGTTTGTCCCCAAGACCTTATGCCTGGAGTGCCCCAAGGATGCTTCAGTCACCCTCAGTGTCAGGAATCCCAGACCTTCCTGTACCTAAAGAAGTGACCTTTAATAGTCCTCCGGGATTTCAGACCTCTCAAGTGTTTCTGCCGGGGGAATTCTTATGAAGCTGATGGTTACATGTAATTAGGAATAAGGAAGATTTGTTTTGACTGAAAATGCTCTTCCCAAGGTGACCTCATCCAAGTTAAAAAAAAAAACAGCTGTCATTGCTTTTCTTAGCAGGCAGTGTTGGTTACTCAGAATTTTCCTGTTGCCTCCCCGACAATGCCCAACTCCGCTTCCTTGAACCTTGGCTTTTTTTCATTCCCAGGTTCCATCCACCTTTTTGCACTTCCTATCTATAAACACTTCATGTCTGGTTTTATCCCCTCTCATTACGTTGATCTATTCCTCACACCACATACACACCCCAAAAAACTCAAAATGGATCATAGATGTAAATGGAAAACCTAAACCTATACCGGAAGAAAACATAGGAGGAAATATTTGTGACCTTATTTAGGCAAATATTTCTTAGACCAAAAGCATGATGAAAAAAAATTGATAAATTGGACTTCAACAAAGTAAAAATTTATGCTCTTCAAAAAACTGTTGAAGCCACATACTGAAAATATTTACAAAGCATGTATCTGGTGAAGGACTTGTATGGAGAATATATAAGGAGCACTCAAAAAGCAATAACAAAACAGCTCGTTGTTTAAAAATGGGCAAAAGATTTGAATAGACACCAAAGACGATACACAAATAACAAATAATTATTTTAAAAGATCTTAAACAAAAAAAGATCCTAAACATCATTAGACATTAGGGAAATAAACATTTAAATCACAATGAGCTACCACAACCCACCTATTAGAATGGCTTAAGTAAAACAAACAAAACCTCACAAAAACTGGCTGTTCACTCAGAATTCCTAGTATCGCTAATATTTTGCAGATTCAAATTTCGGCCTCCTATCCAGACTTCCTCCCTCTTGGCTTCATGTTAACGTTCTGCTGGAAATCTTAACATAGATAACCTGGAGGCATATTCAACACATCCAAGGTTTAATCCATCACCTTCCCTTTCAATTTTGCTTTTCTTTCCATATTATCTACTTGGATGGGGGGGCGGGGGGCGGTGGGTGAGGAGAGTATTGTCATCATCAACAGATTAACCCCAGCCAGACACTTGGGAGTCACCCCCACATCCAGTGTGTCATGTCTGCTTGTGTATCTCAATGGAAACCATACCCTCTATCACCATCTTGATTCTCAGGTCCTCATTTTGTCACTCTTGTAGCTGATAATCATGTCTCCTTCACTCAAGGGGGTCAGAGAGTTATAGTTAATAAACAATCTGAAAATATTACACCCCTTCTAGATCCTTCTGAGGCCAAGAGACAGTCCAGGTTTGTTAACATACCCCACAAGGTCATTCGTGGTGTGGCCACTGCCTACCTTTTTAGCATCATCTCTCTCCACTCCATACCGTGAGCTTTCTCTCCAGCAATACTGAATTGGTTGTAGTTCTCTGCCCACAACATGCTGCTTTGTTCCTCTACGCTGCTGCCTCATCATAGAATATTGTCTCCCATTCTCTCCTGCCTAGATCACTAATACCCATTCTTTAAGACCAAGTTCAGGAAGCCTTCCCAGAGGCCCTCACCCCCCTAAGCTAATTTAGGTCTCTCCTCTTCATTACAGTATTACTCTACATATACTTACTAACCAATTTATGAGATTTTATATTTGTTCATTTGTATTTCTTCTTTACCAAACTATTGATTTAGTTAATTCGGGGACTGCATCTTATTTGTATTCTCATCGTTAAGGTTTAGCACTATCCCTTGCACATAGTACGTATTAAATAAATGTTTGTTGAATAAATCATGATTATCCACTAGTAGCTGAGCTATGTATTTTTCCATCTTTATTAATACAGAGGGTAGTATGTTTTAAATAACTACCAAAAAATCATTAATGGAATATCAAATATAAATATGCCTGTCTCATGCCACTTTAGAACGTCATTTGTATTGAAAGGCTTGCAACACAAAAAACATATAGTTCATATGCATGCTATTGAGTAGGTAAACACATTTTCCAATGTGTTGATCATTTGTGTTTTTTGTTTTCAGATTTAAAAAAATAATGATTTCAGGTAGATTCACAGTGCAAGGACACTGTCAAAAAGGATGATTAAGTAATCTGAAGAAAGTGTGGTTTATCTCCTTTCAGGAAATATATCTATATTGAAAATAAAGTTATTCTGGGTAATCAAGGAAGTGAAACATTGCCTGAAATAACAGTAATAATTTGTTTTTAAGCTTCAAAATGTAGCCAGAGGAACTTAGTTTCACCACATAGCATTCTTAACAAACAAACAAACTTTTCACCTGCTATTATTTCTCAATAAGAGTGTAAATTTTTTGTACTTTTCTGGAGGTAGACAGGTAAAGGGATTACGGTAATCTTTTTTGTTTTTCCTCCTCAGCTCAACAAACAGAAGCTGCAAAAATCTTCCCTATTGGATTTTGCAGAATTCTGTGGGATTTGGACATTTCTCCCTTGCCGTTTAAAACAGGTTTCAAATGTGATTACATTTTCCCCAACAATTTATTGTGAAAAATTTCAAAGATATAGAAAAGTTGAAAAAATGTCACAGTCAGCACCCATATAGCCACCTCCAAGGTTCTAAAGTTGTTAACATTTTGCTGTTTTTGCTT
Organism: Pongo pygmaeus; assembly: GCF_028885625.2. Classification (NCBI taxonomy): domain Eukaryota; kingdom Metazoa; phylum Chordata; class Mammalia; order Primates; family Hominidae; genus Pongo; species Pongo pygmaeus. Next base: position 128,954,741 of record NC_072373.2, on the reverse strand, counting down.
TATCACTTATTTATCCTTTTACCCAGACATCAACCCATCTTATTTGTTGATGCATTTCCAGGGAAGTTGCAGACATCAATACACGTATTACATTTTGCTTGAAACATAAACTCCTCATCTAGGTAATAGATTAACAAAACATACCTAGGCATATAGCTGATTAAATGATATCATTGCTTCACCTAATTTAGGCTGGGTTTTGAAAATTTTGTTGTAAAACGGTTTCAAATTAGTTTTTAACAAATATTGTAGTTTTATAATGATAATGAAAGCAGTTAGAGGACAAATTCTTTTATGTCAGCAAATTTGTAGTCTCATGTCTAGCAGAAGAGAGAGTGATGGTTAAAGAGAAGGGTGATTATAGGACAAAAGAAAAAAAGAAAGGTCTTTAGCCTTTTTTGGCTTCAAGAATAACATGGATAGATTAGACCTGAAGAGTTTTCTACTTTGTATTCTTGCTTTCAGGTCAGATGATGCCAAGTCATCCCTGAGGGTGAACGTTTATGCTTTTACTGAAGGATCTTTAAGATGTTTTTATAACCTTTGCTAGTAACTCATTTTTACTGGCAAATTCTTCCTTATATTTGAGACCTACAGTCAGTAGTCATAAAATGTGAGAGAGATGCAGATAGTCATAAGAAATTAATACTGATGGCTTTTCCATTTCATTGTCATAGACACATCATATGCTACTTTTATTTTGAAGTAATAACATAGTTGAGTCACTGCATTAACTTACGGACAAATTATAATTACCTTACATTTAAGAGAAGTCATCCTTCAATTGTCCTGTTTAAGCAGTTTGTCTATTGAAAAGAAGACATCAGGGTGACTGACTAAACTTATCTGACCTTACTGTGAATGACCTTACTGCAGTAAGGTCAGAATAAACTTATCTGACCTTACTGCTGGCGTTTTAACTTACATGTTCCCAGAAATTGCCTTTGTTAGAGGAAATCTTGGTTAATATTTGTAGAGCTCAGACTCTTAATTGATTGATAGTCATTATTTTCTAACAATTCACAAATAAGTGATAATTAAAGATAACACTGCTTTAGGATAAGGACCTGTATTTACTATGGTTAAAAGATTTGAAGTTACTTTATTGTACACTTGTTTACTTAGAGAAAAAGTCACCTTTTATAAACCCAGTGATTTTAAGTACTCATCCATACATTATATGTTAATCACGTGATGTAAAAATGCATAAATAATAAACAAATCTAGAGCTATTTTCTGTGTAAAATGTGGAAATTTTTATTGTCATTCATCCTAGCTTAATAGATTGAATCAGTAACAATATGGACTGTCATAAAGAAGTCACCTAGAGCCCTGCGTTTTTGTGTAAAGTAGCTCCCAGAATGTTCCCTTAAGTGCCTGTGTGTATGTGCATGTATGTGTAAACTTTCTGTTTGTTTCTAACCCATTTTTGTGTATGGCAGGTCCTTCCTCCAAAGTCTGTTGCTAAAAAGGTAGAATCAGGGATACATAGTTCACTCTTTTTGCACTTAAAAAAACTACAGGCCAGGCGCGGTGGCTCAGGCCTGTAATCCCAGCACTTTGGGAGGCTGAGGCGGGCGGATCACGAGGTCAGGAGATCCAGACCATCCTGGCTCACATGGTGAAATCCCGTCTCTACTAAAAATACAAAAAATTAGCCAGGCATGGTGGCGGACACCTGTAGTCCCAGCTACTCGGGAGGCTGAGGCAGGAGAATGGTGTGAACCTGGGAGGTGGAGCTTGCAGTGAGCCAAGATCGCGCCACTGCACTCCAGCCTGGGCAACAAAGTGAGACTCCGTCTCAAATAAAAAACAAAAACAAAAACCTACAGTGTCCCTTTAAGTTTTTTTAGGGAAACATAGCTAAACTAGCCAAGATTTGGTGGGAGAAGGGGAGTGGTTTCCCTTTCATTCAAAAGCCAAAATTCATAAAACTGAACTACCAGGCTGTATATTAGCCACACACACATACCCTCACGGTCTATGCCACTCCCCTAGTTCTCCAGCCTCACCTCCTCATCTCCGTACCCCTGGCCCCTACAGATAGCTGTGTGGCTCTGGCTCCACTTCCTTGAAGTCATTGTTCAGAATTCACTTCCTCAGTGAGGGCTATCTTATGTAAACTACAACCAACATTTCTAATCACTTTATCTGCTTATTTGCCCCTGTAGCATTGCTCACTTTCTAACACAACTGTATAATTTACTTATTTATTAGATGTTTTTTGTCCATGTCCTATTAGAGTATAAGCACCACAAAGGCAGGATTTTTTTGTCTATGTTATGCTCTAATGTGAAACAAACAGCTAGAACAGTTTTTGATGCTCAGCAAATATATATTGAATGAATGAGTATACATCTACACATGGTAATAAGTTATCAATAAATTTCTTGAGGAGAAGAACTGAGCAGAGGGGATTTTTTATGGTTGAGAACTCACATTTTGGTGTCATTCAGACCGTGTTTTAGTCTAGGCCTTTCACTCGGTAGTGTATTCCTTGCATTCCCTTTTTGAACCTCAGTTACTTCTTCTATAAAATAGGGATAATAGTAACATCTTTCATGGGATTATTGTGAGGATAAATGAAAAAATACATATAAAGGGCTTAGCATACTTTCAGACAACTAATAAAAACTCAGAAAACATTGACAAATATTGATATAGAGTTTGAAATTAATTTTAGAATTATCTACAGTGTCTGTCAGATTATAATATGAAAGTCAAGTCCACCTAGATTGGTTCTTATTCTTTTCCCCATTCACAACATTTCTATGAATCATTTACATAATTCAGTAATTATTGACCAATCCACTAAATAGTTTACTGATTGACAAAAGTCATCTTAAGCAAACATTATTATTTTAATATTATACTCTGAGGTATTCTTTCTGAGAGAAACTCTTCATTTCAATTATTCTGTCATTGAGTTCAACACTATAGACTTCATTGGCACCAAAGAAATGTTGTCTGGCAATTTGTTAAAACTTAAAGTAGAACTTAAAGGAAATGGAGCCAAATGTGGTGGTTTACAGCTGTATAATCCTAGCACTTTCAGAGTCTGAGGAGGGAGAATCACTTGAGCCTAGGAGTTTGAGACCGGCCTGGCCAACATACCAAGATTTTGTCTCTACTAAAAATAAAAATAAAAAAGTTAGCTGGGCATGGTGACATGTACCTGTAGTCCCAGCTGCTCAGGAGGCTGAGGCAGGAGGATTGCTTGAGCCCAGGAATTTGAGGCTGCAATGAGCTATGATCACATCACCACACTCTAACCTGGGTGACAGAGTGAAACCCCATCTCAAAAAAAGAAAGCAAATGGACTTTGCTTCTTAGTAGTTCAGTAAACAAAATCTGCTAGTGAGCAGAGAAAATGCTCATTTGGGAACTGAATTCTTTTTTAAAAAAAGCTTTTTAGATGCCCAACAACAATAAAAAGAATCATTGTGTTGTGTGATACATTCATATAATACAATGCTATACAGCAATCAAGAAGAATGAATTACTGCTACATGAAACAACCTGGATGAATCTCAGAGAAATGGGATATAGCTTACATAAAGCAAAGTCCACCAAATTTTAAGTATACAATTTTTATGTATGTGTGTAACCATGTATCCATCATTCTGATAAAGATATGGAACATTTCTGGCATCCCAGAAAGTTCCCTTTTGTCCTCTCCCAGTAAATGCCACCCCCTCCCCCGCCACCTCTCCAAGGTAACCGAACCACTATTTGACTGTAAGTTAGTTTTGGCTATTCTTATACACGGAATCATATAAAATGTACCCTTTCGCATCTGGCTTCCTTGGCTCTGCTTTACTCGTCCATGTTCTGTGTAGTAGTAGTTCATTCTTTGCTGAATAGAATTCTGTTATATGAATGTACTACTATTTATCTTCTTTATTTTTGATGGATGTTTCAGTTTGGGGCCAATATGAATAAATCTGCTATGAACATTGTTGTATCTGTCTTTTGTTAGACATTTAAGTATTCATTTCTGTTGGGTTATATTACCTAGAAATTGGAATTGCTGGGTTATAGGATATATGTTTTCACTTTAACAGGTTGTGCTAAACAGTTTTCCAAAGTGTTTGTACAATTTACATTCCCACCAGCAATGGATGCAAGTTCCAGTTGCTCAGTTGCTCTGTATCCTTGCCAACACTTGGTATTGTGAGTCCTTTTAATTTTAGTGGGTGTGTAGTGATATATCATTGTGGCTTTAATTTGCAGCTCTGTTGTGGTTAATGGTGTCAATTGCCTCATATGTAATTTTTTTCAGTTATTTTAAATTTTCAGTTATTTAATTTTTCAGTTATTTTCTTTATTCTTCAATATGAATAAAATCAATATTACTTTTTGTATTGGATGAAAGTGCTTTTAAAGTCAGTATTAATTAAAACCTCTTCAAAGTCAATTTATTTATTTTTGAAGACAAAAATATTTCTTTCTTCCACCACAGTGATATTTAAATGCAGAATCTATACTTGTAGTTGAGTAAATCCATTTGTGAATAAGATACTTCCTTTAAACGGGCCTTAATAGATTCACTAATAAATATGTGTGAAATATGTTTTAATGTATCGAAAGCACTTAGTGCCTGAAACATAGTAAGTGCTAAAGTTATTTTAAAATAATTAAAATATACTTTAAAAAAATATATATGTATGTTTTGCCTGGAGAGAACACCTGTTGTCAGGACACCCACTTCTCATTCTGCCTCTGCTGTCAGTAACTATGTGGGTTTGGACCATTTTTTGCTATCAGTAACATGAATGCTTTTAGTTAGATGATTTCTAAGTCACATTGTAGGATTCAGTAGCTTCCTTTTGGGTTAGAATGGAAAAAACGCTAGACCGGTAATCAGTCAGTGTAAGTTATTTACACTTGTGGACCTTTGCTTTGTTTCATGACTCAAAACCCAATAAGAAGTATCTTTCCCCTCCTCCTCCTTTTCTACCCTTCCTCCTTTATAGATTTCTATATAAAACTGCAAGCAATACAGTAATTCCTTAAACCTGGAAATTAGCATAACCAATATAAATTTTTTTTTAAAAATGTAATTACTAAATTTTTTACACTAATAAACTGTAGACCTTGAGTTATTCTTCACATAACTGTACTTCACCATAAGTACAGTGATTTTTTTCATAACTAGAAACTTTTTCAACCAAAATTAAACCGATATCTATATCAAGTAGCAGAATTTTCACAGATTTAATTTTCTCAGAGTGATTTTTGTTTGCATTTCTAAATCCTAGGTAGTCATAGAATATGATTCACCCTAATCTTATTTCCTTACATTTTGCTTTGTGTTATTAGGGTCTTTTGCTTGTTTTGCAGTAATATTTTCTATTGTATACTTTGAGTAGCATTGATTTTTTTTCTTCAGCAATTTTTACATCTTACTATCAGAGCTCATTACATTTTCTGATAAAGGCTTATTGAGATTCAGACTCGAACTCATATAGGTTCTATTTTAATCTTATCTTTGCTTCTAGCTATTGCCTCTCTTCTGGTGTTTGTTAAATAAAACTTGATGAAATCCTATCGTATCAAAATATTAGTAGTAGTATTAGTGGTATCAAAAATATTGTTTTCTCCATGCATACCAATTGCAGAAGCAGTGAATAGTGTGGTTAAAAGCCTGGATTTTAATGTCATGGGCTTTAGAGTCAAACTACAGGATTTGAATTTTGGCTTCTCTTACTAGCAATGTGACCTTAGGAAAGTTCTTGAACCCTTAGTTATATTGCCTGTAAAATACATATAATAAAGGCACTTATAGGACCATCATGATGATTAAATGAAGTAATACTACATATAAACAGTGTCTTTGAACAGTGTTTTTGCACTTTGTAAGTGTTCAATAAGTGTTAGCGATCATTATAAATATTATTACCTTTAGGGTTTTGTGAAGATTAAACGTGCTAAGTAAACTGTGTATCTAAAGGCCTGCAATATAGTGCACAATTAACATTAGCTAGTATTACTACCAAAAGTATTCTCTAGCTAGCTGGTTTTACAGAATTTCTGTGTGTTCTAGGTAAAATTGCAGTTTAGGACCATCATCCATCCCCCTTGACACCAAACAAAAAGTGAATTTGTAATTAGAATATTTAGTACTAAGAAAACATGGACATCCAGGCTAAAGCTCAAAGCTTTTAAAAATTGTAATGTAGCTGCAATGTTATTTGCAAATGAAAGGAAACAGAAAGTGGTATTAGTAATTTTAAAGATAAATTTTTTCTTGAATAAGGTGTGATGTTTAGTTCCTAATTATTTTGTCCTGTGACCGATTAAACCCATCAGTAGGTTGAAGGTGTTCAGGGCATTGTGATCTGAGACTGATGCCAGTCATTTTCTTAGACAAGAGAAGCTATAAGAAATCCTATGTGGAAATTACTTAGTATCACACTAATTTTGATATTTGCATCACTTAGATATTATTCACTTTCCTGTTATCTGTGCTCCTGCCTGGCCTCCCTGCCATCTCAGTAACAGAGTTCCTTGCCTTCTTCCTAGTCATCAGGACCTGCATCTCTGCCTTGTTATTTCAAGAGGTTGAACCTTGCTACTGATTTCATTCTTCTGAGAGACTTAAATTCTTGCCTTGGCCCCATCTACCCATGATTGGGTTCCCTTTTACAAAGCTAGGCTCCCACAAAGGTAGACACTCACCTATCTGAATTTGCCAGGGTCATTGAGCACTTCTGAACAGGTGTAGGCACAGCTTCAAGAGGTACCGTTCACATAGGTGACATACAGCTGCCCAGCTGTACACGGTGGCTTAGTGGCCAGTTGCCTATTTCTCGAACTATGGTTGATCACCTGCTGTGTTCCTGCTTGGTGGTCTTCATTAGACAGCTCAGGCTGAGATTCTTGCCCCGGTGTTTGTGGTCTTCAGTTTTTTTAATTATGTGATCTCCCTGCTTTTATCTTGCTTCTGGTTAATTTATCTCAAATTTCATGGCCATCCATTGCTCAGTGTGTTGCCTCTACCTGGAATACTTCCCTACTTTATCTCATAGGAATTATCCTTAAAATTCTAGTTCAGAAACCTCTCATCTATAGTGTTTTCCCACCTCACATAACTGCAAATTTTTTTCTTATTTTGATTTTCTTTAATAGTCTATTGCTATTATATGTTTTTCTTAAGAGTATAGATTTTAAGGGCAAGGCCAATGTTTTATCTTTATATTCTCTGTAACTCCTGTACGGTGTTCTGCTCATAATAGATGTTAAATGAGTATTCGTAGTACGTCTTGATGAAAGTGCTACTTAACAAAAGCAGGCAAGTCAAGGTATGCTAATGAACTGAGAAAGGAGAGGCTAGAAACAAGGAAAGTTACATGATAAACTATTGCAGTGATCTGTACATGAGGTGATAGTAAGTCTTGCATATACTCAGTGACAAAAGAAGTTGAGATGTGTTAATTATATAAATCAGTGGGGATGACCATGAACATAATTAAATGGGGGAGGGGAGGAAAGGGATTGATTAAAGCCAGAGGATGATGCAAACTGGATCCTACTTCTTACTTTTAGAAGTTTATATCAAATGTCAAGAAAATAAAAGTAAGTTCAAATTTAAATTAACAGTATTCTACATTCAGTGTAATAATGTTTAAAACTATGTAGAAATGGATCCTTAAAAACCTCTCATTTAGTCTTTCTAGAGCTGTCATAATATTTGATGACTATAAATGTAAATTCCATTTAATGGTGAAATTTCAACAAAACTGGAATGAGCTATGGGATTTTTCCTTCGCAACCAGATAGACAAATAAATAGGCAGAGAGAGTTGAGATTATTACTCATTTTTGAAAATCATTTGAAATACTTTTACACTCCCTTCCCAAAAAGCCTTTTGAGAGCTAGAGTTATTTATTTTTGGAGCATCACATTTTGACAGATTTTTGCACATTCTTCAGTGGTCATCACATGAAGAGATTTATCTTAATTTCTTGCACAACTAACTTGAAGTCTTATGATACCTAGTTGACCTTTATTGTGTCTTGTTCAGTCCAACAAATGCTTACTATGTCTCATGCATAAGGCTGTGTGCTCTTTATTCTCAGGGATAAAAAGAAGCATAAATCACTATTTGTACCATCTAGGGATTATATTCAAATGAAGAACACAGCACACCTGTGCTCTATAGGGATATCACAATATGTACAGTGATACATGCTATAATAGAAGTGCAAGCAGTAAGGCAGAAAAGGAGGAAAAAGATTAATTAAACTGGATACTGTTCTAATAGCTTGATCTGACCTTATTGTTTATAATATCTAGGTAACACATGGAAGCTATTTCTGGATTCTTGATGGTTTAGATGACTTATCACAAGATAACCAAAGTTTATTTATGTCATGGTTTAGAGAGACTGAATTGGTATAATGTTGTCCAGGAAGCCCAGACATGTTGCAGATAGGACAGCATTGCAGCATTGCAGATGACCTTCATCCTTACAAACATGCTAACTGGATTTTTCTTAGGATACCCACAATACCAGTTGCTTAGCAATGGACTAACACTAGCTATATTTATCTGTTTCTGGTACACAAAAGTCTGACTGCCATTTTGTCCACTTCTATTAGGGTCTAGGAAGAGGTGAGTAATATGTATTTCTTTTTTTTTTTTTTTTGAGATGGAGTCTAGCTCTTTCACCCAGGCTGGAGTGCAGTGGAGCAATCTCAGCTCACTGCAACCTCTGCCTCCCGGGTTCAAGCAATTCTCCTGCCTCAGCCTCCCGAGTAGCTGGGATTACAGGTGCACGCCACCATGCCTGGCTAATTTTTTTGTATTTTTAGTAGAGACAGAGTTTCACCATGCTGGCCAGGCTGGTCTTGAACTCCTGACCTTGTAATCTGCCTGCCTCTGCTTCCCAAAGTGCTAGGATTACAGGTATGAGCCACTGCATCGGGCCAGTAATGTGTATTTCTAATTAGGACATCCCTTCTTTCAGATGCCAGTTTGCAGGTTACTTGATGAACATAAAATCATAACAGGTAAGTGGGTCTAATTACCTAGATGCTTGGAAGATGCAGAAAATATCTTTCTTCCACATAGTGTCCTAGTTAATGGAATTCTTTTGAGCCCTGTAAGTGCCCTTGCTGAACTCTGTTTTCTGGACTAACCTTTTCACATTCATTCTTTCCATTAAAAATACCATTTAAGCTACAGTCTAGTTGCTGTTTCTGAGGGCCTGGAAGAATTTAGCCTCATCCCATTAAGTGTAGGTGTATTTGACCAGCTCTGTCCTCTTAGGCCCATCCCTTTATTACAGTCTATATTTTAAGTTTTAATGTTTATAATTAGGATCTCGTTTATTCTTTTCTGGTACTGCTGAATAACCACAGTTTTACTAACAATAACGTAAAAATATTTCAGCCACTACATGAGCCCCATTCAAAAAATTTGTTTCAAGTTAGTTTGTTGGCTGGAACTACAGTGGCACTAATATAACACTTGTTCCAAGATCTATGATCTAATGCTTTAATCACACAGGATGCATCTAGTTACTCAAATCAGAGATTCTAGAGTCACCCTGAGTGTTCTCATACTCTCTAGGTAATTGCTGTGTCTTGTCAATTTTGTCTCTTGCTTATCTCTTGAATCATTCCAGTATTCTCCATACCCACTGCTCAAGCTTTAATTCTGGCCTCTCTCCTTTTTCACCTGCACTATAGAGTAGCCTGCTAACTAGTCTCCCTATCTCAAGTATTGCCCTAGACCATCTTTACACTGCAATTGTGTTTTCTCTAAAAAGATCCATCATATAATCTTAAACTTTTTAATCCTTTTATGATATCTTATATAAAAGTTCAAATTCCTTAGAATAATATACACACCCTTACTATTTAGATTTTGCCTGTCTTTCCAGTCCTTTCTCCATTCTCCTATTGTATACCTTTTACTCCTGCCATGCTGAACTCACTTCCAGAAGTAGGGTTTTTCTTGCCATCACCATTTTGCACATGCTGTTTCACTTTCTAGAGAACTCCCATGACCATCTTCCAGGTAGATTTCTATTTATTTTCAAGAGTCATCTTAGACATTCCTTGCTGCAGGAAATCTTTCTTATACTCTCAGACATAATGTGATGCCTTTTCTGTTTCCATTCCTATGTCTAATAACACATGCTGTCTTAGAGTAATTAATTATTTGTGGATTCACCAATGGACTTTGTACTTCTGAGAGTTAGAGACAATGTTCTCTTCCTTTTTGTGACTGTCACAATAGTAGAACATAGTGATAATATTTCTTTGGAATGAAGTGGAGTAGGCACTTGACATTCTGGATTTAATTTCCTAGCTTGCAAGCAACCTTGAAGATTCATCACTTGTACTAATTTGTATTATAATTTGCAGAGGTGTAACTTTGACGCAAGTGCCCTATGGGGTTGGTGTGTAGGAATGAGTCGCTAACCTTGTGAGAATTCTAGCCAGCTACTTGATGCCGCCCTTTCAGAGTGGCTTTGCTTTTTTCTTTATGGAAATTGTCAAGGTTCTTTTATTCGTTTTCATACTGCTATAAAAACATACCTGAGACTGGGTAATTTATTAAGAACAGAGGTTTAATTGGCTCATGGTTCTGCAGGCTGTACAGGCTTTTGCTTCTGGGGAGGCCTCAGGAAACTTAAAATCATGGTGGAAGGCAAAAAGGAAGCAGGCATGGCCTTCATGTGGCCGGAACAGGTGAGGGGAGTGGGGAGGTGCCACACACTTTTAAACAACCAGATCTTGTGAGAACTCTATTATGCAACAGCACTAGGGGAATGGTGCTAAACCATTAGAAACCACCCCCCATGATTCAGTCACCTCCCACCAGGCCCCACCTCCAATAATGGGGATCACAATGCAACATGAGATTTCAGTAGGGGCACAGAGCTAAGTCGTATCATTCTACCCTGGCTTTTCCCAAAACTCATGTCCTTCTCACATTTCAAAACAATCTAGCTTCCCAGTAGTCCCCCAAATTCTTAAGTCATTCCAGCATTAACTGAAAAGTCCAAGTTCAAAGTCTCATCCAAGACAAAGCAAATCCCTTCCACCTATGAGCCTGTAAGATGAAAAACAACTTAGTTACTTCCAAGATACAATGGGGGTACAATTCTCTCATTCCAAAACAGAGAAATTGACCAAAATGAGGGGGCTACAGGCCCCATGCAAGTCCAAAACCCTTCAGGGCAGTTATTAAATCTTAAAGCTCCAAAATAGCTTTTGATTCCATGTCTCAAATCCAGGCCACACTGATGCAAGGGATGGGCTCCCAAGGGATTGGGCAGCTGTGGCCCTGTGGCTCTGCAGGTTACAGCCCTCACAGCTACTTTCACAGGCTGATTTTGAGTGCCTGAGGCTTTTGCAGGCACCCAGTGCAAGCTGTCAGTGAATCTACCATCCTGGGGTCTGGAGGACCCTCTTCTCACAGCTCCACTAGGCAGTGCCCCAGTGGAACTTTGGGGGCTCCAACCCCACATTTCCCCTCCGCAGTACCCTAGTAAAGTTCTCCATAGGGCCCTGCCCCTACAGCCGACTTCTGCCTGGACTTTCAGATGTTTATGTACATCCTCTGAAATCTAGGTGGAGGCTCCTAAGCCTCAACTCTTGCCCTCTGCACACCTGTTGGCTTAACACCATGTGGAAGCCGCCAAGGCTTGTGGCTTGTACCCTCTGGATCAGTGGCCTTAGACATATCTGGGGCCCTTTTAGCCACAGCTGGAACTGAAGCCACTGAGACAGAGGGTGCCATGTCCTGAGGCTGCACAGATCAGTGGGTCCCTAGGCCTGGCCCACGAAACCATTTTTCCCTTGTAGGCCTCCAGGCCTGTGATGGAAGAGGCTGCTGAGAATGTCTCTGAAATGGCTTGGAGGCATTTTCCCCATTGTCTTGGTTATTAACATTCAGCTTACCTTATGCAAATTTCTGCAGCTGGCTTGAATTCCTCCCCAGAAAATGAGTTTTTCTTTTCTACCACATGGCCAGGCTGCAGATTTTCTGAACTTTTATGCTCTGCTTCCCTTTTAAATATAAGTTCCAGTTTCAGGTCATTTCTTTGTTTATGCAAATGAGCATAAGCTTTTAGAAGAAGCCAGGCCACACCTTGAATGCTTTGCTGCTTAGGAATTTCTTCCACAAGATACCCAAATCATCTCTCTCAAGTTCAAAGTTCCACAGATCCCTAGAGCAGGGGCACAATACCACCAGTCTCTTTGCTAAAGCATATCAAGAGTGACCTTTACTCCAGTCCTCAATAAGTTCCTCATCTCTGTCTGAGACTACCTCAGCCTGGACTTCACTGTCCATATCACTATAAGCATCTTGGTCAGAACCATTCAACAAGTCTCTAGGAAGTTCCATACTTTCCCTCATCTTCCTATCTTCTTCTGAGCCCTCCAAACTGTTCCAGCCTCTGCCTGTTACGCAGCTTCAAAGTTGCTTCCACATTTTCAGCTATCTTCATAGCAGTGCCCCACTCCTTGTACTAATTCTCTGTATTAGCCCATTCTCACATTTCTATGAAGACATACCAGAACCTGCATAATTTATTAAGAAAAGAGTTTTAATCAGCTCACAGTTCTGCAGACTGTACAGGCTTCTGCTTCTGGGGAAGCCTGAGGAAGCTTACAGTCATGGCGTAAGGCAAAGGGGAAGCCGCCACATTCTTCACATGGCCAGAGCAGGAGAGAGAGGGTAGAAGGGGGTTGTGCTATACACTTTTAAACACCAGATCTTGTGAGAACTCTATCACAAGACAGCACTAGAGGAATGGTGCTAAACCATTAGAAACCACCCCCATGATCCAATTATCTCCTACCAGGCTCCACCTCCAATACTGGGGATCACAATTCAACATGAGATTTGGGTAGGGACACAGAGCCAAACCATATCAGTTCTATTGTAAAATTTTAGTTACAGGATGAATTTATTCCATTTTCATGGACTTTTTATGAAACTTTTCATAACCTACATATTCATTTCAATAGTTAAAATGAAACACAGCATGGAACTGTTTCTTACTCTTTGGTTTATTTATGCATGATATTCCTCTGTAGAGAATGTATATAAATTGTTACTTGGTTGTATCATTTTCAAAGATTAGCAGGCTCAATAGTATTTCTGTTGTCAGTGAATTCCATCTTCCAGTTTTAAGTGTTCTCTTTCTAGCACCCTCCCCACCATTGTTTTGTTTTATTTTCACTCAGAATACAGTATTCCTCATCTTGCCAAACACAGATCCCTCTACCCCTTTTCTGAATTTCTTCTCCCACTTTCACAGAGACCTGTTATCCTCTTCCATAATTTCAACTACTCCTTCCCCACTGACTTTTACCCTTCAGCATATTAGAATACTCCCATCTTAAAAATAATCAAAACAACTGCCCTCTAATCATTGCCCACTTCTATTTCTCAATACTTTTCCTTTTCACCGTAAGTGTTTTGAAGAAATTTTCAGAGATCATCTCAAATTCTTCATCATCTCTGCTGTTTTCTTAATTCATTTTATCTGACTTCTATCCCTACTACAGTGAAACTGTTTTTGCCATGAACTCTAATGATCTACATATTATTAAAATAGGGACAGTCTGCTACTGGATCTCTCTGCATATTTTGATTCTGTTGACCCATCCTTCCATGATTTGTCTGGCACCATTTTCTCTTGAATTTCTTTCTATCTGTTCTAAGTTAGTCTACTCCTCAACTACTGGTATTCTCAGCATTCCATTCTAGATCTTATTCTTCCCTCACTCTACAAAATTTCTACTTGGTGATCTTATTTACTCCCATGCCTCCAAAATCACTTTTAAAATTATTACTTTTTTTTCTCTCTCTCTTTCCCTCTTTCTTTCTCTTCCTCTTTCTTTCTCTCCTTCCTTCCTTCCTTTCTTCCTTCTTTCCTTCCTTCCTCCCTGCCTCCCTTTCTTCCTTCCATTCTCTTTCTTTCTTTCCCTCCCTCCCTCTCTCTCTCTCTTTCTTTCTCCTTCCTTCTTTCATTCCTTTCTTCTTCCCTCCTTTCCTCCCTTCCTCCCTTCCTTCCTTCCTTCCTTCCTTCTTTCCTTCCTTTTTTTCTGAGACAGAGTCTCACTTTGTTACCTGGGCCAGAATGCAGTAGTACGATCAGCTCACTGCAGCCTCAAACTCATGAGCCAAAGTGATTCTCCTGCCTCTCCAGTAGCTGGGACTGCAGGTGCATGCCACCATACTAGGCTACCTTTTTTTTTTTTTTTTTTTTGGCAGAGATGGGTTCTCACTATATTACCCAGGCTGGTCTCAAACTCCTGGCCTCAAGTGATTTTCCTGCCTCAGTCTCTCAATGTGCTGGGATTACAGATGTGAGCCACATAATGCCCAGCTAAAGTTATGAGTTTCATATATGTTTTTTTACTTGGGATTTCTTTCCTGAGCTGCCATCCCATATATTCAACTGCATTTTCCACAGCACCTCAATACTGGGTGTGCAAAACTGAACTCCCCTTTTCCCACTGTGTATGCTTTTCTTTCTGATTTCCCTTTTCCTCTTCCTATTGTAATTCCAAGACCTTATTTCTTTCCTCCAGAATTGCTTCATCACTTCCTAAGACTGATTCCAGTCTCATCTGACATTTAATTTTCATCTTCATCACTGCTCCCAAAATGATTTCTTTTTCTGAAACAAGTCTTTATTTTATTCCTCTGCTTGAAACATTTCAGTGCTTCCCATTACATTCAAGATAAAATGTATGTAAGTATATGTACACAGTGTATTTAAGTCAATTTATGATCTGGCTCCAGTGTTTCTGTGAAACCACAACTTTTGCCTCTCCTGTGTGCTAGTCAACTTTATATCAGGTCTCAGGGAGCACTCTACTGTCTACCTTCCATGCTACCCACTTTCCCCCCTCTGACCTGTTCCTCCTGCGCAGTTCTCATTCTTGAAGCCTGATGTCACTACTTCCAAGCCTCTGCTTTTCTTCCCTATCCACTCATCTGACATTGCTATTCTTCCTATTTCGTGTTTCTTTTATAGCACTGACTAATTCAACTTTAATGGTTTGTCTGAGTGTTTCCTAAACTATAAGCTTTCTGACAGAAGGAATTATGTGCTTTATCTTTGTATCCTGACAAGTAGGATGTAACTGTGGAACATATTTAATAAAAGTTTGTTTGATGAATAATGTCTGTATTTAATTTACTTCAAAAATAATCAATAGTACCTGCAATTACAGTGGTTTCTTTTTCATTGTATAATGCAAAATAGGTTCACCCTTTTAAAATGGCCACAACTCCTATATGAACTTAGAGATATGAGAAAGTACCTCAGGGTAAATGTAACTACAAGCGATAATAATATGATAAAGCCTTTGCAATACAATTCTGACCTGAATTACCCAGAGGTAAGCTAAACTTCATAGGTGAAGGGCATAATTCTCCACAAGACTGCCCTCATTTCAGACACCAGCCACAAGCTTGGGGGCTTCCAGGGCTACTCTCACTTCTGATCAGCTGGTTACAAATACATGAGGATACCTACAAACCCTTCAGTTTCAATCATTAACAAGAATTATTAGACTTAGAGAATACAGGAAAGCACTATAATTATGATAAAACTTCTATTATATCAAAAAGAGTACATATCAGAACCAGCCAAAAGAAGAAACACGTATGAGGTCTGGGAGGGCCCAAATATGAGGGTTCCATGTCCTCTCTCCATGGAGTTAAAATTCATCATCTTCTGGTAGATTGTTGTGCGACAATTGCTAACCAGGGGAGCTTACCTGAACCTTGGTGTTTAGAGTTTTTATTGGGGTTTTATTATGTAAGTATGATTGACTGAATCATAACCAGGCAGTGGAACTCAACCTCCATACTTCTTCCCTCCCTGCAGGTCAGGCTGGTATCACATGGCTCAAAGTACCAACCTTCTAATTACATGGTTGCCCTTTCTGGAATGTCCAGCCCCCATCTTGAGTCATCACATTAGTTTAAACCATCATTAGCTCACCATAAATAATGAAGACACTCTGATCATGGAGAAATTTCAAGAACTTACAGTCTCTCTCCTAGGGACCAGGGACAAAGGCCAGCTACATTCTTTTTTTTTTTTTTTTTGAGATGGAGTCTAGCTCTGCCACCCAGGCTAGAGTGAAGTGGCACAATCTCTGCTCACTGCAACCTCTGCCTTCTGGGTTCAAGCGATTCTCCTGCCTCAGCCTCCTGAGGAGCTGGGATTACAGGCATATGCCACCACACCCGGCTAATTTTTGTATTTTTAGTAGAGACGGAGTTTCACCATGTTGGCCAGGCTGGTCTCGAACTCTTGACCTCAAGTGATCCGCCCACCTCAGCCTCCCAAAGTGCTGGGATTACAGTACCTTCTTTACGATAACAGCGTTGATCACCTAAAATAAAAAACAGATCTGACCATCAAAACTAAAATTGCAAAACCTAAATTATATTGGTAGTCCGGAATTCTTGTTCATTTATCTGTTTTAATCATATGATCATTAAGAAAATCCAAAGAATTTGGAATTCATGTACAGATTAGAAGTCTGAATGGCACTATAAAATTGAGTTGACAGCATTAATTTCCATTTGGAAAAGTCTGCTAGAGGTTATTCATACAGGAAGAATTTATCAGAATTTGGAACTATCTCTAAAGTAGATTACACATATTTTATTTGGTTAATGTTTCAGAAATTGTGTTAGTGTGGACAGTTAAGAAAATAAAACTGAATGATCCTTATAAAGCTGATGGTCTGTGAAATTCTACCTACATCAAACAGATTCAATAGAGTAATCTTTATCCATTAAGTGTTATTTCCTATTATTTGATATTACTGATTTAATAAATTTAAAATCTATTATTTATAATAGACAAGTATGTCTAGGTTTCATTTATAATTAAACTAATTAAATCTTGATTAAAGTTTCTGCTTACATTATAGGTATCCTAAGTAGCCCGATTAAACTCATTGTACCAATAGTGACACTTTCTTATTAAGAAAGCCTGAGTGTAAAGTATAATTCCTGGGAAGGAATTGAAAAGTCTCTCTAAGACATTAACCTCCAAAACTTTGAAAAATTATGTAAGGTAAGAAAATAGGGTGGACAAACACAGTGATTTAAGTAATGTGAGTAAAAATCACTTGTGATTGGAGAGTCACTGTTTCTAGCAGAATGGCAAAATACCCTGAATAATTCTGCTACTGAAAATGGCCACAGATGCTGGAAGAAATATGTAACTGAGCTGAGAAAAAATTTAAGAAATTCACAGGTCAAAAGCAAAATGAATACAGAAACCCAGAGAGATAAGGTAGGACTCGAGCTGCCTTTTCCAGGGATTTGTGCAAAATCCTCTTTCTTTACCCTGAGCTCAGTTTGCACATTGAGGCAGGTCACAAAGTCTAAAGCCTACCGAAGAATCTAATGATACCTCTGTTGTAAGGAGATCTGTACCCAAATGGCTTTACCAGCATGTTTGGAGTGAACTAGAAATAAACCTGTCTCACAAAAGGGGACAACAAGGAACATTGACAGAAACAACTTTCTCTAGGCCGTGGGACAGCAAACTACAACCCCTGGGCCAAATCTGCCTACTGCCTGTTTTTGTACAACCCATGAGCTAAGAATGGTACATATATCTGGAGTGCAGTGGCGCGATCTCCACTCACTGCAAGCTCCGCCTCCCGGGTTCACGCCATTCTCCTGCCTCAGCCTCCCCAGTAGCTGGGACGACAGGCGCCTGCCACCACGCCCGGCTAAGTTTTTTGTATATTTATTAGAGACAGGGTTTCACCGTGTTAGCCAGGATGGTCTTGATCTCCTGACCTCGTGATCCGCCCGCCTCGGCCTCCCAAAGTGCTGGGATTACAGGCGTTAGCCACCGCCCGCGGCCTTTTATATTTTTTAATGATTAAAAAAATAAAAAGGACAGTACTTAGTGATGTAAAAATTGTTATGAAATTCAAATATCAGTGTCCATAAATGGAGTTTTGTTAGAACACAGTCATGCTCATTCATTTATGTGTTGTCTCTGGCTGCTTTCACACTATAGCAACTGAGCTGAGCAGTTGTACAGAGACCATAATGCTTGCAAAGCCTAAAATATTTGCTATCTGGCCTTTTACAGAAAAAGTTCACCAAACTCTGGTTTAGGATTTATAATGGTTAGAAATAGTTTGAGTTTTCTTCAGATTTAGTTCGAATCTCTAACCCATGTGATAATACTACATAATCCTTTGTTTAAGTAATAGATTCAAAATAAACAATAGCACAGTTACTGTAAAGGCAAAGAGATAGAAATTAAATTACTTTAATTCTGCTATTCTTTGTGACCACTTTGAATCTTTGTGTTTAAAACTTTAAAACAATAAAATAGTGCAAACTTTAAGCTATAATACGTGTTTGATCTAAAATTTATTCACAAAATATCTTACTGAATTTTTCTTTACAGTAGAAATACATTCTTATTCATTAACTATTAATTTTTTAAGCTAAAGAACAAATTAAAAAACAATTTATTACAGAGGGCACAAAGCACTAACCCTAAAAGAAAAAAATTGATAAATAGGGCTTCATTAAAATTAAAAGATGCTTACCAAAATATATTGCAAGAAAAAAGTCAAGCCAGAGATTGAGATAAAATATTCAAAATATGTATATCTGACAAAGGACTTACATCCAAATAAATAAGTTCTACTGCTTAAAAATACAACAACCCAATTTTTAAAATGACTTGAATGACACTTCACCAGAGAAGATATATTCATGTATGTAATCACAGGAAGAAGGTGTGCAGCATCAATAGTTATTAGAAAAATGCAAATTAATACAACAAGGCTAAAATTAATTCTCATACATAACTGGCATAGTGTAAAATGGTGAAAGGACTTTGGAAACCTGTTTGGCAGTTAAATGTCATGTACTCTGTGGCCTGACTCATTTGACTCCTAGTATTTATTCAGAGAAGTGAATACATGTGCTTACAAAAAGACTTGCACAAGAGTGTAGCAGTTTTATTCGCAATAGCCTCAAACTGAAAGCAATGGAAATACCAATCAGAAGGAGAATGGATTAAAAATATATATGTGATACAGTCATGTGACAGAATACTATAAGCGATTTAAAAATGTTCTACTGATACAGTCTGAAAGATGACTGCATATCAGAAAGATTATATTGATCAAAAGAAGCCAGATGCAAGGGAATAAATACTGTTTGATCCCATTTATGTGAAATTTTATAATGTGAAAGGCAAAACTAACCTATGCTGATGGAGTAAGTGGTTGCCTACAGGGGTGAGGCTTGATTGGAAAGTGCACTAGGGAAATTTCCAGGGTGATACACCCCTTTTTTTTTCCCCAAGACAGGGTCTCACTCTGTCACCCAGGCTGGAGTACAGTGGTACGATCCTGGCTTGCTACAGCCTCGACCCAGGTTCAAGCAATCCTCTCATCTCAGCCTCCTGGGTACCTGGGACTACAGGTACAAGCCACTACACCTGGCTAATCTTTTTATAAAAATTTTTTTGTAGAGATGAGATCTCGCTATATTGCCCAGGCTGGTCACAAACTCCTGGGCTCAAGTAATCCTCCTGCCTCGGCCTGCCAAAGTGTTGGGATTACAGGCTGGCCACTGTGCCAAGCCCCAGAGTGATAATCTTGATTGGTTATTGGTTATATATGTGTATCCGCTTGTCAAAACCTATCCAGTTTTGCACTTAAGATTGCATTTCTGCAACCACAAAAAAGAATGAAATTATGTCCTTTGCAGCAATATAGAGCTGGATGCCATAATCCTAAGTGAAGTAACTGAGAAACGGAAAAACAAATACTGCATGTTCTTACTTATAAGTGGGAGCTAAACAATGGATACACATGGACATAAAGATGGAAGTAATAGACATTGGAGACTCCAAAAGGGGGAGGTTGGAGGGGGACAAGTGTTGAAAAATTACCTATCGGGTACAGTGTTCACCATTTGAGTAATGGGCATGTTAGAAGCCCAATCTTCACTAGTATGCAATATACCATGTAACAAACAAGCACATGTACCCCCGAATCTAAAATAAAATCATAAATCTGTGCATTTCGCTGTGTAAATTTATTAAGCAAAATAAAACAAAAACTTGGTATTCACATAACTTACAATCAAAATATTCTTAGGACTAATCTAGAGCAAAGATCTTGCTTAACACTTTAGTTAACTAGTACCTCTGGATACCATTATACATATTGCATTATTTTTTAAAATGGCATGTTATGTGATAGGGTAAAAAATAATTTCCAAATGGAAAGCTGCTTGTCTAAAAATAACATCAATAAATCATGTTCTCTTCAATTTACCTTCATCATAAATTAAATGCCTATAACTAAATGAGTAATAAAAATAAAGGATACAGGAGATCAGCATCAAACTGTCAAGTCAAAATTAGGATCATGAGAGGAGCTTACTATCAATTAGGTGTTTTATGTTCATTATCTCAGTTAACCATAATAATAACTCTGGTAAATAGGTTTAAGCTCCCTTTTACAGTTGAGTCTGTTGAGGTTTAGAAAGGTTAAGCAGCTTGATCACAGACACAAAGCTAGTAAGTGTCTGACACTCAGTTTTTGAACCTAGTTCAACCGACTTCAAAATTTAAGCTCTGTCCAGAGTACCCCATATTTCAGAGATCAGTGAGAAGGGGATAGAAAAGCAGTTTAGGATTTACAGACTGAAATACAGTAGGGTCTGAAGGATAGATCATTCCAGTAAGGCCTAAGGGCCTTGACTACTTGACTGCCACTTCAGATATCTCTTCCACTGCCAGATCCAGGCCTCCAAGTAATATCTGCACCTCATCATTTTCCTTTGGGTGCCCTGAAAGTCAAAAGCTGGCCCATATATCAGTAGTTCAGTTACACTTCTATCGATGTGATCCATCAGTACTGAAAATAGAGATGAGCCAAGGGGAATAGTGAAGGTAAATCAGTGCAATACATTCTTCAATAGCAGAGGAAAATACTGTGTTTCTATATTATGATAAAGAGTAGTGGAAGAGAAAAGCAGAAAAACAAAGGACAAATGGGAAAGTAGACTCAAAGGCAATTGAAAGTATACTGAAACAGGTGTATTTTTCTAGAAAGTCTAGCTTTTTAAAGAAAAAAACCCATGTTCTAATGAAAAGCAATGGAAAGAATTATGATATTAAATAGTTGCTGACTCTGAGACCAAATATTGTTATTTGTGCAGATCTTGAAAGGAAGTAAAGTGTGGCTTATTGTTATTTTAGGTAAAGTATTAAGAATTAAATAAATGTTTTGAATGTTTAGACTAATGTGGAATATATGAAACGTGCACCAGCACACTTTGAGGAAATGCTTAGTTCTCAGAGTGAAGCCTGCCCCCAGTTAAAGCATTCTGAATTTATTCCTAACTTCTCTGCCACTCGCCTTAGACATTCTTTTGGAGACTCAATGTTACTATCTAGTAGATGAGAGGTTTGGACTATATATGTTCTAATAATAATAACCACTATATTTTATTGATTATCTTCCATATACTAGGAACCACACTAGATGCTTTAAGTTTTCACAATTGGGGTGTGTGTGTGTGTGTGTGTGTGTGTGTGTGTGTGTGTGTGTGTGATATTGCCTATCTTATTAATGAGGAAACTAAAATTCAGAGTGTTTAGCTCTGGGATTTGACCCTGACTCTATCTGGTTCCAAAGCCTTTAACCACTGTGTTATTTTGCCTATCTACGGGTCCTTCAACTTTAATATGCTAAGATTCTATTTCCTTGAATCAGATCAATAAATAGATTAAAGTTAGATGTAAATCCTTGAAAGTCAGAGGACTTGATTATTGTCTTACTTTTATCTTTATCTTCAATGCCAACTACATTTTAGGCCTGGCTGCATTCAAGTGAAAGGAACCAAACAGATTAATCATAATCTTTGTAAGGAGGATTGTATTTTGTCATTGCATTCTGGTTGCCACCACTCATGCGGTCCTCTTTCCACCATGTTTAGCATGGTATTTTGCGTGTACACTCAGCAATTTTTGACTGATTACAAGCAGAAAAAGGCTCAGAAATGATCAGTTCTTTT
This sequence comes from Pongo pygmaeus, assembly GCF_028885625.2. NCBI lineage: Eukaryota > Metazoa > Chordata > Mammalia > Primates > Hominidae > Pongo > Pongo pygmaeus. The sequence continues at coordinate 128,932,664 of NC_072373.2, read as the reverse complement.
TGGTAGAAATTAGACTCAGTGCTTTCATCCAAACACAACAGCTGTTTAATGTGGAGGACTGATAACAATAGCCACAAGTTTGAGGTTAAGAGTGACCTTTCATAGCCAGGAGAGGCTCAGAAAGGTCACTCTTAACAAAAGAAATATTTTGTAAATTTTAATTTATAGAGCCAATGACTTTCTCATGAATGCTAGAAGAAGCCTCTCAGATAATAGTTTTGGCCTTAGGGAGGCCCAAATAATTTGTGTATATATTTTTAATTAAGAAGAAACATACATAAGATTATTATCTTTCTGAATAGATATTAAGATTATGTGTCAAAAAACTTTCTACCAATTGTGAAAATTAAGTATTTTAGATGGCATTTTTATTCCAACTAATAGTTCTTCTTGACTGCATTAGAGACAAATGAATATTTACTTTGATAAACAACAAATTTAAGTTCTATTTAAGGACGATGAAATAATCCTATGCACCCATTTGTCCTAAGTGCACTCTATATGAAGTGTGTTTGTTTTTAATCAGCCAGACTTTAAGTATGACCACTTAAAACTGGGCATGTCACAGATAGTTGCAATCTTTCCTGATACCAGAAAAGAATATAGATGGCAGCTAACCTTTTAAAGTAATATTATTTGATAATAAATATATCTCCATGTCTTTATACAAAAAATTTTTTAAAAATTTCTAGGGATTCTCTAATATATCTTAAAGTATTACTAATAATGTCTAATTTGTCATCTGTGACATGAAACTAATTTCCATAATGCTTGGCATCTAAACAGCCGTGACTGCACCTGTTGCTGGGTTATCCCCTCAGGGAGTGGTTTTAGCCCTGGGGGAAGACCCAAGTAATTTGGTGGTAGAAGGAAGGGAAAATGGTTTTTAGAACATTTCAATTATTGTTTCTACAAATGTATTGCAATAATGTCCTTACTCCCTCAACTCCCTTTCATTTATCAGCTCATTGCTATCCTGCTTCCTTCTCTAAACTATACTGAAGCAGATCATGCTAGGTCACAATTAACTAAGTGTCAAATTCCATGAAGAGATTCAGGCTCTTAACTTATGTGACCTCTTAATAGGGCTTGACACGGTTGATCATCTTGATGATCTCTGCCTTTTGGCTTCTCTGATCCCTTTCTTCAAGTTATCTGCCCTTCTGACTACTACTTGTCAGTACAGACAGTCCCTGACTTAACAACAGTTCAGCTTATGATTTTTAACTTTATGATGGTAAGTGATACGTGTTTAGAAAAGGTGTGCTTTGAGTATCCCTTCTTTTCACTTTCAGTACAGTATTCAGTAAATTACATGAGCTATTCAACACATAAAATAAGCTTTGTGTTAGATGATTTTGCTCAACTGACAGCTCATTTAAGTGTTGTGAGCACATTTAAGGTAGGGTAGGCTAAGCTATGATGTTCAGTAGGTTAGGTGTATTAAGTACATTTTCAACTCCAGACAATTTCAATTTATGATGGGTTTATTGGGACAGAATCCCATCATAAATTGAGGAGCATCTGTATTTCTATACCTTTGTTTTCCTGTTAATTGTTAGATTTGTTCTTTACTCCTGTGAAAGTTAGTTTTATGTGTCAACTTGTCTAGGCTGTAGTATTTGGTTATTTAATCAAACACTAATCTAGATGCTACTGTGAAAAGTATTTTGTAGATACGGTTAACATCTACAATCAGTTGACTTTAAAGGAGATAATGCAGTAGGTTGTATGCACTCAGTTGGAAGGGTTTAAGAGCAAAAACTGAGAATTCCTAGGGAAGAAGAAATTTTGTTTCAAAACTGCAGCATTAACTCCTGCTTGAGTTTCTGGGTTTCCAGCCTGCTGATCAGCCCACCTTAAAAATTTCAGACTTCTTGCCCTACAGGTTTCAAACTGTCAGCCCCTACAGCCACACAAGCCAATTCCTTTAAATAAATCTCTTTAAAAAAATACACACTCTCATATACATATACATGTACAGATACAGATACAGTTATGCCCCAGTATTTATGAGGGATTGGTTTTATGTCCTCCCTACGATACCAAAAGCCAAGGAAGCTCAAGTCCCTGATATAAATGGCATAGTATTTGCATATAACCTATGCACATCCTCCTGTATAAATCATCTCTAGATTACTTATAATAACCAATACAATGTAAATACTATGTAAATATACCATATTATTTGGGCAATAATAACAAGAGAAAAAAAAAAGCTTGTACATGTTCACTATGGATACAATATTTCTTTCAAATATTTTCAATCCATAGTTTTTTGAATCAGCAGATGTGGAACCCACCAATACGGAGGACCAACTGTACATCCTATTTGTTCTGTTTTCCTGGAGAATTCTGATTACAAATCCTTTTATCATTTTATTCATCACGCACTCTCTATATAATTCATCCATTTTACTTCTTCAACTATGTTCATAATATATCCTTTACTTCAGAATATTTACCTCAGTCTTTTTTTTTTTTTTTTTTTTTTTTGAGACGGAGCCTCACTCTTTCGCCCAGGCTGGAGTGCAGTGGTGTGATCCTGGCTCACTGCAAGCTCCGCCTCCTGGGTTCACGCTATTCTCCTGTCTCAGCCTCCCGAGTAGCTGGGACTACAGGTGCCCGCCACCACGCCCAGCTAATTTTTTGTATTTTTAGTAGAGACGGGGTTTCACCGTGTTAGCCAGGATGGTCTCTATCTCCTGACCTCATGATCCGCCTGCCTCAGCCTCCCAAAGTGCTGGGATTACAGGCATGAGCCACCACACCTGGCCAGTCTTTTATCTGAACTCCTAATCAACATTTTCAACTACTATGCATCCCTATATTGATGTCCCAATCCCATCTTAAATTCAACATGTCCAAATGAAATGGTTTTTTTAATCCCCACCTCAACTCCCTTCTCTCCTTATTTCCAATCTCAATTAATGGCAACTCTACACCTAATTATCCTATGTAGAGATCTCTGAGCTATTCTTCATAACTTTCTCTGAATTCTGAAGCAGCTGAAGTTTTTTGTACTTGGTTGAAAACTGTTCCCCCAAAATTCATGTCCATCAGGAATCTATGAATGTGACCTTACTTGGAAACAGGGTCTTTGTAGATGTAATCCAGTTAAGATGAGCTCACGCTAGATTAGAGTGGGCCCTAAATCCAATGACTGGTATCATAAAAAGAAGAGGGAAATTTGGACATAGAGACACACAGAGGGAAAATGGCTATGTGAAGAAGGAAGATGAAATTGGAGTGATGCCGCAGCTCTAAGCCATGGAATGCCAGGGACTGCCTGAGGCCACTGGAAACAAAAGGCAAGGAAGGATTCTTCCCCAGAGCCTTTGGAAGGAGCATGGCCCTGCAGACACCTTGATTTCAGGCTTCTGTCCCCTGGAATTGTGAGAGAATAGTTTTCTGTTGTTTTAAGCCACCCAGTTTGTGGTAATTTGTTACTAGAAAACTAGTACAAAATTCATAGTCCCTTCATATTCCTCATTTTCCTTGTTTTAAGGAAGACTTAATTGTACCTTTTAAAATTTATTGTTACTTATTTTAGAGACAGGGTCTCGCTATGTTGGCCAGCTTGTCTTGAACTCCTTGCCTCAAACAACCCTCCTGCCTCAGTCTCCCAAAGTGTTGGAACTACACAGGCCTCGTATCTTTCGTAATAAAATTCTTGCATTAAATTTTAAGAGTCCACTAAGATCTTCGTGAGCTCTTTTCCCTCCTTTTTCACTTTACTGTGGGCTTAATCCAAAACCCTTTGCCCTTCTCTTCATTCTTTCTCCCATTGGGACCACTCCCAATCTAGTGATTTTAATCACTGCTTCTATGTTAACTTCTAAACCTAAATTTCCAACTTTGACCTATCTTTTTACCTTTAAATCCTATGTTTTCAGTAACAGTAATTTTAAATTCTGTATTTTAAAAAATGTTATAGGCATTTTTCTAGCAAGAGCCACATAGCCACTTAGCCTGTATGCTAAAGACTTTACATACATGTTAAATATTTGCAAAAACCTTGTGAGGCCATTACTCTTATTATCCCCCAATTGAAAGATGAGAAAGTTGTGTGAGGCACTGAGTGGTAAAAGAACTTGCCAAAGGTCCGACAGTCAGTAAGTAGTGGAGCTGGGATACAAACCCACCACAGTGTGCTTTAAGCACATAGGCAACCCAGACCTCTTTGAGAATATGGTGAAAACTATGGTCGTTCACCACAAAAATAATTCAAAAAGTTTCCTATAAAATATTAGAAAGTTCATACATCTCTTAGAAGTCTTTATGGATCCCAGGTTAAGAACACCTGTACTGGATAAGCCGGGTGTGATAGCACATGCTTGTAGTTTTAGGAGACTGAGATGGAGGATCTCTTGAACCCAGGAGTTCAAGACTGCAGTGAGCTATGAGTATACCACTGCACTCCAGCCTGAGCAACAGAGCAAGACCTTGTCTCTAGAGAAAAACAAAAGTTTAACAAAAAACATCTGTTTTGGAAAGAACTGAGTCACAATACATATAATAGTAATAAGAAAAACATAACTAGATTCAATGGTCTAATTTTCTTCATCAGTTTGATTCTCCAGGAAAGTGTAATTTATTTTAGCAAATTAGTAGATCTTTATTTTAAAGAAAATAGTGAACATCATGCTCATTCATTTGACACAAATGTAGTGAATGACTCCAAATCCAGAAGGGAAGACAAAACATGTAAACCAAAAATTACAATATGATGCAATAGTTATGACAAGAACAATAATCTTTTTGAACTGTGCAGAATAATGTGAAAGAAAAGTAGTGTGTTGAACACAGAGATCAGGTTAAAAATTACTATAATCAGGTAAGAATAAAATCCATGCAAGAGATGAATATGGAGATTCTAACCTAAGGCAGTGGAAGTGGTGAGAAAGGATTAAATCCAAGGGTTACTAAGGAGGAAAATGCCGTCCAAGTTTAGTGGCTGACTAAATCAAGATGAAAGTGAGAAAGGAATGAAGAACAGCTCATACATAGGATGATTAGGAGTAGAGATGCCATTAACTGAGATTAGAAATAAAGAGAGAAAGGAGTGAGGTGGGGAGAAAAAAACATTCCATTTTGGACACATGATAAATTATACAGAGATAGAGATTCAGAAATAGATATATAGACACAGATATATAGTTATATAACCTAAGCATATTTTTAGGCAAAAGTAGGTGACAGAGGGAAGGTTATCAGGTATAATTGTGGGGGGGTTAGTTGGATAGGAGACAGGATACCTGTTTCTCTGAAATAAGGGGACAGACTGCATTCTGAAGTTCCAGTAACAGTTCAAGAAACAAATGACTATTATTAATCATATATTATTTAAAATAGTATCCACTTGAATGTTTGTCTGATTTTAAATTGTAGATGTCAGTTACATATTTATCCAAGAGATCCATTTTTTTCAAAAGCAAATCTGAAAAGCTTATAATTAAAATTGACTGTAGCCAACGTGTTGGAATCCAAAGTGTATTTGATAATTTTCTTACAGAAAATGTTTTAGGCCCACCAAGGAATTTAGTCTAGTATAGTTAGAACCTATAATTTCACACTCTTTCAGAGTAAGCATACTAAAAAGTAGTTCTTTTAATAAAAGTGTGCAAGTGATTAAATCCTAGTCAATTACAAAATGTGTATTTCTGTGATGGCATGTGTATTTCAAAGCTTTGAATGTTAAAATGCAACTTGATGCTCTTCGTTAGCATGGTTAAATTCAGCATGACATCACCCCTTGTGGGAATCTTCATGAGGGTAAGTACAGCTTAAATAAGTGAAGTTTCCTGATATTGAAATGGCTTTGTTTCTGTGGGTCTTGATTTAGTTTTATTTGTTTATGCAAATCAATGAATAAATATACATCCATGGAGACAATATATTCAGATTATACATTTATATTTAAAACCTTTCTTTCCAACTTTTTATTTTACAGATTTGTTCAACTTACTTTAATTCACTAGAATGTAATTAAACACTGCCTTCTCAGCTGGAGAAAACAGGCTGTTCTCACATGGTTAGGCTTTGTTAAATAACAATAGATTTAAATAAAACTTCAATAGACTAGAATATGTTTCTTGAGATACTATATGGCTTGATTTTATAATATTAAGATTCAAAACATTGACATTTACAGTTGTGAGGGACCATAGAGGTTATCAATTTGTGTCCTTTTTCAGATCAAGAAATGACAGTTCAGAGCAGTAGGTTACCCAGAGCCAAGAATAATTATATAGTGGATTCTATATGCCAAGTTCTGTTCTAAACAGTTTACATACATTTTATGTATTAACTTATTAATTCTTAAATTCACCATTTTACAGATGAAAAAATAAACACTCAGAGGTGAAGTCACCCAAGAACCCTCACCTAGTAAGTGATGGCCCTGGGATTTGAACCCAGGTATTCTTCCTTTGAGTCAGTGCACTTAACTATGCTCCCAGTTTCTACAAAGGGCAGTGTTGAGACCCTGAAACCATTTAACCTTCTGATATGGTTAGGCTTTGTGTCCCCACCCAAATCTCATCTTGAATTGTAATCCTCATAATCCCCACTTATCTAGGGAGAGACCTGGTGGGAGGTGATTGGATCATGGGGGTGGTTTCTCCTATGCTGTTCTTGTGATAGTGAGTGAGTTCTCATGAGATCTGATGGTTTTAAAGCATCTGGTATTTCCCCTGCTCATGCTCTTCTCTCTCCTGCCACTATGTGAAGAAGGTCCTTGCTTCCTCTTTGCATTCTGCCATGATTCTAAGTTTGCTGAGGACTTCCTAGCCATGTGGAACTGTGAGTCAAGTCTCTTTCTTTTATAAATTACCCTCAGGTATTTCTTTATAGCAGTATGAGAATGGACTACTACTACTACTATTACTACTAATACTACACACACACACATGCCAGGTGTAATACACTGATTTTATTGAATTACATTTATTTATGTAAATGCCAATCTCTTTCACTGGACTGAGATGTTCGATAGATCTTCGATAGCAGGAACCATGTTGTATTCACCTCAGTGAAGGGTTCATTACTTGGTACATAGTAGGTGCTGCATAATACTTTTGGATAAATAAATGAGCCAATTTATATATGAAGGATTTTTAGGAAGGTGAGTCTAGAGGTAAGGAAACAAGTTAGATGGAGAGTGATCTCTCTTTGGGAGGTAATACAAAATTCAAGTGGTGAAGTGATTTTGTTAAGGGAAAACATTGAACAGATGAGAAAAACATTGCAAAGATTGGAGTTGGTGATTGCTGTGAGTGACAGAGAAATCAAAACAACTATATGACCAGTTCAGTCTATCACAAAATTTATTAATTTGATTAATCTTTTCAAAGTTGGGCTGAAACAAGATATCTTGTTTGGTTTGTTCATTTTCTATGCATTGAACAATACCATAAATTTTGTCATATCCTTCCTTCTGCTTATTTTAGGTTTCATTTGTTCTTCTTTTTCTCATTTCTTCAGGTATATGCTTAAGTCATTAATTTTAGAACTTTCTTCTTTTTTAATATAATTGTTAAATGCTATAAATTTCCCCCTAAGAACTGCTTTAGCTATGGTTAATGAGGTTTTGATGTTTTCATTTTCATTTGATTCAAAAAAATGTTTTGAGACAGAGTCTCACTCTGATACCCACGCTGGAGTGGACTCTTACAATTATGGCTCACTGCAGCCCCAACCTTCAAAGGCTCAGGTGATCCTCCCCGCTCAGCCTCCTGAGTAGCTGAGACTACAGGTGCATGCCACCATGCCTGGCTATTTTCAAAATATATTTTAAATTACTTATGATTTCTTCTATAGCCCATGATTGTTTAGAAGGGGTTTTTTAAGTTTCTAAATATTTAGAGATTTTTTTCAGATATCTTTCTGTTATTAATTTTTAGTTTAATGCAATTTTGGTAAGAGAAATAATCTATTTGATTTACTTTTAAAAAATTCATTGAGACTTCTTTTGTGACCCAAAGTCTGTTTTTTCTTGGTGAATGTTCCATTGGCACTTGAAAAGAATGGATATTCTGTATTGGTTAGAGTGTTCTATATATGTCAATTAGGCCAAGTTGATTGATAGTGTTGTTTAGGTCATCTACATGCTTAATGATGTTTTTTCATTTACTAGAGAGAAGTGTTAGAATATCGAACTGTAACTGTAGCTTTATATATTTTTCTTTCAAGTTCTGTTAGTTTTAGCTTTATGTATTTTTCAGCCCTGTTATTAGATGCATGTACTTTAAGATTGTTATATTTTCTTGATTAATTGACTTCTTTATCATTGTGAAATGTCTCTCTATATCTACTGTATCCCTTGTTCTGAAGTCTATTTTAGCTGATAATAATATAGCTACTCTGCCTTTCTTCTGAGTAATATTTACAAGGTATATCTTTTTCTATTCTTTTCTTTTTAACCAATCTCTGTCTCTATATTTAAGGTGGATTCCTTGTAAACAGCATATAGTTGGATCCTGCTTTTTCAGAAATCCAGTCTGTCATACTTTAAAATTATAGTGTCTAGAGCATTTAGAATTAATGTAATTATTGATACCATTTGTTTTATGTCTACCATCTATTTGTTTTATATTTATCTCATTTGGTCTTTCCCTTTTTTCTCTTTTAAAAAACTTATTAATTGGGTATTTAATTTCTACTATTAGACTTTTTTTAGTTGCTGATTTACTTTTAGTACATATCTTTAACTTGTCATAGTCGACATTTAAATTATAATACTCCTGCTTATCCTTTATGCTCTTATTATGTCACACATTTTAAGGCTATATATGTAGTATCAACCTCATAATACATTATTATTTGCTTTAAACAGACATAAATATCTTAAGAAATTAAAAATGAGAAAAATTATTTTTTATGTATGTTCACATATTTACCATTTCTGTTGCTTGTCATTCTTTGCTGTAGGTCCATATTTCTATCTGGTATCATTCTTCTTTGGCTGCAGAACTTCTTTTTACAGTTGGGTGGGTGTGTGTGCGTGCGCACGCACATGTGTACCCGTGCATGTGTATTTGTGTGTGTGTTCGTGCGAACGTGTGTGCTGGTCTGCTGGTGATAAATTCTCTTGAGAGAATTCATCTGAAAAAGTCAATGTTTTGCCTATGTATTTGAAAGATATTTTTACTGGGTTAGAACTGTAGGTTGACAGTTTTATTTTGTTCTGTTTCCTTTCAGCACTTTAAAGAGGTCTTTTCATTATCTTCTGGTCTGCATGGCTTCTGATAAGAAATTGGCTGTCAGTTTTCTCTTTGTTCCCCTGAATATAATGTGTCTTTTTTCCTCTGGGCATTTAAGATTTTCTCTTTATCACTGATTTTCAGCAATTTGATTATGATTTGCCTTAGACTGGTTTTCATTGTTTCTTCTGCTTGGAGTCATTGAGATTCTTGGATATATCTGAAAACTTGATTTACATATTTTTTTCTGGTTTACTAGCTGTTTACAGTGAAAGTGCAATGCCCATGGCAGATGTCTTCGTCTGTTTGGACTGCTATAACAAAATGCCATAACTGGTTGGTTTATAAGCAACATAAATATATTTCTACAGTTCTGAAGGCTGGGGAGTTCACAATCAAAGTGCTAGCAGATTTGGTGTCTGGTGAGGTCTGCTTTCTAATTCATAGATGGCGCCTTCTCACTGTGTCCTTACATAGTGGAAGGCATGAGGCAACTCTCCGGGACCTCTTTTATAAGGACACTAGTTCCATTCATGAGGGCAGAGCCTTCATGATTTAATCTACCTACCAAAGACCCACTTTCTAATACCATAACATGGATGATGAGGTTTCAACATATTAATTTGGAGGAAACATGAACATTCAGATCATAACAGCAGGTAATATTTCATGTTTGGAATCAGAAGTCTTATTTTGTTATTATTGGTAGAAGATGGCTTTTTCACTTATAATTCATAAACTTGTTATTAATTATGTCTTCTAAAATTTTCGGATTTTGTTGTCAAATTTGAGAAAACTTTTCTCATTTTTTCTTGACTTAGCTACATACTTTCAGTGCCCGACACCAAAGGACCCAACCTGTACAACATAGTGAGACCCTGTCTTTGTTTAAAAAAACAAAGGATAGTAGAAGTATTTATTTAGAACATTTGTGCAATTGATATTTTTAAATTAAAATGTTTTAGAAACTTTTGATATTTTTTCTTCACAACTTTATAATTGGTCTTGCATTTGATGACTTTAACTAAACATATTAATAAATAAACATATTATAATATGTTTAAATAAATAAAATAAAATAAACATATTACAACCACAGATTTATTTCCATAACTGATTTTATAAAAAGTTTCCTTAATAGTCAATGACTTAATAGTCAATGAAATGAGTTTCCTAACTTAGAGCGCCTTTTTTCCACTCAGAAACTAATTAGCTATGCTTAAGACTTTCTCACAAGAATATCTCTACAGAGGAAACAGCACTTTCACTTTGAGGCTCTCCATTAGAATAAAACTATCTATGGGAAGGATCATGTCCCCTCTACCATCCCCATTTTCATATAGGCTGTTAAATGTTCAGGAATCTGTTGGTGTTCACAGAACTGCCTTTTCTAATGCAATGATTTTGAGGCAAGATGATTTGGGGAGACAAAACTACAGTTTTACTAAGTAAATTTGGGCTTCTAAGTCAGTAACAAAGGGCATATCAGATATTCAAAAAAGTAAATTCTGAATGTATAAGTTCAGGGGGTTTCTATTACCATATTAGTCCATAGCTGTTACTATACCACAATAGAGACAATTCATACTGAGTATACAGTTACAGATAAATTGATCAAATTCATTCACTCAATAAATATTTATGGGGTACTTTCTATGTTTAAGAAACATTTCTAATCACTAGGAATATTGTCAAAATATTAGCCCTGTAGAGTTTACAAAACAGCTAGTAGAATTTACAAAAATCTCTAGCCTTGTAGAATTTAAAGTCTAATAGGGCAGACAGACAAAAAACCCAAAAGTAAATAGTATGTCAGATGGTGATACATGCTATGAAAAATTAAAGCAGCTTAAGAAGGTTAGGGAATGATCCAGAGTGGATGGGACAGGTATGCTGCTTGAGATATGATGTCAAGGAAGGCCTCTCTGAAAAGGTGATTTGAGCAGAGACCTGAAGGAATTGAAGGAGTGAGGGAGTGGGCCTTGAAGGTATCTGAGGAAGAGCAGATGAGGGAACAGCAAATGCCAGTATCCTGAGGCAGAATTGCTGGGCATATTCAAGGAATAGCAAGGAGGTTAGTTTGGTAGGAGCAGGATGAGAAGGGAGAGAGTGGCAGGAAATGAGGTTAGAGAGGTGGGGGTAGGATGGCAGATCTTGTCAGGTTTACAGTTTACAGAAGATATTTTGGGCATTCAGTCCCAGGGAGATGCCTTTAGAAGTAGAAAGTTGCATTTTTTCCTTCAATTTTTATTGTAAGTTCTGGGGTACATATACAGGATGTGCGGGTTTGTTACATAGGTAAATATGTGCTATGGTGGTTTCCTGCACAGATCATCCCATTGCCCAGGTATTAAGCCCAGCATACATTAGCTATTTTTACTGATGCTCTCCCTCCCTCCACCCCCCCCAACAGGCTCCAGTGTGTGCTGTTCCCCTCAATGTTTCCATGTGTTCTCATCGTTCATCTCCCACTTATAAGTGAAAATATGCAGTGTTTGGTTTTCTGCTCCTGCATTAGTTTGCTGAGTATAATGGCTTCCACCTCCATCCATGTCCTGAAAAGGATGTGATCTCATTCCTTTTTATGGCTGCATAATATTCCATGGTGGATACATGGAATATTACATTTTCTTTATCTAGTCTGTCAGTCACTGATGGGCATTTGGGTTCATTCCATGTCTTTGCTATTGTGAATGGTGCTGCAATAAACATATGTGTGCATGTATCTTTATAATAGAATGATTTATATTCCTTTAGGTGTATAGCCAGTAATGGGATTGCTGGGTCTAATGATATTTCTGCTTCTAGATCTTTGAGGAGTTACCACACTGTCTTCTACAATAGTTGAACTAATTTACACTCCCACCAACAGTGTAAAAGTATTCCTAATTCTCCACGTGCTCGCCAGCATCTGTTGTTTCTTGACTTTTTAATAATCGCCATTCTGACTGGCATGGGATGGTATCTCATTGTGGTTTTGATTTGCATTTCTCTAATGATCAATGATGTTGAGCTGTTTTTCATATGTTTGTTGGCCACATGAATACCTTCTTTTGAGAAGTGTCTGTTTGTGTCCTTTGCCCACTTTTTAATGGGATTGTTTTTTCTTGTAAATTTGTTTAAGATGCTTGTAAACTCTGGATATTAGACATTTGTCAGATGGATAGATTGCAAAAATGTTCTCCCATTCTGTAGGTGAGCGTTGCATTTCTTAATTAAAATGTCCTCAAACCAAATTGTCACAATACTGGCCTTAACCAACCCATTTATGCCCAGTGTTCCATTTTTTGATTGCCACATAACAATGGAACACAATAAAAACTTTTTCTCTTCAAATTCTTGTTCCTTAAATTTTTGTAGATAACATATATGAATTTCATGCAAAAATTCAAAAAATTGCAACCTCAGGCATAAATGGGTTATGAAGGCTAATTTCTACTTTGAATTATTTTTCAAACTTAGATGGATCATCCTATAAGCATATTAATTCAATCTTGGGAAAGACTTGCCTGGTAATATGGCAGAAGCTCTAGTTGTCAAAAAGTCTTAGAACAGCTTGACTGTTTCTCAGGTTTTCCATCTTTCACATCTCTAAAATGTTCAGTGCAAGTTTTTAGTGAAGCAGAGCTGATATTTTTGTAAATTTATGGTATATTATTGATAATTTTCAAATAACAGAAAATCTAGTCTATTAGCTAGAATAGTTTCATTTACTACAATTATTTATTCAACAAACATTTACTTTGCATTTATTATATTCCAGAATTGTATTAGGTCCTCAAAATACAAAGATATATAAAGGCTTTTTCCTCAAAACAGATTCGTAAATAAATAATTGCAAGATGATATGGCAAGTGCCTACTGTATAGTAGTTGCTCATTAGATACTTGTTTAATGGATGAATGATGGTAGGACCGAGAATGAAATGATTATCTTCGTCTGAGGAAGTCAGGGAAGGGGGAAGGAATCACTTTTGACCAGTAGCTCCATGGGAAAAAGGGGAAAGGGCATTATCTTTTTCACTCCAGCATCTAGCATAGAATCCGGCAAATAATCAGTGCCCAGTAAAAATGTATGGAATGAATAAATGGATGAGTGAATGAGGGGATGATTGAGCAATGTCTAAGGCAGGAATAAAATTTGGGAGGCAGGTGCACATTGCTTGTAAAAGGAACAATGTATACAGAAGGCACAGAGATGTGGAAATGTATTTATTCCATTCCAGTAATAATTTTGGATTTTCATTTAAAGCACTCTGTCACGTGTACACTAGAGACATAATTGTTGGTATACATGCTTCTTTTTGTGTATTTCATATGAATCTATATGCATCTAGAAATTTTCTACAACATTATTGGTGTATGTGTGTGTGTGTGTGTATATATATATATATATATATATATATATATATATATATAAAATCCAGATGAAATATCTATGTTCTTAGCACAGAATCTTGTGTTGTCACAAATTATTTTAAGTAGTATATTTATAAGCAAGAACAATTCTGAAATCAGAACAGATAACATTGTCCTAATATTACAAAGATTAATTCACAGAGCATATTTGGTGGGAAAAAAATTATACATTTTGCCACATAGTAAAGTTTATAATCTTGTCCATTAGTTGTTCAGTTAAACCTTTATCAAGGTATAACAAGCCCTCAAAGTGATTTCAATTGAATGATAAAAGGGATGGAATAAAATTCATTTAAAACTGGTTCACACCAGCTCTCCTGCGTGTACTATTAACTGCTAAGATCAAGTCACAAAACATTATTTTGAGGAGAAAGGGTTTAGTGAACCCTAGAAATTGGGTTTGATTTATGCCAGAAAATCTGCCTTTTCACTGCTTGAGATTTCTATGGAAGAAAGCCACAGTCTTTTACCAAATGGTTTCTAAGGAAACCCCTTATAGCACAGCATTGGAAAACAATTTGGTTGTTAATGAGAAATGGTTCTCACGGTGGGAAAGTGTTGACTGAAAGAAAAGGCTTCTGGAGTTGGCGGTCAGTCTGTAAAAAGTGTTTACTGCTCTACAGTTAACGTTTATGAAATTTCTACATAGAGCAAACATTTTTAGGTCCCATTTTGCAATCATTCTCGCTTGTAAATATATTTTTTAAAGAAGCTAGGGCAATAGAAAAGTTTTTGTCTAAAAGTTTAGATACTTGAACTTGCAAAAATATATTCAAAAAGTTGTCTTCCAGAGTCTGTGCACTCCAGTGAATTTTTCAGTTTCAGAATTGCAACATTCTAGAATTTATATGTTAGCATTAAAATATAAGTAAATTAATTTTGCATAAAATATTTCTAAAAATCCTAAAATACAGTAGGGTGTTTATATATTTTTAAAACGTTTTAAAAATGTATTCTGAAATGTCCCATAAGTTGTATTTATTTTACTTCTTTAATTTCTGCATAAAAATAAAATAATTGCAATGAATATTTTAACTTTTTATATATATATTTATATATATTTATATAATCCTTTTATAAGAATTTCAAGATTAAATTTTAATATCTAATGAAGCACTAAACCTTGTAGTGCTAAATAAATGCTAAATATACACAAATTCTTCTAAATGTACCTATTGAAGACAGATTCCAAAATAACTACACCTGTATTTTCCTGATAATCTTTAAGTAGTGAAAGCCAAGGAAACTCATGCAATAACTTTAAATAGATTTTCATCTGTAGCATGATTCAGAAACATGAATGAATATATGACAGGAACCAAAAAAAGTGACCATCAGAAGTTCAGATGAAAATATTTAGAATTTCTTGCTTTGGATTGTTATAAGTTTTCAAGTCTGTTTAAAAATATAACACTCAGTTGTTAAGTCACTTGAAAGCATATTGGTACATCACTTTGCCCAAAGCTGCCATCAGTCCATCTGTCCACAAGTGTGTTTTCTGCTTTAGACTTTCGTACAAGGCAGAGTTGCCAATAGTCTTCATGTTGTCTTCCGTTGTTTTCCTCATTTGACCCCCACCTCTTTCTTCTCTGGTCTTTGAACTTCCTCCACTTTGGGCAGCTGCTTTCATTTGCAGCTCTGCTTTGAGCAGGGAAAAAATTCTGCCAATGAAAACAGGAAAAATAAGAAAACAAGAAGGGTTGCAAGTGTTTTGCATGTGTTGCAGCTCTCCGGCTGTCCACTTTGGGGTCTTCTCACCATTGGGTAGTACACTGAGAAGGAATCTGTTGTTGGAAACTGACCCTAGGTGACCAGAGCTTATCTAAAGCACACTTTTTTTCTCATCTTAGAATCAATAAATTTATAAATCATTTGTGTTAAAAGAACTGTGAAAGTGATATTTTATGTTTACTCACCCACTCCATATTCTGAGGTATATATTTATCATTTGGTTTGGTCAGATCTATGATATTGTCAAGTTACAGTTATATATATATATATATTACTATATAATATATATAATATATTACTATATAATATATATAATATATTACTATATAATATATATAATATATTACTATATTATATATATATATTACTATATAATATATATATAATATTTTAGAGACAGGGTCTCACTGTGTTGCCTAGGCTGGCCTTGAACTACTGGGCTCAAACAATCCTCCAGCCTCAGCCTCCCAAGTAGCTGGGACTACAGGCGCTTGCCACTGTGCCCAGCTATAATATTTTTGATTAAGACATTTGAGAGGGAGAGAATATGACCTTTTTTTTTTTTTTAACTCTCCTTCATTCCATACAATACACACAAAAAACCCCACAGGGCAGGAACTTCTCTAACTTTCTCAGAGTAGTATATGATAGATATGCATGTACAATACATGACAGTACTTCATAAATATTAGTTCATGGAGATAATGAAGAAAACATATTTTCTAAGTCAAAAACAAGCAAGCAAATTCTTAATAGTTGCTGTTATTATGCCAATATGGTTGAGTTTGAAGTTTAGTGAGATCTTTCTTGAGAGGCTAAAAAAGGGAAGAGATGTAAGTCTTGTCTTCATTGATAAAACATCAGGAGGATTGATTGATGGTGGTATCTGAATAATATACCAAAATTGGAATGTAGTTTCTGCCTTGGCACATCTATCTTGTTTCCACTTCTTTGCTTCCTCCTTTTTCCACAGTATCCACTGCAGCACCACAGGATGGCTCCCCAGATAAGGCAACAATCTAATGGGGCAGCTGTAGATCTCTGTGTTAGAATTAAGAAAGGAGTATTTGTCATTACTTATGTAACCCACTCTGCATCCCCACTGACATATATAGCTGAATGAAGAAATCGCTCAAGCAAAATATTGCCTCCCTTTGACCTTGTCTGAGTGCCATTCATTGTTGTTATCAGAGCTGAACAGTAAACGGCAGGAACCACACAAGAGTTGTAAACAAGTACACGTGAGAAAAAGAAGTAATTGTATTTGCTGAGTCAAGATCCATGTAAAGGAGAAGACCACATTTCCCTTTCTTGGAAACACTTGAAAATATTTACAGTCTCAAGTTCAATTTAAAATATTCTCATTAAGTGTCTGCTCTGTGTTAGACTCTTCACTAGTAACTGTGAATACAGAGATAATGAAGTATCTTGCTCATGGAAGAACTCACAGACTAGACATGATAACCTCTCTTCTCCTTAGAATTTGGAGGACTTTAGATGGTTTCTCCTAGATTTTTGTTTTGTTGCACAGTGTTACTCTTATTCTCTTAATAAATCTCTAATGAAACGCCTATTTGGTGGTATAGTAGGAGTCCTAATGATGAATGAGTCTTAACGATAAATAAGACATCATTAGGACTTCTACTTTTTCAGTCTGTTTTACGAGTCCCACTCCACTAGACTGGGACCTTCTAGAGGGCAGGTTCCAGAAGGTCCCAGTCTAGTGGAGGAGTGAGACTTGTAAAATGGAAGTTATAGTACAATTTTTATAGAAAAGATCAAATCATATTCTTTCTGGAACACTTAACTTCTGAGATTGATAGATCTTACCAGTTAAATGAGTATACACATAAGGTGTTGTAGCATTGTATCTGGCAGATTGAGAGGTCATAAAAGATGTTAACTACCTCCTTTACCATTACCACCTTTACCTTTCCTGTTTCACTGTTCTTATGCCAGATATTGAATACAAATCTAGCCCTTCCATATTTGACCTCTTTAAATGTCTCATTAACAAAAGTCAATCTACTTTCTAGGTGACATGAGACTCCTTATGTATCAGCATATCATTATCACTTATGTTCTTCCACAGTTCCTGAATATCACATGTGGTGATAAACACAAAGATGTATGAAAAATTGTGTTCGTTGGGAGAAAATGGAAGCCTTTTCATTCTACTTCCACATTTTCATTCCAGCAGCTTTTCTCTTTTGGAAGGTGAGTGCTGAATCTTGCAATGAAATTTTTTTAACTTAAACAAGGTGTATTTTAGTAAGTTCCGCTCTGGATGACTGTCTGATGCCGTCATGAATATTCAATTAACTTTTATTTTATTTTTATTTTATTTTATTTATTGATTTATTTTTGAGATGGAGTCCCACTCTGTCACCCAGGCTGGAGTGCAGTGGCATGATCTCGGCTCACTGCAACCTCTGCCTCCTGTGTTCAAGCGATTCTCATGCCTCAGCGTCCTGAGTAGGTGGGCCTACAGGCATGTACCACCATGCCTAGCTAATTTTTGTATTTTTAGTAGCGACGGGGTTTTACCATGTTGCCCAGTCTGGTCTCAAACTCCTAACCTCAAGTGATCCACCTGCCTTGGCCTACCAAAGTGCTGGGATTACAGGCGTGAGCCACTGTGCCCAGCCAAATATTCAATTAACTTTTAGATCACTGTTTCTGAACCTCAGCTCTGCTGACATTTCCAGCCAGATAATTCTTTGTTGTGCGGGCTGTCCTGTGTGCTGTAGGATGTTTGGCAGTATCCCTGGCCTCTACCTACTAGATGACAGCATCCCTGCACATCTCTGACATCCAAAAATGACTCTAGACATTGCCAAATACCCCTGGGGGGTAAAATCATCCCCAGTTGGGAACCACTACTTTTGATCATCTGGCCATTGATTTTCGGCCAATAGGATGGAGCTATGTGATTACAGGGGTGTGTGGCCTTTCTTCTGGTAGGTGTAGGACTTCAATCTGCCATGCTCCTTCATATACTCAGTGCCTAATTTGTGCAAGGTACCAGCAAACCATGAGGAGAAATGTGGTCCATGTCTTGAAGAAACTCATAGTCTAACAATTTGTAAATTAAGTTGATTTTTCAGGTTTTGGAAATATGCTAGGTGATTCTTGGTAACGCTTTAAGTGGTACCTTGAGCTTCTTATAGCTGTGATAAATTTCCAGAGTTGGATATTATTACGTGTTATCAAAATACTTCCAAAGTAGTGGACAACCCCTATACTTTTCTTGAAATTTTTCATTGAATAGTTGATTCTTGTGTAAGGAATAGATTGAAATTTGCAGCTTTGTTTTACTGGGATATTTGCTTGTTGTTTTAATGTTTAGGCCTTATCCCTCCAAATCTTTTATAAATCAACACTTGCGTTGTAGATTTGGAGGATAATAACAGCACCTGTCCTGATACATAGAGTTCTTATTGTTTAGACAGCTGTCTACACTCTGAACATCAGCTGTCTGTACTCTGATTTCAGGGGTGTGTATGTGATCTAAGCTTGGACAATAAAAATATTGAACCCTCCTTCCCGGGACCTACAATTGTTTAAGGGATGGAAGCATGCAAAAATTGGTATAAATTTCAATTCTAAAAGAATAATTGTACAATAAAAAATCTTACAATTGTGTAACTGAAGCTAACCTAAGTGTTCAGCTTACTATCAAGTATATAAAAACTTTAAAAAGCCTTTAAAAATAACAAAAAATTCCAAATACTGTAATTAAGCATTTGATTCATTTAAAATCAAGTATGGAGCAACATACAATATAGCATTTAATGTTACATTTGAACTGGTAAACCACTGGGACAACTTAGTTAAATAGTAATAAAAGAATTAATCCTCAGGATTATAGCAATTCTCTGGCATTTATCTAGTCCTTTGTACATAACAAAGTGATTCAGCTCTTCATTCATAAAACTGTGTTAGGAATCTGAGTTGTATGGTTTTCTGTGTGACAATTTAGACATTTTAGTCTTTGCATTCTAAAAACACTAGGAAAGTTTTTATTTGTTTGAAACAGATTCCAATGATCTGTTCTAATTTATTCTGATGAAAAGGGCAAAGGGAAATTTCTCTGACTTCTAAACTAACTTGAGAGATTTCCCTATTGCCTCAGTCTGTCGTCCCACCCCTAAGCTACATAGAAAGACAGATATGTGTGTACACACTATAACATTGTGTAAATAGTACTCATATTATTGTTCTGAATTAGCCATACTTTAAATGGTTTCAGATAATTGGCTTCAGTTTTGCTAATATAATTTATGTAAGTCATATGGCTAGGTCAAATTTAATAGAAAATTTGGGAAGGAAGATATTTAAAAATATATTTTATGATGAAAACTATCTTGATAAATTTCCTTATTTATTTTATATGATAAAAATCATTGGTTGCTCCCTAATAAAATATCACTTAACTTACATTACAGTGTTGGGCATGTATTACAAGTTGCTCATTTTTAGAGCTAATTTATGTCGCATATTTGCATGTGTGTGCATAAAAGATTGTGACAGAGGTAAGAGAAATAAGTGAAACGTTCACTTATTCACAATATAAGTGAATATAATCTATTAATATTCAAATTAAAAACCAGATAGCAAGTCAGTAGTTCATTTAGTTAAGAAACTTAGGGAAGGATGGGCAACTAACAATAACGGTACTACTATTATCATTCCTACTTTACAGACAAGGAAAATGAAGCGCAGAGACGTTAAATAACTCTCCCAAGGTCATGCAGTTGAGAAGAGATGGGACTTGAACTCCAGCGCCAGCCCTGTTAATCACTATTCTGTACTGTCTTTCAGGTTCTTATGGCTTTGTTTGAAAAACGCGGTTCCCTGTGAAATTTTACATGTAGAAGAAAGCTTCACGCTACGAAAGCTCTCAGGATATAATTATTTCAGACAGA
The DNA here is from genome assembly GCF_028885625.2 of Pongo pygmaeus. Classification (NCBI taxonomy): domain Eukaryota; kingdom Metazoa; phylum Chordata; class Mammalia; order Primates; family Hominidae; genus Pongo; species Pongo pygmaeus. The sequence continues at coordinate 128,912,384 of NC_072373.2, read as the reverse complement.
TACTGGGAACATAAGATGGCTTATCAATCTAAGATGGCCTTCCTGTCCTTCAGATTGAACTGAAACCATCCCTGATTCCAGGGATAGGTAGATGATCCAGGTTTGGACAATCAAAATATTGAACCACCCTGGACCTACAAGTGTTTCTGGGATGGAAGCATGCAAACGTTGGTCTAAATTGTTGTTCTAGGCAGCCCAGTACATTTCTCCAGTGCCTGGTAAGCTCTAAATATCTCTAAATGTTTGTTGCAGAATGAATGAGAATAAAAGTATTCTCTTAGAACATACCCCTGACATTAGGTATGGGATAAAAATGGAAAATGCAGTTTGCCTCATAAAAATACCTTTCAGAAATGACTTTTCTACAGCAGCCATTCACCAGTATTCTAAAGGGCACCTGTCAAGGAGTCACTGCGTTTTCAAAAGTACATTTATTTTCACAACACTGGCCAAAGTTGGTCTATTATCATCACATTAGTCCCCTAGTATAGAGATGGCCCCTAAATTAGAAGCAGATATGAATTGTTGAGACCTAAAAGCTTAGTTCCCTTAGAGGACTTTTTACCTGAGGGCAGGGCGTATAGTGAGGATCACTTGCTTTGAGTCATACTGGCCTGAGGTTGAATCTTAGCTTTGAAGTCAACTGAGGAATTGCATACTACGCATAGCATGACCAGCGGCATACTATGCAATTCCTCAGTTGACCGAGTAATTATACCCACCCATAGGATTGTTTTATGAGTTAAAGGAAAGCTATATATATACTCACATAAAATAAGTTGTATTATTTTACTTTCTTTTACAACTCTCAGTTGCAGGGATAAAAGGGAAGGAAAGAAGGGAGGGATGGAAGGAGAGAATAATGGAAGGAGGAAACGAATTATAAAAGAAAATTGGCTAAAAAATTAACTCATTACTAAAATATTAAGGGTTCAAACAATATTCTCAGGACTTGGTCTCTGCATTTCTACAGCCTATTTTTCTTAATACTTGCTTTAACTGTCAAAGGAGTTATTTCCTAATGTCATCTTTTAGCAACTCTAAACTTACATCTTGCCATTTTCTAATATAAAAAAGAGCAGCTCTCCCCGAAATACCTATGGAAGTCTTGGCCTCACTTTGATGAGACAAACTTGCATGTTTCTATTCCTAAAACAACTGTAGATCCACGGGGGTTCAATATTTTTATTATCCAAACCTAGATCACATGCCTGTCCCTGAAATCGGATAGTTTCAGTTCAATCCAAAGCAGGGGGACCGAAGGCACAAGAAGCATGGTTGTCCAAAGAAAATTGTTGATAGTGTTACCAAAAGAAAGGGGAGTGAATGTTAGATGGTAGAATCAGAAAAAAATGTCCACTACACTATCACTTAACTAAATAGCAGTTATTATTGTGCTTTGTGCCACTTACAAATTCCTATTACACCTACTACTACATTTAAAAAAATCACTCTATTTAACAACTTTATTCAGAAAATATATTTAGATTTCCAATTTGGGATATTGTGATACGTCTTCTACCTTTGCTTCAAGATGGATATAATTAGCAGGAATTCCTTAACAGGCCTATGTGGAACTCTCATTTAACTTTTATGAGCCTCAGTTTTCTTCTCATTGTCTAGAGAGTTACCCAAACAATTTTCTTTACTTTTGGCCAAGGTATCTCTGCTCCCTGCAGAATATAACAGATCGTTATCTTATAACTTTTCTCCTTTTCTCTTGTTCCAGAAGCAACAGTTACTTCTTTTAGGCTATTTTCTGTTTTTTTTTATTTTATTTTTTTTCCCCTTCTTTTTTTTTTCCCCCTCAAACTGCTAATAACTATATACATACCACTACTTCTCGCTTCTCTTTTTTTACTTTGGCTCTACATGGAATGATAGGGTACACATAAATGTTCATGTGGGCTCTGGAGTATACCAGGAACTGAAGTAAGGTACATGGACGTCTTGAATATTGTAACTGTGAGATGGGCAAGCCTACACCTTTGCAAATAAAGGAGGATTGGGAAAGATTAAGGTGAGCTTTCTCGCAAACAGATGGGTCATGGTAATAAGGAATTCTGAATGCATGAACAGTGATGCTCAAAAGCAGGGGGTCTTCAAACTATACTCAAGGACCAAATCATTGCATCTTTTTGTAAGTGAAGTTTTATTAGAATACTGCTCCACCCATTCATTTAAATGTGGTCTATGGCTGCTTTAGGACTTAAAATGCCAGAATACTTGTGACAGAAACCTTCTGGCCCTCAAAGCCTAGAATATACACTATCTGGCTCTTTAAAGAAGTTTGCCAACACCTGCTCCATTGTAAGGAGGATATTAGTCGGGTTCTAACAGAATTGCTTGTTGAACTAGGGTTTAAAACACATGGTAGAGACTCCACTGCCATAACCAGAGAGAAGACTGCCAAGAATTAGGATAACTTGTTCTCAGGCAAAAGGGCTACGTAAAAGGCAGAATCTCAGTTCTGCAGGGCCAGTGGAGGAGGTGAGGAGGCAGGGGTTACACTGGTGTCCGTGGGTCATTGTTCATGCAATGGTTACTCAGTCGTGTTGAGGGATACATGCAAGGCTAGAATTTGTGCTGAGTCACCAGATTTAAGATCTGGGAAAAATAACGTACATTTCTTGACTTCAAAGACGTGGGGGCCATTAATCCAGATTTTCCCCTCGTTGAACTAACTCAGGAATGGAAAACAGTCTTGGTGAGGAAATGGGACACTGAATAGGGATACTTCCTACCAGCCCAAGACTAGGGTTAGGGAAGGACTCACTTATTGGTAAGAAAGGATTTTTACCTCTACAGACCTTGACTTAGACCTGTACTTAAATGAGGTAAGAAGTGAGAAAGCAATATTTCTCAAATGCCTACAAACCTGAGGAGTCTTTTTCCAGTTGTATGTTACTGAAGATCTCAAAACGCCACAGCTCTTTAAAAGGGCTCCTTCTCTTCTTTGTATTGGTGGTTTGCAACATGCTATTTGAATCTTTCAGCAGGCTGACCTGTTTGGCTAATGCTATAACCCAAATTAATTGTTCTTTCCTCTATGTTTTTATTTATTTATTTATTTTTTTGAGACAGAATCTCGCTCTGTTGCCCAGGCTGGCGTGCAGTGGCGTGATCTCGGCTCACTGCAAGCTCCGCCTCCCAGGTTCACGCCATTCTCCTGCCTCAGCCTCAGCCTCCCGAGTAGCTGGGACTACAGGCGCCCGCCACCACGCCTGGCTAATTTTTTGTATTTTTAGTAGAGACGGGCTTTCACTGTGTTAGCCAGGATTGTCTCGATCTCCTAAGCTCGTGATCCACCCGCCTCGACCTCCCAAAGTGTTTTTATTTTATCTTATCACAGTAGTCAGCATATTTTGCCTTGTATTATACTTATATGTGTACATGTAGTCTTCCCCCAGACTAGCCATTACTTGAGAGCAAAATTTTAGCCTTACCCATCTAAATATCCCCCAAGTGCTTATCTAGTGAATGCCTAATTGTAATGCCTATTGACTTAAATGGAATTTAATTAAATGGGGTTTGTTATATTCTGCTAAGACTGTAGTAGATGTAGACACAAGTCTGATTCTTTTCTTATAACTACCATTTTCCCCTGTTATGGATATATCAAATTACTTACCACCCTTAACATCTCCTCCAGATTAATTTGTCTTGCATAAGCCCTTAGTTGACCAAAGCTGATAGCTGATTAAATTCCCCCAAGGGAACTCAGCCACACAGCCACATAGGTTTTTTTTTTTTTTTTTTTTTTTTGGTTGCAAAAAGCAGAAAGGTGCATATGCAACAGAGACCATCTTAAACATGAGAATTATTAGAGTAGCTCACAGAAAGGTATCACTGAACAAGCAAGCTTCAGGAGGTTAGAAACCAGGACAATTCTGAGGACTCGAGCATTGAGAACTCATGAACTCTTTGACCCAGAGCACCCCAAGGCACCTCCACTTAAGACTCAAATTCGAAGGATCTGTGTAAGCCAACTTGATTCAATAATCTAACTCTGTGCTCAGGAAACAGGTGGTTCCTTTTTTTTTTTCTTTTAATCAGAAATTGGAGTTAAGAGGATGCAGGGAGAGTGGTAGACAAACGGAAACAAGTGTTACCATAGCAATCTATTAGAGGGCAAACTAAGCCACCAGGAGTCTCTCAAGAATGTAAATTTAGAGGCCAAACAAACAAACAAACAAATGTTATGAATGACTTTTGGCTTAAATGTCATGTAGACTAAGACTGGAGGCACAGTGTAGAAGGAGGGAAAACTGAGAGCTGATAGAAGCAAAATGAAGGATAGGAGTGAGCATCCCCTAAGATGGACAAGGTGGCTTCATTTCCTAATGGTTTCTCCTCTTCTTTTCTTTGAACCTACCGATGTGTGGTTATTTTCCTTGCAATATTGTGTTGTAAGATATCCTTCCAATTTAGAAACAGAAAGGATAGTAATTGCCTCATGTTAGAATATTTAGCTACAGAGTAATAGGAATAAAAATTATTTTAGACATCAAAGAGTACAGAAAATCAAAGATAATCTGAGGCAGCAAGACACAAATCCCATTTGTCAATTCTGCCATTTGGTGATCATGATGGTAGTGATTTGAGATATGTCTAGCTAAGTACCAAGCACTGTTTTAAGTATTGACATATATTGTTCTCTCAAAAACTCTGAGGTACAGGTAGAATTATTAGCCTTATTTCACACATAAGAAAGCTAAAGTATACAAAGAATAAGTAATGGAGCCAGGATTCAAATTTCCTAATTCAACATCGAAGCCTAAATTCCTGAAAGTGCAAGTCTCTTTACAAACTTCAGGAATTCCACAGCATACCAGCAATCTTAAGTTTTAGGATGATTCAAAACCTTATAAATCCCTTTGAGTCAAAAATTTCTCTTTTTTTCCAGATCCTATTCAAATGTCAGTGTTACTGTTTAGCCTTTGATATCTCCATTAAAGGCAACTTCTTTCTGGACCCAGAAATAAAGCTTTACATTAGCAGCTTCCATAACAGCAATAACATGAATGACCATCTACTGAGCAATTGCAATGCACCAGGATTATGGTTTATGAGCACTTTATGTTTATTATCTCACAACTCACTGAGTTAGATACTCTCCACAACCCAGTGAGGTAAATACTATTACTTCCACAGTATATATTATTATATAATAAAATGCTTAAAATATACACACAGTAACTAAACAATACTTATATCATAAAATATGGCTCTAGATATGTTTGATAAATATTTCCTTCATGAAAACATGAAGGAATTAATTAGCAATATCTCTCTGCAGCCTTTAGCCCTCGAGAATCATGTAGAAAAGAGGAGTTGTCTCCTTTTAGCAGAACATCTGTCAGAGATGGTTTCCCCTGACTTAGACAATTGTGTTTTTTTCCCTACAGAATGATTCAGTCTCAGAATTGTTCTTTAATCCTCAGTATTTCCATTAAGAAGAGCTTCTATCAAGTGCTTCAAAGACCCAATGTGAAGGAGTAATAATGACTCCCTGCTGGTGAACGAAGTGTGGAAGACACAGGTCCCTCAGCCATCCACTGGATGCTGCACTGTTTGGCCTGAGCCAACGTGGGCAGAAATACAGGTGGCAGCATAAGCAGATGCCAAGAACCTGTCTTGCTTCTACTGTTTTCACTGGGTTGCTGTATCTCCTCTGTAGTCCAACCTGCAAATATCTTTGAGAAGGGGAGATACACCCCTGGACCAATCTAGGAATATATTTGTTCCCTTGCTAAAGTAGGAAAAAAAATGCAGAACCTTTAAATGTTGAACTCAAAGGCAACTAATTTAAATTCCTTTCCTTTCATGTTGAAAATCTTTTGACTGGGTTATTCTGAAGCCATAGCAATTAGGTTACAGTTTACTTCTTGGTTACTTTACCATCTTTAAATTTGGCACCTTCAAAAAGTTGTTCTGTGCGTTTAAGAAAAAAAAAAAGGAACTACAGTTGGATATTGTATTGTTGATGACCATTATTTGATTCTGGATTCTTTTGTGTGTTTGTGTCTGGGTTTTTTTGGTTGTTGTTTGTTTGTTTTCTAGAGACAGGGGGTCTCACTATGTTGTCCAGGCTAGATTTGAGCCCCTGAGCTCAAGGGATTCTCCAGCCCCAGCCTCCTGAGTAGCTGGGACTGCAGGCACCCGCCACCACGCCCAGGGACAGTTACTTGATTCTTAATAGTCCAGTCATAATGAGACAGGCTACTGCATAAGCCAAAGACCACACAAAGTATCAATGTTAAGTATCAAGAGGGTGTGGAGGAAGTGGGTTACAACCACTTTGTCTCCCAACTGTTGTATGTTTTGCCTTTAAACATTTTTTTAAGTACGTTGAATTCTAATGTACTCAGATGTGGCTGAAACGATGACAAAACATTAGGTTTCTTTAAATATGCATGACTTTTAAGCTTTTTCCCTTTCCCAGTGACTTGCTTCTCTACTAAGCTCTTTTTCTCTTTTTTTTTTCCTCAAATATTATTGTTCCATGTCACTGTGACAAGTTTAGTCTACTGGAAATTCCTATGTCCTCTGTAATTTAGGTTTTAAGCAACATATGATTTATCTTGTTATTTTTTAAAAAAACTATCTGCCTTCCCTAAGTGGGCAACTCTCTGGCATCCTTAATATTCTTCTATAGAAATTGTGATGAAAGAACAGATAAGCCTAAGTAAATCTAGCGTGTGGAGCTCCTTTAAAATGTGAAGACCTTGTCAACTGGTTAAAAGTAAAACTTGATTTTGTCCTAAATATCCTTGCTGGGCCTATTATGCATTAAAAAAGGGGCCACAGCCCATTTGCAAGGCTTCTGAATGAACTCCATTCATTCTGTACTTGGAAATGTCTCTTCAGCCACAAAAAGAAACAATAGTTATAACCTAATTTCTTTGGTGCCAATATCAGCAGAAGAAGAGCCAAGAGACCATTATGAAAACTCTAGTAAGTTCTCTTGGTGATTATATAATTCTGTATTCATTGATCATATTTCTGTATTTAAATAAGTACATTTTTTAAAACATCATAAAGTGGATCAGTAATGCTGTAATATCACATTTCATATATTATGCAACATTTTTAAAATGGAGTACTCCAAAGTAATTTGCTTCTTATGGTTACCAAAGTTTAAAGAATACCCTAACATGCACTCCAAGATTTTAAGAGGAAAGCCTTTGTGTTTTTCATTACTGTATTTTGAAATCTGAGAGTGCAAAACTAGTTTTCTTAGGTAAACCCCTTAATCAGTTTCCACATTTACCTGTAAAAGTCAGTAGAGGGCATACATCTGGAAGTAGTAGTGGCAGTACACAATGTGTGTTAATATGATTTCCAAGGGGTATCTAGAGTGAACTTTCTTAATCACAGATCTGATCTGAGCATGCCACTCCTTTCTTAAAATATTTTGTTGATTTTCCATTTCCCTAAAAGGAAGGCCCACTGGAGCATGGGCCTTGCAAAGTCCTCTTTCTGGCTTCTGCCTGCCTGCCTTTTCAGCTTCATCTCTGCCATCTTCCCTGAATGAACTTTTGTCAGGGGCCTCGCTGTTTCTACCTATGGGATGTTGTTTCTGCATGTTCTTGCATGGAATTCTCTTCCTCCCAACCCTGTTTCATTCCTTTAATCTGTACAACTCTTTCTTATCCTGAAGTCTTTATGTTAAGGTTGCCTTTTCAGAAAGACTTTTAATTGTATTAACTAATTAATTAATTGTCTGATGTATTTGGAGCTGAGATTCTATGGGGATTAGTTGCTGGAGGGTAGTTTAGAGCCAGATTGTGAAGGACTTTCTAAACTGTGCTTTCAAGGTTTTGAACAGGAAAATGATCTAGACTCTCTGTTTTTTGTAAGTTTGGAGGATGGCTTGTGTCTTAAAAGAATATGTAACATAACCATCTACTTTGTGAGTAGTGGACTAAGGAAACACCACTCTAACCTTTTTCTCTCTGCGATAATCCCATCTTCAGCCTCTCAAGCACTGTGAAAAATCACTTTCTCTTGTTGTATTCTTGGAGCCCCTGCTAATTCATTATTGAAAAGTACCTGCTGCCTGCATTTGGCCTTATGTTGTCATTTACTTGGTAAGTAAAGCTAAATATAATATTAACTAAAATTAAAAGACCATTTAATTATTGGATAGTGTCTACTATAGTGGTTTAGAGTACAGGCTTTAGAGAGATCTGATTTAAAATTTTTGCTCTGCCACTTGCTAGCAATATAGATGTGGACAGGCTATTTAGATAATTTATTTAGCAAAATAAACTTGAACTGAAGGGTAGGAGATTGAGGCAAGGAAGGTAGACCCTAAAGCAGTTTGCCAAATACAAAATCTCTTGGAATTTGAGAGTGTTATCTAAAAATCCATGTGAATCTTATATTCTCTTCCATAATACATTTCTGTTTGTTTTAATATAAAAATACTTTTAAGTTGGAGGAGGGGGTTAAGTGGGTTGGTGATTATTGCCTCAAATTTTCTATACAATTATTTCTCCAGGAAAACACACACTGTTTATTCATGGCTTGAAGCAGTCTTTTTTTTTAAACATACTTTTATAGTATACAAGCATGTGAACAGACTAAGGAAATTACCAGAAATGTAAATATAATATCTCATTAGAGCAGAAATTCTGCATTGATCTTCAGCCACCGATTTACAGTGTTTACCCCAGTATTACTATATTCTAGATAAAACGTTAAAAACCTAGCTCAATAATGTTACAAAATAAACTGATTATTTCCTTCCCCTCACCATATATACATCTAGATTATTCCATTCTTTCTAGTTACTCTCACAGGAACCTCAAGAGGCATGCTGGTTTATGTCTTTTCCTGCCTCCCCCCAAATATTTTAGTTAAATATTTTATTCTTTATACAATCCATCTTAAACGTGTAATTCTATCACTTCTTTTCTTTTCTGTTTATTTCATGCAGTCAGCAGTCCATTTTAGGCTTTTGCCATTTTTTCTTGTCTGTAGTATCACTGTGAGTTCAAGAATAAGTTTTCTATATACATTCTCTTTCCTCTTTTGCTTGGCCTATGAACTGTATTCCTTTATTGTCTCTGCATCAACTACAAAGTTAAGTATTGATTTCCAAAACAGGCCTGCCTTCCCCATATTATGCTTACCTTCTTTTCCAGCCCGATCTTTTCCTTTACTCGCCTTAATGGTCCATCCTTTACAGCCAAAATGAACCTTCCACTCTTCCCTGGGCATCCACTGACTCGCTTGTCTCCAGGCCTCAGCACCAATTATCCCCACTGCTTATCACTACTGTGTGCATTGCCCAAAGCCTGTCTCACAGGCCTCCTTCTCCTCCATAAATCCTTCCTTGATCATCCCAGCTGAATGTGTGGGGTCTCCCTCTCCTTTCATTGTTTCATTTATGGAACAGATATTTATCAAATGCCTAATGTATATCAAGTGATAAACTAATGCTGGGGATTTAGCGATAACTAGGACAGAATTATTACCCACTCTAATGGAGGTTATAATCCAACACAAAAGTGGCATTGATAACTAATTTCAAGTTTCACGCATTTTCCAAGGGTCTGTGCATGGCGTTTAGAAGGCTACACCTTAGGCTGGGGGTTAAGAATGTCTTCCCTGATGTGAGGTTTACACAGAGACCTGAAGAATGAAGAGTCCAGCTAAGTGAAGTGGGAGCAGATTAAGGGAATGCAAGGACATGAAAGAGTGTCCTAGGCAGAGGGAACAACATATACAAAGGCCCTGAGGTGGGAGTGAACAAGGAACATTTGAAGAACTGAGAGAAGGCCACTGTGGAAAGCCAGATGCTGTGTGACATGAATAATGGGACATGGGAAATTGAGATATTAGCAAAAGAGAGTTTGATGACCCATAGGCTTGAAGATGTACTGGAACTAAAGTAAGGGGCGAGGATAAATAAAAAGAGGGAGAAATTGGAGAAACAGAGTGCTTGGAAACCCTGATGAATTTGAGGAAAAGGTTGGTGATAAAGTTGACCTAGCCAGCTAGAAGAGTAGTACTTTTTAGTCAGTGAGCCCTCCATCCCATTTCTCATTAATTCTTGTAATACTTTCTCACTTCCTATGTTCTGTCATATTTTATAGTTGTTTATATAATTATCTTATTCTTTATACCAATTATAGTTTCCCTGGGTGCTTATTATGGGTTAACAATTATATTATTATTAATAATATGGGTGAATGTTCACAAAGAAAGAAGTCTTTGTTGCTATTCTTATTTTATTTCTTTAATCTTTGATCAGAGGTTTTTATTTATGAATTCATCTTATATGTCACTTGACAAATACTGAATGCTGAATTCCACAGAGTATATGACACTTTAGCAGCGTAAAGAAAGGCACCAAAACCAAGCAGCAAACTACATGCTACAAAACAACAATTTTTGGAATTAATGAATGAGGCTAATTTTCTGAAGTCCCCTCTCTGTTTCAAAATGTAGGAAGTGTTAGTATGGCCTGGCATGGTGGTTCATGCCTGTAATCCTAGCACTTTCGGAGGCCGAAGTGGGCAGATCACCTGAGATCAAGAGTTTGAGACCAGCCTGGCCAACCTGGGGAAACCCTGTCTCCACTAAAAATACAAAAATTAGCCGAGCATGGTGGCATGTGCCTGTAATCCCAGCAACTTGGGAGGCTGAGGCAGGAAAATCACTTGAGCCTGGGAGGCGGAAGTTGCAGTGAGCCGAGATAGCACCACTGCACTCCAGCCCGGGCAACAGAGTGAGACTCAAAAAAAAAAAAAAAAAATGTAAAGTGTTAGTATGTCTAGGTCTATTCACAGGTTTGGAAGGAGAATGGAGATAGAAGACAGCAGAAAATTAGTGGTAGGATTCAGTAGATCAGATATCCAGCTTCTTAGTACCTTTGATATTTAGTCCAGTTATTGAATTTCTGTTCAATTCTTCACTCAGAACTTCTTTTCATTCCAGTGGGATTGCTTCACACTTATGAGAATTAACGTACTTATACAAAGCCATTTTCAGAAAGGAATCACTAATATTATTATGATGCAAACAAATGAGACTAGGTACTTTTCCCTTAAAGTGTCTGTTTTAAACACACATTTGTTTTTCTGCTACATCGAGTTCATCGAATCTCATTTGTATTTTCTTCATATGATACCTTATACAGATATAGGCAGGATGTCCCTGTTTTTTCAGCTAGCTGTTAGATAAATTCACCATACATTCGCTTTCAACCTTGTGTTTAAAAAAAAAATTAGTTACATGAAGTAGTCTTCCACATGACATAAGAGACCTAATTTTAATAGGAAATAATATTAAAAATGTAACTCCTAGAAAATGTTAGTGATCATCATCTTCCTTTATTTTTTGTCCTAGGTACTTCCTAAGGGTGGCTTCTCCAATGAAGCTTTAGTATATGTACTGAAAGAAGATCCTCTCATACTGCCACGGCCAACAGATAAGGTTGTAAATCTTTATTGGGAGAAGCCATCAAGGACAGTTCTGTGAAATGAAAGGATCTCTGGATCACCACAAAGTCTGGCTCAGTGATTATGGCTTTGCAAACACTAAACATTCCTATCTCAAGTCCTGTAGATGGCTTGAAATAGTATACATAAGCATGCCTTATAAACATCTTCAATCTTTATCAACTCTTCGGAGATTCAGCCATTCTTTTTTGTACTTTAGGGAATTAAATCATTTTATAATGTGGTATAAATCTGAGCATGGCAGATGGCAGAAGAAATTTTGTCATATGTTTTTAAAGAAATAAAAATGTATTCTGTTTTAAAATTCCTTTAACTGTTTTTCTTACAAAACTCCCAACAACTTAGTTACCAAGTAAACTATCTCAGATATGATTTTTCAGTCCTTGCTAATCTATTTATAAAATCTTTTGCTATTTTATAATCTTATTATTTGTGTCTGTCCTTAAGTGTTCATTTGTTTTTATGTCTCTGTATGTCATGTTTATTTGAGCTGTTTAATGTAAAGTAAAACAAGAACTCCCTGCATCTTAGAGCATAAAAAGCAATGTTTTTCATATTCTTACCCTAATAGAAACCCTCATTCACAGAGTGATGGCTAATGCTCTACCTTTATGCAATTCCTGGTCGTAGAACTGTCCAAGTCTCACATGACCTGCATCTTGAAGAAGAAACCTATCACGAGTTAGTTTTTAGCTCTACAGGTTAACAAACTCAAATGACCCACTAACTAAATCTTGATTCTTAACAAAAACACTATGGTCTATCATCATAACAATGTCAATTTCTCACATTATCATTTTGAATCAACAATATGCCATCATATCAAAGAGAACTTATCATATTAGCATATTGAATATAAAATTACACTGCAGCTAGTTCCAAGACCTGAATGAGTGTGGTATATAAAAAGAGCAGTGGATTAGAAATAAGGCAATCTGACGTGCTTATCTCAGTTCTACTGATACTCGCTATGTGTATTTAAGGCTAATTATTTAAATGGGCTTTATTTAAAAAGGGAAAAGAAGTAGAGGCATGCCCATTCCTTTTAAGAATATGACCCGGAATTTCTGTGCATCATTTCTGCTCATGTACCTTTGGCCAGAGCTTAATCAGTTTGTCCCAGGTAGTAGGAAAGGAGGCTGGAATATGTGGCCTTTAGCTGAAACTTCGAGGATTCTAAAGGAATTGGACTATTGAAAGACAAGTAATAGTCTTTGCCATTGCTCTCTTATCAGGAAAGCAAATGTTCTTTCAGACCCTCCTCCCCTGCCCCACTGAGTGATTCCATCAGATGAATCACTATCTATGGCAGATATACCCTTATGAAATCTGTATGCAGCAGATTTCTACTTAGGCCATAATTGAGCATATAGTTACCCCTAGATTTAAGAAAGCTGGGGAAGCAGGAAACAGGATTGACATGATTGGCTTTGACCAAAGTTTCACAAACTTTCTTGGTGCACAACTCCCTTGGGTTCTTAATTTTTTTCATGGTACCAAAAGAAATACATAAAAGTTCCATATACAATTTAATAAGCATTTGAACTATGACACATAAATTGAAAGAAAAGTAATACCTTGTTCATTCTTAGATAACCACAGTTACTACTGGGCTATATATACCTGTTGGGCACTCTACAACTTCTCAAACCTTGGACTCAGATTGGATGGTGCCACCCTGTGTCTTGCCAGACAGTGCTTGCTTTTCATCACAGCAACCACTGAAAACCCAGCTTTGCAATGACATAATATTCTAAAGAAATGTAGCATGGTCTAATGTGGAAACTGTGAATCACCCCAAGCTAATAGTGGGCATGCTATCTGCCAGAGGTTAAGTCCCTATTTCCCTTGAAAATTTGAATATATTATAGCTCCCCCAGTGAGTTTACTTTAGCACCCTTGAGGGCTGGGCACACAGTTTGGGAACCATGGGCTTAGACTAATCATCGTTTATTTTCTGGGCTGGACATATTGCTCCCTAGACAAGAATTAGTCTTTTAGAAGGGAAGAAAGAAGAATGGAAAATATTTAGGAAACTGACTATTTCTGCCTCCCTCTATTCCAGCTAAACTACATGATCTTTAAGAAGAGAGGCTATGTCTGTTTTTACACACTTTTCTGTGGCATAGTTCTGGGTACTTCAAAGGAACATAGAGGCTGGGTACGGTGGCTCAAGCCTGTAATCCCAGCAATTTGGGAGGCTGAGGTGGGCAGATCCCTTGAGGTCAGGAGTTCAAGACCAGCCTGACCAACATTGCAAAATACCATCTCTACTAAAAAATACAAAAATTAGTCAGGTGTGATGGTGCACACCTGTAGTCCCAACTACTTGGGAGGCTGAGGCGGGAGAATTACTTGAACCTGGGAGGCGGAGGTTGCAGTGAGCTGAGATCACGCCACTGCACTTCAGCCTGGGTGACACAGCGAGACTCCAACTCAAAAAAGAAAAAAAAAAGAACATATGTATTTATTAAATGATTAAGAAATGAAGTTTATATGATCAATGAAATATGATTAGTAATATTAACCAACCATAAAATGCCAGATTATAGGAAATTTGTTGCCTATACAACAGGCTTCTGTGTAAATTCAAGGGCCTGGACTATGCCTTCCTAATTTCTTACCACCAGTGCCCAATAATTATTTGGTATATTGTAGGTGAGAGAAAAATGTTGGTCAGATGAATTGGTGAATGTCTTAGTGAAAGCTAGTTCTGTTCCCAAACACCATTACAAAGGAGTTGCATTACACTGCTAATGAAAATGCTTATTAGTGGACTCTTAATGTAAATGCTCATGTTGACTGCCAAGAAAGAAAAATAACCACTTTATCTTATCACTATGGATCTAAGGCTTTTTTTGTTACCACAGTCACCACTAGAAAAACTGACAAAAAGAGAAAAGCAGAACTATTCTGAGATAATATGAACTTTTCTTAGAATGGTTTATATTGTCAGGAGCTAAACTGTTTCAGTATTCAGGATTATTACATAAAGCCCAGAAAGTGACTATTTTCAAAAGAGCTACCAAACTTTATAAGTATGACAGTCATTTGAGCAAAATGTATCTTTCTCCTTTTTCTTGTTCCATAGCCTAAATTGGCTTTTCTCTGTTTTGATGGTTTTGCCATTCAAGCTCATTCTGTTTTCTTGGGAAGTTATGCAAGCTCTTTGGTTTCCGTGATTGTAAAGTGTATGGCTCTGTGACAACTCCATAGAAGAAGTATGTGCTAACGCTTTAGGTTTGTCTAGATCTAAAAATTTTCTATGGTTATTTGATTTTTTTCAGTAATATATTTAGAAAACTATTTATGTGTCTGTCTCTATTACTAAATCAAAAGTATTTTGAAGGCAGGGACTATGTCCTTTTCATTTTTGAATCCCCAGAGCATTGCATCTGAACCCCCAAGACCTGGTACAGAGTAGGTACCCAATTCATATTTGTCGAGTTAATAAACTTTTTTAGCAAAATTTTCCCAATAGCACAGTACAGAGTTTGTTCATAATAAATACTGAATGTATTTTTATTTTGTGAGAGCCTAAATCATTTTTAATTATTTCAATGTTTCTGAAAACTAAGAGAGAGGATGTATTCTCTCTCTTTTCTATATGGAAAAATATAATTATCCTTAATGATGGATACCAAATCTTGAATTTGTACTATACAAGAAATAATTTATTGACTTAAAATATTTTAAAACATTCTTTGTTTTTTTGAAGAATATTAGATTTCTTTGTTAATGTATTTCTTTTTTACCAGTTTAATAAAAGCTTTTGCTGGGCATTTCTAGATGTTCAGGGGCCAGACTGATGTTGCAGTTGTATGTTCCTAGATTTTATTTCAAAATTGCATTTTTATTTATTTTTTGAGCATGAAAGTAATATATGCTCAGTGTAAACAATTAAGTCATTATAAATATATTTAACAAGAATACCAGAGATAACTTCTGTTAATAATTCAATGTATTACTACAATTTTTTCTATGAATTTAATATAATAATATTGTTGGAAATTTTGATGTAATTATTTATTTAAGTGAAATTGAATCATACTGCACATACTATTTTGCAGTTTTTTAATAGTGTATTTAAACTTTAAAGTACAAAAGATTTTCAAGACTAGAAAATATAAATCTACCTTATTCTGTTTAATTGCTAGAGCCTACTTTTAGATGTTTATAGTACCCTATACTCCTACTTGAAGTTACTTACAAATTTAAATTTGTAATTAAATTATTTATATAATTGTAGGTTTCATATCTGTATCCCTAAATAGATTATAAATTCCATGCCTAACACATGCCGCATGAAACAGATACATATAATGGCAATAGGTGCTATGAATGAATGAATGAGTAAATGGTGGTATTCATCCCAAAACTTTATTTACAAAGCCTGTGCTCTTTCCGCAATGCCACACTTCCTCCTCTTAGTGATTCCTTTATTTACTGTGGGAATTTTTATAATATCATTATTAATGGTTACATTATTTTGAGTTTTATTACATATGTTTAGGTCAATTGTGAAGACAGAACTAAGCAATTCAGAAATTCAGAAATATAGGAATAATAATTATATACAGACATACCTTGAAGATATTGTGGATTTGGTTCCAGACAAGTGCAATAAAGTGAATATTGCCATAAAGCAAGTCACACATATTTCTTGGTTTCTCAGTACATATGAAAGTTACGTTTACACTATACTATAGCCTATTACATGTGCAATAGCATTATCTAAAAAAGTACATAACTTAATTAAAAATACTTTATTGCTAAAAATTGCTAACAATCATCTGAGCCTTCAGTGAGTGAATCTTTTTGCTGATGGGGGGTCTTGCCTTCATACTGATGGCTGCTGACTGATCAGAGTGGTCAAGACTGGGGTGGCTGCGGCAATTTCTTAAAATAAGACAATGAAGTTTACCATATCAGTTGACTTCTTCTTTCACAAAAGATTTCTCTGTAGTAGGCAGTGTTTTTTGATACCATTTACCCACAGTAGAACTTCTTTCAAAATTTGAGTCAATTCTCTCAAACCTTGTCATTGCTTTATGAATTAAGTTTATATAATATTCTAAATCCTTTGTCATTTCAACAATGTTCACAGCATCTTCACCAGGATTAGATTTCATCTCAAGAAATGACTTTCTTTGCCCATTCATAAGAAGCAACTGCTCATCCAAGTTTTATAATGAGATTGCAACAATTCAGTCCCATATTCAGGCTTCACTTCATATTCTTGTTCTCTTGCTATTTCTACCATATCTACAGTTACTTCCTCCACTGAAGCCTTGAACCCCTCAAAGTCATTCATGAGGGTTGGAATCAACCTCTTCCAAACTCCTATCAATGTGGATATTCTGACCTCCTCCCATGAATCACAAATGTTCTTAATGGCACCTAGAATGGTGAGTCCTTTCCAGAAGGTTTTCAATTTACTTTGCCCAGATCCATCAGATGAATCACTATCTATGGCAGCTATAGCCTTATGAAATGTATTTCTTAAATAACAAGACTCAAAAGTCAAAATTACTTCTTGATTCATGGGATGCAGAATGGATGTTGTGTTAGCAGACATGAAAAGAACACTAACTTCCTTGTACATCTCCATCAGAGCTCCTGGGTGAGTAGGAACATTGTCAATGAGCAGTCATATTTTAAAAGGAATCTTTTTTTCTGACAGGCAGTTCTCAATAGTGGGCTAAAAATATTCAGTAAACCATGCTATAGACAGATGTGCTGTCATGCAGGCTTTGTTGTTTTATTTATAGAGCACAGGCAGAGTAGACTTCGCATAATTCTTAAAGGCCCTAGGGTTTTCACAATGGTAAATTAGTGTTGCCCTCAACTTAGGCCACCAGCTCCATTTGCCTCTCACGAGAGTCAGCCTGTCTTTTGAAGGTTTGAAACCAGCCATTGACTTCTTCTCTCTAGCTATGAAAGTCCTAGATGGCATCTTCTTCCAATATAAGATTGTTTTATCTGTGCTGAAAATTCATTTATAGTCTTACCTAGATCTTCTAAATAACTTGCTGCAGCTTCTACATCAGTACTTGCTGCTTCACCTTGAGCTTTTATGTTATGAAGACGGCTTCTTGATCTCATGAACCAAGCTCTGCTAGCTGCAAGCTCTTCTACTGCTTCCTCACCTCTCTCAGCCTTCGTAGAATAGAATTGAGTTATGAACTTGCTCTGGATTAGGTTTTGGCCTAAAGGAATGTTGTGGCTGGTTTGATCTTCTTCATATCAGCAATAAGGCTATTTTGCTTTCTTATCATTCATGCATTCACTGGAGTAGCACTTTTAATTTCCTTTAATAACTTTTCCTTTGCATTCACAATTTGGCTGTTTGGCTCAAGGGGCCTGGCTTTTGACTATTTTGGCTTTTGACATGAATATCTCACTAGATTAATTATTTCTTGCTTTTAATTTAAAGTAAGAGACAAGAGATGTGACTCTTCCTTTCATTTGAACAGCCAGAGGCCATTGTAGGGTTATTAGTTGGCCTAGTTTCAAAATTGCTGTGTCTCAGGGAATAGGGAGGTCCAAAGACAGAGTGAGAGACAGGGAAACAGTCGTTTTGGTCAGTCAGTCGGAACACACACAACATTTATGGGTTAAGTTCACTGTCGTATATAGGCACGATTCATGGTGCCCCCAGACTAATTACAATAGTAACATGAAAGATCACTGATCACATAGCATCATAACAAATATAATAATAAAAAATTAGAAATATTGCAAACTTCATCAAAATATGATTCAGAGATAAGAAGTAAGTATGTGCTGTTGGAAAAATGATGCCAATGAACTTGCTCAACACAGGATTGCCAAAAACCTTCAATTTACAAAAATCACAGTAACTGTGAAGCACAATAAAATGAAGTATGCCTGTAATGACAAAAGTAACAGAGGTTTTAAAATTTTTAAGTTATTAGATCTTATCAATTTTGTCAAGGTTTACATGACACAGGCTAAGGATTTTATTTTTTAATCTAATGCTTAATTTCTTGATTTTATAGCAGGAAAAAAGTAATATCTCATGAATTTTTTGTTACAGCACAGCGCACAATTTATACCAAATATTTTTATTTTCAAATGTGACTTTAAAATCTTGTAGAAGTCTATCTTTCTCTTCCAGAGAGTGGTACATTTTAAAACCTTTTTAAAGACTTTATTCTTATGGAGCAGTTTTAGATTTATAGCGAAAGTGAGCAGAAGGTATAGATATTTTCCATATACCCTCTGCCTCTCCGCATACGTGGCTTCCCCGATCGTCAACATCCCCCATCAGAGTGTTAGATTTACTACAACTGATGAACTGACATTGACACATGATTGTCACCCCAAGTCTATAGTTTAATGTTCACACTTCGCATTGTACCTGCTATGAGTTTAGACAAATTTATAATGATGCATATCGAAGGAAAATTTTGCAAGACATAGAATTCTTGGTTGGTGGTTTTTTCTCTACCACTTTAACTATTTCACTCCACTCTCTTCTTGCTGTGTGGTTTCTGAGAAGAAGTCAAATATAATTTTTATCTCTACTGCTCTATATGTAACATATTTTCCCCCCCTCCACCCACCGGCTTCTTTCAGTAATTTTTTCTTTATCTTTGACTTTCTGTAATTTGAAAATGATATGTATATGTGTAGATATTCTAGTATTTATCCTGCCTGACGTTCTCTGAGCTTTCTGGATCTGAACTTTGGTGTCTGGCATTCATTTTGAGACATTTTCGGTCATTACCGTTTTGAATATTTGTTCTGTCTGCGTTTTAGTCCATTCAAGCTGGTCTAACAGAACACCATAGACTAGTTGGCCTATATATAAAACAAACATTTTTCTCCCATAGTTCTGATGGCTGGGAAGCCTAAGATCAAGAAGTTAGCAGATTTGGAGTCTGGTGAGGGCTTGCTTCTTGGTTCGTATTTGGCTGTCTCTTGACTGTGCTCTCACATGGCAGAAGGAGTGAGGGAGTTCTCTGGGGACTTTTTCATAAAGGACTAATCTGATTCATGAGGGCTCCACCCTCATGATGTAATTACCTCCCCAAACCTCCAACTCCAAATACCATCACACTGGGGATTCAGTTTCAACATAAAAATTTTGGGAGGACACAAACATGCAATTTTTAGCATTCTATCCCTCGCCCCTTAAAGTTTACGTTTTTCTCATATGCAAAATGTCCCCATTCCGTCCCAATAGCCTAAAGTTTTAACTCATTCCAGCATTAACTTTAGGTCAAGGATCTCATTTAAATAGGTCAGGTATTGGTGACACTTGAGGTATAATTTATCTTGAGGTGAATTGCTCTCCAGCTATGAACCTGTGAAATCAAACATGTCTTGTGCATTATATACAACGTTGAGACAGGCATAGGATGGACATTCTCATTCTAAAAGGGACAAATAGAAAAGAAAAAAGGAGTGACAGGTCTAAGGTAAATGTAAAACCTAATGGGGCAGGCAACATGAAACATTAAAGCTTGAGAATAATCCTTTATGGCTCAATGCTTTGCCTTCCAGACCCACTGCTGTTGTGGTCCCAAATCCACATCTCTCATGGGTGAGAGTTGTATGTTTGTGACTCTTGCAAGAAGCAATTCTGGCTCACTGGGGTTCCAGGCTTGCACCTCCCCCCAGGCTGGAATCATACACTGGGGGCTCTGCTGGTCTGATGTCATGGAGGCAGCCTCACCCCCTTGTCTCCACTGGGCATTGCCCTGGTGGGAACCTTTTGCCATGGCCCTACCCATGCTGCTGCTCTCTTCCTGGACCTCTTGGCTGTCCTGGTTGGAGTCCTGTGCCCATGGCTGTGCTGGGAAGTCCTGCCTTTGAAATATAGGTGGAGGTAGCAAGGCCCTCCTGGCTTTGCTGGGTACACCCCATTTCACAGGTCTTTGTGTGGGCCCCACCCCTGAGCCACTGGACAGGGGTATGCTGGCCCATCTGGACTGGAAACATGGCCCCACCCTTTTGAAACTATTCTGACCTAGACCCTTGCACTCTGGGTCTGTGATGGGAGGTAAAGTCCTGATAACATCTGAACTGTTATTATTCCATCATCTTAGGGAATAGCTTCTGGCTTCTATTGAGATGGCTGATCAATACTAACATCCTTTTCAAATAGTTGCCTGTCTACACCCTTAGTGTTTTCTTCTGACCATGATTTATCTGTTTTTACGGTATGGATATGCTGAGAATTTTCCAAATCTTTGAGTTCTGCTTCCTTTTCACTTTATAATTCTGTCTTTAAGTCAGTCATTTCTTTATTTGTTAAATTTTACTAAGAGCACTAAAGAGAAGCCAAACTGCACCTTTAAGACTTTGCTTAGAAATTTTCTCAGCCGAATATATCCAATTATATTGGTCACAAGTTCTACCTTCCACAAAACACTAGAACACAAACACAATTCAGCCAACTTTTTTTTTTAACCACTTTCTAACAAGGATAGTCTCTCCTCCAGTTTCCAAAAGCATCTTCCTCATTTCTTTCTGACACCTCATCAGAATGACCTTCACAGTCTGTATTCCTACCAATATTCTGTTCAGAATTTCTTAGGCATGCTCTAAGAAGATTGAGGCTTTCTCTACCACTCTCTCTCTTTTTTTTTTTTTTTCCAGGACCTTACCAGAATCACCTTTAAAGTTCTGTTCCCAGCGATTTAGGCTTTTTCTAGCATGCATTCCAAGCTTTTCCAGCCTGAACCCATTCCCCAGTTCAAAAGTTGCTTCCATGTTTTTAGGTATTAATTACAGCGGCACCCCACTTCCAGGTACCAATTTATGTCTTAGTTCATTCAGGTTGCTAGAAAAGAGTACCATAGCCTGGGCGGCTTTTAAATGACATTTTTTTCTCACAGTTCTGGAGTCTAAAATATCCATAATGAAGGCATGGGTAGATCTGGTATCTGAGGAGGGACCACTTCCTGGTTCATTAACAACCTTCTGTTTGCTGTGTCCTCACATGAAGGAAAGGGCAAGAGAGCTACCTGGGGTCTCCTTTGTAAGGACACTAATACCATTAATGAGGGCTTTATCCTTACGACCTAATCACCTCCCCAAAGCTCCACCTCCATATACCATCACATTGGCAAATAACTTTCAATATATGAATTTGGGGGAGATATAAACATTCAGTATATAGCAGTTTTTTCTCCTCTTTCTTCTTCTTCTTCTATTTTTTATTATACATATCTTCTATCTTTGTAATTGTTCCACAGCTCTTAGATATTTTGTTCTGCTTTAATTTTTTTCAGTCTGTTTTCTTCTCTTTCCAGTTTTGGAGGTTTCTCTTGATATATATCCTCAAGTCCAGAGATTCTTGCCTCAGCCATGTCCAATCTACTAATAAACTTATCAAAGGTATTCTTAATTTCTCTTAAAGTATTTTTTATCTATAGCATTTCTTTTTGGCTATTTCTTTGAATTTCCATCTCTGTTTACATTGCCCATCTGCTCTTTCATGTGTCATTTATCCCTTAGAGCCCTTAGCATCTTAATCACAGTTTTTTTTTCTTCTTTTTTTTTATACTTTAAGTTCTGGGATACATGTGCAGAACATGCAGGTTTGTTACGTAGGTATACACGTGCCATGGTGGTTCGCTGCACCCATCAACCCGTCATCTACGTTACGTATTTCTCCTAATGCTATCCCTCCTCTAGCCCCCAACTCCCCAAACAGGCCTCGATGTGAATCACAGTTGTTTTAAATTATTTGTCTGATAATTCTAACTTCCCTGCCGTGTCTGGCTCTTTACTTGTTAGAACAGAGTGGCAACATCCAAGCTCTGATGCTTGCTTTCTCTTCAAACTTTGCTTTTGCCTTTTAGTATATGTTGTGGTTTGAATATGTTTCCCAAGGTTCATGTGTTGGAAACTTAATCATTGCTGTGACTTAGATATGGTTTGTTTGTCCCCACCAAAGCTTATGTTGAAATTTGACCCTGAGTGTGATAATACTGGGAAGTAGGGCTTAGTGGGAGGTAGTTGGGTTATGGAGATGGATTCCTCACAAACGATATGGTGCTGTTCTCATGGGAATGGATTTAGTTCCTGAGAGAGTGGGTTGTTATAAAGCCAGGACGCCCCTAAGGCTTCCTTCTCTTTGTACATGTTCGTTTCCCCTTTGACCTTCTCTGCCATGCTGTAATACAGCATGAAAGTCCTCACCAGAGTCAGGGCCAAGCCCTTAAACTTCTCAGCCTACAGAACCATGAGCTAAATCAACGTCTTTTCCTTTTAAAGCACCCAGTCTCAGGTATTCCTTCATGGCAACACAAAACAAAGACAATCCCCACTGCAACAGTGTTGAGATTTGGGATTTTTAAGAAGTGATTAGGTCATGAGGGCTCTGCCCTCATGAATGATTTAATGCTGTTATCGCAGGAGTGGGTTTCTGATAAAAGGATGAGGTTGGCCCCCCTTCCCACTCCTACACTCTCTTTGCATTTCTGCCATTCTTCCATGGGCTGACACAGCAAGAAGTCCTTTGCCGGATTTGCCTATCAACCTTGGACTGCCCAGCCCCTAAAACCATGAGCTGAATAAATACCTATTCATTGTAAATTACCTAGTCTCAGGTATTCTGTTATAGCAATACAAAATGGGCTGAAACAATATGCCTTGTAATTTTTTCTTGATAGCTGAACATGGGGTACTGGGTAAAAGGAAGTGCTGTAAATAGGCCTTTACTAATATGGTGATAAGGTGTTGGAAGAGGGGAAACTTTCTATAGTCCTATGATTAAGTCTCCATCTTTTAGCAAGCCTATTCCTCTGGACTCTGAACATCACAATTGTTTCTTAGGCCTTCCCTTTCTAAGTGGAATAGGACAGCTAGAATAGGCTGGGGTTGGTTATTTCAATTCCCTTAGGTGAGTTAGGCTCTGATAAAACCACAGCAGGTAGGCTCTGGTTAAACAGTTTCTCCTAAGAGCAGACCTTGTTAAGAACAGAGCACTCTGGCATATATGAAAATGATTTTTCTTTCCTTCCTACTGCCAGAAGCACAGTGTACTTTTCTTCAGTAGTTAGTCTGATAATCTGGTCATGCTGCTGATGGTAAAACTTACAAAAGCATGGTGGTCCCCTCGTGACTAGGTCTTCCAGAGTTTTTATCTCTCAGACTTGTCTACACATAGCCTCCAGCAATTCATCAATTACAGTTTAGGTTTTCCTACCCCAGCAGTTGCTCCCATGGAGGTTTCTGCTCCAGTATATTGTGATTCTCTGTATCTGCCTGTCTATCCTGTTAATTTTGGGGGCAACAGTTTGCCCTGTGACCTCACTTCTCTTATGGACCAAAGAAGAGTTGTTGATTTTTTAGTTAGCTCAGCTTTTACTTGTTAGAACAGAGTGGCAACTTCCCAGCTCCTTACATGTGAAATTGGAAACTGGAAGTCTTGGAGCTTACTTTTTCAAAATTAAAAAATGGTGATAAACAGTCACAAAGCAGCTTTATTTAACTTTTCCAAAATATTTCTCAGGCCATTCTCTTTCAGACATTCAAAAAGAAAAAGTTTCTAACTTTAAAATAATTAAATGACAAATGATAAAACCTGCTAGTTAGCTCCCAGTGGCTGTTCCCATGGTGGTAGGGCCTCAGATGTGTGGCCGTTTGCAATGGACACAGCATTTCTAGCTTGCAGCCAGGCACAGCCAATAGCAGGAGAGAGCAAGGTGTGTTTCCTCTCCTCTCTTGTCTTCTGACCCTTTCCCTGTTCTGCTTCTCTGGAATGTGATGCTGCCATGTTGAGACTGTGAGGTTGAAGCCTTCAGGAAAGAACATCAAGATGAATGGAGTCTGAGTTCCTGACAACATGGAGCATCATGCCAGCCATGAAACTTCCGAGACATCCGTATTATTTTATATGAGACAAAAATAAACTTCCATGTTCTTTAATTTATCATTTTGGAGGGTTTTCTGTTATTTACTGCAAAACCTAATCTTAACTAATACAGACATTGAATCTGAAATTCCCAGGAAAATCCCTGTAAACCTGTTGCTTGCCACAAATAACTGGTCTCTACCGGTAGCATTCTACTAAAAAATACCATATGTGGCATTATCCCTTATTTATAGATAAAGAATATAAGGGCCAGAGAGGTTTCCATTCAGATTCTGAATCCAATGCTCTTCATAAGAAACTGTTTTGCATGCTAACTAATGAGTAATAAATTAGAATACAGAGACAATGTCAGCCTTTTGTATACAGTTCTGTATTTGTTTCAAGATATTAATCTCATCTAGTTACTCACAACCACCCTTAAAGCAGGTTCTTAAATGACAAAACTGAGGCCCAGAAAGTGTCATCTGTACAAGGTAACGCAACTGGACAGTGCACTAGTTTCCTGGTTTCCATTTTTTTGTGATTTGTGTCATATTTTTCACCAATCTTATAAAGCCTCATCTGTCATAAAGTATATTATTTAACATTTTATTCACCAAGTTTGATCAATAATATTTTCCATCCCCATTGTAGACTACAGGCTGTCCTTTTCACACTTAAATCTGTAAAACTCAGAGAAGAGCATGAGAATCAAGAAGATGTTATTGTTTATTCAATAAGGTAATGTTTACTTCCACATCTGGGAGGGAGGAGATTTTGAAAGAAAGAGTAGACAAGGAATATATATGACTTAAAACACTCTCTGAGCTCAAGGAAACAATCCTTTTAATTGTTACTGATACTGTTGGACATAGATAACAAATAGTATATCATTTCGATCCTGCAAAAAATCAAGCAGTCTATTCATTGATTAAAATAATAAAGCCTGATTGAAAAATCCACACACAGAAAAATCCCAATGGCTGCTTTGCATGCTCTAGTTAGTTCAAGCTGAATTTTTTTGTATGCGGTTTGCATTTGCTTTCATGCCCCAGTGCACTAAAATTTCAGTATTATTCAGTTTCCTGAGGAGCCCAAATATGAACAACCTTAATAAACAATATTTTCCTCCACTTCCTATATGAGCATTTAAGGTTATTGCTCTATATTGCTTTTGCTGTAGCCTGAGATCATCAAAAGGATAATCAGTATATGTAATGAGCTGACCTTGACCTCTTCTTCAACCAACTTTAAAAAGAAACCATTTTTGGTGGGTCTCTGATGGATTCTCTTTTTAATTTGTCTGCTTTCCTTGTGTATTTTATTCCTTTTTGCTTGTGTGGCAAAGGGACTGAATGTTGATGACTGAAAGTTTGGATCTTTTCCAGGCATTTATTTTGGGACAAGTTCTCAGTCTCTTGGCACTAATACCTACCTGCCACCCCCGTCCTGCCCTCTCCTCCCCACAGTATGACCGACATACATCTACCCTTTCTCCCTTATGTACTGGGAAGAGTTGGAGTTCTTTTGACAATCTCTATAAACTTAAGTATTTATAGAAAATTTCTGGGTAGACATAGATAAGGCCTAGGGAGTTTATTAAGGATAATAAAATTAGTTGCTTTACTTTTTTTTATAAAAATATTCTTAAACCACTTCTGAGCCACTCTATCATTAAATTTGCTTCTATCTTGAAACTTTCCTTAATAGTTAATTCTTATGCAACTTCCTTTTTCCCTTTGACAGCGTGAAGCATTTTATTCACATGAGTTTTCCTGGTATAAACATTTGTATTTTAAGGAGTTGGAAGATGCAGCTCACGGTAGACTCTTCTCTCTTTTCTACATCCCACTATTCATTTAAGGATTCTAATTCTTAGAGTTTGCACTTTCATATTCTCATGCCATAATATTCTGAGTATGGTGAAGCTTTGAAAAGCAAGTTAGAAGTTCTGAATGTTACTAGATTGACTTTGGTTAGTCAATAACCTCTTTACTTCTTATTGGTGAAATACATATATAATAACTAGAAATCAACTGATCTATACATTTGCTTTGACAAATAAGTATAACTAAAGCTAGAGAAACAGTGCTGGGTAAATAGTGCATAAAAGAATTGCAAATAAAGGGATTCTTGTTATTTGATTGGCTTGAATTAAAGAAAAAAGTTTTTTCAAACATTATAACATGATTAGCTTAAAAAGACCTTCCTTCTGAATAGTGTAAGATATTTTTTCAAAATATACCTCAATAATAATGGTAATTTTTCAGCAGTCCTAAGAGTGTAGGTAAAATAATATTATATGTTTTGTTTTCTTAAAAAAGTAAAGTACTCTTTTATATGACTCCTCAATTCATTCCTTCTCTTGTAGGTCCAAGTTCCATATTAGGCATAAAAATTCCTGTAATTATTTCATATCCCAAGAGTTTCTACCTCTGAACTGTTCTTTCTATATTTCATGTATCTTATTACATTTATTCTAGTACTTTCTTTTACACAATGTTATTGTTATTCTCTAGAATTTTAAGAAATGTCCTCCATCTTCTAAACTGAATTTTAATTTACTGGAAAAAAACGATTGCATAGTCTCATTTACTCTCAAAGTTTTATCTAATAATGCAGAATAAGTCTTAACACATTATTCAAGATTTAGCTTGGTCTGCAGTTCTTTTGCATTGGAATGTATAAACATTATTGTAGGCTCAATTCATATTAGTCTACTTAAATAAACAAGAAACAGTTAATTATGATCAGTTTCTCAAACTTATGTACTATTTCCTTCAAGAAAAGAACTTTGTGTAATCCACAGTAGTATCAAAACAAAAATCTTTGTGTTATGGAAAGGGAAGCAATAACTAAAGTTTTGCAATAAACGTATTTTACATTTTACAGTGTTCTATGTTTTTCAAAAATGTTTTTATGTGCCTTTTGAAGGTAAAAACAAAACACATTTTAATGTTATAACATCATTTAATAATGAATATTAGGTTTTACCTGGAGTTATTTGAGAACCAATAAGGCATGGTGGAAATATTAGAATCAGAGTGCCTAAGTTTGAATCTTGACCCCATCACTTGCAAGCTGTGTGACCTTGGTCAAGTTACTTAACCTCTCTGTGTCTCATTTTCTTCATCTGTAAAACAGGAATGATTACAATAATTGGTTGTAATATATTAATACATATCATGCATTTAAAGTGAGGCCTGGAACTTAATTAGCACTGGGTTTTTGCTTATATTATTATTTGGGGAAAATTTCAAAATTTTGTTGTATTCAGATTTATTATCTAAATATAATATAAAAATGGATCTACTGGAGTTGATAAAATAGTTTTATTTCTCTAATTGTGTTGCAAGAAACATAAGTATAACCACAGTGTCTTAAACTTTCCTATAAGCTATGCTCCACCAAGTACATCAGACAATTCATTATTATGTGCTCAATAAATACCTGCTTATTGTCAATTAACTGCATAACTGCATAGCTGACTTTCTATTGCTGGATAAATGTTAAAATTTAGTCTCTTTAAATTTGTTTTGCTTGCTTAAATGGCAGGCTTTTTTGGATAATTGAAATATACACATAGAAGTTTTATATATATATATACACACATACCCACACACACACACATATATCTTCTTTAGTCTTCTATATATGACTAAAAATATATTTTATAAAAAGTATAAATCTCTCCAATGCTACTCTATTCCTCTTATAAGCATCCTTATAATCCCATTTTCCAGAGGTTTTCTTCATATTCCCCCTAGGTTTTTACATGCCATGTAAGCATAGCTATGTGTTTATATATATGCATACACAGGATGTTTTTTCTCATAAAATTGGGATTTGCCACGCATAATGATCTTCTATTGTGTTTTTTCATATCACGTACTTCTTACTTGATTAATACATATAGACTTCACCTTATTCTTTTCTAATTTTTTTGAAAATTCAGAAGCATGTAAAAACATATGTACAATGATACATGTAGCTACATAGTGAACATCCATACATCCATTACTCAGGTTAAGAAGAACATTGCCGGTATATCAGAAACCCTATCTAATAGCTACACTAGTGTTCCAGTTTATGTCTATATCTTAATTCATTTCACATTTACTTATCAATAGATATTTAAGTTGCTCCTAATATTTTGCAGTTACTAATAAGGCTGTAATGAACATCCTCTATTTTACTTTTACATTCTCATGTAACTGTGCCTACATGATGAATTCTTAGAAGTGAGAGTCGTAGGTAATAGCATGTATACTTTTCATATTTGAAGAGGAAAAACTAAATTATCCTCCAAAAGTTTGTGTAAATTTATACTTCTACCAACAGTATAAAAGAGTTCATTTCCCCAGACCCAGCACATATCCAACAGTTGTTGTTTTCAATATTTTTAATTTTTCTAATCTGATTAGAAAAAATTTATATTTATTTTAATTTCTATTTCTTAGCTGTTGAAGTTTAGCACAATTTTACATATTTATTATGTATTTGTATTTCTTTGACGAATTGCCCTTTCATGTACAAAACCCATTGATACTATTGGATTTGCTTATGCTTCCTTACTAATTTGTAGTAATTCTTTATAAAACAGATACATAAGTCCTTTGTCTGTTATATGTCACATGGGTTTTGTTCTGGGTATTATTTTAAAGTTTTTTATGTATCATTGAATGCATGAAGGTACAGATACTGTAAGGTTCAAGAATTAATATTTAATAAGCTATTTTTTCACACATATTTCCTCACAGTATTTTAACCTCTTACAGAAAGATTATTTAAAGCAGTTGGATTACTGAATCTAAAATTGCATTTGCCATTTTGGTTTCCATTTGTGGATATGCACCTACAAATCAAGTAATTTGTGCTTAATTTTTTTCATTCTCATGGACAGGGGATGTTAAATTGCTAAGAACCCTGTATTCTTAGAGGACCATTTTAGAGGTGTGTATCTAGTTTTCCAAAGAGGCAATTTATTTCTATATCAAATGAATCATTATATAAAAGCTATCTATTCTTCAGTAAAAGGGCAATTACACAAGTTTAGAGTTAAATTAATTCTCAAGACTTCAAATCACCTTTCTTAACAAACTTTTTTTTTTCGTTTGTTTGTTTTTGAGACAGTGTCTCACTCTATCGCCCAGGCGGGAGTGCAGTGGCGCGATCTTGGTTCACTGCAAACTCCGCCTTCTGGGTTCAAGCGATTCTCATGCCTCAGCTTCCTGAGTAGGTAGGATTACAGGAGAGTGCCACCACATCTGGCTATTTTTTTTTTTTTTTTTTTTGTATTTTTAGTAGAGATGGGGTTTCACCATGTTGGCCAGGCTGGTCTTAACTCCTGACCTCAGGTGACCTGCCTGCCTTGGCCTCCCAAAGTGCTGGGGTTACAGGCGTGAGCCACCATGCCCGGCATTAACAAAGGTTATGTGTACCTCTAGTGTGTCTCTTGGTATATTTCTAGAATTTTTTTGTTTCTAGTATTTGTTTTATTTCTAGAATTTCTTATGAAATAAACTTTGAATGTGATAGAAAGGTGAGAAAATCCTAGAAAAACTAATAATCTATTAAATAATAGCTTGGACACTTTATATATTGCTAACATAAAACAATAATTGCTCTCTATATAGAGAAAACTATGTTTAACATTATTTTTACAAGAAAAAGAACACACTTTTTCAAAAGTTATTAAATTAAAAATCATAGCCAATTTTTTAATGGGTTATATGCCTCTGAGAAGTAAGGAATGTGTCTTATTGACAGCCTGTAAATAGTACAGATGTTCTGTCACTTCAGTTTTTAAAATCTGCTGTTTTATGATTTGATTTAAAATTTTTTGATTTAGTATCTATAGAAAAAAATGGAAGAATAACATATTTTGAGAAACAGGAACATCTGATCTATACTTTCTAAAGACTATAACATGCTTCACGATATAATTCCTTTTTAAATACGTTTAGTACATTAATGTGTTTTTAGTATGTTAGCAAATAAATATATTCTCTCTATTTTTTCATTCTCTGCTAATTGTATCCTGCTTGTTGTTTAGTTCATATGCATGAAGTAACTAAATGTTGGCAAGAGCTTTTAGCTGGGCTCAGCTTTTAGTAAGCCAAAAAATTTTGAAAGAAGATGGGCATTCTTTAGCTTCCAAAATGTTGACTCTGTATTTAGCAGCCACTAAGTAATAATAGACTACCTACTGCCTCAAAGGTCAGAACCACAGACTGATTAGGACATCATGATTATGTGAAGAAAGAAACACTGGGTTATCTAGTGCCAAGTTTGAATCGGATTGTGTTCTGTGACCTACTTTCCTTAGATCAGTTTGCTCTCTATGGATAGAACATGCAGCAGTATTCTCTGGAGACTATTAACAGTTATTATTCAAAATTTAAAGGTTTTAAAGAAGTCATATTAATTATTCTAGCCTACCCAGCTATATTATTGATGTGGTTAATTTGTTTGAACTATATGATGTAAAGAACATTATAATGTACAAAAATAACGGCAAGCAATGTTACTAGAAGACTTGATGTAAGCAAGTATTATAAACTTCACTGCTACCTATGTAGGTTACACAGATCACGTTACATTGTTGATAGATACATATTTAAATAACAGTTTTAGTCACATACATAAAATTCATTCTTTTAACATGTACAATTCAGTGGTTTTTAGTATATTTACAGAGTTATACAACCATCATCACTATTTAATTTCAGAATTTTTTATCAATCCAAAAACAAGCCCCATGCCATTATCAGTTACTCCCCAAAGTTGGTTCTTTGGAATAATTGGCAAAATTGATAAGCCATTGACTAGACTGACCAAGAAAATAAGAGAAAAAACACAAATAACAAATGCAAACTTGAAAGAGATTATAAGAGAATATTTTTATTGTATTATCATAAACAACTTTGTCAATAAATTTGAAAATTTAGATGAAATTTTCAAATGGACAAGTTCCTAGGAAAATGTATTATACTAAAGGCAAAGAAAAAAGACAAAAAACTGAATAGTAATCATTCTAATAACTGTTAGAGAAAATGAATTCATGTTCAAAATCCTTTCCACGAAGAAAAGTCCAGGTCCAGATAACTTTACCAGTGAATTGCACCAAAAATTTAAGGAAAAGATGAATCTCTTCTGTTAGAATCTATTCTGATAGATTAGGATCTGTTCTAACACAAACTCTTCCATAAAATAGAAAGTAAGCAACTTTCTTTCTGTTTCAGGAGACCAGCATAACCTTGTCACCAAAATTCAAGGACATTATGAGAAGAGAAAATTATGAGGGAAACATATTATTATCTCAATGACGCAGAAAAAGCATTTGATAAAATATAACATCCTTTTTTGATAAACCGAAAAATTGTAACTAGGAATATAAGGGAACTTCATTAATCTGATAAGGGTCTCTACAAAGAAACAATTAACAAATATAATACCTACTGGAGATATGCCAAAAGCTTTATCTTTAATATCTGGAGGAAGGCAAGGATAATCACTATCACCACTTCTATTCAGCCTTGTTCTAGAGGCCTGAGCAAGTGCAGTAGGGTGAAAAAAACATACACTAATTTTTTTATTATACTTTAAGTTTTAGGGTATATGTGCACAATGTGCAGGTTTGTTACATATGTATACATGTGCCATGTTGGTGTGCTGCACCCATTAACTCGTCATTTAACATTAGGTATATTTCCTAATGTTATCCCTCCCCACTCCCCCCACCCCACAACAGGCCCCGGTGTGTGATGATCCCCTTCCTGTGTCCACGTGTTCTCGTTGTTCAGTTCCCACCTATGAGTGAGAACAGCATGCTGTTCTCACTCATAGGTCGCGTGTTCTAACACACACTAAATTTATAAGAGTGATATCCGTTTCCTATTCAGATATTGACCTGCAGAAACATAAATCTTTTATAATTTAAAACAAAATAAAAAATGCTATTGAAATTACTCCTCAGTCAGCTTAATAGGTTTTACTAGAAACATCCTACCTATGCCTGACTCATTGTAGAGAGTATAAACCAGATAGGAAGCAATATGTCTTGCTGTGAATTAAAGATAAGCTAATAAAGTTATCTTTTAAAAAGAACTAACTCACTGTTGAGGTCATTTCTGATTATGGGCTACGTTCCATGGGTTTAGTAGTAATCATTACTTTATTTCAATTGCAGATTTGCTTAGGAAATAAATAGTATTTTCTTATTGATTGGATGACTTAATTTATTCTGATGTTCAGCCAGGTTTCTTATCAAAAGTGGCAGAAACTAATTGGCTAACTGAAGTGAAGGGAATTTCTAGAGAAGGCTTCAGGGTCACAGAACTTAGAGGAGACTGGGGCATGAGAGGCTTGGAAATAGGCAGGAACCAAAAGGTCACCAGAGCCAAAAAGCATGAAGCAGCCCGGAGTTATTGCGTCCTCGCTGGATGGCCTGATCAGGGTGCCACCACCACTGCTGCCACCGTCCTCCAGTCCTGGCATCACTCATACATACGAAGTGCCAGGAGCAACCATCTGACTCACCTCACTCATGTGCTGGGCTGCCCAAGTCTTAGTTCTCACTTTAAGACTACTCAGTTAATTCCCCAAAAAGAAACTGGCTAAGTGTCTTTTACATAGGGAAAAGCAGAAACATATATTTTCGTCTTTTAAAAATAATTTTGAATTTTGTTAATGACATAGGTTTTACCCAAGCATACAGATCACAACTTTAGAAGGGACTTTACTCTTCCTTTAGCTGAAACTCCTATGTTGAATTAGGCATTAAACAAGAAATAAAAGTGAGTATTGGCATTGAAGAGTGAAATATTAATATATGATGAACCTTTGTGAATAAGTCATGTGTGAAACAGCCTTGTTGGAATCAAAAGGTAAGAGTGCATTCCACATTCTTTGCAGAACTAGAGTGTTGCATTCAGGTCATGACCCAGCCGTATTTTCAATTACCTAACTAGCCTCTTCACATGGTTTCCCACATCAATGCATTCAATTTGGGGCATTCTCAGTTTGAGCTCAAGCTCAGCATGTATAAAACTGAACTCATCTCTTCCACAGCTGCTACTTCTCCTGTTTTCCCTATACTGATAAATGCACCGCTATCCAATCTAGTCACATAATCCAGAAACTCAGGATCCATAGATGATCATTCTATATCTCACCCTACACGTGCTGTCATACCACTACATTCTGTCAATTCTTCCTCCATCTTGCTTTTTGAATGTGTGCCTTCCTCCCTTCCCTTTTGCTAGTATCTTGGTTCAAATTCATGGTATCTGTATTTCTCACCACCCAACTTACCTTGCTGTTTAGCTTAATTTTACTAGGTCCCATTGTTGCTAGTAAGCCGGTTCAGGTTCTTGTTTTTGCTTCACAAAATAATTTGAGAATAAGTCCAAAGTAAGAGTAAGCAAAGAAGTTTATTGCAAAGCAAAAGTGCACTTTGAGAGGCAGAATGGGTTACTCCGAGGGAGAGACAGCAGTTAGTGCCTTAGGAGGAATTTCTTTTACAGGAGTAGTACATACATATTCATAAAATACTGGTGAGGTCAAGTATGTAAAGGTAGACCTGCAGCTGGCACATGTACTCAGTATTTACACGCTTTAACAGGCATCACATGTAACATTAGCAAATAAAATCTCCACCTAAGGCTGTCTTTTCTACTATTAAAATGAGGAAAATGTTACTATTAATATAAGCTAAAACTTGACACTTGCTGCATATGCGGGATCCTGGAGAAGTCCCTGACCCCCAACCTCCAGGCAGGAATTTGCAGCTAATAGCTTCTTGGGCTTTTGGTGCTGATTGGCTGGAGATGGGGGAGGCTACATCAGGAATATGGGGCTTCTGTTCTCTTTCCCGGGCCATACTGGGTAACAGAAACTTGTAACCATCTGGTGGTGTGCTCATATACTGTAGGATCACCTATCTTGCAAAAGAGTTAGGTGCTGATGCACGAAGGTGCAGGTGAAAAGGACCCACTGGCAAAAGGTGTCTGCTAGGCTTCACACAAGGGGACAAATCTGTATGGCCTTCTACCCTCACTTACCCTGCCTCACCATAGGATATCAAGTGTAGGCCATTAATTACAGTGTCAGCCATATATCCCACGACTTATTCCCATTTTACCTGGGCTACCTAAATTCTGAATATATCCTCCATTTTCATGTAACTTAGATTTTAATATGCTGCTGTTTAATCTTTCTACCTGCTTCAATCACTCCTGTCCTTGTTTGCTTGGTAAACTTCTACTCCAAACTTCTGGTTTCAGTTTTATTGAATTTTCTCTGAAGACCTTCCCATATCAACCACCACCTTCCCAAGTAGACTCAGGCAAAGGTTTCCTCTGAGCTCCCATAGCACCTGTACATACTTCCCTAGATCGCTTCCATACTCATTATTTGTTTATATGTCTGTTTTTCCTTTTGGACTGGGAGCTTCTTGAGTGCTGGGACTGTTGCTCATTTACAGTTGTGTTTTCTCCCCTTAACACATGCATTTAGTGCCTGGTTCACCATAGGCAATGAAACATGATTGTTTAATAAATGAATGAAGCATGCATCATTGAATAGAGCATGTAGACAAAGATGAGACTGTAGAAAACTCCAGAAGTCAAGCTGAGGGAGTGCCTTTGTACCCTGACTGTGTCCTGCCTTTTACCCAAGCTGCACTCAAAATGGAGGAACTTCAGGAAAGCAGCCCTTATCAATCCCAGATTCTAAAACCTCTTCTCCCTTGTTTTCTCCAATTATTATTTCCTCATTACATACCTAGACTACAAACTCTGCCTTCTGCTCCCATTTCTAGCCTAGAACTTGCCTCAGAAACACCTCACCATGGATTTGGTCCATTCACCTGTGAGCCTCAGTGTTCCTCCTTACACACAGTTTATTCTGTCTTCTTCTTGCCATTTTATCTCAAGTGACTACATTCTGAGCCAGCCTTTGACCCCCCAGACTATGCTTCAGTGTTGGTTCTTATGTCCCACACTGCTTTGGGGGGTCAGGCCTAAAGGTAGGGAGAGATGTATAAGGCAGTGCCATGATAAATATCAGCCTAATTTTACGAGAGAAATAAAAGAGTCACGGGAGAGAGTCCAGAGTACCACCCTGACAATTTTATCTGAAAACATGTCTTTGTTTTAATGCCGCTTTTCATAGCCTAGTATACACACACCACATGAGTCCACACGTGCATGCCTTCTTCCTTTCATTTATTTCTTTTGGCCTTTATTGAGCTCTTTCTGATCACCAATCACTATGCTAGGCTCTAGAATAAAATATATCAGAATAAAGAAGTTTCCCCTGCTCTTCCGATTGCTTATAATCTGGGAAGGAGAGATAGTTCCATGAGTGATAATTACAGGATAATAAAATAAATATGTCAATTGAACACAGGCCCAACAGTAACAAAGCAAAGGGAAATGCAGTCATAAAGGTAACACCGAGTACCTGACAAACCAAGAATATTAAATACTTCATCTGAGGCTCTCCATAACCCACGCTATCCTATCTTTTCCAACCTTGTTTCTTTATACTGTTACATACTCTAAACTCCAACCAAATGTAAGACTACCATAGAAGATGCCCATTATGAAATTTAGACAGTTTATTTTTGGGATACATTTTCTTATAGTTCCATGAATACCAAAAGGGCTACGGCAACAGCTTGTAATTTCTATAGTCTTGTAATTCAACATGGCAAAGTAAGGTTGATTTATTTTGGGAAGGTATTTTGATAGGGTAACTTTGTGTTAAATATAGTCAACATTTTGCTAGCATTATGTATAATGACAAATAATCTAAATGTAGTTTCACAGCTAATCTAAAGTCACGTGTAGATTCACAATGTATTTTCTGCTTTCCTGCTCTGCCATCTCTCCTAGGAAGGATATCCCATAGTTTTGCCCCTTTTTAGGCTAATGTCAACAATTACAATTTCATATTAACAAACATTTTCTAACCACATGCCACTGTTCATATGTTTCTGATGGATAATGAGGAAGTAAACTGTTTAACGACTAAACATTGTCTTGCATTATCCCTAAATGCATAATCAGATATATGTTAAAATGACACATTTTTCTCTTGTGTGTGTGTGTGTGCAAACAACTTGCATAAAAATAGTCTAACTTCTGTACCAAAGAGGTGTACAATACATGTAACTATAGTGTTCACTTGTAGTATGTTAGAACCCACCTTTGGGTGGAGTTACACTACTGCCAACGGATTTAGTTGTTGTGGTTTATTCTAACACTTTCGGTCACTTTGAACAATCAAGGTTGTTTGATCCAATGTTAGAAAACTGCATTTCATGAGAACCAAGACAACATCTACTACAGCTGTCTGGGCCAGCAGTGTGCGTCACACCACAGACAGCCTGCCCAGCCACTTCTTTCCGGTTCCTGTTTTTGTCTGAAAATGGCAAAGTTGGGAATTTAAAATCAGTTGTAACAGCCCCCAAATGTAATTCTTTGTAATCAAATGTAATTGTTAGCAAAAGCACATTTGTTTTTGAAATCAAATATAAATGTTCATACAGTATTGATTCCTTTTTAAAATAAATTTAAATATATCTGATGAAGCAACACAGTAACACCATTTCCTTCTGTATTTTTAATCTTTATCAGAACACTAGCTCTCCAGACTTAGATTACAAGTGTGCTCTGTTTCCCTTTGCCTCAAACACTTTCCTTGGTAACTAACTGCACTGCTGCTTCTGTGTCCTCATTTTAATTTCATGCTTCAGCAAATGCAATCTGGCCCTGCTCTCAACAAACTTCTTAATCAAAGCTTGCCCATCTCCCAACCTCATTGGCCAGTTTCAGGTAATCATTTTATCAGTCTTTTTAAAAGTCTTCAACACCAACTATCTATGCACTCTTCTCTTTACTGTTGTTAACTCGCAAATATCTTTCAGTCCTCTTTTCCACTCTAACTCTTAGATTTGTGCTGAATGTCTTTGGCCCTTTTCTTTCCTCTCTCACTTATTTTCTTCCACAGCTTTTTTTTTTTTTTTTTTAATGCTAAAACGAACTTAAAAACACAAAAGTAATGAATGTCTGTTGTAACAATACAAAGAGTACAGTGAACTATCCAGTAACAAATTAGCTGTCTTTCCTTCTTCCCATATGTATACACACATATATTTATATATTTGTATTTACATATAGGTATATCATATATTCATACATATATGTATTTACCAATGACTTTTTTCACAGAATTGGAAAAAACTAAAGTTCATATGGAACCAAAAAAGAGCTCACATTGCCAAGACAATCCTAAGCAAAAAGAACAAAGCTGGAGGCATCACGCTACCTGACTTCAAACTATACTACAAGGCTACAGTAACCAAAACAGCATGGTACTTGTACCAAAACAGAGATATAGACCAATGGAACAGAGCAGAGGCCTCAGAAATAACACCACACATCTACAACCATCTGATCTTTGACAAACCTGACAAAAACAAGAAATGGGGAAAGGATTCCCTATTTAATAAATGGTGCTGGGAAAACTGGCTAGCTATATGTAGAAAGCTGAAATTGCATCCCTTCGTTACACCTTATACAAAAATTAATTCAAGATGGATTAAAGACTTAAATGTTAGACCTAAAACCATAAAAACCCTAGAAGAAAACCTAGGCAATACCATTCAGGACATAGGCATGGGCAAGGACTTCATGACTAAAACACCAAAAGCAATGGCAACAAAAGCCAAAATAGACAAATGGGTTCTAATTAAACTAAAGACCTTCTGCACAGCAAAAGAAGCTACCATCAGAGTGAACAGGCAACCTACAGAATGGGAGAAAATTTTTGCAATCTACCCATCTGACAAAGGGCTAATATCCGGAATCTACAAAGAACTTAAACAAATTTACAAGAAAAAAAAATCAAATAACCCCATCAAAAAGTGGGTGAAGGATATGAACAGACACTTCTCAAAAGAAGACATTTATGCACCACCAGACACATGAAAAAATGCTCATCATCACTGGTCATCAGAGAAATGCAAATCACAACCACAATGAGATATCATCTCACACGAGTTAGAATGGCGATCATTAAAAAGTCAGGAAACAACAGGTGCTGGAGAGGATGTGGAGAAATAGGAACATTTTGCACTGTTGGTGGGAGTGTAAACTAGTTCAACCATTGTGGAAGACAGTGTAGCGATTCCTCAAGGATCTAGAACTAGAAATACCATTTGACCTAGTGATCCCATTACTGGGTATATACCCAAAGAATTATAAATCATGCTACTATAAAGACACATGCACACGTATGTTTATTGCGGCACTATTCACAATAGCAAAGGCTTGGAACCAACCCAAATGTCCAATAATGATAGACTGGATTAAAAAAATGTGGCACATATACACCATGGAATACTATGCGGCCCTAAAAAGGATGAGTTCATGTCCTTTGTAGGGACATGGATGAAGCTGGAAACCATCATTCTCAGCAAACTATCGCAAGGACAGAAAACCAAACACTGTATGTTCTCACTCACAGGTGGGAATTGAACAATGAGAACACCTGGACACAGGGCAGGGAACATCACACACCAGGGCCTGTCATGCGGGGGGAGTGGGGGAGGGATAGCATTAAGAGAAATACCTAATTTAAATGACAAGTTAATGGGTGTAGCACACCAACATGGCACATGTATACATATGTAACCAACCTGCACATTGTGCACATGTGCCCTGGAACTTAAAGTATAATTAAAAAAAATGAAATAAATAAAAATAAAAATAAATACCATTGTTATCAAGAAAAAAAACACACAAAAGTAATGAATGTCTGTTGTAACAATATAAAGAGTACAGTAAACTATCCAGTACAAAATTAGCTATCTTCCCTTCTTCCTATATGTATACACACATACATTTATATATTTGTATTTACATATATGTATATCACGTATTCATACATATGTGTATTTACATGTATATTTTGTTACAAAAGTTGGGTCATACTAAACACTGTTTTACAACTTATTTTTTCCTTTAGAGAAAATCATGAATATCTTTCCTAATCAACGCATATGAAGACACCTAATTCTTTAAAAGGCTGCATAGTACTATACTTCTAAATTCTTTATGCACATCTCTGCATGGTTATTCCACTAGTTAATCAAACTCAACAAACAAAACCCCGACTTATAATTTTCATTCTAAACTGTTGCATATCTCTAAACTGTATTACATATTTAGTTAATAGTATCACTATCCTTTGATGTATGTAACTTGAAAATGAGCACTAAAATTTTCCCTAAGTCATGAGCATGAATTTCTCTATTAGAAATGTTCCTTTGGGTGTGCCACAGATGCTTCGGGCTCTGCATTTCCCAAATTGTGTCTTCATTTGGTGGCACCACTCTCAGCCTAGTAGTTCAAGCCAAAAATCTGGAAATCAGCTGTTTCACATTCCATGTCCCTGAGTGTATCCAATTTTGCCACCTATCTCTTGATTTTGTTCTATCCGCTCTATTATTACTGTCTTAAATAGGGATTTCGTTATTATTCATCCAACCTGTTGCAGCAGTCTTTTTACCATTCTCCTCTCAATCCCACCCCCTATCCATTCACCAAGCTTTCATCAATATGTTTCTCATCTGCCCTAAAGGGCAAATTTGCCAGCTGCCAGGCAGTTTACAAACCTTCAATGACTCCCATTCACCCACAGAATAAAATTCATGCTCTTTAACTTGCAACACAAGGACTTTTTATCCCCTACTCAGCTCTCCAATTTCATTTCCCATTAGTTTCCAGTTCCCTTTTGCATTTTATGCTTTTGCAATATCAAAATGCCTACAGACACATATGAACATACACACACACGAATAAATTTTTGGGGGGATCTCTACGTATTTACAAATATTAATTTCTCTGTTTGAGATGGCCCCCTGTACCTCCTTATCTGGAAAATTCCTATTTATTTTTCAAAGTCTACAGAACCATCCCTTCCTCAATGAAGTCTTCCCTCACTCTTCCCAGACAAAATACATTACTTATTTCTTTACTTTTTGTGAACATCGTATGCACATTATTGCCTATGCATGCAGTATTATCGCAAATTATTTTATATATATATTATTACATATCTTTACTTAAGTATCACCCCTAGCTGTTTGATAGGGTCGGATATTAATTCATCTTTTGATATTTAGCACCTACCAAACTTCTGGCACAAAGTAAGTGCTCCATAAATTTTTATTGTGATAAATTGCATAGCATTTTTATTCCTTTGTCTTCCTCAGCAGCTATATCCAACGAGCTAACATCTCTTTACAATGCTACCTCCTCAATAGTAGTATTTCTCTTTTATTTATTTTCATCTCCACCACTATTAGCGTAATACAAGAGCTTATTCTCTTTTATTCATGCATCCAGTGGTATTTGTCAAATATGTGTAATTTGGGGGATATAAAGTTGTGGGAAACATGTCACCTGGCCTGGAGAAGCCCATGATGATTCACTGAGGGGACAGATAGACAAACAATCATTCAAGTAACTTCACTGATTTTCCATCCCATGGTTTTCCCCTAATCTTAGGTCTCCTTCACAGCACCCTTAGACAAGGGTCTTAGCATGTGGCCCAAGCTGGTCTTAAACTCCTGGGCTTGCATGATCCTCCCGCCTCAGCCTTTTGAATAGCTGGGATTACAGGCATGTGCCTCTATGCCTAGCTTCCCTCAGAGTAATCTTCATGTGATCAAATCACTATTATTTTTTTGCCCAAAATCCTATAGCTTCCTATTTATTGCAGAAAAAAAAACTCACCATTTGGACTGGCAGTCAGGACTCTATGCCTTTTATATCCTATTCCACTGCTCTTCCTTCCTCCTCTACTTCCTGATTTCTTGCTCATTTGTCAAAGATTAATTAAGACAATACCTTTTTTCATGAAGTCTTCCAGGATCCTTCTAGGAATAATAAGCATGTCACTTCTTTTGTTACAACATTAATGTGCATCCTGCTTTGTTTTATAATTATTTATGTATGTATCTATCTTCATTATAAATTGGGACAAGAAAAGGATTTGAGGGGTTTTTTTTTGACATCACAAAATGAGTATAACAGAAATAAAGGGGGCTTTGAATTTGAAGCTTATGTGTTATTCCATGCAAAGTTTATTCTCTTCTTATATTATATAGTTCTCAATGACATTTCTGTCTATGAGCTTTATACAATCAAGCACCATGATGGTAAAATTTATTTTATTTATAAAGAATATGATTATTTTACGAAATAACTTCACATCAAATATAACTTAATTCTCTAGAAAGGATTTATTGCCTAAAGCCACAGTAGAATTACATAGCAATGAGCCTTCATTAATGAAGAGTAATTATTTTACTGTGCTAATCTCAAATGCAAAGTAGTGTTACAATCGGTATATATATTATATTCGCCAAATGAATTAATACTGCTTATCCTTTTGATTAAAAGATCAAAGACTTTTTAATCGGGTCTTTGCACATTTTGCGTATAATCTGCTGAATCCAGTAATAAGTGATAACAAACCTATCATTTACGTAAATGTTCAGAAGCTTGACAATAAAGTAATGAAACTTGAATTTGCTCTTACGGAAGAATGAGGAGTCCAAATATGTAATCTTTGCATATGCATCCAAGGTAGGATAATTTTTTTTTTCTCCCAAGTTGAGAGCCCTTTACTGATGCAAAAGTGATTTTATGTTGCTTTTAGATCTTTATTTGATACATTGGGCTGGAGGGCAGATTACTGGAAAGAGCTGTGGTGAAATGCAAGCAGAAACATGGGCAGCCACGGAAGAACTGCATAATACAGATTAGTTTTCCATGTATATTACAGTTAAAATTAAATAGTATTTATCTGGATACACTGTATTTCTTAGTGTCAGAATTAAATTTTCTTATAAGACACATACTTTATTAAAATATTTTATTTCTACATTTTATTGAGATGCAATTTGGCTGTTGTAGGGAAAGGAGCATGGACTTTAGAGTCAGATAACCAACTATGGCTTTGGGCAAGGTACTTATATTCACTTTACTTCAGCTTCTTCATTTATAAATCTTTAAAGGATTGTTGTGAGGATTAAATCAGATAAAATATGTAAAGCATCTAGCACAACTCTTGGCAGCACTCCTTTTCTCTTTCTATATGTTATATACATATAAATTTTATTTGAGGGTAAGTTGCTTCTAGCCCTTATATTCTTGAATGCATATATTCTTAGAAATTGGGATGTTCTCTTACATGAACATGGCAGTTATATGCTTCAGTAAATTTGATCTTCATGTAATACTTTAATCTACCATTTGTATTCCAATTTTTTTATTTTGTAAAGACTAGGTCTCACCACGTTGCCTAGTTAGTCTTGAACTCCTGGACCCAAGAGATCCTCCTGCCTTGGCCTCTCAAAGGGCTGGGATTACAGGCATGAGCCACTGCACCCGGTCTGTATTCCAATTTTGTCAATTGGTCCAATAATGTTCTTTATAGCACTTTTTCCTCTCCAGCACAGATTCCAGCCTAAGGTCATAAAATTGTATTTAATTATCATGTTTCTTTAGTCTCTTGTAATCTAGAGCTTTTCTACAGTTTTGTCTTTCATAACATTAATATTTTTGAAAACTATAACTTCCCTCCACCCTTTCATAGAATGTGCCTCATTTACATGTTTTATTTCACAGATGTAAATTTCATTCCTCAAAGATCTTATCTACTCCTAGATTATAAAAATATTCAAATTTTTTTTCTTGTTCTTGTAATAGCGCATTTTGAAAGATCTTTGATTTATTAACTGATGATCAATAAACAAAATGAGGTACCTTGGTATAAAGGAATATTATTCAGCCACCAAAAGGAATAAAGGAATGAGGTACTGGATACATACTGTAACATGGGTGAACACTGAAAACATTATGCCAAGTGAAAGAAGGCAGACAAAACACACAAGTAATGAGGGTCTGTTATAACAATACAAAGAGTACAGTGACTATTCAGTAAAACATTAGCTAGCTTTCCCTCTTCCCATATGTATACACACATACATTTATATATTTGTATAATATGTATACAAATATATATAGGGCACATATTATGTGATTCCATTTATATGACATATACAGAACAGGTAAATCCATACAGACAGAAAGCAGATAAGTCATTGCCAGGGGCTGTTGGGAGGGGAGTGACTGCTTATTTGGTATGGAGTTTCTCTTTGCGATGATGAAAAGTTTCTTGTTGTGATGATTATACAACACAGTAAACTGTATACCTTAAAATGCTGAGTATTATGTTATGTCTATTTAATCATACTGTATAAAGAATCCTTGGTCCATTTACAATTAGTTGAAGGAATCAGGTAGGAATGAGCTTTCAGTTGTTTTTTTTTACAGCTGACTATTCTATCACCCCAGTGTCTAAATGATTAACCTGTTTTGACCTACTTATTTGAAATGTCTCTTTTAATCATATTATATGTTCTTATATACACTTGAATCTTTCTCTAGACATTCTTTTCTAGCCCAGAGTTCCATCTGCCTCTCCCTATTCCAACACCATATTCCAACACCATAACATTTTATGCAAGGTAGGTTTATATCATACTTTGACATTTTGTAGGGCCAGTTTCCCTGATCAATTCTTCACTCCCAGAACTCTTCCTCTTCAGAATTTTCCTGGAAATTCTTCTATGTTTATTATACAAGGTAAATATTATAATCTCTTATTCAAGTTCCTTGTTAAGGCTGTTTATTTTTTTTACACAGACTTTATTTTTTAGAGTAGTTTTAGATTCCTAGCAAAACTGAGCAGAAGGTACAGAGATTTCCCATATATCCCCTGCCCTGCACATGTACAGTTCCCTCCATTATCGACAGCCAGCACCACAGTGACACATTTCTTACAATCAATGAACCTACATTGACACATCATTATCACCAGGTATTTATTTTTTATGTTATGTTAGGGCTCAGTTTTGGTGCTGTACAATCTGTGGATTTGGACAAATGTAGAATGATATGTATCCGGCATTGTCTTATCACATGAAACAGTTTAACAGCCCTAAAAATTATCTGTGCTCTGCCTATTTATTTCTCCCTGACCTCTAATCCCTGGCAGCTACTGATCTTTTTACTGTCTCCACAGTTTTGCCTCTTCTAGAATATCACATAGTTGGAATCAGACACTGAGGAATCTTTCCAGACTGACTTCTTTCACTTGGTAATATGCATTTAAGTTTCCTCCATTTCTTTTCCTTGATCACTCATTTCTTTTTAATACTGAAATATTCCATGGTCTGGATGTACCACAATTTATTTATCTATTAACCTAATGAAGGACATCTTGGTTGCTTGCAAGCCTTGGCAATTATTAATAAAGCTGTTATAAATATCTGTGTGTGGGTTTTTGTGTGGATATAAGTT
This sequence comes from Pongo pygmaeus, assembly GCF_028885625.2. NCBI lineage: Eukaryota > Metazoa > Chordata > Mammalia > Primates > Hominidae > Pongo > Pongo pygmaeus. Next base: position 128,867,631 of record NC_072373.2, on the reverse strand, counting down.
TTCAATTCATTCATTTGAGGACCACGATTGCTGGATTGTATGGTTAAGAGTATGTTTAATTTTGTAAGAAACTGCCAAACTGTCTTCCAAAGTGGCTGTGCCATTTTGTATGAATGAGAGTTCCTTTTACTCCACATTCTTGCCAGCATTGGTGGTGTCAGTGTTTTGGGTTCTGGCTATTCTAATAAGATGTGTAATGGGCCATTGAAATCTTGATTTCAAAATTTATCATCTAATTTGAGGTTAGCTCTCTATTATCCAAATCTTCTTTTATGTCTGTTAGTGGAGATTTGTAGTTTTTTCCAGTAAGTTCTGAATATTTTTGTGAAATTTATTTCTACCTATTTATATATGTATGCTATTATCAATGACACATTTTATTTCACATTTTCAAACTAATTTTGTGTCTGAGAGTCATTGATTTTTATATATTTCTTTTGTACTAATTGCCTTATTGAACTCTACTTACAGATGACATGATATATCCTCCTTCCAAGTTCGTATCTCTTATCTATATGCATTCTTGAGTACTTCTCGTTCTACACACTCTTCTTCTATTTGTCATGAATCCTTCTTTTTAGCTGTGATCCCCAAACCTATTTTGCATTCCAGACTTCTCTCCAGAACTTGAGACTCATGTATTCTTTTATTATTCCTCCAGCAAATATTTACTGGGCCCTGGCTGTGTACTAGAACCTGTTCTAGATATATCTCTTGGGAGAGAAAAACAACTAACTTCTAACAAATAAAGTTCTACTTATAAGAGAATAGCACTGCTCCTTTGTTATTATGATAAGTTTTGAAAGATAAAACATTAGATAAAAGAGAACTTACAGGTTTTCAAATAGTGTGTATTTATAAAAATATGCCAAAATGACATTGAACCATTATCTTGCAATGTGTTTTGATGTCCCTGTCACTGTTTTGATCTTAGAAACCTATTTTTACATGTTTCAACTTTACATCGCGGTAAGGAACTTCAAAATGTAAGGTTGTCTTACCAAAAGAATACATGGTGTTAACTGTCATGAAGATTTAAACCAGTGATCCCAAATAAACATGTTAAATCCTTTACTTGCGTGGTTAACCAAGCAGATTTTAAGTTGAAGATTAAAATTTATTTTTTATGTTTTTCCACTGGCTTGGTTTGATGAGTCATCTAAAGTCAGATTAGCTCATCTTCATACCTCTGTCAGAATATTATAGAACTAGTATAATTACTGAGAAAAAAAGTGCGCAGGAAGCTGATTATAAGCTACTATGGTTATTCTGTAAGAAAAGAAAGTCAGAAAACTAAGATTTAGGATCCAGAACTATAGGGAATAGTTAGGTGATTTGGAAGAAGTTATAGCTCTTTTCTTTAGCTACAAGATGAGATTAAGTGTATAGTAAGTACTTGCTCCTCTACTGCTGAGGAAGGTTAAAAGAATAAATAAAATAATACATGAAGACCTTATGATCTCCTTGTTATTGATGAATCCTAGGAAAGGTCACCTAGTTAAGCCTTCTTTTCAGTGCAAAGAATCCCATATGTTTTCTCCCTAACAAGTAGATAGATAGCAGGGCTCTCGTTGTGTATTACAGAAATCAAAGGTTATAAAGTCTTCTATTTAAAAAAAGGATGGTTATTAATATAAATCACTTTAACATATCCTCTAGTGGCAAGGGCTAAAATGAGGAAAATCATCTTGATTATCAGTATTCTTTATAAAAAATATTCTAAGGGTGCATGGAATTATCTCATGTAAGGCTGTCTGGAGACAATGCCAAGTGATACAGAAAATATAAGTAACATAACAGATGTAAACCTGGTTCTATCCACTGTACACTTAGAAGGGTTTCATTTCCACAAAAAGAAAGAGCTTTGATGTATTAATACTTAAAATTTGGGATAATTATAGGTTATGTTTAACCAATGTAACATTTTCTACTCCAGTGTAACTCAGTAAATATAAAATGTAGTAAGATTCTGAAAGCAAAATATTTGCTACCAGTGTAAGTAAAATGTGCTGAAGTTTTTGCTTTGTATTCCCAAAGTGAAAAAACAAAACAAAGCAACATTTAAAGTAGTCACAAAAAAGTGCTTAAAGTAACAAAAACATTAATAATGGCCCAGCTAATCTATTATCTATCAACCACTTCTATCAGTTAAATGAGAGCATGGAACATATACTATTTTCATCATAAAAACAATTGAATAAAAACTGGAAAGCATGACATACATAGGTAAAGCTGTAGAAAAACTTTCTTTTTCTGTTTTCAACATCACTAACATTATTCCTCCTATGATAAATAAGCAGCACATTTAACTGTAATGAATTTTCATTGTCTCTCTCCCACAACTAAATTGGCAAACAAAAGACTCACATAAAATTCCCTTATTTTCCTTCCTCTACAAAAAATTTCAAATACAATCAGTTATTACCAAATACATCCTAAAATACTGTTTTCTTAAAATTATGCACATTTTCTTTATAGTATTTACTAAAAACAATTCTGAGTTTTTAGGAAAAAAGTAATGAAGCTTTATTGCTTCTTAAAATGGTTTCAGAGAAACTCTTGAAAGTTCCTTTACTATCTTTTTCTTTTCAAATGAAGTACTTCCTGTCTGAAGCAGAATTACTAACAAACTAAAAGCAAGCACTTCAGGGTAACTGGATTAAAAAATATATTACATTTTAAAAGGTAGCTCTGAACATACCAGAGGGAAAGTCTTTGGTGTAATAATAGAAAAAAAACCCTTTGAGGGCTGTGGTAAGCCACAGTCGTCTTTAAATACCTGTTAAACAGAAAGAGTGGCTCATACTAGTGGTCAGTGTGTGAGAAATTCAAAATGCTTAGGGTTTTAAGAAATCAAATCTCAGAATTGGCGATCACAGGTATTTTTCTCTACATGGTAACTCGATTTATAGAATATTACAGTTTGTGCTAAAAGGAATATACTTTCTGATAACTTTAACAAAATTATGAATCTATGCTTTATACTTTGGCAGAAGCAATAGGGAACTTATGTTGAACAAGGTTTCTGTCTCTTGATGTTATTTCCCTAAAAGTGAGACAACACAGGGACCATTATTATCAAGGAGGGGACAGAGTAGAACCCTGACACCATATGTCGCCCACACCTGAAAACATGGACAACAGTGATGCTTTACCTTTCTCTTCTTCTTCACTCCCCACATCCAGATAGTCACCGCTCTGCAAATGATGCCTATTCAGTATCTCTTGAGTGTATCCACTTTTCTTTCTCCCTGCCTCTCTAACATAAATTAGGCCATCATTGCATCTCACCTGAAATTTTGTAATAGCCTCCTGACCGCAGCCACTCTTGCCTCATCCGGTCCATTCTCCTTGTGGCAAAGTGATTTTTCTAAACTGCAAATCTCCCTCATGTAAAACGCTTCAATAATTTGCAGCTGCTGTCATGAAGTCCATTCTTCCTTATGTGGCTTATAAGGCCCTCCAAGATCTCAACCTCCCTCAGCAAATACCACATCAGACTCACTCGTTTACCCTCTTATTTACTGAAACTGCAATTCCTTGAATAAGTGATGTTCTTACCTCTGAGTTTTTGCACATTTCCCTCTTGCCTCCCCAGCATCATCTCAGCATCTCCTCACTGGAGGATCACTCCACATAGGTCCTGAATGCATTAAATGTGTTCCATCTTGGGGCTAATTGTATCTTCTCTGACTCAAATGCCCCCCCGCCAACCCCAGTTATGAAGTACAGATATTCTTCATAACTTCATAACTTTGACCCCAACATGTTACTCTCAACAGCTGTATGGAAAAACCTAAATGAGGAAGAACATACACTTTAATCATATCCTGAAAACGGATTAAAAATTTTGAACTTTTTTTTTTTAATGATACTTTAAGTTTTAGGGTACATGTGCACAACGTGCAGCTTTGTTACATACGTATATATGTGCCATGTTGGTGTGCTGCACCCATTAACTCATCATTTACATTAGGTATATCTCCTAATGCTAGCCCTCCCCCCTCCCCCCACCCCAAAACAGGCCCCTTCCTGTGTCCATGTATTCTCTTTGTTCAGTTCCCACCTATGAGTGAGAACATGCAGTGTTTGGTTTTTTGTCCTTGCGAATAGTTTGCTGAGAATGATGGTTTCCAGCTTCATCCATGTCCCTACAAAGGACATGAACTCATCCTTTTTTATGGCTGCATAGTATTCCATGGTGTACATGTGCCACATTTTCTTAATCCAGTCTATCATTGTTGGACATTTGGGTTGGTTCCAAGTCTTTGCTATTGTGAATAGTGCTGCAATAAACATACGTGGGCATGTGTCTTTATAGCAGCATGTTTTATAATCCTTTGGGTATATACCCAGTAATGGAATGGCTGGGTCAAATGGTATTTCTAGTTCTAGATCCCTGAGGAATCGCCACACTGACTTCCACAATAGTTGAACTAGTTTACAGTCCCACCAACAGTGTAAAATTGTTCCTATTTCTCCACATCCTCCCCAGCACCTGTTGTTTCCTGACTTTTTAATGATCACTATTCTAACTGGTGTGAGATGGTATCTCATTGTGGTTTTGATTCACAAAAAATTTGAACTTCTAAGAAACTGTAGTGGAGAACTAATAAACAGACTACTAGAAACGAGACAATAGAGAGACTCTTTTTTCAGTAGCATTGAGAAAACTAAGGGGCTGAGCCAGAACTTAGACAGGTTTTTCAGGTAGTGCTAGTAGTTGCAAAACAATTTCAAATAATGAATTGCTTATACTACACTATAATAACTTGCTCATGTTCACTGAGCTGGGGATGTTCCCAGACCAGTGGAAGGAACAGAGGTATTCTTAACCAACTAGGAAGTCTGCACAGTAATAGCCCCCAATGCTTAGCTTCTACTCTGTCATGTTCCCCTGCGTTATCTCCAGACCTGTATTTCTAGTCATGGGTTGCATGTTGCATAGTACTTCTTGGGTGGGGGGGTCCCACAAGCACCTCAAAAACAACCTGTGTAGAACAGAATTTGTCATCTTTGCCACAAGACCTTTTCCTATTTTCCCTCTCCTAGTTATGGCACCACCATCCACAAACAACCAAGCAAGAAACCAAGATACTCATTATACCTTCCATCTTACCATCCACATCCAACCTTTTACCCTCTTCTCTTGACGTGACTTTAAAAATTTCTCAATAATGCTCAGATCCATTTACTTCTCTTCATCCTCACTGCCTCTACTTTTACTTGAAAGCTACACTTGTCTCTGAGCAATAACAGGTCCTAACTGTAACAGGTCCTAACAATAACAGGTCCTAACTGGTTTCCCTTCAATCTTACCTCACCCTCATTCATTTGCCATACTGCAGCCCGGGTGATATTTTCAAAGTTCAATTACGTTACTACTCCTGTTTAAGACCTACAGTGATTGCCTGTTACCCTCAGGATAAAGCAGTTGGCAAATATATGCAGAGTGAATGATCAACTTTTATCTTTTCAAATCATCAGAATAACTTTAAGGTTGGACATTATTCCATTTTTCAGGTAAGGGCACTAAGGCTAAAAGAGCTTTAAGAACTTACCCACAATCAAATGGCCAGGTTTGTCTGACTTCTGAAGCTGTGCCCTTTCTATGTCACACTGCCTGTCTTTTCTATTCAAAGATGGCCTTTTCATGCAGACGGTGAAGAAAGACTGCTGATTGCATAGTGGATTTCTGTCAGTCATGCACAAGTAAATAATCTCTGATTCCAATAATGTTGTAGCAATTGCTTTACAAAATTATCTTGCACTGCAGCAAAACTGTAATTAACCAGAATCTTCAATTAAGCAGAGTTTGTTTTAAGAGCATTCAGAGGAAAGACATTGCAAATTTTAAGGCAAAATAGCCATATTACCACCAAACACAAGCTGATGGGATTTTTTTTTTTTTTTTTTTTTGAAACAAGGGCTCTCTCTATTGCCCAGGCTGGAGCACAATGGCACAAACACAGCTCACTGAAGCCTTGACTTCCCAGGCTTAAGCAAACCTCCTATCTCAGTCTCCTGAATAGCTGGAACTACAGGCATGTACCACCACACCTGGCTAATTTTTAAATTTTTTGTAGAGATGGGGTCTCACCATGTTGCCCAGGCTGGTCTCAAACTCCTGGCCTCAAGCCATCTTCCTGCCTCAGCCTCACAAAAATGCTGGGATTACAGGCATGAACCACCATGCCCAGCCCACACAGGATTTTTAAGAGATGTTTCCAAGGTATAACTTTGAATTTTTACACATTGAGCTCCATGGTTTTTATTGTCTTCTATGGCATGTATAATAATATTAAATAGAGCTTGTATCAGAATTGTGCCTGGCACATAGTAGATGCTCAGTAAATATGTGAATAAATGAATAAATTAAGGAATGAGAAAAGCAAAATCCTCAGCAATTTAAGATCCAGGATAATTTTCTTATTTATGGTTGTCATATTCTTCCTATGAAGGGAAGATAGTAAATGAATATATTTTAGCTAGGTTTTTCACTATGTAGGTCAAAACAACAAAAAAAGAGTGTCCTTATCCTTGCTAAACTAGAAAATTCATTCAATCAAAACAACTTATTTCCCAAATATACTGGTAAAATATGCATATTAGCCTAGTTTTTAAAGTTTCTATTGAAGTTTAACATATACTTGTATTTATATTTAACTATGGATTTGGCCGCATTGAGAAAGAAGATTGACAAAGTTGGTTGAAATGGAAGTTTTGAGCTCATTTGTAAATTATAAATATTAGAATTATCCCAGTCTACATTAAGATTTCAGACTCCCGGCCCAGCGCGGTGGCTCACGTCTGTAATCCCAGCACTTTGGGAGGCCAAGGCGGGTGGATCACGAGGTCAGGAGATCGAGACCATCCTAGCCAACCAACATGGTGAAACCCCGTCTCTACTAAAAATACAAAAATTTAGCTGGGTGTAGTGGCACACGCCTGTAGTCCCAGCTACTCAGGAGGCTGAGGCAAGAGAATAGCTTGAACCCAGGAGGCAGAGGTTGCAGTGAGCCGTGATTGTACCACTGCACTCCAGCCCAGGTAACAGAGCGAGACTCTGTCTCAACAACAACAAAAAACAGATTTCAGATTCCCTCTGGGTCATCTTTTTCTTAACCCTCTTCACAGTAATATACTGTGGAGTTACCTAACATATCATAATTTTAATCAAGTTTAATTTATTATCATATTTGTTATATCGAAACAAAAGTAGAATACTCATTTTCGGAGTGAAATGTACAACAGATCATTTTTACTCAGGGAAAAGGTACCACTGGAATTGTATACATCACATACTATACTTCTAGGTCTTTATTTTCATAATAAAAATTACATTTCTAATATTGTTTTCAATATTTTAATGAATAAAGCTCTAATATGAAGAATTTAAAGATGCACAACTGAAGGAAATTAAATCTTACCTCTCCTTTAAAAAAATCAAATCATTATTTGTATTACTGGTTATAATGTCTGATCTGGTTTTGGGTCATGCTGTAAATAGGGCCAGAAAATGGGGGAGGGGGCTGGAAATCAAGCTTGAGTTCCATTGCAATGAAATTATGATTTGGTTATGATACACTGACAATTTGTATCATCTTTTTTTTTTTTTTTCTCTTTCACCCAGGCTGGAGTGCAATGGCATGGTCTTAGCTCACTGCAACCACCGCCTCCCAGGTTCAAGCGATTCTTCTGCCTCAGCCTCCAGAGTAGCTGGGACTACAGGCGCGTGCCACCACACCTGGCTAATTTTTGTACTTTTAGTAGAGATGGGGTTTCACTATGCTGGCCAGGCTTGTCTCGAACTCCTGACCTTGTGATCTGCATGCCTCAGCCTCACAAAGTGCTGGGATTACAGGTGTGAGCCACTGTGCCCAGCCCAGTTTGTATCATGTTTAGTTACATCCTCACTGTTTATGAATGTAGGTCTAATATCCCACTGCTTCTAAAGGCATCCGTATGGGAAATTTATGTTTATCAGCAATCTCAAGGGTTTCTGATGGAAATGAATCCCATCCTGAGACATGGATGAGATTATTTTAGTACTAAAAGTTTTGATACATTTAATACAAAGTTGTTTTCAACCATGGCATAATATTGAAAAATTTGAAAAATCCTGGGGTGGGGTTAACAATTAGGTTAATATTAAAGATTATAGATTTTTCAGAACCCCTTTTTGACAAGACTTGGGCTTCTGGAGAATGCGATTACAACTGTTTGCATATCTATCTGTCTGGGGAAGCACAAAGTCACACTATTTTTTGTTTGTGGAACCTTCTCTGATTCTTGAATCACATAAAGAATAGCCACAGTAAGGCTGGTGTAGAAGCACATCTTCACAACAGGTTTTAGAAGAGGAGGAAGTGCTGCATGCATTGTGCATCTATGCAAATTCATATGACTCTGTGTGGGGGCACTTTATGCAGGAGAATCCATCTAGCGTTGCTTTCCTCCCTGAGTCTCTGAGGGTTGGGCTTCCTTCCTGCTGTAAAGTGGGGTGGGAATCTCTCTGAAACCACTCTATTTCCCTGCCTTGTTTTTTAACTCCCTGTGAGCTATGCAATAGATCAAGCTCATTCTCTTTGTTGACACGCCCAGCTTTGCCTTCTCATGCATCTGACTTCAATGTTTTTCATAGTCTTCAAATGAACTTTGTATGAAACAGAGCAGCTGCCTGTAACAGATAACAGCAAAGCACCCAGGTCATAGACCAGTGTGGTCAGCCGCCCCTTCCTAAGCTGCAGTCTGCTTCTTTGAGGATTGCCTGAATTCTCAACTGCCAGAGTTCAAGAAAGTCTGGTCATGGTTTGATTCCAGGAGAGAGAGAAAAAAATCAGTTTAAAATTCAAAGTATTAATGTAATCATTTATGAAAAAAAGAAACCTCTAAAAGTCTGCGCGAACACATTTTTAATTAGATCAGTGATGTTCACAGGATCAGGTACAAGAGCATTGGACATAATCTACTTGATTTATACTCATTACTGCATACTTAAAAGAATTTCACACACTGTGCTGCTCCTTCTCAGGCAGCTTAGTGGTTATTGTGGATCATGAACCACACCTTTTTCATCAGATAAAACTAAAATGTGATGATGAGGGGAGAAAAAAAGCCCTATGTTCGTTAGCCAGTGCTTATAAAAATATACAAGACATCAGATATCTGAGGTGAAAATCTATCTATTAGACTTTTCATTAAGTTTGTGGCAACATTTTAAACAATAATATTGCTTATCAAGTCACCTTTTATTGGGTTAAAACCTCCTGCAGCGTCTAAGCTGAAAGAAGTCTTCACTGATTCATGCTTATATTTGAGTTTTTAAAACACCACCTCTTCAGGTAAATTACTTTGACAGTTATTTTGCATACACCAATAAAACTTCACTTGTGCAGTGAACAATCTACATTAACATATTTGATGGTCCTCCAAATTCCCAAAGTCCTTTTTCTTTTCTTTAAAAAAACTTTTTTTATTTCCATAGTTTTTGGGGAACAGGTGGTGTTTGGTTGCATGGAAAAGTTCTTTAGTGGTGATTTCTGAGATTTTGGTACACCCATCACTTGAGCAGTGTACATTGTACCCAATGTGTAGTCTTTTATCCCTCACCCCCTCCCACCCTTCCCCCTCAGTCCCCAAAGTCCATTATATCATTCTTATGTCTTTGCATCCTCATAGCTTAGCTCCCACTTATAATTGAGAACATACGATGTTTGGTGTTTGTGTTTCCAATCCTGAGTTACCTCACTTAGAATGATGATCTCCAATTCTATCCAGGTTGCTGCAAATGCCATTATTTCGTTCCTTTTTATGGCTGAGTAGCATTCCATGCTGTGTGTGTGTGTGTGTTTGTGTGTGTGTGTCACATTTTCTTTATCCACTCATTTGATGGACTTTTAGACTGATTTCGTATATTTGCAATTGTGAATTTTGCTGCTATAAAGTCCTTTTTCTAACCCAACTGAAGCCCTTAAACTCCTAGTATATAGAAATTTGGAAGCTACCACTGGCATCAGATCTTTTGATTCTAGCCTTAAAAAGCTCTAGAATACCCTCTTTTTTATCCTCACCACTAATGACATATGACAAGCCTTTGAAGTCACTTCTAGGAAAGCTTCTAACTGATCTGATTGCCTCCTGTCTATTCTTTATATTGATGATGGAATCGTCCTTTTAAAAGTGGCACTGATAGTTTCACTCTTCTTAAGCATCTTCAGAAGAGTGAAAACAAAATAGGTTACAACAGTGACATGATATTTAATCACTTTAGCCTCTGAGGCACCTGGATGGGAGAAAGCAGCTAGAACCCCAGTTAATTGCCTCCGACCTGAAGCAGCTTCTATTGGTAACCCAGCATACTATCCAAATATTACTATTTTTATTTAGGTCACTACATAAAAGCTCCAAAAGCACTGTTGTAAAGCAACAGTTCTTAACTGAGACCTGAGAACCCCCAGGAGAGCAATGTATGGGTGTTAAGATATTTGAGATACTCCATAGGTTTCTGGGGAGTGGATCCATAGAAATTATCTATTCTTGAGGGGACTATACCTGTTAAAAAGTTAAAAACAGATCCACAGTACACGTTGGTTTTAAGCGGTTCTATACTATCTGCACAACCTCAGCAGTAACCATTTTTTTTCCCATGCATCTTACATTCCAGTCACAGCAGACTACTTGGCATTCTTTTCAACTTACAGAGGTTCTTCAGCCCTTATCCTTCTGCAGCATTATCTCCATAGCGTCCTATTTCTTACCTTAAGCTTCAGCAGTGATGAATCGTTGCCAGTTCTCTGAAATCATTTTCAAGGGTCAATGCCCTGTCATATGCTATCATCATCTTGGAATGCTCTTACAATCTGCCTGGTGAATTCCTCCATATCCGTCAGCACCCACCTTAAACTCCGCTTCTCTATAAAACCTCCTCTTACTCCTCCCAGAAGAATTCATTGCTCTTGTTTTCATGTTGCCACTTTATTCAATATTCACTAATTTCTACTCATTCTAATGAACTTAATATGTTTCTCCCCACTAGACTTTATGCTACTTGAAAGTAAGATCTCTAATTTATTCATCTTTATATGCCTAGCATATTGTTTTTAGTTGACACAATATACATTTGTTAGTTGGCTGTTTGTCTATCCCCACTTCCATATGTGAAACTTGGACTTCCTTTGAAGATCTGGGTAAAATGCCACTTCTGAAAAACCTCTTGACTTCCCCAGGTCAGGGGCTACTCTCTCCTCTATAACACAGTAGTTCGCACACAGGTCTACTCCATCAGTTATACCCAGTCTCTTAACTTGCTCAGGCGTAGAACTGAGGGCCTTCAGTTTGCAGGCTCAGCCCTGCTCAGTTCCTTGGCTTAATCCTGACAAAGGAAGCAATTGCAGCAGTGATTTCAGACCCTCCAGTGAGTGTCTTACCATACCCCCCTCAACACCACCACCACCACCAATAACAACTCCCTCGTTTTTTTAGAGCTCTCGTATCTTTACCTGCCAGCCTTCTCTCTCTAGAAACTGAAACTGTATAGCCCTTATCTGGGAAGCCTATTCCATATGAGAGGATTTTGCAGGAATCATAACAGTCTGTCTTTCTGCTCTTAGTATTTCTACCCCACCTTAGAAATCAGTGCTTAACCAGATATTGCCTAATATTGCAGACTGAACTGCTTACCACTATGTTAAAGAAGAATGACCTTACAGCCAGGGTAGTTTTTCTGACCAAGGTCAGCTATGTCTGTTTTCTGCTTTATTCCTCCCCCAAAGTGCCTGGAGCTAATTGTACAGTCACAGTGTTTAACAATTCATAATGCTTAACACAATGATTTATCATAGTAGATGCTTAACATCAGTGAATGGACAAATGAACATCCAGTTCTATATATATAGAACTGGATGTTTAAAATATATATATTCATATATATATACACATATGTGTATATATATTCATATCTATACATATGTGTATATATATGAAGTATATATGTATTTACATATATAAGCATATATATATGAACTATATATATGAAATATATATACATACACACACACACACATATATATATATGAAGTAATGAGAACTGTGGTGAAAACCTTGTTTACAGGAGACAGCTATTCCTTGGCCCTAGTCATTTCTCGACACATGAGAACATGGGCCCAGGAATACCAGATTTTCTACCTTTTCAAGAAAAACTGAACACTCAGATTTTTCTGTGAATTTTTTGATATTTTGGCTGGAAGAAGCGTGGTTCATGTCCAGTGCACCTGTACAGGATAAAGCAGATTAACATGTGGTTAAGTCAGATATTAACAAGGGTATAACATATAGGCCGGTTGGCTGTCTGTGATTTTTAGTGCTAGCTGAGTGTCAGTATTTCTGGAAAGAAGGGACAGCAGCAAAAATTCCATGCACAGGAGTTATCATGCTAGAAACCAGCTTGATTATTTTGATACTCTGCCACTGTTCTCTTCAGCCGATGATATGCCACTGCCAATGTAAGAAGATCCAGGAAGTGAGCCACTGGTGGCATTAGTAATCTGAGACAGATAATTTGAGTTATGTCGATTGAAGAATAACTGTGATCTAATAAGGAGATTAGGATGATTCCTTTATTATCTCCTGCCAATGGCTTATTAGAAGAAGAGCCTGGCACAATATGGGCTCAATAAATACTTGTTGAATGCATGAATGAATGAATGAATGAACAAATATATTGTTCTATATTTATGGAAATTTTTGGAAAAGAGTTCAGTATTTTTTTTGGTGAAAATTTTCCCTAATCAAAAGAGCCTTACCAGGTACAGTGAAGACATTATGCTAAGTGAAATAAATCAAACACAGAAGGACAAATATTGTATGATTTCACTTACACAAAGTACCTAGAATAACCACATTTATAGAAACAAAAAATAGAATGACAATTACCAGGGGGTGGGAGTGTAGGTAATGGGGAGTTGTTGTTTAATGGGTAGAGTTTCAGTTTGGGAAGATGAGAACAGTCTAGTGACGGAGAGTGGTGATGTATGCACAAAAATATGAATATACTTAATTCTACTGAATTGTACACTTAAAAGTGGTTAAAATGATGGTCTTGGGAAAGGCTCCTGTGTTGTTGAACCTGCTCAGTTGTGGGTGCAGCCTTGTACCAGGCCGCCCAACCCTGACCTAAAGTAAATTCCCAGGAAAAGTCTTTCCTAGGTTGTGAATTTGCAGTAACAGTTGTGCACATCCTAGCAACAGTTTGATGATTATGTATGAAACTGCAAACAGGACAAAAACAAACAAAGAAACAAACAAACAATAAATAAATAAATACAATGGTTAAAATGGTAAATTGTATGTAATGTATCTTTTGCCATAATAAAGAAGTGAATTATTCATAATTGTGATCTGCATTTCTGGTTTATATGGGGTTTTTGGTCAGGCTCCTTTTGCCTTTACCCTACTTCCACCCAAATTATTTTTTCTGTCCCCTGTATATTTGTACACACACAAAAATGGTGTGTGTATGTGTGTGTGTAGGCACTTAGATAATCCAGAGACTGAAATAGGTAGGAAAAGTATATATTAATCTCTTTGCAATTTCACAGCTTGGTCTTTAGAGAGTCTTATTTCTCCAAATATGCTTCGTTCTAGTTCGTTATTGTTTTTATTTTATTTTATTTTTGCTTTTTTTGGTTTGTTTTTTGAGACAGAGTCTTGCTCTGTTGCTCAGGCTGGAGTGCAGTGGCTCTATCTCTGCTCACTGCAGCCTCTGCCTACTGGGTTCAAGCGATTCTCATGCTTCAGCCTCCTGAGTAGCTGAGATTACAGGCATGTACCACCACATCTGGCTACTTTTTTGTGTTTTTAGTAGAGACAGGGTTTCATCATGTTGCCCAGGTTGGTCTCGAACTCCTGGCCTCAGGTGATTCGCCTGTTTGGGCCTCTCAAAGTGCTGGGATTACAGGCGTGAGCCACTGCGGCTGGCCTAGTTTTAGATAGCTTTAAATACTGATGTCATGTGGCAATTCCCATTGCATGGATATTGTCTATTGGGATTTGTTTACCAGAAGTACTGCTTCTGACTTTCAGAAGAATATGAGAAAAAAGCATGATGTCCACCTCTCTTTCTCCAACCTCATTTCTAATCACTCCACTTAAGTCTCATATAACTTCATGCCTAGACAATTATATTAGTGTTCTACTTTTAACACTTAGCTCATTCAGTGTATACTGCACTGTTCAACCATATTGATTTTCTGAAACATAACCTTTTCCTAATAGATTTCACAAAGGTTTATTTCCGATTTCACAAAGGTTATATCAAGCATGGGTGCTCTTAACTTCCTGCCCTTCCCCTACTTCTAGATACTTCTATAAACATCTCTGCATGCTGTGACCTTGCCTGCTTTCCCTGATCCAGAAGGAGAGTTTCACACTCCTACTTCCTAGCTAAGGCTAATCCAGCCACCTGTGCTCCGGCTTTCATTCCCTCCCACCTTCTCCAAGACCTACAGCTATCAGCTGTCTCTTTTCTTTCCTGTGTCTTTAGCTTCTTCCTCTCTTTCAGCTCCTTCCCTCTAGCCTATAAACAAGCTCCAGTCTTTTGCAGTTGGCAAAGCAAACAGTGCTTTTCTCACCATCCTGAATTTCTCCTTCTATTCATTCTTAAACCTTTTGAAAGATTGAGGTCTGTTCACTTTCTCCACTTTCTTTCCACTCCTACAGGCTCCTGCCACCCCTCAACTGAAAGTGCTCTGTGAATGTTACCCATGGCTGCTTAGGTGCCACATCCAGTAGGCAGTTTTCATTATTTATTTATCCAATCTGTTTGCAGTTTTGACAAGTTGGCTTTTAAAATCTTTCTTTCCCTGGATTCCAGGGAACCACTTCTCTTAATTCTATAATTGTTCCTTCTCCCTTTTCCTCTGTCTACCCTCAACTATTGCGCATCCTATTTTGCCCTTTGGAGTCCCTTCTCAGCCTGCACAGAGGTGACAATTCCAGGTCAATGGCATCACCATAGGCTAATGACTCCAAAATGTCTCCCTCAGCCTCAGCATTCTGCCATTTTCTAAACTCAGTTGCAAACTGAACACGGCCACCTGGATATGCAGTATAATTCACTTTTCCCTGAGCTACCCCCCAACCCCTGCTTTCCATAGCTTGGTACCTGGCTATCAAGTGCCCATGCAGAAACATGGAAAAGATTCTATTGTCTTCCTTTTCTAAATACCTAATCCAATTAGGATTGTGTGTTGTGTGCATTTCAATAAAGTATGTCTTCAAGACTATTTCCCTTATTTGTCTATCCTGCATGGCTCTTTAGCTATTTAGCTAATAGTTCTCTAACTATTCACTTCCTCAAATAAGATGGCACCACGTTAAGAACCTTATAAAATATTCTTTATTTACTATAAAACTGTCTGTAGTAACTTCCAAATCTTTTTTAAGAACATCTGGAAATTTAGGCCAGAAATTTGATTGATTAATAATTAAAATATAGCAATGAAATAGCATTTCACATCTATTAGGATGGCTACTAAAAAACAAAGAAAATAACGAGTGTTGACAAGGATGTGGAGAAATAGGAACTCTTGTGCACTGCCAGTGGAAATGTAAAATGGTGCCACCATTGTGGAATGTAAAATGGCGATTCCTCAAAAAATTTAACATGGAATTATCATACGATTCAGCGATTCCATTTGTATATCTATACACAAAAAAATTAAAAGTAAAGACTGAACAGATATTTGTACACCAATGTTTATAAGAGTATTATTCACAATAGCCAAACATGGAAATGACCCAAAGAACAATCAATGGATAAATGAATCAGCAAAATGTGGTATATACATACACACAATGCAATATTTTTGGCTTTCAAAAAATTAAAGTTCTGATACATACTACAACATGGATGAACCTTGAGGACATTATGCTAAGTGAAATGAGCCAGACACAAAGGACAAATGTGATTCCACTTATCTGAGGTACCTGGAACAGTCAAATTCATAGAAACAGAAAGTAGAATAGTGGCTTCCGGGAGGTGCGGGGAAGGGATAACAAGGAGCTATTTTTTACAGAATACAAAGTTTCTATTTGGGATGATAACAAATGTCTTGGAGATGAATACTGGTGATATTTGCACAACAACATGAATGTATGTAACACTGTTGAATTGTACACATAAAAATGGTTAACATGGTAAATTTTATGTTATGTACCTTTTCCTACAATTAAAAACATTAAAAAATATATATCGAATTTTTCAAAATTTTCATTTCTTTAGCGTTCTGGAAGAATTTACTCTGTCCTAAATGATACAAGGGAATGGGAACTGACTGAAGCATGTAATCTCTTGGCAAAATCAGAGATGTCAATGGGCAATTTGAAACCTCTGGGTGAAAAGAAATAGAGAGCATCTGTAGATGTGAAGGTGATCTGCTGCAAAACCTGTCCCTCTAGTGATTGCAGAAATTCCTTCCTTCCTTGTCTCTTTGCATCTCCCCAGATGTTTCTCAGTGGAGTGTGAGTTTCTCAGCTTGAACTGGACTCTTCGTACTTCTGTTAAAGGTAACATAAATACAGTGCACCCAATAACAAAATAGCACTATTCCTAGCAAAAAAAAAATGTTTAAAATACATACATTTGTAGAGTAATTATAAAGCAATCCAAATGCTGAATAACAGACAAAAGGAACTCAAGATCAGAACAAAGCTTTTGGGAGCTCTAACAGGGAAATATGTGTATGATTGTTAAGCTCCAAAGTAAATAAAGCATGAAAACCCAAAACTGCTTATCTGTGTGGTTTTCATAGTGTCAATATATATGCAGAGTTGGTCTGACTGCGCTGAAAGCCATTAAAGGTCATGGAGGTAAAAACAAAAGTCAGACTGTCTGTGTGAAACTTTGGTAAGCAAATGCCAAGTTTCTTCAACATTTTCTCAGTTCTGAAGAGGTGAGCGAGAGGTGGCAGTAATGGTCTTTCTCTCTCTCTCTCTGCCTCCCCCTCCCTCCCTCTCTCTCTCAATTGTAAATTAAAGCATTATTTTCTTTGTGCCCCCGCAAACAGATTTCAATATTACAGTGCAAGTTGCCAATGAAAGAGATGACCTGTTCCTTTTAATATCTATTTATTTTCATGCATATTGCACCATAGTTAAAATGAGAACTTTGTCCTTTTAAATTGACCTGCTTTGGGGAAAAAATAGGCACTCCCTTAGAAACAGCCTCCTCCTCGTCAAATCAAAATTGCTTCAGATCAGTGAAGACCACAAGAATACTCACTGTAGCCACACAGAATCAGGATGCCAGAAATAGCAGATCACACATTTTTCTTTAGTTGTGCAACACAGCTTTTTAGTACAGATCAGGAAGCTGCTGAAATGTTAGGTAGATATGGGTGACAAATTATATTTGTTGAAAAAGTAGCTACACTCAGTGGGATGAATTTGCCTAGGTATTTACATTTACTCAGCAACTGGGTACTGGAGACAGTGTTTTGTTTTGTTTTGCAGAGGGGTGGATAAGTATGGATATGAAGCAGTATGTCAATTCTACAAGCATTTACGGAATGATTACTATATGTGGGACACTATGCTAGGTACAGTTGTGAGTTACTTAAAGCTCACAAGTGTTGAGTAATTTCCCCCAAGGTCTCATTGCTAATAAATAACAGAACATAGGCCTTTGTAATTCTAAAGTCCATGTTTTTAACCTCTATTCTATGTTACCGCTCAATTACATTTGTTAAAAGGGCAAGGTTCTGCATTATATGTTCCTCTATCTGAACTCCCCCCATAACACCCGGATCAGTCTTCCCCAGTACAGTTTCCCTTTCCTCAGTCCTCTTCTATGAACCAAGACATTCAACAGGTCTTACTCATTGACCCTAAGTTCCATATACCTGTGTTGCTGCTACTACAACTACTATTGCTACAGTTAATAGCACTAGTTCTATTATATAATGTTACTGTTACTAACAATGAGAATTGATAAAATTCGTTGAGTATTTACTGTATGAATGGAACTCTGAAAAAGAATTTTGCACTTGATCTTAACCAAAAGCCCAAGAAGTGATTGCTAAGGATTTTGTAAGCCTTATTTCATGTAACACTTTCAATAGTAGTTGGAGATGCATGCGCCGGAAATAGACTTTTCTGGGGTTAGGTGCTAGCCTCTTTATTCATTAGCTGTGTGGCCGCGGGCAAGTTGTTTAACTTTCTGGACTTTTGATTTCCTCATTTGTAAAAATGAAAATAATAAAAATATCTGTCTAAGAGAAGTTTGGAGAAAAATACATAATGTAATTTAAAGAAATGGCTGGCATACCTGATAAATATTGGCTATAAGTTGTCATCACTATTAATAAAAATACTATTAATAGTTTCGTCCATTGGTAAAATCCCTGCCATGGTCATACTGCCCAGCTATGAAGAATTTTACTTTGGCTTATTTTTTATAACTTTTTTTTTTTTTAATTTCAGTTCCCTGTCTGAAACCCTATTTTGATCCCCAGTCCAATTGTCTGGATTGTTAGCCCTCTGTTTTATTCCAGAGGACTGGATCTTGTCCCTAACTGCTGCTCAGCCTCTGGCTGGGTTGCTGCACATCACCCACTTCTGCCTAACATCTCACCTAAGGTAGAGCATGCATCATTATAGCTACAGAGGATTCAAAGATGAAAAGAAATAGTCCTGTCCTAAAACAACTTATAATCTTTAAAAAATAGAAAATATCATATCAGACATAACTTATACATCTCCTTGGATCCCAGTGGCCTTGCCTCCCCTGCCTCTCAGGCCATTAGCTTCTCCATGGGAGCCTCTGTGGTATACTTACTCTATTACTCATGTAGTTCTGCTGAATGGAGCCAACTAATTGCTTCTCCAAGACCATCGGCCCTCCACGGTGGTTGCCACTGTGCAACCAGGTAGCCAGCCATATGCCCAGAGTCTCTGGCTGCTTCCGCCATTTATGGGTTCAGATGAAACACTTCACCACAGGGCATGGTTTTTGGCTTCCTGATCAGCCAGATATTACATCTGGAAGTACAGGAAAATTAACTCCCTGTGGGATCAATTTGAGCCAAAGAAGGGAAGCAAATAATAATTCTCTCTCCTCCCTTCCAACCACAGTTTTCCAGGGTGGATGAGCAATATGCATAGCAAGCGATTCATTCTCTCTATGGCTTATTTTGAAGCAGTGGCTAGGATGATAACCTTCTATTCCTTCTCATCCTTCCCAAACTCACTTCCTTTTCCCTCACTCTCACTGCCCTGGGATTGCACCTTCCATACAAAGTTTAATCATTTAATCCATGCCTCAGGGTCTGTTTCCTAGGGAACTCAGGCTAAGAAAAACAAGAGTAGAACTATTAGGCATATTCTGATAATCTCCTTAATAGGGTTTCTAGAAGCACTTTCGGAACCTGGAGGAAGAAGAGAAGATTAATTTAGCTGGATTTTAATACGAAGAATGGTTAACATTTACCACTTGCTAAATGCCAGTCACTATCTAATGAGCTTCACATGTATTATGATTTTCCTCATTTTACATATGAGTAAACCAAAGCATAGCAAAGTTAAAAAACTTACTCCAGGTCATACAGCCTACTAGTAGAAGTTAGGATTCAAATTTTACCGTAAAGCCAATGCTCTTAATTGCTAATCTTTGAAAATATTATGCAAAATGCAATGAGAGGCCGGGCTTGGTGGCTCATGCCTGTAATCCCAGCACTTCAGGAGGCTGAAGTGGGCTGATCCCTTGGGTCTAGGAGTTCAAGACCAGCCTGGGTAACATGGTGAAACCCAGTCTCTATTTAAAAAGTTTAAAAAAAAACGCAGTGATGGAAGAGGATCAAGTCAAATGGACTCTGGAGCTCCAAAATTTGAGACTGCTGAGCCAAAGAATGATAGGAGAGTCATTAGGCTTAAGAGAAGAGAAGATATGGAATAAGAAGAGATCCTTATGTAGCCTGGTGTTCTTTATGATCATTCCTCTTCACACAGACATCTCTCACCACAACTGTCCCTTTCTCCAACACACAGCACGCTAATATAACTGAACAGTTTTGTCTTCAGGGTTAGCATGTAACCCCACATTTCCCTCCCACTAACTCTGTTTGCCTAAAAGGAAAAAAAACATACACTTTGTAGATAAATCCTCTCATTCCACAATTAGAGATAAGGACCTTCTGAAAGCAAATATCAGACTTCGTTTTAGCTATAAATGATGTTATCAAACTCTTTCCTGTTTTGATGGAGGAGGACAGTTAGAAGGCAAGAAAGCCCTGGGTCCCTGGAAGGGGACAGAGCAATCTGGAGGCAGGAAAGATGGCCTTACTAATTATACAATGTATTCATGCTTCTTCATGGTTCATCTTCATCCGAGAACAGGAAAGAGCTAGGCATAGCAGTCTTGTGGGGCCATGCTTTGACAAATCATCATGGAAACAATGATCAGATAATAAACATAAGCAGAGATCTAATCCATGGTAGGATATTTATAAAAAATGGACAGAATTCTGTTTGGAATGTCAACTGTTTTAAACATGAGAATTGTAATCAGATGCTGGGTATTATGAAACTTAAGGACTATTATAGTTCAAATTTAATTTCAACAAATGTTATTACAAGAAAATCCTCTACAGAAAGACATCATTTCTAAGCTTAATCGTGGAATGATAGTCAATTTCATTAAATCATATTTGTTATATTTTATCAGTCAATAATGGAAATGATTATAGAGTTCATTTTATAAGGCATACCCCATATGTGTGTGAGATGCTAGTGAGGAAGATCATAGGAAGTGGCAATATTTGAAGTAAAAAATTACAGTCCTCTGAAATGCCCAAGCATAGCTTTTAAAGTAACATTTCCCATGTGTCTTAGTCTATTTAGACTACTATAACAAAATGCCTTAAACAGGGTAATTTATAAACAACAGAAATTTATTGCTCATGGTTCTGGAAACTGTGAAGTTCAAAATCAAGGCACCAGCAGATTCAGTGTCTGGTGAGGGCTTTATGGATGACACCTTGTTGTTGTGTCCTCACATGGCAGAGGAGACAGAGGGAGTAAACAGGCTGCCTCAAGCCCTTTATAGGGGTACTAATCGCATTCATAAGGGTGAGTCTCCTATAAGGCCCCGCCTCTTAATACCATCACCTAGATGGTTAGGTATCAACGTATGAATTTTGAAGGGATACAGACATTCAGACCATAGCATCATATATATTAATTTTTTAAAAAATTTTCCTCAACTTTGCTTCGTGTCCCTGTGTGTTTGATGTTCCTAGTCATATCACCGTTTTGAACAAGGACAGCAACTTATTAGTGTTGTTACCTAAGCTTGTGCATTTTGTAGTTGTTCAATACCGTAAGGATCCCCATGCTAATGAATCCTTTTAATCACATCCTATTTTGCAAACATTTGGATATTTGTTTGGCTAAATTTAAGTTAACTTAAGTTAACCAAACAGTCAGGGGAAGAGCACACGCCTGCACTGTATGACTGTCTTCCATGAGACAAGAGAAATCTGTTTCATGATGGTTAAATCTCCCCATGGTCCCACAAGCTAACTGAAGTAAATTAGAGTCATGCTTAATAGCAACAGAAAATTAATATTTAATTTAAAGTAACTAGTTTTAAATTACATTTTTGTGTGTTTTCCACAGTTCATTAAAATCATTTTTTATATCAAATTTGAGTAACATAAAATGTTAGCTTTTCTATTTCTGCTGTAAAATAATTATCATGAACTGGGTCAGGTGCAGGGTCTCATGCCTGTAATCTCAGCACTTTGGGAGGCTGAGGTGGGTCAATCACTTGAGGTCAGGAGTTTACAACATGGCAAAACCCCTTCTCTACTAAAAGTACAAAAATTAGCCGGGCATGGTGGTGCACACCTGTAATCCCAGCTACTCGGGAGGCTGAAGCTTGAGAATTGCTTGAACCTGGGAAGTAGAGGTTGCAGTGAGCCAAGATTGCACCACTGCGCTCCATCCTGGGTGATGGAGTGAGCCTCTATCTCAAAAGAAAAAAAAAAATTCACGGGCCGGATTCAGTGGCTTACACCTGTAATCTAGGATCACTTGAGGCCAGGAATTTGAGTTGTAGCCTGAGTAACAATAGCAATACCCTGTTTCTACAAAAAAAATTTAAAAATTAGCCAGATGTGGAGGTGCACACCTGTAGTCCTAGCTTCTCAGGAGGCTGAGGCAGAGACTTCACTTGAGCCCGGGAGTTCGAAGCTGCAGTAAGCTATCATTGTGCTACTGCACTCCAGCCTGGGTGACACAGCCAGACCCTGTCTCTAAAATAAATAAATACATAAAAATTATCACAAATTTAGTGGTTTAAAATAATGCGGATGTCTTATCTCACAGTTCTACAGGCCAGAAGTCCAGTATGGGTTCCTTCCTGTTGGCTCTAGAAGAAAATCACTTCCTTGCTCATTCAGTTGTTAACAGAATCCAGTTCCATGTGGCTGAAGGACTGAGGTCCTCGTTTTCCTTATGATAGTGAACTGAGGGCCATTACAGTGGCCATTTAGAGGCCACTGTAGTCCCTGGTTCATGGCCCCCTTCCTCTGTCTTAAAAGCCAGCTATGTTGGGTTGAGTCTTTTTTGCCTCTTTCTGACCACAGCAAGAAAAAGTTCTCTGCCTTTAAAAATGCATGTAGTTTGACTGGACTCACCTGGGTTGTCCAGGATATTCAGGACAGATAATCTGAAGGTCCATAACCTTAATTGCATCTGTAAATTCCTTTTTGCCATGTAAGATGACATATTCACAAGTTCCAGAGATTCGGACATGGACATCTTTGGGGGCCATTATTCTATCTACCACACATGAAGAAGCACATGGGTGGTGGAGGGAAGAAAAATTATCTAAGAAAGAACTATGTTTTACACATTTCTTTTTCTGCAACATGTCTCCCAAACACTGTCCCTGTAAGTGGTTTCTAATTCTTGAAATGACATGCTTACTGGTTTACAGTGCATAACTTGATAGTTTACAGTGCAGTTGAAGAAGACATCCATCGTGAAGCATGACACACTGGCACTGTTTTCTTTTGTTAGAAGATCTGTTGGCCTCTCCTATTTAGGGTATTATGCCAACGAGCATCAAGAGTCTCCTGGCTTTCTGACCTCATGGTCTGATATCTGGATATTACAAACTGCTCTAAATGTTCAAGGTGAACTATGGCAGTTCTCAAGAAGTATATAGCCTTTCTGGAGACTCTACTCCAAACAATAGGACATGCTAATTGTGGGTCTCTCTAGGGGATCAAAGTTACTTTTAGGTGGACTCCAATGAGGGTCAGATTTAATCCAGTTATTTCTAATAGTCTGACCAGCAGACTTTTCTGGTGGTCATTTTTTTATGTGGGTCTGGACCATCGATTTAAGTTACTAGACTATTGCAGTAGCCTTCTAATTCATCTCCCTGCTTCCAGTCTCTCTCCACAATATCTTATCCTTTATATTATCAGAACAGTGGGAATTCTCAACTTTTTAGTGTTTAACGTCCCTGAGGAATCCACTACACTTCCGTTAGTAACAGTGCTTCATAATGGTGGTACTTCTCAACACAAAGTCTGTTAGGTTTACAAAAGAATCCTAGATGATTCTGAGCCCCCATTACTCATCCCCAAATAGTTCTGCAATATCCTTTTTATATACTTTAAGGGGGCATGGGATCATCATCATAATAAAACTTTTTGCCTGTAATCCCAGTGACTTGGGAGGCAGAGGCAGGAGAATCACTTGAGCCCAGGAGTTTGAGGCTGCAGTGAGTCATAATCATGCAACAGAGTAAGACCCTGTCTCTTAAAAAGTAAAAAGATAACCTTTTTATTGTCATTACAATAACACCTACATGCTTCTTACCATGTGCCAGATATTGTTCTAGGTGCTTTATATATGTTAATTACTTTAATCTGTGTAAGTGCTCTTGTTAAACCAACGTTACAGATGAGGGAAATGAAGTTAAGTGACTTGCCCATAGTCATATAATTAAATTAGTAAGTGAGGGACCGGTGATAAAAACTCAGATTCTATACTCCCAACCACTAAGCCAAACTGTAACCCAGCACCTTCTGTTAAGAATCCAGGATTATTTATTTGCTAAAACACAAATATTATCATACTTCTACTTTTCCAAACTTTCTGTTAAAGATTTTATTTACTTATTTTTATCTTATTTTATTTATTTTGAGACGTAGTCTCACTCTGTCGCCCAGGCTGGAGTGCATTGGTGCAATCTTGACTCACTGCAACCTCCGCCTTCTGGGTTCAAGTGATTCTCTTGACTCAGCCTCCCGAGTAGCTGGGATTACAGGCACGCACCACCATGCCTGGCTAATTTTTGTATTTTTAGTAGAGACGGGGTTTCACCATGTTGGTCAAACTGACCTCAGGTGATCTGCCTGCCTTGGCTTCCCAGAATGCTGGGATTACAGGCGTGAGCCACTGTGCCCAGCCTAAAGATTTTAGCATAACATTCAAGACTCTTTATTTTCCATATCTAACCTCAAAACTGACCCTAATGATTTCATTCTAGTATCCCATCACATTTGCTTCCATTCAGTAAACATGGATTGGGTATTTTGATCTAGGTAGAAAGGGTATAAAGACCCTACAAAGTACAGCAGAGAAACAAAGAAATAATGATCATAAACAGAGAAGGGGATTCATTTATTGAGGCTTTATGTGTCAGGCACTATGCTGTTGCATGTATTTACCCCTTACAGCTGGGACGGCAGCGGTACAACTGGGATTCAGACTCTGGCCTGTCTCCAAACTCATGGTTTTTCCATGATACCAGAGGTGTTTAAAATTTTTCTTTCCTGTCAAGAAACTTATTATTGAAGTGGAAATAAGCTGAATAGATAACAGCAGAACTCTGATTAATCAGATGTGAAGCCCAGCCCAGAACCCCTACCTACCTCCATCCCCAGGTCTCTGACAGGACACCACAGAGCTCAGTTTGGAAACCATGCACTTCACAATGCTGCTTTTCTTTGGTTTGGCCTTTTAATAATGTACAAAGTGCAATAGTGCAAATAGTGTAGGGTGTGCAATGCATTTTGGGAACTAAAAAAAAAGGAGGAACCAGAACTAAATTTTATAAAAGAAAAGTAATTTCCACAGAGAAGGTTACATTTGACCTGCGTCTTAAGAATGGGTAGGGGTTTTCCAACAGGAGAATGAAGTATGAACTCTTAAGGCAGCCACAGCAACATAAATACCCTGACCACATTTGGTATTCTCATATTTCATTGCCTTTAAAAACAAAAATGGAAACTTGGTGCCTGGACAGTGTAGTGTGGTGATAAGAGACTAAGCTGGAAGACAGCAGACTGGAACTAGATATACTGGATTAGCTACTTCAGTGCCTTGTTCTTCTTTCATGTATGAATTCAGAGGATTTCACTAGAGACCAATAAAAGCTCCTTCAAGCCATAGAAACATCATTTTGTAGATCATGTGCAATTTCTTTTCTGCTATCTTATCTGCAAATGCAGAAGAAAAACTATTACAAGTGTCATGAGTAAGAGCTTGGGTTCTGCCCCTCACTTGCTTTATGATTCAGAGCAAGGTTCTTAACTACACTATGCTTGAATTACCCTAGTTGACTATATAAGGTTGTCGGGAAAAGTATGTTAATGCACATAAAGTACATTGCCTGGTATATATCAAGGGCTTAATAAGTGTTAACTATAATTATGTGTGTGTGCACATAATACATATGTACATCTACATGGGTAGAAATTTTAAAAGATTCACAGGGTATACAGAATATGTAGACTTCGAAAATGCAATAAAACAAGAAAAGTATCTTTGTAATCTTAACTAGAAGTAATCGTTTCCAACATGAAAAACTGGACTTTTCTTTTTTAAAAAATGTTTAATTTATTTTTTTAATTGACAAATAATGATTGTACGTATTCAGAGAATACATAGCAACATTTGGATCCATATAATGTATAGTGATCAGATGAGGATAATTAGCATATCCATCATTTCAAACATTTATCATTTCTTTGTGTTGGGGACATTCAATATCCTCCTTCTAGCTATTTGAAACTACATTTTTGTTAATTATAGTCATCCCACAGTGATATAGAACACTAGGACTTATTCCTCCTATCTAGCTGTAATTTTGTATCCTTTAACAAATCTCTCCCTGTTCTTCCCTTTCTCCTACCTTCCCAGACTCTAGTATCCCCTGCTCTACTATTTACTCAAAAAAGTGGACTTTTACTTATTGCTTTGGCTTTAGGTCAAAAAAGTGAAGGAATTGCATCTTCTTATCTGTCCTTTTGGTCTCTTATAACTTAGAAAGACTTATTTTCTTTATTATAGTTTATTTTCTAGATAGAAATAATCTATCCAGCTTCTAAAACTCCATGTTTAAATGTCTGTTTTGGTTTAATTCAACAAGAAAAATAAGGACAATAGCTCTCATGTTTACAATACATGTGTGTCAGGCAATTTTAGACACTTTACTCAGATAATCTCATGTATCCTCACAAGAATTTTATGAAATAAAGATTCTTATTCCCATTTTACAAATGAGCAAATAGAGGCGAAGAGGATTAAAGATTCTGCCCAGGTCATGTGACTAAGAATTGCAGACCCGGAATTCTGTCCCAAGTCCTGCCTTGCCAGTCATGTTTGCCTTTCCCACCTGCAGTGCGGGACCCAAGCTGCTTTCTGAGGAGAGCTGGGAGCTGCCCTGAGATCAACACTTGGTCCTGTTCTATCAGTAGTTACCAAAAATGGCTAATGATCTAAATTCTCAGGGTGCCCAAATGTCCTTCAACAGATGAAAGAATAAACAGAATGTGGCATCCACACAATGGGACATTTTTTGGCCATAAAAAGGAATAAAGTACTATGCTAACACATGCTACAACTTGGATGGACCTTGAAAACATTATGCCAAGTGAAAGAAGCCAATCAAAAAATACCATGTAATGTATGGTTCCATTCATATAGAGGTCCAGAACAGGGAAATCTATAGAGACTAAGATGGTTGTTTAGAGATGGGGGTGGCGGGGGACAATGCAGTAATAGCTAAAGAGGATGGGATTTCTTTCTGAGGTGATAAAAATGTTCTAAAATTGGCAGTGCTGATGGTGACACATATCTGGGAATATACTAAAAACCATTGAATGGTATGCTTCAAATGGATGAGTTACATGGGATATGAATTATATCTCAACACAATTGTTTTTAAGAAATTATCTGGAGACTTTCAAAAAATGCTGATTCCTGACTTTGCCTCACTCCACCCACACCTCCATCTCAACTCCTACCTCTGAGTTTCTAATTCAATAAATCTGGGCTGATTCTCTGGAAATTTGTATTTTATCAAAGGTACCCCCAGTCATTCTTGTGATAATGCATGTTTGGCTGTTACTGCTCCGGAAATGGATTGGGCTGGCCAAGAACTAATCCAGAACTAGGCCAAACATGTTGAAACCCAGAATTCCTGGGTGGACATGGCTCTTTCTAACTGGCATGATTTTCAGGGTGGCTGGTGGAATACCAAAGTCACTGAATACCAAACATCACAAAGTTGGCTTGGGCAGTTTTTTTCCCCAGGAATAAAGCAGTGTCCAATAAAATCTGGAAGAATATTGTTTTACCGGAACATCTTGAGATTTCTGTTGAGCGAGCTTTTTCCTTTTTGCATAATTTTGGTGATCCTTTTTACTCCATTGTAAATGAGTTCCCAAAGTTCTTCTTCAGTTGATTTTTTATATGGCAAGTTAATAGAGTATCTTATTTCTGAGAGGTGGAGATAAGGAGTCAAAAAAGTAACTTAATAGAGAGAAAGCATATCAACTCCAGGAGAAGGAATTATACTGAGAAAGAAGTAATGACAAAAGTTTAATGTCTGAAATTTTATATTTTAATGACAGATTGGCTAAATAATCAGAAAACAGATTTAAGGAAATGACACTAAATTGGAAGGAGATGAAATAAATGAGCTTCTAACTAATGTTTAACCATATTTCATGATTATAAATATTAAGCCAGGTGCATCTGGTTTTTACTATTCAAATATAAACATTTGGGCCTCTGAAGAGAACAACACTGCATTTTATTATTCTAAAATTACAAATGCTTTTGAGTATTTCTAGAATGTGATATACTTTTTCTGACTAAACAGCATTACCTCTTAGTTAAGATCCAATGCTACAATTTGACCCCTTCTGGCAAATTAAATATAATTATGCAAACTACTAGGATTTGGGCCTAATCTAATTAATACGATACATATAAAGCAGATAATAATTTCCCTGGTGGAAAACTAGATTGTCTAATTTCATGTTTGAAATGTGGTTTAGAAAAACATCGTATTATGTAAGAAAGACTTCATTATCTTATATATTCTGTTTACTCAGCCCCATAATGGACATGTTTAGAAAAATAAAGCCCAAACTGGAATCTTCAAATGATGACATCTTGTTTCAGAAATTTAAAATTAAAAAATAAGATATTCCATGAAACTAGAAAAATAATAATTTCATTTAGAGATGATTGCTTTTTCTCTAATAAAGTACAAACATAGCACTACTATAATTTTTCTCTTTATATAGCCACAAACAGTACCGAATATGATTTAATGGAGATAATTCTGTTCATTTAAACATAAAAGTTTAAGGACTTAAAATTGATCTAGATTAAATGTATGCCAATAAATTCCAATCACAAACTTTCTGGATGATATTTATAATCCTGAGATTGAGTGCACGCTTTTTAAAATGCCTGAATCCCATTAGCATTAATCAGTGCTGTATGTGTGCACTGAGCAGAAATCAAGAAAGAATTTTGCTTAGTGCCCCTTACCAAGAAAACAAAAGAAACTATCTGTTTCATATGGAAAAAAAAGGTATTTTTTTGTTGCTTTTCTCATACAAAAGTGAATTCTATATGTAACTGAAGTCGTGGTTTAATAACACTGAATATTCGTTTTTCATCTAAAGGAAGTGCACAGGGTTTAGTGAGACAAGGAGCTTTCTCAGGCCTGTGTCATTTCCAAGTGTGTGAACACAGTCTTTGCTCATTTGTTCCTTAGCTCCTCGGGGAGACTGCCAACAAGCAGGCCAGCTCTCAAGCTGTATCGTGCAAAGATTTCTAGCTCACAGGAGTTGGATTTTTTTCCCACAGGTAAAAATGTCAACGTCATAAAGCTCTCTAAACACATGTTGGAGAGCAATAACTTTTAGAAAGTAGTAGCCTGTGTTACTTATTTTTAGCGGAGAAACATCAGTCTGGTGGATATAGAGAAAAAGTTCTGTTGATAATTCTAATGCTATATTTTCTACTCTGCTTCTAAACCTGTAATGACAAATATATTCTTCAGAAATAAAGCAGTAGAAGCAGTGTTTGTGTTGTGAGTTTATGTTTATGTGCTATTAAACAAGCACAAATGTAAGTGATGCTAGCAGCTACTTTCATCGTGCCAGGGATTCCCCACTCATGGGCTACATACCTTTGGGATGGTGAAGGCGGCACAGAGTCGTAGTAAAGAAAGGAGGAGGGGGCAATAATCCTCAAGTTCATGTGGAGTTTTAACTGAGTATTATTAAAAATGCAACCACCTTAACGTGATATGGAAGGGCCCTCAAATATTTTCTATTAAGAACAAAAATAAATCATCTCATATCTTAGATTTGCTTCAGAATAATCTGAAGTGGGATGAGTAAGTAAAGCACAGATAAAATAAGGTGCCCTTTTTCCTTTTTCCCTCTCTTCCCCTGTCTCTATTTTTCTCTAATCCAGTGCTATTTACCTTAAGTTTGAAGATAATGACCTATTTCATAATTTAAGTGGCAAACACAAATTAGAATACATCCTTTTGGGCTATTACTCACAACCACTTCGTCTGCGACAACTGTTCTACTTTTCTTTAGCCTTGGCAAGCTATTCAGAACAACATTTCCTTCTTTTCATTCTTATGCAGGGTGATTGTTTGGTGCTGATACAACATTGACTTTTCCCATAATTTAGCTTTGAGTGTTTTACACTGGGGAGTTCCAATGTGTTTAAATTGTAAAACTTTTTCCGAGCATTTTTGTAGCAGAACTCCATGTTCTAATAGCCCCAGCAAAGCTGTTTTTAATACTTTTTCTCTACGAATTTTCATTAAAATTTAATTCCATTTTAACTTTGTCAATTTTCCCCAAAGATAAATTAAGACACACAGAGAGATTGTCATTTCCTGTTTGAAGTCTCATTCCTGTGTACAATGGCAGTCTTTTTTATTTAGGCTTATGCCATTTCATCAGGGCAAATAACTTTCTAACTAGTCATTAAGAGCAACTCCTGGGAAACTGTGATGCAATCCCACATATCAGCCAGGTGAGTTACGTTGGGATCAAAGATTATGTGATCGTATGTATGTGTGTTTCTTTGTCATATAAGTTATACTCTGGCTTATCACTGAGTGATAACTTTACATCAACTTCCCACATTCTTATCTTTTGAATGATATGTATGGTGAGCTGACCAGTGGGTTTTAAGATGTAGTAGCAGAAGAATCCAACAGAAAACTGGAGATTTTAGCTGAGATAGGAATTTTCAGGTTGGTCATATTCGCTTTGGGGATGAATTGCCATGATTTTGTGCTCTCAAGGTATTGTCTTCTGCTTTCTTCAGTAGGTTTTGGAGATACTTTCAGAAATGTCTGCATTTCTTGTGAAAATACTAGAGATGGTAATGTGTTCCTGTAGCATAGTGGGCTTTGAATTTTCCTGCTCACATACAGCCTAATAGAATTTTGAAAAATTTGGTGTGTCCCCCTTGCACATTGTTAACAGCTGAAAACTTTTCTTATATGTTCAAATAGTCATAGAGGATGTGATTTCCCTGGTGTTGTAAATATTCTCCTTAAAATATAACTGTTACACCACTTTTTAAGTAATAACTAATGTAATCTAAATGTTATGGCAATTCAATACCCCTACTATCCATTTAAAAACACATTATACATATTATTAAGCTTTCTTTAATAGATATTTACATCATTTTTCCCCTTAAACTCGTGTTTCCATTCCACTTTGCCAAGGAATTTTGTTCCAATATATGTTTATGCTTGAACAAATTGATGACCCTATGCTTCACTTCAACAAAAATATTTATATAAATAAAAATTTGTGTAAATTTACTTCCCTGTAATCATAACACCCAAACTTCTAGAGGGCTCACATTACAATTATTAGCAGTATATAACTGATCCAAATGATTTTAAACATTGACAAAAAGAGTTAATGTAAGTAAATGTTTACTAAGAAGTAAATGTAATTTTACTAGAAATACATCTGTTAATGAGATAAATGTGCAGGGAATTGGGCTTTTTAATTTTTTAAAATTCTGCTTCTTTTATTTTCTGTTGTTTTAGGGCTTGTTTTGCTTGACAATCGGTTTGTGTGTATTTATTCATGAATAGTTATTGCTTATTGCTGGGATGAGATAATTTCAGCATTGATACAGTCCCTATTTTTTATTTTTATACATACATGTCCTGAGAAGTCTTACCATATACATAAGTAGATGGCACTGAAGAAAGGCTTTTTTTGTGTGTTTATTTTGGAGCTGAAATTTTACTTAAACTCTTTGAATTGCTTCTGAGCTATATATACAAAGTCACTCAGCAATCTTTTATTAAAAAATAATTTGGAGGCCGGGAATGGTGGCTCACGCCTGTAATCCCAGCACTTTGGGAGGCCGAGGCGGGTGGATCACGAGGTCAGGAGATCAAGACCATCCTGGCTAACAGGGTGAAACCCCGTCTCTACTAAAAATACAAAAAATTAGCTGAGTGTGGTGGCGGGCGCCTGTAGTCCCAGCTACTTGGGAGGCTGAGGCAGGAGAATCTCTTGAGGCTGGGAGGCAGAGGTTGCAGTGGGCCGAGATCGTGCCACTGCACTCCAGCCTGGATGACAGAGTGAGACTCTGTCTTAAAATAATAACAATTTGGAGATCTATCAGTGCACAACTTCAGTAAGTCTCACACTTGGCTACTACTTCCTACTGCCTTTCTTTTAGAACCTCTTAAGTGAGAAACAGATCTTAAAAGTTTCACCAAGACCTCTCAGGCCCCATGCTCCTCTCAGTCTGAATGCAGTTCATTTCACTGCTTCTTCTCTGAGTAGCACCAGTCGGCAGGTGGTCAGCAAGCAACACATTCACAGACTGGCTCCTCTAACTGGAGAGGGGATCCTGCCCTGAGACAGAGCCATGGGTGCTTCTCAGTAACTAGATGAGTGGAAGCCAAGCCCCAGATACTGTCCTACAGTGGCATCACATTCCTCTGCCCTATCCTCATCTGTTAAATATGGATTACTATTAATAGCAACCTCTTAGGGTTAACTCGATGTTCCATTGGGATGCTATACGTAAAACTTTAAAATGTTACGCAAATGTTAGTAGCCCCATGTTGAGGATGTTTGAACATGATCTGTCCCAATCTTGTTGATCTCCTCATTATATAAACTGGGTCTGCTCATAGAACATGTTGCTAAGACACATGCAAAAATGTGGCCCAGCCATTTGGACCTGCATTTTATTCTCTAGCCACTTGGTTTCCCAGTTAATGAGCAAGGATCTCATTAACCACCTAGGTCCCCCTTGTTTAGATGAGCAGTTGGACCCTGAGATGTTCTTACCTCAGCAGTGTTTTCTTCAGGTAACCTTTGATGCTTTCCCTCTTGTTCCACACATTATATAGTATGGGGCAACAGACACTCCTATCCTCTTTCTTGGCCTCTTTCAGGCTGAACTAATCCCAGACAAGCCCTCATTGGAGACGGGTAATTGGTTAAATATGGACACAACTGGAGATACAATGAAGAAGAGAATTTAAATAACTCAGCCTGTTCACTAAATAAATCTGGATAAAATTAAATACTTACAATAAGAAAGCTTAAGGGAAAGTGACAAAACAGATTTAACAAGGTACGCAGCTTTCTTTGGGGTATTAATGGTTTATTTTTATTTTTATAAAAATATCTATTAGCAGTATTTACATAGTGAAAAATTAGACAAAGAATAAAATATTTAACAAAAGCTTTATTGTATCTTTTTCTATTTTTCTTAAGATTTCATTTTGAAAGCTTTCAATTTATTGATCAGCAGTTTGCCTCAATGCTACACAGCAACTGCTGAAGTAATTTTAGTTTTGTGGTATTAAGTTAAAAATTCCCCTCTAAACTGCATGTTCAATCAACTTTCACTGCGAAATAGGATTTGATGACGTTTAATACTGACTCTCTTGATACAAAGGGTTGGGAAAAGGTCATTGAGTCAGTTGACATTTGCTGTGTACCCACTGAGAGTGTAACTCTGTAGTAAGTATTATTATGTAGTAAGTATTAAGTATGAGGCACTTCATGGATCTGAAGGACTCCTCGAAAGTGAGACTTATTCAATGGAAAAGAAACGTTTATATGCTTACTACTCAAACTCTGGTGAATTTTTTCACCTTTATTTGTACTTGGGTCAGAGGGAGCTGTGACATCAAGGCAGTGATAAAGAAATAAGCCAGGGACATAAGGAATGGTATGGTAGGAGAACAGATGTAATTAAATATAGGTAGCTCCAAATTAACTAGTACAGTGCTAAGAATCTTCTGAATGCTCAGTTAATATTTACTGATGAAGCCATTCATATGCATGCATCCTTTCTTTCCCCAAATCCCTTTGCAGGCAGCACATTGGAGGTTGTCTGGGCTCTGAAGTTCATCTTATAATATTCTCAGCATAAAATGAAATACATTCTGAGGTCTGAGACTGTTCGAGAACTTTCAAACTCTTTTTTTACTTTTATAGTCCCCATATAATTTAACTTTTCTAAAAGTTTATAGACATGTTCATTTGGTTTAAAATTTTTTTTTTCTTTATTGCGGTAAATATACATCATATAAAATTTACCATTTTAACCATTTTTAAGTATATAATTCAGTGAGATTAAGCACATTCACAATATTGCATTGCTTTTTATCTAGCTGAATAGGATTCTTAATGTGCCTGTGACAGAGATGAATGAAGTATTAGCTAAGAAACAATTGTAGTCAGCTTAAAGGACATTCCATAATCACAGAACACTCAGTAGGGGACATGAATACACATCACATAGGAATTGAGTAGATCCCAAATACCATCCAGAGAGGCAGGAAAGCCCCATAACTGTTGTGTAATGTGCAGCATCAGATCTTTGTTGGAACAGATTGTCTTATAGCAGGCCAATAGAAATTTGGCATTGATGCATAATTAATGAACTGAAAAATGGATGAATGAGATTTCTCTCTAATTAATGTGTCCCTAATATCTGGCATGAAAGCAAAGCTGTATTAATTAGTAGAGTGGTTGTTGTATGTATGTGATTGTGTGTGGATGTGGCGTGTCTGTCTGTAGGCATAGTTTGACATGTTTCATTTGCAGCCTGTTTCTTTCTCTGCTCTTATCCTTCTTCCTCATTCCCACTCTCTCATCACTCCTTTTGTTCTTCTCAGAATTGCCATTATGTTTTTATATGTGGATGAGGGAGAAGGATGACAGATTGAATGATTCCATTTTTAGATGGATGTCTGAGTATACATGAATTAACCAATATTTCATAACCTAGGTGATGAAAGCCCCTCCTTTTTTAAAGCATGAGGACATTACGCTTTGTGTGTGCAGCTTAACTACTATTAGGGTTAATGGAAATCAGGTGACAAAGCCCCTTTCTTGAGTTGATAACACGTACTAGTGTGCATCATTGTCAATTATACATACACTCTTAATCACTTTGGTAGGGAGGAGAGGTAAATCCTGCTGCTGAGCCAAAGCACCTCATGTAAGGATTATTGACCAGCATTAGGATCTGAACTTAAAATCTTAATTCTTTATTTTCTTTCTAACTTATTCTTCTATTGTTAATTAAGTCAAATATTCCCCTAGGAAATGAGTGAATGTGTGGGTGCTTGTACATGGGGTGGGAAGGAGGTGAAAATAAAGAAACACTGAAGACAAAGAGGAAGAATATTTTTGCATTCATATTTTAGGACTACTAAAATGTGTAGCTCATTTTTATAAAATCTTGAATCTGAATATTTGTCTGCAGATATAATATCTACCATTAGGTGTATAGTTCTGGTATTTTTAGTTCCAGGCATGAAATAACCTCTATTGAAAGATTTACTCCTCATCTGGCTAGACATTTCTTCATTCAACAGATATTTATGAAGTCTATTCTACGCCAGGTAGTAAGTGCTGCAAAGATAATTAAGCTTTTACCATCAAGGAGCTCCTTGACTAATGAGAAAAACTGACATATAAACAGGCATTTAAAAATATATGAGCATTCAGTTTGCTAGAGTTTAAATTCAAGCTCAAGACTGATGAAAGGAGAGGCTGGAGATGTAGGGAGATGCCACACTGTGGAAAGTCAGTCCGGCGAAGATGCTGTAATGAGCAATGGTTTGAAATAACAGAAATGGAGTTCACACTCCCTGGCAGTTTAGCACAAGCCTTCCAGACTGTGGCTCTGCCTAGAGTATTGAGTCTTCTGCTAGACCTCCTGCATCTGCCTACATCCTGGAGAAGAGAGGGAGGAGTTAGGCCTGAGTCCACCCTGGAGTGGCACACATCAGTTCTTCCCATGGTGATCATATGGCCCAGTTTATACCTGAATTCTCAGCACAACAATTAATAGTGCCCTCTTTCACTCTTAACAGTGTCTCGGTTTGGACAATAAATTATATGATCACATTAATTTCTCCCATATTCTATGGGTGAGAGTTCAATCACATGGTCACACCTAACTTCAAGGGGTGCTGGAAATCCTATGTGATCGAGAGGAGAAGGCAATGAATATTGTCAAATGCAAGGCACTTTCTGTTGCACATGTCAAGAGGTTTAAAACTTTATTCTCCATATCAATTGCCTTTTGAACATGCTCACCTAAATACGAATATTTCTTTGAAGTCTTCCAGTATATTTTGCAAATTCATAGGGATCATGCATCCTGCTCCATATACGTGTGTTTTTCTTAAAATAAAATAATGTACTTTCTTTCTTCAAAAATCTTTACAAATAAGTAATGCTCCAGGAATATTTTCCATTCTTTGTGGGAGAAATTCTTTGCAGGTGTGTGCAAATCATGTATCTGCATATATAGAGATATCTAGCAGACTTTCAATAAAATATTAAAACATGTTTATTTCTGATGGTAGAGTTGGAGATGACGTTTCCTTTTTCTCTGCATTTTTCCACATCATTTTGGAATTTAAAAATAGTTTTTATTAGTGAAGTTAGTTTTTATTTTAGTTTTATTTCATTTTTATGAAGAGCCACCTCATATAGCATTGGCTGTATGAATATCTAACTTGAAATACACAGCACTGAACAAACAGTCAGGTAGAAGAATGACCTGGCCAGATTTTCATTTTAAATAGGACATTCTGACAGCTGCATGGAGTGCAGATTCCAAAAGACAGAGACTGGGAGCAGGGAGACCAATCCAGACTCTTATAGGTATCCGGATAAAAGACAATAGAGGATCTGATCTAGGTTGGTGATAGTAGGAATGTTTGGAGATTAAATCAGTAGAGCTAAACCAAAAAAGAATTATTGATAAGTTTGACTATGTAAACACTAAAGGTTTTGCTTCTTCAAAACATCATAAAATTAAGTTTAAAAAGTAAGGGACAAACTGTCCCTCTACTTATCAAAGATGGGAAAGGTTGGCATCCTGAATATATTAGAGCTCTTAACAATAAGAGAAAAGCATTCTAATATAAAAATTAACTCAGCAATTTATCAAAGAATAAACATGGCTTCCAAAATGTTAAAACCTGACCAAAGATAAAAAAAATACTGGAAATAAAAATAC
This sequence comes from Pongo pygmaeus, assembly GCF_028885625.2. Lineage (NCBI taxonomy): Eukaryota > Metazoa > Chordata > Mammalia > Primates > Hominidae > Pongo > Pongo pygmaeus. The sequence goes on along the minus strand of NC_072373.2, from coordinate 128,830,740 downwards.
AATCTTCATTATCATAGTAGTGAAGATAGTCACAGAATATAGCAGAGATATATGTACGAAGTATTCATCTTGGAACAGTTAATAACAATGAAAATTGAGAAAATAATTCTTTCGATGAAAGTTTTGTTAATAAATTATTATAGATCCTCCTATTGGAATATCAGGTAATAATTAAAAATTATTGCATAGATCTATAATATTGAAATAGAAAGTCATTTGTGCATCACGATGCCTATGACCTATTATTAAGTAAAAACTGGTTATCAAACTTCAAGTATAACATGCCAACTTTATGTAAAATTCTTTGTGGTGTGTGTGTGTGTGTGTGCATGTGCAAAACATGTATCTGCATATATAGGGATACCTAGAAGACTTTCAATAAAATATTAAAACACGCTTATTTCTGGATGGTAGAATTGCAGATAGCTTTTCCTTTTTCTCTGTATGTTTCCATATCATTTTGGAATTTTAAAATAGACACCATGCACTATTTATATAATTTTTAAGTAAACAAAGCCTTATTATTTGGGGGAAAAACAAAACCCAGTAGGTATTTTTTACTCCAAGGTGTAAAAAATAACGAGAACTTGGTGATTGATTGATTATAGAGAGGAAATGGGAAGGATTGGGCAAGGATGACTTTCAATTCTCTCATTCCTTGTAATAATTCACTGGCACTGAATGAAAGACAGTTATCCTCTCTCCTATCCCTTTACCCTGTTGTCATTCTTTTTGCTTTGCAACTTCTCATCCAGATTTGTCTCCTCCTAAGACTGTCCCTGGACTCTCTGAAATGCTTGTTCCAATGCTAACAGCCCCTCTGCATCCGTTACCTTATTTCAGAATGCTTTCTCCATATGTTTTCCCTAACTGAATGGCAGAGGATTAGAGATGAGACATGGTGCTGGAAATGACTGACACAAATATTCTTATACCAGTACAGGTTGTTTTGATGGCAGCATCCTATAATGAGGCTTCCAACCTAGCATCAGAGAAGATGGGAGATGAACAAATTTATGAGGGACACAATACCAAGTGGACCTGTCTCAGGGTGTTCAAAGTAACTGGGAGGTTCAGGGATAGGATAAAGATTGCCAACAGATTGCAAAGTCTGGTAAGGAGCAAGGCAGCCCTCATACTTGTCTGAACTGATTGTTCAGGGCAGGAGAGGAGGCACAGTAGTGAAAGTAATGGCCAATCCTAGTTAACAATCTAAGAGGAACTGCCAACTCATTATTTTTCTTTATCACAGTTTGCTTTGCAAACCAACAAGCAAAAATACCAACCTATTCATATACAAGCATAAATGCCATCTGTGTAAATGTAAATACTAAACACAAGAGCGTTTCAATAATCAAGAGACATTAAAGATTGATGTCAGAGATATGTCCACTTCTTGAATCTTATTCTTTAGGGCCACCAGTCCCAAGACACTATCTTTGTCTTTTTGTCATCATAGAGATCTTTGCCATTCGAGGCTAACTCATCCCAGTGATCAAGAGCCATGCATTTCTCCGTCTTCTTCCTCTTCTTCTTTTTCTTCTTCTTCTTCCTCTTCTCCTTCTCCTTCTTCTTCTCCTTCTTCTTCTTCTTCTTCTTCTTCTTCTTCTTCTTATCATACTTTAAGTTCTGTGATACATGTGCAGACAGTGCAGGTTTGTTACATAGGTATACACGTGCCATGGTGGTTTGCTGCACCCATCAACCTGTCATCTACACTAGGTATTTCTCCTAATGCTATCCCTCCCCTATCCCCCAACCCCCAACAGACCCTGGTGTGTGATGTTCCTCTCCCTGTGTCCATGTATTCTCATTGTTCAACTCCCACTTATGAGTGAGACTATGCGGTGTTTGGTTTTCTGTTCTCATGTTAGTTTGCTGAGAATGATGGCTTCCAGCTTCATCCATGTCCCTGCAAAGGACATGAACTCATGTCTTTATGACTGCATAGTATTAGATGGTGTATATGTGCCACATTTTCTTTATCCAGTCTATCATTTATGGGCATTTGGGTTGGTTCCAAGTCTTTGCTTTGTGTGCATAGTGGTGCAATAAACATACATGTGCAGGTGTCTTTACAGTAGAAGGGTTTATAAACCTTTCAGTATAGACCAAGTAATGGAATTGCTGGGTCAAATGGTATTTCTGGTTCTAGGTCCTTGAGGAATTGCCACACTGTCTTTCACAATAGTTTCACTAATTTACACTCCCACTAACAGTATAAAAGCATCCCTATTTCTCCACATACTTTCCTGACTTTGTAATGATCACCATTCTAACTGGCATGAGATGGTATCTCATTGCGGTTTTGATTTGCATTTCTCTAATGACCAGTGATAATGAGCTTTTTTTCTTATGTTTGTTGGCCACATAAATGTCTTCTTTTGAGAAGTGTCTGTTCATATCCTTTGCCCACTTTTTGATAGGGTTGTTTGGTTTTTTTCTTGTAAAGGTGTTTAAGTTCCTTGTAGATTCTGGATAACAGCCATTATCAGATAGATTGCCAAAATTTTCTCCCATTCTATAGGTTGTTTGTTCACTCTGATGCTAGTTTCTTTTGCTATGCAGAAGCTCTTTAGTTTAATTAGATCCCATTTGTCAATTTTGGCTTTTGTTGCCATTGCTTTTGGTGTTTTAGTCATGAAGACTTTGCCCATGCCTTTGTCCTGAATGGTATTGCCTAGATTTTCTTCAAGGGTTTTTTATGATTCTAGGTCTTCCACTTAAGTCTCGAATCCATCTTGAGTTAATTTTTGTATAAGTTGTAAGGAAGGGGTCCAGTTTCCAGTAAGAAGTCAAATCCCTGAATAGACCAATAACAAGTTCTGAAATTGAGGCAGTAATTAATAGCCTACCAACCAAAAAAAAAAAAAAAAAAAAAAAAAAAAAGCCCAGGACCAGAAGGATTCACAGCCAATTTCTACCAGAGGTACAAAGAGGAGCTGGTACAATTTCTTATGAAATTATTCCAAACAATAGAGAAAGAGGGACTCTTCCCTAACCCGTTTTATGAGGCCAACATCATCCTTATACCAAAACCTGCCAGAGACACAACAACAAAAAAGAAAACTTCAAGCCAATATCCCTGATGAACATCTATGTGAAAATCCTCAGTAAAATACTGCCAAACCGAATCCAGCAGCACATCCAAAAGCTTATCCACCATGATCAACTCGGCTTCATCCCTGGGATGCAAGGCTGGTTCAACATGTGCAAATCAATAAATGTAATCCATCACATAAACAGAACGAATGAAAAAAAGACACATGATTATCTCAATACATACAGAAAAGGCCTTCAACAAAATTCAACACCACTTCATGCTGAAAACTCTCAACAAACTAGGTTTTGATGGAATGTAGCTCAAACTAATAAGAGCTATTTATGACAAACCCACAGCCAATATCATACTAAATGGGCAAAAGAGGGAAGCATTCCCTTTGAAAACCGGCACAAGACAAGGATGTCATCTCTCACCACTCCTATTCAACATACTATTGGAAGTTCTGGCCAGGGAAATCAGGCAAGATAAAGAAATAAAGAAATATTCAAATAGGAAGAGAGGAATTTAAATTGTCTCTGTCTGCAGATGATATGTATATATAGAAAACCCCAATCGTCTCAGCCCAAAATCTCCTTAAGCTGATAAGCAACTTCAGCAAAGTCTCAAGATACAAAATCAATGTGCAAAAATCACAAACATTCCTATACACCAATAACAGACAGAGAGGCAAATCATGAGTGAACTCCCATTCACAATTGCTACAAAGAGAATAAAATATCTAGGAATACAACTTACAAGGGATGTGAAGGACCTCTTCAAGGAGAACTGCAAACCACTGCTCAAAGAAATAAGAAAGGACACAAATAAATGGAAAAACATTCCATGCTCATGGATAGGAAGAATCAATATAGTGAAAATGGCCAGAGTGCCCAAAGTAATTTATAGATCATTGCTATCCCCAACAAGCTACCATTGACTTTCTTCACAGAATTAGAAAAAACTACTTTAAATTTCATATGAGACCAAAAAGGAGCCTATATAGCCAAGACAATCCTACGCAAAAAGACCAAATCTGGAGGCATCACACTACCTGACTTCAAACTATACTACAAGGCCGCAGTAACCAAAACAGCATGGTACTGGTACCAAGACAGAGAGATGGAACAGAACAATGGAACAGAACAGAGGCCTCAGAAATAATGCCACACATCTACAACCATCTGATCTTTGACAAACCTGACAAAAACAAGCAATGGGGAAAGGATTCCCTATTTAATACATGGTGTTGGGAAAACTGGCTACCCATATGCAGAGCCAGGCATTTCTTAGTATGCACTGAACTCATGCCAAACTATTGTTTCTCACTATTATTGTCTAAAAGACAACGTGTACTAGAAATGTGAGACAGGAAATGTCCATCTGACCTTATTACGGTAGAAGAAATTTTCCAGAGTTCATATGCTGATGTAATTATTTTAAGAATTATTTTTATTTTTTAAAGTGGTATATCCTTAGAACAATTGTCTTTGCTGTCACAGGCATAGCATATGGCTTATCATCTCCGGTTTAGAGGAATAGAGCACTGTAATTGCTGCAATCGGGTTTTATATTATTTTCTAATTAAGTTTTAGGAGTTCTTTTTATTTGCTTGGTTTATTTGTGTGTGTGAAATGTAACATATATATTTGTATGTCTTAACCTTTACTTCCTTTGGAAGGTCCCTTAATTTATTTTACATAGAAAAATTTTCCTTTTTCCACAAAGCTATGACCATATAACTTACTTCCTTCTGTCCCAGTATTGTGCTTTATGTAATTTCCTATATAACAGCAGCAAACAACTTCAGTATACACTGGCTGTTTGTTCAGTGTTCTTGCAGTACTTACAATGGACATTTCTCAGCATAATTAATCTCTTTTTAAAATTTGGCCCTATTCTTATCAGCACCAATATTATACTTTGAAATGAATGGAAATGCTGTACTCATTGAAGGGATAAGGATTAAATCTTAAACTGGGTCTAGGGATGAGGTGAAGAGGGAAAAATCCCTCACAAACCTGGTGCTTTTTTTCTCCTTTGGAAGTGAAAAGCAACGAGCTATACTCTGTGAAAGAAAGGAAATGGTGCTGACGAGCTTTTCCCCAACCACTGTACAACTTTGGTTCAGAACTAGCAGAAGCCAATTCGTTATTTAGTTTGCTCGCACATTTAAGTGTGATATTTGATTTATATGAGCATCAAAAACTAGATATTCAGGCATAATTCAGGTCCTTTTTCTCTTTCATTATAATGAGTAACTTTAATTCTTGTTTTATATTTGTTTGAATCCAGATTTGTTTTTAATCCTATATCTTCTGTATCTGACAGACTCCATTTCATCCATTTTTTTGTTGTCCTTTTTTACCGTATAGTTTTACAGAATCCCAGAAATCCTTTTCTTCCATTAAAATGCTATCACTAGTAGTAATATTTCTAATGCCAATTTAAACCTTTTTATTCTAGCATACTTTGTGCAGAATGAATTGTTAAGTGTATCTATAGAGAATGAATGATTGGTATTCAGCCAAGCTTTGCCTATGTCTTTCCATGACCAAAAACAAGTCAGGTGAGAAGGAAAAAAATAATAATTAGTCTGTTGTTTATCTTTGTGGCTTTGAACAACCTTTTTGTATATTTTGGGAAAATTTTTTCTCATTGAATCACTGGGTATATTTATCATGTACATTGATGGTTGAATTTTCATTATATAACTCTATGGTGAAAAGTGTTGAATGAGAAACTATTTTTAATAGCCATTTCAGAAACAAGTGAGGTCAGTGAGCATCTTGTTTTAGGAAGAGGGGGATGGTGCGGACATTGGAGTGAAAGGAAGTCCTATGTCAGAGGGCTCTGTGCACATTTTCCTGGAGTACCTCAGCTATGCTTAAATGTAATCTGTTATTTTAACCGATCATAATGGTTGCATTTTGCCTTTTCTCATATTAAATTATAAAATTGATAACTTATAAATAGGGCAAAAGTTTATTTTTCAGGATGCCTCTCCCTTCTCTAACTCTAACAGATTGAATTTTGTTTCCAAAGACTTCAAAAGCTACCAGATTATTGTGAAAGGAGAAACACTGTTTTCGAAGGCTGCTGATAATGCCTATTAGCCAGAAGAAAGAGCCTGAATCATTCAAAGGTTTTCCATCTAGTAAAGAAGTGTGGTAAAAATCTTGCCCAGATCTGTGTGTGCTAAGCATCTATGTAAGTTGGAGCATCATATTAATGACACCCAGTGAAGAAACGAAAGGTAAAACTATAATGCAATGTATTTCTGTGCCTCATGTTGAAACTTCGTATTCAAAGGTTAAAGAGACTTCATTTTTCTTCTCCTTCCCCAGTTGTGTATTTCAGTTTTGTATTGAAATGTTCTCTGGATTCATAAAATATTTAGGGACTACATAAAGAAGAAAGACTCTGGAATCAAAGGCAAGATTCACCTAACACAACTTCTGTTGGATGAAACTAGGAAATCAGGATCTATCAAAGGCCCAGTGTTAGTCAGTATCAGTTTTTCACCGTGTTTTGATTAGAAGAACATTGAACAGCAAACATTTAAGGATTTGTCTGACTGAATACCAACTTAAAGTTCTGATCTCTAGTAATGTCAGATATATTGCCTTGGTAAATTGTACAGGTCAATTGTTAAAGATGAAAGCATAACTTCCATATTTATTGTTTGAATAACTAGAGAAAAAAATTAAAGTTATTTATTTTTCAGAATGAAGTGTAATTACTATATCAAAAATCCACAGAATGTGAAAGTATAAAGGAAAACTCTCAGGTGAGACTCAATTATTTTTATTTCAAAGATATATGTAAAAATGTGAACAGATCGGGAGGCTGAGGCAGGAGAATCACTTGAACCCGGGAGGCGGAAGTTGCAGTGAGCCAAGATCGCACCATTGGACTCCAGCCTGGGCGACAGGACAAGACTCTGTCTCAAAAAAAAAAAATGTGAACAGATATATTGACATAAAATTCATAAAACATATGGATATATTAAAAACTAGGAAGTCTGGTTGTCTCTGAGGATAAGAGCTGAGGACCTGTGTCAAGAATACTTTGCACAGCTTGTACTATTGCAGTATTTGAATTTTTTTCTTGTACATGTATAACTTTTTTAAAAAGAAGGAGAAGTGCTGTACAAGTGCAACTATTTTTACTGTAAGTTTTTATTTCCATAAAACTATAATTAAGTGTGTGGTCAATAGATCCTATTATATAGCTATGATATCCCTTGAATTTGTTTACCTGGTAACACTAGCTCATGTTTGTAAATGCTTTGGAACTCCCAAAATGATTTTACATACATTACCTAATTTGTAAGATTACAAAACTATTACATTAGCTTTTCTGGTTTTCTTGTCTTAATACATGATTATCATATTAAACTGCAGTGGTTTTTTTTTCCATTAAATCACACACACAAAACAGGAAACCAGCAGTTGTAATTTTCTTCAGCAATTCTTAATGTAAGTTTTTAATAGTTTAGTACTTTTCTTTCATAAGTATTGGACGAAGCTGTAATGGAATTATACGACTCATGCTTTCAGAACAGAGCCTTCTGTTACTCATGTTTTTATACTGAAGGCTATATGACCATGTGAAGTTCCACCACGATTCTGTTGGATGTTACCTTTGTCTTATCCACTGCACTCAAGCCAGGGTGTTGGAGAATTCAATAGCTGAGTCTGAGGGTGAATTAAAATACCAGTCTAAATTAAATGGACTGTGTGAAAGGGGAGTGAGCCTACAGGCTATTATGAGATTTGTCCTGCCCAGTTTAATACAACCCCTTCTCTGCTGAAGGGTAAGTAGGATGGCTTTTCATGCAAATAGAAGACCAGGTCAGAAAAAATCCACTCCCTTTCCTTCTGCTTGGCTTACTGGACTTGTAGGCAGACCTAGGTTTTCCTATTGTATTAATGGCTATGGAGCTGAATTTCTTTCCAATAGAAGTTGTTATTTGAGTTTAGCAACATTGATAAAATTGGCTCATCAAACCATTTTATATTGAAAAGGGCTTCATGGACAGTGACCCGCTGTAAGTTGGCTGACAGCTGAAATGATGAACAATGCTGTTTAGTTCTGCCCATCATGCCTGTCAGAGACTAAGAATAACTTGACCAATAAGGAGGGTGGATCTTTGTTAGCCTTTCTGCTTTATTTATTCCAATTTAGTATTTAACCCCAGGAAAGAATCAATCGCATGTGGGTGGCTATTCATTGTAATATTTAAAGGTAAAGTAGCACAGTGGTCAAGGGTGAAGGCTAGGAGTCAAACAGACTTGAATTCAAATTCCAGCTCCACCCTTTACCACACATGGGAACATGAGCAAGTTACTTCACTTCTTTAACCATCAGTTTCCTCATTTCTAAGATAAATCTTGTTGGAATGAATTTTTTCAAAATGAATTAAGTGTATTGTAGAGGGCCTATAGTTTTATATGGTTTATATAATTACTAAAATTTTTTGTATATGATTATAATAACTACATATAAAATTTCATGGCAAATGCATAAAAACTGACTATTTACTATGCTATCACCCACTCCACTCCCCACCATTCATTCCTAAGCCCACTCCAGTCAGGCAATCTGCCATTCCACTGATACTACACTTGGCAAGGTCGCCAATGACATTTACACTGCTAAATGCAGTGGCCAGTTCTCAGTCTTCATCAGAGTTGAGCACTCAGCAGCCTTTGGAAAAGTTAATCTTGCATTCCACTGCCTGCCCTTTTTTGTTTTCCTAATCTCTAAACATTGGAGGGCTCCATCCTCTGGCCTCTTCTCTATCCATAACCCCTCCCCTCATGACCTCATCTAATCTTGGAGATTTACTATCATGTAGATGCTACTGACTTCTCAAATATATATTTCCAGTTCACATCTCTCCTATGAGTTCCAGACTTGTTTATCCAGCTGCCTGTTCAATTTCTACCTGAATGTCTTAGGTAGTTTCTCAAACTTGGCATGTGAAAAACTGAACACCTTGATTTTCCTAAAAATCTGTTTCTCTATCATTTAGCTGCTCAGCTAAAAACTTTGGAGTTAGACATATGGACAGCCCACCCCAAGGGAACAATCAGAGGAGAAGGGACACAAGACCCCAGAAACACACAAAGCACCTTAATATGCACGCTGCATCTCTCTAAAATGGTGGAACCTGTTTACCTGCTCTGGAGAATGGCTGCCTGTGGCAGACATAGGAGTTGTCCTCACACTGTGCTTCCTATCTTTCACAGTAATTGACTTGTAGCTGCAATGCAGTTACCAACCAGGAATACAATTTCTCAGCCCCATGTCTTGCACCTACAGCTAAGTGTGGCCATGTGACCAGTTTTCACTAATTAAGTGTGAATAGCAACAAAGTGCACCACCTTCAATTGGAGGCTTTGAAGAAGCAGGGCAGCCTTCCCTTGCTTTTTCCCCTTGTTCTGGTGGGATACAGATGACAATAAGGCCCTGGGTTTTGAGGTAGCCACAAGATGCAAAATACCTGAGACCTGAGTCACCACAAGGAAGAGAGAAGCCCACTGACATGGAATACCCAGCCTCGTGTACAGATGAACAAGAAATAAACTTCTATAATGTTTGAACATTACAGATTTTGTTCCGTTATAGCAGTTTATCTCACCCTGACTAAACTGTTGCCTATCTTCCAGAATAGGCCCTCCTTCCCTGAAAGTGACTTTTTCATACATGTAATCTGTATTTTAATTCATATTCTCCAAAGCATATCCACATCTATTCAACTATTTTCATGTCTTCCATCAACAAAAACCTCATATAAATAAATATATGTGAAGTTTTTTTTTTTTTAAAGACACTTTGGAGTTATCCTTGACACTGTCCTCTTCTCTCACACCCATATACAAAACATCAAGAAATCTTGTTGACTCAACCTTCAAAATCTATCCAGGATTTAACCACTAATCAACCCCTTCTCCTCTGTCAGTCTGTCCTCCTAGATTTCATCTTGACCATTCTTAGAAACTCCTAACCAGTCTTATTGCTTTCGCCATTGTACATCCAGACTATTCTCAAATGGCAGCCAATGAGATCATGCTGCACTTCTGCTCAAAATCTGCAAATGGCTTCCTACCTCACTTAGGGTAAAACCAAATGGGCCCTGCACAATCTGGTCTCACCTCCTAGTGCTTTCCTCCTTGCTCATTCAGCCCAGCCACACTGCTCTTCTTGCTTTTCCGTGAACATGCTAGACACACTCTCATGTTTGGACCTTTGCACTTGTTTCCCTTCCCAGAATGCTCTCCTCACAGATACACACATATCCAGCCCCTTATCTCCTTCAAATTTTAGTTCAAATGCCACTTTTTCAATGAGGGTTTTCTGACTAGCCTATTTAAACTTAAAATCTCCCCTTGTCTAAAGCCTTGTCTTCCTTCCTGCTTTACTTTTCTTCATAGTAATTACCACCATCTGACTTATATTTGCTTGCCTTTCTTGTTGATTTTGTTTTACCCACTCAAATGTAGTCCATAAGGGAAGGGATTATTGTTTCATTTGTTCACTTCTCTATCCCCTGGGCCTGAGCCTGGCTTTGGGTAGACACTCAGTTAATGTTTGTGTAAATGAATAAATGAATGAATGACATTTACTACCTTATATGGTACTATAATATAAAAGCATATGATGCAGAGAATTAGGAATCTAGAAACTAGTTTTGAGTCAGCATCCTATGTACAAGGTTATGTAGACAAGTCATTTCACCTCTCTGAGCCTCATTTTTCTAATATTTAAAATCTACCTTCCAGAGCTGTAAAGTGTTCAAATATAGATTATCTTATGGAGTGCAGTCTCATGCTTGCACAATGAAAGAAGTTAATTTCTACATACCTTCCATGTACCCACAATCAATGGTTTACGTAAACCTCGCCTCAGGAAAATTAAGTTCTGTACGAGCACATTTTTTTTAAATTGCCACTGAAATAAATACCAAATTAAGCCAAATAAATACCAAAACAGACTGTGCATTTTTCATCTTTAGCCAAGCTCCTCTAGTTTGCATAGCCATAATATAATTCAAATGACCATTTTTGTAGTTTTGATTTTTAGTGCTCTTTTTCTCTGCCAGGAGAAATGAATATCTGATGCTTTGTTTTTCCAAATTGTCGTATGAAAACTGAGTAATGCTATAAAGCTTTTTAAATATTTTAGAGGTATAGCAAGTGAACTATTTTATACGTTTCTGGGATTTTTGAAAATATTTTTTATTTTTATTTTTTATTGAGACAGGGTCTTGCTCTGTTGCCCAGGCTGGAGTGCAGTGGTGTGATCTCAGCTCACTGCAACCTCTGCTGCCCAGGTTCAAGCGATTCTCATGCCTCAGCCTCCCAAGTAGCTGGGACTGCAGTCCTGTGCCAACATGCCTCACTAATTTTTTTTGTATTTTTAGTAGAGATGCGGTTTCGCCATGTTGGCCAGTCTGGTCTCGAACTCCTGACCTCAAGTGACCCGCCCATCTCAGCCTCCCAAAGGGCTGGGATTACAGGCATGAGCCACTGTGCCCAGCCTGAACATATTTTTTATGTTCAATATAATGATGACTACCTAGTAAAGTCATATTTGTTCAAATTCCCTTGATTTATTTTCTAGTGAACACCTCAATATTTCTCTTATATGCTGGTCACTTATCAAATGATTCCCAGTGAACACTTTTGATTGATTAATGTATAACTTGATCAGGTACCGAATTTGCATTTGCTTAGTAAGGCCCACCTTGAAAAATAGTGCAAATAATTTATTCAGGTCAGATAGGGAGAAAGAAATCCTAGAAATACTAAACAAAACAAACTTTAGAAGTGGCTGTTAATATATAAGATTTTCAAGGCCTATGATAAAGGGATTCTAGTTCTAGATCTGCTTTCCATATTCTTCAATTCCAAGGGACATCTTCAGCATAGCTCCTGACTGGCCTGGCTAACGCTTCGTGCATCCTTTCTTGAGCTTTGGAGTTGTCCTGTTTGCCCCTCAATCCTCATAAGGTCTCCTTGTGCATGTGCCCCTCCCTGAGTTTGTGTGTGAGTTGCTGTCTCATTCCTGTCTATGTTCCCTGTGTTTTTATTTCCTATCTTTTAGTATGTAAGTAGGTAGACAGACAGATTGACCGACGATTGATTGATAGAAATAGATACATAATTTATTTTCCCATGGGTAGATCTTTAAGGTTTTCAGGCATGGGAATAAGGTAACCACCCTATCCCTCTGTGTGGTGGAATAGGGTAGAGTATGGCTGTGGCCAGAGAGACCAACAGAACAGTGTAAGAAAGTATAAAAGTCTTGAACTATAGCACAGCTATGCAAGAAATAAATGAAAATACTGCTGTTTAATGTGCTGTTTGCAATTTTTAAAAGTCTATCAGTGGGAGAGCTGAATAGGCAAATAAAGTTTTCATTGTTAACTTTGTAACAATAAGTTTCTGATAATCTGTAACACAACAATAAAGTAAGAAAGCTCAAAAGTATTCGCAAATTTCCCCATCAGGGAATAATTTCTTCCTGAATATCACTCACAGCTCCCTGGAATAATAATACAGTATAACCTTTTTATTCAATTGACACCTATGAGCCAATTTCTATTGTTTCTCAACCAACCCTCCTACTCTTCACCAGTCTGGGTTGGCGCCATATCTATATATTCACATACATAGTATTCTTTTCTTATATCTATCCTAGAACATGTATGTATAACACCATAATACAAGTCTACTGTCTCTTATCTGCAACCACAAATCCATAAAGCTCTGAAAACCAGGAGTTTGTTTTATGATTGGTGCCAAAATTTATTTTGCGCAAAACCTGGCTTGAACAGACATGAGGTTTGCTAGCTGATATGCCCCACTAGACGGTGAGCTTTATGGAGGCAGTCTTGGTCTTGATTCCTCCTGTCTGCCTGGTGTCTAGTGTATCTCAGAAAATAGCAAATATTTGGAATAAGCAAATGAATATTTTCTATCAATTTAATATATTTGAATTTATTAGTCTTCCTCTGTTGTTCTTATTTATTTGTTTTTTGAGACAGAATCTCACTCTGTCACCCAGGCTGGAGTGCAATGGCAGGACCACAGCTCATCGCAGCCTCAAACTCCCAGGCTCCGACAATCCTCCTGCCTCAGCCTCCTGAGTAGCTGAGACTACAGGCACGCACCACCACACTCAGCTAATTTTTGTGTTTTTTGTAGAGATGGGGTTTCGCCATGTTGGCCAGGCTGGTCTTGAACTTGGCTCAAGGGAACCACCGACCTCAGCCTCCCTAAGTGTTGGGATTACAGACATGAGCCACTGTGCCTGGCCTCCGTTCTTATTTTTTAAATGTTAAAACTTTGAGAAAACAAGAGTTAGGGCTAATGAGTGCTTTTCAAAAATTTATTTTTAAACTGAAAATATAAACATTTGGTCAGATTGAAAAATCAATGACAGAACCAAGAATAATATAGTGTTTCCTGGGTTTTAGATTAGTATTTTCTTACCTAGATAAGACTAGCATTATGAATGCCAGATAACTCCAAGGCCAAGAAAAACAACTTTCTTTAAAATGTATTAAAATGTTATGAGTGAAAATGATGAAAATAATGTTATTTTACTCCCATGCCTGAAACACTTAAGGGCTCCCCATTGGGGAAAAAATATGAATCAATATCTATATATGTATATATTTACTTATATATTATACCACTAAAAAATCAGAAATAAGCTAGGGCAGATAGATCAAGAATGACATAGCAACTTACATACGAACTTAGGTAGGAGAACTTGTAAATGTATTTTGAATATTTGATGCTTCTCCAGATTCTTTCACCTTTTCTTTATACATGCTTTTATGTGGGTTCACATATATAAAAATTATGTATATTGTACATAAGTTTGTATTTTTTTCTACATTTTGAGGAAATTTTGAGGAAGTAAACTTCTGCTTTATGAAACATCCACTCATGATATCAATAATTGCCAAGTAGAATCTTTTTCATAAAACACTCATGACCTAAATTGAAAAACATAAAAGTTTTATTGAAGTTACAAATGTCAGGACACAAGTACTGTTATCAAATATTAGAATTATGATATACCCTAACATCTATTATTCTGCCTTGCATTATCATTCTAAATTTTGTAAATATGTGTTGGGTCATAAAGAAATAAATTTCTCTTTGAACCATCTAACTTACTTCCTTCTAATATCCAATTTATTGAATAGGATGCCATTCTATTTCCTCTGATGAATTTTCATCTGATGTCCATTTACAGTTCACCCTTAAACAACATGGATTTGAACCGCATGGGTCTATTTATATGTGAATTTTTTTTTAGTAAATATATTGAAAAATTTTTTGGAGATTTGCAACAACTTGAAAAAACTTGCAGACAAACTGCATAGCATAGAAATACTTTCTAAAAATTTTTTTTGGCCGAGTGCGGTGGCTCAGGCCTGTAATCCCAGCACTTTGGGAGGTTGAGGCAGGCAGATCACCTGAGCTCGGGAGTTTGAGACAAGCCTGGCCAACATGGTGAAACCCCGTCTCTACTAAAAACACAAAAATTTACCGGGCATGGTGGCGGGCTCCTGTAGTTCCAGCTACTCGGGAGGCTGAGGCACAAGAATCACTTGAACCCGGGAGACGGAGGTTGCAGTGAGCCGAGATCGCACCGCTGCACTCCAGCCTGGGTGCCAGAGCCAGACTCCGTCTCAATAAATAAATAAATAAATAAATAAATTTAAAAGTTAGGGCCAGGCACAGTGGTTCACACTTATAATCCCAGCACTTTTGGAGGCTGAAGCAGAAGGATCATTTGAGCCCAGGAGTTTGAGACCAGCCTGAGCAACATAGTGGTACCCCATTGCTACAAAATAAAAAAAAAAAAGTAAAAAGCTAGTAAGTTGTGGTGGCACTCCTGAAGTCCCAGCTACTCAGGAGTGGGAGGATCGCTTGAGCCTGGAAGGTTGAGGCTGCAGTGATCCTTGATCACAAACACTATACTCTAGCCTGGGTGACAGAATAAGACTCTGCCTCAAAAAGAAAAAAAAAAGAAAGAAAGAAAAGAAAAGAAAATAGGAATAGAAAAAGTTGGGTGTGTCATGAATGCATAAATACATAAATATGTGTAGCCACTAGTCTATTTTATCATTTACTGCCATTAAATACTTGAGTCAGCAAAACCAACCCCTTCTCTTCCTCTTCCTCTTCAACCTACTCAACATGAAGACAATGAGAATGAAGACGTCTATTATTATCCATTTCCACTTAATGAATAGTAAATATATTTTTTCTTATGATTTTCATAATAACATATTACTTTCTCTAGCTTACTTTATTGCAAGAATACAGTATATAATACATGTAATATACAAAATATGTGTTAATTGACTGTTTATGTCATTGGTAAGGCTTCTGGTTAACAGTAGGCTACTAGTAGTTAATTTTGGGGGGATCTAAAAGTTATACATGGGTAATTGACCATGTAGAAGTCGGCACCTAACACCCATGTTATTCAAAGGATTCATGGGTCAACTGTATTTCACTATTTTTATCTATTTGCAAATTATTAATAATTGCTTTATGTATAAAAACAACAGCTGTCTCATCATCATTATAAGGTCAATTGTTCCATCCTTATACTATTAATATGATAAATATACATTTATACTTCAAATAGCAGAAAAGTAGGCATTAATCAGCAAAGCAGTTCAGGAAAATTAATCTGGCAGGACTGAATAAAATGGACTTGAAGAAAGTAGGCTTAAAGAAGAAATGTATCGGCTAGGACTCCATTGCCATTATCTAAACAAGAATTAATGAGTTTCCTAACTGGGAATGAAATAGAAGAAATGGAAAGAAGGGACAGTTTTAAAATGTAATGAAGGGAGAATTGATGCATTTGGATAACTGGTTGAATATAAGAAGCAAGACAGACTATCATAATTGTTAGATATTTCAGATACAGGATAAGGTGGGCATGAGAGAAAGAGATGCCAAGATGGTTGTAGGTAGTAGAGAAAAGGCCAAGGAAATACTTATATTTCCTTAAGTTGGGAAATACTTATACTTGAAGAGTGCAGGAAGGAAGGAATGAGCAGAGAGGGCTAAGGAGAAGCAAAAGAACAATTTCACAAAAACATGGATTTAAGGAAGTCGTGGGCAGCAATGTTCAATGCCGCAGAAAAGGCTCTAGATTTTATGAGTAGGAAGTCTCGTGACCTTTAAGTTCACAGGGTTCCATAGAGGGGTGAGGACAGAAACGAAATTTAAAAGGATTAAGGAATGAGTGAAGGATAAGAAAATGTGACAGTATTTTTTCAAAATGAATAATCAAGCAATGAAACATGGAGAAACCTCAAATGCATGCCACTAAGTAAAAGAAGCCAGTTTGAAAAGGCTGCATTACTGTATGATCCCAGCTACATGACATTCTGGAAAGGGCAAGCCTTGGAGACAATGAAAGGATCAACGGCTGCCAGGGATTGCGGGGAGGAAAGGGTGAACAGGCAGAGCACATCACATTTTTAGGGCAGGGAAACTAGTCTGTGTTATACTATAATGGTGGGTACACGTCATTATGCATTTGTCAAAACCTGTAAAATGTACACCAAAAGTCAACTCTAATGTAAATTATGTAATTAATGTAAATTATGGACTGTGTGATTATGATGTAAATTATGGACTGTGTGTTCATTGGTTGGAACAATTGTACTCTGGTGAGAGACGTTAATAGTAGATGTTGGCAAGGCATGGTGGCTCACGCCTGTAATCCCAGAACTTTGGGAGGCCAAGGAGGGTGGATCACGAGGTCAGGAGTTCAAGAGCAACCTGGCCAAGATGGTGAAACCCTGTGTCTACTAAAATACAAAAATTAGCCCAGCATGGTGGCAGGCCCCTGTAATCCCAGCTACTTGGGAGGCTGAGGCAGAGAATCACTTGAACCTGGGAGGCAGAGGTTGAGTGAGCCGAGATCACGCCATTGCACTCCAGCCTGGCAACAGAGTGAAACTCCATCTCTAAATAAATAAATAAATAAATAAATAAATAAATAAATAAATAAATAAGTCAATTTTAAAAGAATGTATGACCATTTTTCATTAATATAAACTTCTGTGTTACATACGTGTATATATTACTTTTATTGTATCATTTTACAGCCCTTAAAAATTTCAACAAAATGTAAAAATGTGTTTTTGTGACCAATGAAATAAGTGGAGTAAAGTGATATTGTTCAGCCAAATATATGATAGATATAAGAATTTAGTTACATTTCTGGAATGACAGAGTGTTGATGAATTTTATAGCATTATGATGTAGGTAAGAAATGTTAGGTCTCTCTTCAGATGCCTATTGTATGTTCCAGTTATTTATTGCTGTGTGTAACACACCACACCAAAACTTAGTAGCTTAAAACAGTCATTTATTGTTATGTTTCATTTTTCTGGGGGTTGACGAAGCTGAGCACTACTCAGTTTTCTGTAGTCCTTCAGACCAGAAGTGTCCTTCAAATGGTTGCAGAAATATGACATATAAGGCTGGAATTATCCGAAAGCTTCTTTACTCACATGCCTGGCTCCTAGGCTAGGATAGCTAGAATACCTATGGGCTGGTCAGGGATTTCTCCCTCTTTTGTCTCTCCACATAGCTGTAGTGTGGCTTGGGTTTCAAACAGTGTGGCATTTCAAGACCAAGAATTCCAGGAGACCCAGGTAGAAGCTTCAAAGTGTGGGAAGTGTTGGAAGTCATACAGCATCACTTCCACTATATTCTAATCGGCAAATGTGTCACAAAGAGCCCAGATTCAAGGGAGTAGAGCAATAGATAGATACAGGGAGGAGAGAAATTGATGGTAGCCAACCTGAAAACAAGAAACAAGCTACCACAATCTATTTAGGGGATATTTATAAAAACATAGAGACACACATGCACAAACAACACACACGTACACACATACACACATGCAGATAAATATATTTTTATGAAAAAATTAAGAATTATTATGAATGTTCAAGTATACAATAATATGCAAAGGTAAAACCTTAATAATTAAAGTAGGAAGTAAGACTAACTCCAAGAGGAGTAATCAAAGACATTGTATTTTCTTTTCAGTAAGATCAGGTAAGTCATTCCAAACTGTCTGGCGTCCTATCCCAAAACATCTCTGAACTTCTCAGTTCAAGAAGTAAGTTCCAGAATTTATTTGGCAAAGGTAGCTTATGTTCGCAATGCTGTCTCTGGTTTTCCAGTCTGTCTCCTAGTCATAGGCCCCTGAAGTCCACCAGCCCTTACACTTCTGGCTGCATGCTGGCAAAATCTACTATGTAGTTCTGATTTTGTAATTTTCATTTCAACGAGAATGAAAACTTTTAATACTGAACGTCCAGAAAAGATTGTTTTCTTTTATTCCCTTTCCTTTAGGACATTTTCTTTTAGTTTTCTTATTTCATTCAATTGTGATAAGACTTCTTTCTTTGAAAATGACATTTAAAAGTAAGGTTAACACACAAGTTGTTACTTTAATAAAGCACATAACGTCTACCTTATAAAATATTTTGAATGCTTTAGAAACTTGTCTTTGCTGTACACAGGCAGAATGGAGTAATATTTTAAGATTTCCTGCAACTAGAAAGGTATGGAAAGTCTTACTGATTTATATTGTGTTCTGACTTCCTGAGGCAGTTTTCCTAATGCTATTCCATTTTAGTCATACCATGAAACAGACAGAGCTTGCTCATTTATTGTTTTTTTTTTTTAAATCAGAATCCAGTGTAGAACTTTGTATTTCAGTTTTGTTTGTTGTTTCTTTAGCTTAATTTCTGTGGAATTTTATAGTAATAGCAGTTTTATTTTATAAAACTTCTCTTGCTGGGAGGATAATTCTGGAAGCATTTGAGAAAAAGAAGTCCCAGTTCAACTTTCAAAATTATTTTCAAAAATAAATAACCTGACTATTTAACATATATAGTGTTCCACACTTGCATTTATTGCCTGTACTATATAATTCAAGATTTTATTGTCTATAGTTACTTGGGAAGACACATCTGTTACATCAGTGTTTGTTTCTCAGGACAGGAAACATTTATTACGGTTCTTTTGTATTCCTAAAGTACCATAGTTCTTTTTTTTTTTTTTTTTTTTTTTTGAGAAAGAGTCTTGCTCAGGCTGGAGTGCAGTGGCACGATCTCGGCTTACTGCAGCCTCCACCTCCTGGGTTCAAGTGATTCTCCTTCCTCAACCTCCTGAGTAGCAGGGACTACAGGCACACGCCACCACACCCGGTTAATTTTTGTATTTTGGTAGAGATGGGTTTTCACCATGTTGGCCAGACTGGTCTTGAACTCCTGACCTCAGGTGATCTGCCTGCCTCGGCCTCCCAAAGTGCTAAGATTACAGGTGTGAGCCACCACATCCAGCCTTAAAGCTCGTACCATAGTTCTAGACAAATAATATGTAGATGCTCACTTGATAAAAGGGTGTTTATGTTGTATTCTTTCCATTTAATTCTTGTAATTTGAGTCTTACTTGCCTTCCTTAACCAGACACCATAGAAACATTATAGACTTTCTTTTATTTTTTTTCTATTAACTTTTATTTTATGTCTCAGGGTACATATGCAGGATATGCAGGTTTGTTACATAGGTAAATGCGTGTCATGGTTGTTGGCTGCACAGATCAACCCAACCCCTACGTATTAAGTCCGTCACCCATTAGCTCTTCTTCCTGATGCTCTCCCCAAACCTTTATCCCCACACAGGCCCCTGTGTGTATTGTTCCCCCACACCATGTATCCATGTGTTCCCATCCTTCAGATCCCACTTATAAGTGAGAACATGCGATGTTTGGTTTTCTGTTCCTGCATTAGTTTGCTGAGAATAACAGCTTCCAGCTCCATCCATGTCCCTGCAAAGGACAGGATCTTGTTCCTTTTTATGGCTGCATAGTATTATGGACTTTTTTTATGATGTAGCTTCGTCTTAATAACATTACTGGTTATTTGTGCATAAGATCTTTCTGATTTAAATCTTTCCCCTAAATATTAAAACAGAAATGGGAAAATTTAATCTTTCTGAAAAGATCTCCTCTCTCTGTCATCTGGTTTTTAATGGCTTTTTATTAACACAGTCTCTAGCAGGGGTCTCCAACCCCCAGGCCACAGATGGGTACCAGTCAGTCCTGTTAGGAACCGTGCAGCACAGCAGGAGGTGAGTGGTGGGAGAGACAGCATTATTGCCTGAGCTCTGCCTCCTGTCAGATCAGGGGTGACATTAGATTTTCATAGGAGCAGGAACCCTATTGTGAACTGCGCATGTGAGGGATCTAGTTTGTGCACTCCTTATGAGAATCTAATGCCTGATCATCTGAGGTGGAACAGTTTCATCCTGAAATCATCCCTCCAACCCAGTCTGTGGAAAAATTGTCTTCTACAAAACCAGTCCCTGGTGCCAAAAAGCTTGGGCATTGCCATTATATATGATAGCTGAAGCATATATACCAGGACTTTTTTTTAAGTTCAAAATATAATTAGAGGCATCTCATTAAGATTTGTTTGTTTGTTTGTGACAGAGTCTCCCTCTGTTGCCAGGCTAGAATGCAGTGATGCGATCTCAGCTCACTGCAACCTCCACTACTCGGATTCAAGTGATTCTCCTGCTTCAGCCTCCCAAGTGGCTGGGACTACAGGCATATGCCACCATGCCTAGCTAATATTTTGTATTTTTAGTAGAGACAGGGTTTCACCACATTGGCCAGGATGGTCTCGATCTCCTGACCTTGTGATCCTCCTGCTTCAGCCTCCCATAAGTGCTGGGATTACAGGCGTGAGCCACCACTCCTGGCCTAAGATTTTTTTTTTTAGATTTTTTTTTTTTAGATGGCCTCACTCTGTTCCCCTAGGCTGGAGTGCCATGGCAAGATTAGGGCTCACTGCAGCCTTGACCTCTTGGGGTCAAGTGATCCTCCCTGAATAGCTAGGACCACAGGTGCATCACCACACCCAGCTAATGCTTTTTATTATTTTGGTACAGACAGGCTCTCCCTATGTTGCCCAGGCCGTCCTCAAATTCCTGAACTCTAGTGATCCTCCTGCCAAGTGCTTTGGGAGCACTTGGCCTCCAAAGTGCTGGTATTATATGTATGAATCACTGTGCCCAGCCCTCATTAATATTTAAGAGAAGACTTTTACTCCCTGCACACAATGGCTTATACTAAAAAATCTCAGCAAATATCAATTCTTCAAATGACATGAGACTGACAAGAAATGGAAAGAACCGTTAAGAATAATAAAAAAGAGAAAGCTAACTTATGGTGACATAGAAAGAAATGAGACATTTCTAGAGAAGTAGTCAGTTCTTGTGATTATTAATTTTCTTCCTTCTAAACTGACTAATAAATAGCATTTTCAGTTACTTGCACCTTTGAAGCTTTCTGTAGCAGCATTGTTTCCATCACTGTGATGTAAGTCTCCTGAGTACAACTCTTAAAATTAACCCTTTTGAGGTTGCCAGTGGTTTCAGTTTCTTTATATTATTCTGCCTGTCACCCAGAAAAGTAAATCATTTTCTCTAAATTTGTCATCTTTTCTACTCTGTTATTGACCCATCTTCGTATTTTAATTTCCCTTAACTTTTGCAGTCTGAACAAATGAAGAAATCACATTTGTATCTTATTTTAAGTCCTCATCAAAAATTCAATTCCTTTTGGAGTTTTTCAAAAGCTTTCAATAGTGGAGGAGTTATAAGGAGAAGCGAGGTCAGATGGTTAACAGGAAGTGGGTAAAGTGTTTCATTGAGGAAGAATATGGGGGTAAAGAACACACAATAAAAGGAGACAAAGGAAGAAGTAGGGCCCCGTGGAAACAAGAGTCATAAAGACATAGAAGTGGAGTGCCAAATGTCTATATTTCTTTACAAAGATGACAAGATTTGAAAATACATGTCAGTGAGAGTGGCTGGCAATCAACTACCACGATAGACCATAATGAAAGCCAGGTGGACAAGTATTCATTTCTTTGAAATGAATACTTCTAAATGAATAATTTTGAAAGGCTCAGATAAGGTCTCTGGTGTAAAGGAAAATACTCTACAAAAATGGATGCTTAAGTGTACATGGGAGGAGCTTCTGACAATGTTCTATTTCTTGACTTTGTTAATGGTCAATTAAGCATTTTGGGATGATTCATTGAGTAATACACTAATTTGGGGGTACTTTTCTGTGTGAGTGTTGTATTTCAATTAAAAATAAAAGAGTAGCAAATAATAAATATTTAGCTTCCAACTCATTCAACTTTGTACTGTGTTCTTTGAGACCATTAGATTACCTAAACCGGTCATTGTTTGTGTCTTTCTGAAGAGATCTGGTGATTTTCTTCTAATTCAAATCAACTCAACAAACATTTATTGAGTGTCCAAATGTGCAAGATACAAAAGGTGAAAAACTGCTCAAGAAGCTCACAGTCTAATGGAGAAATATAATGCAACGGGGTTAGAACAACAGCCTGGGTATGTAAATGGTGTCATAGTAAAAATGGGAATTCAGGAGTAGCATGGAAGAAGTAAGAGAAGGTTTTGTTCAGGAGGTGACTTTTGAGCCAATTAGCCAGTTCATACTGAAGTAGAAATTTCCTAATGTAGGAAAAGGCATTTCATACATAGGCAAAAGCAACACCCCACTATTTGTAAGTTACACGTAGATCAGTATTGCCAAGTTGTACACTTCTAGGTGGTATGAGTGGAGAGTTCAGAAGCAGACCTTACTTAAAACATTAGAAAGCCAAGTGCAGTGGCTCATGCCTGTAATCCCAGCACTTTGGGAAGATCACTTGAGCCCAGGAGTTTGAGACTAGCCTGGGCAACAAAGTGAGACCCTGCCTCTACAAAAAAATTAAAAAATTAGCCAGGCATAGTGGTTCACACCTGTTGTCCTGCTACTTGGGAGGCTAGGGCAGGAGGATTGCTTGAACCCAGAAGGTCGAGACTGCAGTGAGCCATGATCACACCACTGCCCTCCAGCCTCAGTGACAGAGCGAGACCCTGTCTCAAAAAAAATATATAAAATAAAATAAATAAGTATATAAATAAATCATTAGAAGATAAGGCTGAGTGCAGTGGCTCACGCCTGTAATCCCAACACTTTGGGAGGCCGAGGTGGGTGAATCACTTGAGGCAAGGAGTTCGAAACCAGCCTGGCCTACATGGTGAAGCCCTGTCTCTACTAAAACTACAAAAAATTAGCCGGGCCTTGTGGTACGTGCCTGTAATCCCAGTCACTCAGGAGACTGAGGCACAAGAATCACTTGAACCTGGTAGGTGGAGGTTGCAGTGAGCCGAGATCCCACCACTGCTCTCCAGCCTGGGTGACAGGGCACAACTCTGTCTCAAAATAAATAAATAAATACACACATACATACATACAAACATACATACACCAACAAATAAATAAAAAATTTAGAAGATCATAAGTAAAGAGAAGATAATGCTGTCCTCCATCTCCCATATATAACGCAAAATAAAAATCAATTCTAAACTGCAAAGTAAGTGTAGGGAAATCCAACAAGTTTCTAATTTTTTCTAAGATTACTATTTTGATGCATTTTTAAGAGCAAATATAAAAAAGTCTTTTTCTAACATTCTTCTCTTTTTAAAGGTATTTTAAGAACTTACAGCAAAAGGTCAAATATTAATAGCATCTATATCTAGTAACTAACTGATGCCTTACTATATTCCAGGCACTATGATACATCCTTTATATAGACTATTTCATTGAACTCTCCGGACAGCCTATAGGAAAGATACTCTTACTACTACTAACATTACCATTGTCATTATTGACTTTAAATATTAGAACTTAGAGAGTTTAATTAATGTATCCATGCTCACACAGCTAAAGTGTGATTGAGCTGGAATTGACTAACTGGGCACTGACTGATGATGGGGCCTGAAGTCCTTTCCTCAACATCATACTGCCACAAAATCTTACAATATGCCAAAGTAGATGTGTTGGGAAGGGTCTTTGCTCTTTGCAGTGCTCCTTAATCCTCAGATTTGTTCATTTATTCAGTTAGTATTAATAGAGTACCTGTATCTGTCCGCACTGTGGTAGGCATTGAGGATACAGAGTGAATATTACAGAAGTGATCCTTACCTCACGGAGTTATCGTTGCAAGGAAGTGCCAACGGAGTTTGGGAATTTGGGAAGCCCTCTCCAAAGAAATGAGGATTGTACTGAGATCTGAAGGATGGGCTAAAATGACCTAAGTGAACTGGAGAGTTTCATGCATGGTAAATACCAAGGTGAGGTGATATACAAATGCCAAGCTCAGATCTCCTTTTAAGGAAGGACTTGATGCCCCTGGAGCTAGCAGTGCCAGCCCTTTCAGGCATTGCCTCAGCTACAGGGAGTCACTTCACCCAAGATCACACCCTTCCACCCATTTGTGTGCCACCTCTGATGAGCCACTTCAGTTACAGAGCACTGTGTGCTGTTGGCTGAGGCTGTCAGACTTGCGTCTCATCTTGATTTCTCCCTCTTCCCAATTCTGCTTCCGCCTCCTCCCTTCCCTGGGTGTTGACTCAAGAGCACTCTCTAATAAACATCCTGAACTCTAAACTCTGCCTTAGAGTGTGCTTCCTGGAGAACTCAATGTGCATTACAGCATGAAAAGCCTTGATGAGTAAGATGCTAAGAAGCATTCAGAATGGCTGTAGATTGTGTGGGAAATAGTGAGATGAACCCAGGCCAAAAACGAAAACGTGGGTCAAGTCATGAAGTATCTGGTAAACCATGTTGAGGATTTCCCTAAAAACAGTGGCTAGTAGGAAGCCATTGTTGAATTTTAAGCAGGAATGACATAATTGGATTTGCAGTTTTGAAATATCACTTTGGGGCCGGTGCGGTGGCTCACACTTGTAGTCTCAGCAGTTTGGGAGGCTGAGGCAAGCAGATCGCCTAAGCCCAGGAATTCGAGACCAGCCTGGGCAACATGGCAAAACCCCTCTACAAAAAAAATCTAAAAATTAGCTGGGTGGTGGCACATGCCTGTAGTCCCAAGTACTTTGGAAGTTGAGGGGGGAGAATCACCTGAACCCTGGAAGGTTGAGGCTGCAGTAAGCCATGTTTGTGCAACTGAACTTTAGCCTGGGCAACAGAGTGAGACCTTGTGAAAGAAAGAAAGAAAAAGAAAGAAAGAAAGAAAGAAAGAAGGGGGGGGGAGGGAGGGATGGAAGGAGGGGAGGGAGGGAGAAAGAAAGAGAAAGAAAGAAAGAAAGAAGGGAGGGAGGGAGGAAGGGAAAGAAAGAGAAAGAAAGGAAAGAAAGAAGTGAGGGAGGGAGGAAGGGAAAGAAAGAGAAAGAAAGGAAAGAAAGAAAGAAAAAAAAGAAGGGAGGGAGGGAAAAGAAAAGAAAGAAAGAAAGAAAAAGAAAGAGAAGGGGAAGGAAGGGAGGGAGGGGAGAGGGAAGGAAAGAAAGGAAGAAAGAAGAAATATCACTTTGGCTGTAGTGATGGGGTTCTTTCACAAATCATTTTCCTTCTTCTAGATATTAATGGTAAAATAAAAATACCAAACTGTCTTTGCTGTCCATGAATCATTGCTTTTCATTCCCTTTCACTTTATCAGTAAAAGCTACTAAATCTGCTCCATGGTTTATGCAGTACAGTCATATAAGGTATCATCTAGCATTAGCTTCTTGAGAGACCATAGGAAATAGTGTTACGTGCAGACTTGGCAAGCTGTCTCTTCTATGGTGATGAAAGCAAACTGTTCGGTGTTGCTGGAAAAGCTTAAGGTGATAAGTCACTAGAGACATGACCTCCAGATACAACATCAAAAGAAAGACCTGTCCTCCTGCCAATCATACATCTCTGGTTTTGCTTTCTTATTTTTATTCTTCACCTTAATTCCCAGATATGTGTGATGTATAGTAGTTATATTAGCACAGTTCATTTGGACAGGAATAACTTGGCAGTCAAGATTAGATTTTTTTAAAGCTTTGTTGCAGTACAATTGACATACTATAACTACATATATGTAAAGTGTACAATATATAACATACACACACACATTTGTGAACCCATCATTAACAATCAAGATAACAAATATTTCCAGCACCCCAAAAGTTTCATTGTATCTTTTTTTCATCTCTCTCTTTTCTTTTCTCTCTCTCTTTCTCTCTTCCTTTCCTTCTCCCCCTGGCAACCACTGATGTACTTTCTCTCACTATAATTACTTTCATTGTCTTTAATTTTATATAAGTGTAATCATGCAACACCTATTCTTTTTTGCCTGGCTTCTTCCATTCAGCAAAATTACTCTGAAGATTAGATGTAAAATGTTTAACTAAATTATATTCTATATAAGTCATCAGACTTGTTACATATAAGAAACTTTGGATTTATTTACACAACATTGTACGCATTATACATACCAACAGTAGAAGTGATGCTCAACTTTTTAAGTATAATTATTCATTGTGCCTCAGATTGAAAATTTTGATCTAGTAATCAAAGAAATTTTTCTTCAAACTTATAAACCAAAATACATGATCTGTGATGTTCCCTGAGAAGTCTATATTTGAGGGAACGCAAATAAGACATTTGATAAAAGACTCTCCTCTCACAGAAAAATGTGGCCAAATAACCTAGAAAATTGGAAGCTAAAGAGCAGCTGCTATGAGGTATGGAAATTAGAGGACACAGGGTGATCTTCTGTATTTCTTTAAGATAGTTAAACGAGGCTGCTCCCTCAACACAAATACACATATGCACACACACAAATACTCACACACATGCATATATAAACAATACTACATTTTTTTCTTCCATAAATTGCTTTTAGCTCAGCTTAGTTCAGCAATTGTTTTGCATCACCATTTTAATTTTGTTATATCTCTAAAAAGGATAAAAATTAAAGATAGTTTTAAAAGTATCATTATATCCAAACCTTGACACTATTTGAGTCTACCTGTAAAATGCAAAACTTAGAATAGATCATGAAATAACCTCTTTTAACTTTTTAAAAATATTTTTTCAGCCAGGCACAGTGGCTCATGCTTGTAATCCCAGCACCTTGGGAGGCCGAGGTGGGCAGATCACGAGGTCAAGAGTTTGAGAACAGCCTTACCAACATGGTGAAACCTCATCTCTACTAAAAATACAAAAATTAGCTGGGCATGGTGGCACACACCTGTAATCCCAGCTACTCAGGAGGCTGAGGCAGGAGAATTGCTTGAACCTGGGAGGCAGAGTTTGCAGTGAGCCGAGATCACACCACTGCATTCCAGCCTGGGCAACAGAGCGAGACTCCGTCTCAAATATATGTATATTTGAGATATATACATAAGATATATACAGAAGAGGCACTCAGTGTATATTTGTCAAATGAATGAAACAAAGCTTTCTGCTCTTTGACTGCTTTTTCTCTGATACCATGTCTCCTTACTTTGGTATACCTGAGAAGCCAATGTTAAAACTTCCTTCAAGAGAGCATGTTCTTTATCTGATTGAAATTTTTGTAAAGTTCATTAATATGTTTTTGTTTTTTAATGTGTGTGCCTTTATATTTTAATCTTTTTGTTCTATTTCATGTAGCTTAGGCCTTTTTATATTGTTTTGGAGAAAGCATGGGTGACTATTTTCTATTTCTTAGTTTCTGACTTACTATTTTGCACATTAACTAACACAGCCTAAGAAAGGATGCCTTTTACAGTCCCATAGGGCCAGTACTATATACTTTGTAAGTTCACAGTGGATTAAACCTGATGCATATTATTTGCCAGTTCGGGATGATATGATCTGTAAATTTTTACATTGCACCTTCACTAACCAGAAACCATTGTTTTCTTTGATATGTATTAACTCCGATACATCACAAGAATGCAATCCTGTTATCTTGTGCTAGCTGGGAATATTATGGCAGCAGGGAGGTTTGTATGGGTTATAGCTCAAGTTTTCTTTTACTTGTCAAATGTTTTGTCTAGTTTTCTTACTTCTGACAGTGTTTTTAAAGATCGTTTTTGTATATTTTAACTTGGATCTGTTAATTTTTCAAAGAATTTTTTAAAAATGTAATTCTTCAGTTCAGTAACCAGACAACCCCATTGATGTTTTACCCGAGTGTATGCATCTACCTAAATTTGCATCTATTTGAAAAATATTCTAAGATCCTTTGAAACTCTAGTGTGGAAAATAGTAAAATGAACTTTTGGTTTCTAGATAAATATGTATATCATTCGACTTACCTAAACAGGATATGAACATTACTGATTTTCTTCTAGAGGCTTTAACACTGATTTTATTTGCGAGCAAAGAAATTAAAAGAAAATTGAAAGCTTAATTCTTCCTCGGATTTCCTCACATGTTTTCCTCGTAGTTTGTAGCTAAGAAACAACAGAGCTTAGTTGCAAGAAATAGAAATAGTAACAGCAGAGTATAATTTTTAAATATCAGTTAGACCAAGGTAATGACATAGCTCATGTCAGTTTTAAAAATACATATCTCAAAAAGGAATTCTGTCTGATTCTTTCTTTCTCTCCTTTCTCTCTCTCTTCTTTCTAATATGATTTGGCTTTGTGTCCTCACACAAATCTCATCTTGAATTGCAATCCCCAGGTGTTGAGGGGGAGATATGGTGGGAAGTGATTGGATTATGGGGGTGGTTTTCCCCCATGCTGTTCTCTTGTTAGTGAGTAAATTCTCACAAGATCTGATGGTTTTATATATGGTAGTTTTTCCTATGCTTACACACCACCTCTCTCACCTGCCGCCATGTAAGATGTGCCTGCTTCTCCATCCTTCATGACTGTAAGTTTCCTGAGGTGTCCCCAGCCACATGGAACCACAAGTCAATTACACCTATTTTCTTTATAAACTTCTCAGTATCAAGCAGTTCTTTATAGCAATGTGAGAATGAACTAATACTTTCTTTTTCTTTCTTTCTTTCTTTTTTCTTTCATCTTTTCTTTCTTTCTTCTCTTTCTCCCCATCCCTCCCTCCCTCCTCTCTTTTTCTCCTTCCTTCCTTCTTTCCTTCCTTCCTTCCTTCCTTCCTTCCTTCCTTCCTTCCTTCCTTCCTTCCTTCCTTCTTTCCTTCCTTCCTCTCTCTCTCTCTCTTTCTTGGAAAAGGTCTTGCTCTGTACCCAGCCTGGAAATGCAGTGGTACAATCATAGCTCACTGCAACCTCGATCTCCTGGGCTCAAGAGATCCTCCCACCTCAGCCTACCGAGTAGCTGGGACTACAGGCACATGCCACTGCACACAGCATTTTTTTTTTTTTCTAGAGATAGGATCTTACTATATTGCCAAGGCTGATCTCCAACTCCTGGCCTCAAGTGATCCTCCTGCCTTGGCCTCACAAAGTGCTGGGATTACATGTATGAGCCACCACACCCAGCTCTATCTGACTCTTTTCTTCATACCACCCCCTGCAAAAGTCCTAAGGCAAATTGTTGGCTCTTTTCTTTCCACCACACTGTACAGATGGGCTACAGAAGAGCACCAGCACCCCTTCAAGGTTGTCCCCTAAGTCTACATGCCCAGCTCTTTAGTTCTCCCATTGAATCCTTTTTCATTGTGTCATATGCCTTATTATTAATTTGAATAATAAATTAAATTTTTATATTTCTACTGCTAAGTCAGTACTGTGTATATAAACTGAATTTCCAAGCTTTTCTTGGAACATGGTGCTCACTAGAAGAATGGAAATTCAATTTAAAACAATAAATAGGGAAAGCAGAAAGAGTAAACAAAATGTGGAAGGGTGAGGCTTACTCTGAGGAGTGACTAAGCAGACAGCTTCCTGTGGGCCCTTTAAAGAATAATTTTTTTAAAAATGTTCTTCCCTATCAGTTCTTAGAAAAGCAGATCAACTTGAAAAGATGCTGGTAGTTAGGTAAAACACAGATATATGGGGTTTATTTTTTAAATGCAATAGAGACTATGTTATTCTAACAGTCATAATCTCTAAAATGGTCATCTTCTTTTTTTTTTGAGATGGAGTCTCACTCTGTCACCCAGGCTGGAGTGCAGTGGTGCAATCTTGGCTCATTGCAACCTCTACCTCCTGGGTTCTAGCAATTATCTTGTCTCAGCCTCCTGAGTAGCTGGGACTACAGGTGCCCGCCACCATTCCTGGCTAATTTTTGTATTTTTAGTAGAGATGAGTTTTCACCATATTGGTCAGGCTGGTAAAATGGGTCATCTTCTGCTACGTTTTAATAAGCAACTGATACTCATTCATATTCATATAGATTCCTAATCTGGAAATTCAATCCATAAACTAGATCTTTTATGAATTGTATATATAAATATAAATTAATTTTTCATTAAGTGTTATGCAAATTTATAATACAATAACACCTGTTACAATTTTTAAATATCTAATGGGCTTTAAATACTCAGCACCACTGAGAAGCTTGCTATTGCCTTGTGTCTATCAGTGTTTTCGCTCTAAATTAAATGTACATTCCACAACAACAAACCACATTGTTTGTTTTTTCGGAGATAGGGTCTTGTTCAGTTGCCCAGGCTGGAGTTCAGTGACACTGAGCATAGATCACTGCAGCCTCGACCTCAGGGCTCAAGTGATCCTCCTACCTCAGCCTTCCAAGTAGCTGGGACCACAGGTGTGCACCACCACACCCAGCTAATTTATTTTTATTTTTTCTAGCGATGAGGTCTCACTCTGTTGCCCAGACTGGTCTTGAACTCCTGGCCCCAAGTGATCCTCCTGACTCAGCCTCCAAAATTGCTGGGATTACAGGCATGAGCCACCACACCCAGCCACAAAACACATTTTTACTCTTCTCTTTTTATTTACATTCCCCAAGTCAGTGCTAAGTACAGAATTGATGCTTAATAAATACTTGATTGATTGAGTTATGTGAATGTGTGAGAAGTCAATAGAAGTAGCCATGAACTGTCAAACCTCAGACTATATGATTAGAAATTCATGCTCAAAGGAAAGAGCATGAGGAGCTTGAAGTGAATCCTTGCTCAGGAATATATGAGCGATGTGACCATGGGGAAGTTACTTAACTTCTCTGAGCTTCAATCTTCTTAATAAAATGAGATACCATCTCACACCAGTTGGAATGGTGATCATCAAAAAGTCAGGAAACAAGAGATGCTGGAGAGGATGTGGAGAAATAGGAATGCTTTTACACTGTTGGGGGGAGTGTAAATTAGTTCAACCATTGTGGAAGACAGTGTGGTGATTCCTCAAGGGTCTAGAACCAGAAATACCATTTGACCCAACCATCCTATTACTGGGTCTATACCCAAAGGATTATAAATCATTATACTATAAAGACACATGCACATGTATGTTTATTGCAGCACAGTTCACAATAGCAAAGACTTGGAACCAACCCAAATGCCCATCAATGATAGACTGGATAAAGTAAACGTGGCACATATACACCATGGAATACTATGCAGCCATAAGAAAGGATGAGTTCATGTCCTTTGCAGGGACATGGATGAAGCTAGAAACCAACATTCTCAGCAAAGTAACACAGGAACAGAAAACCAAACACCGCATGTTCTCACTCATAAGTGAGAGTTGAACAATGAGAATACATGGACAAAGGGAGGGGAACATCACACACCAGAGCATGTCAGGGGATGGGGGGCTAGGTGAGGGATAGCATGGGAGAAATACATAATGTAGATGACGGGTAGGTGGGTGCAGCAAACCACCATGGCAAGTGATACCTATGTAACAAACCTGCACTGTCTGCACATGTATCCCAGAACTTAAAGTATAATAAAAAATAAAATTTAATTTAAAAATGAGGGTAATAATAATTGCCTTAGCATTATTGCAAAGATTAGATGTAAATGATTTGAAGTGGCTGGCATGGGGCTGGCCGACAGCCCTAAATTCGTGATGCTATTTCCACTTGACAGATGAAGAGAAAGGGATCATTATTGAAGTAATTCGTACCTGATCACACAGCCATTAAATGCCAGAGCCAGGGTTCAATGCCAGCTTTATCAGACTCTGAATCCAGTGTGTAACATTTCGTATATTGCGATTGCTTTTTGGAAAGGTCATGTCCAGGGTAGATAATGAATAAGAGGGGCACAAAAAGAAGGCAGGTAACAAATGAGGATAGTGCCTTTCATACTTTTTGATCATGACCCACAACATTACATTATAAACCCTGAATACGTACAACTATACAAAACAGTTGAAGCTTACTGCACATGTTGTAGTCAGATACCTATTTTCTATTCTATTTCTTGTTTTAAAAATTCTGATTATTGCAAGCTGGATGGTGGGGGCCTGGGGAGGTGTTGAGATGCATGGGTCATTTAACAACCTCAGTTACAGGTCACCAGGCACAGCTCTCTGCTGTCTCTGCAGCCTTGGTCTCCTCATCTGGTAGTGGTGTTTGCCCTGTGAATAAACTGTAAACCCATTTGCAGGGAGCGGAGGACTGGCCCTTGCATGGCCACAGGTATAGGTCAGCCTAGAGCACCAGGATTCACAGGCTAGGTAGGTCAGGAGACAGGAAGACAGGGCCTTGGCTGCCAGGAGTAGGTGCCTTTCATGTCAGTACCTGTTTGCCTGGCCCTTTGTGAAACTGAGATAAATGGAAGAGCAGAGCCTCCTCAGGCCACAAAGCAGGTAACTCAAGCAAATGGTCAGAATGCAAACGGTATCCAGGAGTGTACAGCAGTGAACAAACAGTTCCTGCCCTCATGGAGCTAACCTGAAACAACCAAGAAAACAACTAAATAGTATAGTAGAGGCACAAGAGCCATATTAACGGGCCAGACAGATGAGGAAGATGAAGTTTGGCTATCTCTTTTTCCTGCAGCCTACTCTGGTTTTGTCTTAAGCCAAGTCAAGATTTTACAGCCTCCTTCACTAGCGAGTCACGGAAACTATCATGAGAATGCTGTACACATGGCTGCTCACAAGCACTAGGAAGATGGAATCTGGGGAGAGCTGCTGATAGAAAGGCTGGGAACAGCTCCAGTTCAAAATCGGAAGTGGTTTTGGGAAGCTGAAAGATTTGAGGTGGGGAGCAATTACAGGGCTCGTTAGCATTGGGGAAATTTCAACGTCCAGAGAACTGAACCCCTGATAAAATCGTGGAACTGAGGAATAAAACTGTATGACCAACCCTAAGCAAGACTACCTTATTGCTATTTCAAATCCAAGGTAGATAAATTGCTAGAGCCAATATGTTGAAAAGAAGAAAAAATATAGTCCAAGTAGACATCCCAGGGGAGCTCATCTCTTTGGGGCAGGAGACGTGAGGAGTATGGATGACCTAGAGCGGCATTACAGAGAAACAAACTCTGTAAATGTCTCTCACAATCATGATGTGTATATAGTAAATAGTACTAAAATTAAATTACCACTGCATTTGACAATGCTATTCACTAAGCGATATTCACATAAAACATTTCTTTGCTTAGGTTAAAAGTGTATGGGGGCAGGAGTAGGCTTTTTAGTTAAACAGATCTTTATATTCATTAGAAGTATCTTGAGATTTTGACCTTTACGAAAAAGGGGAAGCTGCCAGTAACTTCTCATTTTGATCCTGCTAATTTCTGGATTATATATGTAAGTTTAAAAAATTCTTAAAATTTTGTTTTGTGACATCTGTTCAGTGGCAAGAAAGAAAAAGAAAAACAAAGCTTGTCGTGATTTACTAAATTGATTTAATACCTCACTAATGGGTCGTAACCCATTTTGAGAAACTCTTAGATTAGGAGATTGTTATAGTAATCCATGTAAAAGATGTTGGTAGCAGAACTAAAGTAGTAGCAGTGGAAATGGGAGAAATAGATGTGATCATTATTTGAGAAGTAGAATCAACATGTCCTTACGATTGTTTGAAGGGAACAGACACAGTGAAAAGGTTTCAAGCTTGGATAACTGGTTACCATTCTTCAGATAGGGAGCACTAGAGGAACAATTTGGATGGAAAACGGATTCTAATTGTGATGGCTAGGGCCATCCAGATGAAGATGTCTAGTAAGCAGTTAAAAGTGTGAGTTGGAGAAAAGGAGAGGCATCTAGGCTGGAGATACAGATTCATCAGTATGCAGATGATGTTTGAAGCCATGGCAATGGATGAGACTCCCTGGGGAATCAGTGGGGAAGGTGAGGCAAAAGTGGCTGAGGATTTGCTGCAGGAAAGGCAGAGGGAGAAGAGGAAGAGAGGAGACAGACAGACTCCAGAAAACTGGACAGACTCCAGAAAACTGGAAGGCAGAAGAGAAGAACCTTTGAAAAATGCTTTTAGTTATGTGTTCTCATGATATCATGCACTGTTGATAGCACTGAATCGTAGTAGAGTGTGGATGGAAGAAGGTGAGCGACAATGCAGTGTATCAAAGAGTGCTGGAACTGGAGAAGGAGGTAGTCCCATGCCAACCTTCACCTCTGCAGATGGCTTTCTTCCCTGTGGAATGAAAGCTTTGCATTAAATGATCTCTGCAGTGTTTAATTTGAAGCAGAGGGTGGATGGGTGGAGAATATGGGAATATATGAAAATTAACCCATTAACTCATTTATTCAACAAATATGTATGAGTTCCTATGATGTTTAGGTACTGTTTTAGTCATGAGGACATAATGATGAACCAGACAGACTATGAAACCTGACACTATAGAGAGGGAAACAGACCATAAACAACTAAACAATTTAAATAGGGTGTATTTTCAGGTACCGATAAGAACTCTGAAGAAGAATAAAATGGGTAATAAGGTAATCTGGGCAGACTTCTTTCTGTGTCTGTGTGAGGGCCGAATGAAGTGAGGGTGCATTAATACCAGGCGCTTACTGAAGAAACTCCTTGCAGAGGGAGACAAATGTCAAGGTCTGCAGCAGGAATGACTTGGCATATCCAAGACACAGTAGGAAGAGCAAAAGTAAAAGCAGGGAAACATGATCGCGACCAATCATTTTAGTATTCCTGGTAAGAGAAAATGAGGGTGGGATTAAAATGGCAGGTTGAGAGCTAGTACCAACTAACCTTAATTGAGCACCTACTATATCCAGGCTTAATTCTAAGTACTGTATATGCATTAACATTATTTCTACAAACAACCCTATGAAGTAGGTGCTATCATTATTTCCATTTTACATATGAAGAAAATGAAGCAGAGAGGTGAAGTCACTTGGCCAGGATTACACAGCTAGTAAGTTTAGAGCCAGAATTCAAACCCAGTCAATCTGCCTCCAGAGCTTGCCTACTTAATCTCTGTGCCAGACAGAAATCTGAATAGATTTTAAAGATACAGCTGACAGATCTTGATGGATTTAATGTTGAGTATGAAGGAGATGAAAAGAATCAAGGAAGACTCCAAGGACTTTGTCATGAGCAACTGTGTGATATTTATTAAAATGAAGAAGACTAAGCAGGAGAGCAGGAATCAAAAATTCTGCTTTGGCTTGACACAGAGTCTTACACCTGTGATCCCAACACTTTGGGAGGCTGAGGCAGGAGGATTGGTTCAGCAGTTCAAGAACAGCCTGGCTAACATAGTGAGACCTTGTCTGTACTAAAATTTTGAAAAATTATCCAAGAGTGGTGGTGCATGCCTGTAGTCTCAGCTACTTGGAAGAATGAAGTGGGAAGATTGTCTGTGCCCAGGAGATGGAGGCTGCAATGAGCTATGATCATGCCACTGCACTTCAGCCTGAGCGATAGAGCAAGACCTTGTCTCAAAAAAAAAAAAAAATTCTGCTTAGAACATATTGAGTTCAAGATGTCACATTGACATAGATAGCTAGAGACATTTGGTGGGCACTCCAAGCTCTTTCATATTTGACAACAGACAGCTCTGTTTAAATATACAGTAGAAACAATATAGCATTATGTTAACAAAATATTCTGCTGAAATCAACCTTTATCAGCCTTTCCCCAAATTCTTAGTAAAATGCAGTTCCCATTTGGGGAATTGAGTGGAATGATTTGCTAATATAACCACGGCAAAATAACCAAGCCAGCCAAGATCTCACTTTTATCAGCAGTCAGTCAGTGAGCAAAGGTTTTTAATAAGAAGCTCCCAGAAATCTCATTACCTCAGACCTCAGACAGGAGCACCATATACCTGCAACTCTTAACTTTCATAGAGGGCAAGTTCTACCAGGTAGAGAATGAAAGTTAACATTGATATTGCCACCCTGGTGCCCCTGCCTCCACTGCTGCTTGGACCGCTGCTTAGGTCACTGGACCTTGCCTGCATGACACACAAGATTGCACAATCCCAAACCTGCTCTGACTTACAAAATACTGCCCCCTTGTCCCCATCACCCCTGACTTCAGTATTTGACTTTTTATTTCATCTGACCTCAGGTGATTCAACCCCTTTAGGCAGGCTCAAACTTAAGATTCACTCAACTACTCCTGCCTGACCAAACTTGCCTCCTACTACCCGTGCTGAACCTGACATCTTGGAGCACTTTGTGTGAGACACTGTGCTGGGAATGCTCTCTACATTGACTACATGGTGGTCACAGAGGTGTAGATACTTTTAGCACTCATCAAACTAGATATGTAGATAGCTCGATTTAAAAATACCTCAGTTTTTTAAAAATGATATTATTCTAGGTACTTTTCAAGTTTTCTCCCCCCCTCCAGAAGCTTACAATCTGAAGAAGGCATGATATGGAACAATAGCAGGCAATATCTAAGTGCCAAGAAAATAACCCCAAAACAAAGGCTATGGTAATTGGATTGTAAAGGAAAACTTCGCAGAGAACATGATACCGATTTAAACATTGGAATTTAGTAGACTGAAGAAGCAAAAAGAGAGAGAAGCAATTATTTTGCTACATTAAATATGGTTGTGCTCTCCTTTATTGCAATATTCTTTTCCTTGGATCCGTACATGACATGACCCTCGTTATCCTCTTGCTTCTGTAGGTGATCTCTCTCACTAGGCAAGGGAAATGGTATGAGGCAACGTGTAAGTATGGGAATTAAAAGAAATTTTAGGTGACAGTGAGTAGACCAGCCTGGATTTGTTTTCAGAAACTGGAAATTAATATTGGGAGACACCCAGCTTATTCAGGATCTTCACTGCCAGGATAAGAAGTTTAGAAACTATTGTTTGGGTAATACAATATTGTAAGGAGGTATCAAAGTGGTTGAGCAGGAGAATGTTCTCTACATTTTAAAGGAAACTGATCCCCTCCTATATTCCACTGAAGTATCACTGGCTCATGTGACTCAGCTGGAGACAGGCCTTCTGCATATACTCTAACAAAGCCTTTGAGGAGAGGAGCCAAAGAAAAATGTTCCATCTCTGGATATTCAGTTTTTCATGCAGACTTGGCCTTATTTTCATTTCACTCCAGACCCTTTTTTGTCTTTACTCTGAGCTCTATTTCAGCTGTATTTTTAAATTTTCTTTTCTTTTTTCTTTTTCTTTCTTTCTTTTTTTATTTTAATTTAATTTAGTTTAATTAATTAATTTTTTTTTTGACAGAGTCTTGCTCTGTCACCCAGGCTGGAGTGCAGTGGGGCAATTATGGCTCACGGCAGTCTTGACATGCCAGGCTCAAGTGATCCTCTCACCTCAGCCTCCCGAGGAGCTGGGACTACAGACGTGCACCACCACACCTGGTTAGGTTTTTGTATTTTTTGTAGAGATGGGGTTTCACTATGTTGCCTAGGCTGGTCTCGAACTCCTGAACTCAAGGCATCCACCCACCTCAGCTTCCTAGAGTGCTGAAACTACCTTCTTCCTCTTCTTCTTCTTCTTCCTCTTCTCTTGAGATGGAGTCTGCCTCTGTCACCCAGGCTGGAGTGCAATGGCGTGATCTCAGCTCACTGCAACTTCTGCCTCCCTGGTTCAAGGGATTCTCCTGTCTCAGCCTCCCGAGTAGCTGGGATTACAGGCGCCTGCCACCATGCCCAGCTAATTTTTTTATTTTTAGTAGATACTGGGTTTCACCATATTGGCCCGGGCTGGTCTCGAACTCCTGACGTCGTGATCCCCCCGCCTTGACCTCCCAAGGTGCTGGGATTACAGGCATGAACCACTGCACCTGACCCTACATTTTCTTCTTGACTTGACTTTACCATCGATCTTTAAAATGTGTGGAGATCTGTGTTAAGTGCCCTCAGGGGCACTTAATAGTAGGCTCACCTACTATTCTAAAGCTTTTTCTAAAGAATTCTGGTGACAGAGAAGAAATCAACCCCTTTAGTCCTCATTTTCTTTAATTATTTTGCTACATTAAATATTGTTGAGCTTTCATTTTTTGCAATATTCTTTTCCTTGGGTCCATCCATGATGTGACTCTCATTATCCTCTTTCTTCTCTGGGTGATCTCTGTTTCTTACTAGTTTTTCCAATCTTCCAGCATCCTCAAAGTAAGGAATCCCTCA
Organism: Pongo pygmaeus; assembly: GCF_028885625.2. Lineage (NCBI taxonomy): Eukaryota > Metazoa > Chordata > Mammalia > Primates > Hominidae > Pongo > Pongo pygmaeus. Next base: position 128,792,338 of record NC_072373.2, on the reverse strand, counting down.
AGACTCCATCATCACCCTTCTCTTCTACATTTTCTACCAGGCAATCTTATCCACAACTGTATTTTCAGCTGTCTTCTCAGTGCAGATGTTTCTAAAGATGGATCATCAAATGACTGGTATTTGTTTTTGCCAAGATGCCTGTGCAGCAACTTAATCTCAACATGTCCTAAAAGAAGCCATTTTCTTTTCTAAGGTAGCCCTTCCTGTTGGTTTCTCTGTTTGCAGAAGACGACATCATTATAGTCTAAAAATTTACTCCTTAAAACCTTAACGTACATAGACTAAATCCTTTTTCTCTTCATTTCTTTTCAACCTTTTGACTTTTTTTTAGCCAATTAACATTTTATCCTATTTCTTACATGCTGATTCTCATCTATACTTTTTTTTTCCATTTTCCTTACTACCCATTAGGTCAAGCCTTCATCCCCTCTTACACTGACCATTTAAAATTCTCTAAGGAAGTTCACTTGAATCTGTCCTATATACTGCTGGCAAAATGTTCTCCTTAAGACACTGTGGCCAGGCACGGTGGCTCACGCCTATAATATCAGCACTTTGGGAGGCCGAGGCTGGCAGATCACCTGAGATTAGGAGTTCCAGACCAGCCTGGCCAACATGGTAAAACCCTGTCTCTACTAAAAATACAAAAAAATTAGCCAAATATGGTGACGTGCGCCTGTAGTCCCAACCACTCAGGAGGTTGAGGCAGGAGAATAACTTGAACCCAAGAGGAGGAGGTTGCAGTGAGCCAAGATGGCACCACTGCACTCTAGCATGGGCAACAGAGAGAGACTCTGTCTAAAAAAAACAAGAAAGAAAAAAAGAAGAAAAAAAAATATACTGTGTCACTCATCTACTAAGAATCCTTCAGTGACTCCCATTCTCTTAAAGTGATAAAGACAAACACTACCCCAGCATCCAAAGTTCTTGGTACACTAAATCCAATCTACCTTTCTAAATTTATATGGTACCATTCTCTTCAGCATCATGTGATCCACACAAACAACTACTCACTGTTTCCTGAACATTTCCCACACTCGGTTACCCTCCCATTTCTGCTTACACTGTCTGTCATGATTAGCCACTCCAATAGAAACCCCCCCATCCTCCAAGGTCCAGCTGAAATTCAAATCGTATCAGTCAGGAATGAGGGAAAAAGGCCTTTGCAAGAGATTGGGTAACTCTACACATACTTTTCATACTCTGTAATATCTAGTGCAGTGACCAATGCAAACTAGGTTTTCAATCAGTGAATGTGGAAATGTTATCTGAATGTAAAGATACCCTCCTTAATGTATCTGACGCAGTGCTAACATTTGTTTTTATATATATTTTTTTACGTTTTAAAAATTATATTTTGGCCAGGCGTGGTGACTCATGCCTGTAATCCCAGCACTTTTGGAGAGAGGTTGAGGTGGGAGGATCCCTTGAGGCCAGGAGTTCAAGATCAGCCTGGCCAACACAGTGAGACCTTGTCTTAAATAATTTTTTTCTAATTAAAAAAAAAGAATTACGTGTAATTCACTAACACATTTTCATCATGAAAAAGAAATCAAATATTTAATGAAAAGCTGAAGGCTGTTGGCCATCTCCAATCTAGTTCTCCACAAAAAGGGTCACAGTCAGTTGTGCCATGTATGTCTTTCCAGATCCATCCCTGTGCTTTTGCATATCTATACAAATAACTAGTTGCATTCATGAAGGATGAATCAAAACATATTTAGTTATAAGAATGCTGAATTCTAAGTTTAAAATCAATGTGCACATAGATATGAAATATTCATAAGCAGTATCATTATAATAATCATTTTGAGTATATAGATATTCTTAATAATAATGTTGTATTTTTTGAGCATTTATTCTACCAGGCACTCTTCTAAGTGCTTCAGGTAAGTTATTTAATTCTTACAACTCTGAAGTAACTGCTATTATTATCCTCTTCATAGAGGTGAGGAACTATACTCCTATCAAAGTTTGGTAATATACCTAGGCTCACACTTCCAGCTAATAAGTAGAAGAGCTGGGATGCTGACCCAGGGAATTTGGCTCTGGAGCTTGTATCATTCATGCTTCATGCTGCTGTTCAATGAGACAGGATACCATTGATTGTGACTTTTTCTTTTTCTTTTTTTTTGAGACGGTATCTCGTTCTGTCACCAGGCTGGAGTGCAGTGGCAATCTTGGCTCACTGCCACCTCCGACTCCCAAGTTCAAGCGATTCTCCTGCCTCAGCCTCCCAGGTAGCTGGGATTTACGGGCACGTGACACCACACCTGGCTAATTTTTGTATTTTTAGTAGAGACGGGGTTTCACCGTGTTGGCCAGGATGGTCTTGATCTCCCGACCTCGTGATCCACCTGCCTCAGCCTCCCAAAGTACCGGGATTACAGGCGTGAGCCACCACGCCAGGCAGACTGTGACTTTTTCTGCTATGTCCTCACAGTTTCTCCTCCATCATGGTGGTAGCTGCTCCATCCCCGGGCTCATTCCTCCCCATGTGTTCACACATTTCTGATGACTGCCTGGTAGTAGCTCTGATCTGACTATTCAGCTAAGTTGAGAGGGAGAGGAGACTAAAATTAAACAGCTACTTGATTATATTCATTCTTCCCAGTAGTACAAGCTCTGAATAGCCTTTAAAAAGTAATAGTAATGTAAGCTTCATAGTGCCAAAAATCATATTCCTCATGCCTGGCACATAGTAAGCAGGCAGCAAATATGTGTTGAAATGAATTGAATTGCAAACAATTGACGAGGGAGCTCCTAAGTCGGTCTGTTCCCTCTTCCAACAACTGAGGGATAGTTGTGGAAGCCATGAGGGGAAGAAAGGAATGAAGAGAAAGAGCTACACGGGCTTTTTATTTTGCTTATTTTACCAAATGCATGTATATGGTAGAAAGATGAAATAGAAGAGTTTATAGTGAAAAGCAGCAATTCCCTGTCCCACCTCTCCCTACTACCAGTTCCTAACCCAGGGACTGGGGCTATCACTTGAAAAGTTATCTGTTTTTAGTACTTCTTGTGGTTAGTGTCATACCTTTAAATAGCATCTCTATATCATTGCTTCTTTAATCAACTTTAGAAATAACATTGTAATTCTACTAAGAAATGTGAGGATTTATGAGCCTGTTCTTTAAAATATGGATCTGTGCTAGGCCTGGGGTGACAAGAGGTAACCCTGTTTCTTCTCTAAGGATTGCCAGAGCTCCCTGTGCATAGTTCCATTAAGGCAATCAACAGGTTTCCTCATGCAGGCTGAGCAACTTGAGGACATTAGTTATCTCCTTAAATTTGTGTTTCCAAGTCTTATTGGTGACTTCCAGGTAGCAGGCAGGCTCATTTACATCTATTTCTTGAAAGGATCAATGAATGACTTCTGTTGATAAAGGTACTGAAAAGCTGATGAGTCATGAAAAAGGGAAGTTCTTGATAACTGATCATCCAAGAAGCAAGTAAACAACTGGTTACACTATTCACTGACCAAATCTTCCAGCCACCCCAAACAGTCAAAACTTGACATTACCAAATCTTTTCTGTACTGAGCATGAATGGCGTGCATCCCCAGCAAGGGGAAATGTTCTCAGTTTCTAAATTAGTAATAATATAAGCAATTGAAATGTAAGAATTATCATTACTATCTAGAAGAAATTTTGAGAAATATAAAATTATGGTTGATGCATTATTTTACTATTTAAATTAAGTAATCTTTTCAAACCGGAGTTGGAAATATATTCAACTTTTTTTCTTATTTCTTTTTTTAACCCAAACCAAAAATGGTCAATATATTCCACTTGTAACAAATATTTTTAAATACTAATTAATCAAATTTAACTTTATTATATTCTAGTCTAGAATCGGAACTTAAGCATTAAATATCCAGTGCCACCATTAGCTATTTTCAAAAATAAATGTAAGTTCCTCCCCAAATCTAATTTTTCTCCTAATTTCTCATTTCAGTAAATGACATCACCATAGACTAAGTAATCCAAGGCAAAACTTGTTTTCTTGGCTTGTCTCTTGCCTCCTACATATGATCTGTGATCAAGTCCTGGTAGTTCTATTTTCATGATATCCCTCGCATCTGTCTTCTCCACCACCCCCATTGCATCTCCCTTCATTCAGGAAGGCTTTCATTAGTTTTTTCCAAGGTCTTTTCAAGAGACCTTCAGTCTTCAGTCTTCGTCCCCCTACTCAGCCACCCCTCTGCCGTGTAACACCAGAGTGGTCTTTTAAAAACACAAATCTTATATTTGTTCAATGTACCCAAGTTGCACAATAAATTGTGTAAAGTTATCCTACTTAAAAAAGGTTTTCTTCATTGGTCTCCATGCTTGCCAGTGAAAAACTTCATAATTAAAATTTTAAAAGAGGTCTTCTTCAGACATCTGTCAAAGCATTTATAGCTAGACAGGGAATAAGAAGGAAGATGGTTTCTAAAAGTAAGGAAAGGCGGTAGTATCACATCTCTCTGTCAATTTTGGATGCAGCCCATAGTCAAGGAATATAGAGAACAGGAGTAAAGGAGAAGATTGATAAGACATAGGCAACTGTAAAGTTCATATTCAGGATCAAGTTCCACCTCAGTGATGAATGGAGAGTTGGGCAAGGCAAGGAAAGTGAGGCATAATTGCAGGAATGCAGGGAATGCAGAAATCCAGAGGCTCCTCCGCACCCAGGCCTAGGCCTGACCACACAGATTCTCAGGCTGCTCTCAGCAAGACTCAGTTCTAGGCCTCACCCCCACATTGAGCTTAGTGCTCCTAATATACTGCCTGCCCCCTGGCAATGGAGTCTGGAAGAGGAGTGAGCCTTAACTCTGGGGAGCAAGAAACAGCATACCCGGGGGTTGCCCCCAATTCCAGGAAATTCAGGTCTGTAGAATCACATGGAAATATAAACTGTTAACTTCACTATCACTGAATGGAATAATTTACATTGCATTAAAATATACCAATGTATAGTAATTCCATGAAAGTTAAACAACTGCTTCCAAGATTCAGTAAAAGTCAAAATGCTATTTGAGTGAAGTCTTGCTCAGAGAAATGAGCATAATGGTTTTATTCTTGTAGACTATGATTTTTAATCAATGATGTGATTAGGCATTTTTTTAAAATGTTGCAATTTGGAGAGAAAAACAAACACTAGACTTTGACTCTCAAAAACTGCTGTGTAACTCTATGACTTTTATGTAATTTTAGTCAATCAAATGTAACTTTTTTTTTTGCTTTGAATTAGGTATTCATTTTTTTTCTGAAAAAAGAGGATAAGAAATTGTTAAACTCAATGAACTGCAATGAAAAGTTGATCCATCTTCCCTAGCCATTATAGGAAAGATAACACAAAACTGAGATTGGTATTTACAGAAAAACAGATTCATTATTGTAAAAGAAAGAGCATTTCTAATCAATTTGTTCTCTTTCTTTTAAAAATGCTAAACATTATTTTCATGTTATATATACATTTCTATCACTGAGTTCCCTTTTTGCCTTTATCTCTGTCTAACAGAATGTTGTATCTGATATTTAGTTTTCAAATTACTTTTAAACAACTGAACCCTCTATTGTCACTTAACTGCAATAAGAGGATTATTTTAAGTATTACAGTGTTTAGTCTTAACTCAGCTACCATAGGAGGAAAAGACTACTGCATTTGGAAATCCTTACACATAACCATAGCACATAGACAAATGAGAGGAAAGGACAGGCATGCAGAGATATGTTTTACCTTCACTGACTTAATTGATTTTGATACAATGCTTCCACATAACAATGGATTTTAAAAATCAGTATCACATGTTCTTAGAGAAAGGATCTGGATAGTAGAGAGGCCAGATCTCTTAAAATGACTAAGAATGACAATTGACCCTTGAACAACACAGGTTTGAACTGTGCTGCTTGACTTAAACTCAGATTTTTTTTCAATAAGTGCAGCTGGACCTCTATATGCAGGTTCCACCTTCACGACCAAAGGTGAGTGAAAAATACGGTATTCGGGGAATGCAAAACCCATGTATACGGAGGGCGGACTAGGGGACTTTAGTAAGTGTGGAATTGAGTATGGGGGAAGGCGGGCCCAGGAACCAATCCTTTTTGGATACAAAAGGACAGCTGCATTCTAGATAGAAATGGTTTTTAACGGTTGCCAAGGAGGACAAAAAGAAAGACATTTTATTATAAAATGAGAAGCCTTCCTTTTAAATAGCTTATTAAATAGAACTTTTTAAAAAGTTCTGTGCAAATATTGAAAAACATACTTTAAAAAATAAGGTTGCATCTCTTTAAATGATCAGTTTCAATGTTAACTTTTCTGGCTTATTGAATTATTTAAAAATGGGTAAGATTTAAGTATTTGTCCTTACTTTGTTTCTCCTACATACTTGAGCCAGTACATTGTCAAGTCTCAGTCACTGTAAAAGAAGTTTATGATATTAGAAGAATCACCAAAGCCAGGTTAAAAATTAAGCATAACAGATAGTATTTTGTTCTAATGTTTGCCTTCACATTATATTTGATAATAGATATACTGTCTTATATGTTTGGCAGTCATTCTGCTAGGTTATGGGAACATATGGGCTTATGAAGTTGTATTCAAAATACCACCATGCTGATCCCACCATCAAAGAATTTGGCTTATAAAGACCCTTGTGATTACATTGGGCCCACCCAGATAATCCAGGTTAATCTCCCTATTTTAAGATCCTTAACTTAACCACATGTGCAACGTCCTTTGCCATGAAAGCATTATATTGAGAGGTTTTGAGGATTTTTGAATGTAGACATCTTTAGGGGAGGGAAACAGTATTCAACCTATCATGGCCTTGTTACCTGTCTACTTTTATTCTACTGTATTATATTTTTACACATTTATTTTTTGCCATTAGGTGTTATAACAAACAATATATTTGACTTGTTTTAAAATTATTCACTCTATGTAATGGACATTGCCTATTTTTGACTCCACAGTGGATAAGGCTTATGGAAGGTGGGTCCAAATTCTTGCTACAGTAGTTAAGGGGCCAAATCCTCTCTTTCCTCATGTCTGGCACTTAGGCTGTGATCCTATGTCTGTGGCTTAGCCCATGTGGGCTCCAACTCCATGTCATAGAGACTGTTAGGCATTGCTCACAGGAGGCTAGTGGCAAGGAGGGTCCAATGGCAAGATATCCATCCAGCTCCTTGGCTGTGTTTCCCGCAGCCTAACCTCCCTTGGTTCCTGCCATTTATTTCTGAACCTGGGCTTCCAGCCTTCCCTTCTGAGAGCTACCCGTTATCTTTCAAATGAATTTCTTTTATGCTTGAGTTAATTAGAGTTCGTTTCTGTTGCTTTTACAAAAAAAACCCTTCATTGATATCAGGTTCTTCTTGTTATTATTATAATTTTAAATGATTGACTGTAGCCTAGGGGTCTCATCATAATTATGTATCACTAATTGGGTATAAAAAATAAATTGCAGTAAGAGGGAAAGCATTTATTAATCCAGACTCTTAACCCCATTATAGCTAGAGCCTATACAACTAGCAATGGCTCCTTGAAGATGACCTTGAGACACATATTACCTTTTGATCATCAAGGAATGATTTATGTTTTGTTTCGGTATTGAGGTTTTTTTATGAATTGACAGTGCCAAATATGAACTTCACTCTCAACCATGATATTTGATCAACTAGAATTCTCTAAGCCTTTAACCACGAGATAAATAGAAATGTGTTTAATAGTTCTGTCATATTTGCCAGAACTTGATTTTTTTGTAATTTAAAAATTTGGGTATTATAGCAAATTTTGAGAAAACAACACATTAAAATATGTTCACTGTTCAAATGAACATAATGTTTGTGTTTAGCCTCCTTGGTGGGTAATATTTTGTCCATAACATTTGCTGAATGCATGCCATGTGCTAGCCTCTGTGTGAGATGCTGGGTACAAAGATGAATAAGACTACTGGCTCCTTGTACAATGCCTGGCAGTGGCAAGAGGCACTCAATGAATGCTTTCTGAATTAATGACATAATCCCTGCCTCTAAGGAGCTCTATCCTGTGGGAAAGAAAGACACCTAATTGGGGCATACCATGTGCCCAAAATAGTGAATTTGAGTGAGAGTGAGTATGGAGAGGAACTGTCGGCATGTTTCAGATGCTTTCGTGAGTCCTTAACATGGTGTCGAGGTCACACTGTCCTGTCCAGTGACACCTCCTGGCTCTGTCAGAATTGTTATTCAGGCCTCTCTTTCCAGGCCGTCGTAGTTAAGCCTGTGACACTGTGTTTGAACTTCTATTAATAGGCCTAGTCAGCATCTCAGCAGATTGCATCTTAACATCAAACAGCCAGAATCCCCAACAATGACTTCTTGGCGCAAAGCCAATCCTCAAGCATCAAAGCCATATTCCTTGCAAATCAGTTTCACGTGATGATAAATAATGGCATCAGGATTCCAAACCAATTATCTCATAGGGAAAGGCATATTCTTCAAGGGCACACTGGGCTTTATTTAAAAAAAAACAGTAACATTGCTGATGCTAGCCCTGAAATGTCAACAATGGACACAGCCAGCTAATGAGAGGAATAACCAGAAAAAGGTGTATAATTCATGTCCCCCACATTACACATTAACATGGAAAAGTTCAAGAAAATATGTGCTTAGGCACAATTTTAAAGTGCATGACATTAGCCCCCACTGGCAAAATTACTGGAACCCCATCTTCGTCTGGAACGGTGCAGTGGAGTAGAAGCATGTGCTTTTCAATTCAGATCTCAACACTTGTATTAGCTATGTGATTTTACACAAATCATTCTCTGAGCCCCAATCTCTGCATCTATAAAATGAGAGATATTAAGCTCTACCTCATGTATGTTTTATGGATAGCAATAGCATGTCAACACTCCAAGAAATAGTAGCTTTATGGTTAACTAGAACTAGTCTGCCAAACACTATACTAAGCTCTTTGTAAACATTATTTTAGTTCTCATGCCAACCCTGTGAGGTAGGTATTTTACCCCCAATAATAGATGCATAAAGTGAAACTCGAATTAATTACCCAATACCCTGTGTAGCGAGAGAGAGTGAATTCAAACTCAGGCTGCTGACTTCTATGACCAGGCTCTTAGCCACATTACGATGTTTCTCTCTGACAGCATCGGGGTCTCCTCTTTGCTGGCTTGTTCCTCTCTATTGCTCCCATGACTTCCACTGTCTCCCTGTCGATCTCACCAGGACAAGACAGTCATCATCACTGTGTTCACCTGCTTCACTGGACAGTCTGTCTGTTGGGGCAAACTCCCATGGCAGATATGCAAGAAAGAACCTCTGTAGGAACCCTCATTTAGTTGACTCAGTTTAAAATAAAATATTATATTTGACTCAGCAACAGAATACCCCTCAATCATCTGTAACTAAGCCATTAACTAAAGCATATTGGGACAAACACTGGCTTTGTGGGGTCTGGAAACTTGTATTTAAGTCTCAGATCAGGGATCATGAGCTGTGTAAATTTAATCAGGCGTTTAATCTCTCTGAGCCTGCTGTATTCTGAGTTAATGTATGTGTCTGGTTATTCTATGGTTTTCCCCCAGATTCATTCTCTCTCCCCCCAACCCCCAGTTCTCTACTCATTTCTATACTCTAAGGATTTGCTGCCTCCTACTAACTACATTGCCAGGACTCCCTTGCCATCTGGCTTCTAGTTGATTTTAGCAGCAGATCAGAAGGTGGGAAGAGAGAGGGAACAAAATGATTCTGCCCTTGCTCACTGCTTCTGTACCATATACTGGGAAGCAAACTGGGAGGCCCAACTTCCTTGGCTTCAGCTTTTCATAGAGCTCTGGGTAATACTGTTTTCACTCCATATCCCTTAGGTTCTAGGGCAAGTAATGGCTTTTTACTCTTGCTACTCTCTGGGTGCCTCAACATCCATTGTTTGCTCTTTAACCTCACAACTTCTGTAAGTAGCTCCTTCATTAAAGTCTCTTCATTGCACCTTCTGCGTAAATTCTATTTTTTGCTTGGAACCTGACTGGTATAGTCTGTGAAAGGGTTTCAAAACTATAGAGCACTATCTATAAAAATACAGGTCATTGGCCAGGCACAGTGGCTCACAGCTGTAATCCTAGCACTTTGGGAGGCCAAGGCCAGTGGATCACTTGAGGTCAGGAGTTCAAGACCAGCCTGCCAACATAGTGAAACATTGTCTCTGCTAAAAATACAAAAGTTAGCCAGCGTGGTGGTGTGAGCCTGTAGTCCTAGCTACTTGAAAGGCTGAGGTGAGAGGATCACTTCAGTCTGGGAGGCAGAGGTTGCAATAAGCCAAGATTGCATCACTGCACTCCAGCCTGGGTGACAGAGAGAGACTCCATCTCAAAAAACGAAAAAAAAAAAGGTAGGGGGGAAACCCAGGTCATCAAGTTATTATTTATTATTATTATGCCATATTTTCACCATCAATACTATATTCTGAAGTTTGAAAAACTTTTCTGGTTATATCTAAATATTGTACCAGCCCATAAATTTTTTAAAAAGTCAGAAACTGGTGATCAAGTTTACGTAGAATAAAGGGCATCTGAGTCTAATGTGCTTCCTCTTTATAAATTAGGAAATGGTCAGAAAGTTGAACAGTTATCAGAATGGAAAAATTTCCTATCTGATAATGAAACGCACTATCCTCAAGAAACAGGTGCCTACATGTGGAATAAGTAGATATTGTTTTTGTACAAATCTAAATAGGACTGTATCTGTGTTTGTGTGTATCTATCTATATGCACATATACACATACGGTATTTTTTAGCAAAAAGACTGTGGCAATTACTGCCACACACAGCCATTGTAGTGACTCATTTTATTTCTGGTATAAATATCTCATTTGGGAGGTAAGAATTTATATTCATTGTAATTTTTATTTTTATTTAACTTATTTATTTATTTATTTTTTTGAGACGGAGTCTCTCTCTGTTGTCCAGGCTGGGTGCAGTGGCGCAATCTCCACTCACTGCAACTTCCACCTCCCAGGTTCAAGTGATTCTCCTGCCTCAGCTTCCTGAGTAACTGGGATTACAGGCACGCGCCACCATGTCTGGCTAATTTTTGTATTTTTAGTAAAGGCAGGGTTTCACCATGTTGGCCAGGCTGGTCTCAAACTCCTGACCTCAAGGAATCTGACTGCCTGGGCCTCCCCAAATGCTGGGATTACAGGCCTGTGCCATCATGCCCGGTCTCTTCATTGTAAAATGTATTTGAACATTAGCAGTTTTTCATAAAAAGATCTTACGCTACTTATAATTACTTTTTAAAAATAATGGTTTTTAAAATAAGAATAACCTTTTTCTCAATACATTCAGAAAAACCGTGGTTATTACATGTACGTTAAAACTACTTTTGTGTCTGAGGAGTGAACTTCTGGATGACTCCTAAGGAAAAATGAATTCTCATTTTTGCTGTTTCAGCATATATACTGTAATTTTTTTTTTCTTTTTTTTTTAGATGGAATTTTGCTCTTGTTGCCCAGGCTGGAGTGCAATGGCGCAATCTCAGCTCACTGCAACCTCTGCCTCCCGGGTTCAAGTGATTCTCCTGCCTCAGCCTCCCGAGTAGCTGGGATTACAGGCATGCGCTGCCACGCCTGGCTAATTTTTTGTATTTTCAGTATAGACGAGGTTTCACTATGTTGGCCAGGCTGGTCTCAAACTCCTGACTTCATGATCTGCCCGCCTGGGCCTCCCCCAAATGCTGGGATTACAGGTGGGAGCCACCGCACCCGGCCTATATACTGTATCTTTAAAAGTATAGTAATTATTTTAATGACATACTTCAATCTACTTATATGGGAAGATATATTAGGATTCCTTGATTGTAAGCAGCAGAAACAATGCAAGGCAATTTTACAGGAAGGATATATGAGGTAGCTCAGTTAAGTTTGGGGATCTAGATGGCAAGAACCAATGGATGATCTCTTCAGGATTCTGCCATCAGAAAGTCTTGGCTGCAAATGTTTTCTGACCCTGAGTCACCCTGCTCAAGATTCAAATCCTAGGAAAATCAGCCTGGACTGGCTCGGGTCCCAGGCACACAGGTTGGCCAAGGGAGTTGGGTCGCTTGATTGGAAGTCCTGGCATGTCATGGAGAGGGATGCTTTGCCAAAGAAAAAGTAGGGTGCTAGGACCAAGAAAAGCGGGAAGAGATTCTAGGCTGGTAAAAAGAACAGATTCTCCCACAAATGTCTTTGGAGCGTTTTATGACATATTAAGATATTGGATATGTTTTAAAGATATTTTCATCTTTAAAACAATTTCCACAATTTGAACATTGGGACACTAAGCATATTTCATGAACCTAGGATTGAAAGGTGGCCCCAGATTTGGTTCTGAAAAATTCTTGTAGAAACTGCAGTTTCTTCACCTGGACTGCCCTGGGGTGTCGGCAGTTAGGAAACATTTTCCCTGATGCCATCCTTCATGGCTCAGTTAACATGCCTTGGATAAGGAGAAGTAAGAGGTACACAGCTACTGGCAAGTTTTCCTTGTCACAACAAAAATATAATATTATAGTACCGGCAGCAACAAAGACTTACCCTATCTCCACCCCTCCAGTTAAAAACAATGGTTTGGATTTCAGGAGCCTCTCAGTTGACAAAACAAACATGAAGAGCCTTTGAAAAGTAGCTATTAATTTTAGGGTAAATGTGCTATGCAGATGATGCATGCTTTTTCAGATCTGCTTCTCCACCATGAAATTCTTGGATTAATATAAAATATTTACTCATGAGGGCAGAAATTGTGTTAATATTGCTTGCTGCCGTATCTTCTGCACATAGTAGACACTTAATACATATTTTAGAGTAAATGGATCAACAACTTATGAATACACCTACTATTTAAAAAGAGCCTGGATTCAGTGGCTCACGCCTGTATTCCCAACATTTTAGGAGACTGAGGTGAGAGCATCCCTTGAGGCCAGGAATTCAAAGACGGCCTGGGCAACACAGCAAGACCGTGTCTTTACAAAAAAGAGAACAGAAAAATTAGCTGGGCATGGTGTGCACACTTGTATTCCCAACTACTTGGGAGGCTAAGGCAGGTGGATTGCTTGAGCCCAGGAGTTTGAGGTTCCAGTGAGCTATTATCGCGCTACTGCACTCCAGCCTGGGCAAGAGAGCAAGACCCTGTTTCTAAAAATAAATAAATATATAAGAAACTTTATATGAATAGAACTTTCTTCCAGAAAATTTTATTAAAAAGTGAGCAGTTTTTGCTTTTAGAGTGTATAGAATCTTTGAAACTTTTGGAAAGAAAATGCATTTTAACAATTTCATCCTGTTTTGGATTTAGGGTTATTTGTTTCAACTATTTTTAACATACTGTATAATTTACTTGCTTATAATGTTCATTATCTATTTCTACCTGCTAGAAAGTGTTTTTCTTTTTTTACTGCTCAAGCTGTAGCATAATATTTCCCTATTAAAGATAGCTCTTAAAAAGAATATATACGACAGGACCATATTCTTAGTTATTTGCAGAGTTCCCAGAAGGTTTGAGCCCCAGTGAAATCTACTCCATTCCAAGAATAATTTCAGAGTGGGTTCTGGCTGAGCCTCTATCTTCTCAAATTCATGGTTCAAAAAGTTATTTATAGTATTTAATAAAACATTAAGGGTTTTCTTTTCTTTTCTCTTTTCTTTTCTTTTGAGACAGAATCTCACTTTGTCACCCAGGCTGGAGTGCAGTGGTACCATCTCGACTCACTGCAACTCTGCCTCCCAGGTTCAAGCAATTCTCCTGCCTCAGTATTCCGAGTAGCTGGGATTACAGGCGTGCACAAGCACGCCTGGCTAGCTTTTGTATTTTTAGCAGAGACAGGTTTCGCTATGCTGGCCAGGCTGGTTTCGAACTCCTGGCCTCAAGTAATCCACCCACCTCGGCCTCCCAAAGTGCTGGTATTACAGACGTGAACCATGGTGCCTGGCCTAAAGGTTTTCTTTAAAACTACATTTTTGTATAATACCTACTTAAGTTTAATCCTTATTAAAAGTGAACCAGTGGTGCTCGTGTTCCAAAAATCAGTTAGCTTGATGAAGATTATCCACAGAAAATATAAAAAATATTAAAGTAGAACTGAGCAAAGAAAATCATTCTCCACAATTAGTTTCCTTTTCTGCTTTCATAGGTAAAAAATAGCACCTATGTAGCAGCTGGAGTCCTGCTTCTTATATTATTAATAAAGGCGTGGGTTCTTCATGAATTTTTTTCCAGGGGCCCTACAAGTTTTAGTAATAGCATTATAACTGGGTATAATTTTATTCTCTGCAGAATACTATTTTCAGAGAAAAGTAAAAGGACATTATCTGTCTTGTTGTAACAGCTGTAGTTATTTTACAACCAAAAAAAAAAAAAAAAGAGTAAAATGTCTATGTTACCTAATTACTGGTCAAATATAATGACTCTTTATGCATGAATTCTGTTCTTGTGAATTTATTCTAGTATTGAAAAGACTGCCAGTAGTAATTTTGGAACATACTTATATTTTTCAAATGTATATGTGATTGTGTAACTATGGACCTTATAGGCTTCAACCACTTGTTCCTTCAACTAGTACTTATTGATGCCAAGTCATGTGCCAGGCATTATGCCAAGGAGACCACAGTGATCAGGATGACAATGTCCCTGGCCTCACATAGCTTGTAATCTAGTAGGGATACCCATTTGCAAAATAACTACACAAATAAACTAAGTGTGAGTTAATATGTGCTACAAAACAGAATAGAGAAGAAATGTAGCATGCGACATTGGACTTGACACGCTTAGGAGGATCAGGGACTACTTCCCTGAGCAGTGATGTTTAAGGTAACACCCAAAGGATAAAAAAGGAATTGGCCTAGTGTGGGGAGACTGCTGGGCCAGGGGAGAGGGCTGGTAAGAATATTCTTGCAACAAGACAAGGTACATGAGTGCGTGCACATTTAGAAAAGAAAAAAGGTCTGCTATGACTAGGGAATGAAAAATGAGGTAGAAGGAAGAGGAGACCGAAGTAGAAAGGTTGGCAGAGGGTCTTAGAGGCCTTGTTAAATGTTTTGGATTTAAAAAAATTTTATTTTTATTTATTTTGAGACAGGATCTCAGCTTTGTTGCCCAGGCTGGGGTGCAGTGGTACGATCTCAGCTCACTGCAACATCTGCCTCCCCAGATCAAGCCATCCTCTCATCTCAGCTTCCCAATCGGATTACAGGTGTGTGCCACCATGCCCAGGTAATTTTTGTGTATATATATATTTGAGTGGGGAGGGCAGGTAAAGACGGGGTTTTGCCATGTTGCCCAGGCTGGTCTCAAACTCCAGGGCTCAAGCAGTCCACCCACCTTGGCTTCCCAAAATGCTAGGATTACAGGCATAAGCCACCACACCCAGCCCAATATTTTGGACTTTATACTAAAGATAAGAAGCAGGCTGTAAAGGATTCATGGTTTTTTTCTTCTTCTCAGAAAGGAACATTTAATAGGGACCTACAGACAGAAGTCATGATGTCTGGGTGGCCACAAAATGAGATGGCAGATCTCCACACCATTACCCATCCCACCTCCCCCAGACAGAGCGCTTATATACTATAGGAGAAGAATATGTAGCACAACTGAAGTACACTCTTTAGGGAAAGGCAATAATGTTATGTGAATCTGCCTAAGGGGAAGATTTACAGTAAGTACATGCTCTTACACAAGGAACAGTAGACAAAATAGAAATCTCAGAAGCCTTCCCAGAACAGGGGTTAATAGAAGTCAATATGGAAGATCAGCATCCACGATCGAGTTGCTTTAGCCTCCATGCTCCATCCCACTAATGCAGCTCTTAGTTTCAGATGCCCTTGTCTTCCGCAATGGCCCCTGAGCCGTTAGAGAGGGTGCTTGATATTGTATAGTTTTAGCAGCAGTGCATTGGCAGTGGAAAACAGATCTGGCCCAGTGGGATTTCAAATGAGGGAGATTCACAGGTTTGGTTGAATCATCTCTAGTCTTTGAAACTTTGGTTTTGTTAGAAGTAAAACAATGAAAAACACACAGCATTAATAATTTGATATAATACACACAAAGATTATAATCAAAAAAGAATTTGTATGCAAGAACAACAACAAAAAACCCCCTTTTCCATTAGAAAGCCAACTAAAAGCATTGTTAAATGAAATCCAAAAATTAAAACCTGGTTCTTCTTAATTCAGGAAATAATTCAGGATTTAGCCCAAATTATAGTCAAAAAATAAAAACTGAAAAACAATGGTCAGGGCTAGAATCTAAATTTTTCTCTCTCTAGTTTCTCCATTTATACCAAGGATAAATCACAGTAGGACCAATTTATTTGCAAAATAAATTTTAGTCTATTGTACTTGGCCTGATTATTTGTATAAAATATAACAAGAGTAGTTATAGGTCATATAGACTTTTAAGTTGGCTTTGCTGGAACTTTTATAAACAACTTTAAATTCAACTTTTTAAAAGCCCCAAGGCTAGAAGCCAAACCAAGAATTCACCATCAGACTGTGCTTATAATACCTGTATGAATTCCTGTCTTCTTGTGGTCCCAAAATATCTTGAGCTTCCTGGGCTGGAAAGTGACATTCTTGGCTTATCACAGGTCAAGAACTTTGTAAGGGAACTATTTAGACAAGGTACCAGGCCAGTCTTTCTATGGGGATTCTTACTGGCTCTTTGAAGACAATTGGAGCTTCTGGATAGATGAATACACAGAGGTTCCTGGAGGGCGGCACACCCAAGGAGGGAATGGAAGCTCCACATTCCTTCCCTCATACCTTGCCCTGCACGTCTCTTCATCTGTATCCTTTGCAGTGTCCTTTATTGTAAGCCAGTAAACGTAAATGAGGTGTGTATAACTGTTTCAAGTTAAGAAACTTGTCCAAAGCCCTACCGCTACTAAGCAGCTGGGCTGGAACTCAGGATTAACTCTGCCTGACTCCAAAGCCCATGCACCTCCATAGACCACGCTACCCATGCACCTTCCCAAGGCTTTCAAAGTTCTGGAGTATGACACTTCTGCAATTGAAGCAGGATTCCTTTGAGATTCTCATCCATCAGAGATGGGTTCTTGCTATGTTGCCCTGACTGGTCTTAAACTCTTGAGTGCAAGTGATCCTCCCATCTTGACCTCTCAAAGGGAAGGTGACTCTTTTTCAAATGCCTAAATCTCAAAAAGAATCACAAGGCATGCAATGAATCAGGGAGCCAAAGCCCAAATGAAGGAATAAAATAAGTCACTAGAAATGAATTATAAATGTATCAAGTTAATCTCAGTTCCTCAAAGCAGTCTGATCATATGTGAAAATATGCCATTCTAGTCAAAGCCTTAGTAATAATCAGTGTTTCCAATTGTGTCAAACAAAAACCATTATGGTCCATGAGAGGAGACGGCAGATCCCACCAAATTTTGCTTTTTTTTTTTTAATATTAATTTTGAGATGGAGTCTCACTCTGTCGCCTAGGCTAGAGTGCAGTGGCGCCATCTTGGCTCACTGCAATCTCCGCCTCCTGGGTTCAAGTGATTCTCGTGCCTCTGCCTCCTGAGTAGCTGGGATTACAGGCGCACACCACCACACCTGGCTAATTTTCATATTTTTAGTAGACGAGCTTTCACCATGTTGGCCAGGCTGGTCTCAAACTCCTGACCTCAAGTGATCTGCCTGCCTTGGCCTCCCAAAGTGCTGGGATTACAGGTGTGCGCCACTACACCCAGCCCAAATTTTTCTTTTAAAGTCTCCTCCTGTTAGAGGATTGACACTACCAAACTTCAAGACTTACTATAAAGTAACAGTAATTGGAATAGTAATATTGGTGACAGAATAGAAAAATAAATCAATGGAACTGGACAGAGAGCCCAGAAATAGACCACATAAACATAGTCAACTGATCTTTGACAAAGGAGCAAAGGAACTACAATGGAGCAAAGATATTCCTTCACCAAATGGTGCTGCAACCTCTGCACATCCACATGCAAAAGTATGAATCTAGACACAAAACTTACATCATTCAGAAAAGTTAATTCAAAGTGAATTATAGGCTGAAATATAAAACGTAGAACTCTAAAATTCCTAGAAGATAACAGAGGACAAAATCTAGGTGACCTTGGTTATGACATTAACTTTTCAGATGCAACATCAAAGGTACAATTTATGAAAGAAATACTTGATAAACTGGACTTTTAAAAATTAAAAACCTCTACTATGGAAAAGACAATGTCAATAGAATGAGAAGACAGGACACAGACTGGGAGAAAATATTTTTGGAAGACACGTCTGATAAAGAACTATTATCTGAAATACACATAGACCTCTTAAAACTCAACATTAAGAAAACGAACAAGCTAATTTTAAAATGAGTTAAAAGAGTTTCACAGACGCCTCACCAAAGCAGATATACAGAATGCAAGTGAGCATATGGAAAGGTATCCAACACCATCTGTCATTAGAAAACTGTAAATTTAAACAACAATGAAATACCACTCCACACCTATTAAAATGGCCAAAATCCAGAACACTCACAATGTCAGATGTTGGCAAAGATATGAAGCAACAGGGCCCCTCATTCATTGCTGGTGGGGATGAAAAATGATACAGCTACTTTGGAAGATAATTTGGCAGTTTCTTACAAAACTAAATACACTCTTATCATGTAATCCAGCAATCACGCTGTTTGGTATTTACCCAAACGAACTGAAAACTTACATCCATACAAAAACCAGTACGTGGATATTGATAGCAGCTTTATTTATAATTGCCAAAGCTTGGAAGCAACCAAGTTGTCCTTTAGTGGGCAAATGAATAAATAAACTGTGGGATCTCCAGACAATGGAATATTATTCAACGATAAAAAGAAAAGAGCTATCAGGCCATGAAAAGACATAGAGGAACCTTAAATGCATATTACTAAGTGAAAGAAGCCAATCTGAAAAGTTAACATACTGTCTGATTCCAACTACATGACATTCTGACAAAAGCAAAATTATGGAGATAGTAAAAAGACAAGTGGTTGAAAGGGGTTAGGGGACAGAGAAGGATGAATAAGCAGAGCATAGAGGATTTTTAAGGCAGTGAAACTATTCCGTACATAAGTAATTTTTTTTTTTTTTTGAGACGGAGTCTCGCTCTGTTGCCTAGGCTGGAGTGCAGTGGCATGATCTCGGCTCACTGCAAGCTCCGCCTCCCTGGTTTACGCCATTCTCCTGCCTCAGCCTCCCGAGTAGCTGGGACCACAGGTGCCCGTCACCACAATCAGCTAATTTTTTGTATTTTTAGTAGAGACGTGGTTTCACTGTGTTAGCCAGGATGGTCTTGATCTCCTGACCTCGTGATCTGCCTGCCTCGGCCTCCCAAAGTGCTGGGATCACAGGCGTGAAAAACTAATTGTTAGATATAAGTCATTATACATTGTTCTAAACCCATAGAATGCACAACACCAAGAATGAACCCTAAAGCAAGCTATAGACTTTGGGTGACGTGTCAGCATAGGTCCGTCAATTGTAACAAGTGTGCCACTCTGGTGTGGGATGTCAATAATGAGAAAGGCTATGCATGGTTGGGGGTAATGGGGTGTATAGGGATTCTGTGTACTTTTCACTCAATCTTGCTATGACTGTAAAACTGCTCTAAAAAATGAGGTTTATTAATTTTTTAAAAAATGAGATTACTAAGTTAAAGAATTTTTTTAAACCTCTTTTCTGACTAAAGTGGAGAATGAGCCACTCAGTGGAGATGAGCAGAGGTGGGAGGTGAGGAGCCACTGTAGTAATTCAGTGAGAGGTGATGATGGCCTGGACCCAGGGTGGCAGTAGAAAAAGAGACAAGTGGACAGATGTGAGATGTGTTTTGGTGACAGAATTGACGAAACTTGCCGAAGGATCAGATCTGCCAGAACAGGCAAAAGACAATCAATAACGACTAGAAGTACCTGTGATTGAGAACCAGAAGATGGGAGTGAGTGGTGGGTGGCTGTGAAGTACAGGGTTTTTTGGAAGGGGAAATCATAAGTTCTGTTGTTGAGTTGGAGTTGTCTGAGATGTCAAGGGGAGATATCAAGTAGATTATTTTTGTTTGTCTGTTTTTACTTTGTAGCAATAGCAATTTAACTCCCTAAAGCTACCAACTTCTCAAAAGTGACCTTTCTTGATTTGGATTTAAAATTTTTCATTTGTATAACTGAAGGGCCCATTTAGATAGTTTTTCAAAAATAAAAGAATAATCTGACTCAAAGAGTATCCAAGTGTCAAATTCTCCAGAAAACTGCTTGCAGTTTTGAAATGAATTTTTCCAGCTCCATTGCTATCCCCACTGAGGTTTCAATAATTTTGAAGTCAACTTTCAGACAGCTCAGCCTCAGTTAAGAAAGTCTCCCTCTAGTAGCCTCTGGAACACCCTCAGAGCCTGCGTGCCTAAGACTGCAAGCTTAGCTGGGGGTGCGGAACTTCATGCTGGATGGTACATATATATTTCTTTCTCAAGCATCTCTACTACACTGTAAACATGTTAGGGATGGGAATTTTATAAATTTAGTAGTAGCATATATGCAGTGCTAGATATTTGTGAATTGGATTGTTATAAAGGTATATCTTTTTTGATGTCATAAAACTCATTAGTGAAGCACAAAAATTTAAATGTGACGGGGAACTGGTAAGTCCAAGAAGAAAGCCAACTTTGAGCCACTGGGTTTTCAGTTAGAGATCCAATGCTGTCTTACCTGAAGCCAAGTCATTGTTGAAAAAACGTAACCAAGCAATGAGTTGATTTCTCTATGCAATGGCAAACAACCAGTTTGACTGATTTCTTGCACTGAATTAACTGAATTTAAGAACCTGGTAGTAATTTAACTAAGGCTCATACAGTATCAGTGGTAGGTGTACATTAAGTATATCCATAAATACTTTTATGAAAGCTCTAGATTTTACATTGGTGATTTAGAGGTTTTGATGCTTTTTTTTTGGCTTTTACTGAGAGGTTTTTTTCAAAGCAGAGAATTTTCACTTTCTAAATTAAAAAAAATGCCAATTAAGGAGAAAGAAATATCACTGATTTTTGTGATTTTAAATCATTCAGTCAACAAATATTTGAGTTACTGGACTCTTCTGGTCACCAACAAAGCAATTATCTGCTAGAATTTGCACTCTGGTGGGAAATTGTCGACAAATAAATTTCAAACAAATCATTTGTTGGATGATAATTTAAGTGTGCTAAAGAAAAATAAAGTATGCTTGAGGAGATGGAGTGTAGAGGGGATGTGTGCATTTTTAGCTAGGAGTCAGGGCTGGCCTCTCTCAGATGACATTTGATCTGAGACCTGCATGAAGTGAGGGTGTGAGCTATTTGAGAATAAGAACATTCCAGGCAGAGAGAATAGCAAGTGCAAAGGCCTCATCCAAGACTGGCACACAATTATTTTTTAGTGTATTTAAATCCACAAGCTTTAATTATTTTCCCTTTTATTACCTAAGGCAGACACTTGCATTTTGAATAAGCAGGACATCAAGAGAGTAATTACCATACAACCTTCTGAAATTCCTCAGTGTTTAGCACTTCACATTTAGTGATAGAGATAAAACTCCAGCAATTGCAAATCCTTGTCTGAATTGTGGGAACGTACACAAAGTACTTCATCTGTTTATCCCTTGGTTTTTCTCTTCAATTGTCAATGCCCTCCTGCCACAGAGAACAGATTTAAAAATTGCAGACAATGGAATATATAAGAATTAGGATGAGCATGGGGGCAGAATAACATGTGAAGACAAAATTTAGTAAGTCAGTTGAGTCTAAACAATACTTAAATGATACTTAAAAGACTTAAAGGGCTCTGAGTAAACATGTTAAGATCCCTTAAGCACTTGAGAAGCATTTGTTTATTTCACGTTTATGAGAGCTGGTTTTGACCCATTTCTTTCATTCAGTAAAGGCTATCTCCTCAGCAATCCTTGATTACACTCATTCTTGTAATCCGGGGGATTGTAAAGAAATTAGGTCAATTTTACTTTTTAAATACTTTCTAATTGAGATGTCTCACTTATTTAATTTGGCTTTTTCCAAGTAATAAGGTTTAATGTGATTTTGCGATGTTGATTTTAACAATTAAATTTTCAGGGACCATAATATTTAAAATTTATGTAAATAAAATTTTCTATTACTTAATCCTGCAGAATTTGCTGGCCAATTTTTTTTCAAACTGGGAGGATATATTAAGATGTTCTGACTTAAAATACATAGAAGGACCTGAAGGGCCCCAGAAAGACTGGATAAGCATCTTTCAGTACAACTGAAACAATGGGACAAGGAGAGATAAAACTTCTGGCTACAAGAGAATAAACTATAGACTTGAGGCAACAAATGGTGCCTCTGTTATTTGAAATTCAATAAAAAGCAGAAGGACACTGTGATTTATTCTAGCTGCTTTCAAATGGTCGACTCCATTTGACACACTTCAGGATGAGTATGAGAGACATTTATTTATTTATTTATTTATTTATTTATTTATTTATTAATATCTATGTACCAGGGACTGCCCTAAGTACTAATATATGTATAGCATACAGTAGTAAGAGATAGACAAAATGTCAGCCTTTATGGAACTCACATTCTAGTGGGAGGGTCAGACAATAAACAAATAGATAAGGATTACAGAAGAATGAATACTTGTTGGGTATTCCTCCCTCCCTCTTTTACTTCCTTCATGCCTTTCTTATTTTCCTCCACTCCTTCCTCCCTCCCTCCCTCTCTCTCTTCCTCCCTTCTTCCCTTCCTCCCTCCCTTCCTTCCACATTTTTAATCTGAACTGCTTTTTGAGTGCTGGTGAGAAGCCAGGAGCCTACAATTCGTTATCTTGCCCAGCTATAGATTCACTAAGTGACCTCTAGCAACTCACTCACCATCTTAGGGGTATTTCCGGTAAAACACAGGGAACAAATAAATTCAAAGCTGTGAACTTGCTTCAAAGCATAGTAATCCCTTCTATTTGCCAACCAGAGTTGTGATATTAAAATGTCTTTATGTTTCTTACTGATTAAAAGTACTTCTTTTTTATGTAGGCACAATTCAGTTTATTTATTTATTTATTTATTTGTGAGACAAAGTATCACCCTGTCGCCCAGGCTGGAGTGCAGTGGTGCGATCTCGACTCACTGAAACCTTTGCCACCTGGATTCAAGCAATCCTCCTGGCTCAGTCTCCCAAGTAGCTGGGATTACACGCATGTGCCACTACGCCCAGCTAATATTTGTATCTTTAGTAGAGACAAGGTTTCACCATGTTAGCCAGACTGGTCTCGAACTCCTGACCTCAAGTGATCCGCCTGCCTCAGCCTCCCAAAGTGCTGGGATTACTGGCATAAGCCATGACACCTGGCCTCAGTCAATCTCTTTAAACATGTAAATGTGACAGCAATCACTGTTCTTTCCTCCACATGGCCTGGATTGCTGGATGATGCAGAATGAGATGCTCTCTTTATGCTGATAGTCCCAAAGGGCCCTTAATTACATTAGAAATTAGTATGAAGAATTGAATCATTTTAGAGACTTGTGAGAATGACATAACGAGAGAGAATACAAATGTAAAAGACACAAAATTTCAGGCCCCTAAGACTAGTTTGGAAACTTTAGAAAGAGGGAGTCTATAGAACATAAAACCTGTTGGAGAATCTGTCTCCAATCTGTTTCCAAAATAGCTAGAGAAGTGATTCCTTAGAAAAGTCATCTATTGAGCAGATTTTCAAAGCTGACAAATTTGATTTACTTTGTATATATACCAAAGTTTCTTCTGGTGTTTGTACTCACTGAATTTGTGTGTCTGTGTGTCTGTGTGTGTGTGTGTGTGTGTGTAGACAGAGTAATTTTTGTTGTTTTCCCTCATCCTCTATTTTTAAAAGTTCGATCACGAATACTTAGGTTTCGCCAACATGTTAGTTTACAGACATGTAAACGTAATTCCACAATTGGGCAGAGATTACTTCCAAAATTTGCCGGATAAGAAGGTGAAATTGCATGTTAGGGCTGCCCCCTGGGGTTCCACTGCCTGGCAGGTGTGGCTGGCAGGTGATGGAGCCACAGCCATGTGTTTGCCTGGAGCAGTTCCTGGCATCTGCCACCCCGTGCTCTGGCTGCCTGGAGCTCTCACCCCACTGGCCAAGCAACGCTCCATGATAGACAGAAAAGAGGCCCAGCCAGGCCTTTTTATTTCAGGCTCTGCAGTTGAAAGAATCATAAATTGGGGAGAATTGAGGGAATCAGGGCCCAGGAAGGCAAGTAACAGTGTGCTAGGGGCGGAAAGGACTTCAGTGGCCCAGAGAGGGGGAGACTTGCCCTAGGCCACTAAAGGAGTCCCCAGATAGGCCTCAGGGTGCTTGCCTCAAAATTCTCCTCACTAGGCCTGCTGCCTCTCAGGCCTGGGCGGAGTTTTTCTCAGGCCTCCCTGATGCTGTGCCAAGGAGCCCTGAGCCTGTCATGGCACATCAGTATTCAATGCCACCCACTCAGAGAGGCCAACCCTGGCCACCCAGAGGAATGACTTAAGGCAATCATCCTGTCCTAGCTCTCAGCATTGTACTCCTTGTCATCCGATATTTTCTTACATATTTATTTGCTTATTCATTTGTCTTCTTTACAGGAATATAAACTGCATAGTATCAGGAACCTTATCTGTCTTTTTCATGGCAGCAGTCCCAGTTCCTAGAAGAATGCCTGCTGGTTCACAGTAGGTGCTCAATAAATAAGTGTTAATAAA
Source organism: Pongo pygmaeus (assembly GCF_028885625.2). Lineage (NCBI taxonomy): Eukaryota > Metazoa > Chordata > Mammalia > Primates > Hominidae > Pongo > Pongo pygmaeus. Next base: position 128,767,608 of record NC_072373.2, on the reverse strand, counting down.
TAAACGAATGTCCAGCTCATCAGCATAAGTTCAGAATTGCTTTATCTTAGTTTCTCATTGGTCTTTCATCCCCAATGCTTTGGAACATTACAGCTGTTATTTTTTCCTGGTATATGTGTATTAATCTGCAAACGTATACATGAGATGTTTTTTAAGGAACCTTGCTATTTTTTTGTATGTGAGGAGCCCATTCTTTCCCAAGACTTGGTTGTTTAGAGTCAATCACCTGTCAACCCTAAATAAGTAGAATGAACAGATCTTAAAAAAGTATTTAGAAAGATAGCTCTGACGGTGATGTGGGAGATTAGAGCTGAGACTAGTTAGGAGGAAGCTGTTATCAAGAGCATGTAAGGGCCTAACAAGGATAGTGGGAGGATGATGAGGAAATGAAATGAAATCAGAAGGCCCTTCAGAGAACAACAGTCTTAGCAGCAAATTTCATATAGAAGGTGAGAGAGTGAGCAGTCGGAACAAACGCTGAGTGTTCTAACTTTCCCTTGGAGGTGAATGCTGATGCCATTAACTGAAATATATAAAAACCAAACAGGTTGAGTTGTTTTGAGAAGAAAGAGTGGTGAAAATGACATGGTTGGACCTCAGATATTTTGATTTTGAGGCATTTATGGGACATGCAGATGGAAGTTTCCAATAAATATTTGGACATTGAGTTTTGGAGCTTAGAAGAAAGGTAGGACTGAAAACAGTTCAGAGTTGTCTGAATATAGGTATATGTGAGAGATTAAGCCCTGGAAGTAGATGAGAAAATCCAGCAAACTGCAAACAAATAAGAGGGAAAACTAAAAAATGTAGCATTTGTAGAGGTAATAGGTACAGTGGTAAAAAGCTGCGAGACTTTGGACAAATTACTTAAGTTTCTTGTGCCCTTGGTCTCTTCATCTGTGAAATGGGTTATTTAATAATACCTACCTGAGTTGTTGAGAAGATAAATGTATTACACACAAAGTGCCTATTTAGTACAATGCCTGGCACATAATCCAGATTATATTATTATTTTCCCAGGAGTAAAGATATTTAAGGTAATATAGAAAAAGAAGCCAAGTAAGAATACTGGGAAAGAGTGAAAGAGTGATCTGAGCCAGAAGAGAATGAGACAGAGCAGTGTCACAGAAAACAGAGGGAAGAGTTTGAACAAGGAGGTGGTCAACAGTGTCAAACGGCACAGGAGGCTCCTTTAGAATGAGAAATCAGTAGGGGTCCTTGGCTGTGATGATTAGGGAGTCATTTGTGTCCTTAGAAAGAGTAAGTTCAGGAGAGCTGTATGGATGGGTTGAAGAGGAAATGAAAATGACCTCTTTTCAGAGATGGTGAATTGAACACTTTCACTTCCCTCCACTCTTAAAACTTCACTGATACAATAGTAAAGAGATTTTTTTTTTTTCATAAACAAATAAAGAAAAGGAAAAGACAGATGACAACAACAAAATTTTGGAAATTGAAAAGCAGATAGATGAGTGTTAATTTACTGAGTGCAACTAAGAAAACAGAAAACTAGAGCTGTAATGAAGGAAGCACAGAAGGAAGCTGAGTTGCCCAATAGAACCCAAGAAAGGCCTCCAAATTAGGTGTTATAGGTACCTCTGAAAGTAGGGTTGAAAATTAAGATGAAAACTGAAAGTCTGCTTAAGCAGTAGTTAGACCGTCCTCTCTCCTTCATCCTGTCCCACCAAGATTCACCCCCGACCCAGCAGAGCCAGGACTGTTTTTTCCATATTGGGACAGAAGACGGGGTAGAGAGAGTAAACAGAATGATTTTGTGGAAGGCCATAGTAGAAACAGGAGGGTTAAGCTGAAGTCTATATGCTGAGTGATGAGATAACCCAGCTATATTCACCCACTCTTTCAGAATGCTGGAATCAGGTTTATATCTTCTAGAAAGAAGAGTGAAAGATTTTTCTTTAAATAAATGAATATCCCAGAATCAGGAGTCTCCCAGTGAAATGGCTCAGCCAGATAATCTTGCAGCAATGTCTACCTGTTAACGACATATAGTGCTCCCATAGTTGTGTGTGTGTCTAAAATATTAACAAATGACATCCAAGGATCATCAGTGATGTTAGCTGAGCTGCTAACATGAAAGTTAGAGACTAAAAAAAACAAACAGTGTGACAATGAGGATGAAGAAAACCTAAAACAAACAAAAAAGGAGAAAACAACATGTAACACACAGAAAACAAAAATGAGTTCTTAAAATTAAATATTTGATAGTAGAAATTAAAATCTCAGTTAACTTATTTTGTGTTGCTGCATCTTAGCACAGAGTAGGGTCTTAGTAAATATTTGTTGAGTGAGAGATAAAGGCTTGTGAAGTGCAGTCAAGAAAATCTCACATGAAGTTAGAAAAGTGACCTATGTGACTGATTCAGGAGTTTTATCATCAAAATAATATAAATTTTTTAGTAAAAGAATAAAGAAAATAGAGAAAGTGAAGTCAACAAAAAAATAATTTGAAGATTTAATTAATTTAAATAACTCATCTTAACTGAGGGAAGTTTCTAAGTTGAATTTTTCAATGGGTGCCTAAGAAAATGTATGGAAAAAGAGTCAAAGAGCCATGCTCCAGGCAGATCACTGTGAACTTTCAGAAAACTCGAGACAAAGAGAGAATCTTAAAAGCGTAGATGGAAGTGGGAAGTGGAGTGATAAATTGTCCTATTTACTGTGGCTGTGTAACAACAAATTGCTCTAAAATTTAGTGGCTTAAAACTATAACACACTTACTATCTCTCGTGATTCCCGAGAGACAAGAATCCAGAGTGGCTCAGCTGGGTTGTTCTGGCTCAGCGTCTCAAGAGGTTTTAGTCTGTGGCTTGGGCTTGAACATTTCAAAGGTTTCCCTCACATATCTGGGAAGACTTGACCAGCCAGGCTGAGATACTGAGGTACCATTCACATTTCTCTCCCTCTTTCTTTCTTTCTCTCTCTCTCTTTCTCTCTCTCTCTCTCTCTCTCTCCTCTCCTCTCCTCCTCCTTCTCCTCCTCCTTCTCCTCCTCCTCCTCCTCCTCTCATGTGGTATCTATATCATTGTTATGGTTTGAATGTATGTGTTCATTTAAAGTTCATATGTTGTATATTGGAATTTAAACCCCAAGCTGATGGTATTAAGAGGTGAGGTCTTTGGGAGGTGATTGAGGATGCAGTCCTCAAGAAGGGATTAGCATCCTTATAAAAGAGGCCCCAGAGAACTGCCTGGCCTTTCCATCTCTCCTGCCATGTGAAGACACAGTGTTCTCCCCTTTCACCATGTGAAGACATAGCAACAAGATACCATCTTGTAAATATACTTAGATTGAGATACCCATCTTGGAAGCAGAGAGCAGCCTTCACCAGACACTGAATCTGCCAACACCTTGATCTTGGATTTCTCAGTCTCCAGAACTGTAAGCAATACATTTCTGTTGTTTATAAATAACCAGTTTGAGATATTTTATTGTAGCAGCAGGAATGGACTAAGACTATCATGATGTGAGCTCACAAGGTGCTCACACATGCACAGGCATGAGAGAGAGAAAGACCACATTAGCCATTTATTATTATTATTATTAGTATTAGTATTATTATTATTATTAGTATTAGTATTATTATTATCATCTAGCCTTGGAAGTCAGGTAGCATCATTAATATCTCATTTTGGTTACAAAGGTCCACCAGGTTCAAGGAGAGGCAACATATATTCCAGCTTTGATGGAGGAGTATAAATGTTATATTGTAAGAAGAGCATGTAGAAAGGGAAAAAAGCAATTAAAACAGCCTACACGAAAGAATAGGGAATCAGAACGGCAACAAAGTTCTTAATAGCAACACTGGATACCAGAAGACAATGGAAAAATGCCTTTTAAATCCTCAAGGGAAATAACTTCTAACCTAAAATTCTGTATTCAGTCAAACTATGAGTAAAGAATGAAGGCAGAATACATTTTTATACATTCAACTTCTCAGGGAATTTATTTTCCATATTATATCAACCTGGAAATTTCTGGAAGCTGAGCTCCATCAATAGAAAGGCTTAAACAAAGAATGAAGGAGATTCAGGAAATGAAACTCCAACCAGGAGACTGGTGAAAGCAATCCCCAGGATGAAAATTATGCAGCAGCTAGGACTGGAGAGAAAGACAGAAAACTCAGGAGTGATGTATCCATGAATTTGATATATTTTCTCATGTGTTTTAATGCTCCAAGAATGTGTGGATAAATCGTAGTAAGTACATAGAAAACTGAGTAAAGAAAAAGATACCAAAAAGTATACATGAATATTTGTAATATATGTAATATACATGTATATACATGTAATACATGTAATATACATTATATATATACAAATATATCATAGTACATGCATGGCCAAACTAAGTAAAATCTGCATAGTCATAAGAATTTATGTTAATATTTAACCTATATTTAAAGAGTAGAAAATTATGATGGGAGGGAGGGGGCAGAAGTGTGGGTCTTTTTGTTTTTTGTTTGTTTGGTTGGTTTTTTCTTTGTCTCCTACAGGAAAGAAGCAGCGTGTTTAAGAGAGCTAAATCCTCATATTCACAGGACAAAGTCAACACATAATATCTAAAATTGAAAAAATAAAAAAAGTGTCAGCCGGACGCGGTGGCTCACGCCTGTAATCCCAACACTTTGGAAGGCCGAGGCAGGTGGATCACGAGGTCAGGAGATGGAGACCATCCTGGCTAACACACTGAAACCCCATCTCTACTAAAAAGACAAAAAATAAGCCGAGTGTGGTAGTGGGCGCCTGTAGTCCCAGCTACTCGGGAGGCTGAGGCAGTAGAATGGCGTGAACCCGGGAGGCGGAGCTTGCAGTGAGCTGAGATCTCGCCAATACACTCCAGCCTGGGCGACAGAGCGAGACTCCGTCTCAAAAAAAAAAAAAAAAAAAAAAAAAAGGTGTCAACATAATTAGAAAACGAGAGGAAGATACACAAAGGAAAAGTGAAAGAGGTAAAAGTAGTTACCACTGGGGAGCAAAAATGGTGGGGTAGGAATCATTCTTTAATAAGTTTTACAAAAATATTTCATTTAAAATCGTGTACACATTTGATTAAAATAAAAATTATTACTATTTTAGGAAATTATGAATGGATATTTCTGCTAAAATATGGAGGTTTGCACCCATGTCTTTTCCCCTTCTTGGTCCTACTGATTACAGCAAATAAACTTAAAAGGACAAAGAGAATGAAAGAAGAAACAAGAGCTAGGGAGAAGTTTATACTATTAGTGATAGAGAATCTTTGTTTAGAAAAACAAAATTAGGTATGAAAGTGAATATAGTTAGAATAAGAAAAGACATCACAACAAATTACTAATTTAAAAAAGTGGCCGGGTGCTGTGGCTCATGCCTGTAATTCCAACACTTTGGGAGGCCGAGGTGGGCGAATCAAGAGGTCAGGAATTCAAGACCAGCCTGGCCAATATGGTGAAACCCCGTCTCTACTAAAAATACAAAGATTAGCTGGGCATGGTGGCGTGCGCCTGTAGTCCCAGCTATTCGGGAGGCTGAGGCAGAAGAATCGCTTGAACCGGGGTAGGCGGAGGTTGCAGTGAGCTGAGATCGTGCCACTGCATTCCAGCCTGGGTGACAGAGTGAGATTCCATCTCAAAAAAAAAAAAAAAAAAAAAAGGGAACAAACATCATGAATCATACAAATAACAATATTTTAATTAACTAACTGCCTTAAACATTTTATGACTTTTTTTCCTTACATCCTTGGCTACATATCCTTCAGTCTTCCCTTCAGAAAATAAAATGTTAAAATATAATTTTCTTTAGAGAGAAACGAAAGGTAATTTAGTCTTCTTTCTGTCAGGTTTGATTAAAAATTTTTTTTAAATTGATGGCTTAGAAAAGTTTCTTTCAGCTTCAAAATTCATTATTGATAGCATCATGGTAAGTTTTTAGGACTGTTGCTAAATTTCGGAAAATTCCTATCACTTGTTTTTCATGGATAAATAGTGAAATTTCAAAGCATTTCAAGTTTTCTTGTGCTCTAATCATAAATACACTTAGATTGAGATAATTATTAACCAATCTGTTATTGATGTCTTTATGTCATACCGACATATTTTGAGCTTTACAGTATCTTTGTTCATGTCAGGGTTTTTTCGTGTGTCAAATCAGCAGGAAATTTACCTTTTTCTAGTTCTTATGATTAATTGTTCTTCATTATATAGGTTATTAACAATCAAATAACATATCTTCACTGTTTCTATTCAAACATGCATCTTCCTTTTAATAATGTATCATGTTCTGGATATGATCTAAAGTCAGAACGATTTTTATTTATTTATTCAATTGCTCATTTTTATTGTTTTTGTTTCATATTTTATGCATTTTTAATACAAATTTTCTCTCAACCCTTTAATAAATTTATAGATAACAAAATATTCTTTATATAAGGCCAGTCTGTAATTTCTCACATATTTCATTGAAATAATCCTAAATTTATAACCAAATTATAATAGTTATAGCATACAAATATATGAAAATTTCGATTAATCTTTTTTTATGTGATTCTTATTAAAAATGGAAAAAAAAGGCCAAGTGTGGTGGCTCACGCCTGTAATTCCAACACTTTGGGAGGCTGAGGTGGGCAAATCACTTGAGGTCAGGAGTTTGAGACCAGCCTGACCAACATAGTAAAACCTTGTCTCTACTAAAAATACAAAAATTCCAGCTGGTGGTGAGCGCCTGTAATCCTAGCACTTTGGGAGGCCGAGGCGGGTGAATCATTTGAGGTCAGGATTTTGAGACCAGCCTGGGCAACATGATGAAACCCCATCTCTACTAAAAATATAAAAATTAACCAAGTGTGATGATGTGCACCTGTAGTCCCAGCTACTTGGGAGGCTGAGGCAGGAGAATTGCTTAAACCCAGGAGGCGGAGGTTGCAGTGAGCCGAGATCATGCCACTGCACTCCAGCCTGGGCAACAGAGTGAGACTCTGTCTCAAAAAAAAAAAAAAGGAAAAACAAGTGTGATGTGTTTATAATTATATACACTGAGTTAGTAAATATATTCTGCGAAGAACAGAACTTTTGTTTTAATTAGGTGTCAATGAGAATCAAATCCTCAAATTATAATTTGCATATGGTATTTTGGATGAATTTCCCCCAGACTAGCTCCTGGCTCAGTCACGTGACACTAGCCCTGTACTTTTGTATCATGGCAGCCATAGAGGGTAGTTGAAATAGTCCTATGAACCAAAAATACCTTCAACAACTCCAAAATCTCTCCTACACAAGGGAAAATGAGATAGAGGGAGCGTCCTAATGGAAGAAGACAGTGATCTGTGTCAGTGATAGCCAATTTTGGTTAAAATACCATGCTTTTAATATTTTACAAAAACATATAACCTTGGGGACCTATTGCTGGGTTCCTTCCAGGACTTGGAAGTGAAGGACTCAAGTTTAAGCTACATTGGTTTCAAAGTTAATTTTGCCTCTAACAATAGCAATAAAGTTTTAGAAAACAAACTGTGTGTAAGTGGCTTGACAAACCAGACAAAGTTGAGACCTAAGCCCATAGCAGGAGGATTGTAGAAGCAAACCAAATTCCCACTACAGATCCTCAAATAAGAGGACTTAGAAGCTCCAGGTATTTATGAAAATGACAATAAATGCTTACCTGAAAATAAGAAGCCTGATTATAGGGTATCCACTATAGCAGTGAGAAAATATTTCACACTCACCCAACCACTTCTCTCTAGCCCTATTGTAGTCATTGCCTTCATTATTTTACTTTCTGTTTATTTTCCTGTTTTTTTTTTCTTTATGTTAGATGGGTAATGTGCTGACATCATAACAAGGTTCAAGGATGGCACATCTCACACGTGTGTAAACACCCAATGATCACGCTCATGAACTACAAAAGGATTCCTTTTTGATTTTTAAATAAAATTGTTTTAATTAAAATAAGCAGCCACATATCCAGCCCTTCATCTCCAACCTGTACAATAGGATAAGTGTCAGTACCCTCATTCCAGCAGAAGACTGGGGGTTTCTTCTCTGAATGGGTTAAATCAGAGGATCATTGGAGTCAGAGACACCTGATGGAGCTGAGTGTGTAGAGGGGGTTCCCATCATGATGATTCAGTTCAAATCTAAATATCAAATGATGAGGTGTTCCCTCCTTCACTCTCCCACTTTTCTTTCTTGGTTCACTCGGGAAAATGCTAGAAGTCAGACAAGAGATTTTACAATTTCTGTCTGGCGAAACTGACCTGCCCGAAACTGACCTGCCCAAATCTTGAGAACTCCAGATATTGACATTTGGCATACTCAACGAAAGTGTTTATCCTGATCATTTACCATCCCTCCATTGACAAGCCCCCACAAAAAGTTTTAAATTAGCTTTCTGATTTGCCTCTATTTTAGCCTCTGTTTGAAATATAAATGGATGGCCAGAGATCATCTGACAATTGGGAAAGCCAATGGCACAAAGAACTGAGAGCAAAACAAATAGGAAAGTGTGACAACAAAGAAAATAGGAGAAAATGTCAACAACAAAAACAACAACAACACTCTGATATCCTCAGAGATAAGTAAAGATGTGGTATCTTTAACATAAGAACAGAGTTCTGTAAAAATGTAACATTCAGAAAAGAAAAAGAGAGCCCTTGGAAATTAAAGTATGATAGTGAAAAGAGAGCTATTAATTGAAGGATTGAAAGTACAAAGAGGAAAATAAAAAAGGAGGAAATTTAAAAATCAGGCTAGATAGATGGTCCACAATCTGAATAGTGGGATTTGCAAAAAGGGAAAATAGAAAAACCGGAGAAGATGAAGTCATTAAAGAAATAATTTCAGATAATTTTCAGAACTGCAAAGGACTTAGAAAATCAAGGTATATCACCATGCCACTCTGGAATACTGAAGAGACAGAGAAGTTTCTAAAAACATCCAGAGACAAAAAATAGTTGGCTGTGATGTTTTGAAATCAGAATAGCTTTATACTCTTTATCAGTAGCCCTAGAAATTAAAAGACAAAAGAGTAATGCCTTCAAAATTCTCAGGGGAAATGACTTACAACTTTTAACTTGATACCTAGTCAAAATATTATTCAAGTAGAGAATACAATATTTAAAATGTCAGACATGCAAGAATTCAGAAAAGTTTATAATATAAGCATCCTTCTTCAAGTTAATTAATACTCCTTCAACATGGCAGAAAACCTGTAGATATTATTATAAGATTGATAATGAAGAAATGGAGGTATAAAACATGGGATTTCAAGATTTGCAAGTGGCCACCGGAAGAAAATCAACAAGACTTCACAGTGATTGGAAAAACTGGCGAACCAGGGAACCTCGGAGGACTAATGCTCTTCTTTTCAAGTTTTGTACCATTTGATCTCTTTAAAATGATGTGCACATATTATTTTGACTTTAAAATTTTATTGGAAAATTAAAAAGCAAAGTGAATAAAAAAATGGAAAGTGGGATAGTGAAAGCAATGATTGCACTTAAAGATAGTTAAAGATGAATGTGGTGTGGTCAAGTCAGCTTCATACCTGGGATGCAAGGCTGGTTCAACATACGCAAATAGATAAACGTAATCCATCACGTAGACAGAACCAATGACAAAAACCACATGATTATCTCAATAGATGCAGAGAAGGCCTTCAACAAAATTCAACACCCCTTCATGCTAAAAACTCTCAATAAACTAGGTTTTGATGGAATGTATCTCAAACTAATAAGAGATATTTGTGACAAACCCACAGCCAATATCATACTAAATGGGCAAAAGCTGGAAGCATTCCCTTTGAAAACCAGCACAAGACAAGGATGCCCTTTCTCACCACTCCTATTCAACACAGTATTAGAAGTTCTGGCCAGGGCAATCAGGCAAGAGGAAGAAATAAAGGGTATTCAAATAGGAAAAGAGGAAGTCAAATTGTTTCTGTTTGCAGATAACATGATTGTATATTTAAAAATCCCACCATCTCAGCCCAAAATCTCCTTAAGCTGATAAGCAACTTCAGCCAAGTCTCAGGATACAAAATCAATGTGCAAAAATCACAAGCATTCCTATACACCAATAACAGACAAACAGAGAGACAAATCATGAGTGAACTCCCATTCACAATTGCTACAAAGAGAATAAAATACGTAGGAATACAACTTACAAGGGATGTGAAGGACGTCTTCAGGGAGTACTACAAACCACTGCTCAAGAAAATAAGAGAAGACACAAACAAATGGAAAAACATTCCATGCTCATGGACAGGAAGAATCAACATCATGAAAACAGCCATACTGCCCAAAGTAATTTATAGATTCAATGCTATCCCCATCAAGCTATCATTGACTTTCTTCACAGAATTGGGAAAAACTACTTTAAATTTCATATGGAATCAAAAAAGAGCCCACATAGCCAAGACAATCCTAAGCAAAAAGAACAAAGCTGGAGGCATCATGCTACTTGACTTCAAACTATACTACAAGGCTACAGTAACCAAAACAGTATAGTACTGGTACCAAAACAGATATATGGACCAATGCAACAGAATAGAGGCCTCAGAAATAACACCACACATCTACAGCCATCTGATCTTTGAAAAACCTGATAAAAACAAGAAAGGGAGAAAGGATTCCCTATTTAATAAATGGTGTTGGGAAAACTGGCTAGCCATATGCAGAACACTGAAACTGGACGCCTTCCTTACATCTTATACAAAAATTAACTCAAGATGGATTAAAGACCTAAATGTAAGACCTAAAACAAGAAAAATCCTAGAAGAAAACCTAGGCAATACCATTCAGGACATAGTCATGGGCAAATACTTCATGTCTAAAACACCAAAAGCAATGGCAACAAAAGCCAAAATTGACAAATGGGATCTAATTAAACTAAAGAGCTTCTGCACAGCAAAAGAAACTATCATCAGAGTGAACAGGCAACCTATATAAGGGGAGAAAACTTTTGCAATCTATGAATCTGACAAAGGGCTAATATCCAGAATCTATAAAGAACTTAAACAAATTTACAAGAAAAAAACCAAACAACCCTATCAAAAAGTGGGCAAAGCATACGAACAGACACTTCTCAAAAGACAACATTCATGCAGCCAACAAACATATGAAAAAAACCTCATAATCACTGGCCATTAGAGAAATGCAAATCAAAACCACAATGAGATACTATCTCATGCCAGTTAGAATGGTGATCATTAAAAAGTCAGGAAACAACAGATGCTGAAGAGGATGTGGAGAAATAGGAACACTTTTACACTGTTGGTGGGAGTATAAATTAGTTCAACATTGTGGAAGACAGTGTGGCAATTCCTCAAGGATCTAGAACTAGAAACACCATTTAACCCAGCAATTCCCTTACTGGGTATATACCCAAAGGATTATAAATTGTTCTACTATAAAGACACACGCACACATATGTTTATTGTGGCACTATTCACAATAGCAAAGACTTGGAACCAACCCAAATGTCCACCAATGATGGACTGGAAAAGGAAAATGTGGCACATATACACCATGGAATACTATGCAGGCATAATAAAGGATGAGTTCATGTCCTTTGCAGGGACATGGATGAAGCTGGAAATCATCATTCTCGCAAACTAACACAAGAACAGAAAACCAAACACTGCATGTTCTCACTCATAAGTGGGTGTTGAACAATGAGAACACATGGGCACGTGGGGGAACATCACACACTGGGGCCCATTGGGGGGTGGGGGGCTAGGGGAGAGATAGCATTAGGAGAAATACCTAATGTAGGTGACGGATTGACGGGTGCAGCAAACCACCATGGCATGTGTACACCTATGTAACAAACCTGCACATTCTGCACATGTACCCCAGAACTTAAAGTAAAATAATAATAATAATAATAATAATAATAATAATAATAAAAGATGGAGGTGGTGGATGGGTGAAGCATTTTCTCTGTAGTGTAGGGAATTCTCACAGATTTGTAGCTCCTTAATCCTCACAATGACTGAAAGAGGCAAATATCATTATTTCATTTTACAGATGAGGAAACTGAGGTTCAAGGAAGTTAAAAGAACTTGCCTAAAGTCACGTAGCTTAGAACTGGCAATATCAAGGCTGAATCTAAGTGTCTGTTCCAAGGCTCAGTCATGTTCCACTAATTTTGAATGTTGGTAAACAAGAGGAGAGAGAGATATTGGGACCTAGGATGAAGGGAAGAAAGAGTTTTTGGTAGAGAAAACACATAAACATTTATGTAAGTTGAAAGTAAAGAGTCCTCAGAAGCTAAGAACTGAAAGTACAAGGGAGAATAGGAATAATTGAGCCAAGTCTTAGAAAGTTTAGAGGAAGCAGCATGCTGACCTGGGCAAGAGTTTGCCTTGGAAAGGAGTAAAGTTGCTTTTATTTCTGAAACAGGTGGGAAGGAGGTAAAAGTGGGTAAAGTTGCTATTAAGCTGGAGCTTGGAGAGGAGGGAAATTGAGATGGTCATACTGTTTCCTCCTTGAAATAAGAGGCTAGTTATTCTCCTGTGAATAGACAAGTAAGGGAAAGCCTGGATCTTTACCAGTCACTGGGTCAGGGGAGGGGAGAGGGGAGAAAAGGGTGTTGGAAAGTGACTGGAGCAATTAGGAAAGAGAGTAAGGCTCAGGCTTGTAATCCCAGCACTTTGAGAGTCCAAGGTGGGAGGACTGCTTGAGCGCAGGAGTTCGAGGTCACCCTGGGCAACAAAGTGAGACTCCTGTCTATACAAAAAATAAAAATAATAATTATCAGGACATGGTGACTGGCGCCTGTAGTCCCAGCTGCTTGGGAGGCTGAAGTAGGTGGATCCTTTGAGGGTGGGAGATCAAGGCTGCAGTGAGCTATGATTTCGCCACTGCACTCCAGCCTGGATGACAGAGCAGAGCCAGACCCTGTCTCAATTGAAAAAAAGAAAAAAAAAAAAAAAGGAAAAGGAAAAGAGTAGAGTTGTAATATTTAGCAAATAAAAAATATAGCTCATGGCTGGGCACAGTGACTCATGCTTGTAATCCCAGCACTTTGGGAGGCCAAGGCAGGTGGATCGCCTGAAGTCAGGAGTTCGAGACCAGCCTGGACAGCATGGTGAAATCCCATCTCTACTAAAAACACAAAACTAGCTGGGTGTGGTGGTGCAGGCCTGTAATCCCAGCTATTAGGGAGGCTGAGGTAGGAGAATTGCTTGAACCTGGGAGGTGGAGGTTGCGGTGAGCTGAGATCGCGCCACTGGACTCCAGCCTGGGCAACAGAGTGAGACTCTGTCTCAAAAAAAAAAAAAAAAAAAAAAAAAAAAAAAAAAAAAAAAGCTCACACAGTTACATTTGAATGGTGCATTTATGACAAATTTTTGTTTAGTGTATGCTCCAAAGATTGTGTGGTATTTTATCTGGAAACTCTTAAAGAGAAACACTAAAGCATGTGTAAAGAACAACAAAGCCACTTCGAAATCAAAAATTGGAAATGGAGCAAACTTAAGATAGGAATATTGGGCTTGACTTCTAGGCAGCAGCAGACAGGGAGTTGTACTAGCAGTCAGGAGATAGCTTGAGAATGCAATTTTTAGGGCCTCCCTGGAGAGCAATGGGAAGAGACTTATATGGGAACTAGAGACTTGGAATTGGCCAGGACGCCATTGCTGGAAACATTTGCCTACTATCTAATTTTACCTGAGTGGATCATCTACAATTACATCTCATAGGTGTGTACTAAAGATGATTATTATTAAATAACAATCTGAAAGGTTTTTGGACTCTGTAAAACACATTATCAATATTGAATGTTAATAACCAGTGGTATTCACAAGAAAACAACTGATATCCCCAAGGAAATTCTTGAACCTGTTTGAGGTTTATCATGGTGGTCTGGATTAGTGGTAAAGAGTGCAGCCTGTCCCACATTAACCAAACTGCTTAATATGTCTGGGAGTCAATTTCCTTGTTTGTAAAATTAGAATAATTATAGTGCCTAACTTGTCAGATTAAATGAATTAATATGTGTAACAATATGTGCAAATACTAAAAGTACAATGTTACATGAGATATCATAGGCAGAAAATGAGAAGTTTTAGAAAACATTCATTAATATGCATACGTATACACTTTGTATGCATACGTAGAAAATGAGTGGTTTTAAAAGGACATTCATTAGCATACTTGTATATGCATTTTGTAGACATGTACAGTCAGAAATGCAGCAAATGTAAAACTTTAAATCTAGAAGTCTGTTTCCCTCTGGGAACATATATTTCAATTCCTTAACTGTTTATTGACTGATAGCGTTTGAGCCATAAGGCAAGGCATTTGCAGTATTTAGGTTTTGGAACCCAGCTCTGCCACTCACAAGCTGGGAAATCTACAAGTCACCTTAGTTGTCTGAATGACACTTCTCTCAACAATAAAATGGCCAGCAATGCTTGCTTACTTCACAGAGCAGTAGGGTTAAATTAACCTAGCACATGCTTGATACAGACTAGGTGTGAAATTTCACTTTGATTCCTTTGGCTTTAACGAATGCATAAATTAGTGTGGGTGGAGGTGGGAGAAGGCGGGGGAAATGCGAAGTCCCCCGTTTTTTTGTGCTGGGTAGACACAATATACCTCTTCCCCTTTAAGTGAAATAAGTCTTCAAATCCAATTAGGATCTACTCTGGAGTCTTACAGGACCGTTATCTTGGTTTCCACATTATATGCACTGTACTGTTGTTGAAGCTGTGGGTATGTATTGGGTGCGTCGCTGTCGATGAATGCTTTAAAACAGCTGTGAATTAACTGTCACTTCTTTTTTTTTGGCAAACTCACAAAATCCCAGAAGTCAGGGGTCTGTTGTTTATTCATTCTGCCTCCTTCTGAGTCATTCAGGTACAGGGTGTGTCTGCCAATTGAAACTGCACAGCGGAGGAAGTTTTTGAGTTCACATCTGCCGGGATGGGAAAGCAGTGCAACCAGGGACTGGGTGGAAACTTTTACAACAGTAATGCAAGGGCAGAAGCGTCCTGAGCTTGTCACGCAGGCAGATCTGACCAAGCCCGCCTCTCAGCCTCACGTTCTTAAGTAGCATCTAAGCAAAAGAAAAGGGTGGGCAAAGTGCTAGTAATGAGATTTGAGGCCTCTGAGTCGACTCCCAAGTAGAATGTGAGAGAAGGGTGCCGGCTTCTGCTGGGCAGCTGCAGTTGCTCAGCAGCTCCTGGCCGAGAATCTTCGCCTTTGGAAATTCCGGAGCTGCCCAGGCGTTTTGAATCTCTCAGGACTCAGCAGCAGCCCACCTCCTCAACGACCTCTCCATTGGCCAGAATCTGGGACACACAGCCTGACTTTGTGCTCAGCTGAGGGAAACCCCTCGCCGAACACCAAAACCGGCGCTGGTTCATTTCTCTGTGCACTCTGGGAAAGCCACTGCCCCTCAGACCGCAGTTTCGAGGAGCACCAGGATCTGGGGTGCCGGGGGGAGTACAGGAATCTCCCGGTCCATTCTCCCTCCCGGGTTGCTTGTCTCCTCCGTACCTCTCGCAGCCCCTTCCCAGCCTCTCCTCCCCAGAGCGCCGCCGACACTCGCCGGGTCGCGGCTCAGGTTTTCTGCTGCCCGCGCGAAAGTGGCTCGGGGAGCTCCTGGCCACAAGCTCAGCACATCGATCCTCCTAGGGCTGCGGGGGGTGTGGGACCAGGGCGGTGCGCTACGAGACTCCGGGCCGTCCTCTGCCCACTCAGACTTTTCGAGAGAAAAGTTTCAAAAGTCTCTCCACCTCCTTTTTTTACAGGGGCTCGGGAGAATCCTCTCCACCGCCAGAGATCAGCGTCTATCCGGGCGAGGGCAGTGATTTATACAGTAGAATCCAGGGGTTACCGGGCTCCGCCCCTTCTCTCTCTCTCTCTTTTTTTCTTTCATTTGTTGTTTGGGGAGGAGGGGTTCTTCTTCTTTTTTTTTTTTTTGCTTCTGCCCCAGATCTTTCCTGGACAGTGCGTCTCAGCAGTTCAGATCCGGGGGCCCCCAGCTGGCAGAGGGCGTGGGGGGTTAAGGCATTAACCCCTCCCAGCCTCTTCCTGAAGAAACCACTCAGCCTTGGCGCGGCGCTGGGTGACTTCGCGTAGCAGGCAGGGAACTGGCCGCGGCGAGCGGGACTGGCCATTGGAGTGCTCCGCTGCGGAGGGAGGGGACCCCGACTCGAGTAAGTTTGCAAGAGCACTACGCAGTCAGTCGGGGGCAGCAGCAAGATGAGGAGCGAGCCGTACAGATCCGGGGCTCTCCGAATGCAACTTCGCCCTGCTTGAGCGAGGTAGGGGGCGGCCAATGGCGGGGGACGCGGGCGCGGGGACCCCGGTTGCGGTAGGGCTTAGGTGTCAGAAACGAATTTTTAAGTCGAACGAGGCAAACAAAAACTTTGAAAACATCTCCGGGCGCTGAAAATTTGCATCTCTGGGCCACTAAGGAGCCCATCTCTATCAGATTGTTCTTGGGCACTTGTGAGTTATGCAGTTTGGAAAAAAGGTTAATTCCCAACTGTGGAACCTACGGGGGTAGGGGCAGTGAAAGCTGCAGTTGGTCGGAGGAATAGAAGGGAAGGCGTTAAATTTTGGAAATTCTATAGACAAAGAATATGGTGGGTGCTGTGGGGCGTGGGTAATGGCTTAAACTAGTACTGCCCAGGAGCAGGGTATAACATTAGTTGGGGGAAAATGCGGAGCTGCTTGGCTTGAGTAGCCTCTGCTGTTCGCGGAGTTGCTGGGATTGTTCTCATCTCTATTACCTCATTTTATTGTACTGCTGCATTACCTTGAAATATTTAAGCAACTTAGAAGTAGACTTCTGCTGACCAGTGCCGTCTTAGAAAGTTTCTTTGTAACTTTCTAGTCCTAGGAGAGGAGTCAACGTGTTGGGGGACTGCAGTAAATAAAACTGCCCACGCAAATTTAGCAATGCACCAGGGAGCAGTTTAATGTGAGTTTCTGAAGAGTAGTTTTGCAATCGAAATTAGAAATGTGGTAGCATATATTATTGCTGTCATGAGTAGTTTGATTTCTCTCTTTTGTGTATGTTTTGGCTAAACTAAACAAAGCAAAAAATATTTATGCAATCAACTAATGTACGAAATTTCTGGGATTTGCTGCAATCTGTTATGAATGGTTTTAACTGAATACCTTTAAATTTACTTGCCCTGGCTTGGGGGCGGGGGAGGCGGGGAGAAGAAGAAGAAGAAAGAAAAGGCAGTCGCTTCACGGAGGCGCTAAGCTTTCCTGTTTACTGCAAGGCGGGGCGGGCCTGGCTGCCCACACCTCACTGCGCCCTCGGACCCTAAGCACACCTGCTCCTAGAGAGTTATTAATAGAGCCCCCAAATGACTTACGCTTTCAAATGATTTTCCTGCAAATCTGATTTCTTGCATGGCAATTAGGAGGTGGTGCTAGTCTCTTTGAACCGGGGGGCTGAGGGTGGGCATGGGGGACAGAGATGTGTGTCTTCCCCCTCAGACTGGCAGTTGAGTCTTTTCCGAGGAGAGACGTGGGCTGGTATTGAGCGTGCAGCTGAGCTGGTGACTGCTTCAGAGAATCTCATGGCTGGAAATCCGGGGGTGAGGGGGTGTGGGGTGGTGAGAGGGCAGGAGTGGAGTTCAAATGGGGTGTGTTCTCTAGGTTTCCCGTTCCTCCAACTCCCTGTTTTCCTTTTCATCATCTTTTTTTTTTGTCAACCCACAGCCAACATCATAATTCCCATTTCCCTTTGAGTGAATATGGCCATAGAGTTTCTCCCTCTCTTTTTCTTCCTCCTCTTCCTTTTCTGAAAAAAGAAAAAAAAAGGATGAAAAAAAGATAATTTGATTTTTTAAAAAAATCTCTCTCCCTGAGCTCTCCCCAAGTTTCTTTAAAACAAATCAACAACAACACAATTGGAGCAGTGCCTTAGCTAGAATGAATTATGCCAGTATGCTGTGGCTCTTTCCCTGACTCTCTCCTCTGACTTGTTTAAGGCTGCGGTTTCCGAGGCCCTCTCCAGCCAAGGAAAAGCTACACAAAAAGCCTGGATCACTCATTGAACCACCCCTGCAGCCAGTGAAGGCTCTCTCGCCTCGCCCTCTAGCGTTCGTCTGGAGTAGTGCCACCCCGGCTTCCTGGGGACACAGGATTGGTACCATGGGGTCCACCGGCGTCCCGCTGGTCAAGGCCCACCGCAGCTCGGTCTCTGACTACGTCAACTATGATATCATCGTCCGGCATTACAACTACACGGGAAAGCTGAATATCAGCGCGGACAAGGAGAACAGCATTAAACTGACCTCGGTGGTGTTCATTCTCATCTGCTGCTTTATCATTCTGGAGAACATCTTTGTCTTGCTGACCATTTGGAAAACCAAGAAATTCCACCGACCCATGTACTATTTTATTGGCAATCTGGCCCTCTCAGACCTGTTGGCAGGAGTAGCCTACACAGCTAACCTGCTCTTGTCTGGGGCCACCACCTACAAGCTCACTCCCGCCCAGTGGTTTCTGCGGGAAGGGAGTATGTTTGTGGCCCTGTCAGCCTCGGTGTTCAGTCTCCTCGCCATCGCCATTGAGCGCTATATCACAATGCTGAAAATGAAACTCCACAACGGGAGCAATAACTTCCGCCTTTTCCTGCTCATCAGCGCCTGCTGGGTCATCTCCCTCATCCTGGGTGGCCTGCCCATCATGGGCTGGAACTGCATCAGTGCGCTGTCCAGCTGCTCCACCGTGCTGCCGCTCTACCACAAGCACTATATCCTCTTCTGCACCACGGTCTTCACTCTGCTTCTGCTCTCCATCGTCATTCTGTACTGCAGGATCTACTCCTTGGTCAGGACTCGGAGCCGCCGCCTGACGTTCCGCAAGAACATTTCCAAGGCCAGCCGCAGCTCTGAGAAGTCGCTGGCGCTGCTCAAGACCGTAATTATCGTCCTGAGCGTCTTCATCGCCTGCTGGGCACCGCTCTTCATCCTGCTCCTGCTGGATGTGGGCTGCAAGGTGAAGACCTGTGACATCCTCTTCAGAGCGGAGTACTTCCTGGTGTTAGCTGTGCTCAACTCTGGCACCAACCCCATCATTTACACTCTGACCAACAAGGAGATGCGTCGGGCCTTCATTCGGATCATGTCCTGCTGCAAGTGCCCGAGCGGAGACTCTGCTGGCAAATTCAAGCGACCCATCATCGCCGGCATGGAATTCAGCCGCAGCAAATCGGACAATTCCTCCCACCCCCAGAAGGACGATGGGGACAACCCAGAGACCATTATGTCTTCTGGAAACGTCAACTCTTCTTCCTAGAACTGGAAGCTGTCCACCCAGCGGAAGCGCTCTTTACTTGGTCGCTTGCCACCCCAGTGTTTGGAAAAAAATCTCTGGGCTTCGACTGCTGCCAGGGAGGAGCTGCTGCAAGCCAGAGGGAGGAAGGGGGAGAATACGAACAGCCTGGTGGTGTCGGGTGTTGGTGGGTAGAGTTAGTTCCTGTGAACAATGCACTGGGAAGGGTGGAGATCAGGTCCCAGCCTGGAATATATTTCCTCCCCCCCTGGAGCTTTGATTTTGCACTGAGCCAAAGGTCTAGCATTGTCAAGCTCCTAAAGGGTTCATTTGGCCCCTCCTCAAAGACTAATGTCCCCATGTGAAAGCGTCTCTTTGTCTGGAGCTTTGAGGAGATGTTTTCCTTCACTTTAGTTTCAAACCCAAGTGAGTGTGTGCACTTCTGCTTCTTTAGGGATGCCCTGTACATCCCACACCCCACCCTCCCTTCCCTTCATACCCCTCCTCAAAGTTCTTTTACTTTATACTTTAACTACCTGAGAGTTATCAGAGCTGGGGTTGTGGAATGATCGATCATCTATAGCAAATAGGCTATGTTGAGTACGTAGGCTGTGGGAAGATGAAGATGGTTTGGAGGTATAAAACAATGTCCTTTGCTGAGGCCAAAGTTTCCATGTAAGCGGGATCCGTTTTTTGGAATTTGGTTGAAGTCACTTTGATTTCTTTAAAAAACATCTTTTCAATGAAATGTGTTACCATTTCATATCCATTGAAGCTGAAATCTGCATAAGGAAGCCCACTTTATCTAAATGATATTAGCCAGGATCCTTGGTGTCCTAGGAGAAACAGACAAGCAAAACAAAGTGAAAACTGAATGGATTAACTTTTGCAAACCAAGGGAGATTTCTTAGCAAATGAGTCTGACAAATATGACATCTGTCTTTGGCACTTTTGTTGATGTTTATTTCAGAATGTTGTGTGATTCATTTCAAGCAACAGCATGGTTGTATTTTGTTGTGTTAAAAGTACTTTTCATGATTTTTGAATGTATTTGTTTCAACAGAGGTCATTTTATTGGATTTTTCTAACCTGTGTTAACACCATTGAATGTGTATTTCTTAAGAAAATACCACCCTCTTGTGCCCTTAAAAGCATTACTTTAACTGGTAGGGAACACCAGAAACTTTTCAGTCCAGCTGTTCATTAGATAGTAATTGAAGATATGTATAAATATTACAAAGAATAAAAATATATTACTGTCTCTTTAGTGTGGTTTTCAGTGCAATTAAACCAAGAGATGTCTTGTTTTTTTTTTAAAAAAAATAGTATTTAATAGGTTTCTGACTTTTGTGGATCATTTTGCACATAGCTTTATCAACTTTTAAACATTAATAAACTGATTTTTTTAAAGATCCCTTTGTGAAGAGCATTCTTAAAAATAATTATTGAGTCATCTATTGGATTGTGTAGCTCTTTGGAATCAAAGTTAAGGACAAATTTCTGTTATTCTTTAAAGGATTTTTACCTTAACTAGGGTGTGAAAAAAAATGTGGTTTGTTTAGAAACCACTCTATCTTTTTCAGGAAGAGAAACTTCAATAAGTTAACACTGAAGAGTAGTAAAGAATGAGATAAAAACCACCAACCTTCTGAATACCACATTGGCTAGTAAGTAGAATTGTTTGTGTTTTAAATTGCATTTAAGCCAAATAAAGTAAATACAATAATTCTGTCATCAAATATGGGCTTTTAAAGAAATTATACACAAAAATGTGGTTGTAAATGTAGTTTAAATGATGAGACTCAATCATCATTCAAACCCATCAAAAAAGCATACATTCTTGGCCTTTCATCAACATGCTGGGGAAGTGGGGATATGAATATGGGTATTAAATCATGTGCCTTTTTTTTTTTTTCAGGACACTGCCTTGGCTTCTCCCAGCCTATCTTCTGAACCACATAGAAGTATACAGTATCAGTGAAGCAGCTAGCTGTAAAATGTGGGCTGAGTAGCATAACACTTTTATCTGAAAACCTTCAATTCATAGTATCTGAAAGCATTAACATTCTCAGTCATTAATTTTTCCAACTACAAAATGAAAGCACTTTGCAAGCATCACAGACTTATTGTAATAGTTAATTCTTGTTTCTGATTATTGTCATCTTTTGGGGGATTAAAGTATTTTGGCATGTTTGGCTCTCTAATCTTATTGCTACTTTCAGAATTTGTGCTTTCAAGTGTCATTGAATATGCACAGGACACAGTTGGGACATGAAGATAAACCTCACCTAATACAGTAGATGTCATTTCTGGGTAAGGTTAACTGTGGGAAACAGAAATGTGTTCACTAAGGAAACCTTAGGTCACAACCTCCAGTTTCCTGAAGGAAATGCCAAAAATGCTCCAAAGACAAAAGGCCGGAAACAAACTGGAATGTCTCTCTCCATCTGTCTGCTAAGGCGGAAGGAATGATTTCATGTTACATTCACTTCCTAGACTTTCATTACAGAGTCAAGCATAATGGAAAAGTATGTCCATTTTGTGTTTCTGTGGAAGATAAAATGTTCATATTCTCAGACTTATCTTCATAAGCACAGTAGTGATTCATGATATGGGGAAAGATGGGATAGGGTGGCTGGCTTTGGGAGATGGGGAGCTCTTTGGTGACACTTTTCCCCCTGTGAACACATTATCCAGTGATTAGATGTACTTTCTTCCTGGAAACTCCAGACTGTGCATTTCATTCCAAGAAAGCTGGGTAGTCATGGACTGTGGTTTTCCTGGGCACATGTGTGGTAGAGCCCCTGATCAGACCAAGAAGCAAAGACTTAAGAAGAAGGAATCCTTGGTTGTCTCTCAACGTGAATATATGGTTTTAATTCAGTGTATTCTCAGAAGTAAGAATGAGGAAAAAACCTTAGTAATTATATGTTTGTACTAAAAAATACACATATAAGGCTTTGATTTTAAAATTGTAGTGTTTTTCAAGAGGAGTGAAACAGATCCTGGACAATACTTGACATATTCTTGTAAAAAGTTCAATTGACTCAAAATAGTCATGAAAATTGTGAAGTAACATCATATAATACTTTATCCCCAACAATATTAAATGTGATTACAATTTTACAGAATATTCAAATCAAGATGTTATATAAGACAAATTATTATTCTTGCTTTTACATCTCCTTAGAAGGATAAACATTTAATTGTTTTAAAAATGTTTTATTTATGTTTTAGAAATGAGGTGTCGCCTTCTTGCCCAGGCTAGTATGCAGTGGCACAATCATAGCTCACTGCAGCCTTGAATTCTTGGGCTCAAGTGATCTTCCCGCCCCAAGCCTCCCAAGTAGCTGGGACCACAGGCACGTGCCACCATGCCTGGCTAATTTTTTTTTTTTTTAATGTTTTGTAGAGACAGGATCTCAGTATGTTGCCCAGGCTGGTCTTTAATTCCTGGGCTCAAGTGATCCTCCCACAGATTTGTCTGTGTTTTCTCTAAATAGGTTATAAATACCTTGAGGGAGGAATCACAAATAACTAAAAGAAACTTCTGTAGAGACTATCAGAGTATTATTTCCCTGTGGACACAGTAAATGTATGATGATGAGAAATCATAATAAACTACAACATTTTCTCTGCCCTTCCTTCCTGCTGTTTTGACGTATACTTCACATGGTCCAAGAAAAGGGACTCAAAATACTTTTTAGCATACACCATTGCCTTCACTGCAATGCTAATTGGAACTCGAGTTGTCTCTCAGAACATTCAAGCAAGCAAGGTTTACTTGCATAACTAAAGGCCTTATATGGATTATCTATAAAGAAAGAGGATTTTAAACCAGTGGTTTAAAAACCTAGGAGAGATAGGAGGAAGAGCATAGTGAGGGGTTAGACCTGCATTTATTTCTGTCACACACAATCTTTGACAAGAACCGGGACCCAGAGTAGTTTGGGTTCATGTTGAAGATATCTCTCCTAATACATCCGATCTCTTGTTCCCTACACTTTCTTCTTGGATTCAGACTCTCAAGTAATTTCTGTTTTTCCCATGCTTTCTTTTTTATCCCTTTGAGGACTAAAGGATTAAAAAATTAGACTTAGCTCTGGTTATAGTCATTAGCAAGAGCCAAGTGTGGACTGCAGACTTGAGTGAACAGGAATTGCTACATTTTATGTAATCCAACCTTGATATATGAAGTATCTTCATATATCCAACCAGAAGCTTCCATATCAGTAATGGATAAATACACCATGGTAAATTAATACAATGGAATATTATTCAGCAACGAAAAAGGACCTACTACTAATCTTGCAACCATTTTCATGAATCTTAAACCTCGTATGCAACCACAAAAGAGAACATACATCATGATTTCATTTATGTAAAACTTCCAGAATAGGCAAAACTAATAGATGGAGATATAAATCTGAACAGTGGTTGCCTGGGGTAAGAGGATAAACTGGAAAGGAACAAGAGGGAACTTTCTAGGTTGTTAGCAATGCTCTTTATCTTAATTTTTAGGACCTTGTTCACTCAGATGTGCGTATTTGTCTAAACTTATGTAATCATATTCTTAAGACCAGTGAAATTTAAAAATAACAATATGCTAGACTTTCACTTCTGAGTATAAGGACTATATGAGACTTTCTCTGTGAAATTGTGGGAAGGTTCCATGAAGTTCAGTAGAAAGTGGCAGCTGCGCACAGTGGCTCCCGCCTGTAGTCCCAGCACTTTGGGAGGCCGAAGCAGGAGGATAGCTTTGAGCTCAGGAGTTCAAGATTAGCCTGGGCAACATGGCAACACCCGTTTCTACAAAAAATACAAAAAAAATTAGCTGAGCATGATGGCTCACACCTGTAGTCCCAGCTATTTGGATGGCTGAGTCTGGAGAATCACTTGAGTCCAGGAAGTGGAGGTTGCAGTGAGCCGAGATCCAGCCACTGCATTCCAACTCCAGCCTGGGTGACAGAGTGAGATCCTGTCTCAAAAAAAAAAAAAAAAAAAAAAAAAGAATGTGGAAAAGGTTCGAAAGTGTTTCATAAAAGGGAAATATGCTACCCAGAAATAAAACTTTAGAATGCTAAATAATTGTGACATGATGATACTCTGCTTCCATAGGATGCGAATTTGACTTATTATTGGTATTTGTAATCCCCGAAGAGTTTCTGTGTCTTGAAAGAGTCTAGAGATGTAATGAAACTGTCACAATAAAAGTTTATTGATATTTGCATTTCAGTTTTAGGAATATATGTTGGGTTGTAAATAGCCTTATGAAGAATGGAACTTGTATACATTGCAAGGATATGTAAACATATTAGTATTGGAGACATACAAATTGGAGTGTGCCAATTTCTTATCATGGCCACCTGACCAAACCTATAAAAGGCATTCACTCAGATAATAACACTTGTCCTGGGTGTAAGCACTGCATTGTTAGAAGAAATAGGCAGAGACACAAAGGCTATGGAAGACAAGCTTATGTTCCTGTGTGTTTTGTTTTTCAATAATTTCAGCTTTTATATTAGATTCAGAGGGTACATGTGCAGGTTTGTTACATTGGCATATTGCTGTGATGTTGAGGTTTGGGGTGTGAATGATCCCATCACTGTGGTAGTGAGCATAGTACCCAACAAGTTGTTTATTAGCCATTGTCCCCCTCCTTCTCTTTCCCTTCTAGTAGACACCGGTGTCTATTGTTCCCTTATTTATTTATTTTAGAGGGTCTCACTCTGTTGTCCATGCTGGAGGGGAGTGGTGTGACCATAGCTCACTGCAGCCTGGAACTTCTAGGCTCAAGCAATCCTCCCGTCTCAGCTTCCAGAGTAGCTGGGACTATAGGTGCGTGCTACTGCACCTGGCTAATTATTTATTTTTGTAGAGACAGGGTCTCACTTTATTGCCTAGGCTGTTCCCACACTCCTTACCTCAAGCAGTCCTTCCACCTTGGTTATCCAAACTGCTAGAATTACAGGCGTGAGCCATCATAACCAGCCTGTTTCCATCTCTATGTCCACGTGTACCCATGGTGTGAGTTTTATAAGTTTGCAGCCAGACACATTGTTACCTGCACTCCCCTGTCTGAGGGGTCTTTCTTTCAGCCAGCTCTGGGAGTAACTGGACAGAGAAGAAATGCCTCAGGTGCTGCACTGCTCTTTGGACAGACTGATTAGATACAAAGCAGAAATAGAAAGAGGAAAGAAGGGGCATGGTTACCTGAGCTAACAAGGAGCAGGGAGACTTAGGAAATTGTTTATCCATTTCCCTAGAGCTCTACTACTATTATTACTCCACTTTTCTGCTGCTTTGTTGATACCAGGGCAGAAAGAAAAACCTTGGAAAAAGTTACTGGTGTGGGTCATGCTTCCTCCTCCCGTTCCTTTTGATAGGTCGGTAAACTCACCCACTCATCCACTCAACAAGAATGCTCGCCCTGTGCTCTGTGCTGTGGATCTAGGGGCAAATATAAACAGAGGTTCTGCCTTCCTAGAGCTCACGGGATCCATTCCTTCAGCTCTGGCACTCCTGTGGCTCCCTCCCTTTGGGGTCCAGGGACCTTGATATGGCAAGACAAAATTCTTTCTTTTTTTTCCTTTTTTGAGACGGAGTGTCACTCTGTCGCTCAGGCTGGAGTGCAGTGATGCGATCACGGCTCACTGCAACTTCTGCCTCTCAGGTTCAAGTAATTTTCCTGCCTCAGCTTCGTGAGTAGCTGAGATTACAGGCGTGTGCCACTATGCCAGGCTAATTTTTCTGTTTTTAGTAGAGACAGCGTTTCAACATGTTGGCCAGTCTGGTCTCGAACTCCTGGGATCAAGCGACCCACCTGCCTCGGCCTCTCAAAGTGCTGGGATTATAGACGTGCATCACGGCACCCAGCCAAGAAACAGTTCTTTTTTTCCCATGAGTTTGTTCATTGTTGTACACTTCCTCTAATATATTGAGTTCTTTAGCAGTGTAAAATAATTTCATTTAACAAATACAATTAATATTGGCAGCTTTTCATCATTGGCTTTTATTTAATTTATATCTCTAAGTTACTTAAAATTAAATAATGAAGAATAAACTCATATTTGGAATGGAGAGAAGTTCCTTATGTTATTGGGTGTTGTTGTAAATATCAGTATTTGTATTCTATTCCTCAGCATGTAGTCCCCATGTGATCAAGAATCAACTCTGTAAAATAAAAGCATTCAACATTGTCTTTAGTTTCTATCTCTCCTTAGTTTGCGTTTTTCTTCCTAGATCCCTACTGTGAACTGTGCTAGGTGGAGCTGCTTGGTTTATAATGTGCAAATGAAGTGTACGTTTGAATAAGTCATAGGTGGTGTCCTCATTCAACTTGGATGAAAAGGAAAGGAGAGAAAAATTCACAACTCAAGAGGATGAGCAGACTTATCTACTAGTGAGCCATTGCAAATCATCTAGAGGACTTGAGAGAGGAGCCTAGGTAGGTCGTTTGTGTGCTGTATGTTCAGTGATTGCTTGAGGTCAGGGAGCTGGGGATAACTCCTTGAGCAGCCCAAGAACTCTGCACTCATCTTATACACCAGCTCTACTGAATCCAAGCTGACCTGCTCACATTTGTGTGCCATTGCTATCAGGAAGTCTCTTGAGAATGCCAATAGCTCAGATACCTGCTCGCCATTACCAGATCTGCCCCTCAAAGTATAATGTCTGCTGGTGGGAGGATGAGTAGCTTCAATGTTTTGTACAAAGGAGAGTATATTTATTTCTAATTTCAGAGTTTTTCTTGCTCCTGTCTAGACACTTCAGAGAAAAACAAATTCAGGTCACCAGTAAAGTTATGTTCTATAATAAGAGAAGACTTGTGCTAAATCACTTGTAAAGACATTAACTATCATCTGCCTGAAAAGTCTTCTCTCACCAAGTTTCTGCAGATCTTTTGAGGTACCAGAAATAGTGGTTAGTTCTCACATGCTGTTCTGCTTCAGCGAGCTTCATGTGGCCACCTGCAGAAATAGTTCTTGGTTTCTCTTCCTTGTCTAGATGCTGGTCAAGGCAGCATTTAGAAAAACACAGATTTTCATATTCCCATTCACACGTGCAAAGTGAATTAGGGTACCAAAGAATTACCTAGATTATTCAATCTGTAAAATGCTTTGCCTCAATTGACTGAATATTTCATATCAACACTTTTTCCAGCTACATATTTATACTATAATAGGAACCTATTTTTACTATGTATACTATTTACACTATAATAGTAGGAGTTGCAGAATCATAAGAAATTTAGGGCTGGGTGCGGTGGCTCACACCTGTAATCCCAGCACTTTAGGAGGCCAAGGTGAGCAGATCATGAGGTTAGCAGTTCGAGACTAGCCTGACCAACATGGTGAAACCTCATCTTTACTAAAAATACAAAAATTAGCCAGGGGTGGTGATATGGGCCTGAAATCTCAGCTACTTGGGAGGCTGAGGCAAGAGAATCACTTGAACCTGGGAGGTGGAGGTTGCAGTGAGCTGAGATTGTGCCACTGCACGCCAGCCTGGGCGACAGAGCAAGACTCCATCTGAAAAAAAAAAAGAAAAAAGAAAGAAATTTAGAAGACACAACCACAAGAGCTTACTTTTATGTATTTATTAAGGAGACAGGGTCTTGCTCTGTCACCCAGTCTGGAGTACAGTGTCGTGATCTTAGCTCACTGCAGCCTCAAACTAAGTGATCCTCCGGCCTCAGTCTCCTGTGTAGCTGGGACTACAAGGTGCATGTCATGTTGGCTACTTTTTTGTTTTTCAGTAGAGATGGTTGGGGGGACAGGGGGTCTCACTTTGTTGTCCAGGCTGGTCTTGAACTGCCGGCTTCAAGCGATCCTCCTGCTTTGCTGCCTAAAATGCTGGGATTACAGGTATGAGCCGCTGTGCCCAGCCTTGGACCTTCTAATTGTAAAGAAGCAAAAAGGCCCATATAATATACATAATATACACCATAATATATACATAATATACATCATGTCACTTTATATATCCACTGTATTAATTTTTCTGTTAAAAAAACTATGCTCGTTTAGTGTTTTATGTTGTTTTTTCAAAAAATAGTGATTTTGAATTGTGGGCCTAATTAGCGAAAATTGAAATGTGTTAAAGTAATTTAAACATCTGTAGGGGATTTGTATCAAATGGAGTCTGCTCTCAGTTCTTTTTTTTTTTTAACTTTTATTATTTTATTTTTAATACAGACAGGGTCTTACTATGTTTTTCAGGCTGGTCTCGAACTCCTGAGCTCAAGCAATACTCCTGCCTAGGCACCGAAGTGCTAGGATTACAGGCATGAGCCACCATGCCCAGCCTCTACTCTCAGTTCATTTTCTAAGAAATTTGATGCAAGCCAGTATTGTTGCTGAACTTGATACCAGCGTGAAGAATATCTGGATTGCCGTGTTCTTTCCTTAAAGGGGTACTGCAGGGACAAGAGCTGTGCCGAGGTTTATGTGGTCTTCAGAGATGGAGAAGCGTTTGATTCCTAGAATTATTTGGCATCTTTCTACACTCATCTGGGTTTTCTCTTAGATTTATAAAAAGGCCAGTGTTGGGCATTCTGACAAAGTCTAGGTTAAATGCTAATCAAGGCACTAGAGTATATATTTGAAGTTTGTGTGTTAACACCTATGTGTTCGGGGCAACAAACTACTAGTGTCACTAGTTAGCTGCCAGTAGTTAGCTGCTCTGAACACTTAGAATACCTAAATATACATCGGATTTCTCCCTAGAGAAAAAAAATCAATCTTTTGTTTGTCTTCTCCAAAAAGGAATCAATTAATGAACTAGTTCTGCCCCCAAAGTAAGAGTTTAGAATAAATGTATTAACTCAATGCAATGTTCAACATTGTTTGAAAAATCTAAAGTATTTTTATAATTTTATTTTTTTCTTTTCCTTTTTTACCTTTCACACACTTGAATCTAAACATTTTTACTTGAAGAATGGACAGTTATTTTTCTTTGTGTTTTAAAATATGACATGTACCAGGAAAGGGAGATGGAAGTAAAAATAAATAAATAAAATACAACACGCTCTTCAGATAGGTGGCTTTTGGAAAGCAGCCTATGATTTTCTAATTCTCTAGTGCTCAGAGTCTCTTCTAAAACCCAGTTCTTTCTATATAATTTTTGCTAATGGATAGAAAAACTTGTGGGGTATTTGGAGGAATTAAATAAACATTGAAGATACAAAAGCACCGAAGGGATGACTTTCATTGTAAAGTCATGCTGTCATCAAATGGTGTGATTTCTCCCCCGGTGAGGGCAGTTTTCAGTCTACCACATCTGCCTCTGGTCATGTCACGGTTGAGTTCTGGCACTACCAGCTGATGTTACCGGTGGTTTACTGAATTTCGGCTCATATGGAATTAAATGTCTGTGCTACCACAGTGAGTTCACATTAGTCTTTGCATTTCATTATCAAGAATGCACTGGTAACTGGCAGGAAAATTCTATTTGAAGCATAGTTATCGGAACATTTTCTAATTGTTAAAAGTACTTTTACTTCTTCCCTACTTTCATTTAAATCTATCTAAAGGGAAAAAGAGGATTTTGTCTTCCATACAAAAGAAGTTTTAGACATTGGGGCTTACTATAGTTTCTCTGTGTTATAAACGATCTCCATTCTTTATGTCACTCCATGAACTTTTATTTAATTTGGAGGAAACCCATAGTATTCACTCTTATATCAGAGGCTGACATCCTGGTTAAAGCTATTGAAGTTGGCAGAATCATTTCCTCTTCCCGAATTCCTTTTTTGGTAAGTTTAAGGAGGAGCACAAATTGAGGGTGCAACTTTGTTTCCCGTAGTTCTGAACTGGCAGGGTGTCCCTGGGATTTGTGGCTGCCTACTTGAACAATCCCTTAGGACAAACACCATTCACATTTCACAGCTCTCACTAGGAATCATTCACAGCTCAGTGCAGAGTTTTGCTTTTCACTTAACTTGTAAGAGAATGAAGAGGCCCTGCCAAGGTTCAGAAAAGGATAACAAAGCATAAGCCCCTTAATGGGATGAACTAACATAAAAGTCTAAGTATCTGGAGCTCTTTCCCACAAGTAGGACCTGACTCAGGGACTGGCATTCAGGCTGACAACCACCATATACAAGAAACCATGACCGAAATGAAAGTAATTTCCCTGAAATGAGCCAAGTTATGGGCCTTGGGAAAATAAGGATCTATCTGTTAGCTTTGCTAAGATCAGGATCTTTGATTTACAGTGCTTTCCATGAAACGGTATATTTTTATTGAAGAGAATCATAGGATCTAGAAAGCATTGACTTTAAGTGAAGCACTATTTGAATTCAGCTCTAAGTAGACTGAAATAGCTCTTTATATTATTGAAATGTCTCCATATAGTTGTTGGTTAATTAACATATCTCATAAAATGGCATTTTATATACCATGCATGGCAAAGCAGTTGACAAGCAATTGTAATATTAAAACAGAACTTCTGGCCTGACCCTGATTTCTTTGTTGGAGTGTTGTAATGATCTTCAGCCTGTTTGCCACAGCACTGAGCTAGCCAGTGTACCTCTATCATTTGGTTTTCAGGGGTCCCTAGGATAGATCTCAGCTTCAAGACTAGGTGAGGGTAGCCACTTAAATCCTGAGGCCATTGCATCATCTAGGCAGTTGAGGAGAGTTGAGAAGCTTTCCTGGTATACTCAGATGTAGTTTTTCTTGTCTGCTTAGATATTCAGATATTCTGAATCAGTGATTGCTCTCAAATACGTCCAGGAACCAGGCAGAGGACTTACTGGAGTGAAGTGGCCTGGGGAGAAACTGATGAGCTTGAGAGTGAATGTCCATCTCAGTGGAGAAGTCTTTATCCCACTCCAGCTCTTTTTTGCTAGCTGAATGTTGGCCCAGTGTTGTCAGTGTTCCAAAGTGTGCAGAACATATGAGCTTTGATGTATAATCTCCCAATTTTTAAATGATGCTAATTTGATTAAAAACAATTCTTATACAGGCAAAATATGACACAATGGTATCCACATCTGACCCCAGGGCTCCTCTTTGGCATCTAATATAAATTAAAACAACTGAGCTCTCAGAGCTGAGCTATTCACCTGAAGGTCCACTATGGGTGCTAAGTCAATTCCCCACTGGAGCAGTTTCTGTCTGGTGGCCCGGGGTGTGACAAGCATGGGTGGAGTTGGGGAACAGGCTAGCTCAGGTTTTAGGACTATGGGGAGATGTCTTAGTTGGCATATCTGATCATCTGAGGCTACCTCATATCTGGCTGAAACATCTTCAGCTCCTGATTTCCATTGTATGGTGAATGGAATGTATGGTGATGGGCACAGAAACAGTGGCATCTCAACCTTCGTTTTTTTGTTTTTGAGACGGAGTCTGGCTCTGTCTCCCAGGCTGTAGTGCAATGGCGCTCTCTCGGCTCACTGCAAGCTCCGCCTCCCGGGTTCACGCCGTTCTTCTGCCTCAGCCTCCCAAGTAGCTGGGACTACAGGCGCCTGCCACCATGCCCGGCTACTTTTTTGTATTTTTAGTAGAGACGGGGTTTCACCATGTTAGCCAGAATGGTCTCCATCTCCTGACCTCGTGATCCACCTGCCTTGGCCTCCCAACATCTCAACATTTCTAAAAGGTGACATCTTGTACACTGTAGCAGCATAATGGGAAATTCAGACAGGCACATCAAATGCTACATACCAGACCCTTTCCAAATGCTGGTTCCATCTTCATCTTCCCATTCTAAAATTTCTTCAAAAATTAAAAGCTTCAGGTGGGTGCGGTGGCATGTGCTTGTAATCCTGGTTACTCTGGAGGATCACCTGAGGCCAGGAGTTTGAGAGTTTGGTAGAGACAAGGTCTCTACCAAAAAAAAAAAAAAAAAAAAAAAATTAGCCAGGCATGGTAGTTTCAGCTACTCAGGAGGCCAAAGTGGGAAGATTCATTTGAGCCCAGAAGTTTGAGGCTTCAGTGAGCTATGATTGAGCCACTGCACTCTAGCCTGAGCAACAGAGCAAGAGCCTGTCTTGAAAAAAAAAAAAAAAAAGCTTAGACGACATAGTGAGACCCCCCACCCAGCGGGGTATCTATTTTATACATATATATATATATGTATAAAATATAAATATATATATATAAATGACAGCTTATAAATGTATTGGCAAGTCTGACTTTCGCACTTTTCAATTAGCTATACACAACAATACTGTGAAGTGTGTATTACTATCAGTGCCCAGAGGATGCAGCGCATCTGAGGCAAATGGGAGGTTAAACAACTTCCCCACATAACGAGTCACCAGTGAAGACGGCTTTGCCTTTCCATTACACAGTGAAGCCTGGAAAACTTCCTCAGGCTTCCCCAGATTTACGATCATAGACTCACTGAGCTGGAAGGAACCTTAGAGATTAACCTGCCCAACCGTCTCATTTCAGAGATAAGTGACTCGCTCTTGACTCCTACTCATTTCTCTTGTCCTTGTCTAGTTTGAAATCATAGTTGTGCTAGTAAGAAAATGTTGAAAAGTGAAAGGTTTGTGTTGCTGGTTTTATTGCTATTTTTACGTCTCCAGATTTATTTCTCCTAGATCCAGCCAGATTGTCTTTAGACCCTTAGGCTACTGGCCCTTGCTAACTTTTATAAACTGAGGTAAATGGAATGCAAGTCTTTGAAATTACAATGACTTTGCTTCTGCAGCAGTGTGAATGTCTGTTGAATTTAGGGAGAGTGGCAGATCCAAGCAGAACTGCGTGGCAAATGTTAATGAAATGGTGGTGTTTGACTAAACACAACCCACCAGAGGATAAAATCACAGGCTATAATTTCGGTGGACGGTGGAGTTTTGCGTGGTTGGTAACGTCACTGGAAACCCGAGAAAGAACTTATTTTGTGCAATTTGGCCCATGTTGTTGTTTATTTTGATTACACCAAGCTCAAGGGCTCTTTTGACATTAAAAATGCTTATTTCAGCTAAAGTACAGATTAGGGTTATGATTTCCCTTTTTAAAATTTCTTTTCCTTTTTCTGGGATTGCACTGTGGTCTCCTACACACTTCTTTCTTCTTTCTTGTGATTTCTTTCTAGCCAGAAAATTATTAGCATTTCAACACAGATAAAACAAATGCTGTAATATCAGTGCTACCTTCGTGGTGTCATGCACAGGAAGAATCATGGAGTTTTTTTACTGTTGTTGTTGTTGTTTTTGAGACAGGGTCTGGCTCTGTCACCCAGGCTGGAGTGCAGTAGTGTGATCTTGGCTCACTGCAACTCTGCCTCCTGGGCTCAAGTGATCTTCCCATCTCAGTCTCCCAGGTAGCTGGGGCTTAGTGGGCACCACCATGCCCGGCTAATTTTTTTTTTTTTTTTTTTGTACCGATGTGGTCTTGCCATGTTGTCCATGCTGGTCTTGAAATTTTGAGCTCAAATGATCTGCCTGTCTCCCAAAGTGCTGGGATTACAAGTGTGAGTCACAGCACCCAGCCATGAAGAATCGTTTTTGCAGCGGGACTCTGGTCACCCAACGAACATCAGGATCTTTCTTGTAATATAAAGCAGAATGGAGAACTATCAATGGAATTTCTAGTATATGAAGATTTTTCCCCGCATACGAGGAAATATATTAAGTCAGAGTAGTCAGTTTGGCCTGTGTTTGAATTCTGCCTCTACCGCACACTAGGTAGGTGGCCCTGGAGAAGTTATTCAACCTAGCTGAAATGCAGTTCATTTCTTTGTAAAATAGTGATAGGCTGGTGCGGTGGCTCACACCTGTAATCCTAGCACTTTGGGAGGCCGAGGCGGACAGATCCCTTAAGGTCAGGAGTTCGAGACCAGCCTGGCCAACATGGTGAAACTCTGTCTCTACTAAAAATACAAAAAATTAGTCGGGTGTGGTGGCGTGTGCCTGTAATCCCAGCTATTTGGGAGGCTGAGGCAGGAGAATAGTTTGAACCTGGGAGGCAGAGGTTGCAGTGAGCCGTGATCACGCCACTGCACTCTAGCCTGGGTGACAGAGTGAGACTCAGTCTCAAAAAAAAAAAAAAAAAGAATCGCTGATCCGCAAGCTCCTGTTCCTGACTCACCGCTGTTCGCTCTTGTGAGGAACAGTCGGTCAGGAAGCCACGCAGCAGCCATGGCTTTTAAGAATACCGGGCACTTTGGAAGGCCGAGGTGGACGGATCACAAGGTCAGGAGATCGAGACCATCCTGGCTAACACGGTGAAACCCCGTCTCTACTAAAAAATACAAAAAAAAAAAAAAAAATTAGCCAGGCATGGTGGCAGGTGCCTGTAGTCTCAGCTACTCGGGAGGCTGAGGCAGGAGAATGGCGTGAACCCGGGGAGTGGAGCTTTCAGTGAGCTGAGATCACGCCACTGCATTCCAGCCTGGGGGACAGAGCGAGACTCCATCTCAAAAAAAAAAAAAAAAAGAATTCCGGAAACACACCCATGGAGCCAGAGGTGGCAATTCACCAAATTCGAATCACTGTAACAAGCCGCAAAGTAAAATCCCTGGAGAAGGTGTGTGCTGACTTGATCAGAGGAGCAAAGGAAAAGAATCTCAAAGTGAAAGGACCAGTTCGAATGCCTACCAAGACTTTGAGAATCACTACAAGAAAAACTCCTTGTGGTGAAGTTTCTAAGACATGGGATTGTTTCGGGATGAGAATCCACAAGCGACTCATTGACTGGCACAGTCCTGAGATTGTTAAGCAGGTTACTTCCATCAGTATTGAGCCAGGAGTTGAGGTGGAAGGCACCATTGCAGATGCTTAAGTAAACCATTTTAATAAGTTGATTACAAGTTGTTAAAAAAATAAAATAATGGTAATAATACTAACTTCAAAGACTGTTGTGAGATTTAAATAGGATTATATTTCGCCAGGCACAGTGGCTCATGCCTGTAATCCCAGCCCTTTGGGAGGCCTAGGCAGACTCATGAGGTCAGGAGATCGAGACCATCCTGGCTAACATGGTGAAAACCCATCTCTACTAAAAAAAATACAAAAAATTAGCCAGGTGTGGTGGCATGCACCTGTAGTCCCAGCTACTTGGGAGGCTGAGGCAGGAGAATCGCTTGAACTCGGGAGGTGGAGGTTGCAGTTGGCTGAGATCATGCCACTGCACTCCAGCCTGGGTGACAGAGTGAGACTCTGTCTCAATAAATAAATAAATAAATACATAAATAGGATTATATTTTTTAATGTCTGGCCCAAGATAGATGATAGTCAACAAATGTTCATTTACTCCTTCATTTAATGCATATTTATGGAGCATCTACTATGTTCTTTGTACTGCCATTAGAGCAGTGAACAAAATAGACAAAACCCTTGCCAGGGCCAGTTCCCTCTCTTCTTTTTCCTACTTTACACTGACCCTCCCCACTAAACCATGCCTCATTAGATGAATATTCCTGCTTTTTCAAAGAATTCATTCCTTTGGAAGTTCTGCTGGTCAACAACTATGTTTTGTGCTCAGATTTCCTTTTTGCATGAGATCAAAAAAAGAACGTATGATGAAATTGCAAAATTTGACCTACATTGCAACTTGGATGTGCAGAAAAATGAATTTATTTAGTCTATCCTATTCTGTCTTCCCTCACAGACATTTACATTCTAGTTAGAAGGGGGAATAAGGTTAACTAAATGACTGGTTTAAAATGTAGTCCCAATCAGTAATTTAATCCATTTGAATGCTTGTTCTGCCTCCTTTGGATAAAAATGGTGAGGCTAAAACCAAACAATACAAAAACAAAAAAAAAAAGCTGAGGCTAGGCCTGGCATGGTGGCTCATGCCTGAAATCCCAGCACTCTGGGAGGCCAAGATGGGCACATGGCTTGAGCTCAGGAATTGGAGATCAGCCTGGGCAGCATGGCTAAACCCCATCCCTACAAAAAACACAAAAATTAGCTGGGAGTGGTGGTGTGCACTTGTAGTCCCAGCTACTTGTGGGGACTGAGGCAGGAGGATAGCTTGAATCCAGGAGGTCGAGGTTGCAGTGAACCTAGATTGCACCACCGCACTCCAACCTGGGTGGCAAAGTGAGACTCTGTATCACAAAAAAAAAAAAAAAAAAAAAAAAAAAATTGCTGAGGCTCTCAGGCTCTTCCTCTTCTGCTTGCCTAGAGCCCTGGGGAAGGGCTGAGGTCTATGCAACCTCATGTTGGTGGGGAGGAGGTGGTGTCCTCAGCCACAGTTCCCTGCTTGCCTTGGCTGTCCTCCAGCCAATCTCCTTCCCATTTGGTACTGCTTGCCCTGGTGTGATTGCTTGAGTGGGTGTGACCTGTGGTTGGTCTCACTGGGTCTGGTTAAAGTCCTGTTGTGTGCTCTGGCTGAGCTGCCCTCATTTCAGTTTCCCCTGGTGCTAGAGATCCCTTTGAAGTTTGGTTGGCCTTTCAGCCAGCCCTGGCTTTACCTGCCTCTGATAAGCAGAGAGGCTTGCTCTTTCCGAGTCCTCTCTACCTCGCTCTGTCTGACCATGTCTGACCTACCTAGGGGTGGGCTTGGTCCCTAGGTTTGTATGGGAGCGTGCCACACACGGAGCCCCCTCTTTCGAGTTCATGAGGAGTTTTTTCAATAATGGCCCCCACTCTGCCTTTGGAGTTAACTTTGCTTCCCTTGTGCCGCTTTCCCTACCTGGGCCAAACTCAGAAGAATTGGGGGAGGGGAGATTAGGACAACCTTCACCAGTTCATTTCCCTCTCTCTCTGCTTTCCACAGTTCTCCACACTAACTAAGGACTAGTCTTTCCTTCTTTCTAGTCTATCTTCTTCCTGACTCTTCCTAGCTTAATCTGAATGACAAGCAGGTTACCTTCTTTTTATTTTTGTTTTTAAACCACATTGATCTGAAATCTCCATGCTTGGTTGTTAAAATACGAATGCCTCACAAGGGAGTTCAGCAAATCCCTTTTCAAGAGGCTTGTATAAACCTACTTTCTGAAAGACAGAAGCAGAATGTTACTCTTTCTCTTGTTCTTCTTCTATAATAAATTCAGACTCTCCATCTGGGCAAGTCATTGGCTAGGGCAGACTAATGTGAAGGTTTCTACTCAAGGAGGCAAAAAAAATGCATTTTAATATTCAAAATTTTACTTGTTACAGAAGCATGGCTGTTGCCTTAAGGAACTCATTGTTTATTAGCTTTATGGTTCTCTGACTATCCAGGTGACTGGACTGCACCCAGGTGTGGGCGGCCCTGGAACTTGTCTGTCTGTCTGTTGATTTGGAATTGACAGTGGTTGCAGACCTTTAAGTCAAACCTTTCCTCTTGATCCCAGTGTGCCCTTCGCTTTCTCTAAAAGGGTCTCCCTTCCTCTTATTTTTCCTTATCCTCTTCTCCATCTTTGCTGTCAGATCTCTGTCTCTCTTTCTTTATCCGGCACTTGCAGTTTGCTCCCACACTGGACACACATACAGGCATAGGCATACACACGAAAACATATATCATCACCTCCTCTTTGTTCATATATGTACGTTTACAGTCCCCTGTGGCTTTAGCTCTTTTTCCAGGATTTTCTCTTTCATCCATTTATATATGTGAATATTGATTCTTTACTATGATGATAATCATTGCTGTAATTTATTGAACACCTGTTATATACTAGTGATGAGAAAGGTCCTTTTATATTGCCTCTTTCATTTAATCCTTAGAATCACCATTGTGTGTAGCAAGAAACCGAGGCTCAAGGAAGTTTTTAAAAACTGTGTTCAAGGATACAGAACTAGTAATTGGCAGAACAGGGACTTGAATCTAGGTTTCATTGGCCCTAAAGACCATTCCACAAAAGAAAATTGTTATGAACAAAAATGTAGGTTTCTGAGTAAAGATTTTATGTAAATTGAATTATCCTATAATAACCTTGAACATGAAATTCAAAACTTAGTTTATGATGACTGGTCTAAAAGTTATCACTTTGAAGGGAAGAATGGGGAACTCCTTTTCAGAGATGATTAATGCTTGATGCAATTCTATTAGAAGTGCTGACTAATGGTCTGATGACTACTTATTTTGATCTTGGTGTTGGTAAAGAGAACTTTACACGCCAGGAAATGGAAAAAAAATACAGATTTTAGCCACTTAAAATTGCTAACAGTAAAGGTCTCCATATTATTTTGGTTCCAGGTTCTTTTTTTTTTCTAGGCTAATTTCACCACTTCCTCCTCCATTCTTGAGTTTTAAAAATGTCTTTTGAGAGACAGTCTTGCTATGTTGGCTAGGCTGGTCTCAAACTCCTGGCTTCAGTGATCCTCCTGCATCAGCCTCCCAAAGCACTGGGATTACAGGCATGAGCTATGCCTGGCCTCTGTTTTGTTCTTGCAGGCTAAATTATTTTCCCCTGTTCTGTTTAGATTATTATTAATTTAAAATATCATATTTAATTTTCCATTTTAAAGCATCTTTTACCATCTATCCTTATTTTCTCCCTCTTCTTGTTCATATTTTTTCCCTGTCTCTGGCTTTGTTTTGTGCATTCTTGCTCATAGTGCTCTGTCCCATTAGGTTACTGAAAATAAAATGTACTGGAATCCTAATCTCTAAAATCCTGGCCATCACAACTAGGATTCTTTGAAGTTTGCTTTCAACTTCTGTGCAAGGACAGACAATTCATTCATCAGTCACAGTTGTGCCATTGTGGCATTTGGAGGTGGTGTACAGAGCCCTGCTGGTTTTTTTTATTCTCTGAGGTTTTGCTAAAAGATAATGGGTGGGTCAAAGAAAAAACCTGATTAAGCACTCACTAAAGAAAAAAAAATGTGAGTGACTGAGTGTGTGAGCATGCACATGTACGTGTGTTTTCATGTGTGTGTATGGGGGAGGGTACCTTGGAGAATGTTGAGAGATGAATTCTCCCGAAAGAATGTGTAGGTATTTGATATGAAGTACTCCTCAGCATCCTCTGGAATCAAAGTGAACTTTCTATCAGATTAAAATGATGATTCAGAGTGGTTATGGGGCTGGCATTTTAAGAATTAGAGAGGAGAAAGGAATAAAAGACGGAGAGTCTTCAAAGAATTGTATAAACTAAACTAAAGCATATTTAATCTCTTTCCTCTCACACTGACATCTCCTTCTTCCTTCTGATTTCCTTGATTGGTTTGTCTTTAAGGCAAAATGAAGAGGATTCTTTTAGAGCTTCCTATCTCATAATAAAGAAAGATTTCACAGGTTCCTGTTTCAGAGGATGGGGATACATCCTTTTATCTTAAAAGAGAACAATGTTAGTTCCTAGAGTTTCTGTCATTTTGAAATAGAGATTTTTTTTTCTTTTTTTTTTCTTTTTGCCGTTGTGCTGCTATGACTTTCAGGAAACTTTTCACTGGTGATATCAGAGGCACTTTGAAGAAATGATCCTTGCTAATCCATTTTGATCCATGTGCAATACTGCAGCTATTGATGGGCATAAGGTATTAATAATAATCAATTTCTATATGTCATATTTATTAACTGTTAAATTTTAAGAAATTGTTTGTATAAACATAGGGATATCCTTGACTAACATAGCCTCTGTATCTATGAGTTTGTCTTATTTGTGTACATGTCATTTGACTCATGGGTCCCATGAAGAACAATGTGTGCAGGTGATCCTTAAGCATTTAAAGCAATCATGATATCAGCCTGAGGTGACAGGCGGTGGTGCACAGATCTCAGATGGTGGCTGAGACTATTCACTCTCAAGATCCACCAAGCAGAAAAGTGAGATGTCCAGGCAGATCTGCTTCTAATCCTTTCCCCAAGTATTCTGCTTTACACTCTTTGGAAGAAATGCCATTTCCCCCTGCCACAGTTGCCTAGAAAAAGAAAAAAAAAGAGAAAAGGAAAAAGAATGCAGTGAATATGCCGACCTTTGTAGAAAAAGAAGCGGTCACCAACCCACTTGGAAAAGGACATGCATTCTGAGTCATTTTTCTAGTTGTGATCAAGGCCTAGCTTTAACCATTGTGCCTCCCATTCTTGAGGCCCAGCCCTGCCCTTGGTCAATAATGGCCCTTTGGATTGAAATAGAGGAAAATCAACTAGCTGCTGGAGGTAATTGGATCCAAATAACTGCAGGGAAAATCAGTAATCAGGAACAGGGATGCTGAGCAGATAAAAAAGCTAGGAAATAAAAGACAACAATTTAGTTTCTGATTGAGTCTTCTTGTACTTTTACTTTTTTTTCTTTTTAATTCAAATTAGGGTCTTATTTTAAGAGTTTAAGTAGCTTTCAAAAAGAAAAGTTTAGAATTATTAAAAAAAAGTTTAGAATTAAAAAGAGTATTCTTTTCCTGTTATGTAAAACAAGCGTAATTAGTTGTTCAGGAAAATACTCCCTAGGAAACTATGGCGAAATAGCACAATATCCAAAAGATCAGCCAATAGGGTGGTCAGAAATCCTCCTTGACGAATCAGGAAACATGATAATAGTGGGTTTCTGTCCCTTTTTTGTTCGCCTGGATTACTCTCTTTAAAATATCACCTTTAGGGATGTGTTGCCAGCCCCCTTCCTTCAGCTGTGATCTCCAAAGGAAACAGGGAGGTTTAATAGGAACTGTGGGATGCCAACATTCAGAACATTTTCAACTTCAAGAGAGGGAAATCAGGACAAAGATTTCCAACAATTTTAACAATATGCCTGTCATTGTCAGCAGGCTTAAAAACGAATCATATGGTTTGCAGAGTTTAGGAGGCAGACTAACTCCCTAAGAAGAAACTCAATTTATAGAAGACAAAGAGTAGGGTTAAAAAAAAAGCAGTTATTCAGTTGTCAGGGTAACTTCCTGATTGGAATAAGATAGACAAGTTGCGAAAACATACTTGGTTCCTCTGAGCACACTTTTACAATCTCTCTTTGGCTCAGACTTGATAAGAGGGAAACGGCGAAGTTTTATTTCTTGTACACAGAGACGTTGTAGAGTGGAAAACGAGACCATTAACAGTGTGGAGGAGGCATTTATTGCCTTCTTTCTGACAGCAAGCAGTCACAGGATGGAACTGCTTCTGGCATTCAAGCAGTTAAGAGACTTCTGAGGTCAAAGCCACAAACCCTGAAGTAATGGGAAGCCATGCATATGCTCTCTGAAGCCCGGGAGCTTCTTTTAGAAAAGAACAGGAATTAGATTAAGCTAATGTTGCTGAACACGTGAAATTTGTTGTTAGCAAATTACGGAGCTCAGGAAATTATCAGCTTCTACAGGGCATTCCAAACTTAGCCCCAAAACCATGGCAAGTGTTAAAGAGCAGAGAAAAGCTTCAGTCAGGCTAGAGCAAAGAACTCCCAAACCTCATGTCTGATACAATTATAGGCTGCAAATGGGGAGGAGGAACCATGGAATCTGCATGTAAATGGCAAAGTCTACCAGCAACCTGATATTGGCTCTAAAATTAACTTTTATTTACATAAGCAATGCGTATAGAAAAATTAATAACTACTGCTAAAATCTAAAAGATGTAAACTTCATTTTCAATATCCAGAGTTAACATTATAACTGGCACATAATAATCACTTAAGAGATGTTA
The DNA here is from genome assembly GCF_028885625.2 of Pongo pygmaeus. Lineage (NCBI taxonomy): Eukaryota > Metazoa > Chordata > Mammalia > Primates > Hominidae > Pongo > Pongo pygmaeus. The sequence goes on along the minus strand of NC_072373.2, from coordinate 128,725,903 downwards.
GCCATTTAAAAGTGTATATTTGTATATATATGTATATCTGTTTTTGTTTGTTTGTTTGTTTGTTTTGAGACAGAGTCTCGATCTGTTGCCAGGCTGGAGTGCAGTGGTGCGATCTCGGCTCACTGAAACCTCCGCCTCCCAGGTTCAAGCGATTCTCCTGTCTCAGCCTCCCAAGTAGCTGGGACTACAGGTGTGCGCCACCACGCCCAGCTAATTTTTGTATTTTTAGTAGAGAGGGGTTTCACCATGTTGGCCAGGATGTTCTTGATCTCCTGACCTCAAGTGATCCACCCACCTTGGCCTCCCAAAGTGCTGGGATTACAGGTGTGGGCCACCGTGACAGGCCCTCTTTTTTTTTTTTTTTTTTTTTTTGAGAGGCAGGGTCTCTCTCTGTTGCCCAGGCTGGAGTGTGGTGGCACAATCATAGCTCATAGCAATCTTGAACGCCTGGGCTCAAATGATCTTCCTGCCTCAGTCTCCTGAGTAGCTGGGGCTACAGGTGCATGCCACCAAGCCTGAATAATTTTTAAATTTTTTTGTAGAGAAGGGATCTTGCTATGTTGCCCAGGCAGGTCACAAACTCCTAGCCTCAAACTATCCTCCCCGATCAGCCTCCTAAAGTGTTGGGATTACAGGTGTAAACCACCACACCCAGCCTATATCCACTTAAAAAATTTACTTTTATTGCTGAGCAATGTATTGGGAATATTTTTTCATGTCAAGAAATGTATCTTGTGTCTGGGTGTGGTGGTTCACACCTATAATCCCAGCACTTTAGGAGGCCAATGTAACAGAATCACTTGAGGCCAGGGGTTCAAGACCAGCCTAGGCAACACAGTAAGACCGTGTCTCTGATTAAAAAAAAAAAAAAAAAGAAATAAAAAGAAAAAAATTAGCCTGCGTGGTGGTCCCAGATACATGAGAGGCTGAGGCAGGAGGCTATTTGAGCGTAGGAAGCCTAGGCTGCAGTAAGCCATGTTCATACCATTGTACTCCAGCCAAGGTGACAGAGCAAGACCCTTTCTCAAGAAACAAACAGAAAACAAAAAAGAAATGTATCTTGCTATATTTTCTTTGTTTTACCACTAATATCTGTAGGCTTTTATGACATAAGACAGAATATTGACTATCTTTGCTCTATCTGTAAATCAACAAACCTTATCTATAAATTCAGTGAAATCTCCTCTAGTGGGGAAGGAGATCATAAAAACAACAGAGCCTTAAAGGGCAAACAAAATGTTGCAGAGATTGAAAGTGCATGTATTTATAGGAATATATGCACAGATATGAATGAAAGGAATGACAATCCATTTTGAGCCTAGAAAAGGGAGATGAGCCCCTCCCTTCCTTACCATACACCCTGCCCCCTTTCTCCAGATGTGCTCTTGCTGGATGGGTCACTCCAGGATTTCCTGATTATAATGAGGAAGCACAGCTGATCACACCAGTAAGTTCAGATTGAGATCTCATCACCTTTTGACCTTCTGCCCCACCCTCTGTTTACCAGTCTGAAAGCTGGCACACATGACTCTAAATGGAAGTAAAAAGAAAGAAGGCAAAAAACTGAAGTGACATGTGCCAAGTGGCTGTCAGCTCTTCAAAGCCACACCTTATTTCTCTCTTCCTGTGTAATGATGAGAACCAGAGCCTTGAGCCATCATAGTTTAGGATGGAGACAGATCTGCAATGCATAAAACAGAGACCTACCCAAGACTATTATATTTCATTGAGAAAATAAGAGGCATCAGTTGGGAACTTCTTCATTCTCCACCATCAAATCAACAATCTTGCCTGCATCTCTCCCCATCTTCTTTTCTCATGGTTTTGTGCTTACCAAAGGCTATCCTCTCCAATTCTGTCCTGGGACTGAGTTGTTCTATCAACCAAATATTGTCCCTATTTCTTCTCTTATTTTTTCTCCACCATCATTCATCTCTTTCCCCAACTACAAACATACTTTAATAGATACCAAATTAAGAAGCAAGCATAAATAAACAAAAAAACCTAGAATCCTCTGTAAACCCTTATTTCCCTTCAGCTACCACTGTTCCCTTGTACAGTAAAACTAAAAAAGTTTTATTAATATGTATGCTGATGTCACTGCCTGAACTGCATTTCATCCTTCAACACACTATAATCTGGCTTCTGTGTATTGCATTTGCTAAAATAATTTTTGCTCAAAATTACCAGTGGACTTCATGTTGACAAAACAATGGACATGTTTTTTGTCTTTTATTTGTTAGCCTCTCAGTATTATTCCACTTGGTAGATAATTCTATCTTTTCTGACTTCAGTTACACTTTGCTGTCCTGGATTTTCTTCTAGCATGCTGATTGCTCTTTCTCCATCTCTTTTTGCCAGCTCCCCTTTAACTGACTTCTACTGATTTGGTTTGATTTAGTGCTAGGTTCTGGATGCTCTTCTCTTTACTCTCCATGTTTTCTCCCTAGTGATCTCATCCATATTCATGGCATGAGTTAGTGTCTATATGCTGCTGATTCCTGTTATGGAGATTGTGGTACACCACCCAGAGACGCCCTCTAAGACTAAGGCATTCATTTTCCCAACTGTTGAGAGTATTGACTGTTGACAGCTCACAAGGATTCCCTCTTTGAGCATTGTCCTCGGTTTAAGATTATATATCCCTTTTTCTTTTTCTACTTCTTTCTTTCTTTCTGTTTTTTTTTCTTTTCTTTTTTTTTTTTTCTTTTTTGAGACAGGGTATCACTCTGTCACCCAGGCTGGAGTGCAGCGGTGCCATCTCAGCTCTGTGCACACCTCCGCCTCCAGGGTTCGACTGATTCTGGTGCCTCAGCCTTTTGAGTAGCTGGGACTACAGGCTTGTGTCACCACACCCAGATTATTTTTGTATTTTTAGTAGAGATGGGGTTTCACCATGTTGGCCAGGCTGGTCTCGAACTCCTAGCCTTAAATGACCTCTGCTCACTTCAGCCTCCCAATGTTCTGGGATTACAGGCATGAGCCACGGCAACCGGCTTTATATCCCTTTTTGATGGGCAGCCTGCATTCAATGCTGGTTGAAGAAAGAGTACAAACTCTTGTACAAAGAATACAAGAGTTCAGGACAACTCTGAAGGGTCATGCCAGTTCCAGAGCTCCCTAGATTGGCTGAGGACTCTGTTACAACTGCATCACACTTCAACTTCTCCCTCCGCCCAATCATGCTTTTTTACTCTCTTACAGACATTGTTTCTAAGGACATTCCTGTAGTAGATACTGTGATCCATTGCCCAAATGTCCCTTCAGGAACAAGGAATTAATTGCTATGGTGCTGGGAATCTTGGGCAAACATATTCAGAGATAAGCCCTCTTCAGGGCAGCTAACACTCAATGACTGATCCAGTAGGGGTACAAAGGGGCCACTCTCTCACCTCAACTTGGGATAGCACTGAAGGATCATCTTAATTCAGAAGTCCCTGCCCCAAAGAAAGATACATTGTCTAATTTGATTCATCTCCAGAGACGCAGTGTCATCATGGTCCTCCTTCTGCCCCCATGAGCTTGGAGTTTGATGAGGCCAGTAACAAATAAATGCCTGTGTAAATTCTAGCTACAGTGGGTCTATAGACACCCCCAGTGATCATTTCTCAAATCTCCAAGTGCATAACTAGGATTGACATACTGGCAGTTAGAGGAACCCCACTTTGTATCATTGACCTGTGGGGAAGGCCATATCATAGTGGAGAAGGCCAAGTGGAAACCTCTGGAAACCGTCCATACACCCCTTCCCCCAGCCAAGGCAGGAAATAGAGAAAAATTGCATCCTGGAGTAGAGGAATAGCAGAGATTAATGCTACTATTAAAGATCTAAAAACGCAGGGGTGGTGGTCACTACTCACTCTCATATCCTCATTTAGCAGCACCAGTCTGGCTCCTACAGAAACTGGGTGATTCTGGAGAATAACAGCAGAAAACCACAGCTCAAACAAGTGATAGCCCCAGTTGTAGCTACTGTGCTGGATGTGGTTTTATTGCTAGATAAATAAGATAAAATAGGTTAATGAGATTTCGGGTACATGGCGTGTGGTCATTGATTTGGGAAATGGATTCTTTTCTATTCCAATTAGAAAGAAGATCAGAGATAATTTGCATTCATGTGACGTGAGTAATATTCAACTGCAGCTTTGATCCAAGGCTATGCTGACCCTCTTGCTTTTAACACAATATAAACTGAAGACATTTTGATCATCTCGAAATTTCCCTACAAGTCATATTGATTCATTCCATCAATGACATTATGCCGACTGGATAATACTCTAGAAGACTTCGTGAGACACATGCAAGATAAACACTATGAAGATTTATTGACCTCTCACTTTGATATAGTTTGTATGGATCTAGTAGTCTGAGGAACACTGGACTATCCCCTTCAAATTAAAAGACACATCTTGCATCCCTTATCACAAAGAAGGAAGCTCAGTGTGTGGCAGGCATCTTTCATTTGTGGGTATATAAGATAACGCACTATACACCTAGAAATACCACTAGCTTTGAGTGGGGCCCAGAGCAGGAAAAAGCTGTCCACTAAAGCAAGGCTGTGGTACAAGCAGTTCTGTCATTCGGGCCCATGACTGACCCCAAATTTGCTGGAAATGTCAGAGGTGGGACTCACCAAATCACAAATTAGAGCAGGCCCAGCTGCTGTTCATCATAATAGTTTTTCCGAGGTCAAGCCCAAGTATGACCAGAGGGCATGAGTATACAGTACATCACTGTCCATAGTTACACAAGTGTTTTTTTTCGAGCTTACACCTGTGGCCACATAAGGGGTCTCATACGACCAGCTGATGGAGGAGGAAAAATCATGATCTTGGTTTGTCAATGATTGGTCTCGGTATGTGTGTGCAAGCTGACTATAAACAGTGACTGTATTATAGGTACAATCCGAGTTGGCCTTGAAAGCGGAGAGAGAAATTTCCAAAGGGCAGACCTGTTATAAGTATACTGAGTCATCCACTTTTTGTGAAAGAAGTCGCCTGAAACAAAAATATATGAAAAATCCTGGATAGTGGAAAATGTCCTCGCTGTCTGTTAAGGGGGCTGGAAGGAAAAGGACTAGAAGACTGAAGACAAGGAAGTCTCAGGTAGATATATGGAGGCAGAGGAAATATGAAAGTGGGCATAAAGTGTAAAGATTTTTGTATCACACATTAACCCTCACTTGCACATATCCACCTGCAAAGAGGCACTGAGCAACCAATTATTTAACATTATTTGGCCAGTTGATGTTAGCTAGTCTTTGTCATTGGCCACCCTGCAACCAGCACAAGAAGTGCTATAGTGGCAGATATGGAAGCTACGTATAGGTCAACAGCATGGACTTCTTACCAGGTTCAATATAGCTATTGCCTCTTTTGAATATTCAAACTTTCAGTGGCATAGACCAATGTGCCTACCACTAATATGGCAATATATGGCACTGATCCTCCAGAAGGACAACCTGTAACTTGGTGGCAAGTCAGCTACTTTGGGCCCCTTCCATCCAAGTAGTTGATTTGCCACCACATCAACTATTAAATTCTGGAACGGTCAGAATTTCATTCTCACAGAGGTAAATACTGGTTCTGGAAATGCAAAATCTCAGCTAGTACCACTCTCTAGGGGGCTTACAGAATTACTGACATCTAGGCCTGGACTCTCACAAACACAGCATTTGAGCAGGGAACCCACTTCAAAGAAGGAAGCACAGGAGTGAGCCCATGAATATGTCTTTTTCTCTCATACCGCATCATCCAGAAGTAGCTGATCTCATAGACCCAGATAGTTTCAATGATGAATTCTATCAAATACTTAAGGTAGAAATACTATAAATCTTTTTTTTTTTTTTTTAATGGAGATGAGTTCTCACTCTGTTGCCCAGGCTGGAGTGCAGTGGCACTGATCATAGCTCACTGTAGCCTCAAACTCCTGAGCTTAAGGGATCCCCCTGTCTCAGCCTCCTAAGTACCTGGTACTATAGATGTGTGCTACTACATCATGCTAACTTTTTAAAAATTATTAATATTATTATTATTTTGGAGACAGAGTCTTGCTCTGTCGCCCAGGTTGGGATGCAGTGGTGAGATCTCGGCTCACTTCAGCCCCACCTACCGGGTTCAAGCAATTCTCATGCCTCAGCCTCCCAAGTAGTTGAGATTACACATGTGCACCACCGTGCCTCACTAATTTTTTTGTGTGTATTTTTGTATTTGTAGAGATGGGGTTTTGCCATGTTGGCCAGGCTGGTCTTGAACTCCTGGCCTCAAGTGATCACCTGCCTTGGCCTCCCAAAGTGCTGGGATTACAGGTGTAAGCCACCACACCCAGCCTTAAAAAATATTTTGTATAGACAGGGTCTCACTATGTTCCTCAGGCTGGTCTCAAACTCATGATCTCAAGTGATCCTCCCACCTCAGCCTCCCAAAGTGCTGGTATTATAGGTGTGAGCCACCATGCCCAGCTGAAATAATACAAATCTAACACAAACTATTTTCTTTCTTTTGAGACAGGTTATTGCTTTGTTGCCCAGGTTGGAGTGCAGTGGCACAATCATAGCTCACTGCACCCTCAAACTCCTGGGCTCAAGGAATCCTTCCACCTCAGCCTCCTGAGTAGCTGGGACTACAGGTGCATGCCACCATGTCTGGCTAATTTTCAAATTTTTTTGTAGGGACAGTCTGCCTGTGTTGACCAGGCTGATCTCAAGCTCCTGGACTCAAGTGATCCTCCTGCCTCAGACTCCCTCAGACTGGGATTACAGGCATGAGCCACCATGCCCAGCCTGCAAACTTCTGAAAAAATATATGAGAAGGGAACTGCCCCAAATTTCCTTCACAAGGCCAGAATTATATTGACATCAAAGCCTCTCAAATAAATTTTAAAAACAGATAATAAAACAAAGAAATAAAAAATTACAGATGAGTATTCCTCATGAACACAGATGCAAAAATTCTGAACAAAATATTAGTACATCAAATTGAGCAATGCCTAAAATGGATAATATATTATTACCAAGTAGAGCTTATCTTAGGAATGCAAGCTTAGCTCAAGGTCTTCTTCAAACCAATCAATGTAACTCACACATCAAAGAGAAAAAGAGAAAACTATGATAGTTATATTCAATATATGCAGAAAAAGCATTTGACAAAATAAAACATCAATTCATGATTAGAAACCTTCACTAAAGGAAGAATAGAATAGAAACAAAATGCTTTAATTTCATAAAGGCCATCTATGAGAAACTTACAGATAACGTTATACTCTTTATTGTTACGTAGTTTTTATTTCATAGTTATGAACTTAACTCTGCAATCCAGCTAGGCATAGAAAGGGAATAAGGAAAAGAGAGAACTCAAAGGGAACTGCAGTGAGAGTACAAAGATTATAGGATACTGAAGCATATGGGGTGGAGGGGTGCTCTCCTGAGCTACAGAAGGATTGGTCTGGTGGTTAAGTTAAAACACAAGTCAAGCTTATTAGAGTTGTCCACAGTCAGCAATGATGATCTTCTTGTTGGTCTTGCCATTCCTGGACCCAGAGTGGTCCATGGCCTCCACAATATTCATGCCTTCTTTCTTGCCAAAGACCACGTGCTTGCCATCCAACCATTCAGTCCTGGCAGTGCAGATGAAAAACTGGGAACCATTTGAGTTGGGTCCAGCATTTGCTATGGACAAGATGCCAGGACCTGTATGCTTCAGAATGAAGTTCTCATCATCAAATTTCTCCCCTTAGATGGACTTGCCATCAGTGCCATTATGGCGTGGGAAGTCACCACCTTGACACATAAACTCTGAAATAATTCTGTGAAAGCAGGAACACTTATAACCAAATCCTTTCTCTACAGTGCTCAGAGCATGAAAGTTTTCTGTTGTTTTTGGAAATTTGTCTGCAAACAGCTTGAAAAAGAAGAGGCCCAAGGACTGGCTGTTGACGGCTATGTCAAAGAACACAGTGGAATTGACCATGGTGGGTAGTACTGGGCTCCCGGTGGTGGTGGTGTCTGCAAAGCTAACATTATACTTATTGATGAAATATTGAATGTAAACTGGGCACAGTGGCTAATACTTGTAAACTCAACACTTTGGGAGGCCAACACAGGAGGATCCCTTAAGGCCAGGGATTCAAGACTAGCCTGGGCAAAATGCGGAGACTCCTATCTCTACAAAAAAATGCAAAAATTAGCCAAGTGTGGTGACATATGCCTGTAGTCCAAGCTACTCAGGAGGCTGAGGCAGGAGGATCACTTGAGCCTAGGAGTTTGATGTTACAGTGAGATATGATTGTGCCGCTATACTCCAGCCTGGGCAACAGAGCAAGATCCTGTCTTAAGAAATAATAAAGAAATATTAAATTCTTTCACTGTAAGTCTTGAAACAATGCAAGAAAGTTTGCTTTTATTACTTATTATTTTACACTGCACTGGAGACACTAGCCAATACCATAAGGCAAGAAAAAGAAATAAAATGCATGTGATTGCAAAGGGAGAAATGAAACTGTATTTACTTGGAGACAACATGATTTGTTACATAAAAAAAAACTTGTTTATAAAAACCTACAAAGTCTAAGTGAATAGTTAGATTGTAGGATACAAGGTCAAAATGCAGAAATTAACCTTATTTCTTTTTTTGAATTTTAGGTATATATATATATATATTTATTATATTTTAAGTTCTAGGGTACATGTGCACAACTTGCAGGTTTGTTACATATGTATACATGTGCCATGTTGGTGACCTGCACCCATTAACTTGTCATTTACATTAGGTATATCTCCTAATGCTATCCCTCCCCCCTCCCCCTACCCCACAAAAGGCCCCGGTGTGTGATGTTTCCCTTCCTGTGTCCAAGTGTTCTCATTGTTCAATTCCCACCTATGAGTGAGAATGTGGTGTTTGGTTTTTTGTCCTTGTGATAGTTTGCTGAGAATGATGGTTTTCAGCTTCATCCATGTCCCTACAAAGGACATGAACCCATCATTTTTTATGGCTCCATAGTATTCCATGGTGTTTATGTGCCACGTTTTCTCAATCCAGTCTATCATTGTTGGACATTTAGGTTGGTTCCAAGCCTTTGCTATTGTAAATAGTGCTGCAATAAACATACGTGTGAATGTGTCTTTATAGCAGCATGATTTATAATCCTTTGGGTATATACCCAGTAATGGGATTGCTGGGTCAAATGGTATTTCTAGTTCTAGATCACTGAGGAATCGCCACACTGTCTTCCACAATGGTTGAACTAGTTTACAGTCCCACCAATAGTGTAAAGTGTTCCTATTTCTCCACATCCTCTCCAGCACCTGTTGTTTCCTGACTTTTTAATGATTGCCATTCTAACTGGTGTGAGATGGTATCTCACTGTGGTTTTGATTTGCATTTCTCTGATGGCCAGTGATGATGAGCATTTTTTCATGTGTCTGTTGGCTGCATAAATGTCTTCTTTTGAGAAGTGTCTGTTCATATCCTTCAACCACTTGTTGATGGGCTTGTTTGTTTTTTTCTTGTAAATTTGTTTGAGTTCTTTGTAGATTCTGGATATTAGCCCTTTGTCAGATGAGTAGATTGCAAAAATTTTCTCCCATTCTGTAGGTTGTCTGTTCACTCTGATGGTAGTTTCTTTTGCTGTGCAGAAGCTCTTTAGTTTAATTAGATCCCATTTGTCAATTTTGGTTTTGGTGTTTTAGACATGAAGTCCTTGCCCATGCCTATGTCTTGAGTGGTATTGCCTAGGTTTTCTTCTAGGGGTTTTATAGTTTTAGGTCTCACATTTAAGTCTTTAATCCATCTTAAATTAATTTTTATATAAGGTGTAAGGAAAGGATCCAGTTTCAGCTTTCTACATATAGCTAGCCAGTTTTCCCAGCACCATTTATTAAATAGGGAACCCTTTCCCCATTTCTTGTTTTTGTCAGGTTTGTCAAAGATCAGATTGTTGTAGATGTGTGATATTATTTCTGAGGGCTCTGTTCTGTTCCATTGTCGATATCTCTGTTTTGGTACCAGTACCATGCTGTTTTGGTTACTGTAGCCTTGTAGTATAGGTTGAAGTCAGGTAGTGTGATGCCTCCAGCTTTGTTCTTTTGGCTTAGGATTGACTTGGTGATGTGGGCTCTTTTTGGTTCCATGTGAACTTTAAAGTGGTTTTTTCCACTTCTGTGAAGAAAGTCATTGGTACCTTGGTGGGGATGGCATTGAATCTATAAATTACCTTGGGCAGTATGGCCATTTTCACGAAATTGATTCTTCCTACCCATGAGCATGGAACGTTCTTCCACTTGTTTGTGTCCTCTTTTATTTCCTTGAGCAGTGGTTTGTAGTTCTCCTTGAAGAGGTCCTTCATATCCCTTGTAAGTTGGATTCCTAGGTATTTTATTCTCTTTGAAGCAATTGTGAATGGGAGTTCACTCATGAATTGTCTCTCTGTTTGTCTGTTATTGGTGTATAAGAATGCTTGTGATTTTTGTACATTGATTTTGTATCCTGAGACTTTGCTGAAGTTGCTTATCAGCTTAAGGAGATTTTGGGCTGAGACAATGGGGTTTTCTAGATATAAAATCATGTCATCTGCAAACAGGAACAATTTGAATGTTGTCTTCATTTCTATATACTTGCAGCAAACAATTGGAAAGCATACAGAAAAAAACAACTCAAATTTATTTTTCTTTCTTTTTTAATTTTCTACCCGGCTAAATGAAAGATTTTCAATAGTACCAAAAAGCATAAAATACTAGAGAATAAATTTAACAAAAGATATGCCAAACCTCTGCAGTAAAACTACATATTTCTGAGAGCTATTAAAGGTGACTTAAATAACTGGGTCAGAATACTAAATATTGTCAAGATGTCAAGTCTACCTAGATTGACTAATAGATTCAATGTCATTCCAGTCAAAATGAAAACAGATTTTATTTGTAGAAATTGACATGTTTACTTTAAAATTTACATGGAAATGCGTAATGCATATTGGATAAACAAAACAAATCTTCACTAGAATAAAAGAAAAAAAATACACTATCTGATTTTAAGACTGACTACACAGCTACAGTAATAAATGTGGTATTGTATTGGCATAAGGATAGGCAAACAGGATCAATACACTAGAGAATCCAGAAATATTTGCATACATATATGTTCAATTCAATTTTAGTAAAAGACACTGCAGCAGTTTTAACTGGGAAAGACAAGTTTTTCACCAAATAATTTTGTAAAAACTATATAAATGTGTGGAAAATGACCTTTGATTCCTGCCTTATACCATACAGAAACATTAATTCAGGATGAATAAAAATCCTAAATGTAGAACTAAAAGTATAATACTTCTAGAAGTAAACATAGCAAGCATAGAAATAAGCATATCTTTGTGAACTTGGGGCAGACAAATATTTAGGAAAAAAGCACTACATAAAAGGAAAAACCTCTCTTCGTTAAAAGACATGAATAAGAAAATGGAAGAGCAAGCCCTGACCAGGAGAAAATACTCATAATTCTCTCTCTCTCTTTCTCTATACATACATATATATGAATATGAATATATATATGAATATGAGGACTTATTTCTAGAATATATAAAAAGATCCTATAACTCACCAGATGTTGAGGAAGACGTGGAGCAACTGAAACTCATACATTTGTGGTAGTAGTGCAAAATGTTACATTTGGAAATCTGCTTGTCATTTTCTTACAAATTTATACATCAAACTGTAACCTAACAATTATAATCCCAGGTATTTATACAAAAGAAATAAAAATACATGTCAACAAAAGACTTGCACAAGAAAGTTTATGGCAGTCTTATACAGAAAATCTAAAAAATGAGAATCAACACCGATGTCCAGCAACAGGAAAATGGAGAAACAAATTGTGCTATATGAAATACTAATCAGTAATAAAAAGGAATGAACTACCGTTAACTGAAACAACACAAATGAATTTAAAAAAGCATTATGTTTAGTGACAGAAACCAGATATAAAGAGTACATACTCTATGATTCCATTTGTATACAGCTCTAGAACAGACTCTGGATAGAGTAAGGTGGCATGGGAATTAACCACGAAGGGCCAGGAGAGCCTGAGATTATGGAAATGTTTGGCATGGTGGTTAAATGGGTGTATACAATTGTCAAAACTCAGTGGAACATATGGAATCTGTACATTTTGTTCTATTTACATTTTAACCTCGAACTCCTGGGCTCAAGTGATCCTCTCGAGTAGCTGGGATTATAGGTGCAAGCCACCATGCCCAGCCCTGATTATCTACTGTTTACTTATTGATACATGCAACAACATGGATGTATCTCAAAAACATTACGTTGAGCAAAAGAAGCCAGACACCAAAAATAACATTACATGACTTTATTTATAGGAGGTTTAATTACACACAAAACTGATCTACGTTGATAGAAATCAAAACAGTGGTTGCCTACAAAGGGTGGAGTTTGTCTGCAAGGGAGATTATCTGGGGTGCTGGAAATATCTATATCTTGATAGTGGTATTGGTGACATGGTATAATGTGGTATAAACACGTGTCAAAACTCATCAAACTGTATACTTATAATCTGTGTATTTTTACTACATGTACATTTTCACTGAATACAAACATTTTTATAAAAAAAGTAACATAAGTTTGCACCCATCCAAAAATGACCTGCTGTGGCAAGGATGTAGGCCAATGAGCATTCACATATCTTCCTGCAGGAAATGAAAACAGTATTAGTCTTTTAAACAAGCGATCTTTCATCTATATCTATTTAGAAAATAATAATTATGTCATCTAGTCTAGCAATCTCCTAAAAATCTACTCACTCCTAGAAATCTACTTCATAGAGGTGAAACCACTAGACTGTAAGGTCATTTGAACAATAATGTTTACTGAGACAGTGTTAGTAACAGCAAGAGAAGTGGGGACAAATGAATGTCCATCAGTTGAGGAACAGCTGAATAAATTATGGTACATCTGCCTCCATGGACCAGAATACACTCATTTAAATGATGAAATGGAGTTATACTGGTTTGAGTGAGAAAAAGATACACAGTTGACACTAGAGCAACACAGGTTTGAACTGTGTGGGTCCACTTAAAGTTACACCAAGGGAGTGCCCTCCTCTCCTGCCTCCCCTTCCACCTCCTCCACCTTCTCCACCTCTGCTACCTCTGAGACAGCAAGGCCAACCCCTCATCTTCCTCTCCTCCTCAGCCTACTTATGAAGACAATGATGGATGAAGACCTTTATGATGGTTGATGTCTACTTAATGAATAGTAAATATATTTATCTTCATTATGACTTTCTTAATAACATTTTCTTTTCTCTAGCTTTCTTTATTATAAGAATACATATATAATCCATATAACATACAAAATATCTTTTTCTTTTTTTCTGGTGGTGGTGATATACATGGAGTTTTGACTGTGCAGAGGTTCGGCGTCCCTAGATCCTGAGTTGTTCAAGGGTCAATTGCACATAATAATTTAATTTTTGCAAAACAAAGATAAAAGAATGCCACATATGTGTATGCACATAAATCTTATGTCTGCCTATTTAGAATTCTGTGGTCGGAAACATATGGCGTTCCTGACATAAATTACCTTAAGGGGGAGCAGTTGCTGATGTAGTAGAGGGGGAGAAAGAGGAAGAGAAAGAACAATGCAGAAAGTCTTCACTAAAAGAAAAGCATGCTTTTGATATTACATTTCTGTACGTCTGCAAAACAAATTTATGTGGTTATATTTGTAAAGACATCTATTAATTATGTTTATTAATGTATTTTGTAAGCATGTTTATTACTAGATACCAAGCAGTATTCTACGTGGTTTCAAATAATAATTAATTTAATCATTCCAACAGCCCTCTGAGGCAGGTTTGGTTAGTGTCTGTCTTTCAAAGATAAGGAAACTGAGGCACAGAAGAGGTTGTCACAGTTACAGAGTTGGTAAGCAGCAAGTCAGGGATTTGAGTGCAGGCATTATCGGTCCAGAGTCTATGTTCTTAACTACTACATTATGCCCCTTCTCTTTTTAATAAAAAGTAAACCAGCCATCTCCACTCTCCACTGCTTTACTCTATCCCGTAGCTTGCCATTGCACTTGGAAGCCAGTTCTAACTACTCTGGTGGTCTTTAAGGCCCCGTGACATCCGGCCTCTGCCAAGCTCTCTAGACACCCAGCCTCACTGCCTCTGTCTCTTCTTTGATTGGCCTGTTCTGCATCTTGTTCACTTGCCTTTTTCTCAGGTCACCTTATAACTGGCTCTGTCACATCCTTCAGATCTCAGTGTAATGTCCCTTCCTTGAGGGGGCTTCCCTAACCACCTATCTAAGTAAGTCTCCTTACACCTCTCCTTTCTTTCTCTTGTTTTCTTTTTCTTTTGAGACGGAGTCTTGCTCTGTCACCCAGGCTGGAGTGCAGTGGCACGATCTCGGGTCACTGCAACCTCCACCTCCTGGGCTTAAGTGATCCTTGAGCCTTAGCCTCCTGAGTAGCAAGGATGACAGGCATGCACCACCACGCCCAGCTATTTTTTTATTTTTCGTAGAGACGGGGTTTTGCTATGTTGCTTAGGCTAGTCTCAAACTCTTGAACTCAAGTGACCTGCCCACCTCAGCCTCCCAAAGTGTTGGGATTACAGGCATGAGCCACCACACCCGGCCTCCCCTATACCTATCATAACAAACTCTTCGTCTTCTTCATACAACTGAATGCAGCCTGTACTTATTTGTGTTATTTGCTTACTGTGTATCTATCTCCTCTGTGCAGTATAAGCCCCGGGGGGCAGGGTCATTTTAAGTCTTGGCCTCCATTGTATCCCCAGCACTTGCCACAGTGGTTGGTTAATAGCAGGTACAGAATAAATTTTTTTAAATAAATAAATACATGAATGAAAGGCAATACTGAAAGGTGAGGAAGGGTTTGATTCTAAAATCAGGCAGACCAGAGTTTGACTCAATCCTCTGAGCTTGGCAGACTTGTGAAACCTCTTGAAACATGTATTGTCATCTGTGAAAGGGAGATAATAATAGTATCTACCCCATAGAGTTGCTGCGAGGATTAAATGAGATAAATTATCTACCATGCACATTGTAACCCCTAATGCATCATAGCTGCTATTATTACAGCCATCAGTATCATCATGCTGAGGCTGCTTCACAGGCCATTGTCCAGCCCGTGGGGTGACAGAGCTTGGATCAGATCCTACCACTTTTCCAATCAGCTTAGACTTGGCAGGTAGGATTTGGGGAATAACTTCTAGCTAAGCCTGTGTGTGGAGCAGGCACATGATTGTCATGCCCGTGATAGTGTTGAAAACCAGGAACATTTTCTAAAGAGCCACTTTCTCCTCCTCCCTTGCTTTTCCTAGCCTTCTTTCAGTTCCCTTCCTTTTCTTGGTATTGCTTTTAATACAGCCTGAATTAAGCCAGTCCTCTGCTTAGCTCCCTTTCTGCCATTGGAAAGCATCTTTGGGAGTGTAAGGGGTTCTGTTCCTTCAGTTGATAGAGCATACTTCACAGAGACAGGTATTTGAGGTTGTGCTAAGATAGGTTAACCAGACTTTGAAGGAAACACACAGTGGCTTAATCATAGCACAGAGATGATAACCTCATGGTTTTCTCTTCTTCCTGGGTCTCAGGAAGCGACGGCTACTCCACCCTTCCCAGTGGTTGCTGGCAGAAAACATTGATGTCGATTAGCGTATAGGGTATATACAGAGAGAGATGGAAAAGAAAATGCAAACAGGAGCTAAGATATTTTCACAGCGGAAAACAATTGGAAACTGGAAAATAAGAGAGGATGGCCTCAGGAGGTCTTGAATGTCTTATGTTTATTCAAGGTGAGGGGCAGAAGCTATTGCTTCTCTCGAGATTAGCCAGATAAGACTTCCTGAAAAAGTACCGAATTATCCAGTTGGCCATGGGTGCCAACTCGTAGAGACTTCTTGACTCCTGCTTTTTTGAACTTATTTTGTAGTTGTCTGAGCATATTGTCTTGTGTATGTGATGCTGTCCTCTTTTCTAGGAATTACTTTTCTATTCTGTGTTCCCTTAACTGCCTTAGGAACTCCTGTAAATTTTCTGCGACTAATCTCAGTACCTAGCACAGTGCCTGACACATTATAGACATTTCCTAAATGTTTGCTGAATGAATGATGGATATTCAGAAAGAAAAAAAAGTAAAATGTTGGGTGCTTACAAATCTTTGGAATTAACTATCCCAAAAGATGCTGGGTGTGTTGGCTCACACCTGTAATCCCAGCACTTTAGGAAGCTGTGGTGGGAGGATTGTTTGAGGCCAGGAATTCCAGACCAGCTTGGGCAACAGCTAGACCTTGTCTTTACAAACAATAAAATAATTAGCTGGGCTTGTTGTCATGCACCTGTAATCCCGGATACTCGGGGGGCTGAAAGAGGAAGGATTACTTGAGCCCAAGAGTTTGAGGCTGCAATGAACTATGATTGTGCTACCGCACTCTAGCCTGTGCAACAGAGAAGAATCTATCTCTTAAAAAAATTATCCCAGAAGATTATATGAGTTAACTAAGGAAATATGTCAAAAGAAAGGCTAGACATAGTCTTGGGGGATAGTGGCATCCTGGGTGACAGAGGAGAGCTTGAGTTGGCAGGGGTTTGAGGGGATAGGAAACTGGAGGTTGTGTCCTGCACAGAGAGTCTGGTAGAGGGAAAGTAAACAGGCTCTGATATCCAGCACTCCTTTTACTAGCTGCAAGGTTAAGCTGTACTCATCATTCAGTGGTGGCTGAAAGTGGCACCTGAAGAAGCTCTTGGGCTTGCCTCAGAGGGACATCTTTAAAAGGAGCACCAACTGTTATCTTTTCTGAGATGGTTTCAGTGAAGTCAAGGTTGAATGGAAGGACATATACTGACCACTAAATCTCTTACAACCCTTTGCTTTTATCTGATGGTAGGATTTAAAATTTACATGTACTGAATATTCATATATGCAATCAGTCTTAGATTATCCCAGGGCAGAGTCCATATATTGATTGGGTTAGTGGCCCATCACAATCATTTTTGATTTCAAGCTCTTGTTAAGATAATTACAGACTCTGTAATTAATCCCTTTGTTGAATTATTACTGTCAGTGATTATTCTGACATGGAGTTAATGCAAGGATGCTTTTCTCTTTCAAAGCAGTGTTTCCCCTCTCCTTTCCACTGATTGGCATTTCAAGAAGAAAGAAGGCAAGCAACACCTTTACGTATTAGTCTGAAGAGACTGCTGTTTAGTAAGGAGAAGCACATGGCACAGTGGAAAGGAGACAGACTAGGTGTCTGTCATTCATTTAACAGTTATTGAGCTCAATAACTCAATAACTGTTAAATAATATTAGCAATAATAACTATTGAGTTCAATAACTCAGGAAGTATAATAAGTACGGGCTAGGTGCCTTAGGTTCAAATCCTAGCTCAGTCATTTACTAGCTATGTGACCTAGGGTGACTGACCATCCTAGTTTGCGCAGGACTGTCCTGGTTTTAGCACTGAAAGTCCTGTGGTCTGGGAACCCCCTCAATCCTGGACAAACTGGGACAGTTGATCGCCCCAGTAAGTCACTTGCACTTATCTATAAAATAGGGAAATTTCTTATTTTTTGTATCGTGAGTTTGATGTGAGGGTCAAATGAGAAAATGTGAAAGAACTTTGTAAATTATAAACTGCTATATAGACATAAAATACATTTTGTTTGTCTTGTTTTCTTGTCTCAGGTACAAGTAGCAAAAAGCTTGGCTATAGAACTGAATTTGACACTAGGGCTAAGGCAGGTACTGAGGGATGGGAGACCCCTGGACTCCTCAGGCTCTGGGAAAGTTTCCATCTGACTGCAAAGTTTGGGGCCTGAGGGGACAGCATATTACATCAGAATCCAGCAGGCAAATTGTAAAGAGATCCAAACAAGCTGGCAGTGGGCTTCTGGTATGTTCTCAAAGCACAGTTGTCTGCAAGTAGGCACCAGGGCAACAGCCATAGGCCTGATAACTTAGGAATCTCTTTGGGAGGGGATTGGCAAGAGCAGCCCAGGTGTTCTAGCAGAGGGACCTGGAGTATTGGGACAATACCTGTAACAGCATGAACAGGACCAAAACAGGCACCAAGGCAGACCCCTGTTACCAGACCAAGACCCAAGGCTGAGGATGAATCCTTAGTCAAGATGACTCAAAGCTGGGCCCCAGAATGTGAGGCTGAGGCTGGAGGTAGGAAGAAGTGTCTGTGAGAGGAAGATGGGGTAAGAAAAGTAGATTTTACAACTTGGCTGCAGACAGATCTTAGCTGCATGGTTTTACTATCTTTTTACAGTTTGATATTCCAGAAGAGCTGATTACACACTCCCAACTCTGTCTTTGTATCACTTTTTAAAAACTGTCTTCTCATTACTTTTCTGTTTATTTAAAAAATGATATTCAGCACATTTTTTTTCAAAGAATTCACACCATGTGCCACATCTGGGGAACAGTGAACAAACACCTGCCATGTGCTAGGTCATGAGCTCACATCGCTGTGAGGCAGTTATTATTTCTCCCATTTTATACGCAGGGAAACAAGGTTCAGAGAAGTCAGCTAACTAACATAAGTTTACACAGTAAGTCATGAAGTTAGGATTTGAACTCAGTTCTGACTTATGCAAAAACCTATGGTCATTCCATTCAGGGATCCAGCTTCTCAGTTGGAGTCCTCAAAGAATGAGTGAGATAATGCATCACTCATTCAGGTTATCACCCTGTCCACAGTTTGGTTACTTGTTTTTCTCATAAGCATGTATTGTCTCCTTCATTTACCGAACCCACCATGATTATAAACGTCTCATTTTGATCCAAATCATCATCAATCCAGAAAGTCCTTGGAGTCAGTGCCACTTACAGTGCTGGTCTGCAGACTGTTACAGGTTCACAAAGATAAGGGACTTGGGCCAGAATGTAAGTCAAATACTTCACTAAGCACACTGTGTAGTATGACTGACCTTTTTTCCCCCCTAAAGCAAGACTTTTTATGATGAAGCAATAATGCCTGCCTTGACTTTACATTCTGGCACAAGTTCTTTATCTCATAACAGATCAGGAAAAACAGCTGGAGGACAGACATTGGTCCAGAAGTTGGCATTTGCCCACGGACAACACTTTGAGTAACGCTGCTGAAGTTAACATCCCCTCTCCTTCTTACCCCTTGCTGTCATCAACTGTGGATAATTGTACCAGCCTCTCAGATGGTCTCTCTGCTTCCAGTATTTCTCCTCTAATGTATTCTCCGCTCCATTGCCAGAGAAATCTTTCTTAAATGCAAACTTGTTTGTGACACTTGCGTACTTAAAACCCTTCAATGGCCCCCACTTTCTCCTAGATAAAGTCCAAACTCCTTCACAGGGTGCCTGGCTCTGCTGACCCTCGCCAGCTTTATTTCCCTCTAGGTTCCAGTTTTGCTGAGTCCCGAGTAGTTGCATACGTGAGCCACGTTCTCACATCACGACTTTGTATGTGCTGTTCTGCAGTCCCTGTTGCTCTCCGGCCCTCTTCTCTCCCTCCTCGCCCCGTCTCACACACAGGCATTCTCTTGGCCTGGCTAATCTCTACTGATCCTTTAAACAAGAACTTCCAAGAGATATGAGAATAGAGGTGGGATTTGTAATATTTTATTATTTCAAATTCAGAAGTTGGATAGGTGGAGAGGAGCAGGGAAGACTGTGCAGTAGGGATTAGGGAGTAGAATTATGGAGATCATTTAGAAGGCTGTTGCCAGACCTGTGGTGAAAATTGCCTGGGAGTGAGGCAAGGAAAATAAGGGTGTGGTGTGGAGAAAAGCTTCTCCCTAAAGCAGTATTGGTGGCCTCTGGCAATCAATCACAGGTGGAGTGATTGATTCTGAGCAAAGAGGTAATGCAACATGGTAAACAGACAGTTCCTACAGACAAACTTTTCTGGAGTGCTTTGGCAGTGGCCAAAGGCCTTGTAAGACTTGGAAGAAGGACTCCCCACTTTGGCTGCTGAAGTACTCCTGTCTCTGAAGGGCTTGAAAGCACTACTATTAAGCAAGGAATGGCTACTGCTAGCCTCGGAAAATGGTGGTGGGCTTGGCAAGTTGCAGGAGGCAGTTAAATTGTATCCATCCCCTCCTCCCACACACTCTGAGTTTGGAGGCTGTGGACCACAAGGATGTCAGGTTTAAAAACATTTGACAGCCCTGGGGAGAGTCTCTGCTTCTTCCTTATCCATGACAGGCAATGCAGACCACAGGTCACAGTTTCTCCCTGGCCCCTGTTAGCCTCTGATAAGCAAAACCTTCGGTGGGAGGAAATTGTTCTACTTTTTTACTTACTCAGATATAGTGAAATGTGTGCTTTTTCCCACTTCTGGGAAGCTAAGATTTATTAGAATCTGCAAATTGCCTCTTTCAAGTAAACATTATATAAAAAGGTCCTAGTTTCCTAGTGGGAGTTTAGTTTGTAGGCTAGTTATACAATGAGATAAATAGGTGTTTGTCCATTCTGTGCTCACCAAATGCTCTATAAAGATTAACTCATTAATCTTCAGCCTCCTTGTGAGGATTGTTATCCTTCTTTTTCAGACGTGGAATTGGGACGAAGTGCTGCATGGAGGGGCCTTGCCCAAGGCTACGCAGCTGGTAGATGGGGAAATCAGGCGCTTGCCAGCCGCCTCACAGGCAGCTTCCCCTGTGAGGGAAGGAGGTGCCTCGGGCCTCTGAAGAGGTAGCTGGGATAGCCTGAAATGAGCTGCTGAAAGCCCACGCTTCAGAAAGACAAAAAGCAGCAAAACACACTGATGTGGTTGTCACTCGCTGAGGATGTGCGATAACACAGACAGTGCCCGGGTTGAAGTGGGCCTTCCAGAGTTCCGTGGCAGCCGTGAAAGGAAAGTTAAATGAATAATGGCAATAACATCGTAAAGGAATGCTTCAGTACCTGAAATGTAAAGTGCATGGATGGTTACCAAGATTTGTCGTATTGTTATACTATTGATTGCCTTATGTTTGTACGGTGCTTTCCAGTTCTGAAAGTGCTTTCACATGTTGAATGATTTGCTCACAATAGTTTTTCAAAGCAAATAGGTAGATATGGGCGGAACGACGTCTCCCCCTTCCCAAATTCATGTGTTGAAACTCTAAGCTCCAGTACTTCAGAATGTGACCGTATTGGGACACAGGGCCTTTAAAGACTTGAATAAGCTAAAATGAGGCCCTTAGCGTGGCCCTAATTCAATCTGACCAGTCCTTAGAAGAAGAGGAAATGAGAACACACAGATAGACAGCAGGGGTGCCAACATAACAGAGGAAAGGCCACGTGAAGACACAGCAAGGAGGTGGCCATCTCCAAGCCAAGGAGAGAGGAGAAACCAAACCCGCTGACACCTTGATCTTGGACTTCCAGCTTCCAGAGCTGTGAGAAATAAATTTCTGTTGTTTAAACCACTCAGTCTGTGGTCTTTTATGGCAGCCCTAGCAAACTAATATAGTAGACCATTTTGGAACACCTTTAAACATGTTAGAAACACTCATTTCTAACTAGAAAATATTAGTCACATAACAGTTAGTTACATAACTTCCATACTGTATCAGTAATAATAATATTAAAGATGACTCACACCTACTGAGCCTTCACCGTGTGCCAGACACCATGTAAATGTCCTACTTCATTTAATCCTCATAAAATGCCTCCAAATAAACAAATAGGGAAGAAGAAATAGCTCTTCCTTACAGTAGAATTTCAGTTGATATATGTAGAAGGAATCAGAAAAATATAAGATTAATATTTGGCAAATGCCATAGTAGTAATTGCTGTAGGCAAGCCCCATGGATGGATACTATAATTAGTCGGTGAAAGTATGAGAAATAGGATATTTGTATAGTCTCAAAGTATCTCCCTAAAAGATATTTACTAATTACAAAGAGAAAAAATAGTAAGCTTAACAGTGGAGAAATCCAACATACATCACTTTAACTAAGTGGTCAAGAATAACCTCATCAATAATAGGACATATCCAGATCATGTACCTCCAGATATGATGCACTGAGAAGGGCACAATATCCTATTTGTGCTATTCTTGCCGAAAATGCATAACTTCAATCTATTCATGAGAAAACCTGGGGGACATTTTGAAAATAACTGGCCTGGATTTTCCAAAACTATCACTGATTGAAGAAGATGAAGAAGATATAATAGCTAAATGCAATATGAGATCCTGGATTGGATCAAACAAAAAAGAAATCTTTGGGAAAACTGGTGAAATTCAAACAAGGTCTGTAGATTTGGTTAATATTGTTGTATCAGTGTCAATTTCCTGGTTTTGATAATTGCACTACATTTATGTAAGATACTAATATTTGAACAAGCTGGGTGAAGTGTATATAGAAACTACAATTTTTGCAACTTTACGGTAAGTCTAAAGTTATTTCAAGGTAGAATTTCTTAAAAAAAACCTTCCTGTTCTAATGAGTATACAGTTTCCGTTATGCAAGATGAATACGTTTTAGAGATCTGCTGTGCAACATTAATGTATTGTGCACTTATAAATTTGTCAAGAAGGCAGATCTCATGGTAAGTACTCTTACCACAGTAAAAAACAAACAAATAAAAATCCCTTTTAACTAGGTGCTATTAATATTTTCTCAAGTAAGTTGGCTTACTCAGGGTGAGACAGCTTGTTAAGGGTGGAGCAATGCTATGTACTCAGGCTGTCTGACTCTAGAGCTTATCCTGTACTCTATGATATATCCTCTTAGTACTTTTAGGAGACAGTGGAATTGTTAGCTTAGTTTTAATTTTTCATAGACTTGTATTCCTTTAGTGCTATGTTATAAAAAGCTTTTTCTAAACCATCCTGCCTCCCTTTAGTCCATGTGGAGGAGATGCTGGCAGAGTTGTTGAGTCAGAAGAAATACAAGCATGAGTAGGACACTGTACTGGAAACCATTGCACACACAAAGAAGTAGCCGACTTCTCTGCTCCCCTCAGGAACTTACAAAGAGCTGAGACAGACAAAAGACAACTAACAATACAGAGCAGAAAATAAGCACCAACAAAGTAGTAGAGGCTCTGTGTGCCATGGGTAGTTAGAGGAGAGAGGCCTGATATAAGTTTCCTGATGGAAGGAGGAGGTGACATTTGACCTGAGCCTTCAGGAATGAGAAAGATTGCCAAAAAAAAAAAAAAAAAAAAAAGGAAAACCAAGGGGAAGAACATTGTAGATAGATAGAGAAATTGCAGCCATAGGAGGTCTGTTGCCTTGCCACCTGTTGCCCCTCATGTGCAGCAAGTCAATAGATGGAGACATGGGGTTGCAGCAGAGAGAGAGGTTTAATAACAGGACCACCAAATGAGGACATGGGAAGGAACCTCAAATCCACCTCCTAAAGGAATTTGTGGCTAGGGGTTATAGAGGTTTGGGAGTAGGCTGAAATTTGGAGATCATTGATTGATCAAAGAGTGGAGGGTGAAGTCAGGGCAAGGAAATGAAGAAGCTGTATTTTCATGCCAATTCCATTCCTCCTCAGTGGGGGTCTTCAAACTCGTTAGCATCAGCTATTTTGCTGGAATTTGGGATCTGAAAAACATCTTAAACAGTTCCTAAACAAAAGCCTTATGATTCTAATGTCAGAGATCCCGTCTATAGGAGCAGTGGAGATGCAAATCAATTCTTAAAGTCTTATGATCCTAATGTCAGAAATACTATCTAGGCTGGGCTGAGAGACTGAGGCAGGAGGATCGCCTGAACCCAGAAGTTTGAGACCAGCCTGGGCAACATGGCAAGACCTTAACTCTACAATTAAAAAAAAAAATTAGATGAGCGTGGTGGCATGCACCTGTAGTCCCAGTTACCCTGGAGGCTAAGGTGGGAGGGATCACTTGAGCCCAGGAGGTCAAGGCTGCAGCAAGCTGCGATTGTGTCACTGCATTCCAGCCTGGGTGACAGAGTGAAACCCTGTCTCAAAAAAATAAATTAATAAATTAATAATAGTAATAAAAAAAGAAATCCTATCTATAGGAACGATGGGGATGCCAATGATCGATATCTAGTGCTACGTTATTTTCAGCAACAAGAAAGTGGATCAAATTACAGCCTGATTAATATTTCATTACATCTATATTTCTGTCCAGAACCCAGCATGCAATTCTTGTCGACCCTGTGAGGACAGTTCCAAAATGACTTAGGGAAAAATAAATGGAGGGCCGAGCATGGTGGCTCATGCCTGTAATCCCAGCACTTTCAGAGGCCGAGGTAGGTGGATCATCTGAGGTCAGGAGTTCGAGACCAGCCTGGCCAAAATGGCGAAACCCCGTCTCTACTAAAAATACAAAAATTAGCTGGGTGTGGTGGCTGGCTCCTATAATCCCAGCTACTCAGGAGGCTGAGGCAGGAGAATTGCTTGAACCCAGGAGGCGAAGGTTGCAGTGAGCCAAGGTTGCACTACTGCACTCTAGCCTGGGGGACAGGGTGAGACTCCATCTCAAAAAAAAAAAAAAAAGCATGCACATTCACCCGTAGTTGCAGCTACACAGGAGGCTGAGGGAGGAGAATCTCTAGAAACCCATGGGCAGAGGTTGCAGTGAGCCGAGATCGTGCCACTGCACTGCAGCCTGGGTGACAGAGCAAGACTCTGTCTCCAAAATAAATAAATAAATAAATGGATGTGGGAAAGCCCAAGAGAGTTGACCAGACCAGCTAGACTGCAATGCACAGTCATTGTGTATTTCAGACAAAGATATTCTAGCAGGCATCCCAATCTCAAATGCCTTCCAGGGCCATACACATGTGTGGGGCATGGAATAAGATATTAAAGAATGATGGGAGTTCTGGCAAATTAGAGAGGGCTTGCCAAAAAGCATTATAGATTGAAACAAAACAACAAAACCAAACACTACTCTAGACAAACACATTGCTGACCAGATTCTGCCCAAAGGCTGTTGATTTGAGCCTACTTGTGACATAAACTGAAACATTCTTAGCTGTTACAATATGGCATAGCTTATCAAGCGAATGAATTATTTGGAGCTTTGTACTAAGGCTGTGTATTCAGATGTGTAGTCAGTTGTGTGGTATTAATTCATTGTTTCACTTTCTAAGGGTTCTAGGCCAGCAGCAGTATTGTTGTTAGGACATTACTGCCACCTAGTGGTCATTAGGGCTGCGCCAGCACCAAAGAAATCTGTATATGGAGCTTTCATCTTCCAAATGTTTGTCTTGTGACGCATGCCACAAAACACTCAAATAAGCTACATAAACCTTTTTATACTGCAGTGGTAAATAGCTCACAAGTGGTGAGGGCTGTTGCTGTTGTATAATTAATGTTGTGACTGGGAGGTTTGTGTTTACTTAGTTGGTGTCTGGTCCGTACATTTTTTTCTGCCACTGTTGTGTGTTTGTACTAATGCTATCTCTTTGGCATAGGTATAGAGGTTCATCAAGTATCTGAGAGGCTGTGTTGAAAGGATTACATGTTTGAGGGGGCAAATAAAAAAAACACTGGAGAAAGAGTCAGATTTTGATGTATATGTTAGCTGTGTGACTTTGAACAAGTCACTGGGTCTCTCTCTACATTAGTTCTGGCTGCTCAAAAATGTGGGGTTGGACCACATGTGGTGGCTTACCCCTATAATCCCAGCACTTTGGGAGGCCAAGGAGGGAGGATTGCTTGAGGCCAGGAGTTCGAGACCAGGCTGGGCAACATAGTGAGACCTGTCGTTACAAAAAATAAGAAAACAAAAATGTGGGAGTGAAATGGTTTAGCAGTTCTCCACCAAACCCCATGCAGGGGAGGCGTCCTCTGAGGAACATCATGGGTTTAGAAATCTTCATGGATGTTTGTCTGGGTGTGAGGGCTTGGGATGAGGGGGAGAGGTTGAAAAGGAAGGTCCAGACTGCTTTAACCAGAACAGGCCCCACTATAAAAAGTTAATTCAAAAAATTTTATTTTTGAATAGGTAATCCATGTATGAGATTCAAAATTCAAGAGGTAGAAAAGAGCACATAGCAAAAAGTCTCCTCACTAATCTGCCCCACATTAGAGAAAACCAATGTCACAATCTATTCTCTATATTTTTAGAGATATCCCCCATATTGCCCCACCTCTTTCTTTTATTAACACAAATAATAACATCATACACACTTCTATAGTGCTTCTTTTTATCTATTTATATATTGCAGTTTCATACAACATTTCACTTATTCTTCAATACGCTCAGACATAGATATATAAAATTTGACTAGATGCTCTAGAAATCTCTTTTGTAAGGGCATTGACTCTTTTTTATTTTTACTCTTTTAAATGTTTTTAGAGACAGGGTCTCACTTTGTCACCCAGGCTGTAGTGCAGTGGTGCGATCATAGCTCACTGCAGCCTTGACCTCCTGGGCTCAAGTGATCCTTCTGCTTCCAGAGTTGCTGGGATTACAGGCATGAGGCACCATGCTTGGCAGCATTGACTCTTAAACTCACATTTTTAATCTAATATAAAATAAATGATCCATAGATTTGTAACTCTGCAGAGACAAAAACCATTTGTCTTGGTGTCAGACCTCTGAGAGACAGGAAGAGAGTGAGCCCTAGGAGAAGGCCTCTTTGAATATTTTCAGCTACAAGGCTTGTTTGGCTGCTGTTAACCATAATCCGTAATCATGACCCACAGTAAGCAAAGCATGGGGGAGCACAACAGCACAGAAGCTGCTCCATAGGCTGAGAACAATGGCTCACACCTGTAATTCCAGTACTTGGAAGACTGAGGCAAGAGGATCGCTTGGTCTAGGAGTTTGAGACCAGCCTGGGCAACATAGCAAGACCTCATCTTTATTTTAAAATAAATGAATAAATAAATAAATATGAAAGAAACTGCTCAGGCACAGTGCTGGATGTATCCACAGCTGTAAATGAATTTGAAGGTTTGGGAAGGATAGAGTAAGAAGGTGAGGAGCAATCATTTTAGAAATCTTGTTACATTTTAAGTTAAGTAGAGGTAGACTGCTTCTTCCATAGATTTCTCTATTGGATTCTTTCTTTCTCTTTCTTTCTTTCTTTCTTTCTTTCTTTCTTTCTTTCTTTCTTTCTTTCTTTCTTTCTTTCTTCTTTCTTTTCTTTTCTTTCTTTCTTTAAACAGGATCAAATTTCCCTTAGAACAGCGACTCTCAACCCTAATTGCACGTTTGAATCATCTGGGAGCTTTCAGAAACTCCCACAGTCAGAGCCCCATCTGCAGGATTCTGATTTAATTTGTTTGGGGGGTGAGGCTTAGCACCTGGCATTTTTGGAAAGCTCCGTAGATGATTCTAGATGCAGCCAGGTGACAACAGAGTTGTAGCTTCCGAGTGACTGGCTAGTGATGCAGTTCCTTTCTGCTCTACTGGGTGGTGGTCTCCAGGCAAATGACCCAGATTCATTCTCTGCTTCCTTCCTTTAACCTTCCCTTTCTGCCTTCTTTTTATTGCATGATCACTATCTGTCTTGGATTATTGCTTGTTTTAATGTTTATCAGTCTCCCGAGCATACAGATACCCCTCAGAGAGTCTGGGCTGGAAACTGCCAAATCCTACCCTTTGCAGTTTCTCTCAGATTCCGCTACTAAACATGTCACCTGAGGGCTGTGGTTCATAAGTTCTAGGTCGGAGGTTCTTAGACTAGCTGCAGCAGCACCACCTCAGAAGTTCTTAGAAAATCAAATTCTCAGCCCATCTCAGGTCTAATTTAGCTCACTAAATTAGAAACTTTGTGGGTGGGGCTAAGGGTATTCTATTGGTAGCCTTTAACGACAAGCTTGTAGCATTTGGAATTACTTGTGCTGCCATGGGGGCTCTATCTTGAGGCTTTGGTGTGCATGTTGGGCACCCAGAGCCTGAACAAGTTGCAATCTTCCTTCAGTGCCCCCACCATTTCCATCTTATCTTGGTGCTAGAGATAAACTGGGCTTCTTTCTTGATTTCTCTCCTTTGCACCTGAGCACTCCACGATGCTAGGTCCTTCCCAAACTCAGTCCATGCACCCCTACCCCCACCATCCTCATCCCCGGTAACTCCTGATCCTAGGAGAGACCTCTCCAATTCTCCCAAACCCGAAACAGATTTTCCCAAGGGGACTGCCTGGAAGACTTTATGTTTATACTTAGTAACTTCATTTGCCAGACTGCCCAGCAGGACTAAGCCTCTTCCTCCTTTGTGGCTTTGCTGATGACTCTGCTCTGAAGCTTGATGACTTAACTAATTGGTGCTAAATTTTCCTGTACTGAGACATGATTTTATCAGCTGTAATTATCAAGTAATGGGACCTGATTTGGTTTTAAGCAGTCCTAGAACTTAAGCACCTCAGTGAATGTTGTCCTTCGAAGTAGTTATCACGGGAAGCCATCCACTTATTCTAACAAGGCTGTCATTGTTGAAAATCTGACTGAAACCGCTCTCCTGGGTCTGATGCAATCCAGGGTCTGATGTTTGTGCTCCTGCCTGATCGGGTTGCATCTTCCACCACCATCTCCCACGTGCCCATTGCTTTAACCACACAGCAGTTTCCTATTTCCTGAACTTACCCTGCACTTTCACATCTCCATGACTTTGTTATTCTTATTCAGCTTGGATTGCTTTTTTATGCCTTTCTTTCCTTATTAAAATTCTGTTTTTCCTCCAATGGCCAACTAAGATGCTACTTTTCCTATGATGCTTTTCCTTATTCTTCAAATCAAAAAGATGGCTTGCTTTCTTCTCACATGTCATAGTATTTCACTTTTGCTGGTAATGAAGCATGTTCGCTTGAGTAAGTATTCCCTTCTAATGTACTCTTCTTGACAGCAGGGACCATGGAAACCATCCATTCCTCTTGCAGTGTCCAACACAGTAAGAGGTTGACAGCTGTCTATGAAGAGCCTCCATAAGGAACCAAGTGAGGAAATCAATTTATTTAGTTTATGTATTTATTGAGTTTACCTATTTAGTTTATTTATTTATCACTCTGTCACCCAGGCTGGATGGCACAATTATAGCTCACTGTAGCCTCAACCTCCTGGGCTCAAGGGATCTGCCTGCCTCAGCCTCCCAAGTAGCTGGGACCACAGGCACATGTCACCATACTGGGCTATGGTTTTTTGTTTGTTTTGTTGTTTGTTTGTTTGTTTTGCAATGGAGTCTTTTTCTGTTGCCTAGGATGGAGTGCAGTGGTACCATCTCGGTTCACCGCAACCTCCACCTCCTGGATTCAAGCAATTCTCCTGCCTCAGCAGGACAATTGTAATCTCAAGTAGCTGGGATTACAGCCACCCATCACCACATTCAGCTAATTTTTGTATTTTTAGTAGAGAGGGGGTTTCACCATGTTGGCCAGGCTGGTCTCGAACTCCTGACCTCAGGTGATCTGCCCACCTCGGCCTCTCAGAGTGCTGGGATTACAGGAGTGAGCTACTGCACCCGGCCTACTGGGCTAATTTTTAAAGTTTCTTTGTAGATACAAGGTCTTGCTATGTTGCCCAGGCTGGTCTTGAGCTCCTGGCCTCAAGCGATCCTCCCACCTTGGCCTCCCGAAGTGTTGGGATTATAGGCATAAGCCACCATGTCCCGTTTATTTAGTTTACTATTTAAAAATGGTATTATACCGTGTCTGATCACTACTTTAATCACCATAATTAGGAGCAAAGGACTTTAAGCTATTTCACACAATCATTCATCTTAAAGGATAAAGATTCAATGAGTTTTAGGAATAAAGAAAAAATGTGTCAGGCGTGATGGCTCATACCTATAATCCCAGCACTTCGGCAGGCTGAGGTGGGAGGTTTGCTTGAGTCATGGGGGGTTGGAGGTTGCAGTGAGCCGAGATCATACCACTTCACTCCAGCCTGGAAGACACTGTCTCAAAAAAAAAAAAAAAAAAAAGTTAAAGAAACGATATATCCCTAAGCACTAGCAGCTGGGACTAAGTATATAACCTCCCAGTAAAATACTTTGAAGGGGGACAGTGTGCCTTTTCTTTGTTAAAGGCCCTTCCTGTTGCTAGAAGCATATCGTCTGTGATATTAATGTATTGTACTTTCAAAAGGGTTTTGAGCTCCTGCAGTAGAAAAAAGTGCTACAAAGTCTAGCACCATCTCAGAAAATTGGGACAGATAGCCTCAGGTTTCTCTACGTCAGTGCATCTCTGTGGTTTCAATTTTTTGACCACCAAAAGGAGGAATTGGATTTGATGAACCCAGTGGTTGCAGTGGCTCTGGGAAAGCAATGTGGTTGAAATTTTATGCTTCGGTTGGAAGGGAGCACCCAATGCCGAGCTCAGGACTTTTCATTGTGGTATTTGGTCTTTTCTTTTTTTGCTGTGGGTCTTATTTTACTAATGCTTCATGAGAACATTTCATTGCCCTATTTATCTTCCCAGAATCTAAACTGGTCTTGAGTCATATTTGGTGTGCTCTGATTTCCAGGCGAGTCCACGCACCACAGACTTGCCTTTCTGCGGTGGTGAAGAATCCCCCAATGACTGTGGTACCCCACATTGTAACCTTCTAACTCCTCCCCCATCTGTGACTCACTATTTCCTGCCTTAGTGCCCTCCCCCTATTTTCCCTATAATGTAACAATTTTCCCTAAATTGTCCCTTCTTTATTGGAAAGTTTCTTTCTCTTTCCATTGGTTACAGGATTGTTTCAAAATCAGCTTCTTCCAGGAATACTTCTCTGATAAATTCTGGCCTATTTTAGCTGGGCATGGTGCATCATTCCTATAATCCTAGCATTTTGGGAGGCCGAGGCAAGTGGATCACTTGAGGTCAGGAGTTTGAGACCAGCCTGGCCAACATGGTGAAACCCCGTCTCTACTAAAAATACAAAAAATAGCTGGATGTGGTGGTGGGCACCTGTAATCCCAGCTACTTGGGAGGCTGAGGCAGGAAAATCTCTTGAACCTGGGAGACGAAGGTAGCAGTGAGATGAGATTATGCCACTGCACTAGAGCCTGGGTGACAGAGTGAGACCTGTCTCAATAAAAAAAAAAAAATTCTAGCATATTAATTTTTATTGTCTGAGAATTTATACATTAAACCTAGACGTTTCATTATAGAATTTCTTTTGTTGTAACAGTTGTGAAGCTATTTTGTCTTATCAGACATATTATCAGGTAAAGAGATGAATTAAGATCTAATTCCTTGTGTCACATGAGCACCTCTCTTGCCCAACACCTTTTAGGATGAAGTAACAAATCTTTGGGAGTTCAGGATTATTATTTTTTTCTTTTATTAAGACAAAGTCTCACTCTGTTGCCCAGGCTAGAGTGCAGTGGTGGGATCTCAGCTCACGGCAAGCTCTGCCTCCCGGGTTCAAGTGATTCTCCTGCCTCAGCCTCCCAAGTGGCTGGGATTACAGGCGTGCACTACCATGCCCAGCTAATTTTTGTATTTTTTTTTTAATAGAGATGGGGTTTCACCATGTTGGTCAGGCTGGTCTCGAACTCCTGACCTTGTGATCCGCCTGCCTTGGCCTCCCAAAGTGCTGAGATTACAGGCGTGAGTCTCCTTAGCCAGCCTGGAGTTCAGGATTATTGAGAGGGAGGGATGAGAAGTTGCCTTTGTTGAAAAAGAGAGTTTACCTTGTGGAGGATTAGCTTCCCTGAAATGTAGGAAGGGTGTCTGGTAATAGAACATTCTGAGGGTGTCATGGACCTGTGTCACACCCCTCACAGCACCTCAGGAGTTAAGAGGACCACTGAGGGGGACATATAGAAGCCAGAGTGGTGCACGCTAAGAGTAGTGGCCTTGGGACCCACAGCAGAGAATCTCAGCCTAAGCTTGGTTCAGAGGAAATGGAGCAGATTTAATTTTATTTAGAGACAGAAAAAATCACAAAAAACCGCCACAACAAACCAGTAAGATATTTCTTATACCTTATATTTATACCTTAGTGCAATAAATCACGCATGCTACACGTA
This sequence comes from Pongo pygmaeus, assembly GCF_028885625.2. Taxonomy (NCBI): domain Eukaryota; kingdom Metazoa; phylum Chordata; class Mammalia; order Primates; family Hominidae; genus Pongo; species Pongo pygmaeus. Next base: position 128,694,007 of record NC_072373.2, on the reverse strand, counting down.
AATTCCATGAGGATAGCAACCATGCCTTTTCATCTCACCTGGCCGACAGCCATCTGTTTATTACCCGAAGGACTGACTCACTGGCTTGTGAATTTATGGGAAACAACACATCAGTATCTGTGTGTCAGTCAGCATCAGAGCAGACTGGTGATTAGAAGATAAATAGAAAAAAAGGAGAGTGCACTTTGCTAATTGTGGTTTTTTTCAACCCATCACATCAAACTTCAAACTCCAATGGAAGTTTTACAATAATTGATAACTTCTAAATTAATAAGCTCTTCTAAATTAATAAACTCCTTCAGTTGTCCTGTAAATCAGGCATTCACCAACAAATATTTATTGAGCATTAAGTTTCAGAGGTTCGTCTAGGTTTTCTCACGGAGTTTCATTCTACCAGGGGAAGAGATATCAAAAGCAAAAAGAAAACAAAACATCAAAACAAAAAATTAAAAAAAAAACCCTTTTCTTAAAGATAGCAAATAAGTTAATTACATGGTATGTGATAAAATACCACACAGGGCAGGTGTGGGGATTGGGAATACTGCAGAGGTGAAGTGGGGTGGTTTGTTAAACATCATTGATAGATGTGCAGGAACTGTGGGGGTTAGTCCTGTGGAGTTCCAAGGGAAGAACATCCCAGAATGAAGGAAAATCCAGTGCAAAGACTGGTGATTAGAGCATGTTTGGTATGTTCCAGAAACATCCAGGAGGCCAGTGTGGTTGGTATAGAGTAAGTGAAAGTGCAAAGATGAGACAGGTGGTAGGAAGGACCAGGTCATGGCAGGTCTTGTAGGCTGTGGTAAGAACTTTGAATTTTTTTTTGGCAGAGTCTTATTCTGTCACCCAGGCTAGAGTGCAGTGACGTGATCACAGCTCATTGCAGCCTCGACCTCCTGGGTTCAAGTGATCCTTCTACCTCAGCCTCCTGAGTAGGTGGGACTACAAACACACATCACCTCGCCTAGCAAATTTCTGTATTTTTTTGTAGAGATGGGGTTTTGCCATGTTGCCCAGGCTGGTCTTGAATTCCTGAGCTCCAGCGACCCTCCCTTCTCAGCCTCCCAAAGTGCTGGGATTACAGACACGAACCACTGTGCCTGGCCAGAACTTTGGTTTTGTTTTAAGATCCATGTGGACATACTGGAGAGTTTTGAACAGACAGAAGACATGATCCAACCAATGTTTAAAAGGGCAATTTTGGCTGCTCTGTTGAGAATAGACATTGGTGGTGGGGTGTGTGGGGGAAGCAAGAGTGGATGCCTGGAGACCAGCGAGTGGTCTCTTGCGGTAAGTTCAGGCTGGAGGAAGTGGTGGTGGGAGTGTGATGATCCTGGTGGAGACTGTGAAAGTTGCACATTTCTGGAGATATTATATATATATTTAATTATTTATTTCTTTTTGAGACAGTCTTACTCTGTTGCCCAGGCTGGAGTGCAGTGGCACGATCTCGGCTTACTGCAGCCTCTGCCTCCTGGGTTCAAGTGATTCTCCTAGCTCAGCCTCCCAAGTAGCTGGGATTACAGGTGCGCATCACCACACCTGGCTAATTTTTGTATTTTTAGTAGAGACAGGGTTTTGCCATGTTGGCCAAGCTGGTCTCGAACTCCTGACCTCAGATCTGCCTGCCTCGATCTCCCAAAGTGCTGGGATTACAGGCATGAACCACTGTGCCTGGCCTGTTTCTGGATATATTTTAATGGCAGAGTTTATAGGATTTCCTGTCAGATCAGGTGTGGGATGTGTGAGAGAGGAATCAGAATGAATCCAGTTTTACTGTCTGAGTACTGGAAGGATGGAATTGTTTCTACCTGGTCTAGGGAAGACTGTGGAGAGAGCAGGTTTGCTGCAAGTTGGTAGGCGGGTGGTGGTTGTTGAAATTTCGGGGGTTCAGATATGGACATACAATGTTATTAATGTTTTGTTCACAGATCTAGCTAATAGTTCTGTGAATACTTGTCCTATATTCATGTAAACAGTGAAAATCCATGCAGTCTTAAGTACTCACCACATTCCGAGCCCCTTAGGCAGCCCCTGAGACTCCCCTTCACCTATGTTGCTATAGACAGACTAGACTGGGGATGGTTGCTGGGTACCCAGGCATAGGTGCCTGTGATGACCACCTGTGAGGTCCCAGTTTTAAAGATGCTGTCCAGTGGGAGCAGCCCTCGTTGGGTACTTCTTAACCCATTCATGTTGTCTCCTGGGAGGAAATTTGATGCTAGAAAGAAGGTAGAGGCAGATGGATCAGGAGCAGCAGAGGAAATGCAGCAGAGGGGGAGAGAAAAACCTTGTTCCTGAAAATGGTGGAGTAACCAGAGCTGCCTGCTTCTGAGGTAGAGATGCTATGAGGTCGCCAGGACTGCTTTTGAATTCCTAACCAGTGAGGAACCTTCTTTATTTTTTTTCTGGGCTCCTCATGGGGTCTTGTTCTGCTGTATTGAGACACTTTCTTGCCTTCCTTTGTATGTCTACAATGTTCACATCCATCACTGCAAGTAACATAAGACATAGGTTATTTACAACAGGAAACTACCTAAATGATACATCATGATATATTAACCTAGTATATGTTAAGATGACATGGGAAATTAAACAGAGATGATAGAGTTCAAGCTTTGCTTTCCAAAGAGAACAAGTATGATTCATAAATGTAAGGATTATAAAAAGATACATTTAATTGTTTGTTAGGACATTCAGTCCCAAATATTTATTCAATACCATATGTGAGGCCTCAACTCGTGCGTCTTGATGTGTCTTGATATTTCCATGACTCTAAATTAGATTCTTTTTTCTGTTTCCTAGATTTAACCTTTCTAAATCTTTCCACATCTCTTCCCCGACACCTGTTTCCCCTGTTTCTTCCTGGTTTCCTCACCTGGTTAACTTTTTTTTTTTTTTTCCTGACCTTGACTACTTTTCTCACCATCAGCTCTAGCTCATGTTGTTAGTTCTCATGTTGTCAGCTGTGTTGTTAGTTCTCATTAGGATTTAACTAGAAGTCAGTGCCTACATAATTCCTCAAAATGGATTGAACAATAGATATTTGTGAAATGAACAAAATAACTTATCTTTTCCCATGTACTTTCTTGGTAGGGATGAACTTAGTCATGACAGAGATAAAGCAAAACACATCTACAAAGGCTAAGCCTGAATGATCATGATACTTACTGTTCAGAAACCTCTAGTGACTCTATGTCAGAACTTGGATGGTCTGTGATAGAAGAGTCAGTTGTGTGTCTTTCTACACACAGAAATTATAGTTTTCTTCAGGGCAGAGACAATCTTATTTATCTTTGTATCTGTATTTCCACTGTGCCTTGCATGCAGTAGGCACATAATAAATGATCCTAGGGAATAATCTGAAAAAAGTGGGATGAGTTGCTCATATCAAGTATTACATAGTTTAAAGTTGTAGGTTTGAAAGTCAGTTTCAGCCCATGAGTAGTAGCTTCCAAAAAAGAAAACATCCTCTTATGAAGTTTAGGCAGCGGATGATACTCACTGAGGAAACCATGATTAAGTCTCAGGAAACAGAAATGCAAGATAAGACACAATCTGCTGAATGAATCCGGATGGGTGGGCCTGATATTAAAGGCTTCTGATGTCAAGACCAACCTTAATCATAAACTACACTTTTGAATAACATCCTTCTACTTCTCCATCTTTATCCACTTAAAAATATTTTACCTCGATGTCCTCTTTCTCACACCAACTCTTGGACCTTGTGATATTTTATGAGAGTCTGTAGAAGAATCCATTCCTCAGATTTCCCAAAACTGGGTGAAAGATGTCCTCGTGGAGTCAAGAGAGACTTACATGATTCGGAATGGGATTCTAGTCTCAAAATGGCAAATTTCTACCAACCATATTTTAAAAGGGCATGGATGAAAATAATTCAGTAAGCCTATAAATAGAAAATAAAGTTAAGAAAAGAAGTCAAATTGTTGCATACTTCCAAAACCAGCCTCCCTTCCCAGAGAGAAACCAGATTTGCTTGGTGTCATAAACTGCTTCCTGCTCTTCAGGGAGCTGCCATTTCCTTGGCTGTATCTACCCGCAAGTGTCAATTCCTGATAACTTTGCTAGAATGTGATAATACAAAGCAGAGCTCTTTGAGAATTATTTTTAGGGTTTTTTTTTTTTTCTGCGACAAGGTCTTGCTCAGGCTGGAATGCAGTGGCTCAATCACGGCTCAATGCAGCCTCGACCTCTTGGGCTCAAGCAGTCTTCCCACTTCAGTCTCCCAAGTAGCTGGAACCACAGGTGTGTGCCACCATGCCCAGCTAATTAAAAAGAATTGTTTTTGGTAGAGGTGGGGTCTCCCTATGTTGCCCAGTCTTGTCTTGAACTCCTGGCCTCAAGCCATCCTCCCACCTTGGCCCCCAAAGTGCTGGGATAACAGGCGTGAGCCACCGTGTCCAGCATCTAGGTATTTTTTGAACAAGGATGAAAAAGAATTAACAGGGTAGATGATTGGGGTGGGAGGGGAATCTTGAGTTAGCTGTGAGTGACCACTCTTCCTTATTTCTTCATATGCCTAGGGAAGGGGATCATTCATTCATTCCACAAACGTTTACTGAGCTCTCCCTATTGCCAGAGACTGTCCAAGGTACTGAGGTTACATCAGTGAACAAAAGGGAAAAAATATAAATCCTTGCTTTTATGGAACTTACATTGTAGTGGGGGAAATTCCTCTTGTCATCTATTTCTTTCTCCCTTGTGATCAAAGGATAAGCTTGTCAGACAAACCGAAGAAAAGAAGAGATTTATTTCTGTCTTTGCCTCTGCTTTTGCCATCTTTCCTCTCTCCTCAGATGTCCCAAGACTCCATGATTTTCATAGGGACTCCTCCTGTAAATAAAGAAAGTTGAGAAAATAAATTCCCACTATTTGCAGTTTCACAGAAGGATGCCTAGAAGAGGCAGTACTAGCTCTTTCAGAGGGAAAAACCTAAGTCATTATTTCTTGCCAGAACCAGAATCCTGTTTCCCACTTCTGCAGAAGACATTGTTTCATTGTTCCATCAGGCAGCTAGGTGTAAAATCCGGGGCTCATTGTTGATTTCTTTCTCTTTTCAACTTCAAATTAAATCACTGGTCAAGATCTGTGGATACTATATCCAATGTCATTCTCATTCTCCCATCCCTTCCACCAAACAGTCTAATTTCTCACTTACACTATTGTGATAGTCACCTAACTCCTTTCTCTCTTCTCTCAAATTCAGCCTCCATAACATTGGATTTACTATCCAAGGACCAGCTTTGATCATGCCACCTCCTTGCCTTTCAATAAGCTTCATTGGCTCCCCACTTTGAATATATTCTGATGTTCTTTCAGCTCTGCCCTAAAACATCCTTAACATTTTATCTACAACTTTTAGTTTTTTTAATTCATTATTTATTTATTTTTGAGATGGAGTCTCACTCTGTTGCCCAGGCTGGAGTGCAGTGGCACAATCTTGGCTCACTGTAACCTCTGCCCTCTGGTTTTGAGGGATTCTCCTGCCTCAGCCTCCTGAGTAGCTGGGATTACAGGTGTGTGCAAGCACGCCCAGCTAATGTTTGTATTTTTAGTAGAGACAGGGTTTCACCATGTTGGCTATGCTGGGTCTCGAACTCCTGGCCTCAGGTGATTCGCCTGCTTCAGCCTCTCAAAGTGCTGGGATTACAGGTGTGAGCCACCACGCTTAGGGCCAACTTTTTATTTATCCCAAGTTCCTGCCTGATATGACATATAGTGAGACGACATACTTTTCCTGGTATTTTCCCCAAGTTTTCCAACAGCTAAACCTTTACTCCCACTTTCCTTCCTTTTGGAATTCCCCATTCACATCACTCCCATTTGAAATTCCGCATGAGTTAAGATGAAGTCCAAACTTCACTTCCTTCCTGAAGTCTTTTCTGACCCCTTACTGAACTGCGTTTCTCCTTTAGCACTCAGTTTATCTTGAGAGGTGGTTAATGCTTGCAGTCTTTTGTTTCTCCTCTCCCCTGCTAACAATCAGGTCATTGAGGCAGGTCGGTGACCTCTTCTTCTTTGTGTTCCTCTTATGGCTTTACATATGGCAGGTGCTTTGCAAGTATTTGTTGAATTATGGAATCGTGGGGATTTGAAGCACATGTTTGGGTCAGTGAGTGGGGGACGTGTGTTTTTCGTTTGGAGCCAGGTGGGCTAAAGGGATGTGTATTTTTTGTCAGGAGTGCTTTAGAGGTCATTTTTGTTGGGCTTGGGGTCAGCCACATTTGAAATGTTTCCATTGTAAAATGAGACAGAGAAGCCTAGGCCCACGGAGATGAGAGTGCTGTCTTTGGCTGTAACCCTGATTTATGAGAGGAGCTGACAAATAACTAGTGCTGAATAACGTTGCTTAACATTTCCCCCTGGAGTTGGCCAAAACAGTAGTGGAGAGAGAGACAATTCATGTTTATTGAGTGTCTAGAATGGGCAGTGCAGGCGTTGATTGTGCTTGGTTCTTTTGTTTTGCTTTTGTGTGTGTGTGGGCGGGGGACAGGGTCTCGCTCTGTCACCCAGGCTGGAGTGCAGTGGTGTGTTCATGGCTCATTGCAGCCTTGACCTCCCAAACTCAAGTGATCTTCCCGCCTCAAACCCGCTGAGTAGCTGGGACTACAGGCATGCACCATCATACCCAGCTAATTTTTGTGTTTTTTGTAGAGACAGGGTTTCACCATATTGCCCAGGCTGGTCTTTAACTCCTGGGCTCAAGTGACCCGCCTACCTCAGCCTTCCAGAGTGCTGGGATTACAGGTGTGAGCCACCGCACCTAGCCTTGTTTTTTTTGAGATGAAGTCTGGCTCTGTCACCCAGGCTGGAGTGCAGTAGCACAATCATAGTTCACTACAGCCTCGAACTCCTAGGTTCAAGTGATCCTCCCTCCTCAGCCTCCCAAGTAGCTGGGACTACAGGTGATGTCACCATGCCCAGCTAATTGACAAAAAATTTCTGTAGAGAAGTTATGTTGCTTAGGCTGGTCTCCAACTCCTGGCCTCAAGCAATCCTCCCACCTCAGCCTCCCAAAGCGCTGGGATTATAGGCATGAACCATTGCACCCAGCCCTGCTTGGTTCTTAATGTACAATAAAAATGATAGTGAACACTTTGGGAGTGCTTAATATGTGTCAGGCACTGCTCTCAGCACTTTCCCTTTGTTAACTCATGTCATTCTTATAACAGCACCATAAGCAGGTGTTATTATTATGAGGAATTGAGACAAAGAGAGGGCAAGTAACTTGCCCAAACTCACACAGCTGGTAAGAAGACATTCTGAACAGAGGGAATCTGGTGCCAAAGAGCAGCTCTTAAACCTATTGCTATGCTAAATGTCATTCAGTCTTTGCAGCCCCCCATAAGGCAGAGGATATAACCTTTACTACACAGATAAAAAAACTGAGTGTCCCAAAGGTTAAACAGCTTCCCCATAGATATACATGCAATAAATGAGCCACCTGGAATGTCAGCTGAGTTTCTATCCAGTGCCACAGGAGCATGCATGAGATTCTATTTTTTTCCCCAGTGCAGTCTGTAATAAATCATTATCTTCTTTTAAGAAAAGTCATGAAGACTGGAAGAATTATCCCAGGCTGAGGCCTTGCAAACAACTCTTTAGTGCTAGATCAAAAGCTTCATCCAGGTGAAATCTTTGTGCTCTCTTCTTTTATGCTGATTATAGTGATGATGATTCAGGCTCAAAAGATTTCCTGGAAATGAGTGTCCAGTTTTGAGTTAATGGCATGACATGCCCAATTGGGTCAGTGAGTGGGCTTGCTAGCTGTGAATTCCCAGGAAATACCCTGACAGTTGGTCACAGTTGTTTAGATAAGGATGTTCCTTTTCTCAGGTTTTTATGCACACTATCAGAGGACTTTAGAAAGTCAATTCAATTCATTTATGAAACTGGGAAATGCTCTATAACTTCTGCCCCATCATGTGGTTATCTCTTGACAATGCATCCCAGATGAGATTACGTGCCTACGTGTAGTACTTCTGTGCAGTCTGAATCTCTACAGGCAGTACAGCCAATGGCAATATCATTTATGTGCACAACCACGACAGTCCATTACTCACCATATAATTCATGAAATGACCGCTTTCATTCATTTAGTATCTTGAGAATTATTTTAAAACATAGATTCTCCTCTGTCTGAAAGGTTTAAGCATGGCCCTGCTTAAAGATGGTAGATGAACCAGGTGCCCTGTTAGCCACCTTCTGATTCTCAGAGTTCTATAAAAGCCTGGAGACAAAGAAAATGAACCTAATTCTAAATTGTCTTTGACAGTAAGAGCTAAAATAGAATAACTATCCAGTTCAGTATCTGTTCCTAGGTCTACTTTGATCAAGAAATGTGTCTTTTTTTTTTTTTTGCTTTTAATACTGTTTTTAATTGACACATAATAATTGTACATATGTATGGAGTATAGTGTTATTTTAATACATGTATCTAATGTATAATGATAAAATTAGGGTAATTGGCATATCCATCACCTCATCTACCAAGCAAATGTGTCTTTGAGAGCCAGATGGGACAACAAATAATGATCGCGGTGGAACACAGCATTTTAAAGGTATACTTAGGTTGCTGTTTTGGAAATGCTATTGAGGGAGGAGGTGAGACCCAACTCCAGAGGTGGGAACTCAGACACTGGACCAGATTGAAGACTAGCTAAAACAAGGCCAGGGCAGAAGCAGCTTTCCATAAGATATGCCCACCAGCCTGTCATGTCAGCTTACCATTGCCATGGCAACACCCAGAAGTTATGACCCCTTTCCATGGCAATGACTCAATGACCTGGAAGTTACCCTTTTTCCACCCCTTAATTTGCGTGTAATTAAAAGTGGGTATAAATGTGACTGCAGAACTGCCCTGAGCTGCTGCTCTGGGCATGTTGCCTTTGGGGTAGCCCTGCTCCACAAGGAGCAGTGCCTCGGCTGCTGCTGTGTACACTGCCGCTTCAATAAAAGTTGCTAACACCTCTGTCTTGCTCTTGAATTCTTTCCTGGGCAAAGCCAAGAACCAGCCTGGGCTGAGCACTAGTTTTTGGAGCTCGCCTATCCTGCATCACTATGAATGGAGCAAGTGCCAGTAGGGACACATTTAAAGATAGGCACACATCTGAAATTTCAGCTGGCTAAAGATTAAAAATCTGGATTAAAAATTAATTTATGATAAAATGGAGGGCTAAGAAAAATCTATCAAGTATGAAGTATGTGGCTGGTTTCTGTGGTTGATTTTTAAGTTAACTCCCAAAGGGCAATCCTCTCCCTGAAATGAACTACTCCATCCCACCCTTACTCCCAACTGTAGGCGAATTGCTCTTCTCTCTTTGGAACCTTGAAAGGATTTAACCCTATAAAGTTGGAGTTGCTGGGAAGATACTCATAGATATATTTGAAATCTCTCGTGTCACAGGCTTCGAAGATGGCTTGCTGGTGGACAAAGGTAAACAAATATTTGAGTGAGTTTTTCCAAGGTAAGCCTGCTCACTGTATTGCCTTTTTACCCATCTCAGCTCCAGCTTTTTAACCAATATGTTCTAGGATGTCAGAAAATTTGAAAATTTGCCAGTAGATTTGAGAACATTTGAAGTTATAAGAGAAGATAATTCTTTAATTCTTTTAGTTTTCTTTTTTTTTTTTTCTTTTTGTGACAGGGTCTTGCTCTGTTGCCGAGGCTAGAGTGAAGTGGTGCCATCATAGTTCACGGCAGTCTCAAATTCCTGGGATCAAGCAATCCCCCTGCCTCAACCTACTGAGTAGCTGGGACTATAGATGTGCATCACCACACCTGGTCTCTTAGCACTTTTCGAGAACATTTCACCTAAATGGAAAGAACTCTGAAACTGGCAATAGGTTAAAAAAGGGTACATGGGTGAAAGGCTATGCTGTGAGATGGAGCGCCTGGTGTTTTTTACTTTATGCACTGGTAATGTTCACTGGGATTAAGGAGATCATTTTGTGTGCCTGGTTGTGGTATAACATTTGGAGAGAATCCCTTAGCTCCATTGTTAAATGTGAGCTTGGCTTTAAAAATGAAATTTTGGGGATCTTTCTTTTGGAACCCCTGATTTCTCTTTCTTTATCCAAATTCCCCTCAACAAAAAGAAAGAGTCATGGAAATTCTTCCATGGTAGGAAAGCAAGGTCACATGATATATAGTTCTGGAGATTTAGGTTAAAAAAATGAGACCTGACCCTTAATGGCATGGAAGATTCCCTTAACAGGTTGTGCTATCTCCAAGGAAGCCAGCTGTGTGGTCTTGTGAGAGATTACCACTGGGAGCTTGGGCTTGGGTGCTCGCTGTCAGCAGCAATGACCCCCTTCCTCCTGTGGTTCTCACCGTTTCCTCTGGAGGCCCCTGTAGCTTTGGTCAATGTGTCTGTTAGGTCCTCCATAAAACAGATGGTAAGATGGAGTTAGGAGTACAAAAGGTCTACTGAGAGGAAAGGCCTGTGAAAGATAGGGAGAAGCAGCAGGATAGTGCAGGGAAAGCCTCAGACTGCTATACAGATCTGACCGTCTTGGCCAACCCAATTGGGAGTTCTCAAAGATTGCCCGTTAGCGTGGTCCCACAGTCCACCTGCTATGCTGAGACTGGGAGCCTCTGAGGATGAGCGTAGCCAAGACTTAAAAGCCTAGGTGAAGCCTGAAGTTTCTAACAGCTGTAAGCTGTCAGTTAGCTATACTCCTGGCAGCTGCCAGCAAGTGATTTGTTGGAGGGAGATATGAACAGCACACCCCATGGCTGCCACAACTGACACTGTTATTGGGAGCCTCCTGCTATTCTCAGTCTCACTTTTTCATCCTTGGGCTTATCCAATGTCTTTTTTTTTTTTTTTTTTGGAGATAGGGTCTTGCTCTGTCTCCCAAGCTGGAGTGTAGTGGCACAATCTCAGCTCACAGCAGCCTCCGCCTCCCAGAATCAAGCAGTTCTCCTGCCTCAGCTTAGCTGGGATTATAGGCATGCACCACCATGCCTGGCTAATTTTTGTATTTTTTAGTAGAGATGGTGTTTTGCCATGTTGGCCAGGTTGGTCTTGAACTTCTGACCTCAAGTGATCTGTCTGCCTTGGCTTCTTAAAGTGCTGGGATTACAGGCATGAGCCACCATGCCCAGCCTATATCCAGTATCTTTATTGTAACGTGTGGTGAAAATATAATGGATTACGAATCTGACGACCTGAGTACCATTTCCTGTTGTTTTGCAAAAAATTTTGGACCTGGTGGACAATTCATGCCACTTTTCTGTGTCTCTGTGAAATCTCCAAGGTCCCTCCCAACCATGACATTTCAAAGTTTATGATTTGTTCCAGGATTTCCAGGATTCAGCATAACGTACCTATCATCATCCCTTCCAGGAACTGTGGCTTTTTTTGCCTGGCCCAGGGGTTGAGAATGGTGATGGTTCATGGCCTTCAGTGCTCTTTGGTCTCACCTACTCTTGTTCCTTCTCAGTTTATGTGGATCTGTGAAATGGAAATTCTCCATTCCATGTCTCTGCCTTCATTCCTTCTAGCCTTTGCATTGTTGTAGGCACTGTACTAAATTTGAAGGAAACAAAGATGAAAATGATACAGTCTCTGCCCTCAGGGAAATCTAGTGGAGGGACCACCATGAACATGCAATTGCTATAGAGTGCTGAGGGTCATGGTCTGCTTGGGTGCTGTGGGAGCTTATGAGGTTCAGGCCATCCTACCCCAAAATATGGCACCTTGGCACTTGAGGAAACACAGAATCAGGCCATAGACTCTAGAAAGAATCCTCCTCATCCCTTATCCTCTGAAAAGGGCCATAAAACCTAGCTGAATTTCCCTTAAAATAGGTCATAAGACCCTCGTTCCATAGAAGTCCTCCCTCTACCCAGAGAAAAGGGATATCCTCATGTCTGATGACATAGAGGTGCCAAGAAGAATCTGGACAAACAAGCCCTGCCAATTTCCCCCAGTTTATCACCATTAGATCACACCCTTTTTTTGTCCTCCACTCACACTTCTGCATGACTGTCCATAAAAACGTGCAGGTCTCCATGTTTCTTTGGGTTTCTATTTCTGAAGACTCCCATGTCACATAAAACTTAAATAAATGTGTACGGTTTTCTCTCGTTAATCTATCTTTTGCTATGGGGGCTCAGTCATGAAACTTGCCGTGCCTGAAGGAATCAATCTTTTCTTCCTTGCGGAGCACTTTAGTATGGGAGTCGGGGGCAGGGGTGAAGGAAGGCTGTCCAGAGACAAAGTTGAAGCTGTGATGGATGACTAGGAGTTCCTCAGACAAGTGTGGTGATAGGAAGGGGTGTCATTGAGCAGGTGCAGAGAGGGCATTCCAAGTGGAAGACACACAAGTGCAAAGCTTCAATAGGGAGAGAGGAGAAACTAGAAATTACTTAGAGTGGTAAGGCACAAAGTGGGACAAAAAGGGGAATCAGAGGATGTTACTTTAGGGCCCCCAAGAAAGCCTATCCTCAGGGCAATGGGAAGCCAGCAGTGGCTGGAACAGCAGCAACAAAGATTGGCTTTCTCACACCTGCTCCTGAGGACCTGACTATGCCCCTATTGCTGTGACTCTTGTGAGCTACGCTCTTGGGCCGAAGATTTTCAGGAGAGAGGTGGATGTTGCTAGGGGAATGTGATTAGCAGGCAGTGGAGATAAGTTTGCCTGTCTCAGCAACATTCTGAGGTCTGTTTTTCCTCCTAGGTGGCAGTCACAGGAATTATTTAAATCAATGTCATTTCAGGGTTGAGGCCTCCAGCACATTGTAATGGAAAGTGCACTGGCTGGGTTTAAAAGACCTGATTGCTTATTGAGGTGGCACCATTTACGACCTTGAATGACACTGCTGGGGGTTCAGAACACAATACCCCAAAATATGACACTGTGGCATTTGAGGAAACAGCAGAAGCAGGAAGGTCTCTCTCACCTTCCCTTGTCCTTCTCCCCTAAAGCAGGTCAGAAAATCTAAGAAGTTGTTGGCCTTCCCCTGAAGCAGGTCATAGGCTCCTCATTTGAGAGGTGCCCTCCCGATACCTGGAGGAAAGGAGCTGAAGAACAGAAATGCCGTGAAGAATCTGAACCGAGAAGGCTTGCTAAGTTCCCTCTGGGCTTATTGCCATTAGAACACAGCCCCTTGCCCAATCATACCTTCCCAGCACTGTACTCTCTTCATCAAACCTAAGAATGAAAACACACAGGTTTCCCTGTTCCTCTGGGATATTGCCAAAGGCTCCTATGTCAGGTAAAATTTTAAAAAAAATTTGTTTGGAGACAGGTCTTGCTCTGCCACTCAGGCTTGGAGTGCAGTGGCACAAACACAGTTCACTGCAGCCTTGACCTCCCGACTCCTGGGCTCAAGCCATCCTCCTGCCTCAGCCTCCCATTTAGCTGGGACCACAGTCACACACCACCACCTTGGCCTCTCGAAGTGCTGGGATTATAGGTGTCAGCCACTGCCCCTGGCCTAAATTTTAACTTAAATGAATTAGTATGCTTTTCTCTTGTTAATCTGTCTTTTGTTATTGGGGCCTCAGCCACAAACCCCTGAGCAGCGGCTGAGAAAACATATTTCATCCCTTACAACTCTGGCAAGTAGCCACTTTTTCAGTTTACTTACTCTCACTTAGTGCCCTTCCCGCTTTAGAATAAGGTCCGTTGATTGAGTAAGATGCCTTCCCACCCCGACTTGTGTACCTGGCGGTGGTTCTGGGCGTGTGCTCTACCAGCATCACCTGGGAACTTGCTAGAAATGCAAATTTATTGTGCTCCACTCCGGACCTAGTGAATCAGAAATCCGGGGTGGGGGTGGTGGGGGGGACTTAGACACCTTGTTTTAAGGAGGCCTGCAGGCGATTTTGGCGAACATTAAAGTTTAATAATCATAAATATAGGGTAAACTTTAATAAAAATTTGCCGCAGCAAACGGGAAAATAACAATTTAGCTCTGTTTGCTGCAGCTTCGCAGCTTTACCAGGAGAGGGCGCCGACGGACCTGACTTTTGCCTTGCCTCGCAGTAGAGCCCAACTAGAGGGTAAACAGCAGCCACAGTAAGTTCTAGCTGTTTCAGAAATAAATTACAAATACGTGTAGGAAAAAGGACTTCAAACGGCTGCGGTATCAAAGTGGCAGTTAAAAAGAAGGCAACGCTCAGAGTTGCAGGTGGAGCAGCGACGGCTGCATCAGCGTCTCAAATTCCGAAAACATTTTGGGCTGAAGTATTTCTTTGTAGCATTTCGTGGAGCCCCTTTCCTTTGATATACACTAGCCTTCCGACTTCCCTTTGTTCTTTTTTCACACGTCAGGTTTTATCGCTGACAAGCTCCAACGCGTCAAAGGCGTTATATCTGAGGGCTGCAGCAGCCTTCGCGGTTCCGCATTGAGCGCCTTCCTGCAGCCCTTTGCGGAGGTCACGGCCACGTGTGGGCAGGGAAGGCCCCCTACCCACTTCCTCATTCGGACCCGCCACCTTTAGCCGGCGACCACCTTTTGATCTCTTGTGTTGCACTTGTGTCCCCCCTGTTTCTCCTCTAGCTTCCCTGGAGTCCCTCACTGTGGAGCTGTTCACGGCCCCAGTCCCTGCACAGCGGGGTTTTGCACGAAAGAGGCCGTGAAGGCCAGAACTTAATACAGCCTTGAATACTGGGGCGGGGGATGGGGGTAAGAAAAACAAAACCTCCCCACTGGTCCTCTTCTCTCTCTCTCTGGCACTGCATATTCATCTTGACACCAAGTCACACCCCCATCAGGAAGTCTCGTTTTGGGGGTAGTGGGCACAGGACGATTTGGGGGATTTTTGCATTTGTTTGAGCTACACGGAAAGAGAAATATTTAACTCCTGAAAAGAATCAGCGTACCAGGTGCCTTATTATACTGTGTGTATATGCTGTTGAGGAGTTTAGAAACCTTTCTGCAGTCGTGTTCTGCAGATTTCATCCCAACAGAAAATTGCATCTTCCAAAAAATGTAGTTCAAAATAATAAGGCTTCATTAGTTTTTAAATGACCAGAGCATTTCCTTCTGTTAGGGGAGCGGGGCAGGGAAGGGGATTGTGTCGAGATCTGTACTAGGAAACAAATGCCTATAGGTGTAGGAGAGACATGTTTTATAATTTTAAGAATATACAAGGGACATCTTTTCTCAGTTTACACTGGGATGCTCATATATTTATTCTAAACAAGAAATTCAAATGGAAAAGGCTTCACTGTGCAGGAGAGACAGGAAAAGGAAGAGTGAAATCGTTGAGAGCACGGGTTTTGGTTTTGTGGTGACAGATTCAAGGCAATGAACACACATGATGTTTTGCTCCTCAGGGCCAGGTTGTCTCCAGTGTGTAGTGTATACACATTTAAATGATGGTTTGTAACTGCAGAGTTGTTGTCTTGACTTTAGAATAATAAGAAAGAACATAGAGAAGATGCAAGGGATACTCCACAGCTGTTCTTGATTTGTCATTGTGATACAATCTAGATTTTTGTTGTTCTTGTTGTTTATTTGTTTTATGGTTTTTGCCCTCCCTCACAATGGTCTAAAATTCTGAAGCTTCTCTGTCACTTTCTGTATAACAGGGAACCATGTCTTCCTACCCCCATTTTGTTTTCATTTCCACAAATTGAGGGTAAAGGTATTTCCCTTCCGCTTCATGCCAAGAAGTCAATGCTTGCTGCTGCATCCCCAGAAGAGTGCCCGACACATATTAGGAGCTCAAGAAACATTTCCTAAATAAACAATCCCAAGGCTTGTGCTCTTTCCACTGTGCCAACTTTCTTTTGCATCTTGATCCTTCTCACGTGGCAACACCTTTTCTGGGTAGGGACCTTCCGCCTCACTAACCACCCAGAGGTTAAACTCCTCTTGGGAGTCAGAAGATTGTGCTGCTTGCTCAAGATCCAAATGGCTTGCACTGTGCAGCTCACAGTAGATCTCTGTCATGCCTTCCAGCTGTCAAAATCCCAGTGGGATACCCTGGCTGGTCCACTTCCAGTTTCTTTCCCTGTCTGACCCCCTTTATAGGATATATGCCTGGGATCTCCTTGCTCATGTCAAAGTGGGGAAGACGTGGCTTCCGTGGACTTGATGGTCCTACTGAGAAAAGCCAGATGAAACTTCGCTTGAAGGACCAGGGATAAGAAAGCCTACTTGGCATGACAGCATCCAAAATCCATTTGTTGGTCACAAGTTCTGAGATGGTTAATTGTATGTGTCAACTTGACTGGGCTGAGGGATGGCTGGGTAAAGCTGATAAACATAGTTTCCGCTGCTCCACCTGCAACTCTGAGTGTTGCCTTCTCTTTAACTGCCACTTTGATACCACAGCCTTTTGAAGTCCTTTTTCCTATATGTATTTGTAATTTATTTCTGCAACAGTAAATGAGGGTGCAATTACCATTTGAATCAGAAGACCAAGTAAAGAAGGTCCATACTTACCAGTGTAGGTGGGAATCATCCAATAATCTGCTGAGTACCTGAGTAGAACAAAGGTACGGGAAGGAGTTTGCCACCTTTTGCTTCCTGCCTGGTTCTTGAGCTAGGACGTTGGTCTTTCCCTGCCCTTGTATATATCCTATTGGTTCTATTCCTCTGGAGAACCCTGATTAAATACAAGATTCTTGGGCTCGGTCATTTGAATGTTTCCAGTGGTTTTGCCCAGATTCCTTTTAGCATCTATTTAAGTCATTGTGTTTCTAGTGTCCCATGCCCTGTGGTGAAAACTTCTGGGTTCGGGGGGTTGGGTTGGCTTAGGGCTAGGACTGGGCTGGAAATTCAGGGACACACTACTTGGCTGCTTCCTCCAGCAGCCCAGGCAAGGCCCCTGAGCCTCCTCCTGGACCAATTTTTCAGCCTGTCCTGAAATTCTTGTCCAGAACATTGGGACAGTGGGATCTTTAAGCTGGGAGCTTTGATGTTACTGCATAGAGTTAACCTCTGATGGTTTCCCTTTCACTTTGTAGTAACTCTAAGACTAGGTTCTAGGAAGTAGGTTCTTGCCTGATTCTTTGCGTCTAAGCTCTGCTTATACCGCTGTTCTGGTAACTGAGTCCTAGTCTTGTTCCCTACAGGGCCTGAGCTCCTGACCCCTTTCCCTGTCCAGGGATCATGGCTCACTGTAGCTTTGAACTCCTGGGCTCAAGGGATCCTCCTGCCTCAGCCTCCCAAAGTGCTGGAATTACAGGCATGAGCCACAGCACCTGCCCTCACCTTCTCGCATTTTTTGATCACCTTCTCTCACCTGCCTCGTGCCCAGTTATCCTGGCACCAGAGTCTTGCTCCTAAATGCTGGACACTGTGCTGGGTGTCTATTTCTGGGTTCTTCTGATACAATTACTTGGCTCTCTGAGGCAGTGCTCCAGCTGCCCATCTACCCTGTTGGATGCAACTGGACTTCACGATGTCAATACTCCCAGGAACTTCTTCCTAGTACTGACTTCACCCAAACAGGTCTGTGTGCCTTCAGGTCCCAGTTGTCCTAGTTTGGCTCACCACTTCAGTCTCACCCCTTCTGACTTTCACACACCTCCAGAGAGACTTCCTTGAGACAGGGTCTTGCTCTATTGCTCAGGCTGGAGTGCAGTGGTGAGATCATAGCTCACTGCAACCTCAAACTCCTGGGCTCAAGAGATCCTCCCACCTCAGTCTCCCAAGTAGCTAGGACTACAGGTATGTGCCACCATGCCTGTAACTAATTTTTTATTTTTATTTTTGGAGAGACAGCATTTCCCTATATTGCCCAAACTGGTCTTGAACTCCAGGGCTCAAGTGATCCTCTTGCCTTGGCCTTCCAAAATGTTGGGATTACAGGTGTGAGCCACTGCACCTGGCTTAGAGAGACTGTCTTTAGAAGATTTAGAACACCAATTTGTCCCTAGCACCATTCAGCTTAAAACCCGTCAAAGGTTCCTCATTCCTTTTCAAAGAAAGTTCAAATTCCAAGTTATAATCATCCTTTACCAGACTGTAGTATGATACAGTTTTGTATAGTGGCTAAGAGCACAGATCCTGGGTTCAGACTGCCTACATTCAAATTCAGGGGCTCCCTTTTAAGCCGGTTGATGTTTCTCAATCTGGGTCCTTGGACAATGGCCAAATAGCAGCAGCAAGCCTCTCCTATCTGCTTGCACAAAGGTGGCACAAATTGCTATTGTTTCTATGACAACTGATGGCTTTTTTTCCCCACTTCATAAAAGCCACCTGTATGATGGACAGCAGCATGTGGAAGAAATGTGCGAGGCAGTGACTAGCCTGGTAGACTGCCTGAGCAACGTATACCGCTATTTTATTGTCTTCACCATTCGTGGCTCTTTGTCTCCAAGTTCTGTCATATACTAGCTGTGTGAACTTGGTCTTGGGCCTCAGTTTCCTTTCCTATAAAATGGTGATATTTTCTCTCAGGGTAGTCAAGAGAATTAAATGAGTTGATATACCTAAAACACTTGGAACAGAATTTGACACATCATAGGCATTGTGTAACTGTTAGCTGTTATCATTTTTCAAGACTGAATCTCTAGCGGTCCACTTTTACTACATGTTCCACCTAGAGTGAACCACCACTATTCCCCTTGAACATATCATGGTTTATGTTTATACCTGTTTATGTGTTATTTCAACTATTTTGTCTTTCAAAATCCAGCAGGATTTCAGCTTAGGAGAAGTCTTCTTTTGCTTCCTGTATGATTTAGATGATTCTACCATACTACACAAGCAACATCTACTATCACGCCATCTTTTAACCTGTAATTGACCTATTGTTTCACCTGAAATACAGGAGTCATCTTCAGAGGAAGGGATGCTTCTCAGTGTTTGAGTCTACAACACCTAGAACAGTATTTGCGGAGAGCGAATACTCACTCAGCGAAAGGATTCTATTGCTTGTGAAGTTATTATTATGACCTTGGTTTCCTCAGCTATTAAAGGAGCCAAGCTTGACCCTCCTTTAGCATGACCCAGAGTGGTTCAAGCCGGGAGCTGCTCTGACACTGACTCAGTCCCTGGGTGGTGATGACTCACTGCTGGGGCTTTACCTTCCAGAGGCTCTTCTGATAGACGGGATTTTCTGAAACTTCTTTCCTCCCATTGGATCCATGATTCCAGCATTGTCCTCCATAGCTCAGGGAGAGGGTGCTTTGTCCTGTGGACTGTGCAAAGACCTTCTTGCTGTAGAATGTGTGACTATGACTGAGCTATTCTCAGAGGCTCATCAGAAGTGCTAGAAGAAATACCTTGATTGTCAGAGACCTTTAGTTACCTATAAATATCTCTTTCCTCTTTTACTTAGCAGCAGTAATTTATTCGGAGTAGCAATGAACCCAGCCTAAAGACCGTGTTTTCCATACACCTTGCAGCTAGGTATGGCCATATAAATAGATTCCAGCCAGTGAGTTTTACATGGAAGTGTTGGCTGGTACTTCTGGAAAACCTTTGTAGAAAGGAAAGAGTGTGCCTTTTTCCCTCTTTCCTGCTGTTTGGAATGTGGTTGTAACTGCTGCAGAAATAACAGCCACTGTGGGCCCTGAGGCTGAGGCCCTCAGCCTAAAAGTGGAAAGGAAAGCTGAAAGGAGCCTGGGTCCCCAACTATGGCAAAACCCCCATAGCAGCCCAGGTCTGCCAATTTCTGGCTTTTGTCAAGGCTCTTTTTAACTTAATTTAATATTTTATTTCTTACCAAACACCCAGAATTCAAGAAGATAGGGCTCTTTTTGACTCTCTGTCTCATGCAGCTAAACCAAATAAATCCGACTTATCTGGTGTGCAATTTGTTCTTATCCTAGCAGGAGCATGCGAAAAGCTTCTGAACGAATTTGGAGCATGGCTCAGAATCGAGCCTCAACCAACCCACTTGCCTGGTGTGAGGTTGTGTAGCTTTGTAGCCTGTGGAAACTTCGCCCTGTGAATGGCTGCCCCCCTGCCTCTTACTGTTGCCATGGGATTCCCAACCTCATTCCCTCAGGTCTCTAGTTTCTTCTGCCCTTCATTTGGATTTGACCTTCTGCCTGGTGACAGACCCACTGCCCAGCATGTATCACCCATGGCTTTATCACCAAACCCTAAGTCTCCACTCCTGGCTCGCTGATCTGTATGTACAAACCTTGGATACTCTCAGCTTCCTTCAGTACTGACAAATAAAAACAGCATAAAGAGCAGGAGAGAGACTCCCAGAAGGTCTGCTAACATATCTCTTCTCTATGAGTCAATGAGACCTGAATTTTTACATGAGGTTAATATAGTTAAGGCCACTCTGTCCCATCTCTCAGGCAGACGCATTCAGTATTGGGTGAGCCACCAGGGACTGCCAGCCATTTAGAGCCTAATGTTGAAGGATGGGGTTACTGATTTATGGGGAAACCATTCTGCAACAGACAGAAAGAGGCCATCAGTTGAGAGAAAGCCATGGCCACCTGGCCTTGGGCTCTATCAGTGTGATCCTTGGCCATTCAGCCTCACTCTTGGGAACTGTTACTTTCCCAATGCTAGCCTCCATCACCAATTTAATTATGGTCTCTTAGAGATGATTATAGCTTCTCCTGATGAGAACAGGTCCCATCAGGCTGAAGTCCACACACTCGGCACCCTGCTGTTCCCCGTAGGATGACGCTGGTGTAAAAAGGTTACCGTTGCTTCAGTGGCCCTTGGAGAGGGGAATTGGGGGTTGAGTCTTTCTCAAAGCGTTCCCACATCGAGGGCTGTATTTTAATTAACCCTCAATCCTAAGCAAATATGTGATAGCCCACTTGAAGGGTGTAGATTTGCTTGCTTGGCAGAAATTCAGGGGCTGCCTTTTAAGCTGGTTGACGTTTCTCAATCTGGGTCCTTGGACAATGGCCAAACAGCAGCAGCAAGCCTCTCCTATCTGCTTGCACAAAGGTGGCACAAATTGCTATTGTTTCTATGACAACTGATGGCTTTTTTTCCCCACTTCATAAAAGCCACCTGTATGATGGACAGCAGCATGTGGAAGAAATGTGCGAGGCAGTGACTAGCCTGGTAGACTGCCTGAGCAACGTATACCGCTATTTTATTGTCTTCACCAGTCGTGGCTCTTTGTCTCCGAGTTCTTTCCATTGTTTGCCATGCAAGTCAAATAGAAGCAGGAATAATAGCTGCTAGGCTGAAGGAAGAGAGACCCCAGCAATTTGTATGCAATCTCATTTGAACTCTTGGATTTGGGAAGGCAGTTTTTCTTCTCCCCCTTTTTTTTTTTCTAAACTGCTGCTCAGCTTCTTATGCTTAATGAGGCTTTTCAGAAGGGAAAACTAGCAAACAACAAAACATGAGTTCTGCCCTTTAAGCAATTGCTTTCTAAATTTTTTATCAGAATATAGTTGTACTATCAAGGTGAGTAAAGAATTTCTATATTTGTAATTTACAGTGCCTTACGTCAAACAAGTCAGACTGTGTGGCTCCAGTAACAGCAGTGGCATTTAATATCCCATTTCAATGAACGAGGGATCTATAGGAAAAATTAACTTTCTGAAGATAATAATTACCTAATTAAGTTAAATATTTCTGGTTGGTGGTTCCTAGTCAGAGGGCTGAATATCTTTGGAAGGGCATAAACATCAGTGCAAAGTGTGGCAAATCTATTAGACAATCACTATGTCAACAGTCTGAATAAATACAATGGCTCCCACAGATTGGTCATTTTATTTTTGAACTGTGACTAGATACTGTTTCAAATAGCAAAGTGCAAATGTATTTTCTTCTTTTCCTTTTTTTTTTTTTTTTTTTTGAGATAAGGTCTCACCCTGTAGTCCAGACTAGTCCAGACTGGAGTGCAGTGGCGTGATCTCGGCTCACTCCACCTCCACCTCCTGGGTTCAAGCAATCCTCCTGCCTCAGCCTCCCAAGTAACGGGTTACAGGCATGGAGCTAGGATTACAAGCGTGCATCACCACATCTGACTAATTTTGTATTTTTAATAGAGACAAAGCTTCCCATATTGCTCAGGTTGGCCTCGAACTCCTGGCCTCAAATGATCTGCCCACGCCGGCCTCCCAATGTGCTGGGATTACAGGCATGAGCCACCACGCCTGGCTGCAAATGTATTTTCAAAAGTAGCTAAATTACTAGAAGCTTCTAGCCATTATTTTTTCAGTCAACAGATACAAAACAAACATCTGCTATAATGGGGGAGGGTTATCAACAATTTTTAATGTTAGGTAAGGGTTCTTGTAGGCAAAATATCGTGGAAATTGTACTCTGTAGTTTCCCCAGATGGGTAAAGAAGTTTCAAGAACATTTTGGGAGCGAGGGTATCAGACATCTAAAGAGGTGTTTAGAGATTGCGTAAGCTGTCTGGGCAGCAAGTATAGAGATCACACTACAGAGAGAGAGATTTAGGTAAAAAATAAGTCCTGGGTTCAAGATCAGATGGCCAGAAGGGGGCAGTGTGGGGAACTGTCTTGCATCTAGTTATTGACCCTAGCAGGTGATGTAGAGGTTTGCGTGAGACAGAGAGAACCCAGAAATAGGGGGGCTTGACTTAGAGAATCTCTCTGAGTCCTTCTAGCTTTGATATTCTGAGGCTTTGTATCATACAGCAAGCAGCTTTAAACTACCTAGGCTGATTGCTTTTGGGGGCTTAGAGAGCAGTGATGGGGTGCAGAGCACACTACCCCCAGATATGGCACCTTGGCATATTATTTTAAGCTGCTGGAAACTGCAGAAGCAGGATGGTCACTCTCTGACCTTCTTCTGCCTTTGTCCCCTGCAGCAGACCGTAAGAGAATTATCTATTTATCTTCTCTAAAAGGAGGTCTTAAGACCCTTGTCCCGGAGGGTTCCTTCCTTATACCCAGAGGGCAAGATGAATCTGAACAAACAGGCCTTATGTTTCCTCAGCTTATTACCATTAGATCATATCCTTTTGTCTTCCAAACTTCTACAAAACTGTCCATAAAAATACAGTTTTCCCTTGTTTCTTTGGGTCTTCATTTCTAAAGCTCCCATATCATGTAAAAATTTTATTAAATTCGTTATGCTTTTCTCGTGTTACTCTGTCTTTTGTTACAGGGTTCTCAGCTGTGAACTTTGGGATGGGTTAGGAAAAGATACATTTTTTTCTCCTCTGCAGCAGAAATAATAGGAAAGTTACGCAAGTTACATGGCACCGGCACTTGGTTGGAAAACTTGTGGCTTGGGAACTTTCTTGGGAACTTCATTCCGTAATAGTGTGTTATGGGTCTGCTCAGAAAAAAGACTTCATCTCCTCCATTCACGCCTTTTTATTTTTAAGTATATTAGCAGTAGCAAACATTGCTTTAGGGCTCAGAACTGGAGAAACTTCTTAGTTCCAAGATTTCAGAGCAGACTCTGCAAAGGATGGGGCAAAGATGCTCTGAAGGATCCCAAATTATTAAATGACCTTTGTATGCCTATCTGTAAAATGAGATTCAAGCCAGTGACCCCATTTTTAAGTTAGTGGTGGTAATATCATATAACTTAAAAAGCATTTTGCCCAATAAATGATAGTGTTCAAACCTAAGAGTCTTAAGCTTGTTTTGTGAAACCAGCTCAGTCCAAATAATATGGCGAATAAGATAGTGGAAAAAATAAATTATAGCTTTTGAAGGCTTCTTTTTTTAATGAAAAATAGTCATATTAATATTAAACTTATGTTCTCCATGACGTTCATAAAATTTATACAAAATATTGCCAGCTCATCTGTTGAATGGCTAAACCCTTCAATTTACCCAATCTTCCCCTATAATTAACATCTTATTTTGCCATTTTCTTTATCTGGGAAACATTTGCAATGAGTGCTACATAACCACTGCCTCCAAGTTAAGTTTAATTTAGTTTTATCAATGTTTATGCATAGATAATTATTCTTAAGTGCGTAAATGCAAAAATATAGATTTCTTGTTGGTGCAACCTTTTTTCTTTTTGTCTTGGTTTCTCGCTTCCCCACAATCACTCCCATGTCAACACCTTTGCATGTATTCTTTCTTGTATATTTATCACACACAAATATTCAATTCTATCTATGTCAACACTTGTACATTGACTAGGGTTTTTGAGTATCTCACTCCTTTACTATAGACAGCTTCCTTCCTTACCGCCTTTTTGCTATGTACCTTCTTTAGTGACATACAGTTACCAAATCCAATGACTATTTTGTAGTGACCCCTTTTCTAGGCTAGTGTTGATAACATCATATAACTTTTTTTTTTTTTTTTTTTTTTTGCCATGGAGTCTCACTCTGTCGCCCAGGCTGGAGTACAGTGGAGCAATCTCGGCTCACTGCAACTCCTACCTCCCAGGTTCAAGCAACTCTCCTGCCTCAGCCTCCCGAATAGCTGGGATTACAGGCACACGCCACCATGCCCAGCTAATTTTTGTATTTTTAGTAGAGACGGGGTTTCACCATGTTGGCCAGGCTGCTCTCAAACTCCTGACTTCAGGTGATCTGCCCGCCTTGGCCTTCCAAAAGGTTGGGATTACAGGCATGAGCCACTGTGCCTGGCATAACTTTAAAGCATTTTGCCTAATAAATGATAGCATTTAAATATAAGAGTCTTCAGTTTGTTTTGTGAAACCAGCCCAATCTAAATTATATGGCAAATAAGATAGCAGAAAAAAATAAAATACAACTTTCAATGGCCTCTTTTTTAAAAAAATTTAAAAAGTCATAGTAATATTAAACTTATGTCTTCGTGCATGTGATTCATTAAATTTAATATAAAATATTGCTAGTTCACCTGTGACCTTTTGTGATAAGGAGAGCAACTCCTGTTATTAACAGAACTGTGCCTCATATATTCTAAAAAGCAAAAACTTCTTTTTTTTTTTTATGAGACAGAGTCTCATTCTTTCACCCAGGCTGGAGTACAGTGGCACAATCTCGGCTCACTGCAACCTACACCCCTTGGGGTCAAGCGATTCTTCTGCCTCAGCCTCCCGACTAGCTGGGATATAGGCGAGTACCAACACTGCTGGCTAATTTTTGTATTTTTAGTAGAGACAGGATTTCACCATGTTGGCCAGGCTGGTCTTGAACTCCTGACCTCAGGTAATCTGCCCTCCTCAGCTGCCCAAAGTGCTGGGATTACAGGCGTGAGCCACCGCGCTTGGCCATAAAAGGCAAAAACTTAATAATGAGATATTTAATGTTTCTCTCCCATGATCAAATATTGTAATCCCATTAGAGATCCTACATTGAACAAATACCATGATCTCTCAAATGGTACTGGGTCCTTGTCAAGTAGCCCCTCCTGAGGTTCCACTGGCTTGTGACTGTGAGTTCCATCTTCATCTCTACCGCCTGTCATGAGGTTTCATACTTTCTCCCCGACTTCTGATCCAAAGGCAGCTCCTGGAGCGGGTCTTATGTTGTATTCATGTGTCTAAAAATAACCCTCTGCTTTTGTTGTGTGAATGACTGGGGTGTGGTGACCCCAGAAACTTACTGGTGAGGCCTAGCCTTCTTCCTTCCTGCATGCAATTCAGTCCTTGTAGAAAACAAAGTCTTGTTTTTATTTTATTATTATTATTATTATTATTATTTGAGACAGAATCTTGCTCTGTCACCCAGGCTGGAGTGCAGTGGCGCTATCTTGGGTCACTGCAAGCTCCACCTCCTGGGTTCACGCCATTCTCCCAACTCAGCCTCCCGAGTAGCTGGGATTACAGGTGCCTGCTACCATGACCCGCTAATTATTTTTGTATTTTTAGTAGAGATGGGGTTTCAGCGTGTTAGCCAAGATGGTCTCTATCTCCTGACCTCACGATCCACCTGCCTCGGCCTCCCAAAGTGCTGGGATTACAGGCGTGAGCCACCGTGCCCAGCCAAGTCTTGTTTTTATTATGTAAGGTCTGTGTGTCCCTCTCATCCCACCCCAGCACTTCACCACTGATATGGTTTGGCTGTGTCCCCACCCAAATCTCACCTTGAATTGTAATAGTTCCCATATGTCAGGAGCGGGGCCAGGTGGAGATAATTGAATCGTGGAGGCAGTTCCCCCCACACTGTTCCCATGGTAGTGAATAAGCCTTGCCAGATCTGATGGTTTTTATAAATGGGAGTTCCCCTGCACAGGCTCTCTTGCCTGCTGCCATTTGAGATATGATTTTGTTCCTTTGCCTTCCACCATGATTGTAAGGCCTCCCCAGCCATGTGGAACTGTGAGTCCATCAAACTTTCCTTTAAAAACTATCCAGTCTTGGGTATGTCTTTATTAGCAGCACAAGAACAGACTAACACAACTACCTTCTTCTTAAACCTCTCCTCACTTGCTTCTCAGGAACTTTTACTTGATTGGCACCCTCTCTACCTCTGCCCCAGGGATGCTATCTTTCATTCATCCTCTTCACTACACACATTTGGGAGCCCAACAGCTCCTAGGACATTAACCATTATCTTTTGCAGCAACTCCCAAGTATCTCTGTCTAGCCTTGCTCTATCTTACCTATAACATGAACAATCAGGTGGATATTTCAATTTAGCTGCTCCACTGTTGCCTTCTCTTGGACATGTTTTAAGTGAAAACTGTCAATTAATTAATGCTCCCACTTCTTTATTTACCTTTTATCAACTCTGTGTTTAAAATGATAATTCCTGGCACTAGGTGTAAATTATTAGAATTATCTTTCTCACTTAATCTCATATCTATATCTGATCTATTGCAGTGTTAGTTAAGATAATGCTAATTGATATAGAAAATAAGTAAAAACATGGATAATAGTTCGTGATAGCAGCACATTTCTCAATTATATTACATCCCTAATAAGAGTCCCTAGTCACTGGGTAGCTCTCCTTTAAACAGGGAGAAGGGACCTGAGCTCCTTCCATCCTTTCACTCTATCATGTCCTAGGCTCTATGGCTGCTTGATAGAAGGGGAAAAGAACAAGGAGGGTAAGGTGTGGGAGGTTTTCGGCTCAGAACTGGAAGTGTTGCCTTGCCCCTCACTTATGTTATGCTCCTTTGGCTGGAACTCAAGCACCTCACCAATGTAACTGTAAAGGTGATTGGAATGTATAGTTTAGCTGTGTGTCCTGGAAGAGGAACAAATGCAAGGAAGCTGGCCAGTCTCTGCCAGTTGCCAAATCACGCAGATTGTTCTTCTGTAGTCTTTCCCATCCATGTCCTTTGCCCATTTCCATGGCTACTGCGCTAGTGCAAGCCCTTATCGTGTTGTATGTGGAATACCACAATGTTTGCTGAATGATTTGTCTTCTAAGTTGTTTTCCTATGTCTAGTCTTTTCTCCGCTAATGAATTTTGATCCAACAACCAAAGTGAGCTTTTCAACCTACTCAGTGACTCCATGTTGCATAGTGTTCAGAGCTCTCCAAAGTCTGCCTCTGTATTCTTATTTCTCTTGATTCAACTTCATGGGCCCTTTTGTATCGTCAAACTGATCTATTTAAAGTGTCTGGTCTTCAGGTTCTTCCTCACTCAGTTTCTTCCACCTAACTTCAAACGGTGACATATTATAGCTGAGTGAATAAACTGACTTAGGAGTCAGAGTGTCTAAATTATGGTGCTGCCACTAATTAGCTGTATGATTTTTCTATGCCTGTTTTCTTTTGAAAAAAAAAAAATCAAGGTATAAAACCTACCTGTCCATGTTTAGAAATATAAATAAGTTTGTATAAATAATGCCCTGAGTTGATTGGTATTCACATAATAGTTATTAAATGAGCAATTTGCAGTTACTAAGAATGTCCTTCTCCACTGGTAACCATTCAACTCCCACACTTTAGTCAATATTTTGCCTAAGCATCTTCAAAATTTTGAAACCTTCCCAGTCCGTTCTATCCCGAAATGATCTCTTACTATTGTGAATTGTTGAATCTACTTATTTGGCAATTAATCTTGTAACGGTTTATGATATTTTTATGTGCACAGGACTTTTAATGTTATCTTCTGTTGGAAATACCTTTCCTGTGAAGTTTCCCCTGCTTGCCAGTGAGATTTGGAGAACCGACTGTGGCTTTTGTATGCTTTAATCTTCAGTGCCCTGCATAGTGATGTTTTTTGGTAAGCATATCAATAAGAGCTGTTTAATTTAGTAATAATAAATACATTTCTAGTGTTCATTGTTGTAGTCCTGGCCATGAAGTGAAGCAACATGTAAATGTTTATTTGGTAGATTTTAAGGTACCAGTTAGAAGGTTTTTACTACTCCAAATTATGAGAATCCAAGCTCATAATTATGAAGAAATTGATGGAACTGTGAATACTGAGCCTGCTGGCATCCTGGCCCCCCACTGGGGCCATTTGAACACGTCACATTAGTAATCACTTCCTTGCAGGGTAGTGTGGGCCCCCCATGAGCAGTTAATTAGGGGGAGCAGGTTTATTACTGCAAAGTGGTTGAGTTTAGAACAAGCTAAATAAGAAGATTGAAATCATTTTGGAAGAAACATGGGATATTAACACATTGGCTGTAAGTAATGAAAGATAAGGATAGCATTAAATTCTAGCAACAATATATTAACTGCAAGGGAACTAATTTGCAAATGAATGCTTTGCCTCTCTCTGAGATGGATTTTCATCTGATGAAAGGACCACGAGAATGGCCACCACAGAGACACCTTTGGTAAGATTTGAGTGTAGTTCTTAGTAGCTGCATTGTCTGGGGCTCATTGCAATGTTTGTACTTGGATTCTTTAGCAGTGAAAGATAAATACCCTTGAGGCAGGGGAATAGGGTCTGAAGGCAGGGAAACGAAGGACTTCCTAGAACTAAATCCCAACCTTCTTCACCCACGTAAGTAACTTTGTAACTTTACCTTAGCTATGGTAGAAAACATCCTCTTCATTTGCATAGGGTGTACAGCGAGTAAATAACTTTGTAACTTCACTTCCTCTTCATTTATATAGGGTGTGCACTAAGTAACCAATGGGAAACCTCTAGAGGCTATTTAAGCCCTGGAAAATTCTGTAACCAGCATTCTTGATCCGCTTGCTTGGGCTGCTCTTACACTGTGAAGTGTGCTTTTGCTTTCAATAAATCTCTGCTTTTGTTGTTTCATTCTTTCCTTGCTTTGTTTGTGCATTTTGTCCAATTCTTTGTTCAAAATGCCAAGAAACTTGACGCCCTCCACCAATAACACCCTGGAGAGGGGCAAAGAGAAGTTTTTTTGTTTCGTTTTGATTTTAAAACAACTTTGTATTCCTTTAATAGACATGAAAAAAGCCACTGATGCCTTCTGATAGTGTGTTTTTATGACATGCCTAGGAGTGGATGCCAAACACAATGTGATTTCCTGGCCTCCTTAGGTGGATGGGTATGGGGCAGAGAGAGTAATAGTGGTGGGAGTTTTCCAGGGTTTTGCTTGCCCTTTCTGTAACAAGGAGGTATTGAGAGTGGGACAGATACTTAGGAGAGGAGCTTGGCGGGAGGTAGATGAGGAAGCAAAATCTTTTCGCTTGGCCCTAATTTGCTTCTGAAATCATCCCACTGTCAAGGCAGGAAGAAGGAAACAGGGAGCCAAAAGGGCTAATGGATTGAGGGGGAAAAATCACCATTGTTCCGTGTGGCTGGGCTTTGACAATACTTTATAATAAAGATTTGAAGGCTGCTCTCTGGAGACTATCCAAAGAACAAGCAGTGTTTTGTGAAACCATGTCGAATGTTAAGGGGACATTTGAGCTTTCTTTGACATTTACCTTTCTTCCTTTTCTGATTGACCTCAAATTTGAGTTACATTAATATTATTTAACGTAGTCCAGATCTTTGCTCTCCTTGCTAAATATCCTACATTTCCTTTAATTTTATGGAAAGAGACCTAGAGACATGAAGGTAGATTAGTGATTTACTAGATCTACAAATTAGTAGCAAAACCAAGATAGAATACAAAACTGGGGATGAGCAATTATTTGCTTTAACTATTATATATTCTTTGTTACCAGTGAAGAGCTTATTGTGTTGCTAAGATACGGTCTGGTCACCGTTGAAGGGCATTGTTCTATGTACAATGAAGGCACTGGGCTTGATTCATTGCCTTGGGGTCTTAATCATATATTTATTTCTCCAATTCACAAAATTTTATAATTCACCATGGGTGTTTTAGTTAATTAGTACAAATTGGAAAGGTCTTATAGAGTACATAATTATTTCCTACAGGACCCTCTTTGGTGATTATAAATCCAGTTTCAGTAAATCTTGACAAGGAGAAAAGCAATTACTTCAAGTTCATAGAAAACCTCACAGTTCTCATGTTTTTCAATATTGTCCAGTAAATTCTGCATTATAATTTTAATGTCAAATTACATCTTTGGAATTATACACACCCCAATATGCATGGATAAACTTAGAAACTTAGTAGAGTCCTTCTCCAAAGACTTGTTCACTAAATCTCTAGACCTTTTCTTTGCATCTTAAATACCCAGGCAACAAGAATTGCTAGAGACACTTAAGAAACTGTAGAAAAAGCCAGGTTCTTGTCACACGACCAGGAAAAGTTAGGCACGAAGACACTTTGAAGTGTGAGGGGGAACGGAATGTATTGGACAAAAAGGAAAGGGAAAAATAACTCTCTGCAAAGCTAGAGAAAGTCCTGCTAGCAGGTTTCCCATCTCACAGATTGAATCCCAGGTTACTACATGGGAACCGGAGAGACCAGGCTCCTCCCCATCCTCCCAGAGCGCAGGTGGACATTGTTCAGAAAGAATCAGCTGGGAAAAGGCATGCTTCATCCGGACAAGCAGTCCGGTTTTTCAGCTTCAAGCTGCTTTAGGCTTTAAGGAGGGGTTTCGCCCGGGGACCTTTGGCTGACTCCTGTCGCTATCGAAACCAATATTGCATTTTTTTTTTCTTGCATAGAAATTCTAATGCGTGGTGGCTCACGCCTGTAATCTTAGCACTTTGGGAGGTTGAGGCAGGCAAATCACTTGAGGTCAGGAGTTTGAGACCCGCCTGGACAACATGGTGAAACCCCCCGTCTCTACTAACAAAATACAAAAAATTAGCTGGGCATGGTGGCGTGCACCTGTAGTCTCAGCTACTCGGGAGGCTGAGGCAGGAGACTCGCTTGAACTAGGAAGGTGAAGGTTGCAGTGAGTCAAGATTGCGCCACTGCACTCCAGCCTGGGTGACAGAGTGAGATTCTGTCTCAAAAAAAAAAAAATAATAATTCTAATTTATTCTCTAATCAGATTTTATTGAAATGGAATGCAGCTTGGTTTATGATCTTTTTTTAATGGTATTAACTATTTTCTATCCACCCATTTG
This sequence comes from Pongo pygmaeus, assembly GCF_028885625.2. NCBI lineage: Eukaryota > Metazoa > Chordata > Mammalia > Primates > Hominidae > Pongo > Pongo pygmaeus. The sequence goes on along the minus strand of NC_072373.2, from coordinate 128,662,835 downwards.
TTAGATAATGAACAGTAGGTAGTTTTTCTTTCTCACTGTGAAGCATAAGGATAGATGTTCCAAGTCTGTAAAAGCATTAGTGCCATTTAGAATCCAAAATGTGAAAAGTTCAACATAATTAACACAGAGTACCGGTTTGCTTCACAGCATTTCAAAATTGACATATCATAGACAGTTGTACTGCTTCTGAGTTTGGTAACATTAATAAACAAGTACTTGTAATTTAAGAGTAATTATGAATCTATCCATGTGTGATTTTCTAATGAAGTCAAATAAAGAAATCAGCAGTTGGGAAGCATTCTTTACTTCTTAATTAGGAAACTAGCAGCCAATTAACAGTCTTAATTTTCATCCAGTCCTTCCCATCGTATTGCTCTTATGTAATGGTATGATAAAGTCATTGTGTTTGGAGGATGACCAGTTTGACAGCACAGTACCTGGAGCTATGAAATCCTTTTCTCTGCCACTTTCAGAAGCAGTGCTGTTCAGGTAACATACTTTGCACTTGGCAGAAAGAAAAGGCTTTGAGATCCTTGGATCTCAATGTGTTGTAGAAAATTATAGCATATTTAATTCTTCCAAAGAAGAATATGAGGAAGACATGTGACAAATACTACTGGACTCATTTTACATGTAGAGACATTTGACAATGTAGCTGACTTAGTCAAAGCACTGTAAGGAAAGAATGTAGATGCTTATTTCCATATTTCCAAAAGACAAGTGAATAACCTACTGATCAAACAAAGCTGAATTCATTACTTGCTGATGTAGGGAGAACACCCCCTTGACAATGTCTAAGGTTTCAGAAGATAGAGCTTAGGGGCATAGATTTATAGGGTTTGGAGGTCTGGTTGAAAGTAGGTTCACTTTCAATGTAGTGGTCTGATTGGATCAGACAAAGTTCAGATTATAAGACTTTAGGATTGTAGACCAATAATTCACACTTTTACTTTCCTGGGCAAGAATTTTCTGAAATAAATAGTAGAGGCATGTTGACATAAGAACCTTCATTTTTAGGCCTGATAATTCAGTTGTGGAAGTGCAGTCCCATAGGACCCTGATCAGATTAGTTCAGAATTTATCCATCTATCCACTCACCTATCTGTCTGTTCATCCATTTATCCATCTGTCCATTCAACCAATATTCATTAAGCAGTTTTTAGTTTTCAGGCACTGTGACAGATACTAGGGATGCAGACATAAATGACATAGTTTTTGCCATTATTGGGCTTGTAGTCTAATGAAGACCACAGATACCTTAATGATGGTTATTATTATTACTAGTAGTATTATTACTTATTTTTATTTTTATAGACACAGGGTCTCCCTATGTTGCCCAGGCTGGTCTCCAAGTCCTAGACTCAAGGGATCTTTCTGTCTTGGCCTCCCAAAGTGCTAAGATTACAGGCATGAACCACCACGCCTGGCTGACCTTAAGAAATGGTTATGATAGCAAATGCTGTTGTGGTAGGAATAAAATAGGGGGAGATAAGATGAGAAAAGTAGGTTGTTGCTCAATTGTAAAGGGCCTCAAATGCAATGTTCAGAAAGTAGCTCTATTTGGTAGGCCAGGAATTTTTACTCTTGGCTGCACTTTAACATCACCTGGAGATTAAAAAAAAAAAAAAGGTGACGGCCCCACCCAGACCAATTAATGTCAGAATCTCTGGGATAGGGTCTGGACAGTTAATGCCCTAGTAATTCTACTGTATAGGTAGGACTGGAAGACCCTGACAAAGTGACTGAGGTGCCATCAAGGTTTTTAATGAAGTCAATGACAACTTTTGAAGTGTGTACAAATGATGGAGGATTGAAGCAACTAGAGATGGAGACCACTTAGGAGATTCTTGCAATATTTGAGGTGTGGTCTCAATGGAGGCAGGGGCAGTGACTCTGCAGAAGCAGGCAGATTCAAGAGGCACTTTGGAGTTATTTTTGATTCTCCTTTGATTAGCTACCTCAGTCCTTCACTTTCATCACAATGTCTTGCAAGAACAGAAAAAGTGCTCAAAAATGCACGAACCGAATTAACAGAAATGTTGACATTTACTGTGCGAACAAAAGCATAGTAGAGGATAAAATCAATCTCACACGATGTGACCTTTTTTGGAGGAAGAGTGTGGGACTTGGGAGTCAAAGCACTAAGGGTTGGGACTTGGCTTTGCCTTTGATGACTTGCTTGAGCTAAGTAAGTCCTAAACTGCCTAGGACTTGGTACGATGAAGACCATGTTTTCTGCTCTGAAATCCTGCCAGGAAAGGATGTTGAACATTAAGAAGAAAATAGGTAACAAATTGGGCCTAGGGGAACTCTCTAAGCCCAACACTAAAAGATTTCTCTATGATTGGGATCTTAATGCTGTCACTACTCTAGAACTTAGGCAAAGAGCTCCCCTAAAGGCTTGGTTCTTAGGCCCCCAGCCCTTGTCCTTCACTTAGCTCTTGTCGTTCACATCTTCTGTGTTGCCCCTTTCCTGAAGGGTCTTCTCAGTGCAAAGGGTGGCAGGCATTCTTTGGGAATGGCACAGTGTTGCCAAAGTAAATAGCCCCTACTCTCTGTCAGGTACTTGCTAATAGTTTCTTGCATTATTCAATCCTCACAGCAAAAGGAATAATAGCTAGTGCATGAATACTGTAGCTTTCTGCTACTGACCATAGCAAGGCATTAGTGCAACAGTCCCATAAAATAAGCTAGTAAATTTCCTACAAATTAGTGCGAGAGAGCCACAAAGGTAGGGTTTATTCAATCCTCACAACAATCCTGTAAGTGAGAATTAGTCAATCCTCACAACAATCTAGTAAGTCACATGCTATTATGATATCCATTATACAGATAAGTAAACTGAGGAATTTTTTTTGGAGCTCTGGTTTAGATAGAGTCTCGGTTTCTTGCCCAGGGTGAGTGCAGTGGCGTGATCTCGTTCGACGGTAACCTCTGCCTCCTGGGCTCAGTTGATCCTCCCACCTCAGCCTCCCAAGTAGCTGTAATTACAGGCATGTGCCACCAAGTCCAGCTAATTTTTGTATTTTTAGTAGAGACAGGGTTTTGCCATGTTGGCCAGGCAGGTCGCGAACTCCTAGCTTCAGTGATCTGTCTGCCTCAGCTTCCCAAAGTGCTGGGATTACAGGCATAAGCCACCATGCCCAGCCACATGTTCCCTTTAATTAATATACTTTATCATATGTCATCTGAGAACACAGCCTGATATTAGGTGCATGGAAGGACACAAATGTACTGGTGCCATTGGTTCTTCCATTATGGGAACTTGGACAAGTCGTTTTATCTTTCTGGAAGTCATCTACTTTGTAAGTTGAGAGGATGAGACTCAAAAAAGATGACCATCTTTTGTTTACTCTACACATTGTAGTCACAACACATTCTCATTAGCAACTTCTCTCATTGAGCACAGTGACTATTGTTGAGGAATTATTTAATGGATTCTCCACCTTTTTACCTTAAAATTCCTGGACTCAGTTATTTTCCAGTTTCTAGAACATTTATTCTACATTTGTGGTATTTGCCTTCATGCAAAGTAGTTGTGTGAGGCATCTAACAGCCATTCCAAGATATTTTATCACGATTTTCATGACAGGGAGATAAAACATAGTGAAATACTTTAAAAACGCTTCTTATTAAACATATGCTTGTCAAGCTATCTTTATGTGCTGGCTATTCTGCGAGGCTCCTTGAAAAGTGTGGAGAGCAGGAGCAAATCTGGATCTTACTCCTGCTTTCAGTCAGGTCAGTGAGGCAGACACTTAATTGATGATGGCATTAATTGATATAGAGTTATAAACACAGGTAAATTCTCTGAAGGAAGGGATGAGTTTCTGTGAAAAAGTGTAACAACGAAGCTGACTTAGACTAGAGTGGCAAGAAATCTTTTGGAAGAAGGTGATGGTTTAGCTAAGACATAAATGATGAGTAGATTATTAACTAAGCTAGAGGTAGGAGTGGAGAGAGGGAGCCGTGGGAGTGGCATGTGTTAAAACTTTGTGGTGGAAGAAAATTGCTGAGCCCAAGGAACTGAAGGAAGGTCAGTGGGGCTACAGAATAGGGAACAAGGTAAAGGATGGTATTACTTGATGCTTGAAAGTGAATAAGGGCCAGAAATGCAGGACTTTTTAGTCTACATGAAAAATTTTGATCCTTAATTTGCAATTTGTGGGGAGTCAATAATGGTGTTATAAGGGGCAACATCATCAGATTTTGGTTTTGAAAACATCACACAGGCTGATATGTGGTGAATGTGCTGGAGGAGGTTAAGATACAGGCAGACCATCTAGTAGCAGGCTTTGCAAGAGGCGATGGCAGCTTGGGTGAGGGGAGAAGCAGTGGACATAATAAGGAGCGGACATATTTGAAAAATACTGATGCCAAGATTCTGGTGTATTAGTCTGTTCTCACACTGTTACAAAGAAATACCTGAGACTGGCTAATCTATAAAGAAAGGAGGTTTAATTGGCTCAGGGTTCTGCAGGCTATAAGGAAGCATGGCTGGAGAGGCCTCAGGAAACTCAATCATGGTGGATGGCAAAAGGGAAGGAGGCACGTCTTACATGGCTGCAGCAGGAGGAAGAGAGCAAAGGAGGAAGTGCCACACACGTTTAAACAACCAGATCTAATGAGACCTCACTCACTATCACAAAAACAGCAAGGAGGAAATCCACCCTTAGGACCCAGTCATCTCCCACCAGGCCCCACCTCCAACATTGGAGATTATTTGACATGAGATTTGGGTGGGGACCCAAATCCAAACCATATTATCTGGCTTGGTGCCATTCACTGAAATTGAGAACTCTGGGGTAAGATTAGGTTTTAGGGACAGAGCATGAGTTTTGCCTTGTACCTATTGAGATTGGGTTGCCTCCAAGACTTTCGATTAGCGATTTCATGGTTGGAATTAGCCATCTTGTTTGAGAGCTCAGAGGAGAGGTCTGGGTGGCAGTATGTGTTTGAGAGTCTTAGAGACTAGAGATGCTGGGAAAAAGCATGGGTCTAGATGAAATTGCCTAAGGAGAGAACAAAGAGTAAAAAAAGGAGATAGAGGGCACAGTCTTGAGGAACTCTACCATGGGGACTGGCAAAGGAAAAAGAGACAGCAAAGCAGGCAAAAAAAAAAAAAAAAAAAAAAAAAAAGAGAGATGAGAAAGGAAAACCAGGCCAGTGGGGTGTCCTGGAATCTGAAGGAAGGAGTGTTTTAAGTTGAGGAAGCGTCACATGTTGTCCTAAATGCTAAAAGGTGTCCTTTGGATTTGTTGACTTGGAAATTAAATGCTGTGGCATGTTGGTCACAGAGACCACTTAGGAGTGAGTTTTAGTGAGTGGAATGTGAGAAAATGGAAACAGTGGTTTAGACAACTCTTTTAAGAGAATGGCTGTGAAGAGCAGCAGCGAAATTGAATTGTAGTGATGAGAGTTGCGTTTTTTTTTTTTCTCAAGATGGTTTAATCATGGGCATGTATAATTGTTGATGAGAGGGATCCATTTGAAAGGGAAAGGTTGATTTCTGTAGAAGACAGAAGGTCCCAGAGATGAGGGAAAGTGAGTTTTCCAAAGCATGGGTACATGAATGGACCTGGGAAGAGGGTCACTTCCTCTAACATAAGAGGAAGAATGAGGCAGAATATGGGTACACATGTTTGGAAGGTCACTGGTTCTCTCTTTCTCATAATTATTCACTCATTATAATTCTTTCAATCCTAGGCTTTCAGGGAGGGAAGAAATCTTTTTCCTCAATTATTTTGCTTTTGAAATTATTCCTTCTTATTTTAAAGAGCACTTACATTCTCCTTAAACCTTCTGTTTTCTTCATTTTTCTTTCCAACAGATTCATTAACATTTTCCTTTATTCAAATTCTCACTCATGATCTCCTGTATAGGACTGAGGCAAATTGCTTAACACCTCAAAATTAAACCCTCTCACAAAATATTTTTGCTGTTTTCAAAAAGATTCAGTATAAGAAAGATGTTTATAATTTTTTCAGAAATTGTATATACATGACAAGTGATTCAAATGCTGTATTTATAATCATTACCTTCAGTTCTTAGATTGAAATAACCAATCTTATTAGTTTCAGAGAAACCAATTAAGCATGCAACTTTATTGAAAGCAGTTGTGACTTTGGGAAGCCACAAAGGAAATAGAAAAATGAGTAATTTCAAATATATAACACCTCAGTCCTTTGTGTTGGTGAAGTCTCCTTAACCTTCTGTGAGAGGAAAACCTGCCTAGAATTCCAATTACTGTGTCCGAAAACGAACAAGTATACATTCTAGTCAGAGCATTATTTGCAATTTGATTGCTGAGAAATTGATCAGTTCCATTCGGGAGTAAGGCATCCTGTTTCCAAGACAACAAAGAGTTGGACTTTAAAATTATTGATCCTGTTGCTTTGGCTACCGTAATGGTGAAACGAGATTGATGGACCATAATCTGACAGTTGCTGGGAGATTCCTTATTAGTCTTGAGCTTCCTACTTCAGGAGTAACTGTACATAATTCCTAAACCTTTACAGCCAAGATGAATCCTTTTTGCTGATCATCTTACAGAAAGCAGTTTCATTGGAATGTAATTCTGTTTCTCCAACTTTAGTCGGACATAGGCTGCAAAATAAATCTGGGGAGTAGAAATGTTCTCTCTCAGCTATTCCTCATCACGAATTCCCACACTGTTTCCTTCAAAAAAATGACCTGCTGCAAAAAACAATTACTCAGGAAGACAGCTGATTCCATCTCCTTTCTACTCTTGACCAACCATGCGATATATTTCCAAATAGTTCATCACTCCATAGTTCTTTCTTGAATGTTCTCTCCAGCATCCAACATTTTGCACCAACTAAAGTGCCAGGTCCTTTTCTGCCTGTCCTATATTTTTACAGTTACACTGACTTAGGGGATTGTTCTTGATTGTTTACTGCATTAGATGGTCATCGTGTTTCCTCCATTCCTCACAGGTGACAGTATATACATCCAACAACAACCAGTGAGTCTATTGTCTGGGAAAAGGAAGAGCAGATCAGGTCATGTTCCTAAGGAATCGTTGATCCTGCAGCAAATGCAATTATGTGATATTCAGTGACAACAATACATCCACCAAGATGAGGGCATGGAATTTGGCAAAAGACCTTTTCCCTAATCTGTGAACTTATTTATGACAAAAGTCTGACAGAATTATATAAATGAAACCACAGTTATCTATCAACAAATTCTGTTCCATAAAAAAACCCCGGTTGGACACTGTGGCTCATGCCTATAATCCCAGCACTTTGGGAGGCCAAGGAGGGTGGATCACGAGGTCAGGAGATCCAGACCACGGTGAAACCCCGTCTCTATTAAAAATACAAAAAATTAGCCAGGCGTGGTGGTGGGCGCCTGTAGTCCCAGCTACTCAGGAGGCTGAAGCAGGAGAATGGCGTGAACCCGGGAGGCGGAGCTTGCAGTGAGCTGAGATCGTGCCACTGCATTCCAGCCTGGGTGACAGAGCGAGACTCTGTCTCAAAAAACAAAACAAAACAAAACCAAACCCCACAACTTTCCTGAGAAAGCTGAACTAGTTCTATAGGTTGAAGTAAATCTAATTTATTTCATTTAATTTTAATTCAGCAAACATTTCCTGACTACTGACACTGTACCTGGTACTGTGATAGGTGTTGTGAATGCAAATCCCAGCCCTCAAGGGACTTGTTGTCTTCTGGGGAAGAAAGATAATTAAACAGCTACAGGACAATGTGATGCTTGCTATAACAGAGGAAAACACAGGATGGTTGGGGAGCTGAGTAAAGGGAATACCTAACTTTTTTCAAGAAATAATTTTTTATTTCAATAGCTTTGGGGGTACAGTGGTTTTTGGTTATACAGATGAACTGTATAGAGATGAAGTCTGAGGTTTTAGTGCACTGATCACCCGAGTAGTGTACATTGTACCCAATACGTAGTTTTTTATCCCTTGCCGTCCCTCCCTCTCCCCCTTCTGAGTCTCCATAGTCCATTATACCACCCTGTATGTCTTTGCTTACCCATAGCTTAGCTCCCACTTAATAAGTGAGAACATATGGTATTTGGTTTTCCATACCTGATTTACTTCACTTAGAATAATGACCTCCAGCTCCATCCACATTGCTGCAAAAGACATCATTTTGTTCTTTTTTATGGCTGAGTAGTAATGAATACCTAACTTTTGAAGGAGGCATTTATCAGACTTCAAGGAGCAGATGACGTGGCACCTGAACTTAATCTTGAAGGGTGAGGTTGGCCAGGCTGACATAGGAGAGGAAGAGAGTCTAAGTTTCAAGAAAATATATGCAAAAGCACAGAAGCACCAAACAGCATTTATATGTAGAGAATGGCCAGTCACTGGGGTTGGCTTCAGGTTGATGTGCCTCTAGAGTTTACAAATAGGACAGGTGACCAGGATGTAAAATTTTCCAAGAATCTTTCACAGAGGAGACTGGAGTTGAGTTTATGCTTGGAAATGGCCAACTGAAGGGTAGACAAAAATGAGAGAAGGGGGCATCCTAGATGGGGAAGGGATATCATCAGAGGCATGTTTCTCAAAGCTTTTATTGTCCTGTCACATGTTGAAAATATGAGTGTTCCTATTGAAAGTGAATGCCAGCTCCCCAAATACAACCTGTTGAGAAGACAAAGCTTAGTTTATTGTTTACCACCTATACAGAACTTTGACGGTATCTTTGAAGGGGAAAGGCATGGTGAGAATTTACTGAGGATGGTAATTTTGGTTTAAGCCAAGTACTTCAATGCGGGGATTTTATTAAGATTGGGTAACGATCATGACACAATAGTTCAGGATTGATGGAAACAGCAAGGCAAGGATTTTGAGGCAAGAGATTCAAAGAATCTTAGAGCACAGACCATTAGTACTTTCCATTGAAGAGTCAGTGGGCCTGTCTGGAAGTTTTGTCATGAACAATCAAAGCAGTGGCCTGGACAAGAGACATCTGGGAAAGTAAAGTAATGCTCGTGTAGTAGAATAGCAAAGCCATATGAATGTAGACAGTCAATCTCGTTTCCATTCTTGGTGTCCCCACTGAGGTTATTTAGGTTCTCATTTCACAGAGCACACTGGCATAAACAGGGGAAGCAGCCAGGGCAGAATGGACCACTGATGGGCTTCAGTCAACCTAAGCCCTGATCTAGCCAATGTTGGGGCAGGAGAATACATTCCGTGGCACATCTATAACCCCTCTGTGCCCCAAGTGATCAGCATACTGACTTAGTGTCTCTGCCTTAGAGAAAGAGATAAAGACAAGAGACTTTGTGGAAGAATTGTTTTTAAGAACATAAAATTGGAAATAACTTCAACATCCATCAACAAGAGAATGGATGGGTAAATTGTGGTATATTCAAATAAAATGAAATACTGTACAATAATGAAGAAGAATGAGTAACAACTACAAATACCCATATATGACCTATAAACATACGCTTGAGGGAAAAAAGGATGTTGCCAAATATATATGCACTGTTTTAACCTTTATATACATAAAAGACTTCTATAGAACGTATGCGTGGACAGTTATGAAAAGTATAACGAGACGCACGTAAAAAATAACAATCTAATAGTGGTTCCCCAGGGGACTTCAACTGCAATGGTAATGTTATTTTTAAAGCTAGGTGTTAATTTCATGTGTCCATTATATTCCAAAGTTGGGGGCATTAAGACCTTAAATTCTGATGCGTCTTTTTTACTAGAGGAAGTGGCCCCCCGACTCCCAGCAAAAGTAGCATCCCACCCAGTGAAAAGTGGCCTTTTCACTTCACTCTGAGAAGATGACCTCACATTGCCTGAGGAAACAGTAATGGTCTCTGCTGAGGCAGAAGCCATACAAGACAACGCTGATTCTCTTCAGATCCCACCCATGTCACCCCTCTTTGTTCTAGTCCTATAATGAGCTCAAGTCCCTGTAGACCCCTAAAGATGAGGTACGAAGCGCCATGCATTAGGTAATGTGCTACATTTCAAAATAACTAGTTGAGTTTTCTAAGGTATATATGTAGAAATCCAGGCATACCTGTGGGAATGGATATTAATGGTGTTGGATAACAGTGGAAGGAACATAAAGCTAGATCAGGCTGAATTTATTGATAGAGGCTAACTAGGCAGAGATTCTGCATTTAATACTGCAGCTTGGAGAGTCAGAAAGGGCTCTCACAGTTTGTTTGGTTTATTGGCTAAGACGTGGATCAAAAGATGTTCCACTGTGAGAAAATTGGAAATGCCTGTTCTGCCTTGGTTTAATGTAGAGAAGAGAATTCAAAGGCTTTTGGAGATTGGAATGTTAGAGTGGATTTGTAATTTAAGACCTATTCACCAACACTGGGATGGTCTGAAAGACATATCCTTACCAATACTTTGAGAAATAAATATGGCAGGAGAAATAAATATGTCTTCTTTGTACACCAGACCTTACAGTGAGAACCATAGCCATTCAGTTAAATTACCCAAATCAATGGGAGTAACTGGGATTCTGGTGTAGCAGGAGCTAAATGGTGGCACTCAACTACCAAAGGCAAAGTGGGTCTGGGTACTGTAATAGCAGAGTCAAAGCAGTAGTCAGAACAGTCTGATTTGCAGACGCCTATGACATTGGTTAGTAATCATGACATTCCTAGAAGTGAAACAGATAGGAAGCCTACTAAATTCTTTCTTGATTTGTGTAAGCAGAAAACTTCTAGGTCATGTAAACAAAAGTCTAACTCAAATTGCAGAAACAAAGAATCATGGCCCTTCGGTCGGTTGCCAAACTTGAGCAAGTTCACAGACCCAGAACCCATTGAATAAAGGGGAGATTGAGTCTGCTCCAGAAAGGCCCTTAGTACACTACTACAAATTCAGACTGTTAATCTTTCTCCCAGCCTCTCCCAAAGGCACCTATGGTCTTTTATTAGGGTAACTGTGTGTTGGGAAAAGGAAATAATCAGATCTTTTGGGGACTACTGGACACTGGCTCTGAACTGACGTTGATTTCAGGAGACCCAAAACATCACTGTGTCCCTCCAGTCAGAGGAGAGGTTTATGGGGCTCAGGTGATCAATGGAGTTTTAGCTCAGGTCAGTCTCACAGTGGGTCCAGTGGGTCCCTGAGCCCATCCGGTGGTTATTTCCCCAGTGCCAGATGTACAATTAGAATAAACATACCTAGCAGTTGGCAGAATCCCCACATTGGGTCTTACCTGTTATGATGGGAAAGGCCAAATGGAAGCCATTAGAACTACTTCTATCTGGGAAAATAGTAAATTAAAAACAATACCACATTCTTGGAGGCACTACTGACATTAGTGCCACCAATCAGAACTTAAATGATGTAGGAGTGCTAATCCCCACAACATTCCCATTCAATTATGCTATTTGGCCTGTGCAGAAGACAGATGGATCTTGGAGAATGACACTGGATTATTGTAAACTATACCAAGTTATGACTCCAATTGAAGCTGTTATACCAGATGTGGTTTCATTGACTGAACAAATTAACACATCCTGGTACTTGTTATATAGCTGTTAATCTGGCAATTGCTTTTTCCTCCACGTCTGTCCATAGGCCCACCAGAAGCAGTTTGCTTTCAGCTAGCAAGGCCAGCAATACACCTTCTACCTCATGGGTATGTAAACAGTTCAGTCCTAAGTTGTAACTTAGTTTGCAGGGATCTTGATTGCCCATTGCCCTTCCCTTCAGTAAGATACCACACTGCTCCATTACATTGATGACATTAAGCTGACTGGACCTAGTGAGCAAGAAATAGCAGCTACTTTACACTTATTGATGAGAAATTTGCATGTCAGAAGTGGGAAATAAATATGACTAAAATTCATGGACCCTCCTGAAACTGCCTTTGCAAAAATTATAACAGTGAGAGAAATCTGACATAAGAAATTATGACAGTGGAAAAAATAGGACCTAACCAACTCCATCTTGCTTCTAACTTCCAAGCTATCCTTGTTCATCCTGGGCATAGGCCAGATGAACTATTAGAATAATTTAGTTTGTAGTTTAACTTTGAAACAAAGATGATGACAGTCCCTTCCTAAAACAAACCCCCTCCTTGCCTGGGGACCAGACTACCTTTGTAAAACTCACATATTAGCCACAAAATTAGAAACTGTGGCTCCGCAGTTATGCAGCCGGAGGGCACAAGATTTCTAACCTTCTCAAATTTTCCTATAGATAACATCACTATCATAAAACCTAAGATGGGTGTTTGAAGTATTTTTCAGACCCTGAATTCTGATGGACCAGCTAGCACCACCCAGACTAGTAAACTGGCTCATCTGGTCTTGTGGCTCCCACCCAGGAACTGACTCAGTGCAAGAAGACAAGCTCTGACTCCCTGTGATTTCCTCCCTAACCCGACCAGTTAGCATTCCCCATTCTTCAGCCCCCTGCCTGCCAAAGTATCTCTAAAAAACTTTAGCTTCCAAATTTTCAGGGCTTCTGAAACTCCTGTCCTGCTTACCTGGCTCTGTGTGTATTAAACTCTTTCTTTACTGCAATGCCACTGCCTTGGCAAGTTGGCTCTATCTGTGCAGTGGGCAGTAAGAACTCATTGGGTGATTATATTCTACCTCAGTGAAATTTAGGGGTCCAATGGAGTAGGGCATGTCAAGATATTTTTTCTGAGGTGAAGAATAAATTGTTGCATCTGGCCTCCCAGTGCTAGATTTTTTTGCATCTGCAACTGTTGGCTGCAGAGATTAATGGTTGGTGTCATTCTCTGAGAACAACTGTCCTGAAAAAATTGGGGATAGACAAGGGTGGAAGGGAGATTTGAACCTCTTATTATTTTATGAAACATAACCATAAATTGTTCCTTGTAATTGGAGAGAGTGTTCTAATTTGGGGGCCTGCGGCTATAGGTTGTCTGAGTGACAAGTTCTCACGCCAGAAATCAAGTTAGGGTAACATTAGTCAGGCTATTAATGTAACATTCAAATAATTAACATGAATAAAACAAGAAGAACGCTTGGCTCACATTTAAATTTTCACTTAAATGTTGAGTAGAAATGCCTGCTTGGTTCTTATTGATTTTTAAAATGAGTTTGGTAGTGTTTATCAAGGCTATTTAGTTGAATGAATCTACCACTTAACTTTCTACAGCATAACAAAGGGGGAATAATTAAGTGTTCATGCAGAGACTGGCTTACATCCCAATTTGACATGGAACCAGTACAGTTGGAGCTCCAGCAAACTCTGGGTGACTGACAACACACGAATTAAGTCATTATTTTCAGTATCTCTACTTTGCAATTACCTTGAAATTTGAAAGTGGATAATTAATTCCTAATTCCTTAGTCAATATCAAAAAACCTCAGAATTTGAGCTAGGCTAAGCCCGGCAGTCTTATTCTGAACCTTTCCAAATGTTTCAGTTAACCTGTCATATGCCAAGTGACTTGGCTCAAATAAAGTGTAAAGTATTTTTAAGATTATTAGTAAGATCCTGCATTTAAACTTAGGTTTTTATTTTTAATTGATTTCAGTCCACCAAAATTTTGAAAACAGTGGAATAAATGTTTATTTGAATTCCACTGGTTTATCTCAGATGGATTTGTCTCTGGGCATAGACAGATGGGTCTATGTGCATTCAATATATATGAGAGAACAATCTTTGTTTTGACCTCACAATCTAGTTAAGCCCCAATTCTTATGCACCATGAGTAGTTTATGACCCAAAATATCCACAGATATGGCTTTGTGGAGGGAGAAAGCCAGGTTCCAGGAAATCACAGCAGTGCATCGTACAGAATGTTTGAGCTCAAGGAAGGATGGTGCATGCGAAGTCATGCTTCCTGCTCAGATGCTGCTACCCACAGTGATCTGTAGATTTTCACTGGGGGCGAGGGGACAAAAATGAAAATGTTCTTTGTAATATGGGCTATATCAAATTTAAGACGAGTCTGTGAAAAGTTGATTGTTAAATAAAAGCTATCAAATAAAAATCGGCCATAATGTGAAAGCATTTTCTATGATGCTCTTCACTTAGAAATTTAGTAATAGAGGGGGATCTGGTATATTGTGTAATACATTTTAGATATATTTAGCTGGAATTAACAAGGACTGTCAGTAACATTGCATACAGAATGCTTGAAATATCTAGGCAAAAAATGGTACAATTCATTTGGAAGAAAATGCATCACTACTCTGACATTAATGACTAATTTCCAGGTTCCAATTTTTAGTCTATGTGCTGCCTGTCAGTGCAAGCCCCTAATTTCCCAGTTGCTTAATGTAGCACTATTAAGTTTTAACTTGCAATATACTCATGTAATTTTATGTTAAAGTAAATAATCTCTTGAGTGTAAACTACTTTGCATGCACTGATTCTTTATTAAAATGCTCAATTTTACCTTTCTCTCTGTCCTTTTTTTTCCTTTTTCCTTCCTTTCTTCTTTCTTGCCTTCCCTTTCTATCCATTCTTTGTGTCCCTCATTCATTTTTTCCCTGTGGGTTTCATAAATAAATAAAATCTCAACTAGATAATAAATTCATATTTCCAACAGGTACTTACTCTTTGATCAACAAAATTGAGAGGGTGGGTGTGGTAAAAGATGGCAATCAGGAACCTGTTTCTACCTGGTTCCCAGGATTATGGAACCCCTGGGGAGGGAGAAAGTGCCAATAATGGCTAACATTGTAGTTGCCCATCTTGGTGAAATAGAGCTGGATTTCATTTGACTTTTTAAAAAATTTCGTTTTTTGTAAGTCCTTTATATGGAGAAAATTTTATGTTTTGTATACATACACAAAACAAAACCCCGTAGAGTCTTGGTATATCTAAAGACTTCTAATTTGTCCCTTTTCATTAATAAGACTTACTTTAAAATTTGAGACTGACAACACTCCATACTACCAGATGATATAAGAAATGACTTCTGTTGGCAGTGTGATTTCTCCTTGATGTTGGCTGGGACTCTCTTAGTGAATACTAACGTTATGCTTAGCTCAGAAAACGTAAATTGTTTAAGTATAACAGTCTTTTGCCTTCTTTTTTTTTTAAGTAGGAAAAGGATTATCAGTTTTATTTAATTGGTTTCACTGTCTTCAAATCATTGTTGGCTCTTAGCATATATTTAACTATGATTTTAAAGAAGGAAGTCGTAAGACAGAGGAGGGGAGTTAGGTGGCTTCTTCTTATTCCAGAAAGGTCAGTTTGTATCAGAAATGGACTTGCTTTGGCTTTCAGATATTTTGTAATCATTTATCTTCTTGAAATTTAAATAAATTATGTTAGAGACAGAGGACCTGAGTATTAAATTTAGATTGGAAAGGAACTAGCACAATTAAGAGAGCTATGCCTGGAATATGCAAAAGAAACAGGTATAATAGAAGAAGATCAACACCCAAATGGAAATTCTACAGTGAGTTATCCGGAACCTACAGTGATCCTTCAAAAATGATTTTATTTGTTCAAGCAACTTCTTAGACAATTTGATGACAAGCATGTGTCAAAGTTCAATTTCAAACTTTAGTAAGAGAAGATGCTTTTGAAAAAGCCAACTCAAAGACTCCTGCTTAATAGAGATATTTTACATGAATGTTTAAGTAAGGACCTTAAGACTGTCAGGCCGTCACGAGACCCACAGTCAGGTAGGTGGGTGATGAATTTCTTTTTCAGAAGGAATTTCTAATTTCAGTAGAGTGTACCAGAAAGTTGTTTAAGTAAGCATTTTTATCAGGAATTCTCTATAATTCTCAAAAGAGGTTGTGAATTTTATCTCATTAAATCCAGGTTTGGTACAATTTTCTTTCTCATATCAGTTCTTTGCTTGTAACCCTCAAATTGCTTCCAAAAACACTGAGAATAAAATTCAAATTTTTTTTTTTTTTTGAGACAGAGTTTTGTTCTTGTTGCCCAGGCTTGAGTGCAATGGGGCTGTCTCGGCTCACTGCAACCTCCGCCTCCAGGGTTCAAGTGATTCTCCTGCCTCAGCCTCCCAAATACCTGGGATTGCAGGTGTCCACCACCACGCCTGGCTAATTTTTTTGTGTTTTTAGTAGACATAGGGTTTCACCATATTGGCCAGGCTGGTCTCTAACTCCTGACCTCAGGTAATCTGCCCACCTCGGCCTCCCAAAGTGCTGGGATTACAGGCATGAGCCACTGCACCCAGCCAAAATTCAAATTCTTACATGACCCAATACATGGATGATGTCATTTCCTGCCTGATATAGTTTCGCTGTGTCCCCACCCAAATCTTGTCTTGAATTCCCACATGTTGTGGGAGGGACCCAGTGGGAGATGATTGAATCGTGGGGGTAGGTCTTTCCCATGCTGTTCTCTTGATAGTGAATGAGTCTCAAGAGATCTGATGGTTTAAAAAAAGTAGGAGTTTCCCTGCATAAACTCTTTTTTTTTTTTTGCCTGCTGCCATCCACGTAAAGTGCGACTTGCTCCTCCTTGCCTTCCCCCATGATTGTGAGACCTCCCCAGCTATGTGGAACTGTAAGTCCAATTAAACTTCTTTCTTTTGTCAACTGCCCAGTCCCGGGTATGTCTTTATCAGCAGCGTGAAAATGGACTAATACTCTGCCATTTCTTTTCCTGACTCAGGGTGCTTCCTTTCTGTTTGTTGAATATGCCTACCATAACCCTGCCTCAGATCTTTGCATGTGCTGTTCCCTTTGCCTAGAATGCCGGTCTCTTGCACAACTAGGTGGTTTGTCCCTCTCTTTATTCATGTCTCTCTCTGTTCCATTCTGACCTCATTTAGAATTACAGCCCTCCCAGCTCCATCTCCTCTCTGGTACTCTCTATTTCTTTGCCCTGTTTGGATTCTAAATACTGTTTGCTGGCGTTACAGCATATACTTACTGTTCATTGTTTATCTTCACCTGTTTCCACTGGAGTGTAAATAAAGTCCATGAAGGTAGGGACTTTGTTTCATTCACTTCTATATTCCTAGGGCTTAGAACAGTGGCTGGCTTATAGTATATGTACATAAGACCATCCTGAGGCTGAATGGTGTCCCCACAAAAATACATATGTTGAAGTTCTAACCCCTAGTACCTTAGAATGTACCATATTTGGAGACAGGATCTTTACAGAGGCAATTAAATTAAAATGAAGCTATTAAAGTTATTAAGGGGGGCCCTAGTGCAATCTCACTTGTGGTCTTTTAAGAAGGGTAAATTTGGACACAGACATGTACAGAGGGAAGATGATGTGAAGATACAGAGAGACGATGGCCATCTACATGCTAAGGAGAGAGGCCTGGCCTGGTACAGATCCTCCCTCAGGATCATCAGAAAGAACCAATCTTGATGACACCTTGATCTCGGATTTTGAGCCTCAAGAACTGTGAGAAAATGAATTTTTGTTGTTCAAACTACCCAGTCTGTGGTACTCTGTTATGGCAGCCCTCACAAGCTAATATAGCACTGTACATATTCTTAATATGGATTTGTTAAATTAATAATTAAATGGTATGGAACGTTTTTGTAAGGACAAAAGGTAGTGGGCATTGTTGAACACCTATGCAGGAAAGAAACACAGGTGATGATTTCTTAATGGAAACTTCAAGGTCAGCATGGAAGCAAGATGATATGATGGGAGGGTGAAGGTACTGGTGCTTTGTATTTGTTGGATTATAGCTCCAAGCATCACTATGGGAGCATCTCAAGATGCTCTAATCCATCTTGCTGGGAACTCTAATCCAACAAATATGGAGCACTAGTATCCTCTTGTCTTGGAGATAATTCAGTCTCTCAGAAGTTTGAGAATACAATGCATTGCTACTTGGAGCTTAACTATGACCAACAAAGAAGAGAGCATATGAGTAAAGTAATGGTGATCTGAATTTTAAAAGAAATTGATCTTGGTATTCATGATTGTCAAGGATGCTGGTTATTATCAGACTTATAAACTGGACTTCGGGAAATCAGACTGAAAACTGTGAAGAGGAAAGATAGATATTAGCTCCATTATTACAAATGGTAACTGGCAAAAAAACACAGTGTAGAAAGCATTTCTCTGACATTGCAATTACAACTGACTTCAATAAGGATATAAAGAGGAGTTTATATAAAGGACCTACAGGCAGCATATTCACAAAACACAGAAGGAGGGACACACGGCTAAGAGGGAATACAAAAGAGTGGCAGAAATCAATAAGACCAATGTTAGGAAACCTGCAGGCACGAATGTACCCAGACTCCCCCAAATGCCAAGGACACCAACATTTCAATTTTGATTTAACATGTTGGAGACACAAAAACAAGGCATGTTTCTAACCTGAATGAAACAGATGGTGTAATGCTGACTGTCTATTACAAAGAGAAAGCAAAACTATTTAAGTCCTATTTTGTTTTCATATTCTTTGCCCACAAAAATAATTTCAAATTGGAAAGCCCAAACAAGTAATATTAAAAGGGAACGGCAATCCTCACTAGGTCAGCATAGTAAGAGAATTAGTTGTTTTTAATAAGATCGAATCTCCACCCCAGATGGATGATATCCCTGGGCTGTGAGAAGACATGCAGGGAAGCCAGACTGTCATCATTTATCTTCGAGGAATAATGGTCAATAACAAAATGAAGACATTTAGAGATGTGCAATGTTGTATTAATATTCCAAAAAGGGCAAAAGATAATTTCTAAACATGATGCAAAATTAGGCTAACCATTGATTTTTATTATTAAACAGATCGTTAAGCAGATGGCTTGCAAACTGCAAAAAAAAGTAGTGGTCCTTCATTGTCATCTATTGTCACTACCCATTGTTGTATCCATTTTCATGACACCTATGCCACTTAAAGTAATTTATACTAAATCAAGCTCATTTTCTTTTTGGAAAAGACACCAACTGGAGGATGAGAGGAGCATTTGAGATGCACTTGATTTTGAATTTATTAAGGTATTTGTATCTAATGATATCCCCTTTTAACTGTCTAATGAATACATCATCCTCTCAAACACATCATGACCCGAGCTGAATTTAGTCTTCCCTCAGAGAAGAGTTTTCTCTTTTCAAGTTCTGTCCAAACTTTCAGGCTTCTTTATTTAAAATTTAATTTTATAGTAACTTTTTTATAGTAACTTTTTTCCAACTTTTATTTTAGATCCAGGAGGTACATGTACAGCTTTGTTACCTGGGTGCATTATGTGATGCTGAAGTTTGAGTATGAATGGTCCTGTCACTCAGGTACTGAGCATATTATTCAATAGTTTTTCAACCCTCGCCCCTCTCTCTCCAGTAGTCCCGTTTCTATTGTTGCCATATTTATGTCTGTGACTACCCGATGTTGAGCTCCCACTAAGTAAGAACGTGTGGTATATAGTTTTCTTTTCCTACATTAATTCGCTTAAGATAAACAACTAATTCTCTTACTTATGCTGACCTAGTAAGGTGGTTTTGATTTGCATTTCTCTGATTAGTGATGTTAAACATCTTTTCATATGTTTGTTAGTAGCTTGTATGTCTTCTTTTGAGAAGCCAAAAGCATATGAAAAAAACCATAATGAGATACCATCACATGCCAGTCAAAATGGCTATTACTTTAAAAATTACTAAAACAACAAAAAAAAACAGATGTTGGTGAGATTGCAGGAAAAATGGAATGGGCAATATGGCCATTTTAATGATATTGATTCTTCCCATCTATGAGCATGGAATGTTTTTCCAGTTTGTGTCATCTGTTTCTTTCAACAGTGTTTTATAGTTCTCCTTGTTGAGATCTTTCACCTCCTTCATTAGATATATTCCTAAGCATTTTTTGGTTTGTGTGTGTGGCTATTGTAAATAAGATTGGGTTCCTGATTTGGCTCTCAGCTTAAATGTTAGCGGTGTATAGAAATACTGCCGATTTTCATACATTGATTTTGTGTCTTGAAACTTTACCAAAGGTGTTTATCATTTCCAGGAGCCTTTTGGTGGAGTCCTTAGAGTTTTCTAGGTATATCACTCTATCACAAAGAGAGATAGTTTCACTTTTGCTTTTCCTATTTGGATGCCTTTTATTACCATTTTTTTTTTCTTTTGCCCGATTACTGTGGCTAGCACTCCCATTACTATGTGGACTAGGAATGGTGGGAATGGGCATCCTTGTCTTGTTTCAGTTCTCAAGGGGAATGCTTCTAGTTTTTGCCCATTTGGTACAATGTTGGCTGTGGGTTTGTCATAGATGACTCTTACTATTTTATGGTATGTTCCTCTGATTCCTAGATTCTTGACGATTTTTATCATGAAGGATGTTGGATTTTATCAAAAGCTTTTTCTGCATCTATTGAGATGATAATATGGTTTTGTTTTTAATTCTGTTTATGTGGTGAATCACATTTATTGATTTGTATATGTCGAACCAACCTTATATCACAGGAATGAAGCTTACTTGATCATGCTGAATTAACTTTCTGATGTGCTGCTGGATTTGGTTTGCACATATTTGTTGAGGATTTTTGCATCTGTGTTCATTAGGGATATTGGTCTGTAGTTTCCTGTTTTTGTTTTGTCTTTGCCAGTTTAATATCAGAGTGATGCTGGCTTCACAGAATGCGTTAGGTAGGAGTCCTCCCTTCTTGATTTTTTGGAACGGTTTCCGTAGAATTGGTACCAGTTCTTCTTTGTACATCCAGTAGAATTTGGCTGTGAATCCATCTGGTCCAGAGCATTTTTTGGTTGGTAGGTTTTTTATTACTTATTCAATTTTGGAACTCAATATTGGGCTGTTCAGGGTTTCAATTTCTTCCTGATTCAATCCTGGGAGATTGTGTGTTTCCTGGAATTTACACATTTCCTCTAGATTTTCTAGTTTGTATAAGTAGAGGTGTTTATAATCGTTTCTGAGGATCCTTTGTGTTTCTGTGGGATCAGTTGTAATGTCACGTTTGTAATTTCTGATTGTGCTTTGTTAGATTTTCTCTCTTACTTTTGTTTGTTAATCTAGCTAGTGTTCTATCCATCCTGTTTATCCTTTTAAGGAAACAACTTTTAGTTTTGTTGTTTTTTTGTATGGATTTTTGTGTGCCAATTTCATTCAGTTTTGCTCTGATTTTAGTTATTTATTTTCTTCTTCTAGCTTTGGGGTTAGTTTGCTCTTGCTTTTGTAGTTCTTGTAGATGTGATGTTAGATTGTTAATTTGAGATCTTTCTAGCTTTTTGAGGTGGGTGTTTAGCACTATAAACTTTCCTCTGAACACTGCTTTTGCTGCATCCCATAGATTTTAGTATGTTGCGTCTATGTTTTCATTTATTTCAAATGATTTTTTTCTGCCTTGATTTCATTGTTTACCCAAGAGTCTTTCAGGGGAAAGCTGTTTAATTCCCATGGAATTGTGTGGTTTTGAGAGATCATCTTGGTATTATTTTCTGTCTTTATTTCGCTGTGATTTGAGAGTATGGCTGGTGTGCTTTCAATTTTTTTGAACTTATTGGGACTTGTTTTATGGTTCAGCATGTGGTCTATCTTAGAGTATGTTCTGTGTGCCAATGAGAAGAATGTATAATTTGTGATTGATGGGTGGAGTATTCAGTAGACGTGTATTAGGTCCAGTTGATCAAGTGTTGAGTTTAAGTGAAGATTTTCTTTGTTAGTTTTCTTGCTCAGTTTGCTGTCTAATGTCAGTGGGGTATTGAAGTCTCTCACTATTATTGTGTGACTAAGTCTTTTTGTAGGTCTACAAGCATTTTTCAAAATGAATTTGGGTTCTTCAGTGTTTAGTACATATATGTTTAGGATAGTTAAATCTTGTTGAATTGAATCTTTATCAATATGTAATGTTCTTCTTTGTCCTTTTTCTGTTGGTGTTTTAAAGTCTGTTTTATCTGATATAAGAACAGTGACCTCCACCCTAAATGGAAAACAAAAAAGAGCAGAGGTCACTATTCTTATATCAGATAAAACAGACTTTAAACCAACAACAGTGAATGCTTTACTTTCAGCCTGTGGTTATCAGTAAGTGTGAGATGGGTCTCTTGAAGACAGTAGACCGATGGGTCTTGTTTTGTTTTTTTTTCTCTAATCTGCTAGTGTGTGCTTTTTAAGTCAAAGTTCCAGTCTTCTAAGGTGCTATCCTCCTAGCTACCCTTGGTGCTTTGCTCCTCACTTCTCCTATACTGTTGTGATAATGTCTCACCTTTCTCTCAACACTCTGAATCACACTCCATGTTGCTACCAGATTTATCTAAAAATAGAGCTGATTATACTTAGAACTTTGTTGGCTCTTTGATGTCCATTCACAAGTTTATCCCAGCATCCTAGTTTAACCTGCAAATCTTTCATAGTCTGTTTCTGGCTTTCCTAGCAAAACAATTGCCTTCCGAAGCATTGCATAAACCTCTGATTTTGCTTCCCTAATCATTTTGCTAGTCTCGTTTTGACACACTAAACTTTCAATTATTTGCCCTTATTAACATTCTTCTTTCTGTTTACTATGTCCTGAACTCCTTTTCTACCTAGCAAACTCCTCCTCATACTTCAATGCAAAGCCAATGTCACCTCTGTGTAAAGCCTTTTCTGACACCTTCAGGGAGAGCTAGATATTCCCTTTCTTATGTTCATATAACAGCTTATATATATCTTTATTATTGCACTTATTAGATGGCATAGAAGTTATTTCTTTACTCTTCCCCCCTTTTCTAGCCAGCCATTGAGATTTTCAGGAGCCAGACTTTGCCAAATGTATTTTTTCTCTTTCCACCTTACTAACATGTTACATATAAATGCTCAATTAGGCCAAGTGTGGTGGCTCATTTCTGTAGTCGCAGCTCTTTGGGAGGCCAAGGTGGGAGACTCACTTGAAGCCAAGGGTGGGAGACTCACTTGAAGCCAAGAGTTCAAGACCAGCCTGGGCAACACAGTGAGACTCCGTCTCTAGGTAGGTGTGCTGATGTGTGCCTATAGTCCCAGCTTGAAGCCTGTAGTCTTTAGCCTCAGGGGGCTGAAGCAGGAGGATCACTTGAGCCCAGGAGCTCAAGACTGCAGTGAACTGAGATCAAGCCACTGTACTCCAGCCTGAATGACAGAGTGGGACCTTGACTGTAAAACAAAACAAAACAAAACAAACTCCATATAAATGCTTAATTAATGTTAATAAAGGACAAATGATTCTTTCTGCTGGCAAGATGGAAAAATTTGGATTCATAGTTTGCTGAACAGTGATATCCAGAGTGTCTGGCTTAACAGATGATTGAGACCATGCCACCTGATCTTGTTGACTTCTTTTCCACGTTGAGATTTCTATTTATCTTCAGCCAATCTTTCTAACACCATCTCAACTCACTGTAAAAAGTATCTCATTTCTTCTCCATTATTAACCCATGTATTTTTACTTTCATCTTGTATCCTTTTATTTTATTTTGGAAGCATATATATACCGTTTGCCCTTCCCATTCTTTCCGCCGTCTCGCTCCCCAACCCCCACGTGAATCATTCAGGAGTTAAACAAGAGAAATGGTTTCTGTCAGTGCAGGTGATGAAAGAGATCGTTACAACATAACTGAAGGTCAAGAAAAGGATAAATACCAGCAAAATCATGTAAGAATGATGCTATCAGGTAAGCCATGATTGTGTAAGAAAAACCAATGAAAGTTCATTTTTCCAGGACAGTTAATTTTTGCAGTATGGGAAAGGCTATGTGTTATAATAATTATTAAGCTATTTAGGGAGAAACTGTAATCACTACTCTACCTTGGGACACCTTCATCCTACTATGAAGCACTGGAAATGGTGGTAGGTGAGATTGATTGTATTTTCATAAGCCATGCCAGAGGCTAAACACCTTTGCAAGAGTGGGCTTAGAAGTTATGTCAAGGAAAAACACAGCAGCTTTGGAACTGAAGGACACTAGAGAATTCTGAGAAGAAACAGAAAGTTTAAAAGTCCATGGAACCAGATGAAAAGAGAAAGGGTAGTGTATAGAGAGAAAGAAATTCTCTGAGCTGGCCTATCCAATGCCTATCAGGGACTTCCTGGAAGTCTGGCTATTGATGCATTTGCTCTTTCATGCTGCAGTGAGATAAAGTAGTTAATTAGAGGCTCAACATCCAATGTTCAACTTAAAAAATATATATATTTATGTATAATATATATAAGTATAATATATATAAATTATATATTATGTATTATATAAATTATATACATTATATTATATATTATATATATAATATGCGTATATATAGATTTTTTGAGACAGAGTCTTGCTCTGTCGCCCAGGCTGGAGTGCAATGGTGCAATCTCGGCTCATTGCAGCTTCTGCCTTCTGGGTTCAAGTGATTGTTTTGCTTCAGCCACCTGAATAGCTGGGATTACAGGTGCCTGCCACCATGCCTGCATAATTTTTGTATTTTTAGTAGAGACGAGGTTTCACCATGTTGCCAGGTTGGCTTTGAACTCCTGACCTCGTGATCCACCCACCCAGGCCTCCCAAAGTGCTGGGATTACATGCATGAGCACTTTGCCTTGCCTAAAATAATTTTTATCATGTTAAACATATATAAAATAATACTTTTCATTCTAATCATTTTTAAGTGTACAGTTCAGTGGGACTAATTACCTTTACAATGTTATGCAATCATCAGCACTATGTCCAAAACTTTTTCATCAACTGAAACAGAAACTCTATAACCATTAAGCAGTAATTCCCCTATTTTCCATCTAGCCCCTGGTAATGTCCAATTTTATTTCTGTCTCTATTAATTTGCTTATTCTGGCTACCTCGTGTAAGTGGAACCATACAATATTTGTCCTTTTGTGTTTGGCATATTTCACTTAGCATGTCTTCAAAGTTCCTCCATGTTGTAACATGTATCAAAAAACTTACTTCCTTTTTAAGGCAGAATAATATTTCATTGTATGTATATAATACATTTTGTTTATTCATTTATCTGGTGACCATTGTCCAACTTTATAATTCCCCCACATGTAGTATTTTATTACTGGTGTCTCTGAGGACAAAGCTCTCTGAGCCTTCTGGGTAATTCTGTATGTGTGTGTTCTTTCTAGGAGGAAGGTGGGAACACAAGATGCCGTCTCTCTGCCTCTCACTTTATTTCAGTGTGGGTGTTGGATGGCAGTGTGAGCATCCACTCATGAAGATCACTTGACCAGAGACACAGATGGATATCTGTCTTTCCTCCCTTCTTTCCTAACAGGCACCTCCTGTGGCCCCAAGTGGAGGAGTCTATTGCCTGGTTTGCCTCTCTGTCAACTCTCCCTCTGTCCCCACTTATCCCTTGCTCCTGGCATCCTGGCTCTGCTCTGTGCTAAGTGATTTATCAGAAGTCACCTCATTTGCTTCTTTCTTTCCTTCCTTCCTTCCTTCCTTCCTCCCTCCCTCCCTCCCTCCCTCCTTTCTTTCTTTCTTTCTTTCTTTCTTTCTTTCTTTCTTTCTTTCTTTCTTTCTTTCTTTCTTTCTTTCTTTCTTTCTTTTCTTTCTTTCTTTCTTTTCTTTTCTTTCTTTCTTTCTCTCTCTCTTTTCTTTCTTTCTGTCTCTCTCTCTCTCTTTCTTTTCTTTTCTTTTCTTTTCTTTCCTTTCCTTTCCTTTCCTTTTTCTGAGATGGAGTTTCACTCTTGTTGCCCAGGCTGGAGTGCAATGGCACAATCTCAGCTCACTGAAACCTCTGCCTCCTGGGTTCAAGCGATTCTCTTGCCTCAGCCTCCCAAGTAGCTGGGATTACAGGGATGTGCCACTATGGCTGGCTAATTTTGTATTTTTAGTAGAGACAGGGTTTTACCATGTTGGTCAGGCTGGTCTTGAACTCCTGACCCCAGATGATCCACCTGCCTCGGCCTCCCAAAGTGTTGGGATTACAGGTGTGAGCCACTGCGTCCGACCTCATTTGCTTCTTAAAGCACCGTCTCTGACGTGTAAGTCTCAAGCCCAGGTCAAGACATTTGCTTTCTGCCCCATCATTTTACTTTGACAACTCTTTTGAAGGTCATTAATAAAAGAGGTCATTCTGTGCAATGACATTTTCTTGATCTTCATCCTTGTCTTTCTGTCTAGAGTATGAGACCTCACTTACACCAACCCTTGGAAACATTTTCCTTGTTATCTGTATATCCTAGCTCTTACCAAGCTATAATTGCAACAATAACCTTTTATCTTTGAATTATTATGCTTGCCTGTAGGAATTCTAGTGTTTCACTGAATTTTCTTTCCCAACATCTTTGGAAATTTCCAGGGAATTATTTTATGTTTCATAGATTTTTATTCTGTCATATAAATTCTGCTTTATTCTGTCATATGACATTCATATGACTAAATAAAATCATTTATGTTTTTATAGCATTTTATGCTTATGTTTAAAAGATTTTTAATGTTTTAAAAACATATAAATGTTTAAAATCATTTATATGTTTTTATAAGCCTGCCACCTCAAATAACACAGTTGTATCAATTTCTGTACGTGCCCTCTTGCCATCTCAAGTTGAGTTACCCCAGGCTACTGCCTTTTTCCATATCCTATTTTCTTGCCTCATTACCAGACTGCTGCCTCCACTGCCAGTAACCTTGGTGACATTCCATTTTCCTGATCACCTATGTATCCTGCTGGTAACTCCTATTTACTCATTTAATCAGCTTCAGGGAGGAGATCCTTCTTCTCTTAACTGTATCCCCTCTAAAACATGGGGCAGATCCTTCAACTACTACTAAAAATGACTTCTTGTATGGTTCAAATGTAGGTCTAAGCTTGGCCTCAGGAAACCTTACTGGGCTGGCGCTTGGGGAATAACTTGCCCCATAAGGAGGGCTCCTGCGGGAATGTACACCCTTCATCGATGTCAAACAGTGCCTTCACTAAGGACTTTTAACTCCACTTTTGTCTGTACCTCTCTGCTTTGCTATTTGGTTTTATTGGCTCACGTTTATACATGGGCAAGGAATGTGTCCATGTGTCCACTGGCTCTTTCAGGGCCACAGTCTTAGAACACAGAGCATGAGGAGAAAAGCTTCTCTATTCTAGTTCCAGTTTTATAAAAGACCTCAAGGAAAGACTGATACTGGTTTGGCTTGGGTCGTGAGCCCACCTGAGCTTCAATCATTGTGGTAAAGCCTCGAGGCACTGTAATTAATTTAATTGGGTAGGAACCAGCCTGTGATTTGGAGGATGGGGAATTTCATCAAAACAAAGGGATGTGGAATCCTTCTGAGCTAGGTGCTCCTTCCAGTTTTTATCCATAGCATCATGCAGAACAAATGCCACCCCAAAATGATGCCCTAGAAAGCAGACCCGGCTGCTAAGTTTTAGAATGACTATTACAGTTTAGTTTCCATGGACTTCATATGAGAGCAACTTGTTTTTCTTCCTTCTTCTATCTCTCCTTCCTTTCTTCTGTTTATTTTAAAAACTGTTCTTCATCTTCTTTTGTAATATTCGTACTTTCCATTCTCTAAAAGCAAGATTATTTCCCAGCTTCTCCTACTTCTGTATCTTTTTGCTCTTCGAACTGTATCTCAAGCCTAACCTTTGCACAGCTAATTAAATATATCCAGTTTTGACATTATCCCTGAGCCCCAAATAGACGTTTCTAGGTGTTTACTTGAAATCTCCACCCAAATGTCTTGTAGGCTCTTTGAATGCAATATTATCAGAGCTACTTTTTTTTTTTTTTTTTTTTTTTTTTTGAGACGGAGTCTTGCTCTATAGCCCAGGCTGGAGTGCAGTGGCGTGATCTCGGCTCACTGCAACCTCCACCTCCTGGGTTCACGCCATTATCCTGCCTCAGCCTCCCGAGTAGCTGGGACTACAGGCGCCCGCCACAACGCCTGGCTAATTTTTTGTATTTTTAGTAGAGACAGGGTTTTACCGTGTTAGCCAGGATGATCTTGATCTCCTGACCTCGTGATCCGTCTGCCTTGGCCTCCCAAAGTGCTGGGATTACAGGCGTGAGCCACCGCGCCCAGCCTATCAGAGCTACTTTTTTAGTCATAGACACCTGTGGCAAAATTGTATATTCTGGGGCTTCCAAAACTATGTTGCAGGAAAGATATGACCTTTTTGCAAACTTACCTCTAGACCTGAACCAATGAAAATCTCTTGCCCCCTCTGAGTTTTGTACTTTTGGCTGATCCTGGGATTGGGGCTTTCACACCTTGCTTTGCCCATGGCTTTGCGCCCCAAGTGCAGGCTCTGAACCTTGTCTCCTGTTGGTTCCCTCTTTCTGCCTTTGCCCACAACTCCCAGCAATGGCGGACCTTCAAGTCATCACGTGAAAATGTTTGGTGATAGCTTTAGTCAAGATTACTATAGAGGGAATTCTTGCATAGAGTAGAAGTTTGTACTAAATCTCTTTTAAGATTCCCACCAGTTCTAAGGATTGGTGATTTTATAGGATAAAATGTTTAATGTTTTCTTATATGGCCATATTCCCTTGATTTAGCTGAAAGTCTTTGTCATTTATATATGTGTTTGGGGCTGATGTTAAATTTTCTTTATGGATTTGCTTGAAACAAATGGGTCATTACTTGCAGCTTGGATAGTTTTTGGCTTCCATGGATTATTCCGGCTTTGCTATTTGTTTTGGTGGAGAAAAACTTCTAATTAGCTCTGTGGCAGAAACTGCCAGTTTTCTCCGATTCCTCCATAGTAATAGGCTTTTCAGCTGACACATAGCAGCCTCCTTGACCTCTCAGCCTCCTTGGAGCTGAGTGACTGAATTCTAAATATGAAGGAAGTGAGAGCTGTAGAACTCTTGTGTGTCCTAAGGGGGAGGTGACTTACCCTTCTTCTGTGCTTTTCCCTTTCTCCGATGGCTGCAATGCAGATATGGGAGCAGGCACCTTGGACTGTAGAGACTAGTGCAATACTCTAGGATAGACAAATGACAACATAAAAGGGGCCTGGGTCCCCGCATGCAGAGCTACTACCACCTGAGTCCAGTTTGTGAGAGAAAAAACTTTAATCTTGTTGAAGCCACTGTTATTTTGGATAATAATAGGTCTTATCATTTAAAACTGTATCCTAAAAAAACACAACAAGTTTTCATTTTCTCACAATCCTGTAGTCAAACCTTTATCTTCTGTGTATCATATTGGTTATTGCTATTTAGATAAGTAAACAAATAGAGATATATATGGAAAGTGGATTAAACTGAGAGGCCCTGGAGCCTGGACAAACAAAGATTTTAGAATGTAGGAGCCAGGCTTAAATAAAGGAGACAAGAAAAGGGAGTTAGCATTTACTGAGCATCTACTATATACCAAGTACTATGTCAGCAGCTTTACATATGACACCTCATTTAATTCTAAAGTTTACTAATGTTATCCTCATTTTGTAGCTAAGGAAACTGAGTTAGCAAGGAGAATTTGGCCAGTGGCCAGTAAGGGTGGAACCAGAATTTAGCTGCAGGTCTGATCCCCAAACCTAGCTCTTCTCCCTGTATGCTCGAAGAGAGGGTGGAGGGAGATGTTGAGGGTGGTGAAGAGCTGGAGGGAGGACATCCCAGTGGTCACCAGTGGGGAGCCTCCTGGGGAAAATGGCACAAATGACTTTGTTAAAAATCGTAAATTGACAGTTTATAATTGTATACATTTATGGGGTACAACATATGATTTATGAATTCAGTGTGGAATAATTAAATCAAGCCAATTAATGTATCTATCGCTGCAAATGTTATTTTTTGTGTGTGCGGTAAAAGCCTTTGAAATTTACTCTCTCAGCAATTTTGAAATGTATAATACACTCTTATTAACTATATTCACCACACTATGCATTAGATTAAAAAAAAAAAACCAAACTTGTTACTCCTGTCTGAGATTTTGCACCCTTTGGCTATAATCTCCCCATTCCCACTCCCTCTTCAGCCCCCACATCCCGCGCCTTTGTAATCACTGTTCTACTCTCTGCTTCTTTGAGTTTCATTGTTTTAGATTCCGCATATGAATGAGAACATGCAATATTTGTTTTGTTTTTCTCTGCCTGACTTATTTCACTCTCTAATTACATCCATATTTTTGAAAATGACAGAATTTCCTTATTTTACAAGGCTAAATAGTATTTCATTGTGTATTTACCACATCTGCTTTATCTATTCATCTGTTGTTGGACACCTAGGTTAATTCTATAACTTGGCTATTGTGAATAGTGTTGCAATGAACATGAGCGTGCAGAGACCTCTTCAAAAAACTGACTTCAATTTTGGGTAAATACTCAGAAGTGGGATTGTTGGATCACCTGGTAATTCTAATTTTAGTTTTTTGAGGAACCTCCATATGTTTTTCCGTAAGGGCTGTTTACATTCCCACTAACAGTATACAATGGTTCCCTTTTTTCCACATTCTCAGCAGCACTTGTTATCTTTTGCCTGTTTTGATAATAGCATTTCTGACAGGTATGAGGTGATTTCTCATTGTGGTTTTAGTTTGCACTTTCCTAATGATTAGTGATGTTGAGCATTTTTAAATATATCTGTTGGCCATTTGTATGTCTTCTTTTGAGAAATGTCTATTACAGTCCCTTGCCTAATTTTTATTTTATTTTATTTTATTTTTGCTATTGAGCTGTTCGAGTTTCCAATATATTTTGAATACTAACCCCTTATCAGATGTATGGCTTGCAAATATTTCCCCCTAACCAGTAGATTGTATCTTCACACTGTTGTTTCTTTGCTGTGCAGAAGCCTTTTAGTTGGATGTCGTTTTAGTTTGACTTGTGACTAAAGGATAAACCTGAGGATTTCAGAATGTACATCTTCCAGCAGGAGTCAGGGAACTGAATTTAAGTTAGGAGAGTCAAGGAGCCTGGATCCTGTCTTTAGGTCCTGGTTCACATTCAGTAGGAGAGGAGTCTCTTTTAAGTTCAATGAAGGCAGATGAGGCTCAAACATTCCTTTATCCAGATTCTTAAAAGAGGTGGGCATAAAAACAGAGAGAGAATAGCCTGCATTTGGAAGTTTGATACAGAGCAATATTCATTCCAACACTAGACTAAGGGAGAAACTCTCACAAATCTGACATCATCATCTTTTAAACCAGGAGTAGGGGAGAAGCTGTTAGAGAACAGTGCCACCATGTGGCAGAGTAAAGAATAGCAATAGTTGGGACAATAGACCAGCAAACTGGAGTTCACAGTAGCTTGCAGGAGACTGGGGATTTGGGGACAGGAGGCAAGCTGGAGGTGAAAGTATGATGGATAAAGCCTTTTTTTTTCAATATAATACTAATGAAGGGTCACTGTGGACTGGGAAAATAGCATTATATTGGGATAGTTACCTGAGCCTTTAGTTATTTCCCAGCCTGGGAAGGGGAAGGTTACTTGCAGAAACTGGAGATTGTAGAAGCACATTCTTTTTTTTTTTTTTTTTTTGAGACTGAGTCTCATTCTGTCCCGCAGGCTGGAGTGCAGTGGCGTGATCTCGGCCCACTGCAACTTCTGCCTCCCGGGTTCAAGCAATTCTCCTGTCTCAGCCTCCCAAGTAGCTGGGATTACAGGTGCCTGCCACCACGCCTGGCTAATTTTTTTTGTATTTTTACTAGAGGCAGGGTTCCTTCATGTTGGCCAGGCTGGTTTAGGACTCCTGACCTCAAGGGATCCTCCCGCCTCGGCCTCCCAAAGAGCTAGGATTACAGGTATGAGCCACCGCGGGAAGAGCATTCTTTAGACAACCACGAAAACTTGAATTTAGTGTTTATCCTTAACTGAGCTTTGTGGATCATGACTAACAATCCCCAATAGCTTGGGAAGTTTAGGAAGGAGTTTTTGCATTTAGGAAGTAGAGAGGGCAGAGGTAAACAAAGGAACCAGAAACGGAGCATTGGGTTCCAGGAGGCACAAGAGGCAGCAGAAGTGACTGAACATTGATATCTCGAGCTCAAGAGCTCTAAATAAGCCCAGGCAGTTCAAAGCTGGGCTCTAACTGTGGCTGAAATTACTGACCTGGGTATAGTTTATAATCTTTTATAACCTCACACTCTAGGAAAGTAATCTTGTGATTTTATTACAGCCAAAATGAACATTTTGTCTCATTGCTTTATACCTGAGGACAAAAGAACTAAGGCATTACATTAGAGATGTCAATCACAGAGGCTGCCGGCCCTCTGTCCTTCCTCAGTGAAACAGACCTGTGCGTAGCCACTGCTGAGCAGAATTTCCTGTGCTGCCAGGGCCATTCTGTTCTCCTCCCTTCCCTGCCTACTTTGTAACTATTATTTGGACAGAGATGAGCACTTGATCCACGATTGGCTAGTGACATGTTAGATTATTGACTTGACATTAGACAGAGGTTGCCATGCCAGTTGTATTTCTTCTTTCAGGTGTTTGAAATGGAAAATACTGAGAATATTAGATAGTCAGTGACTGTAGCTGAAGCTGAAAGTATGCATAGAGGCTCTTAGAGGTAGAGTTAGCTCCATGAGGTTGGTGAGGGTCCATGTGGGGTTATGAAGAGAGGACAAGCAGGAGCTGGCAAAGATTTCCTGCCAGAGACTATATCGCCGAGAGGAAAGTGCTAGAGACAATTGACGATCACTAGAATTGCCTTAGTTTCTGATGGCTTCCTGGTTCCAGGTCTAGTTCTAGTTCTGCTCTGCTCCACATCTGTGCTTACAAACAAACTCATTTTTTGAGGTCAATTGAATGTCTTTTCCTTGCAATGGATGTATTAGTCGGGGTTTTCTAGAGGGACAGAACTAATAGGATATATATATATATACACAAAGAGGAGTTTATTAAGTATTAACTCACAGGATCACAAGGTCCCACAATAGGCTATCTGCAAGCTGAGGGGAAGGAGGGCCAGTCCAAGTCCCAAAACTGAAGAACTTGGAGTCTGATGTTTGAGGGCAGGAAGCATCCAGTACAGGAGAAGATGTAGGCTGGGAGGCTAGGTCCGTCTCTCCTTTTCATGTTTTTCTGCCTGCTTTATATTCACTGGCAGCTGATTAGATTGTGCTCACCAGATTAAGGGTGGATCTGCCTTTCCCAGCTCACTGACTCAAATGTTAATCTCCTTTGGCAACATCCTTATGGACATACCCAGGAGCAATACTTTGTATCCTTCAATCTAATCAAGTTGACACTCAGTACTAACCATCACACGTCTACCCCTTGTCGACTTGAACCTATATGCGTCTCCTGAGGTCATGCATAATCTTCAAGTAAAGACAATAATAAGGTCATAATTATGCCTAACATAATACAACTATCCTTTGTACAACCGGAAACACACCAATCCCCAACCCAAATACTATTACATAAAGTTAACAATACTTAAATGCTGATATGAAGTTAATAAATCTTATGTCACATGATAAAAGAAAAGGAAATAAAATAAAGATTTTTTTCTTAGTACAAGTGTATATATACATGCACAAACATGTTTTTAGCAAAAGAAGGGGGAAATAGTCGTGACAATTACAGTTCTCATTTCTGCAGCTGGTCACATGGTCGTAGCTGGTATTGATAACTACCTTCTTCTACTACCCATTCTGTATTCCTTTTGCCTTCAGTTAGCACCTCAGCCGGTTGTGGTCTTTGTACTAGTGGAGTGACCCAAACCTTCATTCCTGAGGGGTCTGGGCCTTTTATAGTCCTGCCTGGATTGGGCTGTTGTAGTTTCCCATTGACCTTAATCTCAGGGCATAGTAATACTAAGGGATGCCCTAATGGATCTCCTGTACTCCATGCATCATCTTCTTTACCTCCATTGTGGAGTACTAGACTGATTTCATCTTGATAGTCTGGGTCAATCACCCCAGCCAACACTGTAACTCCTTTCTTAGCCTGTTGACTTAAAGGTAGGAGGGACCCAAAGTGTCCAGGTGGCAATCTTAACTTCCACTTAAATGGAATTGTTGTTGTGTCTCCTGGTGGAAGCATTCCTCCCTCTAGAACTAAGACCTCTAGGCCAGCAGAACGTAAGATCATGGGAGCAGGAAGCAAAAATTTTGCTAGTTGATCACTAGGGGTGATGGTGAGTGGTGCCACTTCCACCGCTTGATTTCTGGACCTGTGAATCTTGGCAACGGGAGAAACAGTACCATATATTGGATGCTGATTCAGAGCATGCACAGCCTTCTGGAGAACTTTGCCCCAGCCCTGCAAAGTATTGTCATCTAGTAGGCATTGTAATTGTGACTTCAAAAGGCCATTCCACAGTTCTATGAATCCAGCTGCTTCAGAATCATGGGGAACATGGTAGGACCAGTGAATTCCATGAGCATGAGTCCACCGCCATGCTTCTTTAGCCACTAAGTGAGTGCCTTGGTCAGAGACAATGCTGTGTGGAATACCATGACGGTGAGTAAGGCATTCCATGAGCCCACAGATTGTAGTCTTGGCAGAAGCATTGCATGGAGGATGGGCAAACCCATATCTGGAGTAAGTGTCTATTCCAGCCAGGACAAACCTCTGCCCTTTCCATGATGAAAGAGGTCTAGCATAATCAACCTGCCACCAGGTAGCTGGCTGATCATCCCAAGGAATGGTGCCATGTTGAGGGCTCAGTGTTGGTCTCTGCTGCTGGCAAATTGAGCACTCAGCAGTGGCTGTAGCCAGGTCAGCCTTCGTGAGTGGAAGTTCATGTTGCTGAGTCCATGTGTAACCTCCATCCCTGCTACCATGGCTACTTTGTTCATGGGCCCATTGGGTGATGACAGGGGAAAGAGGCTGAGTGGTGTCCACAGAGCGGGGCATCCTATGCACTTGATTATTAAACTCCTCCTCTGCTAAGGCCACCCGTTGGTGCATATGGCATGCACTCACATGGCATACAAGTATCTTCACAGTTTTTGGCTGCTCAGAGGGGTCCAGCCACACACCTCTTCCCCAAATTTCTTTGTCACCAATTTTCCAATCGTGCTTCTTCCAAGTCCCTGACCATCCAGTCAAACCATTGGCTATTGCCCATGAATCAGTGTATAATCACACATCTGGCCATTTATCCTTCCTTGAAAATTGCACAACCAATTTCTGCCCACTGGGAAGATTTCCCTTCACCATTGTCCTTCAGGGATGTCCTAGAAAGGGATTGTAGTGCTGCAGCTGTCCACTTTCAGGTGGTGCCTGCATATTGTGCAGAACCGTCTGTGAACCAGACCCTAGTCTTCTCTTTCTCTGTCATCTGATCATAGGGAACTTCCCATGATTCCATCTGTGCAGGCTAGGGGAGAGAAGGCAGGGTGGCAGGAGTGGAGAACATGGGCATTTGAGCCACTTCCTTATGTAACTTACTTGTGTCTTCAGGACCTGCCCAAGACTGATCACGTATATACCACTTCCATTTGGTGATGGAATGCTGCTGTGCATGACCCACTTTATGGCTAGATGGATCAAAAAGCTCCCAGTTCATGATAGGCAGGTCAGGTCGCATGGTGACTTGATGACCCATAGTCAAACGTTCAGTTTGACTGAACGTTCAAAGCCCAGTAACAGGCCAAGAGCTGTCACTCAAAAGGAGAGTAGTTATCTGCAGAAGATGGCAGGGCCTTGCTCCAAAATCCTAGACGCTTCTGTTGAGATTCACCTATGGGAGCCTGCCAAAGGCTCCAAACAGCAACCCTATCTGCCACTGACACCTCAAGCACCATTGGATTTGCTGGGTCTTATGGCCCAAGTGGCAGAGCAGCTTGCACAGCAGCCCAGACCTGTTGCAGAGCCTTCTGTTCTGGATCCCACTCAAAACTGGCAGCCTTTCAGGTCACTTGATAAATAGGCCTGAGTAACACACCCAAATGAGGCATGTGTTGCCTCCAAAATCCAAATAGGCTCACTCAGCATTGTGCCTCTTTCTTGGTTGTAGGAGGAGCCAAATGCACAACTTATCCTTCAACTTAGAAGGAGTATCTCGACAGGCCCCCCACCACTGGGCCCCTAGAACTTTTACTGAGGTAGAAGATCCCTGGATTTTAGTCAGATTTATATCCCATCTTCTGGCACGCAAATGTCTCACCAATAAGTCTAGTGTGTTTGCTGTTTCTTGCTCACTGGATCCAATCAGCATAATGTCATCAATGGAATGGACCAGTGTAATATCTGGCGGAAGTGAAAAGCGATCAAAACCTCTCCGAATAAGGTTATGACACGAAGCTGGAACTTCCACATGGTGTTGGGCCTGCAGGTGCACAGAAGTCAAGAATTGAGGTTTGAGAACCTCCACCTAGATTTCAGAAGATGTATGGAAACACCTGTATATGCAGGGAAAAGTTTGCTGCGGGGGCAGGGCCCTCATGGAGAACCTCCACTAGGGCAGTGCAGAAGGGAAACGTGGCGTGGGTGCCCCCACACAGAGTCCCCACTGGGGCACTGCCTAGTGGAGCTGTGAGAAGAGGGCTACCGTCCTCTGAGCCCAGAATGGTAGATCCACCAACAGCTTTCACCATGCTCCTGGAAAAGCTGCAGACACTCAATGCCAGCCCGTGAAAGCAGCTGGGAGGGAGGCTGTACCCTGCAAAGTCACAAAGGCGGAGATGCCCAAGACCAGAGGAAAGTTTTTGCATCAGCGTGACCTGGATGTGAGACCTGGAGTCAAAGGAGATCATTTTGGAGCTTTAAAATTTGCCCCACTGGATTTCGGACTTGCATGGGCCCTGTAACCCCTTTGTTTTGGCTAATTTCTCCCATTTGGAACTGCTGTATTTACCCGATACCTGTACCCTCATTGTGTCCAGGAAGTAACTAGCTTGCTTTTGATTTTACAGGCTCATAGATGGAAGGGACTTGACTTGTCTCAGATAAGACTTCGGACTGTGGACTTTTGGGTTAATGCTGAAATGAGTTAAGATTTTGGGGGACTGCTGGGAAGGCATGAGTGGTTTTGAAATGTGAGGACATGAGATTTGGAGGGGCCAGGGGCAGAGTGATATGGTTTGGCCATGTCCCCACCCAAATCTCAACTTGAATTTTATCTCCTAGGATTCTCACATGTTGTGGGAGGGACCCGGGGTAGGTAGTTGAATCATGGGGGTCAGTCTTTCCCATGCTAATTTCATGATACTGAATAAGTCTCACGAGATCCGATGGGTTTATCAGGGGTTTCCACTTTTGCTTCTTTCTCATTTTCTCTTGCTGCCACCATGTAAGAAGTGCATTTCACTTCCTGCCATGATTCTGAGGCCTCCCCAGCCATGTGGAACTGTTAGTGCAATTAAACCTCTTTTTGTTCCCAGTTTTGGGTATGTCTTTATCAGCAGCATGAAAATGAATTAATACAATGGAAATAGCTGAGATCCAGCAGAGATAAGGGAAACACATGCCTTCCTGAGATCATAGACAAGGAAGGCCTCCAAGTCCTTGGATGACGAGAGTGCAGGTCCCTCAAGTGGTCAACTGGACAGAGCTGCAGAGCTTTAAGGGCTGCAGACATGTCACGACTGTCATTTCATTTGCTCCTTATAATGACCTTAGAGGAGAGCAGAGCAGGTACTATTATTGTCTTCATTTTACTCATGAGAATAGCGCCCAGGGTTTAATGAGTTATTCTGAGCCATATGAATAACACTTGGCAGAGGTGTGACTTGAACCAAGGTATCCCCGCTCGAATTGCCTGATTTTTCTCATTAGGCCAGGCCTCTTGTCCAGGGCTATGCATCAGAATCACCTGGGGTGCTTGTGATACTTGCGCTTGAGCCTCAGCCTTTGAGAGTCTGATTCAGTAAATCTAGGAGCTGGGCCTGAGCCCCTGTGTTTTTTCACTTTCCGTGGGTGAATGTGAGGAGCTTCCCTTGCTAAGCATCTGCCTCAGACAATGCAGGCTCAGCAGCAACTCCATTGTGGTGTTACCCCAAGCTGGCTTATAGCCTTCAGCCCTGAGGAAATGCCATATGACGGGGGAGAAGTGAAGAAACTACTTTTCACTCAGTATATTCAGTGTCTAAGGAAAGACTGGAACCATGGTGGTAAGTCAAGGGACGATTTAGGACCTTTTACTGTCACAGTCTTCGTGAACCGCCCATCCTTTGACAAAGACAATTAAAACAATGTTATGTATTAGGTGGATTATATCCTTACGAAAATATAGTATCTTAAAAACTCATTTGGAACATATAATCCACCCCTAAACCATGGACCTGCTATGCAAATGTAGTTTCACAGCCAGTCCCATAGCTCCCTTTTCAGGTTGATTGTCACCACTAAACCCTTTCTCTAGATAAATCCTGGAGCTGTCAGGATGACTTATATGTGTTGCTGAAAGGGGAGTTATTTTAGTAGTAAGTGAAAAGACAGACAGCCTTAGAGAACTTCAGGAGTCTTCTGGTTGCAAGCCCTTGTTGATCTGGCACGAGGCTGGAGCTCCAGAGGCCAGGGGAACTGCTGGGTCAGGGGCTGTAGAAGGACAGTATCTCCCTAGTTTCTCCTAAAAAGGAAAAGAGATGAGCTGTCTGATGCTGAAATGCAGTGTAATTGTAATAGGAAACTGCCCAAGCAGTGACAAAAAAGATCACAGGACATATAAGGAGATGGAGTGATTAAGGAGATTGTCCATTGGCTCTTTCTCCAAGTGCTCTCCTGATTTTTCCACTCTGTTGTCACCAGACCTCCCCTATTGTGCTGCTCAGCATCTTAAATTGCAAAGCTGGCTTAGTCCCATGAAGGGTTTCCAACAAGATAAGCTTTTAGGAGGAAAAGGTAGACGTTAGGTGAACAGGAAAAGGCCTCTAAGTCCCTCAACATTTAGGAAGTCTGTTTGTTTGGGTCCAGAGGGGGATAAGGAAGCTGAAAGGATGTCTACTCCATGGGAGACAGGAGACAGGACACAAGGTGACATTAGAAAAGGGAGGATGTCCTGCAGAGGGAGCTTGGAGGGGATGCCAGGATGGAAGAGCCATAACAAGAATGTTAGTGTCAGAAAATAGGAATTTACTAAGACAAACATAACTCTTAGTTCTGAGTGTGAGCTCATGGAGGACCTAGGAGGAGATGCCAGCGTTTCAAAACCACAGTGGAAAAGCTGGATGCCATAAGCCTGGGCTCGGAACCACATAGCTTTGGAAAGACATAGCTTTGTGCTGTGTTTCTTGAGTTTGAGGGCTGGCCTCTGGGTTTTGCCCCATTCTCCTTGGAACTACACTTACCTCCTACTGTGCTGGGAATAAAAAACAAATGGCTAAAGAAAGCAACAATTTAGTCTCCACTACTGATTTAACAAAAATAAATATCAAGTGGCTGAGTGCCTTTTGAAGTTTAAAACTCTACCTTTACGGGGGTTAATTAGAACATTAGGACATAGCAAATGCTGCTTCCTGTGGGTCCTGCCTGATTGGAATTGAGTTTTTAAGTGGCCAAATCTGCTTGGGTTATTCTGCTTATGTAAGACATGACCCTGAAAGTGGATACATTGATATTTTAGTCTCAGGATGTATTTTTAATTCTCTAGTGATTAAGACTTATGCTCTGTCAGTTACCAAGTATCTGGTATTAATAAATAGAATAAGTTGGACTAATGGTGCATCACTGAGGAATGGGGAGATCTGACTTCTTGGTAGGTAAAGACTTTTAATCCTTTTTTTTTTTTTCTTTTAAGATAGAGTTTCACTCTGTGGCTCAGGCTGGAGTGCAGTGGAGTGATCATGGGTCACCATAGTCTTGAATTCCTGGGCTCAAGTGACCCTCCTGCCTTAGCCTCCTGAGTAGCTAGGACTACACATGCACCACCATGCTTGGCTAATTTTTTTTAATAGTTAATCTTAATTTTTATGTGAATAATTACCTAATAGGATTTTAGGAGTAGATGTCTACATAGTTTGAAATATGCTTAGTAATTTCCCAAGGGGCATGTCATGTAGATCAGATGGGAGGGTTCTCTTTTTGTGATTTTTTTGAAGATTAATGTTTGCTTAACCTATTTCAGT
Organism: Pongo pygmaeus; assembly: GCF_028885625.2. Classification (NCBI taxonomy): domain Eukaryota; kingdom Metazoa; phylum Chordata; class Mammalia; order Primates; family Hominidae; genus Pongo; species Pongo pygmaeus. Next base: position 128,623,097 of record NC_072373.2, on the reverse strand, counting down.
TAGTATGCGATGACCAGGAACACAGAGAATTATTTGACCTTTAAAAGGTCAGGATGGAATAATGGCCTATTAAAGCAGTGGTATTTATTACTTTGAACGAAAACACATCAATGGAAAGATCCTATCATCTCATAACTAGGGTAGATATTTCAAATTGTATATGTTCAAAAACTAAAGCTACCTATTGAAGTGAAATGATACAAAGTCTGGAATTTTCTTTAACATTTTCAAGCGAAATAGAAAAGGTGGAGGTAGACTAGATCAGCAAGATGATGATAACTGTGAAAGCTGTGTGATGGATAAACAGGGACTCATTATACTTTGTTCTCTATTTTTGTGTAATTAGATTTTTTTCTATAATAATTTTTTTTAAAAAAAGTCAGAAACTGGAGACCGGAGAACTAGATAGAATCTTCAGCAAATTCCAGAGTCCTGACCCAGGAGAGCACCCTGATTTCATAAAGATGCTGGTGAATCATGTGTAGCAGAAACATGTGATGACCAGGAATCTAGGCTGTCCTAGATAGGCGAGTCAGAGATGGTGGCCTGGGCAGGAAGGCAGGCCTCAGAGAGAGAAGCCAAATATGCCAGCCTACAAGTGCTTATTGCAGTCTGACTGTCTTCAAACTGGTCTATTTTCAGTTAGAGTGGAGAAATTGAGGCTCATGGCATGCATTTCTGTATTTTGCATGAGGGTGATTGTAATAATTATAATATAGTTCAAAATTAACTGTTTACATTTTTCTGTAGGAAAGCCTTGCTGGTATTTATTAGAGGACAAGTTAATCATCTGTAATTTTCCAGGCCAAAAAAAAAAAAAGATTCAAGGCAGATGGAATTTTGCCAGTGAGACAGCTTGATTCTGCCCAACCAAACACCATCTCCTTTGAATAAGAGTTTATGATTTTTCCCACGGGGAGCTTTGAACGTTAGGGAGGTACTTAGAGGTGCTACTTTCCTTCTGTTAGGCTTCTAAAATAATAAAGAAACATCCTGGGAAAGAGAAAGTTTATTAAAATGTCAGGGGCTTAAAGCAAAGTTACTGACGAAATTATGGTTCTCTGGTTATCATTCCAGACTCTGGAAGTATTAGAGTCTGGGTTTTGGAGTTTGATTTTAAAAAGTATTGATGATACTAGGTGCATGCAGTCCAAAGCTTTGTAGAGGAAGGATTGTTCTCCCTCTAGTTATATGTCTTAGAGGCCAATACTACCCAGTACACTTTGAGTACAAGTTCATATAACAGCTAATAGTTACTGCATGTTTACCATGTGCTAAGAACTGTGTCAATGCAAAGTCAGTTGCATAAAGGCTCTGGGATGAAGCTCATTCAAAAGCATGCAGCTAGCAAATGGGAGAGCTGAGACTAGTGCATGGTGTGATGTTAAAACCTATCACGATGCTCAGCTAGCAATCAACAGAAGTTTTTCATGTTTCTTTTGCAGTCTCCTAACCATTTCAGTCTCTGTTCCCTCCTCAACAAGAAGCACCAATGCTAGAAGTGAGAGAGAAAAGTGCTAATTTGCTCCCAGAGAAGCCCAAACAGAGAGCAAAATGAACAACAAGGGAGCACAGCTCAGATAACAAAATGCAGGACAGAGGACACACACTGGGGACACGTGCTAGCCCATTTTGAACTTTGAAAGGCAAGTCTGTGGGCCTTTTCTTGCCACCCTGCCCTGCGAGCTTTCTGCTTTCTGTGATTTGACTGTTGTGTCTGATGAAGCCCAGTGTTCACAATGGAAATTAAGTACAAGGGCTCAGTGACAGATGTTCCTTTTTGTCTTGAAGGAAGATAAACACGTAGTTTAATAGACCAAAACGTATGCATTGGATTCTTCAGAGGGTAAGCATATGGATGCTCCCGCCCCCTCCAAACAGATCTTGTTTATCTAAAGCTTTGCTCCCAGTTGTCATTAATTGCAGGTGACAGCCTCTGCCTTTGCCAGCCTGCTAGATGGTGAGTGCTGTGGCTCTTTAACCTGAAGTTTCATCTGGTCAGGGCCTGAAGTCAGACTTGATCATGGCAGCTGGGACATCATGAAGTAGTCTTGCTCTAGGCAGCTTGTTATCTTTGGAGTAACTGGGGTACACGTGAGCCTCCCAGGCCTTGGGGTTCTTTTATCCTCCTATGCATGTGGCCTGACTCTGGATTGCACCATAGAACTATGGTTCCCCTGCAGAGGCCAACATTCTGCCTAGCTCCCAAGGGTCTGGACCTGTCTACTGTACTCTCATATCTTGGCTGAGTCTTGTGCTAAAATCTAACAAATCAGCTGGGTACAGTATTCTACCCTGCTCCATCCCACCCATCAGCAAACCCCTTTGAGCACTGAACTTGATTTGTGGAATGACTGGGGCCTGGGATATGGACTACTAGCCACCTTTGGAGCAAATTCCTGTGCTCACCACTCAAGCCACTCTCATTTATAATTTTTCTTGACTCTTTCTTCTTTCCACTTACTACCCTACTCTGGTCTTTCCCCAATTCATCTCTTATTTCAAATTTGTACGTATCATTCATTCATGAGTTATTTTGGGGAGCTCCACCTTCCATGTGTCTGACACTGTGCTAGGTCCTGATAGATCAAAGATAAGCAAGTCACACCTCCTCACAAGCAACTTACAGTGTAAGGGAGCATCTAGGCTTCTAAATAGATGATGACAATGTAACTTGATGAGCACAAGGATCCATATATGTATGGACAGAAGATCATGAGTGGGAAGGGGCATATAGCTCGACAACCCATTTAATGCAAGAAAGGCTTGGATATTAAAGAATGGGATGGACATAATGTAAAGGAAACTCCAGACAGAGAGCAAATGTGAGCAAAGGCTTGGAAGTAAAAACAACACGTTGAATGTAAGGAACCATAAGCATTTTTGTTATGCTAGTAGATAAAATTGAATCAGGGAATAATGAAGAGTGAGGCTGGAAAGGTAGGCAGGTGCCTTATCATGAAGAGTGTTAAAGGTAGGGTGACTGTACCATTTTTCTAAACCCAGATGCTTTTTGTTTTGAGACAGAGTCTTACTCTGTCACCCAGGCTAGAGTGCAGTGGCGTGACCTTGGCTCACTGCAACCTCCGCCTCCTGGGTTCAAGCAATTCTCCTGCCTCAGCCTCCTGAGTAGCCGGGACTGTAGGCCTGTGCCACCACGCCTGGCTATTTTTTTTTTCGTATTTTTAATATAGAGTGCGGTTTTGCCATGTTGGCCAGGCTGGTCCTGAAATCCTGGCCTCAAGTGATCCTCCCGCCTTGGCCTTGGCCTCCCAAAGTGCTGGGATTACAGGCGTGAGCCACCGCACCCAGCCAAGACACTTTTGAGAGTGAAAGCAGTCTCACTAATAATTATCCTAGGACAAAAATGGAAAACTAGGAACCTCTCAGGAAAACTGGGAGGCATCTGCATCCTACAATTATGACAAGTTAAAAGGCTTGAACTTTATGCTGCAGGCAATGAAGATGTATTGAAGAGTTTTGAGTTTGTGGCTGCTTGGCATCTGCATATGCTTCCTGTTCATGGAAGTGGATATTCTTTCCTATAGGGATTCTTTCCTATAGGGATAGATATCCCCTCCTACAGCTATCAGGCAGATCGGGGGCAGGCATGTGACCTGTCTCTGCCAGATGGATGCCGTGGCCTGGGACCTTAAGTTCTGAGGGAGAGAAGGCAGGAGTGTGAGCATGGTGGTGAGCTGTAGCACTGCCAGAGGTGGTGGTGTCTAGAGCAAAGTTCTAAGCAGACCATTCCTGTGGCCCAGTCTTGGCTGTACCTTGTCTCTCCTAGTACATGTTTGTTTCTGAGCCTGGTTCTCTAGGCTGTGCATTGATTGACCTGTCTGTGATCCTTTCAGTAGAACTTTTGTTTGTAAAGTGAAGTCACAGTTGAGGCTTGTTTCAGTTGGATCACCCTGGCAGCTGTGTGGAGGATGAAAGCAAGGGAGGCAATTCAACACACTGCCATCACGGGGTGGCATGGTCCTTCTGCTGTGTTCTAAGAGGAGTTGTGAAGACCATTTGCAATCATCCTCCTCTCTAAGCAAAGCATAAAGAGAACAAGACCTGCCCATGATTGTCCCTCTTAAGGCCTTGTGTAATCACAGAGAATGACAATAGGCTGGAGGTGACCCCAGATGGCCCTCCACTGCTGCTGTTGGACACATTGATAGCACAGGGCAGAGAGTGTGATGGAGGCCTGTGGGGACATTTGGCTTGAACTTTTCAAAGCCCAAATGATGTTGGCCATAAAGGAAAGGCCCTGAAGTCTCCAGGGCTATTCCTTACGTGAATAGTAAATTCTCCTCAAGAAGAGGGGATAGAAAGCTGCATTAGGTAAGTATAAATAAAGATGCCATTTTGCTCTGATCTTTAAAGGATTAGCTTAAGAAAAAACAGTGTATATTTTCTGAACTTGCGTTAATTAAGAAAATCACTGAAGCTGTGCTTCCCATAGTTTTCCTTGTGTTTTGTCTGTTCCCTTTGTAATCCATTAAATTTTATGGCATTAGCAGGGATTTGAAGCCCAGGATTTAATCAGTAGTCATTTCTCCTGTATCAGCACTTTTGCACAGTGCTGTGTGTATTAAGCAGTATTTTAGTGCATTGTCTGACCTTTACCTCTTGAACTGCACTACTTAATTATAACTTCTATTTTGCCACGATATATATGTATATATATAAAAGATATATATGTATATATATAAGATATATATGTATATATAAGATATATATGTATATATATAAGATATATATAGTATATATATAAGATATATCTTGTATATATAAGGTATATCTTACATATATAAGATATATCTTATATATATATCTTATATATAGATCTTATATATATGTGTATATATATATATACACATATATATATATAAGATCAAAGGCTATGAATAGCACTTGTGAGTTTTTCCCAAAGGATCACAACAAAAGTCTAACGTGTAGAAATCAGAGTTGTCCATGCGTTTGGATCTGGGCAGATGCAGACTGGTAGTCTGTGCCTTCTGATGCTACATAACTCTCCCCACATCCTTTTTTTTTCCAATGTTAAATCATTTTAAATATGGTATTCAGGATTCTGGCTCATCCCTGAGTGCAATCCAAGTTTTGAACATGCTAGGCCATCAGATCTGAGGAAAATCATTCGATTGAATGGCATGCCCTGTTTTCCTACTGAAAGCTATGCTGATAATCCATTCTGCCTGTCTGACTGCCAAACTGTCTTCTAGTGGCAGAAGTCTAAATCTTTAGGGACCCACTCTCTGTTTTCTCTCATGAGAACAGGGTTCCTCTCTTTGCACACAATGCTTTTTAGCATTGGAAGTGTTCAAACCCTTGTTCTCTTGGCCAGTACATCTGTGTTTGAGAGGATAGTAAGAAGCTCATTCATGTGGCCTCTGTCACCTCTCAGAGTCATATGGGAAAGCAACTCAAGGTTAACAGATTTGGCAACTGATGGGCTTAGTTTATTTCCAGAGCAATTTCTCAGTATGAGTCATATCTGGGAGCATTTGACAGGACACCTTACTGTGAGCTCTGATGGGTAAATTTTGTTTTTGGGTGAGCCTGAAAGGTGAAGCTAATGTGTGAGCTGCAATCATAGCCTCCCTGATTCTATCTCTGCCTCTATCTCTCCTTTCTCTGACTTTGGCTCCCTTCCTTTGTTTCAAGCCTGGTCTGATCCTTTCCCTATTACATCTCTTTCAATAGAATCAATTTCCAAAATATGACTCTCTCCGACCTTCCTCTGCCTCAGTACTTTAGTCCAATCTTTCCTGTCGAGTGCAAAGCTTGGTTTGGCCTCCAGAGCCAAAACGACTCATTTCACTGGGAAAAGTCCCATTGCTTCCCTTCCAGGCCTACTGGCTTCTGCACCTTAGTCAATGTATTATCTCAGAGGTATTTCTTTTCTTATTTGTATTTTTATTTCAATAGTGTTGGGGTAACAGGTGGTGTTTGATTGCATGAAAAAGAATAATGGTCTCCAACTCCATCCAGGTTGCTGTGAATGCCATAATTTCATTCATTTTTTATGGCTGAGTAGTATTGCATGGTGTGTGTGTGTGGATATATATGTGTGTATCTATCTATCTATCTATCTATCTATCTATCTCACATTTTCTTTATCCAGTTGTTGGTTGATAGGCACTTAGGCTGGTTCCATATTTTTGCAATTGCAAATTGTGTTGCTATGAACATGCACGTGCAAGTGTCTTTTTTATATAATGACTTCTTTTCGTCTGGGTAGATACCCAGTGATGGAATTGCTGGATCAAATGGTAGTTCTACTTTTAGTTCTTTAAGGAGTCTCCATACTGTTTTCCATAGTGGTTGTACTAGTTTACATTCCCACCAGCAGTGTAAAAGTGTTTTCTTTTCACCACAACCATTCCAACATCTGTTTTTTTTTATTTTTAAATTATGGCCATTCTTGCAGGAGTAAAGTGGTATCTCATTGTGGTTTTGATATGCATTTCCCTGATCATTAGTGATGTTGAGCATTTTTTCATATGTTTGTTGGCCATTTGTATATCTTCTTTTGAGAATTGTCTATTCATGTCCTTTGCCCACTTGTTGGTGGGATTACTTGCGCTTTTCTTGCTGCTTTGTTTGAATTTCTTGTAGCTTCTGAATATTAGTGCTTTGTAAGATGCATAGTTTGTGAATATTTTCTCCCACTATGCTTATTATTTCTTTTGCTGTGCAGAAGCTTTTTAATTTAATTAGGTCCCATCTATTTATCTTTGTTTTTGTTGCATTGCTTTTGGGTTCTTAGTCATGAACTTGTTGCCTAAGCCAATATCTAGAAGATTTTTTTGGATGTTATCTTCTAGAATTTTTACGGTTTTGGATCTTAGACTTCAGTTTCTGATCTATGTTGTGTTTATTTTTGTATAAGGTAAGAGATGAAGATCCAGCTTCCTTCTTCTACATGTAGCTTACCAATTATCCCAGCACCATTTGTTGGATAGGGTGTCCTTTCCCCACTTTATGTTTTTGTTTGCTTTGTTGAAGATCAGTTAGCTGTAAGTATTTGGCTTTATTTCTGGATTCTCTATCCTGTTCCATTGGTCTACATGCCTATTTTTATATCAGTCATACTGTTTTAGTAACTATAGCCTTGTAGTATAGTTTGAAGTCAGGTAATGTGATGCTTCCAGATTTGTTTTTTTATTTGTTTAGTCTTGTTTTGGCTATTAGGGTTGGTTTTTTTTTTTTTTGGCTTCCACATGAATTTTAGGATTAGTTTTTCTAGTTCTGTGGAGAATGATGATGGTATTTTGATGGAAATTGCATTGAATGTGTAGATTGCTTTTGGCAGTATGGTCATTTTCATAATACTGATTCTACCCATCCATGAGCATGGGATATGTTTTCATTTGTTTCCAAATACTTCTGAGGAATCTCAGAGGGATTTCTTACCCTCATACCCTTAGACTCTTTCGACCCGGGCTGGAATCAGGACATTCACTATGAATAAAAAATATTGGGAAATGAGAGGGAGAAGACAGCTATGTGAACTTTAGCGGTTCTTTAACATCTCTAAGCCTGAGAATCTTTATTATAAAATGGAAATAATATAAACAGGTTGCTGGGAAAATTCAGGGAAATCACATATGTAAAATTCTTAGCAGTGTCAAGAACTAAGAAGGATCTGAGGTTTTACCCTACTTGTAAGCTAACAAGTTAGCCTGCTACATGTCTATGGATGCTGCCAAAAGACACAAGACTCCTGGGTCAGAGACAAATGACTTTATTATTCACAACCACAGCGGTAGCCAGAGGATCAGAAATTATGCTGGTCACTTGAGCTCCACTTCCCACAAGGCAAAGCTAGGAGGGCCAGATGATGCCTGCACATGCGGTGGGGTTGTGTTACAGAGAGAAAGTCTGACTTTAGGGAGCTCCATTTTTATTTATTTTTACTTTTTTATGCCTGATGTATCTTTTTTCTTTCTTTCTTTTTTTTGTAAATTTGTCTTTTATTTCAATAGGTTTTTGGGGAACAAGTGGTGTTTGGTTACATGAATAAGTTCTTTAGCGGTGATTTCTGAGATTTTGGTGCACCTGTCACCCAAGTAATGTACACTGTACTCAGTGTGTAGTATTTTATCCCTTACCACTATCCCACCATTTACACTGAGTCCCCAAAGTCCATTGTATCATTCTTATGCATTTGCATCCTCATAGCTTAGCTCCCAATTATAAGTGAGAATGTATGATGTTTGGTTTTCCATTTCTGAGTTACTTCACTTAGAATAGTAGTTTCCAATTCCATCTAGGTTGCTTATGAATGCCATTATTTCATTCCTTTTTATGGCTGAGTAGTATTTCATGGTACATATATACCAGATTTTCTTTATTCACCACTTGGTTGATGGGAACCTCATTTTAAAATAATGGGCAGTAAGTAAACCTTTTTATTTGATTGGGAAGAAGGTATCTCTATCTTTCAATGCTTGTAGTTTTACAAACATCAGAAAAAAAGCCCAGAACAAAAACAGCGAGGGGGCCTCCGTTTACAAGATTTGTAAGAATGCAAAAGAACCTTTGAGAATTGTCTCTTAACACACTACCTGGCATCTGATGAGCTCAATGAATTTTGGCTGTCTTTATTGCTAATAAAGTACCTAATATTGTACTAGCATATAATAAGTACTTAGTAAAATGGTAGCTATGAAGTGGTGGACTTTTCTTTTCTTTTTTGTTTTTTTTTTGAGATACAGTCTCGCTTTGTCACCTAGGCTAGAGTGCAGTGGTGCAATCTCAGCTCACTGCAACCTCTGCCTCCCGGGTTCAAGCGATTCTTCTGCCTCAGCCTCCTGAGTAGCTAGGACTACAGGAGCACGCCCGTATGTCTGGCTAATTTTTTTGTATTTTTAGTAGAGACAGGGTTTCACCATGTTAGCCAGGATGGTCTTGATCTCCTAACCTCATGATCTGCCCACCTCAGCCTCCCAAAGTCCTGGGATTACAGGCGTGAGCCACTGTGCCCTGTGGTGGTGGACCTTTTCTTGAAAATAATGAGACTCAAATTTCTGCTAGTGAGCAATTTAAGGTATATACAGAACCTATCTCAGAGTCTGATACATAGTAGACATTCAATATATATTACTGAAGGAATAAATAATATAATAATAAATAATACATATAAATATATAAATCATATATCATTCTATATATATGAAAGAATAAATAGTAACACTTTGGAAATTCTATGAAACAAATATAAGATGTGATTATCAATCTGCAAACCATGTATGTTTTTCTGTTTTCCCTTCTATCATGTAATTTTTTTCCATAATATTTTACATATTGTAGGCTCCTCACAAATAATGTTTGAAAGGTTACTAGCAAAATAAAGAAAATACAAAATTTTCCAATTTTAATTGTAGCTGTGATTTATACTTCTTTCTTACCATATATAGTATCAAACTGATGAAGTAATTAGGATTTAAAATTTCTTTCCATACTATAAAATGGCAAAATATGTTCCTTGCCATGCTCTTGTGAAAGTTTCGAAGACATTGAAATGGCTAAAAAGGTAAACAGCAAGAGAGAGGAGAATTAAAATATAAATAACACACAAACTGGATAAGCTACTGTAGAGTAAATTGAAAGTTAATTAGCTCAGGAACAGAACTCCTATATTTCCCATGGCAATTTGCCAAGATTCTTGCACATTTTGCTATAAAAAATGTTTACCATGGCCAGGCGCTGTGGTTCACACCTATAATCCCAGCACTTTGGGAGGCTGAGGTGGGTGGGTTGCCTGAGCTCAGGAATTCGAGACCAGCCTGGGCAACATGGTGAAACCCTGTCTCTACTAAAAATACAAAAAATTAGCCAGGCATGGTGGCAGGTGCCTGTAGTTCCAGCTACTCGGGAGGCTGAGGTAGGAGGATGACTCGAACCCAGGAGGTGGAGGTTGCAGTGAGCCGGGATTGTGCCACTGCACTCCAGCTCAGGCGACACAGTTTACCAAATTGCCCTAAGGTATAAATCTTAAGTCCGGAAATTAATATCTCCAAGGAAAACTCAGGAGTCACATTAAACTAATGGTTCAAACCTGGTCACCATTTTCCATTGTCTGGATTTACTGAAGGATCCATTTGGTGGAGGTCAGAGAGGAGTTAAGCTAGTGATGGACGATTGAGGGTGGGGGATGAAGAAGTCAGGAGTAGGGTGAGAGTGAAAGAGGGGAGGGCTTTAGGTATTTTTCTCCTCACAGGGCTTTCCTGTGTTCCTGGGAAGGTTTTTGTTTCCTGAAGCTCCAGATTGCCTTATCTGCAAATCAGGGAGGGTGCTGCTGTGTGCTTTGAAGACGAGTACTGGATGTGGTGGGGCAAAGCACAGAAGCGCAGACTGAGATTATTAGTGCAGATTTGGTATTTATAAGGTCAGATCGGGGCTGCTGTCTGTCAGTTTGGTTAGATTTTTAGGGGGTGTCTCTGAGGCAAATAATGAATAAAAAAGTGATACTGTGCTGTTTATCACCTGCTGGTCTTTAAACTATAGTTAAATTTCCCCTGATAATTTCTTTTCCATTAATCTTTCTTTCTATTAGGAAATCTTTGGAAAATTGCTGACTTGGCAGCTGAAAATATTTTCTTGGAAAGCCCTTTGAAATTGTAATTGTATTAAAGTGACTTTTTGCTTATCTTTGCCTTTAAATAACTTTTTTTCCCCCTGGTTCTCTGTTGGAGAAAGAGGAATAAAATGCATTGTGCATCCTTATCCTCAACACATCATTATTTTTGAACCTTTGAAGAGCAGTAAAATTCTCTATTGTGAGGGATATTAGTCTTAAATCAACAGCATGTCAGGAAGCATTAGTGAGGCACAACATCACATGCATATATGGACGGGTCTGGTCACCAAGCATAAATGAGCTGCCAGCAAACCAAGCTACAGAAACAAGAGTTCTTAATTCCCCTACCCCCATTCCCACGCATTTAGACTCTAGGGATGCAAATACAATATACCAATTATGGTAACACTTTCTGACCTCAACTCATCAAGAAATATAAAATTGCATGTTCAATATTTTGTGGAGCCACTGTTTCAAAATTGATTTTTAAGCAATGGTTACTCGTGTGTTTTTTTGTCTCCTCTGGGAATCTGGGGTTCGGAAGAGCAGTGCATTTCTCTTGATGTCTCTCTGAGATAAATAAAAAGAAAATAGGAGGCCATTTTCAGGTTGGCCTCAAGGTCTCTCCCAGGCATCCAGACTCATTTTGTCATTTCTCTCCAGGGCTTATGCTTGGCCTACTGATCCCAGAGGAGAGAATCATAGAGAATTGTGGAATTGGAGAGCTGCAAATAGCCTGCCCTCATTTGTAAGTCATCCCTGATTCAGGCTACGGAGCTGCAGCTGTTGATGGCATCCATGGAAATGACTCTGGCCTTGAGGCTCAGCTTCTCACAGAGAAGCGGTTTTTCCATTCTGCATCCAGTGCTTGATGGGAGACTTGACAAAGTGGTGGCAGAGCTGGAGCCTGAGGAAAACCCAACAGAGCTTGCATTTATTACAAAATACTGAATTGCTAAGTGCTAAATGAGATTGCTTCCATGTCCTGCTCATTGACTGACAGGAAAAAAAAATATACCCTCAAATAGCAGGTGGGGTTGGAATTAGGAGGAAGTGGTTGGAGACTGCACCAAAGAGCAGGGGGCCAACCATAGGCCACACAAGGGGATGTGGAAGTGTTTCATTCTATCCAGTGTTCTTGTGGAGTTAGTTGTTACTTAGCTAAAAAGAACGTTGGGAAGGACCCGAGTTTGGGTCTTAGTGCTGCCATTTTATTAGTTGGGTAACCTTGGGCAAGTTAACAGTTCTGTGCTTCAGTGTCTTCATCTATAAATAGAAAATAACAATTTGCAGGGCCACTTAAAGATAAAATGAATGTTTATGTAATCTTTCTGGTGCATAGTAATGCTGAATTAATGTCTCTATTCTTTTTCCTTTTTTTTTTTTTTTTTAAACAACAAAAAAACCCCTCCTGTCTTTTTTGTTTTTCCTCAATCAACTTAAACGTTTATTTTGCCAACGTTAAGGACCATGGCCCATGACACAGCCTCAGGAGGTTCTGAGAACATGTGCCCAGGGTGGCGGAGTTCTAGCCTGGCTTTATACATTTTAGACAGACAGAAGTTACAGGCAACAACATAAATCAATATACATAAAGTATATATTGGTTTGGCCTGGAACAAAGGGACATGATGGGGGCAGAGGGGGTAGGGGTATTCCAGGTCATAGGTGGATTCAAAGATTTCCTAATTAGCAATTGGTTGAAAGACTTAAGTGCTGCCTGAAGAGTTGAAGTCAGTTCAAGTTCAGATAAAGGGGATTTTGAAAGCCAAGGCTCTTGTCAAGTATATGAAACCTCCAAGCAGCAGGCCTCAGAGAGAATATATGGTGAATGTCTCTGTTCACACCTTAAAAGGCGTCAGACTCTCCAGAAAATACCTAGTCATGGAAGGAGATTCTTTACAGAATGCAAATTTCCCCCACAAGAAACAGCTTTTCAGGGCCATTTCAAAATATGTCAAAGAAATAAAATACTTTGGGAATAAAATACTTTGGTTTCCTTCAGAGCCTACTGTTTGTCCTGTGATGCTATACCAGAGGCAGGTTGGAATTTTGTATGTCATTGCTACAAAGAGGCTGTTTTAAGATCTCCATTTTCATGTTAATATTGGTCAGTTGTATGTAAACTCTAAAAGCAGGAGAGTACAGGAGAGTATAATGAGGCATGCCTGATCCTCATTTCCTGTCGTGACCTGAACTAGTTTTTCAGGTTTCTTTGGAATTCCGTTGGCCAAGGAGGGGAGGGTGATTCAGTCAGATGGGGAGCTTAGAACTTTATTTTCGGTTAACATTCTCCCTCTTCTGGCCAAGATTTGCCAGAGGCAACATCAGTGATCAAACTTTTATTTTTGTCCCATAGCTGAACTCATGTCTTAATGATTACTCATATTAATCACATGAGACTGGCCCTCTAGAAGCCCATTCTCTATCCCACTTAGAATGGGGCACCAACACTGCTTCTCTAGATTTCATAAGCAATGCTAGCTAGCTTCTGTGCCAAATTGCCAGTTGTTTCAAGTAATGGAAATAGTTAGTAGGTACATTCTTGGGAATGGGGAGTCCCCTACGGGTTGCTGGTAGGGAGTGAGGCTGTCAGTTACATGAAGACAGGGCAGAGGGTACAAGGATACAGGACATAACAGGCACACAAGAAGTGAATGAATGCATTTAAGTGTTTGGTGGCCAAAGTAGGGCAAGGAGAGAACTAATGAGGGCAAATAGAAAAGAAGTGTCTTCTGTTTCTGTATCTTGACTTGCTTCTCATCAGTTTGTAAATGGAGGTAGGTTGTAGAAAACACACACACGCACACACACACGCGCACACACACGAACACCAAGAGCAATGACTAAGAAGAAGGAGGGACAGAGTTTTGAGTTTGGAAGAGCATGCTGGGCACAGAATTTGAAGTAGTCTTAATCAATTAGCACTTCACATTTTGTAATTTAGAATCATACATACATATCTCCTGGTCTAACCCTCATAGAATGTAGGATTTCTCCTGTATTAGTTTCCTATTGCTGCTAGAACAAATTACCACAACTTTTGTGGCTTGAAACAAGACAAATGTATCGTCTTACAGTTCTGGAGGTCAGAAGCTGAACGTGGATCTTATAGACTAAAATCAAGGCATTAACAGAACTGCATTTCTTCTGGAAGCTCTTTGGGAGAATCTGTCTCTTTGCCTTTTCCAGCTTCCAGAGGCTGCTCTCAGGCCTTAGCTTGCGGCCCCTTCCTTCATCTTCAAAGCAAATTACTCAATTTCTGCTTCTATCAGCCAATCTCCTACTCTGACTGTTTCTCTACTTCCTTCCCTTATACAGACCTCTTATATGGGCCCACTCAAATAATCCAGGATAATCTCCCATCTCAAGATTCCTACCCTAACCATATCTGCAAAGTCCATTTTTACATGTAAAGCAATGTATTTACATTTCCTGATGTTTAAGACACAGACATATTTGGGGGGCCGTAATTCATTCTGTCACACTTCCCTAAATCACCCTTTCCTGATGGTTAGGTGCACACCTCTTCTTGAGTACATTCTGAGGCAGCCCATTTCAATGTAAATGTTATCTGACTTTCTTTTGCTAGTTAAATGAATGACCGAGTGAGAGCAGAGGAAGCCACAGGCTCTTTCTCTTTCTCTTCACTCATGGGTTGAAAGCAGCCCGTAAGAAGTCAGACAAGAATAATTAGGAAAGTTTGCTAGGGTTTTTGTCATTACCTTGAGTCTTGACAGGCAGATCTCCAAGAGAACAGTAGCTTGGCTACCTACCCCCTAGTCAAAAGGGCCATGCAGGAATACAAATATACTCTTTTAGCTTCTGATGAAAGAACTGGGCATCATTATCCGTAAGGACAACACTGATTAATTGTAATGTATGCATAACTGCTTAGCCTATGTACAAATTCTTCCACTGTCATTGCAGGGTACAATACCAACATTGCCTTGAGCCAGTTCAGATAAACACCAATAAGAAGTAACTTATTTCTTCATTTACTTACTGCAGAATCAGTGGGTAGCCTCTTTCAACTCAAGGCTATCCATTTTCAAAGCGGAAATGGTACAATAAGTGGAGGATCCCCATGGCTCAGACAAAGACTGTGTTCTTCTTCTTGATTATTTTTGTTATAGAGTTATGACTATTCAAACAATTCTAGAAAGCTCTTTCCTGTTGGCAATATCTCCAGGTAGCTCTCTCATTAAGCCCATTCAGTTCAGTGCTCTGATGTGTAAGACATCATACAGTATAAAATTGTCCCATGGAAAATCTACTTTCCCCTAAATATGTATTGTTGACTTGGCTAAAAACTTCTCATCAGACACTGAACAGTGAAAAATACTTTACTCTTGCCATCTGCCCAATAAACAGAATCACACAGTGTGCTCAACTACTCTAAGTGATCATTTAAGGTGACTCCTGCTATTAACACATATAGCCGCTGGGCATACTGACTCCACCCCCTGTTCTTGCTGCTCTGGCTGTGGCACCCCCCTATACCCGCTTTAGTTTGATGGTCTTTTTATGCTCATTCTTCCCAATTCCCAACATTTTATTAATCATTATGTTTTAAAAGAAATCGGTTTCACTGGGTTATTATTTACATACAAATGCATATATCAGTGTAAACATCACTGCAATTAAGATATGGAATATTTCCATTCCTATAAAAAGTTCCCTCCTTCACTTTCACAATTAATTATTTGCTACCCTCCTGCCCCAAGCAGCCTTCTGTTACTATAGAGTAGTTTCCCTTTTCTAGAATTTCATATAGATGGAATCATACAGTATATATTATTTTGTGTAGGCTTTTGTTTTAAAATTTAGCATCATGTTTTTGAAATTCATTCATATTGTATATATCAATAGTTTCTTCCCTTTTATTGCTTAGAAGTGTTCCATGGTATGCGTTTAAACACATTTTGTGTGTCTGTTCACTGGTTGTTGAATATTTAGGTTGTTTCTTGTTTTGGGCTTTAATGAATGAAGTTACTGTGAATATTTGTATACAAAACCCTATGGATATATTGTTTCATTTTGAATTTTTTTGAGTAAATTCTGAGGCGTGGAATTGCTAGGCCACAGATAACTATGCAAGTAACTTTATAAGAAATGGACAAAGTGTTTTCCAAAGTAGCTATACCATTTTATATTCCTACAAATTTTGTCTGAGAGTTCCAGTTGTACCATATGCTGGGCAGCCGTTGGTATTATAATCTTCTAAATTTTAACCATTCAAATGGGTGTGCAGTAAGATTTCATTGTGGCTTTAATTTCTCATTTTCCATAACTAATCATTTTGAGCACCTTTTCATGTGTTTATTGCTATCCACGTTTCTTCTTTTGTGAAGCATCTCTTAGCATTTTTTGCCCATTTTTAAATGGAGTTGTCTTATTGAATTGTAAGATTTCTTTATATATTCTATGTACAAGCCTGTTATTAGATATATGCATTGTATTTGTTTTATACCAGTCTGTAGATTGACTTTTTATTTTCTTAACATTGATTTTTAATTTTGCTGATGTCTAATGTATTAGTTTCCTTCTTATTGCTACCGTAACAAATTACCGCAAATTTAGTGGCTTAAAACAACACAATTTGTCTTAAAGGTCTAGTGGTCAGAAGACCAATCTAAGTTGGCAGGGCTGCAGTCGTTCTGGAGACTCCAGGGAAGAATCCATTGCCTTGCCTTTTCCCACTGCTAATGGTTGCCTGCATTCTTTGCCTCAAGGTGCCACAGCATTCTGACCTTGGCTTCTTTTGTCAAAGGTACCTTCTCTGACTCTGACTTCCTGCCTCCCTCTTTCAAGGACTCTTGTGATTACATTAGGCCTTCCCAGATAACCCATAGTAATCTCCCTATTTCAAAATCCTTAACACAATTACATCTGCCAAGTCCCTTTTGCCATGTAAGGTAACCCATTCACAGGTTCCGGAGACAGGATGTGGACACTTTTGGGGGATCATTATTCAGTCTACTGCATGAAATTTATAATTCTTTTTCTTTTAGGGTTCATGATTTTTGCATCTTACCTAGAAAATTTTGCCCTACCCCAAGATCATAAAAATTTTCTTCTATATTATGAAAGTTTTACACCTTTAGCTATTATATGTAGGTATGCAATCTACTTTAAATTAATTTTTTTGTATGGTTTTGAGGTAAGAGTCAGCTTTCATTTTGCTTTTCTTTTTTAAGTTTCCAGTTTCTCCAGCATCAATGTTGAAAAGACTATCCTGTTGAATTACCTTGACACGTTTGTTGAAAATCAATTGATCACTTAACACGTGTATTGATTTCTATTCTCTCTGTTCTGATTTTTCTGAAAGCAAAAGTGATTCAATCCTTGGCTTAGAATCATTGAATAGTTTCTAATATCCTATTTTTTTAAACATGATTTACAAGGCCCTTCATTATATGACCCTTTCTTCTCTTTCCAACGATATCTTTCACCCTCAATTGTACTGACCACCTTCTAGTTTCTTGAATACATCATAATCTTTTAACTCGAAGCCTCTGCACACACTTCTCCCTCTGCCTTGAACACCCTTTCCTCCTCTTTGCCTCACTTTTCTCTTCTCATTCATTAAGGGACCATCACTTTCTCCAGAAAACTTTTTCTGACTTCTTTCTTTATGCTATCAGAGCAGCTAACACACTGCATTCTAGTTGCCACTAGACATACCTGTATCCCCTCTACATATGGTTTTCTGAGGCAGGTGGGTTGGGGTGAAGACCATGTGTTACCCATTTATATCTCCTAGCACCCAGCACATTGATTTGTTAAATGAATAACGATGAACCTTCTGTCACACATATGGGGCTCACCTCACAATGGAATTGCTGATTGATATTCACAGCAACTACACTCAACTATGAAGAATGGATTGGATGAAGAAAGGATAGAAAGGAGCCAATTTCTTATTTAGGTAAGGTGGGAATGAAGTATTGCGACACAAAGGAATACTCTAATAGATATACCAGAGTTTTGGTAAATAAATTTTACTGTTTTATATGATAACCCTTAACTGGGGAATAGGTAATCTGATTAATAAAATATTCTGGTTAATAAAGATCCTTGTATACATTTTCAATTTAATTAGGGTAAAGGAGGAAAAAGAACAAATGTTTATGTAGTACATTCAACATACATTGTACTGAACTATGCACTTTATAAATGTAATCTCATTAAACTCCCAAAACAACTCTGGGATGTTAGGATGATTATGTTAATGCCCAGAGAAGTAATATAAATAACCATACAGTTAGTGGAGAAGACTTAGGTTTGAAACCTAGAGATATCTTCTTCTAGAGTCTGCACCTATTCTATTCCCTAGGAAAATGACTACATTTTCTTACTACTAAAGCTAATCCCAAGTTCTTCTGATAATTCATAAGGAATCTATGATGTTGTAATGACTTAGGGCATTATAGAACACAAGTTGCTATTTTACTTGAAAGGGGTAGATATATTTAAAAAGTTTTGCCAACTTTCCAATATATTTTTTGATTATGTGGTATCCTGTTAACATAGACTTTGTCTTGGCAGTTGTTGGAATTTTAGGTTGGCTCTAAGATGCCATTATCCACAGGGATTCCAGAAAAGTGCCAAATTAGCCCCAAACTGTGGTCATCTCTTCAACCAAATTCTCCCAAATGGTGCATAAAACAGGAAGCATAACTCAGTGGAAACAGGAGGTAACTTTATTGTTAGCTACGGCCATAACTCTCAGGCAGAACTCAGGGAAGGATGGCCTAGTGGGGCCTTAACAGGGTTGGGAAATTCCTCTACCTTATATTCTTTTTTTTAGTCCTTAACATTTGTTTTTAAATTCACTTGGATTTAATAGCCCAGCGAGGCTTGTTGCAGTGTTTTTTAGGGGAAGAAATCATCAGAGCATCAGGGAAGTCTATCCCACAGCCCATCTGATAGGTTCCTTTTCCTTGCTGCTCTGAATATGGGTGAGCGTTTCAACTGAAGAAACAATGCCTCCAGTGTTACTCCCCAAAGTTTCGAAAATTGATCAAAAGAAGACATTAATTATTTCCAAGGCCACATTGGTTGAAATTTATTTTAGTATTTCCCGTCTCAAATTATGCTCTGCTTCAATGTCCAGCCTAGGTTAGCAAAGAAGTTTATATATTAGGGACACATGACAGGATTCCCAAAATAAGAGGATGCCAAACAGAAAACTTCCCCAAGTTGGAACAAAACATAATTTTCTACCTTTTGTTGCTAAAAGCAATTAAAACTGCCACATAAAAATATTCTTTTTTATTGGGGAAATTACTAAGGAAATGACCTCTCCACCTCTCATTCATCTTCCTTTTTGTTTTTTATATTTTGAGACAGGTTCTATGTCATGCAGACTGGAGTGCAGTGGCATGATCTGGGCTTCTTGCAACCTCCACATCTTGGGCTTAAGCAATCCTCCTACCTCAGCCTGCTGAATAGCTGGGACTACAGGTGTGAGCCAACATGCCTGGCTAATTTTTGTAGAGGCTGGGTTTCACCATGTTGCCCAGGCTAGACTCAAACTCCTGGGCTCAAGCAATCCAACCACCTTGGCCTCCCAAAGTGCTAGGATTACAGGTGTGAGCCACCATGCCCTGTCATTAATTTTCAATAAAAGACATGTGAGTATCTATGGGGGGCTTGGAGTCCCAGGTAGAGTTTGGTTCATCTTCCAATGAAGCTGGTGTTGTCTTACAGCATTTCTATATTTGGATCAACCCAACAATTAGTGTCTCAGATGTTTTACTTTCCCAAATCATGAAGTGTCAAATAAAACTGTGACCATGATTTCTATGTTGATGATACTGATTGGTCTTCTAAGAAATGTAGGAATAATTTACAACATATAAAGGAACTTTGAGAGAAAGGCAGGAGTTTAAGAAATATAAGAAACTTGAGAAGAGATAGATTTGTATTACACAAGTTTTGGGGGATTGAGGAAGCCAAAAGAGCACAATAACTTATCTGGCAAATCAGAGAAAAGGCAGCTGCTGGAAGGGATTTTGTCTAGGCAGATGTGAAGTCTGAATGCAGTGAACAAAGGGATGCTGGGCAGAATTCAGAAGAGAATAAACCAAAATTTAGGTGCCTTGAAGAACAATTTTTTTTTAATGGGGAAGTATTGTTTTTGGCTATAAATGCCAGACTAACCTGACTTGAACTGGTTTAAATATGAAGAGAATTTGTTGTCTCAAGAACTGGAAGTACAGAAGTAGAAGACGGGGTGGGCCCAAGAACAGTACAATCTTGAGCTCATTGCCATTGTCAAGGACCTGGGATCTTATCTGTCTCCACTCTGCTGCCTTGGTGTGGGTACCATCCTAAGGGTGGATCCCCAGTGGTAGCAAGATGGATGCAGGTAGCAACAGGAGCTGTTTTCTTCCTTGTTTATGTCCAGTAGAAGAGAAAGAGGAAAACCTTTTCCCTAAGCAGGGAATATAATTCATTCCTTTTCATCTGATTGGACAGATTATATGCTCATCTATTAGTCAAAAATCATCCCTTGGTTAATGTGCTAATTGGCATATTGACTGATGTGTAATATTCTCTGAAAGTAAAAATGGGGTAGATATCTGAACAGGAATGGAATTCTGTTGAGGACAGGGGAGGAGAGTCTAGATGTTGGATACACAACTGTATTAGTTCATTTTCATGCTGTTGATAAAGGCATACCCAAGACTGGGCAACTTGCAAAGGAAAGAGGAGGCTTAATGGAGAACTCACAGTTTCACATGGCTAGGGAAGCCTCACAATCATGGTGGAAAGCAAGAAGGAGCAAGTCACATCTTACGTGGATGGCGGCAGGTAAATAGAGAGCTTGTGCAGAGAAACTCCCATTTTTAAGACCTTCAGATCATGTGAGACCCACTCATTTTCACAAGAACAGCATGTTAAAGACCTGCCCCCATGATTCAATCATCTCCCCCTGGGTACCTCCCACTACATGTGGGAATTATGGGAGCTACAAGATGAGATTTGGGTGGGGACACAGAGCCAACTCATATCATTCCACTCTGACCCCTCCCAAATCTCATATCTTCACATTTCAAAACCAATCATGCCTTCCCAATAGTCTCCCAAAGTCTCAGCTCATTTCAGTGTTAACTCAAACGTCCACAGTCAAAAGTCTCATCTGAGACAAGGCAAGCCCCTTCTGCCTATGAGCCTGTAAAATCAAAGCAGGTTAGTTATTTACTAGATAGGATGGAGGGGACAGGCATTGGGTAAATATAGCCATTCCAAATGGGAGAAATTGGACAAAACAAAGGGGCTACAGTCCCCATGCAAGTCCGAAATCCAGCAGGGCAGTCAAATCTTAAAGCTCCAAAATGATCTCCTTTGACTCTGTCTCACATCCAGGTCATGTGAGATGTAAGAGGTAAGTTCCAATAGTCTTGGGCAGCTCTGCCCCTGTGGCTTTGCAGGGTATATCCCCTCTTCTGGCTGCTTTCATGGGCTGGCATTGAGCATCTGGCTTTTCCAGGCACACAATGTAAGCAGTCAGTGGATCCACTCTTCGGGGGTCTGGAAGATGGTGGCTCTCTTCTCACAGCTCCACTAGATGGTGCCCCAGTAGGGACTCTGTGTGGGGGCTCTGACCCCACATTTCCCTTTTGCACTGACCTAGCAGAGGTTCTCCATGAGGGCCCTGCCCCTGCAGCAAACTTCTCCCTGGGTATCCAGATGTTTCCATACATCCTCTGAAATCTAGGCAGAGGTTCTCAAACCCCAGTTCTTGACTTGTGTGCACTTGCAGGCTCAACACCACTTGGAAGCTGCCAAGGCTTGGGGCTTCCACCCTCTGAGGCCATGGCCTGAGCCCTGCAATGAACCCTTTCAGCTACAGCTGTAGCAGCTGGAACACAGGGCACCAAGTCCCTAGGCTGCAAACAGCACGAGGACAAAGGGCTCAGCCCATGAAGCCACTTTTTCCTCCTAGGCCTCCAGGCCTGTGATGAGAGGGGCTGCTGTGAAGACTTCTGACATGCTCTGGAGACATTTCCCCATTGTCCTAGGGATTGACATTCAGCTCCTTGTTACATATCCAAATTTCTGCAGCTGGCTTGAATTTCTCCTCAGAAAATGGGATTTTCTTTTCTATCACAGTGTCAGGATGCAAATTTTCCAAACTTTTGTGTTCTGTTTCCCTTATAAAACTGAATGTCTTTAATAGCACCCAAGTCACCTCTTGAATGCTTTGCTGCTTAACAATTTATTCTGCCAGATACCCTAAATCATCCTTCTCAAGTTCAAAGTTCCACAAATATCTAGGACAGGGGCAAAATGCTGCCAGTCTCTTTGCTAAAACATAACAAGAGTCACCTTTACTCCAGTTCCCAACAAGTTCCTCATCTGCACCTGAGACCACCTCAGCCTGGATTTCATTGTCCATATCATTATCAGCATTTTGGTCAAAGCCATTCAACAAGTCTCTAGGGAGTTCCAAACTTTCCCACATTTTCCTGTCTTCTTCTGACCCCTCCAACCTGTTCCAACGCCTGCCTGTTACCCAGTTCCAAAGCCACTTCCACATTTTTGGATAGCTTTTCAGCAGCGCCCCACTCTACTGGTACCAATTTACTGTATTAGTTCATTTTCATGCCGCTGATAAAGACATACCTGAGACTGGACAATTTACAAAGGAAACAGGTTTAATGGAAAACTCACAGTTCCACATGGCTGGAGAAGCCTCACAATCATGGTGGAACGCAAGGAGGAGCAAGACACATCTTACATAGATGGCAGCAGGCAAAGAGAGAAAGGAGGGAGCTTGTGTAGTGAAACTCCTGTTTATAAAACCATCAGATCTTGTGAGACCCATTTCCTATCATGAGAACAGCATGGGAAAGACCTGCCTCCATGATTCAATTACCTCCCACTGGGTCCCTCCCACAATACACGGGAATTCAAGATGAGATTTGGGTGGGGACACAGCCAAACCATATCAACAACAAACAACATTACTATAGAGTCCGACAATGATAGACTGAGTCTGCAGATGTCAAGTTCAAGAGTTCTCAAAAGAAGCTGGGGTGAAACAGAATAATTGGACACCCCATTTAGGGCCAAGGGCACTCATCAGAGCAAATGTCACTGGCGCCTGCTCTGAGAGACATGAGAACTAGGTAAGTTTTTACCCACCCACATTATGATTAGAGAGGGATGGATCCAAATGTATAAATCTGAATGTCAGGTGAAGGGTGGTAGAGTATAAATGACAAGGTTAGAATCCCGGAGGTTGGGAACAGGTTAGAGTCTGTGGTGAGAGATGAGTTAGTGGGATTGGTCGAGTACCCTGGATAAAATTCGTGAAGGTTTTGGAGGCCTGCTTTCCCATGGTGTTGGCAATGTGGGTCAGACCTGAAAATGTCAAGATCACATTAGGTTAGAGCATTGGTTCTCATACTTTCATATGCATTAGAATCACCTCAGGGCTTGTTAAACCAAATTGTTGGGCCCCAGTCTCAGAGTTTCTGCTTCAGTAGATCTGGGGTAGGGTTTGAAAATTTGCATTTCTAACAAAGTTTCCAGGTGCTGCTAGCCTGGGGACCTCACTTTGAGAACCACGGGATTAGAGAAACAGCTTGCCAAGGGCTGTTAAACTGGTGTTTTTCAATGTATGGTGTGAGGGCCACCTGCTAAGAATCACTGGTGGAGGCTGTTCAAGATGCTAATCTTCTAAGCTGTATCTCCAGAGGTTTGTGTTAGGGGCCTTGGAGAAGAACCTACAAATCTACTTTTTTAAAAAACAAGTTCTCAAGATGATTCTTATGTTGCTATGGTTTGTGAACCACTCTAAGTCATGTGAAGCTCATTTAAACCATCACTTATCTCTGTGTGCTTTGTGTAGTAAGCAGGCTACTGCAGTGACTCGTCACCTTTTGTGGCTGCCACAATGGCATAGAATCAAGCACTGGGGTTTTGGGAGCTTGACAGAGAGGGGTTCAGATCCTGTGTGTGCCACATTCTATTTGGGGGATCTTGGACAAAGAGATTTAACCATTCTGGGCTTCAAGTTCATAATCTGAAAGATGGAATAATGAGACAAGTATTATGTAATAGTCACCTAACATCATGTCTGATTTTTCTTTTTTAATTTACAAAGGGAAGAGGTTTAATTGACTCACAGTTCCACGTGGCTGAGGAGGCCTCACAATCATGGCAGAAGGCAAAGGAGGAGCAAAGTCACGTCTTACCTGGCAGCAGGCAAGAGGATGTCTGATTCTTAGTAAGCCCTCAATAAGCAGTAGCTCCTCCATGATTTCTTCATATTCTTATTTCCAGCAGTATGATATGTATGATATGCCAATTGACCCACTGAACAGGTATCTTGCCAGAGGCAGTTTCATATGCTGCTTGACTTGAATCAAGAGAAGGCATCAGGGGAACACTATCACAGAAAAAGATTAAAAAGAACTTTGGGACTTAAAAGGCAGAAGGAGAAAAACTATTCTCTGGGTAGTGCTGGTGAAAAGTGAGCAGACAGTGAGATATCATTGGAGCTTGTCTTCTGCATGTTTGGTTGCAACTCCTGTCTTCATTCATAATGCCTCACATCTCCTCCTGACACATGGCCGGGACTCTGTTTGTGATGAATGTTTGTACACATGGAGGAGGGAGGTACATATGCTGTACATGCTTAGAGGTGGAGACTTACAGGGAGCAGAAGAAGTGTGGGTGGTCAGGCAAAATGAGGAAAATACTTCTGAAACTCAAAACAGACCATGAAATCAAATAAAGCCTGGAAATATTGTAAGTGTGGCCCCCAAATTTAGCATCACTGTGTTGACTTATTTTACTGCTCTGCGTCTGTCTGGTCACACACATAAACAGGATAATTTTTTTTTTCTGAGTCTCTGCAGCACAAGGCCAAGTAGATGGACTGTGGTAAAGAGAGTAAGTGAATGTTTTGGCATTATCTATTCAATTAAACTTTCTCAAATGATCCAAATAGTTTCTCAAGAGCCATTATTTTATCTTGTCCTTTACATTTTATATGAGTGTTTTCATGTCAAAATGCACTTGGAAGCTAAAGGAAAAGGTATTCTGCTACTTTTGGCCTTAAGAACCCTTTCTAGCTTTTGTCTGCAACTGTTCATGCTGAGGTTATTATATGTTCAATATATTCTCTTTATGAATCCTTAATATTCATATTTCCAAATAAACGTGAGACAATGGGCCTAAAATTCAAAAGGAAGACAAAACAAAAGAATTTCAAGCTTCTACTTTGTATTTGTATACTATGGCATTTCTCATGGGTAGCAAGTTCCAAATCATAGTATTTTCAAACTTGAAGGGAATTAAAACGAGCAAACTATGGCTCAGAACATTTAAGTCACATCCTAGTGTTGCGCATTTAGTTGGAGTAAGAAACCAGATCTCATGGTTTCTATTTCAGTGCTCTTTCTATTCCACCAAGCTCACACTCCCACCCCTTGGTTCCATTGCTACTAAAATCCTGAAAGGATTCAGAAAGGCATACTTGAGATTATAACACTATGTCTGTAAAACCTAATTCAGATCGATTAAAATTCCATGGATTTCTAAGCTATTCTATAAGCTGGGTGATTCGTTTATTGGAATAACATCTTCATTTAGGACCACCCTTATTCTCCACCGTGGGACAGAATAACTAAGAGCCCTCAGGGAATTCTTTCTTTCCTGAACTTACTGATGCCTAATGGTGATCTGTTGGAGACCCTGCCTTTCCCGGGTCAAAGGCAGACATTAGGGCTCATTTTCCCCAGTGTCTTTGGTACTTTTCAAACTCTTGAGCTAAAGGATAAAACTGAACCAGCCATTTCCAAGGATACATTTTTTAAAATTACTTAAAATTTTGGTTTTTCTTGGTTCATAAACTTAGTTTTACTCTTAAATAAATGTTGTCAATACAATACATGCACAGTTACAAATATTACCCAAGGATTCTAATGAAAAGTGGCAGTTTCTGCCCTACTTCTCCCACATCAGAGTAGACCGCTTTTAACTCTTTTTACTCTCTGTTCTAATATTAATTTCAATATATTGTAATTACTTGAATCCAAAGTTTTAGACATTTTCTGTTGACTTCCTTTTATCACAGCTGATGATTTAACTCTTTACCACTTCCTCCAATTTTTTCTCTTTCTTTTTTTTTGAAACAGGGTCTCATTCTGTTGCCCAGGCTGGAGTGCAGTGTCATGATCATAGCTCACTGCAGCCTCAAACTCCTGGGTTCAAGGTATCCCCCTGCCTCAGCCTTCCAAAGTGCTGAGATTACAGATGCATTGGCCGAAATTTATTCCCTTCCTTTTTCTACTATAATTAATTAGGCCACAATCTTACTGCAACAGCAACAAAATATCAGTCCTTACATGATTATGTAGAAAATATATTTTACTGAATAGCCTGCTAATATACTGATTCCCTTTATTATGCTCTATAGTCCCTTTTTTACTACTTAAAAACTTTTTTTTGAATTAAAAACTGCTTTATGTGTTTTAGCCCCTTAGTCTCCTATAGGCCTATTCTTATCTTTTCCAAATGCTCCATTAGGTCTGCTCTACACTGTTAAGAAGCTTTCCCCAAATGGTTTAATCATGTCTGATGATCTGTCAATTATTCCTGCCCTCACTGCCGTGCCGCTTCACTGTGGCGGGTTGATCCTTCTGCTCCAGTCTGCTTTCCTCCAGGGCTGTTGCACACGGTCATCTTTGGACCACACCATTTTTCTGTGCAGGACCTCTCCTCTGCTTGGTCATGTGCTTTCTTCTTCCTTGTTTTAGTCCTTTATTTTTCTGGATCGATGCTTCATAAATTAAAACTTAAATTTAAAAAGATTTGAAAAATTTTAAAACCCTAAAGTGTCAGGGAGAAGAATATAATGAATCCCTACATATTCATACTTATCACCCAGATTCAACAGTTATCATGTTTCCACATTTATTGCATTTGTCTTTTTCTTTTTCCTCTACTCTTCTTTCTTTTCTCCCTCCCTCTCCACTTCCGTTTTCCTCCCTCCTTCCTCTTGCCCTCCCCGACCCTTCTGTTCCACTCTCATCACCTCTCCCCGTCCCTTTTCTTTCCTCTTCTCTTTACCTGCTTGCTGAAGTGTTATAAAGCAAACCCCAGTGTTTCAAGCCAGGACACTGGAAGGGCTCTCCCTGAGAGAGAGACTACATTCAATACAGGCAGTGAAAGAGAGGCTATGATGACATTATCTGAGTTGCTGACTCTGAATGCACTGAAAGATTTATCCTAGACCTTTTAGTTATATGAACAAACACTTGTGCTTTCAAGGGACATTAAGACAAGTCTGCCAGGCGTGAAATTTTCCAGCTGATTGGGAGTTTGGCAAATGATTTTTAGAACTTTTTTGGGCAAAATCACAGTATCTTAGATTAATTACCAAATAAATTTTTATTTATCCTATTGTTATCCAATAGATGAAATGCCCGTAATATTCGGGTATCAATACTTAAAAATAGAAAATAATGTGATGTTTAGCTCTGTTAAAAATATGCCTTCTATACAATACCAATATAGAGGTTAGGATTTAACATTCAATAGTAAATCTGTTTTGTTTCATTAGGATTTGAACAAACATGACAATACTGGCAAAGTGGTTTCTGTGTCTATTAATGACTCATTATATTGCTCAGTTAACTTTAATCCAATAGAGTGGATGTAGCAATTTTTGTACAACAAATCAGTAGCTGATGGAACAGTTCATAACTAGAAATTTTGTCCATGAATTTACACGTCAGCCGTCATGCAATTATAAATCCCTTATTAGTATTTTTATTTAGGTACTCTTATCTTCATTATTGAAAACATGACTACTTTTATAACTGAATATTCTGAATTGCATTAAAAGAATAACTGAGATCAATTTGTTGTAAATAATTTAGAAACGCTGACAGAAATCTCTGCCTGATTACTTTCTTATGTATGGCTGTATTCTTTACGGTGTCTTTTGCTTTTGTACAGTACATGAATCCCAGAAACTTGTAGCTTTCTGAATAAATAACTTGGTTTACAGTCCTGTTTTCTCATGTTAAATGTTTGCTCTGTTCCCAGAAGGTAAGGAAATTAAGTTTATTATGAACAATTTATCAATGTATTTCTAATAAAGTCTTCCCATTAATCTTATTTATACTGAACTTTACATGTTTTTAGTAATCAACTTCTGTAAAGATAAGGAAAAAAGTTTTGAGTAGTAGAGATCAGTGAACTTATTCATGTAAATCTTTATTAATATACATATTAAAGTGATATAAAGATGAGTAAAATGCTTCCCCTTAATGAAAAAGAAATATGTGATTATAGCTTAATTTTAGACTCATCATTTCCACTTTTACCAGTAGTTTGGGTGAAAATATTTAAGTTGTAATTTTAACGATGGCAATAATAATTTTTAATTCACAGGCATTTTGACAATATCCCTATCGTCCATTTTACTAGTATCCTAAATCTGGTTGTGGCAGATTATATTTTCCAAAGAGATGCTAGAGATATATCCCATCCCCCACGTGCTTCTTAAAATAAGATACTCCTCCCACAAAGAGATGGGGATCTGTGTTCTTTCCCCCTGAATTTTTGTTAAGGGGCCTGTGACTGCTGCTTGTACTAACAGGGTACAGGAGAAGTGATGCCATAGGACTTCTGAGGCCATAAAGAGGATGCAGCTCATGGATGAGTCACTCTCTTGGCATAGGAACCTTGGAAGTCCTAAACTGTCATGGAAGACACACAGCTGAAGTGATCTTGCTGGAGAGACCATGGGGAGAGACAACATGGAGACAGAGAAACATGTGGGAGGATCCTCAGCTGATGCCACAGTCTCTCTGGGCCCAGGTACCAGACATGTGAATGAGCCACATTCTGCCTAAAACCGTGTAAGGAAGTCTGAGCGAGAAGTGCCCTGCTGGAGCCCGTCAAATCCCAGACCATGAGAGAACACGACACAATGTAGTTGTTATTTTAAGGCACTAAGTTTTGGGGTATAGTGATTTATAACAAGAAATATATATTTGGTTTCTGCCTCCAGTTCCCGAGACAGCTTCTAATACCCTTGGAGATGGGGTGCTAGGAGAATCTTTTGTTTTAATATTTGAGTTAGAGCTCAAATATTCTGAGACAGGTTTCCCAAATTTTTTGTAATTTCCTGAGTGATAGGAGCATCTGAGACTGAGCTCTAAATCTCTCGGTGTTTCCTGAGTGAAAGGTGCATCTTTTGTTCTAATGAGGTGACTCTGGGTGGGATCCTGGAGAGCCTTGGTTGGGGGCTGGTGGCCA
Organism: Pongo pygmaeus; assembly: GCF_028885625.2. Classification (NCBI taxonomy): domain Eukaryota; kingdom Metazoa; phylum Chordata; class Mammalia; order Primates; family Hominidae; genus Pongo; species Pongo pygmaeus. The sequence continues at coordinate 128,594,203 of NC_072373.2, read as the reverse complement.
GGGGAACCAACCATGTGATTAGAGGGTTGGAACTTCCAACCCCACCACCGGACCTCCAGAGAGGGGAGAGGAGCTGAAGGCTGAATTGATCACCAATGGCCAATGCTGTAATCATTTATGACTACGTAATACAGCTTCCATAAAAGTTCAAAAAACAGGGTTTGGGGAGCTTCCAGATAGCTGGACACATGAAGGTGCCTGGAGGATGGTGTCAGAGAGGGCATAGAAGCGCCACAACCCTTCCCACATACCTTGACCTATGCTTCTCTTCCATCTTGATGCTCATCTGTATCATTTATCATATTTTTAATTAATATAATAAGCCAGAAAGTGTGTTTCGCTGAATTCTGTGAGCCATTCTAGCAAATTGAAGAAGAGGGTTTTGGGAACCTTGATGTATAGCTAGTTTGTCAGAAGTGTAGGTGACAACCTACTACTTGCAATTGGCATCTGAAGTGGGGGAAATCTTGCGGGACTGAGCCTTTAACCTGTGGGATCTGACTCTAACTCCAAGGAGATAGTCTCAGAATTGAGTTAAATTATAGGACACCCAGTTGGTGTCTGCTGGAGAATTGCTTGGTGTGTGGGGAACCCCTGACACATCTGGTGTCGGAAGTGAAGTGGGATGTGTTTAGTGTTAATGTAGAAGGAAAAGCACTTTTTATTTATACATAGTCACAGTAACTGGGATGTTGGCCCGTCTCCATGGTTCCCTGATTTAGAGAACAGCACCATTATTCATATGACAACCCCCAAATTTTCACATCACTTTATTTCAGACTTCTCTGAGATCTAGACGGGAAGTTCAAATTGCCTATGTAAATTTCCACTCTCTCAGATGTACATATTGGGAGGAACTGCAAATCATACTGCAATAGACAAGGATGTGTGCTATCCTTTTAAGAAGAGGACCCAATAGTAGGCAACAACCATGTAATCCACCATAATCACCAAAGCTGTATTTCTCCATTAATACAATAAGAAGATCAAGATTTTCTCTATATTTATATCCAAGTGGTGACATAAAAAAAGGACTAGCCACCACCACACTGGTGGCTCACTCCTGTAATCCCAGAACTTTGGGAGGCTGAAGCAGGAGGATCTCTGGAGTCCAGGAGTTTGAGACAAGTCTGGGCAATAAGTGAGACCTCGACTCTAAAAAATTAAAAAATTAGCTAGGCATGGTGATATGTGCCTGTGGTACTAGCTACTTGACTTGTGAGGCTGAGGTGGGAGGATCCCTTGAGCCTGGGAAGTAGAAGTTGCAGTGAGCCAAGATCTTGCTATTGCACTCTAGCCTGGGCAACAAAGCAAGACTCTGTCAAATTAAAAAAAAAAAAAAAAAAAAAAAAAGAGGAAGAAAAGGTCTTCACAGAAACCCAAAAAATTATTAACAGTTCAATCCTCGTTTGGTGTGGGGGTAAAAATGTAAGAGGTGAAGGAAGAGTCTAGCGCTTCTGAAGCCTCTGTAGTGGTTGAATCTTTTACAATAAGGCTTCAAATATCTGAAGGAGACTGAGGCTGAGAGCTGCTACATGTCAGATTCAAGTCAATTAGCCACCAAAGTCACAAACTTGTACCTAATTCAGAATCATATGTAATCTATTTTGCTTGGCACCTGATTTGCCCATCTGTATGTGCCCCACATATGAGCATGTACAAAGAAAGATGACAACATGGAGTGTATTTCTGACTCTTTTCTTATAATTCTAGGCTCCATATATGAGGTCACAGTTACTTATTGTTGCTTTACTGCATCCTCTTGTCCTTCAGATTACTGACAAAGCGCTGATGCCAGGGAGATCAAAATAGTTTTTGTTGTCAAAGTGAAGGAAGCTGCATGCCAGGTAAAACTGACCAGTAGTCTTCTCAGAAAAATTAGCATCAACAGTGGATTCCTGTTTCTCTTCATAGGAAGATCTATTTTCAGAATTAAAAAAAATTATATGTATTAATCCTAAAAATACCTTGGTTGTAATGGAGAATTAGGACTCCTGATTCAACTGCAATTAATTTGCATTGTCTGAAGATATTTCCTTCTCTTTCCTTGCTTGTTTTTTATAGTTATACAACAAGAAACATAAAAATTTAGATGTATCCACTTCAAAAAGAACTCACATTCTAAAGAAATGTATAAGATAGATGAGTTACAGTATTGGCCTGTATAATTCCTTAATTTCCAAGAGGCTTTTCTCCAAGAATTATTTTAAATAGAACAGATCTAATATACTTAGGATTTTATTTGTAGATTACAAAGAAATAGGAAATAGTGATGGTAGAGAAGAGAAGGTAAAGAAAGAGAAAATGTTTTAGGAAATAGTAGTGGTTAAAGATTAAAAAACTGAAAAAAGTCCACGTGGAAAATGGTTAAGCCAAGGGATAAATATGAAATTCACAATAAATTTTAAAAATGTGACACAAAATGAAATTTTTTATGGTTTGTAAGATTTAAGGTGCCTTTTCCCTTGTAATGGAAGCTATGTTTTTGCACAGAGGAGAAGTATGGTATTTTATGAAAAGACATGCTATGAATGATGAAAGGCTCTATTTCAGCAAGTCACAGGCAGAAAAGTCCAAAACAATTGAATAGAACTGCAGCATTGTTGAAAGTAGGTACTTTTTAAATTATTCTACATACACTTTAAAATCTAAATATTATTGCTATGTATAAAAAGATGGTCTTTACATTTCTATGCTAAATGGCATGCCTTCTTAATAATGTCTTTTAATTGTTTGGTTGTAAGAGCATAGGTAGTCCTTGCTTTCATTTTTACTATCCAAAAAATTAAACCATCTATAAGGCCCTCTACGACCAAAGCTCTCCTTTTTTCTGTATCTGTCACAAGCACAAGATGGGCTCTTGGGAAAGGACTTACCTTGCTTGTCTACTGCAGCAGCTCTGTTTTGCCCAGATGGCTACAGATACATAGGCTGCACAGGAAATAACAGGCTATGAATAAATGGGAAAACAGATTTAGAAATCTGGTGATTTGAATTTTTAGTTGGTTGCATAGCCTGGAAATTTGGCCATAGCCTCAGATCAGAAATGGAGAGATATAAACTGAGTCTGCTCTACCATAGGTATTTGCAAAAGCTTCCTTTCTTCCTTCGTTTCTAAATAGAAACATCCTTACTGTTATTTCCCCACAAGTATAGACATAATATATGATTTTTTGGAAAAAAAATTAGGTATAGAATAGAAAGTAAAATTCTCTCCCTATCCCCAATGTCATCCACTTCAGTCATAACCCACTGTTAATATTTTGTTATTAATCATTCCAAATATTTTCTATAAATGTTAACACAATTTTATTTTTTTGAAACAAAAACATATGGCAAGGTTATCTTTTGCCTTAACACTGTGAGTATATTGGACATCTTTCTGGATCATTACCTACAGCACTACAGCTCATCCTTCAAATAGAAGTATTATTATTTATTCAACAAATAAATACTATCGTTGATGAGATTGCTCCTGTTACACATGGTGCTGCAAGGAGTGTCTTTTCACTTACATCTTTCCACACTTACCCTTTTTTTCCTATGATAAATTCCAACAACATGGAATTGCTGGATCAAAGAGTGAGTATAATTTACATTGAACATATTGCCAATGGCCCTCCAGCAGTGTACTAAATACACTGCCACCAGATATGTACACAAATGTCAAGTCTCCCACATCTTGCCCACACTGGCTATTATCAATTTTTTTAACTTTTGCCAAAGTGATAGACAAAGACCAATATCTCATTTTGCTATAAATTATGTAAGAATTTTTTTTTTTTAAATCAAGCCTAGTTGTATTTTCTGCAGTAAAAGGTTGTATCATTTGGCTTTGGGACTCCTGCTTTGCTCACACTCATCAGTACATTGCTGGGTGTTGTTGAATCTTTTGCTGCAGTCTATTCCCCTACCTAAGCACAGGGGTAATTGATTTCTCTCTCTGATATAGATCCTCAATATATTTACACACACATAATCACAAGCCTTAATCACACATATGCCACATTATATACATACAATCACACACACGCACACCATATCACACACAAAATCACACATGCAATCGTTCACACACACCACATCACATTGTAGAGTGTCACTGTAAAGCAATGAAAATGAAATCAGTGTTCTGCCCCCTAGTTCAGAGACCCATCAAATTCCTGGGGCATTTCAAAAATTCCCTGATGATTGTAGCCTTTCTCACGTGCCAGCCTCATCATTTCAGTTCTCTGGAACCTCCCTCTAGAAGCTTTTTTTGCAAGCTGAGAGCTATTTCCTTCTTGCTGGACATATTTGCACTCTCACAGCACAAATAAAAAAGGCTGCAGGTAAGGATGTGGGAACTAAAGTTCTTGGGTACAAACTCAAATTTACAAGACATGGTTTACATCTGTTGTCTCTCTCATTCAAAGCAATGCATATTATTTCCCCTTGAAAAAATTCAAGGATTTTGAAGAATTAAATGGTGGAAAGGCATAAGTAGAATCCAATTTTGTCTGGTTTTTGCTCAAAACATTCTGATTTACCATTAGTCCAGTGTTTCTTTCCTAATACACAGTTTTCTCTATTGATTTTTTTCCTTTGTCACCAACATTGCTGAAAACAGAACTGTTAAAATATGCTGACCTGTTTTCTTTGTTCAGAGTTCCTTAGCAATGAGACTTACACAGAACCTATCCATCAAATTCAGTATTTAATTAAAGTACAAAGTTAGATTAGGGAAATATGAATAATAGAGCTTGAAAGGAATTTGTATATGAACACTACTTTTCCCTTTAGTTTTCTGTGTGTAAGCCTGGATCTAGCGCTTTAGAGAGGAGTTCATGTAATAGAGTAAATTCTGAGCCAGACAGACCTGGGTTTACATCCTATGTGTGTTTGACCACAAAATAATTTCTCTTTCTGAGCCTTGACTTTTTTGTTTTTCTTTTTGTGACAGGGTTTTACTCCCATCGCCCAGGTGGAGAGCAGCAGCGCACTCGTGTGAACCTTGATTTTTTTGGCATGTAAAATGGGGTTAATAAAAGTATCACTAGCTATGAGAATTAGATAAGTATTTTGTACAATATAAGACTCTACAAAATAATAGCACAGTAAGTTTTCCCTTAATGTCATTGATAGGTTCTTGGAAACCGTTACTTTAAGTGAAATGATGTATTACAAAGCCATTTTTCTCATTGGTTTTAATGAAACAACACTGAACAAAAGAAAGTTATTCAAGGACCTGTGTAGGACATTAAGTGAGGACTTACTGTAATATGATTTTTTTTACTTAAACATAATTATTGAACATCTACTATGTAGTAATATTGTGCAAGGAACTAGGGGAAAAGTGGTGATTACATTTCATGATAAATGACATGGTTGCTGCTTTCAAGAAGCTTTCTCTTGTGATAAAAAAGAATCAAACAAGGGTTTTCAACAAATGGTCATAAGGGAGAAGTGCAGGGTGCAGATGGGGTTCCCATCAGGGCCCATAGCTTTGGCTACGACCCCATCAGAGAAGACTTTCCGGAGGGAGTGGCACTGGGCTTTCCTTAGGTTGTGTTTGGATGCACATTTTAGTTTTCTTCCACACAGAACCTAACTTCTTTAACACCTTGATTCAGTCAGCATTTATGGATTGCCTTGTGTGAACTAGGCTCAAAGATGACCAGACATGGGTCCTTCTCTCAAGGATTCTCATTTCTCTTGGGAGATTGAAACTGTGTACCGTGTATATGTTGTGATAATAATTATTGATGACATTTATTGTCTCTGTCTTATGCGGTAGGCACTATTCAAAGTACTTTGTATGGGTTAGCTCTGGGGCAAATGAACTCAAGGACTTATCCAAGTTTACACTGCTAGCAAGAGGTAGAACCAGGCATATGAACTGTGGCCATCTGGCTCCAGGACTTGAACTCTGAAGCACCACCTACATTATTTTAACAGAGGTGTGTCCATATAGGAGGCAGATAGCAGTCCCAGAGGGCTCCCTGTGTCACCCCAAATACTTTCTTCTCCAAATTTTTCCTTCTTTTTGCGACCTTCCTCACAATGGTCTTTGTAACAATTGTAACAATCCTCTTGTTACATCACATTGGATGGGGTTAACCCAAAGCAGTCACATCTCAGTCTGAATAAGTTCACATGACTTTTTTTTTTTTTTTTTTTTTTTTTGACACAGAGTCTCACTCTGTCCCCCAGGCTGGAGTGCAGTGGCACAATCTCGGCTCACTGCAAGCTCCGCCTCCCAGGTTCTAACGATTCTCTTGCCTCAGCCTCCCGAGTAGCTGGGACTACAGGTGTGCGCCACCACACCAGCTAATTTTTGTATTTTTAGTAGTTGGGGTTTCACCATATTGGCCAGGATGGTCTTTATCTCTTGACCACATGATCCCCTCGCCTCGGCCTCCCAAAGTGCTGGGATTATAGGCATGAGCCACTGCACCCAGCCAAGTTCATAGGACTTTTAAGATGGTGAGTTAGGAGAGAATCCAAGGACGCTGGATGGGAGGGAGGATTCCTGGCTTAGAGGGTGGGGATTGACAGCAGAATATGAGCAGGCACATCTGGCTTGAAGACATCCCCTGCCTCTTCCCGCTGTGTCTGGGCTTCCACTCCTCTCTGCCCCTTCTCAGGTTGGCCAAGACCCCCTCTGTCTTCCTGTGCTTCATCTGCACTTACTCTGGGCACAGGATTAAGGCTTGGGAGATTCCCTTTTTTTCCCTACATAAGTACAAGGCACCTGTTTGCAGTTGTTTTTTCTGTTTATGGTCTTTCCTCAGCAGGATACTTGAGGCATTCCTGAGATCTTATCTTATTTTTAAGAAAAAAAATGAAGAAGAGGATTTTTATTAATGTCAATATTTTAATCTGAAAGTTATATTACTCACTAAAGAACTTGTAGAAATATAGAAATATATAGTGATAAAAGTCACCCCTAGCTACTTTTATAGTTTGGGATAATCCCTGTATACCATTATAAAACGAGGTGTAGGATTTTAATAAACTTATTTTAATCCTTATATATATGTGTGTATATATACACATATGTATGTGTGTGTGTGTATATATATATATATATTTCCATCACTCGTCACTTGTCAATGCTGATTGAATCAAAGCATTAATGAAGTTAGGTTCTGTATAGGAGAAAACTAAAATGTGCATCCAAACACATCTCCCTGGACTCCCTGCAATCTAAGGAAAGCCTATATATGTATATACACACACACACACACACACACACACACACACGTACATATATACACATATATACACACACACGCACGTACACAGATTATATATTATATATATTATAAAATTATATATTATATAATATATATAATATATATTATATATAATATATTATATATAATATATATAATATATATAATATATATTATATATATAATATATATAATATATATAATATATATTATATATATAATATATATAATATATATAATATATATAATATATATTATATGTATATATAATTTTGTATGGGTAGAAAAGATTTAAGATTCAGTCCCTATGCACTTGTCACTTCAATCAGTCCAACTCTATTGACTTCTATATTGAATGTCTGTTATTGCAATTGTGTTTTAATTTAAATTGACTGCTTGGGCACTGTTACCCTTTCAACATGTCTTTGTGATATAGGTACAATCTCAAATCCTTCCCAATTCAGTCTTACAAGTTTGCACTTTCTCTGACATCATTCTAATGTGCTAGAACGTAAGGAGATTTCTCTTCTCCTGTGCATTTGCAAGTGTCTCAGTCCCTTAAGTGCATCTATTTCACAGAACTCTTCCATGTCCTTTCATTATTCTCCCTGTTCAATACGCTACTAAGGAACTGAAATGATAAGAAGGCACTTGAGGACATAATAGAGAAGCCAGTGGAAAAGTTATCATTGTCTGGGAATGAGATAAATACCCCTCCCAGAAAATGTATTATAAACGATGCTACCTTCTCACTGAATGATTGATTTGCTCAGCAGGGTGGATGGAAAGTGACAGAGAAACACCTGGAAACAGACTAGTGGTAGGAAGCAAGATGAGTCACTATTCCACCCAATTTTGGACTCTACAATGACCTCAGGGCTTTAGAAGAGTGACTGAAATTAAAATGAGAATCTTTGCATTGTTCTCTTGAGTTCTTCATGTGATTTATTTTGAGTAGAGCAGAAACAAAAAATATCGGAAGGAATTATTTATCAATAACTCATTTATTGCAGAGAGTTTTTTTCCCTATTTTAAAAAACCTTTTGCCATCACACTGGATATGCTGTCCCCTCTGAACTATAAAATAAGGGAAGGGGAAGCCTTCATTTCTGTGGAGATAATTGGAGTTGAAACATTTCTTATCCTCTAGAGTGAAAAATGCTGAAACTAAATTATATGCAAAGAACAAAGGAAGATATGCAGCGTATGTCAACCTTCTCCCTATGTTGGCTATGAGCCCAATCTGTGAGCTGAAATTAAGCTTTGTCATAGCAACACTAAGAGTAAAGAATTATTGAGACTTAAAGTGTTCTCGTCAGAGTAAATCTGAGAGGATCTGGAGTGGGAAGGAGTATGGAGAATAAAAGTCCCTGGGAGAAATGCATTTTAACGGATACAATTCTGGAACAAATTCAGATTCCCTGTAATCCTTGGCTAGGCCTGGCAATAAATGCATCTTTAATTTTATATACCAAACCTCTCATACTGATCTTTTAAACTCTTCTGATATATTGATGTCAAGTCCCCGTGGTTCATTTTTTGCTTAGGCAAAGTCTCCATCCATGAACTCCAATACTTCTCATACATCAAACTCTTTTAACTTTTATTTTAAGTTACGGCATACATGTTCAGGTTTGTTACATAGGTAAACTTGTGTCGTGGGGGTTTGTTGTACGGATTATTTAATCACCCAGGTATTAAGTCTAGTACCCATTAGTTATTTTTCCTGATCCTCTCCCTCCTCCCCCCCTACACCCTCTGATAGGGCCCCAGTGTCTGTTGTTTCCCTCTATGTGTCCATGTGTTGTAATCATTTAGCTCCCACTTACAACTGAGAACATGAGGTATTTGGTTTTCTGTTCCTGCATTAGTTTGCTAAGGATAGTGGCTCCCAGCTCCACCCCTATCCCTGCAAAGGACATGATCTTATTATTGTTTACACCTGTGTAGTATTCCATGGTGTATATGTACTGAATTTTCTTTATCCAGTCTATCATTGATAGGCATTTAGGTTGATTCCATGTCTTTGCTACTGTGAATAGTGCTGCAATTAACATACATATGCATGTGTCTTTTCTTTGAGACAGAGTCTCTATTACTGAAGCTGGAGTGCAGTGACATGATCTTGGCTCACTGCAGGCACTGCCTCCCAGATTCAAGTGATTCTTGTGCCTCAGCCTCCTAAATAGCTGGGATGATAGGCATGTGGCTAATTTTTGTATTTTTAGTAAAGACTGGGTTTCACCATGTTGGCCAGGCTGGTCTTGAACTCCTGACGTAAAGTCATCTGCCAACCTTGGCCTTCCAAAGCCCTAGGATTACAGGTGTGAGACACTGCACCCAGCTGCAGTGTCTTCTTTATAACAGAACAATTTATATTCCTTTGGGTATATACCCAGTAATGGGATTGCTGGATCTAATGGTAGTTCTATCTTTAGGTCTTTGAGGAATCACAACACTGTCTCCCACAATGGCTGAACTAATTTACACTCCCACCAACAGTGTATAGTGTTCCTTTTTCTAATGGAGCACTTTTTAACCTTGTCTGTTACTATTGGTTGATTTCAATACCTTAGTTCAGGGGTCAGACTGTAAGCTAAAGCTGACCCACCACTCTTTTCAAAAATACAGTTTTACTGGAACACAGCTTGTCAGCCCATTCATTTTAAGATTTTCTATGGCTTCTTTTGCACAGTAGCAGCAGAATTTACGAGCAACAGGGACCATATGACCCAGAAAAACCAAAATATTCACTGTCTGGTCTTTTACAGAATGTTTTCTGGACATTGCTAGAAGTCTAAAATGGGTTAGCAGAGCTGTGTCCCCTTAGGACACCTCAGGGGAGAAGGTTTCCTTGCTTTTTCCAGCTTCTAGAGGCTGGCTGCATTCTTCAGGTTGTGGCCTCTCCTTCACCTCATTCTGACCTTGCTTTCTATGGTCACATTTCCTTCACTGACTTTGACCCTCCTGCCTCTCTAAGAACCCTTGTGATTACATTGGGCCCACTTGGATAATACAGGATCATCTTCCCAGCTCGAGATCCTTAGCTTTATCGTATCTGCAAAGTCACCTTTGCCATATCAGACGATATATTCAAAAGTCTAGGGGATTAGGATGTTGACATCCTGGGGGCCCATGATTCTGTCTACTACTGATGGTAAATGCTTACTGTCACCTCCATCCAGATATCTTTACCATAACAATTTTATTGATTGCTAAGCACAGAGTACTAAGACGATTTTTAGTGCTTTGTTAATTTCTGTTAAAAAACAGTGGTTTTAAATTTTTTATAGGTATTTTATTTACATTTTGAATGGAAAGCATGAAATACATTTAGCACTTCAAAAAGTAGGATATTTGGGAGATGATTGAATCTTGATTGCATTGGAAGCCAAATGAATTATTTACTACATAAGTACAATGCATATTTGCATAAAGCAGTTTCTAAATGAACAAAGTAATTTTCTATGCCATTTTCTAAACAAAAGAGATTGATTTCACATTTTCTAAATACATGACCCCTCCCACCACATGCTAGCTATATGGCATTCTCTGAAAGTTATAATATATATATGCAATCTGATTCATTCAACATGAAATGCACAGTTTTATGGATAATCATTTTGCCATAGGAGATGTTTCTAATTAATCGTATCACTCATACCAGATGCATCGTTCTCCAGTTTCTAAAATGGAACCTGATTTTTGGCCACTATAGTATAAGTTTGGTGAGTATAAGTGACAAGAAGGTTGTCTTAGCATGTACAACATACCTTCAACAAATTGTCGTTTACTTGTTGAAAATCTGGTGGCAACTTCACATCCTGGAAAAGCCTCTGGGGCCCAAATGGTTTTAGTGTTTGTGGGTGAATATGTTATGCCCCACAGAATGTTATGCTTTGTTTGGGTTTATTTATAGTACTTTAACATAATTTCAAGTTACTCCTTCTTTACTTGCACTACAGAGTGTTCCATATCCCTACCTCTCTCTCTTGAGCCTCAGTTATGGCATCCTCTGTTTACCTTAACTCCTGTCTTCCTTGCCTCCTGGCCCCAAAGCACTTATTTTGATATGACTCCCATTTAGCATCTGTATGGATGTCTTCTGGCATTTTTCTGCCTCCCTAACTAACCTAAATGTTCTTTGAAGGCAAAGGCTGCCATAGATCTGCCTTGCAGACTTCACACTAATCATAACAACCTATGCATAGTAAACACTTAGAAAACTGATGCTGATGATATCATAACGTTACTCAAGTTTTCTATTCTGGTCCTTCTCATTGTTTCATTTCATCCCCCTTTATCTCTGGATCAAATTGAAGCTGCTGATTAAATTATTTAAACAAAGCTTTGGCCATGTTGTGTTGTGTTTGTCTTCCCTCCTTTTTTCTTTCTCGTTGGCTGTCCGATATGCATGCTCTTCGTTACTATTGGGCACCAAACCCTATTGCTCCTTAATGTATCTCTGGCCACTTTCTCCAGGTAATCTTGATGAAGTTCCTTTAGCCATTTTCACCTCACCAGGACCATCTAGAGGCCAATTTTATGTTCAGCTTAGTCCTGTAATCATACCTTATTCTTTATTTTGGAAGACAGTGCTCCTGTCTGTGATTGTGGCTGAAAGGCTAATGTTCAACATCTAATTCTTGACATTTTCCTGGGTCATCATGCTCCTTCCTTGGGGTTCCAAATCCTCCTCTCTTGTAGCTCTATTTGGAAATCTTTTTTATTCTGCATTGAATTGTAATGCAGAATAAAATAGAAAAGTTGGTTATTTCTCTACCCTTATTAGATTTTCAGAATTTTGCAAAAAGAGGGGATGGGCACATCTGTGGCATATCAGCACAGTACTGGGGACTAGCAGTAGGTACTTAATAGATATTTGGAATTAAAACAAAACAATCTTTTCCACCCTGGAGCCAAGTTTGTCCTGTGATTAAGGACTATTTCTACAATTCAAAGAGCTGTTCTTAAATAGTAAAGCTGTCATCTGGATTCACTGCCAACCCAAGGCCTTGCTCAAAATGAATGATTTTGCTCCTTATTTCTTAAAGTATATTCTCCTAAATTGTTAGAATGATAATCACTAAATACTAAATGCTTCAATAAAGTGTATAATGTGCTTCACATATTGAGAATGTATTTATAGGAATCTTTACAACTTAGTTGTATAAGTTGGGCAAGTTAACCTCTTTGTGTCTAGGTTTTTTATTGTGTAAAATGGGGATAAGTATTGTGGACAAGTCTCACAAGTCCTTTTTTTTTTTTTTTTTTTTTTTTTTAGTAATTTCTGATAGTTCTACCTTTAATTCCACCACTTTCCTCCATTCACCAAAGATTTGTTATAATATTTCTGCTATTTACAGGATTCTCCAGGTTTTTCCTACAGATGGAGACAGTTCCTACAGTAGAAAGTGGTAATTTATGTGTGATGTGACCACTAGCTGGCCTTACCAGTGTGTCTTTTTCATGCTTTAAGTGTAGTCAGGTCAAAAGCTGGAAAACTGAGGTGATGAAATCTGTCAGAGAAGCGTAGAACTATTATTTTGTGGCAATGTAAGTGATTTTTAAAAACAGAAAATGTTAATTGAGGTCCAAGCTGTAAATTAGTAGTTAAACCTCCCTCAGGTTTTACAAAGAGAGTTCAAGACTGACTTAAGATCCCTGTCCTGGATCAACATGAAGTGAGACTTAAAATTAGATTGCCAAGAAGGTAATGTATCACAAAAGGGTCAGGTGATATGTGACCAAAGGGTCAGGGTGCAAAAGAGAAGGTGATATATCACCAAAGAGTCAGGGTGCACCTTGTTTGCAGCGATATTTGTTGGGGCAGCTCTTAAAAACGAGCAAAGGTCAAAGTTGTTAATGAAACTGACCCCACAGGTGTGAGGCTTGTAGGTTTCAGTTCAGTTTTACCCTTCAGAGATCAGTGACAGCCAGCCCTAGAGGCACCATCTGCAGCCCTATGGGAAAGAGGTCTGATTTAGAACATGTGGGAAAGGAAGAAGTACATTTGAATTTGAGAGTTGACTTAATTATACTCTCTGCTTTCAGAGAGCTTCCCCTTTGCACATCTCACCCTTTTTCTTACCCACGCTGCAGAACTATTTTGGCATATGTTTTACCCCAAATGACTGGTTCCTATTTTCAATTCTGTATCTAGTTGAGAGATACAGATGAGGGGTCACGAAAGTTATTCTATGGTTTGGAGTCTTGCCAGGCTCAGTCGATATCTTTGACAAGAGCAAGGCTACTGCTCATTTCTGATGTCCCTGTCTGGGGAGCTCAAAGTGCTGTGTAGATGTTGTCTCATTCATTTTACCTGAGGCAAGTTGGAGGCATGCATCATTGTAAAATTTTCTTTAAAGCTTTATTCATATGGGTAAGAAATAGATAAAAGGAAAATACTGCCTATGAGTCAGGAACAGATATATTTAAGAGATGACACTGAAAAAAGCTAAGGTTTTAATAATATTTTTACCTTATTCTCTTGGGACAGATGAGGAGGATCTAATCACAGAGCAGGCTTCACTGAGGAAGTTGTTATAAAGGGCAAGAATATAGTGCAGTGTTTAGTTTAAAGAGGGTAGCTTATAGCTATATATCCATTCAATATATCCCAGAAGATTGGCCATAAATTTAAAACAATGTCTCCAAGTTGATTGGGCATATATTTCCAGCTTTGCTGCCTCCATTCTTTTGTTATTGGCCAATAAACCTCCTATTTTAATTTTTTATTTTTGGATGGAATTAACTGGAGATACTGTAGAATCTTAAACTTTTATGATGCTGTTTTTTCTGCCACATTATAAAAGTATTAAATTAAGAATCAACAAATATAAATTACTCTTTGTTCTGCTGCTGTGAACCTTGAGTGGGAGCAATACTAAGCATCCTAGACCTGAGTTCCTTCATGTATAAAATGAGAGGGAGGAACCATATCACCTTTAAGATCCCTTCCAGCTTTGCAGTTTCCAGAAGTAAGAACATGTTCTATTACCTGCCATGAAGAAGAAAACATGGGAGAATATGGGAATCTTCTTTTCTGAAATCTCCTTTGTATGATTTTTCTCTTTCTCTCTTTTAAAATCATAGCTATAATTTTAAAAATCTCATTTAAATGTCTCCGTGTTTGTTGTAGAAAAAAGTTAGAAAATATAAATAAGCAAAAATAATTTAAGAACTATGCATAATGTCACTACTCTTGGATAATTACTGTTAACACTTTCATAGATATTATTTCTGACTTTCTTTCTGAAAACACACCCATAAGCACACATATCCTTTAGTTATGCTAGTGACATCTTGAAGGATATTAAGTCTGAGTGCATTGAGAAAACTTTACTACTAGATGTTCAAGATGTACCAAGCTTGGAAGATGATACAGAACAGTCCTTTACTTTCTCCTCCGAGTTATGTGTCAGTTCATCCAGGTTTGCCTCAGATGGGCTCCCTCTGGGCTCCCTTTTTACCATTTTTTTCTCTCTGCTAGTTTATTGGTTTCCACTCTTGAAAAGGTGGTGTCAGGGCGTTTCATTCTGTGCTTTATTTAGAAGGGATGTTTTGTAAAATTCAGAATTAAACATTTACAGGCAAAAAACCCTTTGATTATATTGATGCTTTTTATAGCAAAAATGTAATACTTTACTAGTCTAAAAGATTCTCTCTCTCTCTTTTTTCCTACCTTAAAAAGGCACAAACAAAACAAAACAGAATGAAATAAGAACTGTAACAACAACAATAACAATATAAGAAAAAACAAAACACAAAATTCCTAGGAAGCAGTAGAAAAGAAAATAAAGAGATGAGGAAGAGCTCTGAGCTCTGACCTGCTTTATATTTACATATGTAAATACTGTCCGAACATACATCCTATCTCAACAATCCATTTGAAAAATGTGATCATATTTTATACAACTTGAAACTCATTTTTTTGCATAATAATCATAAACATCTTTTCACATCATCTGATAAATGTATAGATTATATTTTAATAGTCAAACATTGCTACATTATATATAACTTATCTAACCTACCCCCAATTATTGGACAGTTATTACCTTGTTTTTGCTGATATAAACAATAATAACAGGCTAAAGTAATGATATAATTATTAATGTCTGGGTTCACAGCCCTTTACACTTATGATAGGTATGTGGAAAATATATAATCAAAGTCATGGCAGACATTACTCACAGATCATGACATTATAGCTGAGCCTGTCAGCACAGTGCTCAGTGTATCCACAAATAATTGATTGGAGATGACAAGCTGGTTGAAGTCTAGGCTACTCTATCTCTGTGAGTCTTCCTATTGCTAAAAACAGGAATGGAAACAGGTTGGGGAAAATGGCAGATATGAGGCGGGACTAAATTGCAGCTCCCATTCAGACAGAGAGCAGCATGTGGAGACTCACATAGTGAACTTTTGCTCCCACAACTATCACAGGAACACACCAGGAAAGCTGAGAGAATTCACAGACCCTCTGAAGGAAGTGAATCACTCTTGCAGGCCCCGAGAGACAGCCAAAAAACTGTGAGTGCCCAAAGTGTGAAAGTGTGAAAGGGGGATCATCCAACCCCAAACACACACTCTCACTGGGGAACCTGAAGGTCCAGATCACAAGAGAAGGATTTGACTTTACCCGGGTTGAGACAATTCTAGAGAGCTGAGCAAAATGCAAGGGTAGAAGAAGCAGCAAGAAGAGCCCTGTGGCTCTCTTGGTCCCCAGGGAAGCCATTTCTGACTTTGTCTCACAGAGGTCCTTGGGGAGTGCTGCCAGAGGAACTGGGAAAAGACCACAGGGAGGAAACTTTCAGCTGAACTTTGTAACAACTTCAACTGAACACAAACTTTCCTGGATGGGACTTGAGGGAGGGGTGAATCTGGAGTGCAGACACAGCACAGAAGCTGTGGCAGGTGGGGAGCCATGAAACCTGAAAGCCCTGCTTGCTTTTACAGCTGGGAGGTTGGTAGCCTGGAGCAAGTTATCAGTCCTGTTCACCCACTGCCTGGAAACAAACTTGGTGCCGTAGAGTGGGGCACAGCAAGAGTGAGACTGGCCTTTGGGATATGTGGGAGCTGGGTGAGACCTGTAACTGCTGGATTTCCCCCGTTTCCCTGGTGGCCTACAAGACAAGGCAGAGGCAGTCATAATCCCCCTAGGAACATAATTCCATTGGTCTGAGAACCACACACCCCATTCCCAACAGTGTCTATAGCAAGCCCCACCCAAGGACAGTCTGAGCTCAGACCTGCCTAACCCTGCCTGCAGCTGATGGTCTTTTTCTATCCTCCCTGATATCCAAAGACAAAGGACATATTCTCTTGGGAGTTCCAAGGCCCTGCCCACCACCTGATCCTCCCTATATTACCACAGCTGATGCTCTCTTGAAAGCTCCACCTTCTGGAAGGAGACCAACCAGCAAAAAACTAGTACAATAAACAAAATTACAACTAAGAACCCTCACAGAGTCAATTTCACTCCCCTGCCACCTCCACCAAAGCAGGTGCTGCTATCCATGGCTGAGAGACCTGAAGAAGGATCACATCACAGGACTCTGTGCAGAAATCCCCCAGTACCAGCAGGGTAGCTCTGCTGGGTGGCTAGATCCAGAAGAGAAATAACAATCACTACAGTTCTGCTCTCAGAAAGCCACATCCCTAGGAAAAGAGGGATGGCACTACATCAAAGAAGCACTCTGTGGGACAAAAGAATCTGAACAGCAGCCCTTGAGCCCCAGATCTTCTCTCTGACATAGTCTACCCAAATGAGAAGGAACCAGAAAAACAATTCTGGTAATATGACAAAACAAGGTTCTTTAGCACATCCAAAAGATCACAGTAGCTCATCAGCAATGGATCCAAACCAAGAAGAAATCCCTGATTTACCTGAAAAAGAATTCAGAAGGTTGATTATTAAGCTAATCAAGGAGACATCAGAGAAAGGTGAAGTCCAACTTAATGAAATAAAAAAAGATACAAGATATGAAAGGAAAAATCTTCAGTAAAATAGATGGTATAAATAAAAACCAATCAAAACCTCTGGAAATAAAGGACACACTTAGAGAAATGCAAAATGCACTGGAAAGTCTCAGCAATAGACTTGAGCAAGTGGAAGAAAGAGCTTTAGAGCTTGAAGACAAGATTTTCAAATTAACACAATCCAACAAAGACAAAGAAAAAAAAATGAACAAAGCCTCCAAGAAGTTTGGGATTATGTTAAATGACCAAACCTAAGAATGATTGGTGTTTCGGAGGAAGAAGAGAAATCTGAAAGTATGGAAAACATATTTGAAGGAATAATTGAGGAAAACATCCCCAGCCTTGCTAGAGACTTAGACACCCAAATACAAGAAACTCAAACAACACCTGGGAAATTTATGACAAAAAGATCATCACTTAGGCACACAGACATCAGGTTATCTAAAGTCAAGATGAAGGAATGAATGTTAAAAGCTGTGAGGCAGCTTTAAGGTTACCTGGTGCTTCAGGTAACCTATAAAGAAAAACCTATTTTCAGATTAACAGCAGATTTCTCAGCAGAAACCTTATAAGCTAGAAAGGATTGGGGCCCTCTCTTCAGCCTCCTTAAACAAAACAATTATCAGGAAAGAGCTGTGTATCTGATGAAACTAAGCTTCAGAAATGAAGGAAAGATACAGTCTTTTTCAGACAAACAAATGCTGATAGAATTCGCCACTATCAAGCCAGCACTAGAAGAACTGCTAAAAGGAGCACTAAATATTGAAACAAATCCCATAAATACACCAAAATAGAAACTCTTTAGAGCATAAATCTCACAGGACCTATAAAACACAATAAATTTTTTTAAAAAGGTGGAAAAACAGCATAATGAATAGAATAGTCACTCACATCTCAATACTAACATTGAATGTGAAGCTTCCATCTTCTTGGAGAATATATAAATAATCATAAACAGAATGTTGACAGAATATGGACATTAAAAGCCATTCTGGTGAGGGCTTAGAAAGAAAAGAGAAACAGCATATTAGAAACTTGAGAAAAGCAATCTTTATTATAAAGTGGCAAAGAACTTGGCTGACTTGTGTTCTAATGTATTGCAGAAGGTAGAATTTATGTGTAATGACATTGGATATTTAGCAAAGAAGATTCCTAAGCTGTGTATTGAAGGTGCTGCTTTGGCCCTCCTTCGTGCTTACGGTAAAACGCAAGAAGGGAGAGATGAATTGAAGAAGAAATTTTCAAGCAAAAATAAACTAGAATTTGGAGATTTGGAAATTCTTAGCACTAAGGGTGTGGCTGAACAACAATTTGATAAAGAGATTGTGATGATTAATTTTATGTATCAACTTGACTGGGCCAGGGGTTGTCGGGATATTTGGTTAAACATAATTCTTGGTTTGTCTGTGAGGGTGGCTCTGGGTGAGATTAATATTTGAACTGGTAGACTGAATAAAGCACATTGCTCTCACCAGGGTTGGCATCTACTCCACTGAAGACCTAAATACAACAAAAGGCTAAGTAAGGGAAAATTTGTTCTCTCTCTGCCTGTCTTCTGCTTCTTTTGAATTTGAACTTAGACTTGGACTGGAATTTACACTATTAGCAACTCTCTTGGTTCTCAAGCCTTCATATTTAGACTGTATCTATACCATTGGCTTTCCTCGGTCTCCAGCTTGCTGACTGCAAATATTGGGAATTCTCAGCTGCCGTTATCATGTAAGTCAATTTCTTAAAATAAATCTCTCTCTCTTACCATATAGATATCCTATTTTTTTCTGTTTCTCTGGAGAACCGAGATTAACATAGAGATTATGGGTGTGACTCATGGCCTTAATTAGCCATCTCAGTAGAAGCCAGGGATAGAGATTGGATTATAATAGCAGAGACCCTGCCAATTTGAACTAATGGTGACAGTGAAAGTAGGACAGAATGAAGGAAGGCCATTAAACTTCTAGAATTCTATAGAATAGGAAAATAGAGCTATTCGGTTGTGAATTTATGCTATTTTTCAAGGAAAGGGAGGAATGGCCCCAAAGGCATTTCAGAGATCATCGTAGCTATCACTTCCACCATGGTCCCAGGCTGCAAGGTCATTTCCTTCTCAGTTTAAGAAGGCAGGGTGGCCAGGCGTAGTGGCTCACTCCTATAATCCTAGCACTTTCAAAGGCCAAAGCAGGTGGATCACTTGAGCCCAGCAGTTCAACAGCAGCCTGGGCAACATGGTGAAATCCCATCTCCACAAAATTCAAAAATTAGCTGGGCATGGTAGTGCATCCCTGTAGTTCCAGCTACTTGAGCAGCTGAGGTGGGAGACTCACTTGAGCCTGGGAAGTTGAAGCTGCAGTAAGCCATGATAGTGCCAGTATACTCCAGCTAGAGCGACAGGAGTGAGACTCTGCCTTAAAAAAAAAGGGAGGCAGGGCCACCATGGTGGCATGTCCAGCCAAAGGAAGGAAGCAGTTCCACTGAGCCAAGGAGGTGACACTGCCACCCCTGCAGGTCTGGAAGGGTGGACATTGAACTTATAAGTATCATTCTTGAGCTTTAAGAGCAAATGGAATTTGCCTTGCTAGGTTTCAGACTTGCTTGAGACTCATAATCTATTCCTCATTTCCTATTTCTCCCATTTGGAATGAGAATATCTATCCTATGCTTGCCACTACATCATATTTTGTAAGCACATAAGTTTCCTGGTTTCACAGATTCACAGCTGCAAAGGATTTTTGCCTCAGGATGAATTGTACCTGAAGTCTTACCCCATATCTGACTTAGATGATATTTAAAGTCTGAACATTAAATTTCAGAGTTGATGATGGAATGAATTAAGACTTTTGAGGCTTTTGGGATAGAAGGAACGTATTTTGCATACGTGGAGGACATTAATTTTGAGGAGCCAAGAGCGGAATATTATGGGCTAAGTGCTTGTCAACTGAGCTAAGGCAGTTGGTATGTTCTTGCTATAGTTAAGAATCAAGTTTCAGAATTTACTCTGAAAGATATTCATTTGGCTAAACCTGAAAAAAACGTTTTCATATGAGAGTAAGAAATTTTGAAAAGTTGTGATTAACTTTGCTTGTAGGTACATTACCTCAACAAATCACAGAATCGTGAGATTGACAAGTAGTAAAGGAAACTGTTCACTTAATTCAGCCCCCTAACAATGGAGTAATATTTTCCAAATGTTACACAGGCTTTTCCATAAATTATTTATGAAAGATTTTTTAATATGAAACTTAGATCTACCCAACTATAACTTCCCTCCATAAGAGCCAATTCTGCTGTCTTTACCAGACAGAACAATTCTGTTCTTTCCTCCCCTTCATTCATCTTTTTAGTTGCTGTAATGATTAATTTCATGTGCTAACTTGTCTGGGGCATGGTGCCCAGATATTTAGTTAAACATTTTGGATGTTTCTGTTGGTTTGTTTTTGGATGAAATGTAGGTTTAAATCGGGGAGTTTGTGGTAAAGCAGAGTGCTCACTATAATGTGGGTGGGACTTATCTGATCAGTGAAAGGCCTAAATAGAACAAAAGGCTGACCTCCTCTGAGCAAGAGAAAATTCTCCAGCAGACTGCCTCAGACTTCACCTGCAACATTGCCTTGTACTAGTTCTACAGTAGATTGCCTTTCAACTTGAATTGCAACATTTTCCTGAGTCCCCAGCCTGCTGGCCTCTCCTATCAGATTTTGGACTTGCCAAACCTCTGCAGTTGTGTGAGCCAGTTCCTTAAAATAAATATCTTTCCATATATATGCACATTCTATAGATTCTGTTTCTCTGGTGAATCCTGAAGAATATAAATATATAATATTTCTTCCCTTTTGAAAGCTATCCATTAACTTTCCATCTCAGCCTTGAAAACACAGAATTCTTACAAATACCTCAAAGTTCTACATGATTTTTCTCTCATTTATGCCACCTCAAAGCCCCCCATCAATAGCTCTCTGGCTTTATGTACTCCTGCTTTCCCCCTCAATCAATCTAATTTAGTTATGCTGGCCTCTTAGCATGTCTATCACAATATTGTTGCATTGGTAATTCTCTCTGATTGAATGTTGGTCTCTCAGATCCCCTTAAGGCTGGGTCTTTGATTTTCTTTATGTCTTTACTCAATTATCATTTTCTCAGTGAAGCTCTTCTTAGTTATTCTTTAAAAAGTTTAATGCCCTCTTCCAACATTTCCTATTCTCTTTTCTATTGTATTTTTTTCTTAGCACCAACAATAGTTCATTATATTATATATTTTGCTTTTCATCTTGCTTATCATTTGATTTTTCCTCTATAATGAAAATTGCATGAGAGCTGAAATTCTTTTCTATTTTAGTGCTATATTCCCAACACCTAGGATAGTGATATAATAGGGGATCTATTAATATTTGTCAAATAAAAGAATGAATGAGAATGTCAGATTATTTTTGAGGATTTTAGATTAACTAAATATTCACATTGAACACAACGTTTTTGCTTGACTTTGGCATTTTTATAAACTGTTATTTAATTTGAAATTAAAATATATTTCATATCAAATGTGTACCTTAAGTAGTAGTCTTCTCCCCTTCTTAATCCACTGCCACATGCTGTTATGAAATCAATGAGGTGTCTTATAATCAAAAGCATCTTAGAACTAAGAAAAGAATGAGTTTTTATATGACAATTCTGATGATGACGGTAGTTATGTGTGTTAAGAATTGTGAAGGGCCTGAGATTTGTGTGGAGAAATGGAATAAAATACCTTTAATGGGAACTATTGATTATTACATCATAAAATTCAAAATATTTTTTGTTATAATCAACCATACAAAGAAAAAATGTGGCAAGATGCCTCTAGTCTTATTTATGTATTTATTTTTGTCCTGGCCTTCTCATATTGACTCTGATTCAGCTGAAGGATAGTATAAACATAGCAGTAGATAATATGAGACTTCAGACAGATCACTATTGTGGTGAGGGTGTGAAATGTACTATGGGTAAAAACTCTGCTGAAATTATTAGGAATATTTCAGGAGTTCAAGATTTTATGATCAATTTTATATGATCTTGTCATATAATAACTGACATACACATTTATTCCAAATTCTTCTCATTTCTTAATATTACTTCTGCTGAAAGAGTGTTTTTCAATTTGATGTACTAATTTAATCTTTCTCTTCTAAAATTAAGTAATTGGGGATGTTTTTCTAATTCTGTCATAAAATTTCCTTTGCTGTAAAATTTTTACACAGAAACTTTAAATATTGTGCTTCAAACTTAATGCATTAAAATTATTAAACTGAGGTAGGTTAATTCTTGTGGAAGGCTGGAATGACCATAGAGAAATATGCCTGAATTCAGTAATTTGATATTGCAAAAATTCTATGCCTTACCCAAATTTGCCATTGCTTTTATCAAGGACTCCTACTCAGGATCTGTGTGTAGAAATTTAAATCATGACTAAATTGAGTCTTTCTCTTTTAAGGTAGTCCCACTGAACACTTTTGTCTATACTACTCTCCTCTAGGCTAGATTAGAATGGAATTGAGGTTAGTACAGAGAATGGTTATGGGACTCCCTGCTGATATTCTCACTGAATTTTATCTCATGTGGAATGCTCCATTGAATAGAGAGCTATAGATTCCACAGATATAGATGTGAAGGATGTGGAATTTCCTCAACTGAATTGTGATTTGGTAGGTCTCTGCTGCATACCTTGCTACTACACCAAGTGTTGTGATGAGTAGGACTCATTATGGGAGTATTTTCAAAGAGTGTTGCTCAGACTACCTTTATTAGCCAGGGTTCTCTTAGAGGGACAGAAAGAATAGGGTATATATCTCATATATGTGTGTGTGTATATATATATATATATGTAAACAGAGAATGTACAGAATGGGAGAAATTTTTTGCAAAGTATGCATATATATATATATATATATACACACATGGGACTATATATATATGACAGTATATATATGGGAGTATACATATATACTTAATATATACACATATATATGTATATATACATATGTGTATATATATACTTAATATATATACATATGTGTATATATATACTTAATATATATACATATGTGTATATATATACTTAATATATATACATATGTGTATATATATACTTAATATATATACATATGTGTATATATATACTTAATATATATACATATGTGTATATATATACTTAATATATATACATATGTGTATATATATACTTAATATATATACATATGTGTATATATATACTTAATATATATACATATGTGTGTATGTATACTTAATATATATACATATATATATGAGTTTATTAAGTATTAACTTACACAAACATGGGGACCCACAGTAGTCTGTCTGCAAGCTGAGGAGCAAGAAGAGCCAGTTTGAGTCCCAAAACTGAAGAACTTGGAGTCCAACCTTCAAGGGCAGAAAGCATCCAGCACAGAAGAAAGATGTAGGCTAGGAGTCTAGGCCAGTCTCTCCTTTTCATATTTTTCTGCCTGCTTTATATTCATTCACAGCTGATTAGATTGTGCCCACCAGATTAAGAGTGGATCTGTCTTCCCTAGCCCACAGACTCAAATGTTAATCTCTTTTGACAACACCCTCACAGACACACCCAGGATCAATACTTTGTATCCTTCAATCCAATCAAGTTGACACTTAGTATTAACCATCATGCTACCTGTGTCAGAATCTCATGGGTTTCATATGGAGTCACAAAAGACCTCAGATAGTCAAGGCAATCGTGAGCAAAGAACAAAGATGGAGGCATCACACTTCCTGACTTCAAATGATATTATAAAGCTACAGTAGTTGAAACACTATGGTACTGGCATAAAAAAAGACAGATAAACCAATGAAATAGAATCAAAAGCCCAGAAATATACCCATGCATATACAATCAGCTAATCTTTGACAAGGGCAACAAGGATACACAATGTGGAAAGGATAGTTCCTTTAATAAATGATGTTGGGAAAACTGCATTATCATATGCAAAAGAATGAATTTGGATCGTTATTTTACACTATACACAAAAATAACTCAAAATAGATTAAAGATTTAAACATAAGACCTTAATCTATAAAATTGCTACATGAAAACATAGGGAAAAAGTTCCTTGATATTGGTCTTGGTATGGATCTTTTTTAAAAAACTTTTATTTTAAGTTCAGAGGTACATGTGCAGGATGTGCAGGTTTGTTACATAGGTAAAGGTGCATCCTGGGGGCTTGTTATACAGATTATTTCATTAGCCATGTATTAAGCCTAGTACCCATAATTGTTTTTCGTGATTCTCTTCCTCCTCCTAGCTTCCACCCTTCTATAGGCCCCAGTGTGTGTTGCTTCCCTCTGCGTGTCCATGTTTTCTCATCATTGAGCTCCCATTTATAATTGAGAACATGCGGTATTTGGTTTTCTTTTCTTGTGTTAGTTTGCTAGGGATAATGGCCTCCAGCTTTATTTATGTCCCTGCAAAGGACATAATCTTGTTTTCTTTATGGCTGCATAGTATTTCTGGTGTATATGTACCACACTTTTTTATCCATTCTATAATTGGTGGGCATTTGGGTTGATTCCACGTCTTTGCTATTGTGAATAGTGTTGTCATAAACATACATGTGCATGTGTCTTTATAATAGAATGATTTATATTCCTTTGGGTATATACCCAGTAATGGGCTTACTAGGTTGAACGGTATTTCTGTCTTTAGGTCCTTGAGGACTTGCCACACTGTCTTCCACAATGATTGAACTAATTTACACTCCCACCAACAGTGTATAAACATTCCTTTTTATTCACAACTTCACCAGCATCTGTTAGTCTTTTGACTTTTTAATAATAACCATTCTGACTAGTGTGAGATGGTATCTCATTGTGGTTTTGATTTGCATTTCTCTAATAATAGGTAATATTGAGCTTTTGTTCATATGATTTTTGGCCACATGTATGTCTTCTTTTGAGAAGTGTCTGTTCATGTCTTTTGCCCACTTTTTGATCATGTTTTTTTCTTGTAAATTTGTTTATATTCCTTATTGATGCTGGATATTAGACTTTAGTCAGATGCATAGTTTGCAAAAAATTTCTCCCATTCTGTAGGTTGTATGTTTATTCTGTTGATAGTTTCTTTTGCTGTGCAGAAACTCTTTAGTTTAATTAAATCCCATTTGTCAATTTTTATTTTTGTTACAGTTGCTTATGGCATCTTTGTCATGAAATCTTTGCCAGTGCGTATGTCCTGACTGGTATTGCCTAGGTTGTCATCTAGGGTTCTTATAGTTTTCAGTTTTACATTTAAGTCTTTAATCCATCTTGAATTAATTTTTGTATATGGTATAAGGAAGGGGTCTAGTTTCAGTTTTCAGCATTTGGCTAGCCAGTTCTCCCAGCACCATTTATTGAATAGTTAATCCTTTCTCCATTGCTTGTTTTTGTCAGATTTGTCAAGGATCAGATGGTTGTAGCTGTGCAGTCTAATTTCTGGGTTCTCTATTCTCTTCCATTGGTCTATGTGTTTGTTCTTGTATAAGTACTATGCTGTTTTGGTTGCTGTAGCCTGTAGTATAGTTTGAAGTCAGGTAGCATGATGCCTCCACCTTTGTTCTTTTTTTTATTATTATTATACTTTAAGTTTTAGGGTACATGTGCACAACGTGCAGGTTTGTTACATATGTATACATATGCCATGTTGGTGTGCTGCACCCATCAACTCATCATTTAGCATTAGGTATATCTCCCAATGCTATCCCTCCCCCATCCCCCCACCCCACAACAGTCCCCAGTATGTGATGTTCCCCTTCCTGTGTCCATGTGTTCTCATTGTTCAATTCCCACCTATGAGTGAGAACATGCGGTGTTTGGTTTTTTGTCCTGTTCTTTTTGCTTAGGATTGCCTTGGCTATTCAGGCTCTTTTTTGGTGTCATATGAATTTTAAAATAGTTTTCTCTAGTTCTGCAAAGAATGTCAATGGTAGTTTAATGGAGATAGTTTAATGGTAGCTTAATGGGAATAACAGTTTAATACGAATAGTTTAATGGTAGTTTAATGGGAATAGCATTGAATCTATAAATTGCTGTGGGCAGTATGACTATTTTTGTGATATTAATTCTTCCTATCCGTGAGCATAAAATATTTTTATTTGTTTGTGTCATCTTTGATTTCTTTGAGCAATGGTTTGTAGTTCTCTTTGTAGAGATCTTTCACCTCTTTTGTTACTTGTATTCCTAGGTATTTTATTCTTTTTGTGGCAATTGTGAATGGGAGTTTAATCATTCAAGCTCTCGGCTTGACTGTTGTTGGTCTATAAGAATGCCAGCAATTTTTGCACATTGATTTTGTATCCTGAGACTTTGCTGAAGTTTCTTGTCAGCTTAAAAAGCTTTTGTGGGGAGACACTGGGGTTTTCTAGATATAGGATCATATCATAAGCAAACAGGGATAGTTTGACTTCCTCTCTTTTTATTTGAATGCCGTTTATTTCTATCTCTTCCCTGATTGGCCTGGCCAGAACTCCCAACACTATGTTGAATAGGAGTGGTGAGAGAGGGCATCCTTGTCTTGTGTTAGTATTCAAGCAGAATGCTTTCAGCTTTTGCCCATTCAGTATGATGTTGGCTGTGGGTTTGTCATATATGGCTCTTATTATTTTGAGGTATATTCCTTCAATACCTAGTTTATCAGGAGTTTTTACATAAAGGGATGTTGAATTTTATTGAAAGTTGTTTCGGCATCTATTGAGATAATCATGTGGTTTTTGTCTTTAGTTCTGTTTATGTGATGAATCACATTTATTGATTTGTGTATGTTAAACCAATCTTGTATCCTGGGGATGAAGCCTACTTGATCGTGATGGATAAGCTTTTTGATGTGCTGCTGGATTTGGTTTTCCAGTATTTTGTTGAGGATTTTTGCATTGATGTTCATCAAGTATATTGCCCTGGAGTTTTCTTTTTTTGTTGTGTCTCTGACAGGTTTTGGTATCAGGATGATTCTTGCCTCATAGAATGGGTTAGGGAGGAGTCCTTCATTTTTAAATTTTTGGAATAGTTTCAGTAGGAATTGTACCAGCTCTTTGTACCTCTGGTAGAATTCATCTGTGAATATGTCTGGAGCTGTGCTTTTTTTTTTTTCTTCTTTGGTTGGTAGGCTATTTATTACTGCCTCAATTTCAGAACTTGTTATTGATCTGTTCATGGATTCAATTTCTTCCTGGCTCAGTCTTGGGAGGGTGTTTGTGTCCAGGAATTTATCTGTCTCTTCTAGGTTTTCTAGTTTGTTTACATAGGGATGTTCATAGCAGTTTCTGATGGTTCCTTTTATTTCTGTGGGGGTCGGTAGTAAGATCCCTTTTGTTATTTCTAAGTGTGTTTATTTGCATAGTCCCCTTTCTTTTTTATTAGCCTACCGAGAGGCCTATTTTATTAATTTTTTCAAAAAAACAACTGCTGGGTTTTTTGATCTTTTAAAGTATATTTTTTCATGTCTCAATTTCCTTTACTTCAGCTCTGATTTTTGTTATATCTCATCTTCTTCTAGCTTTGGGTTTGATTTGTTCTTCCATCTCTAATTCTTTCCATTGTGAAGTTAGGTTAATTTGACATCTTTCTAATTTTTTGATGCAGGCATTTAGTGCTATTAATTGCCATCTTCACACTGCCTTAGCTGTGTCCCAGAGATTCTGGTATGTTGTATCTTTGTTCTCATTAGTTTCAAAGAACTTCTTGATTTCTGCCTTAATTTCATTCAAAGGACCTTCAGGAGCTGGTTACTCAATTTCCAAGTAATTTGTATGGTTTTGAGTGAAGTTTTTAGTCCTAAGTTCTAATTTGATTGGATTGCACCGTGGTCCAAGAGACTGTTATA
Source organism: Pongo pygmaeus (assembly GCF_028885625.2). Taxonomy (NCBI): domain Eukaryota; kingdom Metazoa; phylum Chordata; class Mammalia; order Primates; family Hominidae; genus Pongo; species Pongo pygmaeus. The sequence goes on along the minus strand of NC_072373.2, from coordinate 128,566,147 downwards.
ATTTCAGTTTTTTGCATTTGCTGAGGAGTGTTTTACCTATGATTATGTGATCAATTTTAGAGTAAGTGACATGTGGCAATGGGAAGAAGTATATTCTGTTGTTTTGGGGTACAGAGTTCTGTAGATACCTATCAGTTTCCTTTGATTCAGAGCTGAATTGAGGTCCTGAATATCTTTGTTAATTTTCTGTCTCATTGATCTGTCTAATATTTTCAGTGGTATAGTAAAGTCTCTCATTATTATTATGTGGGTGTTTAAGTCTCTTTGAAGGTCTCTAAGAACTTGCTTTATGAATCTGGGTGCTCTTGTATTGGGTGCATATGTATTTAGGATAGTTAGCTTTTCTTGTTGAATGAAACTCTTTACCATTATGTAATGCCCTTCTTTGTCTCTTTTGATCTTTGTTGGTTTAAAATCTGTTTTGTCAGAAACTAGGATTGCAACCCTTGCTTTTTTCTGTTTTCCATTTGCTTGGTAAATTTTCCTCCATTCCTTTATTTTGAGCCTATATGTCTTTACATGTGAGATGGCTCTCTTGAAGACAGCGTACTAATGGGTCCTGGTTCTTTATCCAGCTTTCTACTCTGTGTCTTTTAATTGGGGCATTTAACCTATTTACATTTAAGGTTAGTATTATTATGTATGGATTTGATCCTGTCATTTTGGTGCTAGCTGGTTATTTTGCAAACTTGTTTATGTGGATGCTTCATAATGTCACTGGTCAGTGTACTTCAGTTTGTTTCTGTAGTGGCTGGTAATGATTTTTCCTTTGCATATTTGGTGCTCCCTTGAGGAGCTCTTTTAAGGCAGGTCTGGTGGTAATGAATTCCCCCAGCGTTTGCTTCTCTGTAAAGGATCTTATCTCTTTTTTGCTTATGGAGCTTAATTTGGCCAGATATGAAGATTTCCTGAGGTCATTGTAGATTTGAGGATGGTCTTTGTATACATTTGTGTGCATGATTGTGTGAGTGTGTTTGAGGAGATGTAGGTGGTGCTTCTTGATTACTGTATGTTGTCATGGTTTCCACTAAGGCCCTTTTCACATATTCTGTTTAATCAATCTCTGAGAGATTTATTAATGCTAAGTAAACTATCAAGAGATTGTTTTGAAATTTGGAAAGTTAATATTGCTTTACAATGGGAAATATTTTTGGCTCACTATATTTGAGGTTTCTCTGTGGCTGTATCTACTTAGGAAACTAAATGGCATAAGCAAATATAGCATGAAAATCAGACGTAGAGCAAAAAGAATAAATGTTCTTTGGAAATGACTTTGACCAATGAATATTAGCCTGGTAAAGTCTCATTCTGTTTTCTAGATTTTTTTTTGATTACATAATTTGGATTTTTAAAAAAGAAAACTAGACTATGTTATTCACTGGACATGGCTTAGGAAACTGATAAAATATTGTCCTCTAACTTTCCTTTTTGTAGTGCCTGCATTGGCCCAAAATTCAACTCTTATTTCAGTTTTCTACCTCACTGCAATGCCTTCTGAACATCTTTACGATGTCAGCATCCAATTTCACAGTGAGTACTTTTTCAATGGACTGTCTCTTAATTGCTTCTAGAATGTTTTCTAGGTGCCAAATGATCTTATTTATTTTGTGTGAATTACTTTTAGTCTCAGAGAATGTGTCCTTTTTATGTTCTTGATCTTTCTATTTTCTAATTTTTAGGATCCAGAGTTAAGAATATAATAGAAGAGTATTTTACTCCTGGACCTTAAATGGTCACTGTCTACTCTCTAGATGAGGTATAATGCACATCTTTCTTAAAGCTGGCAGTGTATTTATATGCACATTTTACATAACCATTACACTTATCTTATAACCCATAATCTAGACTCAAAAATGTAAGTTCATTCTGTAACCATATAAAACATTTTGTTTTTTAGCATATGCACTAAAAACCATAGACTTTTAAATTCTGTTCTTTTCTTTTCTAAGTGCTCTCATCTACAATAAAATCTGATTTAGGTGGTGATTTAAGAGAATGGGAACTATTAAAGTAAAACCAACCAACAACTAAAAATATTTATAGAGGAAAGGTAAGAATTCCTTAATGGTTTCTGATTATAAGCACCTTTAGAATAGTTCATAATGCTACATATAAAATTAAAGAATAATAGTAGTTTTCCTAAATGATTCAATAGATAGATGTTTTCTTTTAGCTTAGCAGATGGAATTTTCTTCCAGAATTCAGATTTAAAACTACTTTTTTCTTTGAACAGAGTCTTGCTCTGTTGCCCAGGCTGGAGTGTAGTAGTAGCATGATCTCAGTTCACTCCAGCCGTGACCTCCTGAACTCAAGTAATCCTCTTGCCTCAGCCTCCCAAGTAGCTGGGACCACAAGTGTGCAAGATGATGCCCAAATAATTTTACATTTTTTGTAGAGATCAGGTCTCACCATGTTGCTCATCTCAAACTCCTGGGCTGAAGGGATCCTTTTACCTTGGCCTCCCAAAGTGCTGAGATTATAGGTGTGAACCCCTGCATCCAGCCTAAATCTAAAACATTTTCTTTAACACTCAACCTGAGTTCAATCAACCATTTTGAAACCCTAAAAACAAACAACAACAACAACAAAAAAAAAAGAAGTGCAATCAAAGTCTTATTGGGCTGACATAGCTCTAATATTGTTATAAACACATACTATACACACACTACACATACCGTGGACACTTATATGTCTTCTTTCAGATGCCCATATTTTTTTATTTGGTTTTACTGTGTAGTAAAAACACTCAGGACACACAACGCCTCCCCTCAATAAAACACCATTTCTGATTTTAAATAATTATACTTTATATTTACAGGTGCTTTGGCACTTAAAAAGTCATGAGTTGTTATGAGCTTTATAAGAAGTAATATGTGAAAAATGCTCCAGAATATTAGTCGTTACAGTATATTCTCAAGCTCAGTGCTTCCAAATCTGGCTATCAGATTCCCTTTAAATGTTTACTTTTAAAGATGCTCTCCAGGTGATTCTGATGATCAACTAGAAAGGGGAACAACTTCTTTTAAAATTTAATTTAATTTTAAGTTCCAGGATGCATGTGCAGGACACGCAGATTTGTTACATATGTAAACGTGTGCCATGGTGGTTTGCTGAATCTATTAACCCATCACCTAGGTATTAAGCCCTACATGTATTAGCTATTTATCCTGATGCTCTCCCTCTCCCCATACCTCCAACACATCCCAGTGTGTGGGGAAAAACTTCTTAAGTCCCACTCCCAAGGAATAAACTGACTGGAGATGTCAGGACACTGTGGGATGTGTATTTGATCTAAACACGTTCCCTACTGCCTTCCTTCAGTTATAAAGTCTTATTCTTGTAAAGACAGCATCGTAACATTAATTATCTTTTCTGGTTACCCTTTATCTGTATGTGATATATTAGATGCTGTTGAGCATTATCTAAATGTAAGGGAAGTATTATTATCACCATCTTAAGGCTAGGTTGTTGAGGTTCAGGGAGAATAACTTTCTCAAAGGAACTGCCATTGAGTAAGTTAATTCGGTTAACTTAAGGGTGATTATTAATTCACTAATGAGCGTGATCAGGAGTAACTGAAGCATCTTCAAGTCCTGTCATCAAGAGTCACCCTCCAAAATGAAAGATGCACAGGCCCTTTTATTTAAAATGTCTTTAGAAAATTTCCACACACACACACACACACACACACACACACACACACACACAGAATCATTTTTAAAAACCTGAGAACTAATGGCTTTAAAACTTTTATTCAGTAGAATAATTTATTTATGTGATTGAACAACAACTTTAAAGGATTTTCCAGACCTTATTTTCTCCAAACCTTAAATATTTTAGTTCATCCTGTGAAGAAACATTTGCTTTTTAAAAAGACTGAAGATTTGAGTAACATACTTTGCTTTGATCCCATTTTCTGCCTGGGGAAGAGCATTTCTTATCTATCATTTGACGCATAAAATTTTATTGTTACTCCAGAGTTAGAGGAGGAGAAAAATAACCGAGGACAACTTCAATTTGCAAGAGTACCCAAGGGCTGGGAAGAAGAAGATATAAGATGATTCTAGACTTGAACATTATATTTTATGTTCAAAGTATCCTCAAGATACTATGAATTTGTTTACACACTTAGCTTAACTTTGAAAGGACAACCTTAATAAAGAAAACAGTTTTAATTTTACTGTGCCTAGTTCAAAGCAATGTCTCAGAGTCAGCTATAATTTGAGCAAAACAGCAATAGTTACAGCAGGTGCAGCTTTTCCTTCAGCCTGACCAGGGTCTTGTTGTCTGCAAGTTACTGAATCACTCTTGTCAATAAGATCAGTCATCCCTGTCTCACAATAGAAATTCCAAAAATCAATGCATCACACATTACTTCCTTTGAAAGCAGCACTGAAGATCTGTCAGTCAATAGCAACTACAACAGAAACCGTTCACGTCACCTGTTTCTCCCCACCCTCTCCATCTCTCGTAGCCTGAAGAGGAGAAGCCTTGGTTAGTGGCTCCTCAGTAAGCTCTGCTTATCTGCCAACTGGCTGTAACAACAAAAAGTAAATACTCACTGAATGTTAATAATGAGCCTGGCATTGTGCCAGCTGTTGGCTTCCATCTCATGTCCTTTGCATTTGTCATTATCTATCACTACACTGTAAGTACCACAACAGATGGAAACTTCTCTGTCTTGTTATTAGTATATCCTCACAATATTTGTTAAATGAGTGAGAGACTCAGGATACAAAGGTGGAATAAAAGCAGACGTGGTTCCTGCTCTCATAGGCTGCTCGTAGTTTAGTGACGGAAATAGACGTTAATCAAAGAGTCTTACAAATGAATGAAAATTTACAACTATGATAAATGTGGAGATGAGAAACTTAAGAAAGAGATAATTGATCACAAAATGAAGGTCACACTAGGATTCCTGATAAAGGGCAACACGGTGAGATAAACTCTAAAAGAAGAGGTAAAAGAGAAATGATATGGGTAGGGAGATTGTTTGAGTCCAAGGAAGTTGTCTCAAGGCCACATTGCTGAAGGGAACATGCTTATTCAAGTAAAAAAGCCAGTGTGGTGGTGTAGCAATGGGAAAGTGAAAGGATGGTCTTCAGATGAGGCTCGGTAGGCAGGTGGGATCCAGACAAAGGCAGGAACCTATAGACAATGTCAGGCATTTGGATCTTTAGCTTGAGATTGACTGGAAGCCCCTAGATGAGTTTTAATCAGTAATAAAATGAGCAGATTTGCACTTTGTAAAAGATCACTCTGCATTGCAGAGAATGGACAAGTCATGTTTAAATGGAAAAATTATTGCCACAATTCAATCAAGAGATGTGGTCAGCTTGGATTAGGATACAACAGAGGAGATATAATGCAGTGAACAGATTTGGAAGATATTTTGGAAGTCAAATTGACAAGGTATGGTTTTAGAGTCAATATCAGGAGTGAGAAAGAGGGAGGAGTCAGAGATGACTCCTAGATTTCTGGCCTGCTTACCAGAGTGGAAGCTCATGTTGTTCATTGATAATGGTCACACCAGAAGAAAACCAGGTATGGAGCTGTAGTGTGGGGCTGGATGCAATGAGTTCAGTTTTTCGTTATGCTGTGCCTAAGTGCCTTTGAAATAGCCAAGCAGGGACATTTAGTGGAAAATTGTTATAAGTGGTTATATGAATCTAGAAGCCCCAGGAAAGGTCTATGCCAGAGAAATATTAACAAGTGTGACTCTTGTGTAAATAGATGAAAATTGAAACCATTGGTACGGATATAATTGTCTGAATATAGAAATTGAAAACAGAGACAGGTTAAGACAGAAATTTGAGAAAGTTTCATCATTTAATGCAACGTAATTATTGCATAATGAAGAATGATTGTGTAAATTAGAGAAAGAAGAAACTGCAGAGACTAGAAGTAAACCAGGAGATGGTTGTGTGATGGAAACCAAGGGAAGTTTCACCCATGTCAAAAGCTGTGGAGAGATGGAAAAAAATCATATATCTGTTTTCCCAACATGTAACTTATGTTCACTATTGCACCCAGAGTAACTAACAAAGTTGGACTAATAGTTGGATTTTAACAAATAATTTTAGAATTAATGAATAAATATTCAACACGAGATATGAAATCTTAGAGGAAGACATAGGCCATCAAGGGAAAATGGGAAAATTCATCATAAAACGTGGGAGTTGGGAGAAAAGTGATGATTTCCACAAATATATCCATCTTGTTATTTGTGGGCAGTTATTAGGGTTAGACTTAAAACCCTGACTAGATCACCTTGCCTCTACAGTATGTGGATATGATGGTAAATTTCTGAAAAGACAAGCTGGTCAAGAATATGAGTGGAATCCTACATCATTGCGGAAGACTTACAGAAAAAACAAGGCACAGGTGTGCAAGGCTGATCTTTATGGAACACTTTTTGACTTTGATCCTTAGGGAATTTCATCGCTGCTGCTCTGTAGCTATTTTGAGTTATAGGTTTCAGAATGAAATAAAATGCTGCTGCTTTGGCTAAATGTGCATTTATTTTAATTACTCTAGCAAAGACTTAAATTCCACATGGTATATACTGTCTATAATAATGCCTAAATGTCACTGGCTTAGCCCAGTGGAACTTAAGTCTCATTCATGCAGCATTTCTGTGCAAGTGTTTGGTGGGTGGCTCTCCCTGGGGTGATTTATGAACTCTATCTGGTGGCTGCACTGTCTTTTGGAGCTGTGGAGGCCTATGCTGAATTCTCTGCTTCCAGCCAGCCAGAGAGTGGGAAGGGAGCATTATGAAATATTTTTGGGGTACTGGGCTAGAAGTAGCATCCATCTCTTCTACTCATATTCCATCAATTAGAACACAGTCATGTGGCTACACTTTATTGCCAGGGAGGCTGGAGAATTTGTCTGGCCATGTATCTGAGTGGAAGGGAAAATAGATTTGTTAAACCTGTCTACCTCTCTCTACAGGGCCTTTTCCTCTATGTGCTGCCAGTTTAAGGGACTAATTGAGCCCTGTTACCTTCCTTGTCAGAGAATTATCTTTCTTTGTTTAACATATTTTCTTTAAACTGTTTCTGCCTGTCTTAACTTTTACTTGAATGCCTTCTCTCCTCAAGGAAGAGAAAAACATGACTTAGGGCTGATTTCCCAGGATTGTCTCATGATTATCTTGTAACCAAGAGGACCCAACCTCTGGCGATCAAGTAGCCAAAACTACTTTTCTCAGGCTTTACCTTTGGAGTTACTTTAAAAAAAGTGTTTTTATGAGTTCTACTTCAACAACGTTTTGGGGAAAATGCTTACAGTTTAACAGTTTAGCTTTTGTTAGAAACAGTTGTTTTCCAACTTTAGGAGGCATCTAAATCACCTGGTGAGCTGGCCCCATCCCCAGACCTTCTGATTCTCTAGGTCTGAATGAGAATTTGCATTTCTAATAAATTCCCAAGTGATCCTCATATTGCTGGTTCAGGGATTACACTTTGAAAATCGTTGCTCCAAAATAAACTCTAAAATAAATTTTTTTACTTTTATTTTTCAAGAGTACATCCTATTTTCCTAAACCTGAAATTTAATTCATATGGGAAGATAACACAGTAGACAATACATTTTAAGATCAGGAAAAAACTTAGAGATAGAAAATTGTAATCTTTGCTTTGAGCCAGCCAATTTTCAGCCAGCAATATGAAACTAGGCAAGCCATTTTACCTTTCAGATTTTCCATTTCTTTATAAACTAATGATAATAACATCTACTTTGCCTGGGACATGAGATTTTTGTGCCAGGCTAATCAGGAGCAGAACAGCCAGGAGATCTGCTTGTTTCTATGGAAAACGAGATTTATACCCCATCAGAGAACTCCCTAAGGGCTGCCCACCTACAAGGAAAACTATTATGTAGCCTCACAAATGAGGCTGCCTTAGTTTTCTGGAAGGCAGTGTATTCTCTGCCCTTGAACCAAATTTCAAAACACCACCAGCAATCATGATGAAAGGTCAAATGTTGAATCCTTGTGATTCTCAACAAAGCTCTATGATAGAATCACCTGCTTTGAGAAAAAAAACATCCATGCTCTGAGCTCGTACATTCTGAGGTGGGGTCTGGGCATTCACAAATGAGTCTTATGTGGGAGCTGGGTTGAGAACCAACCTGTGGGTGACAGACTGTGGCCCCTTGCAGAATCCTGCCCTGGTGAGTGAAGTGAGTTGTACTGTGACTTCTAGCTTATAGATGATGGACAAATTCTGTGCACCACAAAGTTTGATTGCATTGGGGATATTAAATTCCCATGCAGTGAGCAGTCTATCACAGGACAAATGAGACTGTCAAAGCAGGCTTTTTAGGGCCTGTGTTATTATGTTGAATGATAAACTGCTTGCAAGTGATTAAATCGCCTCCATAGACCTAGGCCCTCACTTTTTTCTTTTCAGGTGATGCCATCTATCTTTGTATTTCTTGTTTCCTACCAAGAGAAGGCATACACGTGTTGAATTGCCGCAAAGCATCTCAGTGCTTGAGAAGTCTGTTGAAAGAGATGTTTCATGCTTAATTTTCTTAGTCATGCAGAACTGGATCAAATCTCTGTCATAAGAAATTGGGCAGCTATAAATAATCGTGGGTTTACATATTTTATTTTCAGGTTTTATTTTAACTTTTATCATTAGGAAAAGTCAAGCAGAACCATAATTTTAAGAAGGAAGTGAAACAAGATGGGCATGAGATGCAGATGGTGCTATGATCTGTAGAGCTTTCTCTGTATATTTTACTTGTGTTTCAGTTGTTTCAGTGGAACAATGAGCAAAAACACAAGGTCATTTGTTCCATAAAGGATTTCTTGAAAAGCTATTATTATTAACATAGTTGACATTAAAGTAATTTTGTCTGAGTAATAGTTGTCTCAGAACAACTTTCATTTGGTTCATATATCAGCACTAAATGACTTTTGATGATTCTAGAAAGAGATAGTTAGAAAACATAAATTGTAGAGATTCTGATGAACTGAATTCCATAGTTGAATGAACATCTTGGGACCAAGGTCTGTTAGTTTTTCCAAATGTACTGATAAGGAAAGACAATAATTTTGTGATGGAGCTGTTATTTTTAAAATTTTGACTGGAGATGACAAGAAATTCTCATCAGATGCTGTGAACTCTGCTCTTAGATACTTCCTTTCTTCTAGATACTTATTTTCTGATTATCTCTGCTTTGCTTTTTTTTTTTTTTTTTTTAGAAAATGGGTAATTTATCTTTTTATTATTGGGGTTATAAGAATTTGTTTTTTTTCTGAGACAGGGGCTTGCTCTGCCACCCAGGTTCAGTGCAGTAGCATGATCATAGCTCACTGCAGCCTCGAGCTCCTGGGCTCAAGCAATCCTCCCACCTCAGCCTCACCAAGCAGCTGGTACCCAAGCATGCACCACCACACCTGGCTAATTTTTGTATTTTTTTCTAGAGACAAGGTCTTGCTATGTTGTCCAGGTTGTTGTTGAACTCCTGGGCTCAAGAAATCCTCCCACCTTTGGCTTCCAAACTGCTGGGATTACAGGTGAGAGCCACTGCACCCAGCCTTTGCTCTGCTTTTTTGGTGACATAGGTTTTGTTTAGATGATTGCTTCTAGGAAAACTGTGTTAGCAACTCTGCAGTGTGTAGAGGCTCCTAAAGAGGGAGAGGATGCACAGGATTCTAGTTCTTGTCTTTCCAGCTAGCAGCAAACTGGGGTTTAGAACCAAATAAAATCAGAATTCCCACTGTGTGAGGAGAGGTACTCAGGACAAAACTGGCTTCAGACTCTGGACAAGGCAGAGACTGGTCTATGTCAGCTGGAGGCATCTGTCCCAGACATTGGAGAGTGCATGTGTGGAGTTTCCACACTAGGCACAGTGTCTAGGTACCAGGAACAGAGGTTGGCACTGTTCTGCACCTATACCAGAAACTCAACAGAGGAGGCTTACTTTTATTCATATTGTTTTACTAACCATCCCCAACCCCATAGGAGGAAGGGGAAAAAATCACTTGTGAATAAAGTGGAAGATAATTAAGCTATAAAAAAGATTTGCTTGCCTTTTTTGTTTTTAAGGGTTTGTGAAGAGGCAAACAAGGCTGAATCCCATTCTGTTCTGAAGGAATTATTTCTGAAGTATTTTGTTCTTTGTCTTAGATCAAGTCTGAAGATGTGAGATGTGCTGCTACACATTGTTGTTATCTATTCTGTATCTATTCTGTTATCTATTCTGTAGTGGAAATACACATTCCAGAACTGGATGCGGCATGGTGTAATTTTCCTGTCTAATTAGCCCTAGCACTCTTAAGTTAAAGGCTCACACTGCATGTCCGTTGGCATGACATCAGTCCACCATTGACTCTGACTGTCAGCAGGAATCTAAATATTTGGGCCAAAGCATTTTGTCTGGGGCTTATATTTGTAGTTCAAAGAGAACTTTGTAATGAAAAAAAAAAAGCATTTTTGTTATTATGTTTCCTCTTCTTTGGAATTAGCAACTATCCCAATTAACCCTCTCTAACTTCTCCGACTTCCCCAGTAGGCATACCTCTTGAACTGCTTTAGTTACCAACAAAAATGGGAATGGTAGGTCTTTGTAATTAGCTTTTTAAAGATAGAAAAATCACAGCTATTAACCCCAGACTGTGTCTAATGTGGAGTCTCAACCTAATAAATTAGCTAGAAGTATGCTGCCTTTCTCTGCAGTGAAGCCTTATGGCAGCCCTGGCTTTGTGGCTGCTGGTTACTGATGAACCAAAAAGATTGTTGTTAGGCTATTTCTATTGTCATACGCTCATCATCTTAGGTTTGGAGGAGTCATTAAAAAATTAAAGTTATCAAAGAATTATTAAGGATCAATGTTTTGTCCCTTCCCTGACCCAGTGCTGGTACTCTCTTTACAACATCTCCCCCAAGTGGTAGCCTTGATTCTGATAGAACTCACCTCATAAGCCTGAGGCAAAAATAGTCTCCAGCTTCCAGGAGACAGTTATAATTTGGAGTTATCCATCAATATAGTCTATTTAAAACTGTAGAGAGCTACAGCTTAGAAGGAGACATAAATGTACAAATAGATAAATTGATATAAAATGTTGTGAGTGCTTTGATATAGGCACAAATAACTTGTTAAGAAACAACTAACTGCCTGGGAAAGTCTTGGAAAGATACCCTGGGGAGACATTGGAATCTGTCTTGAAGAATAAGTAGAAGTGAGTGTGTGTATGGGTGGGGGTGAGGGGGACTGGGAGTGAGTAAGAATATTTCCACAGAAAGAATAGTAGATACAAAGATATAAAATCTGGAAAAGGCTGCGTTAAGCCGGGGAAAGAAGTTGAGAATGGCTGGATGGAAGAGCTTATGAAGTGGATTCTCTTTTCAGAAAGAGATGGCTTAAGCCTGGCTATTTGGGGGTTTGCTTGTCCAACCAAGAAGTTTAGATTTTATCTTACAGAAAAAGAGAAGACATCAAGAGGTTTGAAGCATGGGAGTGACTTGATTTGATTTCCAGTTTAGAAAGATAATACTAGTGGCAGTTTTGAATACTTATTTGATGGAGAAGGGAGTGAATCAGGGATACAGGCTGGGTGTAAAGCACTCTGCCCTCCCGGCAGCCCAGGTGGCCTGTTTTTGGTTCAGAAAATAAAGTTACTGTTTATAGAGACAGAGTTAACTGGTTGTGGTAGATCATTGCAAAATGTTATGCCTGATGTATGAATATTTGAAAAGTAAAATGGAAAATTGTGGCAATTGCTTGGATTATGCAGGGAAACAAAAATTGACTTGAAATACTAACGTAAGGAATTTTAAGATGGAAAAAGCATAGATCAATGAGCAAAAGCTGTCTTTTTTTTTTTCCCCCATGAAATGATCAACTGTAATTTGGCTGGACATAGTCTTAAGCATATACTCTTATAATTTCATGATTTCAATAGTATGTTTTTCTGTGACATCCTTATGGATCACAAAGTTGCAATGGCATAGTATAAAATGGAATCACATTAGAAAATTATATTCTAGGCTGGGCGTGTTGGCTCACACCTGTAATCCCAGCAATTTGGGAGGCCAAGGTGGGTGGATCACTTGAGGTCAGGAGTTTGAGACCAGTCTGGCCAACATAGTGAACCCCATCTCTACTAAAAATACAAAAACATTAGCTGGGTGTGGTGACATCCGCCTGTAATCTCGGCTACTCAGGAGGCTGAGATAGGACAATTGCTTGAACCCTAGAGGTGGAGGTTGCAGTGAGCAGAGATCCCACCGCTGCATTCCAGCCTGGGTGACAGAGCAAGAACCTGTCTGAAAAAAAAAAGAAAAAGTATTCTTAAAAAAGAAGGCAAAATAAGATTAGTAGAGGAACCAGTGTACATTTGCATATACTTAAAAACTTGTGTATTTTTTAGCTGGCTTGTCGGGATTACAACTCTCAAGCAAGCATAGGTGATGCACTTTTGATCTTTCAGGAAATGCAGCGGTGCTCAGAAGGAGAGGAGTTTGAGCCATCTGATTTCTCCCCACATTTGATTTTGCCTTATAGACTTTGCATCGTCTGCCCTTTTTGGCTTGCTGGCTATTCAGTTCCCATTTTCTGCATGTCACAAACAAATGCTCCCAGGATAAAGTCAGAAACAGAACTTTAGTCTATTTCAAAAAAAGATGAGGGAGGAATATGCCTGGATTAAAGCCATGAAACAAATCCCCAAATATCCTTGCTAATTTAACATGAAAATAAGCTTTTAATAGTTTATCTTTATTCATGTTACATGTTTATTTTGTAGCATCTCAGTATTGAGAAAAGCAGATTTTGTAGCCAACTGACAGAAGAGTTTGGTCTGGATACTGGTTGTCTTCCCTGCAAGGATGGATGGCTCTTGTGCTTGGAATGTCCCAGGGGCTTCCCACTATAGAAATATGTGCTGGTCAGAATTGATCTCTGGCATGATTGTCAATGGCATCCATGAATTGGCCCACACCAGCACATTTTCCTGCGACTCCTCAGCTTCTGGTCTGTAGCTGCTTTCTGTCATTTTGTATTTGCTGCATACTCCATCAAGCTAATAAAGCAGCTGTTTATTATGTGTGGCCTGCTCTGTAGTGTGACTGACGGATAACTGCAGCATTTTAAGTCTTGTGTTAGATTCTCAACCTGCTGCCAGCTCTCCATTATATTCCATAAAAATGTTTCTTGTTATGGACTATCAGAAGCAAAAGTAAGTTATTTTAGGGTCAGAGCTAATTTGAACCCTCTAAAGTACTGCCAGGTTAGAAGGCAGGGGAAAATAAGAAGCTGTCTGGAAGAAGCTGCAATTAAGGGCATCAAACATACACACAAAGCATACCTTTTTCATAGTCCTGCATATACAGACACAGAGTATCTTATGCGGAGCATGTGATTCAATATGAGCTGGCATAGTCATATCTGTGAGGTTGGAAGGCTGGTTAAAAGAAAGGCAAGGACAGGCAACTCTATTTATTATTTATTATTCACTATGGTCCAGTGCTTTGCTGTGTTCTACTGCACATAATATGTCATTGATTTTCCAATAATTCTGAGGAGTTTTTTTTTTTTCTCATTTTATTGGTAACGTCTGAGGAAACAAGCTCTGAGAAATTGTGTCACTTTCTTGGTTTCTCCCAGATAGTACAGGGTGTGCTGGGATGAAAGCCCAGGTCGGTTTGGTGACAACACCTGAGTCATTTCCACTACCCTCTCCATGCTCTCAGCCTAATGACTTCTCAGGGTGAAAGCTCCTTAAGCCAGTCCTGGGGATTCACACAGAGGACTTGACTGGCTTCCAGAAATTTGCTTCTTAAGAGGGATTCAATAGCTGGAGATTCATCCTAACAACACAAAAGCAGATTTCCTTGTAGTTTCTTTTCTTTTTTTTTTTTTCTTTTTTTTCTTTTTTTTAAATTTTATTATTATTATTATTATTATTATTATTATTATACTTTAGGCTCTATGGTACATGTGCGCAACGTGCAGGTAAGTTACATATGTATACATGTGCCATGCTGGTGCGCTGCACCCACCAACTCGTCATCTAGCATTAGGTATATCTCCCAATGCTATCCCTCCCCCATCCCCCCACCCCACAACAGTCCCCAGAGTGTGATGTTCCCCTTCCTGTGACCATGTGTTCTCATTGTTCAATTCCCACCTATGAGTGAGAATATGCGGTGTTTGGTTTTTTGTTCTTGTGATAGTTTACTGAGAATGATGATTTCCAATTTCATCCATGTCCCTACAAAGGACATGAACTCATCATTTTTGATGGCTGCATAGTATTCCATGGTGTATATGTGCCACATTTTCTTAATCCAGTCTATCATTGTTGGACATTTGGGTTGGTTCCAAGTCTTTGCTATTGTGAATAATGCTGCAATAAACATACGTGTGCATGTGTCTTTATAGCAGCATGATTTATAGTCCTTTGGGTATATATCCAGTAATGGGATGGCTGGGTCAAATGGAATGTCTAGTTCTAGATCCCTGAGGAATCGCCACACTGACTTCCACAAGGGTTGAACTAGTTTACAGTCCCACCAACAGTGTAAAAGTGTTCCTATTTCTCCACATGAAACTATTCCAATCAATAGAAAAAGAGGGAATCCTCCCTAACTCATTTTATGAGGCCAGCATCATCCTGATACCAAAGCCTGGCAGAGACACAACAAAAAAAGAGAATTTTAGACCAATATCCTTGATGAACATTGATGCAAAAATCCTCCATAAAATACTGGCAAACAGAATCTAGCAGCACATCAAAAAGCTTATCCACCATGATCAAGTGGGCTTCATCCCTGGGATGCAAGGCTGGTTCAATATACGCAAATCAATAAATGTAATCCAGCATATTTTCATAAATATATTATGTATACTAAGTTTATATTAGCAAATAATGTGATAATTTTAAAAACATGTTTATACAAACATAGCCCTTTCTTTTTTTCTTTCATCTATCTCTCTCTTTCTCTCTCTCTCTCTTTCTTCCTTTCTTCTTTTCTTCTTTCTTCCTTTTTTTTTTTGAGTCAGAGTCTCACACTGTCTCCTGGGCTGGAGTGCAATGGCACGATCCCGGCTCACTGCAACCTTCGCCTCCCGGATTCAAGTGATTCTCCTGCGTCAGCCTCCTGAGTAGGTGGGATTACAGGCACCCACCATCACGCCTGGCTAATTTGTGTATTTTTAGTAGAGACAGGGTTTCACTATGTTAGCCAGGCTGGTCTCGAGCTCCTGACCGCGTGATCCATCCGCCTTGGTCGCCCAAAGTGCTGGGATTACAGGCATGAGCCACCATGCTGGCCTCTTTCTTTTTTTTTCTTTTTTACATGTACTGGTTTATTATAAAGGATATGGCGAAGGATACAGACGAAGGAGTGACATGTAGTGTGAGGTATGGGGGAAGGGGCAGAGAGTTTACATGTCCTCCTTGGATGTGCCACCCTTCAGGGACCTCCACATGTTCAGCTACTTGGTAGCTCGCTGACCCTGCCCTCTTGGGTTTTTATGGAAGCTCCATGATGTCAGCATTCCTCCCCTTAGGGTACAGGGTGGCATTCTCTCCTGGGAGGGTCTTAAGACCCACAATCAGAAAGATGGGGGAACATTAGAGTCCTGCCTTGGAGCAGGTGAAAGGAGGGCAGAAGAAAGATTCTATTTCCTGAGGCCTGCGCCTGAGGCCTAACACACCCAACGTTGTGACAGAAGACTGTGACAAGGGCTCTGGGAGTTATGAAGAAGGAACCATGGACAAAAACCAATATATATCATAACACCACAGGCCAGACCCTGGTTTTCAACCATGGATCCTTTACATCAAAAATATATATATACACAATCATTAATAATTAGTCCAGTTCATCAGATTGTATGAGTATCTCCCAGGATGAGATCAACCAGGTTTGCAGGTTTCCTGTCAATCTTGTCAGGTCCCAAAAGCAGGAGTGGCCTCGGTAAATATTCAGCCTCACCCTTTCAGGCATCTGGGATGACTGACCTAAGAGACAATATCATCTCTTGCTCTGAGACTCCTTTGAGTTGTTAACTGTAAACCAAAAAGTACCTGAGACAGGTCTCAATCAATTAAGAAGTTTATTTTGCCAAGCTTAAGGATACATGCTTAGTAGATAAGTCTGTGCCTTTCTCCAAAGATGATTTTGAGGGCTCCAATATTTAAAGGAGAAAGTGTGGCTACTGGGGAAAGAGAAAGAGATTTTTGAAAGATGTGAGTAGACACAAGTGGGAGTTGAACAATGAGAACACCTGGACACAGGGAGGGGAACGACACAGACGGTGGGGGGAAGGGGGATGGAGAGCATTAGAACAAATACCCAATGCATGCGGGACTTAAAACCTAGATAATGGGTTAATAGGTACAGCAGACCACCATGGCACATGTATACCTATGTAACAAACCTGCACATTCTGCACATGTATCCTGGAACTTAAAGTGAAAAATTAAAAAAAAAAAAAGAGATGTGAGTAGATAAGAGGCAAATGGTTGCATTCTTTTGAGTCTTTGATTAGCTGTTCACATGTGAGAGGAGAGTGGAAGAACAGTTGCTTATGCATTCATCTAGCTCAGTGAATCTGCATTTTTACATAAGATACAACACGCATAGGGCAGAGGAAGCAATCAGATATGCACTTGGCTCAGGTAAGCAGAGGGATGACTTTGAATTGTGTTCTTTGTCCCGTACCTGTAAGGATAAGCTATCAAGTTACATCGTTAGGGTGAAATTCAACAGAACTGTTTTAGGGTAAAGATCTTGAGGCCCACAAGGAGTTTTCTAGTGGGGCAAATTGTGAGGGACCTATGGTTTTTTTTTTTTTTTTTTTTTTTTTTTTTTTTTTTTTTTTTATCTTTGTAGCTGTCTTATTTAGGAATAAAATGGGAGGCAGGTTTGCCTGATACAGTGTCCGGATTGACTTTTCCATTTGGCTTAGTGATTTTGAGGTCCTGATTTATTTTCCTTTCACAAAATGTAACATTGAATTTTTTTCAATTAATAACCTATATATTCATTTTCCTACTCTCAGCTACTGTTTTCCCTTCTCTCCATTAATACTCAAATCTTTTCACCTTTGGGAAAGACATTAGAAATGCCACGGTGCTGTTCTAGATTGCAGGTAGCAATACAAGTCTAGCAAGTAATTCCTCCTCAGTCCACTCCCATTCCGATAGGGTAAGGTTACATAACTGCAGAAATAGTGAGCTATTTTTACCACCAGGCAATACTGATGCATTCACTGTTAGCCCCAATTTTGCTACATGGGGTGAAGGCACAACCCAGTCCCATCACACTCTTAAGGATTTTGACATAAGATTTAAAATCATAGTTACAGTTTTTGTTTAGAAATCATCTCTGCTGTTTCAGCATGTGTAGTTGTAGCCCTAACGGACTAGTGCATCAGATAGAGGAACAAAAATGAATAATTTTTAAAAAGTTATTATTATTATTATTATTTTATAGAGATGAGGTCTCACTGTATTACCCAGGTTGGTCTTAAACTCTGGTGCTCAAGTGCTCCTCCTGCCTCAGCTCTCCAAAGTGCTGAGATTACAGGTGTGAACCACCCATGCCCAGCCTAAATTTTTTTTTGAGGTGGTCTGGAGAAAAAAGAAAAAATTATAGTAATTATACTAGGGTGATTCTCTCTCAGCAAGAATCGCATAGTCATACCATCTTCTCCACCCCTTCTTCTCCAGATCAACCAGAAAAAATGAGAAAAAATCTAGCAGAGACAGTCTAGTCCTGCTCATGTTGAGTGTGAGCACACATTCCTGAAGGCATGTAAGCTTGCCCTTCATGCTTTTATCTTCCCCCTGTTTTAGAAAACCAATGTTTCAGTCACCCATTCTACTTCTCTATCAAACTATTATTCTAAGGAAGATATCTCTCTGCCTATTGTTGGACATTATGGGCTGTACAGTGTGTTCCTTGGTCTGAAGAAATAATGGTTGACCACCCACATCCAGGCAACATCTTGTTTTTTTGTTTTGTTTCTATGGCACTCTGAGCATTTTCATTTCCATTGGATAAGCAAAGCCCACTCTGGAATCGTATCTATTCCTGTCAAGACACATTTGTAGCTCCCCAGGGCTACCAGCATCAGTTTTACTTGCCAGCTATGTTCTGGGTCTTCCCACCAGAGAATTTTCCCCATAGCCATCAGCAGTCCCTGTCTCCCTTGATGAGAAACAGAACAGTTCTTCTGTCACAGTAGATAGACATGAGCAGGGCAGTAGAGCCCTCCCCCACATCCCCCACCCACACAAGAATGCCAAGCGACCAGCAGGTGATGGTCAGGCAGTTGTTAAGCTGTCTCTCTAAAATAAGAATTGGTCACAGCCAGTGCCAGGGAAAGGCAATCTCCCAATAGAAAACACCGGAAGCTGGTGATAAGCAGCTTCTTGATAAGCTCTCAGGAGTTGGGCAAGCAGGCCCAAGTGTCCTCACTAAGAGGTAAAATAATGGAGTTTAACTGATATATGACCTTCCTCTAGGAACAGTCAACCAGTAAGGGAAAAGTGCCTGAAAAGAGCATGTGCACAACTTAAGTAAACACATTGCACATGTAGTCTCTCCCAAGTGCTGGCAGGCCTCTGTGCATGTGGACAACCACTCCAAGGAAAAAATCAAGGGAGGAGAAGTGGAAACCCCAGAACCATGCCAATGCATAAAACCCTACATCAAGAGCCGAACAGGGCACTTTGATCTCTCATATTGCCCACTTGGCCCTTTTCCAAGTGTACTTTACTTTCTTTTCTTTTTTACAGAGTCTCATACTGTCACCCAGGCTGTAGCGCAATGGCACGATCTAGGCTCACTGCAAACTCCACCTCCCAGGTCCAAACGATTCTCCTGCCTCAGCCTCCCGAGTAGCTGGGATTGCAGGTGCCTGTCACTGCGCCCAGCTAATTTTTGTATTTTTAGTAGAGATGGGGTTTTGCCATATTGGCCAGGCTGGTTTTGAACTCCTGACCTCAGGTGATCCCCCCTGCCTCAGCCTTCCAAAGTGCTGGGATTACAGGTGTGAGCCACCGTGCCTGAACACTTTACTTTCTTTTGATCTTGCTGTCAAACTTTTTAAAAAAATTTAAGTTCAAGTTTTTGGTGAACAGGTGGTGTTTGGTTACATGGATAAGTTCTTTAGGTGTGATTTCTGAGATTTTCATGCACCCATTACCTGAGCAGTGTACCCTGCACTCAATGTGTAGTTTTTTATTTCTCACCCCACTCCCATCCTTCCCCTGCCCCCTGCCAAGTCCCCAGAGTCCACTATGTCATTCTTATGCCTTTGCATCCCCATAGCTTACCTCCCACTTATAAGTGGGAACATACAATATTTGGTTTTCCATTCCTGAGTTACTTCACTTGGAATAATGGTCTCCAGCTCCATCCAAGTTCCTGCAAATGCCATTATTTTGTTCATTTTAATGGCTGAGTAGTATTCCATGGCATATATATATATACCACGTTTTATTCTTTTCTGTTCTTTTTTTGACATATTCTTTTCTTTTCTTTTTTTGACAGGGTCTCACTCTGTTGCCCAGGCTGGAGTGCAGTGGTGTGATCTTGGCTCACTGCAGCCTCCACCTCCAGGGTTCAAGCTATTCCCATGCCTCAGCCTCCTGAGTAGCTGACCTTACAAGAATGTGATGTACCATATCTTCTTTATCTATTTGTTGATTGATGGGCATTTGGGTTGGTTCCATATTTTTGTGATTGAGAATTGTGCTGCTTTAAACATGCTTGTGCCTGTGTCTTTTTCATATAATGACCTCTTTTTCCCTTTGGGTAGATACCCAGTGGTGAAATTGCTGGAGCAAATACTTTCAGTTCTTTAAGGAATCTCCATAGTGTTTTCCATAGTGGTTATAGTAGTTTACATTCCCACCAACAGTGTAAATGTAACCCCTTTTCACCACATCCATGCCAACATCTGTTATTTTTTGATTTTTTGATTATGGCCATTCTTGCAGGAGTAAGGTAGTATCACATTGTGGTTTTGATTTGCATTTCCCTGATCATTAGTGATGTCGAGCATTTTTTTCATATGTTTGTTGGCCATTTGTATATCTTATTTTGAGAATTATCTATTCATGTTGTTAGCCTACTTCTTAATGAAATTATTTGTTTTCTTTTCTTGCTGATTTGTTTGAGTTCCTTTGTAGATTCTAGATATTAGTCCTTTGTCAGATGCATAGTTTGCAAGGATTTTCTCTCACTCTGTGGGATGTCTGTTTACTCTGCTCATGATTTCTTTCTGCTTCTGCTCTAAAACTTTTTAATAAACTCTCACTCCAGCTCTAAAACTTGCCTCTGCTTCTCACTCTGCCTTATACCCCTCAGCTGAATTCTTTCTTCTGAGGAGGCAAGAATCAATTTGCTGCTGCTAACACTTCCTGGCATGTTGTGCCTGAGAGGATGCAAAAGGAGCAGGTCTAGATTCAGCCCATCTCTGCCCTGCTACAATATCCCCATATCCACTCATTTTGTGGACCCAGGTGGCCACCTTTAGGGAGCACACGGAGAATTCTGCTTGTTGATTCTAGTCACTATCTAAACCGGGAAAGGATTTCTTCTGATGGGTACTGACTTACTCTAATACACCCCTCAAATTCCCATTGGGCCATGCTCCATTATGGGCATCCCCTTAATACAACAAGTTTTGCACTCTTGTGTGAGTGTATGACCAGGCTATTGGTCACGGCCCATGAGACAGTAAAAACCCAGATATAGAGGGTTCTGCCATTTTTCAATGTTTCCATCACTGTTAGAAAAATGGCATGCAATTCAGCCCATCAAGCACGTCTATTTTTACCTTATTTGATCAAAATAGCAGCATTCCAAACAGGATGGTGTTCATTTACCTTGGAATTACTATCCATGAACCAAGCAGCTCTTGGTTGATCAGTAGAGAACTGTTTATCCAGCACTGAGTTCATCAGGCACTAGCAGTTTCTTACACAGTTCCAGAGTCAGTCCTAGGGAAAAAGAAACCTCCTGCTCAAGAGTAGCTCCTGTTTGCATTCCCCATGTAGCATGATCTCCTATAAATCATTTCCATTTTATCATGGAACTCTTCTGGGCACTGCCAATCACATTAGAATGTTTCTCTGACATCATCTGGGACAGCATGGGTATTTTAGGTAGCATAGAGGTAGCTTTAGCTAATGTTTCATAGGAAGGCAGTAAATGCCCCTCAAGAGGAAATCCTCTAGTCCAAATCCCAGTAGTTGTTGCTGCAAGGTGTTCAGAGGCTTTTGCCATAAGTCTCAGGAAATACTTGAGGGTTATCAAATTATGTATTTGTCCCTATCAGCACTCTAGCTTCTACTCTGCACTGTGTTGGCTTGGGTAATCTGGTTCTCATTTAGCATATCCAATTAGTATTGCTGGAAGGGTGAATTTACATGCCTTATGTTTTATAGTACCAGGTAAGGGAAACATTCCCCAATCAGACACAATGTTCATTCCCATGATAAAATCAGGTAAAAGAGATGCAACCACTTCACATGAAGATGCTCAAATATACCAACTTTCACAATTCTATCAAGCCATGGATTTTATATTCTAGCCTCAGAAACTTCTCTTCCCCATTCCCAGATCATTTTACCCTTTCTTGTGCAAAAGGCTTTGGGTCCCCAGCTGCATTCATTCATTCTCATACTACTATAAAGAAATACCCAAGACTGGGTAATTTATAAAGAAAGGAAGTTTAATTGACTCACAGTTCCACATGGCCACACAGGAAATTTTCAATCATGGTGGAAGGTGAAGGAGAAGCAGGCACCTTCTTCATAGGGCGGCAGGAGAAAGAGCTTGTGAAGGAGGAACTGTCAAACACTTAAAAAACCATCAGATCCCATGAGAACTCACTCACTATCATGAGAACAGCATGGGGAAAACTGCCCCCATGATCCAATCACCTCTCCCTCTCAACAATGGGGATTACAGTTCTCTCCCTCAATATGATGAGATTTGAGTGGCGACACAGAGCCAAACCATATCACCATATCACCAGCCAAGAGTTCAGCCAAAGGACCCTGGGCCTTTTGAGGTCAGATTTTTTCATTGCAATCTGTGCATTCCAGCTTTTAAAACTTCTCTAAACTGGGAGAAACAGCAAACTCATTTGGGGCCCTTTAATGTTGAGGGACCAGAAACACCTCCCTTTGGTCTATTCAACCTTCTATAGTGTTGTATTAAGACCTTTGTTCTAACACCAACAATTTTCATTTTATTCATTTCATTTCTTAATAGTCATCTAAAGATTTCCACCCTGCTGGGACAAGTCCCATGACTCCCCCTTTCTTTTTCTTCTTAGTTTCACTCCATCAATGTTTTCTTTTTTTTTGAGATGGAGTCTTGCTCTGTCACCCAGGCTGGAGTGCAATGGTGCAATCTCCGCTCACTGCAACCTCTGCCTCCTGGGTTCAAGTGATTCTCCTGCTTCAGCCTCCTGAGGTAGCTGAGACTACAGGCGTGTGCCACCTCACCCAGCTAATTTTTGTATTTTTAGTAGAGATGGGGTTTTACCATGTTGGTCTGGCTTGTTCCAAACTCCTGACCTTGTGATCCATCCACCTCTGCCTCCCAAAATGCTGGGATTACAGGTGTGAGCCACCACGCTCGGCCTCATCTTATTTTTTAATAACCATTTAAACATGTTCACCTTCCTGCAATGAGGCCTTTGACTCTCTCTTTTGCCTTTTTCTATTCTTTTGTTAATTAACCTAATGTTTTTCTTAGCATCTGTAAGACCCATGAGGGAAAGCTGAGGCAGCAAATGTGATAAGGCTTCTTGAACTGTTCTAGTATGAAAGTGTAAAGTCACATGGCGCTCCATGTAGAAGAGACCCCCTTAACCACAGCATTTACCATGACCTCAGTAATGGGCATATTTAGTGGGTGAATCTCCCTGTCATCATAAAGCCAGTCTCATGTGGCTCGTATATGAAGGATATCAGTTGCTTCATCTTGGGTGCTCCACTTGGCATTTACAGGTGGAGTTGGACAGTTCCCCTTTTCAGGGTAAACAGAACTCACAGTGGCTGGTATCCAGTCCATCAGGCTGACTGTTCCCTCAGGAATAACCTCCTGTATGTCTGGATCACAGATACCCACCTGCGATTGTTCAGTAGTAAGCTGTGGGTCCTGCATCAACCCAAATATGCTCTTCCAGTCTGCATCACTTAAAACCAAAGATACTCCCTCAAAATTAATTGCTCTCATAATCCACTTTAGTAAAGGTTCCTCAGGAAGACAATGATGCTGATCTACATAATGGAACAATTCCTTCACACTGTAACCTCTTTTTTCAGTAGTTACTTGATCTTGCCCTTTCTTCACATTCACTACTTTCTTGGGAACTACAGTTCTCAGAGGTGCTTTCTGTTGTCCCTGCATAATTCTGCTCTTGAGGGGCAGCTTTGAGGCTCAGGCTGACTGAAATCTCACCTTGGTGTAGCATTAAGACGTGACCCAGTAGTCTCTTTTAATTTCATTTTAGCTCTCACAGATAATAATAACCAAGGGATTATTTTGATTTTTTCTTATTTGTTTGCATTTCTTTATGCATCCAATGAACCAGCTCCTGGGGAATTGAATCCATCTCTAAATTCCACTGGTAACTTTTACATTTAGTAACTGATCTTAACACAGCTGTGGCTTCATACCATAGGTGACCAGGTTGCCACCCAGGAATCAAAAATTCCTCATCGGATGTGGAGAAATAGGAATGCTTTTACACTGTTGATGGGAGTGTAAATTAGTTCAACCATTGCGGAAGACAGTGTGGCGATTCCTCAAGGATCTAGAACTAGAAATACCATTTGACCCAGCGATCCCATTACTGGGTATATACCCAAAGGATTATAAATCATGCTACTACAAAGACACACGCACACGTTTGTTTATTGCGGCACTATTCACAATAGCAAAGACTTGGAACCAACCCAAATGTCCATCAATGATAGAATGGATTAAGAAAATGTGGCACATATACACCATGGAATACTATGCAGCCATGAAAAGGATGAGTTCATATCCTTTGTAGGGACATGGATGAAGCTGGAAACCATCATTCTCAGAAAACTATCACAAGGACAGAAAACCAAACACCGCATTTTCTGACTCATAGGTGGGAATTGAACAATAAAACTTGGACAGGGCAGGGAACATCACACACCAGGGCCTGTTGTGGGGTGGGGAGTAGGGGAGGGATAGCATTAGGAGAAATACTTAATGTAAATGCGAGTTCATGGGTGCAGCAAACCAACATGGCACATGTATACCTACATATCAAACCTGCACTTTGTGCACATGTATCCTGGAACTTAAAGTATATTAAAAAAAAAATTCCTCACCTTCCACCCTTTTGTCCTTTCTTTCCTCAAACCACATGTTTCCGTGAACAAGGGCCTTTCCAGCAAATCCCACTTCACTGACACCAATTGTTTAGGGAAAAACTATCTCCAACCATGTTTTTCTCTACTTTTGTAACTGCCCAATGAGTTCTCCTTACTTGCTGCCTAGACAGAGCTGATTTATCAAGACAGGGGAATTGCAATAGAGAAAGAGTTTAATTCATGCAGACCTGGCTGTACGGGAGACCAGAGTTTTATTATTACTGAAATCAGCCTCCCAGAGACTTGGGGATAATTTGGTGGGTAGGAGATCAGTGAGTTGGAAGTGCTGATTGGTTGGGTCAGAGATGAAATCATAAGGAGTTGAAGCTGTCGTCTTGTGCTGAGTCAGTTCCTGGGTGGGGGCCACAAGGCCAGATGAGACAGTTTATTGATCTGGGTGGTGTCAGCTGATCCATTGAGTGCAGTGTTGGCAAAATATCTCAAGCTCTAGTGATGTTAGGTTTTACAATAGTGATGTTATCCGCAGGAATAATTTGGGGAGGTTGAGAATTTTGCAGTTTCCAGCTGCATGACCCCTAACAATAACTTCTAATTGTGTGGCTAATTCGTAAGTCCCGTAAAGGCAGTCTAGTTCCCAGGCAGGAAGGGTGTTTGTTTTGGGAAATGATTGTTATTATCTTTGTTTCAAAATTAAACTATAAACTAATTCCCTCCCAGAGTTAGTTTGGCCTATGGCCAGGGATAAACAAGGACAGCTTGGAGGTTAGAAGCAAGATGGAATTGGTTAGGTCAGATCTCTTTCACTGTAATAATTCACTGAGTTATAATTTTTGCAAAGGTGGTTTCACTCTCATGCCACAACAACCATCAACACAGAAGAAGACTTCTGTGACTAAATGTGTGGGGGTATTTCTCCCACACGCCAAGCAGTGAATACCAGCTGATACCAGTATTCTAATTCAGTTCTGATACTATCTTTCAGTTCTGTTGCTATCTACCCTGAGATAGTGTCAGATCCCACAGGTTGAGGGCTCCCCAGTGTGTCAGGAATTGGTGGGTTCTTGGTCGCACTGACTTCAAGAATGAAGCCGCGGACCCTCGCGGTGAGTGTTACAGCTCTTAAGGTGGCGCGTCTGCAGTTTGTTCCTTTTGATGTTCAGATGTGTTCGGAGTTTCTTCCTTTTGGTGGGTTCGTAGTCTTGCTGGCTCAGGAGTGAAGCTGCAGACCTTTGCGGTGAGTGTTACAGCTCTTAAGGCAGTGCGTCTGGAGTTGTTCGTTCCTCCTGGTGGGCTCATGGTCTCGCTGGGTTCAGGAGTGAAGCTGCGGATCTTTGGGGTGAGTGTTACAGCTCATAAAAACAGCGTGGACCCAAAGAGTGAGCAGTAGCAAGATTTATTGCAAAAAGCGAAAGAACAAAGCTTCCACACTGTGGAAGGGGACCTGAGTGGGTTGCCAATGCTGGCTCGGGCAGCCTGCTTTTATTCTCTTATCTGGCCCCACCCACATCCTGCTGATTGGTAGAGCCGAGTGGCCTGTTTTGACAGGGCACTGATTGGTGTGTTTACAATCCCTGAGCTAGATACAAAGGTTCTCTACCTCCCCATCAGATTAGTTAGATACAGAGTTTCAACACACAGGTTCTCCAAGGCCCCACCAGAGCAGCTAGATACAGAGTGTCGATAGGTGCATTCAGAAACCTTGAGCTAAACACAGGGTGCTGATTGGTGTGTTTACAATCCTTGAGCTAGATAGAGTGCCGATTGGTGTGTTTACAATCCCTGAGCTAGACATAAAGGTTCTCCAAGGCCCCACCAGAGCAGCTAGATACAGAGTGTTGATTGGTGCACTCACAAACCTTGAGCTAAACACAGGGTGCTGATTGGTGTGTTTACAAACCTTGAACTAGATACAGAGTGCAGATTGGTGTGTTTACAATCCCTGAGCTAGACATAAAGGTTCTCCAAGGCCCCACCAGAGCAGCTAGATACAGAGTGTTGATTGGTGCACTCACAAACCTTGAGCTAAACACAGGGTGCTGATTGGTGTGTTTATAAACCTTGAGCTAGATACAGAGGGCTGATTGGTGTGTTTACAATCCTTGAGCTAGATACAGAGTGCCTACTGGTGCACTCACAAACCTTGAGCTAAATACAGAGTGCCGATAGGTGTGTTTATAATCCCTGAGCTAGATATAAAGACTCTCCACGTCCTCACCAGACTCAGGAGCCCAGCTGGCTTCACTTAGTGGATCCCGCACCGGGGCTGCAGGTGGAGCTGCCTGCCAGTCCCGCGCTGTGCCCTCGCACTCCTCAGCCCTTGGGTGGTCGATGGGACTGGGCGCGTGGAGCAGGGGGCGGCGCTCCTCGGGGAGGCTGGGGCTGCACAGGAACCCACGGAGGCGGGGGAAGGCTCAGGCATGGCGGGCTGCAGTCCCGAGGCCTGCCCCGCGGGAAGGCAGCTAAGTCCCGGCGAGAAATTGAGCACAGCGCCGGTGGGCTGGCACTGCTGGGGGACCTAGTACACCCTCCGCAGCTCCTGGCCTGGGTGCTAAGTCCCTCATTGCCCGGTCCGGCAGGGCCGGCTGGCTGCTCCGAGTGCGGGGCCCACCAAGCTCGCGCCCACCTGGAACTCCAGCTGGCCCGCATCACCACACAACCCTGGTTCCCGCTCGCGCCTCTCCCTCCACACCTCCCTGCAAGCTGAGGGAGTGGGCTCCGGCCTTGGCCGCTCCCACAGTGCAGCGGTGGGCTGAAGGGCTCCTCAAGTGCCGCCAAAGTGGTAGCCCAGGCAGAGGAGGCGCCGAGAGTGAGCGCTGTGAGGACTGCCAGCACGCTGTCACCTCTCACCAAGACAGCACGCCACCCAACACACACACTAGTCACAAATCTGGGCTTCTGGAATTTCTGACCGACTGTCTTCAAATTGGGGTTCTCTCACGACCCCCCTTTTTGATTTAATTAATTTGTTGAAGCAGCTCACGGAACTCAGGGAGACACTTATGTTACTTGGTTTATTATAAAGGATATTGCAAAGGATACATATGAAGAGACACGTAAGGTGAGGTATGGGGTAAGAGGCTGTTACAGTAGGCAGCTACTCAGACATAAGCTGGGCAAGAGAGGTCCCCACCCGCTCCACCAGGAATGTCAGGCGACCACCAGGTGATGGTCAGGCAGTTGTTAAACTGTCTCTCTAAAATCATAATTGGCCACAGCCGGTGCCAGGGAAAGGCAGTCTCCCAACAGATAGAAAAATCTGTAATTTGTGATAAGCAGCTTCTCGATAAGATATCAGGAGTTGGGTGAGTGATCTCAAGCCTGTGTACTAAGAGGCAAAACGGTGGAGTTTAACTGGTAAATGACTTTCTAGGACATTTGACTGGTAAGGGAACATGTGGTCAACTCTAAACAGTAAACACAGAGCATGCGGCCCCTCCCAAGTGCTGGCAGGCTATGAATGCGGACAGCCCACCTCAAGAGAAGAGTCAGGGGAGAAGAGATGCAGACCTGGGAAGCATGCCAATGTATAAAACCCTAGATCAAAGGTCAAGCCGCGCACTTGATCTCTCAACTGGACCGCTTGGCCCTCTTCCAAATGTACTTTACTTCGTTTCATTCCTGTGCTAAAGCTTTTTCATAAACTTTCACTTCTGCTCTAAAACTTGCCTTGGTCTCTCACTCTGCCTTCTGCTCCTCCGTCAAATTCTTTCTTCTGAGGAGGCAAGAATTGAGATCACTGCTGACCCATAAGGATTCACTGCTGGTAACATACTTTGGTGCCGTGTGACTCAGATACATTCCCTAGTGCTAACAGGGCAAAGAGCTTTCGTGCCCTCCCTGGGCGTGCTACTCCCCAGGAACCTCCACATGTTCAGCTCCCAGGAAGCTCCCATAACTATTTCTTGAGATTCTGCAGAACACAGTATCTAACTATAAGCTTAATATAGTCCAATAAATATATTGACTGATTTGTCATGTGTCTCTCTATCTCCCTTTACATTACCTTGAACTCTTGACTTCCTTTCATTTACTCAAGGTCATTCATCAGCTCTTTAGAGCACAGCTCTGAGAATAAGAGTGAAGTTCTTGGTTTGTGAATGTGAAAATTTGGACTTGGGCACTAGAAACCTTAGCCGTGCAGTGGGCAGAATTTAGGCCCTAAGTGATAGATTTGGAAGAATATGCTGTGCATCAGAGGCAGTTTTCTGATATTCAGATAGGTAAAGATTCTATGGGATGAGAGAGAGAAAACAAATCAGGAGAGAATCACAGGACATTGCTGATGTGTCTCTGAGACAGGCCCGACACTCCTCCCAGCCTCTTGGGGCTGAATCCTGATGGAGGAATAATGATGGATCCCCATATGGGTTTGGGGATCACAGCAGAGAAAGCTTGTGCCTTACTTCCTGGGTGAGATGGAAAGTTAATCATGTTTACAGTCTTGTACTGCAGGCTTAGTGTAGAAGTAGGAGAGATGGTGGCTTGTTGAGTTCTTTTGCACCATGTAGGAAGCAGCCAAATGTTTTCTATGTCCTCAGGAGACACACAAAATGAGAGAAGAAGGTGGGAGGGAAGAGAAAGAGAGAATATGTACGGGTGTTCTTCCTGAAGTCACAGGAAAGAAGGCATCTCAGCATTTGCTAGTATGGAGAGATGAGAACAACTTTCTACCCACTTCCTGCCCCAGCCCACAGCCTTGACATCCTGTAGGCTTCCCCTTCCCTATATTAAACCAACCTTGGAAAGAGGAGGAGAAAACTGTAATTGAATCGTATATGCCACCTGGTGGGATGGGGGCTAAAAATAGAAATTCCGTCTTAGTGATAGTGATGTTATATTTCTTTCATACCCAAGTTTTATTCCTCTGACATTTGTGAATATTCTTTCCCTCAAGCTCACCTCAAAGTCCTCATCTTTCGAGAAGCATTCTATTGCCTTTCCTCGGTATCACATAATTTTTGATTTATTTCCTTCCTTGCACAGTGCCGCTGGACTAAGAGAAAGAACATGCAGATTCTAGTTCCAGCTCTCATTTGCTGAATGTCTGATGGAGAACAACTCACTATCTCTGGGTCTCCATTTGCTTTTCTGTAAAACAGTATGTCAGAGGAGGTTGTGAGTTAAAGCTGAATCATGGATGAGGAAGTGTTTTTATCATTTTTATTTTTTGAGACAATGTCTCTGTTGCCCAGGCTGGAGTGAAATGGTGTGATCTCAGCTTACTGCAACTTCCTCCTCCGGGGTTCAAGCTATTCTCCTGTCTCAGCCTATCGAGTGGCTGGGATTACAGGCATACCCCACCATGTCCAGTTAATTTTTGTATTTTTAGTAGAGACGGGGTTTCACCATGTTGGCCAGGCTGGTCTCGGACTCTTAACCTCAAGTGATCCGCCCTCCTCAGCCTCCCAAAGTGCTGGGATTAGAGGTATAAGCCACCACGCCTGGCCAAGGAAGTGTTTTGAGGAGAAGAAAGTTTCAAATGCATGTAAAGTGGGATTATGGCTGCAACTCTTTTACCCTGGCTGCAATATTCTTAGCTGGGAATGTGATTTTAGTATCATTTATATATTTAAATTAGGCATGAACTACATTTCAGGATCTCTATTCCCACTCATTGAGAGGTTGAGGAAAATCCAAGAATCGAATCCCTTCTCAGTTAAGAAGTGAGTTAGCACAGACCACTTTCTCCCTCAAAGAGGGAGAGAAAATAATTCCAAGAAGCTTCTTTGTTCTAAAACTTCATCTGCTCCTCCTAAAGACAATTCCTAGAAGGAGAACCTCCCAACAGCTGATCTCCAGTAGGATATTTTATGTCATCCATAGTTCTTGACCCATTAACCCTTCAGATGCCTTCTGTGTTAGGAATTCGGACAGCTTCATGCTCCCAGCTGCACACCTGCCAGGGCAGAACAAAACAAAACAGGTGTACAGCTGAGCGCCCTGGTGGCAGATACAGTTTCTTCTCTTTTTCAAAAGTTTTTAAGATTGGCCTAAGGTAGCAGGACTGTAACATAATAACACACACACACTCATTTACTTGTCCTTTCAATTTCCATTTTGCCCCCGGAGGTTTCCCTGCAGGACTTAGCTAATGCCCACTTCATTACTTTAGCAAACATGAATTGAAAACCTATTATGTGCCAGCTGTGGGGACAAAGGGATCTATGAGATGTGGATCCAGCCCATGTGACCTTAGAACCTAAAGGGAGAGATGATTAGCTAAGCTGTAAAATAAGTCCTGCTCAGTCTAGGTGGCTCACACCTGTAATCCCAGCACTTTGGGAGGCTGAGGCAGGAAGATTGCTTGAGCCCAGGAGTTCGAGGCCAGCCTGGGCAACATAGTGAGACCCCATCTCTACAAAATATACAAAAATTAACTGGGTGTGGTAGGGCGCACCTGTAGTCCTAGCTACTTGGGAGGCAGGAGGATTGCTTGAGTCCAGGAGGTTGACGCTGCAGTGAACCATAATCACGCCACTGCACTCCAGCCTGGGTGACACCGTGTGACCCTTTCTCAAAAAAATAAAATAAAATTGTATAAATTTGCCTTCAGGATAGATGTATAAGGTATGTGAGAAACACAAATAAATCCCCAAGATATCTCATTATGTATATGCAAATATTTTAAAATACAACAAGTAAAAAATTGAAAACACTTCCTATCCCAAGCATGTAAGATAAGGGACACTCAACCTGTACTGGAAATATCAGACACAGACTATGAGACAACTATGATTACTACTCAGGAAATAAGCACCGAGTATAAAAATGGTGATAGATAACTGAACATTCTAAAGACTAATAGCACATATACAGTATGAATTCTAGACCTAATTTCAATAATTAAAGAACACAGTAAATGAGTGTAATAGTAGATTAGATAGAACTGATGAGAAAATTAGTGCACTGGATGGTGTGGCAGAAGAAATTTGTTATGATGAAGTACAGAGAGGGCAATTTGTCAAAAATATTGAGGAATGGGTCGTTGATATAGAGGACACAGTGAAAAGTTTAGCTGGATTTCAAGCAGGAAAGGAGAGAGAGAAAATGTGGCAGATAGAATATCTGAAGAACAAATGACTGAGAATTTTCTGCAACTGATGAAATACAAAGATTCAAAACCCCAACATGCTTATATTAAGCAAGCTAAATAAAAAGAAACCCATACCTAGACATATCAGAGTGAAACTTCCAAAAATCAAGAAAAAAGAGAAACAAGTTTAACTTGTATTAGCAGGGAAAAAAAGACAACTTTCCTTTAAAACAACTGAGAACTGACCTCTCAACAGCATTGATGGAAGCTTGAAGACCCTAAAATAATGCCTTTAACACATTGAGATAGTAGCCAACTTAAAATTCTATACCTAGTGAAAATGTCTTCGAATAATCATCTTGAAATAAAGAAAAACCGAGATAGTTTGCCATGAGTAGACCAACAGTAAAGGAAATACTAAAGAGTTCATTAAATAGAAGAAAAAAATCATAGCCAGAGATAAAGAGAAGAATAAAAATAATAAAAGAGCAAATATTTGGTAAATCTGAATTAATATTGGCTAAATAAAACAATAATAAAATATCTCATAGGTTTAAAGTTTCATACTTATAATATGGTCAGGTGCAGTGGCTCATGCCTGTAAGCTCAATGCTTTGGGAGGCTTAGGTGGGAGGATCTCTTGAGCCCAGGAGGCTGCAGTGGATCTCTTGAGCCCAGGAGGGCTATGATCTCACCCCTGCACTCCAGCCTGGGCAACAGAGTGAGACGCTGTCTCATTAAAAAAAAAGCCTGAAATCAAAATGAATAAAATTAATTTAGAGCAGGCATTCACTTTAAATGAAAAGATACGCCCCACAGTCTTGTGTAGATGCACTTTCTGCAGCTGCACATGTTGAATCGATGGTTTCTGACTAAGTCTTCTTAGGTACTTTTGAAATTGATGCTGATAATTCTTCAGCAGATTTGTGCCTTTTTATGTGTTCAGCAATATCACTACAGCCTTCACGGTGCATGGTAAATGTTGAAAACTTTTTTTTTTTTTTGCAAGTTACACAATCACCATTAACTTTTTTAGAGATAGATGTGGAGTAACTTTTTCATTAAACATGCAGTTCCATTCTTCTGAATGAATTGCTGCCAATAGTATTTATTTTAAATTAAAGTGATGAAAAATAATAAAACAAATGGTTATACATTTACCAATTACACAAACAATAGTGAAAAAACCCCTGTGGAAAGTGTGTTCTGATTACTTCGTCTGTGCTCAACGGCAGGACTTATCATCATCTGTTTCCACACATATTTCACGTAGTCCTAACCGATAATTTCCCAGCTTTCCACTGACTTTGCTGATTGGCATCCTGTGACTTTATGCATATCACAGGCATAGGATATGGGTCGATTAGCTGGTGGACCAGATAGTCGTCAAGGGCTTCAGCCTTCTTGTTTGAGTGAAGTTGTTTTATCAGTGAGCCCCTACAAACCTTGCTGAAAAAGAAAGTGTTAGTTCTGTTTTGTATGAGAAGGAATTGAAAAGATAATTAGAAAAAGAGAAAGGGATTAATGCTAGCTGTCTTTCAGCTTTAACTGTGTGTTAAAGATTATAGCAGTTATTTCTCTAACACATAAGCTGAGACCATGACAGAAGCTGGGAGCACACAGTATACAATGGAGGTCTTCCAAATCCATTATGCACCATGTGCTGTAGGTGTTTATTAGATACAGTTAAAAACGTCAAATTAAAGAAGTTCCATTCCAGTCTTTGTTTGTCTTCCTTCCCCCCCCACAAAAGACTAATCATAGAAAATAAAGTGTGAATAACAATGATCAGGAATCAAAAATAGGATATTACTGCATACCTTGCAGCCTCAAAAAAGATAATAATAAGATATTATATTATGAATACCTTTGTGACAAAAATGTGAACATTTGAATGAAAGGAACATGTTCCCAGAAAATGACAGTTTATTAAAATGGACATAAGAAATAGAAAATGTGAAATCATATAACTACTAAAAAAATTGAAAAGATAATTTAAAAACTTTCCATAGAGAAAATGTCATGTCTGGATGGATTAATTATTGTGTTCTCTTGCTTTTGGGATACAAATAATGCTAATCTTGCACAAACGTCCAGAGAATCCAAAGATTAGTCTCCCCAATTCATTTTATGAGGCTATCATAAAATGATATGTTTGTTTAATGACGAATCTCAAGAAGGATATAAGAAAATTAAAGTATAGGTAAATGTCTCCTATAAACATGGATGAAAATATCCTAAACAAAATATTAGTAAATTTAATACACCAGTACATAAAAGGGCTAATGTATTATGACAAAGTTGAATTTATGCAAGGAACATGAGGTTGATATAGAAAATTAATGAAGTTTGGCCATGTGTGGTGGCTCACAGCTGTAATCCTAGCACTTTGGGAGGCTGAGGTGGGTGGATCACTTGACCCCAGGAGTTTGAGACCAGTCTGGGTGATATGGTGAAACCCCATCTCTACAAAAAATAACAAAATTAGCCGGATGTGGTGGTGCATGCCTGTAACCCAGCTACTTGGGAGGCTGAGGTGGGAGGATTTTGTGAGCCTGCAGAGGTTGAGGCTGCAGTGAGCCAAGATGCAACCATTGCCTGGGCGGCAGAGTGAGACTGCCTCAAAAATAAAATAAATAAATAAATAAATAAATAAATAAATAAATAAAATTCATTGCATTACAGAGTAAGAGTGAGGGAAACATCCTATCTTATTTATTTATTTATTTATTTATTTTGACATGGGGTCTTTCTCTATTGCCCAGAATGGAATGGAGTGATGCTATCATGGCTCACAGCAGCCTCAACATCCAGGGACTCAAGCAATCCTCCCACCTCAGCCTCCCGAGTAGCTGGGACGACAGGCATGTACCACCATGCCTGCCTAATTTTTGTACTTTTTGTAGGGATGGGGTTGATTCACCCTGTTGCCCAGGCTGGTCTTGAACTCTGGGACTCGAGCAGTCTACACGCCACGGCCTCTCAAAGTGCTGGTATTATAGGTGTGAGTCACCATGTTTAGCCCTATTTTAATTTTAGTGGATGAACAGAGATATTTGTTCAAATTCAGTATCTTTACTAAATTAAGTAAAACTCAGCAAAATAAGAGTGAAGTGGAACTTCATTTATTTGATAAAAAGTAGTTAGCAAATATGTACAGCACATCATGGTTTTGTTTTTTGTTTTTTTCTTTTTTTAACTGAGTCTCGCTCTCTTGCCCAGGCTGGAGTGCAGTGGCAAGATCTTGGCTCACGACAACCTCCGCCTGCTGGGTTCAAGTGAATCTCATGCCTCAGCCTCCTGAGTAGCTGGGATTACAGGCCTGTGCCACGAAGCCTGGCTAATTTTTGTGTTTTTAGTAGAGACAGGGTTTCACCATGTTGGCCAGGCTGGTCTCAAACTCCTGATCTCAAATGATCTGCCTGCCTCAGCCTCCCAAAGTGTTGGGATTACAGGTATGAGCCACCACACCAAGCTAGCATATCATGTTTAATGCTTAATTATTTTTAATGCTGAAGCTTTGTTGAATTTTACTATGTATTTGAGGTCAAGATAGGTTACTCACTACGACTACCTCTGTACAACATTCTTTTCTGGAGGTCTTATTCAATACAGTAAGGAAAAGCAAACAAACAACAGCAAAACAACAACAACAAAACAAACCCTATATAAATTTGAAATTTAAAAAATGACATTTTTATTATGCTTGAATGACATAATATTATATATAGAAAATTTAAGATGATCAACAGATCAATAATAAGAATAAAATAGTTTAGCAATGTAGCTCTAAAAACCAATATGCAGAAGTAATTGTTTGCAAACCCTAGAAACAAACTAAAGCTTAAATAAGACATTCTGTGCAACTGAATGAAAAAACAAATACCTAGAAACGAATCTCTAGAGAAACTGTGAAACTTCATTAAAATAAATTTAAAGAGACAGAATAAATGGAGAAATACAAAATAGTCACGATTCTACAACTGAAATTGGCCAAAATTTCACTATTTCTTAAATTGAACTATAGATTTAATTTAATTTCAATAAAATTTTAGTAAAAAAAAACTTGCAAATCCAATAGAAATACAGGCAGAAGGTTTCACAAATGAAGAAATAAAAATGAATCAAAATGATGGATGTACATTTAAAATGGTGTTCAAACTCACTGGGAATCATGAAAGTCATATCAAAACCTCAATGAGAAAACACTAGATACATAATGGATTGGAGAAAATTTCAAGTTTGAGAACACCAGTGAAAGAATGTGGAGTGATAAAAGCTTTCAAAAACTGGTGGAATTGTACATTGGCACAAACATTGGAAACTGTTTTGGCTTTATTTAGTAAAGTGCAGAAATGCACAATCAGAAATTCTTCTCTCAGAGATACCCCTATTATTGAAATGCATACTTATGTGCACTTTGATACACTTGACAAGAATATGCAGTATTGCTCATAATGGCCTTATATGGAAACCTGCCAAAACACC
The DNA here is from genome assembly GCF_028885625.2 of Pongo pygmaeus. Taxonomy (NCBI): domain Eukaryota; kingdom Metazoa; phylum Chordata; class Mammalia; order Primates; family Hominidae; genus Pongo; species Pongo pygmaeus. The sequence continues at coordinate 128,530,262 of NC_072373.2, read as the reverse complement.
CATTGACGGTAAAATGAATAGACAAACTGCTTATTCATGTAATAGGATACATTCGGCAATGAAAATGAACACACTACAGCTCTATGCAGCATATGTAAATTCCAGAAACATAATGTTCCACAAAGAAACAAGATGAAACAAAAGTAAAACACAATGATTAGGGATTCCTGCTCCTATGGCAAAACATAGAGCAAAGCAAGGACAAATCATCGTTAATAGTCAGGATGAGGTTACCCCAAGGGCAGGAAGGAGTTTTGAGATCAGGAAGAGACAGAGAGGGGGCATACTCTGATGCTGATGAAGCTCAATATTTTAATCTTGGTGGGTTTACACATGGATCCACTTAACTATAATTTGTTAAACTGTGCAATTTGTTATACTTTGTTAAGCTGTGCATTGCTGTAATTTGTGAAGCTGTACAGAAACATTTTATGTACTTTTCTGCATGTTATATTTTACAGTTAAAAATGTTTATGTATATGCAGAATAGAGGGGAAATATGAAGAAGGGAGGAATGAGTTTTATGGGATGGAGAGGATAGGAAAGCCTCCTTAGAAAAGATTTCTCTTCAACATTCATTAGTGTTTCATCTTCAGCTTTGATTGACACTTGATGCTTGCAAATTTTTTAACAAACTATTAAATCATGATGACTATTCTGAAGAGATTTCAACACCAGCACTAAGATTTGTACATTCAGTTTGTTTGCGATTGACTTGTTTGCCATTTACATAGTGTATAGTACCAATTTGTCACAGGTCAGATCACAGTGTTGAGAAAAGCAGTACATTCCTGTAATTAGAAAGGATCCCCTAAACTGTACTTAGCTTAAGACATCCAATGTACAAGAGCACAAAAACCATCATAATAATGTGGTTCCAAGGAACATAGCTTTGATAAGGTAAATAAGTTAAGCTTCTGTTTCCCATTTTAATTACTGAAATCTCTAATAATGACACAACTGTTATGTATGTGACAGCAAATGTATATAATAATTTAACTTCGTTTGTGTGATTGAAATAAAATTGCAGTATATAAAAAAAGAAAGAAAAGATTTCTCTTGAGCTGATATTCGGAAGTGGCTCAAGGGGCAGGAGGGTCACCTCAGTGTTTAATCCCACTGCCAAATGCTCATTTGTTTATTAGAATATTAAGACTGGGGAGATTGTTTCAACTCATGTTAGGAACATATGTAGGTGTGCAGGTGGAGGTATAAAGATATGGGTGATGAACACACTGACTAAATAAATCAATAAATAAACTAACTTGAGGGTCCATAAACAGCAGATATAGTTAAGTATTGTCTGGGCAATAAGATTTACTTGCCTGACATTTCTGGTTCATTCATTCAATTAATCCATTCATTTAACAAATAATTTCTGAGCATCCACTATGTGCCATGCACTTTTCAAGCTTCTGAGGACACAGTGGTGTACAAGACTAATGCAGTTTCATCAACTGTGATCTACCTAGGATTATTGTAGGCATCTATTTCCTTTCTAGACTAGGTTGAGTGATTTTGGATCCTAGCATCACTGTAGATAATTGCTTCTTGATCTCCTCTAAAATAGGCCAAATCACCATATTGCCCAAGGCAATCTGCAGATTTGATGCTATTCCTATCACTACCAACAAGATTTTTTACAAAATTAGAAAATGCTATTCTAAAATCCGTATGGAACCAAGAAAAAACCCAAATAGCCAAAGCAATCCTGAGCAAAAAGAACAAAGCCAGAGGTATCACATTACCCAACTTCAAACTATACTATAAGGCTACAGTAATTAAAACAGCATGGTACTGGTTAAAAAAAAAAGACAGAAATAAAGAATAGAGAACCCAGAAAGAAAGCTACATACCTACAAACATCCAATCTTGGACAAAGTTGACAAAAATATGCAATGGGGAAAGGACTCCCTATTTAGTAAATGCTGTTCCAGGATAGCAGGCTAGCCGTATGTAGGAGAATGAAACCAGAACCCTATCTTTCATCATATACAATAGTTAACACAAGATGGATTAAAGATTTAAATGTAAGACCTCAAACTGTGAAAGAACTAAAAGAAAACATAGGAAACACCATTCTGGACATCAGCCTTTGGGAAGAATTTATGACCGAGTCCTCAAAAGCAATTGTAAAAAAAACAAAAATTGAAAAGTCAGACCTAATTAAACTAAAGAGCTTCTGCATAGCAGAAGAAACTATCAACAGAGTAAACAGACAAGCTACAGAATGGGAGAAAATATGTACAAACTATACAACTGACAAAGGTCTAATGTCCAGAAAACTTCAAAAATTGAACAAGCAAAAAATCATATAATCCCATTAAAAATGGACAAAAGACATAAACAGACACTTCTCAAAAGAAGACATACAAGCAGCCAACGAACATGAAAAAATGCTCAACATCACTAATCATCAGAGGAATGAAATCAAAACCACAATGAGATGCCATCTCATCAGTCAGGATGGCTGTTATTAAAAAGTCAAAAAACAACAGATGCTGGCAAGCTGTGGAGAAAGGGGAACACATGATACTGTTGGTGGGAATGTAAGTTAGTTCAGCCACTGTGGAAAGCAGTTTGGAGAGTTCTCAAATAACTTAAAACAGGACTACCATTTGACCCAATAATCCCATTGCTGGTATACATGCAAAATAATAATAAAAAAATTCAGCTGGGCATGGTGGCTCACATCTCATAATCCCAGCACTTTGGGAGGCCGAGGTGGGCAGATAACTTGAGGTCAGGAGTTTGAGACCAGCCTGGCCAACATGCTGAAACCTCGTCTCTACTAAAAATACAAAAATTAGCTGGGTGTGGTGGTGCACACCTATAATCCCAGGTACTCCGGAGGCTGAGGCACGAGAATCGCCTGAGCCCTGGAGGTGGAGGTTGCAGAGCTGAGATCGTGCCACTGAACTCCAGCCTGAGTGACAGGGCAAGACCCTGTCTCAAAAAAAAAAAAAAAAAGAAAAAAATAATTCTAACAAAAAGACACACATGTATTTGGATGTTTATTCCAGCACTATTCACAATAACAAAGACATGGAATCAACCTAGGTGGCCATCAACTGTGGATTGGATTTTTTAAAAAAAGAAGTGGTATATATAGAATACTGTGGAACCATATAAAAGAATGAGATCATGTTCTTTTCAGGAACATGGACACAGCTGGAGGCCTTTATCCTAAGCAAATTAATGCAGGAACAGAAAACCAAATACCACATGTTCTCACTTATATGTGGGAGCTAAATATTGAGAACCTGTAGACATTAAGATGGCAGTAATAGACATGGGGAACTACTAGATGGGGGAAGGACAGTGGGAGGCAAGGGTTGAAAAACAAAACTGTTGGGTACTATGCTCAGGACCTGGGTAACAAGATCATTAGTATCCCAAACCTCAGGATCATAAAATACACCCAGGTAGCAAACCTGCACATGTACTTCCTAAATCTAAAATAAAAGCTGAAAATAAATAAATTAGCCAAATCAAATGTGTTCACTGATGTGATATCTGTTAGATTATATGAGTTTTCCTCAGTCCAGGACATACCATCTGGGATTTCACCTTTTTCCATGTTTGCACCTGCAGGCCTCAACTGAACTTGGCCAATTCTATTTGATTTAGGAAGGGAATAAGACAGTATTTACCTAGCTAAATACTTAGATATCTCTGTCACTTCAGATTCCTTCAGATTTTAACTTTACCTTCAGCGAGTTCATTTGAACCACAGTGCAGAGAAAAGAGATGTCTTTAATGAGTTTCTTTAATAAGAGACAATTTCAAAACATAGTGAAATGTAAAATGAAACTGAATTCCAAGAACATCTCTGAAAACTGTTTCAAACTGTCGAGTAAAGGTCGCTTTTTACTCTAAACATTGAAAAGTGTTGGAATTGGTTTGTTTCCCTAGGAAACAAATGATGAGTTCTGCTTGTTTCCCCTACTTGAGAACCATTAACAAAAAATGCCATGGCGGTACCTCAGGTTGAAGACCTAAAAACATGTTTGTTTTGAATGAGTATCCTAATGTGATATTGCTCATTATAAGCAGAAAATATCAGCATTATTTGTGAAGGTCTAGAGACCAAGAATCTATCTACGTATAAGCCTTGTTGTTCAGCTTATCTAGTTAAATCTGGAAAGAACCAAATGTGTGATGTCTTATTTTGCATGAACACTTGACATTGTTATCAGATGAAATTACAAGCTAAAACTCTGCAGAAAGTCACATTGTAATTAAGCTATTCTAATTGAACACTTTATCTTTTTTAATAGTCACTGTTGCCTTCAGTTTATTAGTAAACATTATCTAATAAAGTACTCTGTTGTATAGGAAAGTTTGAGCAAAAGGGAAATCGTTTGGGGAAATCAGTAAGCAATGAATAGAAGATGAAACGTTTTATGTTATCTTGTAGCAGCCTGGCAATTATGTTTTTCCGCAGAATAAATGGTTAGTATTAATTTTGTGCATGTAGAGAGCATCTTTGGTGATTCAGAAGCAATAGAGAGGCACTTCTTGTTACTTTCCAGTTCCCATATAAACCATTGCATTGAAAGTAATTCAGAAACACATAATTAGGCGTTTAAAGAATAAAATATTTTTTTTTTGACTACTGGTCATAAGGTGATGAGTGAATGGGCTTTTCTGGCCTTGGGGAGACTGTCCGAGGGTCAGTTTTGCCATTCTCTTTGATTGGCCTTTTGGGAAAGGAGACAGCCTAGATCTTGATTATAATGATTTGCTTTCTGAGTTTGCACATTCAAAACAGTACTTAGCTCCTAAAACAGTGGTCTCTACCCTTATCCAAGAGGTCTGGCAGCCTTCTGACACAAAGAAAAACCAGAATATGTGTTTTGAAAAGTAAGACCATCCTTAATATTAGAAATGGGATTTGAGCTGTATATATTAGTTACTATTGCTGTGTAACAAGTTACCCCAAGACTTAATGGTTTAAATAAACAAACATTTATTATCTCAGAGTCTGTGGGTCAGGAGTCTTTGTGTGGCTTACCTGGGGGCCTCTGGATCAGGATCTGTCATAAGGCTGAAATCAAAATGGTGGCCAGGGCTGCCGTCATCTCAAGGTTTAATCAGGAGAGGATACTCTTCCAAGCTCACTCACCTGGTTGTTGGCTGGATTCATTTCCTTGTGGGCTGAGGGCCTGGGTTCCCAGCCACACGGGACGCTCTGCAGGACAGTGCACAATGTGACCACTGGATGTCTCTGGATTGAGTGAGCAAGAGAGCGAGGGAAGGCAGCTCAGGATGGACATAACGGAATCTCAAAAGTGACATGCAGTCACTATTGCTGTATTTTATTTGTTACAAAAAGCCACTAGGTCCAGTTCACACTCAAGGGAAGACAACGACACAAGAGCTTGGGTCCTAGGAGTCAAGGCTCATTGGGACCATTTTAGGGGCTGGCTACTGCAAACTGGAAAGCCAGGGAAGTCTTTATTTTAAACCCTATCTCTTTTAGTTAAACTCCTGAAGCCAAAATTGTTGATATGTTTCATTGGGGTTCCTGTCCTGACTTTCCCAATTTCTTCACTTTTCTGGGTTCCCCCCCTCCACACCAAAATTGTTTTGCTCCCTAAAGCCATTAGCCTAAAATTAGACTGGTGATATGAGCTCAGAGATGAGCATACCAGCTAGAGTCTGTGTTCCCTTGAGATAATAAATTCTGTTTAGAAAAACTCTAGAATTACCTTAGAATGTTTACATATTCATTATCAATATTAAATGTAGAGGGTATGGAATGTGGTTATGGCTCTAGGCCAGGGAATTTGGAAAATTTAACCTCTGGCTTGTGTGACTTTTAGGCAAAACTCATTCTCTTTCAGACACATTACCACTGTTCTTGAAAACTGCTTTATGGTAGGATGGCACGTGAAGAGGAAAAATGTCTTGGACTTGCTACCACCGAGCTGTTACATCTTTCTGATGAATATCAGGCTGCAGGAACTTGTGAACATTTCCCTCATTAAGTCTGGGTTATTAATTGCCTAGTCTTGCTGCTTTCTTTTGAGAAAAAGGCTGTGCATAAAATATACTTCGTAAATAAAAATGTCTGCCGCATCTGATTCGAGGATAAATGCTCAATTTCAGAGCTGCAATTTTGCAATATGTTTTCAATGTTTCTATTCTGTTATGAATAGAGAAAGTTTAACTAGTTTAATTAGTTCAGCATTTATCAAGCACCAAGCACTGCCAAGCGTGGTGCCAGGGCCTGGGAGTGTGAAGATGACTTATATACACTCCCACCCTTGCAGAGTTCTCAGTCTATTGGGAGGACAATCAGGTAAACCAATAATAACAGTATAATGTGGTAAGTGAGGTAGTAGAAGTGCATATGGAGTACACAGTACTGGAGGCACTGGGAAGGGCGTGATTAACTCTGCCTGGAGATTTGTGTTCTATAGCATCTCTTAGAACATAATCCTCAAAATGTGTGACATTTTCAAGAGGAGAAGCAAGCGTGCTCATAGGCTGTAAAATGTTTTTCTTCCCCCTAACTTTTCTATTGCTCAAGAGAAAGAAGAATTATGTCTTCACTAAATCTTCAGGCTTTAAAAATAATTACTAAAGTTTTATCTTTAGAATGTAGAAAATGGCTTAATTTTTACCATGATGATTTTGTCTTTGAAACCAGCTTCTAAATGTTAAATGTTAAATGTTAAATTGACTTTCCTAATAAACTATAAACCAGTAAGTCCTTTCAGCAGGAGACACTTTATTTACATCCTTAAGGGTGGGCTTAAAAAAAGAAGAGGTTATGTATGATGACTATTTCATGCTTAGCCACACGTACAATGATGTCAAATTCTTTACAACTTAATACGTTTATTTACGTCTATAACACTTATGTTGACTTTCATCAAAAGTAACAGCTATGGTAGTATACTAGTTTTCTAGGGCTGCTGTAAAAAAGTATCACAAACTGGGTGGCTTAAACAGCAGACATTTGTTGTCTCACAGTTCTAAAGGCTTCAAGTAAAAAATCAAGGTGTTTGCAGAGCCATATTTCCCCTGAAAGTTCTAAGGGGGACTCCCTCCTCACCTCTCCAGTTTTTGGTGGCCCCAGGCACTGGCTTATGGCACTCTTACTCCAATCTCTGCCTTGGTCTTCCCATGACCTTCTCTTCTGTGTCTCTCTGTATCTTCTCCTCTTCTTATAAAGACACCAGTCATGAGATAGAGGGCCTACCCCAAATCCAGGATGATTTCATCTTGAGGTCATTAACTATATCTGCAAAGACCCTATTTCCAAACAAGCTCATATTCTAGTTTCCATGTAGATATCAATTTGGGGAGGGGGTCACTATTCAACCCACTGCAGTTAGATTTACAGAAATAGGAAAAGATATATTTGTAGCTTAAGGATAAAAGCTTTATCTTTCGTCACATTTTAAAAGTATATTTTTTTCATATGATTTTATACCTGATGGTAGAAAGAAAAAAAGGGGGAAAGGTAGACTTTTAAGGGCAGTTATGCAAGATTAAATAGAGGCAAGGAGATTAAACGTGGAAGAATAAGAAATGCTTAGGCATAAAAAGTGGAGGAGGAGGTGCTGTGATGGCTTAGTTGACCTGAAGTTGCCCGTCCAAAAATGGTGACAAATACTTAGAATGGGAGTCATCACTTGATTCAAAATAGGTAAATTAGTTTACTGAGGAATGGGAAGGGGAAGAGTTGTTGAAAAAATCCTAAACTATTAAAAATCTAAATATTGACTTGCAAGTTTGAAATTTTGCCCAACTTTTTCTAAGATGTCAGTCTAGTATGCCTTCATCTCAATCTTATTTATACCTATATTTAATCAAATAAAATAATTAATTATTTATTGAAAAACTGCTTGCAAGAGAAGATTCTGTACTGCACATAAAGAACTATAAAACACAGTCCTTTCTTTAAGAAGTTCAGTTGTGGAGATAACCTAAATGCATATGGAAACATAACTAACATAAGCAGTAAACAACTCTGTTTATCTGATAACTCTGCATCACAATTCCAAGGAGTGAAAGCTACTATAGATATTTTAAGTAGAAAGGAGCTTAATGGGATTACAGAAATGTTGGATGAGATGTGGAGTGGATGTAAGTATTGCTGCTACTGGCTTTTAAGAAACCTAGAAGTGCAGGGAACAAAGAAAAACTACTGCTGATAATCTCAATATAGAAGCGGCCCACTTAAGCAATCAGACAAGAGAAAGTAAAAGCATCCAAATAGGAAAAGAAGAAGTCAAACTATCTTTCTTCACTGACAATATGATTCTGTATGTAGAAAATCCTGAAGACTCCACCAAAAGTCTCCTGGAACTGATAAACAATTTAGTAAAGTTTCAGGATAAAAAAAATCGATGTACAAAAATCAGTAGCACTTCTATACATCAATAATGTTCAACCTAAGAGCCAAATCAAGAACATAATCCATTGATAATAGCCGCACACACAAAAAATACCCAGGAATACATCTAATCAAGGTGTAAAAGATCTCTACAAGGAGGACTATAAAACACTGTTGAAAGAAATTACAGATTACACAAACAAATGGAAAAACATTCCGTACTCATGGATTAGAAGAATCAATATTAAAATGGCCATACTGTCCACAACAATCTATAGATGAAATGCTATTCCTATTAAACTACCAAGATCATTTTTCACAGAATTAGAAAAAACCATGCTAAAATTCATATGGAACCAAAAAAGAGCCTAAATAGCCAAAGCAATTCTAAGCAAAAAGAATAAAGCCAGAAGCATCACATTATCGAACTTCAAACTATACAATAAGGCTACAATAACTTAAATAGCATGGTATCCATAGTTAAACAGACATATAGACAAATGGAAAAGAATAGAGAACCCAGAAATAAAGCTGCACACCTATGGACATGTAATCAACAAAGTTGACAAATATATGCAATAGAGAAAGGACTCTCTATTCAATAAGTGGTGCTTAGATAACTGGATAAAATGAGACTGGATCCCCACCTTTCACCATATAAAATAATTAACTTAAAAGGGTTGCAAAACCAACTATTGTGTGGCATGCTCACTAACTGGGTGATGAGATCATTCATATCTCAAACCTCAGCATCATACAATATACCCATCAATATACTCAGGTAACAAACCGGCACATGTACCTTCTGAATCTAAAACAAAAGTTGAAATTTAAAAATAGTGGCTGACTTTTTCTTAACATTTTTTTAAAATTTGTGATTTTATTGTGGTAAAATACAAATAACAGCTGAGCGTGGTGGCTCACACCTGTAATCCCAGCACTTTGGGATGCTGAGGTGGGCGGATCACGAGGTCAGGAGATCCAGACCATCCTGGCTAACACGGTGAAACCCTGTCTCTACTAAAATACAAAAAATTTGCCGGGCATGGTGGTGCATGCCTGTAGCCCCAGCTACTCGGGAGGCTGAGGCAGGGGAATCGATTGAACCTGGGAGGTGGAGGTTGCAGTGAGACAAGATTGCGCCACTGCACTCCAGCCTGGCGACAGAGCAAGACTCCATAAAAACAAACAAACAAACAAACAAACAAACAAAACAAAAACACACACACACACACACACAAATAGCAAAGTTTACCAACTTAGCCACTTTCATGTGTTCAGGTCAATAATACTAAATATGTTCATAATATGCAACATCACCACCGTACATCTTCCTAACCCTTTCATCTTGTAAAATTGAAACTCTCACCTATGTAACAGTAACTCTTCATTCCCTGCTTCCCTCAACCCCTTGTAACCATCATTCTACTGTCTGATCCCATGATTTTGATTGTTCTTACCTGGTATAATTGGGATCATACAATGTTTATCTTTTTGTGACTAACTTGATTCACTTAACATAATGTCCTCATCTATGTGGCTCATCCATGTGGTAGCTTATGCCAGAATTTCCTTCTGGAATAACAATTCCTTCCTGTATAATATTTCACTGTATCTATATACCACATTTTACTTATTCACCTGTTTGCAGATACTTGGCTTGCTTCCATAGTTTAGTTATTTTGAATAATATTACTAGGAACATGAGTGTACATATATCTCCACCAGAACCTGCTTTCAATTCTTTTGGGTATACACCTAGAAGTGGAATTGTTGAATCATGCAGTAATTATATTTTAACCTTTCAAGGAACTAACATATTGTTTTCCACAGCAGCAGCACTATTTTGCATTTCTATCAACCATGCACACTTGCACAATTTTACAAATTTGAAATGTTGCACAATTTTTTCACCTCCTCACCAATATTTGTTATGTTGTTTCTTTTTGATAGTAGCCATTCAGGAGGATCATTTTTACTCTTGTTGAGTTCTCTGTCTGGTACGGAGAATAAGCAGATAAACTAATAATTAAAATACAATGTGATAAGTGATGTGATAGAGTTATGTGCAAAGTGCAAAGGGTGCACAGAGAAGGGAATGCTGCAGGCCAAACCCCATATTTACCAGCTGAAAGTGCCCATTTATCTACCTACAGGTCTGCAGAGGGAAAATGGCTTGCTTGCCTCTGATTGCAGTTCTTGAATAAGTGTGCATAAAGCAATATGAATAAATGATAGATTATAATAATGTCCTGCTGAGGAAAGCCTGGAAAGTATCATTTTCAGGATTTCATCCTCTTCCGCACAGGAGATAACTTAGATGTTCAGTGAGAGGCTGAGAATCAGACACATCTGGTACAGTGGCCAAGAAAAATCACCTGGAAGAGGGGTATAACATGGGCTTTGAAGAAAAGTAAGAATTGGATAGATAAAGAGGAAGGATGAAGGAGTATATTTTAGGCTAAGGGTAGCCCTACATGTGGTCAGGGCAGTGACTATAGTAATTTAACTGGAGTGATGTGAGAAGTCAGTGAATGATATGGTTAGAAAAGTAGATTGGATCAGAGTGTGAAAAGCTCAATACTGAGCTGAGAGGTTTGGAATTGATTTTAGTTCAGTGACTTCCCAATTTGTGGGCCTCGGATCTCTGGGTACCCTAGAGTTAATATTGTAAGGAACTCTGATCCACGGGAATACCAAGCATAGCCCAGAGATTAAATAGATATGTTCTACACATATGTGAGCTACTGTCTATTGTTACCTGTTGATAATGTGACTTAGCAGAATACAGATTAACTGCATATTTCAAAATTTATTATGGCACTTTTAAGATTTATTTTTTTAATTAAAGTGTTCTAATAGTAAATATGCTATTATGTGGTGGACTATACAAAATTGTTGATATTGCAAAGGGGTTTTTATACTCAAGAAGTTTGGGATCACTACTCCAGGCAGTATGAATCTATTGAAGGCTTTTGAGCAGCATAAGGACAAGGTGAAATGGTGGTTTAGGGAAATTAATCTGGTGGTGGCCTACAGATTGAAAAGTGGAGACTAAGCTAAACATTGAGAAACCTCTTGTGAAAATTAAGTTTGAGGAAACCAGTTAACAGAGAACAAGCAATTTTTAAAGTATGATGTGTGACACTGGGTACACATAAAGAATGGTGTGCTAGGTACCAATTTATTGCCTCTTAGCTCCAAGTCTACCCTTCAATGCCTGCTCTGTGATAGTGAAGCTGGGCCCTGTTTGCCAGTTGGCACAATGTTAAGATTTGCCAGTGAAGTGTGCTGGAGGGACACTAGAGGAGAAAGGAGTTTCTCCTGCTGCCTCCCATGTGCTCCTCTTTCCAGATCTTTGTGGCACAAGTGGATTTTCCAAAGTTTGGCTCTTGTCACATGTGCAACCTCTCTAGTACTAGGCTCCTATAGCATGAATGGCTTCTCTGACACCCAGTGGCCAGCAGCTTCTCCTGGCACTCCTTCAGGTGGCTTCATAGTAGAGCCACCAGCAAGGTTTCACTCTGTGGATGGTTTCCTCAGCAACCCAGAGGGCCGCTTTCTAGCAAGTTCTCCTGGTATAGCACCTCAGCAACTTCTCAGCCATCCAATGAGCCACAACTTCACCCTCTCCAGTGGGGTCTGGATCTCCGCTCTTCTAGAGGGAGATTCTTCCTTAGGGGTACTAGCTCTGTCATAAGAGTCACAGCCACTTCTTTTATATAGTCTTTCTGTATTCCTTAGAGTTTCATTTGCTTTTTCCTAGCCAATCTCCTGTTGAAGTTAGTAACATTTATATTAAACATTTTCTGTTCAAATTCCTTTTCCTTGATCACATCCTGACTGACATAAATGGCATCTAATTTTGCATATCTATAATGAAGAAGCATCTTCCACATCTCTATTTGAGGATATGAAAGGATATATGTTCTAGTCCCAGAAGGTAGTATTATTCACCCATATTTTTCTTGCTTCTGGTAAGCAGTGACAGTGAAAGCAACATCATACAAGCTTTTTGAAGGCTTCAAGCACAATGAATTCTTTGAAGCAGCCCTTTATAAGCAGAAAGCAACAAGTTAATCTCATTTTTGGAATCTTTTCTGTGGCTGATAACAGGTGGATAGAAATTTTATTTATTAATTCTTCTAGTTATTCATTCATTCATGTCTTGTCTATTATAAAGTGACACTTTTTATGTTGTTATTGAACTCTACTGGGGATTATGACACTTGGAATTTCATCATTAAAAGGTGTTTACACCCTCCTGCTCTAGAAATTTTAGCAGTAAAGTATCAGGTTCGACATTTCATATGCTTGATGACATTTATTTAGACCTTAAGGTTTTGGAAGGTCAAGAGATTTCTGAGTTCAACTCATTTTGTTCAGACTTGTACTTAAATACATACTTTTGCTTGGAAATTATTGTGTAGCTGAGATTTGGCTAGCCTGACAAACAATACATATGAGTATGTATTAAAAATATTAAAGTGTGCGTGTGTATGTATGTGTGCGTGTGTGTGTGTGCGCTGTATGGGAAGCTGGCAAAGGAAAATGTTTCTTTTCTTTGTTACTTTAATTACTAAAAATAGCTTAGGTTACAAATTAGCAAATTTAGTATAACTATGTCTTTATCAAGAAATGGAATGATACCACCACTTTTACGAGGGCGAAGACATTTATGTATTATCAGATTTATAGTTAGCTGGCGTTTATTTGCTAAGACACATTTCTTTGCCAGGCCTGATGCAGTTGTAAACTGTTTTCTCCTTTGCCTTTTAAAGAACTATATAGCAAGTTCAGAATTCTGGAAAGCCTAAGGAATGCTTACATGGGATTTCCAAGGCCAACGATCAACATAGAACTGAAGGACACTTAACCTCACTGTTAGGTCTTAGTAGAGAAAGTTGGTGATGTTCCCCAGCATGTTTGCTAGATGGCGCTAGAGTTCCTATCTCTTATCTGGACTTCACACACCTCTGTCTAAGTGTGCTTGAAGAGTAGTCCCTTATTTGTAAAAGTTGTTGCTGTTGGATTTAAAACCTACCATCTTAAGTATGTTATTATACTACGGGGTTTTGCTCTGTCTGAGATAATTTAAGACCAGTCATTTTCCATAAAAAGATGTGACAACACAAAATAAAAGTGTTTTCTTTGAATATTCATGTTTAGAGAGCGGAAGACTAAACATGTCCAGAAAGAGCTTCAACAGAAAAAAAATTCTTGGTGAAAACTGAGTTTCCAATATGTGTCTATACTTGAAAATTGAGTAGTGGAATTGAATTACATGCTTATTTTAAGCTGAGAAAACATCTTTTCCTCCATTACTTCAATGTGATAGTTGAAGAGCCACTGTGACCTGCATACACATATAAACAGTCTCTATTGACTAGAATAGGAATAGGAAATGAAGAAAAAACAAGTCACCTATAAGGTATAGTTTTACTTAGTCATAAATAAGGAAATACATTTTAAAGAGGTAATATCTTACACTTATTCGTTTCTTAATTTGTTTCAGCTAAAATATCATATCATAAATGATGGAGATATGTGCATATTAGAAAAGTTTTCTTGACTGTACTGTTTTCTCTTATCTGGTCTGACTTTGTAGAGGTAATTGCTGTTAACAGTCCCTATGGCCATTATACCTACAAATGCAGGTTCTTTTCCCCAAAGAGACTACAACTGGGGCCCTTCACAGAAGCTAGACTTTGCCATAGAACTTTCCTAGAGTTATAGGTTGGAAAAGAGCAGAGAACAGATGGTATATGTTCAGAGGCTGTTTCACTTTTTCAGATCTTATAAGAAAAGCGTGCCACTTATATAACCGTAAGTTTTTTGCTTTAGGTCTACCTGATGATTGCTATATGACAAATTTCATCAGCTGGCACAGGACCATTCTGGATGAGTGGTATTAAGACACTGCCATTCTGTGTGACAGTGCCTTAGGATATAGCAGCCAAAAATAAATCATTGGTAGGTTACTACAAATCATTGGTAGGTATTGGGCTTGTAACACAAAAGCTTATTGACTATATCTGTTAATTTTTTAGAGATATCTTATCTTGGTAGTTTAATGGCTGCCTTTGGAATAGTCCCTGATATCACACAGGGTCCATTTTTGTCCTTTGATTTTTATTCTCAGAAGAAAACACGTATTTAGATTAATTTAAGAATGAGAAAAACTGATCTCAATTTAAAAAACTTCTTTCAAACTGTTAACCATTGAAAGAGAATTTTGGACAGCTTTCCTCTGCCACAAAGCTTCTTCAATTTATACTTTACAAAAGCCCCAAAACTAGAAAATCCTACAATAAATGGTTCAAAGTGTAGAAGGACAGCTAGACAATGCCACTGAGCCTGTGAGACTTGCAGGAGAGCATCCTGATATTAGACAGGTGGTGGTACCAAATGCTTAGGATACTGGCATATGAGAGCAATTTCATGCTGTCCTAGAAGAATATTGTACTTACATTCCTACAGACCTCTCCAGAATCTCTCATACAACTAAAATATCCAGGAAACAACAACAACAAAAAGAAATGATACAGTTAGGTTACTTGTCTTATACTCCCATATCTGGTATTGCAGGCTCATTGGTTTAGTTTGGGAATGAGCTCTTTTCCCTTGGTTAAATTTGGATAGCCTTGACTCCTTTATCATGAATGGACTACAAGGTTTGATGACTATCCTTCAGTTAGTATTTCCATTTTTCAGTGATCAAATATACGGTATTTAGAGCCTTAAATGTTGTGTGTGTGGGGTTCACTGTCCCATCAAATGATCCAATAAATGCATTTTCCACCAAAAGAATAAGCAAATCTGACCCTTACTGGTGTTGGAATGATTACCATCAGAAGGTCCACACACAACTAAAACAAGTCATCCAGCAGTATGGAACTGAATGCACAGATAATGCCCTATCTTTCATCTTAGGAAGAAGCATGATCTAACGGGTTACTTTGTTTTCTGCTTCTGTGTACCAGTATTACCACAAATTTGGAGGCTTAAAATAACACACATTTGTTACCTCGTGCTTTCTGTGGGATCTAGGAAATCTAGGAGTGGCTTAGCTGGGTCCCCTGCTTCAGGGTCTCACAGCATTATAATCACAATTTTGGTTGAGGCTACAGTCTCATCTGATGTCCAATTGCGGAACGATCTGCTTCTAAGTGCACAGGATTACTGGCAGCATTCATTTCTAGTGGGTAGCTGGACTGAGGACTTCAGTTTCTTTCTGGCTGTCAGCTGGAGACTATAGTGTCTTGCCACTCAACCAAAGGTGTTTTCTTCCTTAAAGTTAACAAGGGACAAAATTTAGCAAGAAGAATATTATATTCTTATCCCATCACCTTTGCATTATTCAACCGGTTAAGAGGAAGTCATGGGTCACAAGGCATGAATATCAGGAAGTGGGGGTCATGAGGCCCACCTTATAGTTTGTTCACCCCAGGTGCTGAGAATTGAAACCCCCCAATAATATCCTGTTCCTGTGTTAAGTTATGTTGTGGTTAAGAATACTTCCTGCCCATGTGTTAAGTCTTAACGGGACTAGGAATATTTTTCTGTACCTATTAATTCAAAGAAATTAGAAATAGGTAAAATCTTAAAATAAGAGTTCATTTTTAAACTATTTGATTTTCTGAGAATAAAGGTATTTTAAATGTGATGGGAAATTTATTAAACCTGAAATATTTTGCCCAAATCTAGGAGCAACTGATGACTCATATAATTGTATTAGCTATCTATTGCCATGCAATAAATTATCCTCAAAATTAGTATCTTAGAACAATAAACATTTATTATCTCACACAGTTCTGAAGGTCAGGAATCAGAGTGTCATAGGTAGGAACTTCTGACTTACTATCTCCCATGTGGTTGCAGTCAAGATGTTAGCTGGAGTTGTAGCCATTTGAAGGGATTGAAGAATCCACTTCCAGGCTCAATCACATGGTTGTTGTGAGGAGACTTCAGTTCTTCACTATGTGCATCTCTTTCTCTGGGGTAGTTCAAGCAACATGGCAGCTGGCTTCACCCATAATGAGTGGTATATGAGAGACAGAAAGAGAGAGAGAGAGAGACTGATGCTTCAGTCTTTTTGAAACTAATTTTAGCAGTGATATACCATTATTTCAGCTGTATTCTATTCATTAGACACGTTACTAAGTCTACCCACACTCAATGGGAAGAAAATTAGGCTCTCCTTCTTGAAGGGAAGAATACCAAAGAATGTGTAAACATATTTTTAAAATTACCACAAGTATTGATAGTGTCCTGAGATTTCCTCGTGTTTTGTTCATAATTTTCTTAGCCTTGAATGTACCAAATTTTGGTGCCCCAAATATTCCCAATATTTCCTGGGAAATAGGCTAAGTACAAGTTTGCTGAGAGTACCAAGTATTTTAGTTTTAGGTGTCTTCTTCATCCCCTACAACTCAGGCCTTTTTTATATGTCATAAACTATGATGGAGGTTTGATAATTCTTCAGCTAATTGATTAGTGTAGTCACAGTAATTTGAGTGGGTTTTTATGTAAAATATTTATCATCTTATATGATATTAGAAAAGCTATCTAGTCTTAATTTTTAGCTACGATTTTCTTCATTACAAAAGTTTTTTTTAATTCCTCATTAGAATTTTTAAAAGAAATCCCTAATAAGGATACATAAAAAATAATGGTGTTGACAAAGGATGTAGTTTACTAAGAATTTTCATATAAATGATCTCAAGACAAACATCCTGAATGTCTGAGATCCAATGAATAAAAAGACAAAGCTTCCTTTTTTAAAACCCCTAGTACAAGTTTAGCTGAAAAATCCAGAGTGCCATTGTAAATAACCTCAGTGTATTTGTTGGGATACTCCAGAGAAACAGGACCAATAAGATGTGTATGTATCTGTTTATATTATATAAAATAATATAATTTTAAATATATAATGTATATAATATAAAATATATTTAATAAATATTATTTATATGAAACATTTACATAAAATCTAAAATATAAAATTTGATACTACATATTATATTATGTGCTATAATATATTGATAATTATTAATAACACATTATTAATGAATGTATACCTCTGCACTATATTATATATATATTATAAGGAATTGGTTCACATCATGATGGAGGCTGAGAAGTCCAGAGCAAGGGGAGATGATGGTGTAAGTTCCAGTGTGCATCTGAGTCTAAAGGCAGAAGACCAATGTCTCAGCTTGAAGATGGTCAAGCACAGAAAAAGAATCCTTTCTTACTCTGCCTTTTAATCTATTTAGGCTTGCAATAGATTGCTCTCCCCACTTACACTGGGGAGAGCAACATGCTTTATTCAGTCTACTGATTAAAATGTTAATCTCATCCAGAAACACCCTTACAGATACAACCAGAATAATGTTGATCAAATGTCTGGGCACCTTGTGGCCCAGTCAAGTTGTCACATAAAATTAAGCATCACACCCAGCCACCAGATTTTTCATTCTAGTTTGTTCCCCGGGGCATGCTTAGCCTGGTATCTCAAGAGGTCTAGGACATAATCACTGACAAGATGAAGCATGATAATTTATAAAGAAGACAAACTCACAAGCAGTTAACAAGAGAAATATTCCATATCAGATTATGAAAAACAATAGCAATGTCACCTTTCAAAGTCCTGCTTTGGTGTACCCCAGGCCTTGTTCGTTGTGGGT
Source organism: Pongo pygmaeus (assembly GCF_028885625.2). Lineage (NCBI taxonomy): Eukaryota > Metazoa > Chordata > Mammalia > Primates > Hominidae > Pongo > Pongo pygmaeus. Next base: position 128,512,220 of record NC_072373.2, on the reverse strand, counting down.
AGAGAATATATCAACCATCAACTGACATTTGATTGAAATTACTTAGTGTTATAGACAGTATTTCCCAACCCAATTGCCTCCCAATGAATTGTGGTGTTAAGTACTGTCCAAATAATCTGTGGAATATCTGAGATCTAGGGCGGTAATTATGTACAAGCTGCTCTCCATAATCATTTGCCATACAATGAAGCCAGATGATTTTTGTTCTCTCCTATTGTGTATTATTGCTTAATACTATCTTATATAAATATTTTCTTATATAACATGAGTTTGGGGTATGATAGGTTAATATCAGATAGGTCCTACATTTCTTGTAGTTTCAATATCTCCCCCCAAAAATCACATTTTCTTCTGTTAATGGGGATAGCATGACTCCAGTATGCCCTGAAACACCCTAGGGTGTCATGGCTCTCTCTTCACTAATTATCCCCTGGTGGATGGGGACATAGGTTACAGGTTGGTTTTAGCTGAAGTCTGTTCCAACTGGTTGGTGCCAATATTACTATGCTAAATGATTTGACTACCATCCCTGTTCTAAACATACTTAGAATAAAATAATTTCCATCAAAATGATTCTATCGAGATTATATATTTTTACAGGTTTTCAATAGCATTCCTCAGAACTTTCAGGGATCATGGAAGAGAGTAAGATATATTGGAAAAGCCAATTTTTTTTCTACTATCTACTCTCACACCAACTTGATGAAAGAAAGAAAACAAGGTGTTTTTTCCTCTCTCTTACATAGTCACTCAATACACTTTTAACACCAGATGGGTGGAAGTATTTCCTCACAGACCAAGTAATTCTCTAGCAGACTGGGGGACACCCCACTGGGTGTCCTCTAATTCAGTCCAATTCTGACACTACCTGCTTGGAAATAGAGTTGGATTCCACAGGTTGAGGGCTCAGTCCCACAAAATTGTCCCCCACTTCAGATGTCAATCACAAGACCCAGAATGTAGCCTGTGCTTCTGATCAGCTGCAAATCAGGCTTCCCACGATCCCCTCCTCAGGTTTGACTAATTTGCTAAAGTAGCTCACAGAACTCAGGGAAACACCTGATGATGGAAGAAACCAACTTCTGCCAAAAGATATTTAAAGAGGTTTATTCTGAGCCAATATAAGTGACTGAGGCTTGGGGTTACACAATCTCAAGTGGTCCTGAACAAGTTGCCTGAGGAAGTTGGGTTACAGTTTATTTCAGGGAGACAGAAATTGCAGATAAAATCATAAGTCAATATGCGGGAGGTATGCATTGGTTTGGTCTGAAAAGGTGGGATATCTCCAAGAGGGGGCTTACAAGTCCAATGTGGGTTTTAGAGGTTCTTTAGTCAACAGTTGGTGGAGAAAGTTAAGCTATTGTCTCAAGACTTGAAGTCAGTAGAAAGGAAAGCCTGAGTTAAGATAAGGAGGTTGTGGACGCAATGGATCTTGTTGTAGAGATGAAGCCTCAAAAGCAGCAGTCCTCAGAGAGAATAAATAGTGTCTCTTTTCAGATCTTAAAAGATGTCAGGCTCTCATTTAATCTCTCCTAGATCCAGGGAAGGCCTAGAAAAAGCTTATCCAACCTGCAGCTTGTGGGCTGCATGCAGCCCAGGATGGCTTTGAATGAAGCCCAACACAAATTCGTAAAGTTTCTTAAAACATGAGCTTTTTTTGCAATTTTTAATTTTTATTTTTTTAGTTCATCAGCTGTCATTAGTGTTAGTGTATTTTATATGTGACCCAAGACAATTCTTCTTCTTCCATTGTTGCCCAGGGAAGCTGTTATAGGTAGTTAGACAGGTGTGAGCAGGGCAGGAGTGGGCTCTCCTTCACCCACCAGGAATGTTGGGTGATGGTTTGGCAGTTATCACACTGCCTCTCTAAAAGTGATAAGTTGACAGTCAGTGCCAGGGTGAGGCCATGTCCTGATGGTCCATACCTGTTGCACTAAAGTGTTAATTAAATGCAGACGCCAGGGAGGAGAAGCAACTTCCCAGGCAAGTACATTAAGAGACAAAATGGTGAAGTATGACCTTCTAGGGGCACTCCACTGCTAAAGGAAAGAAAGTCTCAGACAAACATGCTTACAGCTTCCTAAACACATGGCATGTGCTCATCTTAAGCATAAGAAAGGCACTGTGCATGCAGGCAGCCCACCCTAAGGGAAGTATCATGGGAAAGGGGCCAGCCTACAAAGTCTTAGGATCAAGGTCAAACATTACACTTAACCTTTATATGCCTACTTGGGTCTTTTCCAAGCATACTTTCTCTTTCTTTCCTGCTCTAAAGCCTTCTTAAATAAACTTCCACTCCTGCTCTGAAACTTGTCCTGGTCTCTTTTTCTGCCTTATGCACCCCCAGTTGAATTCCTTCTTCTGAAGAGGCAAGAATTGAGGTTGCTGCAAACCCATACAGATTTTCCGCTAGTGACTCAGATACCTTCCACTGGTAACAAAGACAAAACATTAGACATCCCTGGCCTAGAAAGAAATGACCTGGCTGCTTTAATGGAGATTCTCTAGAGATGCAAATTTTGCCTACAAAAGACAGCTTTGTGGGGCCATTTCAGTCTGTTGGCCCAGTGGCAGCCGATTCAAAATATGTCAAAGAAATATATTTTGGAGTAAAATAATTTGATTTCTTTCAGAGTCTGCTATCTGTCACATGATGCTGTACTAGAGTCAGATTGGAAAGTAAGTCCTATTATTCTGGGTTAATAAAAACCTCTCTAATGAGATTTTATGGTTTATAGGATGTGACTCCCTAGGACCCTTAGACAGAAATTTGGGCAAGACAAGATCAAAATGTCAGAGTTTAGTCTTTACACTTTATATACTTTTGCCAGTTTATTATAAAGATTATTACAGAGGATACAAAGGAACAGCCAGACTGAAGAGTGTGTGGGAAGGGGCGCAGAGCTTCCATGCCCTTTCTGGGTGCTCCACTGTCTCAGGACAGTGTTTGGTGATCTACAAGCTCCCTTAACCCAATTCTTTTGAGTTTTTATAGAAGCTTCATTACACAGGCATGATTGATTACATCACTGGTCATTGGTGATCAACTTAACCTTCAATCCTTCTTCCCTCCGTGTAATCATGCCTTAGTTTTTCTGATGCCCAATCCCCATCCTGAAGCTATCTTGGAGCCCCCAGCCACTAGTCATCTCATTAGCCTAGCAAAGACACTCATCACTCCAGAGATTCCATGGGTTTCAGTAACTGTATGTTAGGAAACAGGGAGGGAACACCAAATATATATTTCACAATTTTGCAATCAAATAGCCCATTTTTAAAAGGGAAAAATTATTATTTTTAACATTTTTTATTTTCCCCCACCTTCTACTTAGCTCTTTAGGAATGCAGTTATATCATTTACCTTTTCTCCACCAGACACTCCCTACACAGCTAGCTTATCTAACTATGTGTTTACTTAGAAGTTCCAGAGACTGAACCTTGAAGCAAACCAGGCGCCTCTGAAACTCTCTCCCACCAAGAGATTGCCTCAATTTACAACCCAGCTCTGCACACAATCTTGCCAGTCAGACCACTTGATAGACAAGACATCTGAAGCAAGTCACATAGACCCCACACCTCCTTACCGTTTACACCAAACCCCTCCAGCCCCCTTTAAAAGACCCTGCTTTCTGCTCCAGAAGCTGAAGCGGTACCCTCAAGACAGGAGCCTGTACTGCTTCCTCTCAGCAAGCTCTGGAATAAAGTCACTTTCTTTCTATGAACCTCGCTGTTAATTGGACTGTGCAAGCAGCAAGTGGTGGGACCTGTATTTGGTTACAGTATCACAAAGGGGTACTGGAGGAGGTGATGGTAAAGATGAAGGTGAAATGGGAGATAAAAGAGAAGGTGGTAGGGAAGGAGCATTGTGTTCCATCCAGCTTCAACATAAGCCACCTTGGTTTTGGTTCGTTTGAATATTGGTTCTAGGCAAACTTTTACATGAAATAAAGGGTTCTATTGCTAAAAAATAGAAAACTCCTTATCTATTGCAACTGTCCATTCTTGCAAACTAAATAATTGAAGCACAAGAAGGTTTTGCAGTATGAGAAACAATTACCATATTATTAGCTAGAAAGTCAACCCTAAATAACAAAATTTAAAAATTATGATTAAGTTGTAGAGTTTATTTGAGCTTCAAGAAGCTTCAGGATGGCCACCTGGGAGCATAGATTCAAGTTGCCCTGAGTGTACATTCTGAGAAGCATCAGTTACAGGTGAGTTTTTAAAGAAAAAAAAAGTGGCAACTCCTAAGTTGTTCACCAAGAATTTACATTAAAATAACATAGGCTATTGATTGGCTATATACATTGCTTTTTGTATCACAAATTCCAAGAACATGAAGATAATGGGTAAAGTAGCTACTCAAGAACAAAATATCTATAAACAATTGCCCCAGGGCATGGTGGCCACCCCCTTCCTCTTGCATAACTGAAGTCGCACACTCTTGTCTGTCTGGGACTGATAAATTTTGCTTACCTCAGGTACTCTAACTGCTCTGGGCTGTTTTTCTTTTCTCATGGAGAAAATTTGGATATGAATTCAGATTTCTGACTCCCAGGCTCTTTCTCATTCTGGTGCTCCATCCTTGATGCCCACAGAACGTAGGATAAAGAATAACTTCAGTCTAATGTAAGCATGGACTTTAACATTATCTTAATATGTTTCTCCATAAACTTAAATGCATAGTGGAAATTTATTTATTTATTTATTTATTTATTTATTTGAGATGGAGTCTCACTCTGCTGCCTAGGCTGAAGTGCTGTGGAGCAATCTGCAACCTCTGCCTCCTGGGTTCAAGTGATTCTCCTGCCTCAGCCTCCCAAGTAGCTGGGATTACAGGTATGCACCACCACACCCAACTAATTTTTGTATTTTTAGTAGAAATGGGGTTTCACCATGTTGGCCAGGCTGGTCTCAGACTCCTGACCTCAAGTGATCCGCCCGCTTTGGCCTCCCAAAGTGCTGAATTACAGGCGTGAGCCATGGTGCCTGGCCGAAATTTATTTATTTATAGCCAATCTTACTTCATAAAAAATGTGAGGTGGCTTACAACAATAAATATAATGAAATTATAGTAAACAAATTAGGAATTTAGGGGAGGGAAGATTAAGATGAAGCTGTAGGCACAGAATATCTATAGTAGGATCTGAATGGTTGCAGAAGTGAATTATAAATGGATTCTGAGCTTGGTAGGGTCAGTGCAGGGAAGACCAATTAAACACAACTTACTTGAGTTTCTGGCATCCTGAAAATGTATGAAATTAAAAGCTGGGAAAAAGACAAGGAAAAAACTTCTGGACAAACAAAAGTAACTGCTTTGGCCTGCTTGTCAGTTCTTACATAAGGCATCCTTAGTTTCCTTTGCTGAGATGTACTCAGGCTTCAAGTGCCTGAACATAATGTGGAGAGTTAAAATAGAGAGCTGCCTCAATTCCCAAAGTGCCTTGCATCTTGTCATTTTAAAAGTAAACTGTGGTGTTGCTTTAATGTTTTGTGTGTGTGTGTGTTTGTGGGTGTGCTCACACTCATTTTTATTAAACATATGCTCCCAGCCACATTCCATTTGGCAAGATCACAAGCGCATAATAGCTACAAGCTGTTAACAAAACAAAACAAAATGAAACAAAAGGACTTAACTAGTTGTTTATTTTAAAGATAAATAAGACCTTCTTAGCCACTTTAAACATTCATTTACACATTTTTCGATATGCATGCTATCTTTTCTGCTGTCTTTGAGTCTCTATTTACTCACTCCTGTGTAAAGATGAATATTGTAATTGTACTTGATGCAAACATTGAAAAATCTGTGTTTACATTTGTGTTTCCAACTGAATATGCTAATAGTGTTTAATCAGCAGTGATGTTGCTTTATATCAATGTTTTGTGCAGCATACAGCCTTAGTGATAATGTTGTGATAACCAAATTTTCCCACATCAAAACTTGGAAACTATCCCGGTTTTTGGAACAACCCTTTGATTCCAAAGTATGATGAAATCCTTTAATCTTCCTCAGGATTATTTCTGTGTTTTCAGGAAAACATTAAATAGCTCCTTTGTTTCATTAAGGGAGGGGGATGGGATACTGAACAGATTTACTCTTACAGCAATCCAGGGATTTTGATATTCCAAACAAACTCACAAACTGGACAGAAGAATGTGCAGAAGGAGGTTCCAAGGTGATGCCATTAGAACAGCTGCAGGCTGCTGGGAGTTTGATTTGGGGATATTCTGTGGAGAAACCCAGCAGCCTACTGTCCAGAAAAAAACAAAAGTAAAACTAGCAGTTAAGTGCAAATGAGATGGACAATGACTGGCTTTTAGTGATGAATTTCACACACAAAAAAATCCAACCTTCTAATAAACTAAAGGAGGTATAGAGCTTGCCTCAGACTTGATGAGTTTCTGAATTTAGGCAAAAGAGTTACTATACATAAAGTAGTATACAAATACACTTAAAACATAAATACTCCTCTCTCCCCTCACAAAAAAAGCAAGATAACAATCACAGGCTCTAAACTTTCTTTTTGGAAATAGAGGTATTTCTTGTCTTCCGTGTATGTTCAAAGTTGGAAATTCTTTTTTTCCAGTGGGTGTATGAGAACTCTGCTCTTTTTTGATGGAAAATTGACACACTTTTTAAGAAACACTGTCATTTGGAATACAATTCACACTTTGCATTTTAACTGTGCTGAATTGTACAGATTCTCTGTAATGCTGCTTTTCTCACAGGGCATAAAACATTTTGGTCCTTAAGCACTTAGTGAGGTACACTGCTTGAGATGTACAGATAGCTTTCATTAGTGCTAATGGGAGTTATGCTTCTGCACTAGGAGAGAATAGAGCCTGCAGATTTTAAATTATGCTTGATGCAAATCTTCCAGATGGAATAAATTATGAGAGATGCTTAGGGGTAAAAGGTCTAAATATCTCCTAAAGCTACAGTTTAATAGCAAAGCAATATTTTTGAGTAATGAAAGTAGAGTCAACAGTAATGGCTTAGCTGCTATCACTGTTAAGTAGCTGATATTGACTCTTAAAAATTCTTATTGGATTAGTGCTGCACTTGAATTCCATTATTTTCCGAAGGACTGTGATATAGTTCTCTATCTTGAATAGTCCACTAAGATGGATTCCATCTGGCTCAATTTTCAAGGCCATTTATCTTAAATTTAGTAAATTGCCAATAGGCCAGCACAATACCAAGGAGGTCTTTATATCTCTTTAATAATAACTCTTGTGAAAAATACTGTTTCCTATATAATTCACATTGGGCCATATCTTTTACTTTCTTATTTTTAAAATGTTTATACCTAATTTTGCTTTGAGGATTATTGCCCAGAGCTCTGAGATAATTGGAATCTTCTCCTATATTGTTCACTTTATGACATAGCTCTTACCTTCTTGGCTTTAAAATATATTACATTTTAATTTATTTGAGACATTTTGCTTAGAGAATTATTGCCCCTCTCCCCATGCCAAGATAACTGAAAAATAGGAGAGCATTGTTTTCAGTAGAGAATTTTTCATCTTCAAATGGAAATTAAACACTATATTTAATCAACACTTACAACTATTATAAATAGAAAAGGGGTAAGGCATAGGGGCAGTAACAGAAGGATAGGATGTTGCCAAGAGAAGACAAGATGACTATCAAAAGACCTAATCTACTGGTGAATTTACTGTGGTTCAGGCCACTTCTGAATCATTCAGTCAGTATTCGATGTTCGCTGGGCTTGGGAAAGCTAATATCACTTAAACTCAAGAGACTGAAGTAGATAACCTAGACTGACAATTTGTGAATATACGATGAGATGTTATCCTCTAGACTAGGATGGTGGAGCTTGCAATTCAGAAAACTTTTCTCACACCTGGAATCAATATACCCAGAAGTCAAATGAATAATTAGAAAGTTGTTCAGTAATGTTAAATAAAATTTTGGGGAGGTTATTGTTTTGGACTGAGCTCCTGCACTAGACTCCAATATACCAGGTTAAACCTGAATGGAATCACTGAAGCTAGGTGCCATGTAGCAAACTGTACTTTAAAATGAGACAATTATCCCTTCCCCCAGCACCACCCCCCCAAAAAAAGAAAGAAAATTCATAGCAACCCATCAGAAGGGGCTCAGTCAACGTAAGCTGGCATGATAACAAAGTCTCCTCTGCTTTAACCATATAAGGAAAGTAACTTTGAAATTATTAGTTCACCTTTTGTTCCTTGTTTCTACTTTCTTCAGCCATTTCCTATTTTTTATTTTTTATATTTTGAGAAAGACTCTTGCTCTGCCACTCAGGCTGGAGTGCAGTGGTGCAATCTTAGTTCGCTGCAACCTCCACCTCCTGGGTTCAAGCTATTCTTGTGCCTCAGCCTCCTGAGTAGCTGGGATTACAGACACATGCCACCATCCCTGGCTAATTTTTTTTTTCTTTTTGTATTTGTAGTAGAGACGCAGTTTTGCTATGTTGCCTAGGCTGATTGTGAACTCCTGGCCTGTCTCAGCCTCCCAAAATGCTGAGATTACAGGCGTGAGCCACTGAACCCAGCCAGACATTTCCTATCTATAAGTACTCACTGCCCATGTTCCAGAGGGTAGCTCTCTGAACCTCCTCTGGGTCTGAGGGCGGCCCAATTTGTAAATCATTCTTTGCTCAAATAAACTCCATTAAATTTATCCTGTCTAAATTTTTCTTTTCTCAGAGTGGGGTCTGAAAGAGACCCCCCACCTTCTCACCCCATGATGACCTCTGGAAGCAAGGAGCAAACAAGTGTAAGTATCCCACTGAGCCCCCTGTACTCGGTGGGATACTGAGTTTTTTGTTGTTGTACGTTTGGAGGTCATCACTGTTAAGTCCTTCTTATATATGAACTCCACAATTTGTGTCAAGTTCTGTGAATTTATTTGAGCATTTTTGATCCAGACTGGGATTGGAAGTCATGACAGAAACTAGACTGGGTCCTGTAAGGAGATTTTTTTGCTGTGCATTTGGCAGTCATCACTGTTAAGTCCTTCTCATATATGAGCTCCACAATTTGTGTCAAGTTCTGTGAATTTTATTTGAGCATTTTTGATCCAGACTAGGATTGGAAGACATGGCAGAAACCAGACTGGGTCATGTAAGGAGGCTTCAGATACCTGACTGAGTTAGAACCTGAGCTAGCTTCAGTTAAGGATCGTAAGTAGGAAAGGTTTCAGGAAGACAGAGAATAACGGATTCACATAAATCCAAAGAGTCTGGGACTCCATCTCAGAATTTGTGCTTTTCTAGAGAAATGGGGAATCATAGGATATTGGTAGCTACAATGGGGAAGTTTTAACCTAAACAAAATTCTCATAAATGGGGTGCATTGAAAAAAAAGGATCCCAAATACCTCAGAAACAATGGTATATATTTTTGATTAGCATGCTGAGGTTTCTCAGATATCTTTCTTTTGTATCCTCCTCTGCCTTCTCTGAATCTGCTCTTTCACTTGGTTACCATCTAAACTTGAAGACCATAAAAAAATAATAATAGATAAGTGTTTATAAAATCGGGCTCTCCTTCAGGTCAAACAGATCTCCTTTTAATTTTATTACTGAAAATTATTTTTAATTTATACAGACTGTCCTTTATCCAATTCTGTATTAATAAGCTTTTAAGTTTGGATTTTTTTTATATTTTCTTTTTTTTTTTTTTCTGAGATAGGGTCTTGCTCTGTCACCCAGGCTCTCGCTCTGTCAACCAGGCTCTTGCTCTGTCACCCAGGCTGCAGTGCAGTGGTATGATCAGGGCTCACTGCAGCCTCCACCCTAGACTCAAGTGATCCTCCCACTTCAGCCTCTTGGGTAACTGGAACTACAGGCACATCCCACCACACCTGGCTAATTTTAATTTTTTTTTTTTTTTTTTAACTTTCAACATTTATTTTAGATTGAGGGAGTATATGTGCATGATGCTGAGGTTTGGCATACAAATGATCCCATTGCCCAGGTAGTAAGCATGGTACCCAACAGTTAGTTTTTCAGTCCTTACCCCCTACTCTTCCTCCTGCTTCTAGTAGTCCCCAAGGTCTCTTGTTGCAATTTTTATGTCCAAGAGTATCCAATATTTAGCTCCCACTTAAAAGTGACAACATGTATTATTTGATTTTGTGTTCTGAAATTAATTTGCTTAGGATAATGGCCTCCAGCTGCATCCATCTTGCTGCAAAAGACATGATTTTGTTCTTTTTTGTGGCTGCATAATATTCCATGGTATATACATACCACATTTTATTTATCCAGTTCACCACTGGTAGGCACCTAGGTTGATTCCTTGTCTTAGCAATTGTGAATAGTGCTGTGATAAACATAGGAATGCATTTATCTTTTTGGTAGGATAATTCATTTTCTTTTGGATATATACCTAGTAATGGGATTGCTATGTCAAATGGTAGTTCTGTTTTAAGTTCTTTGACAAATCTCCAAACTGCTTTCTATAGTGGCTGCACTAATTTACATTCGCACCAACAGTTTATGTTTCCCTTTTCTTCACAGCCTCACCAGCATCTGTTGTTTTTTGACTTTTTAGTAATAGCTGTTTTAACTGGTGTAAGATGGCATCTCATGGTTTTAATTTGCATTTCTCTGATGATTAGTGATGTTGAGCATTTTTTCATGTTTTTTGGCTGCTTGTGCATCTTCTTTTGAGAAGTGTCTGTTCGTGTCTTTTGCTCATTTTTGATGGGGTTGTTTTTTGCTTGTTCAACTGTTTAAGTTCCTTATACATTCTAGATATTAGACTTTTGTCAGATGCATAGTTTGCAAATATTTTCTCCCATTTTGTAGGTTGTCTGTTTACTGTGTTGATAGTTTCTTCTGCTGTTCAGAAGCTCTTTAGTTCACTTAGGTCCTACTTGTCAATTTTTGTTTTTGTTACAATTGATTTTGAGGACTTAGTCATATATTTTTTCCAAGGCTGATGTCCAGAATGGTGTTTTCTAGGTTTTCTTCTAGGAATCTCATAATTTAAGGCCTTACATTGAAGTCTTTAATCCACCTTGAGTTAATTATTGTATATAGTGAAAGACAGGGATCAAGTTTCACTCTTCTGTGTATCCCTAGCCAGCTATACCACACCATTTGTTGAACAGGGAGTCTTTTCCCTATTGCTTATTTCTTTGATTTTGTCAAAGATCAAATGTCTGTATGTGTGCAGCTTTAATTCTGGGTTCTTTCTTTTATTCATTGGTCTATGTGTCTGTTTTTGTACCAGTGCCATGCTGTTTTGGTTACTGTAGACTTATAGTATAGTTTGGTAATGAGATGTCTCTGGCTTTGCTCTTTTTGCTTAGCATTTCCTGGACTATTGGGGTTCTTTTTGATTTCATATGAATTTTAGAATAGGTTTTTCTATTTCTATGAGAAACGATGTTGGTAGATTGATAGTAACAGTGTTGAATCTATAGATTGCTTTTGGCAGCACTGCCATTTTAAAGATGTTCATTCTTTCAATCCCTGAGCATGGAATGTTTTTCCATTTGTTTGTCTCACCTATTATTTCTTTCAGCCATGTTCTGTAGTTGTCTTTGTAGTGATCTTTCACCACCTTGGTTAGATGTATTCCTAGGTATTTGTGTGTGGGTGGGGGTGGTGTGGGGGTGGGGAGGGGCATTGTAGATGGGATTGTATTCTTGATGTTATGCTCAGCTTGAATGTTCTTGGTTAGAAATACTACTGATTTTTGTACATTGATTTTGTATCATGAAACTTTACTGAAGTTGTTTATCAGTTCCAGAAGGCTTTTGGCAGTGTCTTTAGGGTTTTCTTGTTGTAAGATCATATTGTCTGCAAAGAGAAATAGTTTGACTTCTTCTTTTCCTATTTGAATCCCCTTTATTTCTTTCTCTTGCTTGAAAGCAGCGGCTAGAACTTCAGGACTATTTTGAATAGGAGTGGTGATAGTGGGTATTCTTGTCTCATTCCGGTTCTCAAGGGGAATGCTTCCAGTTTTTGCCCATTCAGTATGATGCTGGCTGTGGATTTGTCATAGATGGCTCTTATTATTTTGAGATATGATCCTTTGAAGCTTAGTTTGTTGAGGGTTTTTATCATGAAGGGATGCTGAATTTTATTGGGTGTTTTTCTCACACCTATTGAGATGATCATATGGTTATTGTTTTTCATTCTGTGAAAGTGGTAAATCACATTTATTTATTTGCATATGTTGAGCCAATGTTGACTCACAGGAATGAAGCTTATTTGATCATGATGAATTAATTTTTTTCTATTTTTTTGTGAATTTTTTTAAATGTAGTTCTGGATTTGATTTGCTATTATTTTGTTAAGGATTTTTTTTGTGTCTATGTTCATCCAGGTTATTGGCCTGTAGTTTTTTTTGTTGTTGTTGTATTTTGCCAGCTTTTGGTATCAGGGTTATGCTGGTTTTGTAGACTGAGTTAGGAAGGAGTCCCTTTTTGATTTTTTGGAATCATTTTAGTAGAATTGGTGTCAGCTCTTTGTATGTCTGGTGGAATTCAGGTGTTAATCCGTCTGATCTGAGACTTTTTGGTTGGTAAATTTTTTATTAGTGGTTTAATTTTGGAACTCGATATTGGTCTGTTCAGGGTTTTAATTTATTTCCAATCCAATCTTGGGAGGTTGTGTGTTTCCAGGAATGTATCAATGTCTGTAGATTTTCTGGTTTGTGTGTATAGAGATGTTCATAGTCATCTCTGAGAATCTTTTATGTTTCTATGGTATCAGTTGTAATGTCACCTTTGTTGCTTTTGATTGTGCTTATTTGGATATTCTCTTCTCTTTTTTAAAATCTAGCTAGTGGTCTATTGATCTTGTTTATCATTTTGTGAAACCAACTTTTGGTTTTTGGTACTTTGTATCAATTTTTGTGTGTCAGTTTTATTTAGTTCTACTCTGTGCTGTTTTAGTTATTTCTTTTCTTCTGCTGACTTTGGGGTTAGTTTGTTTTGTTTTTCTAGTTCCTCTAGGTGTGATGTTAGATTGATTATCTGAGAACTTTCTAACTGTTGAGGTAGGCTTTTAGCACCATAAACTTTCCTCTTAACACTACTTTTGCTCTCTCCAAAAGATTTTGGTATGCTGTGCATCTGTTCTCATTTATTTCAAGGAATGTTTTATTTTTACCTTAATCTTATTGTGTACCTAAAAGTCATTCAGAAGCAAGCTGTTTAGTTTCCACGTAATTATGTAGTTTTTGAAGATCTTTTGGTATTGATTTCTATTCTTATTCCACTGTGGTCTGAGAGTAAGGTTGATATGTGATATGGTTTAGCTGTGCCCTACCGAAATATCTTCTTGAATTGTAACTCCCATAGTTCCCACATTTCATGGGAGGAACCCAGTGAGAGGTAATTGAATCATGGGGGCGGGGCTTCCTGTGCTGTTCTCATGATAGTGAATAAGTCTCATGAGATCTGATGATTTTTAAATGGAAGTTTCCCTGCATAAGGGAAACTCTCTTTGTCTGCTGCCATCCATGTAAGACATGACTTGCTCCTCCTTGCTTTCCACCATGAGTGTGAGGCCTCCCCAGCCATGTAGAACTGTAAGCCCATTAAACCTTTTTTTCTTTCCAGTATTGAGTATGACTTTATCAGTAGCATGGAAATGAACTAATACAATATGATTTAAATTTTTTTGAATTTACTGAGATTTACTTTCTAGCCCAGCATGTGGTTGATCTTGGATCATGTTTGGTGTGCAGATGAGAAGAATGTATATTCTGTGGCTGATGGGTGAAGCATTCTGTAGATGTCTCACAGGTCCAGTTGGTTAAGTGTTGAGTTTAAGTCTAGAATTTCTTTGTTAGTTTTCTGCTTCTGTAATGTGCCTAATGCTGTCAGTGGGATGTTGAGGTCCTCCACTATTATTGGGTGGTTGTCTAAGTCTTTTTCAAATTTTATTTTTTTATACTTTAATTTTATTTTTTAAATAAAATTTTTGTAGAGACGGCGGGTGGGGGTCTTACTTTGTTGCCCAGGCTGGTCTTGAACTCCTGGCCTCAAGTGATCCTCCCACTTCAGCTTCCCAAATTGCCCAGAATTACAGGCATTAGCCTGTAATTATAACTAAATTATAAAATCCCTTAAAGAAGTTCTATTCATATTGTCTTAGAGATAAATGAATATTTATATCAATTAAGTATTCCCAAACCTCTCAGAAAAATAGAAGATGACCCAAATGTTTTTAAGTTCACAAGATCTGGGAAAATCTCTGGTAATAATTTTTAAATTGTTGACAAAATAAAAATAGAAATGTTTTTAAAATTGTCAGCATTAAGTATAATGCAGACATACTTTTAATTTTAACCTGAATTTATTAGTCAAACAACCTTATGTTATCTCCAAGATATTAAGACCATAAAACTACAAATCTAACAAGAGAAGGAATGCAGAGAAAAACTAAATTGCTTTTTGCATGTCAATCATGGAAGTAAAAACAAAAAACAGAGGAAATAATATGTTTAACTTTTTAATTTTAATTTTAATGTCTTTGCTTCTATATGTTTTTGATACTTGTTTGATATATCAACAAAAATAAAACAGCTTAAAATGATAGAAAAGGCAAAGGAAAACTTTCTCTCTACCCTTTAAGGGTTTGATAACTAAATCTATGAAATAAATAAAAGGCAGATTTACAGGAGAGAAGGTATACAAATTTGTTATGTGCATGGGACATCATAGGAATGAAAAGTAAATACCTCCCCCTACCCAACCACCACCACCACCACCAACAATGATATTTAAAAGCTTATATACCCTCTTCATAGGGGAGAAGGAAGAGAAAATGTAGACAATGTAGGGGAGAGTAAATAATTTCTGGGAAAGATGAATGGGTCCTTATTAGAGTAGATGATAGTTTGTAATGACACTTATCTGAGTGTGGTGTTCACTTCTAGTCTCTTCTCGTGGAGTTGGTTTTCCCTGGTTAATAAAACTCTTGGGGGAGGGGATTGATGACCAAGTTCCTCGGAGTATTATCTTTAGGCTAAGGAGGGTCAGAAAAAGCCTAACCCTGCATTTGCTGCTTTTCAACTGTCTTCAGCTTAACTTAATGTACCAAAGTAGCATATTTTAGGGTGACACTTCCCAGACTCGTCAATAGCTAGCTAGCTTATTTATTTATTTATTTATTTATTTATTACAGAGTCTTGCTCTGTTGCCCAGGATGGAGTGCAGTGGTACGATCTTGGCTCGCTGCAGCCTCCACATCCCAGGTTCAAGTGATTCTTGTGCCTCAGTTTCCCAAGTAGCTGGGATTACAGGCATGCACCACCACGTCTGGCTAATTTTTGCATTTTTAGTAGAGATGAGGTTTCTCCATGCTGACCAGGCTGGTCTCAAACTCCTGACCTCAAGTGATCCACCCTTCTTGACCTCCCAAAGTGCTGGGATTATAGGTATGAATCACTGTGCCCAGACTGTTTAATGTTTTAGGAAATTTTTCATGAGCAGTTCAAGAATAATTGTTAAGAAATGAGTGAATGAGGTAAATGTATGTGAAATAAAAGTTTACAAAATTTCAAAAATAATTATGTTTTATGCAACATGTCTATTTAAAAGTAGTTTCAAAAGTTTTTTTTAGTAACTTGAAACATTAAACTTATGTTATATTAAATAATATATATTCATTAAATGTCTGAGTTACTTCTAAGCAAGTTAAAATATTGAAGCAGTAATTACTGAATATATGTTTAGGTTATATACTTTTGGGATCTTGTCATTTCACAGCTATAGAGAAGCTGGAAATATTTGGGTTTGTTAATAAACATAAAAATTGTACTATAAAAAATATGTGCTTTTAGAAATGAAAGATACTGAAAGTAATTGTAATTGGTATATTTAATTAAAACTATTAGCTATAATAAAGAAAACAACTATATGTGAGGAAAGTAAGATGTATTTTTAGTAAAGAAAGTAGTAAGGTATGAGGATGTGTTTTGTTTAAGGAAAAAAAAAATTGAAAGACAAATTTTAATGTGTGGTCAAATTAGCTAAAACTAAATGAATTATTGTGTTTTAAAAATGAGCCTTAATATTAAAAGTATATTGGCAAAAAACTAGAAAATGATTTTCCTCCTGTTAAAGGAACAAAGTTTTTTTAATGAAAGGTTCTTATTTCTTGAATGATAAGCCTAGAAAACAAAAATTCTGCATTGTATTAAGATAATTTCTTATGCTTCATGTTAAGACAATTTCTTGTGCTTCATCACCTTTTTTTTGAGATAGTTTCTTGCTCTGTCACACAGGTAGGAGTGCAGTGGCACAATCATGGCTCACTGCAGCCTTTATCAGGTCTTTGATTACTTTAGAGAACTGACTTCTCTCTACTAAAATAACTAAGGTTTTTTTCCTACAACTATTTAACATTTTGAATTTGCCTTTGAAGTCTTTAATTATCATTCTGGTTAAATAAATATGTAAGTATCTTTTCACAGTTACCTGTCGTCTATTTAGTCAAGTGTTTTAAGCCTTTTGACATTTTTGTTGTCCTTATATCAAATTCTGAATTAAGTTATTTTGACCTCCACTAACTTTGGGATGTTTCAGAGATTCCCCAGAATATCTCAAAATAATTTGTTCACTCTCCTTATGAAAAGAGATATGTTAAATTAATTAGGCTTATTTGGTATTTTAAGTTAAATGAAAAACATTGTGTCACTCAAATAATAAGTGACACTAAACCATTTTTTTTTTCGAGAAAGGGTCTCACTCTGTTGCCCTGGCTGCAGAGCAGTGGCACAATCATGGCTCACTGAAGCATTAATCTCCTAGACTCAAGCTATCCTTTTGCATCAGCCTTCTGAGTAGCTGGGACTACAGGCATGTGCTACTATGCCTTGCTAATTAAAAAACATTTTTTTTTTTAAAGACAGCATTCTACTATGTTGCCCAGGCTGGTCTCAAAGTCCTGGGCTCAAGTGATCCTCTAGCCTCAGCCTCCCAAAGTGCTAGGATTACAGGCATAAGCCATCATGCCTGGCCTGATACTTAATGTTTTTAAATTTATATTTATTGGTGTGTTATTGATATGAGCATTCCAGAAACTATACAGAATTCCTAGAAATATGATTTATTCTGGTATAATATTATTAGTCGTGATCTTGGTTATTATATTAAAATGTTGTATGACACAAAAATTATGAAATTCTCTTGTCAATTGCATTATAATGAACTCTCATCACTTTTTTTTTTTTTAAATTGAAACAGTGTCTTGATCCATCACACAGGTTGGAGTGCAGTGGCACAATCATGGCTCACTGCAGCCTTGATCTCCCTGGCTCAGGCGATCCACCTCAGCCTCCTGGGTAACTGGGACCACAAGCATGAGCCATCACACCCGACTAATTAAAAAAAAATTTTTCTTGTAGAGATAAATCTGACTATGTTGCTCAGGCTGGTTGACCTGGGCTCAAGTGGTCTTCTCACTTAGGCCTCTTAAAGTGCTGAGATTACAGGCATGAGCCACCACACCTGGCCTCTCATCAGAATTTCAACCATCGCTATCCTAAGTCTTGTCATCTACAGACAGTTATTTTACTCTGGTTTTTATTTTCTTTCTTATTTATTTATTTATTTATTTATTTGAGACAGAGTTTTGCTCTTATTGCCCAGGCTAGAGTGCAGTGGCTCCATCTCGGCTCACTGCAACCTCTGCCTTCTGGTTTCAAGTGATTCTCCTGCCTCAGCCTCCCAAGTCACTGGGATTACAGGTGCCCACCACCACGCCAAGCTAATTTTTTTTGTATTTTTGGTAGAGACGGGGTTTCACCATGTTGGTCAGGCTGGTTTTGAATTGCTGACCTCCTGATCCACCTGCCTCAGCCTCCTAAAGTGCTGGGATTACAGGCGTGAGCCACCATGCCCGGCCTTACTCTGATATTTTTATAAAACTATAACTTGAATGTGTTTTGTCTTGAAGGAGATACATGGAAAGGACTTTGAGAAGTATAGTTTTCTGATAACTTTAAGATTACACCACTGGACTGAGTAAGAATTTCCAGAAATCTAATGAAGAAACTGATGAGTTGTTGAAACTGCTAACCAGGATCAAGCAGAAAAAGAATTAATTATATGTGATTGAATGAACTGATGAGGATACATTTTTATGATTTTTCATTTGAAATGTTGCAGTTTTTTATTTTAATATTTTATTTTCCAGAATTAAGAAAGTGTTTTCTTTTAAGCTGTCTATAGCTTATAGCAATTTGGTAAAGTATATCTTTGTAAACAGAGACAAAACGAGTACTTTTGTCCCTACCTGATCTCTCCAGAATTTGCAAACTCTTTGTGAATATTCTTATTTTTATGGAAACATAGTTATTTGCATATATTTAATAAAAATCTGTTCTTTTAAAATAAGTCAATTGGAAATATTGATCAAATTAAGAACATTTTGACTGGAATGCCATATTTGAGAATGTGCATAGAATACATGCTTTCAAGGGATTCCTTGGTCTTACAAAAAGAAGCCCAGGAAACTTAAAAGTATTTGGGGAAACTTGAGAAAAGAGAAAATCCATCGAAGTTTATAGGTATTACAGATAAGTCTGATGGTTAGGCTTGGCTTCCTAGTTTCCAGAGCCTTTTAACAGTCTAATCTGAGATTCCTTATTAAAAGTTTCAGCAAAGTAGACTTAAAAAGAGCCTGTTTAGTTAATCACGATTCTTGCTATACTGGGTAGGTGATTAGGCCGTGTTTAATGAGACCTGTTTTGCAGGTTGATTGATCTTGCAGTTATTGTCTTTGAGATGGGGATGACTATGGAGAGAAAAAATTATATTTCATAAGGAAACTGTAGTGTACCCATTATCATATTCTAGCCTTGTTCATTGTTTTTGAGTATTTATTATCTGCCTGTAGATTTGACTGAATCCTGAATCCTTCTAGCCAATATCTGGCTGTGATTCTTCAAACTAACATTTCCAGTTTTCTCCCACCTTTTTGACTTGGAATGACTGAGAACAAAAACTGCCCCTTTCCTGAAGCTCTGAAAGCTGAAACTGGGTGACTTGACACAGACTTCAGAGAAATGATAACAACAGCTTATGTATAGACAATCTTGTGGTTACTGGCGTTTGGGCTGTTCAGACATCACTGGGGACATTCAAACTACAAAAGATGCTTTGAGACCAACAACTAAAAACTTCTCTACTGACTACTCTATGGACTCAGAGACTAAGTTTTTAGCTTGTTCTAGCCATTAAACTTTGTTTTTACTTTTGTTTATTTTAATTGGATTAGTTCATGGGAAACTTGGCTAAGGGGCATGCTCCAAACTCTTGGTATCATCCTCCTGAGTTATAACACTAGTCTCCCTGATGTGCTGTATTCTTTGGAAGATTGTAAATGCCTGCATGCAGCCATCCAGTAAATGCCAAATGGTTTCTTTCCTGCTGGAGTGACAAACTAAAAGATACATATGACCACAAGGGCCCTGCAACCTACGAGTCATGTGCTGAGGCCAAATCCCCAGAATAATGGTGACTGAGAGTAGCACTGATGCCCTATGTTTTGGTCTCTCCCTTAGAGAGACTTCTGTTTTGGTCATGCTCTCCCCTAGACAGAAACAATTTAAATTGTTAAATAAAATTCATGAGAGGCTATTATTTTGGACTGAGCTCCTGTGCTAGACCCCAACAGCCCAGACCAAACCATAGTGGAGTCATGCTAGGTGTCATGTATTAAACTGAAATTTAAAAGCAACCAGTTTTGAGTGCTTATAATGTGTCAGATACTCTGTTAATATTTTTTGAAATCCCAAAACCACTCTTTTCTTTTTCTCTGTCTCCCATGCTGGAGTGCAATGGCCTGATCATAGCTCATCGCAACCTAAACTCCTGGGCTCAAGTGATCTTCCTACTTCAGTCTCCCAAGTAGCCAGGACTGCAGGTGTATGCCACCACACCCAGCTAATTAAAAAAAAAAATTATAGAGACAAAGTCTCGTTGTATTGCCCAAGCTGGTCTCGAACTCCTGGCTTCAATTGATCTTTCTGCTCCAGCTTCCTAAAGTGCTGGGATTGCAAGTGTGAACCTCCATGACTGGCCAAAAGCCTCCTTTTAATGTGTAAGAGAGCGGAGGGTCAGAAGGTCTAAGAAACTTGCCAAGAGCTCACAGATGCACAAGAGTAGAAGTTGACATCCTTAGCAAGTTTTTTCTGGCTTATGTCACTATGCCCCTTAGCCTCTTAAGCTTTGTTTTTGATGTTTTGTTTAAAAATACTAAAATAAAAGATAGCATTAAAGATAGAAAAAGACACTACTATGTTCTTTCTAGCTTTTTCTTGGGCAAGTTATGTTATCTATTCCCTAGACTCCATGTTTACTTTAACTATGCCCTTGCATTTCATTAGTATCTGTCTGCAATCAATGAAAATGCAGTGGAATAGCCATACAAAGACATGAAGGAAACTTAATGCATATTGCTAAGTGAAAATAACCAATCTAAAAAGGCTACATACTGTATGATCCCAACTATATGACGTTCTGGGAAAAGCAAAACTATGGAGACATTAAAAAAATCAATGGTTGCTAGGGGCCAGGAGGAGGAAGGGATGAATAGGTGAAACACAGAGGATTTTTAGGACAGTAAAATTACACTGTGTGAAACCATAATGTTGGATACAGATCATTATATATTTGTCCAAAACCCTAATACCAGGGTACAACACCAAGAGTGAATTCTAATGTAAACTATGGACTCTGGGTGATAATGATGCGGTAATGTAGGTTCATCAATTTTAACAAATATACTACCCTGGTGAAGGATGCTAATAAAGGGAAAAGTTATGTATGTGTAGGGGCTGGGGTTTTCCATGGTTTGAATGTCTCCCCAAAACTCATGTTGAAATTTAATTGCCATGGTGATGGTATTAAGAGATGGGACCTTTAGGAGGTACTTAGGTCATGAGGGCTTTGCCTTCATGAATAGATTAATGACATTATCATGGGAGTGGTTAGCTATCACAGGAGTGGGTTCCTGACAAAGTCGTGAAGTTCCGTCCCCATCCTCTCCGTGTCTCACACTCACTTACCCTTCTGTGTTCTGCCATAGTATGATGCAGCAAGAAGATCCTCACTAGAGGCTGACCAGATGTCAGTGTCATGCTCTTGGACTTTCCAGCCTTCAGATCCACGGCCCAAATATCTTACTACTCATTATAAATCACACAATTTGTAGCATACTATTATAGCAACATAAAATTAAGACAAGAAAAAATAAAAATCTTTGTGCCTTTTTCTCAGTTTTGTTGTGAACTTAAAATTGCTCTAAAACCCAAAATCTGTTAAAATGCAGTAGAAGGTAACAAGGTGATATTGTTTGGATGTGTGTTCCCTTCAAATCTCATGTTGAACTATAATCCCCCCTGTTATAGGTAGAGCCTGGTGGGAGGTGTCTGAATTGTGGGGACATATCTCCCATGAATGACTTAGCACCATCCCATTGGTGATGACTGAGTTCACCTGAGATCTTGTTATTTAAAAGTGTGTGGTACCTCCCTGCTATCTCTCCTGCTCCTGTTCTTCCCATGTCATGTGCTGGCTTCCCCTCACCTTTTGCAATGATTGCAAGTTTCCTGAGGCCCTCACTAAAAACAGATTCAGGTACCATGCTTTCTGTACAGCCTGCAGAACCATGAGCCAATTAAACTTCTTTTCTTTGGAAATTACCTAGTCTCAGGTATTCTTTTATAATGATGCAACAAGTAATGCAAAACAGGGAGTGGGTGTTCTTTGGAAATGATGCCTGCTCCTTCTTTGGAGTAAGTAGATGCAGCACATGCAGTTATGTACTAATGACTCTACCCTCATAAGCCTTCTTTCTTTTCTTCCAGTACCTCGTCCTGCACCATTTCCTTCACAAAGCCTTAAGGAGAAAGTAAAGCATCTGTGTGTTTGTGTGTGTGTGTGTGTGTATGTGCACATGTATGTGTGTTTTTCTATTGTGGGAAAGAAGGGGGATATAATTATTATTTGGGCTAAATAAAAGAAAGAATCATTTTTGTTTCTCCCCTCTCCCCATTTCAAGACTTTCCTTAATGGGGTGGGAGATGGTAAAGAAGAATTAGAGGGGCAGCTAGAATAAAAATAAAATTTCAGCAATACATGTGAAAAGCTACATGTTTTCACTTGATATTTTCTTTATAATAGTACCTATTATTTGTTACAAGCATTAATCATCAAGAATTACAAACCCCCAGGAAGGTGCATTTTTTTTCCCCTCCAAACAACTCACTCTTAAGATTTGAAGTCTTTATATGAGATTTTATATGTCAAAGATGGCGGCTCCAAAAAGCCATCAAACCTGACAACTCGTACTGTTGCTAGAAAGGAGCATTCAAATATGTGAGCAAGTCTAACAGCCCTTCTTGACTTTTAAGAACACTAACGGACAATTCTTCATGTGCACATTGCTAAAATTAAATGAGCAGTGTGAGATGGGAATGGATGAATGGAAAAATAAAATGCTTGGGGTGTCTGCTCTTCACATGGTGGAGAGGTGGAAACTCCAGGGGAGGCAGAAAGAAAAAAAATAGGCTGAACCATCTAGATGGTGTTTTCTGGTTGGCATAGAAGCGGCTGGGCAGCACTGACAGCTATGCTGCAAGTTGGAGAGGATGAAACAGTGGGAGGAACAGGCAGGCTTGACTTTAAGCTGTTCCATTTGCTTATGGTTCACAAGCTGGCTCCCTGTCAATCCCACTGTGCACTCTGCCTGCCTCACCCTGGGTAAGCATCTGTTTTGGATGTAGTCTGTCTGTCAGAGCCCCTGGACATTGAATAGTTGAAGGGTATGGCACCGTGGAGATGTTTTTTTATTGAGATACTATATTTCAGTCTTGTTGGAATGAAACTGACCCCACAGATCGAGACACAAGAAGGGCATTCCAGGATGGACAAGAATGAATTTAAGGTGAGCCTAGAGTTCACATTTGTGCCATAAAATTTTTACTCCCAACTATTTGCTGTTACTTTGTTAAAGGCAGTTTCTGAGAGCTGTTGCTGATCACTGGGAACCACTAGAAATGCTTTTTCCTGGTTTCAGACTGTCTTAACTATGCATAGCATAGTTTCTTAAATATTTGATAAGAACAGCTAAATTAAAAAAAAAATTTGAAATAGGACTTTAACAACTACCAACATCTGTGTTCCATAAGTTGTACTTAGAAAATTCTCTCTCTCTTTCTCTTTTTACACACACACACACACACACACACACACCTGTTTTTCATGGGATGATTGAGTGGAAAGCATGCCAAATAAATATGGTATTCATGATGATGGACTGTTGAAAGGATAATGGCTGTGCACATGTGTAGTAGGGAGTTGTCAACATTTTCACTTATGGAAAAAAACCAGTCTCAGACATTTTTGAAACATGGCTTTTCTCAGAATCTGCATGCAGAAAGAAAAGAGTGAATTATCAACCAGTCAGAAACCAAGTGACTATTCATCTCAGTTTTTAATGTATTAGTTTTACAAATTCTCTTTACATGTTAATACACCTTCCCCCATCTCCCTACTTTCTAGAAATTGTTGTGGAATTCATAGAAGGAGGTCCTAGGGCCAGGAGTGGTGACTCATGCTTGTAATCTAAGCACTTTGGGAGGCCGAGGAGGGTGGATTACGTGAGGTCAGGAGTTTGAGACCAGCCTGACCAACATGGTGAAACCCCGTTTCTACTAAAAATACAGAATTAGCCTGGTGTAGTGGCATGTGCCTCTAATCCCAGATACTCAGGAGGCTGTGGCAGGAGAATTGCTTGAACCCAGGAGGCAGAGATTTCCGTGAGTGGAGATTGCACTACTGCACTCCAGCCTGGGCAACAAGAGCAAAACTTCATCTCAAAAAAAAAAAAAAAAAAAAAAAAAAAAAGGAAGGAAGTCCTGTATTCACAAATAAAATCACAATATACATTGAGAAGTGATTCAAGTGCATCTTTAAAAAACAGGAAAAATAACAGTAAAAACGGGTAAATTATAAATCTAATCAGAGATTCTAATCAGAGATGCAGATACATATTTTGAAGACAAGAGGAGTCACAGTAAACAAGGTAAGGTATTCTTAAGTAGATATACATTTGACAAGAAAAAGAGTCACAGTATTTGTTCAGAAGTATGAAGACAGTATGACATTGAAGTTGTAAAACATTAAGAATAGTTTTTATTAGTTGAGATTTTAACTTTCAGAATATCTAAAGGGGTACATGTGTACGTGAGAGGTGAAGCCAGCTGGACTTCTGGGTTGAGTGGGGACTTAGAGAAATTTTTTGTCTTACAAGAGGTTTGTAAAATGCACCAATCAGTGCTCTGTAAAAATGCATCAATTAGTGCTCTGTAGCTAGCTAGAGGTTTGTAAAATGGACCAATCAGCACTCTGTAAAATAGACCAATCAGCACTCTGTAAAATGGATCAATCAGCAGGACATGGGCAGGGACAAATAAGGGAATAAAAGCTGGCTATCCCAGACAGAAGCAGCAACCCATTCAGGTCCCCTTCCATGCTGTGGAAGCTTTCTTCTTTTGCTCTTCACAATAAATCTTGCTACCACTCACTCTTTGGGTCCATACCATCTTTAAGAGCTGTAACATTCACTGCAAAGGTCTGCAGCTCCATTCCTGAAGTCAGTGAGACCACGAACCCACTGGAAGGAATAAACTCCAGACACATCTTGGGGGCTTGTCCGGGATATCACCACGTGATGAGTACCATTGGACCCCTTTGGCTTGCAATTTTGTCCTGTGTTTCCTTAGAATTTGCGGACTAAACATTGGGCACCTGTTGGCCAGTTAAAAGCGACTAGCATGGCTGCAGGACTAAAGACACAGGTGTCAGGCTTTCTGGGAAAGGGCTCTCTAACAACCCCTGACTCTTCGGAGTTGGGAGCGTTGGTTTACCTGGAACCAGCTTCCGCTTTTCCTGCATTTCCAGGCTCAGCCAAGGGTCAACAGAGAGGAAAACCGTTCAGCTCTGGGGTCCTGATAAAAAGTTCATTGACCCTGCAGTCATGAGTGGAAATCTCAAAGTCACATTGACCAAGTGAGACTCACCCATCTATCCTATCTGTCTTGACCCTTGCCTCCTGGGTCCTAACGCCTGTCAGACAAACTTCCTCCTGCCTCTCTTCTCTGAGGCTAGTCCTGCTTCTAAAAACCATTCCCTGTTTCTGGTGCTTTTCTAGTTTCTCCTATAAGAATGATTTCTTGTATAAATTTCAGGACTCTGTCCCTTTCTTTAGGCACTCAGTCTCACCAACCAGACAGACATGATTTTTGCCCAAAGCCCCATTGGAAGGGCACCATCTGGAATTTCCTCAGACTAGCAGGCCTAACAAAAGCTATTCCTGAAGCTAGGATATGGGAGCCTCAGAAATTATATTCTTCCTATTCATATGATAAGTAAGGACAAAAGGCATCACTCTTCCAACTCTGGAGATTCCTTCCCTCCCTCGGGGTATGGCCCTCCACTCCACTTTGAGGCATATCATCTTTATAGGACAGGGGTAAGGTCCCAATACTAACAAGAGAAAATGCTTGGGATTCTAACAGGTTTTCAAGATGCGTTGGTAAGGGCCACTAAATCTGATTTTTCTGGGTCCTTTTTGTGGTCTAAGAGGAAAGGCAAGGATGCAGATTTTTGAGAATGCATTGGTAACGGCCACTAAATGTGACCTTCCTTGGTCCTCTTTGTGGTCAAGGAGGAAAATTAGTGTTTCTTCTGCTGTTTTGGTGAGTGCAACTATTCTGATCAGCAGGGTCCAGGGACCATTGTGGGTTCTTGGACGAGGGCAGCAGGTTGGAACAAACAAACCAAAACCATGGGCAGTTTTTTTCTTTCAGATGGGAAACTCTCAGGCAAAAACAGGCTTACCCTTGAAATGCATCCTAAGCCATTGGGACTAATTTGACCCACAAACCCTGAAAAAGAAGTGGCTTATTTTTTTCTGCACTATGACCTGGCTCCAATATTTTCTCTCTGATGGGGAGAAATAGCCACCTGAGGGAAGTATAAATTATAATGCTATCCTGCAGCTTGATGTTTTCTGTAAAAGGGAAGGTAAATGGAGTGAAATACCTTATGTCCAAGCTTTCTTATCATTAAAGGAGAATCCACAACTATGCAAAGCTTCCAATTTACATTCCCCAGGAGGACCTCTCAGCTTACCTCCATATCCTAGCCTTCCTACAGCTCCCCTTCCTATTAATGATATGCCTCCTCTAATCTCCCCTGCCCAGAAGCAAACAAGCAAAGAAATCTCCAAAGGACCACAAAAAGCCCCAGGGATATTTGTTATGTCCCCTTCAACTGTAGGGGGAGGGGAATTTGGCCCAACCTTGGTACATGTCCCCTTCTCCCTCTCTGATTTAAAGCAGATCAAGATAGACCTGGGGAAGTTTTCAGAAGATCCTGATAGGTATATACATATCCTACAGGGTCTAGGGCAAACCTTTGACCTCACTTGGAGAGATGTCATGCTATTGTTAGATCAAACCCTTGCCTTTAATGAAAAAAATGCAGCTTTAGCTTCAGCCCAAGAGTTTGGAGATACCTGGTGTCTTAGTCAAGTAAATGATAGGATGACAGCTGAAGAAAGGGAAAAATTCCCTACCGGTCAGCAAGCCATCCCCAGTATCTCCACTGGGATCTCAACTCAGATCATAGGGACTGGAGTCACAAACATCTGTTGACCTGTGTTCTAGAAGGACTAAGGAGAATTGAGAAAAAGCCCATGAATTATTCAATGATGTCCACCATAACTCAGGGAAAGGAAGAAAATCCTTCTGCCTTCCTCAAGAGGCTATGGGAGGCCTTAAGAAAATATACTCCCCTGTCACCCAACTCCATCGAGGGTCAAATGATCCTCAAAGATAAGTTTATTACCCAATCAGCCACAGATAGAGGAGAAAGCTCCAAAAGTGAGCCCTGGGACCTGAATAAAATCTGGAGTCATTATTAAACCTGGCAACCTTGGTGTTCTATAATAGAGACCGAGAGGATGAGGCCAAAAAAGAAAAGCAAGATCAGAGAAAGGCCACAGCCTTAGTCATGGCCCTTAGACAAACAAACCTTGGTGGTTCAGAGAGGACAGAAAATGGAGCAGGCCAATCACCCAGTAGGGCTTGTTACCAGTGTGGTTTGCAAGGACACCTTAAAAAAGATTGTCTAGTGAGAAACAAGCTGCCCCCTCACCCATGTCTGCTATGTCAAGGCAATCACTGGAAGGCACACTGCTCAAGAGGGCAATGGTTCTCTGGGCCAGAAGCCCCCAACCAGATGATCCAACAACAGGACTGAGTGTGCCTGGGGAAAGCGTTAGCTCATGTCCTCACCCTCACGGAGCCCTGGGGAGGTTTAATCATTGAGGGCCAGGAAATTGACTTCCTCCTGGACACTGACATCACTTTCTCAGTGTTAATCTCCTGTCCCAGATGGCTATCCTCAAGGTTCATTACCATCTGAGGAATCCTGGGACAACCATAACCAGGTATTTCTCCCACCACCTCAGTTGTAATTGGGAGACTTTGCTCTTTTCACATGCCTTTCTTATTATGCCCGAAAGTCCCACACCCTTGTTAGGGAGGGACATATTAGCCAAAACTGGAGCTATTATCTGTATGGATATGGGGAACAAGTTACTCATTTGTTGTCCCCTACTTGAGGAGGGAATCCACCCTGAAGTCTGGGCATTGGAAGATTGGAAAGACTATTCAGAAGGGCAAAAAATGCCTGCCCAGTCCAAATCAGGCTAAAAGACCCCACCACTTTTCTGTATCAAAGGCAATATCACTTAAGGCCTGAAGCTCATAAAGGATTACAGGATATTATTAGACATTTAAAAGCTCAAGTCTTAGTAAGAAAATGCAGCAGTCCCTGCAAGACCCCAATTCTAGGAGTAGAAAAACTGAGTGGCCAGAGGAGACTAGTGCAAGATCTTAGACTCATAATTGAGGCAGTAATTCCTCTATATTAAGTTGTACCCAACCCCTATACCCTGCTCTCAAATACCAGAGGAAGCAGAATGGTTCACTGTTCTGGACCTTAAGAATGCCTTCTTCTGTATTCCCCTGCACTCTGACTCCCAGTTTCTCTTTGCCTTTGAGGATCCCACAGACCACACATCCCAACTTATGTGGATGGTCTTGCCCCAAGGGTTTAGGGATAGCCCTCATCTGTTTGGTCAGGCACTGGCCCAATATCTAGGCCACTTCTCAAGTCCAGACACTCTGGTCCTTCAGTATGTGGATGATTTACTTTTGGCTACCAGTTCAGAAGCCTCATGCCAGTAGGCTACTCTAGATCTCTTGAGCTTTCTAGCTAATCAAGGGTAAAAAGCATCTAAATCAAAGGCCCAGCTCTGGCTACAACAAGTTAAATATCTAAACCTAATATTAGCCAGAGGAACCAGGGCCCTCAGCAAGGAAGGAATACAGCCTGTACTGGTTTATCCTAGCCCTAAGACATTAAAACAGTTGCAGAGGTTCCTTGGAATCACTGGCTTTTGCTGACTATGGATCCCTGGATACAGCAAGATAGCCAGGCTCCTCTATACTCTAATCAAGGAGATCCAGAGGGCAAATACTCATCTAGTAGAATGGGAACCAGTGGCTGGAACAGCCTTCAAAACCTTAAAGCAGGCCCTAATACAAGCTCCAGCCTTAAGCCTTCCCACAGGACAAAACTTCCTTTATACATAACAGAGAGAACAGGAATAGCTCTTGGAGTCCTTACTCAGACTTGTGGGACAACCCCACAACCAGTGGCCTACCTAAGTAAGGAAATAGATATGTAGCAAAAGGTTGGCCTCACTGTTTACAGGTAGTTGTGGTGGTGGCCATCTTAGTATCAGAGGCTATCAAAATAATACAAAGAAAGGATGTCACTGTCTGGACTACTCATGATATAAATGGCATACTAGGTGCCAAAGAAGTTTATGGCTATCAGGCAACTGCCTGCTTAGATACCAGGCACTACTCCTTGAGAGACCAGTGTTTCAAATGTGCACGTGTATGGCCCTCAACCCTGTCAATTTCCTCCCAGGGGATGGAGAACCAATTCAGCATGACTGCCAAGAAATTATAGTCCAGACTTATGCTGCCCAAGAGGATCTCTTAGAAGTCACCTTAGCTAATCCTGACCTTAAGCTGTATACTGATGGAAGTTCATTTGTGGAGAATGGGATATGAAGGGCAGGTTATGCCATGGTTAGTGATGTAACAATACTTTAAAGTAAGCCTCTTCCCTCAGGGACCAGTGCCCAGTTAGCAGAACTAGTGGCACATACCCAGGCCTTAGAACTGGGAAAGGGAAAAAGAATAAATGTGTATATAGATAGCAAGTATGCTTATCTAATCCTACATGCCCATGCTGCAATATGGAAAAAAAGGGAGTTCCTAACCTCTGGGGGAACCCCCATTAAATACCACAAGGAAATCATGGAGTTATTGCACACAGTGCAAAAACTCAAGGAAGTGGCAGTCTTACACTGCCGAAGCCATCATAAAGGGGAAGGAGAGGGGAGAACAGCAGCATAAGTGGCTGGCAGAGTCAGAGAAAGACCAAGAGGGAGTCAGAGAGAGAGAGAGAGAGAGAGGAAGAGACAGAGAGACAAAGAGGGAGTCAAAGAGAAAGAGAGAAAGAGAGAGATAGAAGTAGTAAAGAAAAAACAGTGTACCCCATTGCTTTAAAAGCCAGGGTAAATTTAAAACCTATAATTGATAGTTGAGGGTTTTCTCCATGACCCTTTAACACTCCAATGTCACCTTGTTGTCAGTGTGAACAAGGGCATGGCCCAAAAGCACTGAGGCCACTGACAACCCATAGCTTTTCTATCAAGGATACTTAACCCAGCAGGTTTCCTAACAGGAGATCTAAATCTTAATTAATTACCATACAAGGTTTAGATCTAGGAGGAACTCCCTTCAGGAGAGGACATAGACAGTTCCTCCTGGGTGATTAAGGGAAAAAGGCATAATAGGTATTCAGTAAGTGATAAGGAAACTCTTGTAGAAGCAGAGTTAGGAAAATTGCCTAATAATTGGTCTGCTCAAACTTGCAAGCTGTTTGCACTCAGCCAAACCTTAAAGTACTTACGGAATCAGGAAGGGGCCATCTATACCAATTCTAAGTTAATATGGACTGAACGAGGTCTTATTGATAGTAAAGAATAATTGAAATCCTAAACTTACAAGGTTTTCAACGGAAGTGAAGTTTGCTAAAGGTTAACAATGTAACATGTATTATCCTAACTTCTAATCTTGTAGAAATCAGACCCTACCAGGTCCCCTCAAAACTCAAGTCTGTCAGCCCAAGGCCGTACAACTAATATCCCTACTTATAGGGTTAAGAATGGCCACTGCTACAAGAATGGAATAGCAGATTTGCCCACTTCACTATCCTACTACCACACACTCTCAAAGGATTTCTCAGACAGTTTGCAAGAAATAACAAAATCTATCCTTACTCTACAATCCCAAATAGACTCTTTGGCAGCAGTGACTCTCCAAAACTGCTGAGGCCTAGACCTCCTTACTGCTGAGAAAGGAGGACTTTGCACCTTCTTAGGTGAAGAGTGTTGTTTTTACACTAACCAGTCAGGGATAGCATGAGACGCCATCCAGCATTTATAGGAAAAGGCTTCTGAAATCAGACAATGCCTTTCAAACTCTTATACTGACCACTGGAGTTGGGCAACATGGCTTCTCCCCTTTCTAGGTCCCGTGACAGCCATCTTGCTATTACTTGCCTTCAGGTCCTGTGTTTTTAACCTCCTTGTCAAATTTGTTTCCTCCGAGATATAGGCCATCAAGCTACAGATGGTCTTACAAATGGAACCCCAAATGAGCTCAACTCACAACCTCTACCGAGTACACCTGAATTGACCCACTGGCCCTTTGACTGGCCTAGAGAGTTCCCCTCTGCAGGACACTACAACTGCAGGGCCTCTTCTTCACCCCTATCCAACAGGAAGTAGCTAGAGTGGTCATTGCCCAATTCCCAACAGCAGTTGGGGTGTCCTGTTTAGACGGGAAATTGAGAGGTGAAGCCAGCTGGCCTTCCTGTGTTGAGTGGGGACTTGGAGAACTTTTCTGTCTTCCAAGAGTTTTGTAAAGTGCACCAATCAGTGCTCTGTAGCTAGCTAGAGGTTTGTAAAATGCACCAATCAGCACTCTGTAAAATAGACCAGTCAGCATTCTGTAAAATGGACCAATCAGCAGAACATGGGCAGGGACAAATAAGGGAATAAAAGCTGTCCACCCCAGCCAGCAGCGGCAATCTGCTCGGGTCCCCTTCCACGCTGTGGAAGCTTTGTCCTTTGGCTTTTCAAAATAAATCTTGCTACTGCTCACTCTTTGGGTCTGTGCCATCTTTCAGAGCTGTAACACTCACCACGAAGGTCCACTGCTCCATTCTTGAAGTCAGCGAGACCATGAACCCACCAGAAGGAACAAACTCTGGACACATCTCTGGGTGTGTATTTCCCTTAAACCACTACAATGAATATTTTTATGCTGGGATAATTTAACTTTGTTACTGAAAATAATTTGTCTTATTTTTCTCCCCATTTTGTGTCAGTAGATTAAGCCTAGTGCAATTATTTTAAATAGTGGTTTCAGGAGCTCAGACGATTTGTTCCAAACCAATGTTAGCTGGTTCCAGAAAGAGTTATATTTTGAATGAAGCTGTGAACAGAAACTCCATTTTTTTGCTTCAATTATTAGCTAAGTCATATTATAATCTCATGTTTTATTATATGTGGGGCTAAGTGCTCATTTTTTAAATAAAATAAAACAACTAAAATGTGAACATGATTATATTGTAATAACAGATTTTCCTCAAAGTCTTTAGATAAAAACTGGCAGATACTTCGAAACAGTCATACCTCATGTTTGCAAAGTGTTAGATGTCCAGGAGGTGGCAGTAGTGAGCAACGATTAAAAGTATGGGCACATCCTTGGCTGAGAAGATAGATTGCCTTTTCCCAAACAATATCTAACTAAGTGGCTCAGATGTGGCAGATATATAAAGACATCTAAGCAAATGAAAGACATTTTTTACAGACTGATAACTTTAAAGTCAGCTGGAGGAAGCTACATCTTCCCAAACTTTACATTGTCTCCTTGATTCATTGGACCAACGTGACTATTTTAAAAAGTGACATTATGGAGATATTTTCTGGATCTATGAGAGGCGAGAAAGGCATGACAATGGGATTAGTCAGGCCAGGTTAGTCTCATACTAGCATTGCTGGAGTGCCCAATCCAATTCAATTCACTAGTGTCAAATGATCAGTCTGATTACACTTGAGTGTGTGTGTGTGTGTGTGTGTGTGTTTGTGTGTATTTTAAAGGAGTATTTGAAGGGACATGCTGGTTGATGTATTTCCCTGTGGAAATTAGCCAGTGGTTGAAACTATGAAGTTATGTGAGTATATGTGTGATTTTGTGTGTGTTAGTTATCTATCGCCATATGGTATGTAGAGGCTTAAAAACAACATAAACATATCAGTGTTCCTGAGGCTAGGAATTTGGGAGCAGCTTGGCTTGATTGTTCTGGCTTCAAGGCTCTCATGAGAAAGCAAGCAGATATAATTTGGTGCTACAGCAATCTGAAGGCTTGACTGAGGCTGGAGGGTACCCTTTTATGGTAGTTAACTCCTGTGGCTGGCAAGTTGAAGCTGATTGTTAGAAGGAGATCTCAGTGCTTCTTCTCCCTGGGTAGGCCTCCCTACAGGGCTGGTTGAGTGTCCTTATGGTATAATGACAGGTTACATCAATGTGAGCAATCCAAAAAAAACAAGGCTGCAATACCACACAGCCTAGCCTTGAAAGTCACATACTGTCACTTCTGCTGTACTTTAGTGATTTCATAGGCCAGCTCTGATTCAGTATAAAAGGAGACTAACATGGGAAATGAATGCAAGGAGGTGGGAATCACTGGGGGCCATCTTGGGGGCTGGCTACCACAGTCTATAAAGAGAAGATGACTTTTGCAAATAGTTGGAGAAGAACATGTTTTCACTAGAAAGCCCTTGTGAATACTTGTCATCAGGTTGTGATGCTGAGTCATGGTATTATATATAGAAGTGCTAATATAAAACAGAAGACAATTGTGATTACCCTGTGGGGTAATTATGCTGGAATTACTATCAAAGACTGGTAGTGAAGAACCCCCTTCCCCCAGTTGTATCGTCATATTTAAAAAGCAAAACCAAATATAAGCAAACAAAACAAAACACAGGTCACTGTGGAATGGCTAAAAATATTCCTTTTTGTATTAGAGACTAATATGAAAAACCTGTCCTCTTTTGAAAACTATTTGTCTTCTACCTTAAAGGAAGAAGCTTGTAGTTTGTGAACATTCAAACACATGACACAAATGATTGCTAAGATGTTTTATTCTGCTTTCTGCCAAGTACTTAGTGATTAAACTGTATTCCTCATTTGATCTTACTGTAGTATTGAAACTGTCATGTTCTGCTGAATAGAGCCATTTGTTTCTCCACACTGGTTGATTAGTATTTTTGGTTGTCATTTTACTTGGCTGGCTTATATTCTGGTATATGATGACTAATTGGCCTGAACTTGGATGATGGGGAGTTGGGATGGGGAAGTGAGTGGGGGGCAAGGTGTCAGCCCACTATTGTCAGCCTGTATTTCTGAATTTCTTCTTCCAGGACTTCACTGATCACTCATCTCAACATTTGTTTCTTTGGCATCTGCTTGACAAAAAAATCTCCATGTGGGTGACCAAAGGGATTCTGATATATAACATTTCTTTGACCAAGTAGAAGAATATCTGAGCAAAATACAACCCACAAGGGATTCTGGCCACTTGATATTGATTGGAGATTGCTTTGGGGCTATGAAACTTGGGGCATTGAAAACAATTTCTAATGAGTAAGGACCTCAGAAATACTATCAGAGAACTCTGCAAATTCAGGTTGTATTGATTCATGGACAGTAGCAAATCCATGCACCACAGGATTTTCTTTCTAGATCTGTGTTCTAGTGACCTCTAAGTTTCAGAATATTCTTTGTCTGGAATCTACTCAGATTATAGGCATTTTAGCTGCTATGGCATAGGAGAATGTTGCCAATCTAGTATCTGTCTTCACATTTTAGAACTCCCAATTTTTGTCGAGGCACATGGTTAACTGGAATAAAGACCATATTTACAATTAGTTATGGTTATAGGCCTAAAGTCTGGCCAAAGGGATATAAGTGGAAGTGTATGGCAGCTTCTGGGAAGTTTTCTTAAGATAGGTAGTGTACTTTGATCTTGCTTCACCCTACTTGCCTCCTGATGTTTAGAGCTTAGATATGTTTGTTGGAGGACCATGCTGAGTGAAGTATAAGAAATCATGAGATGGATGCCGAAAGCAGTCTAAGTCCTAG
Source organism: Pongo pygmaeus (assembly GCF_028885625.2). Classification (NCBI taxonomy): domain Eukaryota; kingdom Metazoa; phylum Chordata; class Mammalia; order Primates; family Hominidae; genus Pongo; species Pongo pygmaeus. The sequence continues at coordinate 128,477,826 of NC_072373.2, read as the reverse complement.
ATAATAATGAAGCCAACATATCAGCACTTATTTGCTTATGTGGAAAAAAACACAAAACTTCTCTTTATTGTAGCTACTGCTGTTTTGGTGGAGAGTCTCATTGTTGGGTATTTGTAAGGCTTGTGTGAAAAAAGGTTATGCAGTCTTTTAAAGTGCTGTTAATCACAAGTTATTGTTAGTCACTTTGTAGTCTATGTAGACATAAACTATGGCACTTTTCATGTGATAGGCAGGGATAAGTTACTTTAGTAGCATCACAGGGGAGAATCTCAGCACTTCGGTGCAGCCTGCCTACACTGATGCTCCAGCTGCTGTCACTTTTGCTGCCAAGAAAGCAGCTACCTCCCCTGCTACCTCCTGGATGGTTCTGGTGCATTTGTTGGTGGTTCATCATGGGACACACTCATTGTTTGTGTGCTCAGATGAGGAATACTGATTTCAATTTTTGGAATTCATTAATGTTTTCACATATGTAAAGTCATTGAAAGTAATTGTGACAGCTGTTTTATAGCATTATGACATCGGTAATAAAATGATAAATTTTTGGTGTTAGAGATAGCTGGGCAAGTATAAGAAATTCAAGGGTTTTTTATGTGGTCAAATGAGTTAGACATTTCTGTAGCCAAAAGTGAAGTGAAAATAGACTTGGAAAAATGTATCCAAAACATGGAACCTATGATGTTTGACTAACAAGCTATACTCCTCTTCAAATCAAAGCTCAGTTTAATATGGATGTTTCAATAGTATCATACCCTTTAAATTGAAATCAACTGTTGTTAGATTAAAGAATCACATTTGTGTTCACTGTTGCCATTTTTTGCAAAGTAATTATGGAATACTTATTATGCATAAAACACTGAGTTATAAACTATGATAGACTGAACACAAGTGTCTAAATTAGAGAAAACAGCATTAATGTGTTTTCTCTAATGAGCTAGGATGCTATTATCAGTAAAATATGTCTTAATTCACTGCAAACTTGAAGAAAACGTGCCGGACTTTTAGCAGTAGGTTTTATTGGTGTGTAAGGTGTTTGGTGAATCTGGAGGATCACTTAGTAGCATCAATAGTTACTTGGAAAAAGGCTATATTTTGCAAAATCATGGATGTCATTTTATTATTCATGGTTACATCACAAGACATCACATATATAATGTATCTTGTAATCTCCTCTAATTAAAGACTGATGCAACTATAAACATAGCTGCAATAATATTTATGTCCACATTTTGCAAGCGTGAAGGATGGCTTTTATTTGCAGCTGTAATCAGTTCACTGAAAACACTTATTTTCTATAGCTGATGCTACTGAAGGCTGCTAAAATGGAGTCAACTCATTCCTTAATGGAGGCACATGAGACAATTTTCTGTTCTTTCCCATTGTCTTTAAAAATGTGTTTTCTACTTGGCTTATAAGTTCTTTACAGGTTCACCATAGAGCAGTTGCTTCAGAATCCTGATACTGAGAGTGATAGTAATGCCTAATACATGCCAGGTATTTTATGTATTTTTAAAATAAACCTCTTAATGATTTAATGGGCAATTATTAAAGCTCCCATTTTGTTAGAGATAAAACAAGACCTGATGATTTAAGTGAACTTCTCAAAATCAAAATACCAGTTAATGAATAAATCTGGTTTTGAACCCCAGTCTGTTAACAATAAAATTGTGCTGTTTCTACTACATAACCCTACTTTTCATATAATGTTAGACTTTTACTATTACAGCCTTTTTGAAGCACTAGGGAAATTGTAATGAATATTGCTTTATTTGTGATGTGTTGGAATATATTCAGATTTTGTTGTTGAGCCCAGTTGATTTACTATTTAATATTGGATCTGGTGCACTGATAATGCAAGTGAAGTTACCTAAGAAGGCAGAAGCATAGAGCAGCGTTATGATGATACTCTAAAGCCATATTCATAATCTCTTCCCCAAAGATGCTTCTTATTGTTAAAGAGGACATGCTGAAATACAATATTCTAAAATTATTCCCACTGGGGATGCATGTAATTTTTGGTAATTTATTTCAGGAATATCTGGTGAGAATATTTGGGGATTCTCAATGAAGAGAAGAGGATGAATGTTTTAGTCAATTAATGCAGACGCTACTGTAGAAATGGGTGAAAATGACCACACTATGATAGACTATCATTAGGATGATTTGTAATGCATGAACTGGTCTGTGGAACAGGCTGTTCAACTGGTAATGAGGCAGCAGACATTGCCTTTGGCTTGTACATTTAAATCCTTCTGCCTAGTTAGGGGAATATCAAAGAGAAAACCTAATGTAATAGAAGTTTAGAATAGCATTCCTTTTAAAGTAGTACTGAGGAAGTCAGATCAATGTTATGTGTTCATAAAGGTATGATTCAGCTCTGTTTAGAGACACTCCCTTCTCTCTTACCAGAATTCATTGGGTTGAGTTACAAAGGTAAAGTTGTGTATTTCCTTACCATACTATCTATGAAAATTAAGCCTATTCTGGAATCCTAACATTTCCTTGAGTTCAAATGAAGCATTTGAATGTTCTCAAGATTAGTTTTACAAATGCAGATTTAAAAACCTCACATTTTGTAAGAGACAAGCCATTTAGCTCCTGTTTTATTGCCAGCAATTTAAAGCTATTATTGAGACAGAAATATGACCTGTGAGGTTTCATGGCATATGTAAAACCTTACCCATTTTTCACATTACCCTAATCTGTTTGGTCATTTAGTGAAACAAGATTTCTTGGGAGATAGAACACCACAGCCAACACATGTACAAATAAATAAATCAATAACTAACTCTTCCCTCAAATACCTTATCATGAGAAATGCATTTTTCCCTTTCTAAATTGATTATTTGTATTTTTGCAACTTGAGCTCTTTGCAGGTTAATAACTAGTTGTATAAATCAGTACTAACTGCTATTTGGACAAAAATGTTTCTCATATTTGACTCATTCTCTTGAACTTGAAACCCTAAGCAGTGAGGAGCTGATTGTTCTTCTGTTCGTATTTTGGTATTAATAATTAATATTATTAATTTTTCATCCGCCACTTCCAAATCAGGTTGATAAGGCATTTGCTGAATCATATATTCCTAGAGTACCCTGTGGCTTTGAGCTCAATAAAAGTGGAAGATTATTTTTGTTGCTGTTGTTGTGTAAGGTAATAATAGTACGCTAATAAAAGGATAAAATGAGTTAATATAGATAAAGTTCTCTGAAAAATTCCTGATACATAATAGATGATCTATATAAATTGGTGATAATTATTACTTTATCGCTTCAGTCCTGATTATTATATTTCACCTGAATAACAGCACTAACCTGATTTTTCTGCTATCAATCTAGTCTCCTTTCAGCCTTTTCTCCACAGAACAAGCCAGAGTGAGCAGTTTTAAGATGAAAATGTGCTACTTCCTTAGTGCTCCTCCTTGCTTTACTTTGATACCTTCCTGTTGCTCACAAGACAAAATCTAAACTTGATCTTATTGTGATCTGGTTTCTCCTTATCTCTCTCCTGTCTCATGTCTTAATTTCTCTAGGTCAAAATCAAAATATTTAAATTTATTTGTAAATCTAGTATTAAAAACTAAGAATTATTATCTTCAACTTGCTTTTTTGATTGTAGTTTTGATTAATTAATATTAATATTAATTCATAAATTAGTAGATTAAATTTTTCTCAGCAATTAACTCCATTTGCAAGTTTAGTTACTTGAAATTCCCTTAAATTTTTAATACTATATTGAAACATTTTAAATGTCTTGTTATGTCAGACACTTTAAAAAACAAGTAAATGTGCTTTCTCTATTACCATAAAATATACATAACATAAAGTGTACCATTTTAACCATTTTTAAGTGTATAATTCATTAAGAACATTTACATTACTATGCAAAAATGCTTTTAATTAAAGCTTTAAGAAATAATCTTTCAAAGCATTTAAGCAAATTTTGTAAATCTGACAAATCAAACTTACAAATATAAATAGGGTTTCCCTAAAATTTATGTTCCGTTCACAAACTTAATTTCTTGTATATCTTTTAAATTAAAATATCAATTAGATATTTCAATGTAAAATTAAAAGCTCATGTTAGATTTTCTTAAACATTTTGAAATTTAAAAAATCTGTAAAAGAAGATGTTTCAGACAATTTATGAGAATATGACAAAGTTTTATTACCATCTTGATACAAAAGAAGAGGGCCTAGCAGGCCAATTAAAACTTTCATTTTCTATAGATCCATTATACAGGAAAAGGAATGATTACATAATTCATGTTAGATTTGTGAAGAAAATATTCAAATATTTAGAAATTGGCAAAAGAGATGATTGTCCTTTTAGAGGAATGTTTAAATGAGATTCCCTTCAGGGATAATGGGACTTTATAGGGGTGTGTACCTTTGCCTTTCTCTGTCTAGACTATTTTACAACCCTGTAGGAGAGGAAATTAAATTGTAGAAACTGATTGTGTTCAAATGAGTCTCATTCATGACAATACAAAATAAACTCGTCCTGTAGAGATACAGTTCATTTTTACCCTATAGAAGAGATCTTCTGAAACGTTAAATTTTAAGTTGTTAACCAGGTTGCATCTCTTAGCAGATTCATTTAGCAGCCCCAATTGCCTGTATATATACTGACAGATAGACAGATTAGTTAGTTAGATAGATAGGTAGGTAAATAGATAGATAGATAGATAGATAGATAGATAGATAGATAGATGTGCTTCACATTATATATATGTATTTTTTTATTTAAGAGATGTGGTCTCACTCTGTCTCCCAGGCTAGAGTGCAGTGGCACAATCATAGTTCATTGCAGCCTAGAATGCCTGAGCTCAAACCATCCTCCTGCCTCAGCCTACTGAGTAGACGACAGGTGTGGTCACCATGCCTGGCGAATTTGCTTCATACTTTTAGAGACAGGGTCTTGTTGTGTTGCCTATGCTGATCTTGAACTCTTGGCCTTAAGCAATCTTCCTGCCTCAGCCTCTAAATACTCCTTCTTAAAAAAAAATTTTAAATTGATATATATGTACATATTTATGGGGTACATGTGAAAATTTAATACATTCATATAATGTGTACAGATCAAATCAGTGTAATTATGATATCTATCACCTTAAATATTTATCTTTTCTTTATGTTAGAAACATTCAAATCATTCTTTTCTAGTTTTTGAAATATATAATAGATTATTGTAAACTGTAGTCCAGTTGGTATCTATCAAACACTAGGTCTTATTTCTTCTATCAAACTGTATATTTATACCCATTAATTAAACTTTCTCTATCCTCCCTCTCTCCTACCCTTCCTGGCTTCTGGTAACCACCAATCTACTCTCTATCTTCATGAGATCCACTTTTTTTAGCTCCCATATTTGAACAAGAACATGTGATATTTATCTTTCTGTGCTTATCTCATTTCACATAATGACCTCCACTTCCATCCATGTGGTTGCAAGTGACAGGATTTCATTCCCTTTTATGGGTCAGTAATATTTCATTGTATATCTATACCACATTTTCTTTATTCATCCATCTATGGGCACATTGGTTGATTCCATATTTTGGCTATTGTGAATAGTGCTGCAATGAACATGGGAATGCAGATATGTCTTCAATATATTTATTTTCTTTCTTTTGGATATATATGCAGTAGTGAAATTGCTGGACCGTATACTAGTTCTATTTTAAGTTTTTTGAGAAGCCTCCATACAGGCTGTACTCCTTATAGCGGCTGTATTAATTTACACACACAGCGACAGTGTATGAGATTTGCCCTTTCTGCACACCCTCACCAGCATTCGTTACTCCCTGTGTTTTTGATAAATCTTTGCCCAGAACAATGTCCTGGAGCATTTCCTCAATGTTTTCTTCCAGTATTTTTGTAGTTTCAGGTCTTACATTTAAATCTTTAACCAATTTTGATTTAATTTTCGTATGTGGTGAGAGATAGGGGTCTAATTTCATTTTTGTGCATATAGTTATCTAGTTTTCCCAATACGATTTATTGAAGAGAATGTCTTTTCTCCATTGTATGTTCTCGGCACCTTTGTCAAAGATGAGTTGGCTATAAATACATGCATTTACATCTGGGTTCTCTATTTTGTTCTATTGGTCTATATGTCTTTTTATGTCAGTACCATGCTAATTTGGTTACTTTGTAGTACATGTTGTAGTGTATTTTGAAGTCAAATTGTATGATGCCTCCAGCTTTGTTCTTTTGATTCAGGATTGTTTTCGCTATTTGGGGTATTTTGTGGTTCTATATGAATTTTAGGAATGTTTTTTCTATTTCTGTGAAAAACAACATTGGTATTTTGGTAAAGATTGCTTTAAATCTGTAGAGTGCTTTGGGTAGAATTGTCATTTAACAATATTAATTCTTCCAATCTGTGAGCATGTAATGTATTTCTATTTTTTCACGTCCTCTTCAATTTCTTTTATCAGTGTTTTATAGTTTTCCTTGTACAGATGTTTCACTTTGGTTAAATTGATTCCTAGGTATTTTATATTATTTGTAGTTGTGTTAAATGGAATTGCTTTCTTGGTTTATTTTTCAGATTGTTTTCTGTTGGCATATATACATGCTACTAATTTTTGTATGTTAATTTTTTATTCTGCAAGTTTAACAAACTTATCAGTTAAATTTAACAGTTTTTTTTTGATGGAATCTTTAGGTTTTTCTAAGTGTAACATTATGTCATCTGCAAATAGAGACAATTTGATTTCCTCTTTTCCAATTTGTATACATTTTATTTATTTTCCTTCCTTAATTGCTTTGGCCAGTATTTCCAGTATTATGTTGAATAAAAGTAAGAAGGGGGTAGGCACAATGGCTCATGCTTGTAATCCCAGCATTTTGCGGGGGGTGGGGAGGCAAGGTGGGAGGATTGTTTGAGCCCAGGAGTTCAAGACCAGCCTGGCAACATTGTGAGACCCTGTCTCTACAGAAAGTTAAAAAACAATTTAGCTGGGTGTGGTGGAATGCACCTGTGGTCCCAGCTACTAGGGAGGCTGAGGTGACAACATTGCTTTAGGCCAGAAGTTTGAGGCTGCAGTGAGTCATGATCACACCACTGCACTCTAGCCTGAGTGACAGAGTGAGACCCCATCTCTACTTAAAAAAAATTAATGAAGGTGGATGTCCTTGTCTTCTAGATTTTAGATAAAAGTCTTTTAATTTTCCCTGTATAATATGATGTTAGCTGTGGGTTTGTCATAGATGGTCTTTATTATTTTGAGATATGTTCCATTTATATCCACTTTGTTGAGAGTTTTTATCAGAAAGAATGTTGAATTTTACTGAATGCTTTTTTGGCACCTATTGAAATGATCATATAGTTTTGTCCTTGATTATATTAATGTAATGTATTAGTCTGTTCTCACACTGCTATGAAGAACTACCTGAGACTGGGTAATTTATGAAGAAAAGAGGTTTAATTGACTCACAGTTCCACAAGCTGTACAGGAAACATGGCTGGCAGGCCTCAGGAAACATAATCATGATGGAAGGGTGAAGGGGAAGCAAGCACATCTTCACATGGCAGCAGGAGAGAGAGAGAGAGTGAAGGGGGAAGTGCTACACACTTTTAAGCAACCAGATCTCATGAGAACTCAGCCACTATCACGAGAACAGCAAGGGGGAAATATGCCCCCATAATCCAATCACCTCCCACCAGGTCCTTCTCCCAACATTGGGAATTACAATTCAATATGAAATTTGGGTGGTGACACAAAGCCAAACCATATAATGTGATGTATCATGTTTACTGATTTATGTATGTTGAACAATCCTTGCATCCCTGGGATGAATTCCATTTGATCACAGTGTGTACTTTTTTAAGTGTGTTGTTGATTTGGTTTATTAGTATTTTATTGAGGATTTTTGTATTTATGTTAGTCAGGGATATTGGCCTGTAGTTTTCTTTCGTTATGTTTTTGCCTGATTTTAGTATCAATGCTGGCCTCATAGAATGAGTTTAGAATATTCTCTCCTCTTTGATTTATTTAAAGATTTTGAGTAGAATTGGCATTAGCTTTTAAAAATGTATTTGGTAGAATTCTGCGGTAAAGCCATCAAGTCCTAGGCTTTTCTTTTATGGGAGACTTTTTATTATGGCTTCAATCTTGTTATTTGTTGCTGGTGTGTTAAGGTTTTCTATTTATTCATGGTTCAATCATAGTAGGTTACATGTGTTCAGGAATTTATCCATTTCTTCTAGGTTTTCTAATTTGTTGACACATAGTTGTTGATAATAGTTGTTAATGATTCTTTTTATTTTTGTGATCTCTGTTGTTATGTCTCCTTTTTTGGCTTCTGAATACACTTATTTGATCTTCTCTCTTTTTTTCCTTAAGCTAGCTAAAGGTTTGCCAATTAAAAATCAAGTTTTCACTTTGTTGATTATCTGCATTGTTTTAGTCTCAATTTCATTTATTTCTGCTCTGATTTTTATTATTTCTTTCCTTCTACTAATTTGGGTTTGATTTGTTCTTGCTTTTCTAGTTCCTTAAGGTGCATCATTAGGTTGTTTATTTGAAGTCTTTCTACCTTTTTGATATAGGTATTTATTGATACAAATTTCCCTCTCAGTACTACTTCTGCTGTATCCCATAGATTTTGCTATGTTGTATTTCCATTTTTAATTGTTTAAAAAATGTAAATTTATTTCTTAATTTCTTCATTGACCTATTGCTCATTCAGGAGTATGTTGTTGAATTTCAAAATGTTTCTGTATTTTATGAGGTTTCTCTTCTTAACAATTTTTAGTTCCATTCAGTTGTGGTCAGAAAAGATACTTGATATAATTTCTACTTTTTTGGAATTTGCTGAGACTTGTTTTGTGGCCTAAGATATGGTCTATTCTGGAGAATGTTTTAAGTACTGATGAAAAGAATGTGAATTCTATATCAGTTGGGTAAATTGTTCTGTAAATGTCAATTAGGCTTATTTGATCTATTTTGTAGCTTAACTCCAATGTTTATTTGTTGATTTTCTGTTGGGATGATCTGTCCATTACTGAGACTGGGGTATTGAAGTCCCTACTGTTATTGTATTGCTATCTGTCTCTCTCTTCCTTTAGATCTATTAATGTTTATTTATATACTTGGTGCTCCAGTGTCAGATAAACAGATATTTATAATTGTTATACCCTTTTACTGAATTGACCCCTTTATCATTATACATAGTGACCTTCTTTGTCTTTTTTTACAGTCTTTGATTTGTAGTCTACTGTATCTGATATAAGTGTAGCTACTCTTGCTTGTTTTTTATTTCCAGTTGCATGGATTATCTTTTTTAACTCCTTCAGCTTTAGTCTATGTGTATCTTTAGAGATGAAGTGGGTTTCTTGTAGGAAGAATATAGTTGGGGCTTCTTTATTCATTCAGCTATTCTATGCCTTTTAATCGGAGAATTCAGTCCATTTACACTGTGTTGTTATTGACAAGTAAAGACTTACTACTATCATTTTGTTGTTTATTTTCTGGTTGTTTTGTAATTCTTTTCTTTCTTTCTTCTTTTTTTAACTGTCTTCTTTTGCAGTTAAGTGATTATCTTTGATAGTGTGTTTTAATTCATTCTTATTTTTAGTGAATCTATTATAGGTTTTAGCATTTGTCATTATCATGAGGCTTAGAAAATCCATCTTATAGATATAATAAATTATTTTAAAGAGATAAAAACTTAGATCACAAAGAATGTTAAAAAAAAGCAAAAAATGAAAAAATTCTACATTTTAACTTCTATCCCCCATTTGACTTTAAGTTGTCTCGATTTACATATTTTTATATTGCCAATCTCTTAACAAGTTACTGTTGGTATTATGGCTTTTTGTAGATTTGCCTTTGGGGCTTCACACTAGAGTTATGAATAGATTGTACACCACTGTTGCAGTAGTAGAGTATTCTGTGTTTTTCCATGTACTTAATTATACCGGTGGGTTTTATACTTTGAAAAATTTTCTGTTTGCATGTTAATGTTATTTTTTTTCCCCTTTCAGATTGAAGGACTGTCAGTAGCATTTTTTGTAAGATGGGTCTGGTGGTGGTAAATTGTCTCAGCTTTTGATTGTTGAGGTAAAACCTTTCATATTTGAAGATAGATTTGATGAATACAGTATTCTTGGAGGGTAGTTTTTTCTTTCATTACTTTGAAAATATTGTCCCACTACTTCCTGGCCTGTATGGCTTCCACTGAGAACTCTGTCACCAGATGAATTGGAGCTTTGTTTATATATTATTTGCTTTTCTTCCTCTTTCTGCTTTTAGGATGCTTTCTATCTCTTTAGCTTTAGAAAGTTGAATTATTATAGGTCTTGTGGTAGTCTAATTTGGGTTGAATCTGTTTGGTGTTTTCTGACCTTCCTGTTCCTGGATATTTATCTCTTTTTCACATTTAGAAAGTTTTCTGTTACTGTTTTCTTCTTTTTGAATAAGCTTTCTACCCCTTGTTCTTAACTGCCTCTTGAAAACTAATAATTCTTAGATTTGGTCTTTTGAGGTAATTTTCTACATTTTATGAAATATTTTCATGCTTTTCATTCTTTTTTCTTTTTTTACTCTCTGACTGTGGTTTTTTCAAGTAGCCTATCTTCGAGCTCACTGATTCTTTTCTCTGCTTGATTCATTCTCTTGTCAAAACCCTCTAATAAATTTTTGAGTTTAGCAAATATATTTCTGACTTCCAAGATTTGTTTGATTTTAAAAAATTATTTCAATCTCTGTTAAATATCCCTGGTAATTTTTAAATTTGCTTTTCTGTGCAATCTTGAAAATCACAGAGTTTTCTCAAAACTGCTATTTTGAATTCTTGATCAGAGAGTTAATATATTGCCATTTTGTTAGGGTCAGTCCCTGGTTCCTTGGTTTGTCCACTTGGGGAGGTTATGGTTTCTTGTCTGCTGTTTCTTGTGGATGTACATCTATGTTTTTGCATTAAATGATTATTTATTCCAGGCTTCTGTGTATGAACTGTTTTGATTTACATTGGACATGTTTGCTTAGAGATTCTTCATAATTTACCTGTTGTCATTATTTTTATCACCCCAGCTAGGTCACTGCCTCCTTTTGGTCACTAGATGGCAGCTTAAGCCCAAGATTTCCTTGGTTCTAGGCAATCAGAGTGCCTCCCTTCTCGAATGGCAGGATATCCTAAAAGGGATATCTTGAGTTCAGTGCGGGAAGGCTGGCTAGGGGTTTGTGCCAGGGAAGCTGTTAGACAAACCTCCTATAACATGGTGCTGTTGAACAGCCACTCTCATTTGATGTCTTTTTTGGCTGAGTTACAGAGACGTTTCCAGGATTATAGATAGTATTCCCATCTCTGCTCTTTGTCTCTGTCCTCAGAGATATTTCTTTCTTTAGGCACACCTGATGATTCCTGTGGCTTGAGGCAGAGACAGGTTTACTGCCAAGAAACCCAAGGTGGTTAAGAAGCTGGTTGTCCACATCACCTCATTTTTTTTTAGTGTAGGAACCCTAAGTTGGGGAGAAATTTTCCATGTTCTTGCTGTTGAACAGATTTGGGGGAGTGGTGTCACGGATATGGAAGTCCAACTTTCTTACTGTCTGTTGAAAGTTTTTCCCTTCTCTGTGGTCCCAGGAATGATCTGACACTCATATTTGAGCTCTAGAATATTGCTAGTGATGATGTTAGAGCTGTATATATGTTTCTGGTTTTCTACGTGTGTGTGGTGGCAGTGGTGGGGAGGGTGAAGCCAGCTTGCTTCTATGCCACCATTTTGAAACTGGAAGTCCTCTCAGATTCTCCTTTGAACCAATTTTAATACCTTATTGATTTCCTCATTAATTAATGTTAAATAAAATCTTTGATGTTATTTCTTTTTTAAGAGAGTTATGGTCTAAATTTTTTGAAGAACCATACTTGAGTAGATTAGATTTTTAAAAAGCATGTTTGGTTAAGAGCCTTTGACTGACAATTGATAGTCAACATGGTGAGAGTGAACTTGGAGAACAAGCCTTAATCCCTTTAAATTTTTTCAAAAAATTGCTTATGTATTTTATAAAAAGTATGGTTTTATTACCAGAAGGAAGTTTTGAATGACAGCATGGAATGTATTTTTTCCCTGGATCAGTTTTGGAAAAAAGACTACAAACATTTATAATTTAAAAAGTTACTCCTAATATTTCTGAGGTTGCCAAACCACATGCCCATCTTTGGCTTAGTGTAGAAACTTATAACAATTCTGCCCAAGCCACAGGTAAATATGCTGACACCTCCCCCTCACTCTCGGCTTATCCACTGCCCTGCTTTGAAGGAAATTTTTAAGCCGTGTGAGTGTGTGTGTGTGTGTGTGATACGTGCATTATATATTTTGCTTTCTTGGCCTTTCTACTTTTCATTCATTTCATTCCCTGATTTTGATAGGTGAAATTATTCCTTAAACTAGTTGCAGCTCTTTGCTTTGCAGCAGGGTTACAGCCAACAAATTATTTTATTGCCTTATTGCCTTCTTTATATTTATCATTTCATTCTTGTTATATCTTTATTATCTTGCTTATTAGACACTTTAAAAAAATCGACACTAGTCTTCACTCTGCTGCAGTTCATACAGAACAAAGTACATTTTTCTAGCACACCAGGTTGTCTCTTGCTCTTAGATCTTTGTACTTAAACTGGGAATAATTCTGCAAATACTTCTGAAATGAACTTCCTACGGAAAGCTTTTCCCTCTGTGCTCCCACTAGCTTTATATATTTTTCCTGTAGTGCTTATAACACTATAAATACATATTTCCTTGTATATTATATCCAATAGACTTTAATTTGAAGATAGTGACAATGCCTTGTCCCCTCCTGGAGCTTCCACAC